>NC_136063.1:405066391-407877641 GCF_964261635.1 Lissotriton helveticus | reverse complement strand
CAAACCTCAGGCAAAGTCCACGATTTAAAAAAGAAAACTGATGGAGAAACTACTGCCAAAGAGGTACGGAAAAAAGGAGTGTTTGAAAGGAATTAATGGCGATTTGACACTTTACTTTTGAAATTTGTACCCATCAGTTCCAGTCTTGAGGATCACTCAAGAGTGTTAGTTGTTGTCCTGATTGCTCAGCTGAGAGCACTTGAAGGCCTGCGGACCCACCGTGTATTTTCTGCAGAGGTAGAGATGATTTGTGTATTGGTTTAAACAAAGGACATGGAGATAGATTTTAAATGTGTGGTTCTGATGTTGTTCCAGTCCCGCCTTCATCCTCTATTCAGTGAGTTTAAAGCAAGCACCAGAGGGGTGTCCTGTTGAAAATGATAGGGATGACGAAAATGTTGTGAATAATAACTCCAAATGCACAAAATAATGCTGAAATGCAAACTCAAGATGAGTGGGAATGGCTTCCTGGGAGTCTTGAGAAGTGCATTAGTAAACAGGTAGCCAACTAAACTGGGGTGGTTTGCTTGGCTGGCATAATGTTGGATTGAAGTTCTGGAAGCTCTTTGGTGATGTGCATGCTGGCCAGAATATTGCTGTTAACCTATCGTCTCTCACTGTGCTTTTATGTGTTATGCACTGGTGACGAGTGAGCGATAGACAGCTTGAGCTTAATATTATTGTTGAGTATGACATTACAACGCATACTTTTACAACGCATACCTTTACAACACATTTTTTACAACGCAACATCCATTACAACGCATTCCATTACAACGAATTTTTTAAAACTACCTTTACAACGCATTCCATTACAACGCATACTACCTTTACAATGCATACCATTACAACGCATAACATTACAATGCATGTATGGTAAGTATTGGATAGTGTAGGGGTAAAAATTACTATTCTAACTCCAGGGGGGTGCAACAGTAGGGTAAGTGTTGGATAGTGTCGGGGTAAAAATTACTATTCGAACTCCAGGGGGTGCAACAGTAGGGTAAGTGTTGGATAGTTTAAGGGTACTATGCGTTGTAATGTTATGCGTTGTAATGGTATGCATTGTAATGACATGCGTTGTAGTGGTATGCATTGTAGTGTCATGCGTTGTAATGGTTGCGTTGTAATGGCATGCGATGTAATGGATGTTGCGTTGTAAAAGTTTCGTTGTAATGGTAGTGCGTTGTAAAAGTTGCGTTGTAAAGGTTGTTTCCCGTTGTAAGGTGTTTGTGAGCGGGGACTACATAAAAGGTGTTATGGTGTTCTGTCTAATGAGTGTGGGATTGCACTTCTCATGTCATTGCAATCATGTAGTTGCACTTATTCGTGGACTGGAATGAGAGATAGCTGTGCATGTCATCATGCCTGCTGTACTTGTGGGGGACCTATATACTTATTCTTGAGTAGGTAAGGTCAAGAGTCCTGCATGGCTCATACTGCCCTACTGTGGGAGGTTGGAATAATTTATATGCTGGAGAGATTTTAAATCATTTCATTTTGAAAAGCCAAGCCTTAACAAGGAGTGTACATATTTTTATGAGAGGCAGGTGGACCATGAAACAAAAGTTGGCTATGTGTAGTTTTCATCTTGCATGTGTCACATGAAATCCTTTACATTTTCTGCTCATGGATGTTCTTGGGTGGGACATCCTGAAGCAAGAGATACAAACATGCAGGATGCCAGCTGCAATGTGCAGTGTGCTTTCCTGCAAAGAGTGGTAAGTGCAGCGTATGGCAGTCACAACAGTGCTGGATGAGGTGGTGTCTGGAGGCGAGTAGGTGTTCTGGATTATTCTAGTTTTGGGGCTGGGGGAGCTGGTGTGGCAGGGCCATGAGTGAGTTTTGGGTGGGAGCCTGGCAGCCACTGCAGTGCTGAGGGAGCCTATGTAGGGGCCTGAGGCCTCCTGGACCATGCAGGGATTACGGGTGGGCTGCAACGGGACGCTCAGGCCATTGTTCATGGTTGGAAAGGGAACAACTGTGTTCACTGGTTCTCTCAGGTTGCCCCGAAGTTTGAAATAGGGTGCAGGATGCTCTTAATGTGCCTAAAGAATTTTGTGTAAACTTTAAATAGTTATGTACATGTGGCTCTCGGAGTAAACAAATTATATGGAGTTGCATGCTGTGAGGATATGCAAGATTCACACTCCTATTCTTTACATTTTTCCTCAATTCCAAATGATCATGAATATATCTTTCATTTGCCAGGAGAGAATTTCATAAACTTTCTACTTGTATAAAGAATTAGGGGATGATCAGCTAATGTGGTAGTCTGGAATGAAGGGCTCTGTTCTGAGAGTATCTTTGTAGCTTTCCTTGGATGAGCAGTGACGCTTACTATTGATGACTCCAGGAGCAACACAGCTTGCCCTGGTCATAGAGTGAGTAAATTACTTGGAGCACTGACATTATTCATAATTCAATTACCTTCCCACCCTATCATCTGCAATACCAACAACCCACTACTAAAATATGTATCTTACTGACAAAAATATAAAAAGGTAAATATACATTGAAAATATCCAATAAAAGTTAAGTAATTAAAATACCTATTAAACATTTAAACAATTCACATTATTATAAATCCATTAAATACTACGTTTACAATACACAATTATTAATTACATTAATTTTAATTTAATTTACTTTTCACCCTATTTCTCTACAAACCTAAAAACCTGCTGCTACTTAATAAAAAATCATACATTTTAAATTACAAACTATACCTCAAAAAATTAATAACAATTAAACTAACAATACTAACACCTAAAATAATATATTTACAAATATATATTACATTTGTCAAATAATATTTTTTTTACATCTTTAAGTAAACAATATTAAATTATTTAAAACAACATTATATACCACAAAACTAATATTCTTAACCACGATATTGGGTGATACAATTTTTTTGTTATAACGATAATCTTGACTCAATATTTAGGTATCAAGATATTAAAGTAGTTGCTCTTGACCACAGCAGAGAGTTGCCTCTGAAGGTTAGGCAAGTAGTTGAGAATAAAACCTAGGGATTTAGTGTTTCCCACAATAGCAAGTTTACAATCTAGGGGAGGAAAGGCTTCCATCTGTTCTTTTTCCAATGAAGGTTTGAATTCTTCAATGAGATTAATAGAAAATCTGTTCTAGGTGGGTTGAATTTAAGATGATGGCTTCACATCTATATTTTCATTCTGACCAAGGTGTTGGAGAGCAGTAGGATGTTGTTCAGGGATGAAATAGTCAGGTACATCTGGGTATTATCTGCATACTAATGAAGAAGAATCCCAGAGTTTCTGTGAATCTCCCCAACTGGTTTAAGGTATATGTTGAAAAGAGTTTGGAAAAGAATTGAGTCCTATGTATATCCATTGTTGTAGCCTGACTTTGCTGGAAAAATGACTCTGAATTAAAACTACTTGAGAGCAGTCTGACAGATAGGAGACGCACCGGTTTAGGAATACTCCCTCAACGCCATTCGCTCTTTCAAGATGTTAATCAGAAAGAGGCAGGTGATGGTATCAAAGGCAGCTGAGGCTGCATAGAGAGACAGTGCCTCTGTGCTCTAGCGCGGTCTGAATCTTGCTTAGACGATATTAAAGAGGTTGTTTGTCTGAATGTGAAGAGAACGTTGTGAGGCTACAGTGCTTTTGGAAAGAGACAGTACGGAAGTTGTTAAGTTCATTGGCAACAGCCAAGGATTATTTTAAGATGGGTGAGACTTGAACGATGTGTAAACTATTGCTGTTTTAGCATAGCATTGTATTTCTGTTTTGATCACTAACATAGAATGTTGTAAAATTGACTGAAAAAAAAGCCCAGTGGATTAAATCTGCAAGACTCTGGAAGGAAATGGTAAACAAAAAGTTGTGTCAGTTTCTTGAGGAATGATGTCTTCATTCCATATAGTTTGCATTCCAACTGTATGCACTAATATCTTCAGATTTATCAGGCTAATTGCCGCTAATCAATATGATAACTTGAATACCTCTCTGATGATCACCAGTCTATTTTTATTGGTATTGTTATTAATATTATTATTATTATGGACTTTATGTTTCATTTTTACATCTGTCTACTTGTTCCAAGTAATGGGCCTGTTTAAGCCATTTGTATGTTGATTTGTACTCCATTTGTGCTTAATTTGTATACATTTTTTTTTTAAATGACAACGACAACAATAAGTGCAGGAACGCAATTTTTTTTCTTGCTAAATGCCAGAGCTGCCTAACAGCAATGCTACTTAGTCTTGATTCCACCTTGTGCCTCCCTCTTACACCATCCTATACTCCCTGTCTCATTATCTCACTTTGAAGCTTTTTTCAACTCTGATTTTTCTGTCACTGTTTTCCTATTTTTCACGTATCCCTTTTTGGGTTTCGCTTGCACGTGAAATCTATTGTATTCAATATCAATCTTAAAAGGGGCTTACATCCCACCCCATTGCTTTTCATTGGTTGGTGTGCCTGCCATTTACGTTTCTTCCATTTCTATTGACGGTTGCATAGTATTTGCTGTTGTTCCTCGTGCGTTTGCTCTTATCAGTTTCCAGAGGCCAACGTACTGTTTCCATCTGCTTTTGTGAACCTTTTTAATGTTTACCCTGCACAGCGCTTGTGCTGTTCTTATGTTTAGCCCGCACAGTGTCTCCATGCTGCACACATTTCAAGTGTTCTTGTTACGCCTCACAGATAGCCTTTAACAAGCACGCTTAAAATGTGTGCAGTCACGGGGAGATTAGGTAAATAAACCCTGTGCTTGTGCTGTGTTTATTTTCATGTTTAGGCTGCTGTACTTGTTATGCCTCCCAGATTGCCTTACACATATTGCCTTTAACAAGCACGCTTGAAATGTTTGCAGCTACGGGAAGATTAGGTAAACAAGCACAGGGTTTGCACTATGTTCAGTCTGCACAGAGCTTGCACTCTTCTTGTGTACATCATCTTTCCGTAGCAGCACGCATTTCAGGCGTGCTTGGTTTTTTTTCAGAAAGCTTCTGAACCGCCCCGGTTTCCCCACACAATGAAGGATGTGACTCTGGCACTATAGTCATTATTAATTTAGGTATTCTCAGGATGAAACAGGGGGCACTCTATTCATAGCCTCTAGATAAAACGCATGTTTAAAATCCAGGCTTTGACTTTGTTTATTTGGGGATTCCAACAAGGCACAAGTTTTCCGGCATAGCACAGTCCTTTGTTTATGTCATTGACACACCTCACCTTAATATTCACGTGGATGCAAATAATCCAAAAAGGCAAACATAGGGAGATACACGAGGTACATCTCACAGTAAGAAAATTCACGAATGCTCGGCATCTATTTCAATTGTATCAAGGTGATACGAATGGTCAACCTCGTTCAATCTGGGTTGTACTATGGAACTGGATTTTACCTTCACTCGTTGCTTATTTGTCAGATGAGAACTGTCACTAGCAGGTTACTGCACTTTATCCAGGTATTACTGCGGCATTGAGTTTTACTTTCACTTGTATCCTGTTGACTCATCAGAAAAGCACTGTCACTTTGTTCAAGCACATTACATGCAGTCGATTGTCTAAGGTTCCCACTATACACCTGGGACCCTACTTGCTGGGGCATGGAGTTTGAGGGGCAGATGTCCGGGAATGTCCCCCAAGGGTTGCCCATTCCTTTCTCTTCACCTAGAAGTGGCATCATCCAAGCCCCCTACAGAGGATAGGGTATTCATTAGTCAGCAGCTCCACAGAGCGTACAGGGTTTGGTTGTCAAAACATTTTACCCATTACTTTAAAAGATCTCTTAAGACAGTTTATAAAAGATTGGGTACATTTTTTGCAATAGTTATGTTTACCGCTTGTTTCTTTTTTTCGTTCTACCTCACCCCACCACACCCTCCTGGTCATCACAAACTAAAAATACATGCCCCTTCTCTCACCTTTTCTGTCATTTTTTCCTGTTTTTTTTATGCCGGTTGACTGTTTCGATGCCCCCTTGGCTGTCTTCTACTGCTATTCCATGTTGATACATTTCTGTCGACTTCTGTTTATGGGGCTGGTCCACTTCCCTCCCTGTGGTGCTTCTGGTTTGCAGGTGCTCATGGGTCATACTAGTCTTATCATTCACAGTGTCTATGTGCCAACATCTAAATGGCTGCCAGGCGGAGGGAAGTGTTGAGACTGCTTCTCTAGCAGATGAGGCCACCTGCTTTTTTCCTTTTGTGAGTGATTGTGGAGCCCGTAATAGCTTAGGTACCCCTCAGACTGCAGATCTGATCCTCCCAAGTAATTCTGTTTTAGTGAACCTTAGGATGAGTAGAACATCCCTTTTTCGCCCAATTTGTACTCTCAAGGCTCTATCCCTCTTTATCAAAGCTTTGGCTAGCGGCAGTATCATCTATTTTTGACCAAAGAAGCTGCACCAAGGTAGATGATGCTTTCCCCCTTGTATAAATTAGGTCCAGGGGTCAGATAAACATAGTTAAATATGATTTTTATAGATTCCTGAATTATACAATGCCCAAATATTTGGTTGCCTTACCTTCCAACTTAAAATTTAAGTGTGAATATTCATGTTTGCTAAATAGCTTTGATATGAGCTTCAAGCTAGACTTGTCCAAAACACCAAACGTCCTGACCAAATTGATCCACTGAGTCTACAAAGAAGGGGAGATAAGGGCTTTTTTCAACAGGTCCATCATACATGCCAAGCGGTACATCAATACAAAAAAAGGGTATGCAGTTCCTGACCGGGAATACAGGTGGTACGTGCAAGTGGAATGTGAAGAGAGGAAGGAATTCCTCTTGTCAGAATTAGGACCCTCACACACCCAGCAAGCTAGGTGTCATGCTTCATCATTTGGGTCTGCTCCTCGTCGGTACGGCACTGCAATACCCGACTGGCACCCATGAAGGGGCTCTTTGGCGGAGTTCTTTTATTTCTTGCCGTAAGGTGCTGTGCGTGTAAGGGGCCTAGTGAGTGTAGATATAAGTGAGGTTAAAATAGGAGGTGGGGGTCCAATCAGAACAATTTTAATGAGTGTGGCTCCTCTCCTAATTAAAAGTAAGTGTGGCGCGCCCCTGTAATAATGTCACAGGGTACTCCGGTCAAAAGGTCAACATGTTTCTTGCCAACTGTCTACTGGACGGCAATTCTTCAGGACTAATATCAAGTATATTCTACACTATTCAGAGTGGTCAAAATGTGTCAGTGTGAGACCACAAACAGTACCCTAAAAGTAGTGCCTGTCACTCTAGAGGGACAACTTGTAATAAAAACAAAGAGATGTAACAGCATTAGTAATGGTACCACTCATATGCTTAAAAACAAGCCTGTGCAGCACTCGGCCAGTGAAGAAGGCATGCTTCATGTTGAGGTGCTGTGACAGGCATGTGAGGCGACGGTGTAAAGCAAATCAAGCAGCGATCAATTAATAACTCACTCCATTCGAGTTATGTTGTCTCATCTACGTACTCTAGCAGGTGGGCACACTGTAATGATCAGTGCCCTGTGAATACGAAGTGGGGGGGGGGGGTAATTTAAGGAAAGGTTAAAAATGTAACACAAACAGGCATCACGGCAGGGTAAACATCAACGCTCCACCAGCTGCAATGGCCCACGATTCAGTGTAGCCTCGTCAGTCAAGGGTGTGCTAGTAGGGGAGTGGTGTGTCCCGTTGTATGGGATACGGGGTAGGGCTGTAACAAAACGGGTAAAAGCATTGCTGTGCAGCGTGAGGCGTAGCGCTAATCGGAACACAGGTCAGTGCACCGGGGAAGGCTGACACAGAGCCCTGTTTATGTGTTGCCTGTGGTCGAGACGACTGAGCACAACGCACCACCACAATGTTATGGTAACCCCGGACATCACCGCCGGCGGCCCATAATAACACCAACCACTAAAGGGTTCACCTCGCGTTGCTGAGCCATGTGAACCTAGGTATTGCCAAACAAGGAAGGGAGGGCAAGTTACATTCAAACGGTCTAATACTCACATGTCTTCTCCGTGCATTGGCGGAGGACCTACCCCTCACATTGCTGAAGACGGGAGGTAACGGCGTTACTTAACCTCCCAGTCGGCAGAAGCAGGAGGCGGGGATCGCAGTACAATCGGGAGAAACACTAGAATTAACTTTGCGTTAACGTCTGTGTGCGCCATATTGGGTTCCCATAATGTAGGGACCCAAAAACAGCTGAAAAAGCTAACAGTCATTTTGTAGTGTCTGAGGGATGTATCTCAAGCCTCTATTATATGTCTGGGATTTATGTGCTGGGATGGTGGCAGTTTGTTAGCACGCAAGGGAGGTGAAATCTAACGGCCAAGTAGTGCGCTGTATTTAAACTCCCAAACTAGTTGGTATAATGTGGGTTTTGTTGAGGGTGACACAGCCGTAGTCAAGCTGCCAAACTAGTTTGTTAAGTTATACTGACACCTCTCAGAGGTATAAAGGAGCGTCATATTCAGACTTATAATCTAGACCCTGTGAGTGGTCCTAGTCAGGGAGGTGTTGATTATTTGGTCAGAAGGTTCCATGGGATTTCCTCATTAAGACCCTCTTTATTGGAGGAAAGTCGTAGGACCCATCTTTGTTCTGTGTGAAACAGTGTCTCCTTGCTCATCCTAAGATGTGCTTCCAAAACGACCCAATGTAGGAAGTCTGGTGTGTGTTTCATCAGTTCAAAGTGTGCAGTCATTTTGGTGTTAGTTTTATGACACCTGAAGTTACTTCTATGTTCTGTTATGCGTGTCTTAATGGGCCTGGTGGTCAGGCCTATGTACTGGAGTCCACATGGGCAAGTTAGCATGTAGATGCAGTTGGTGGTGTTAAAGTTGGTATGTCTCCTGAGTTGACATCTGAACCCATTACAGAAAGGAATAACTTTAGTGGGTTTTGTCAGTGGACAGACTATGCAAGCCCCACATCGGTAGTGGCTCACCACTGGTGCGAGGTCCCATAAGGATCTTTGTGTACAGGTGTTAGGGTTCCTGGGCCTTGTATGTATCAGCATGTCCTTCAGGTTTGTGGTGCGTTTAAAGGCAAACCTGGGGGCTGGTAATTCAAGTGTGCCGGTATTCAGAATTTGCCAATTCTTCCTGATGATGCTCCTGATTTTGTTCGAGTCTGGGGTAAATGTTGTGACACAAGTGAGTACATCACTGGGATTTCTCATCTTATCTCCAGCAATGCCTCTCTGTTATTGTTTCTAGCCCTTTTCAATGAGTTGGCAACATAGCGTCTAGGGTATTCTCTCCTGTGAAGATTGGTTGATAAAGCATTAGCCACTGTTTTGAAGTCGGCGATGGAACTACAGTTCCTCCTGATACGGAGGAACTGGCGGAAAGGTAAATTCTCTTTCAGTGCTCTCGGATGGTGGCTGCTAAATAGCAGTAAACTATTCCTGTCAGTCGGCTTCCTATATATTGTGGCACTGATTATTCCACCATCTAGTCTGATGAGGAGGTCGCGATGGGAATGTTGGTGTCAGAGATGGTGCTGGTGAATTCTAGGTAGGGGTTCTGGGTGTCGATCCAGTGACAGAAGTCATCACACCCTGCTCTATCTCTCTTCCAAAAAATGAGAATATTGTCGATGAACCTCTTCCATAATACCACATTCCTGAGGTAGGGATTCAAAGGGGTGTGAATCGTCCTAGTCTCAAAGGCAGCCATGTACGGACACGCCAGACTTGGCGCGAACGTGCTGCCCGTGGAAGTACCCTGGGTTTGGTGGTAGAGCTGTTTTTTTTATTCAAAGAAATTCTCAGTTAACGCCAGTATAGCACATTCAAGCACAAATGATGGGGGGTGTGTGACTCCCAGTCCATTGATGTTAGTGCATCCTCTATAACGCTCAGTGTAGCGCGTTGTGGGATGTTAGTGTAGAGGGCCTCAATATCCAGGGTGACCAGAAGGTCAATTCCGACAAGAGGAATTCCTCCCTCTCGCACGTACAACCTGTATTCCTGGTCAGGAACTGCATATCCTTTTTGTATTGACAAACCGATCCACTGCCATAAACAAAGACAATAATGAATTAATTGGATAAGTAAATCTCAAGAGATAGTCACCAACCAACAATAATTGTTTCATTCTCTACCCCATTCCTTTTAATGCTTCTTCTCCACCTGATAACAATAGCCAATGGTTTAAATATGAAAGGCCTGATACCATGTGAATTTAGTAGAAATATCATTTGAATAGGTCAAGACATAGCAAGTGCTCTAAAGGGGCCGGTACTCACCTCTTTATAGCTTCAGTAACTTATGTTGCACAAATGTTTGCCAAGCTACCAATTACAACAATAAAAGCTTATTATTAATCACATAGGCAAAACCTAATGCATTTACCAGTGCTTGTTTCTCTCTTTACTGCCTTACTCTGGGTCTAATTTTGATGATGAAACATAAATCCTGATCCCCAAAAGTAAGCGCTGGTGCCCACGCACTTCAGAAAGTGCTTGAAATATAGAAGTGTTGATACACACTACCTCAGAGTGCCTTGTGCTATGGAGATGGACATTAAAAGTATTGTACCCCTGCTGAAAAATCTGGTACTCTCCTTTTCAAATGTAAGAAGGGCAGGTTCTCAGTACCTGACAGTACCTGGCCATTTAAATAAGGCAAGGACTGCTCTGCACAAATTAAGCACTGTCTAAAGTCAATTGACATCTTATTCGTTATGACACAGTCTATATCAAAAACAATGAAATTAAGGAAAGCGGAAGCATGTTACATATACGTACTACCATCTTCACAATCTGTAACCCAAACACTATATAGGGGCAGGGTACGCAAAGCAGCTGGTTCCTTTGTTTGCACGTAGGCTTTTCCGGGATATGCAGAAAACAAATTGTACATATTTAGTTCTAGGTTGGGTATGGCTATGTATTAGATGCGTGTTATGGTTAGCCATAAAGATGTGTAAATACGTTGAATATGAAATGGATAAAGTTATTGAATATGTGTGGGTTTCCCGCATATTAAGAAAATTATTTTAAAAATTAAATATGATTTTTTCCTTTTAATAAAATACGTCTGGGGTTATCCGGACCCTATTCCAAGATCTGTGTTGGATATTGATTGATTATCTGTACCTCGGGGGTAAAGGGGGAGATGGGAAATACCCCTGGTCTCTGGAGGGGAGGTTGGAGTCAACCTGATGGTAGGGGACTCTGCAATACCTGGCCATATTGCATGACTCTGGCTCACAGCATAAGCCCTACTTTTCTGATGCCTTTGTTACATGACTGGAACCGACAAGGTCTGCGGAGAAGTCTGGGCGCACGTTCGTAAGTGGCTAAGAGGTACATTTACTATCAATATTCGGCTACATACTCTCACATGCCTTTGCGTGTTAGGCCCAAAACATATTAAAAGGGTATACTCTGCAAATATTCATATGTTTGTACAAATAGAAAGGACTGTGTGCTCTTTGCACTTTTACTAATAGAAATGTGCAGACCTGCCAACTTTGAAATGACTTTTACCACATAAGGAGGGAATGGGGCCTTGAGGGGAGAGGTCTGGCATAGAGAGAGGACCTCTGAGCCTATCGCCACCTGCCAACAATGGAGAATGCATGAGGCCATTAAGAGTGGCCAGGCAGGGGCGTAACACAGGCCCCCGCAACCCACGCAGTGCGGGGGGGCCCCGCGCTCCTGGGGGCCCCGCCGGGCCCCCTGCGTTACGTCATCAATCATACAATACACTTCTGTGCCTCTGACTAAAATGTTGCGCAGCGCGGGCCCTGGGCCGGCAGTGGGCCCCTGCGACTTTTGAAATGGTGCGGTGCGGGCCGCGGGGCCCCCGGCGGCCTGGCCGGGGCCCCTGCGAGTGTTTGAAAATGATGCGGGGCCCCGGCCCGGCTGGGGCCCCTGGGACTGTGCAAGGGACTGGGAGAGAGGAGGAGTCACTGTCTTCAAAATGGTGCGGACTGGAGGCCCCCGGGGTCCCGGCCACCCGGGCCGAGGCCCGACTCGAGTCTTCAAATTCGAAATCAAGGTGCGGGGCCGGGGCCCCCGAGTCCGAGAGAGCAAGTGAACTAAGTCCGAAATGGTGAGGGCCCCGGCCGGGCCGGGTGTGAGAGTGTCTGTGTGGCAGACTAGTCTGTGAGCAGCATTAACATTTATTACATGACCCGGCGCCACTGCCACTCTTCTCGAATCTATGAAATGGCGCTGGCAGACAGGGTCAGAGTACACTTTCTAATTCTTTCACTTTCCATTTCTGGTTCCGCCGCCGCGTATGCGCGTGCCGGTTGGGGGGGGGGGGGCGGGCTGCTGGTGAGTACTGGGTGGGTGACCAATGCCAGGCAGCCGGCCCAGGGCCCAGGGGGTACAACACTGTCGGCCGCCCAATAAGCAGTAAGGTCAGTCAGGTGCGTGTGAGGTGTGGCGTCACGACGTGTGCGTGTGGCAAGGGGGCACGCTCGCAATCGCTTAGCCATAGTGAAAGTGAAGAAGAAGACAGAGAACACAACGAACTTCGATTCGAATTTCGAAGACAAAAAGCCAGGCCCGGCCCGCCCACGCTCAGGACTCGAGTGTGTGTGACTGTGACTGTGACTAGACTGTCCACTCCGAGCGAACTTCGAAGTAAGTCCGTCACCGGCGGGGCTGCTGCTGCCTCTAGGGGGTCCAACTTTGCCATCAATTACAATTGCAGTTGCACCACTGTACAAGAAAATGATTCATACGTCTTTGTTAGTTATGATGAGGCAATATAATTAAAATTAGACGTTCACGTTGTACTTCTGTTGACTGCTGGAAATGTTTTAGCCAAATGTATTCTAGGGAGCCGTTTTCCCTGAGGCTCCGGAAAGGGTGTATGGGTCCATAGGAAACCCCCGGCAATCCCGTGGTGGTGTTTACTGAATGTTGTTTAGGTTGGGACGGTGATCGCAATACCATGAGCTGGAATGCGTACTAACTCCAAGGAGATGAGGTGCCGAGGCCAACAATACGGGCACTTTTAAACGGACGCGACGCCTGTTGCACGCAAACTATTATGTTAAAAAATACTACAGACTGAAACCGCGGCCGCCCCTAAGGTTTTAATGCAACCCAGGCAACCCTGCGCCACCATCGCTGCAGCAGCGCGTGCCATACCCCCTGAGCTAACCTCACTGCCTCAGCTTGACTAGAATTCATTGTGGAAAATATATTCCTGCGATTTCTAGGGGGAAATTCCGCTCTTTCCTGTTCTAAAATGTTGGCATTCATGAAAAGTCCAAAACACCAAGCAATGGTCTTTAGGAAGTGAAGTCTCCCACAGTGTTCCACGCATGGCA
This sequence comes from Lissotriton helveticus, assembly GCF_964261635.1. Classification (NCBI taxonomy): domain Eukaryota; kingdom Metazoa; phylum Chordata; class Amphibia; order Caudata; family Salamandridae; genus Lissotriton; species Lissotriton helveticus. Next base: position 407,864,372 of record NC_136063.1, on the reverse strand, counting down.
TTAGACTGCACATCACTCTTTCCTCCCAATCTTAAACATCGCCCTTCCCCGTTTACACACACCCCTACCGCCCTGAGAATTAAACACTGTCCTTGCCCTGTGTCACATGCTAACACCTCCGCCCCCACCATTAACACCGCTCTTCTTAAACCTTAGCTCCCCCGTGTGAAAACACTACACCACACAACCCTTCCCATGGACCTCTGTGCTACACAGAACGTGTTCATAAATTGTTGTAAAGTGTTGTACCTATCTTGTGTTCACCGGGCACATGTACGCTTGTCATACAGCACTTCCTCCATTCTAGTGTACGTGCAAACTCCTCTGCTCTCCTTGTGCTAAATATGGTTCACCGTTTGTATCAGGACACACCTCTTACACAGTGCCCCATCGGTGTCCCTCTACAAGTGAAAACCCTTCTTGTGATAAAGTGCACCTCTGCACCAGCATGCTTGCAAAAAAAAAGCACAGTATTGCTGCTAAATCCTCAGCGTGTTATAGCAGTGTGTGCTGCAACCGTGGCACCCTTCTTGGGATGGCTGACTTCCCTCGGTGTGATGTTAGTGTGCGCTGCTGCCCCATTATTGAATTGTATTGTAACTGCATTTATATTGCACTTGTTCTGGTTGGTGTTTAGGTGCCCACCTGTGATGTGAGGGCAATGTGTGCTGCTGTACCCTTCATATGATAACAGTGTTGACGGTGTCTGCTGTACCCTTCATATGATGGCAGTGTATGACAATGTCTCTGCTGTACCCTCATGTGATGGCAGTGTGTACCCTTTGGTGGCAGTGAGTACCCTTCATATGATGGCAGTGCCTCTGCTGTATCCTTCATGTGATGGCAGTGTGTACCCTCACATGATGGCAGTGTGTACCCTTCATATGATGGCAATACCTCTGCTGTAACCTTCATATGATGGCAGTGTGTACCCTTCATGTGATGGCAGTGTGTACCCTTCAAATGATGGCAGTGCCTCTGCAACACCGTTCATATGATGGCAGTGTGTACCCTTTGGTGGCAGTGTGTACCCTTCATATGATGGCAGTGCCTCTGCTGTACCCTTCATATGTTGGCAGTGTGTACCCTTCATATGATGGCAGTGTGTACCCTTCATATGATGGCAATACCTCTGCTGTAACCTTCATATGATGGCAGTGTGTACCCTTCATATGATGGCAGTGCCTCTACTACACCTTTCATATGATGGCAGTGTGTACCCTTTGGTGGCAGTGTGTACCCTTCATATGATGGCAGTGCCTCTGCTGTACCCTCCATATGATGGCAGTGTGTACCCTTCATATGATGGCAGTGTGTACGTACCCTTCATATGATGGCAGTGTGTACCCTTCATATGATGGCAATACCTCTGCTGTAACCTTCATATGATGGCAGTGTGTACCCTTCATATGATGGCAGTGCCTCTGCTACACCGTTCATATGATGGCAGTGTGTACCCTTTGGTGGCAGTGGCGGGGCGGGGGAGGGGCGGGGTAGGGGGTGCTAAAAACCGGAATATGGATAATTGGAGGTAAGTAAACAATTTAATTAATAAAACGAATTTCGTGGCGCCCCCTGCATCCAGAAACTATGGCGAAGTCCTTGATGGGCCTCTTCTGTTTGCAACTCTGCAGACAAAGGCTTAGCTCATAATTAATATGAAAAGGTGGGCAAGTGAGTAGGTGGAGGGATGGGTGGGTGGCTGGATGGATTCGTGAATGGTTGAATAAAAGGTTGAATAGATGGATAATGAGAGAGGATGATGGATGGATGGATGAGTGAGTGCAAGGATGGATGAGAGAAATGGTATATAGATGAATGTATGGGTGGAAGGGTAGATGGATGGGTAAAAGGGTGGATGGATGAGTGAAAGGATGGATGAGTGAAAGGGTGGATGATGAGCGAGTGGGTGGGTGGATGAGTGAAATGATGGATTGATGAATTGATATGTGAAAGGGTGAATGGATGGATGGATGAGTGAAAGGTTGGATGTAAAGATGGAAGAGTGATTGAAAGGGAGGGTAGATGGACAAAAGGATAGATAGATGAGTGAAAGAGTGAAAGGATAGATGGCTGAGCGAAAGGATGGATGAGTGATAGGGTCAATGGATAGATTCATGAGTGGATGAGTAGATGGATGGGTGGGTGGATGGGTGGAAGGAAGGATGGCTAAGTGAAAGGGTCGATGGAGAGAGAAAGGGAGGATGGATGGATGACTGAAAGGGTGAATTGGTGGAAGGATGAGGGACTGGGAGGATATACGAGTAAGTGAAAGGGATGGCTGGATGGGTGAAAAGGTAAATGGCTGGATAGATGAGTGGATGGATGGGTGGATGGGTGGAAGAGTAGATGGATGAGTGTAAAGATGGATAGGGTGAAAGGGTGGATGGATGGATAATGAATGGATGAGTGAAAGGGTTGATGGAGGGATGGATGAGTGAAATGATAGATGGAAGGATACATGATGGACAGGTTTGCAAATGGTTGAATATGTTTGGATATGGATGTGCTTACTTATATACTATTTCACGACCTCCTCTGATGTGTCTGTAAAACGTGCCTTTTGTCCCAAAGTTACGTTCCTGAATTTTGACCTCCTGTCCTGAATTTTGACCTATGGTAGGGCAAGGTGATAGGTGGTGGGCTGGGACACCGGGGGCCCCCTCCATGTGCTTTGCAGGGGGGCCCCCTCAAGTTTCGTTACGCCACTGTGGCCAGGGCTTAGAGCCCGGCATTGTCTGAGGAGACCCCCGAGCTCCCCAAAAAACCACACATTAAAGAGGCTTCTAAAGCTTGTAAAGCTGGGTAGAGACTCCTCACACTGAACTTAAAACCATGTAGCCTGATGGCTAGAGCGGCGGACTTCGAAGCTGGTGAACAGGGTTCGAGTCTCGGCAGGGACACTCAACATCCTGTGATTCTGGACAAATCACTTAATCTCCCTGTGCCTAACAAAAATGAATGTGTCGGTGTGTAACGCAACTACTGCTCGTGTAAAGCGCTTGATACCGTCCGGTAAAATTTGCACCATATAAAACTCTTGAAAAAGATTTAAAAAAATACATGTTAAGCCGATATCGTATGATACATGGAGGCACCATGTGAGTTGGCAGTTTGGACGTTTCAAGGCCAATGCACAAAGTCTTGTAAAAGTACATAGTGTACTCTTGTAGTACTAATTCCTGCACGCGTAAGCGCTATTGTGAATCGGTCCCTACATGACCAGCACGGTACTATATATATATATATGATGCATAATCCTGCTCACAATATGAACATCGCCTGCGTGAAGGTGCAACGAGGCAGCGGTGGCAGAGGCGATTGTGATCTTGGTTCAGTGAGACTTCCTGCCCGGCTGCCGTGAGCTCTCCCTGGCGCTTGCAGAATGACCCTATGGCATAACCACCGTGAACTCATAATTAACAGTTGAGTGAACAAGTGAAACTTGTAATCGCTTTAAGCATTATACAGAGAGCGAGCACGTTTTTGGGCCGAGATGAAAGGCGAGGCTGGCTGGCTGCCTCGTGAAACGCACCCTGGGGCCTCCGAGAAGCGGACTAATAAAGGTGAGCCCGTCCCCCCCCCCCCCCCCGGCCACCGTAAGCATCAGCACCCTGATAGCCGGAAGGACTGCTCCTTGTGAACAAGGCTCCCGGAAGTGAGCTTCACCTACTGACACCACCAGTGGCGTAACGAAACTTGAGGGGGCCCCCCTGCAAAGCACATGGAGGGGGCCCCCGGTGTCCCAGCCCACCACCTATCACCTTGCCCTACCATAGGTCAAAATTCAGGACAGGAGGTCAAAATTCAGGAACGTAACTTTGGGACAAAAGGCACGTTTTACAGACACATCAGAGGAGGTCGTGAAATAGTATATAAGTAAGCACATCCATATCCAAACATATTCAACCATTTGCAAACCTGTCCATCATGTATCCTTCCATCTATCATTTCACTCATCCATCCCTCCATCAACCCTTTCACTCATCCATTCATTATCCATCCATCCACCCTTTCACCCTATCCATCTTTACACTCATCCATCTACTCTTCCACCCATCCACCCATCCATCCACTCATCTATCCAGCCATTTACCTTTTCACCCATCCAGCCATCCCTTTCACTTACTCGTATATCCTCCCAGTCCCTCATCCTTCCACCAATTCACCCTTTCAGTCATCCATCCATCCTCCCTTTCTCTCTCCATCGACCCTTTCACTTAGCCATCCTTCCTTCCACCCATCCACCCACCCATCCATCTACTCATCCACTCATGAATCTATCCATTGACCCTATCACTCATCCATCCTTTCGCTCAGCCATCTATCCTTTCACTCTTTCACTCATCTATCTATCCTTTTGTCCATCTACCCTCCCTTTCAATCACTCTTCCATCTTTACATCCAACCTTTCACTCATCCATCCATCCATTCACCCTTTCACATATCAATTCATCAATCCATCATTTCACTCATCCACCCACCCACTCGCTCATCATCCACCCTTTCACTCATCCATCCTTTCACTCATCCATCCACCCTTTTACCCATCCATCTACCCTTCCACCCATACATTCATCTATATACCTTTTCTCTCATCCATCCTTGCACTCACTCATCCATCCATCCATCATCCTCTCTCATTATCCATCTATTCAACCTTTTATTCAACCATTCACGAATCCATCCAGCCACCCACCCATCCCTCCACCTACTCACTTGCCCACCTTTTCATATTAATTATGAGCTAAGCCTTTGTCTGCAGAGTTGCAAACAGAAGAGGCCCATCAAGGACTTCGCCATAGTTTCTGGATGCAGGGGGCGCCACGAAATTCGTTTTATTAATTAAATTGTTTACTTACCTCCAATTATCCATATTCCGGTTTTTAGCACCCCCTACCCCGCCCCTCCCCCGCCCCGCCACTGCCACCAAAGGGTACACACTGCCATCATATGAACGGTGTAGCAGAGGCACTGCCATCATATGAAGGGTACACACTGCCATCATATGAAGGTTACAGCAGAGGTATTGCCATCATATGAAGGGTACACACTGCCATCATATGAAGGGTACGTACACACTGCCATCATATGAAGGGTACACACTGCCATCATATGGAGGGTACAGCAGAGGCACTGCCATCATATGAAGGGTACACACTGCCACCAAAGGGTACACACTGCCATCATATGAAAGGTGTAGTAGAGGCACTGCCATCATATGAAGGGTACACACTGCCATCATATCATATGAAGGTTACAGCAGAGGTATTGCCATCATATGAAGGGTACACACTGCCATCATATGAAGGGTACACACTGCCAACATATGAAGGGTACAGCAGAGGCACTGCCATCATATGAAGGGTACACACTGCCACCAAAGGGTACACACTGCCATCATATGAACGGTGTTGCAGAGGCACTGCCATCATTTGAAGGGTACACACTGCCATCACATGAAGGGTACACACTGCCATCATATGAAGGTTACAGCAGAGGTATTGCCATCATATGAAGGGTACACACTGCCATCATGTGAGGGTACACACTGCCATCACATGAAGGATACAGCAGAGGCACTGCCATCATATGAAGGGTACTCACTGCCACCAAAGGGTACACACTGCCATCACATGAGGGTACAGCAGAGACATTGTCATACACTGCCATCATATGAAGGGTACAGCAGACACCGTCAACACTGTTATCATATGAAGGGTACAGCAGCACACATTGCCCTCACATCACAGGTGGGCACCTAAACACCAACCAGAACAAGTGCAATATAAATGCAGTTACAATACAATTCAATAATGGGGCAGCAGCGCACACTAACATCACACCGAGGGAAGTCAGCCATCCCAAGAAGGGTGCCACGGTTGCAGCACACACTGCTATAACACGCTGAGGATTTAGCAGCAATACTGTGCTTTTTTTTTGCAAGCATGCTGGTGCAGAGGTGCACTTTATCACAAGAAGGGTTTTCACTTGTAGAGGGACACCGATGGGGCACTGTGTAAGAGGTGTGTCCTGATACAAACGGTGAACCATATTTAGCACAAGGAGAGCAGAGGAGTTTGCACGTACACTAGAATGGAGGAAGTGCTGTATGACAAGCGTACATGTGCCCGGTGAACACAAGATAGGTACAACACTTTACAACAATTTATGAACACGTTCTGTGTAGCACAGAGGTCCATGGGAAGGGTTGTGTGGTGTAGTGTTTTCACACGGGGGAGCTAAGGTTTAAGAAGAGCGGTGTTAATGGTGGGGGCGGAGGTGTTAGCATGTGACACAGGGCAAGGACAGTGTTTAATTCTCAGGGCGGTAGGGGTGTGTGTAAACGGGGAAGGGCGATGTTTAAGATTGGGAGGAAAGAGTGATGTGCAGTCTAATGCCATGCGTGGAACACTGTGGGAGACTTCACTTCCTAAAGACCATTGCTTGGTGTTTTGGACTTTTCATGAATGCCAACATTTTAGAACAGGAAAGAGCGGAATTTCCCCCTAGAAATCGCAGGAATATATTTTCCACAATGAATTCTAGTCAAGCTGAGGCAGTGAGGTTAGCTCAGGGGGTATGGCACGCGCTGCTGCAGCGATGGTGGCGCAGGGTTGCCTGGGTTGCATTAAAACCTTAGGGGCGGCCGCGGTTTCAGTCTGTAGTATTTTTTAACATAATAGTTTGCGTGCAACAGGCGTCGCGTCCGTTTAAAAGTGCCCGTATTGTTGGCCTCGGCACCTCATCTCCTTGGAGTTAGTACGCATTCCAGCTCATGGTATTGCGATCACCGTCCCAACCTAAACAACATTCAGTAAACACCACCACGGGATTGCCTGGGGTTTCCTATGGACCCATACACCCTTTCCGGAGCCTCAGGGAAAACGGCTCCCTAGAATACATTTGGCTAAAACATTTCCAGCAGTCAACAGAAGTACAACGTGAACGTCTAATTTTAATTATATTGCCTCATCATAACTAACAAAGACGTATGAATCATTTTCTTGTACAGTGGTGCAACTGCAATTGTAATTGATGGCAAAGTTGGACCCCCTAGAGGCAGCAGCAGCCCCGCCGGTGACGGACTTACTTCGAAGTTCGCTCGGAGTGGACAGTCTAGTCACAGTCACAGTCACACACACTCGAGTCCTGAGCGTGGGCGGGCCGGGCCTGGCTTTTTGTCTTCGAAATTCGAATCGAAGTTCGTTGTGTTCTCTGTCTTCTTCTTCACTTTCACTATGGCTAAGCGATTGCGAGCGTGCCCCCTTGCCACACGCACACGTCGTGACGCCACACCTCACACGCACCTGACTGACCTTACTGCTTATTGGGCGGCCGACAGTGTTGTACCCCCTGGGCCCTGGGCCGGCTGCCTGGCATTGGTCACCCACCCAGTACTCACCAGCAGCCCGCCCCCCCCCCCCCCCAACCGGCACGCGCATACGCGGCGGCGGAACCAGAAATGGAAAGTGAAAGAATTAGAAAGTGTACTCTGACCCTGTCTGCCAGCGCCATTTCATAGATTCGAGAAGAGTGGCAGTGGCGCCGGGTCATGTAATAAATGTTAATGCTGCTCACAGACTAGTCTGCCACACAGACACTCTCACACCCGGCCCGGCCGGGGCCCTCACCATTTCGGACTTAGTTCACTTGCTCTCTCGGACTCGGGGGCCCCGGCCCCGCACCTTGATTTCGAATTTGAAGACTCGAGTCGGGCCTCGGCCCGGGTGGCCGGGACCCCGGGGGCCTCCAGTCCGCACCATTTTGAAGACAGTGACTCCTCCTCTCTCCCAGTCCCTTGCACAGTCCCAGGGGCCCCAGCCGGGCCGGGGCCCCGCATCATTTTCAAACACTCGCAGGGGCCCCGGCCAGGCCGCCGGGGGCCCCGCGGCCCGCACCGCACCATTTCAAAAGTCGCAGGGGCCCACTGCCGGCCCAGGGCCCGCGCTGCGCAACATTTTAGTCAGAGGCACAGAAGTGTATTGTATGATTGATGACGTAACGCAGGGGGCCCGGCGGGGCCCCCAGGAGCGCGGGGCCCCCCCGCACTGCGTGGGTTGCGGGGGCCTGTGTTACGCCCCTGGACACCACACGTCTACCTGTGGCGGATGTACCGCCGGCGGTACCTTACTCCGGCTGCTAAATAAACATTTCAACTTTGGAGCTGTTGTTCGCACACGCTGAAAAATGTATTCGTTTCAAGCCTGCGCGATAAATCAAAAAACATTTCCTCACTTATCAAATGGGAAACAATCTATCTTGTGAGATAAATCAGCTCCTTGTTGACTTCTAATCTCCGAAAACAAACCCATTTCATCATGCATATCACATGAGATATGCCCCAAAACACACGAGAGACGGGACTCCGAGTCAGTTAAGAAACCGGTCTGAACTCCTGCCCACGGAGGGCTGAGCTCCGCCTCTCTCTTTGGCATAAAATTGCAAAACTGCCTCCTATAATATCAACATATCCCTAAACTGGCCTTCTCTATATGGCTCAGTCAGAACTATTGTCTGTAGATGTATGTAACTTCCCTTCGATTTATCCAAACAAGCCCCTTCTCTCTTAAAGGCAAGTCACTCAATAAATAAATAACGACGAAATGAAATAACACTACTTAAATCAAAGTTGTGGTGTTAAAAAATAAATGTATGCATATGCTCACTGCTCATGGTGAAATGGCCTGGATTACAGGAAAAGGACGCTGACAAACCTCTTAAAAATATATGGGAATGGTGCCACCACGTGGCGGGTATAAGAAATGCTCAAGTGGTAAAACGGAGGGTTTATGGAGAGCAACAATCCCAATCTAGCCATCAACAACCAGCAAGCAGCCCGAAAACCAAAACACACAGCTATGTGAAAAAATAGCTTAATTTCTGCCAAGGCTTGGAATTATTATATTTTATTGCGGGATTTCCATGGCGTTCGTTTACAGCTTGTTGTAATTTAATACACAATTACAGTTCTTTTGTTACGACCCCATTGATTCCCACCGTATGGACATATGGGTTTTGTGGTGGGCAGGGCCACTGGAAATCTGCGATTCTGTTGCCGCAACATTTGCTGCATAATTATGGTCATGAAGCATTTGTCACGTAATTCATCTGCTGAATAATTTGCAGATTCTGCAAAAAAAATTGTTTATTGTTCAATAAAGTAAAAAATAATAAAAACGCAGCAACACATGTTGCCTTGCAGTGGAACGCCCTTCTCAAAAGTTGACTAGTCACTTCAATTGCCTATTGCAGTGGCACCTCTAGAAGTTAATTTTATGGGGGCTACACAATAGGCCACTGAGAAAACTGGTGGGGCCACCTACAAAAGGCAACCAAAACGGTTTGTATACAATTGACATATGTATACATTTATACACATATGTACATATATATATAATATGTGCACACATGCACATATTTGCTTAAAATGTTTAAATCTGACTTGCATGTATGTGTGTACATATCTATATAGATGTAGATATATACTCACATACATACATACATTTACAGATACAACATTTGTAAGTGATCATTGTTAGAAATGGGATTTCTGGTTGGCCAGGGCATGCGCCTAGGCCAGGCAGAAACCGCCACTCTAGTCAGGGCAAGGGAGTTACATGCTGAAGATAACTCCTGCTTACCCCCTTGGCATCTTGGCAGAGCAGTCAGGCTTATCCCAGAGGCGTGTAAAGCGTTTGCGCAACACACTCACACAGCAGCGACACACTAGGCACACCACAAAAGAAACTCCACACAAGGGTATATCAAAAATAGCCTTTGTTTTATCCATAAAACACATTAGAACATAATCACATGTATACACTGTACCACCTGGCACTTGGCATGACTTTACAGGGAATATATACACCACAGGGCCAATCGGGCCAGTGTAATTACATTACATAAATCACCGTTAGGGAGGACAACCAGTAACTACTGATAGGATCACATTTCAGCCTAGCATATTATGCATATAATCACAGGTGCACCTTAGTGTACACTTGCAGCCGGCCCATGTAACATAGACCCATCATGCCCCCTTTAGACATCACCATTATGGTACACAATTCTTGCATGGGCCACATAGGCACCCCGATGTAATCAGGGCCTGCCCCGAATATCTCTGAGAGCACACTGGCCCCCAATAGGCAGTCCCTGCGCCTCTGAGCTAACCACCTGGACTGCGTGGTAATTTTGTGGAGGTTCCTTCCTCCACCTAGGCTAGGGGGCCTCCGCCGAGGTTCCACCCCACTCTGTGAGCCTAATCAATCAATGCCCCTTTTCAAAGTCAGGGCTCAGTGTACCCCTCCAGCAGCTGCTCGCGATCTGGCATCGGCAGCCACAGACCCCACACTTTCTAAGCGCGGAGCCACAAAACAACTCAGGGGGAGAAACCCAACAACTCCAGGCAGGCCCACAAGTAGCAGGTCTCTCTCTCTCTCTCCCCCCCGGGAGATCACCAAAACTGATGGCCCCCAAAGCGGCCGCCTGCTACTCTCCGGTTAAGCTGCCTCCTAGCAGCAAATGGGGTACAGTGATTCCCCTCCAGCTGGTTCTTCCACGGGACGCCAAGTGGGGTAGGGACACTCCCCACTGGCCTTGCGCACCACTGGCTCCTTCTACAAGGTGAGACAAGGAGCGAAGTCCCTGCCTCACGCTCTCCTTCGTCGATCTTTCTCTCTGCAGCGGTGGGCCCCACCCACAGACAGGCTCGGCCTTTGCCTGGCTTCCAGCTGCTGTTCCCGGCTTGTTTCTGCTCGCGGCAGTGGGCCCAACCCACAATCAGGCCCAAATACTGCCTGACTCCCGGCAGCTTCCTAGCTGCAGAGCTTGTTACGAGCAAAGTTGGAGCTCCCTTCTCGGGCTCTGGAAATGCAATTAAAAAGCACCCATCACGCACTTCTTGCGTGCGATACAGCGCTGAGGGGCACAGCAGAGACAAGTGGTCCTCACTCTCCTTGGTGGTGTATCAAACACAGCCCTCACCAAGCTCTGCTTTAGCACAAGCCTACACCAAGGGCTCAACACATAGGAATCCTGCAGCTCCCCAAACCCAGGTCCAGGGCATTCAAGGTAGAGTGCTCAACCCGGTGCTAAGTCCACAAAAATAGGAATCCTTTAGCTCCCCAGGTCCAGGGCAATCAAGGTAAAGCCCTCAGCCAGGCGCTAAGTCCCAAAAATCCCATAGGGCAGAGCTGGGCACATGCAGGCCCGCACGCAGCGCCTCCCGGCAGAAGACAGCAGCTGGGTTCCATGGCGGTATCTCCTGGTAGTGTCCTTCCTTCAGATCCAAGTAAGCTGACCTACATGGGGTCATAGACCCAATATTTATATCAACCCGGCTCGTCTGCACCCCCCCTCCCTCTGGGGGGGGGTGGGCGACTGGCCGAGCAGCTTGCCAGGGCTGGTTTCAGTTCCCAGTCCAGCCCTGCTAGGGACTGACAAGGGTACCCCAGTATCCAATCTGGAGTATACCTAACAGTTTAGGAAGAAAGCAGATAGACTGGGGTCCTGATTACCAGGATCTCAGTCAGACTAGTCAAAAACAGTATCACATGAAGCAAAAAGTAAGAGTAACCATAAGAAGCAGATTCTACTTTCCTACACACTGCAACAAAAATCCCCTACACCTCCATATTTTCTCAGTTTGTAGAGGAAAGGCTTTCTCAGCGTTTCCATGTGGAGAAATAAAGAAAATAGATGTATGTAACACATGCTCCTCTGACCTGTACACTCTGCAGGTGTATCCCCTGGAGTGGATACAGAGAAGGAGTAGGAGTATGGAAATTTACAACATCAAAAGACTGAGGGGCATATTACCAAGGGTGGCGATAGGCAATTATCGCCGGTTTAGCGGCCGTTTTGGGCCGCAAAGCGGCGATAATTCTATCGCTTTATTAGCAAGCTGTCGCTAACTGATGTTAGCGACAGCTTTTAGGCGATAGCGGGCGGTTTGGGGCCCGCTTTGCATGTCAGCGATATTTATCGCTAATGACATGCAAAGTGGGCATACCCAACCTGTTAGCGACTGAAAGCAGTCGCTAACGTCGCTATCGCCTATTAGCAAGGCAGGCGTAGTGATGGAAATATTCCCGCTATCGCCAAAAACCAACGCCTGCTCAGACCAGTTCTTAGCCATGTCATCCAATGGGAGGTGGATAACATGGCTAAGAGCATTTCATCGCTAATGCGTGAATATCGCTGTATTCTCAGCGATATTCACGCATTTCGCCGCTTTCGCTGGATATTTTAGCACAATGGAGAAAAAGGTTGCTAATAGCATGTTTTCTCCGCTAACATATCCAGCGATAGGCAGCGATAAAAAAATCGCCGCTAAGCATATTTAGCGATAATTTTCGTTAGTTGTTGGTAATATGCCCCTCAATTTTTATCAGTCATTTAATAGCAGGAAACCAATGTTAAAAAACGATCCAAAATTGGGGGAGGGGGCAATTCCTACAGCCCTCCCTATTATTAAATCTAACAACCTTTTATTTTACAGAGTAGGTGCCATCCAAGAGAGGAACAAGACATATTACCCCGACAATGGCAGCTTGAATCAATACATAATCGTGTTATCTTTATACTTGATCAATAGTAACAGGGTTGTATGTATTGTTAGAGCTGTATAATGATCAGCGGCTCAAGAGGACTCATTTTTCACAATCATGCAGTATTTCTTTGTTTGCAGCATGTGTAAATTCAAGGCAGCTGATGAGCAGGGGTTGTCCACTGAAGTAAAGATTTCTGGCTACACAGGGGAGATGGTTAGCATTATACACGTCTTTTAAAAGAAGTCAAGCTTTCACAGCGTTGACCCACTTGTTTGAACAACTCCTTTTCAAGAAAACAACATTTGTGACTCTTATGTCTTGTTGTGCAGGTCTACTACAACACGGATGACGAGAGAGAAGGGTAAGACACCTATTTATCCTCTTTCTAAGTATGTGCAGGCAACAACCGAGGAGTAGAATCTTGAACGAGGGGATGGTGTAGAACATATATTAATGTACGCGTAAGCAAAATGCATAGGAACAAAACAGTAACCAAAACAGATGGCAACATTAAGGATCATTTAAATCAAGAGCATCATACTTTGGGAAGCAGAGATGCCAGGGACTGGATGCGAGGGAGTGTCTTTAAAGGTCTGAAATAGACATCTATCAGAGATATTTAGCAGTCACAGGCAAACTTCATCCTGGGTGAATGTTTTTTCTATTATTTTGCTTGTCATTAAAGTGGATTAGCTCTAGGAGTATTGTTACAGTTTGTAATCAGGAGTCAGGTACTCAGCTCATGTAGGTTTATTGCTGCAGATAGCAGATAGGTTACTCAGTCGAATGTCCCATCCAGAGCAGCATCCTCCGTGTTCACTCACTCATCCCCACAGACACATCCGACATTCTATGATGTCACATGTTGACCGCGCATAGCGGGGAAGGAAGGATAGAGCAGCCATTATCACGGATGTGTTTTGGAACAGTGGTGTGAATTGTTAAAGGTATTTATTGCAAAAACAAGCAAATGCCCTAATCACAACTGTAACATGCCACATGTAAAAACAGACATCATAATAAATAAAGAGAGACGTAATCACGATCTCAAATGGCTCCAGTTCTTCATTTGTAAAAAAAAAACATAAGTGCCAGGGCTCTCGTCAGGAGGCCACTGCAGCTTGCACCAAGCATTGCCCCTGACAGTGCTGCCAATGACAGCACAAACACAACTGATAACCATCACACTCCCACAAGTGTAACATTTCAGATTATTTCTGGCCCCCAAAGCTATAAGAATGGCTCGGACGGCAGGTATTAGTAATTTTTAATGTATACTGAATTAATGATTAATTGTTGTTTTGGTCATCTCAGACAGCGCCCTCTTGTGGCAGACTGTTACAAGAGCAAAAACAACAGGTGATGGACAGAATGCGGAACATTGTCATACATTCACCCCAGTACAGAGATCTGGGCCTAAATCCATCGTTTTTTTGCACTCCACACCACCCCAGGTCAGACATGGCCATATGCAAATCGGCCTTGACCCTGTGCCTCATGGGAACAGTCCAGCCCGAACTGCCAAGCCATGTCTTTCCTGGACCGGAATCAAGCATCCTAGGACCGGTTTCTGGCTATCAGCCGTCATCAGCCTGGATAGCTTGACCCCAGTGGTGTGGAGAGCATGGGACTCACGTCTGAGCATACCCATCCCACTCGGGGCGACAAAGGCAAAAACAACAGGTGATGGACAGAATGCAGAACATTGTCATACATTCACCCCAGTACAGAGATCTGGGCCTAAATCCATCGTTTTTTAGCACTCCACACCACCAGTGTTGAGAATTAAGTGTTGGTGCTGTGCACCGGAAACCACTGGCCCAATTTAAGCACGGCATTGCTCCCAGACAATAAATCAACAAGCACCCAAAATCAAGGCTGTGCTCCTACAAGCAATAGGACTGCTCTTTCAGCAATACATTTACTCACCCTATTGTGGCTGATTTTGGCTGCATTTAGAACTTTGAAACAGTTCAAAACGTTCCTATGTAAATATTTAAGCAAATTTGTGACTCTTACAGTCTACATTTTGCTTAAGATATTTTGCAGTCTGTCTTTTCAGTCTTTGTTTTCTTGTGAAAAGCCGTGGTCAGACCGCCCGCCAGATTGGGAGTTTCTTCCTGTATGGTGGTTTTTTTTTTAAGGTTCCGTACCCTGAAAATGGACACCGCAAAGGGAATGGCAAAAATAGCTGATACACAGCATGGACTGGTGTGCATGCATGTTGTGCCCCCGTGTGCATCCACATGCGGAAGAGGCACAAGGGGGACCTGCCTTTGTTTCTTCTCAGCCCCACAGTGTTCATGGAGGAGAAACCTCGATGATATAGCCGGCGGAAAGGAAACTCGTAATATACTTGGAGGGAAACCCGACTCCTGCAACTCTGCCAGGGAGCGGCTGTTCCCTGGAGGCTGTGGCGGGGCTGTGGTGGTCCGACCAAAACGCAATAGGAGACAGCCACCGCCATGCACCAATTAGTCTGTGACCTTGTGTAATGTAACTGGTGCTCATGTAATCGCTCCAGGTTACAATCTGTGTGTCCGAAACGTGTCATCTGCCGTAGCTGTTGGATGTGAAGGTTCTAATAAAACAACTTGCCTGGAATTTGTGGTCCGTCTCTCCTTCCTCGCCGCCACGAGATGAAGTGGTGGGAGTTGCTGTTGCATAGATATATATATATATATATATACATATATGTATGGATATATATATATATATGTATGTATGTATGTATGTATATATATATATATATATATATATATATATATATATATATATATATATATATATATGCAACAGCAACTCCCACCACTTCCTTGCGGTGAACAGAGAGCAACGAACTCCAGTGGGTAAGGTTGCAAAGTTCTTTTATTTGCTCACAGGTTACATTATCTGACGCTTTATGGTCAACAAGTGACCTTGATATATATATATAGAGAGAGATATATACAATAACTTGTGTGTCTGCCTCCAGACACTGTGAAATGCTGCCATCAATCGGGCATGCGGTCACTGACAAGATTTGCAGCCGAACCTTCTTGTTCAATTTCATCATCACCATATTCACGCACCTAAATTCATCTATGCAGTTTAGTACACGGTGGATAACAAAACAATTTCTGACATGAAGCGCACAAAAACCAAGCAAATGTGTCACAGACCTCTGGGCCTGGCTCAGTTCCCCTACTTGGCTGCACAGATTTCATATCTCACAGAGACAGGAAGTCTTGCAACCCAGCAAACATTCTCTGAAGGGTCATCAGTCCAGAAAAGGAGAGTTTCCTAGGAAACGGCAGCGGTTTGTAAATAAAGCGGCCCACCCAATTTCCTATGGCACACATAAAAGAAGTACACGGTGGACTATTTCTGTCCTTTGTTTACACGGCACTTCCCTGTTCTCTGACACATTCGTTATTAAAAAAGAGGAGCATTCACCATCTGGTTCCCAAGAGCGAGATTGATTCCCTGCTTTCAAAGTTTTATGAAACTTTAAGAGCTGTGAAGAAGGTCTTTGGAGAAATATCTCTCTGAGTGCAGGGCTGCTGACTACAGCACACACTGCGCACACACGGTTTAAGTACAGCTTTATGTTTCCATTCTGTAAAATATTTTTTTTAATGTCTTTATTGTATTTCGACAGGAGCAGTGTCCTAGTGAAGAGGATGTTTAGGCCAGTGGAAGAAGACTACGGCCCCCCAGTGTCCAAGCACATGAAAGAAGAAAATCATAAAAGAGGTACAGTAAAGGGATGCCGCAAGCACGAGAAATGTATAGATTGCCATCACCAGACTGGTCAGAGGGGAACATTCACAAGCCTATTCTTAAAATTCACAAATATGCACGTCATAGGTTCCTCCATACAATTTCAGTAGTGCTACACATTGCTGGGCATTTATAGGGGCTTCAGGGCTAGAGCAACCGACTTTGAAATAAGGGAGCCAAGTTTGAGTCCTGGCCATCTCTCAACATTCTGTGATTCTGAAGAAATTACGTCATCACCCCGGACCTAAACAACACTTGTCATATAATCTGGTGCCCAAGAAAGTACTCTAATGACCTTGGGTCAAGTTCGTGTTATATAAAACTGCAACAAAAACAAATCACCAGAAGTACGCAAGAGGATCTAAGGCAGTTCTAAACTTGCACGAGCACTCATGCTGGCCTACTCATAGTCCTGAGAGCTTATACACCTCGTGTCCTTTTTATATGTGGGTACAAAGTCCCCCCTGGCCTGTTTCCACTGGGCCACTATGGGTTACTTCACAGCTACAGAGTCCACATCCCAAAGCATATGATAAAAAGCAAATGCAAAAGATTTTTAACAAAGGTTGGACAGGGCTACCATGCAAATGGTCATTTTTTAATTGTACCTTTCAGACTCTTCCACCCTAAACAATTTTTAGACGCAGTCACTAAAACACTTGGAAACATCTAAGATTATCCTTTTCTGCCAAACCTTTAAAGAACCCTACCTGCTGCTCCCCGGGAGTGCTCTCAAGCGCCGACCTCACACAGCAGCCAGTGCTTTAAATGGGAAAAAATAAGTGCTGGTACTCATTAAATTGAGCTAGGGGCATGACTAGGGGGGCGGGATTAGTGGCGGAGTGGGACAGGGTGATACAAATCACTTCTATTGAGTATTCATACATGCAGATCAATAGCTAAAACCCGAATGCGCCAAGCCATTAACAGTGCTATTATCACTTCCAGGCTAATAATCAATGTCTAGGACAGGAGATACTCTGGCACTTACACAAGTTGCAGGATAGAAAATAACATGTTAGAAATGTATGAATATAAACAACATGTGTTAACTCGTTACCCAAAATTAAGGCCAAACACCAAATGTTCATATTTTCTTCGTAAGATTTGCAGCTTTTTAATATTATAATAATTCTAATGTTCCTACTTGCTTGCATTTGGAGCAATCCTTATATATTCAAGAGTGCACACACACACAAACAATAACATTCCACGCATTTCTTTTCAAATACCTACTGATTCTCGTCCTCTACTAATTTGTTTCTCTCTCAGAGACAAAGATACACTCCATTTGTTTTTACATCTCTAATCTTGCGATCCCTCCCGCACTCACTCCTCTCCCTTTTGTAGATCATTCTGTCCCACTCTCTTTACCCCAATTGTATCCTATCACTCTCTATTTCTAATCTGTTCCATCTCCACGCCTCTCTTCTACTCTCCATAGCCGTCTGGATCTCTCCCCTATCTATCTGCCCTTCCCCCTTCTGCCTCTTTATATTTTCCTACGTTAAACTCTACTCCTTCACTCACCCCCATTCTCCCTCCTTTCCCCTCGGCAGAAGGCCCCACGGCCGGAGAGCTTGCAGTGGCAGGCAGTGAGCACAGCAGGGACCCGAGTGTGCAGGGTCTAGCAGGATAGAGGTCCGGGGAAGAACAATACTGGCCTGCCATGGGGAGGTCATTTGACCTCCTTCCACCTCACCTGGGCACCAGGGAGGCCGCTTAGACCAATTTCACCACCTCAACTCTGCCCATCATGGCCTTAATGTCCCAGCAGGCAAGCTGGCGGGGTGGGAGTGATTAATAATGAAAGACGGCAAACATGCTGCTAAAAAAAAGGCTCACAGTTGGCCCTCGGGTCGTCCAGTGCCCAACTCATCAATCTGATCCTGAGTACCGGTACTCTCCTTGACAGTGGAGAAGTGCCGGTACTCGGCTTGGTAAAAATAAGAAGTGCCGGTACTCAGTACCGGTGACTACCGGCCCATTTAAAGCACTGACTGCAGCAGAATAGTTGGGAAATCTGGCAACATGGCTGAGTGTCAGCCATTGCTTGAGCCAGTACAGAACACTACATCTCCACAAGATACTCTGAGTCTTCTAGAAAATAAGCAAGCTAAATATTTACAACAATAGAGTGAGCTGAGCGCCCAACTCTTGGACAGTAAACCAATATAATCTGGTTCTGTCATGAAGCCAGGGGTTATTGCAAGAATGCAGGGGTCACAGTTGTGTCCCGTTGCAACTGCTAAATGACTTCCAAGTCAATCAGACGCAGATTCCATTTCTCTTGACAAACAATGCCAGCAGAGTAGGAAAACGTTAGTGGGTAAAATGCACCACAAATGCAAATGTCTAAATGGGGGTGAGAAGCATTGATTTCAAGAAACAGTTACAGCAAATGAAAAAAGTGTCATGAGTATGAGCATATTTCGGATACGTAATGCCTCAAATTTCTTTTTTTATTTTTTATAAAAGATACTACTAGAAAGCAAAATAAATAAACAAACATTCGCAAAAACCAGTTACGATAATAAGTAACTGCTTCTGCCCACTGAAATTTCAACGGAGACCTACAAACAGTACTAAAATAAAAATTAAAAAAACTATACTTAAAAAGTAAAGAAATATATATGTATGCTCGGGATTGAGATGTTTTTCACAAAAAGACACATCAATCTTCAAGAGAAATGGTGAGTTATTATCCATCACAACACTGCAACTACCACATATGAAGGTAAAGTGTCTTGCACAACTACAGCAGCAAGGAAGCGCACGACAGGACGAGAAGCAAGTCAAAAAAATCAAAAAGTTAGTGAAGATGACCAAGAGAAAATAATCCACTAGCAATAATTATAGTGTTCTTCTTACTCCCTATCACTCTATGAGGTGCAAAACAGCACACAACATGGAAGCTGGGGGAAGGTTTCATGCATCTCACTCACTTGGTTTCCCAAGGCTAAGTCAACCTGAGCGCTTGTATAGAAACTTAACCTGGCACTGCAAAACAAGGAGTCCTTTCTCAGAAACACTGTAACCTAACCATAGAATACAGTGCATCCGCTGTTTACTACAATCTCCTGAAAAAAATATTTCTGTGAATTTCCACACTATGTGTGGGAGGGTATACTCAGACGTGAGTCCCTTGCTCATTGCACCATCAGGATTCAAGCAAGCCGGGCCGAAGAAGGCTGTGATGCCAGAAACCGGTCCCCGGAAGCTTGTTTCCTTCCAGTATAAGAATTGGCTTGGTAGTTTGGTTTGCTCTGTTCCCATCATGCACTGGGACAGGAACAGACTAATTTGCATATAGCCAGGTTCTGAGCTGGGATGGTGCAGTGAGCTAAAAAACGGTGATGGATTAAAACCATGATCTATTAACTTGGTAAGAGTATTCTGCATCATTCAGAAACTCTGTCCATCACCACCCCCCTTTTCCAAAATCGGTTTTATCCACACTATGTGTGGGGGGGTATACTCAGACGTGAGTCCCTTGCTCATTGCACCATCAGGATTCAAGCAAGCCGGACCGAAGAAGGCTGTGATGCCAGAAACCGGTCCCCGGAAGCTTGTTTCCTTCCCAGTATAAGAATTGGCTTGGTAGTTTGGTTTGCTCTGTTCCCATCATGCACTGGGACAGGAACAGACTAATTTGCATATAGCCAGGTTCTGAGCTGGGATGGTGCAGTGAGCTAAAAAATGGTGATGGATTAAAACCATGATCTATTGACTTGGTAAGAGTATTCTGCATCATTCAGAAACTCTGTCCATCACCACCCCCCTTTTCCAAAATCAATTTCCACAATGAATACATTATCCTAAAGCTACACTATGCATGGCGTTAATGAGTATCTTGCTTGATACTATTTCTCAGTAAAAGTAAACTTGTCAGAGATTGTTGACAGTGGCAATGCTCTTCATTCTGCAAGGAAATGCTTAATAAGTTCAAAATATATCATTCTACTAAAAAGAGTGTCCTAAATTATAAAAAAAAACGTTCACCTCCACAAACTTTGGTCACCTCTGAACCATTTTTGTTTTCGTGTCTATTGTCACTACTGTACCACTTTTGCACTTATGTAAAGCGATAAACACTCAGGGCCATATTTATGACCTGGTTCTTATCGCTCTTGCACCACGCATTGTGGAGCAAGAGTGACTGTGGTGCAAGAGCGTTGCAAACCTTAAGTCATATTTTTGAATCCACGCAAACCCACTTTGTGTTGCTATGAGTGGCCCAAAAATATGCAGTAAGGCAACACAGCACGAATTGCTGCGTTGCGGTAATCTGCCCTGGCTAGGCATTTCATGGGCACATGGTTTTTGTTGCATTCCTAGATTTACAAGACCTTATAAACCTGGAAATGTGCCAAAAAGATAAGTAACGAGGAGACGTTTCTTTATTTCTCTTTGTTTATCCCCTTTCCTCGTTTTGTCCGCATTCTGCAGCACATAGAGTAAGAGGTGAAATCCTCTCAGGATTGTTTTGTGCAGAAAGGGGCCCTTTCCTGCATGCTTGCACCAAGGTGCAAGGGTGCATGTGTTGGTGCTAGGCTGCCAAAACAGCACCAGCTAAAGCAAAAAGAGTGCACAGTATTGGATAAATACTGCGCATTCCTGTGCATTCGTGCCCTTCCCTGTGACACAGGGCAGTGCAGCAAAGTGACTTGCTGTGTGTGCTGCCCTGCACCACTCAAGTCATACAAACGCCCTTAGTATGTACAATTATCGTACATATTTTGTTATGTTATGTTATTGCATTTCTAAAGCACATTAATACCTATGCAGGTATCCTGGTGCTGAAAAATAAAAAATATACTTAAATAGAACATTATTACAATATAACTACGTTTTTAAAGCTTGGCAAAAACCTTAATGTATATATATATATGTCATAGTGTGCAGGATCCTGGCTTAAAAGTCCTGTATAATGTGCTAGGACAACCCAAGGTAGTGACTAAAGTTAAAGAGAGCGCGTATTCCATGTAGCCAAAGAATTGATCTGTACCAGGTTAGTGACAGTGACCATACAAAGGAGGTCACTAGTTCGGTGCACTTGAACATTATAACAGAATTCATATAATCCTGGGCTCTGTGGTCATTTTTTATTTCCATATTGTGTTTCAAAGGTGGTCTTAGTTGTCAGTGTTAATAAAATGCATCCATCAATTGAAAGCATTCAAGCCTGATTTAATGATTTTCACTCGTTTCTAAGTACTTGAAACTAGATTTTCTATGAGATACATGATTGCCCTATTTGTGAGCATAGAATTCTATACATCTGCATTAAAAGTCTATATTAAGTAGTGTTCATATGTAATGTAATGGTCACCCTAATTTACGCCCAACCATGAATGAGAAATCTTGAGACTCATTATCTAAAAGTTGACACTTTATGGGCAATATCTCTGGGGACAAATGAGAAATGTGAACAATCTGCTTTTCTTCTCTAACTCACTTTTCTCTTACATTGAAACACCCTATGTCTCATCCCCAGTTTAAATCTATGGTAGTAGGGTTGTCCATCCTTGTAATGAGCACACATGCTCTGTCATTTACTCCCTCCTACATTAAGGTCTACCTGCTGGGCGTTCCATCAGTATATGGATGATCGAAGCTCACATTAACGTGCTGATAGCTCATCTGTGATCATAGGATCCACTTCTTGCCTGAGTGTGCAAAATGTATTTAGGTTTCGCTCAATGCAATAGCTAAAATCCCTAATTAAGTAAAAAAATACAAAGCGGAGGGAGATGTTAGAATGGCCAGCTATAATACCCCCTCACCTTTAACACCTTGAAAGGATAGATACCGTTCATCATACTGCTGAGCCCAATAGTTTGTTTCTAAAGAAAAAGCACCCAAGAGGCAATTTACTTTGGGACTCATTCACAAACTTGTTGGCAGAGGTAGGTGGAAGGTATGAACACATGAAATAAATGTACTCTTGTGAAGTCTTCGTCCATAATCTGAAAATTGGGATTTATTGAATCGCACAATCACAAATTGCACTTTCCAAGGTGGGGAATCCACAAGTATGCTAAATTTTTCACTATCGTAAATGTAGGGTTAGAAGTGGGGAAGAAAGCTATTATAGGAGTGCTGACCTTACAAAATACATTGAGCATCCACAAACCTCTACGTACGGGTATTCCCCAAAAATTTGGCGTTAGTAGTTTCCTACACTGAATGAAATGAAATTAAATGAAAATGTTTTTTATAGAGCGCACATAGTTGCCCTGAGGCGTCCAAGCGCTAAGACTACACTGAAAGAGATGCAAATTTACTCCTACATAAGTCGTACAAATTATGTTCTCAAGATAGGATAATAACACTCTCTTATTTTATATTGGGGTGAAGTAGAATTTATTTTCCATGAGTAAAAACCTAATTTGAAAATAGACATTTCTGCACCATATACTCATGAAAATGTTCACTCATTAGAAAATCTGCATGAAAGGGGGGCGTGGCTTGGATGGCAGCGCAGGCGGTTGCCTAAGTTCGAGAGCTCCGTGACCCCGGGGCCAAAAAGCAGCGAAAAGAGCGGCGAAACGGATTGAACTCCCGCACAAAGCGGCAGGAGGTGTGTAGGAACACACGGGGCAGCACAGGAGGCGGTTAGTGCAAACGGCACGTCGTGGTTGAAGCAGAATAAGCCAGGAATCCTCCAAGACAGGAGAACGGAGGACGCAGCCCAAGATGGCGGGGTCATAAAACCCAGCAATATCGCAACATCTACAGCGACACCGGAGAACTTCACCAAGCTTGAGTCGGAGGCGACGCTGGAATGCGAGGTGTTGCACCCGGCAGGAAGAGCAAACTCAGGTCAGACCGGGACGAAACGGAATAGAATAAAGGCTGAGTAAGCAAAAGACCAGGCAATAAGGGTGGCCATCTTGGGAGTCCACGCTGCAAAACGATAACAGTGGGCTACGAGGAAGGAAGCACACGAAGCGCATCGAGGCTCACAGGCGGATCCACAAGTGGGCTGTAATACAAGCCGCCATACACTGAGGAGAGAGAGCGGAGGAGCGGCACCAGAACGCGACAATTACCCTTGGCGCGCACCGGACCAAGCGGAGGTAGCCAACAGGACCAGGCGACCAGGCAAGGGAGGCACGGTGACGGACCCTCCACAAGCGCTGCTCAGGGGGAGCAACCTCAGCAAGTAAGCCGCTCGCGTTTTAAAAAATCTGCAGCCCCTAGCGTAAACAGCCTACCGAAAACAACTGCGGCCATCTTGGGAGGGGCAGCCAAGCGAGAACGGGCTCCGAGCGCGCGTGCAGAACCCATGAACGCATGAGAGCGGAGTGCGAGGAACGATCCCAAGAGGAGCCAGGGAAAGCAAGCACGGGCCCCCTGCTCACAATACCCAGCACAGAAGGCACTAGTCGCCGAGCCTAGCAATAATTAAACGAGGCAACACGGCGGTGTAGACAATAAATAAACGGCGGCCATCTTGGGAGTGGGCGAACCACACAACCGCAAAATAATCGACTGGGGGACGGTGTGGCAGTGGCCAGCAATCACTGGAAGCCGGCACCCTAGAGCGGGACGACCACACAGGAAGATACGAAGCTAGGGGGCGGTACAAGCGAAAGGAGATCAACGGCGGCCATCTTGAAGTGGGAGAACGGGAGCCCCTCGCAGAAGAATCCATCCACCTGAGACAGACAACGACCCCGCCAACAACCAACAACCAAGGGGGGAAACAAAACAAAAAGGGGAGAAGAAACCCGGCTTCAGTCAGACACAGCGAGAGTGTGGGGGCGGAAGGTGCAAACGGCAAGAACAAGGCAAGCAGCAGGGTAGCCCTGGGAAGGGCAGCTGGCCTAACAACACACAACTAAGCTCACCAGCGCCACAAGAAAGAACAAGAAGCGGGGTGAGGCAGCAACGCCGGTGGTGAAGACAGAGTGAAGCAGAAAGGGCGACAGCGACAACGTGACAGTAGCCCTGGCGTCTGGGCAAACCAGAACAAGGACAATAAGGTGGCCCAACAGGTTCACGTTTGGGAGCACAGCTAAGACAGAGAAAGTCACGAACTACGCTAAATCCAGCCCAACACAGGGCGCGCAACAAGCAGACCAGCATAAGAAGGGAAGGCTGCCCGCGCATCAAGGAATAAAAGGTTTTGGCGGGATGACGACCAACGACATCAAAAAGATTAGAAAAGATCTAGACTCACCAATCAAGATGAAGACTTTACAGAACACGGAGACAGCGATGGACCTGCTCCTAAAGAAAATAACAGAAGCCAACGACTTGGCAAAAGCCACAAAGATCTCCATGGACAATGTCCAACTAGAACTCACAGCCATACGTGCCGACCAGAGTAAAATAGTGAGCAGAGTAGGCGAAACGGAGAGAAGAATCAGCGAAATAGAAGACAAATCAGACACCATGGAAAAAGATGTTCGCTACATATCCAAGATTTCCAGCGACCTACAAAGAACGCTAGCAGAACAAGAGGACAAAAACAGGAAAGGGAACATCAGAATCCTAGGTGTACCGGAAGAAGAGGAGGAAGCAGCAGGCTCATGCGCGGCGCTACTCGAAGCTTTGATACCCAAGCTGACTGGGCTAAACTTCGAAAGAACTTTCGAAATTGACAAAGCGTACAGAGTGCCTGCCACAAGACAGCTGCACATGAAAGGCCCGAGAACAATCATCTGCAAACCGCTGAGAGCCAACCACACGGATGCCATCTTTGCCTATGCACGTAAAGGACAACCCCTCAACTGGAAGGGCAAGAAGATTATCATCACCCAAGACTTCTCTAAAAGCACAGTAGAGACAAGGAAGGCATTCCTGGCACTAAGAGAAGCAATGAAGAGGGCTAGGATAACATGCAGCTTTGTGGGCCCAGCAAGAATGAAGATAACAGACAGGAAAGGCACTCAAATGTTCGACGATCCAGCAGAGCTACGCAGATACCTTCAGGAGCCAGACCAAGAAGAGATGGAACAAAGAAGCCCGGGAACGGCAAAGAGAAGAGCCTCATCAGACGGCTCGGAGACAGGCGAAAAGGGCACAGCAGGTCGCGGTTGAAGGACACTGTCAAGAGACGGGGACGATCAGACACTTACCTAAATTGAACATTGCTACCTCAATTGGAAAGACACACCTACCTCATGATAAAGGGATATGAGAACCAAGCTATGACAAAAAGAGAGACATCTCAGGGAATAGGACACGGGATATGCAAGAGATCCAGCCAAGAACACAAAATCACTCAGAACTTTGAGCCAGACCTGGAAACAGGGAGCGACAAGATATCCTTTTATCAACGCTTAACACGGAAGGGTGCGGGGGGAGGATCTAATGTACCCGGGGGGGGGCGGAGGGCGGTGAACCGCTGCTGTCGCACGTTTACAGTACTTTGACAGGGGGGGGTGAGGGGGGGGGAAGAGGGGGAGGAGGCAGGGGGGGGAGGTCATGTAGCGCGGACAATCTTAGCTTGGTGGGGCTATCAACTCTTTTTTTCTTTCTTACTTCTTCTTCACCTACTTACACATACTTCCCTATCCCAAACCACACCCCGGGGGGGGCCCAAAGACGGGTGGCGAGAGGTGGGTCCACACCGACTGCAGAGATCAAACAGAGGTCACAACCCAGAGAACAGCGATCCAAGAGGGACACCATGACTACTCATAATACTCAAGGCCTAGCACAGATAACATCTGACATCAAGATCGTGTCACTGAACGTCAAAGGCCTCAACCACCCCGTCAAGCGACGGAAAACATTAGACTACCTGAATAGGCTCAAAGCCGATGTTTACGTGCTCCAAGAAACTAGAGTGACCACAGAGGATGCTAACAAACTTAAGGCAAACTGGATAAGCGAGATAGCATGCTCACCAGCAGTCAACAAAAAAGGAGGGGTGATAACCATTATAAGCAAGAAAGGGAAATTCAAGACTCTGGGCAGTGTAGCAGATACGGAAGGCAGGAGACTAGTCACCAGCATCAAAAGAGGAGAGGAAGTAATGCACATAGCAAACATCTATGGGCCGAATGCCACAAAAAAAAAGTTCTGGGAGGAGGTAGAGAGCGAGCTCAGCAAGATCCCACTGGGAGAACTACTGATAACGGCAGGGGACATGAACGAGGCGATGGACAATGCCACAGACAGGCACCCGCACAGGCCAAGCCATGCCACACAAGAACAGAACATACTCAAAAACCTTTGCACCAAGCTCGCACTAGCGGACCCATGGAGACTACAACACCCCAGTGCCAGGGAGTACTCATTCTATTCAGCACCACACAACTCGTACAGTAGAATAGACTATATCCTCATGTCAAGCTCACACACACACTTGACGGACAGAACGGAGATAGGACCGATAACAGTCTCGGACCATGCCCACATCTCCCTCTCCATAAGTGGGAAACACAATGAGCTACCGAGCAGGGGATGGCGTCTCAATAGCGACATACTAGAAGATCCCGCCAACACCGGGGAGATAGAGGAGGCAATCAAAGAATATCTCTTATTTAATGACACAAAAGACACAGAGGAAGGGACACTGTGGGACGCACTCAAAGCCACAATAAGGGGGAAACTCATAAGTATTAAGGCAAGAATGAACAAAAAGAGGAACAAACACATTAAAGAACTGGAAGAACAGATAAAGGAACTAGAGAACAACCACATCGCAAACATACTAGACAGGAATACACTTACAGCGCTAACAAAGAAAAAGTACGAACTCAACAGACTATTAAGCGAGAGGGCCACGACATGGATAAACGAATACAAATCCATAAACTTATGCTCAGCCAACAAAGCAGGTAGGGCACTTGCAGGGTACCTAAAAGCCAAACAGAGACAGCACTCAGTTGCAGCGATCACCGACACAGACAACATAACGCACACAGGGAACAAACAAATCCTCGAAACCTTCAGGAGGTTTTACAAAGACCTATACACCGCAGACAAAGCACTAAAGGCGGACGGAGGGGCGAACCTTCTCGAGAAACTTGACCTACCCAAGCTAAGCTGCGAACAAAGTGAGGCGCTAGACCAAAACATAACAAAAGCAGAGGTAGGGATGGCCATAGACGCACTAAAACCTAACAAAGCCCCAGGGCCGGACGGATTCACAGTGACTTTTTACAAAAAGTTCCAAACGCAGCTTAAAGACATACTAGTGAGAGTATTCCAGACGTGTGCAGAGAAAGGAAGCATGACAGACTCAATGGCAGAGGCAAACATTATTGTCATCCCCAAAGAAGGGAAGGACCCCCAATTCCCACAAAACTATAGGCCAATCTCCTTAATAAACGTAGACTGCAAAATCTACGCTAAAGTAATGGCAGCTAGAATAAACACATACCTACCCACCCTCATACACAAAACACAAGTGGGATACCTGAAAAACAGGCTCTCACAGGATAACACGAGATTGCTCTGCCACCTAATAAGTCGCACGGCAAACAGCACAGAGAAGGCGGTAATGATCGCACTAGACGCAGAAAAAGCCTTTGACAGAGTCTCGTGGCCTTTCCTAAACGAATGTATGCGCAAATTCGGATTTGGGGATAGATACAGAGGAATGATAATGTCCCTATACAAAAAACCCCGAGCTCGAGTGGTAGTTAACTCAGCAACATCAGAAACATTCACCCTAAGTAGGGGGACGAGACAAGGTTGCCCCCTGTCACCAGGGTTATTCCTGCTGGCAATAGAACCCCTTCTCCACATGATCAGAACAAACACGCAGATCACAGGTGTGCAAGTGGAGGGTCAAGCCTTCAAACTCGCGGCCTATGCGGATGACATCCTGATCACCACAAGCAACCCACAGGAGTCAATCGAGGCACTGGTACAAACAATAGAGGAATATGCACACGTCTCAGGGTATAAACTCAACAGGGATAAATCAGAATGCAAGCCAATGAACTGCCACACTACCAGAGCAGTACTAGGCAAGTCAGGCCTGGCGTGGCAAACAAAACCCCTAAAATATCTGGGACTCCTCTTTGGGAAGGACCTCAGATCAACACTAGAGCACAATGAGGTAGCAATGCTGAAAAAGATCAAGACGAAGCTAGACACATGGGGACCCAAATTCGTCAGCTGGTGGGGCAGAGTAGAGACAGTCAAGATGATGATCACCCCAATGCTCAATTACTTGCTGTCCATGCTGCCACTATCACTAACGATAGACTTCCATAAACAAATTGACAAAGCCATTAACTTGTTCCTATGGGGAGGTAAAAAACCTAGAATAAGTCTAGCAAAGCTCAGGCTAAAAAAAGAGCAAGGGGGACTGAACCTCACAAACTATAAGGCCTTCCAGACGGCATGCCTTGCCAAACAAGGGCTACACTGGGTAGCACCAACACCAGAATACATGCCAGTATGGCTGGAGCTAGAAAGGGGCATTCTAGGAGGAGCAGACCCGATCATGGCCCTCACGGCAAATAGACACCCAGAAGCCAAAAACTCAATAATACGGAACACAAAAATAGCACTACTGAGATTAGATAAAGAGTTAGAAGTAAGCATCAGAGGCACCAAATGGGAGTCATTATGGTACAACACCAAACTCACATACAAAGGAAAAACGCTAGACAGCAAAGAATGGCTCAGCAGGGGCATAACAACGCCGGCACAACTAGAGGCAGGGGACAACCCACTCTCCTACAAGACGCTCCAAAAAACAACCGGCCTACCAGACAAGGAATTCTACGAGTTCCTAAGTATCAAAGCTGCCATCAACAAAGCAAACCTCTCCAAACACAAACCAACCATCATACAGTATGCACAGAACCTAAACACGACAGGTCATCAAACGGCGCAGATCTACAAAATAATCACACCACGCACCACCACTCTTAATGACAAAACAATAGCCTTCTGGGAAGAGACCATCCATAGACCGCTAAATGAAGAAGAGAAGGCCAGACTATGGACATCAGCGTCCAAAAACAAGATCACACCACAGTTAGCACAAACAAAATACTGGATACTACACAGACTACACTGGACACCGGCGAAACTAGAAAGAGTTGGGGCAAGCGACAGCAGCGTGTGCTGGAACTGCCACAAAGCAAGGGGGGACCTAGCCCACATGATATACGATTGCCCCAAAGTCAAAGCGTTCTGGAGTAAAGTATACAACCTAATAGACTCAATCACGGGGTGCCAGATACAACGAGGGCTAGCAGGGATAGTCACCGGATTCCTAGAGCCACAACTCCAATCCAAAGAAATACGTGATTTAGTCGACATGCTCCTGGCGGCAGCTGTAAAAACTATTCTGGGGTACTGGAAGAACTCCAGCAAAGCCACCTTCAAGCGTTGGTTCAACTGGGTAACATTCCTTCGAGGGGCAGACAACATCACCGCCAAACACAAGGCGGCGAACCACACAGCCAAAGAGGACATGTGGGCAGCCCTAGACGAGTATCTGACGCAATAGAACTACCCCCCCCCCTCTCGTCCCCTTTCTTTTCTTCCTTCTTTCTCTCTCTCTCTTTGATACCACTGGGCCGAGTATACATGTAAAAGCAGCCCAAGAAAGACAACTGTATACAATGTACATGTGAAACTTATTCAATTCAATAAAAAATTTTGAATAAAAAAAAAAAAGAAAATCTGCATGAAAGAATTTCAGAAAGCTGGAGTTCTCCGGGAAATCTAGAGCTGCTGTAAAATCAGAAATCTAAGTGAAAAGGTGTAGGAAACCAACAGAAGTAGTAATTTGTAGTTGGTGCACTATAAATATTCTTACTGATGCACTTACCCACTCACTAAAAGTAACTGTGTAGAGTGTCATGGTCTCTGCTTTAGAGACCTGGCAATCAGAAGGTAATTGGAGTTGGTGAGAGAAAGACAGTGATATGGAAGCTGTGATGTCTCTATGATATTTTGCTTACGATTAAACTGATATTTTTTTTTCCTTACCAAGTGTCTTGACTCCACCCTCTTACTGTTGTATCTTGGTTCTTCCAGTGCTTTTGTATGTCAGGAAGGAGACAGACGAGGTGTTTGATGCGCTGATGCTGAAATCACCGACAGTGAAGGGTCTAATGGAAGCGGTATGTACCCTTAATCAATCCATCCTTCACAGTCTGCCCATCAGAAACCCTCAAGTTGATGCCGCGAACCGGTTTTCATAAATCCATATGTTTGCATGTGCGGTGTGAAGCCATTCCCTTTCACTTTAGTTCTTTTCTGAAGTCCGGTTCTCAAATTCTTCCAAGTTGAAGCACAAAACTCTAAAGGTGGCTCCAAGATGTTTGTAGAACGTTGCATATATTTGTGCTCATTAATTCTCAATGCATGCATTATCATTTTCCACTGTTGTTTTAAAATGATTGTGCAGTTTAATAAATATTATGGACGAGTTCGTATAAACAGATGCAAATTGTCATGGTTTTTGACATAATGGCTGACACAAAATAATTTCTGATATATCCCTCATGTGACTCCTAGCAATACACACGGTCGTAATTTGCAACTCTATGGTGATCCACAATACTCTGATCTAGCCATGCGTACCTCAACAAATGGTTTGATTTATACACTTACAGGTTGGTTATTCCCAAACCTTTCCACAATATCCCTATTTATCTTATTTTACATTTTTGGACTCTATGCATGGCATTGGTTCTGCAGGCATAAGTTTAGTGAAATGTGACATTTAGTTTTAGAATTTTTTGTACCCCCTTGAAAAAAAACAGCTTTACTTCTTACACACACCTTGTTAAAGTAAGAAACATTTCTACTAGGCCTGGGCGATATATATATATATTTTTTAAAATATTTTTATTGCGAAAACATAGAAGGCCCTGGTCTTCATAGCCACTCCGATCGACCGAGGGCAAAGATCATTTACATGCAAGGTTCAGGGCAGAACACAGCCATATGGGCCCACATCCCGGAGGTTGGGCGGCGTAGGATCAGAGCATGTCTCAAGTAATCACAGCCATACATGAATAAAATGTATACATCATTGCATCCGCTGGTTTCCTTATATAAACACTCTCTCCCCTGTCCTTCATGCAATCCCACACCTATCCCTCTGGATATCTACGCTTTTCAATAAAACACAGTTTCAACATAGAACAAAAAATAAACCCCCCGTGCGTGGCATCAATGATAAAGTGCGTGAATAAGTCAGGCTATCCATGTGAGGCCCGAAAAGGCGCAGACATCACGTCTAGAAGTAGACCCTCGGGAATCAAAGCAAATCACAGCTATATACAACAGGGAACTTTAGCATGCGTCCAGCAGGGCACTACCCCGGACCAGGGCCCTCCAATCCGTCACCCTCCCCGTTGCTCTCAGAACCAGACCCCCCAGGGGTGAACAACTCGGCACTGGCGGCATCTGAATCATCATCTGTCAACCCCTCTAGACACATCGACCTCCAGGCGAGCAGGTCATCCTGAAGTTTCCCATCACGGCGAGTGCGCTGCATATGCGTCTCTTCAGCCAGGGACCACTCTCTAGCATCCCTCAGCCAGAGGGATATCTCGGGAGCCCTCTGCCCAATCCAGGTTATAGCCACACGTCGCCTTGCCAGCACCAACATTAATTGCCAGCACCAACAGTAATTGCAAAAACTTGTAGGTCAAGTTCCTCTTCTTGGGCTTGGGTACCAGGGCCAATAGGCAATGGAGCGGGTCCAAAGTGATCCTAAGTTTTGTAGCACGACTAATATGGTCCACCACCTCCCTCCAAAAAGTACCGACCTGCGGGCACTCCCAGGCCAGATGGAGGAATCCCGCCCTCTCCGCTCCACACCTAGGGCAGTTATGTCGCCGATCTGCAGAAATGCGATCCAGAGAGACCGGGGTCATATTGGTGCGGTGGACAAAGTTAAAATGTATCAGCTTGAACCGTGCATTACACGAGACTTTCCGGGTCAGGAGCCCAATCCGCTTGCGTTGTCCTGGCTCCAGAGCCATCCCCAAGTGTGCCTCCCAGGCTGCCCAAGAGGGCGCGGTCGGCGGGGTCGAATCCCGTCGCATGGCCGAGTACAACAGGGAGACCAGCCTTCTTCCCCTACCACACGACGGGAGGATGTCGAGGTTGTGAGTCAGCGGAGGAGCCTCCAGGAACTGAGGCCACGTTGTTCTGGCTACTTCTTGGAGCCTTCTGTAGTGCAGGTACTGCCCCCTGCTCAATCCGAAGGACTCCGTGGCGCGTTCAAAGGAGACAAAGGAGTCATCCGGGTAGAGGTCCGCCAGGGTCTCACACCCGCCGTCCCGCCATTCTCGGTAGGACACATTTTCCTCCATCCGGAGCACCGGGGCCAAAATCCACACTGGTAGCTCTCTATGGAAGGGGGCCCGTCTCAATACCTTCTCGACGAATCGCTGCCAAATTTCCGCTGTGTGTCGTACTACATAGGGCAAGGCCTCATCCGCTCCTTCTCCCTGCATCAAAGCCTCTCTCAGAGTCCTCTCGTTAGCTCTGCCCAGCAGCAGCTGCAGCTCCCAGTTATCTACATCAGCGAACCACCGTGCAGCCGGGAGGAGCTGTGCCGCATAATAATAGAGGTCAAACCTCGGGGCCTCCAGACCTCCCTCCTCCCAACTCCGGACCACCGTGCGCAGAGCAACTCTGCTACGCCCGCCTGCCCAGAGCAGAGATGTGAGGAGCGAATCGAGCGTGCGAAATATTCGGGACGGAAGCGGGCACAGTGTATTTTGCAAAATATACAACATCCTAGGGAGCATCACCATCTTGGCGACCGCCAATAGTCCCATAAGGGAGAGAGGAAGCATGTTCCAGAAGGACACAGACTGGTGAAGAGTCCGGAGCACGCGTTCGGCGTTGTGAGCCAGCAGGTGCTCGTCAGTCGAGGCCACCTGAATGCCGAGATAGCGGAATGCCTCACGTTCCCATCTCAGCCCCAGACATGGGAGATCTACGCCCGGGTCGGCAGCACAGTCCGCCAGTGGGAAAATCAAAGATTTACCAAGGTTGACTCGCAATCCAGAGGCTGCGCCAATGCAGTCCAAAATCCGCATCAATGCGGGAAGCGAGTCGCTGGGGGACGTCAAATAGAATAAAGCATTGTCGGCATAGAGGGAGACCACGTTTACGATATCGCCCACCTTGATGCCCCACTGTGCCAACTCGGCACGAACGGAGACCGCCAAGGGTTCTATTGCCAAAGCAAACAGGAGCTGGGAGAGGGGGCACCCCTCCCCAGGGACCACTCTTCCGAGCGGGCCGACCCAAGTCGAACCCTCGCTCGGGGCGCCCCATAGGGCACTCGGATCCAATTACAGAACACTGGCCCAAACCCCGTCCTCCAGAGCATCTCTAGCAGATACCCCCAGTTAAGCGTGTCAAAAGCCTTAGCCAGGTCAATTGACACCAGTACATGAGAACCTTCTCTCCCTCGTAGCTCGTGGAGGACATGATTCAGGCGCCGCAAGTTCATCGCCGTATTACGGCCGGGAATAAACCCACATTGGTCTGGGTGGATCAAGTGGGCCATATACGGGGCTAGGCGGGTGGCCAATAGTTTAGTGAGGATCTTTGCGTCCGTATTGATCAGGGTGATAGGCCGGAACGCTGCAGGGTCACAACTGTCCACGCCTGGTTTCAATATCATGCAGACCTCTCCCTGGTTCATAGTAGGCGGAAGAACGCCAGACTCCAGGGCTTCATTGTAAACCTGCAACAAGAGGGGGGCTAGGACATCCCCGAACGAGTGGTAAAATTCGGGCGGGAAACCGTCCCCACCTGGGGTCTTAGCACGTGGCAGGGTAGCCAACGCAACGCTGATCTCCCGGAGCGTCAACCCCACATCTAGTTCCTCCGCTGCTTCTCTCGAGAGGGCCTGGAGACCCAAATCCGGAAGATAGGGCTGAAAGGAAGCCTCCGTGACCGAGGGGTAAGCTGCATATACAGCCTGCAGGTGAGATCGGAGGACCTCAAGAATAGCAGATTCCGAGTGCACCACAGTACCATTGGAGGCACGTAGGGCGGTGATCCGCTCAGGTGCGAACTCCCGTCGAAGGATCCAGGCCAGTAGTCGGCCAGATTTGTCACCCTCGCGATGAAGACGCTGTCTGTACTGGCACAAGGTGTATTTATCGAGGCGGGCGAGAATGTCATGCGCTGACACCTGGGCCGCCTTCTCCGCCTCCTGATCCGAAATGTCAGGGTCCGGTCGAGTCTGGCAGTGCCGGAGCACGCCCTCTGCATCCCTCAAGTCAGATAATAGCTGTTTCCGGACCCCATATGTGAGGCCCATACAGGCTCCGCGTACCACCACCTTCAGGGCCTCCCATCTGGTGGAGTAGGGTAAATCACCACTCCCCCAGTTCAAATCTATGTAATCCGATAGGGCAGTCGCCACATGGTCCCTTCCCACCTGGTCTTGTAGGATGTCCATCGGCATACGCCAAGTACGGGGACGGGTAGCCTGATCAGCCCACTGTGCCGTGCATGACACCGGGCGTGATCCGACAGATACCGGGCCTGGTGTGTAACCGTCAAAGTAAGAGACGGAGCGAGATTGGCCACAAGGACGCGGTCCAATCTACTATGGGTTCCGTGCGTCGGGGTATAACAAGTATATAGCCTCAGAGTGGGGTGGCAGGTTCGCCACACATCCACAGCCCCTAAGTTATGCATGACTTCCTGAAGGCGCGCCGTCATGCGCGGCTTTGTGCCAGAGCGAGGGAGATGTCGGTCCATATAGGGGTCCAATACGCAATTAAAATCCCCAAACCAGAGGAAAGGAGCATCCAGATCCGAAACAACGAGATCTTGAAGGCGGGAAAAAAAGTTCGGGTCATCGATATTCGGTGCATAGGAGTTCAAGAGTAAGAATTCCCTGTCATCTAGCCTGATCCGCAAGAGCAGGTACCTGCCTTCAACATCTGCTTCAACATATTGAACAGCACAGGGAATTCCAGGTGCCACCCAGATAAGGACCCCCCTGGTATACGTGGAGAAGGAGGAATGGAACATCTGGCCCCTCCATTTCTTGGACAGCCGCCGTGCCCCCTCGTCATCTAAATGGGTTTCCTGAAGGCACGCGACAGAGACCCCATGTCGCTTAAGGAAGGAAAGAACCCTGTGTCTCTTGGTGCAAGTACCCAACCCGCGCACATTCCAAGTTAAGAATTTAAAACCCATGGTCGATGATTGCGCCCGACCGGGCCATAGCGGGTATGCATTGCGACCTGCCACCTCCGGGCCCAAACACCAGCTAGACCGGGAGAACCAGCCCACCCAGCCAGCCACATAGAAACCTGAATCACAATACATTTTATGCCAATAACAGTTTCCGCACTTATCCCACTCCACCCTCCAGAAACCCCCAAACTCAGAACCCCTTCAGAAACACTCCCCCCATCCCCCACCCACGAGAAAGAGGACAGCAACAACCAAAAACGCCACCCCGCCCTTCCCCTGCCAGTGCCGGGACGTACACAGCCACCCCATTCAACCCACTCAACACACACTCTCACACAACCAAACCAGTTCCACCCACCCTCCCCTCCCAGCTCCCCAAGGGACCCAGCTCTCCAGGACAGTCACTAGGCATGCCTGCCGGTATCAGTCTCAGGTCTGGGCGGACATCCGTCCAGGAAATATGGACCCCACTCGTCATACCTCTGTCCAAAGAGATGCAAGTCCTCCGCTCCACCCAGCCATCCAAGGGCTCCAAGCAAAAGTTAGGGATATCAGTGGGCCAGCAACAACCTAACAGAGGGGCCCCAAAGCGGAGGACAAACCATTAACAAGACAGTACCTCAAGGTGGAGCCTACTCCAGTCGTGGCTCGGAGAGGCCAGTTTCCGGGATCACCGGAGCAGTAGAGTCTGTGTCCGGCAGAGTGTCTTGCAGGGTATCCGGGACCAAAACCTCCCCAGGGGCGGACGCCCCGGGGGACTCCGGGGCGGCCCCTGTCGGTGAGGATGTCATGCGGAGGGCACCATCCGCTCCTACTGTAACTCGAGGCTCGTCGGGATCCAGATCGGCGCCTCGCTCTGCCTCGACGACATCACTGGGGACGGGTCCCTCACGACTCACGGGGACCGCCTCGTTCACTGGGGGGCAGGTCCCCCCTTATCTCCAGCCACTCCCACACCTCCGCCGGGGATTCAAAGAAGTGTGCACGGCCCTGTGAGAGCACCTTGAGTTTGGCCGGGTATAGGAGCATGTATTGGATCTTCATTTCCCGGAGTTTTTGCTTGACTCCCAGGTAGGATTTCCGCTGCTCCTGGACTTGCTGGGTATAATCAGGATAAATAGACACTCGGCTATTCTCAGTTGTGAGAGACTCCGCTTCCCTTGCAGCCTTCAAGATACAATCGCGATCTTTATAGTTCAGGATCTTCGCGATTAGAGCTCTAGGGGGATCACCTGGGCGCGGAGGGGGGACCAGGGCCCTATACGCCCGCTCGATGACAAAAACACTGGACAGGCCATTCGGGCACAGCTGGGTGCGGATCCAGGTCTCCAGGAAGCGCTCAGCATTTCCCGCCTCCAGCCGTTCCGGTACCCCCAGGACCCTGATATTGCTTTGACGGGCCCTACCTTCCGCGTCCTCAGCCCGTCTCTCCAGCGCTCGCGGAGTGGCCGTAAGGTGTGCTACTGACTTCTGCAGGGAGGCCACCTCCCCCTGTAATTGAGTAATATTACCCTCAGCGTCCGACACCTTGTCCGCCACCTTCCGGAGATCTGTTCGTAGTAGATTAACATCTATTGATACAGTCTCTATCTGCCTCTCCAGGGCGGAATGGGATCCTTGTATAGCCTTCAGGATCTCTGCTCGGGACGGCTCTGCTGGACCATCTCCACCGTGTTCCGGATCCGTCTGCCACGTTATCCTCTGTGAGGGCAGGCGCGGAGTAGTATACTGCACAATGGTGTTAGGTTGGGAAGACTTCGAGGTCCTATCCTTGCGGGACGCCATCAGGAGGAGTAAGTCACGCACCTGCTCAATACGTCGCAGAGGGCTCTCCCCAGTCACCACCGTCCCGATGATCAGTGTGAGGACGCCCTGAAGATGGGAATGGCAGGTGATATGGCTTTGCCCTAGGTAGCTCCAGGCAAGTGCAACCTGGGAGGCGCCTAGACTACTCAGAGAGTAGTAGGGTCAAGCAAGGGTGGGGGGGCAGTCCACTCCACTCAGTACAACTGCGACTGCAGGCGCAGGAGTCCAGCTCTTCAGTTAGCGCCCAACAAGGGAGTGTTTAGCGGCGTACAACCCACCCGCTGGATCAGGCGGTGGGAGCCTAGGCAATCCGGCTGGTGTAGGTGGTGAGGGCTTCGCGCCGACTGGGGCGTCCGGAGCGTTGTCACTCACCCCCAAGAAGCAGCAGCACGACTCCTTAGGCTCCAGGGGCGTCCTCCCATAGGGCGCGCCCGATGACAGTGCGGCGCAGGCCACGGGGCCTCCAGCTGGTGTGCTGCCGCGGCGCAGGGAGACAAGCACCACGGCGTCAGGGAAAGATGGCGGCTCAGTGGGGGAGGGGCACCGATCCAAGCGCGCCTGCCCCCCGATGTCTGGCACCGCAGCCCGCCCCAGGCCGCTCATCAGCCCCCCAGGGCCCCGAAGAGTAGATGGAGGCTCACCGCAGGGGCGCTCTCCCAGCGGGAGGCTCCGGGTCAATATAGCTTCAGGGGAAGGGGTGGGCGCCGCGACTCCTGTGCATGGGAGTAAGGCCCTCCAGATCGCCGAGGCAGCCCGGTGACATCCAGCCGCACACCAACGCTCGCCAGACGCAGCTTCAGACGAGAGCAGACTCCGCCGAGGCCAGGCCCGACCTCGGGCCAGCTGAGAGCTGCGTATGAGCGGGCCGCCTCTGCTGCGACGCTCCGGTAAAGGCCCAGACCACGGCCTCACGTAGGTCACTCTGGAGCCCTCAGAGCACCCGCAGGATCTGCGACGCAGTTTGCAGGAATTCCACGATCCGCCCCTCCAGCGCGGGGGTCCCCCTAGTATGAGGGAAACTTCAAGTTCGGAAATCCAGGGAAAAACAGCCCAGACAGGATCTATATGAAGGATAACTGGGTCCTCGGAACAGGAGCTGGCGGAGCTCACGTCCTGTCGGCCATGCTGCTTGGCCACGCCCCCGCCTGGGCGATATTTTAATTATGCCGGAGTAATTTCAGTAATTATGCATTACTCTAGTAATTTGAAATACCAAAATTACGCAATTATGCCATCTTGAGTAATTAAGAGACATTTGGGGCAAACATCCTATATAAGGAGCACAGGAACAACAAACAGAGAGAGAACAAGTGGCTGCTGGCTACTGCTGTTCTTGTCCTGAAGCACTTAATGCTATTTTCGTAGCAGAAAATGCAACCTCTGCCCCATTTTGGATCCAAGGGTGCATTTGAAAGAATTAGGCCAGTTACACCCATCACTACATTTTAGAAGAGAAACAATAGCAATACATGGTGCAGTAAGGTGATGAACATTAAACAAATAAATCATGTGCAGTATGCTCTAAATGTGGCAGTTTTTAGGAATATCATTGGCAAAAATATACAAACCCACTATATATCTATTCCTACAGCAACATAAAAAGAGTTAACTATACATACAGTGATTTTGAGTGAGTGTGATAGTAATCACGTGTGTCTTTCTAGTTGTAAAAGATGGCATTTACCTGTATTTGAACTCCTAGTGACTGGTGAAGAGGGTTGAGAAGGTAAAATGACTAAACTTGGCAGCAACTAGAAGATTATGGTTGGCAAGTTTAGGTTCTGGGTTGGGTTGTAGTGAGATTGAAAATCAGAGAAGTAGCTGGAGGCCCTGACTTTCATTTATTTGAATAGAAGCATCAGTACATTTACAAAGTCATCACAATCAGCACCCCTGCTTACCTTGCCGAGAAGCACACCATCTCTGGTGGCTGTTGGCCCACGCGCAATCAGGACACCATCAGAGTAAGAAGAGTAAAAAAGAAAAAACAAGACAATAGATCTTTTCAATCCACGCACTCAGGATCTGGAACAAAATCCCTGTATCCTTCAGCAGTATCCCAA
Organism: Lissotriton helveticus; assembly: GCF_964261635.1. Classification (NCBI taxonomy): domain Eukaryota; kingdom Metazoa; phylum Chordata; class Amphibia; order Caudata; family Salamandridae; genus Lissotriton; species Lissotriton helveticus. The sequence continues at coordinate 407,825,059 of NC_136063.1, read as the reverse complement.
TGCTGCTCCAATTTAGGAAAGAGTAGAAGGCTTGCCTCTTTTAAATAACATTACATCACACTGCAATAACCGTCGACAACTGAGCTTCCTCTAATCTCCTGTTACTCACAGGACTTTAAGCTTGCTTTCACATTGTACAGTGCTGTGCTGCCTTTTCGTTAGGTTTGCATCATAGAAATACCATAGAAATACATACATACATATATACATACAAACGTACATACATATATACATAGGTAAATATATACAAACGTTTGGATGTGTGTAGCTTGTGTAAGACTGTTTTTAGCCATGAGTCAGCCAGCCTTATTGTAATAAGATTTAGGGGAAGTGTACCTAGAAAAACTGTAAAAGGTTCTAGCTGTGAAGTTTAAGACCTCATCAAGTCCGACAAACAAATAAGGGTATTTATTTTTTTATACTGCATGTGCACCACTTAACCCTGAAGCATTCACGTTTTAATACGATATGTAGGTAAGTGTAGGGAAGTGTGACATAAAAATAGGAATAGTCACTTCTGCATAATCAAGGAGGCCTAATAGTGCATTGGTTATCCCATAGACATTTTTTGGTTTGTGAAACACCAGTAAGTTGCATCTTTGGAATATCGGACTTCTGGTGTCTGGAACATGAAATGTCTGACCACATAATTGCTAAAGGGAAACTCACATATAATAGTTCTGAACCTTTATCAGCTTGTGCTCAGTAAGATAAATGAAATTTCCCATCTCACTCGCCTTGAATAAACAGTTTCAGAGTCCACCTTAAAACGTCTGTGCAGGAAAACTTTTGCCAAAAGACTTATAATTTATTCTGGATCTTCTGTAAAAGATTGTCATATAAATTTCTCCAGATCCTGAAAGGATCCACAGTGGTATGTGGTTAATCATATTCTACCAGATGCTATAGACCTAGTATTACATGTTGCTAAAATAAGACCACAAAATTGTTTGGGGCGTAGTGGTAACGTTATCCCTCTTATATGACACATACTATTTGCAGAAATAAATAGATTGCTTCATTGATCATTCAAAGCATGACAAGTACATTACCCAAAGGATCTGCAAACAAGGGAAATGCACCCTCTGTTTAAAATCCTACTTTATACAAGGTTGTAATCAGTGCTTAATTTCAGCCGGTGGTTTACTTGCTCGGCACCGGCACTTAAATGTCAACACCCACACTTATGACAATTTGCCACATGGTGGAGCTGTTTGTCTAATTTAGAGATGGGCACCACAAAAGTAGTTTATTCATTCAAAACACATTAAAAATGCTTAATACCTGCCACCCAAGACATTCCTATAGCTTTGAAGGACATAAATAGTCTGAATTGTCACACTTATAGGAGTGTGATGGTTAGTAAAATGGTTTTGCACTGTCAGCAGCATTGAGAAGGGGCAATTGGTGGTGCAAGTTACAGTGGCCTTCTGACAAGGGCCTTGGGACTTATTTTATTTTTTACAAATTAAGCACTGGCTGTAATAGACTAGACTGTTGTCGGTTTGTCACATATTGTCCAATGGTATTGGAATAACACATAACAAACATTTTCTATTTGTCTGTAGATGTATCCCTCCTTTTATCAGCAAATGTTCATTCCATTCACTTGTCCCACTGCCTATTTACATTCACTTTAAATATGCATGATCATTTATGCATGTCAAAAGCAATAATCCTTTGGCATTTGCCAATAAATGGAAACTTTTCTGTGCTTTCCAAGTCAACGGGATAGTGTCCCTTTACATTTGTAGCTTTACTGCTTAGATGACTTTCTTCCTGCCCTCACGTGTTCATACTTTTTTTTCACTACTATGGTTCACTGCTTTTCTAGCCACCTCTCCGCATTCTATGAAGTTGGCAATGTTTGCTCCTCAACATTCACCAGGGGGAAATGAGGGAAGGAGTGTAAGTCATAGCATTTTGGGTATAATCTGTTACCTGCCAAGGAGGTTATTTACTGAGTGAATTATAGTTGAGACACCCATAATAATGGGAGCTAGAGAGTTAGGTTTTATCTTTTGACCTGTTCTTCTGCCTAATCCCACTCTCAGAGCAGCAAATACCCCCTTAGTTTAGTGGAACATTATCCAGCTGAGTACTCGCTTTCAGATGCCCGTGCCACTCCTTACTGTGTCACTTAACAATTCAAGGAACTAGACCTGTACTCTTGGATGCTGCTCTTCAAAGTTCCTTCTTCTCCCATGCTGTGTTAGTCATCTTCTTTAGGCATATTTCGTAAGTGAAGGTAACCAGTATTTTCTGTATTAGCATTTTCCCACCTTAGGAGACATCAGACCCAAAACAACACATTTATTGTGCTTGCTAAGCCTTCGAAGTCCGGAGATATTGTGTAGCACTGCTCTGTCAGAGATCTAGGTATGATTTTTGTATGAATGGATGGATAAAAGAATGAATGAATGAACGATGTAAGGAACCATGTTTTGAGATGCTTGCAAACAGATGATTTGATTGATCATGCATGTTCCGGGGAAGGTATTTTCAGCAATTTTAGGTGAGCTAGGCCAAAGGGCGACCACCCTGCATTGAAAAGGTTGAAAATAACTGGTTGGAAGAGACTAACTGGTTGAACAGATATTGTAGATAACGAAGGCCACAACTGTAAATAGCCCAACAAGATATACACAAAGCCTTGAATATTGAGTCCCATTCTACAGGGACCCACTACAAATTGGGCAAGTAGTGCAAGATGGGGAATCAGGGTGGAAATACAAAAATCAGTCAAACCGCAGGATTTGGACAGTTGCAGGCATTGACTCAAATAAACAGGTAGGCTAAAATGTAAGTATTTACTGGAGTCTATAAATGAGAAAAAGAGACGGAACCTATATACACTCACATATCTGCCACTGTAATTCTTTATATCTTTTCCACTACTTCTCACATTTCCCCCAATGCATTTACCCAGTCTTTTACTATCTCACACTCTGCCCTATTTCACTGCTAACAGTTAATTCCTCTGTATTGTCCTAATCTACGTACACTTAAAGGGGTCTGGTTCCATCTGTGAAACACTTAAAAAATTTTAAATCGTAACCCTAACCCCCTGATTTCTTAATTATTAGTTCACAAAACTGTGTCCCAATGGTCTTCTTCAAATCTCTAGCCATTTCAGGGATACAGTAAATGGAGTCAGTTGGCATGGCATATATCATTCTTACCAGTGTCAGTGGATGCTAATAGGTTAGGTCTTTGGCAGTCAGTGAGCTGCCCTACATTCTGCCCATCATCATCCCACTCTTCTCCAGGCACTGTTACTGCAGGATGCAAAAGGGACCCTTCAAAGAAGGAACAATCAATAACAAGCAACAATCAGCAACCAGGAACGAATGAACCCTTCATTGCCGCTCCATTTCAGAGCATATGGCCAATGTAGTCCTAACTGGGACATGTGAACACCAGCATCACTCCACTGCAGTCACCCTTATTGCAATAACAAAAAACACAGTTACAATATCATCATATTAAATACTGTCCCAGATTTTCAAATGTGTCACGCAACACTGCGCAGCAGCCAAAAATGCTGCTTTGCATAACAGGGAGAGAGCAGGAGAGTGCCATATTCATAGAGATATGACACTTGAAACTCCTGAGGCGGAAAGCCGGGAGATAGGCTCCTCATTCATTTTTTAAAATTGTATTGTAGTGTAATACTGTGTCACTTGAGCACCCTCGGATTTTAATAGTTGGACTCACCTGGCCACACGAACGCCAAAACCTAACGAAGCGCCATTGCCGGCGTGACGATTGGCCACGCCCCCTTGGAGGCCACGCCCCCTCCCGCCCTGCTGGTATTTAAGCGCTGACTGCAAGCGCCGCCTGCCAGAACACTTGAAACTCCTGAGGCGGAAAGCCGGGAGATAGGCTCCTCATTCATTTTTAAAATTGTATTGTAGTGTAATACTGTGTCACTTGAGCACCCTCGGATTTTAATAGTTGGACTCACCTGGCCACACGAACGCCAAAACCTAACGAAGCGCCATTGCCGGCGTGACGATTGGCCACGCCCCCTTGGAGGCCACGCCCCCTCCCGCCCTGCTGGTATTTAAGCGCTGACTGCAAGCGCCGCCTGCCAGAACACTTGAAACTCCTGAGGCGGAAAGCCGGGAGATAGGCTCCTCATTCATTTTTTAAAATTGTATTGTAGTGTAATACTGTGTCACTTGAGCACCCTCGGATTTTAATAGTTGGACTCACCTGGCCACACGAACGCCAAAACCTAACGAAGCGCCATTGCCGGCGTGACGATTGGCCACGCCCCCTTGGAGGCCACGCCCCCTCCCGCCCTGCTGGTATTTAAGCGCTGACTGCAAGCGCCGCCTGCCAGAACACTTGAAACTCCTGAGGCGGAAAGCCGGGAGATAGGCTCCTCATTCATTTTTTAAAATTGTATTGTAGTGTAATACTGTGTCACTTGAGCACCCTCGGATTTTAATAGTTGGACTCACCTGGCCACACGAACGCCAAAACCTAACGAAGCGCCATTGCCGGCGTGACGATTGGCCACGCCCCCTTGGAGGCCACGCCCCCTCCCGCCCTGTTCACCCTATAAAAATATGTGTTCACACCGTACGCGCAGCGGACGGGCGCAGCGGGCGCGCCGTCAGCGCGCCGAAGGCGCGCCTAAGGCAAGCCCGTCTGGGCCCGTCCGGGCCCAGACGGCCCTAGGACCTGGCACTATGCCCGATTCACTGCCCCCCCTATCCTACCCCTCAGACACCCTCCGTCTTTGGAATACAAAGAAAAACCCGCAGTGTGATTTCATCCTGAAGGATGACACCTCGTTCACAGGATGTCCCCTCTGCAATATTCCTAAAACCACGAAACCTAGCAGCACGCTTCAACTGGGCCTTTTGAACTGCAGGTCACTAGTAAAGCACGCACATGAGGTAAACCTCCTCACCCTAACCCTCTCGCTAGATGCCTTATTTCTGACCGAAACATGGCTGACCCCCAATAACGGCTCAGATTTGGTCAATGCAACCCCCCCAGGCTACCAAATCTGCTGTCTTAACAGACCAGTCGGAAGAGGTGGCGGGCTCGCCATTCTCTACAAAGACCATTTTAGCTGCAGGATCACCGAAGGTACGGTCAAGGATTGTGAAAATTGTAATTTCACCCTTCAGATCTCGCCTACTACTTCACTATCGGGCCTTCTGGTATACAGACCACCAGGCCCAATAGGTGATTTCTCAAACACCCTGATGGACCACATCCTTCTAAAAACAATATCAACGCCTAACTTTCTTCTTCTAGGAGATTTGAACCTTCACTTCCTAGATCCGGCAGACCACACCGCCGCGAATCTTCTAGCAGACCTCGCGTCAGCTGACCTCCAGCTCCTGAACACGAAACCCACACACGAGAAAGGTCATCTCCTAGACCCAGCCTTCACCAATATCAAGAATTTCCAAACCCAAGACCCTTCTCCCCTCCCATGGACAGACCACTTTCTGGTCCCTATGCACTGGTCCTATCTACCCGCTTGCGTCCCCAAACAGAAAACCAGGATTTTAACCCGACGCTGGCACAAGTTAAATCCAGAAAAATGGGAAGCGAAGCTTAGGGATTCCGATGGCCCCCTCGCAGCTGACCCTAACATCGCTGATAGGGAATTTAACAGCTGGCTCACCAACCCCCTAGATAGCCTTATTCCATTAACATGCTCACTTAAACATGTAAAGAGGATCAATCACGCTCCCTGGTACACCCCAGCCCTGAACATTCTTAGAAAAGAGTGCAAAAAGACGGAACGAACATGGAGAAAAAATAAAACAGCAACGGACAAAAACGCCTATCAATCTGCCATGAAGGCGTATAAACAAGCCCTCCTCAGCGCTAAAAGCTCCTTCTTTGAGGTAAGAATACAAAATTCCTCGTGCTCAGCAAAAGAGACTTTCTCCATACTTAAGGAGCTTCTACATGTCTCAGCCCCCCCGCAGACACCCCTGGACCCCAAAGCAGCCGAGGAGAAATGTGTCAACCTGGCCAATTTCTTTGATAGCAAAATCAAGAAAATCCTTTCCTCTCTACCTGCTACTAATCAGACCACCCCGGGAGTCGCTAAGGACTGCACCCCTACATCTGGAAACCCCATGGACAATCCGGTATCCCCTTGTTTAACCGCATTCGGACCAGTTTCAGAAGAAGAAGTGGCAACCATTCTAGCAGCCACGAAAAGCGGAGCCCCCAGTGACTCAGTTCCCGTACGTTTCACGAAAGACATAGCACGAACCATCACAGCCAGACTTACGGCCCTCATCAACACCTCCTTTTCCCAAGGAATAGTCCCACAAAGTTGGAAGGAGGCCGTTGTTAAAGGTCTGTTGAAGAAACCGTCACTAGACCCTACAGACCTATCTAATTACCGGCCCATCTCGCTCCTCCCCTGGATAGGTAAGGTCGCGGAGAAGCTCGCAAACAAAAAATTGTCCCACTTCCTGGAATCAAACCACTGCTTAAAGAACTCTCAAACAGGTTTTAGACCAGGCCAGGGCACAGATACCGCCCTCCTGGCGGCCGTAGAAAAAGCGAGGGAAATCATGGATACAGGAGGATCAGTGGCAGTGGTCCTCCTGGACCTCAGCGCAGCATTCGACACTGTCAGCCATCAGGTCCTAGTCCAGCGCCTAGAGAGCACTGGCGTACAAGACAGTGCGCTGAGATGGCTTACATCCTTTCTCTCCCGACGTTCCTTCCAAGTCTGGGAAGGAGAAAGCCGGTCTCCCTCAATTCCCCTCCGATGTGGAGTGCCCCAGGGCTCCTCATTAAGCCCCACGCTTTTTAACGTATATATGGCCCCCCTGGAGGAGCTGGTCGCCCCTTTTGGAGTCACGATCGTCAGCTACGCTGACGACACTCAATTGGTGGTGACCCTCTCCCACCCCAAGCTGCAGCCTTCCAACCTGCAAGACTGCCTGTCCACGGTTCATCAATGGATGGGCGACTCCGACCTAAAACTGAACGGGTCAAAGACAGAGATCTTGCTTCTCGGACACAAAACTCCGAGTCTCCCTCCGAACATCTGGCCCGCATGTATGGGTGACCCCCCCTCCCCTAAGACAGAGGTCAAGAGTCTGGGAGTGTGGCTAGAGACAGATCTTACTTTCCGGACACAGGCCAGGAAAACAGCCGGCATCTGTTATGGGCTCCTGAGATCATGTAGGAAAGTACTCCCCCTACTCCCATTCCAGTCCCGGCGGCTACTTATTCAAGGCTTAGTGCTAGCAAGGCTGGATTACAGTAACGCAATCTACCTCGGGGCGCCGGAAGCCACCTTGCAAACACTACAAAAAACTCAAAACGCCGCAGCCCGCCTGCTGACAAAGACCCCAGCAAGAACTTCGGCCAAACCTGCCTTGAAAAAACTTCATTGGCTCCCCGTAAGGGAAAGAGTCGCTTTCAAGGCCCTCTGTCTGGCACACAAGGTCATGAACAATACAGGTCCCCCCATTCTGAGCGCCTGGATCACCCCATACAGACCCTCGAGAGCGCTTCGGTCCGAACAAGGAAACCTTATTGTCGTCCCCAGGGTGAAGAAGACCCGCATAGGCGGCCGTAGATTTTCGGTGAACACAGCCAGAAAATGGAACGCTCTCCCCCCAAATCTCAGAGCTGAGCCAAACCTCCTTCGATTCAGGAAGTCCCTCAAAACCCTCCTTTTTCCCTGAGTCTCTCTGAATTTTTTTTTCCCATTAGGAGTTCGAGGTTTCAGCGCTGGGATACTCAAGGGTGACTATGCGCTATACAAAAACCAAAAAATAAAAAAATAAAAATGGATCTCTTATCCCTTGCAATTATAAAAGTTGGACAACAGAAATAATGTAGGCGTTTTGGGAAAAAGAAGTGTGGTGCAGAAAAGGGACACCTCCACGCTGAGCGCTGTGTGTACATGAGGATGAAAAATACGCTTGTGCATATAGACATACGAACACCTTAGGTGAGAGCCATGAGGATGGCTCAGTTAATTAACTGTTTCGTTGATCACTGAAATTCTTCCATAGTTAGCAAATAGGTTACCGTTTAATTAGTAGTAGTAGTAGTATCATAATTAATAATAATAAATAATTATATTAATATAGTAACATTATTTATTTATTGTCGTTATTATTAAATATTGTTATAATAATAGTAGTAATATTAACAATAATGGTCGTCGTATATTACGTAATTTGTGGGAAGAAGCAAGGAAGAGAAATTCCATCAAGTAAACAAAGGCAATATACAGTTTCGAGTAAGTAATCCTGAAGACAGTTTAAAGTCAAAACGCGTAAAACACAAATTGGGAAATATCACCTTTCGGCCTAACATGGCATTGCGTTACAAGCATCCCCCGCTGACACTGAATGCCAGTCCGACGGGGAGGGGCGGAATGGACTGCGGAGGGCACCGACCGTCCTGCAGTTGATAGAAGTAAGTACCTGCCTGTCTCGCGCTTCCGGGGACAGGATAAGGTGCTGTATTTTACTTCTAACCTCTTGCTGCTTGCAAATTGCTTTCCGTGGCCAGAGCGTACTCCTATTTCTGTTGGGCGCCGACTGAAGGTGGTTCCCGCTGACAGCGGCGACGTGATAAATGGACCCTCGGCTCTGCTGCTTTGTGCGTAATAACGGTAGAGCTCGGCCGCGTGCGTCTCTTCACGCGGCCTCTGGGCCCTTCGTCCGTTGTGGCGGCACGCGCCTCCCGCGTGAGACCGAGGCCGCCGGATTCTGATTAACTTGGAAAATGGGTCGAGTCGCTGGTTATCTGAGTTGCAGAAAACCACTGTGTACTGCCGAACCTGAATTGTAATGTGTCGGAGAGATTTAAAAAACTGGAATTCGTGTAAAATGTGATGACAAGCAGAGGTATTAACTGAGGTAAACCACAGGTTTATAAAACTATACTACTACATGTTGAGCATAGTTTGTCTGGCTATTCTGAACTGAAAGGTAATATAGAAAGGTAATAAGGTGTTTTGTTCATGAAGTATATTGCAAAGGTAAAGGGAGTAGTCAGGGCTTTAAGTGGGATGAAAAAACTGGGGGGTTTCTTAAAGGGGCGTGACCTATGTAATTGAGGGTGTGGCTTAAAAATACCTAGGCTAAAAATCTGTGCTTAGCATAGCATGCTGCCCATCTGGTATTTTGCTCCTTCTATCATTCAATCCAGATAAATAAATACAATAAGCAACATTACACCTACAACAAGCCAGGACTATTGGATTTGCCAGTGGTTGTTAGTTGCATAAAATAAATAAGCAACAACTAGGGCTTTGATGTATATAATATTGAAAAAGCTTTCATTCTGAAATGATGAGACTGAAAGAACTATAACGAGTCTCTTTGAAGTTACCTCAAAGGCAGGGAAGGGTGGTCCTGCTACAGAGTTAATATTTTTTTCACCCTGAGGGTGAGAGCAAAAATGGAGAGCCCAATAGGAACCCATCTCAGCACCTGCTTTTTAGAACTGCCGCTGCTGTGCACCGTCAGGACCCGGCCCACTTAAAGCCTTGGGAATTGTACAAAGGATTCTTATCTTAAGGGGCTCTTGTATAGCGCACTGACACCGAGAGGTTTCCTGGCGCTGGTTGAGTGCTGAGAGGTGGGGGGACGGGGGTCTAACCAGCCTGTGTGAAGAGGTGAGTTTTTAGAAGTTTTCTAAATGCCAGGAGGGAGTTAGCAGATTTGAGGGGGAGGGGCAACTGATTCCAGAAGGCGGGGGCAAGGTAAGCAAATCTATGACCGCCAGTTTTTTAAAGTTTAGTAGAAGGGACAGCTAGCAGTAGGCGATGGGAGGAGCGGAGATCACGCGCCGGGCGATAGGGAACGACCAGTGATTTGAGAAAGGCAGGGGAGGTCCCAGACACAGCCTTGAAAGTCAAGCAGCCGATCTTAAATGCAGTCCTCTGCTCCACCGGCAACCAGTGGAGTCTGTGAAGCAGTGGTCTCGCGGATTGCCACTTCGGGGTTTTATAGGCCAGTTTTGCTGCTTGGTTCTGTACAATCTGTAGCCTATTAAGGAGAAATTTGGGTAGACTGTAGTACAGGGAGTATGAAAAATCCAGGCGGGAGATCACCAAGGCAATCAGGACTTGTATCAGGGCCTCCGGTGTTAGGAGGTGGGAGACTTTCCTGATTTTTCTGAGCTGGAACATGCATGATGACACCACCGCACCCACCTGAGGCTTAAGAGAGAGCTCCGAGTCGATTATGACCCCGAGACTCTTTGCTGACGGGCGGGAAGCCAAGCTCAGTCGGCCAAAACTGGGGGCCCCAGTGAGTAGGACTGTTTCCTGGGAGAATTAACTCGGTCTTCCCCGGGTTCAATTTAAGCTGGTGGGAATTCATCCAATGTTGGATATGTAGCATCACTGCTTGGCAATCAAGGGCTGCATTGGGGGTGTTGAGCGGAAAGATGATTTGCAGATCGTCTGCATAGTTGAATACGGTGACATTCCACCTCTTCAGGGAAAAGATAAGCGGCTGAAGGTAGAGATTAAAAAGCAGAGGGGACAAGGAGGATCCCTGAGGCACCCCGCAGGTGGATGGGACCTGCACGGCTGTGAAGGGGCCCAGCCGGACCGCCTGCGTTCTGCCCGACAAGAAGGATTTGAGCCAGGCAGAGGCCAGGCTCGGATGCCGGCTTGCTCGGCACGGTGGATAAGGATGTTGTGGTCCACCGTGTCGAATGCAGCCGACAGATCCATTAAGACGAGCGCCTGTGATGTCCCTTTATCGGCATTAGCCCTAAGCATGTCCATGACTGCCAGGATTACAGCCTCGGTGGAGTGGGCTGGTCTGAACCCAGCCTGATTTGGTTCGAGAAAGTTGGAGCGCTCGATGAATTCAGATAGGCAACTGGTGACGTGTGCCTCCAGGAGTTTGGATAAATAGGGCAAGAGAGAAATAGGCCGATAATTGGCGAGATCGTCTGGGTCGGCTCCAGGCTTCTTCAGTAAGGGCACAAGAACAGCCTCCTTGAAGGAATTGGGAACTGCTTCTGTCTCCAATGAGGTGTTTAATAAAGGCAAGATGCAGTCCGGTAAGGACAGGCAGATGTCACGAAAAACAGAGGGAGGGCAGCAATCGTTGGGCGAGCCGGATTTGACCCGAGTGGCAAGTTTAGCCAGAGTGCTAGGGTCGAGGGCAGGAAAGGAAAGTAGAGAGAACGGATTTTCAGGGGGGGAGGCTGGCATGTCATCGGGATGGACTGGGGGGATAGTGTTCTTAATCTTGACGATTTTTTCGATAAAGAAGCTATTTAAGGCATTGCAAGATTCTTGCGTCGGGGTCTGAGAGGGAAGAGTCCTTGCATCAGACGTAAGCTCCCTCATGACTGAAAAGATCTCCTGAGGTTTGTTATGAGCAGTGAGGATCCTGTCCGAGATGTGGAGAGCTTTTGCTGCCATGATTGCATCTTTATATTTTTTCCTCGCAGCAACATATAGCTCTCTATCGGTGGACAGATAGTTGCGTCTCCACCTGCGTTCCGTTTGGCGCAGTTCAAGTTGCTGAGCTTTCAAGGTGAAGTTAGACCACTTATGGGACTTACTGTGCCGGGTACGGGGGAAACTGGAGGGAGGGGCAAAATGATCAGTGGCTTTTATGATCCAGTCAGTAAGATCTTCCTCCAAAGTATGGACAGTCGCGGTGTTAGACAGCGAAGGGCGAGTCTCAGCCAAGAACGAGAGGAATGCCTGGGAGTCAAGAGTACTCCATTTACGGGCAGTCCCCCCGGCCATGGGAGAGACCTTAATGCAACCCCTAACTGTGATCACTGTATTGATCAAGTAATGATCGGACCAGATACAAGGAGTGATCACAGGGTAAGAAGGAGTAAGATTATAAATCCAGATGTGATCTAAGATGTGACCCCCAGTATGGGTGGGGGAAGAGACATGTTGATTCATGTTGAAGCTGGTGAGGACTTCAAATAGCTCAGCCGCATGAGGACCAGCTTCATTGTCATTATACCAATAGTTGAAGTCGCCGAAAATGGCGACTCGAGCAGATGAAATGAGTAGATTAGCTAGCTGTTCACTGAAGGCAGCCGGGAAGGAAGGCATAGGGTGGGGAGGACGATAGAGGATGACAATGGTGAAAGCTCCCTCTCCAGTCTCTAGCTTAATGATAAGATTGTCCACGTCAGTGAGAGTGAAAGAAGACGTAGAGGTAAATTTAAGCTCCTTACGAATGACAGCTGCCACCCCGCCGCCGGCACGGCCAGAGGGATGATTCGTGTTGAGCAGGTAATAATCGGGGGGCAAAGCAGCTAAGATGTCAGGGAGAGAATCATCAGTCAGCCAGGTCTCGGTAAGCAGAAGGATATCAGGCCTTTTGTCGGTGAGAAGGAGAAAAAGATCGACCTGATGTTTGACCAGTGAGCGTGTGTTTAAGTATAGGACCCGGATACGTGTTTCAATTGTGCTGGGCTCAGATAACTGTTTAGTGCAAGGGGAGGGAAAAGGTACATTCCGTGCGATGCTGAGTGCCGAGATAGCCTCTAGGGTCCGCGGGGGTAGTGCAACAGATACACAGTCCAGATCCCTGAGAGCCTGAGAAGAATAGACAGAGGGGGCGGGAGCTTCCAGCACCTCCTTAGCGCGGACGGGCGCAGACGGGCAGGACTCTGGAACGACTCCGGCGCAGGTCAGGCGCGTCCGCTGCCCGCGTCCGCTGCGCGGATGTATAACCGTCCCCTTTTATGCGCGACTAGAGCGCGGGGGATAGAAGACACACCCAATATGGCCGCCGCTTGTATGAACCTGGGACCAACTCCACAGCGTCGGTACTCGGCTGGGAGTGGCCCAAGGCAACAAGGAAGAGAGGGAAGGAGTCAGCAATGACAGCTTCTTAGATCAAGCTGATGGGGTAGTGTTGCAGCAAAGTATTAAAAACGTCGATTTTGCAGTTATTTTAAAATTTCAAATCAAGTTAAAATACACAGCAGCACAAGCTCCCGGCTTCCGCCTCAGGAGGGACACAGAAGACACTCAATCAAACAAGCAGACGGGCTCGGGGAACCCCTTTTATGCGCGACTAGAGCGCGGGGGATAGAAGACACACCCAATATGGCCGCCGCTTGTATGAACCTGGGACCAACTCCACAGCGTCGGTACTCGGCTGGGAGTGGCCCAAGGCAACAAGGAAGAGAGGGAAGGAGTCAGCAATGACAGCTTCTTAGATCAAGCTGATGGGGTAGTGTTGCAGCAGAGTTTTAAAAACGCTGATTTTGCAGTTATTTTAAAATTTCAAATCAAGTTAAAATACACAGCAGCACAACCTCCTGTAGGACAGTCATTCTCCTTTCAAAGAGTCACACCCTGGAACTCATGCCTTCCCATTAAACTGTTACATGGCGCTCAGAAGAACGGTGCAATCACATGTAGTCCCTCGCCTCCATGCCTTCTACAGCATCCAGCTTGCCACGTCTTTTAGGAATCTGATCTGACCAATACCACATAAAAAAGCTTTGTTTTCTTCTCTGTTTTCATAAAAGCTATGAAATTTAGTTCGTATCATAAGTGATCACTTGCTTAATTTAAGCACATTTGTGGCCTTATGTCACAACATTGGTATATATTTAAAAATGCAGCTCAGTGAAAACAAATGCACAAGCAGGAATCAGGTAGTGCCCTATCTGTACAGGTGTGACAAATCAGACCTGTTAGACCTGTCAGCCTTAGAAGGGTCTTCCCTCTAACATTTTGCCTTCCTTCTCCATTTCTGCTTATCTCGTTTATGTTGACCTTAGGACTCTGAGCATTGTACAACTGCTAACAAGTTCTAAATTGTATGTGCTCACTCCTTAAAACATGGTAAAATTGGCTAATCCCCAACCAGCATATTTAATTTACTTATAAATCCCTAGTAAAATGGTACTGCATGTACCCAGGGGTCATAAATTGAATGCTACCAGTGGGCCTGCAGCACTTGTTGTGCTACCTACTTAAGTAGCCTTTCAATTCAAACCTATCTCAGGCCTGCCATTCCAGCATGTGTGTGTAGTTTTAAAATGCCATTTCGACCTGGCAAACCAGCCTTTTTTCAGGCCTAAACCTTCCTTTTTAATACATATGTCACCCCTTGGGTAGGCCCTACACACTCCACCGGACAGGGTGCACTGTGTTTTAAAAGTAGGACATGTACTTTTAAGTTTGAAATGTCCTGATATTGAGAAACTCTTTAATTTGTTTTTCACTAATTCAAGGCATACCTCTCCCATAGGATAACATTTGAATTACCCTATTACATTTAATAAAGATAACTTCGAAATGAGAACAGGTAAACAATTCATGTTTGATGTCTTTTGAATTGTAATGAAAAATGCTCTTTTATGATAAAGTTGGATTTTAATTACAATTTAGCTATTTAGAGTCTGGAGCCTACCCCTGGGTCACATGACAGGGTGAAGCTGGCTGTTAAACTTTGTGTATTCTTCCCAGACAGCCATGCACAGTAGAGAGCTTAGGTGTGCCTGGATGTGCTATCACTGGCAGGATGGGGTTGCACAGCTAGGTGCAGTGCCACTTACACCTGAATAGGTTGTGGACTGCCTTCACACAACGGACTTCATACCCTCTATAGCTAGTGTGGAGGCAGGAAAGGTGAGGCTTTAAACCTGAGCACTTCAAAGAGAATTCTTTAAAAGCTTCTCCCACTTCAAAGAAGGCAACAGGTATAAATATGAGAACTCCGATACCAACACTTCAGATCACTTCTAGACCTGGGGACTGCCCAGCTGTGGAGTCTGCCCTGCTGACCTGCTGTACTGCCCAAGGGCTGCTCTGCTGCCCAAGGACTGCTTTTGCAGCACCAAGACTTTTCTGCTCTGTGCAAGCCCGCTGAAACCAGCCACCTGTTTATCCCAGGACTTCAAGATCTCCAAGTGTCAGTCAGCTGACCTCCTGTTCTCAAGCTACAGGGACACAACAGGCTTCTCTGCACCGTGTATCTTTGGCGCAGAACCGCGGATCACCTCGACAGCACTGCAAGCTTGATCCAGCGCAATGCATCTCAGCCCTGACAACCATCCCAGCGCCCCACTGCTCCTTGCAGCTCTGATGCAGGACTGTGCATCACCTCAGCAGGTCTGCCAGCCCAACTCTGCACAGCGCATCTCGGTGTCAAGAACCAACCCAGCTCAAAGCAGCATGGTACCTCGCAAATCTCAGCAGCAACACCAGCATCGGACCAGTGCAACGCGCCTTGACCTCAGCACAGATGGATTGTTACGCAGGCCTTTAAAACCATAGTGGATTCCTGAACAATGACGCAGGACCTCACATCGCAAGCTCCATCGATGGTCACTGACTTTGCTGTGCAACGCATCCTGGCGCATAACCTCACATCGCAAGCCCCTCTTCGATGGTTCCTTGACGCCGGGCAGCGCACCTCAATGCAAGGACTTTGCATCCCTCTGCAACCAGGATTTAAGATACTTTTGTTCAGTGGGCCTGACAGAGTCCCCGTAGGTGGCCCACCCTCAATTGCGGTCGGCCTGAACTTGTAAGTTTGTCCTGGTCCAGCACGACCAGATAACCACAGTTGTCACTTTGTGCTTTTTGGTGATATATTCACTTAAATCTTTAAATTTGCATATCTTCGGTTCTACTGATTGGATTTTTGTTGTTTTGGTATGGACTTTGTTGGAAGTGGAGGCCCCAGTTGCCTACCGCCACCACCAAATGCTGGAAGCGTGCGTCCCCAAACCCTCGATTCATCGTTAGGCTAAGTAAGGACTCCGTCTGAGATAGCCCTGCTCACCCCCTTAGTAGCTTGGCACAAGCAGCCAGGCTTATCTCCAAGGCACGAGTGTACAGTATGTGCACCCACGCTCACAGTAACCCCATGATGTCATCACAAATGGACTCTACACAAGTATTTATAAAATTAATATAATCTTTATATAAGCAATTATACGAAACGACCACACAATATAAAATCAACATATAAGAATGGGTAGTATTCTTTCTGGTGGGTTTGTAGGTTCTTATCGCACCCACAACTTCTAACCAACAATTAACCTCACTTCTCACCGTTACCCAAAATGTTAGGCAAGTCGTATTGCTAGAAGCACACACGCTGCAAAAGGAAACAATACGGTAATGCATAACAATATTCTCTTATACTGTGCCACAGGGAAACAATGCCATACATAGCGCCACAATTATGTACTTGCAATTGAAGGAATAATGCAATGCGTACCTCCACCAGCATGCCCTTTACCAAGAAGAAACAAAGCAATGCGTCATGCTACAATCCTGTATGGTGCAATAAAAAAATAATACACTGTGCCACGTTATACTCAGATACTGTACACTGAAGAAATAATGCAATGCGCCACGTTACAATCCGGTAATATGCAAGGGAGAAATAATGCAGTGCGTAGCACACCAAGCATAAAGTTCATCAGGCACATATGAGGTCAGGCGTCATGCAACAGTTCGATAGTTCGTTAGCAGCAATAATGCAAAGTGTAATACAACAGTTTTACGTGCTCCGTTAACAGTGCCCCCGTTATGGATCAAATGATGAGACAAAAAGTACAGCTTCCCACTCCGGCCCCAGTACTGCCCTGTCTTGGGTCAGCTTGGGCCGGGATCCAAGCCTAAGCCACGGCTCGCACAGCTGACTGAAACAGAAGGCTGAGAGAGTGTCCCTTCAGGCCCGCATCCCACCCCAGGTGTTGATCCACGTTACCTGGGGGGACGCGATCCCACTCACTCAGGTCAGTGACTTGGGCCTTGATCCATCACGGGTTGTGGCGGACTCGGGCTGGCAGCTCAGCTCTTCCATGGCTGCCGGTCCGGGCCGCTGCTGATCGACTCCGAGGGCCCCAATGACTTGGCCCTCACTCCAGCGATCTCAGTCCACACCAAGACCCACCCTCAGCACTGTGGAGACTTTACTTCAATTCGGTGCACACCCTAACTCAGTACTCCTCACCAGCACCTCAGGTTGCACTTCGACACGCACACCGCGTGCCCGAGACTCGCCTCTTCTCTGGTGCTCATGACGATCCGGTGATCTTCACCAACGCTCCACTTGCACCACGACACGCACTCTTGCACCTCTTCTCCTGGTGCACACGATGTCCAGGCGCTTTTCCCTAATGCCCTGGCTGCACCACGACACGCACTCTTGCACGTCAGAGACTCACTTCTTCTTTTGGTGCCTAAGAGGCCCTGGCGCTCTTCACCTCCACCCGGGCTGCACCACGACACGCACCCAGCGTCCGAGTCTCACTTCCTCTGTTGGTTTACACGATGTCCAGGCGCTCCTCACCATCGCCCTGGCTGCACCACGATATGCACCCAGCGCACCCGAGTTCCACTTGGAACTCCAGGTGCCCAAGATCACAGGGCACAACTTGCAAAGGTCTCAGGCTAGACAGAGCACACACACCCACGGCGTATCTGAGAGTCTTCTCTGGAAACTTTTATATTCCTGTTTTTCCAAAACAGGAAGTCAGCTCACCTTGGGCCCTTGGGGTTTCAAGACACAGCACAAAGCACAGTCTTCTTCAAGCAGGGGGACCCAGCGCCTCCAAGCACAGTCCCAACAGCCTCTTCCTTAGTTAGAACAGCAAACTGCAGACCAGCCCCAGATCACGAAGCAAGGATTGGTCTATCCGCAGCAGTCTCTTCAGTTGCTTCTTGTTTAGCAGAGGTTCCTATTGACCACAGAATGGGTCCAAGCCTTTTCAGTCTCAATCTATATCTGTTTTATTTTCCAACGTTCAAGGGCTTTAGCTCTCATAGTTATACCCCTTAATGTCTTTGAAGTTTGTATGTGCTCAGGGGTCCCTGACCCCTCCCTAAATCAGTTTTGGGTGTCTCCCTCCCAGTGTCACCTCTCTCCCTTTGATACTGGGGGTCTGGATCCTTAATCACTCAGCAGGAGACGGGTCAATTGGTTTATAGCACCAGCCCAGGCCTTTTCACCTCCTGGGCTTCTCCTCCCCCTACTCTCCAGATGCAGGGCAACCTGGTGCCATCTCAACCCCTCCCTGGGCCAAGACCTCTTCCAGCTCCTCTCACCTTTCAGTTCTAGACAGAAAATCCACATTTCAGAGACACACAGCAATGCTCAGAGTACAAAACTCAGCCACTTTCTAAAAGAGTGGTTTATAAACACACAGTGACAAAACCACCTTTACAGAAAGATGCATTATGACACTGTGAGTCCATACATACCAAACCTCACCTCTCCATTATAAACTGACAGGAAACCAGGCTAACAAACACAACACCCATTCTGTCCTAAGGGCAGAATGGCCTTTCAGCAGTAAAAAACGAAATGGAGAGTTTTTCACTGTCAGAACATAACACACACCTCAGTTTATGTTCTGCCTTTTGCCTACACTGCACCCTGCCAAGGGGTTACCTGGTACTTACCACAGGGGTTCCCCCATGTGAATGTAAAAGGGAAAGTCAGGCCTGACATGTGGTTGCACTTGTCAGCACTATATGCTAACTTAGCATTCTGCGCGCAGGGCCTACGCTTCTCTGCGCGCCCTTGCATTACTAGCCCTTGCACACACAGTGCATATCACTAGGGACTTTTACTAGTAAGGCAAACATGCCAATTATGGCCAACCAATCACCATTACATTTTACATAGGGAACTCCTGTACTTTGACACTGATCAGCAGTGGCAAAGTACCCAAAGCATTTAAATTGGCATCGCTAGGCCAGGAAAACAGTCTAGGGGGAAAGCAAAAAGTTTAGGGAACTTTAACAAAAAAGGCCAAGTCCTACAGACTTATTTATTAAAACATTGTTCTAACTTGGTGTGGGATTTTTCTTGTGTTTTCACCTTATTACTGTTTGAAGTGCTGCATAAATACTTAACACTTTGCCTCTAAGTTAAGCCTGGCTGCTCTGCACCAATCTACCAGAGAGCTGAACACAGGTTAACATGAGGTTTGCTTGTGACTTAACCCTGACAAGTATTGTGGTTTCTCCTTGGTTAGGATTGCACCCTGCTCAACCAGTAACCCAATTTCTTACACTGGATATTCAAGTTTAGTTACATATTTTATTTAATCAAAATCAGAAAGTACACATTGGTATGCAGTGTTTTGTGGAAGAACATTGGGTGATTTATTCTGCCATGTTCAGCATGGCTTGATTTTGCACAAAGAGTATTACCCCTGAGTTGTCCAGGTGATTTTCCAAGTCTGCCTTCATATCAGTCAGCATCCCTCCTTTGTTTGAATGACATTTAGACTACTTGAATCTGTCATTTTCCAGCTGGGCCATGGTAGGACTGATTTATATTTATTTCAAGGCTGGTCCTGTACATGTCTGTAAATTAATTATGAGTCTGATTCACAAAAAGACTCGGAAAATTAAGTATGCGTAGTAGTATGTAGAGATCTCCATCTGGCAGACTGATTCATGAAACTGCCAGGGGTATGCAAAGGACTGCCAGGGCTATGCGAGGGGGCAAGTATTTTCACCTTCCTGGGTTACACTTGTCCATAATTCCACATCTGCAGATTATCGGCGTTGTAAACAAATATACAGGCAGAACGTTCGGGAAATATGAAATTTCACAGCTAACCTTTTTTCTACTCATAAATATATTTCTTAATGAAGGCATGTACTCCCACTTGTCCTGTTACCAAATAGGCATGTTCTATGCCCTTTCCACACTGTCAGCACCCCTAATGCCTGACTGGTGTTCCAATACAGCTCTCTGTCTGAATGCTGTCCCATTCCTTTTAACATTCAATGTTTGAGAAAAGTCAAATATATTTATTTAGTTTTTCTCATATTTGATCATTTCCACCTCTACTCCTGAAATGAAGATCCATTTTTCCATATTTAAACTTTTGACATACAAAAATAAAGGTGGGCGAGCCAAGTAATCAACAGGGAGTGCAAAGCCAGAGCAGAGCCAAGGGTCTGACTCGAATCTTAGAGCCTGTACACAAGTCGAGCCCTCACATTTTTGCTATGTAAATCATTCAACAAACATCACATAAGTTATGATAAAGTATTTTCAAAATTCAAAAGGTTTATACACCACGTGAAAGCTTTGAAGTTAATAAATCAGATTATGGCACTGCCCTGAGAAGTGCTTATTAAAAATGATAGTTTTTAAGCATGAACCATTAGTGAACTAAGAAGGTAAGGCAGTTGTTATATAAATCCCATGTGTGCCAGAGATAGTTATACAGCAACATTATAGTCTAGGAAATAAAACACAATAGGTTTTTGTACAACTGGCATTCTGAACTCACATGTGTGAGGGTGCTTTACAGTGTGATAAGAAAGAAAAAGAGTTTTGTCGAAGTATTATATGGGCCTAGGATCACACCGTTCAAGAGGGGAAGCTACGATTTATCCAGGTTTTTGGTTTCTCATTGTACAAATCAGCCAGTAAACGGGTCTCCATTTGTTTTTCCTTATGTTAAGGCTTTGCTTTAACCTCTTAGTGCAGTGCTTTTATAGCGTTTACTCAATCCCAAGATATTTGGGGCACTTTACATAAGCACCAGTTACGTTACACAAGGTTACCATTTGTTGTTTAACCCCTACACTGCGGCGGCTATTCCGCCGCAGTGCTAAGGGGGCGGGGCGGCCACGCGGCGGCCGCATGCTGGTGCCGGAACCGCTCCGTCACCAGCCGCGGTTGCGCTGTGCTCATGACGGAGCGATTCCGTCACGGATCCGCCCGCTCAATGGAACGCTCAGCGCAGGCGCGGAATCCGCGCCGCGCAGGCGCGGAATCCGCGCCGCGCAGGCGCTCCGAGCGGGCCGTGACGGAACCGCTCCGTCATCAGCACAGCGCGACCGCAGCTGATGACGGAGTGGTTCCGTCACCAGCAGGGGAGGGGTTAAAGGTATGAATAGATTAAATGATTTGCCCAGAATCACAGGATGTTAAGTCGACCCTGAGACTCACACCTGGTTCCCCAATTCCAAAGTCGACAGCTCTGGCTGTAACACCACACACTGGTTGAGGTAGGGTGGCATGGAGAAACCACATTTTGGCTTGGCTCGCTAGGGACTCTAGGTTCCAACAGGACCTCGAGCTGAGGCAGACAGAGCCAGGTTTCATGCTCGAGCTTTCAGTGGCTCGCCCACCTCAATACAAAAATATTAGCCATGGTAGCGACTTTAATTAAACAGATGGTGATCTCCTAAATGAGGTGGCATGTGTTTCGCTCAACATCTGTAGTTGCCTATGAGCTTTATCAATAATGTCAAAAGTTCTGTTTGCACAACCTCATAAAAAATCGATGTATATGAGCCATTGGTGTCTCTGAGACTTGTTCATAGCCTGGTATATCTCCTTCAGAACGGCATCTCTATTTCAGTCTCTAGCGCAATGTGGAGCATTCATTCCTAATGCCTTAGCCTGAGACAGCGGCAGCACAGTGCCTGCACATTTTCTGCAAGCATACTAAAAGAGGTGAATCCTACCCTATGGTTTTTGTTCCCAAATGCATGCCCCATCTGCAGAACAGCATATTGCTTGATGTAGCATTCACCACACTTAGGAGGAAGAGCTTCTGTACGGATTGCTCTTACCTTATATAATGACTACCAGCCAGTCAATCTCTGCTACAGAGCCTCTGTGAAACCTTGAGCATATGAATAATGGCAGTAGTCTTTCTTAGCCTAGAATTAATGTTTGGTATTGCATACTACCTGTAGACATCTGTGCACACTTCAATAACTTGTCAGTGGGTGTTAAAGTCATTTGACGTCTTGAAAAACTGAGTTCGGCAAATCTGCAAATAAATGCCTCCACTAAAGTACTGTCTTTCCTGTTCAACTACAAATAATTACGCAAATGAAGAAATACACTTCATTGGTTGGGCTGACAATGTTGCTGTTCATAGATCTATAGTGGGGGAGGGAGAGTTCCCTTGGTGTCACCAATCCTTTCTCTGCTCTGATAATGCTTCTTCGGCAGGAATTATGTTGACAGTCACAAGGGACAGAGTTAACACAGCAGTGTACCTTCATTAGCCTCTGGATTGTGTGATGGCAGGTCTGATCTGGGCCTTAATTCTGCCAGGGGCAGTGTCTGCGCTCAGCAGCAGTGCGGCACAGCAGGAACCCTGCGTTTCTTTGAGCTCTGACAAGGTAATCAATGGCTGCCTCATTCAGAGTTTGTGTGCATTGTAGAAAAACATCAATGTTCCTTTTTTTGGTAACATGCCTCCAGAAGGAGTAAAGGGGCTCAAAGTTTTAGAATTAGCTTTATTTTATTGTTGAATACCACAAAGAAATACTGCTTCGTTAACGAGGAAGCAAGGTGCACAAAGAAAGGTTGTACGCCCAGGCTGAAATAACATCATTCAAAGACAGTATGGCCTAAAATTGAGAGCCAAAATATTTTGAAGGTGTGTGTGTATAGATAGGTGCGTATAGATTTACTATTCATAACTCCACATCTACATACCTTAAATATATATGTATCTCCTTGGTAATTATGGAAGGTATAATGAAGCTGTACTATATGTACTTACCTGCATGACACTTTGGTACTCAATATTTTGTCGACAATATTTTTATGGAGATGGATTTTCATACTTGCTGTTCTTACACAGCAAGAGCGACATGTGCTGTTTGTGTATAGTTTATTAGAGCTGTGGTATTTACGATTGTGCCATGGTGGTGCCAGTGAAGATGCTCCTTTAGGGGAATCTGGTTTCATTTTCGTACCATTCACCAAAGTAATGCATGTCCTTGCTCCCTGCATCCTTCTCAGCCTTGCTTTGTATGTCCCTATTTTAAAGCCATGAGCGCCAACCCATAGAACCTTAGGGCACATAATGGAGAATGATCAGATGCTTCTCACACCATGAACCAACATTTTTTGTCATGCAAGTCCCAGTTCATACTATAGACAGCCAGGAAGGGGGAAGAGCGACTGCAGATTTGCTTATAGTCTTCACCCGCCCCTTCACGCATAACAAAATAGTGAGTATGCACCCTCTTCTCTGTTATGCGTTTGGTCTGCAGAGGTGATTAGATGTCAGCCGGTTCCCACCCATGCACCCACGTCACACAGACGAATGAATTAACATGTACAGGCCTTAAATCCCATACATGTTAATGTAAAGAAATAAGGAGCTCGTATACAAAGGTGTTTTTGTTCTCAAGCGTGCGATTCGCATAAACAGAGAAAGGGTTTGCCACTGCAAATAGATTTTCACAATCTATGAAAGCCCTTTTATTCACCGAAAAATCTTTCTGTCTCTTAAAAGGGCTTTTTTTGTCCCATACTGAATTGCAAATAGGAGAGGGCATTAAAGAGATGCCCCTCCTTTTAGAGAGTCCCAATGCAGTGGTTCAGTATGTTGCAATCTCTATTATGGTATTATTCAACAGATACCAATGCCAATCACAAATGGGACGGCTTTCATTTGGGAATCATGTTGGACAGCCTCAGGGGGCACCGGACAGTGGCCATCACACACACAGAAGGGGATGGATAGAATGATTGCAATAAGTCTAACCACTGGCAATAGGCTGGGGTAGCTTTCCAACCTAACATTCGTTTGCTACCTCAGGTTAGACCCAGCCATTTGCAAATCAGTCTTAATCCTGCTGTAACAGGATCAGTCCAGCTCAAACTGCCAGGCCAAGACCTTCCTGAACCAGAACACAAGCAGAGACTGGGTTTGACTTGATTGGGCCTCTTCAGTGGCTATAGCTTGGTTCCACTGGCACAGAGAGCAAGGGACCTACGTGTGGGCATATCCTTGGCCAATTAAGGCATTACATCAGACACACAAAAGGCGATGGAAGGAATGCCTGAAGTAAGTCTGACAACTGGCAATAGCTCGGGGTCATAGAGTCCAACCCATTGTTCTTTTCCCCTCCATGCCACCTCAGATTAGACCACTACATGCTCCCCCAGTGGAGTCCCAGAGGGGAAACATTAATGGACTTGGTGTAGTTTAAAAAAAACAGTCTCGCACTTGGGTAAGCAAATGCAAGAATAGTGGCTTGTTGTTCTGTGCAGGCCCATTCCCTATATAAGTGGATTCAAATTGCATCTTGCCTAATTAGTATTTATTAGGTGCTCTTTTTTGACCCTCTCTGTGTGGACATTTGCGACACAACTTATTATTACATAGATCGTGTCACAAAAAGTTGGTGCATGTTTTCACCCACTAGTTCTGACCCACTCCACTTAATCAGGCACTATTAGTAGCTTAGCAACGGGGGGATTGGTGGGGGTGGTCTGCCCCAGGCAGGTTGAGTTTTTACTTGCGGCTCGCCAGCACTCCAGTCCCCCCACTCTCACATACAGCCACCGGGCGGCAAACTTAGGTACCAACACCGGCAGCAGAGCGGCTAGCTTCGCCACTGGGCACTATATGTATTTCTGCACCTAAGCTACAGGTGGAAATTCTCAACCACTCACATACCTCATGCACAGCAGAGTAAGGAGTCTTCAATGCACACATGGGAAATTGTTGTCTCTTGCCTGAATGGTGCTTTTTCCTGTGGCCGCCATATGCCTGTTGAGAAATGCATAGGGAGAAGGGTAGTGTGCACGGCATACATTTCAGGGTATCCCTCTCTATGGAGAAAATACACCAGCTGGTTCAGCCACCAACACAGGTTGAGGTTCTCGCAATTCTGACAAAACTCTACTGGTTGTCACTGCGGCAGTGCAAAATGTATATCACAAAGAGCCCATTAGTGAATAGATCCCAAATTCCTAAAATACATGTTTTTACATTATGTCCTTGGACACAGTCTGAGATCAGTACAGGGCTACTATTTACAACACGACCAGGTAAAAACACACTTACACGTAAGGTAGAGCCTTTGAAGTACAGGCTGCTCAAAATGGAACAAGCTCCCAACACAACTATGAATTCAAGACATTTCAAAGGAAAACTGGAGACTTGGTTGTTTCTTTCGTACCAAGCTCACCAGCAACAACACTGTTAATGAAACGACATGTTTGATCTTAGTTTAGCAAATATAACACTCTGATGCCTCTGGGTATACATGTGCTTTAGAAGTTAATAAATAAAAATAATCCAACAGTAGAAAGTTGGATTTTTACCCCACCCTCTTCAACATTAAGATGCCAGACTTCCATTGCGAACCTAAATGTGCGAAGAGGCCAAAGAAAACACTTAACTATACAAAAACACACAGCATAGCATTGAGTGTGGGAGAGGTTATAGGGTAAAAGATGGGATGACTATCCGAGGGCCCTTTGCGTAACAGGAACTAACGGGGATATTATCAAGACAGGCGATAAAATTAACGCCATTTTAGCGTCAGAAAACTGCCGCTAAAACGGCGATAATGGGCTTGATAATATGGTCTTTGAATTCCAATTGAAGTCCATGTTAGATGTCCTTCACATTTAACATGGGCTTCAATTGGAATTCCATAGAGCATATTATCAAGCCCATTATCGCCGTTTTAGCTGCAGTTTTCTGCCACTAAAATGGCGATAATGTTATCGCCTGTCTTGATAATATGCCCCTAAGAGCCTGATTATGACCCTGGTGGTCGTATTGCCACGCAACTGTTGGTGGCGGTCTGACCGCAGCATGTCCGTCGGTCTGACCGCCCAATTAGGAGTGGGGCGGTCGGACAGCCCCAACACCGCCGACACCAGTGAGATCATGGATCCCACAGCGAAGTAGTCTGCAAAGATGCAGGGTATGGCGGCAGTGCTGAGGCAGGCATCGCGTCGGGATTGCAAGTTGCCTTTCCAACAAACTTTTCATTTTTCATGTCGGGAACCCTAACTGTGCGTGGCTGGCAAGTGGGAACATATGATGACTACTATTGTAGAGATTGTGGCAGTGTAATATTTTGGCATTTTTTATTGTGATAGGTATGTGCTTAACTATGTTGTTTCTTATCTGTGCGCATCGCTGAAGCTTCCCAACAATGGCGTGCTCAAATCAAATGAACACTAGGACACCTATTACTTAGTGCGCACGTCAGCAATAGCATAACTCAGATACCATATGACTTACAAAATGGTGGCACTGCTGCCTCACCAATCCTGTCTTGCTTTGATGTTGGTACCATTGGGAGAGAGGATGCTTCTGTCCTGCTTTACTTTAAGCAAGGCACCTGGGAGTGTTTGAATATTTCAAGTCTCTGCACGTTCAGAATTGCTTTATATATCATCGTGGTTTGTCAGATTTGCTTTAAAATAGACCATTTGCCAAATCTTTTTTCAAAATCTCCTCAGGTGTGGGGGCCATCCAGACACCCCTTATGACAGTCATGCTCACTCGTGATGCAACTGTCATCCAAAACTTTTACGCCTCACCACTTTCAAAACTCACCAGCCGCCACTGCCATGGGGTCAGGAATTTGGAGGAAGACTGATGCTAGGATGGGTCTGCCAGTCCCCTTATTCTTTTTTCCTCTTTTTCCCTGGTGGTCTTGGGGAGCCCTCCCCCTTCTGGTCACCCAACGGGCAGACGGACTGCCAGGGCCTCCTGAGTAGAGGGCACCCGGCATAATGTCCTACCACATTCCCACTTTATAATTATGTCTCTGGTGTCTAGTGGGCTTTCTGTAGGGAGCAGATTGGTGATAAATCCCTCAATCTGCTCTGGGGGTCGGGTGGAGACGAAAGACAGATATTGTTCAGGATCATGTGGGGCAAGATGTCCTTTGGCATTGAAACCCCTGCCCGCATGAGAAATTATCTAGTGGTGTGGTGGTCTAGTGGACGTATCCCTGCTTGGGCATATTGTGGTGATCCCTGGCCAGGGATCCACTTGTGAGAGGTACCACTGGAAAGAGGAGAGTCTTCCCTTTCTCACAATGCCGCTTCCATTGTAGTTGGTGTGTCAGCGGCTGACCCGTGCCCCTAAGCTAAGAACACAGTCAAAGCAGAAGGCCTCTACTTGCACTTTCAGTTGTGATGATGTCAACATGCCATGCGCACTGATCTTCATTCACAAAATCAGAACCGTGTGTGTGTGTGTGTGTGTGTGTGTGTGTGTGAGCCTCTTATATCCAACAACAAACTTCAACAATCCCCAGTAAAAGTATCCTGAGTAGATAATCACAGAGCTGACACTCTATTCAAAATCCAGCGTATGTTTATTCACACATAGGCAACAAAAAATACAGTAGAGAATTTGGAGTTCACATACTTTTAGTTAAACTCAAATTGTGGCACCAGTGTCGGTACTGTTCCTGAGGCACTGGCAGCTGTAAGAGCATCCCTGAGGAGTGCAGAAGAAAGACAAAGATGTAGACGTGTTTGTATAGTTTTCCCACATAGACAATCATCCCACTTCTGGGTACATTCAAATCCGAAAAAAAACACCTGTTCTCTTCACTGTTTAGCAGTCCTTATTCAATTCACTTTGTATATGTAAGAGTGTTTTCATTATGTAGCATTAATTAATTTCATGCTCAGCTTCTTATTGCTATTTGTTTATTTCTGCCCTTCTAACCGTAGCCGGATGGCTGTTTTTAAGTGCTTCATAAACATTGTGGAGGGACCAAGAAAACATATTAATTAATTGAACAGCTTAAACATAAAAAATAAACACAACAAATGCAACTAATTAGGCAGTTATCTGCATGTTTACTTTTTCAAACAGAATATGAATCATTTGTATTGTGTAATCTGTTTATGATCCGGGTTAGTGGGTTGCAGATAAACCCATCCTGCACCGTGGAGTGCGCGAGGGTGCATGTTCGCCCAGCTCCTACATCGGTGGCTTACTCTTCTCATGCATCTAACGCATGCTTTCTTTTTCTGTTAACATGTATAGCTTTGGCTTCTCTGGTTCCATCCAGCTGTAATTTACTTATGGCTACAATTTCATTCTGTTTTCAATCTTACCAACTGGCGAAGAATTCCTAGGGACTTATTTACAAGGCCCTTGTGCCACTTTTGCGTCATTTTTAAGATGGGGAAAGTGACGCAAAAGTGGCGCAAGGGGCTTGTAAATCTGCCCCCTGGTCTTTCTCTGAGGTCAGAGTCATGACTAATGTTTGGAAGTGACAGAGCTAGAATTAACAGTACCAGAGTCACCATGATGACAAGGGCATGGGAGAGTCTTGAATTTACAAGTGTGGAGACAGTGATAGATCTGTTCCAATGCTGTATCCGTTCTAAAATGTCTGGGGATGATTGAGATGGTTAGGAGTGGCCTTCATCATCACTTTGGTCTGGACTTTGACTAATGAGGCCTTAACGTCTTCGGCACACCAGCACTAGTTGCATGTCTGTAACTCAATGCACAAAAAGTTCTTAGCCTTGCGGTATTTATGGCCGAGAGAGTTCGCGTCTCATCCACGCTGGGATTTCTGGTCGGGCGACCAGTCACTGCCAGCTCTTCCCCAGCCTTTCAAAGACAATTATCTGGAGGATCACATTGGTCTACAGAGGACATGGGTGGTCATAACTTTTGATGATTTCATAGTAAATATTGCATCTCTCTGGAAGCACTTGCCCCTATTAATCTGTGTAGAAGGTCGGAGATTTCACGTGTAGATTAACCAGTGTATTTGTTAAAACAGGAAATTAAGCTTACTTAGTTTGCTCTTCTCTATAAGTAGATACCATGTGTTGGGTCTTAGGACTGGTTCACGATTTCGGGTTCTATGGTCCGTTATGGGACTGGTTCAAGATATCGGGTTCTATAGTCCATTACAGGACTGGTTCACGATTTCGGGTTCTATGGTCCAGTGCAGGACTGGTTCAAGATATTGGGTTCTATGGTCCATTGCATTAGAATGTTGGTTGATGGCTCGTGTAAACTGGGTTCTGTAATGGTAAGTTGCTGCTGGACATGAACATAGTGGTAATGCAAGACTTTCACTGAAAAGCTCACCTTCCTTGCACCCGTTGGGTGACTGTCCCTTTTCATCATACACGTATTCAGAAATCGACATGTGCGATAATATCAATTTAAAATGTTCTCTCCAAAAAATACTTTCAATGCGAATGAAAATAGACATTTGGTGCTGTTGAGACTCCTTCCTTTTGCTGTTGAACCTCTAACAATGCAATGTTTTATACTGTGATTTCAGATATCTGATAAATATGGTATTCCAGTGGAAAAAAGTGCAAAGCTTTACAAGAAAAGTAAAAAAGGGTAAGAAGAGCATATTCTCAAGTTATCAGAAAATATTTCATAATAATGTCTGTATGTAGGTGTGTGGCTTGGTATTTGTAGAGCTCAAACTTAGGTCGAGAACAAGAAAGTGCTAAACTATGGGCATGGCCTCCAAGAAGATACAGTCATTAAATAACGCATTTAAGTGAAATTCAAATAATGTTTCCAAAAAAGGAATGGACATATCACTGAATGCTGGAATTTGATTCGAAGAAGCTTTTGCGCATGCAAGTAAGACTTTGACAGGAGAAAATGCCACCTTGCAGGTGAAGAGGTGATGCAGAAAGCCAGACACAACTGAGTGCACATTACAGCAGTTCAAACTACTGGTGCACAGCCCATGCAGTGCTCTACTGATGAGTAGAAGTGCATGTTCCCAAGGGCGAGATTAGGGGGTAGCCGGACAATTGTATTTCAGAGGAGGCAAACATCCGCGTGGTTATACACGTTTCGGTATTCATAAACATTTATAAAGATTTCTCTCATTTATTTGTATTTCTAAAGTTACACCTAAATGATCACGGCTAAATTGTGCATGAAATATGGGAACATTCATAATTTTTCCTCATTCTCACCGGAGATCTGTACTATAAGAAGAAAATACTTTTTGTGATAACATATTCAATCACAAGGAAAACTGAAAGGAAAAAATATTTTTAATATTTCACAGACTTTCTTATTCCAGCATTACAGAATGTCTGCAATGCTGAAACTTCTCAGTTAGATTTAGGGACAACAGGCAAATGCCAGAAGCATGCGTGATACATACACTTACACCGGTACGTTTTGTAAGTTGTGTATTTTACATTGTTTTTAATTTAATATCATTGCATCAGGTATGGACTCCCTAGTCAGTTACCTTCACTGAGTATTGCTGCAACATATCAATTTTATAATGCTTTCTTTTTTATGATCTCACAGTGAGTCTTCGTGCATTTCAATATAGCCTTATAGTCCACTCACGACAGCTATACCGGTTGTTAAAGACCCTGAACCCGAATTATTGACCTGAGACACAGACAAGGGCCTGTAACAAGAGAGAGGGCCTTTAACAACCGGTATGGCATGAGGCAGACGGGCTGTACGGCTATTAGAACAATCCACCCCCTAAGGATAGAATATTCTAAATTAAAAAGGGAGAAACAGAAAGACAAACTTTTGAATGTTAGATCTCTGGGCTTATGCCAGCCATTATAAGCCTGAAGCTACCCCATAGTCTTCAATGGAGCTCTCAACATTCCAATGTTCTAATTACATTTTAAAACTTTTTCCTAGGTCTGCTGTTACAATAGATTAAGCATTACTGCAAGGTTACGGGTGGCTTATTTACTGGTTTATTTTTCTGGTTTAATGGGCAAAAAAACAGTAGTCTTTGGCTTAGGGTGGTGTGTTTGAGTGTGCAAACAAGCATGGTAGCTGGACACTCTTCTCTCTTGTTTTGCTTGAGACCATAGATAGAACCCTAGCCTTGTTCTCTCTTTAAAAGCGAGGACAAGCTTTATGTAGACATTGTACGAAGTACCAACTGATTACAGTCTTCTTCTCCAGCTAAGTCTAGCAGGCGGCAATGGTGCCATTGAAGCATGTTGGCCTACCTGTATGAAGTCATGCCACTTGATCGAAACGGCCACATGGATTTTTATCAACAATAAAAAGTCTGCTATCAACACTCGTGCTTTGTTATCTGTCATTTTGGGATCATTGCTGTAGCCATGTAAACCTAGGTGTAAGGCGTTGCCTAACAGAGAATAGTCAATAACTTCAGTGCCTAAACATAGTTAGTATTTTCTCATGGGTACTGCTTCCAGTTCTGCAAGAAAGCCATTGTTTACCTGCTGCAGAAAAAAGCTGGGCATGATCCACAGGAGATGAAAAATGTAAGACCTATCACCCGTCTCCCAGCCCATATTAAGATCATGGATATACTGTAACGAGATGGCTGTCCAAGAGGCAGAAAATCTTGAAACTCCTGGATCAGACTGTTTGAATTTAGAGGAGGCCATTGTACTGAGATCGCTTTAGTGAAATTAATAGCATAATAGTAATATATAAATAGTAATGCCAATAGTATAATAGTAATAGAGATTTGGAAAGTCTAGGAACCTCTCGTTACTATAAAAATTTCAAGCTGGAAATATAAGATTTATGGAAATTGTTCACTTCTTCCCTTGAGTTCTAACTTCCTTCACAATTTCAGAAAGGCTCTTTAATATGCTTTTCTTCATTTGACTGTTTAGTGAAGTATTCAATTAAATATTCAGTGTATGGTTATATGAGTGTTATTGATTAAGGTTAGGCGTAATGGGAATTTAGGACTAGATGAATTAACACATTTTCCTATTGACACAAAATGGGTAAAACCCTTTGATACATCCGACACTTAGATCCTTGACCAGGAAGGTGATCTTCAGCTTGAGCTTGTTTAGCTTACTGTATGGCCTGCTATGAATGAACAATTGTGGTATGTTCTATTGTTAAGTATTTTGTTTGAATATTTCATTTTGGTTGGCACCATACTAATTTCCATATTTTCACATCTTCACCAGTATCTTGGTAAACATGGATGACAATATTATCGAGCACTACTCCAATGAAGATACTTTCATACTCAGCGTTGAGAGCCTCTTGGACGGCCTTAAGATCACACTCACGGAAATCTAGCCTGAGGTGCATCCTTCGCAGCGTCCGAAGAGTCACCGCATTTCACACCTGAGGCCACAAGAGGAAGAATGCCCTGGAGTGCACAAGATGCTTGGCAGCATCAATCAAAAACCCATGTTGATCTGTGTGAAGCCAACTAGAGAGATGTGTCTACTCTGGGCAGCATACTTCCTTTTTGTTCAATACCTATTTGCCAACCAGGATATATTGACTTGACTGCATCAACATCATGTGTCTGAAACCAGACTTTGGGAATCCTTTGTGTTCAAGACTATATTTAATGCACATCATTCTTCGGTGTGTAAATACCTTGGGACAGGATTTCTATCCTAGACCTCACAATGTAAGGTGGAACTTTTTTTATCAGCCTATTCAGTAAACACTTAAGAATGTATTCATCTCTTGGCAATAACTACAGGAAATGCAATGGTACAACAGTATACAATGTGGATGTGGTTTTTCACATTCACCGCATGCCTATGAGGACATGCAAGACACTCAGTCAAAATGCCACTTGTAAATAACCAGAGTATAGTGCTAGCAATGTATAAAATGTGTATAATGTGCAATAATATATTTGACCTCTGCCGCTTTGCTCTTCGAGGATTGGATGTACTTAAGGACTTTTTGAAATTCTGGCACTCACTTGAGAAAGTTTTTTGTTTTAGTCGGCTGTGTTGTAATTACAAGGAGACTGGTCGAGAACCCAACTAATACATAAATATCAGTTATTATCTCTACCACAATAATTTATTTAAGCAATGTTGTTTTCAGGATGAACTTGATGCAGAAAAGAGGGAATGTTTGGGGGTTCATTGTCGAGTCCTATTGAAAAGGGCAGCAAACCTTGAAAAACTGAGATGCGACTGCAGTTTACCACTCTTTCCTTCCAATTTACCACTCATTCCTTCCACAGTGTGTTCATGCTCTACTTCTTTGAAATTTGTGAAAACATGTATATGAAATCGTAAATGAACTGCACAAAAAAACTGTAAATAAATGCATTAATTTACAACCGCAATACCCACAAAGTAGGCTAGTTAAGGAGCCACACAATCTTTATTAAAGCACCCCTGCCCACCTACACTCATAACATTACATATCTTATCAAATATGACACACTTCATATATAACTTAATCACTGCTACTCCCAGACAATGTCTCACTGTGTACAGTGGGATATTAAACAACTGGTGAATCTCCCTCCCTATGGTGATACATATGGTGTGGGAAGTGAGGGGGTAAGCTGAATGATGGTGTATGCTCAACTGAATGGTGAATTAACCGCTCTTCTCTGTGGGTTTTTGAGGTGATCAGTAGGGGTGTACAGAATTTGTGTAATTTGCTTTTGCGTTATTACACAAAATGTTGGGGAGATTGCTCGAAACTAAGCGTACTTACACAAAATTCAAATCCAACATTTGTTGCTATATTTTAAGGCAAAATGCATCCTTGTTTCAATTTTTGACAGGAGGCATTTCAGAATGAAAAATACTGCAAAAAACACAATTGCAGCAAACCAAATCCGCTTGCTTTTTGGTTGCTTGCTTTACTTCATTATTATAATTTTGTTACGAACTCCGCCATTATGCGATGTGGCATAATGGTGTAACTTTGGGAATTTAACGTTAAAAGGGTAACGTAAAATGTGTGCACTTAATACCAGTTTCATTTAAATTTCACCCAGGTCTAATGATTAGTGGCATAACCATTAGTGTAATTCAAGAAGACACCGGTAAAGGTAGGGGAATGTTGCATATGTAGTTCCTTTAACACATTTTTCAAAAACTTTACAAAATATATCATGTTACATTTTACAATTTTTTATGTAATTCCTCCACGATTTTAGGAGGATAAAAACCCACAATCAAACTAAGATGTTGATTTTCCAGGCGACACTTTGACAGTGAATGTGATAGCTAAGCTGACATGTGGGCCCGGCTGTGATAATTGAGTCTGGCTGCAGGTTATCCCGCCACACTCCACTGACATTTTTTTAGTCCTAAGGGAAGGTCCAGAAAATTAAACCTCTTCTCTGCTTTGGAGAGAGAAAGAAAAAAGTCCTATAAACAAGAAACTTTTTTCAGCAGTTTCCAAAATAGTGAAAGAGCCAATTAATAATTTATTGATAGTGATCAGGTGTGTTCCAGTGGTAACATTGATACCGACAGCTCAATTTGCTTTGAGGCACACCATGTACCAAAGTTAATACCTTGTTATATCCACCTCAGCATTACCAGCTATTTAAAATAAGCCTTTTAAACATCCTGCCTTTCTTACTGTAGTTTAAATAATGTTTCATTGTTTTGTTATTCTTTTTAGGAAGTTTTTATTTTGCTGTCGCATTTTTGTATATTCCCCATAGACTTGTGTTGAGAAAACATTGATGTCTGCTGCAGTGATGTCTCAATCCGTACTCCTTGAATAAAGACAGAGAACAGAATGTGGCATCATGCAAGAAATTTGCTGATATTCTGTAGATTTTTTATTTGTCTATGTCGAATGTAATTTATGTATATAAAAAAATAAAATGTAACTTTGTACAGGAGCTCAAACAGTAAAATTCATCATAAGCACAATCGTAATGGAAAAAAACTACAACTCAGGAACACCAATGCATTAATTGAAACATTAGTGTAAACTATCCCCTTAAGGTACAGGTGGTCTGTTTATTTTGCCAGTGTTTTATGAAAGACAAATATTTTATCCAAAAACAGAAACCCTAGATAACATTGAGAGTAGTAAATTTCATTAAACTATGTATGCTGACCTTCAAAATATTGCAGTGTAAAAGTGTATTTATTTACTAGCAAAGGAATAGCCAAAAGGATTCCTCAGATAAGCCATTCGTTCTGGGTTTGTTGCACCTCTTCACTTTAATGCATGGCCTTTGGTTATTTTGAATGCCACGCTTTATACACAAACAGAACAGAAAACAATCTTTGGCAACATCAACCGGACTGGCAATTTCTGCCAGACTACTGGGCGTTGTGAATGCTTGTTGTGCGTAGGCACAATATTTTAATATTCTTTTGTTGGCGGAGCTGCCAGGCCCTCTTCAATATAGACGTGCCATCACTCACAGTGAAATTAGCCAGTAGCTGATGTGGGCGGACCCATTTCCCATGCTGTATGCTGTAGTGGGCGGAAGACAAATTTGAATAAAATAACAAAAGACCAATGGATACGGAGGGCTGGCTGAAAGCCCCAGAGAGTAACTATATTATAATTTTGGTAGACTCAAAAGGTCCTGGCTATTGCCAGACCTAAACATTATAAGTAGTTCTTCCTGATAACATGAGTAGCCATCAAATAGTGTCGCAATTAGTTGTCTATCCTTTGAAATGCGAGTTAGCAGAGCATCCTTGCAGCAAAATCACTTCTAGCCAGTGTGGCCATGGAGAACTCAGTAGTCCTTCACTCAGAAAACATACTGCTGTTTTATTTTCATGGCCTACGGGCTGCTTTATGCAGATCTTGACTCTCCCTCTCAATACCAGTCCGTTGGCTATCACCAATGAGCACACTCTCCGGCTCCTTTGCAGTGTAGAAAGTCACATGCAGTTCGGTAGAGTTGTCTAGGTTAATGTTAATTAGGACATTGTAATGTTGAGCGCTTCATTGAAGACAATGGAGTGCTCCAGGCTTCCAATGGCTGGTGGAAGCCAGGGGCATCAACATTCCAATGTTTCCCTTTCACAACATTTGCTGTGAACAAAGACCTCACTGAGATTTCAACCACCCCCAGACTCTGTGAGGCCTTTGGTTTACTAACTACAACATTCTGCCCTCTAGAGTGTTGGAGGCCTGCATTCTGCTTGAGACTTTAACGCTGGGGCAGACCTTTAATGACCGGTATAGCCCACTAAGGCTATAGTAGCAAACTGTTTGAACATTACCTCTCTTTTCCTTCAGTTTGAATAGATTGTACACTCTATGTGCAAAGAATGTTGAATGCTTCCTGAAGATACTTGATACTATTCTTAGATAGATGCTGTTAATTAAGTATCTACTTACTCAATTGCTTGTTGGCACCAATTCACTCACTTGAAATCTTGTTCTTACTACAGAGTTAGCTCATCGCACAATGCACCTTGCTTGTGTATTTTTGTTACTTTCATCCAGAATTCTAGAATATTTTTTAGGGCGGTGTTAGTAGGTGAGCAGTTAAGTCACTGCCAAAAGAACATGTCTTGC
Organism: Lissotriton helveticus; assembly: GCF_964261635.1. NCBI lineage: Eukaryota > Metazoa > Chordata > Amphibia > Caudata > Salamandridae > Lissotriton > Lissotriton helveticus. Next base: position 407,789,092 of record NC_136063.1, on the reverse strand, counting down.
TGGAAGAGAATGAGCTTGAAGTAGTATTTTAGGCACAAGTTTAACACAGCATGTATATGGACCCACAATATAAGAAAATATACATTAGGCAAGTGGCTTGCTTGGGATAATTGAGCAATAAAATTGAACAGATTATCCTTTATGTCAGGTGTCTTAAAAATAACATATTTCAATAGAGTTCCAGATGTAGTGAAAGAAAATTCTGGTCAGAATTAAATATTTATCCCTTCTAATATTTGAAAGTGTCAATCATTTGGTATTAGTATAAAGCTAGGATTGCAAGGCAGTAATGGATGTAATAGAGAATAGCAACTGGTAGAAGGATTGATTAATTAGAGAGAGATAGAAAAACAGCACAACTCTTCTCTATTGTTTGATCACATTTTAAGCTTTATTTTCTTCAAGCGCTCAGTGCTGCTTTAGTCCTTAAATAAGAGCTTCTTGTCAATGTTTTAAACAATGCTTTTTGTTTTCTAACTGGTGGTGTATCCCGAGTTCTGTGGGAGTTTTAGACATTGGAGTATTGATAACATCACTGGACCCCTAGCACCACCTGTGACATAGAAAACCAACCTATGCTTTTATAAATGTCAGACACTTTTACCAATGCAACTTGGAAGACAATAGACTATTAAAACATTGGAATGCCGGGAGCTCCATTGAAGACAACAGAGCACTCCTGGCTTCTAATGGGTGGTAAAAGCCCAGGGCTCCAACATTCCAATGTTGGTCATTCACAGCTATTGTTGTGAACAAAGGCCTTGGCGAGCCCGAGGGGATTTAAACCTCCTGGGGCTCCCTAAGGCCTTTGTTTCATTTGTTAGAACAGTCTGTTCTCTAGGGGCGGAATGTTCTTATAATCACTTATAGCCTTATAGCCTGCCGTGGCTAGACTATACCGGTCATTAAAGGCCCACTCCCTTGCTAAAGGCCCTCACCTTCTCTGGCCTTTAACGCTGGAGCTGGCCTTTAATGGCCGGTATAGCCAACTACGGTGGGCTATATGGCTATCGTCAATGACTTCCTATTATATATACCTCCGAGTGGGAAATTATTTCATGTTCTAGCTGAGCATACTTCAGTTCTTTGCCCAGTCTAATATGGGTCAAATGTTCCCCTAGATTACTCAGTATTTACAGTGGAATGCAATCATACACAGACCATATACAACTGCAACTGTATGTAACGATTACAAAAGCCAGGAGTACTTAAATCATCTATGACAGTGTCTTACTGATACTGAAATCATAGTTATCTCCAACCCCATTTGAATTAATCAAACTAATTATGTTTGGTTTCAATCACATTAGGGTGCCTAGAGATTTTGTTCCACATTAGCTCTGTAACCTACACTCTTTGCCATTGGAGAAGTTCAAACCCCTTGACATTTTCTTGGATTCCAAAACACTCTTAGTTCCCCAGAAGAGTGACAATCTTGAAGCTACTGTAAGAAATACAGGATAAAACCTTCTTATTTAAAGCAAATCCTAAAAAATATGTAAAGCTTTAAAGCAAATTGAGTTACAACATTTGCCTGAATTAATTACTTTTCAACACAATACATTTTTCAATATTTGTAATATGAATAATAGCATTGCGAAAAAAATCTTTACATTTTTAGAACACTGCATGCACCAGCTTGAGGAATTTGGCATCCATACAGGAGCAAAGTCAAGTTCTCCAATATTGGTCTGATATAAAATGGCTGCGATCCAATCTTATGTTGCAGGACAGCAATAACCAGCCCAACGTAGGCCTACCAATGTGTCCTCTGTCTCATCACTTGATACTTTTCAATAAGTATTCAAACAGAACTATAAAATAAATCCAGCTGCTAGCTTGTCCAGATCCATACTTAATGCATACAAATTAGGCACTTAAGTATAGACAGAACTCTTGTATTCAATCATTATCTGTACTGTTCTCAAAGATGTGGTAGTGCCAGAAACCACTGTAATCCATAAACAGGTAAACCTGGAAGTTGCACCTCCGTTTCAAATGTCTTGTTCCGGGGCAAGATCTTAAGACTTTATAAGAGTAGCCATGTTTGATCTGGCAAAATGTATTAAAATCCCCAACCTTTTTGCTAGCACACAAGTCCATCCTTAACATGTTGGAAATAAAGTATCAGAGAAATACAACTGGCATCCCAGGATCATGGCTATTTGGCTGTCCTAATGCTGCTGAATTTGACAATGATATTCAACACATTGCACCTTCTGCCTGATAGCAAGGACAGGTAGTTTGTTAGCCTGATAGTATTGTGTGTCCTGTAGACCTGAAAAAGGATCCTTTCTGTCATCAGGAGTCAGCTGTTTCATTAAAATTGCTTTACATAACCTCCTTTGAGACAAAAAGGCTTGGGTGCCAGAAACCCGATTGCCAATAAACAGTCAAAGACAGAGGTTTTATCTATGGCAGATCTAGGCCCAGACAGGGTTCTCGGATCTGACATCACCCCTGAAATGTAGAAACCCTTCAAGGAAATTTAAATACTAACACTCCGGTGCATTCCCTCAGCAAAACCGTCTAACTTCATGAAAGGTTTGAGCAGACAGCTGCACTCACTGTAATATTAGGATACCTACGCAGAACAATAACAAATCCATGGGAGAGTTGAGTTTGTTAGACATATAAATCCACCTTCACGCCTAACTTTGATGGAGGGAGCCTAGCCTGGAACAGGTCCAGAAAGATGCTGTCTGGATCTCATTCTTTCAAGCATTACACTTCTTCTTAAGCTGTTTTGGAACTTTATGGGTGCTTATTACCCATCAAGGCCACTGTCGAAGCGAGTACTGATATTTACTTTGGAGAATGTGCTATTAATTCTTAGGGCAGATTCTCCTCATCTCATGGGTTTGCTACAACTTGTTTGTGTGTTATTCTTGTAAATGGAGTATCATAGAACCCTGCGATGACAGAACCCTGCTATGATAGAAACCTGCTATGATGGAACCCTGCTACTACAGAATCCTACTATTATATAACCCTGCTATTACAGAGCTCTGCTATGATAGAACCGTGCTATGAAAGCTCCCTTGTATGATAGAACTCTGCAGTTACAGAACCCGTATATGATAGAACCCTGCTATTACAGAACACTGCTATGATATAACCCTGCTATGAAAGAACCCTCCTATAATAGAGCCCTGTTATGAAAGATCCCTTCTATGACAGACAGAATTCTGCTATGATAGAACCCTGCTATTACAGACACCTGCTATTACAGAACCTCGCTGTGAAAGAAACCTGCTATGATAGACCCCTGTTATGAAAGATCCCTTCTGTGATAGAACCTTGCTATTGCTGAACTACAGAATCCTGCTATGATAAAACCCTGCTATTGAAGACACCTGCTATTACAGAACCTCGCTGTGAAAGAAACCTGTTATGATAGAACCCTGCAATTACAGAACGCTGCTATGATATAACCCTGCTGTTAAAGAATTGGGCTATGAAAGAACCCTCCTATAATAGAATCCTGCTATGAAAGATCCCTGCTATTACAGAACTACAGAATCCTGCTATGATAGAACCCTGCTATTACGGAAACCTGCTATTACAGAACCTCTCTGTGAAAGAAACCTGCTATGATAGAACCCTGCAATAAAAGATCCCTTCTGTGATAGAAACTTGCAATTACGGAACTACAGAATCCTGCTATGATAAAACCCTTCTATGATAGAAACCTGCTATGATGGAACCCAGTAATTACAGATCACTGCTATGATATAACCCTGCTATGAAAGAACCCTCCTATAATAGAACCCTGCTATTACAGAACCTTGCTGTGATAGAAACCTGCTATGATAGACCCCTGCTATGAAAGATCCCTTCTGTGATAGAACCTTGCTATTGCTGAACTACAGAATCCTGCTATGATAAAACCCTGCTATGATAGAAACCTGCTATGATGGAACCCTGCTATTACAGAACCCTGCTATTACAGAACCCTGCTATGACAGAAACCTGCCATTATAGAACCCTGTTGTGATAGAACCCTGCTATGAAAGATCCCTGCTATTACAGAACTACAGAATCCTGCTATGAAAGATCCCTGCTATTACAGAACTACAGAAGCCTGCTATGAGAGAACCCTGCTATTGCAGAACCCTATGATAGAACACTGCTATTACAGAACCCTGCTATGACAGAATCTTGCTATGACAGAACACTGCCATAAAAGAACCCTGCGATGATAGAACCCTGCTATTACAGAACACTGTTATGATAGAACCCTGCTTGCTATGCTAAAACCATATGACAGAACTCTGCTATGATAGAGCCCTGCTATGACAGAACCTTGCTATGACAGAACACTGCTATAATAGAACCCTGCTATGATAGAACCTTGATTTGATAGAACTCTGCTGTTACAGAACCTGGCCATGATTGAACCCTGCTATTACAGAACTACAGAACCCTGCAATGATAGAGCCCTGCCTTGATAGAACCATGTTATTATAGAACCCTGCTATTACAGAACCCTGCTATGATAGAACACTGAAATTACAGAACTACAGAACCCTGCTATGCTAGAACCCTGCCTTGATAAAAACCATGCTATTAAAGAACCCTCCTATGATAGAACCCTTCTACAAAAGAACCCCGCTATCAAAGTTCCCTGCTATGATTAAACCCTGCTATCACATAACTACAGAACATTGCTATGATAGAACCCTGCCTTGAAAGAACCCTGCTATTACAGAACATTGATATGATAGAACCCTGCCTTGATAGAACCCTGCTATTACAGAACATCGCTATGATAGAACCCTGCCTTGATAGAACCCTGCTATTACAGAACATCGCTATGATAGAACCCTGCCTTGATAGAACCCTGCTATTACAGAACATCGCTATGATAGAACCCTGCCTTGATAGAACCCTGCTATTACAGAACATCGCTATGATAGAACCCTGCCTTGATAGAACCCTGCTATTACAGAGCCCTGCTATGAGAGAACCCGGCTATGATTTAGGAGCGATTTCGACAGTGGCTTAATATGCCATGTACCTACCCAGAACATCCATCGGATGTTCATTATTTGCACCTGTCTTACGTTTCTATGGATGTTATAGAAAATGAATATGGAGAGCACGGCAAGTTTGCATTTTAAAGGGAAATTTATTCCGCATTTTTCGTCTCTGTTTCACAAATTTCACAAATGTGATTCTGTTACCAATTAGCAAACACCTGAAATTCGTATTCAGCTCACATTTTGATCTCTGAAAATGCGCGCCTCCACAGAGCTCTGATACCAAGCATGGCTTTGCATCTCCTGTCAGTCAAGCAAGGCCAGAAATGTATGATGCACTCCCTGTCTGACAGCAGCTCGTGAAGCAGTGAGGGTGCGTTGATATTTGAACTGTGCAAACATGGAAATGGCTCCTGAAGTTCAGTTGTTTGTTGCTTAGGTGAAAGTCAGAAACCTGTGCACCGCCAATTTCTGCCTACAATTTGTGTAAAGATTTCTGATTTTCGGGCGATTTGCAAGCATCTCAAGGAATACGTGGGACAATCTAAGCATCTTGTAGATTTCTTTGCGCACTCCTCTTCCTCTAAAAGCACTCCTGTTGACTGTTCTCAAAGCAGACAATTGAGAGCAGTACATTTTGTGGAATTGTACAAAAAGCTTTTGTTTTCTCCAGAGTGGAATACATTTGTCTTTGTTGTCTGATATTTTACACCCTGGAAACACCCCCCTTCCTTTTGCAGAAATGACTTTACATGTGCTTCCAAGATGGAAAACAACCTGCAAACTTGGAAGTGTGGGCGGGTTCCTCGCATTTTGCATCACAACATCCATGTATATTCCATTTTCCACCCTTAAACCTAACCTACCACCTCAATGTGTCACACTGAACCTTATCCACAAGTTCAAGTTTCTTCTGAAATCCTTCGCCTAAAATTTAATACCTGGACATATGTTCCCAGATTTCACTTGATTGTACTCTCTACATTTATAGAATGATATGATTTACTACACACTGCAGTATAGCAAGGGCTACTGGAATTATGGATTTGCCACATAATCCACCATCTGCTGCATAATCTGCAGATTTCAACACAATAAAATGGTTTCTAACGGTTCAAAAGTTACTAAAATGCAGTGGCACATATTGCAGTGGAGTGGAAGGCCATTTGCAAAAGTTGATTAGTCTCCTTTCTGTTGATTTTTTCTGCATTTGTATAATACACTGGTACTAATGAGGTGCAAACAATGCCCAGGCAGTGTTAACAAGTGTTGACACGATATTGAATTAATACTATAAACAAAATGTGCCAGATTACACCGCATAATTTGCTTTTCTAGCTGCATAATTTACTCCCCCCTGCCGCTTAACTTGGTCCTCCCCTGCCGCATAATTGCAGTGGCCCTGAGTTTAACAAAGGTTCACAAAAAAAGCGAATCAAACACATGACGTTTTCACAATTTTTTACCTCTAAATCTGAAAATGCAAATAGGAGCAAGAAAGCGCCATATCAGCAGAGATATGGCTCTTTCTCCCCTATCCCTAGCGATGGCACTGATTTCAGCTGCTGTGCGCCAGGCAAACACCTTAGCTGCATAGCGCTGAGGTGCGTGCCTGAGTCTAGCAGTGGTTTTGTACAGGTAGGGTACCCATCCTGTACTAAATACTATGCCTAGAGAAGTTCGAACTCTTTTCCCACTTTGTATGTTTGCTGCACAGTGCAGTACGCCTGCAAAGTAGGAAAAGAAAGGAGCCCATTTCTCCTCTTAACGCCTCTTTTCAGCTGGGGCTAACTTTTGTGGGCAAAGTGGCTAGGGAGAACATAATGTTTATGCGACTTCTAGGCCTGCGCTCGACGGCCTTTAATAAATGGGCCCCAACAAGCGAGGGGGGAGCATGTAGGCTGTGCAAATACCACTCCGAATCATGGCTGCATCTCCTGTGCTGCTGCCCGGCTCTAGCAGCCCCCAGGAGGTCCCTTTTGAAACCCTTGTTCCTAAAATGGGGCGCCAGGACGTGCTGGGAGGCCTCTACCTTGTGCTTTACATCTACTGACATTCAAGCACTTGCTAGGTTTGGAAAATTTGTGAGACTTTTGTACAAGCTTTTATTACCCCCCTTGGTTGCCATGCTTCCTCCCCCTCCCCCTCAAAGACTCATTACAGACTTTTTTCGTCCCTCGGCCCAGTACCCTCTGTATTAACTATTTTATCCGGCCAAGTATAGCAAAACGTTCACATAGGCAACCATAATACTGCTTCCTAATAAGCTTACTGGCCACTCAGCCTTGTAAATTGCTTTTTAGCCTTGTTCTTATCTGATAAATGTGCTAAAAACTAAATTTTATATTCATGCGAAAGTAGACTTTGTATAGCAATAGTTTTAAGTAACTGTGCTAAACTAATAAAAAACTTGAAACTTGAAACTTGTGGGCACTAAACCCTGTCTACAATTGTTTGTAGATAGGGGTTTGTGCTAAAAGGCATGGGTGGTTACATGGGAATGCCCATGTACCACCTCTGCAACGCCCTCTTTATGCTAAGTAACGCATAGCAATGCTTCGTGCTGCTTTGCTTTACATGTAGTGTGCTTTCCAACGCAAAACAAGTTTTGCGCTGGAAAGTAAATTCTTTAAAAAACATTTTGTGCTGGTTAGCGTCACTTATGTGACACTAACGCAGTGCAAAATGGGGCATATTTACAAACCCCATTCGCCACAAGAGCATCATTTTTTTGATGCTCTGATGGAGTAGTGCCAATTCTAATATTTACAAGGTGGCGCTAAGCCACCTAACGTGGCTTAACGCCAACCGTGTAAATATGCCCCTGTCTGCCGCAATCCTCTGCGACAAAGTGGCTTGCAATTGGTGTTGCAGTGGGCATTCCACCGCAGCATCCATTGCTTTTTGACACAGCCCCAGATTTACAAGACTGAGGCAGCGTCAAAAACTAACAGGGAATACCTGGTCTTATCATGGCGATACGAGAAGTTATTAACTTCTCGTTTTTTTCTCTTGCTATGTGTGCTGCATTCTTTAGCACACATAGAAAGAGCCAATTGCCAATATTGATTGTTTATGTGCAGGAAGGTGCCCCTTTCTGCACATAAACAAGAGCCCCTGCAGCGTAGGCACCCTTGCAACATGGCGGCAGGGTGCCTGCGCTTGCGCATGGCAGCTTTTTCTGCAAAAGCACTAGGGGAAACCACAGGCATGTAGCGGCACACTCAGACATTTTTTTGAAACTATGCCCCAATGTTTGAAAATCTACCCCCATCATTTTCTTAACAGAGTTCTCTAAAACTGGGAGCTGCGCTAGACTCTTCTACTGCTGTACAAACATAGGAATGTGTACCATCTGACGCTCTTATCAGGCACTGGAAAGTCCAGCCTCTGCGGGCAGCATGAGTCCTGAGAAGTGCCACTGAGTCTAATGGAACCCCAGGTGAGCACTACAATTCTTGTGCTCTGTCTACAGTCTGACCACATGGAAGAAGGCAATGAAACCTTGATCATGGCCTGGGATCAGGTCAGTACCCTTGTGAGTCTGTTGGTTAAACACCTACAATCAGCGTTTGTCATTGTGGACTCCCAGACTCAAGGGTTTTTAATCTAAATGTCCACCTGAAGAACGGTAGTCAAATAATTAAGTGTTACACATGACCATGCAAGTCAACGCCGTCTCTGCATCCTGCTTCAACACCCTCCGAATGCTCCGCAGGATCTTCAAGTGGATCCCTCCCGACACGAGAAAAACCATCACCCAGGCCCTGGTCACCAGCAGACTCGACTACGGGAACGCCCTCTACTCAGGAACAACAACCAAGCTCCTGAGACGACTACAACAAATCCAGAATGCTTCGGCACGTCTGATCCTTGACGTCCCCCGATGCAGCCACATCACACCCCACCTGAGAGGCCTACACTGGCTCCCCGTCAACAAGAGGATCACCTTCAAACTCCTCATCCACGCACACAAAGCACTGCACAATACCGGACCTACATACTTCAACAACCGTCTCAACTTCCACATCCCCACCCGAAGCCTCCGCTCAGCCACCCTCGCCCTCGCCACAGTTCCCCGTATCCGAAAAACCACCGCCGGCGGCAGATCCTTCTCCTACCTCGCCGCCAAGACCTGGAACGCTGTCCCTACCAGCCTACGACAGACTCAGGACCGGCTGGCCTTCAGAAGACTTCTCAAGATCTGGCTCTTCGATCTGTAGTGCGCTTTAGAAATGCTATGATTGATTGATTGATTGTCCCCACCCACAGCTTGACAACAACACCTGGGCAGATAAACTGCACAAGGCTCTTTGCACCCATCCTAGCACTTCCCTTATCCCAAATCTCTGGGAGGCCACAGTAATGTGGGTGCCACACTCCAAAGAACCCCACAATTAGTACAGAAGTGCTGGCACTGAATCTCTTACAGCAGCACAGTACCAAAGATTTGCCTCATCAGCTGATTGATGGCTTGTCCAATGTTCTTGCACTAATGATGACGCCAGCATATGGCCATCTTTCTATTTTAAAAATACCTCACGCCCACAAAATGAGGTTTCAATTTTCTAAACGCTGCAAAGAGTCTTTTTGATCCGATTGTGTTCAGGTTAGAACCTGACCGCTCACAAAGCTATTTACAATCCAAAAGGTTTAAAATATGTATTATGCACTTTGACAAAGTAACAGGGACATGAGACAGTATATTGTTATTTTTTTTAACAAGATAAACCGTGTACTTTCAAAAAACAACAAAACTGAAAGATAATAGCAAGACAAGCCTGGCCTTATTGGCAATAGGAAATCTTGGCAGCAAATTGACTAGCACCAAGAAAATCATTCATTCGTTTTTCAGAAAGAGAAGAAAAGAGGAAGATGCACAGATGTAGTTTGTGCAAGCATAACTTATGCATTCTGAAGTGCAACTGTGCACAATAAAGTACAAAGTGGTGGAACAGAACATTTTAAAGAATATTTGAAAAACAAAAACTGGACTGTCTAAAGAATGGCAATCCAAGAAAAATAGGCTTTTCAAAGAGTCTGTGATGGACTAAAAAAGAGCAAATGTTCTCTAAGCGCTTACTATGCTCTACTATGCAGGCGCCAATCAAAAACACATTTATGGCTACATTCATGAAATGTACAATATTTTCCATTTAAATTACATAAAAAAGCTTACTGTAAGTTCTGCCCTAACAAGTGTTACAATGCTCTTGAGCAAGATGCACCAGTGCTTTTGTGCGAAAAGTGATTTGTGCAAAAAGTGATTTTTTCCGATCATGGAACTTTCTGTGAATTAGTGCAAAATCACAATTAATGCACAAGCACACCTTGTGTGTAGTATATGTTACATTGTTTTCAGGTATGTTTTTCGAATCATGTTCAAAGATTTGAGCTAGAATTGAGTTGTGCTTTGGGCGCCTCGGAAACTCAAAGTTGATAGTGATGGTTAACTGCCCGATTTTAAGTACAATCCACAGCTCACTTGGCATTCGGTGACACTGTCCTTTTGGGCCTGTGTCTGGTGGTCGCGCTGTGTTGCACATGCTCTCAGACCTTGAGGTGAAAAATCTCAAGTATAACAAGCATTTACAATGCAATAGGTTTCGGGTTAATTAAGTTTGAGCTATTGGCATTGCTTAATGTTGCAACATTACGCTCCGGGGTGTCCTTATTGTGTGTGTGTGCTACAGGCTATATTGCCTTACTTTCTTGACCTTGGGGGCTGTACTTGTGTGCACTCCATACCAATGGACAAAAATTGCTTAGCCTTCACGAATGAGCAAATAGCGGCCATTCTAGCAGGTCCCTCCCTACTATCAGATACCCCCTTACTAGGGTTATCCCCAGTTAGGGAGGAATGGGAGAGGTTAAGTACTCTAAAAAAGAAACAAGTCAGAATTGCTCTTCATGGAGCTTTAATGACTGAATACTACACTGCAGGTGCAGCACCAGCCAGTCTTCTGGTGAGAATAGAACCTCGTATTTTCCTTGATGACACAAAATTCAGACTGGACTGGAGCTTCATTGCAAATAAGTGCACAAGAGACTGGCTCATCCTGATCATTAGCACGGCTAAGAGATTAAGTGAGGAGCTCCTAAAGGAAATCCTTGAATTGGAAGAGACCATCCAACGTGATACTACACTCGTGGATACCAAAGACCAGTTACAAAGGATACAGGACGACTTATCCGAGTACCGTAATTATATGGTCACTCAGAAATTGAAAGGCCTGTCCCGTAACCTCGAGAGATTCACCCATGAATGGGCATTCCCGTATGTAAAGGACGAGTACTATCAGTCCCCACAAGAACAACCAACTGTTGCGGGGCGCCAGAGAGGTAGAGGTGCGAGACAACAAACACGACGCACACCTAATCAGTGGAACTTCGACAACACGTCAAGTGAAGAGGAGGAAGAAGCACCTCAAGGAGGTCGGGTGAGGTTCAATCAACAGACCCGCAATAACGAAGATTTGGGGGCCCTACTAAGGTCTTTTTTATCCCAGGGTCCAAAGAACAACTACCGTGGGGGAGGCAATCCGGGGAGAGGCAGAGGCAGAGGGAATCAGTCCAATCAGCCCAACCAACAACGCCCCCAATGGCAAGCTTTCTCGCCACGAGTAACTCGCAGCAGAGGGATGGTGCAGAAATGAAGAACAGTATCGTGGTGAATCTATCTGACCATGCTCTGACAATACAGGAAGAGAGAGTATTAAACAAAGGGTTGGGGTTTATTCCGACACCTATTCACGACTCCTTCAAGTGTAGGACCGAATTTCACGAAACCATGAGGCGGATAAAACTAAAAAAATTTTTTAAAGACAAGAGACCAAATGAACTAACCTCTTTTGGTACTAATTTGCGAAAACCTTCCACCTTTTGTCCCCCAACTTCATCCTTGGGACCTGAGGTAATGGTGTTTGAATCATTGGTACTACGTGATATTGACCAAATCGAGAAAAACCAAAAGCAGACCCAGTATAGAAATATGTCCAGAGAAGACTGGGCAGCAGTAAAGAGCCTCCAGAACAACGCTGCCCTCACTATCAAGTCGGCAGACAAAGGTGGAGCCATTGTCCTTCTGAATACTACCAACTACGATGTTGAAGTAACACGTCTACTGAGTGACCGGACTAACTACCAGCCCCTCAGCAGGGATCAGACGGATGATTTGTTAAAGACCATCCGTGAGATGGTAGGAACAGCAAAAGAGAAGAAATGGATGACTGCAAAGGAGGCGGAGTTCCTGGTTAACACCAACCCCAGGACTCCGTCCTTCTATATACTTCCTAAGATCCACAAGCCCACGCGCCCACCACCTGGGCGCCCCATTGTGGCTGGGATCCAATCAATTTTGGAACCACTCTCACAATACGCTGATTTCTTCTTAAGAGAATCGGTGGTAAATCAGAAATCGTTCGTGAAGGACACTACGGACATTCTCAACTGCCTGGAGGAAATACAATATGACCCCAGCGAGGAAATCTTTGTTACAATTGACATCGAATCATTGTACACCTGCATACCCCAGGACGCGGCGCTGGTGGCAGCAGCCCGCGCCCTTGGGGAGCAGGAGTGGTTTTATGATACCACCCAGGCCTTTGTACTCCAATGCATTGAGCTGGCCCTGACAAGGAATTTCTTTAGTTATAAGAAACAACTGTTCCTCCAGGTGTCGGGTACATCTATGGGGGCTACTATGGCTCCCAGCATAGCATGCATCTATGTGGGCCAATTTGAGAACCATGTCATCTATCCGAACAGCAATCCCTTCCAGAGCAACCTCCGGCTCTGGAAGAGATATATAGATGACGTTTTGTGCATCTGGTCAGGGACGGAGGAGAAACTCCTCACATTCCTGGAATGGCTGAACAAACAAGATGCTAATCTCAAATTCACATGGACTTTCGACAAGTATAAAGCAGTGTACTTGGATCTGGATATCGAATACAGCGAGAACAAGCTCAATACCAGGGTTCATCAGAAACCCACGGATAGAAATTCCCTATTGTCCTATAATTCTTTCCATCCTAGGGCATTGAGAGACAATTTGCCAGTGGGTCCGTTTCTGAGGTACAGACGCAACTGCTCCTCTACCAACACCTTTTTGGAGCAGTCAGAGGTTCTGGCATCCAAATTAGTACAAAGGAATTACCCTAGTAAAGTGGTGAGACAAGCCAAGAAAAGGGCGGTCAATATACCCAGAAGTGCACTATTGGAAAAAACTACCAAGCAACGGGAGGAATGTGTTCCGGTGGTGATGACGTACGACCCGGTAGCGACTAAAATCAGACAATCCATCAGAAAACACTGGTCATTGCTATGGAACAACGATTTCCAGATGCCCCCTCCTAGATTTGCCTTCAAAAGAGCTGGTAATCTTAAGGACAAGTTGGTACACACCCGGGGGCCTATAGAACAGAACAGCGCTGTATCAACTATCCCCAAAGGCCACTATCCCTGTGGCACATGTTCTGTGTGTCCCCTAACAACAAAATGCATGAGTGTGACCTTGAATTCTGGAAAAGAATGGTTCCTGAATCAATTCAGTAATTGTAACTCCACCCATGTGGTATACAGACTGACGTGCCAATGCGGCCTACAATATATAGGATTAACATCTCGCAAAATAAAAGTAAGAGTGCAAGAACATCAAAGCACCATAAGGGCAGGCAAATTAACAACTAAGCTGGTGCAACACTGTTTTACAGAGAAACACACATTTACCTGGACAGTGTTAGAGAAGCTGAAGGGTAATCCCCAAAATGCAGAAAGAATCCTGCTCGCTAAGGAGTCACGCTGGATTTATAACGAACACACAGATCAAAGGGGTCTGAACGAAATTATCGAATGGAATAAGATTAGGGCATGAGTCCTATATCCTTCCGTTACATACTGACAATGCTGTCCAGATTTTTTCCTTAGTCACAGTATTTTCATATAAATACCTGATGTAAGGGGTAGATTGGTATGGAGTGACATCTGTAGCCCGGTGAGGGTCCTGTATGTATATTGGGAACCCTGAGTTACAAATTACTAATTGTAAGCTATCTGGTTCAATGTTGGACAACCCTAAACTGGGATGACTTGTGACTAGCTTAAGATGGCCGCCCCGTACAAGGCGGTAGAGACTGGCTTAGTGAATCCCTATGTATGGTTTCAAAGTAAAAAACGGGCAGATTCATTTAGTAACCTTGGGTTGTCCCGAAGAGCGGATGCTCCGTTACCGGGTTTCTGATTAAATTTGGAAATTCTGTGCCTGATTTACATCCTTGAGGTCGAGTCCCCATAACTTTCAATTTGATCTGTCCAAAATTTCAACACTCTAAGATGGCCGCCCTAGGCTGCCTGGTAAGTCACGTGACTTGCAGCACATGGGCGTGTCACACTGCCGGGGTTGATCTATTGAGCCGGGAACTCGAGCTGGCATGGATGAGTCAAGACTCTCCGTCTGAGCGTTCAGGGTGAGGAGTATCTGGGCGAGGGTGTTGTTCCGCTCCCCCCACAGGATGTATTGACTACTTGTGATGCTAGACGCTAGAGTGGCGGAATTAGAGGTCCGCAAGTTCCGGGGGCTAAATAAATAGATAAAAATGTGTACATACTAGCACTCCGTGTCGGCCCTGGTGTGATCAACCATGCATCCTGCGCTGTGCAGGTCGCGGCACGTTCTAGTGTGGCTCGGAGGGGTGCAGTGAATGAGGGTCACCTAGTACGACTAGAGTCTTTGCACTCTCATGGTCTGACACGCGGTGCAGACCAGGTCTGGCTTGTTGATTCCGGTCATCAGTATAGCTGCATGCATGATGTTGAGCCCATCTCATATTGTGTCTTTGTTTGCCCCAGCATACAGTTATAGGCTGGAGTGATTGTAGGATCTCACGTTCGGATTTCCATACAGCTTGTCCATCCCTTAGGCTACCGGTATGGCCAACTTGGTGGCTTGAGGGTAAATATGTTTACACACCTATGAAGGACAATACTTTTATTTCGTTCCACGGGTTTACATGTTTTTAAATATTCCTTTGACTGTTTTTCCTTGACAGCAAACAAAGAGCAAGTGTCCAAAGTTAAGTGGCAGCATAGTGTGCAGCCCTGATGAAACTGCCCTACAGAATAAGGCAGTGAAACATGTCGGCACTGGCACTAGGTAACGGTAGGCATGAATAGCTACCAGCCTTTTTACTGACACAGCACCTAAAAACCTATGAATAAAGTTGCTTGAGGGAAGTGGTTGCTGTGTGTTTTATGCACTTTTTTTATGTTATATGTTTGTCACTAGCAGACTGTCTCTGCTTCAAACAATTTTTCACATATTTGTGTTGTTTGTGTTTGGACACTCTTTTCCTCTTTTTCTTTGAGGACCAAGTGACGACCGATGATGAGACAGGGGCCTGTCTGGAAATCTCATACCAGTTACCCCGTTGGTGGTGTTTCCGTGAGGTGTCACTTGGTCTTCACACATTTTTTCACAAAAGGAATGTGACTCCATATGCTGAAGGTGGAGGTGTGTGGTAGACCTAGTAGGGTCACACATTTGGGTGCTCGTTATTGGTCTGTCAAGGAAAAGTGGTCTCTTATTGCATTCTGGCGCTTAGCAGTTATAGCACTTCCACACCAATTGTGGGATGCTGGAGTGGTTATCAGTACTTTATGACTGTTCTTCTCCCTTACTGACTCATTGTGACGCCCCTGGACAGGGTCTTGTTGTTTTTTCTGTGACTTTTGAGTGGAGGGCGACCCAGCCCGTTTTCCCTCTGGGCTCCAATTGTGATTTACAGCAACACCAATTGCACCAAAAGTCTATAAATTGTAGTCCAAAAAAATGTGTATTTATTTTTGTAGCAGTGGTGGCATGCTGCGCTTTAGATGAATATGTTTGAAAGTAAAGTGCGCCATACTGCGATTGCTACAATAGTTATTTGTGGATGCGTTAACAATTGATGTGTGCACTGATGGCTGGTGGTGTGTATGCCTGGTGGAAGTGTGCACTGATGGCTGGTGGTGTGTGTCTGATGGAAGTGTGCACTGATGGCTGGTGGTGTGTGTGCCTGGTGGAAGTGTGCACTGATGGCTGGTGGTGTGTGTGCCTGGTGGAAGTGTGCACTGATGGCTGGTGGTGTGTGTGCCTGGTGGAAGTGTGCACTGCCGACTGCTGTTGTGTGTGCCTGGTGGAAGCGTGTACTGACAGTTGGTGGTGTGTGTACCTGGTTAAAGTGTGCACTGCCGGCTGGTGGTGTGTGTGCCTGGTGGAAGCGTGTACTGACGGTTGGTGGTGTGTGTACCTGGTTAAAGTGTGCACTGACGGCTGGTGGTGTGTGTGCCTGGTGGAAGCGTGTACTGACGGTTGGTGGTGTGTGTACCTGGTTAAAGTGTGCACTGACGGCTGGTGGTGTATGTGCCTGGTGGAAGCATGTACAGACGGTTGGTGGTGTTGCTGAATGGTGAACGTTGCATTTGAGGGCTGTTTATTGTGAGGGGGGGCTTAAGGGTGATGGGGATAGTTTATTCGATGTATTAGTGAAGTGGGATTTTTCAAATTGATGTAATGTTAAAGAAGTTCAACTTCTTCCCTGTCCTAATAAAGTGTCCATTTACAGTGATGGAGAGCCCAGTTATTGTTACATATTGGCCGATAGAATGTGTACATGGAGCAATCTCAAAAGGTTAAACACATGGAGAGATCAGGAAGGTTCTAACAACACGTGATGATCTGAAAAGGAGTAAACAGATAGAAAGATCTGAAAGGGGTCAATACGTTTAGCTATCTTAACAAGAATAAACGTGTGGTGATCCTGAGGAGCAAACACATGGCTTTCTCTGACACTGCTGTGTTGGTGAAGGCCCACTGGTGAAAACCGTTGCAGTAAAGAGACCATGGCATCATCACTGGAAATAAACCAGATTAAAATTAATCATTACAAAAACCTGAAAAGATGTGTGCGTAATTACAATTCTGTCACAGTAAGCACTTCGGAATAATACTCCTGCTGCAATTTCATGAATATCTCTCTCCTTGAAGGTGTCCTCTTGCTATGGTGCAGCAGAAGTAAGAACACCTCAAATCAATTCAGTTGTGCCCAATTACGTATCGCTTCGTGAATTCAATGGGGTAAAAATCCAAATGCTAAATACAAAAGCTGAAACATTAAACGTTTACAACGATGACACTTCCATGCTAATGACTGATAGATCACAAATGTATGTAGCTCTATTCTGTTCGGCGGTCTTCGAAGTTTTTCCGTAAATAATGTTTGCAAGAATAAATTTGATTTAGTTAACACTGCCAATAACAAGAATACCATACACGATGATACGAAAAATGCCAATAACTCGAGAAACGATCCAAGCAAAAATCAACTTGCTTCGAATAACACTTAAAACTAATAACAACTGTGCTCGTTATGCTCATAAAGCTCTTCCTGATAACTAAGATGTATTAGTAGAATTATGGTACGTATAATTTTGCACCAGCATGCCAGTGGCACTAAAAAGATGTCAGAGCATGGTTTATTATTCAACAGTGCTAACTTTACTCACGGAAGTTACATTACCCGCTATCACCGACCAATGTAGGTACCAGGAGCTCATAGGGGTCTGTCCCCCACTGGTCAGCCTGGGCTCTTGGGCTTTTTAGGGACCACTACAGGGCTTCTCCCTAATGCAGCACAGGGCTCCCCTCAATGTCCCGGCCCCAGAATAACCAGTCACTTCTTGCCTTAGATATGTATGCAGCTCCCACATACCCTAAGCTGTTACTAAACTACCAACCAACACTGCACTTCAGTCCAGAAGTGCCGCTTCTTTGGTCCCCTTCGACCCTCGACCCCTAGTCCAGCGTGTTACCTGTGCCCTTGGTCCGCTGCCGGTCCCTCTGGACCCGCCTATAACCCTGCCCGGCACCTGCACTCAGCCGCCTCAGCAGCACGCGCACACGTCACGCCTCAGGTCCGTTGCCAGGAGTGATAGGGCGGTCGTTGCGTAGCCTTTCCCAGAGAACGCTGCTTGCTGCTCCTGGCCCTATCAGTCACAGTTTCTTCCCACCTTCTTCCCCTACGATTAGGCAGCTTTCCCGGTCAGTCAGAAACCCCCAAACACAAACTTTCTGTCTCCACACCGTCCACCTCCACCTGCAGCAGAGGGGGCGGCCACAGTTCGCAGACTGGTGGTATTCGGACTCAATGGAAATGAAGAAGGAAAGGATAAGCCCCGCCTTAAAACTGCTATTGGACACAATCCCGGTCCATCGCGTAATTTAACCCAATTCTCCATGGACAGGAAGGCGGACCTATGAAGGTTGCACGCCCAAACGAGGAAGTAAACAAGGGAGCGCGAAGACACGCCGAGACGAGGTAGGAAGGGGGGGAGTCTCTGTGTGTGCGTGCGTGTGTGTGTATGCGCGGCGGCGGGGGGGGATTCTGTATGTGTGAGTGTGTGTATGCGTGGCGGGTGGGGGGGTCTGTATGTGTGTGTATGCGTGCGTGTGAGTCTGCTTCCAAGGAGCCATGGGAGACAGGAAGCGCGCGCGACCTGATCCCAGTTCCAAGGTTGCGCGTGCACCTCACTTGTCTCCTGTCTCCCTTGACTCCTTGAAAGCAAGAATGATTGCAATAGAGTCTCGGAACGACAGTTCCGAGACCTAAAAAGTAACACAACCTTGTAAGAGTACGCTGAGAAAGTATTACACACTTTTACAGTTGGCAAAACTCACAGGCTGAGGAGAGAATGAGTTCTGTAGCTCTGCAGGCCCTTGCCTGTCTTACCTAATACCACTGTCTTCAAGTTGTCTGTACTTCATTGTGAGTAAGCACGAGGTTAGAAGGAAACGTGCAAACACAACTTTTATTCTCTTTTTAGTTTCCATATGAAGAATCCTCCTCCAGTAACTCCACATGCATGGGCGAGGTGTATGCGGGTCTATTTCCCACACTAACTGCATCACTTACACATATATTGTTAGGTGAAACGTTGAAAGTGCCATTATGGTGGGAAGGAATTGCAAATGTCTGAGAGTACCCAAAAAGTTAAAATTTTAGGAGTGTTTGCAAAATTTTTAGTGGCCAAACCCATGACAATTCGATCCTCTAACAACTTTGACAGTCAGTTACAACACTGAAAATTTGACCCGTGAGTATAACTACACCCCGCATCACTATCATGGCCAAGAAATCCCACGTACTGTGTGTTCTTCCTGCACATGAATGCTTTACAAATACCCCACTGTGCCTTTTATTGATCCTCTACTACATTGACTTTCATGTTACTTGACTGAGGTAGTAATGAGAAGTGCACGCTGCAATGTTGCCTGGCACAGCTTTATACAAGTACACATTAACCTAGCGCTGCCACCAATGCAGCAAAATAGTTAAACACTGAAAATGCTCCTAACAGACCACTGTCAGGCAAACCAATTGTATATTTTGTGCCCTTATATAAAATTGTAAAGTAAAAGAAAAAAAATTGCATCTGTGCCAAAACACTTGGGCCCTGAAATGTACAAACATACCCAGAATGTACTTTTCTACTAAAAAATGATCTAGTTTGCATAAAGTGATTGTTTTGTAAAGGGGAGATAGGTTCTATAAGGTTATAAATACAGTTATATATTTTAATTTTTTTGTAAATTTTTAAGAATAATAATATTTCAAAATGTAAAGGCAAATGTTCTTGAGTTTTTATATGTTAATGGTAAATGTAAAAGTGTCAGTCTCGAAAGCTAAGGCAACATTGGAGCAGTACTGAAGTACTGTACTTCACTTGGTTTAGTTAATAACTGCAATCATATATGCTGTCGACATAATGTCGAGTTTTGGCAAACCTACTTTTTTTAACTCCATTTTTTGCAAACATATGCAACATGCGTTAAAAGTTTCAAAGTTAATAAAAAGTTTAAAGGCAGCCTTCTAAAGGTGGCGCCCATAGGTTTACCAAAACAAATAAGTATAAAATGACCAATCGCAAAAAAACACAAAAAAAACCAAGAAATGTGAGAAGAGGTGGCCCAGTGCTGCCACAGAAGTAGACTACTTTTTAGGTGGCTAAACAAAATGGCATCACTTATAGTGAGAACCAATGGCCAAGGTGGCTGACCCATTGTCCCATGCTGTCTACTGTGATGTGTGGAAGGAAAATGTAAAGTATACTTGAACAAGACGATGGATGAAAAGAGATCACTGAACAATGTGCATACAATTTTAGGATGAATTTTTGAAAAACTTAAGATTGGTGAGACCTAAAAAAATAAATATGAAAATAGATGTACAAGGCACAAGCAATATATTCAGAATCATAGAAATGGACAGAGCACCCATTACAAAATTAATATTAATAACAAGACGCACAGTCTGGAACTCAACTGGTACTCTAGAAGTCACTAAGGAAGCATACAAAACAGATATTAGCAATAATCATAGATAGGAGGCCTAAAAAAGTCCAACCCTCAACAACAGCACAAAACTACCCGGAAAACTGAGCAGACCTGTGGATTAGCAGTAAACACATGGTGGGCCTTATTCGCAAAACAATCTGTGATATGTACTCCCACACATTTTTGATGGCATAAAAAACTATAAAGCGTCATGGTGAAGTTCTGTCCTAACAGCTGAACATCCTGTGATTCTGGGGAAATCATGTAATCTCCCCATGCCTTGGAAAATGACCTTGTGCTCTAATGTCCTTGGGCCATGTTTGAGCTTTATAAAAGAATGACAAAAATCTGTCAGTGACTTTGTGTTTGTAGCAGAGTCTGATGACACTGTACGAATCGAATGGCACCAGATTCGGATTGGCAGGACGGGCAATCGGCCATTGCCCAAAGGGCCTGGGGCCAAGGTCAGCTGGTGGGCTGATTTTTTCAGATGTAGCTAAAGTTACATTTTCCTGGCCGGTTTGCTGCTGGTGCTTGACCCTGTATGCTCTTGAAGCCTTCAGGGGAAGATTGGAGCTCAGTATAACTAAATACAGATAATAGTTGTCTTGTTGTCTGCGCTATATAAAACTACAATAATAAACTGAATGACGAAGGAAATGATGGCGAGGAAAGCAGAAGAGGGTGTCAAACATTTCCTGGTCTATGAGAAAAAATGGAGGATGGTTACTACCTCACATGCACTATCCTAATTCTCTCCCCCAGTCTAGGGCTTAGTTTAGAGGTTTTTGCATTCCAGGAGGTAGTGCTAAATGTAGATTGCTATCCACCAGTGGAACTTCCTTCATCAAAGGATGGAATGGTAAAGGAAATTCCAACTGCGGATTCTCCTTTGGCCTAAACGCTGTATGCAGCAAGGCAATAAAGAGGACACATAAGGTTATAACATTAGGTGTAATACAAAGAAATTCAAGGGGCAGAGGGACGTGAAAGAAACTGACAGGAGAAAAAGGGAAGATTTGCAATACAGAGAAATAAAATAAAACTTCGAGGAGAGATACAAAATGACAGGGGAATAAGTGCATGAGAGATATACGAGTAACTGAAGAAAGAGCACACAGACGGGACAGGAGTGGGAGAGAGAGGAGGATTTGTAGGCAGAGAGAAATATAGGAAAAGAGAGAGGAAATGTGAGAAATTGTTGCACATAGGTAGAATGAGGGAGACCAAGAAGAGGAAAAGAAGTAGACTTTGATAGAAAAAGGAAAAACTAGGAGAGGGGCAAAAAGTGATAGGGAGAACAGGAGAGGTGCACGCAGCAAGTAAGAAAGTGGTATGGAGACAGAGAGAATGAAAGGAATTTGGAATGGATTCCTGCAGCTTTTCTGGATTCAAATCAATTCTCTACCCACAATACAAAAGATATCAAGTATGAAGTTGTATACAATCCCCTAAGACATTGCTTGCAGAAAGGTTCCTGGGTGACAACCAAAAGAGGAAGACCCCTGGTTTCTTTTTTTAAAATAATTATTTTTATTAAACAATCATCGGTATAAATGGACAATACAGCGGATCAGACAATGTATACAGTACAACAAGCACAGACGGGGAACTAGACAATCATTACACAAGAAGGAAAATCACGGGGAGGGTAGGTCATCTTGATCATTGCGCTGAGGCGGTACACAGATATCACCACGATAAGTATTCCATGGGCCCCATATATGAGACCACTTCTTAGGGCATCCCCTTGCCAAATACACTGTCTTTTCTCTAAACATGCACCAGTCAAGGTTTCTTTCCCAGGCCTCCAGAGTGGGTGCGAGATTTTCCCCCCATAATTGGGAAATATTCCTTTTTGCCAGCATAAACCCCAATGAGGCCCACTGCGTCTGGTGAGTGTTGAAATCCGTGGGTTCCCAAACATTCAAGAGGCATCGCCTCACCTATGGGCGGAGGGAGACATGCAGTACCTTGTTAATTGTAGCATGCACCATAAGCCAATAGGAGTTAATGTGTTCACATTCCCAAATAATGTGTAAGAATATGCCCAGGCAGGAGGTTACAGCGCCGTTTGCATTCTCCGGTGTCAGACCACCCCATGTGCATTAATCTAGGTCCAGTAATGTATATCCTGTCAAGGATCTTCAGCTGTACCAATCGTAGGCGCACCGGGATAGCCACAACTCTGGGGGAGGATACTGCCACCTGCCAGTCCTCATCATCTAGCTCAACCCCATCTTTCACCCACTTATCCCGTAAAAGCTGGAGAGGGTCTATCATGTGGTTAATTAACTTTCTATAGAGTAGGGAAATAGTTTTATCTGGGAGGTGACCATCTAAAATTCTATCCTCTAGGGGGGAGGCTTCCGGAAAGCAGTCCCTAGGGGTAGAGTGGACTGGAGGGAGTGCCGAACCTGCGCATAGCGAAAGTGTTCTGTGTCCGAGATGCTTCAGACTGAATACGAGCCTTCAAAGGACTTAATCCCACCAAACCTCCAGACATCTCTAATGGAGGAAATTCCAAAAAGGTCCCACCTGTCAAAACCCTTCATGGTCCACAAATTGCCGAGTTGTTCAGAGTCCCAAAGGGGGATAGCTGATGTCAGTTTCAATCTCCATCCAAGAGAATTGCTGGTGTTATGCCAGATTTGAACTGAGTATTTAGTAGGGCCAGTCAGTGCAAATCGTTTAGGTCGGGAATACAACGCTCTGTTATAGTTGCCCCCTGGTAAGAGCCATCTATCTAGTTGCCGGGATCGTCCTGGCGGCCATATGTACCATGGTTGATAGCTGCTAGATGCGACACCCAGTAGTAATTTTTGATATCCGGGAGGCTAATGCCTCCGTCATACTAATTTAATGTTGATTTACTCAGGGCAATCCGAGGTTTACCGTCCGAGAGTAGGTATCTTTGTAAGCCCTCAATCTCTTTCAAACAGCGCGGCGGGACTGGATCGAGGGTGTTTTGCAAGGTATAGAGAAACCTTGGGAGGGACATAATTTTAAATAGGGTGGCCCTGCTCAAGAGGGAGAGGGGAAGTGATTTCCAACTGGCAATATCTTTTTCAAGCTTGTGAAGAGGTGGGAGGAGATTTTGGGCGTAGCGAGCTGTGGGATCAAGTGAAAGGAAAATTCCCAAATATCTAAATCCCGTGGTATTAAATTGTATAGGGCAATTTCTAGGAGGGATGGGTGGCACGCCCCTTAGAACAAATAGCAGGGACTTACCCCAATTGACAGTAAATTCAGAGAATTTACCAAACACCGCAAGTATGTCTAGAACATGGGTAATCACAAACTTTCTCTCGGGGGCCAAATTTACAGTGTGGTTTGTGTCCGAGGGTCGCACCGGTGGGGGCGGGTTCAGTGGAGGAGGGGGCGGGGCTAGAGCAACAACAAAAACTGTGACCATGAGGTTGAACACAGGTCCCTGCAGCGGACGCCTTCGTCCACTGAGCCACCACACCCGGCATATACACATCTCTCTCTCCCTCTATCTCCCTCTCTCAACCTCTCTCTCCCTCCCTCTCTCCCTATTTCTCCATCTGTCTCACTCAGACTGTCTCACTCCCACTCACTCCCTCTCACTCCCTCTCTCCCTCTCTCTCTCTCCCTCTCTCTCTTCCTTCTCTCACTCCCTGATTCCCTCTGTCTCACTCACTCTGACTGTCTCACTCCCTCTCTGTTTCCCTCTTTCTCCTTCCCTCTCCCTGTCTCCCTCTCTCCTTCCCTCTCCCTCTCTGTCTCCCTCTCTCTCCTTCCCTCTCCCTCTCTGTCTCCCTCTCTCTCCTTCCCTCTCCCTCTTTGTCTCCCTCTCTCTCCTTCCCTCTCCCACTCTGTTGCCCTCCTCACTCTGTCACCTCCCCTCCCACCTCCCTCCCTCTGTCTGTCACCCTCCTCCCTCCCTCCCTCTGTCTGTCACCCTCCTTCTTCCCTCTGTCACCCTCCTCCCTCCCTCTGTCTGTCACCCTCCTCCCTTCCTCCTCCCTTATCCCTCTGGCTGTCACCCTCCTCCCTCCCTCTGTCTCCCTTCCTCTCCTTGTCTCCCTCCCTCTCCCTTTCTCTGTCTCCTTCCCCCTCTTTGTCTCCCTCTGTCTGTCTCCCTCTCTTTGTCTCCCTCTCCTTGTCTCCCTTCTTCTGTATCCCTCCTCCCTCTGCCTCCCTACTCCCTCTGGCTGTCGCCCTCCCTCTGGCTGTCACCCTCTCTCTGTCTCCCTTTGCCTGCCTCCTCCCTCTGTCTGTCGCCCTCTCTCTGTCTCCATCTGTCTGTCTCCTTCCCTCTGTTTGTCTCCCTCTGTCTGTCTCCCTCCCTCTGTCTCCCTCCCTCCATCTGTCTCCCTCCCTCCGTCTGTCTCCCTCCCTCTGTCTCCCTCTGTCTCCTTCCCTCTCCCTTTCTCTGCCTCTCTCTCTCTGTCGCCCTCTCTCTGTCTCCCTTTCCCACCCTCCCTCGCTCTCCCTCTGTCTGCCTCCCTTTTCCTCCCTCCTTTCCTTCCTTTTCTCGCTCTCCCTCTGTCTGCCTCCCTCTCCCTCCCTCCCTCGCTCTCCCTCTGTCTGCCTCCCTTCCTCGCTCTCCCTCTCTCTGCCTTCCTTTCACTCCCTCCCTCGCACTCCCTCTGTCTGCGTCCCTTTCCCTCCCTCCCTCGCTCTCCCTCTGTCTGCGTCCCTTTCCCTCCCTCCCTCGCTCTCCTGTCTTTGCCTCTCTTTCCCTCCCTCCCTCTCCCTCCCTCTCCCTCCTTTTCCCTCCCTCCCTCGCTCTCCCTGTCTGCCTCCCATTCCCTCCCTCCCTCGCTCTCCCTCTGTCTGCCTCCTTTTCCCTCCCTCCCTCACTCTCACTCTCTCTGCCTCCCTTTCCCACCCTCCCTCGCTCTCCCTCTGTCTGCCTCCCTTTTCCTCCCTCCTTTCCTTCCTTTTCTCGCTCTCCCTCTATCTGCCTCCCCTTCCCTCCCTCCCTCGCTCTCCCTCTGTCTGCCTCCCTTTCTCTCCCTCCCTCGGTCTTCCTTTCTCTGCCTCCCTTTCACTCCCTCCCTCTCGCTCTCTCTCTGTCTGCGTCCCTTTCTCTCCCTCCCTCGCTCTCTCTCTGTCTGTCTCCCTTTCCCTCCCTCGCTCTCCCTCTCTCTGCCTCCCTTTCCCTCCCTCTCTCGCTCTCCCTCCCTCCCTCTCCCTCCCTCGCTCTCCCTCCTTTTCCCTCCCTCCCTCGCTCTCCCGCTGTCTGACTCCCTTTCCCTCCCTCCCTCCCTCGCTCTGCCTCTCTCTGCCTCCCTTTCCCTCCCTCCCTCGCTCTCCCTCTGTCTGCCTCCCTTTCCCTCCCTCCCTCGCTCTCCCTCTGTCTGCCTCCCTTTTCCTCCCTCCTTTCCTTCCTTCCCTCGCTCTCCCTCTGTCTGCGTCCCTTTCCCTCCCTCCTTCGCTCTCCCTCTCTCTGCCTCCCTTTCCCTCCCTCCCTCGCTCTCCCTCTAACTGCCTCCTTTTCCCTCCCTCCCTCTCCCTCTCTCAGCCTCCCTTTCCCTCCCTCCCTCGCTCTCCCTGTCTCCCTTTCCCTCCCTCCCTCGCTCTCCCTCTCTCTGCCCTCCTTTCCCTCCCTCCCTCGCTCTCCCTCCTTTTCCCTCCCTCGCTCTCCCTCGGTCTCCCTCCCTTTCTCTCACTCCCTCTGTCTTCCAAGCTCTACCTCCCTCTGTCACCTCTTCATCTCTCCCTGCCTGTCTGTGTGGCTGAGACAGCTTCAGGGCACACACAAACAGCCGCAGGAGCACTTCACAGGTCTTTAAAAGACCATTTGTATGTTAATGAGGCTTTTGTCTTTCACCTCTTAGAGCTCCTGCAGTGCCACTCTGACTATCACGGAATGCCCGGGCCCCTACAGAGCAGCAGAGTCTCGGCCCCCAGTGTTTGCAGACACTGTAATTTTTTATTTACACGCGTAAATTTAAATTGTCTGCAAGGTCTGCGGGCCGCCAGGGAAGGCTTGCTGGGCCGCTGACGGCCCGCCGGCCGTACTATGAGTACCCATGGTCTAGAACCACTACAAGAGATTTATTAGGGGAGGCCAAATAAAGTAAAATGTCATCTGCATAGAGAGAGATGCGGTCCTCCCAGCCGGGGGACCATTGCAACCCTCGTATCATTGGGTCCCAAAGGATCCATGCTGCCAATGGCTCCAGGGCTAGGGAAAAAAGAAGGGTGACAGCGGACAACCCTGACGGGTTCCCCGTCTAAGCGAAAACGGAGCTAACAACTTGTTGTTTACAACCACTTGGGCCAGGGGTTCGGCGATAGAAGACATACCCATTGAATGTATTTTGGGCCGAATCCCATCTTTGCCAGAACGGCCCAAAGGTAAGGTCATTCAATGGTATCAAATGCCATGGTCGCGTCCAGGGACACAATTACGGCTGGTTCACGGATAGTGTGAGCTCTATCCAAAACTCCATGTACTCTGCGTAGATTCAGGGCTGTGTTCCTATGTGACATAAAACAAGACTGATCTGGGTGTATTAAGCCACTGATCACTTTAATCAAACGATTGGATAAGAACTTAGCTAGTATTGTAGGCTCAGCGTTAAGGAGGGAAATTGGCGTATACGAGGCACATTCCGTCTTGGGTTTGCCCTCCTTAGGAATGGCGACAATGGTAGCTATCCTCTGTTTCCTAGGCAGTACCCCTACTTCTATTGACTCTTCAAACATAGATTTCAAATATGGGGCGAGTTTGTCAGGTCTTAATTTATATAGTTGAATGGGGAGGCCATTAGGGCCCAGAGTTTTTATGGAGTTTAGGGAGTGAATTGCCAACGCTATCTCATCCGTCGTCAAGGCACTGTCCATTTATTCTCTGTCTGCAAGAGAGAGGCAGGGGAGCTTAATATCCTGCAGCAATTCTTGAGAATCCACCTCTGTGTGGGGAGCAACTGTTGTGTATACAGTCTGGAAATGGGCGGCAAACCTATCAACTATTTCCTGCGGGTCTGTTACTAGGTTACCTCCCTCCACCACAAGCTCAGGGACCATCCTGCTCGCCCAATCCCTCCAATCCAGCCACGCTATGAGTTTCCCTGCTTTATCACCCAGGTCATAGATCCTACCTTGTTGTTCGCCACTTAGGGTTTTGGCTCTTTCAGTGACTAGTGCTTTGTAGTCATGCTGTTTGAGGCTCAACAGGTAGAATTTCTCAGGCGTCACCCATGCTTCTAGGTCTCTCTCCAGTCTATAGATTTCGGTTTCGAGTTCTACTACTTCTTTTTGCATTTCTTTTTTAGAGCCAGAAATCAACAATAAGGCTTGCCTCCGAAGAACAGTTTTGAAGGCTTCACATAAGGTCTGGGAAGAGGATACGGACTCCACGTTCTCAGAGAAATATTAATCTATTGCTTTGATAAGGTCTTTACGGATTTTAGGGTTCCGAAGATGCCAGGGATTGATTGGGGCAAGTCTGCCTACTTTGCTCTATTTGAGAAGAATGTGGACCCATATTGGTAAGTGGTCTGAGATGCCTCTAGCCAAGTGTTTGATTTCGCTTATGTAGGTCACTTGAGCTGCTGGTACAAGACAATGGTCTAAGCGGGAAAGGCTGTGATATGCTCCAGAGTGAAAGGTATGTTGTATCTGATCTGGATGATAGGTTCTCCACCCATCAACCAGTCCCATAGCTTCGATAAAATCCGGCAACCAGCGAGCGGCAGGCCCCACCTCCCGCGGGGAATATCTATCCAACGTGCCCAAAACCAC
This sequence comes from Lissotriton helveticus, assembly GCF_964261635.1. Taxonomy (NCBI): domain Eukaryota; kingdom Metazoa; phylum Chordata; class Amphibia; order Caudata; family Salamandridae; genus Lissotriton; species Lissotriton helveticus. The sequence goes on along the minus strand of NC_136063.1, from coordinate 407,761,018 downwards.
GGCATTAAAATCACTCCCAAGGAGTAAAAGGCCATCTGGGATGGTGAGAAGGACAGTACCCAAATCGGCAAATGTAGTGCCCTGCAGGCCCGGGGGGAAATATACGGAGATCAAGGTGACTGGGGGGCCCTCCCACACCCCAGAAACCCCAACATATCTACCTCGGTCATCTGCCCATGTGTAATTTAAACCGCTGGTTTCTTGAGGGTGAACAAAAGCCTCCAGACACAAAGGATGCGCATGGTTCTCTGACTCATGGCCAGTACATTTAGAGATGCTTGGGAGGAGCACAGACCAAGGGACCAATAGATGACTAACACATTCGGGCACCCAAAGTAGAGAAATGTATAGGCCTGAAGATCAGGTGAGGAGACCTGTGGGTGAGTTTCAGTGGAATAGTGGTGCATCTAGCCTTGGTCAATGCTACTGCCCCCACAAGTTTAGAAAGCCTAACTTATCAGCGATTTCTCCCAAAATGACTTCCGATACTAAGCAACGTTTAATGAAAGGTCATTATCCACAAATGTGGGCCACTTTTTCTTTCGGTGGCCCGGGCGTAATTTTGTTCCCAATGCAACCCTGGATGGCATTCCTGAGGGGAACATTACTTACATACTGCTTTGTGACAAGCGGAATAAATGAAAACGTTCGAGGAGAGAGGAATTGCTGAACATGGCAGAATATCGACAAAAAGGAGGAGGTAATTAAAAGGAAGTATATATATAACAAAAGCTTCAGCCTTGGTAGAGGTGTGCTTGCAAGTTGAAAGTGACGTGCTTTATCCAGGATGGCCTTTGTCAATGCAGCGTGCCTCAGAAGCCACTCTGTGCCAAGCACCACCAATAGAACTACATTTCTGCTCTCTGCTGTGGAAGTTGCAGTCATGTTGCCAGCCTCACTGACTCACTGACTCACAAACATTTCTTGTCTGGAGGGCTGGTCTGTGGCGCGCTGGTTATAAGGTATGTCTGCAATTACCCAATACGGATGTAGAGGCACACAATGAATGAGCAGAAGGCCATCAATCATAGAGAAGTTAGCCTGTGGTTGAAGCGGAGTGATACCGTGCCCCATTCTGTAGTGGGTGGAAAAAATATATGAAAGACACTACAGCAAACCGATAGATGAAGAGGACTGACTAAAAGCCCCTATAAATAAGTTTATTATATATATATATATATATATAATTTTAACAATCAAAACCTCTGGGTGAATGCCTCACAAAAAAGGGGGCCATCATTCTTCCAGGAAAAGATACGTGAACTCTTGATAAATATCTAAAAATATATGAATAGTGGCGCTGAGCTATAGTAGTGTGAAGTGAATATGTTACATGGTATCTAAAAAGAACAGAACATCGTGTGCACACCATCAGACCAGCAAATCACTTAAAGGTGCTGAAAGTTCGCTGCTTATGTAGAACTTTGCTTCTAGTCATCCTTTTGGAGTACGAACCATGTATTTCTGTGTTATATAGTTCTCCTTGCAAAAGCGTAATTATATCCAGTCTTGTAGCTCAGTAGCTCAGGCCTGTGCATTATGGTAACTGAACAGCAACAAGTATATTGAGGGTGATTCCTGATACATATTTAGCTGTTTTTGAGCTCCTCATAGTAAATTAGCACAGCAGCTCTGAAAGTAGGTTGCCCACCACACACCATCACCAGACACCACGACGTGAGAATTCAGGGATCATGCTTACAATAGATGTGCTCCTTCCTGACCAGAAGGCCACAACGGGTCAGGCTACCTCCTTTCACCTCCGAACCCTAAGATGTCAGCTGCGGAGTCCCACAGGGGCCAATTCCTCAGCCCACCCTGTTCAACATTTACCTGCTGCCCCTTGCGAAGATCATCCTCTCCTACAGACTCTGCATCATCTCGTACGCCGATGACACACAACTCATCTTATCCCTCTCATAAGTCCCTGTTGACACCAAAAACAACTTGAAATGCTCTAGGATGGAAGTTGTCACATGGATCTGCACCAACTGTCTGAAACTGGACGCAGAGAAAACAGAAGTCTTGATTTTCTGACCCAACAACTCCACCTGAGACACCACCTGGTGGCCCACCAAACGGGGACCCTACCCGACACTCACCAACCGGGCACATAACTTGGGCATCATCCTGGACACTGAACTCTCCATGAGACCCCAAATCAATGCTGTAACATTCGCCTGCTTCAACATGCTCTACATGCACAGAAAGATCTTCAAATGTGTTCCCCTGGACACCAGGAAGACCGTCACCCAGGTATTGCTTATGAGCAGGTTAGACTACGGCAAAGCCTTCTACCATGGAATAACCGCCCACCTCATATACAAGCTCCAAACCATTCAAATCACCACTTTAAAACTGATCCTCAACCTACCTCGCCACACCCACATCATGCCTCACCCACAGAAACTCCTCTGCTTCCTGGTCCAGAAACGCTGCCAGCTCAAGATACTCACCATCGCCGTCAAAGCGCTTTATCACAAGAGACCCGCCTACCTCAACCTCCGTTTGCACTTCAACCAGCCAACTCGGAACCTCCGATCTATCTCACAAACACCCTCCACATTTGTAGAAGTAGGTCAGGAGGCCACTCATTCAGCTAAATAGCAGCAAAGACCTGGAATGCCTCCCCCAAGACATCAGAACAGCCACAATGCTCACAAGATTCCACAAGAAATGTAAGACTTCGTTCTTTGACTGATGTCCCTGACCTTCCGCACCTCCTCAGCACCTAAAGAACCTCATGAGTGATCAATCCACGCTATACAAATCCTGTTACATTACATTTTATTTTTTCACTAAATAGGGCAAGTACTTGTTCAATAACAGCCTCTATGCAAGGGATTATCTTCACCCTGTACTCTGGCACCTTTCGTCTCTAAGACCCCAAAAACAACAGAATGTGGCATGCGTACCATTATACATGGCACTTTGGAGGGTCACACAAGGAACATAATGTATATGTTAGGATTCATTACACGGTTGAAAAATGCAGTATACCTCATTTAAGGAAAATATCTTAATATATGAAACCTCATGACGAATATCTCAAAAAATATAAACACCGTAGAACACTGCTGATTAGTGGACCTCCTTCAGGATTGATGTTGATTTTTTTTTTGTTCCAGCACCATGGGAAAAACTTCCCTCCTGACAAATCTTGTGTTTTGCAGCACTGTGCCCTCACAGCTTCACGCTGGCTCATTGCAGCGTTTGAGTTTTGACTGGAGTCTCATGGCATTCATACAGTGATCTGGCGGCACCCCAGGGAAAGAGGTCCCCAATAATTTTGCAAGTAGGGTGTCCTTCCACACACTTTTCCCCATCACGGACCTTCCTGGGTCTTGTAGATGAAGCATATCCCCAACCCAACTCATTGCCTTGGGAAACAAAAAACAGATTGGATCTCCTCCATCACTGCCACGGAAGAAGCCCCATTCTCCAAAGGAATGGGGCCACCATCAGACCATGGATTGGAATGAATTCTGTGGATAGAGGATGCCCACCAGGTCCTCTCTTAGACAATGCTTCGAGTTCCAAAGGTACATTGTACTAGTCAGCAATGAACAGAAGAATCTGGTTCTAGAGTAGCAAGGGTGTATCGTAACACTGGGAAGTCCTTTGGAACAAGCGGTTAGAGTCATACAGGGATGTTGTGCCCCTGGGCACAGCCCAGAAAAAGTCAGCTCTAGAGTTCCAGGGGTGGTCCTGGTTAAAGAATGTCTTTATTTGGAGAAGTTTTGACTTGCTGCAGAACTTTATCATCATTCAGTTGGAGCAGCCAATCAAAATTCAGCGAGCGACTCTCCACAGTGATATCGTTGTGATATTTCAGTGCGATCATTATCCACTTGTGTCATCTTCTCGAGGACCGGGATCAGCAGGAGGAGCTCCTCGTCATCAGGGTCCCCCAGCCAGCTCTTCACTGGGATTCGGTTAAAATTCTGCTGACTGTATAGTGAATTTGTTTTGTCAACTGCAAGAACAAACTGGATGTGGTATCGATCCACTCTTTCCGGTAATAACTTATACCGAAAATAAAAGCATCCTTCCTCGTCATAATCTCTTCGTTTACTGCATTTCATAGTTGTAGCTGACTTCAGGGAGGATGTTGCCTTTCACATCAACAGACTGTAATTGTAAGTCCAGGACTTCTGCTGCACGTCTTCTATCTACATTGAATGAGGCGGACTCTTCCGTTGAAGGGCCAGGAGAGAACCAAGAGCCCAATCCACTGGCTTCTTGATGATCTGCTGACTGTATAGTGAATTTGTTTTGTCAACTGCAAGGACAAACTGGATGTTGTATCGATCCACTCTTTCCGGTATTAACTTATCCCTGCTTACTATATAGTGAATTTGTTTTGTCAACTGCAAGGACAAACTGGATGTTGTATCGATCCACTCTTTCCAGTATTAACTTCTCCCGAAAATAAAAGCATCCTTCCTCTTCAGAATCTCTTTGTTTACTGCATTTCATAGTTGTAGCCTGCTGACTGTATAGTGAATTTGTTTTGTCAACTGCAAGGACAAACTGGAAGTTGTATCGATCCACTCTTTCCGGTATTACCTTATCCCGAAAATAAAAGCATCCTTCCTCGTCAGAATCTCTTCATTTACTGCATTTCATAGTTGTAGCCTGCTGACTGTATAGTGAATTTGTTTTGTCAATAGCAAAGACAAACTGGATGTTGTATCGATCCACTCTTGCCAGTATTAACTTATCCCTGATAGTAACTGAGCCCACGTTGAGGATCAGTCTTCAGCAGTCCGGTCCTGTGGGGAGGCGGGGCGCATCATGATGCGAGGCGCTGGCAGCACAGGGGCCTCATGATTAGAGGCACTGGAGGCACAGGGGGTGAGGGGCATGATTAAGGCTGGTGGCTAACGCAGCAGTAGGCTGCAAAACGTAACTTTAGGATCTTAACTGGCGCACCACTCGTGCAGGCAAATGGATGATGTTGCTGCCCTGTCAAATCATGACGTCACAGGACTGCCGCCGCAGCGCAAAAGCCACAGAGCCCAGCCTGGTCAATGACATTTCGTGCAAACTTTAAGAAATGAAAGTACCAGGGCAGACTGAGCAGCAGTGCACTGCACAAAGTAGAGCAGTCTGCCACACTCACTGCAACTGCCAGAAAAGCGCGTGTCTGTGCTTTGCTTTTTTTTTTTTTTTTTATTTCTCCCTTTTTTTTTTTAGTACTCATTTCACCGTAATCTTCTGCAATTTTAACAATAGAGACCACTTCCAACCTGGGCGCCCTGGGTCTATGTTCTTGCATTCGCTTTAGGCCGACCAGGCCAGTTCTTTTGTGCGAGGCTTGGTGTAATCATTGGGCCATTGAGGCCTTAGACCAGCCTCATTTCCATCTCCAAAGACATTAATGGTGACCAGATGTTTTCTTCACTATGGTCCAATCTCGCCATGCCCAATGCCGCACCCAGCTAGTTCTCATAAAACGGGGATCTGGGGTCTTTCCACAATTTACAGATCTCCCTACGGGCTATTAAAATCATTTGCATAGTAGGGAGTCGACTTATACGGTCATTATCCATAACAAATATAACTAGGACGAGGTTACGGTTCAACTTAAGTTTAAGGATTCCCTCCAGTGCACACTCCACATTCTGCCAAAAGACTCTTAGATGAACACATTCAAAAAACATGTGTAGATCATCGTACTCCACCAAACCACATCTTGGACACTTGGGAGATGGGCTTGGAGCAAATTTTGCTATTTTTTTAGGCGTGTAATACAACCTATTAATAATGTAAAAATTATTCTTTTTTAAAGAAGCTGGCTTGACAAACAAATAGGTTTTGGAGAGACAGAGCGTAAAGATTAACAGATATATCTCCCAAGATATATGAATTCCATACTAAATGGGAGGGAGGAAGCTCTTCGTCCTCCACATCGAGTAGACTACTGTACCAAAGCCCAACCTCCTTCTTTCTAGGATTTACGTTTTGGAATATATATTCAACCTCCCAGTTTCCGCCTATATGTTCCTTCTCTGCTGAAAACCAGGAGCATAGTTGCAAATATTTAAATCGGGAAAAAGAGTCTCCTATTTTGGCCCTTAAAACCCCCCATGGGTGGACACTGTCCGAAGATATTAAATCGGACCAGATCGAGATTCCCGCCTTCTTGATAGGGGTGGCTAGGTTATCTTTTAGGCAAGCAGGAAGACCCGGGGAGTCCCAGATTGGGGCAAAGTTGGAGTAGTATCTTATCCCCCATCTCGATTTGACATTATGCCAGACATTGAGTGACGATCTGATTACTTTTAGGCAGACGTTCTTGAAAAACCTAGGCGCCCCAATCTTATAGGATTGATGTTGATTAGAAAGACTATGTGTCCGCTTACCAAAAACAAGTGTAATTTACAGCTCATTAAATTATGACTACATCGTTTCTTAGGTTATATGTATTGGGGAAAAGTCCAAACATTCCCTTTTAAAACAGGCCTAAGGTATTAGCTTTTCCTAAAAAACAATTTGAAGTGTATGGAGTTCATTAAAAATCATGTAGAACTGTTATAATACCCATAAGTGTATGTATTTCGTGAAAATGTGTAAAATATGCCAATTTAGTATTCGGAAATGAACACATTTTTTAAATTTAGAAATCCTAATTCCTTTCACTTAAAAACAACTTTTCCTAACAAGTCCTTTCTTCCTTCATGGCCGATGTGACTGGGGTAACTGGTTCTTCTTCTTACACTTTCTACCACAGTAACATCTGGATCTTCCAGCTATAACCAATTGTGCAGATAAGTGTGGAAAATGCATTTACTAATGTTGGTGAACAACAAAAAGGTTACACCAGCATGGGTGTGGACCACGTTTGTATGGGGCTACTCTAATCACGTCCCTGGCGTACGCCTGGCAACACCCCCAATTCCAATTTAAGAATGCTGATGTTACCCAGGCTTAATTACATCGAGCAATCAATGCACTGACATAAATCAGTTTGTGAATATGGTGTAATGTAGGCAAGAGTAAAATACAGCTACTTACAGAGGTAAGTCAGTCCTAAGTAAAAACAAATTCTTAGTATCGGAACCTTATTGCCCACTTAGTCCATTGAGGTATGTATGGATGTAATTGATTTATAATAGTGCAAACAAGCTACAAAGCAGAGTTCAAGAAGGTGTTTTATAATGAGGATGTGAAGGGGGAAAGGTGGACTCAAGACCTATTGTGCCCATTGAGGCGGACGCTGGGAGCAACAATTGTGGAGGAGGCACAGAACAGAGTTGCAAAGCGTAGAGGATGGCTCAACAGTACATGAAAAGAAAGGGTATGCCGGTTACAATTTATCGGTTTAGGAATTTTGAGAACCGCTAGTAATCATTGTACAAAAACACAACATTGAATTGAACAGTAGACAACACACGAAACAAGTAAACAAAGAGGTAATTAAAGTCTAATTAGGTGAGGTGAAAGTCAGCAACCTGATTTTTTATAGAAATATCTAGAGGAAATAGATTTAGGAAAATTATTTCTTCAAGGCGTTTTCGGAATCTCAGATAATTAGGTTCAGCTCTAACTCTGGGCTCTTGGACATTCCAAAGTTTAGGGCATGTGCTCCCAGGGAGGTGCCGCCATTGTTTTTTAGATTGTATGGGCGTTGTGGGATCAAGTGGAGCAAAGCGGATCAAAAGTTCCTAATAAAATGAGACAAGGACCCTGCTGTGGCAGATCTGAGAAGACTCTGTTCAAGAAGACTCTGTATAGTTCAGTGGGTCTTACATGACTTTGTGGTACAGTGATCTCAATAAGTACATGTAGAGTCTTTAACAAGAGGATTGGGGAAGAGACTGCGGAACAGGGCGAGAGAGGAGGAGGCATGGAAGATGTCCTGTAGAGGATGCCAGGGGTGGATTTCTAATCCCTTCGATTATAGCAAAAGAAGCCTTGGAGCCTCGTCCTCTCCTCATGGACTTCCAGTCTGGCGATGCTGCTCCTCCACGTCTTGGGTGATCACAGAGGTCCTTCTCCTGGTTTCCAGGTATGATAGGGTGTTGGAAAGGACTGGCTTGCAGACATTACAGGTGAATGTAAAATGGGAAGGGGACTGGTACAGCTGGAGTTATCTGTTTGTTGGTGTGATTCTATCATATAATGAAAGATCGGTTGCTGCATGTTTTCAGCCGAGCCCCAGGGACAGCATTGAAAAGACCATTAGCTCTCTCAGGATGAAATATAAGTCCCTGTATGCTTATTCTGAAATCTCTTTTTGCTAGCAAGAGGTGCAGGGCTAGAAGACCCTGTGAGGTTTTGTCTTCAATCCAAAGTGGGCCCTGAAGCCGAGGTTGGTGTCTGAATGGCAGGCTTGGTTGACCAGTCTTGGAGTAAAGTCACGCGGATTCATCTCAGAGAACCAGTCTTGCATCTTTTGGTCTGGGTGGGATCCAGCAACAATGATGGACCTGGACTGCAGGGGGACATAATAGTGAATCGAAATGAAAAATTATTTTCTAAACCACTTGATTAGCCTGGCAATTCAGGAAGAGTTCTTCGTTCAGATATACAGACAAATGGTTTGCTTTATATCTGAGCTTAATACCTTATCCTAGCAGGTTCAGGATGGTGGATATTTAAGCCGGACCACCGAATCCTGCTTTTTTTCCCGAAAAACATAGAATTTTAGTCCTGGAACAGTTCTGTTCAAGCCAGGTGAAGTTCATCCAGATAAAGACTCCATCAGACAACATAATCCTGCAGACTGTATTGCTCAAATAAGAAGCTGATAGTAACCAGCCTATGACTAGAACTGGTCAGAGCAGAGAGGACGGATGCACACATTCAAGAGTACATAATTATTTGGAGCCGAGTGACAAGGCTCTAACTTGACCGTACATCTTGGCTCTAAAAGAAACAAAATTAACTAAGAAAGTTCAAGATCAGTAACCACCGCAATAAAAGAGGGGAATACTGTGACCAACAATAACAAATAGAGAGAGCCAAATGTACCAAAAGGGCACAATCATCTCGCTCAGCAATGCGCCTCATGAAATCCACAACATCCAACATGGCTGCCTGCGTTCCAGGACTTGTCCTGAAGCTCAATTCATCTGGGTCTAGAGATCCGTGTCCCTCCAAAGGCGTCTGAAATCCACATTTACCAAGCAAGGGGGTAACCCTGCATTCCTCATCACAAGTGTATGAATGTGTATTAAAAATAACAATGACTTATGTGTTTTCTTGTTCAAAAGGTTTCCAGACAACAGTGAGATCTCAACACTGTCAAGAAGTCTGTACTACCACAGCATGAAATAAAGTTGACATCAATCCAGCAATTATTTGATCAGAAACAATAGAAGAAAGATAGAGGGTTAATCTCTTTATTCTATGGAGTCACTCAGGAAGAGGTGCTTTTCCTTCCAATGTAGCAGAAAATGTTTGGTTTGGAGCTGCAGAACAGCCAACTTATACCTGCAAATGCTCCAGTGTTATCCATGCTTTGCCACCAGGAGATTCCTTAGAGGTAACTGAATATAGAGCAACTTTGTCACAATGAACGGTCACTTATTGAATAGCATAATTGCTGTTTTCTGCTTTGTTTTAAGAATAAAGGTTTACAGTCAGTTATTCCTATTCCGACTTGGGATGCTGCCATATCCCATATCAATATTTAGCAATGCTATTATTATAAAAGTTATAATTCTCATTCAGAGTTCATTTTTGTATCAAACGTTTCTGTAGCTGCATGTTTTAAAATAATCAAATTATTGCTAGATGTCAATATGCTAAGTCAATAAGTTATCAAGCGAGCAATTAGAAACGATTTTGGGTGCCACTCAAGGGGAACTAACGCTCCTCAGCTTTTCAAATTTTTAATTGATTTATAAAGAAATTAATTCGAACATAGGCTAGTCATGTCAAGTACCCTTGACTGCACCTAAAATAAAAAAATATTTTTTATAATGTACTCCGAATTAAATTCATTATATCACTGCTGCTCTACCTTCTACAAAGGTTTGTTTACTGATACCTAACGATTTTGAGCTGGTGTGCATTATTTGGGTTAGTCATGTCAAAATATATCACATATAAATGATACAGTTTTAAAGTGATAAACCTTCAGGAAAAGAAACGCTCCCTTGCTCACAGGTACACTCCCTATGGTACTCTTGGTGATTTTAACTGGATCGCCAATGAGCTAGTCCTCTTCATAATCCCAGATGGAGTCTATACAGTGCCCTTGCAGCGGTATAACAACTCTACCATTTGAGTTGGCTTCATTGATTCTACTGGATGGACTCTTATCTTAGAGGTCACAGCTCAATGCATAATACGGACCGCCGTAGAGTTAACTATACCATTTGAGTTTGCTTCTTTGATTCTACTGGATGGACTCTTATCTTAGAAGTCACAGCTCAATGCATAATACGGACCGCCGTAGAGTTAACTATACCATTTGAGTTTGCTTCTTTGATTCTACTGGATGGACTCTTATCTTAGAAGTCACAGCTCAATGCATAATACGGACCGCCGTAGAGTTAACTTTACCATTTGAGTTGGCTTTTTTGATTCTACTGGATGGACTCTTATCTCAGTGGTCACAGCTCGATGTATAATATGGACCGCCCTAAAGTTAACAACTGCATCATTTAAGTTTGATTCTACAGGATAGACCTTTATCTTAGTGGTCACAGCTCAATGCATAATATGGATCACCTTAGAGTTAACAACTGTACCATTTGAGTTTGCTTCTTTGATTTGATTGGATGGATTCTTATCTTGGTGGCCACAGCTCGATGTATAATACGGACCGCCCTAAAGTTAACAACTAGACCATTTGAGTTTGCTTCTTTGATTTGATTGGATGGATTCTTATCTTGGTGGTCACAGCTCGATGTATAATACGGACCGCCCTAAAGTTAACAACTAGACCATTTGAGTTTGCTTCTTTGATTTGATTCTTATCTTAGTGGTCCGATCTCAATGTATAATATACGGACGCCCCTAGAGTTATAAGCAGGTGCATGCACAACAGCATCTATCCTCTCTGTTATCTGGTAGGAGAGTGCATGAGTGCAAGGAAAAAGGCCCACTGTCAGAGGTGTTGTGTGAAGCTAAGGCTAGGTGGTTTTCGGATAACATCACATTTTAATTGCTTCCCGCTTACATTAGCAATGCGTCGTTTCATAGCTGAAATATTCCCCGTCACTGATTCACAGGGGGGATTTCTACTTATTCTTTTGAGCTGCTACTGTAGGTTTCGCTGCCCCCAGATATTGCCAGATTACAGTGTGGTGCACCCACCTGTTCTAGACAGCATCAGGCCCAGGATAGCATGCCTGGTCCTTTTGTACTGCATACACCACTGTTCATTTAATTACTTACAGCAGCATCCTCTAAAAAAGTGTTACTGTAGGACAGTCTTACCAATTGCGTGAAGTATATCTTCTCTGATTGCATCCCCTCTACCCGTCAGGACAAGTCCCTGGGAACATGTGATGACGCCTATCTGGAGTATGGTACCTGTTGTACATTATTTTATAATGAACCTTCTTGATACTTACAAATACAGAGCTCGTGTTTATCTCTCCAGAGGAAGTTCCACTCTCAGTTAGAGAACTCCTTGTTCAAATTGTACACCTATTTATATTTAGATTACCTTTGGGAACAGGATTTAGATTCCAATAAAACCCTATATAGTTTATAGACAACCTCTTTATTGTATGTAAGTGAAGGGAAGAGAGATTTCAAAGCTGGTCGAACCCCTTCTGCTGACTCCATTATTGTGCGGTGCTCACACCATGACATAGTTGAGCATGGTGGAGGCACTGAGATTCATTGAGCATCAACTCCAACCTACATTGTGAGCAATTTCTAATCATACCATGTCTAAACAGGTCAGTATTATATCTATATCCGTGTTTTCTCCACTTATCAAATTGGCTAAATTGGAGTGCTGGAGGGAAATTTGGATTGAAAAGTGGTGTATAATGAGATGGGTTAAAAGCAAGCCTGTGTTTCAATGCTATACTATCCCAGATTGTTAAGGTTATGTGAAGCAGTGTGATAAGATAAGCATAGTGAGGCCCTAATGCCTTCCGTAACCAAACACTCTAAAGGGTTCTTTCCATCACTGCCTTTTCCATATGTGGCCAACATGTATGTTTCAGCTTCGGACCGTTCCATTAATAGTCTCACCTGTGCTGCCAGTACACAGAAAAATGATAGAATTCCTCCTGCACCTTGCTACGTTGTAGGAGCATCATTGGGATTCTAGCACCAAGTGCCTTCCCATGTAAACCGAAAGACAGATTGTTGCAGCAATTCAACCATTAATGACAGCACCTGAAAGAGATGCGGAACCCTTGGGGGCATATTATTGTTTACTGCATCTATCCTGTCCATTCAGGAGACAAAAAGACAGGAAAATTTCTGAAGATCCCTACAAAGATCATCAAATAGAGGAGGATAATTGGCTTTAACCAGGTCCGATATGATCCCTAAATATTTTATATGGTTGGCGGTCCACTGGAAGTGGTAACGTTCCTTCTGACAGGACACATTTTCTTGAGATTGTGTGAGGCTCAGCAGCTAGGATTTCTCTAGACTGATTTTGTCATCAGCTAGATTTAGGAATTTTGAAGCTGGTCGATCTGAGCCATAAGAGGTCTGTCTGGGTCACCCAACGTTAGGAGGGCATCATCAGCAAACATGGTTAATTTAGGTATATCTGGCTCAAAAAGGTAGGACTTGGACATCTTGAGATTGATGTACGTAGCATGCGAGCGGTTCGAACCTCAGAGCAAATAGGACTGGAGACAATGGACACCCATGTCTGGTTTTCTTCTTTAGCTGCAACGTACCTAATGTTTGACCATTCAGGACTACTCTAGCCATAGAGCTATGATATTTAGCTATGTCCCCTCATAAGGGATTTAGTAAAAAGGTGGTCCCAAAGAAGTCAGTTCATGTACATGCCAAAGGATCGTGAACCTAGGGAAGAACAAGCCCATTTAATCACAAACAAAAAATGTCAACTCTGGCATTCAGTTTTCTCTTCCCGCCTTTCGTCTCCTCTGAGCTCTAACTTTAGGCCATTTCCCTTTGTCACTCAGACACTCGTTTGGGCCATAAAACCTTTGACTGACGTCTCGATGGAGGGATCCCAGCCTGTCAATGCAATGTTCACAAATGCTGCTTCTTCAGCCAGGTCTGTGATGTGAAACTGTTTGTTGCCATTCTGATTATAATTCTGTAAGGGGAAAACTGTCTGTAGCAGGTGCCACCATTATCCATAATCAGCTTGAATGAGTTGTTTCTTCGAAGTGTCTCTACTAAGATGTCTTGGAAGAGCGGACATGAGTAATATTGAAAAGAGACTTCTTTGAGTTGAGCCAGTCACAAAACCTCCTCTGTTTCACTGAAGCAATGACATTTAGCTAGAATATCTCTGGGTTTCTGATCATGAATCCGCCTGTTCTGTGGGCCATCGTCTCATCCTATTCCTCATCCACATAAGCACACGGTGTACTGGTTGTGCATTCCTGTCACCAAAAGTGGCCACTCCCTGCAAAGTTAGGTCTCATCCATTAATAAAAAATCAAAAAAAATCTAAAATTTAGCCCAGCTGTACTTGGCTTTTACCTCACAGTAAATGAAGCGTCCAGTTAAGGCTGCAAGGTCAGCATCACCTGCCGCTCCCTGATCCTGCGCTGTATCATACCCTGGGGTCACGTTGCGCATCACTTCCTGATGCGTCATGCCGCACTGTCTTTACAGCCTCAGAGGCAATCTTGTAACAGGCTCCGGGCTCACCTCTGCTGCATCAGGGAGGTGCCTGTGGCTGCACTTCTCAGTACCATCCCAGAAATTTGTCAGATGGGGCTGGAGCAAGGTACGACTATCAGCTTCTTAAAGCCAGTGAGCACACCACTGGAACCTGTCAAGTTTTCTTTCACTGCCACACACAGGTAGGTGCCATGTTGGAATCACACTGCCACTATGGCCACCGCTAGGGTCCACCACCTTAGTGACTGCAACAACCATTCAATAATAGCTCCCGTTGCACTGACCTCCCTCCATACGCAACGGAAAGCCTGTCCAAGAGCGTATTAGAGCAGTGATGAGCATAGATGTAGTACATGCTTCGAGTTATACCCCCACGCTTTGGTTTTGAGTGCTCCTTTCAATCTGCAGCAGGGCAACCCCTAAATATATACTAATGCTTTCATACAATATCCATTTCATTTTGCCACTCACTGAAAAAAACCTGAAAGATATGGCACATGTAATTTCTCTTGCAAAAATATATGCATCACGTTTACAATGGTATCATCTCTATGCAGCATATATGAAAATCTATTAAAAAAGTTAAAGATGATCCGACGTGGTGAACTGTTCCCCTTCAATCATAATTCACATATTCCGGAACAATTCGCAGTTGAGAGCTTTCAAAAGTGGAAAAACTATTTGAGAATTGGCATAACTGGCAGAAACATCCCTACTTTCCTTTTCACAGGCGCCCAGCAAATACAGCTTACTAAAACAGTAACTACCGGAGTGGGGGAGGGGTTTGCTCAGATTTTTTGACAACAGCTTGGCAGAAACCTTATTGCTCGGGTTCTTCCCAGATCTGACACTAAAAGATTGCAAAGACAATGCAACAATAAGCTGTGTTTGGAGATCTCGGCATCCAATAAAAAAAGTCGTTTGGAAAAGAACCCTGCCCACGTAGGTTTCAATTCATGGTACGGCCTCTCCCATTAGCCTTAACACACATTTTCAAAAGGACATACGTAAAGAAGTGTTCCAAATGTCGAGGCAGTGTTGAAAATTGTGAACATATGCTCCGGATATGCCCAAAACTAAATGTATAATACGGCTATATTTAACCTTTATCAGCTCATATAAGATTATTTCTACCATTGCTAGGCATACATTGTGAATCAACGACTATAATTAGTCATTTTCTAATTTAATACTTTTATTAAATCCTTTGCGTCTCAGCTTTTCACTGCTTAGAAATGCAAGTGTAGCACGATTAGGGACAATTGGCCACCAAAATTGAATATTTAATGTTTTGGAAGACTAGATTATCACCATAAAGGCTGCCATGCTGAACGTAATGAAATATGGAGATATTTACATAATTCTCTTCATACAATTTAATAATTTATTAATATATAGCCCCCCGTTACAGTTGGTTGGGCAACCTAATCCTAGACCTTATGTAATTCTAATGCTAGGTATTACATTTCCTTCCACCCTTTATTTTCATTTTTTGTCACCTTCATGAAGTATACCGTTACTTAAAGCAGAGGTCGGTAACCAGAACACCAAAGAGACATGGACAAGGTGGAATGAGTATGAATGAACACCAAAGGGTCTTTCTAGGCCAGGGCAAAGCAGATCTTGAAACAAAGGATGACCCACCGTAAACCAGTAGGTTAAGTGAATCCCTGTACCTTTTTTAGCTCCTGCGAAGTTCACAAATTGGCAATCAACTGTTCTCCTCTGTCATGGACGGTTGGTGTAATGACACAGCAACGCTGGTATCCAGCCTCTTCAGGAGTTCCTCCTCCTTGGATGTTCATAAATCACACAGACACATGAAAGAATGCAGGGTGGCTATATAGCCCATAACTATAGCCACTACCAGCCCCTGCTGCGTAAAGAACAAGGCAAATCAGAAGACAACACAATGGCAGGATGTTAAGGGGTGAATGACTCCCAACTCACACCGCTGACAGAAAGCAAATGTACTCCAACAGGAACTGCTCAATCTCCACACTCGCAGCCACAATGTTTGGAGACTGGGGTGGAGGACCTGTGCGAGAGCAAGTCCACTCAGTATAGGGTTTGAAGGTACAGCCAAATGCGGAGTGCCAATATAAATGCATGGCAGACCCTCCTCGTCCAGTCTATGGGCAATCAGAATCAGCAATATTCAATCCTCCCAATGTTTCCACAGTATCCCTAACAAAAGGAGGATCAGTGAATGTATACTCCGCATGTCCCAAGACTAGCTGAACCTGAAAGCATCACCAAGAGAACCATTCAGCTGGAGAAGTATGGCACAAAAAAGGCCACTTCCTGTTCTGAACCATAGCAACAAGGTCCATGAAAGGAAACCCCAACCAGGAAAATATCAGGGTGGAGTTCCCTCTCTAGACCCTTAAGTTAGAGGGTACAGAGCATCTGCCCCCCAGCTGACTGAGCCTGGTAAGTGAGCTGCAAGTGGCAAGATCCCCCATCACTGCAACCACTTCCACAGGTAAATTGCTTACCACCATACCGTCTATGACCTCTCACTGCCCTGTTGCCATTATGCACACTGGTAGTGTTGCCGGACAGAATTTGTGTTGCTCTCCGAGACTGAAAGGTAAAAAGCCTTCTATCAGAAACTGGTCTTTAACCAGCTTTGCAGTTAGGTAGAATTTAACCAACCACAAGGACCTTTACAGGCTGGTTTTCATGCCAGAATGAGTATAGCTGGCCATAGTGTGTTCTTTGGATGATATACGTAGGTACATGGATGCTGATGGGCCTACCGTAATGGTGCTCCTACATCTTTCAACAGCCTTCAACACTATTCGTCATGCCATCTTGAGAAAAAGGCTAGCTGCAATAGGTATCCGAGGTACTCCTTTGGTCTTGATTATCTGCTTTCTGTCTCAGCACCAGGTAACATAATTTACAATCCCACAAATTGAGCAGTCTATTCATTTTGGCATTCCGTAGGGCTCCATATCTATCTTTTTTTTATATTTCAATGCTGCCGCCTTTGGCTAAACTCCTCTACAAACTTGGCATGAGATTTTACATGCAATTCCATGACACCCAGCTTATCCTCAATTTCTCCTTTATTGGGTACAACTCACTCAAAAAAACTTCTGTACGACAGTCTGACCCTAACTTGCTGGTGAATGTCATAAAACTATTTGAAACGCAACCACAGCAAAACCAAAGCGCTCTTAACTTCTTTCAAAATCCAAATTCATGATCTTTCCTGGGCGAGCACTGTAGGTCCCTCTGCGACCACAGCTCATGTGGCAAAAAGAAAAAAATCTAGGACGATATATCAATTCAGAAATTAAGTCTGGAATCTCATGGACACAGTTTGTTTTTTCATCTGAAACTTCTTAGGAAATTCCTGTAATTTCTAGACCCAGAGATGAGAACACCGGCTATTAATGGTCTCACAAAATCTTACGGCAATGACATTAGATTAGCAGCTTCTAAGAAATTCACTGCAAGATTGCAACAGGTCTGAAATGCAGCAGCCAGAATGATTTTAGTTCTAAGAAAGTTCAGCCAATTTGAAACTGTCTTTAAAAGGTCCACTGGCTCCCAATGTATAAGAGAATTATCTTCAAAGCCATGAATAAAGTCATCCTTCACTGCCTAGTCCAGCTCATGCCTCTTACCTGTGATCGGTTTCTGACCTGGTCTGGCCCTTGCAGACCCAGTTTTGTCTCGGTCAGAGGCTCCTGCCTCGCTCTCATGTTCAATCAATCATTTGTAGAGCGCACTACATACCCGTGAGGGTCTCAAGGCACTGGGGTGCCGCTACTGATCGAACAGCCAGGTCTTGAGTACCCTCCTGAAGGTCAGCAGGTCTTGGGCCTGTCGTAGGCTCAGTGGGAGGGTGTTCCAGGTCTTGGCGGCGAGGTGGGAGAAGGACCTCCAGTCGGTGGTTGTTCTTCGGGTGTGCGAGACAGTGGCGAGAGCGAGGTCGGTGGAGCGGAGCTGGCGGTTGGGGATGCAGAAGGAAAGTCGTTTGTTGAGGTAGGCTGGGCCGGTCTTGTGGAGTGCCTTGTGAGTGTGGATGAGGAGCTTGAAAGATATCCTCTTGTTGACGGGCAGCCAGTGCAAGTTTCTCAGGGGGGGGGGGGGGGGTGATGTGGCCGTGGCGTGGTACGTCGAGGATCAGTCGTGCCAAGGCGTTTTGGATGCGTTGCAGTCGTTTGATGAGCTTGGTCAGAGCTCCCACGTAGAGGGCGTTTCCGTAGTTGAGTCTGCTGCTGACGAGGGCCTGGGTGAATGTTCTTCTTGTATCTGTCGGGATCCAACTGTAGATCTTCCGGAGCATGCGGAGGGTGTTGAAGCAGGAGGAGGAGACGGCGAAAGTTGTTCTTTCACTCTAATTCACTGCTTGTCTTCCACTTCTTTGTGCTCTCTCAATGCTCTTATGATTGCAGATTGCTTGTTTCACTCTTTTTGCTCTCTCACATCTCTTTTATTCCTTTTTTTATTTTAACTTTATTTTTCATTTTATTGATTAAGAACAAAACATACAATTGGAAGAAGGAGTCGTTAAAGCACAAAGTATACTCAATTGCAGGCAGCAAGGTACAGCATCGGGTGGAAGGTATTGTTGCAGGCCTTTCAATGGGAAACGTAGATTTACATCAACATCACATATATACAAATACATAGGTCAAGTCTCGTACCATCTTAATCGTGAGGCATGGATTAGACTTCGCAGTTATTATTAACTTGTTTCTGGCCTGCAGCGTGAAAGATTTTGACTTCCCTCATCTGCGTCTAAGTCCAGATTGTAATATTTTATCCACGGCTTCCAAACTTTTCGGAATTTACGTGGACAGCCCCTCGCCTTATAAATCACTTTCTCCGCAACCATGTATAGGTCTATGGTAGCCTTCCATTTCACAAGTGTAGGCGGTTGCGGAGCCCCCCCCCACCCCAGTACTTAGCTATGTCTCTTCTAGCTACTACTAATCCTAGATTAGCCAACAGGAGCCTGTATAATGGCAGGTCAATGTCTGTAGCGATACCCAGTTGCAGGAATTTGACATCTACCTATAGGTGAACTCACAGTATATTGTTCAATTCTCCCAGGATCGAGTGCCAGTAGGTTTGGATGTATCTGCATTCCCAAAGGGTGTGTATATATGTGCCGTGCTCCACATGGCACCTGAGACAGGGCGGATCCTCCACCCTCCCCCTTGCGTGCAGGCATGCCCTGTCAAAGTAGACCCTGTGGAGGATCTTATCTTGTATGAGACGTAGCCTCAGTCTGATCGCAACTTCGCGGGGGTGTATAAGGGCCGCCTCCCAATCTATGTCTTCAAGTGAGCCAGTGGTGAGTTTCAACTTGGTGTGCAGCGGACCAAGGTTGTCGGGCATATTGTTGATTTGTGTCTTATATGTCAGGGATATCGCCTGGGTTGGGATTTCCTCCTGTAGAAGCCTACCTTCTAGTGGGGCATATTCTGGCAGCGTCACAGCGTCCAACCCCTCAGCCTGCCAGGTGTGTTGAAGTCTAAGGTATGCATAGGCTTGGGAACTATGAAGCTGATATTTAGACTGTAGGGAAGAAAAGGAGGCGAAGGAGCCTCTCTCCAACAAATCCCCTATCTTAGAGATACCTATAAGGTCCAACCTCTCAAAACCCCTCAACTTTCCGATCTCAGTCAGTCTGCCACCCTCCCACAGGGGGGTCTCACGCGTAGGTTTCTCTTCCCATTTCATCTGTTTTTTCGCACTCTTCCAGGCCACTAGCACACGTTGGGTAGCGGGTAGGAGGCGTGCGCTCCCGGCTCCCCCGTATATGTAGTGTAGGTGGGTGCATGTATGGAACTGCAGTCTTTCCAATCTATGTCAGGTGATCTCGTGGCGTGTGGCTCCAGTCGTTAATGACTATGAGGTGGGCCGCCCTATCATAGACTCTGATATCTGGTACGGCCAGACCTCCATTGTATGGGTTACGTTGTAGGGTTTGCAATGCTATTCGTGGGTGGGCTCCGTCCCATAGAAGGAGACATAGTTCAGTCAATGGAAGCAAAAATAGTGTCTGGTATTTTGTGGTAGGTGTTTTGCAGAATATAAAGGAGTTGCGGGAGTGTTACCATTTTATACATTCAGCCCTCCCCATGATGGTCAGAGAGAGTTTTCTCCACCTCTTCGCGTCTGCCTGAAAGTTCTGTAATACTCGCCTAATATTACGATCTAGTCTGACCACAGGGTCGTTGGTACTGAAGAGCCCCAGATAGCTAAACCCCTCCATGGATCGCCGCAAACAACTCGGGTCAGCCTGAGGTGCAGTCACTCCACTCAACGGATAGAGGGTGGATTTATTTCAATTGATCTTATAGCCTGCATGTCTGCCATATTCTTCAAATATTTGCAGTATGCGGGGGAGTGTCTCTACTGGTTGTGTGATATAGAGCAGAATATCGTCCACATATAGTGGTATACGTTGTTCTTCGTGAAGGAATGAGTCGTCAAGAAAGCCACCCAGCCCTGGTCGGGTTCTAACCAGACAGGCCAGCGGTTCTAGTATGAGGGTAAACAATAAAGGGGTAGAGGGGCATCCCTGCCTGGTGCAGCGCTGTATCGGCCAGTTGGCAGAAAGGGTTCAGTTTACCCGTACTGTTGCTTCAGGTGTATTGTATAACAGCGCCAGCCATTCTCAGAAGACCGGGCTGAAGCCCATTTTTTCCAGAGTACAGCACATGAAGGGCCAATGAATCTTGTCAAACGCTTTCTCCGCGTCAAGCAAGAGAAGCAGATGGGGACTATCCCGACCCTGTACTGTGTCCATCCAATTAGCTAGACGGCGCAGATTAAAACGTGCGTCACGCTTTGGCATGAAGCCAGATTGATCCCTATGTGTCAGCGGGAGAATCACGGTTAAGAGACGTATCACTAGGATTGTGCAGGAATATAGAGGGGGTCCGTGACCGATTTGTCATGACTTGAATTCAGTTATATGAATAATTTGTATTGTGTACATTACTACAATACTAATACTCAATATCTCAAAGAACAACCTAAATCATGCATTCAATATTAATTCAAGAATACATGTATTAGAAACCACACACGTAGACGTGCCAAAACAACAAAAAATGCTTTCACAATAAATGTATTCACTTAATATTTCCAATAATTCAAAGTCAATATTTAAAGGAACACGGTTGCGTGCAGAAGCGGAAAAAAGGGTTTAGGGAGTGGTAGTGGTGGGTGGTACAAGTCAAAGTAATAAGGAACATCACAATTCAAGGTTTTAAATACACTGGTAGAGAAGACCAGTACAAGAGAACCTGTCCGCTATATAACTTTCATTTACATGTAATCTGTAAATTTTTTATATGCACACAATGCATGTTCAAGGGCAAACCCACCACTCCCTAAACCCTTTTTTCCTCTTCTGCGCGCAACCTTGTTCCTTTAAATATTGACTTTGTATTATTGGAATTATTAAGTGAATACATTTATTGTGAAAGCATTTTTGGTTGTTTTGGCACTTCTACGTGTGTGGTTTCCAATACATGTATTCTTGAATTCATATTGAATGCATGATTTAGGTTGTTCTTTGAAATATTGAGTATTGTAGTAATGTACACAATACAAATTGTTCATATAACTGAATTTAACTCGTGACAAATCGGTCACGGCCCCCCTCTATATTCCTGTACTATACCCAGGTCCGTCTTGACTTATTGGGTCACCCCATTATTTATAATGCTCACTAGGATTGTGGCCAGGATCTTTGTTTCAATATTAAGTAGGGATATGGGGCGATACGACCAACATTCTTCGGGGGGGTTCCGGCTTTAGGGATGACCACCACCGTGGCCAGGCGGAGGTCTTGTGGCAAAATCCCGTACCTTCGCTTCCTGAAACATCTTAAGAAGAATTGTGGCGTCAGTAGTGCACTATTCAGTTAACAAAATTCCCAAGGAAGACCGTTGGGACCCGGGGTCTTGCCCGCCTTCTATCGGCCAATGGCCTCAATCACTTCCGCCAGTGTCCACTCCCCCTCTAGGCTGTCTTTCTCATCCTGTGTAAGTGAGGGTAGGTCAATGGTATAGAAGTATTGGTAAATCTGTGACTCTTCCGCCTGGTTGTGGGCTGTATATAGGGTTGTGTAATACCGTGCGAAGGCACCCGCTATAGCCTCAAGAGTGGTGTGGGTGACAGTGTGCTCCCTAATTGACAGTAACCATCTGGACTCTATTTCTTTCCATCCCAGCCATGCTTGCAATTTCCGCGCCCTGTCCCCGGTTTCGTAAAGTCTGTGTTGGGTTGCCAGTTGTTGTGTTTTCACCTCATTGGTTGCAAGGGCCAGCTATTCTCGTTTGGTGATTTCAATTTGGCGCAAAGTGCGCTCGGTCAATGCGGTGGGGTCATTTACTTCTAGGTCTAGAAGCTTCTGTTCCAATTCTTCAACCTCCTGGGCTGCATGTTTCTTTTTGTAAGCCAAGATGTTCTGTGCTCTATCCCTTAGGACCGTTTTATACGCCTCCCATAAAGTAATTGTGGACGCGACTGAGGCCTCATTTTCACAAAAATAGAGCTTGGAGTCTACCCAAAGCTCCTCGGTGATCGTCTCATCCCGCAATGCCCACGCATTCAGTCTCCATTGTGGTATGTGAGGACTGCCCCAACCTTCATCAGTAGGGGAGAATGGTCTGATATGCCCGTAGCTAAGTAATCTATGGTGTCAACCTGGCATATTTCTCCTGCCGGGGCGAGAAGATAGTCCAGTCGTGAGAACACTCTATGGACCCCTGAAAAATAAGAGTAAGCTCCTTGATGAGGGTGGTGTCGCCGCCACAAATCAGACAGTCCCAGGGTTTCTAAGAAGCAGGCCAAAGGTGTGGTTTCGGGGACACCCAATCGGGTGCGATCTAGTGAAGGATCAAGGACATCGTTGAAATCTCCCTCCATGATATGTATGGCTGGTCCAGAGTGCAAAAGGAGCGCTGTTAAGTTATCTAGCATGTGTTGTAGCTGTGGGGGTGCATACACACTAATAAGTAGGAACATCTGTTGTTTCCAAATACCTCTTACTGCCACGTATGTTCTCTCTTTATCCACCCATTGTTGAATGGAATGGGGGAGGGGATTTTTTTTAATAAGGATTGCCACGCCTCGTGAGCCTTTGGTAAATCCCACGTGAGCCAGAGTGGTGTATTGTCCCCGTCCTAAGAAAGAGCAGCCTGATCCTAACAGGTGTGTTTCCTGTAGGAATATGATATCTGGTTTATGTCTCTTAAGATATCGGGTCACCAGCCCCCTTTTTACTTTGTTACCCAAGCCATTGACATTCCATGTCATTACGGCATATTTATCGTCCATTATATCAACCTATTGTTTTGATCGTCCCCCGTCTCGTCTCTCATCAGAAGCCCGCACCCCCACCTCCCCCACTGCAACATAACATCCAAAACCTAGAGTCAAACGATCTCCATTTCCATTAAACAAAAACATACAATACTCAAACCAATGTCCCACCTACCCCCCACTCGACACTCTTCAGACATCCCCGCCACCCTCCAACTCGTCAACATGACAACTTTGGTACGGGTAATACACTAAGAGGTCTGTTACCACCCCCTTTCCTCCAGCACAATTAATTATACAACAATAATACAATAACCTCACACAAAATGCTACCCCAGTTCAGCGCTAAGTCCTTTGATACCCACTGAACCATGTGAAAGTCTTACTGTCTGGCCCCGGTTCTCAGGAAACCTCGCCATTGGTGGGCGGTTGCAGAGTATGTCCATCTGGGGTCTGGAGATTCTGGTCCATTGATTCTAATCGCATCAATACTATCAAGCAACGGGTGCCCGCTAGGCACATCATCTGAGTCCTCCCTTTCAGATAGTTCGGTGTGTTCAGTGTCTTCTGATCGATTCAGGGATCGTGATGGGCGGTAACTAACCTCTTCGTCTCTAGACTCTGACAAAAGTGTGTCCGTACCTCTGGGTCACAGCGCCCTTCCCAGAGTACTCCCTCCTGAGTTCCGGGCCCTCAACCCTCATCACCAGCGTTTGTCCTTGGGTCTGTCCTGAGACACGCCCCCTCATTTCAGTGATGGCTGGGTTGAGGCGTTAGGCATCGTCTGCCGCAGCTGCAGTCGTTCCTCGATCCAGGACCATGCCTCTTCAAGAGTTTGAAAGAATAATGTGGAGCCTTGGAAAATAACCTTCAGTTTGGCCGGGAATAATAACATATATTGGAGCCCCATATCTTGCAGTTTAACCTTGAACTGGTCAAAGGTTCGCCTCTGCTTTTGTACATCACGGGAGTAGTCCAGAAAAACCATCACTTGGGTATTCTCGTAGCAAACTCCTTTTTCCGGATTTCTCACAATATTAAATCCCAGTCTTGAAAATTTAGAAAACGTGCTATCAGGGGTTGTGGAAGGGCTCCCGGCAGTGAAGAAAAGGTTAGCATCCTGTGCGCCCATTCTATAACAAAGCAAGTCGAGAAAGGCGCCTGTGGTAAGGTATTTTTTAGGAAGGTCAAAAGATTGACCCGGATCTGACCCCTCTGCCTTTTCTGGAAAACCAACAAATCGCAGGTTGTTCCTTCTGGCCCTATTTTCGGCATCATCCACTCCCCAGGCCACTTCCGCCATGGATGCCAAGAGTCCCGTAACACCTGTCCGTGTGCCGTGAGAGACATCTTCAAGCTCTGAGATCTGGTGCTCGGTCTCGTTCACCCGCTCGGAGGCTTTGCGGAGATTGTGTCGCAGCAGTGTCACCTCCAATCAGACATCCGCTATCTTCCACTCTAAACTCTGTCTGGACTCACGAATGCTTGCAGGATAGTTGCAGAGTCCGGAGGAGGAGCAGGGCTGCCCTCTCCACCAGACGGCGTGGGGAGGACTTTGGCATAGTGGTCCAATTTACCCTGTCGAGATTGTTTGGGTTCTTTATCCTTATCTTTCTCCATCTTGGGTGAATGTGCAGGAGGGGACAACCCAGCAAGTGTTTCCGCAAGTTTGAGTTCTGTCCCACCTGTTAATCTCTAAGAGGTCTAGCAACATCCGAGTCAGGGTGCTGGCGCAGAGTGGGTTCAGGGGCTAGAGCCGGGCCTGTGGGTGCCCTCCCGGGCTTGTCGGTCTACTAAGAGAAGCACCACCGCAGCGCGTCGGTGAGGCCCACATTGAACAGCTCCCCAGCAGCGATCCTGGGCATGTGCTAGGCAGGTGGGCCCGGTCAGGCGGGAACATTTGTGTCGACCCCCTGGGGTCTTCGGACGTGGCACAGGCAAGCGCAAGGCCCAAAGGGAGGGGTCTCTGCACTGATCAAATCTCCCAAACGTACGTGGCTGAACAAAGTGGCGGCAACCCGGGTGGCCTCGTGGATAAAGGCGACGGACAGATGAGACACACCCACGTGTCAAAGCACAAAGCAGTCAGCAGGAGAACAGCCTACCACTGCGGGTCACTCCGTCCCATCTGAACAGGTCACTGGTGAAGTTCGTTCTGTGCCCACAGTAGGGGGGGGTGTTTGGCTCCACAGCGGTCTAGGTGGGCCGGATTGGATGGAGGCACCCCTCGTCAATCTCAGTGCTGGGGAACAAAGTTGAAATTTCCCTTCAACTGGTGCAGGTAGGAAGTTCATATGAATGGCAGAGATAGTCTAGTCGGTGTACCAGACAGGGCCGCAAAGGTCGCGGGCGCCGCCGCGCTGAAATCCAAGTGTGAGCCTCCCAAGTGTGGGCATTGATTCAGAGCCCCACCACAGAACCGCAGTCACAGGTGCAGGGGCATCGCCGGGGGCCTGCGCAAGGGTAGCTCCCCGTCACGGGGGCACTGCACTCTCCCGCAATCTCCAGGCCCTAGGCCCCAATCGCCAGAGCTCCACCTCCCCACTTCAGGGATTCTCTGAGGCTGTTGTAGCACCTTCACACCTCACACACCATCCAGGGCAGCAGCGGCAGTCAAGTCTCGGTGGGCGTTAGCTGCGTGGAGCGTCTGGGAAGCACCACACGCGGGGCACAGCAGGGTCGGCGGAGCCCACGAACAACGCAGCCACCAAGAAGCCGCACCCCCACCTGTCCTCATCGTCACACCTTCACCACAAGCTCTTGGCCAACAGGGTCATGGGGCCCCGGAAGTCCCAAGCAGCACAGGACATTGGCCAGGCAGCCAACGCTATCCCAGCGGCGCCACGGCCGCCCACCGACAGGGCCCACCTTGCTGCCAGGCAGGAGACAGTCAGTGCATGCAAAGGGCCAACACCGTAGTTCTCACTCTCCCAGGTTCCAGGCCACTCCCACAGGAATCAGAAATATGCAGGGAAGGTCACCTCACCTCGGAGACCGAAATCTCATCACCTTTAGCAGCGGACCGCTCGCAG
The DNA here is from genome assembly GCF_964261635.1 of Lissotriton helveticus. Taxonomy (NCBI): domain Eukaryota; kingdom Metazoa; phylum Chordata; class Amphibia; order Caudata; family Salamandridae; genus Lissotriton; species Lissotriton helveticus. The sequence continues at coordinate 407,734,922 of NC_136063.1, read as the reverse complement.
CTCCAAGCGCCGAGGTGTATCCTTTAGCGCCGCAGGACAGGGGGCAGTCAGCGCTTGGAACAGGCACACCATCAGCCACAGATGTTCGCTGCACCTCCGGGGCCCCACAGGCTTACTCTGGTTCACCAATGCCGCAGTCGGGGAGGCCCTCCGCCTGTGACTTCGCGCACAATCCCCTCTGCCTCAACGGGTACTCTCATCGGTTTCCTTCCCTGCAGGAGCGCCGCTCTCCCGGGCCCCGATTAGTTCTTCACCGTCGCCATCTTGGAGGCGGCCGGGCAACAGATCAAGCGCCAGGAAACGTCCTAAATGCGGGATCGGGACAGCCTCCTCTCTCTCTCACCGGTAGCATCGCTGTTTCTCTGCAGTGTTCCACCGTCGGTATGCCAGGTTTGTGGCGATGTTGTACAGGATTAACGGAGGATAATGATCGGGGACAGCGGAGCTCTCGTTCAACATGGCTACTCCGCCATGCTGCTGGCCACGCCCCCACATCTTTTTTTCTTTTTCTTGGTGTGATTGCTTTCTAACTCTTTTGTCTCCTACATTGCTGGTCTTTGATCTGTGACAGCTTACTCACTCCTCAGCCTTAATCTCATCAGCTTTTACTGCAACTTTCTCACCTTTCCTTGTGCCTCCTTTTTTTACTCTATTGCACATGGACTCCTTTTTGCTTCTCCACTTTTGCATGCTATAGGCCCCATTCTCCACCTACCCCTTATTGTTTTTTCGACACGCTCCCACCTGGTCTTGCCGTCACCAGCTCTAGCCCACCCATCACATCTGGAACCCTATGCTCTCCTGCTCCTAATGGCAGCCAAACCACTATTGCACCAAAGGCATTGACCTGTCCAAGCCCCGCCTGCACCCAGTGCCAGGACCCTTGGTACTGCTCCAGCCACAGACACTACACTGCCACTACTCCCCTCACCAACTCTGGATGCCAGTGATGTTGCCAGGCTTACCTGGCTGACACAGAAGATGTGTTCCTTTGCACTGCCTGACTCTTCTCTTGTGTTACTCCCCACCCACCCACCTTCTTGCCCCCACACCTTCCTCTTTCCAACACAAACTACGCCCCCACACCACACAGCTTCCAACCATCCATGTTCAGACTTCTCAATACTGTGTCACTCACTAGACACACACCACGGAAGTCTGGGACCTCCTGCATTACCTCTCACTGGACCTGATGGTCATGACTATAAACAGGATGACACCCTCCTTGTCCCCTGACATGCACCATGGCAATCCTCTCCAGTTACAAGACTATGAAATGGGAAAGAGCAGGCAGGCCCAGAGGAGCGCTCTCAATCATCCTCACGTGTCTGCTGATGTGTTAGCTGCTCTAACACATCAGCAGACACCTACTCCAGTATAGAACATCTGGCCTTTAAATTATATATCTCCAGCAACTTCATCCTAGGTGGTGCTCTCATCTACCAACTCCCAGACTGCGCACCAACTTCAGCAACATCACTGCAGATTTTGTAGCCCCTCTGGTACTCCACTCCAGCTCCTTTATCTCCCTGAGTAACTCAACTACCAGCTGGAGGACCTCACCAACCCAAATACAAACAACCTCCTTGAGGACCTGTCCACCCTTGGAATTACTCCCTGAGTGAATGACCTCACTCACACCACTGGTCATCTCCCAGACCCCAGCTTCACTTACTTCAACAACATCATGGAGGCTGACCACACCCTCGTCCATTCTCATCTGCCTACCCCACACAATCACAGAACTGCTCCCACCACATACACCAGATTAAAACCGGAATAGGATCCCAGAAAGAAACATCATACTCTGAACTCCTAGTCCACAAACCTGAAGAAGGAGTAGTTTCTGTCCTGTAACTCCAGTTCTGTAGTAGGGGTATCTCTGTTATAGTCATAATCTAGTGAATAGTCCCGCCCATGTGCGTGGACCCCGGAGCAATCAAAAATAATCTCTTACAGTGTCAAAAAATGCAGAAAATGCATAGACACTTAAGAGAGAATTTAAAGACAGATAATGCAGCCAAAAAGGCTACACTGTCCAGTACTTCAACTAGAAATTCCACCATAAAATCCACAAAACAGCAAAGCCTGTACAGATTTCCCTTGCTTAACAGCAAAATCCCTCAGGAATGATAGAGAGAAGAACCTGGACAGACAAGCCCCATAGGCTGCCATTATGTGGCTTAATTAGGATACTGTGCCTTTAAGGAACCTTCCAGAACCTTCTCTCAGTATCCCAGAATGCACAGCAGGTCCAACTTAGCCTCAGTTCTTTTCGAAGGCGTAGAAAACGCCAGACCTGTAGCATTATGATCATGAACAACACTCCACCGGGGAGGCGGGAGGGCGCTTATGACTATAACAGAGATACCCCTACTACAGAACTGGAGTTACAGGACAGAAACTACTCCTTCTGTAGTAGGGGATCTCTGTGTATAGTCATAATCTAGTGAATAGAATGGCAAGCCCATCCCCACACCAAGCGGCGGTGGAGAGTAAAATAACGCCACTACTGTGCGAACAGATTCCGCAGCGAAGCCTGCCCAACCTGAGCGTCTGCCCTGGCATCAGAGTCCAGGCAGTAATGCTTAGCAAAGGTATGGACCGACTTCCAAGTGGCCGCCTTGCAGATCTCTGCAATGGGAACATTACGGAGCATAGCTGTCGTAGCAGCCTTGCCCCTGGTGGAATGAGCCTTAGGTTTGCCCCCTAAGGTCTTATTAGCTTTGCAGTAACACAACTGAATGCAGGACACAATCCACCTAGAGATGGACTGTTTAGAGGTAGCAAGACCCGTCCTGACTGAACCATAATTGATGAACAATTGGTCTGACCTACGAACATCTTTAGTCTTATCAAGATAAAACTTCAGCACCCTCCGCACATCCAGGGAATGTAAAGACCTTTCCGCCGGAGAGGAAGGGTTCTGAAAGAACGTAGGCAAAGTGATAGTCTGATTGATATGAAAATCAGAAACAACCTTGGGAAGAAACTTAGGGTGAGTACGCATAACAACTTTAGCATTATGAAATACAGTATAAGGTTCTTGGCAACACAATGCCTGGATCTCACTCACCCTGCGGGCCGATGTAATGGCCACGAGGAACGCCGCCTTCCAGGACAGGTGCTGCAACGAAGCCTTATGAATGGGTTCAAAAGGCTCCTTCATCAACCTGGACAGCACCACATTCAAGTCCCATGAAGGCGAAGGAAGCCTGACAGGAGGGAACACTTTCTTCAAGCCTTCCAAAAAATCTTTGATCACAGGGATCTGGAAAAAGGAAGTCTGTGAAGGTCCTTTCCTGTAGGCAGTCAAAGCAGCCAGATGAACCTTAATGGAATGGACATTAAGGCCCGACTGCGCCAGATGAAGCAGATATGGAAGGATGACATCCTCCTTGCATGACGTAGGGTCATAGTTCTTAGACCTGCACCAGATGCAAAACCTCTTCCACTTGTAAGCATAGGAAGTCCTAGTGGAAGGTCGCTTAGCCTCCTTCAGTATGCCCATACAATCCTCTGGGAGATTCAGATGGCCATATTGCACTATTTCAGGAGCCATGCCGCCAAACTCAAAGACGAGAGGTTGGGGTGCACCATCCGCCCCCCGAACTTCGTGAGAAGGTCCGGCCTGCACGGCAGCTTCATGTGAGGAAGGAGAGATCGGTGAAGTAGGTCCGTGAACCACCACTGTCTGGGCCATTCCGGGGCAATCAGAATCATCCTCGCCCTGGAGTGAGACAACTTGATGAGAACCGCCGGAATCAGGGGAATTGGTGGAAAAGCGTACAGAAAGCTGTTCGACCAGTCGATCCATAACGCGTTCCCCAGCGTCCCTGGCTGGTAGTACCTGGAGGCGAAGCCTCGGCATTTGCTGTTTTCGGCGGTGGCGAACAGATCTACGTCTGGAGTTCCCCACCTTGCGAAGACTTCTCCCAGTACTTCGTCGTTTATGACCCATTCGTGGTTTTCCTGCACGATTCTGCTCAGTTCGTCTGCCTGAACATTCTGCACACCTGGCAGATGGGTGGCCGTAATCGACAGTCCTCGAGCCAGAAGCCAATGCCAGATCGCCTGCGCCTCCTGCGACAGAGTGCGCGATCTCGAGCCCCCCTGCTTGTTGAGGTAATACATCGTCGTCGTGTTGTCCGTCTGAACAAGCAGAGAGTTGGTCTGAAAGGACGGATGAAAGGCCTTCAGCGCCAAGTGAACAGCCCTCAGTTCCAGGAAATTGATGTGGTACGTGGACTCCGTCGGGGACCACGTCCCTTGAATTTGCAGGTCTCCAGAATGCACCCCCCAACCCTGGAGAGACGCATCCGTCACGATGGTCTGCGTGGGAATGTCCTTGTGGAAGGGAACGCCTCTGAGGAGATTCTCCTTCGAGCACCACCACTTCAGAGACTGAAGAGCATGTAGAGACAGTCGTATCCTGTCGTCCCAGGAACCTCTCCTCTGGTCCCACTGATCCTCCAAGCACTCCTGCAGAGGTCTCATCCGAAGCCGTGCGTGAGGAGTGAGAAAGATGCAAGAGGCCATCGAACCCAGTAGAGAAGACACCGTCCTCACAGTTGTAGACGGAGTTTTCATGAGAGCCTGAGCCTTCCGAACGAGTGATAAACGTCGCTCTTCCGAAGGAGACACGCTTGCTGACAGCGTATTGATGGAGGCCCCCAAGTACTGGATGCACTGTACCGGAACCGGGACCGACTTGGACATGTTGATGTGCAACCCCAGCTTGTTCAAGAGAACGCACGTCTTCTGGAAGTGTGCTTGAGCTTCCGAGAAGGAGGAGGCTTTGATCAACCAATCGTCCAGGTACGGGTAGACAAACACCTTGTTCTTCCTCAGGTGTGCCGCTACCACTGCCATACATTTTGAGAATGTCCTGGGTGCAGACTTCAGTCCGAAGGGTAGCACCGTGTACTGATAGTGATTGGTGCCGACTTGAAAGCGCAGAAATTTTCTGTGTTTGCATGCAATGGGCACGTGGAAGTATGCGTCCTGTAGATCTATGGCACACATCCAGTCTCCCCGTTGCAGCTGAGGGTAGATCTGATGCAACGACAGCATGCGAAACTTTTCTCTGCGAATCCACTTGTTTGCCCGCCGCAAATCCAGAATGGGCCTGAACTCGTTTTTGTCCTTCTTGCGGACAAGAAAGAACCGAGAGTACAGACCTCTTCCTCTTTGAGACAGAGGTACGTCTTCGATCGCCCTTTTCCTTAGCAGAACGTCCGCCTCCGTCTGAAGCTCGCGCAGTTGATACTGCGAGCTGACGGGAGGAATCGATGGAGGAGGGCTGGTGAAACGTAGACTGTATCCATTGCAAACAATATTCAGCACCCACTTGTCCTGAGTAATTTTTCTCCACTCTGCCAGAAAAAATTGAACGCTTCCCCCCACCGGAGCGGGTAACGGACGAGGGGGAAGTAACAGCTCAGGGACGGGACCCGGCCGGGCCCTTGGTCGCGGTAGAGGACTGTTGACGACCTCTACCACCCTGTCGCTTCTGGAAGGGCTGCCTGTACTGCTGCTGCTGCTGCCGCTGTTGATGTTGACCAGCAGACTGCCCCCTTCCACGACCCTGCGACCCAAACCGACGTTGGTACTGTCGGAAGGGTTTCTTTTCCTTGGGCTTCTCCAAGCCCACTGCCGTAAGGGTCTCCGCTTCGGCCTTCATCCTGGCCATCTCATCATCCGCGTGCTTCCCGAAGAGGGTATCTCCGGAAAACGGGAGATTCGCCACGCGTTGCTGTGCCTCCGGTTTCAACGATGTCAACCTGAGCCAAGCATGGCGTCTCTGGTGAATCCCGTGGCAATATCCGTGCGCGGACAGCAACGATATGTCTGCTGCGGCGCCGATGGCCTGATTAGAGACCAGCATCCCCTCCTTGACGATCTCCACAAAGTCCTCCTTGCGGTCTCGAGGGACGAGGTCTGCGAACTGCTCCATCGAGTCCCAAAGGGACCGGTCGTAACGTCCCAGCAAAGCCGAGTCACTGGCTGCCTTCATGGACGAGGCGGATGTCCCACACGCCTTGCGACCAGCCGAATCGATCCACCGGCTCTCCTTGTCCGGAGGCACCGTGGACGCAGGGGAGGTGGCATGAAGCTTCCGAGCAGCAGTCACGATGACTGAATCCGGTACCGGGTCCTTCCTCAAGAAGGCTGGGTCTGAGTCCGGAGCCCTGTACTTTTTCAGTATCCTGGAAGGTACAGATTTCACCGTTGCCGGCGTCAGGAATAGCTGTTCGGCGGGCTCAAGGAGCCCCGGCACCAGAGGTAACAGGGGGCGAGACAAGTGCCTTTTGTGTAAAGTCTCAAAGATTACCGAGGTAGAAGCCGTAGGCGCTTCAACCTCAATGCCCAACTTCGCCGCACCACGCAGGAGAACCTCCTGAAATGTGCTAATATCGTCTATCGGAGACACCCTAGTCTCCGGCGAATCGGACAGCGTGGGCGAGTAGGAACGGGTCCCAGATGGAGAACGTGACCTGGACCGACGTCTCTTGTGATGATGCCTGGATCGTGAAGAAGATCCACGGCCACTCCTTGATCTGTCCCGTCTCCCCGAGCGAGATCTCGACCTCTTGGGCCTCGGACGCTCCTTCGGCCTCCCAGGGTCAGGAGCTCTAGGCTTCTTAGGAGTCTTCTTCGGAGGCGTCGGAAACTTAGGCATCGACACCCCCCTCGGTGGGATCGGGGGTGGAGGAGTAACCGGACGCGGGTCCCGCGGAGCCGGTTTCGGAGGTGGGGTAGGGGCCTTCGGAGGAGGACCCATCGGCATAGCAGGCCGCGGAGGAGGTGTAGACGGCCTCATCGGAGTATCCACCCCGGAATGCGCCAGTCCCGGCGAGCCACCATCTCTTCCAGAGCGTGGGGAGCCCCCCACAGGCTTGGGCCTGTCCTTAGGACCTCCAGACGCTGAAGACCGGTGTCCAGACGACGACCGATGTCCCCTCGACGTCGAACGGTCCTTCGGCGTCGACCGAATCACACTCCTCGACGTCGAACCGTGTCTCCGTCTCGACGTCGACCCCGACCAGATCGACGAGCCACGAAACCTCGACGACGGGCGATGGTGCCTCGACGGCGACCTCGACCCCTTCGCCGGCCTCGACGTCGACTTCCTGGATCGCTTCGACGGCGACCCTTTGGACCTTCTCGACGTCGACCTCTCCGACCTTCTCGACGTCGATCTCCTTGACCGTCTCGACGTCGGCCTTTTGGAATGCTTCGACGTCGACCTCTTCGGCGCCGGAGACGCCTTTCGTCTCGACGGCGACCTCGACGACGAGGATCCCCTCGACGACGATGTCCTCGACGGCGAACGGCGGTGTCGCCTCGACGGCGAGCGCCGACGCCGGGCCCTCCGATGTCGATCACTCGACGCCGACAGCGACGACGAGGATATCGACACCGGCTTCGACGGCGGCCGGAACACGTTCCTCGACGTCGACGGGCGACGTTTTCTCGACCCAGAGCCCTGGGGAGACCTGGAACTGGCCGTCGACCGTCCCCTCGACGTCGTGGTCAGCGCAACTGACCCAGACGGAGACCTTGGGCGAGGGCTGGTCTTCCTGCCCCTGGGGAGCCCCCCAGAGGCCTCAGCATGGGTAGAAGGAGCCCCTCCTGACCCACCTCGTGCCTTCAGCTTTCTCTCCTCCAGTCCCTGAAGCCTGATCTTCTTCCTCTCCTTCAGGGTCCTTCCAGAGAAGCTTCTGCAGATCCTACACTCCTCAGGAATGTGGGAAGAGGGAAGGCAGAGAATACAGACCTCATGGGAGTCTGTCCTGGCCTTCTTTCTTGAGCACTCAGGGCATTTGTCGAATAATGCAGGCATTATGGACAAAAAAGAGTGCAGAAACACAGAAAGAAAGTCACCAAAGTACTTTAAAAGCACCAAAAATCGAAATCAGTGTAAAACACTAACAAAAACCCTTGAAAAGGGAGAGCTCAATGCTCCAGGGTCCTGCTTGCAGGAGCCGGAAAAAAGAACTGAGGCTAAGTTGGACCTGCTGTGCATTCTGGGATACTGAGAGAAGGTTCTGGAAGGTTCCTTAAAGGCACAGTATCCTAATTAAGCCACATAATGGCAGCCTATGGGGCTTGTCTGTCCAGGTTCTTCTCTCTATCATTCCTGAGGGATTTTGCTGTTAAGCAAGGGAAATCTGTACAGGCTTTGCTGTTTTGTGGATTTTATGGTGGAATTTCTAGTTGAAGTACTGGACAGTGTAGCCTTTTTGGCTGCATTATCTGTCTTTAAATTCTCTCTTAAGTGTCTATGCATTTTCTGCATTTTTTGACACTGTAAGAGATTATTTTTGATTGCTCCGGGGTCCACGCACATGGGCGGGACTATTCACTAGATTATGACTATACACAGAGATCCCCTACTACAGAAATATATAACCTCTCATGGTTCATCACCAACTTCAACGCCTGTATGATCTCCAGTGCAGACACCCTGGCCCCACTGAAGACCACCACTAGGAAAAGGCAGCAAGCAAGCAATTGGATATACAGGAGAACCCAGACTCCAAATTCCACCACAAACAACTCAAATGCAGATGGAGACATACACTGCTAAAAGCATTCCAGATATTACCTTCCGCAAATCAGGTCCTTCAAGTGTTCACGAAGGCTTTGAAAACAGCACCAACAGTGTCAAAGAAATCGACAACATGAAGGATTTCACCACACCCGCTACAAAGTCCTCAAACATCACCCCATTGCACCCAGCTCTGACTTTCTCAGCAGCAAGATACCACCCCTCTTGAAAAAACCCTCAGCAGATTTTAATGTACTGACCAACTACCATTGGCTCCTCTTGCTGCCCTACCTTGCAAAGGTTGAGGACAAGATCATGGACAACCATCTCCTCAACACAACTCAATCTGCTTTCTGGCCAAACCACAGCACCAAGACTCATTGCCACAACAGATGACATCCCACAGATCACTGACAGAGGAGACACTGCAGCCCTCATTCTACTCATCTTATCCGCTGCCTTCGACACTACCTCTGACCCCATTCTCATCAGACATCTTCACAAAGCTGGCACAAAAGAACCCAGGCTCCGCTGGATCTGCTCCCTCACTGTCAGCTTGGTTCTTTACAGATCATATGACACAAAACTCATCTGCAGGGTTCCTCAAAGATCATATCTCAGTACCACACCTTTCAAAGCCTACATGGCCCCACTGCCAAACATCATCCGGACCCAAGAAATCAGCATCATCTCCTATGCTCACAACACCTAGCTCATCCTTTCCCTATCTGACGAAACACCTAGCACCCGAGCCAACTACGACGACGGTTTGTCTGAAGTAGACAAATGGATGAAGGTCAACTGCCTTAAAGTCAACATGGAAGTAATACTCTTTGGCATAGACTTCTTGCTTTGGAACTCAACCTGGTGGACAGCTGACCTACCCTCTACACCCTGCTCAGCTCCCCAGGCCAAAAAACTTGGAACAGTGGTTTAACAAACAGCTTGCAATGACGAGCCAAGGCAACACAGCTGCCGCATCCTGTTCAACATCCTCAAGAAAATTTTCAAGTGGCTCCTGATCAACACATGCAGTACCATTACCCCATGCCCTTATCACAAGCAAGCTGGACTAGGGTAATGCAATATACGGTGGTAAAACCGCTAAACTGAACAGAAGACTCCAGATATTCCAAAAAGCAGCAGCTAGACTCAGTCTTCTGTCCCACACACAGATTTGCCTACACCTCAAAGATCTTCACTGACTCCCCATTTACAAATAAGAAATGTACAAAGCCCTACACAATTTGGGCCTCACCTACCTCTACAGCCACATCAACTTCCAGAAACCTTGAATTCGCCAGACACCTGCTCGTATAAATCCCCGCGTATGCAGAGCTAGAGGTCACGCTGTCAATTACCTCATTCCCAAAGTGTGGACCAACCTGTCTTTCACATAAGAGCCACCACTTCAGAGATTGATTTCAGCAAGAAACTGAACATGTGGCTCTTTGCCTATGCCTCTGGCAATTTTTCAACCTCTTTATCAGTGCCAAGCTACCCTCCCTGGCGAGTTATGCGCTCTACAAGTAACCAACACCATAACATAACGTCTATACAGTCACATTTTCTTGGCTTAACAATGTTTAATATATCGACCTGCATGACATCTATGCTCTACACCTAAATGTGTGCTTTCCATATCCAGTGAGAGAGCTCGCACTGCCATTTTTGGCATCATATTATTATTATTTTTTACAGCAGTCATGTACTGGAACTCCCTCTCTGCCAGTCTTCATTGCATTACCCAAATACTGCCTTTCAGGAATTTTTTTAGACTGACCACCTGCAGCTCATGTAGATTTATATGAAGATGCACACACAAGATGTCGTCCAGATGCACAGACAAGGTCAACAAAGAGGCAAACATGACTACTATAGACTACAGTGGGCTGAATGGGCAACACCTCAGGTGGTTAGAGAGGTCCATTTACTGGTGAAAATCCTGATGCATTGACTGAAAACTCAGCGCCCTGCTCCAAGACACTTCTTTGGCGTTGCACACTCTGCCTCCTCACACGTCACTGCAGGGCTTTCATCCATAATTTGGCATAATGCATCAATGAGCCTCGGCCATGGAGTAGTGTCATTGTCTGGCGGTGATGTTACTGGAGTGGTGTGCATATCACTTGGTTTGACGCAGGCCTTCGATTCTTTGCGTTGGAATTCTCTGTTCTATGCCCTCGCACGATTTGGTCTCCTTGAGGTAGGAGGAATATATTGCGTGGGTGCGCCTGCTGTACACGAATCCCATGGCGCGGGTGCGCGCGGGTCAGCATATATCGAGGAAATACACTGTGGCCCGGGGTACAGGACAGGGCAGCCCCTTGTCCCCGTTATTTATTCTAGCACTGGAGCCGCTTCTGCACCGACTCCGTTCTTTTGCAGGATATAGGGGAATAGTGCTGGCCGTGTATCTCACACTGTCTCCGCAGATGATCTCTTTCTTTATATCATAGACATGGATGTAGATCCACACCTGATACCCTCCATCTTTGAGTCATTCCAGGAACTTTCTGGCCTGGCTATTAATGCTGCCAAGTCGTAAGCATATTTCTTTGATACTTCGTCGAGAAGCGGACAATTTACGTTCGGTTCCTGACACCTTTAAATGCCTCGGTATACAGATCTATCGCACTGCCACGACCTATTAGATTGCAACTGGACACGCGCAATCAATGCTCTCAAATCTCAGATCCAATTCTGGGTTTCACTGCCCCTATCGGTGGCGGGCAGAGTAGCCATCACTAAAACGGTGCTACTGCCGCGGCTGCTTTATTATTTTACTAATTTTGCCTATACTGGCCCCTTTGAGAATTTTTAAAGTAGTGAACTCTCTGCTGATAGACCTAATATGGGGCACGGGGCGCAGACATATAAGCCTCGCAAAGTTACATTCGACTACGAAGCAGGGGGGAATGGGAGTGCCGGATTTGCGTGCGTATTGCTATGGTAGCCAGTTGCAGTCTCTAGCGTACTGGCTTGCAGGCCGTAATTTGTAGGAGCTGGATATGTCACTGCGGGATAGAGACAAAGGGGTCCTCCACAGACTCTTACTACCTCAAGCCCCACTGCCGATATCAACACCCCACTTGCTAAAGATCACCATTACTTACTGGAAAAATGCAGTGAGATACACTGGACGGATGACACCGTATGATTCTACTATTCAGTTATTGGGTCTCCCTACGAGATCGAGACTGCTCACTAACTGTGCGTTGCAGAAGTGGGCGGACACGGGTGTCACCACGATAGCAGATTTTTTTTCGGAGGGTGTGTTAATGTCCCATGCAACATTTGTGCGCGCACATGGTGCCTCTGATGCACTGTTCTGTTACATGAACACGTATCCAGATACATATGCACCACCTGGTCACCTCACGACACTGAAGCACGTACGAATACGCTACTTACCATGCAGTACCTCGTGGGTAACGGGGCACGCCTGACAAAATGGTTGACTTACGGAATTCGAACTGAGAAGGCGATCTCACTACAACAGTTGCGGGACAGGTGGGAAGTGGACATTGGCCGTGAACTTACAGTTCAGGAATGGGACACCATACTGGGATACCCCAGGAAAGTATCTCGTAATCCAAAATTTAAATGTATTCAACCGATGCTGTTGCATAGAGCTTATTTAACCCCTTTGCTGCGGCGGCAATCCCGCCGCAGCGCCAGGGGGGGTGTGGGGGCCGCGCGGCGCTCCCATGCTCGTGACGGAACTGCTCCGTCACGAGCCTCAGGCGCACTGTGCTTGTGACGGAGCGGTTCCTTCACGGCCCCGGCCGCTCATTAGAACGCGCCACCGAACTTAAAAGAGAGGAATATAGTGTCCTATGAAAAACAACGATTTCCTTGAGCTGGAATGCAATGATGGAGGAATATGCTGCGATAGATATATTATCCTATTAGGGAGCGATGTCAATAATATGGGGGGCTTGGACCACCACCACGAAGCATGTGGGCTTCTCATAACACCAGTGGGCTTTATAATTAGTCGCTTAGCAAGACTGCTTTGTACACTTCAGACAGACTGTGGGACCGAAACATATAAGATTTTCCTATAGATATGTATCATTATTACAGCCGATTATGGCCGAGCGTGGGGGGGAGGGACGGGCGGGTGAGTTGTGCTAGATTGTTGTAAAGGTAATGGATATTGATAGAGCTAATTGATAATGATTGGTTATACTGTTTCACTAGTGCAACCGGCAATGCTGTTAACTACCTGGACTAGATTGCTGTTCCTGATTCATATGACGGTTTTAGACTTCTATACATAGGTATGCAGGAACGCTCATAGATCTTCGGCATTCCAGAGGTGTATTTCTTTGAACTGTTTGTAACCATGCATAACTAAGTTAGTTACCACTGTGTTTGCGCTGTGCTATAAACTGAGTAGCGAATTGTTGTATAACAATCAATAAAAATAAATAAAATTAAAAAAAGACTGGACTGGTGTACTGGCATCAGGGACACCACCCTCACCAGCCAGTTGTACAAATACAGAAAATAATAGTCAACTGAGCTTCGCAGAGAAGATGTCATGACCACCAGGTCTTTTGTAAAGATGCGTGGGGCTTTCATCAGCCCAAAATGGGATGACTGCAAACTGGGACGCTAACCGTCAATGTTAAGTAGTGGGGCAGGAAGAACTGGAAGATGAAAGCAGGCCAACAGGACATGACTCAGTGACGGCATCTTCAACCTGTTCTGTCCAATAAACCGATTCAGACCAAGAAGCAATGGGTACAACGATGCACCCCCTTTTTCTAAAGCCACCTCTTCTATGGTCCCTTCTCTCAGCAAGGCAAGGACTTCTTCTTCCAGGACGGATGGATGAGATGGCAAACACTCTCTGAACGAAAGTGGGTAGTCTAATGGGGAGGAAGAGACAGCCTAGACAGATCAGCAGGATAGCCCAGAAGTCCATTGTGATCACATCCTACTGAGAGACAAAATTGGAGATTCTACTCCCAGCAGAAGATGATGCTGTGAGGGCTAAAGGTCAGAAGTGTGGAGGTAGCAGAGGCCACAGGATTATGGGGACTGGATGTGCTGCAGTATAGATTCAATTCGCCTTAAAAAGGTACAGTACATTTGCTGTAGCATTCCGATGGGCTCAGACGGCTACTACTGTTGAAACTGCACAGCTCTAGAACAACAACAGCACTACTGATGCTATAGGGGATGTAGACCTCCTGTTCATGAAATATTTCATGTAGGAATCTGCCTTCTCTCTAACTAGCTGCTTGCCATCAAACAGCAAGCAAGGAATATTATCGACAAATTTACCTGTGAAGTAAATGCACCTCAGATATTAAAAACACAACGTAAATATTCTCATGATGTGCTTGCCTTGATGTAATGACCCTGATATAAAGTTTGACAAAATAATGATTGGCAGGACGGTGGGCACAAACGTAGAGAGGAATGAACAAATGGATCGGGGGAATTGATTAAAGCCTCTACAAGCATTCTTCCCCAGACCAGAACTCTTTTAACTGGGAATTAGGATAATACACTCCTTGCTCTCAAAGAACGCCATGTTCAGGTAGCTCTGAAGTGGATGATGGAAAGCACAGAGGAGAGGAGTTGGGACTGCAAAAAGAAATACATTCCTCCTGACTGCTCCCCTCCCATCTGCGCTGCTGTCAGAGAACAACTGTTTCAGGTGTTTGACCTAAAGTGTGTAAGGTCAAGGTCATATCATAACACAATAGCTTGACTTGAAAAAGAGCCCTGGTTCAACCTATGTAAAGGCCGAAACACTAAACATGCAGATGGGGACATGTATGGCTAGTGTCCATCTTTTTTGAGTTAAACATTTTTAAAGAGTGATAAATGGTTTGTAACTCTAGGGGGTTAGAATCTGCACCGAGCACTGAAGTGTATACCTGCACACTGGCTAGAACCTTTACCAAGAGTCTCACCATTGCTTTAATATGCATGTTGTGTATTGACTGGCTCCTTCAAATTTTTACTTTCATTGGTCTTTAAATTATAAAGGTTTCTGGTTCCATAATGATTCATTCCTATTCTTCCGCTATGCAAACTGATATGGGATTAAAGCATCATCACATATAGAATTACTGAAAAACGTTATCAACTACCAATTTTTGTCAAAGGCATGTTTACCACCTGGGATTGTAAATGCAAGGACAGTTGGTTCATTTAGTTGCACATAACCGGATCTGAAATAACTGCCCCAACATGATGGTGTCAAAGGAGTATTTAAAAAGCTCAGTTTAAACGGACAACTTGTAGAAAGCTTATTCATCAATTTGTTGTAGACATTATGTCCAAGCACACTACTGCTTTGTTGCACATGTTCATGTTGAAAACAGTCCAAAACTAGAGGCACAGCCTCGCTCATAACCCCCTCCCTCAAAATCACAGTTACCAGACCAAGCAACCCCAAGAGACTATCCCACTATCCTCCCTGAAGCCTCTTCATTGGAAGACAGACTTCTGACAGAGCACATAGACAAAAAAGCCATATCCCTAACATACTGCAAAATTATTAACAACCAACCTGACCCCATGCAGCTTCTCCGGGACAAATGGCAGAAAAAGGTGGGAGAATTGGATGGTACGGACTGGCAGGAGGCATTCGAATCCCCAAGGGAGGTGGCGATATCGTCTAGGTTGCGCCTCGTTCAACTTAAGGTACTCCACAGGATCTACTACACCAGGGGTCACACAATACAAGATAGGTAAGAATGACAACCAACTCTGCTTGGGACAATGTTGGGCAGTGGGTAAATTTTCTCACATGATATGGGAGTGTCCACACATAGCGACATACTGGGAGGCAGTTATGTCCACAATAACACGAGTAAGTGAGGCCCCGTTACCACCAGAACCCAGGCGTCGTCTTCTAAATATATGGGAGGCAACAGACCTTAATACCACAGGGAAAAGCTGGGTATGACAATAGCTAAAAGAAACATTGCCAAATACTGGGGGGCACGCATCACTCCCACTATAACAGAATGTTGTAATGGTGTAATGACATGGATATGGTTATGGTGGCCGAAAAAGCTGTATACATACATAGAGGGTGCCCCAAAAAATAGAATGACAGTGGGGAAAATTGAACACTTTCAGAGGTGATATATGCACAATACCCACAGTGGAAGACAGTTAACGAATCAAAAAGTGGCAAATAACGTAATTTGATTAATATACGCATGTAATAAAAATGTACAATGACTGTTGTAATGACGTACTGCACAACAATATGCACTATGTGAAAGTCGCAATGATTGCTAAAGATACGGCTACAAGTCATGTACCAAATAAAAAAGTTTAAAAAAAACATACTATAAGAAAAACAGACAAATGCTCATAGTAAAGATATATCTTTTATTTCACAAACAAAAATCACATTTGAATTAAGAATCGTGGTTGAGGGCACTGTATGAGGTTTTAAATTCTTTATGGAATCAGAGGAAGAAGACAATCATTGCCACACAGTCCTCTCCCTGCAATGGGATTTAGCCACCCATCTAGGTCCGCCCTTGTGGTTGGGTCCTGGCGGTGTATAAAATGTGCTTCGAGTAGGTTAGTCCAAAGGTAACTGAGCAGAGGAACCAGACGGCCTTATAATGCCTAGTGCAGACCTCGCTGGAACAAACCCCAAATGAGTAGCAGGTTATTCCAAACTGGACATCATAATATGCCCATATGTCAGACAAGTCTACAGGAGTGTGATATCCTGTCAGTGCAGGACCCCATCAGTCAGAATAACAGTGGTTCAGTACAGGCAAGCTGTATGTCCTTTTGATCTACACCAATAGAACAGGTATTGTGAGGGTTAAGAAATCACTTTGACTAACCCAATACACGCTTTTAATATGTTAAGTCTAGTAAGAACCAGCCCGACTCGAAGCACACAATTCTGAACAATGAGATTACTGCAGAAATCTTTTCCACTGTACCATAACCAGGGAAAGGTGCCCAGTGCCTTTACAAGCATATGTGGAGAGCTACATTTTTTTTTTTACAAAGAACATAATACTTCAGAGTTGGGTGCAATGATAAATTCTCACAGGGAAAAAGCACCAAGTCACTAAACAGTTGACACTGAAATAATTTCAAAATCTAACATTTAAAAACAATATCTGTTCAACATTAAGTAACAACACTACAGTCAAAAGATGCATAATTTCCCCCCAATTCTGCGCTTTCGTTTGACACTGAAAAAAGAACAGCCACACCAATATCGTCAGCCGCATGGTATGGTTGACGTTTATGACTAGGAAAGCTATTTCCCACCATCCAAGGCAACATTTTAAAATGTTCCTGAGGCATTTACTGGGACCAGGTAGCAAACCAAGCACAGCTGACAACATCAGTTCCAGCAGGTTACGGATCCCTTTCCATGCCACACACTTCAAATGTAGTTCCATGCTTTAAAACAAAAGGAAAACACAGAGGAAAAAAAGCACAAAAAATACTGAATCTTTTTTGGGGCATGGTATATGGCCCAAATGTATCAGCACACATGCAAGCCTGGCCACGCTCATGCAGCACTGGACCAGGGCACACAAGAGGAGAAAAACATGGATCTCTGAGATGAACACAAAAATGCAGAATTTCCAGGCAATATTATGGTAAAACCACGGGCTTACCTTAAAAAAACATATATTTTTTTAAATGTATAGGTTGTTTACACAACAAAACAATATATATTGTTGCTTATGATGAAATATTTTGATTCTAGCAGCAAACAAGCATTTTGTGTAACAATTCCTAGTGGTAAAAAGTTATTTTAAAGTTTTTTTTGTTGTTTCTTTGTTTGTTTACATCTTGAGACAATGAGGTTGTCACTTAAAAATTAAAACATGAAACAAATATTTAGTGGTTAAAAAAGAGAAATCAAGGCTGGTAAGACTTTCTTTGAATCAGCAGATGCAGTATGTACACGCATATTAAAAGACATAAATTACAAAATATTAGTTACTTTAGAAATACTCATTCTCTTCAGAATAATACTTGCGCAACACCAGTATAAGAAAAGATGCCCCCTTTTTAGAATTCACAAAATACCCAAGAAAATAGCAACATTCCCCAATTACAAATCTTATAAAAAGGGCAGAAAAAGTGGATAGTGTTTATTTGCGGACAATGCATGCACATTGGTTCTGGTCAACTGATCGTCACACAACCTGGCCGGACAGTACTTGTGTGAACAGATGCAGGTACAAATAGGAGGTAAACTATTTTCTGGGTTACAGAAAAAAATACAGATTATGACCCACATGCCATGCATATTACAAACACATAACCTCCCTTCCATACACTAAACTTCCACATGAAAATATACTTGAAACTACAGTTCACAGCTCACATTTGCAGACTGTCTTCATGCATTAATTATGAATCCCTGTAGGTTAGTCAAAAGACCCTGTAACGAAGGACAGTGCCAAGACATCCTAAATATTTTACTATGTCAATGCACTTAAACCGCTATTCATAGCACACCAAAGAAACAGAACATGCTGCTAAATATGAACTGTTTTCTAACTAAGTGAGGTAACTTGTCAGTCTTATGGCGGCAATTGAGTCTATGAGCAGCCATGTGATTTTGTACTAAGTGAGTACGGGTATAGTATAATCCGTTGGGCTAAAAAGGCCAGAATAAAATTATAGTAATGCATGGTTCCCCCCCCAAAAAACGCTTTGAAGTGAACTTTATTAGGAGACCCAGGGGAGACTGGGAAGCACCATGTGAAAGAACCAACCTCTAAAGCACTAAACAACTAAAAAACTCAGGATGAGTCACAAAAGTCTACTTTCCAAGCCTTGCATTAAAATGATTTCAGTAAACTTGAATGGTAAAATTAAACAGCTGTGCAGGAACTACTGACACGTACTATCACTGTTGATCTCAAAATAATATTTTAATCAGAAAAATGGTTTGATTTACATCATTAACCTAGAACAACACATATCATACAGAAAATGTAGGATGAGATATTAAGCATGCATACTGCACAGTTGGAAGAAAGGCAGGTGTTTCTAGTTGGAATCCACTCCCTAAAAGGCTAGTCATCTACTTGAGTTGTTCCGTCTCATTCTCCTTCTCAAAGTAGTTTTCCATTTTCAAAGCCAATAGAAACACAAAAGAAGAATAGAGGGGATACAGCACTCACAGAGATGGCTGTCAGCCTAAGGATTTGTATTAAATTGGTGCATATGACCCAAGGATATACGTCACTGCAAAAAGATTAACATATTACAAATGCAATGACGGCATACTCCGTCCATTAAGGAGGGTAGCATTAAGACAACCATGTCATTGTAGTCTTTTTGGACACAAAGATTTGTTGTGCAGACCCCTTACACTCTACACCAATTATTTCTCTGTTATTCCTCCCACCCCATCACACAAGTATATTTCTTGGTTTCTCTGGAAAGTTTACTATATATATTGAGCTTCTTTTTACGAAATACACATGCCTTTTTATTCTATACCCAAACCTCACCAGTCAGTGTTTGGTCATTTCATCTTTTCAACTATCCTTCCTTATTCTAACAGTCACTTTCGTATGGCCATTGCTTCTTCCTTCTGATATTTCTTTTTGCCTTCATTATGTTATTTTATATTTAAATCTGATGGATCATTTTAAAGTCTCAGCCTCCAGTAAGTAGAGTAGTACGTTGTTGTTCCAATGAGCGAGGGCACTCAAAGACATGGGTGGAACCATAAACTGGGCCACCACGCTTTCCAAAGAACTAGATCAAAGCCATAGAACAAGAAGGTCCGAAGAGCAGTTCACATTATGATGCTTGTGACTTCTCGTAGAAGGGTTCGCACAGCAGGCTACAAACTAGTACTTTTTTCCTTACGTCACTTGACACAAGAAACATTAATGAACTCTTCAGGTAACGTCAACCTCTTAAGTTAAATATAGAATCTCAACATGTGGGAATCTTTTTTCAAAATAAGTCACCAAAGATTGAAATTATAAAATGGTGCAGAATACCTCCATTTTGTGCTGTAGCCTCTGGCGCAGTGATACAAAATAAGCATTTAAAACAGCAAGAGGAAATTTGAATGCTTACATTTACGATGGTAATTATTAATTTGAAGATCAATCTAAGTGACATATTTTGCTAGTATGTACATGTTTGCGTCATGAGCTAAGTATATTTGTAACCTATGTATTAAGTAAAATGCATTCTTTTCCAAAGCTTCTTTCAGATGTATTACTTTGTTCCTATTGTGTAGGTACTATGTAGCGAAAAGCAATTGTACAGTGCTGAAATCTCATCCAATAGCTGGTGAGATAGCGTATGGCCAACATGCACTATAAAGCATTACCGATGTATGTCATGCATTGAAATAAAATATATGACTCATGTAAAGACCTGACATGCACATTTTTTTCATCTGTCAACAATTTCAACATCTCAAATAGGCAAGTCTAGAAGATAATTCATTCTAGGAAAGAATGAATCTTGTCAATGTCTAGCTTTCACTGTACGTTGCACTGAATTTCAATGGGGAAGAACGAATCTAAAATCTCAATGGAAGGGGTCAAGATTTTTTGAATAAACAGTCTTTGTGATAGAAAGGCAGGTGGCTAGGGTGCTTAGGAGCCACAACAACCCTTTCTACTACATCATCCGAATTGGAGAGAAGAAAAGGCTGCCACAGTAAATCTATTGGGTGTGGGTGCACCTGTAATAGGCCACATCAAATATTACCAGAAAAATCTTGGCGTACTAAATGTACATTACCATTCTCATACATGGTATCATCAAGAGATAGCATGGCTGGTGAGAGACATTGCTTTAGTAAAAGCATTCTCAAACACATACGAGCACATGTTCCACTTCAGATGTGCTCTATAGCTATACACTGAAGGAGAACTCTAATTGAAAGTTTTTTCTTTGGAAAAGGTTTTTTTGTGCGAAATGTAGAGAAGAACAGCTGCTGCAATACACGTTGTTGTGAGCACACAACTTTGTTCCCGTTCTTGAAGTGTTGCAGCTGTGGTGCCCTGGCAGATGTCAGAGGCCATCATGACAGGACGGCCTCAATGGTAAACCGCTCTGAGAATCTGCCCGAGTTTGCATGAGAGAATGGGTACATTTTTGATTGTTCAACAGAATCTCCTCCGAAGTAAAGATGCAATCAGCCTTCAATCATAGAAGATGGGTGGTCACACACTCCCTTATACTATGACAACTTTGCTGTGAGGGCCATTTTGCAATCAGTTTTCTCAAGTCAAGTTCGCAAAATAGCATGTACCTGACTGCTTCCTGATAATTTCATATCCCGCAATTTCTATATGACAAAAAGTAGTAGTCTACTGACTTGTATGACCGTTTTGGTTTTCTTCCTGTATGCAGTTCCAAAAGACGTACTTCAGCAAAGGTAATTTTGTTTTAAATTTTCATTAAGAACAGAAATACTCACCATGTTCTCTTTTTTGACAGAGAGGGAAATAGCTACGATGATTGACTACATAGACATAATTCAGCTTTGTTTCGAAGTTCCTATCCTTCCTGGGCCATGGCAATCCAATTTAAACCAAATAATACTCAAAAGTGGCTACGAAGAACACCACAGTGGCAGTAACTCAGCCACAATGTATGTACAAATAAAATGAACTGTGTTACTCGGCCCAGCATACATACCAACTGCCCTCACTTGCACATTCTGTACCACATTAATGCATTAAAACATCTTTTCTGAACACAGTGTATGCGTGCTCCATTTGAGCAATATCCTTTCTGACACAGCCAGCACCAATAAAGGTAAACTACTTAGCTTACTGCCACGAAACGTCGATTGAGGGTTTACTTGGCAAACATTACATTTTATTTTGCTCACTCTCAGAAATAAAAGTCCGAAATTAGAAATCATAGCTATTGTTTTTTTCCCCCCTTGGTACAACATCATGTAAAAATATTTGCTGATTTGAGACAAAAGGAATAGAAGCGTCATAAGTACTTTCTGTTTCAGTTCACACATACTCCTCAAGAGAGTACTGGAAGAACACATGAAAAATCTTTATCACCATCTTATTTGAGATTTTCGCTGGCACAATGTCTTACTCCAGTGTTTCTTCTCTTGACACTCGAGTGTATCGAGCATGGAGCAGAATCCACAGAATCCATTTACTACAGAAAATCTTCAAGTGAGTTATGACTGATTGCTGGCACGCTATCATCGCTGTCCAATCAGAATCTTGCCTTCGTGTTTCATGTACAATTTTCACTGTAGGTCTCACAACTAAGCCTCAGGCGAAATCTACAGATAACGCATTGACGTTCATCAATTAGGTGCAATGGAGTTCAGAGGACTAAGCATTTACATTGCCAACTTCCATTAGCATGTGCACGCTCTGCTGAAAACATTCTATAGTGACTTTCTTGGAACAGAAACAATTACCACATCTCGGGGTACCTTTGTAGTTGAAAGATGCAGTGGTGTGATGCTTCCAACAAGAATACAAGAGGTCCGCGTTCTCTTTTATCTGCTCAGGCTGTCAAATGCAAACAGTAAAATGAGGAGAAGCATCTCCATTTCACACTACAACTACTATATTGTGCATCGGTGAGGTTTAGTCGGCTCTAAAGTTCTCTAAGGTGTCGCTAAAAGGATTCCTCTAGTCTGAAATATCTTCCTGCAGTTATTGTTCTCTGTAACAGCAGTAGGTTCACTACTAGGAAGACATACAGCTGCCTAACAAGTCACGAACAATCAGTTTTTAGATCTGTGCACAGTTAAATATCAATAACCTGGTTTGTTGGTATTTCACTCCAGCCCTTCAAGCGGGACAGGTAGGCACCATAGTGCGAATAGGCATAGATAACAGCAATTTAGTTTATCAACTAAGAATTGTTAAAAATGCAACAAGGGTTTCAGAAAATATGCAGCAATATTCCCCACACACTCTTCTATGATGAAATCAGCAGATCTGAAGCAGGACATGGATCAATGTAACTTCAAATAAGTTCACCTGCCCTGAACAACCAAGATGTATTGGTAACTTATCGATTTCCATACAATCCAGTCTCGTTCATCAACAACAAACTCTAGTGTTTCAAATGTGCACCTAACGGTTTAAACTGCATACTATGGTACATGATTCCAGACAAAACATTTCAGTTCTACCAATTTAGAACTTATGAGAAGAGAAAAATGAAAACCTCAAATAAATCACAGTTTAGATAACTAAAATGGCGGGGACTGCATTCAATGTGTTAACTTTCTCACTGTATGCGCACAATTTACAATGTGTCTGATGCAACTGATTCATGAGGATGAATGTTTAACCTGTAAAACTGTCCTTAAGCCTTGGTTGAATATCCGCTACTGGTATTTAGTTTATTTTTAATGTAATTACTTAAATCTGTCAGTTATTTTCAGGATTTTTATTCATTTTCATCTCCATGCTGATGAGGTTTGAGTAATGACAACCACGGCTAACAATAAATCTTTAAAACAGAGAATACAAAAATGTTCATTTAAAATAGTACGGTCAGTGTTCTTGACAAACTGTTAACAGCATTCCGCATTCTTCTAATTTATTCACATCAAAAGAACCTAAAAGATGCCACAAAAAAGGCATATTTGGCCATACAGAGTAAACACCACCATGAATGTTATTTTGGCAAAAAAAAAAAAAAGTACAATTCATCGAATCGATTGGTTTAGAACTGTCCGGCGCTACTTGGATCGCACTGGAGGAGACGGACTATCGATGGATCACTTTTCGCTCCTCGGATGAACTCTTCGAGAGAAAGTTTTCCTGAAGAAAACAAAAACAAACATGGGATGAACAATGTGCTGTTTGACCATTTTATCTCATGCAACCTCATATGCAATGACATTCATATACCATGGTGCACATATATATTGTAACACACTGGTTTAAGAACATGGCTAGACATTTAGACCCTTTGGCCTCCTTGCACTGGGACCCAACTCTCCCATAAGACTGATAAAGCCATTTTCCACATCAAAATGGCCCAATAACATCACTTCGTATATGAGTGAAATTCTGAACATTACCCCGGGCTGCTAGCTTTCTCTCTATACACAGCCCCATGGCTATCGCCTGGTGAAAAGGAGCTAGAGTGTGGACTTCTTCACCATTTTTTGTTAATTTTTTAAGAAGAGTATTGCAATGTTTTTCAGTTGTGTTATGTTACATGATTTGTGAACTTAATCTCGGTTACCATTCCTTGTTGAGATGCTCTCCATACCAAATGAAGATCAGTAAGAGGGCTCTATTAAAGAATAAAATCATATCTATTTCGAACACTCACATATTGCTTAAAAAAGACAAATAATAGAGTACAAAAGGATCTCAGATGGAGCAAAGCAATATAATCATGATTGATACGAGACAATAACCAACTGATTTAATTTAAAAAACATGACTGACACCTTCTCAAATTGGAGAAAAAATAAAAATCACATTTAACTTTTTGAAGTTTATGATGTTTGAAGGGGTAGTATAATTTTACCATCAATGAAGACAAATGGAGATTAAGGACTAGCGCCCACCTTTAAGTTAAGAAGAAATCATACCTAACACTGACATTATCCCCTTCACAAAGGCTACATTAAATTTACCCCCACACTCCATAGTAACTGCAAAAGCATTGTTGGCAATTTTAACTTAAAGGATTTGGCTCTGATAAACACGAACAGTGATAAATATCTCTTTATCACCAATGTTTGCATCACATTAAATGTTCCGATTGATAAAACTTGAAAAATATAAGAGAATGTAAACACTATTCCAGCTTTGCAAACGTTTTGGAATTCACTCCTAACTTGGCATGACAGCCAGTTGGCAATGTGTCAGACATTAGTTACAACACATTATGTCACATCCCTTGCATGCAAGAAATTAAATCACTGAGCAAAGAAAATAGTAAAGGGGATGATTTAAAGGTACCACACCAAAATATGCATAAGAAACTAAACGAGGGCTTCACAGATTACTTTGTAGATAGCCAGCACAAGTAAGCAGTAGTAGAAGACCTTATTGTGATTAAGTGTAGGAACTGTTGTAACACATTAGCACAAACTTGACAAAGGAGCTATTGTGCCTTGCAGTCTAAATATGTAAGATCAAGGTCAGATACAACAGTAATCGTTACTTCAGGAAAAGGATACAGCTGGTTAATACGAGACATTGACCACCCATAGGCTGTCTTTTCATGGTAAAAAAGAACTCAAAAGTGGCTTTAAAAGAAGAAATAAGAGGCTTGGTTCAGTGACTTATCAGGCAATCATCCATCGGTAAGTGGATCACACCTCCTGTATAAAACAGGTAACAGGACCATGATCATCTAGAAATCCTTTGTTTCTATGGAGACTATGGTATTGCCTCTGAATTGTAAACCCACCTCTGACTGAAGACTGAGCCACAGGCAACAAAAGCACTGGAACCAGAAAAATGACATCCTGTATCACAGGAAGCAATACAATAGTATCAACCCAAAGGCACTAGCCAGGTGCACTCACCAGCTAGCCCTCTTGGAAATCTTGTGCGTGGTTCTAAGCAACACTTCAGAGATCGTTCCCGGTCACACTACAAAGAACCAACAATAAGTATCCTCTGCATTGATGGAAGCACTGGTTTGGAAACTAGACTTATCTTTGAAGGGGAAAAGACTAGGAATGTTCATAATCCATATATATATATATATATATATATATATATATATATATATATATATATATATATATATATATATATATATATATATATATATATATATATATATATATATATATATATATATATATATATATATATATATATATATATATATATATATATATATATTTATCTCTGTACCAACAACACCCTGGCCTCTACACAGAGTAGAATGCTCAGGTAAAACACAAGATTTCTATCTGCTGGTATTTCAGCAGTCTTGCGTCGGTATCCCAGCTGCCTCAATATCGGAACATCTCATTTAGTAGTTGTAGAGCCAGCTAGCAATTAAAGAACCTAACACAGCAGCAATTTTCATGAAACCAAGCAATTTGTTTAGATGGTACGTGTTCTGAATCAACAAAGTATATACATGTAGGGGAGCAAGCGCTATATTATAAATGCAAACCATTCCCTCCTCCAGCCCTCCACTATCCTTTTCTATCCAAATAACAGACTAAGATATCCACTGCTCAAATTAATCTCATATTTCACTATACTAATTCATCACTAATCCCTTTTGGCCTCCGGAGTAGCACACTACTTGCCGAAAAAGCACCTCAACGCCTCAGCAGGGATAGTAAACGCTATATAAAAGCAATTACAATACAATTTAGAGCACTTTGTTGATCTCATGCATTATTTGTGAAGCTCCCTTTGGGTCACTGGCCCAACATCTGTTCTTTGAATGAACGTAAAACTCAAGTGAGCTATGGAGTGAACGTAAAACTCAAGTGAGCTTTGGAGTGCCCAGGAATGCTGTTGCCTAAGCGGTGCACATAGTTCAGCTAGATTCAAGAGGACGCAAATTCTAGCGTTGACTGTACTTTTTCAAATTCAGCTTCAACTGAAATACGTGAAGCAACGGGATATAGTAATAAACTGATGGGAGAAGACTGCTGCAAACTAGAAAAGCCAGGATTGTGACCTTTTGGACAAAGCCAAACTGTACAGCTGGGATGCATAAAAAACACACAGGAGAGCCTAGCGTCATTATGGCTGATAGAAAATAAGTAACTGAGATATGGCAACTACCTGTACGATGATTTAGTCACTCACATATCTCGCCATCACAAGGTAACTACCGTTTTTGTTATTAAGAAGTTGTACACAGGTGTTCTAAGCAGTTCCTGTTGTCTGATACTGTTAGCATTGGTATATGTAAATAGTGTAATGAGAAGGAATCAATAGCTTATGAAGGAGTAGTTTCTGTCCTGTAACTCCAGTTCTGTAGTAGGGGTATCTCTGTTATAGTAATAATCTAGTGAATAGTCCCGCCCATGTGCGTGGACCCCGGAGCAATCACAAATAATCTCTTAAGTAGTCAAAACATGCAGAACTGCACCGACACTTAAGAGAGAATTTAAAGACAGATAATGCAGCCTATATCCACAGGCCACACTGTCCAGTACTTCAGCTAGAAATTCCACCAAAACCACAAACAGCACAGCCTGTCCAGGTTTCTCCAAGAGAAAAACCTTGCTTTTAACAGCAAAACCCTCTGGAATGATAGAGAGGAAGAAGTGGACAGACAAGCCCCATAGGCTGCCATTATGTGGCTCAGAACAGGATACTGTGCCTTTAAGAGAACTTTCCAGAAGTCTCACAGTATCCCAGAATGCACTGCAGGTCCCTTTACCTTCAGTTCTTTTTGAAGGCGTAACACGCCAGACCTGTAGCATTCCTTACATGAACATCTCTCTCCACCGGGGAGGAGGGCTGGCGCTTATGACTATAACAGAAATACCCCTACTACGGAACTGGAGTTACATGACAGAAACTACTCCTTCTGTAGTAGGAGATCTCTGTGTATAGTCATAATCTAGTGAATAGAATGGCAAGCCAATCCCCACATCAAAGCGGCGGTGGAGAGAAGAAAAGATAACGCCACTACTGTGCAAACAGATTTCACAGCGAAGCCTGCCCAACCTGAGCATCTGCCCTGGCATCAGTGTCCAGACAGTAATGCTTAGCAAAGGTATGGACCGACTTCCAAGTGGCCGCTTTGCAGATCTCTGCAATTGGAACATTACGAAGCAAAGCAGTCGTGGCAGCTTTGCCCCAGGTGGAATGAGCCTTAGGTTTACCCCCTAAGGTCTTATTAGCCTTTTGATAACACAATTGTATACAGGACACAACCCACCTAGAGATGGACTGTTTAGAGGTAGCAAGACCGGTCCTGACTGATCCATAATTGATAAACAACTGGTCCGACCTACGAATATCTTTGGCTTTATCCAGATAAAATTTCAACACCCTCCTAACATCCAGGGAATGCAGAGACCGTTCCGCTGGAGAAGAGGGATTCTGAAAGAACGTAGGTAACGTTATAGTCTGGTTAACATGGAAATCCAAAATAACCTTTGGAAGAAATTTAGAGTGAGTACGCATAACAACCTTAGCAGCATGAAATACAGTATAAGGTTTTTGGCAACACAACATCTGAATTTCACTCACCCTGCGGGCCAATGTAATGGCCACGAGGAACGCCGCCTTCCAGGACATGTGCTGCAACAAAGCCTTATGAATAGGTTCAAAAGGCTCCTTCATCAATCTGGACAGCACCACATTCAATTCCCATGAAGGCGAAGGAAGCCGGACAGGAGGGAACACTTTCTTCAAGCCTTCCAAAAAATCCTTAATCACAGGAACTTGGAAAAAAGAAGTCTGTGAAGGACATTTCCTGTAGGCAGTCAACGCAGCTAGATGAACCTTAATGGAATGGACATTAAGGCCAGACTGCGCCAAATTTAGAAGGTAAGGAAGTATGACATCTTCCTTACATGTCGTCGGGTCATAGCTCTTGGACTTGCACCAGATACAAAAACGCTTCCACTTGTAAGCATAGGAAGTCCGAGTGGAAGGTCGTTTAGCTCCTTCAGTATGTCCATACACTCATCTGGTAGATTCAAATGGCCATATTGCACTATTTCAGGAGCCATTCCGCCAAACTCAAAGACGAGAGATTGGGGTGCACCATCTGCCCCCCGAACTTCGTGAGAAGGTCCGGCCGGCACTGCAGCCGTATGTGAGGAAGGAGGGACCGGTGAAGCAAGTCCGTGAACCACCACTGCCTGGGCCATTCCGGGGCAATCAGGATCATCTGCGCCCTGGACTGGGACAGCTTGATGAGCACCGCCAGAATCAGGGGAATGGGTGGAAAAGCGTACAGAAAGCTGTTCGACCAGTCGATCCATAATGCATTCCCCAGCGTCCCCTGCTGGTAGTACCTGGAGGCGAAGTCTCGGCCTTTGCTGTTTTCGGCCGTGGCTAACAGATCTACGTCTGGAGTCCCCCCACCTTGCGAAGACTTCTCCTAGCACTTCGTCGTTTATGACCCATTCGTGGTTTTCCTGAATCAGTCTGCTCAGTGCGTCTGCCTGAACATTCTGCACACCTGGTAGATGGGTGGCCGTTATCGTCATTCCTCTGGCCAGAAGCCAGCGTCAAATCGCATGCGCCTCCTGTGACAGAGTGCGTGATCTCGAGCCCCGTTGCATGTTGAGGTAATACATCGTGGTCGTATTGTCCGTTTGTACAAGCAGAGAGTTGGTCCGGAAGGACGGATGAAAGGCCTTCAATGCCAAGTGAACAGCTCTGAGTTCCAGGAAATTGATGTGGTACGTGGACTCCGTCAGGGACCACGTTCCTTGAATCTGTAAGTCTCCGGAGTGCCCCCCCAGCCGTGGAGAGACGCATCCGTCACGATAGTCTGTGTGGGAATGTCCTTGTGGAAGGGAACCCCTCTGAGGAGGTTCTCCGCTGAACACCGCCACTTCAGAGACTGAAGAGCATGCAGAGGCAGTCGTATCTTGTCGTCCCAAGACCCCTTCCTCTGATCCCACTGATCCTCCAAGCACTCCTGCAATGGTCCCATGTGCAGCCATGCGTGTGGCGTGAGGAAGATGCAAGAGGCCATCGACCCCAGGAGAGAAGACACCGTCCTCACTGTTGTAGATGGAGTGGTCATAAGAGCCTGAGCCTTCCGAAGGAGTGATAACCGTCGCTCCTCCGAAGGAGACACGCTTGCTGACAGCGTATTGATGGAGGCTCCCAAGTACTATATGCACTGGACCGGCGTCGGGACAGACTTGGACATGTTGACGTGTAACCCCAGCTTGTTCAGGAGAACGCACGTCTTCTGGAAGTGCGCTTGAGCTTCCGAAAAGGAGGAGGCCTTAATCAACCAATCGTCCAGGTACGGGTAGACAAACACCTTGTTCTTCCTTAGGTGTGCAGCTACCACTGCCATGCACTTCGAGAACGTTCTGGGCGCAGACTTCAGCCCGAATGGCAGTACTGTGTACTGATAATGATTGGCGCCGACTTGGAATCGCAGGAACTTCCTGTGTTTGTGTGCAATGGGCACATGGAAGTACGCATCCTGTAGGTCTATAGCACATAGCCAGTCTCTCTGTTGCAGCTGAGGATAAATCTTATGCAACGACAGCATGCGAAACTTCTCTCTGCGAATCCACTTGTTTGCTTGTTGCAAATCCAGAATGGGCCTGAACTCGTTCTTGTCCTTCTTGCGAACCAGAAAGAACCGGGTGTACAGACCTCTTCCTCTTTGAGACAGAGGTACGTCTTCCATCGCCCTTTTCCTTAACAGGATATCGGCCTCCGCCTGGAGCTCGCGCAGTTGAAACTGCGAGCTGACCGGTGGAATTGATGGAGGTGGGCTAGTGAACCGAAGACTGTATCCATTGCAAACAATATTCAGCACCCACTTGTCCTGAGTGGGTAACGGATGTGGGGGAAGTAACCGCTCAGGTTCGAGACCCAGCTGGGCCTTTGCTCGCTGCTGCGGACTGCAGGCCGCCTTTACCCTTCTGGAAGGGCTTCCGGAACTGTTGCTGCTTTTGTTGCTGCTGTCCCGAAGTCTGCCCACGCCCTCTGCCCTGCGCCCCAAACCGTCTCTGGAATGGGTGGTAGGTCTTCTTCTCCTTGGGCTTCTCCAACCAGACAGCCGTCAGGGTCTTGGCCTCCGCCTTCATGCGGGCCATTTCGTCATCCGCATGCTTGCCAAACAGGGTTTCCCCCGAGAAAGGCGGATTGGCCACCCGCTGCTGAGCTTCCGGCTTGAGCGATGTAAGTCGAAGCCAGGCGTGGCGTCGTTGGTTGACACCATGACAGTACCCATGTGCCGCCAGAAGAGACGTATCAGCAGCCGCGCTGATTCGACACCAGCATCCCCTCCTTCAGGATCTCTTGAAAGTCCTCTTTCTTCTCTCGGGGAAGGAACTCAGCGAATTGCTGGAGGGACTCCCATAGGGCACGATCGTATCGCCCTAGCAAAGCCGCAGCACTAGCCGCCTTCATCGCAGTAGAGGCCATCCCACAGACCTTTCTGCCTGCCGAGTCGATCCATCGGCTCTCCTTATCAGGAGGTACAGTAGAAGACTGGGAGGTGGCATGTTGCTTCCTAGCCGCCACTATGACAGAGTTCGGAGTCGGATCCATCCGAAGAAAAGCCGGGTCGGAATCCGGGGCCCTGTACTTCTTAAGGAGCCGGGAGGGAGCGGCCTTCATCACCGCAGGGGTGAGAAACAACTCCTCTGCGGGCTCTACCAATCCTGGCACTAGAGGCAGTAAAGGTCGAGATACGTGCTTTTTATGCAGTGTCTCGAAAATCACGGATGTCGTGGGAGTAGGCACCATCACCGTGATACCCAACTTAGCTGCACCACTCAGGAGAACATCCTGGAATGTGCTGATGTCGTCCACCGGAGACACTCTCGTCCCCGGGGATTCCGACAAAGTCGGTGAGTAGGTTCTGGTCCCGGAAGAGTCCATGCGGGACCATGATCTTCGCCTCCTGTGACGCCGTCTTGATCTCGTTGAGGACCTGTGACGACTCCGCGATCTCCCCCTCCGACCGGAGCGAGATCGCGACCTCCTTGGTTTCTGGCGCTCTGCCGGCCTCACAGGAGTGGGCGACTTTGGCCCGGCTGGGGTCCTCGGCCGAGGGGTCCCCTTAGGAGGCGTCGGATTTCGAGGCAGCAAAGCCGTCCTCGGAGGAACTAGAAGAGGCCTTTCAGACGGAAGCGGAGGTTGAGGTTGAGGATGAGGTGGAAGTGGAGGCGGGGTGGGAGCCTGCGGAGGAGGTCCCCTGGGCAAGGGGGGAGGGGGGCGTAACCGACTTCGGCCTAGAAGGCGTATACACTTCAGAGTACACCGAGCCCGGTGATCTGCCTTCCTTTCTAGGCTGGGGCGCTGGAGAATCCCCTATGGGCACCTGCCGCCGGCTAGACTGACTCCTGGCGCCAGAACTCTTTCTGCGCCTCTTTGGCGTCGAAGAACGTCGACCCGACGGCAAGCGCCTCCTCCTCGACGGCGGACGCCTCCTCGACGGCGACCTTCATCTCTACGGCGAGCGTCTCCTCGACGCCGAACGCCTGTGTGACTTTGACGTCCTCGACGTCGAGGATCCCCTCGACGACTACTTCCTTCTCTTCGCCGAACGGCGGTGTCGGCTCGGCGGCGAGCGCCTACGCCGGGCCACCTCTCGACGTCGATTACTCGACGATGAAATCGTCACCGGTGATCTCGACGGCGGTCTATTCAGTTCCCTCGACGCCGCTTCAACCCAGAGCCCTGGGGAGACGGGGAACAGAATGTAGTCTTCCCTCTCGACGCCGTAGTCGTTGCAATCGACGCCGACGGAGAATGGGGACGTTTGCTGGTCTTCCTGCCCCTGGGGAGCCCCCCAGAGGCCTCAGCCTGGGCAGAGGAAGCCCTTCCAGACCCACCTTGTGCCTTCAAGTCTTCTGTCTTCCAGGCCTTGGAGCCTGATCTTCATCCTATCTCTCAGGGTCCTGCTAGAGAAGCCCTGGTAAATGTCACACTCCTCTGGGACATGAGATGAGGGAAGGCAGATGATGCACACCTCGTGTGGGTCCGACTTGGCCTTCTTCCTCGAGCACTCTGGGCATTTGTCAAACAGTGCAGGCATATTGACAAATAAAGAGTGCACCAAGACACACACAAGGAAGAAATACCAAAGTACTTCAAGAAAAGCACTCAACTTGAAAAAGTGAAAAAATCACCAATAAACCCTTGAAAAGGGAGAGCTCAATGCTCCAGGGTCCTGCTTGCAGGAGCCGGAAAAAAGAACTGAAAGTAAAGGGACCTGCAGTGCATTCTGGGATACTGTGAGACTTCTGGAAAGTTCTCTTAAAGGCACAGTATCCTGTTCTGAGCCACATAATGACAGCCTATGGGGCTTGTCTGTCCACTTCTTCCTCTCTATCATTCCAGAGTGTTTTTCTGTTAAAAGCAAGGTTTTTCTCTTGGAGAAACCTGGACAGGCTGTGCGGTTTGTGGTTTTGGTGGAATTTGTAGCTGAAGTACTGGACAGTGTAGCCTGTGGATATAGGCTGCATTATCTGTCTTTAAATTCTCTCTTAAGTGTTGGTGCAGTTCTGCATGTTTTGACTACTTAAGAGATTATTTTTGATTGCTCCGAGGTCCCCGCACATGGGCGGGACTATTCACTAGTTTATGACTAGAACAGAGATCCCCTACTACAGAAATTAATTTCATATTGATTTTTTGAATATGCTGCCATTTTTCTAAAATAAAAAAAGTGAGGGCATCGGTAGAAAGACAAGCTAACATCTAGCTCAGTTTAGAATTGGACTGCTTTCATTTTGCCGTTTTTTACAACAGTTATTTTATTCTTTCGCAGGGGAAGGGGCTACTGACAGGGGTACGCAGAGACTAAGGGCCAGATGTAGGTAGGGTTTTACCGGTCGGTAACGGCCGAATTCGGCCGTTACCGACCGGTATTTGGCATTTGATATGTAGGGGCAGGTAAACAGGGAAAATCGGTAATTTTACCGATTCGGTAAATATACCGGTCGGTAAATTTACCGACCGGTATATTTACCGAATCGGTAAAATTGATATGTAGGTGGGACTCTTCTGAGTCCCACAAGGCCTACAAAATCGGTATTTTACCATCAAATTGTATTTGATGTTAAAATACCGATTCAGGTGTGCATGCACATGTGTGCATGCACACCTGTGCCATATGACAGGCAGACCTGCCCTTAGGGCAGGTCTGCCTGCCATATGGCCCCCGAACCTTTTGTGGGGGTGCTAGAGGGTGTCAAAGTGACAACCCCTGCACCCTTGTCAAAATCGGTATTTACCGAATCGGTAAATACCGACCGGTAATGCCCCATTCATTCCTATGGGCTTCAAAGCCCATAGGAATGAATGGAGCATTACCGGTCGGTATTTACCGAATCGGTAAATACCGATTCTTAACGATTCGGTAAATGGAACATCTGGATGTTCCTACATACCCCCACTTCTTATTTACCGATTCTTAATTACCGAATCGGTAAAATTCGGTAATTAAGAATCGGTAAATAAGTTTTACCTACATCTGGCCCTAAATCTTTGTCTTCTGTGTTACACATTGACAGGAGTCTGCAGAGACTAAATCTTCGCCCCCTGTGTCCTATAGGCAGGAATCCACAGTGAATAAATCTTTGTCCCTTGTGTTACATACAGAAAGGAGTACGCAGAGAAAATATCTTGATCCACTGTATTACACGCCAATAAGAGTCTGTAGAAACTAAATCTTTGTCCCATGTGCAACATATTGAAAGCAGTACACAGAGACTAAGCAAGCCTTGGTTCCTTGTTTTACGTACTGACCGGGGTTCACAGAGATTAAACCTTGGTCCCTGGTGAAATGTACCAAGGGGATTCTGAGAGACTAAATCTTGGTTGCTTGCGTTAAATACAGACAGGAGTCCACAGAGACTGAATCACGACCCCTTAACTTTCTTACATACTGACGGCAGTTCACTCAGATGTGCTAGGACACAGACTACATTTTGGTCTGTAGTGTTACTTACTGAGAGGAATACATGGAGACTAAATATTGGTTTGTTGCGTTACACACAAAGAGGAATATGCAGAGACTAAATCTTGATCTGGTGTGTTACTTACCAAGAGGAGTACCTATAGACTAAATCTTGGACACTTGTGTTACATCTGACAGGAATCAACAGAGACTAAATTTTGGTCTGTTGTCTTACCGAGAGGAGTTCGCAGAGACGAAGGGCCTAATTTAAATCTTGGGGGTTGGGTTACTTCGTCACAATGGTGATGGGTATTCAGTCCGCCGAAATATAAATTCCATGGGCTATAATGCGATTTATATTTTGGCGACCAGGATATCTGTCACGTTGTAATGAAGTAACCCATCTGCCAAGATCGAAATCAAGCCCTAAATCTCGGTCCGTTGAGTTATATACCAACAAAAGGCCAGAGAACCAAAAAGGTTCCAGAGGCCTGGAAACTGTTAACCACACATTTAACAGCGCAATTTCAGAAACCCATTTTTAACAGGACATGAGTGAACCAAGCCACACTATTTCACAAGTCATTCATTAAACAAAAGAACATGCGAACCTTAAAAGATATTTTTCAGTCGTGATTTTTCGTTACAAGAATATAGGGCAGTTCAGCAAAAAAGAGGATTTCCTCTTCCACAATCACAGACACCTCTGTAGGTTGTATGTTATTACAACGCATTCCGTTGCAACGCATGCCTTTACTACGCATGCGTTACAACGGAATGTTTTTTCAACGCATAACCTTTTCCTCTAATTCTTGCGTGGTGACGTCGTACGTCGTTAAGAAGAAACGGAAGTTTATTTCCGTTTCCTCTAAAAACGACGACGATTGCCTGCACATTCTGACGTGATTTCAGGTGAGGTTTTTATTTGGGGGGGGAGACCCCCCCAAGCCCCCCTTGTTTATTTTGAACCTTTACCACATATACCTTTACTACATACCTCGTAGTAAAGGTATGCGTGGTAAAGGCTTTCGTGTTAACCACGCATGCGTTGTAATGCATGCGTGGTTAATGTATTTGTGGAAACGGCCGCGTTGTAGTGGTCGTTTCCCCCTCTGTACTGATATGATCTTCCATCTTAGCTATATTGCATCTATTGGAACTGATGAAGCAGGTGAACTGCTGAATCTTTCTAGAGGACACATACAACTGTGTTCAACACCTTTGAGAGAAAGAGCCACATAATAATAATAATAATCCACATTTGTAAAGCGCGAACAATCCCCCGTAAGGGTCTCCAGGCGCTGGGGGCCGTCGGGAAGATAAAGCAAGCTATTGCCCAGAGTCACATGGTGCTGGTCTAATCTGCCGCCGGCGATCGATTTGTGATCCCCAGATTCCATCGTCAGTCGCTCTGGCTGCGGCGACAAACCTCTCCCACCTCTAATTGAAGAATTATATGAGAAATAGATCATGAAAAGACTTAGTTACTGCATCATAGGTGCATGCAGAGGAGTGCGGGTTAGATTAAATTATTCATTTGAATACCATAGGTTCATGATTTACTTAACTGCATTGGTATATTTTAACGTGTATTAGAAAAATTAAAGTGATGACTCCCGTATTATAAAAAAGATTAATAAACTATCTTCATTCATAACAATGTTTGAAGAATTAACAAAACTAATGTAATCTAGATGACATTATGTGTGTATTTTAGTCTCATTTTGAAACTCCATGTTTTGCATACGTGAAAATGTGCACCAAGTAAGAAAAGAAAATAAGGTGCTACACGTTAATTATGAGATCAAATGTTTTATAACTTTCAGAGAATAATTTTCATATATGTACTAATGAGAATTACTAGAAACTAAAATACTTTTTCATATGTTGAAATAATTCTTTATTTTCGCACTTTGAAAATGTAGTAATATGCAATAGTTACAAGTGCTAATTTCAATGAAACTAAAATTCTATATGAGAGCAATTAGGTTGGATGAAAGATATAAGGTTTTATAAACTTCAGAATGTAATGTATACTATTATTTCATAATCTATATTTTATTAAACAATTTCAATTTAGGCCTTCATTTTCCTTACTTTGCTCGATTTCTGTTCTCATGGAAAGGCTTCGTAAACTTACCATGTGGAATGAAACTATGTTTCATAGAGAGAATTCAATTCCTATGATCATAGAGACTACTTGCAACCTTTTTGATACTTTGGGAACATCTGCTGCGAGAAATTGTCCTCTTGAACCCACTCATGTGCTTCTGCAAAAGGACTATTGTTGAAAATCATATACACTGGATGGTTTGTTGGCTTGTGTGATGATCACCACCTTTTTGCTATAATATGTGTCTTCTTGATGCTGCAGGACAATCCCCATATACGAATAGACCAATGAACTGAGATGAGGTGACCCAGGAGGTGTCACCCTGGAACTTGGGAAAATATAATACACATTCTGTGACAGAGTAACGGGAGACTTTTTTTCTTCCTTTCTTTGGAGATCTTCTAAGTATGCGGACTGAGAGACATCATTTGTTCCTTGCGGACTCCATTGGCTGATGTATACGCTGTGTGCACTATTTCTGGACTCTTGGAAGAGAACCTTTGAGCTGAGATGGTTAATGAACTTTCCTGAACTCTTCTAGAACTTTGGTAATTGATGGCCCAAAGTATAATTTTGATTATCCTGCACTCCTAAATGTAAATGCCTGATATTGATCTATTTACTCTTCTTAAAATTACTCATACTTACACCATCCTCAAATCATGTTTTTCTCTCTCTATATCTTGTATTCAAATACGGATTGTGCATTTTAATTGAATATTAATGTCTCATGGGATTCTGAATAGGGATTATAATGTTACTGTTTGGCATAGCTCTAACTGAATTATTGGTTTGGATGACCTTAATCGGACTGAATTTCTTAAGGAGATTTGGTTATAGCTGTGATAATCCTGTATTTGTATAGTGTAGTCTTGAGGGTTATATACATGAATCTAATTACCAGTTTGTAGGTCAGTTACCCAATTCCTGGTCATAATTGGATAACTGGATTGGATCCCCTACATCCGACCCTTCTCAGAACGATTCAAGATACGTCAGAGGACCAACTGAATGAACTTGAGGTTTAGCGTCAGGAAATAAAGTGAGTCAAAGATAAATGGGCCCAGTGGCCTTACAACAGTTATGCTGGTAGCACAGGATGGTTTATTCATCGGATGAAGTTAGGATATGAGGGTCCCTACTGAGACCCCTATTGACACCCCTGCACAAAGACTGCCCACCTCTGCCCTAACCCAACGCTCATGTCCAGTAGAAGAAGACCATGTGCCAGTACCGATGGAGGAGTATGATTATGATGGTTTAAAGCAGTGGTGCGAGTATCAATAGGGCTCTGTGTTGCAAATGCTTAAAGCTTAGATTGCAATATTATGACGTGGCTGTATGAGGTTATATGAAGCGATTAGAGTCCATGTTTGAGTGATCCACTTTGTGGCAAATAGTTGAAGTTGCTATCGGGTCCGTCGTGACCGAAGACCCCGGAATATAGACCTATGGGTGGTCTCAGTATGGAGTAAGTGGTCGGCTGTTGTTAAAAGGTGCTGTTCATGAGGCGTCATCGGCTGTATCACCAAGTGA
The DNA here is from genome assembly GCF_964261635.1 of Lissotriton helveticus. Lineage (NCBI taxonomy): Eukaryota > Metazoa > Chordata > Amphibia > Caudata > Salamandridae > Lissotriton > Lissotriton helveticus. The sequence goes on along the minus strand of NC_136063.1, from coordinate 407,697,195 downwards.
AGGGAAATGTGTTTGTGTATGTGAGGCTTACGGTTGTTACAATTGTTTTCAGTGCATGGAGAAAATATTGCATCAGCCTGAGTGAGATCGCGCTGGTCAAGGTCTCACTTGAAGTGTACGTAAAGTAGATTGGATTATTGTAGTTGGTTAGTAGCTGGCATTGTGTGAAGTTTTGCTTAGAGAAGAAACGCCGATGAAGGATTGTAAAGGAGGGGTTGCCCCTGCGAGGAGTAAGATTGACATTACAAGGTGCAGCGCTGGTATTTGTTGGTTGGTATAATGCGCGCTGCGATAGGCTGACTATGTCACCGTGCCCCATTGGCTGGAGGGAAAATAAACAAAAAGGGTAGGTGAAATCGACTGAGGAGAATTATTTGTGAAGGACAAGATTTATAACTGCCTAAAAAATTTAAACCCTAAAAAATTTGAAGTTTGATCCAGGGAGATGCACCTATACCCGCTAGGGGTGGGATACCCATACCACCTGAGGGTACACAAGCATTGTATATGACCCAAGAGAGTGGTCGTGATCATGATTTAATGACTAATTCCTAAATCAATTGTTACTGAACCATCCACCACCTTATAATGATGACCAATCACAGATGGATCCAGTTCCACATAACCCTTTTACACCAGAGGTTAGGATTACAGGGATACCTGATGTGAACAATCAGATTGTTTTAAATACACCAGATGCTTGGACTGTCCCAGTGACAATAGGTCCAGTTGTTCCTTTGTATCAGCCTGGGAATAAAGGGAAACATTTGCACACACAGACTGTCCCTTCTGAGATAAATGGTTCAGCTTTTACCCCTGCAGATTTAAGAGCGAGACAGCCTACCCAGATGTCTGTAGTTTGGACTTCAGTGGAAATCCCTAGTCGAGTTAGCACTTGTTCAAGTATACCTTCCACTCGATTAAATTCTTCTAGTGGAAGGACAGAGCCGGCAAAACTTTTTATGTACCCGAGAATGGTATGGAACTTCCACCAAGGGTAATACAGAATATTTCAGGAAACATTCCCCCCAACAGGAATGCCAGATTCTGATGTGTCTATTTTTCATTCCAGACCTATTGCAAGTATGGAAGGTCAGTATGAGGATTTATTAGGGAATGCCGCAGAAGGACAACCATGTCCCAATTCTCAGGAATTTTATGATTGGCTTAAAATTATAGCTACTCTTGTAAATGACACAGGGATAGGAAAGAATAGAACAAATGACTCAGGAAAGAAAAAGGATAAGTCCCTTGATGTAAGGCTCAAGCTGGAACTGGAGGAAATGATTATAGGAACCATAAGCCCTAGGAGGATGGTTGCATATCGGGATGATGTTATTGTTCGTTTGCAAAGACATTAGCAGATGAGCTTGAAACACACATGAAATGTTATCGGAGTTGGTACAGAAATATGAAGTGGATGTACAACGATCAAAACATTGACAAGGACATTAAGAACACGAGGCCTTCAGGAATGAGGTTGCAGATTAAAGATTTACTAGCTATCCTCAGAAAAATGAGAAGGTCGATGGGCTGAGAAGAAGGAAACAAAGAGGGTCACTATGCAAATGTTTCCGGTTATCGAGGATGATGGGGGCGAGGGAGTGAATACTTTGGATGAGAGAGGTGCCTGGACGAGGATATGTGCATGTCCCTTGGACCAGACCAGACATATTGTCCTTGTTATTTTATATGTTATGTTATGAATTCTTATATAGCGCATGACTCACCCAGGGGCATCTCAGCGCTTACCAATGGGTTTCCAGAGCGAGGAACGGAGAAAAGAACGATTTTATGAAAAAGCGAGCTTAGAACAGGAATGTTTTTAATTGCTTCCTGAAAGACATATAAGTGCTGGATTTTCGCAGGGCCACGTGTAGCGAGTTCCAGTATTTGGGGGCTATGAACGAGAAAGCTCTGCCACCTGTGCGGGTTAACCGAATACGTGGGATCTTCAAAAGAGCTAGTGCATTAGATCTTAGATTGCATTCACGTGTTTGTTCGGAAAGTTTGTTTTGAAGGTAACGTGGTCCCTCCCCTTTAAGTGCTTAAAAAGAGAGACAGCAGATCTTAAACAAAGATCTTTTTACCACCGGAAGCCAGTGCAGTTGTCTGAGCAAGGGGAGGGATGGGGATCCAGGAGGACGGTTTAGAAACATTCTGGCGGCGGTGTTCTGTATTACCTGCAATTTTGCCAGAGTGGTAACGCCTACTTCGGCCAACAGGGCGTTTCCGTAATCTAGCCTGCTAATAACCACTGCCTGCACTACAGTTCTACAGTGTTCAAGTGGTAGATAGGGAATAATTTTACATAGTAGACGCATGTTATATTAGCAGGACCCTGCAATATTTTTAACATTGTCTTTCATGTTATGCATAGCGTCCAGCTGGATTCCTAAGCTTTTCAATGAGGAGGACGGCGTTGGGGCTTCACCCAATAGGGGGGGTGGGGGGGGGCACCAGTCAGGTGTCCAGAAGTGGGCATCCTTGCCTAAGATCATAAGCTCCTTCACAAATGATTTCCCGAGAATCCAGTTGAATGGTACAAACAAGATGACTGACTTGTGAAGACTTCAAAAGTTTTGCTGAAGGATTTAGATACCCAATCTGACATTGTTGTCCTGAGTGATTTGTGGGCAGAATGTAAAATCGATGTTGATTGGCCTGACAGAATGAGCAAGGAATGTTTGCAAAAGTGTACCGTTTGCTGAGGTGATGAAGAAATATAACGAACCCATAACCCATTTGAAAGATTACATATCCCCCAAAGAAATTGATTAGGTAAAAATTGTCAGGACGACCCAAAAGCTGAAGAAAACAGTTCACACTTCTTATGAGAGGGTATTACAGGCATTCAAGCAGTACAATGGGATGGAAAATGTGTTTAAAAAGGATATAGGACATTTTGTTTATCGGTTTGTATATGGGTTAAGACCTGAGATTAGCAGCATGAATCCGTAGCATTTAATTTGCTAGAAAACCCGGTCCAATCAATAAAATACTCCGTTATGTGAATTATTGTGGATATGAAACTGATTTGAAACACAAGAAGCTTAAGGAAAAATTGATGATTGCTCAGAAAAAAGCGGTTCAGAAAGGTCAGGGAGGAACAGGTGTTGATTCCATGTTAATTGTGCAAGGAGGTTATCAGCAACCCCCGAAGAAGCGTGGGGTAAGTGGAGGGCAACAGCAGGTTATGCAGCCATAAGGGAGGGGGTTGAAGTGTTTCAATTGATGCGCTGAAGAGGACAAATCTGTGTTACACTTGCGGCAAGTTGGGGCATTGGAAGTGTGAATGTCGGTTTAATCCAATTTATCAAGGAAATGGGGGACACATGCAGAAAATTGGTAATCCACAATTAGAGGGAGATGGCATGGTACAGACTCAACAGGTTCACAGACAAAGGAATCCTACTCAAAATGTGCCTTAAGCCCCAATGCCTCAAATCAATGGCCAGTTTCAGAAACACAATTTGAATAAAAGATTTCATACTAATGCGGAATGCTAGACAAATCCGAATGTGTCCCAGCAATATTCTTTGATCCAACGAGATGACACAGACTCAGACCGGTCAAAATGACGGTACCTGATAAGAGGGGTGGAATGTATGCTTGGCGCATGCTTCGAGGTAGACCAGAGTGGTCCCTATGTGGACGGCAAGGTCTATGAGATTCCCATTTAATTTCTTTGCGATACTGGTGCTACCTGTTCCACTCAGGAGAAAGAATCCAAGTTGTAGTAGTCGCAAATCGACAGATGTCAAACCCCGTAACGAAAAACTGTACCTGTAAAGATAGGTTCTTTTGAGGATTTGCACAAATTTGTTGTGTGTGATTCAAGTCCAGTAAACTTACTAGGACGGGCTTGCAGTGCACACTTAATTGCTCAATCTACTACACACCAAAGTGAATAGAATTTCACACAAATGATGAGGCTGTTGTCTTTAATTGGCTAAACGGAAATCAGAAAGAGCAGAATTGTTTTCCATGTTAACCAGAGATGACCTGCCTTTAGAATAGAGAGACACGGTTATTTCCAGAGGTCTGAGATTTCACCAGAAAAGACATTGGTCCTATTAAAAGTGTGGATCCAGTAAAAATGACTGTGAAACCTAATGCTGAATTTACATGAATCCCGCGATACAACTTGAATCCAGAAACTATTGCAGGGATTACGCCTTTGATTGATTCGATGGTTGAGCAAGGAATCCTTAAAGAAATAATGGGAAGTCCATGTAACTATTATGGGTTTGCAGAAACCCAACTGTAAATACTGTATTGTTCAGGATTTGCGAAAGGTTAATCAGATTGTTGTCCCATGTTGTCCTGTGGTACCCAATCCAGCAGTGATATTTCAGATTCCATGTGAAGCTGAATGGTTTCTGTCATTGATTTGCGTCAAGCCTTCTTTTCTATTCCATTCCATTGCATGAGGACAGTTAATATCTCTTTGCTTTCTGGTTCAGCAGTCGTGTTTTGGCATGGTGCAGAGTTCCACAAGGGTATCCTGAAAGCTCCAGATCATTCAGGATAAAATGTAAAATAAACTGCGTGCACTAAAAGTTTAAAAATAAATGGCTTACTTGAAGACACTCTACAAATGCAGCAAGTTTACTATTTATTTTATTTTAAAGAATACGTTTTGTTTAGGACCTGAAGTAACATAAGAGTGCTGTACAGTGATAAAGCAAAGAAAGAACAAGAAAGCCCAGATATAACATTACAAAAAGGGGCCTGTACAGTATCAAACAGGCAGGGTGCGATTCAGTAGAAGAGTACAGGAGTGCATAGGAAAGAAAGGTAAGTAATGGGTGTATGCAGCATTGTTCACAGTGAGGGGACAAGTAGTAAGCAGGTAATGTTAGGCATTACATACTTAATACCCAAATCAATACAGCAAGGACGCCTTGGAAAGGAATGCCAGGGAGCTGAAGGTGAGGAACCAGCATAAGAGACCATAAAGTAGTGCATCTTCACCGTGAGGACCAGAGATCCTTTGAAGGCCTAGAAGTGACAGAGCAGTAGTCGTTAAGTTCTTTTTCTAAAATCAGGTACCAGGCAGTCAGGTGCAGCTCATGGAGAAGGAAGTTCCATATTTTGGGTCACTACTTTCGAAATATTGGATTAGAGAGAGGGGTTTTGTAAAACAAGAAGTCTCTAGGAACAGAATTCCTGCACTGATCCCTACAGATGATGGGTTTCTAAGAGTGGGAGTGAGGCTATTCAAAATGGAGGATGCTATACCAAGCAGGTGGCTTTAAAGATAAATCTGACATCAAATGTCGATTCAATACATGGCGATCAAAATCAAGTAATGTAATCAAAGTGCCAGATGCTAGACTTTGGGTGAGCTTGCTGCATGGGGGAAAGCCTCAAGAAGGGCTAGTTGACCTTAGGGTATGCAGTACAGAGAGGACTAGAGCTTGGGCAAGCAACTTAAAAATAGCCTCAGGGTTAAAGTTTTTTATGCCATTTTGACTTTGTATTGTTTTACTTTTTCACATGATGAAGTTCGAGGTATATGTAAAAAAAAAAGTAACACTGAAGTATCACTCAATCAATCAAACATTTGTAGAGCACGCTACTCACCCGTGAGGATCTCAAGGAGCTAGAATGGAGGTGGAGGGTGGGGTGTAGAAGGTGAGCCGTCTGTTAAGGTAAAATTGTCCGGCATTGTGGAGTGCTTTATGAGCGTGGGTAAGGAGCTTCGAGGTGATCCTCTTGTTGACAGGGAGCCAGTGCAGGTCTCTCAGGTGGGCAGTGATGCGGCTGTGGTGAGGGATGTCGAGGATGAGGCATGCTGAGGCGTTCTGTATGCGTTGAAGTCTTTTCTGGAGTTTGGCCGTGGTTCCCGCGTAGAGGGCGTTGCCGTAGTCTAGTCTGCTGCTGACTAGGACCTGCGTGACCGTCCTTCTGGTTCCAGTGGGGATCCATCTGTAAATCTTGCGAAGCATGCTGAGGGTGTTGAAGCAGGAGGAGGAGACGGCATTAACTTGCTGGGTCATAGATAGTGATGAGTCTAGGATGAACCCCAGGTTGGGTGCGTGGTTGGTGGTGCTCCCAGCGTCGCCGGCCACCAGAAGTTGTCCCAGGTGGAGGGGGTGGAGCCGAGGATGAGGACCCAAGTCTTGTCAGAGTTCAGTTTCAGGCAACTGCGCTTCATCCATTCGGCGACAGCCTTCATTCCTTCGTGGAGGTTAGATTTAGCGGTGGTGGGGTCCTTGGTGAGGGAGAGGATCAGCTGGGTGTTGTCGGCATATGAGACGATGTTGAGGTTGTGTGATCAGACGATGTTGGCAAGCGGTGCCATGTAGATGTTCTAAAAGGTCGGGCTGAGGGATGATCCCTGGGGTACGCCACAGGTGATCTTGGTGGCTTCGGATCGGAATGGAGGGTAGCGGACTCTCTGGGTTCTTCCGGTGAGGAAGGAGGTGGTCCAGTCCAGGGCTTTGTCACGGATACCTGCGTCGTGGAGGCCTGTGCATAGGGTGTGGTGGCAGACGGTGTCGAAGGCAGCAGAGAGGTCCAGGATGATGAGGGCCACGGTTTCGCCTTTGTCCAGCAGGATCCTGATGCCATCGATGGCGGCGATGAAGGCGGTTTCGGTGCTGTGATTGCTGTGGAATCCGGATTGGGTAGAGTCCAGGATGTTGTTCTCCTCGAGGAAGCGCGTCAGTTGCCTGTTGACCATCTTCACGATGACCTTCGCTGGGAAAGGGTTCAGGGAGATAGGTCGGAGGTTTTTGAGGTCCTTTGGGTCCCCCTTGGGTTTCTTGAGTAGGATAATGATCTCGGCATGTTTCCAGCTCTCCGGGAAGGTGGCGGTCTCAAAGAGTTATTGACGATCTTCCGGAGTTGGGGTGCTTTGTTGAAGATGTAGTGACGGCAGGGGTCGAATGGTGAGCCGGAGTGGATAGTCTTCATGATTTTGGTGGTTTCGTTGTCGCTGACGTGGTTCCAGGAGAGCAGGAGGCCGGTGTGGCTGGGGGACGGTGAGTGTGGGGTGTCGGCAGCTGTCGGAAGGGGGGGCCAGGTGGGGTCTGGGTGTTGAAGCTGTCCTGGATCTGCGATCTTGCGGTGGAAGAAGGTGGCTAGGGAGTCACAGAGGTCTTGTGACGGCGGGATGTCGTTAGAGCTGGAGCTGGGGTTGGCGAGTTTCTTCACCATGTTGAAGAGCTCTTTGCTGATGTGTGAGTTGTTGTTGATACATTCCTTAAAGGAGGTCCTTTTGGCGGTTCGAATCAGTTGATTGTGCTTGCGGTTCGCGTTTTTCAGGGCTGCGTGGTTGTCCGGTGTCTGTTTGTGCGCCACTTCTTCTCGAGTCTACGGCAAGTCTGCTTGGATGCCTGGAGGTCGGTGGTGAACCAGATGGCCCTTCTGTTGGTGTGTCTGTTTGAGGTTTTCTTCAACGAGGAGAGAGTGTTGGTGCATTCGTCGATCAAGTGTCCGAAGTTGTGGGCGGCTGTGTCGGTGGGGTTGGTTGGTGGGTCTCGGGCGAGGGTGGTGATTAGCTGGTCTTCGGTGACCTTGTTCCAGCTGCGGTGAGGGATTTGTTGTGTGTGGCCCGTTTCTCGAAGTGGATGCAGCGGTGGTCGGTCCAGTGGAGTTCTGTGGTGTGGCTGAAGGTGAAGTGGTTGCTGGCGGAAAAAGATGGGGTCGAGCATGTGTCTGGCTGAGTGGGTGGGTGTCGTGACGAGCTGTTTGAGTCGGAGGATGGCGAGGTTGTCGAGCAAGGTGAAGTTGCTGTCGTTGGCATTCTCGAGGTGGAGTTCAGGTGCCCGAGGAGGATGAAGTCTGTGGATGCCAGGGCGTGCGTGCAGACGACGTCTGTGATGGCGTCGCTGAACTGTGCCAAACGTCCGTGGGGTCTGTAGACGAGGATTCCTCAGAGGGTGGCTTTGGGATCAATGTGGCTCTGGAAGTGCAGGTGTTTGGCAGTGCCGAGTGGGTCTTTGGTGCTGGTCGATATTCTGAGGGTATTCCTGTGGACAATGGAGATGGTTTGTTGGTGCGGTCCCTGCGGGTGATCTTGCAGCCATACAGAATGGCTTTGGCAATGTCGAGCGCCGAGGAGGGGTTCATCCAGGACTTGTCAGGAAGGCGACGTCTGGGGAGGATGAGTCGAATAGGTCCCAGAGTTCGATGGAATGCTTGTGCATGGAGCGGGTGTGGAGTAGTATGCATATGAGATGGTTGCGACCTGCCCTGGTGGGAGGGACAGGACGCGCAGGTGTTCGATGGCTGGTGAAGCTGCAGCTCCGGCAGAAGGGACCGTGGGTGAACTTCGGGGTGGCCTGGAAGCAGGTGGATGATCAGCCGGTGTTGAGTTCGCGGAGGATGTTGGCATCGTGGGGGGCAGGGGGTCTGGCGATGGGCGCTGTTCTGGCGCAGACGGCCTTGCGTTGGCGGGCCAGCGGCCACCATAATGTAGGGGAGGGACGAGGAGCTGGAAGGCGGGAGTGAGGGGGTCAGTGGCGGCGGGAAGAAGGAGGGGAGACGAGGGGGAACAACAGCCCCCAACAAGGGCTGAAGGGAAACAGAATACGAAACTCAAACAATATTAACAAGACCAATAGATGAAATTACACCATTAAAAACACAATCACCATGCGCCTGATGGAAAACTGGACCAGGGTAGTCTTGAACCCTGCCAAGGTGAGGGGCTGGCTTCTAGGCGAAGCAGAGCACTGTGGAGCTGCCGGTGAGAGTGCGTGCCTTGGATAGCAAGTATCCGATGCTATCAATAATAGTACAGGAATGCGAAGTGCCTTGAGGGTGGTAATCAAGACTGAGACACTAGGTCATTGACTGTTGAAATAAGTGGAACTTAATTTGGAGTGTATAGACTTCCATTGTGTGGTGCCATTCAGATTTAATATTTTTTGTATGACTAGCAAAAGCACAGGAGACACCTTTAAATACAGTTTCTATTTGCCAACTTTGTAGTATGCTATAACAGAGTCTCAAAGCAGCTCTCCTGTGGTCCTAGATATACGTAGAATCAAGTGGGTCGTAGAAAATAAATTTGGGGACAGAGTGGGGCAACACAACAGAACAAGACAGGGAGTCCTAGTTGCAGAGGTTTTGGAAGTTGTTTTCTAGGAAGGCAAGAGAACAATGTTCCTCAATTCCCAGGGTTCATACCTGATAATAATTTGGCTTCATACTAATCTGTCTTTTGATCTCCGGTTGTCTGCATTTGCGTCTAGTTTCTGAAGACTTTGTAGAAGATTTTCCCCTTCATTCCTGACACACAAACAAGTTGTCACTTCCCTAGTCCAATCTATTTAGGATTATGCACATGCCACCTAACTGTTCCTCCCAAATAGACTTCTAAAAGGCCTGCAAGTAACAAAAAATTTGGTGGTGTGACTCCTAAGCAACAGTTCTAGAAATGCTCATATTACCCCCATCATGCTTCATTTGAACTGGCTGCCGATGGCCATTTTCTTTATTTTTACAATAGTCCATCAGGAAATGTATGACTTTGCCCCTCTTTTCTTGGCTCAGAAATATCCTATGTATTTACCTGCTTGTAAACTTTGGTCTTCTGACAACTTCTATCTTGTGACACCTAAGATCCAGATGTCACCTTTTGGAGGGAGAGCCTTAAGTTAGGCTGCTGACAGATAATAGAATCCTCTTCTTTTTGTTTTACATTCCCAGACTTCGCTTCTGAGAGTCAAAGGGGATTTGAAAACTTTTTTGTTTAAGGCAGCTTTCAACCTTTAGCAGCTCAAGTGCTGTGCAGTTAATCATACCTTCTAGCACCATGAAGCCCTTAATGGACATGCGCTTAAGAATCACAATTAACATACCATAATATACCATGATTCCTAAGGGTGTCTGGAAGATTTCCAAGCTCTTCTATAAGAAGGCTGGTTACAGACCCAGGAGAATCACAAGGCAGGATTACCCTTTATCCAGAAAGAGCATAGGCAACAATCTAGAACATCCAGCCCATATCCAGATCAGTAACCAAAGTAGATTACAACTCGGGATGTGGCTTTTTATTTGGTTTTCCACACAGCTCTCTCTGACTTTAGCCAGTTTTGGACAACTAGTCAAAGCTCATTCAACTAGGCAGTAATTTCCTCGGATATTGGCTGGAAGTAGGTGGGGTTCAAGCTCAGATCGTGTACTTCAAACATTTCCACAACCTCCTTAAACTTGACAGATGGGTCAGCAAGTGCAACAGTGTGGGTGGCATTAGTGGTGTGTTTGATAATGTTGAACTGTTGCTTAAGTTGTTTCTCATGCCTAAAGCTTCAGAGATCGTCACGGTTAGATGTTGGAATTTATGGCAAATCCTACAAATTCAACGTTACTAGTATATTATATGGGCATTTCCTTAAAAACCGAGGATGTAATTTCCGACACACAATTGAGGCATCAATTCCTTCCATAAGCTTACAGGTAATTTAATTCCCTAAAGCACGGCCTCTGTTTCATTTATATATTTATTATATACACATCATAAACAATTGCCTTGAGGCAGCAGGAATCTAAATACAATCTTAACATGTGCCTGGTCCTATACAAGGAACTAACTTTAGGCTTGGCATCCCCTGCCAGATCGTTGAACAGGCATCTAGCCCTCTTCCTGCCAAGAAAGGAATCCAAGGTACATTGAGAAATTGATCGGTTTGCCAAAGTACAAAGCGTACAGAAGTTACTTTAGTGAGCAAAATACCTATATTTGCCTGAATCGCTGTCTGGAATCTGCAGCTTTCATTGATTAACAAGCTTTGCAACATTTATTGTGAATATGGGAGATCTTGGCAATGTTAAAACAGCAGTATCACTCGCAACACAGCCATCCAGTTACTTAAGCAGTTAAAAAAATATCATACAGAGCACCTGCGGCAGTGACATCAAGTCAGACTAAAGGCCATTAAAGCTGCCAACCTTAAACTTAACAAGAGATTTAGCTGGTTGCAGTAACCAGTTACTGCCAAACACTGAACTTTTTTATTAATTCCACATGCTGGGAAAGTCAATGCATACATGTGATGCAGGGTGGTGATGTTGTTCCTTTTATCTGGACAGGTTTTTTAGGTTGAGCATTCGAAACCTCTTGTATATACTTTAGTACATACTATGGGTATGTACAATGTGGGCTCTGGAGATCAGCCCTAGGTCTGGTGGTCTACTTCCGCTTAGGGACTTTTATTCTGTTCAACTGCCTCTATTTAACTGTCTTGACAGAAAACGACCAGTAGAGGTCAGTAAAATACCAGAATTGCTTTCTGCTTGTTCAACTGCCTCTATTTAACTTTCTTGATAGAAAACGACCAGCAGAGGTCAGTAAAATACCAGAATCACTTTAGCATTCTCTAGATTGTAGATCAAAGAAATTGTCTTCCACGAGCACCCGTAGACAATAATATTTTTTTCAAATCTTATATTTTCAGCGATAGGACTACGGAAGGCCCAGATTTTATATTAAAAACAGAGCTTTGGATAACACCATTTCCCGCTGAAAGGCAATATTTACCTCCATGTGTTCCCATTCCTGGCATGTCACGCAGTTTGGTGCTTACTTTCCCTCCATGGTAAAGAACACTTGATGTTTCAGCACCCAGGCTAATGTGCTGCATAGCTAAAGTCATATAAGGTCCCAAAGGCAAGACCGATTACATTGCAAATGCGTGTTTCTAACGTTATTATTGATTTGCTGGACATTTGTTGACGTCTAGGCAGCTATGCCTTTTGAATGTACACAAAGGCATGCATGCGCTCGCATGAAAGAGCACAGATTGCATTTCCCCTTTTAATCAATGTGCCACAACCTGCCCCAGTAATAGTGTATTTGATTGGACAGAACTTGCGAAACTTGGTAATCAGAGGACACTCTAAATTGCCAATAGCCAAAGAAGGGCTAGATGTATAGTTTTGTCTACACAGAAATGCAGCCAATAGAGACAAGAATTTTGTAAACATCTTTTATGTCCACCAGAGGTCAATCAGAAGAGATATAAAATGGAAATATGAACTTATCACTACAGATTTAAGTATTGTCTGTGCTTTGCATGAATAAAGATGTGAAAATAAAAGTCAGAACAATTAGGAAGATGTCCCTGCCATCCTGAAATGTGACTGGCTCTATACCAGCCCCTCTTGCCTGGCAAATAAATAGCTCTGTCAAAATCAAAAGAGGACTGCTATATTAAGGGGGGGGGGGGGTGGAAAAAGACTCAATGAAGTACGCTTGCCGGCAAACCAGTTGGTTTGTTTAAGAAGCCCTCACCCACCAACCTAGTTGGTGGCATGCTTCATCATCGGGCCCACCACAGTGACACTGAGTGTGTCCCGGGTGTGCTACGACGCCAGATTACTGCGGAGCTGGTATGTTCGCTGAGTGTGCAGTGTGGTGAGTGAGGAAGTGAAAATTAAAATGCTATACAAAGGGTCCCAGTACCCGAGGGTAAATGGATAAACTTTAATTACTGGGCCCTTGTTAGCTGCTAAAAGGCGATCGGACGTATTGGAGTGCAAATTAGGACCTCCAATGTCCTGTGTGGTCTACATGTGTCAGCCAGGCCTTTTTTGATTTAAAACTGGCTTTCCTCAGGACCAAGTGAGTATGTGAAAAAAGTGCAAATTAAATAAAATCCTAAATTATAGTGATTGTGTTATTTTGTTGGTTATGTGTCGCACTCCCTAAGGTGCGTTTATATGTTAGAGGGGGATTCCCTCTGGCTTCACTACACATAACAACAAATAACAAAAAAAGGACATAGACAGACGTACAGGGTAGAGTCATGTTAGAATGACATGGTAAGTTTCACATCATTTAGCCGACTTATAAGGTGAGTGATCGACCTATATGCGGCTAGAGTGTGGTCATGTCAGAGGCATGACCTGCGTGGGCTTTATTTTAAAACCGATTGTTGTGGTGAGCTAAAACAGCGAATATTGGCATGGGGAGGTACAGGTAAGTAAAGTATATTATCCTCACACAGGCTATTTGCTGTAAAAAGCTTCCTTGGGTCACCTGGCAGAGAAAGAGACCCTAAAAAGATAAAAAGAAAGTATTTGTTTACATCCAAACTGTAGCGAAAAAGGTCGCTTACCCCAGTTGTTGCAGTAGTGTACTTGCATTACTCACGGAATTGCCGGTCTAGATCCTCCTTGGACCTGTCGTCCTTCTGCGGTGCCCGGAAATGAGTGAAGGAGGCTCGTGGGTCGAGTTTAAGTAGCCCCGCTTATTGATATCACCTGGATGAAAGTGGAAATAGAGGGAGGGATGCACTCGCACTAAATGCCCTGTCATTGTTACCGGGCGCATGCTCAGCGAGGCAGTGTTTATCGCGCGTGCGCAGGAGTGCGGTCGGCCGGCTAGGTGTGCCTCCAAGACAGCGCATGTGCATAAACGAGACGCGTCTATTGTTTAGCGAGCTGGGGCATGTGCGCTAAACCGGCCAAAAATAGAGCGATATTTCGCTCATGTTAATGTGGGTCAGTTATTTCAAAAAACACAATAAGGCACTATCAAATATTATTAAGAAGTGCTGAGATGTGTATACAGATGGGGGGCACAATTGTGATTCAACAGGGTTTTGGCTGGGTTTCACTGTAAGAGGAAAGGAAGGAATCAGATTCTGGACACTAGTAATTGGTTTCTCAGAGATTTAAGGAATTCCACGGTATGGAGTCGTTCAGGCCCGTTATGTGGGTAGAAAGTCTGTATATCCAGCGTTGTTCTTTTTGGAGAAGGAATCTTTCATTGTTTTCTGTTGTGTCAAACTGTTCAATGACTGTCCATGTAAAGTCATTGGGGGTGTGGCTGTGGGATAAGAAGTGGTCCGTCAGTCTGCTTATACTTTTACCACACCGGATGGTGCTCCTGTGTTCTGTCATTCTGGTTCTGACCTTTCTGGTAGTCATTCCGATATACCGAAGGCCACATCTGCATGTTATGAGGTATATTAGGTTGGACGAATTACAGTTTGTGAACTGTCGTTGTGTCCATGTTTTTCCTGGTTCTAAATTGAGGGTTTTTGATGGTATTGTTAAATGACATACACTGCAGTTATTACATGGTTGGTGGCCAGTAAGTTTAGGTAGGCCCCAGACATTAAGAATAGTGTTATTGGTCGGGGCGGTGTTGGGTCTGGGTCTTGTATGGACCAGCTGGTCTTAAGGTTCTTTGCTCTTTTATAAGCAAACTGTGGTTTCTCCCAATTTCTGGTGCCAGAGTTGATGATTTCCAATTTCTTTTGATAATGCTGGAAACTTGATTAGATGCTGTGTTGTATGTTGTCACACAGGTGAGCGTTGGTTCTTCTGGGGGTTTTATGGTGGTTTCTAGCAGAGTCTCCCTGTTTTGGTTTTGTGCTCTTTTACAGGTGGTATTAATGATCCTGGCGGGATACCCTCTGTCCGCCAGTTTGTGGACTAGGGCGGTGGATTGTTGTTTGTAGTCCTGGATGTGACTGCAGTTGCGTCTGAGGCGCAAAAATTGCCCGTATGGGAGGTTTTCCCTAAGGTGTCTTGGGTGGAAGCTCTCAAATCTGAGGCGGGAGTTCCTTGCTGTTGGTTCGTAGAAAGTTGTAGTTGTTAAACCGTCTTGGTCTGCTTTTATGTTGAGGTCCAAGAAAGCTAGTTCGGTTGGGCTGCTGGTGCTCGTAAAGCGTAAGTAATTGTCCCGACTGTTGATCCAAAGGACAAAGTTTTCAAGGGCCTCCTGGTTACCCTCCCAGATGACGAAGATATCGTCAATGTAGCGACGCCATGTTTTTATTTTTGCGGAGAAAGGGTTCATAGGGGTTTCTATGTGGGTCTTTTCAAAATGGGCGACAGAGGCCTGCCACGCTAGGGGCAAAAACGCTGCCCATAGACGTTCCGTTGGTTTGCAGGTAGAATTTGCCATCATACTCAAAGTAGTTGTTTTTTAGCGCGAGAGTGGCGCAGTCCATAATGAAGCTTCGGGGGGTATGGTAGTCCCAGGTGTTTTCCATGAGGACATCATGTAGGACTTGTAATGTGGCATCTTGCGGTAGGCTGGTATATAGACTTTCAATGTCAAATCCCACAAGGAGTTGGGTAGCTGGATTGAAGCTTGTGTCTTTGATGATGTTGAGAAGATGTTTAGTATCTTTTATGCATGATGGTGTCTTTTGAACCAGGGGGTTAAGAAAGAAGTCACAGAATCGTGGCAGTGGTTCTAGGAGCGATTGGATCCCTGACACAATGGGCCTTCCCGGTGAAGGGGTGACTCCTTTGTGTACTTTAGGGACTGTGTAGAAGTATGGGGTTCTTGCATTTTTGGTGCATAGGTAATCAGCCTCTTGTTTTGAGATGTACTCTGCATCGCTGGCGTTTTTGATCAAGGTGTTAATGGTGGTACCCAGCTCTTCGGTCGGGTCTTTTTTAAGACATTTGTAGTTCCTGGTGTCGCTCAGGAGTCTACAGCACTCTTTATCGTAGTCCTTTTTGTCCACAAGGACGATGCCCCCACCTTTGTCAGCTGGCTTGATGATGAGATGGGTCATTCTGTAGGCGTTTTATCGTCTCTCGTTCTTGGTGGGACAGGTTATTGAAAGTATTCTTATGTTGTAGCTTTTCTATATCAGTGTATACTGCCTGTTCGAAGGTAGATATTTCTACTGGGATGCTGGCAGGTGGTGCGATGAAGTTGGATTTTGGTCTGAGGCCTGTCTCATTGGGGACTTCATCGTTGGTGCTGGGTGTGTTTTCCTTCTTTTCAAAAAAAGCTTTTAGTTTTAGTTTCCTAAAGAACTCCGCTAGTTCCATATGTAGCTTGAAGGTGTCCAGTCTGGTTGTAGGGACGAAGGAGAGGCCTTTATTCAGGACTTCCGTTTCTTCATTGGGGAGTCGAGTACTTGAGATGTTGAAGACTAATGAGCTGGTGGTTCGGGAGGATGTTATTTGCTCGGTCCCGCCTGTTCCCTGGATTTGTTCCTTGTGTTGGAACTCACTGGTTCCTCCACTGGTTCCCAATGGACCAGTGCGGTGTTCCTTCTCTTTGTGCGTGGTCTTCGGCCCTGTGATAAAAAAAGGATATCTCTGGTTCTGGTTGCTTTGGTAGAAGGGCATCTGCCCTGGTGCATAGAGCGGAGGGTAACCAAAGTATGGAGGTGGCATTGGTCCAAAGTGGGGTGGCCCAAAGTTCTGATTCTGGGGGAGTCCCTGCCACGGTTGTTGCCAATGTTGTCCTCGCCGGCCTCTGCCTCTGGATTTGTTGGATCCTGTGCTGGAATTGCTAGAGATGGAGCTGTTGTCTCCGGAGCTTTCAGAGTCCTTTCTGGGAGCAGTGTAGTCATCATCAGCATAGGGGTAGGTTTTTGAGTAGCTGAATCTTTTCAGGTCCTTTTCGAATTTTTTAACTTTAGTCTGGGTTAGATATTCTTTGTACTTGGCCATCTCTCGGTTTTGGTCGTCTAGTTTCTTTTTGAACCCAGTGAGTGTGGTTTTAAAGTGGGTTTCCGTTGCCTGTATCTCGATCATGATGGCATCTGATAGGCGTTTCGCTGTTTTTATAATGAGTACTAGCCAGTCTCTGGTACAGTGCCAGGCGATCTGAGCCCAGTCTTTCCTAAAGGTGATATCATCCAAAAATATCCTCGGGCGTTGGTCACTAGGAGTCCTTTGGGTGCCGTGTTGGTACGTAAGTATTGGGCCAGCATTACACCGTGTAGTATGGTCCGTATCCTATTCCTCTTCTTCTCAGTCAGTGTTTCCCAGTCTGTTGTTTGCGCTATTGTGGTGGAGATGTTAAAATCTGCCAGGAGGGATGGATCTGATAGGATTTCACTGACATCGTCTTCAGAGAAAGTGAGGCCGAGGTTTTCTGCCATGTTTGGGTATGGGTATGTAACTCTCACAGCTGTGCGCTGCCTTGTATCGCCAAATCAAAGTAGAGTGAGGACTAGGTAAGCCAGTCCGAATCCCCAAGTTTATATGTCAAAATCAAAAGAGGACTGCTATATTAGGGGGGGGAGTGGAAAAAGACTCAATGAAGTACGCTTGCCGGCAAACCAGTTGGTTTGTTTAAGAAGCCATCACCCACCAACCTAGTTGGTGGCATGCTTCATCATCGTTCCCACCACAGTGACACTGAGTGTGTCCCGGGTGTGCTACGACACCAGATTACTGCGGAGCTGGTATGTTCGCTGAGTGTGCAGTGTGGTGAGTGAGGAAGTGAAAATTAAAATGCTATACAAAGGGTCCCAGTACCCGAGGGTAAATGGATAAACTTTAATTACTGGGCCCTTGTTAGCTGCTAAAAGGCGATCGGACGTATTGGAGTGCAAATTAGGACCTCCAGCGTCCTGTGTGGTCTACATGTTTCAGCCAGGCCTTTTTTAATTTAAAACTGGCTTTCCTCAGGACCAAGTGAGTATGTGAAAAAGTGCAAATTAAATAAAATCCTAAATTATAGTGATTGTGTTATTTTGTTGGTTATGTGTCGCACTCCCTAAGGTGCGTTTATATGTTAGCTCTGCCTTAGAACCCAGGCCCGGTTCTAGCTTGTGCGACAGGTTGGCCAGGCCCACCCAAACTTTACCTTTGGCCTTCCCAGTCGGCAGAGGAGGCCTTTGAGAAAGCGTCTGATTATTCCTCTCTCCATGCAGACGGCCAAACCGTGTGATGTTTTTTCCCCGTCGTTTACATTAATTATAAGTCGTGGGTAGAGTTTACACCTTTATAAAATAAAAATACTGGTCATTTGTTGTAGATTTAAGAGTGTGCAAAGGCCTGGACATAATACTAAATAGGACTATGAATAAAATTGAATATATTAACCCCTCCCCTGCTGATGACGGAACCGCTCCGTCATCAGCCGCGGTCGCGCTGTGCTGATGACGGAGCGGTTCAGTCATGGCCCGCCCGGCACGCCTGCGCGGATTCCGCGCCTGCTCTGAGCGTTCTATTGAGCGGGGCGGGCCATGACGGAACCGCTCCGTCATAAGCACAGCGCAACCGACGCTGGTGACGGAGCGGTTCCGTCACCAGCATGCGCCCGCCGCTCTTCCGCCCCGCCCCCTTAGCACTGCGGCGGAATAGCCGCCGCAGTGAAGGGGTTAATATGCAACATGACTCTTGTCTGTATTTACTTCTTTTTATTAGTCCGGAATGTTTGCAACTTTAAAACACATTTAAAAGTGTTTTCTATTTAGATTTAGCTGTTTGAAGTTTGTAGAGATCAGGGCTAAAAATGCCGGTTTTAGGTGATTTTGCTTATTTTTGTACCGGCCGGGACATCAAAATGCCAGTGGTGTAGGTAGAAAACGGGCCAGGTGACAACCCTAGTCAGGGGTCATCAAGGAACCTTATAAATACTGTTTAAAGGACGCACAGAAAAGGGGAAAAAAGCCAGCTTTGGGTGATCTTCAATTTTGAAAAGTCTGAGACATTAAAATACTCATGTTGGAAGAAAATGGTGCTGTGGCAACCACACTCATGTATGAAGCAAGCTGCAGTTGGGCAGTATGTATTGGGGGAGTGGGGACAGGGTGTTACCGGACAATGGTGGACCAGGTGCAGTGTCCCCCAGGGCTTTGAGCGTCCTTCTGAACTTCAATTAGGTCTGTTTGCATGTGGGGGTTCTGAGAGTGTTTATGTATTTTAGTCTTTGTGTGCAGTCATTTTCTGTAGCATGGGGCATGCATTATACTATTCACATAGTCGCTTTGCATTTCTCATTGGATGAGCGGCCACAAGGGAATCATAAATTTCTGACCATTATCTAAGAGTAAATGTGAAATTACAATGCCTACTAGAGTACGTGTGTCTGTCTGTCTGCTCTCTGCCAGATGCTGTATATTACTAAATAACCGGTTTATCTTATTTAAGATATTGTGCTGGGCTGAATGTATTCTCACCAGTACAGCAGGGTTACAAATGTGAACATTTCATATTCTGATACCTCGTTGCTGTATTTTGCACATTCCCACATTATAGTCCGGTCCATTCAATTTATGCAATTTTGCTGTTGTGGTGTTTTCCACATAATTATAGATTTGCCACATTTGCTACATAATCCATCATCTGCTGCATAATCTGCAGATTTAATAAAAATATTTGTAGCTGATCAAAATTTACTAAAAATGCTGCAACTTGTGTTGCCTAGCAGTTGAAGGCCCTTCAAAATGGTTGACTGAGCACCTTTATGCTGACGACTGCTATTTGTGGGTGTTAAATTTGTACTGATGAGGTGCAACCGATGCTCAGACAGTGTTAACAAGTGTAAAAAAAAATCTAAATAATGAACTAGTACTATCACAAAGTGTGGTGCATTACTCCACATAATTTGCCTTTTCGTGCCGTATAATTGGGTCCTCCCCTGCTGCAAAATTTCAGGGACCCTAGTTATAGTGATCTTACTCTTTGTCTAATGACATCTACTCACAAAGAGACTGATCATAATTCAGTCCAATAAAGAGTTACCCTAGGTTATGCAGGGCGTCAATATATACACACACACAGTGGCATTTATGTTAATTATCCAAACTACCTTCGAGCTAAATAATTCATTCAACAGGTATATTTTGAAATGGACATCTCTAAAGTTTAGCCGAAAATAAAATATTTTCTGATCAATGTATAGTCTCTGTGCCCATCCCAGCTTTTATTTTATACAGCTATATTAAAATCAAACATAAATTTTTTTAAGACATAAAGTTATCTATTCTATCTGGTCACATTTCCTAAATATCATATGTTTACTTTTGACATTTCACAGCATAGGACTAGCGCTACCTTACAATGAGACGTCACACAGCTGATGATCCATGCACAGAAGCTGCAGAGTGTATGGTCCCTCAACCTTCAGGGCCTAAAGCTGAATCACATAACACATTTAGAAAATACAAGCTGCCCGTCTTCCTCTCTTCCGCATCCCTGATACTGGGCGGGCACAGAGCTAAAGTGATTCCCTCATTTGCATGGGGCCACGACCCCTTGCTAATGAGGGAATGCCCTTTAAAGATAAGGCTGGTTCTGCAGGTGCACCAGCATAATCAGTATTACAGAAGGGGCTGCACAAGTGTCTTCAGACCCTTCTGGAACATCACAGTGTAGCATACGTGCTGCACTATACTGCACACATCCAGTGTGTGAAAAGTGTTAAAGTTTATCTAAACACAGTATTTTGTACTTTGTACTGGAAGGTTAACTGTTAAGTACAAAATCTGTGCTGGACATCATACACATACCTTTGCACCAAGGTGCAATGGAATGTGTGTATGGTGCTAGGCGGCCCGTTTGTGCACAAGTGCTGGAGGAGAAAGCAGCGGTGCTATATCTTAGTAGATATGGCTCTACAATACTCCCTTCCCCTAGTGAAGTGCAGCATACCAACTTTGGTTGCAGCGCTGCAGGTTGCCATTTTTTCCAGTGAAAGTGCCCATAAGTGCCAGTGAGTATGAGTGAGTATGTGAGTGAGAAAAAGTGATTGCAAAAACATGAGTGTATGTGGGTGAGAACGTATGAGTATGAGTGTAAAACAAGAATGAGTATATGGCAATGAGCAAGCACAACTGAATGAATGAGTGCAAGTTGGTGAGAATGAATAAGAGTGTGATTGTGAATGAGTGAATATGAGTGAGGTGCGGTGTTATACTTGTGAGTATGCCCTTGACCCTGGCACACTGAAGGTAATTCTTGACTTAAAGAGGCATACACGGCAACATTTTGGCACCAGCAGACTGGAGACAGATATTTGCATGACAAGCACTTATGACGAAATGCTCGAATTGGCATATTGAATGCAATATGTGGCATTGGGGCAACTTTGGAAAGTTGCTGACGTACCAAAGAAAATTCTTGGCCTAGGGGTCTCCCATATTAAAATCCGGGCACACTGAAGTTAATTTGCGGTAGAAAGGAGGCTAACCATGGTATATAGGAGTGGCGCGCAATTATGACAAAGTGCTGGTAGCGACTTATTAGAGATCATTTTTGGACATTAGGATCACTCATGATTTATGGATGGCACTAACTGCACACTTCTGGCAGTGGCATACTGTATGCAATTTCTGGGCTTTAGGGTCACCAAAGGCATATGAGGACACTCATGACAATATGCTTATCTGGCACAATGGAGGGAATTTTTATTGCATGTGAAAATCTCTAGCACATTTTGGAAAAACGGGGTGAACTCATGGGAGCATCAGGTTAAACTGGCCTGGCCCATCATGAAAGACTTGAATATTTAATGAGAGCAGTCTTTTAGCAAATATATATATATATATATATATATATATATATATATATATATATATATATAGACTTTAAAATGCACGAATGGTCCCATTTAAAAAAAATGTTTATCGGAGGAGACACCCCGGAATCCTCTCCAGAAGTTATCAGGCTCACTCACTTCACTCTCTACAATTCAGGGCAAGTATTACAGCCCAAAAAAATCAGCCGATACTGGCAGAACAGCAGTCTCTTCATGAGCATGGTTTACTTTTTGTAGCTTCCACTAGGACAGTACAAGTTAGATTTGATCAAATCAATAAATTCAGCAGTGCAATGTGCACTCTTCTGATTTAATTAAAAAAACGTTATTAAACAATGTGTTGCAATGTTTCATTATTGTGAATACATGAAAAATTAAGTGCCTGGATAAAACATTCTCCTCTGTGCTTCATGAGTGGTATAACCTTGCAGGTGATCTTAAATCAAAATGTATCAACAGTAAAGAATACATTTAAGCCAATAATATAGTTTGTATTCAATATATGGTAAAATTTACATCAATTAGTACATCGGGACAAAACTAATATTGTTTAAGTAAATCCCTTTATTTCTCTAACAATGATTTAAGCGCTGCGAGGCCTCCGGGTAGTTACGCGCTATACAAGTGCAATTTTCATTCATTCATTCATTTAGCAATACATTTCTCATTACAGGATACAGTAACTATTAAATAATGACCATTTGTAAAAAAAAAAAAAAAAAAACTGTAGTTTCCCAGTGCGGTTGTGTGTTATATGCTACTCTATCCTCTTCAGATAACCACATCATTTTTCATGTAATGCTAAGAGAAACAATTAATGATCTAGCATGTCACGTCAGCAGTGAAATACAAGCGGTATCTAAAACATACATTCCACTATGTTGTGTTATATTAGTTATGCTTTTATTATGGCTTTTATGTTAACGTTAACAATGTCCATTTTTGTCAAGTCATAAAGGTCATGTCACTTCCTAGGAAGATTGAGGGTCAATGATCATATGATGTCACTTCATGCGATAACATTAAGGTCAAGCATGTGTGATGTCATTTCCGCGACCCCTGGCATTTTGGTGAATCGACATCGTGAGTAAATCTAGGGCTTGTAGGCTACCTCCAGAATGGACATGAATGGGCCCACATTAGCCCTCCTTAACCCACCCTTGGCCCATCCAGATAATAATACCTAGAACCGGGCCAATTAAAACTACTCACCTGGTGATTCACATGATTGTGCCCCAGCCAACCGGACATAAAACAGGCCCTGCTCCGGCCTGCTGACCTACCATGCAAGTGGCCCTACAACAGCCCGCCATCCTGACATGCAATTAACCCATGCATAGTTGTGTTAGACTGCTCGGTTTATTTTACTTTACAGCACACTGGTAGGACAGACACACAAGAACAGTGTTTTCTTTTATTTATGAATTGATCGTGCAATGGAAAGTCTCAACAGACCAGTGACAGAAAACAATAAATCTTCAGCGCAAGACCTAATGTCACAGAGATGGCCTTTGACTGTCTGTCTGTCAGTCGGTCTGGACTCTAAGGCACAGCGTGAGTGACAGCCCTTCGCCTTGAAATGCTAGGGACAAGACCCTGGGGGTGGAAAGAGGTGGAAGCTGACCCCGCAGAGCTATCAGCAGTTAAAGGCATCAACAAGAAACAGATTTCACATTTGAAAAGATACAAAGGCGCCATGATTTGCGAAATTCGTATTGTAGGCCAGACATAGCCTAAAATACCTCGGGTGAAACTTCTCCTTTAACTATGGGAGCAAAATCTTGAATAATTTACCTACAAATATATTCGATTACCCCCCCCCCCCCCAAAAAAATACAAGGAGGCTTCCCATTGTGTCACATGACGTAAGGCACAGCAAGTTTATTAGCTTGTGGTATGTGTAGCCTGAGACTTTACGTAAATGGGGCTCCTGGAAGGATGACTCCGTGAGTTAAACGTTCGCTTCATCAATCTGATGTGACCTGCAGGTGGGGTGAATGGAGATTCTTGGGAGGAAGATGGTGACCTGTGTTTAAAGTACTAGAAGGTAGATCGAACCACTTGTTCCAATCCTAGCCTCTCCACTGCAAGTTGCGTGACACCCCCTTTTGTACCGCTTTTGGCCGCCATAAGTGTGGCAGGGTATGCTCAGACGTGAGTCCCTTGCTCACTTTGCCACTGGATTCAAGCAAGCCGGGCTGAAGACGGCTGGAATGCCAGAAACCGGTCCTCGGAAGCTTGTTTCCGGTCCAGGGAAGACATGGCTTGGCAGTTCGGGCTGGACTGTTCCCATGAGTCACAGGGTCAAACTGATTTGCATATAGGGATGTCTGAACTGGGGTGGCAGAGTGGGCTAAAGAACGGTGATGGATTAAACCCAGATCTTTTGACTGGGTGTGAGTGTGATTGATTCAGATGCTCCGTCCATCACCACCCCCTTTTGTACCGCTTTTGGCCGCCATAAGTGTGGCAGGGTATGCTCAGACGTGAGTCCCTAGCTCACTTTGCCACTGGATTCAAGCAAGCCGGGCTGAAGACGGGAAGACATGGCTTGGCAGTTCGGGCTGGACTGTTCCCATGAGGCACAGGGTCAGACTGATTTGCATATAGCCATGTCTGAACTGGGGTGGCAGAGTGGGCTAAATAACGGTGATGGATTAAACCCAGATCTTTTGACTGGCTGTGAGTGTTTGATTGATTCAGATCCTCCGTCCATCACCACCCCCTTTTGTACCGCTCATTACCTCAAGCCACTGCCCTAGACACAGAACGCATCAATCACACTGGTAAATACTTTAGCATAATCAATACCCTGTACATAATTATTCAATAGAACTTTCCTATAGATAGTAGTTTACAACAAATGCAAGAAGGTAACATACACTGTGATTAGCAATTCATGAATGGACATTTTCTAATGCAAACTGCACAAGAAATGGCAGGGCCTATACAAGTAAGTCCAAGAGGGTCAAAAGGATTCTCAGGATGTCCACTATGTGAACTATTTGAATTTAGATTCAGTGAGATTAAATTGCTCTTGGGGAGGGGGGGCATCTTGAAAATGTGGCATGTGTGCGCGCACACAGACTTATCCTAGGCTAATGTGAGATCAAGGTATTACAAAAAGGTTATTACTAAAGTAGCAGCGAATTCCCTCTCCACAATCAAATGTAACTAAACAAAAGGAGTATGTGTACACAAAATTCAGCACTAAAAAACAGTGGGACATGGAGATGTGATGTCCCTTCGAGGGATCTGGAATCAGCTGGGGAGATCTATAGAGGGAGATTTGGCTAAACAAATCATTTATAAAATGTTATTCAGAACGAACTATATTCGAGCAACTTTATGTAAAATGTTTCAAAAATGTAGGAATGAATTGCATCCCAGATTTATTCATGATCCATAAGATTAGTCTATGCACTTTGGCATTAATCCAAATGTTTTAAATTCTACATGGATGGCTCTATTTTAACAGAAGCAACAAATCAATATTATGTCTCCAAGGCACATGATTTGTATGTAAGCTAGCCAAAACGTTTGTGTGATATCTGCACTTACTATTCATCAGATTTAAATATCTAGAAAAACAAAAGAACGGATCAATCAAATTTGCCCCAATTTAATCATTGTAGAATTAATCAAATATGCAATGCCCAAATAAAAAAATGGGAACTAAAAGGCTGCTCTAAAACGGCCCAGTTTTGTTGGTGAAATGTTTATTATGGAGGCATGTCTAGTTTCTGTGGCAGTACACGGTTGCTATTATGCAGCACAAGCCTGAATAGCAGAAATAATGTCAAATGCAACATGGGAGATATATATATATATATATATATATATATATATATATCTTTATCTTTAGAGGAATGAGGCCGAAGGTGGAGTTACTTTATAAGTTCCTGGAACTCATATCTGCAATATCCATTTAACATACAGCACGCGTGTAATTCTTAATAATCCATGGGCACAACATTACTCTTCCCACAAACCTCTACGGTCCTTGGAGTCTATCTCTTTCATATGAAAGAGATGGGATACATGAATAGCAGAATCTGCTGTGCAAAATTAAATGCACTACAAACAAATTGGTCATTTGCTGCAAAATATTTTAGAATTAGTTAAATGTAAGCCAGATAAAAAATGCTATTGATCAGAATGTGTATAATAAACATGCTGAGAAATTCTACCTTTCATGTAAGGAGCTACAGGTGCACAAAATAAACGTGTTGCCAAAAATATTTCCTTTCTGATGATCGCTTTTCTTTTCTCTTTTTTTTTTAGAAAAAAGGAACCAGGATAATGTAAAGCCTGTTCTCATTTTCCTTGTTTGAACTTTAGCTATTTTCAGTGGCCTGCCTTTCACCTGTGGCTGCTGGCAGCAAGCATTATGGCATCACAACTCAACTGTAATAGCTTATTACAGTTGTGCGGCATTTGTTTAGTGACATCACAACCCTAGTGTACTAAGGAAATGTGAGATACACAATACACCGCACTCAAGATTGTGTATAATTCAGTTCAATAAAAGTTTTAGATATCTTGACTGAGCTCTTCTGACCACCTCCTTTGAAGTCTTATTCTCAGTTTGTCTGCACTGCTATTACCCCACCATTAAGGGTTAATACAGGAATTGCTTTAAGCAAAATGCTTCATAGTAAACAAATCTTTCAGCAGAAGAAACTTTTAAGACACACCAAATAACCTTAATGGATCAATTTTTAGAAGGAAATTGCCCAACTCAGGATATGTGCAAGTGAACCCTAAACTCCGAGTTATAAAGAACGTATTATATATTTTAAGGAAATAAAGTCACATAATATTAAGAAAATTGTGAAGCAACACTGACAATTTTGAAAATGGATCGCCAGCTAAGTGATTTGCTTGAACAAACCCGGTTATTTGCATATAAAAGATGCATTAATTTACACAACCTTCTAATTAGAAGTTAACATCTGATTAGAAGCCAGGAAGCCCTCGCAATCACAGCTACTCTGTTACTAGCTGTACTGTTTAATTCCTTATTAAATTCCCCTCGTTTTTCTGATAGCGTTTGATTTTATTTTTTTCCCTTGTTTTTAAATTGAGGCCGCTCGCAGACTTGCATCACTGCCACCTTACCCCCACTCTAATTTGGAGAGATCACCGCGTTTCTCGCGGGTCCCTGCCCACTGTCTCGTGGTAGCGGCCATCTTGGGTGGGGGGACATTGTCGGCGGCGCGGTTAGCGCTCTAGCTGGTAGGTGCTCGGCGTGCATTAAGTCAGCCATACTGACGCGCAGCGTCATGACGCAGCGTCATCGCCGGAATGTCGCCGGAGTTTCCACAGAGTTAAGCCCTCTGTGGCGCAAAGGGATCCTTCTCTGAGATATTCTAGGGAGTCTCTGCTGTCGTTACGTGTGTCCAAACATTCCAGCTGTAGCTACTGCTGGGTGGAAGGTACCCGTTTGCACATTGTCATGTGTGCTGTCCTGCTAGTACCTGCAAGGACCGGACTTTGCTCTCTATGGCCCTGCTCAATTGCAGGTCACTACCTTGCCATGCCACGGAAATTAACTCCCTCTTGTTAGACCACAGTTTGGACGCCTTGTTCCTTACGGAAACTTGGCTGACCTCTTGTTCTGGTCCTGACATCGTTAAAGCCCTCCCTTCGGGATACCTCTTGTTCCATTTGGATAGGCCAGACGGGAGGGGGGGAGGAGTGGCTATTGTATACAGAGACAAATACGTATGCAAAGCGGTAGATTGCGGCATTAACAACTCTGAAGGCTGTCAATTTTCCCTATGCATATCTTCTACCGTCTCCATTTCTGGCCTTCTTGTGTATCGGCCTCCTGCAATGCTGGGTAATTTTGTAGACTCTTTCATCGAGGCAGTGATTCCTTTGGCTGCCGCTTCCTCCAATTTTGTAATCCTCGGGGACCTCAATTTACATTTCGATGACCCCGACGATGTTGTATCGAGAAACCTACAAGTCACGCTGGGTGCACTTGATTTACATCTTGCCAATGTTGGTGTCACCCATAATAGGGGTCATCAGCTCGATGTTGCTTTTGCCAACTCAAAGAACCTGCAAGCGCTACAGCCGTTGGCTCTCCCCTGGACGGATCATTATCTAGTGCCGCTTAGATGGCAGTTGGAGAAGTGGGGAGATCCTGTACCTAGACAGTACATAGTAGAACGACTTTGGTCGAAGCTGCCAGCGGACAGTTGGGCGGCAGAGTTGGCAAGAACCTGTCCTCCTCCTGTTGCTGATCCCATTATTGCTGACCAACATATGGGAATTTGATTGACTAATGCTTTGGACTTGTTGATTCCAAAAAAACGGAGACCTGTCAGGGAAAGAAGAATTGGCTCCGCTCCTTGGTATACCCCCGAACTTAGGGGTTTCAGAACCTCATGCAAAAGATTAGAACGCGCATGGAGGAGAGAGCTGACGAAAGAAAGTCGAGAAAATTACAAGAGAGAGATGAGGAAGTATAAAAATGCGTTGAAGGATGCCAAAAGGAACTTCTTCAGCGATAGGATCGAGAGGGCAAGTAACTCACCAGGGGAATCCTTTAAAATCTTTAAGGAACTTCTGAAGGCCCCGGTCCCGCCAGTTGTATATGATAACCCCAAAGAAAAATGTGAAGAACTGGCTCACTTCTTTCATTCTAAAATAGAGAAGATCCTGTCCTCTCTGCCTGCAACCCCTCAGATCCCGGAGCTAGATGTTAGCCCAATAATTTGCCCTGATGAGCTCCCCTCCTTTGGCCCTTTTTCTGAGGAGGAGGTCATTAAAGTTTTGAAAGAGATGAAGAGTGGATCTCCTAGTGACCCAGTCCCCATGAAATACCTTAAACTAGTTGCAAACACTCTGTCCACTCCGCTTACTGACCTAATTAATCTTTCACTCTCTCAGGGCATAGTGCCCCAGAGATGGAAAAAGGCAGTGGTGAAAACACTATTGAAAAAACCAGGACTTGATTCCTCTAATCTGGCCAACTTCAGGCCGATTTCACTTCTGCCCGGCTTCTCAAAAGTCGCAGAGAGGTTGGTTAACCGCCAGCTCTCCTGTCATCTAGAGTCACATCACCTGTTGGGAGACTCCCAGACTGGCTTCCGTCCCGGTCAGGGGACGGACACAGCCCTACTGGCAGTAGTGGAGGAAGCAAGGAGCATTCTTGATACAGGAGGGTCAGTGGCAGTGATCCTCCTGGACTTGAGTGCTGCCTTTGACACCGTAAGTCATCAGGTGCTCCTCCAACGCCTGTCAGAGGTGGGTGTGGCAGGTACGGCCCTAAAATGGCTGGAATCCTTCCTTTCTGATCGCTTCTACCAAATTTGGGAAGGGGCAGAGCAGTCGACCCTGTTCCCTCTTCAATGTGGAGTCCCGCAGGGCTCATCTTTGAGCCCTACCTTATTTAATATATACATGACTCCACTTGAAAGAGTGGTCGCTCCTTCAGGAGTAAAGATTATCAGCTATGCTGATGATACTCAGCTGGTGGTAGGCCTCACCCAGCTGGTGGAACAACCTGAAGTTTTGCATGACTGCCTTGCAAATGTCCATCGTTGGATGTCCCACTCTGCCCTAAAGCTCAATGGGAAAAAAACTGAGCTGATGCTCTTAGGCAAATCCAGTCCCTCTATTATTGCTAGCTGTTGGCCCCGGTCTCTGGGTGATCCACCATCTCCCAAGAAGGAGATCAAGACCTTGGGAATTTGTTCGGAGGAAGATCTGTCCTTTAGGACCCACGCCAGGAAGACCGCGGGGGTCTGTTTTGGGCTATTGCGGTCAGCTCGCAAGGTGTTGCCACTGCTCCCTGATCCAGCAAGGAAGCTACTGATTCGCGGTTTAATCTTGTCTAGGCTCGACTACGGGAACGCGATGTTTCTCGGTGCTCCCGAAGCGACTTTTAAAACTCTCCAACAAGTACAAAATGCAGCCGCCAGATTGTTGTTGGATGTTCCCAGAAGACATTCAGCTGCCCCGGCCCTGAAAACGCTGCACTGGCTCCCCGTTAAGGAGCGGGTGAAATTTAAAGCGTTATGTACGGCCCACAAAATTTTACATGGTAAGGGCCCCCCCATTCTCTCCACTATGGCACGCCCTTACAAGCCCACACGTCCTTTGCGCTCGGATCAAGGACATCGTCTGCAGTCAGCTAGAGTAAAGAAGGCTCGCTCTGGGGGCAGGCGTTTCTCAGTGCAAGTGGCGACTCTATGGAATTCCCTGCCCCTTAAGATCCGTTCAGAGCCCGAGATTTTACTCTTTAGGAAACTTCTGAAGACTCATTTGTTTCCAGTGTAGCGATTGAGCTGAGGTTCCTCCTTGTTCTGTCTCACGCCGGGATGCTCCTGGGTAACTGAGCGCGCTATAAATTTTGTATAATAATAATAATAATGTGGATTCTTTGTCAAAAGCATTCTAAAGCTACTATCAATGCTAAAGGAATCATAGTGAGATATCACAGATGAAACTGAATAAACAATGTGCATAATAATGGTGCACGTGACCTGTATTAGGTAGGTCAAATAAAGAAAGTTGATAAAATGTACTGGGATGGACATTGATCAAACACTGGAACAAACACAAATGTACCTTTATTAAGGCATTTCAAAGAAATGAGATATACAAGAGAAGACATAAGATTTCAAATAGTTGAAAGTACAGAGAAGTCTAAAAGGGCAGGAGATCAAGATAATCTTAACACAGCAAAAATGCTGGTGGATCAATAAACGGGAGTCCCTCTAACTTACTGTGTCAAATTAACACATTAACTTCACTTGTTATTTCTTACTTAATATACAGGACGGCTCTCCAAAGAAGAGCTCATTATAATGTATAAATCAATGTTAGCGTTTTATATAAGGGCTACTAATAATATCACAGGATGGCAATATCAAATATAAACATGTTAACTTTTTCAACAATAAATTAAATAAAAGTTGTTCTATTTGTTAAGGTAAGATTAAAAAAGCGGGTAACAAAACATCAGCTGCCTTATTAATAACATAATTCCACGGTGGCCAGCATGCATTTCTAACAATCACAAAGACTTCCCGTCGAAAAGAGAATCACTTTCAAGATACAAACCCATTCCTACAAATGCCTCCACAACACCGGACCCCAATACCTCAATGAAAGAATCTCCTTCCAAGTACCCAAGAGAAACCTCTGATCCGCCAACCTCGCCCTCGCCGAAACCCCACAACGACATAACAGGTGGAAGGGCCTAATCCTACATCGCGGCAAAGACCTGGAACACTCAAGACCTGGCTTTTTGACTAACGGAGCTACTTACACACACACCCCACCCTTTGAGACCCTCAACGGGTCCAAACCAAGCTAGAAGGCCCACAGGTTCGTGTTTATCACCCACTCTCCATGCTCAGTATGGATTTTAAAATCCTCAGTAAGCTGCTGACCCAACGCCTGCTCCCGCACATGTCCACACAGACCCGAACAGCGCTATCCTGAAGAGAAGAACCTCTTATAATTTAAGTCGTCTCTACCACATATTATACCATCCAACTATGCGACCTCTCCCCAATGCAGCACTCCTGGCATTTGATACAATTAGACAGGACTTCCTATTTGATACCATGCAACACATGGGTCTTGGTGAGGAGTGGGTAAAATGAGTTCAGCTGCTCTATAAACGGCCTACTGCCAGGGTCAGGACGGGTAGGGTAGGGTAGTCTCCACGCAATACTGTATCTTCCGGGATACACAACAGGGATGCCCTTTGTCCCCTCTCCGGTTTGCTTTAGCAATATAACTGTTGGCTGCATTATTCTGCCAGGGCGGAGATGGGCTGAGGGTAACAGTTGGTGGTCACACACATATTAGCTTGCTATATGCAAATGATCTCCAGACATACCTTAATGATGCTAGGAGCGGTGCCACTTCGGCACTGATATCTTGGATAGATGTGAGCGGGTTTCTGGATTACGAGTCAATAAAAGACCTACCTGTTCCTGCTGATGCCAGATGCTCCCCGCCCAGCGGACCTGCCTATAGATCTTAATTGGCTCCCCACACCTTCAAGTATCTGGGGATCCATACATTTCATTCACTGGAGGATATGAGAGAAGGAAATCTCGGACGTGCACTGCGATCCCTTAAAGCTTGTGTCCCTTTTTGGTGCTCCCTGCGTCCCCTGATCATTGCGAGAATCTCCCTATCAAAGACCGTTATGCTACCACGCATACTGTATTTCTTTGTTAACCTACCATTGGTAGGGCCCCCTAGCTGGCTAAGGCAGCTAGACATCTTACTTAAAGAGCTCATCTGGGATAAGAGCCGCTGGAGGGTGTCCCTGCTAACATACAGCGCCCAGTTGAGGAAGGGGGGCTGCGTATGCTAAACTTTGAGCACTACTATATGGCCTCCCAACTACAGTGGCTGGCACAATGGATCAAAGGCGTAGGCCCCAAGGGCACTGATTTGACGGACACAGGGGACCACATAACTTTGCAATTGGCTTAAATGCTAGACTAAGCTGCAGTGATTCCCCACTAGTCAATGTTGCAAACCACAGCATTACAAAGCTGGAGATGTAGTGTGGCCACTCGGGCGAAGACACCCTAAATGTGCCTGCCCTACCCCTGATAGGCCTACTGCACGGTGCCCCTATGAAGATATGCACTCCTGAACAAATGTCTCACTGGATTAAGGTGGGGTTGGAGACAGTAGGGGATTGCTACCACCAGTCATTGCTGGTACCGATGAGGGACTTGGTTGAAAGGACCTGATTGCAACGTGGCAGTTCCTTTTATACGAAGTACTGATACGCACATTCCGTAAACTGTGGAATTGCGGACGGGAGGAGGCCGAGATGCATGGATTGTTACAATCCATACGAACTCTGGAAGGGGCGCATCACCAAGTGAAATGGTTCTATAATGCATTGCAACATCTGTCACATGCCCCACGACTAATATTTTGAGACAAATGGATGACTGCCCTGAACCGGGATCTGACAGACGGGGAATGGAAAAAGATACTGGCATATAACAAAAAGGTCTATTGAAACACCAGATTCAAATATATACAGTTTAAATACACGCACAAGACGTGCACGACACCCCATAGGATTTGGGAGAAACATGCATCTGCCAAAGATGCAACTGCAACAATGCTGATTTTACTCATATGATATGGAGCTGTACGGTAGTGAACTGATTTTGGCATGAACTATTATAACGGACAGGTACAACAGTAGGGCGCACGCTTGAACCCACAATAGAGACCTGTATACTGGGACTATTCCCCAGACCACCCAACCGGAAGGTAGGCTCTGAATGTTTAGATCTGGCCTTAATCTTAGCTAAAAGGAGTATAGCATTAGCATGGAAATCAACAACAGGGCCAGCTATACCAGACTGGAAAAGAGATGCGACACACTGGGCAAGAGCGGAGGAATGGGCCTTGGCTAGAGAAGATGCTCGAGGGCTGAGACAACATACCATGGCGGGTCCCTGGAGAGAGGTCTTAGAAAACTGGGAACACACTGATAGATACCACCATTGAGAGGAAGAAGCCGAAACTAGACCACAACCCGATAACGTGAGTCGCATAAATCTGTAGGTTAGGAGCAAGAGTGGCACAGAGGTTGACCCCCTGAGTTGCAATGTCCCCCCTCCCCCAATATATCCCCATTTGACAGGACAGATGACTAGGTCCGAGACTGCGGCCCCGTTTCTGAGCCAAGCCTTACCGCCCTCACGAAATATCACAGACGAAAGTTTAAATTGGCATACCACATTGCAAAGTTACAGTTATTTGGTTTATTGTTATCTTATTTTTTCTTTATTACTATGGTAGTTTTATTCTCCTTCTGAGGTATCCCGTACTTAAAACGCGCTGTTAGACATATAGTTATAGGCACTCAGACACCCTGTCGCTTGATAGACTGGACTCATACATGCTGCATACCACACTTAAGAGCGTAGACCCCCTCCTTGACCATAAACCAACAGTGGACTCTGACTTAGTGATATAACCTAGTAAACTGTATATATAGGAAAGGAGTACATAGGTATGTGACTCGAGAACAAACTGATGTTACTTTCCAGCTCGGAGAAATACAGAAAAATGTATTGACTGATTGCAAATGTCTTGCATGCCGAATATGTATTGTTAAAGACCTTGATTACATACCCAAATGCCAATAAAAATGTTATAATAATAAAAAAAAAATCAGAAGTCCTAAATGCCAGTTACCCAAGTCCTCTTGGGATCAATATTGCAATCAAGCACAGATATTTATCAATAAATTGTCGCTGTGGTATGCATTTGATATAACTAGAACTGTACAATACTATAAAAGCAGAACCTCTGTGTCCAGTGAATGTAATACAATCTCATATGGAATTATAAAAGCAGAAATTGGAGACTACACATTACATGTAATTAATGATAATGAACTATTTTATTACTGTAGTTGTGCAGTGAACTTTGTAGTTGGGATATAACATCGAAATGATTAAGCTCGGATTTAGTACCTTAATTGTGCAAGTCATTCTTCTGGCGTTCCAGAGGCTGGGCTACTGCTTCTCAAACACGTTTGGTCCTTACTGGTTATATTTTGCAAGAACTTCCAATCCAACTTCTCATCCACATTGTAAAGATATTAAAATCCAAATGTATCTATTTTAATTTTGACTCTGAAATGTTTTCCTTCATGGATTGGTACTCTTGAGATTAGCACAACACTACTATTGCATATATACAATAAGGCATTCCATAAATACCATTGGTATATTAAGACCCAGTCAATGCCAGAGTTGCTGAATAGGTTCAAAGATCCATTTGCACGGAGTTATTTGGGGTAGTTTTCTTGAAAATCGTGCATGCATATGGCTCTCCAGGGCCTATGTTGAACACCTCTATAGCAGACTTATCAGCATAGATTTCTGACGGTAGCGTTTCTGTGCACATTACATTCTTGTGAATGATAGAGAAATGCTTTCAATAATGGCAACGCCTTCTTCGTATCCGTGTTCCATCCCAGAGGGGGTCTAATTTGGAGCGGCTGAATCTCCACTTTCTACCAGCTGTACTCTGCAAAGGGAAAAATCAATGCACAAGTGATTTTGTGCTTCTGCTTTCAACTATGGGTGTATGTGCTGTGGGCTCTAGTTCCTGTATGGATGTGCAGACATCTCAAATATAGGGTTACAGGTGATACTTGTAGCTTGAAACTGTAAATGGGCGTACATTTATTAATTTTAAAAGGAGATAGTAATTATTTTCAAGTTATCACATAGTTAAAAAAAAAACCTACACATCAGTTTTGTGCTGGTAATTTCTAAGTGGATCCATATGATGGAGAAACATTGTTGGACAAAGCTGTATTTTGGGGATAGAGATAAGGAATGCTGTGACAAAAAATACTAGCATAAAGCTGAAAGCCACTGTAATTTAAAATGCAGATCTCGTCAGAATTAGTAGGATGATTGGTGAGTTGTTTGACAATTCAGGGGTAACGGGCAGTTATCACAGACCTAAAATGGTGTGGGGCAGCTATCCATTCTTTTACCCAACTTTCCTAATAACTCTTCTTTCCTACCCTTTGTTTAATTAATGTTATATACAATACCACAAATATCGAAAGAACCTGGTCAGGTGGGCAGCTTTCTTTTTTTTTTAAAGGCAAACATTAATTTAGCTTTTTCCAGTCCAAATTCAATCCCACTTCAATGCTAGTCAGTGGGGAGAAGAAATCCCCCAAATTATTTTTCCAAAATGTGCCTCTTTCCAGGAGGTTGTAATGTTAATGCAATACAAGGGACTGAAATATCACAATATCTGATTATTTTTTTGTTAAGTTGCATTTGATTGAGACTATATTCAGGGCGACTGAAGTTATGCGATTCTGCGAACCGCAACGTTTTCTGCATCATTGTGGATTTGCCACATTAAGTATTTCCTGCATGATTTGCAGATTTTACCCTCCAAAAGTGTTTCTAGCTCAAATGATTCAAGTTACCCAAGTCCCAGCAACACGTGTTGCTGCACAATAAAAGACCCTTTCGCAAACGTCAACTGGTTACCTTTCAATTGCCTATTGCTCTATTTGAGTGTTAAAAAGTTACTGTTACCAAGAGCAAAAAAGATAAAATAATGTATTAACACAGTCACAAAATGTGCCACAAAATTTGCCTTTTCCTTATGCATAATTATTCAACCCTGCTGTATCATTTGATTTTCTCCTGTCGCATAATTCCAGTGGCCCTGACTATATTGCAGTTCACAAAGGATCGTACCATCTCGATTGGTATCCATCTGACGGAATATTTTTTCTGTTCTTTTTTCCGGCGTTGACTCATCTTCGGGCATTTTCATTACTGAAGAGACCATCTTGTAGATTGCCTGAGGGAACAAAAGAAGATTATTGACAGTGTATGGCAGCTGCACCAGCATGCAACAATTCTATTTTTAAAAGTCTGCGAATTTTGTAAAAATACAATGAAACTGACATCTCTCATGACAGGAGTCCACAGCTCCTGCAGTGAAATCACGAATACTTATTGGCAGGCTGTCCTCATTATAAACTACATTCTTGGAAACTTCACAGAATGAGCTACACATGTATTTAAATGAACAATTTGTTGCCCTTGTACCTTGCCTACTTCATATGCCATATATAGAATTCTTCATTGGTCCCGACAGTCAACTAATGAAAGAAATCTCTAGTGGTCTCTGCCCCACATAATAGAAGTTCACACAACGATTAGCCCTGCCTGGACAGAAAATAATAAGTAACACTGCACACACTATCTGATATAGAATAACCGCGCTCGCTAATACCGGATTTTATATCAGAAGCAAACCAAAAGACCCACAGGGCTAAGCAGTGTATTCAAATGAAAAATGTGCAGAGTGGTGTTAAAGAAATGAAAGCAAGGAAGCCAAGCTGAACAAGTTCTGGCAAAGTGAATTGGTTGTGCCTTTTAAAACCCAGCGTGAGCTGTTGGCTTTGCCAATGCTTGCTTTACTTGGCAGCCACAAAACAAATAAGAAATTACAGCTGTGGTGTGCACATGCGCTCTGACATCACAACACGTGTGCACCGTACTGTGGTTTATTTATTTATTTGTACAGTTGTATGCAGCGTGAACCCGGCCCAAAGGGGTGTCGCAGTGCTTCACACAACAGGTATGTAATGCCAGGGTAGTTTGCAATAAACGGTTTCGAATGCCAATTTCGCATACAGATGGAGAACAGAGAACCATTAACATGAGAACGTACACAAAAAACAGATATTGCCTAATTACAGTACCAGGGAATTAATAAGAGGATACCTAATAGTGGAGCGCTTTAAAGAAGGTCTGTGTTGAGCATTACATCACAAGTATTTTAGTTCTATGTGAGAGTACCATATGTCAAGCTCTTGCAGGGCTCCAGGAGAGGTAGTGTGCAGCACGGTGAATTCAGCTAGGCGTTTGCTCTTTCTTGATGTGAAACACAAATATGGTCACTTTCCAGGGTGGGCTGCATGGTTCATTGGCAGTCTAGTCAATAAGTTGGTTACTCTCGACATGGCACGCTTGCATCAGACCTCAGCTCAGGGTCCTTGATCATCTGGTATCAGTGCTCCTCAAGGCGACATCACCACGATACAGGGAGTCTATGAAGGCCAATCACTACACCGGGTTTAGCTCAGGCCGCCAACAGGACATTAGGGGCTCACACACCAACCAAGGTTCAGCTCCCCGCCACCTGCAGAAGGAAACAGCGGCTCGAAGGTCCAACGGATGGGTTGCTGGATTTTCCCACAACTGGGTGGGTGTCCCAGAAAGAGATGTGGTTCACCAGACCGCATGACAAATGGCTCAAGTGCCCCAGCAGTGGTTAGTGGCAGCATGTTCCCAAACCGGGACATGTGCTCTCCCGAAGAGCCTCCTCATCTTCCTTAGTTAGCCAGCAGTTGAGGAATGGGGGTTGCAGGTGGTGGGATGAGCCATCAATGGAATTCTGTCTTCTGAGCTCAACTGAAATGTTCCCACCCCACTGCCACCATCCAGGAGCCATCTAAAAAAAACCAACATAATTCAAAGATGGGAGCTATGTTGCGTATATGTGGTGTGATGCCACTAGTGCAGACACACAACACAGGAACCATTTTAAAAAGGTTTTCATTGAGAAGACATCATTCCGAAATTCGAATGGCATTTTCTCGATGAAAATGCTGTTCAAGAAGGCTGCCGATGCATAAGAATGCATAGCAAACCACCCGGTGGCCCTTTGGAATGAACTCTAACTTTAATGTATCTTCTAAAGATGGCTGAAGGCCATTTTGGTACAACAAATGTAAATCAAAGTGTGTGTGTGTGAGGGCGAACAGAAACAAGTAGCTGAGTAGCAGTGTGCAGCTGCAGGGCCCTCTGGGAAAATGTGTGTTTTTAATAGATTAGGAAGTGGAAGGTCGGGGAGCAACTGTCGAGCTGAGGCCCAGTAGTAGTGTGAGGCTGCTGTGCATTGGCTAAAAACTATACACATATAAGTTTAAAAAAAAGAATAAATAATAAAAAATAAAACTAATCGGATGGTAGTGGCAAGGGATCAAGATGGCAGGGTCCACCTGCCAGACCCTTGCAAAACAGTTCTTGCATGAGCTCCCATGGGATGCTAAATAGATGAGAAATAATAGTTCTATAGCGTCAACCGTGGAAGGACACAAGTTATCCAATCAGAACATGAAAAAGAATAAATGATCTAGGAGGTAAGACCAGGGGCGGCTCCTCCACTATGGCAAATGAGCGTTGCCCCACTGCGGAGTAAAGTAAAAATAAAATGATAATAACCGAACCTTATAATTCATTTTATTTTTAATCTGTCTGTAAAGGTACAGGTCACGGCGGGCGGAGCTGGGCTGCGTGACGCCAGCAGAGAGAGGAGTGGGGAGCAGCACCATAAGTGCATGAGACTGTGTGGCCAGCTGTTGGGGGCCAGCCAAACTGTCATGCGCACTGTGTATGTTCTCCACAGGCTGTATTATACAGCCTGGGTGGAGAACATGGCCAGCATGTCAGTCCCTATCTGAGCGCCGAACCATGGGGCTCAGACCAATCACAACGCTGCTTTACGGCAGCGTCTTGATTGGCTGGGACAGACTGGGAGCCTGGGTGCGTCCGTTCCAGAGAAGAAGACAGAGGAGGGCGGAGTTTAAAAGCAAGTCTGGTTTTTTTCCTACCCTCCCCCTACTCCCGCCATTGTCCCCTACCAGCCGCCACTCTGAGACAAACAGTGAATATGGAGAAATGGCATTGAATAAGAGGCTGGAAATGAGATCCACAGAAAGCCAGCCAATCATGGGTAGGGTCCGAACCAAAGACCATTGCATGTAGAAACACACACAGCTAATGCTCCTAAAATGGAGTGGAGTAGTGAGCTGGTTTATGCCCTTTTTTTTTATTTGGGAAGGATCTATTGAACTATTAGAAGAATTTTTGTTATGGCTCAACTAGGGTGACCCCAACCTTAAGTTTACATCATGCTGGAGTAATGTAAAAGTTGATTTTTTTGATATTACAATTAAGGAGACATGTGGACATTTGGAAGTGGAATTATTCACCAAGCCTTCGGCTAAAAACACATTGCTCCATCTTTCCAGCTTTCATCCTACGTCGCAGAGAGAGCATACCTTTCAGCCAATTTCTGCGACTTAGGAGGAATTGCTCGGAGTTGGAGGACTTTTACAAACACTCTGAAATTCTTAAGAAAAAGTCCAGAGATAGAGGATATCCGAAAAAATTGCTGACGCAATCATTTAAAAGAGCCAGATTCTATGATCGGGACGCCCTAATCAATAAATCCGAAAAAGTGAAGGAGCCTCTTAATAAAATCGTGTTTGTGAAAATTCTCCACCATCAGCAACCAGATAAAAAATGTAGTAAACAGAAACTGGCACATTCTTAATCATGATGAGAATGTTTTCCTGGAGAAACCTTTATTAGCTTTTAAAAAAAAACAAGTATTTACGTGACCTCTTGGTTCATACGTACAGGGAATAAAATCAAGTAGTCCAGAGAACTATGACCAATACAGCGGCAGTAGGCAATTTTAAATGTAGCACCTGTAATGTCTGTGAGCAGTGTGCACAAAAATCTGAAATAACTCACAATGGTAAAACAATTAAATGTAAGACCATGAATAATTGCAGAAGCAAGAATGTTATTTACTTTCTAAAATGCCCCTGCGGTCTTGGATATGTTGGAGAGACAGGCAGGGAGGTACGTGTAAGGGTACAAGAGCATAGGTCCGCGATTAGGACCAATAAGATGACAGCACCACTAGTGACACATTTTATGGATGCTGGCCATAGTGAAAGTGATTTCACTTGGTTCGTTCTGGAGAAAATAAAAATAGGGAAAAGAGGAGGTGACATGCTCTCCAAGAGGAAAATACGTGAGCAATGGTACATTTCCTTTTTAAACACGGTCAGAGATGGGCTAAACTCAAAGGAGGAGTGGGAACGCCCGTTATGACCTATGTAAGGATCTCTAGAAATGTATTACTGTGATGTGCAATCAGTAATAAGAACATATAGAATGTGACAAGTTGTTTAACACTAGCAAAGTTGTATGAGGTTTATTCCTGTTGTCAATTTTTCA
This sequence comes from Lissotriton helveticus, assembly GCF_964261635.1. Classification (NCBI taxonomy): domain Eukaryota; kingdom Metazoa; phylum Chordata; class Amphibia; order Caudata; family Salamandridae; genus Lissotriton; species Lissotriton helveticus. Next base: position 407,657,376 of record NC_136063.1, on the reverse strand, counting down.
CTAGTATGGATAACTATGTATATTTATTACATTTGTTTCAATCTATACACTATGACATGATACTATGTATCACAAATGTACATAGTGTATTAATTCGGGTATATTAAATGTACCCTAACACCTTGATCTGAAAAGATAATAATGCAAATACATTACTTGTACAACTATACGCAAATGTATGATATGGCATAAAAATTATGGTATAAATAAATTATTTGGTTTAAGACCTACTAATGATGTATACACCTACCTAGAAGAATGACTTACTGACGCACATTGGAAATCTGCGGGTGAAAAGCGTAAATCGCACTTAGCGTTCCGGGCATGGGATAAATAGCAAAAGTGGATTAGTAAGAGGGTCCTGGTTTGAGGCTGTCCCTTGCTTAAATACCATTAGAATACGTATCTACTATCAAGAACCTTTATAAATTTACGAACGAATAAAGACGTATTTAAACTGTGAATAGTTTTTTGCTATATAATACAAATTGAAAATGGGCATGAATATTGAATGACACGCGTCGACAAAAAAAAAAAAAAAAAGGATAACAAATGCATAGTCTTTTCTTTAAAAAAGCCATCTACCACGCTTAAAACTTAGCGCTCTAGTCGTTGGAACTACCGGAAGTTAGACCACGTTCGACCGGATGCGATAACGTGTGTATAGAGTCAGATCTGTCCTGGAGAGTATATAAGCGCGGGCGCTTAATACGGGAAGTTGGTTTATGCACTCCGAAATGTGAACTCGATTGGAGGGTCTGTACTAACGGTATTCAGGTAAGACGCGTGATGGCGTTGCATGTATATATTACCAGCAATAACCTAATAGAGCCCGGCGATTTACATGTGCCAACCTTATTTTATTTATTGTTAGAACGGTGTTGGCTGTGACGGAGGGATCACAAAGTAGCCCGACATTTTACGAAACAGACCTTAAAGCACCAAAAAGCTCTGATGCCGGATAAATGTACATTAGCTCTTACATATTATTGTCTAGTGACTCGGTAATGTGTGAAATCTAGACCGTGCCGTTTCCCATACATTATAGTTTGAGTAGTGAGATTCCGCAATGGATAGAGCCTACCAACGGGTCCATTGTACAGAATCTTGCAATGAAATATGAAATCGTAATACATAAGGGTGGGGGATCCGGTTGTGACGTAGGTAGAATCTTGCATTGGAAAAAATTGCCCAATGTATAGCCGTATGTGAATATAAGTGGGAGTCCCATGGAGACCTATGAGTCTTCTCGAGTTATACTACAAATAGAAAAGAGATCTCATATGCAATGTGGAATATAAAATGGTCACAACCATACTTGCTCCCTGGACTGTTAGAAATAACTCGACAGGGGTTATTTAAATACAGATTCTACTTTTTTTGAGAGATAGACTTTGGCGGTCTACACATTACTAATATCAAGATTTCATAACTCTATTCATAGAATACATGAAGTATCGAGATCTTTACTAGGCTGAAGTCGGAGTGGCCTTTAATGAAACGTCTTATTAAGACCACAACCAATAAAAAGGTATGTTGTAGCGAAACTATGTATAATAAAATAGGCGATGTTGAGAACCTTTAAGATAACTTATTGGGTTACCAATCTTATCTCCGTCTAGAATAAGATAACCGCCTTAGTGATATATGCTTACGGACTCACAAGAAGTGGCCGTTATTTATGTATGAGGTAATTATCAGCCCATTCACATGATAAGTATAACTAGCGATTAGTGTAACCAGTGAATCGTTACGCGGGATGAAGGGCTGCCTCTGGATAGACGTTGTACAGTACACAAATATGCCAAACATACTAATCATATTGTTTATCTCTGTATTATGTTCGCTGTTTGTCAGAAAAGTTCTCTGTATTTACCATAATATTAAAGTGAAGGACTGTTTGTAATGCTTGGATAGTATGAATGGTTCAAATGAAATATGTAGGTATGGAGCTTTTAGGAAAGGTTTTTTTAAAAACAAATGAGATGTTTATATTTAGGATTCAAGGCTGTAATATTGCCTTTTTAAGATCTCTTTTCTTGCATTTCAGATATCTTAAACTGTATGTGGGATTCTACTATTGTATCCTGAAGAAGGTGTTGGCTCCCAAATATTGTGCCCACCGAAACGCGTCGATGCCCCTTTGTGTCTGAGTTTAAGTACTATGAATATTTGGTGACAACTCGGTTATAAATACGGAATTGGATATCAGAGTAAAAATTGAATTTTGTCATTTTTGTACTTATCTCATGCTAATTGGATACATCAATTCCTTTGGCCTTTTTGTTTCCCACTCATGTAATGTAATCACTTTTTTAATTGTGAAGAATTATGCTTTTCTATTTTAATGTATCTGTTAGGAGAAGATCGGTATCTTTTAATGCATTTTTTGTGATTCAATAAATTGTGTTTTTTAACTAATTTTTCTTATTTGCTCCTGTGTGAATGAAGTGCAAGGCCAGAAAGTGTCCATAAATTTATAAAGTTATAACCAAGAGGGAATTCTTGTTTGACAATTTATGCCCTTTTAAGTCATTGTTGTGTGGTCTCATGGAAAAACTGAAATGCTGCTATTCAATCTCATCATTAATCAATCCCCTAGATATAAAACCAGAAAGAACTATGCCTAAGGCAATCAAAGAGTCCCTTAAATTAGGTAATTTAGAATGTGTCAGGGTGAAAGTTCAAAAGTCATTTTAAGATTCATTTATTTAACTGAATTACTTTAGTTATTTTAAATTGATTACAACTTTTGGGATTCTTACTCAGCGATACTGCAGAGAGAACTGCGTATTGTCAAACCGCTTATCCATATTGTGTACCACAAAAGGGAGGAAGGTACGCAGTATGCGTAAGGCAGGGGCACACTGGGACAAAGTGAACACGCACTCTAGGGCACTCGCTATAGAAGAGCCATGGGAGCTACTGTGAGGAAGAGCAGTGCTCCTCAGCTTCACAATCCAATAATGTTGGCGATTTTATTAAAAATTTCCAGGCATAAAAATAAAAATGGAACTGTAGGAGGAGTTGGGTTGATAATATGCGACTTTTCCCACTGTACCTGTTCACCCAGCACTCCAAAGCAAAACCAAAGGGGATGATGGACGGAGTGTTGAACATTGCAAGCAGTCAACTGATCTGGGTTTAATTCATCATCATTCTTTAGCTCACTCCAACACCACAGTTCAGACATGGCCATATGAACAGTCCAGCCCGAACTGCCAAGCCATGTCTCCCCTGGACCGGAAAAAAAGCATCCAGGGACCGGTTTCAGGCTAATCAGTCGTCATCAGCCAGGTTAGCTTGAATTCAGTGGCAAAGTGAGCAAGGGACCCAAGTCTGGGCATACCCTGCCAACTAAGGGCGAACAAAGCAAAACCAAAGGGGATGATGGACGGAGTGTTGAACTCCATGCAGGGTTACTGCAGCCCATGTCAATTTTGCTGGTTTAACCAAGGCAGTGGGTTCAATCAAAAAGCTGACATGATGGGATTTTCCTTCCCTTTGTTACATTAGGATTTCTTGATACAACAAACTATTTCAGAGAATGTCAAACTAGACCCTCTCTTTCATGACTTCACCATCACCTTAATGCCAAGAATATGTTTTTGATAATGTTTGCAACTTCATCATCCCCATGGGTTGCGTACTCTATGTTGTGACGAGGAACCGAAAAGTTGCTTTTATGATAAGCAGCTTGCTTCAAAGGTAGAACACTGTGGCATCTTGGATTCCCTTGCACCTTAATATTTCTTTTTCTGAGACTGTGAGTCATGAGTCCAGTCCAAGAGTACTTTAGCGCATTTAAATATGCATAGGTAAGCAGGCACTGTGCAATGTCTCAAGAAACTAGGGTAGCCAAAGAACCATGAAAAGGGCAGCGTCCTTGAAAAGGGTACTGTCCTTTTGCTTTTCCACACTATATGGGAGGTTATTCATAATGCGCTGCCCTTCACTTGCAATATCCGACCACCAGAGGTGATTGTTAAACCTTGAGGTAATCCGTAATGCTATATCGTCTGATCTTAATCCTGGTCATAGACCGTACTTCCTCAGTTTCGTTGAAATTATCTCGACCATCCTCATGATCAGCCCTAAAAATAGAGGTAAAGATCCAGAATGTAATCTTTCCCTCTACACAGGACTAATGCGAACAATGCAAAGTAGGAGAAATATGTTGCTGATAGCCAAAATTAGCCAGCAATCTAGGAGCACGATTTTGATTTCCTGATTTTCTTTGAGTCTCCCAAGAACATATTGCAACAACAGTCCACCAATAAGAATGAGGACTCTGGCTTCCATTGCTCTGTCCTTCTCTTTTAGGAATGGCTGAAGCGTTTCCGAATTATAAATATTGAAACTACACCTGCTGTTTCACCGAATCACTTGCGCCTCTCAGGTCACTCGCTCACTGAGCCCAAAAGCCAGTGACCTGACTTTACGAGATGACTTAACCAGTAATTGCAAAGCTTTGGAGTGGATTATGAAAGCATGAGGATAAGGAACATGAAGGTAATCTCTTAAATCGTTGTTTGTATGCAGCACTAGCCAGTTGCACTGCACATGACACTGCACCTTGTCTATGATCCTCTAAAGAAAAAGAAAGTTATTTTGATGTCACCAATAACTGGAAGCTCCAGCTTTTGCTGCCTGAGAATAGGAGCCTCAACGCTGTTATACATTAATAAATTATGCTATGGTTTCATATACATTGACCGTCGAGGAAATCCACCTCTAAGTTCTAATGCGATACAGTAGAGAGGGGTCCCAGTGTATAGCGTTTAGCCAAAAAGGACATTCAAACAATTTATACATAAATACAAAGAACTTAATTGGGCACACTGTTATTTAATCACAATGTGTACAAAGATACAATTTATCATACAATTATTAGATTTTCATTAGTGTGCCAAAGGAAAACGAGAGGGTAGGGGGGTGAATGTGAGAGTAAAGTTTGTGCAAGGTTCAAATAAATACAAAATGCAGATCAATAGCTAAAGGTTGGTTAAATTAATCAATGCTAGCTTCAACATAGAGCCAGCATGCCACAGGAAGAGCAATCAATGTTCCAAGTACATTTCAGTTGAGCTATGCTACATGCGCATTGGGTAAATCTCCTCAGTATGGGTGGCGCAAGCTGGTTGGGGAGTAGGCTGTCGACGTTTCGACCCCAAGGGTATGTTAGGTATCCATGCGACCTTAAGACGGGTCTTCATCAGGACGGTGGGGGTGTGGGTGAGGGCAGGGGCGAGTTACCTAAAGGGTGTAATAATATACAATAAGTGGATGTTCTTAGTGGTTAAAAAGGGTGAATCTAAAATATAGCAAATGCTATTTACTGTGAAAGAATAATCAAAGGTTGGGCCGTCCGGCTCCAAACGAGGAGAGTAGAAAGGTCAATCTGCAAAAACTAATTAATAAATTAACAGGTGGCGACATTGTGATTAAATAACAGTGTGCCCAAGTAATTTCTTTGTATTTATGTATAAGTAATTGTTTGAATGTCCTTTCTGGCTAATTGCTATACACTGGGACCCCTCTCTACTGTATCGCCTTGTACCCGGGTTCCAGTGACTTCAATGGGTTTACCCTTTTACTGTAACAACCTAAGTTCTAATGCGGCGTCGAGGAAATCCACTTCTAAGTTCTAATGCGGTGCTGTCACTCCAACACTGATAACTTAAGCAAATCTATGCTCCCAAAAAGACCTGAATCTTTTAGATGGGACATCAGAGTTACTGCTTTAACTATCCAACCATATCTTACGGTCAATGGTAGTTAAGGCGACAAACAAGTCAAGCAGCGGCCTCTGTGAGATGTACTCACAATTCCCTATCTCCCATCTATCAGTGTTGACCTAGTTCCTCTGCCAGGCTGAAGTCCAAGTGAAAATGTCCTAACAACACAAGAGATATCCAGCAATCGTTACTACTACATAGTAATCATCTGCTAAGGACGGAGGCTCCAGCAATGGGTTTATAATTAGTAGGATCAATTAAGTTAGTAGGGGCCTACTCCATGCCCGTTTCAGACAGTTAGGAATTTAGGCGAAAAAAGGTGTACACTTTCTTTTGTAATAACGCCTGATAACACATGCCATCATTTACCACACTTGTGGGACAAGCATGTGAGGGACGTTCTGCAGGATTCAGGCCCCCCAATTATCTCCTATTTCCTGCCGGTAAACTAGAACGAGGAAAAAAATCTAGTTATTTCGTTGTGTTTTTTATTTTTTACTCACTCTGCACGTCAATGATAGGTCCCGCTCCCTCTTCGTGGATCCTTGCTCGCAAGGTCTTCTTTTTTGTGCTAGTATCCCAAATGTATCCACCTTAATTACAAAGTGATTTTAAATGTGTGTTTCCAGTATTCACTTTTTATGCATACGGCTGATTTCCTGCACTAACTTCCTGCAGGATCAAAAAGAGCTCTCTGGTGTCGTCACCTTCAGAGGGGACTTTCTCAGAGAAATAAATGTTTGCCTCCTCCATGAAATTCCTATACTCCTACCAGACCCTATCCACCATATTCTTGCCGTTTTGGAAATTCGACATAGAGCCATTAGCTGTTACTGCCCTCGATTTCATTTGACTTTTTAGCACAATACAGTGTATGGCATAGGTTTCCTTTTTCTTTCATATGTGCTCCTCCTCTCCCAAAGATGCTAAAGGGTCACATCCACATACCCTCCTACAGCCTCAAAGAAACAAGCACTGGCAAAGCCAATAGGTCTCCCCTATGCGAGATTTATTTCTGCCAATGTTTCTTGGCCATGTTGCAACATGGCTGAAAGTAAATAAATGAAGCATTAACTGCATCATATCGGTTTTTTTTTTTTTGCTTTCAGCAATGCTGCACTGATGCCTGCGCTGCTGTACAATATGGCTAAAAAAACATTGACAAAGCCAATAGATCGTGCATAGGCAAGACATGGTGGCTTTGCCAATGCTGGTTTCTTTTTTACTTCAAGCCAAGAAGCCTCTAGGTAACCATCGCCCTGTGTAAGTATTAAAATCACCTGCCAATGTCAGTGATTTTAATAATTAGTTGGCCGAATTCTCACATCTAGTGTGATTTTCTCCGGACCTCGCATGTTTCCTCTGCAAAATGCCTCTCCGTTAACCTCCTGCTGGGTCCTTTTAGCAGTCTGACTGGCAAACATGAGATCCATACTTCGCAAAATACTTTGAGGGGGGGAGGGGAGAGGGGCACTCAAATGAATGTGGTCTGAATATTTTCTGCCAGTGTTTGCTTGAACTATGCCGAGGGATCTTATTAAGAAAGCTGCTGATTAATTTAAATTCTTCGGGAGGTGACTGAAAGATCATGCAAGGAATGTACTAAATGATGTATCTTGATACACTGACTTGTGCACTTATGCTTCCTGTTTGACAGAACCTCACCATGAATTTCTCACCCCGCTGGGGGTATCCGCTTTGCAGTTTGAACACCATTGCTTTAGCCAGGAACCACACCTTCCCCTCAAAGCTAAATGCAACATCTTGTAAAATTTCAAAACAATAACTAAAGAGTGTTAATTTTTCTTTTTTTGCGCCCTTTAAAACGGATAAGAAGTTTGTCTGTTTGTTTTTTCACCCACATCAGGTTTTGTCACTCCTTTGTAGGAGAATTTTCTGAATAATAGACTAGTTAAGTTAGCCACCAACTGCTGATTGCAATTCACGCTGCGTGTACGTTTTAGACACAAGCTCATCCTGCTAAATGTATGCAGAATGGTTCTCTGCATGTTAACATTTAGTACAGTTTATCTAGGCACAATGGCATTTCATTGACCAAAAAAAACTGTTTTCAGCAAGTACATCTGTCGACGGACTTTTAGTGTCAAACAAGGATGCGCGTGACATAAATTCACAGCAGAGGTAATGATTTTGACTTGGATGTCCTGAAGCTAAAACTTTTTACAGCACAAAGCTTTCAATCGACGTTCAAGAAGGTTGCCGGTGTTTTAAAAAACGGTACAAAAGGGGGTGGTGATGGACGGAGCATCTGAATCAATCAAACACTCACACCCAGTCAAAAGATCTGGGTTTAATCCATCACCGAGCCATGTCTTCCCTGGACCGGAAACACTTTTGTACCACTTTTGGCCACCATAAGTGTGGCAGGGTATGCTCAGACGTGAGTCCCTAGCTCACTTTGCCACTGGATTCAAGCAAGACGGCTGGAATGCCAGAAACCGGTCCTCGGAAGCTTGTTTCCGGTCCAGGGAAGGCATGGCTTGGCAGTTCGGGCTGGACTGTTCCCATGAGGCACAGGGTCAGACTGATTTGCATATAGCCATGTCTGAACTGGGGTGGCAGAGTGGGCTAAAGAACGGTGATGGATTAAACCCAGATCGTTTGACTGGGTGTGAGTGTTTGATTGGTTCAGATGCTCCGTCCATTACCACCCCCTTTTGTACCGGTGTTTTAAAAAAGGCATTTAAAATCTGAGCTAAAGAACGGCATTCGAGGTGAGGCTATTTCAGTGACACACTGTTATTAAAGCGCCAATAAATGAACATGGCATGTCTTTTTCTTGCTATTGCATTTGCAGATACGCCTCAGCACAGACATTCAGTGTTCGAAGAGTCTTGGCGTTGCTGCAGTAGGGGGATCAGACGTATTCCCTTCCGCATATGCTTGTAAGACTTGATTCTATATTTATTTATTTAAAGTTTTCTATAGCGCGAACAAGACCCTTAGGTATCAGAGCGCTTTACATTACATGAGGTAGATACAGACAAGAGTTAGTAAATTCGTTCAATGTAAAAAGGTAGGTACATTTAAAAGCAATAGATAGACATTATACATTAGACGTTATACAGGAAGTATATACATGGTATGTCATATTCCGGTGTTTACATTAATACTTATATATGTAATATATATAGATATTATATATGTTTGAATATGGCTAAAAATGAATGGTCTAGAATCATTGATTCCCAAATGCTTATAGTTTGTGAAGCTTTTGTTTTCACTCCTTTATCGAATGTTCTTTTGACCTCGGTCCGACCTATGGAAGGAACTTATTTATTAGGAAGCTTTTCGTTTCCCTCTTGAAGGATGTAGTGTCTGTAATTTTTCTTATGCTTGGCGGAAGTGAATTCCAGATCCTTGGTGCTGCTCCTGAGAATGCTCTGTCGTACGATTTCTTCTTCTTGAAGATGGCTGGTCTCAGTAGCATCTCCTTTGCACTCCTGGCCGGTCTGCTTCCTCCGGAGATTTTAATTTTCTGAGCCAGGTACTTAGGTGTGTTGTGGTGTAGCGCTTTGTGGGTTATGCATGCCATTTTCAGCTGGATTCTGGCTTCGTAAGGTAGCCAGTTTAATGCTTTCAGGTGTGGTGATATGTGGTCAAATTTTCTCGATCCGGTTATCAGTCTTGCAGCTGCATTGAGACATGCCTTTAGTGGTGCTGTTGAAATTTTTTTTTTGGGGGGAGCCCTGCTATCGTTGTACATCCATATTCAATTCTTGAAATGACTAGTGATTGTACTGCCATTTTAAGATCCGTCGTGGATATGAAAGGTTTCTTTTTTCTGATGTAGTTCAGGTGATATCGTGCGCTTTTTGCCATAGCTTTGATGTGGTCTTTCATGTTTAGGTTCTCATCAAGTGTGATTCCTAATGATTTTGCAGATTTAACTAGTGTAGGGGTGCAGTTTAACGCTGTGATCATATTGCACCATTCTTTCCCTTCTGTGTGTTTATTTGGTGGTGTGATTAATAGAAATTCTGTTTTTTGTGCATTTAGCTTCAAATGATTATCTGCTAGCCATTGTAACAATATTTTTAAGGCTTCGTTCATTCTCTTGACGTCCTCCATGGATGTTATCTTGATGTAAATCTGCGTATCATCCACATACATGTGATAGGATATCTTTGAATTTCGAAGTATTTCTGTGAGAGGTTCAATGTATAGGGTAAATAGTGATGGAGATAGCGTAGAGCCTTGCGGGACTCCAATTGAATTAGGGCTTGATGTTGAGAGTGACTGATTGACCAGGAATCTTTGTGTTCTATTCTGAAGGAAAGATTCAAACCATTTTAGCACATTTCCTGCCAATCCCATCCTGTTATGAAGCCTGTTCAATAATTTTTCATGATTTACCGTATCAAATGCTGATGATAGGTCTAGGAGGATAAGAAGACATGTCTGATTAAGGTCTAACGCCTGTAGTGCATCATCGACAATATGTAGGATCGCTGTCTCTGTGCTATGTCCTGTTCTGAATCCTGACTGACAATCGTCTAGTAGTGAGAAGTTCGTGATGTGTTGGCTTAATTGGTTTTGAACACATTTTTCAATTAGTTTGGCAAGAATAGGGATGTTGGTCACAGGGGAAAGTTATTTGGGTCTGCTGGGTCCGCTGTGGGTTTTTTGATGATGGGAACGACTTGACCCGTTTTTAGGCAATCTGGCAGTGTTCCTTGGGATAGGGAGGCGTTTATTATTTTCGTCCATATGGGAATCACAATATGATTTATTTCTTTGACGCACTTTGATGGGAGTGGATCGTTATAGTGGTTGTTGGGTTTGATGTCCGACAGTGTTTTGGCGATGGTGTTTTGGTCCAGTATCTTGAAGTTATCCCACTGCGCCATGTTTTTTGTGATACGGGTCATTTCCGATGTGATAATAACTGTTTGCGGTGTGCAGTTGTCTGTATTATCAATATTGTCAGCTTCATTTTTCCTAAGCTCTCTTTCCAGAGTATTAGCCTTGTTGGTAAAGAAAGATGCGAACTCTTCACAACTTAGTTGGGTTTTTGTCGTTTCTTGGGCAGTTTTGGCCACTTTATTAGATTGCTGTTTTAAAATCTCGAATAGTTTCCGCGGCCTATTTTTGGCATTATCTAGTTCCGATCTAATAAAATCCTTTTTTGAGTTTAGGACCTTTTTATTGTATCCGCTCCGTATTCTCCTAAGGGTATTCAGTTCGTGCGTTGATGGGTGTTGTCTCCATTTTCTTTCCGCCTGTCTCAGTTTCCGCCTTTCTTCATTCAGTGTTCCACTAAACCATGGATTTTTGATCTTCTCTGTTGTTCTTTTCAGCTTTAGTGGCATTGTGGTATTGACTATGTTCGATACTGTTGTAGTATAATGATTCGTAAGATCCTCTACTGTCAGCATCTTGTTTGGTGGGTTTAGGTTCTTCTCACAGCTTTCTCTTAGTAATTTCATATTCAGCTCTTTGGTATCTCGCATCCATTTCTTGTGTATGGTAGGTTGACTGGTACTAGTATTCTTCATAGTGTTTATCAGGAAGGTTATGACATGGTGATCTGACCAGTCGCAAGGCTCAATTGCTGTAATTGTAATTGCTGTATATTGGAACACGGTCTAATTAGACAGATGGTAAATCGGGTAGTGAAGCACTAACATTCTTTTATATAATACATTATTTAATACAACGCCTTACACCACCCTTCTGCTTTTTCTAAGCCTATAAGATAGACATTGCATATTACCAAATGTAATGGTAACCAAGTTACCGATATCGGAAGTATGAAAGGCTGAGGCGGGCCAGCATGAATCCTAGGCCTGGGTAGTAAATTCAGTTTCGCTCACAGAATTTGTGTTATTTGGTTAATTTCGTTCTCGGCCGAGAACGCGGAATTGCCAAAAATTCCACGATCCGCGGCTTTGCAGAATTTTTTGCTTGTTCGCGCTTTCAAAATGCGTGTTTGTGAAATATTTCCCCCCCGAGCACGCATACAGGATGGGTGGAAAAAGCAATTCCGCGTGTTCACGAAAATCTGCGTGCTTGCAGAGATTTTTTAACGTTTCGCAGAGCTTTGCGAGGCGCAACTAAGCAAATTCCGCCCACCCCAAGTCCTTACAAGCAAATCATAATATCTGTCAGAGGTGAGAATTTAAGTTATTGGCCCATCTAAATTGTTAGATATAATAGATTGAAGTGCATGTCATTCAGTAACAATAATAACCATCTTCCCCCACAGCACAATACACCAACCTTCTGTCGTTTCTAAGCGCTGTCACTAACAGATGTTACTAGTAAACACATCAGTGGAAATTTGCTTACCAACCTCGAAAGAATGAAAAGTTGAATAGCTGCCTTTAGCATTTTGCGAACTAACGAGGGAGAAGCAGGCCGCGGATGATGTCTGGGCAGCGCTGAACCAGAATGCTCTGGAGGAGAAGTGGTGCCAGAGATCGAGAAACTAGTAGGGAACGAAATGCAATGATAAATTGGGAGAGGAGTGACAGAGCAAAGGAGGAACTCGTATGGGGACAAAACAACAACACAACAGGCATGGGTGGGCCAGCAATGGAGGAAGGGGGGGGACAACATGTACAGCATAAAGGTGGGGGGAATGTAAAATAAACAGGTACGCGAAGTTGAGAAATGAAACAACACATGAACTCCAAATGAGTGCTGAAAGAATAAGCAAAAACAATTTTCAGCATCGGAAAGATGGAACTCATCTATTCAGAAACACTGTAAAACACTTTTCCGCGGAGGGACTCCCACAAGAAGAGGAAGGGAAGCCATTCACAGGAAATCCAACTCACGATAGCAATGAGCTGACCCAAAAGTCCACTACAAGTATTGGAACTGATCACAATACGTTTTTCGGCGACAACGAACAGGCGAGCTTTAAAACTTAATAACATATAACCACAATCTATAATTAACCTTGGCATTGCGCAACCGATAGCATGGCTTAACATTCATAAAGAATGTGCTGCTACTTTAAACAGAATAATTCAGGAAACGGTTTAAAAACAGTGGTTTAAAGTATTTGTAAAAATCTGATACTCAAAAGAATACAATAAAAATATATTTGTTTATATTTAATATAGTTTTCATATATTTACCGATGAAAGATTCAGCGAAACGTGTTGGGGTGTACAGCTCATAAATTCAGTATGCGTATTCATTGGAAATATTAGAATAGTATTTGTCTCACAACAGCAGGATATGGATGAAGCTGAAATTAATGTGTGCAGTGTCCGAGGGAACGAAGGGTGTTTCTATAGAAGCAGGGCGCCAGTCGCGGTTTTACAGAGGGTCGTGTCACGCTTGCATAGCGTGACCTCTGAACGTGCACGGCTCACATGACAGAAATACGCCATGCTGTCGGTGGAATGAATAGGTGTCGGCGCGTCCTCTCTGGACGTTTGCTGCTGCAGCAGGGCGCTGTGTATGCAGCTTTGAAGCACCTCGAACATTCAGCTGACGTCCACTCTGGTTCCATGAATGGCGGCTCCAGTCCCGCTGCGGAGGCCTCACCCTCACAGGAGAACGCGCGTGTAATTATGCCGCTCCCCAGCAGGGGGCAGGCTAGCAGCGCGGACGAATACACGGTTCTGCGCAACGTAACATGGTCTGGAGCTTCAACCATTCATTGTACGTTATTGCTCAAAGTTTCAATAACGCTACGGAAACTTTCTGAGGCAATACCCAAACACTATTAAAAGAAAGAAGTGACCAAAGTGGCATATTTCCTCAAGAATCGATGCGCGCAGAAATACAGAATGCAAGCTGGCATTGAAGGGAACAAGCTGCCGTGGCGTTCCGACACTTTCGTATACACATTTAAGGTGCGCGAGTATTCAGCACCAGGGGAGTCCACTGATGCACCAGGTACTGATGCACCAGGTGCAGTAGCACCGGAGCACAACGTCTCGAGGGCCCCAGCAAATCCTGATTATGGCTGTACCTCACATTTCAAACAGCCCGAGAGCCCATTTCCTACCTTGCTCGGGGGCCATTGCCACGCGGCTCCACTGCGGGTCAGTACCTCACAGTAGCTGCCATTTTGAGCGCTGGTTCTGCCACAGAATGAAAGATGAAGCCAGTTGCCCTGGTAGGTGGATAGATGCGAGTAAAGAAGGCCTCGTGTGTAACTTATTACACAATAACTAGATTTTCTTGTGAGTCTCCGTTATCTGCCAGCTTTAATGTAACGCTCTGCGTCTAGCTCTTCTCTTGGTATGGTGGCGAGTGGTGGGCAGCCATGGATGGCAGGACTAACGTGGCACAAGAGAGTAGGAGGGGGCAAATACCAATCCTGCAGGTGATGTGTTAAGTAATAATCCAGCTGTCAAGAGTGGAATAGAAACGTAGTTTATTAGAGCAATTGCAGCACCACAGGAAAGCATCCAACTCCGCCAATGGTGAAGTACCTTTGTAAGGCCATGGAAGTCCGCGTGGGTGTGCAGAGTACTTTAATGATAGCCCCCAGGGAACATTCCTTGAGAGCAGTAACAATACACTGTCAATAATGGCTTTGCCCATATTTCTGGGACCGAGTTTGGACTCGGACGTAGTCTGAATCCTCAGCTGGAGGAAGGATAGTAGCAGGGGTTCAACTAGACCCGACCTTATTTGGGGTGGTGGGGGGGGGGGTTACACTTCCAGCAAGTGGTGCGGTCACACATTTCAAGGAATGCAGGCACAGGATCTGATTATGATTGGAAGATTGAAGACTGTGGTTACCCAGTTTCTCACTTGGATGAGTTGTTTGGTTGCAGGTCTGGTGGCTGAGGCCATATTGCTAATGGATGGTGTTTTATCCATTTGCTGCATATGAATATTTCAATCTGCGACATGTTTGTTTTGCAATGGTTGGAGACCTTTATTTGACCACGTGAGGCATTGTCCATTTAAGTACGGGTCAAAGTCAGATGGGTTTTAGTTGAGATTGAGGGAGATTAGGTCCAGTGGAGAGCAAAGGCAAGTCTTATAGAGGAAGTACAACTGTTAGGTACATTAGTTGCGAACTGAATAAAGCCGATCTGAAGGGATGACGTGAGATGATGATCATGATGATTTGATAGAAAAGATGCAATATGCTTCAGTTGACTCCCTGTTTGGGATGCTAAATAGTATTGTATCAAAGGCAAGGAAGAATTCAAGTAATAAGGATGCTGGTACCCCAATGCAGATATTTGTCAAAGCAAATCTTTCCATCTTTTTACCTAAAACAGTCTGTTATTGGTCAGAGTACGAAGGATCTCTTGTTTCTAGGCAGGTTTGTTTTAGGGAGGTTTTATGCAAGACATTAAGAGTTCCTTTGGGAAGATACCTGTATTCAAGGAGTTGTTTACTGTTCTGACTTGATTGGATACAGAGCTATTTTAGAGGTCACTGGTCTGCTGGCCTACATGTGTTTGCAGCATTGATTAAGTCGTCTATGGTCAGAAGGTTAAAGGCGAGTAACAGGAGTTGTTTTCGTGTTTTGTTATCTGGTGAACTGAGCTATGCTGCTTGAATTGTGGCCGAGTAGTTGGAAGGAAAGAAAGGAGGGTGGCACTAGTGGATGAGAAGTAATTCAGGTGTGACATGCAGGCAGCAAGGGCCAGTGATGAGGAGGCTTTTTGCTCGGTTACCAAGGAACCAAGATGTCGTAAGGTACTACCACGTCATGTATTATGGTTGAATGACCCTTCTAACTCTGAACTCTGTTCCAGAGTGGTTGTTTTTTGTAACCTTTAGTTCCCTCTTAAGGTCTGCAGGCTGCTTAACAGCTCTCCCTACCTGTGGTACATGTTCTAGGCCACCGTCCGTTCGCCAGGATATAGGACAGGTCTCCCTGAAGCAAGGCAACATCAGGCATTGTGGTTTTATTAACTTTACTTGCTCCAGTCAGCTTTCCACGCTACCCTTCCAGAAGAAAAAAATGAAACATCCACATTGCTCAACATATACAGGATGTGGAGCAACTATTACTGCATGTGTACATTGAAATAATGCATATTAA
Source organism: Lissotriton helveticus (assembly GCF_964261635.1). Taxonomy (NCBI): domain Eukaryota; kingdom Metazoa; phylum Chordata; class Amphibia; order Caudata; family Salamandridae; genus Lissotriton; species Lissotriton helveticus. Next base: position 407,641,641 of record NC_136063.1, on the reverse strand, counting down.
CTGGCATTACTACATTGAGAGGCGTGTATCCACTTTAGTATCCACAAATCAGATTTACAGGAGTTGACAAACCATCAACAGAGTGAAAAGACACTAAGAGAAGCCATAATAAGTTAGGAGAAGATAATATTGCCTGAACATGCTGTTGGAACAGGAATGTCCCTAGCGAAGTATACAGTCATGTTGCCCTATCCTGAATACAAAACTAAGTATCGGGATTCCCAGATTTGATTTAGGCTCTACCTCATGCTAATCTAGTGCATAGAAGCCTATGCTGTCCTTTGACGAGACTGAGGTCATGAACCTGTCCAGTGAGCTGGACAGACATGCCAAGCATGCCCTCATTTTGCTAACAGCGGACTACTGACATCACAGATTCAGGAGCAGTCTGGGACAGAAAATAGCCCGGAGCATCACATTAAAAGTGGCCCCCAATTTTTCAATAAGACAGCTAAAAAAGTGGCCAATATTAGCAAATTGGGGCAGTTTTGAACTATGGCCTACGACTTCCATTTTCGAAACCCCTAATCTGCTCCTGTACAGAAGATGAAGATGAGATTGTTTTCCCAGATTGTTGAAGTGTGGGAGGAGATCTAATTCTAAACAATGAAGGGGAGACAGAGAATACAATGCTGCTTCGGAAGTTCAGAGAGGCCCTTTTGCTGAGAGGAGCTGCTGATTAGTCTTTGTGCAGCACTGTCATCTGGAAGATAGGGGAGGTGAAGTTTGGGACTTTAGCCTCTTGTTCAGTGTGGAAAGGATCGTTTAAGTGAGCCAGACTTTTGTATTTCCCCTGAGCACCGTACAATATGGCTGTTGATAAGCCAGGTATAGAGAGTTCATGCCTCTTTGTGCCCCTGTTGAGGGTACTCCAGGCTGGCGTCTACCTTGCCATGAGGAGCAGCACTCTTCTCTGCAGCATACTGTGAGGACTGGTGTGCACCCAGAGCTAGTTTCTGGCTGACTGCCAACTTCTCAGATGAGAGGGGTTATTCCCTAGACTATTGTCTAACTGGAATAGCTGCATCTGACATTACATGCCTACAAGCCAGAAAGCCTGCCGAGGGAGGGAACGATAAATCCAGAACCTGGTGCTTAGGGTCTAACCAGTGGAAGGGAGACTGCACATAGTCGAAAGTATGGGCGCAGTCTTTCCACAAGTGAAGTGCCAAGTGCGAATTGTCGACTAACTTCGCCACTGTGCAATAAGAACAATAGCAGCTGGAGGCATTAAAGCCAAGGCCTGTGGCTGTCACCACTGCTGCTAGCATGCCACTGTGTCCCCATCTGCAAGGCCAGGATATAGGACAGGTCTCCCTGAAGCAAGGCAACATCAGGCATTGTGGTTTTATTAACTTTACTTGCTCCAGTCAGCTTTCCACGCTACCCTTCCAGAAGAAAAAAATGAAACATCCACATTGCTCAACATATACAGGATGTGGAGCAACTATTACTGCATGTGTACATTGAAATAATGCATATTAACTGGCATTACTACATTGAGAGGCGTGTATCCACTTTAGTATCCACAAATCAGATTTACAGGAGTTGACAAACCATCAACAGAGTGAAAAGACACTAAGAGAAGCCATAATAAGTTAGGAGAAGATAATATTGCCTGAACATGCTGTTGGAACAGGAATGTCCCTAGCGAAGTATACAGTCATGTTGCCCTATCCTGAATACAAAACTAAGTATCGGGATTCCCAGATTTGATTTAGGCTCTACCTCATGCTAATCTAGTGCATAGAAGCCTATGCTGTCCTTTGACGAGACTGAGGTCATGAACCTGTCCAGTGAGCTGGACAGACATGCCAAGCATGCCCTCATTTTGCTAACAGCGGACTACTGACATCACAGATTCAGGAGCAGTCTGGGACAGAAAATAGCCCGGAGCATCACATTAAAAGTGGCCCCCAATTTTTCAATAAGACAGCTAAAAAAGTGGCCAATATTAGCAAATTGGGGCAGTTTTGAACTATGGCCTACGACTTCCATTTTCGAAACCCCTAATCTGCTCCTGTACAGAAGATGAAGATGAGATTGTTTTCCCAGATTGTTGAAGTGTGGGAGGAGATCTAATTCTAAACAATGAAGGGGAGACAGAGAATACAATGCTGCTTTGGCAGTTCAGAGAGGCCCTTTTGCTGAGAGGAGCTGCTGATTAGTCTTTGTGCAGCACTGTCATCTGGAAGATAGGGGAGGTGAAGTTTGGGACTTTAGCCTCTTGTTCAGTGTGGAAAGGATCGTTTAAGTGAGCCAGACTTTTGTATTTCCCCTGAGCACCGTACAATATGGCTGTTGATAAGCCAGGTATAGAGAGTTCATGCCTCTTTGTGCCCCTGTTGAGGGTACTCCAGGCTGGCGTCTACCTTGCCATGAGGAGCAGCACTCTTCTCTGCAGCATACTGTGAGGACTGGTGTGCACCCAGAGCTAGTTTCTGGCTGACTGCCAACTTCTCAGATGAGAGGGGTTATTCCCTAGACTATTGTCTAACTGGAATAGCTGCATCTGACATTACATGCCTACAAGCCAGAAAGCCTGCCGAGGGAGGGAACGATAAATCCAGAACCTGGTGCTTAGGGTCTAACCAGTGGAAGGGAGACTGCACATAGTCGAAAGTATGGGCGCAGTCTTTCCACAAGTGAAGTGCCAAGTGCGAATTGTCGACTAACTTCGCCACTGTGCAATAAGAACAATAGCAGCTGGAGGCATTAAAGCCAAGGCCTGTGGCTGTCACCACTGCTGCTAGCATGCCACTGTGTCCCCATCTGCAAGGCTGCCCATCTGCTGCTCAGCACCAGACGTCCAAGAAGTGGGTCTGAAGCCTGCCGCCAGTCCCACAGACAACAGTATCTGCATTCATCAAAGGACTCCAGGCTACCGTTGTAGCTATCCATCACTGGCAACTCCCACACTACCTCCCTGAGAACCCTGTGACTACCCAAGTGTTGAAGGGGATGTACTTGAACCAGTTTGCACAGGATGGATTCCTGGACATCAGAGGCAAACAATCCGACCACCAAAGGCTGAGACCCAGTAGTACAGGCTTGACCCATGGCCCCCTGAGCATGGTCGGACAGGTCCTCTAATAGAAAGGAAAATTATTGAAACTGATTAACTATGCAATGCACCATTAAAAAAACCGTTTAGGATGTGGGCTTTACAAAAACTTCACTTGTATATATACGTTTGATAGATTTTAATGTTGCTCCATAGGTTTGTAAACTCTTGCAGGGTTCACATGATATTTCACTTGTATCTTGGTTCATTATTAGCATCATCATTGGAAGCATTAATATATATAGTTTATGCTTTAAAACTATAAAGTAGATGTACCAAAAAGCATGCAAAGCAGTGCAGCAACCAAATTTGTTGCACGGCATTGCATGAGAGGAAAGAGCAGGATGGCTTATCTATTAATTTAGCTCTGCCTAGCGCCATACACACATCGTTGCACGATAACGCAAGGCTGTGTGCATGATGTCTAGCATAGGTTTTGCACTATAAGTGTACCATTCCAGTACAAAATACTATACCTAGGCAGACTAAAACTTTTCCCACTTTGGATGCATGAAGTACAGTGCAGCACAAATGAAACGTTGGAAAACTTTGGAGAATTTAATATATTTTCTGAACAGCTGCTTTAAAGAGGCGATATTTTTTGGCCCAAAGCCCTCTGTACTATTGTTAGTAGATAGGGTTTCGCAATAATAACTATGGAAACATAGAACATTCACAAAAACTATAGAAACATACAACATTCATGCACTGCCCTTGAAACACCCCCTTAATGCAAAGTAAAGCAGAACAAAGCGCTGCTTAGCAATACTTTTAGGCAATTTGCTGCACAAAATACGTTTTGCGCTCAAAAGTAAAATCCAAATAAACATTAGCAAACCCAAAGCATGATGTTTGTGAAAATCGGTTATAAGACTTCTGATAAATGTCACTTAATGTAGTTCATTCTAGTGTTCTGAAGTGAAACGCTTTTACATTACGACGATTTGCATACAATGCAGAGGGCTTTATTTGCGTTAAAGCGCTTCGAGTCAAGCCCAATAATTTGCTGAGTTCTGGCTTTGCACTCCCTATTAATATGCTGCTTGCCCACCTCTTTATTTTCCCTAAAATATACTCCCACATTGTGGCAGCAGCAGTCCTTACAAAAGGCAGGGGCTCAGAATAAAGTGCACGCAGCCAGAAGACTCGTTAAATGGTCTTTTGAAGACCTGCAAACTACTTTCAACGAGTCTGAGGCCTCAGCCCCTGCCCAACCCAGCCCAGGGACAGCTCAAGAACTGCATGTGTCCTTGAAGCGGAGGCTGCACAACCCAGGCTACTGCAGACGACAGAGGGGGCTGAAGCCCTTTCAGCTCAATGGGCGTTGCGCGCCGGGTAGTAAGGGTTGTATTCCTAGGGAAGGAGTGTAGCTGAAAGAGGAAAGGAAGGCTAGAAACAGTTATAGGTAGACATGTGATTGTACACTGATTTATACAGCACAAACCAACCTACAAAGCAAAGGAGAGCAGTAGGGTCGGGGGGTCGGGGGGCATGGGGCAAGCATTAAAAGTGAGGATGCCCCGATTACTTACCGGTAATCTTCATTACTCCGAGTTAGTCTTCCTCGCCACATGTGAGGAAGGGACAATGTACTCAGCCAGCGACCTCAACGGTGAGCCTCCACTGCCCAAAAAACAGCAACATGGCGCCGAATGACAGACGCCTACAACAGCCCAACACAATACCACACCCAACCACGACTCTCGAAGGACGAAAACAAAGGCCGAGCGGACCCGCAGGGAAGAGAATCCGTGACCAAGAGGCCAAACACAGGTGCCTGCAGTGGACGCAACACACCACCAAGCCATCTCCAACAACGCACCCACAGCACTAGTAATAAGGTTGGCAAAATTGACAGCACTTGCAGGATGCGAACCCTTTTCCTGAGAGAGGCAGAGGCACCAGGAACACAGAACTCACCATTGAGCTATAGCTCTTTGGATACCAATAAACAACCACCTGCACAGAGTACCTGTCGGACAAAATGTGCCAGATATCGAACATAGAGCTGTACCACCCCGGACAAACAACAAATATCCCATTCTGAAAATAAATGCACATCATAAACATTAATCACCATAGGCCACGCAGAAAGAAGTGGCGCGATTAGATCCCTTGTCCTGTGGAAGCCCGTGACATCAGGAGCACAAGACACACCATTGAGCTACAGCTCCTTGGTAACATCGAGGCCACAGTGACCCTCCATGAAAAGCAAGGTGGCAGAGGACCAACGGCATCCCGACACCGCAAAAATAAATGCACAAAACGAACACATATCATATCAGGATACTCAAAAAGAGTTGGCGGGAATAGAACCCATGTCCTGCGTGAGCCCGTGCCATCAGAGGCACAAGACTCACCACTATGCTACAGCGCCTGGATTGCCAAGACTTAAGATTGGCAACATCGAGGGAGCAAGAGACAGACAAAGAAGGGCCAGGAGGCCAGAGAAAACATCCGAACCGGGACAGGCAGGGGCAAACCAACCCGCCGACGCCCCCGAACGCAGAGGGAAGACGTGTACAATTAACATCACCTAAAACTTTAATTGCAGAAACAGATAAGTAGAAATTCCAGGAATTGAAACCCAAACCCAGGCTCCCCTACCCAAGGGAGAATGCACAAAAATGCGCCCGACCCAGGCAAAGACAGGGTCGCATATAACATGTGCATCCGGCCAACAGCAAGATGCAAAGCACACGTATCACCCAAGGGCCCAAGGCGCTAAATAACATATGCATATTGTTACGCAACACAGTGGTACACATGGGAAAGGTAGTAGACCCGGGATTAGAACCCATGACCAGGAGGTCAAACACAGGCCCCTTGCAGATACAGGCGCCGGTAGTAACAATTAGTTACAGGCTTACTTTGTTAGTCATGTGGCGAGGAAGACTAACGAGGAGGTAATGGATAAGAAGTCGGACATTACAGGAGATGGCAGGAGGGTGGGCTCGGAGACTAACGTAGTCATGGGGGTACTGAGCTTGTCGAAGGCTTTGCAGCTATGATGCTTTCAAATGCAAAAACTTGCAAGAGGGGTCAGGACACACTACATTTCCCAGAGAATCACTCGACTGAGGACTTGCAGACACAGCAATTATCTTGGATCCAGAGAGTATATATACTTCGCGTTTGAGAGAGTTTCTTGCTAGACAATCAGATACTTCGATGGTGCAATCGGAACCTTCCTGTGAGGAGACAAGAACGCATTTTACTTTCATGAAGAACTTATTGAATTCAGAGACGTATTCTGGATAGCACGTGAGATTAAGGATTTAGACTTTGATTAGTACTGGAGTCAACCCTCCCAGATTTCCAAACTGTATTGTATTTTGTTCAATTGAGCGAATGCCACTTACAGACTTGTTTATATTATTTAAATCGTGTATGCTATTAAGGAACTGCCAGTGGAAGAGAAACGCATGTTTATAACCAGAAGTGAAAGCATAACAATAATGCGTATTCATGTTACAGGTGATGAATTATGCATATTGAGAAACACTCAAAGCAAAGAATTGATTTACATTTCACTGATGGTACGTATCGCTAGAGAACCCTGTATTACAATTCAGGTTATTTCGTTCATCTATTCCAAAGGTTTAGCCCATCATTCAGCTCTAGGAAGTCAGAGTTTTCAACAACCATATAGTGTGGGTTTAACAGAGATTGTCACAAGGTATCTCATATGTCATGCAGGAAATAGTGAATTATAACAATACTTAAAGCTATTTCTTCTTGTTAATATCAACCCCTCCACAGTGCAGGTTAAGTCTTGAAGCAAGAACAAGCAGAGTTAAGTAATTTAGTCTCCATTTCTCTTTCCGATGTTCCTTCCGCCTTGTCTGCTGCTGCCCAGCATACATATTCTGTGTTCTGATGCTAGTGGGTTCAGTAAAGTCCGGATACTTGCATCGCTCCTGTCTAATCCGGATTGATAAATTGGAGCAAACTTGACAGTGGGCAGAGACAAGGAAACAGCCAACAGCACCATGCTGCCAGAAAACAAAATATAAAGCATATAGCAGATGTGGTACGTAAATCACTCCTATGAATTGTTTGTAGAAGGTCACTCCTAGTGTTTAACAACGAAAAGAACAATCAACAGTGGGGTTCACCGATAGAAGGCAGTTCACTGAGGTGGATAGTCCCACACACCTTAGAGAACGGTTTTCTCACCCTTGTATAGGATGGCTTAGAGTCGATGAATGCCTTCTTAAAGCTACAGTGCCTCTACAGTTAAAGAGCATCAGTCAAGTACACCTCCCATCGAAGCAATCTTAAGCAAAACCTTAAACTAGAGTAAAATGTAGCTCTACATTCAGGTCTGAAACCCAAACGCAAGACTCTGCTATACCAGGAAATCTTGGAGGACAGAGCGCTAAGGGGCCGTCCCTCCTCACCTCCTTATCCAAGCAGTAGTGCTTTGCGAAAGTGTGGAGGGAGGCCCAAGTCGCGGCTCTGCAAATGTCCTCAACAGGAACACCTCTAGACAAAGCGGATGTTGCAGACTTTGCTCTAGTTGAATGTGCTCTAAAACCCACGCCGGCGTGCTACAAAGAATTTTCCGAACGTTGCTGACGCAAGGGGGATATTCACAAGGTGAGGAATCCACAAGGCAGATGTATCTATCAGAACCGAGAGTACTGCTTTGCATCGAGGACCTCTTCAAGCATACAGATTCACATGGTTAGCTATGCGTATTCTGTTCCATTCCTTACCGCTTCTCACTAACATGACTATGGTATACTTATAAACGTCAAACACGATCAATGGAATCACGTGTGGCCTTCTCCATGCTTGAGCCTTTTGTAAATGAAAGCAAACATTCTGCCCTTCTATCATCAGCCAGAGCACGGCCAAGAGCCATTAGATGAGCCTTAGGATGAGGGGTTTCTCTGTGACCTGCCCTGTCAGCCTGCCTATACACGGAGTCTCTGTGAGATCTGCTGGGAAATACACTCTATGTTGTTCCTTAGCATATTCTGCTATAATGTCATCCTTGCACTGTTTGAGGATATTGAGCACTGCACGATTTTCCTGAAACTCATAAAAAAAACACCTTGCTTCAGAAGTATGTCAAGGACCGAGGTCAAAGCACGACTATCTAGAAGTATATAAGGGTTTGTCTCTATTTCCATCTCAAGAGTACAATGTACTCGACCAATGGTAACTGGAATTTCAGCTGGGTGGAGGGACTGAATCTACTCTTTAATTAGCCATTGAAGAGATCAACCTAATTCAGGACAATGGAGATACCACAGCCCTGACATTATTAGGCCAGCAGCTTTTGATAGCATGGGTCACAGTCTGTCCGAGAAAGAGAAACAGGAAAAGGTGATCTCTTAGATCAAATCCTTTCTAGCCAACTGTGCCCACCTTCTGCCACAACCACCTTTAAGGTCAGACAAGGTGGCCATTCGATGCAGAGTTCCTTATCACCAATGCTCTTTAACACCTATGTATGTCCTCTTTCTCAGCTTTTAAAATTCTCTGGATACAGAACTTTGCCCTCTGTGGATGGCACTTATTAGACTAGATAAGCTAGTGCTGATTCATGCATTTACCCTGAAGGATTTAAGGCTGGTAAAATGGAACTTCAGTCCAGCACGGAGGGCCACACTGTTGCAGCACAGTAATTGTTGCAGAAAAGCACAACACTTATCGCAGCTTCCAAAGCCAGACTCGAAGGTGTTTCAGAGAACGGATACAAATATTTAATTTAGACCCCGGTTTTTTAAACCATATGAGAATTATTATAAAACCTATTTCCTACAAAAATATAAAACCTAAGCTGATCAGATTTGTTAAAACTTTGTGCCGTTACAACTTTCAAAATTCTACCCACTGCAGGTTGCATCTAAAAATTTCAAAAATAAATAAAAATCTTAAACCTTCTCTCGTACCTTAATCCCATGTTTTATTAAAAGAGGTTTTAATACCTTATGCTAATAGTTCTTAACCTGTGGTCCGGGGATCTCTGGGGTATACAAATAAAGAAGCAAAATGTAAAGTTGAACATTTTAAAATGTGTTAGAAGTATTAAGTAATATTAAATTGGAAGATAAAAATTAAGTTGGTATTCTCATATTGATTGCGGGAGCAGTGCAAGTACATAAAATAGAATAAACTATAGGTTGCCTCAATTGAATTTAAAAACGCTCCAACCTTTGGATTAAAAGTTTGGCTTTTTCACATTTGTTTATGAATTAAATACAATTGAGTACTGATTTGCGATTCAACCAAACGACTGGAAACCCATGCAATCCTATCTTACAGTGTAGGGTGAATATATTGATTGATAAAGCAAGTAACACTGGTGTATTAAAATCATTACATTTTCTTAATGTTAGGAGGTGATAAACGACAGTTCAGCAAGACAATCAAAACTCGAAAGTATATGGGGAAAAAAGACGGTGTTGTGTGCCACAAGTGCATATAGAGAGTGGCATGGAAAAAGGGAGACAATGAGAAGTGTGAGGTGGAGGGTGATAGACAACATTACAAAAATGTAAAGTAAAAATATACATAAAAATGCAAAATCAAAACTGAGAAACACAATGAGATAAAATCATACAACGTGTACTTCCACAGTGAGTATCACACATAGGCCAAATTGTGTGATTCTGACCCCACCCAGATTGCTTCTAGAATGAAGGTAAATAAAAGACAGGAAACATACCTGAACTATCTCCAGCATTTCTGATTTACTGATGTATCCATTCCCATCCAGATCATACATGCTGAACGCCCATTTCAGTTTCTGTTCCAGTTTACCTCTGGAAGTTACACTCAAAGCGATGATGAATTCTCTAAAATCGATTGTCCCATCTCCATTGGCATCGAAGGTGCGAAATACATGTTCTGCAAACTTGGAAGCATCCCCGTAAGGAAAAAAGTTCCCATATATCTTTTTAAACTCCTCCATTGATAAATGTCCGCTTGGGCAATCTCTGAGGAAACCCTTGTACCACTCTTGGATTTCATGCTCTGTAAAGTCTGTGCTTTCTAATAAATCCTGCATAACCTCCGGGCGCAATTTGCTGTTTTGTTTCCCCATCTTGTTCTGTGAATGTTAGCTGCAAGTAGACAAAAAGAGGAAAGTTAACCAAATATACGTTTTTGAACCAAGCTCAATGTTGTGAGATAGATATGTGTGTGTGAAAAACAGACTGACACAGGACTTATCTGAAACATATTTAATGTGCTGCAATACAGACACACACATTTATATGCCTGTGTGTGTGTGTGTGTACACACATGAAAGCATGTTAGAAGTTAGGCTATAAATACGTTATTTTAAAAAGGTGAAAAGTAAAAAAATCAACATAGCAAACACGTGATTACTCGGTGTCTTGAAGTTTAAGGTAAACAGAAAACATTTGGAACACCCTGTAGAAAGGCTTGACTAAACAAATAAATACACCCCAAATGTGAATTCAGCATGGACTGCTACAAGCAAGTAACTCAACTGTGATGTTTTCCTATTACATGTTGGTACTTGTAATTGGTTGCCGGTTATAAATGCTGCTCCCCAATGCCAGGCTTCGAAGGAAAGACAGCACCATGCCATCTACCCGCACCAGACTTGGAACAAGCCCTTCTCTGTATAAACGTAGAACACTGCTTCTTTCAGAAAGATGGCAACAAGTGATGCATGTGCTTGTTTCTACTGTAATGCGAGAAGCAATACATTGCTGTCCATAGTAGTAGGTTGCACACAGGCGCTATGCTATGGCGGAGAAGGTAGGACGGTGGAGTTGTGGCGGCCGGAATTGGAATATGTGCACTGTACATTACTCAAAGATCGCTAATGAAAGCGTTTTGCTCCCATGAGCTAACTAAACAGCAAGCTAAAGAAGAAAAGCGGGGGGAAGGGGAGAAAGAACCGGGTACAGAGAAGATAGGAGTTTGAAACAGAGGCAGTCTTGTCTCAATTGAATCCAATGACTATCTCCCATCTCTCGAGCCACAGCGGCTTGCAATGAAATATGATCAGCTGCTTAGGTTTGCATTGTACTATATGTGGGCTCTCCCATGGTATGTAAGGTGTGTGTGTAAAAATAACCCTGACGTGAATGTAGGCAATCACAAATGTATCAAAACTTTTATTTAACCATTTAGTGGTTAATAGGTAAGTAAATTATCAGGACTACCGTATCCGTTTAAGTCTTTCAAGCCTACCTTTTATTTTAAATGAAAGGACCTTCTTTTCACTAGTCTTGTTGTAAGAATATACTTAAACGCTCGGCGATACTTTTAAAATATAAATGTAGTGTGTTTTAAAGTACTTGTTTGTATATGAATAATATTGTAATGAATTAATGAAATATTTGAAGGAATGAAGGCATGTGCCCTATTTATTATTATGGATACATTCAACTATAGATTCATGCTTGCCTTTAGCAGGGAGGAGAAACTTCAAATCCTACTTTCACCTCCTGACTTTTCTCTCAGAAACACTATTTAAGCTCTCTTTTTGAAGCAGGGCGATTCCTTCGGCTTGCTTGCTCTTGCAGGGATCCCCCCCTGTCCTCATTTCTTGGTTGAACCTGGCAGGCCCCGGCCCTAACCCCGCGATGCAGCCATCCAGACGGCACTATATGTTATGCCGAGGAGACACGCGTCCCCAGACTGGCGTGGGCCGCGTCACGGCGCTTCCTCTAGCACGCAGCAGCTGAACGTCAGCCAGCGCCGGAGGCGTCTCTATTTCCGGGTCCGTGACTGGGCCACACTGCTCGATTGTTGTGAGGAGTTGGCCAGCATTCAACAGAGATTCCGTTACGTTGGTGATAATTAAACCAAAAATCCAGCCCAATGCAACCAACGTAGCTGCCACCGCTTACGCAAGAGAGGGAGCCCAGTGAGGGACTGTTCGGGAGGTATGCTGCCTACCAGGAAAACATTACACAAATTAAGTTAAACGAGAGCAGGGATGTACACCTACTGTAAAAGCATACAACAAAGATAGAAAAGAAAGGGGAGTAATCATAAATGGCAACATTTTAGAAAAAGAAAGAGGGAGATAAAAAAAAAAGAATCCAGAGAATATATTTCTCCCATTGACTTCTACTAAAGCAGAGGCAATTTTATGCGTGAGACAGACAGTCATTTCTGGCTTAAAAAATCGTGAGTGTCCCGCCGAAAGCGGGTCTATTTGCATGTATGAGTTTGTACATCAGCTAAAGGGGCCACTCCCCTATTCTATAGCTATGCTTGCCGGCACGCGGACCAAAGACGGCGGCAGTGGACTACCAATGTAGGCTGCAGGTCCTTGCAAAGATGGGCCTCTCGCCCCCCTTTAAAAAAAAAAAATACTCTGACGCACAAACGAGTGCGACCAGGATTACCAATATGACAGCTATGTTGGAATAAAATGGAATTTCTTACCTCACTGACGGAGAACACTACAAGGACACGCACAATGGAAATTTAAAACATGTTCAAAAGAAGCAGCATCGCACCTATGGAAGAGCAATAATCACGAGCAGGCAATAACTCCTTCAACCAAACCATCCCCCTGGAAAAACACCAGAAACTCGCACTTCTACCAAGGAAGTGTACTCAGTTTGTCCTCTGCAGCCTCAACCCCTCAACAGTTGATCTGGTCAGATAGACCTCACCCAACAGTATGAATAGGCTAGGATCTAAAGCCTCATTTGGAAGCATTGTATAAACAAAGGTATGGCCTTGGTGCTCCACCAGCAGGTCGCTATGATGGTCAAGGTTACTGCGAGGCTAGTGATGAATTTCCTTACACACATTTTAGGCCAAGTGCTGATGAGGTACAGGGTCTTCACTCCAAATTGTTGCGACAGGTCGCTACATCATGGTAACTGTGTGTCAATGGCCAGTGAGGACAAGAGCGGGTGAGCGAATATTCTCAGCTAACAAGACTGTTGGTTCGGGGGCTGGTGGGCCAGGATCCCAAAAGGGTTAAATCTGATCTGATCTGCCACTTAATGCAAAGATTAAAACACTTGAAACCCAGTGATTAATCTTACACAACTGCACAGCAGAAATCAGAACTTTGAATGTTTAGTCAGAAAATGGATTTGTTTTAGTACTGGCTCTCAATGGTTATAAAAAGGAAAATCAAGTCTGCTTCTCAGAATACCCACTATGTATACATTTACAAGGTCAAGGTCATTTACATATAGATGCACCCAATTGTCAGTCATTTTGTTCAAGACAAAATAAAGACTAAGGATTGTGGCAGGATACCCAGCTTTCATGAGAGGCTGCCCCAATTTTCCTTTAATACCACTGTCCTTTGCACCTGTACATCACGTTCCACTTTGGCTGCACGTATTTGGTTAACTACACCAGTAACAATACTATGTGCCTGTGGGATGGCCTTCAGGTGGATCACTAACTAGGAGCTGAACTATACTAAAAGACTATGGATTCGGACTGTTCTGGGCCTATAAACCAGAGCTTAAAGTAAACCGATTCCAGACCATTAACACTTACATGGTATATCTCTGCCAGAAGGCACCAGTCTGACGAGGAACTGAGGAAAGCTTGCTCTCAGATATAACACTTTCCGAACCAGCTATGGTTTGAATGTGACATTGCTGCCTTGGAAACTAACAGCCTTTGCAGTTGTGAGGATGAATTACAAATAGGCTGCACTGTTCCACTGTATGTGGCATGTTCTTAAGTGGGTGTGCCAGGCACAGATTAGGACAGTGAACCCTATTACTGCAAATGCACTGCTCACAAAGCAGGGGCAAACACACGCCTGGAGTGTCAAAAGCGCATTAGTGAGAGGCTGAAGACACCAGCCTGCCATTATCTGCATGTGGAGATCCAATCTCATTTTCAAAGGGGCAGGCATCCCAAAGCAGGCTGGTGTGACTGACTCCACTTCCTCCCAGTGGGTCATCTGAATGTCAGTTTCTACACCCACGGGGGATCTATGGAGGGCACATGGGCTCCATGGATTCATTCAATCAAAAGGTCAGCTCCATGGTTTACCCCTAGCTTAAAAGCCTTGCAGGGACATTGCAGAAAACTAGAGAAGCAATGGCGGAAAAACTACAAAATAGAAGACCTGAATTTATAAAGCAGCACATAGATCCTACCACCAGCATATCAAAATAGAAAAAAAGATATTCTATTCAATCTTAATAAATAAAGCAGCTAACCAGAAGACTATTTTTAATATAGTAAAATTATTTATTAACCCAAAAAGCCATGATCAGGAAATCCCTCCATCACAGAACTTATGTGATCGAATCGCTGATTTCTTTGATAATAAAATCTGTGATCTGAATAAAGACTTTACGAGTACACTCCCCCAAACGCAAAACGTTCAGATCACAAGGGAAAAATGGGAACTCACGTGTTTTAAGGAGATCAACTTAGAACAATCCAGGCAAGTCATTCTCTCCTGCAAACCAGGCTCACCTTTCGATCCATGCCCCCCTAAATTTTTTTACATGCGCTGGTGGACACTATAAATCCCATCATTAATCAGATTATTAATGCCATCTTCAGGTTAGCAACCATCCCCAATAGCTGGAAAACCACTGCTGTGAAACCACTTCAAAAAAAGAAACTTTCGGACCCCACAACCGTTTCCAATCTTAGACCCATTTCATTGTTGCCGTGCTTGAGTAGAATCGCAGAGAAACTGGTTAACATCCAACTCAATGACTTCATGCAAGAAGCTAACATCTTACATCCCAAGCAATCTGGTTTCCAACCGGGTCATTCAACAGAATCAGTACTATTGCATATCACTGAGTCGCTAAAACTTGCCATGGATCAGAGTAAAGGTGCAGTACTGGTTCTGTTGGATTTGTCAGCTGCGTTTGACACGGTTTCTCATGATATTCTGAGAGACAGACTCGCACATAGTGGAATCACAAACAATGCATTGGCCTGGATTTCATCCTTTTTAGAAAACAGACATCAGATTGTAACAATTGGATATTACAAATAGCGAGAAAAAGGGCTGGCATCAGGAGTTCCTCAGGGCTCTGCCTTGAGCCCAACCCTTTTTAACCTTTATATGGCACCGCTGCTCTTTCCGATAGACACCTATTACATTGAATGCATCGCTTATGCAGATGACACTCAACTGATCCTCCCTCTCTATAAAAATTCTACAGTGGCGGAAGAAAAATGCCACCACTGTCTAACAGCAGTGATGTATTTCAGATGATTCAGTTGCATCCAATCCAACAGCTCCAAAACAGAGATTATGCTGTTTGGCAAGGCCAACGCTTACAGACCTGATCAGTGGTGGCCATAAAATTCGGCTCCACCTCCAAATACAGTAGACCCTGTGAGAAATCTGGGAATAAAATTTTGATCACACAATATCCTTCCACAAGCAAGCTCTCGCTGTGGCAGGTACCTGTTTTCAAACAATAAAAACCCTCAGAAAATTCTTCAATCTACTCCCAATGCGTGGTAGCAGCCTTAATCCTATCTCGCCTGGAGTACTGTAATAGTCTTTATGCAGGCACCAATAAAAAGGTCCTGCGAAGACTACAGGTAGTCCAAAATGTTGCAGCGAGATTGGTACTCAACCTGCCCAGAGACGACTCCTCAGCAACAGCACTAAAAACCCTTCATTAGTTGCCTGTCCATAAGAGGATTCTTTTTAAAGGTCCTGACCATCATTTATAAAATGACAACAAAAAAAAAACAGACCAGAATACTTAATGTCAGAACGAAACCATACACCACCCAACGCACTCTAAGGTCATCTTCAGAGAATTTTTTTGATGTACCTCATTTCAATCTTAAAACCAGAGGTGGAAAGACATTGGCAGCCCTAGGGACCAAAGCCTGGAACTTCTTGCCAGATGATTCAGAAAAGGGGGTGGTGATGAACAGAGTGTCTGAATTAAGCAGACCACTCTTACCCAGTCCAAAGATCAGGGCTTGATCCATCACCGTTTTTTAGCTCACTGCACCATCCCAGCTCAGAACTTGGCTATATGCAAATTAGTCTGTTCCTGTCCCAGTGCATGATGGGAACAGGGCAAACCAAACTACCAAGCCAATTCTTATACTGGGAAGGAAACAAGCTTCCGGGGACCGGTTTCTGCCATTTCAGGCGTCGTCGGCCCGGCTTGCTTGAATCCTGATGGTGCAATGAGCAAGGGACTCACATCGGAGTATACCCTTCCACGCTTATGGTGGACAAAATGATTCAGAAAAGGGGGTGGTGATGAACAGAGTGCCTGAATTAAGCAGACCACTCTTACCCAGTCCAAAGATCAGGGCTTGATCCATCACTGTTTTTTAGCTCACTGCACCATCCCAGCTCAGAACTTGGCTATATGCAAATTAGTCTGTTCCTGTCCCAGTGCATGATGGGAACAGGGCAAACCAAACTACCAAGCCAATTCTTATACTGGGAAGGAAACAAGCTTCCGGGGACCGGTTTCTGCCATTTCAGGCATTGTCGGCCCGGCTTGCTTGAATCCTGATGGTGCAATGAGCAAGGGACTCACATCTGAGTATACCCTTCCACGCTTATGGTGGACAAAATGATTCAGAAAAGGGGGTGGTGATGAACAGAGTGCCTGAATTAAGCAGACCACTCTTACCCAGTCCAAAGATCAGGGCTTGATCCATCACCGTTTTTTAGCTCACTGCACCATCCCAGCTCAGAACTTGGCTATATGCAAATTAGTCTGTTCCTGTCCCAGTGCATGATGGGAACAGGGCAAACCAAACTACCAAGCCAATTCTTATACTGGGAAGGAAACAAGCTTCCGGGGACCGGTTTCTGCCATTTCAGGCGTCGTCGGCCCGGCTTGCTTGAATCCTGATGGTGCAATGAGCAAGGGAACTTCTTGCCAACACAACTTAGACACACACAAACTGAACCCTATTTCAGGAAGTCCTTAAAAACCTGGATCTTTGGCATCCCAGATAACACCCTGTGGTCTCTCATCTAAAGCTCTGACATTATAGTTCATGCCAGCCCTTCTCCGATCAGGTGCTCTCTTTCCGTAAAAGCGGCAAGATACTCCTTGGAGTAAACGTTGCACTATATAAAAGTACCTGCAATCATTCATTTAATCAGTGAGCCTCCTGGCAGATTCTTTGCCACTGCACAAAGGCAAAATAATTCCTCATTTGCATTGGACCATGCTCCTTTCCAAGGTTACGCCTCCACGTGATCACGCTGGGTCACAACTTGTGCCAGACTACTTCATATTCTAATAGAAATGGCTGCACAAGCGTGTGTTTTCCCTTCTGAAAACCGAAGTACTCCAGGGGCACAAACACACCTGTTCCACCCCAGGGGCACTTTATATAGTAGACCTCCTCTTCTGATCCTGCCATGGCACACTCTCTGCCAAGCTTGGCTTCGACACGCGGTGCCATACAAAACCAATGCCACCCCAATGCAACATCCCAGCCTGTGACTGAGAGGGACTGCTTGATAAACCTTGGCACATGGTAGCAAAAAACTGGTTCGACTTTCTACTAACCATGTACACAACAGCTAAATCGTAAACAAAGTTCAACTTCATTCCAATCGTCCTGTGATTTTGTACAGTAAATGCTGAGTCATGAACCTATACTGAATCATGCTGATTTCAACTGATCAATTATTTATTAACTGGCATTTGTGCCATCATGAAGGCCTCTGGTCCCTTTACAACCACGACAAGCTCTTGCAACAATGCAGCAGCGATCTTACATCTCTTACTCCACGGCAGCTTTGGAGTCAACACCAGCTCCCTCCACATTCTGACACACACTGTCCTGGGACGAAACTAGTCTGAATCACCCCCACATGTCCAATGAAGCCAAGGCGGGCCTCATTACTAGCCGCAAACTCGCTTCTGTTTCGACGATGGAGCATCAGCCCGTTCTTTAGCACCCCTCTCGCCTAGCTGTACCTACCGCACTCCGCAGCTGTTCTCTAGTGCAAACATTCAGCTTCCGTCCCAATTTAGGACAAAAAACACACACACTTATGCTGTGGGGACTTGGCTTTCTGTGACAAAAGCACAAGGTCTTTAATTTGTAGAAGTAGATTTTATCAACCCACAACACCAAATATGTGGGTGGAGGCATGTGGGCTGATGGTGCTTTTAGAGTGTTCGAGAGTAAACTATTCATAATGAAAACCCAATGCTCCAAACATCTGATAAGGTCTGCATATGATGGTTTATCTTTGAGAGTGTCAGTGTCAACATTTCCGCTAATTCCTCCAGCACGTGGATGAAGTGGTGATGACAACTGCTTCCACTGGCAACATTTCTGCAGTTGTTTGAATATATGAATTCTAGAGACCACAGAAAAGTGAAGTTCTTTGACATTACAATAACAGAGTAAATACAAGCGAAAACAGGCTTGAAACTAAAACATTCACCTGAAATGATGGTTTGTATAGTATGCAGATGACACTGAGAACTGCAGGGATATCCTTTTGGAGGAGGTTGTTGGAACCACAGAGACACTCATTTGGAGTGAGATCAACTTGAACTTAGACTCCAGGGCCAATGTATCAATAAAGAATTTGCCACCTTCATCAGGTTCGTTAATTGTCATTTTACGGTTTGAACATATGAAAGGACAGCACATTGTATCCAGTTTCACATGAGCTCAATGCACACAGTGGAACTCAATATTAGGGTTAAGGCACAGACAAGGGCCTTAAAATTCAACCAGCCTCTGAAATACAGCAGAAACCATACCGCTGACCAATCCCTGCAAACCCCTGTGCCCCCCCCCCCAACATCATGAAGTTTTGATGCCCTGAAAACGAAATTAAAAGTATGAATACATCGACCCAGACTGTGCCACTTAGTCAGGGATACTACATTCGTAAATTGAAGGGGCTCGTCAGAAGGTAACCTGGGAGCAGAACAGTCTTCCGGGCAGCACGGACCTAAAATGCCTGGGGTTTCAACATTCCTATCTCTAGACAGCCTGCCAGAGCCGTAAGTTACATCTGTGGCTAGCTGTGGCCCCGGCAAGACACTCTTGGACCTCACTCAAAGGATCACTGGCTTGAATGTGGCCACACTTTAGCCTCAGTGCCGGCTGTAAATTCGGGATTCACTCAGTCTAGTGGAGCCCTGAGAGGATCGGAGGCACAACTGGATGCATCTGGTGAAGTTCACCCAAACTAGTCTGAGTCCAGGCGCTTCATACTAGATTGTATGTTCTTCCTGCAAAGTTGCAATACTGATACAACACAACTAGAACACCACAATTGCATGAAAGGTTGTTAATTTCTCTTAGTCCAAGCCCAATGGTAATATAATCGGACTAGTTCCAAAGCCTTTTCATATAATTTGAAAAATGTAGACTGTAAGGATATATGTAGGGTGCAAACTATCTGGAACTATGTGCCACGCTTAGTGCTCTTTGGTCAGATCTTGAAAACCACTTGCCTAGGTGGCTAAAGAGTAAAGATTGAGTTTTAGAAGATTACTGGGGCTTGAGGTCAGCAGAGCATCAAGCACCTGGGAGAGCGTTGCACAGATTGGTTTTTCCTGGGTCAACAATTAGTGATCACAGTCAACTTTCCTTGAAATCGAGCAGATGGGCATAGACCCGAGTTCACTTTGAACTGTCATGACAACAACGTTTTGTAGACCAGGCCCATGAAGAAAAAAAAAGCAGCGGTCACTGAAATGTAACAATTTGTACAACTACTAGTCGAGGACGGTTGTAAGAGAAGACCAAGGTATCTTTTTTGGAAAGGGGAGGTGAGCTAGGATCTGTTTTGTGCAAAAAGAGTTTAAAATCTTTTAACACCTGGCTACTGTCTTTTGCATAGATGGCACTGAAACTGAATCAATCTTTACTCTGCAGGTAATGCATTCCTGCAA
Organism: Lissotriton helveticus; assembly: GCF_964261635.1. Taxonomy (NCBI): domain Eukaryota; kingdom Metazoa; phylum Chordata; class Amphibia; order Caudata; family Salamandridae; genus Lissotriton; species Lissotriton helveticus. The sequence continues at coordinate 407,621,754 of NC_136063.1, read as the reverse complement.
GTCAACTGTATAGCATATCACAAATAACAATGGAGGAAAAGAGATGAAGTGGTGTAAACCAACAATTAACTTACCTACCGACGTACGGCTGATATTTTATAACTTCTCATTACTGCAGGAGGACAAAACCCTACACACACTCATGGAAAGTTACAGAAGTAAAACCTATGGACCCCTGGGGCTCAGGTCTGAACTTGAGCAGCCCAACTTTGAGTAATGCCAACCCTTCCATTGGCAAAATAAACCCACACTGACAAAGACAACAAGTTGGGCCTCATCACTCATAAACAGGCACGTCTGCTTCCATACATACGCACATAACGAAATTGAGCCATGGACAGAAGCAGAAAGCCACACAAAGAGAGACTACACACACAAGCACATTCTCACACGGAAAAGTGTACCAAGGTAGAAACTGAGATGGGGTAGTATAAGGGGGAGAGAGTATACCTATGTGCAGAGCTAATAATATGCCCATTTGTGTCAGGTGAGGTCTTCTTTCTTGTCCATCCCGCTCTCTTCCTCACTGTCTGTAGGTTCATCCATTCCCTTCAGGACACTTCTCATGGTGCAGCAAGTGCTCCCCTTACATGCAGAACTTTTCTATACTTCCTACTTGCATCATGCTGAAAAGATCTCTTCTCTCTCCTTGACATTTGCCGTATTCAGAGTCCTGAATTGCGATATCAAATGTAAATGTAGGTACCCCTTGAACTATGCTTCACTCCGAGTGAGTGAAGGATGAATGCAGATGATGCTACCGCTCTCCTGGCCACAGCTCTCAGTATGATGTGACACTGGGAATGAGATGAGGCAAGAATTGAGCAGGTTGGCAGAGTGAACATAAGGAAGCGATGGAGAGGAATTGCAAGTGGTTCGGAAACCGAAGGGCAAGTCCTTTCCCTGCACTATTCACAGCGAGACCGGCAGTTTACACAGTTAACCAGTGTGTACTTGGACACCCACTGCAGGAGGACTGCACTGTGTTTGGGGACGGGGACTTTGGAAGTGCTGCAATAGATCGGGGCAGGTTGCGGTGGAAACCACAGACACCTATTCACAAATGGAGAATGAAAGAACCACCAATGATATATAGCAGCCTATTTGTACCCCAGGTCGCAAATCATGGACGACTACCCTGCTGTCATTGCTGGACACCTTCTCTCTCAGATGTTGGAAATGCTTTTCTGCTATCTGAAAAGTGGACCAGGGCCACTGTTGTGGGACCACCTGTGCAGGAGGGAGGCAGGATACACACTTCGTAAAGCATTTATGTCCTGTAATGTGGAAGCAGACATTTCCAGCGGCTGGTATCAGGAACAGACTGGTTATAAGAATACACTTCAACATATCCACACTACTCAAGCAGGTCTCCCATTGAACATCTGCTGAAATGGAGAAGTAAGTATTCAGAATTTACATCTCTTCATTTACACATAGTTTATTCTCGAGGACTGCAATTTTGTAACACTCAGTATGCTTTTTCCTAATAATTATCATCCAGAAGGGAAAAAAAGCCAGCCAACATTGCACAATAGGACATCCTCTTTGACAGGGTGGATTCCAAGCTTTCATCGCATTCCACTAAGTATAGGGCAGTTGCTAAGTTTGTAAACACTAGTATTAAATGAACAGCAGGGGAGTTGGCAGAACAACCCAGTCATTTCTTGGCGGTATTTGACTATCTTCAAGCCACATTCCTTCACATAAGGCTTCAAAGAGGTCAAACTCTTTTTAGAGAGTCGCTTGCTATCTGCAGCAACTATTTGTGCGCTTTTTTCATGAAATGGCTACCACGCAATACGATGAAACCATTTTACAACAACGGTACGTCTAAACGTCCGGTTGTACACTTTAGAACTACTGTTATCCTACACTGCTTCCCTAATTCTATGCCCCTTTGAGATCAGTTCGATTTTAAAATTAGGTCCATAATCTTTACATTAAAATAACATTTGCATACTTTGTTCTAATTTCTATTCCCTGGTCTACTTAATTTTTAACTACTCCTAGAATAAGTGCTTCAGTAACTCTTCCCCAGAGCATGAGAATTCTTTGATACTCCCACGAGATATGCTTGGAACTGTGATGACCAGCAGTCGAGAATCAGAACAAAGGCACCTCTGAGGTAAAGCAAAAACTTGGCACTCTTCACGGACTGTTCAGTCTGTTCATCACCAGTCTGGTTGCATTCCCTTGCATCTACTCCTACAGTGCTGCAACATTTCAACAATCCTAAAACTATTCACGTAGTAAAATCCTGTGGCATAAAGAACAAATGAGTGTCTTTTGAGCCTTCGCATACACGAGGATGCACATAAGATGGCGGCCCGTTCATGCTCCTAGTAGGGAAAAAACACCATACAGATCTCCCGAATATCTGAAGATTTGCTGCAGAGAGCTTTAGCTGCCTGTTGCAGGCAGCGTTGTAATCAATACTTTAATATATACTCGTACTGGGCTTTAGGCCAATCCCTGCTCATGATTTCATAACCCTGTCTATTTCAATTCCTTGCTCCCATTTCAATGGCTTTCTTCTTTATTCCTGCGTATGTCCCACACCAGGATTTAAATGTCACTCTGCTTCTTACTGGGCGAGTGTATTGTTCCACTGTCAACATCAGGCAACTATTTTGCTTTTGCATGTTTGTCCAGCATTTGAGCCGTAGGATGCAAGGGGAATGCATGTTCTGCTCCTCCCTCTGGTCGCCTGCCCCCACACTAAGCACTGCTGCTGCCCAGTATGGCTCTCGCCCATCTCCCCTGCTCCCATCAACCCCCACGCATCTATCCCCCCCACCCTACTCTTCTATGTCCTGCTAGCCCCAAGACCACGGGTTCCCACCACTATTAGCGTTGTTATTGCTGGTAAAATTGTGTTGTACGAGTTGGCAAAGTCAATAGTGGCGAGTGGCCTTCGTGGAACATTATTTTCTATACTTTCATGATGGCCGCGTGCCCTTTCCCGCCTTCATGGGCTTCCAGTTTTTGTCTTACTTCTGCTTTCTCCCTTTAGTGTTTTTCTCGCTCCATCACAACAACTCTCAACCTGAGCAGCTCTAGAAAATATAAAAGAAGTCCATTCAATAATAGCTTTCCAAAATTATGCAGTTTTCTGTGTCTTCTTTATTTCTTCCAAAATAGATCCAGTCACTGGGTGCAAGACGCCGAGATACGATGAGGACGATATGAGAAACGTGCTTTACTATAGTGGATGCAAATTTCGGGAACTATAATATACCTACAATCTAACATCGTGTACCGCGGAGGAAGTTAAACCTCGATTGGAGGATCTTTAATACTGAGAACTTTTAAGATATTCTATTTAAAATATAGAGAGATTGCCCTGACGAAGTCTTTTGGCAGTAAAGCCAGACGAAACACGTGTGGGCAAGGATCAGTTGGTAATTTGTATATGAAGATAATTGGATTAATTGCACCCAGTGACAGGATCTATTTTGGAAGAAATAAAGAAGACACATAAAACTGCATAATTTTGGAAAGCTATTATTGGCTGCACTTCTTTTATATTTTCTTGAGTTGCTCAGGTTGAGAGTTGTTGTGAAAAAGTTGTTGGCATACTTTGTGTACCTATTATTACAACCCATGACAGGAGTTGTATCTCTACCTTGAGCATATGCTAGGTTGACTTATAAGAATACAGATTTTGATGCACACTATTTTTGCGCAACATTCCCTACTGTCACAAAATTGTATTTTTCTCGCTCTAGCTCTGTCAGAGGCTGATATGTAAATCTCAATGACCAAAATGGAGTGTGGATGTCCACCACCTGCAACCACATGCACCATTTACGCGCTGCTCCCACTCCCAGTCTACCACACAGCGGTATTGTGCATGTCACCTGAAAACTACATAAATAGCCTGTTGTGCAACCCACAACCCTGCACACCTGGCTCATAGCCTAGTCCTAATCGAAAGCTCTCAGCTGCATAAACACAGCCAATTAAAAAAAAAAAAATTAATGAGACTCAAGAAGTTCGATTAATCCCACCAATTATAAAATGCAGTTCAGACGCAGGCAACTAGATAATTGAAATATTTTTTGTTGGAAATCTAAATAAATAGACTAGGAGTTTAAAGTCCGAGGCAAGATGGCGGACGCAGCAGCGTCCGAGTGAGCAGCTTGAGGTGGAGGCTCTCGCCAGGCTAGCTTCTTCGTTTCTCTTCCTTACCAGACGGAGCCTTATCGACCCTTGTTAAAAACTATATGTTCCACTATTGAAGCCCGGAGACCTTTCTAATAGAAAAGCCAAGAAAAAAAAACCTTACTGGAATGCGGTTTGACCTTTGGGGAAGTTATCGCAGGACGCTCCGGCTGGCGTGGCGGTGTTCGATTTCACCGACGGCTCGCACACCTGGTACGCCTCGTCAGTGGTCGGGGCGGACCCGCGAGGCTGGAAGGCTCGGTCGGAGCTGTGTGAGAGATCTCTGAACTGGGAGACAGCAGCGCGAACAGAACTATCAATTTCGGAGCGGACGCAGCCGCTCTCCCGCTGGCAGTGTAGACGGAGACGAAGTCCCCGAACAGTGATGGCTCCGAAAAACCCAAATACAGGAGCGGTTTCCAAGCCCCAAAAGCCGAAGACAAGAGCAGCTACAGCTACAGCCACAGCGGCCACGGCAGTGGTACAAGCTTCAGCACAGACTAACGGTGAGGTAGTGGCTGCTCCGAGCTTGTCTAATCCTGTTGCTGAGATTGCTTCTATTGAACCCTCCTTAGATTGTATATCTAATGACCCTAATAACGCTTTAGCACAGTCAAATCAGTTAAATCTGTTGAATTCTGGGACTTGTAGGACAGGTGCTACACCAAAAATTCCAGGGATGTTTTCTAAAAAAAACTCAGCTCTCGTTAAGGGATTAACAACTTCCTCTAAAACTTTGAATACATCGTCAGGTATACAGTCTGAGCAGTCTGAGCAGCTACAAGCAGTTGGAACTTCCAACACTAATATACTGATCACCGGAGGACAGGCTATAATAGACTCCGCCACTGAGACATTAACAGCACAGCTTCCGGGAGTACAGGCTTCAATAACACAAAATGATGTAACTATTATTGAACATGCCATACTTGAACCAGCTGAATCGCAATTCATTGGGGAAGATTAAGAGTCTATTGATTCGGCTGGTAATTTTTACTCCATGAATGATCTTTCTCAAGCTTTGGACTCAGACTGCACAGATCCTGATAAAGATTTGAGTGATACTGGTTCTGTGCAGGATATAAGGAACTCTGGTGTCGATGAGGAAGAGGAAGGTTCCGATATCGAAGACTCGCCAAATAGACTAGAATGGGGGAGTGAGGGGAACTCGGTTATTACAATACAAGGCAGTAACCCCCATGCTACTCCACTGGCTAGATTATCAGAACCCGTATTTGAAGGACTTGAAGGACCTGAAACACCTGAAATTACACTGGCAGTTCTATATCAGGTAATGCTCCAGCACAGGGAAGAAACGAGAGCTGAGAATCTTCGTACACAGGGAGCTGTGCGAAAGTTACAAAATAATTTAAGGAGATTGGCTAAGACATCTACGGAAACAAATGTGAGAGTAACGGAGGCAGAAGGTAGGATCTCGACAATAGAAGACGATATCGCTCAACAAAAGGTTCAAATCCAGGCGATGGAAGGACTAAAGGAAGAAATTAACTGGAAACTTGTTGATTTGGAGAATAGGTCGCGCCGGAATAACCTCAGAATTTTGGGCATACCAGAGGGAATGGAGGGGGTAACGTGAGGCAATTTGTAACTGAGCTTTTTTCAGAGGCCTTTCCTGAATTAACACAATGGAGATGGGAGATTGAACTCCAGAGGGCCCACAGATTCCCTTTCCAAAAAAATCTTCGACAAAAATCAGACTCCAAACCTCGTGCTATTTTGGTTTCTTTAAACAACTTCTTAGCTAGGGAGGCTCTTTATGATCTGGCCAGGCCTGACAGGAAACGTAAGGGTAAAGGAGTAGATTTTTTTGTACGTCCTGATTACTGTCACGCCACGGTTCAGCAGCGCTGGCAGTTTCGAAAGCTTATCTCTCCATTCCAAGCTAAGGGTGCCCAAGCCTTCCTCCTTAACCCTGCTAAGTTAAAGGTTATCCATAAAGAGCGATCCTACTTTTTGACCTCGGAAAAGGCAGCAAAGGAATTATTAGACTCATTTTGATTACTGTTTATTGTATTAAGGCGAGTATTCAATGAATGAATGGCTACGCTAATTTTTTGTTATTCTAGTGGGGAAGGGTGATTTGATTAGAGCACCTTCATTGTAGTAGCTTCCTGCTTTTCAATTGTTTATTGTGTTTTTTTATATGCAACCTAAACAATCGCTATTACGCTCTTTTTATTTTCTCTGTGTAGGTTGTATTCGACATATTATAATGATAGAAGCGAGCTGTTAGGCGGGTGCCACTCATAGCTTCTCATGACATCAATATTAGGGACTAGTAAGTCCCTTTGCCTCGTTTGGGTTGGGGGTTGGAGGGGGGTCGGCTTGGGCTAATCCGGGGGTGGCTAGGGAGGGAGAGTGGGGGTGCAAACAATGTCAGAAAAAGTGCTAGATTGCTTGATTTCTTTTTTAGACCTTGTAAAAATAAAAATATTTTGATGCATACAGACCAGCCATGGAAACCTAGATATGTTCTGTCTCGTTGCAGATTTGGTGTTAATGCTGAGATGAATATATATGGAGGGAGGTATGTACTTGCGAAGTTAATTGATTAAAGATGGGAAAATTACGAATATGTTCTTGGAATATCTGCGAACTAAATAATAAAAAAAAAAGGGGGGGGGAATTGCTGCACATATTATATGGACTATATATGAAGATTGATATCCTTTACATTCAAGAGTCACATATTATTTGGAATGACAGACAGGTATATAAAGATTTAGGGATGGTCTTATTAGCATGTACTCGACAAGGGACAACCACAAAAGGGGTTGCAATTTTAATGAAAAAAGGCCTGGGTCTTCTCAAACGTAGTAAAGAGGATCAATATGGAAGATGGGTAATTGTCGAAATTAGTATCAATAATAAATTGTGGACATTATGCTCAATATATGCCCCGAATTCAGATGATCCGGTAGAAGCACAGAGGGGGGCACCGCCATCTTCTTGGGCTCAGTCTACAATCATGACATTTCTTAAAAATGATAAAGACCCACTAAACCCGGCATCGTATAGACCCATCTCATTAATTAATGCTGATAGACCTATTACATCTGAAGGGATTTGGTCCAAGTATAATAATAGCATTGAAAGCGCTCTATTCAAATCCAACATCCTGTGTTAAATTCAGAGCTAATAAATCTGCCTCGTTTTCTATTCAGAGAGGTACCCGACAAGGATGCCCCTCTTCTCCACTTCTCTTTGCTATTTATATAGATATTTTTTTGAATGAGCTAAACCGAGCAGAAGATATAGCTCCAGTAAGGGTTGCAGGTGTTACCTATAGAGCATTGGCATATGCGGATGATGTGGTGGTGGTGACGACACATCTATGTTGGACCCGGTCCTTTGGGCAGGTTCACCCCGTGACTTTTTGCTTTTTCCTAGCCTGTTTTTGGAACCTGGATTGGTGATTTTAGGCCTCTGCGCACTCTTTCACTGTGGTACAGTGTAAAGTGCGTGTGCTCTCTGTGAATGGATGATGAGTGACCTGCCCTCCCATAGGAATGAATGGGGAATATGTATGCCCAGGGTAGATTCCTAATGCATGGGGAGTGCAGGGTCGAGTTTGATATGTATGAACTCGTGAGAAGGAATGCTGCAGAATGGTATATGCGGCATGGCGGTGTCTAGTCTAGAAGCGCCACTTTTAGAAGTTGGCATAATTGTGTAGTGAGTCTGCTGGCACGTGATTGGCTGATGAGCCTGGGCCTGCTGGTGGATGGTCTGTCTGGTGAGTAGGATGGGGTCTGCAGGGCCCTGGAGGAGGGGGGTCTGAGTCAGCTGTAGATGAAAGGCCCCCATCTGCTGTCACGGATGGGAGGGAAGAGCTCTGGGGGTGCCAGGCTGTGCCTGTCAGCCCACCCTGCTGCCTCTCCCTCCGGATGGCCCCCTGTCACCTCTGACCTGAGGCTGACAGGAGAGGGAAACCAGATACACCCAGGGCTTAGGGCTCGCTTATACAAAGACTTCAAAAGACTACAAAGCCTTTTCTGTGTATAAGAAGGGGCTGTGTTCCCTTCCAATCTGTTCTTGTTCTTACTTCGGACTGGAATCTACCAGGGGCGGGCGCTGCCCAGCCCCTGGATGCCTGGACTTCTGGGGGACCCCTCTGCCTGTCCTGGAAGGATGGGGGACTTTGCTTTACCCTGGAGGGACCTTGCTGTATCCCCCTGAAGGACTTGGCTGGACTTGTCCCTTTAGCGCTTGGGAGCGCTTATTCTGGCCGTTAGCGCTGGGAGCGCTTTATTTGCCCTAGCGCGTGGCCCCCTCGCTTATTTTTAATTTTATTTAACTTCGGCTGCCCACGCCGTGGTTGCCGCTGCCCGGGGGCCTAAAGGTGCCCAGGAGCCGCCGTTCGCCTGTGCACGGCCGTGGACGAAGCCACGAAGGGGCCGCGACCTGATTGGCCGTCCCTCGGCAGGAGCCGCGCTCTGATTGGCCGTGGCAGGAGGCCTGTCCCAGAGAGCCGCGCTCCGATTGGCCAAGGAAGCTACGCGTCAGAGGAGGCTCGTCCCGAAGGCCGCGCTGGGATTGGCCCAGCGCTCGTGGACGCCTGGGGAGAGACCGGAGTGGCGGCGAGGAAGAAGATGGCCGGTGAACAGGGCTCCCGTGTGTCGGGGGAGCCCTGCAACGAGCGGAGAGAGAGCAGCTGAGAGTGCAGGCGGGGCTCCGTGGTGAAAGAGGAGCCCCGCGCTGCCCAGAAGAAGAGACCGCCCTGCGTCGGAGTCCCGGTGAGTCTGGGCAGAGGGCCGGGTAGAGTGGGGCAGAGGAGAAGGGAGGGGCGCCGGGACACATGGTCGGTGTCCGCGCCCCCCCCCCAGGGGCGCGAGCTCGCGCCCATTGCCAGTGCGAAGCCCGGTAGGCAGTGGGTCGCCCCAACGTACGTAGAGCCCTGAGAGGCTCCAATGCCGCATCGATATTTACGAGCCTACAAGGCTCCAGGCGGCATACTCGTGTTTTCGAGCCCTGATGGCTCCAACTTGGGGGCAGAATTGTTTAGAGAGCCTGTGTGGCTCAGAGGGCCAGTGAGAGCCCAAGCCGCATTTTTGTTTGGTGGCCAGAGCCTGAGAGCTCCAACGTTTGGGGCATGTGTACTTACCGAGCCAGATGGCTCCAACGCCCCACAGCTGTGTCAAGAGCCTGTGTGGCTCCAACGTCTGTGTAGTGTCGCCCAGAGCCTGTGTGGCTCCTACAGTTTGGCGCAGTTTTGTCTCCTAAGGGCTAGCGAGAGCCCTGTCGCAGTTTGTCTCCAGCTGCCCAGCAGTTAGTGGGCAGCTGCACCGTTTAGGTGCAATTTCAGGAGAGAGTCCCTGTGTGGGACAGCGAGAGCACCGTGGTGCCAGGCCTTCCCAGCTGCGCAGCACTTAGTGCCAGCTGCAACGTTTAGGCCCTTGTGAGTGTTCCCAGGGGCCCAGCAAGTAGTGGGCCCCTGCATCGTTTAGGCCCCTGACATTGAGACTCAGGGCATTCTAGCCCCAACAAGGCCAGTTGGCCTAGGGACTGCCACAGGTGGTGGCTTGTGTAGGTTTTGCGCAATTGTATGGTTCTTGTACCTCTGAATGTGATTTCTTGCATCATGTCTTATTCCTGCACCTCTGAATGTTTTTAGACATCATGTGACTATTGCGCTACTGTATTATTCTGGTACCTCTGAATGTAATTTTATTGCATCATGTGCTTTATTCTTAACACCGCTGAATGTGTAGGTTTATGCATTATGTGTTTTTCTTGACTACTCCTCTGAATGTATATTTATGCATCATGGGTAATGTGTCCTTTCTTAGACCCCTAAAACGCTGTGTGCTACTTAGGTGGTTTTCCTTTACTACTCCTCTGAATGTGTTTCATACATCATGGGTAATGTGTTCTTTCTTAGACCCCTAAATGCTGTGTGATACTTAGGGTGTTGTTCTTTTTAGTACAGGTGGTCCTAGTGAGGTCCTGGTCCCCTGCGTGACAGTCTCCTAAGGGGTTTAGGGTTGCATAGGTGGTACTTACCTGTTCCCAGTAGTTACTGGATGTGATCTATAACTGTTACTTTGTGTTACAGTGAAGTTTCTATACTTTTATTCTAATTACTGACAAGTATTTCTATATCTGCAAAGTGTTGATTCAGACAGTGGCCCATGTGGCCCTGTCTTGTAAATAATCCCTTGTGAATATTGCCGTGCCAGTTGGCACAATGTACATGTGTAATTTCTATCTGATATGTTTTGACAATACAAAAGTTATTTTAATATAACCTTGTGTGGAGTCTCTTTTGTGGTGTACCTAGTATGTTGTTGCTGTTGTGCGCTGACGCAAATGCTTTACACATCGCCTCCGAGTTTAGCCTAGACTGCTCGTGCCAAGCTACCTAGAGGGTGAGCAGGGGTTATCTTGGCGTGTGACTTCCTTGCCCTGACTGGAATGGTGGTTTCGGCCTGGCTTTGGCGTCAGCCTTAGCCTACCCGAAATAGCCGGTTTCCTACAATCTAGATAAAGCTTTCCCTAAGATTGAGGAGCTAGCAACTACTTTTGGAATCTTTTCGGGTTATAAATTGAATTTACTTAAGACACAAACATTGTATGTAGGCGATAATCCTCCTCCTCGAATTAATATAGTTTCTGAAGCAATATATCTAGGAATAAATTTAACAACTCCAGTTTCTAACATACCGAAGTTAAACTATATTCCAATCTTGAAAAAGGCCAATTCTACTCTTGAGCGTATTGACCCGCTACACCTATCTTTGTACAGCAGAAATAATGTCTTAAAAATGATAATTTTGCCTAAATTTTTATATTTATTTAGAACAATACCGCTGGAATTTTCATTAGATTTTGTTAAACAACTGGAGAAGATGCTAGGTAGATTTTTATGGGGGTATAGGGGTAACCGAAGAGCTTACAAAAAATGATTGTTCCAAAACTTAAAGGAGGGTGGGGCGTCCCACATCTTTTATTTTATTACCTTGCTGCAGTACTGCAATTTATAGCTCCTTTAATAGTAGGTGTTAAAGCCCCAATATCTCCAGCACATGCACCATCTATCTATGAATTCGCTCTAGGTACAGAAGCTCGCGGCCATTTACTAAGTATCATTGAACCAAGCTACTATAAAAAAAAAAAAACTTTAAGGTGATAATTGCAGCATTCAGGGCATGGAAAATTATTAAGAAAATCACAAGGATCTCAAATTTATTAAGATATACTCCTTTAACCTCACCACATTTCTTCCCCCCAATCTTCAGAGATCTCACTATGAGAAAATGGGAGAATAAGGGGATTATTCACCTTGGAGATTTGTGGAAAGATAATCGTATAATCACATTCCCCGAACTTCAATCACGGTTTAATCTTACAGTACAGGATTATTTTAAATATCTTCAGATATATAGCTTTTTAAGCTCTATTACATCTTCTGAACAACAGGGTCTTCAAAAGAGTGTATTGATAGATAGCCTCTATGTTAAGAAAAGGATTGGTTATTTTTATAATGTACTCATCTCTGTGCTTCCAGATGATTTAACTGTGATCCAACAGAAATGGTCAGAAAAATTAGGGGTGGATAATGTTTTAATAGAGGAATCAATAGAGCTTGCAAATTCCATTCTTCTGTCTGGACGCTCACGTACACAGCATTATATGGTTTTGTTTGATCTTTATTATACACCAGCTAGAGTTATGAAATGGGGAGCAAACACAGGCATATGTTGTAATAGATGCACTTTGAGAGGAGCAGACGCAATACATATGTTTTATGGTTGCCCTAAACTAACTGAAATACTTAGTGAAATTCAGAGTTTTCTCTCAAATATTTTGGGTATATCAATCATATTAACATCGGAATGGGTTATAACTGGGATTTCGTCTGCTCCCCTCAAAGATGAACACCGGTCTTTGATCTTTATTATGATGTCTGTGTTTCGAGCATGTTTCACTCAAGAGTGGATTAGTTCTGAATCACCCTCTTTTTCTATTTGGAGAGCTCGGCTATTAGCTAAATTTAATCTTGAATCAGCAATCTATGAAACAAAAGGACGGAAGAAAAAGCAAAGGGGAAAAAAAATCTGGTTACCATTACATTCTTGGATTCAAGAGGAAATGAGAACATAGTATGGAATTGGCTATCTTAAAGATGTTAAAAATTTATGTTCGGTTCTGTTTATACTGAGAAATGTATGCATTATGTACTTTAAACAAAAGGAAAAAAAATGTATGTACTTTTTCTGACTTGTTTGCAATAAAATAAAAAGCAATAAAAAAAATGAAAAAAAGGAAATCTAAATAAATAAATGTACCAAATGTACGCTTACGTTTTTGGACACGGATGCTACCTCAATAGCAATCAATATTACATATATTTAGATGGTAATAAAACATCATCTGCACACAGTTCACATCATTCAAAAGAGCATATTAAACTACAGCTGGGACTCAAAAGAGAAAATAAAGTGTGCACTGGCACTATGTTTGCAATCTAGTCCACTGGTTATTCAGCATGTGTTCACTCAGTTTGTCTGGGATGCTGCGAGAGAGAGGTTATACCCTCTTAAACCAATTACTGAGCCTCTGGTTCAGCTATTAAGAAGTGACTTTCCTTTGGGTCTTTTTTAATTATTAATCATCATGTATGATTATATATCTTACTGATTTTTTCTGCGGATCATGTTTTAATGATTGATTTAAGAAGTTTTTATTGTTGATTCTGTGCCACAGCTTTGCTCATTGCAAGAGAACTGACCGGCTGTAAATGCTGCCGCCGTTGTCCAAAACAGCAACAATGACTGGCACGTGAAGTTGTGCAGCTTCCTATTAAAGACAGAAGGTCTCTACACATAAGAAGATAGGGACCTTCTGCACAAGAGAAATAGACTGTTCACTGACCGCCACACTAACTCTTTTGGGAGAGGAGAATAGACAGCTATGCAACCTGGAGATGACAACATTAAACTAACAAGCTGGTAAATGGGTGGGAGGACTGGAAGTCATCATCACCGAGACAGCACTGTCTCACCTCAACTAGAGCTTCATAAAATATGTCCGCAGGAAGGCCAGACTCACCAATAGATTGCAACCATCAAGCAGAGGTCCTGGCCTCCTCGCAGAAAAGATGAATCAGGCTTGGATGCACTCTATCTTCCAGAAGAGGGTATGCCCTCTTACCAGATTTGTTAAGGGTCTGCCATATGCCATTGTTGCAAGCTGGAAACCTCTGGTTGACTGAGAGCCCAGATCAAGGCGGATCTTTAATGTTGATTTGAAGCAGGAGATGCACTTCCATCACCCGAACACTTGTTGCCCACAAACATTCAGCCGCCATTTAAATGTATCACCCGTCCATTGTTGACGCAGACAGCAAAAACAACACAGAAGCAAGTGCTTACCGCAGGTCCCACCCACATAATGTAACCTGCATATTTAGGCTGCTACGATAGCTGGGGCGGGGCTATAAGATTTGTATCTGGGTCACTGACAAGGAACCAGATCAGTGGGTGGCAACTATGAAAATGCACCATATGGACTCTGCAAACAAAGCCCGCACAAGCCACTACATGTCAGAGGAGCCCATGCAGGCATTCGCTTTTTTTTGGGGGGGGGGGGGGGGAGGGGGGGGGGGTTGTCGACCCCATAGACCGTTAGTAGGATGTTACACAAAGAAAAAATTATAATAACATCTTCTTTGGGAACCTTGGGTGAATTTGATTTTAGCGTCTACAGGTTCAATTTGCTGGTCACTAAAGCACTTATTGGTAATGGTTGATTAAACTCTGCTTCTGGGAAACATTTTTCTTTGCCTTGTGCGATAAGTATTTTTTGTAGCTGTATCGTTAGATAACTTCTGTCTAACACCACCATAGGTCTGCACTTTTCAGTTACTGCTCTCCATAAAATTACATTGGGCCCACGGGGTGGTAATCTCAATTCGATCCTTAACGTGCGTGAATGCAAATGGATGCAATCTTTTGACTCTGTACAAAGGGGACTTAATGAACTGGAAACCACTTTCTCCCAGATGGCCCTTTTAGATCCGGATTGATCCAGCTACTGAATGCCTTAGTGTAGGCTGCAATGATGTCTTCTTTTGAACACCCATACAGTACTTTATTGATATGGACACTATGATATGCCGCGTAAATCAATATTATCGAATGATGTATGTAGGTATTTCTTACATCTGACCAAATGTACATATTAACATTGTGCACACTTAATGAATTGTTGTTCTGGTACCGGTTATGTGGAAGTACCGGCTGATTGTAAAAATAAGCCTCCTATATGTTTCCTCAACTTGCAACTGGTCAGGTACAAGGTTTGCTCCTGTTTCGCTTGCCTCAGATGGGACATTGCAATAAGGTCTTATATAGATAACGGAATGTATCACGCTACATAGATGACGCAATGTATTACGTTACCTGCCGGTACATACTTGATTAATCTGTAACCAACCAACTTATTCTTTTGACTGCACACAAGTTTCCTTGCTCAGATACAGTCCCCAGTTATCGAAAAACAACTCTTTGTCCTTATCCCCTGGGCCACTCGTGGCTGATTGGCCAGAGCGGGGCGAGCCCCTTAGCAGCATTTAGCGCCGGCACCTCGCGGCGGCTCCCTTCACTGCTGTCAGCGAGAGGAGAAGAAACAGACAGACTAGCGCTGCGAATAATAAGGTGAGCCCCGGCCACATCTCCGCCTGGACCTCACCACCCTAGGCTCTAAGCATATTCTAAAACTGACGGCGAGTTCTCCCGCCGCATTTGCGTTTGTTTAATCTTTTGAACGCATTACCTACAGTCGCGCCCTTAATTGACCGCGGTCGGCGGGTTGAGCCATTACCCCGCTTGTCACTGCCTCCACCGGGTCGGGCGCCCGGTGCTTACGCGGACCAAATGAAATAAATATTTTGGATATTTTGGGTGTTTAGAAATATGGTGTCAATTATACACATTTACACCGCGCGTGTAACAAATCACTTCCCTGTCCTTCTGGGTATTGTAACCTTGATCTCCCCATAGGACTGTGACCCCTTCACTCTATACGCTGGGAAACGCGCTAGCTATGAAGCCATGCTTTGTGACTTTGGGTGTAATTTAGTTGTTCTACGCGATGCACTGAGTTTCTCCTCAGAGACATATGGCCTTTTCCCTTTTTTAACCGCGCAACAATCCACTGTGACCGTTTGGCGCTCCAAAACAGATCCACTGCATTCACTGATTGTGATGCCCCACTTCTCTTACAGAGACACACGGCGTGCCACCTCGGACCGGCTGGTCCTGTAGACAACAGAATCCCACGTATTTGAACGAGTTTAGGACAAGCTCCCAGTAAGTTCTCCCCCCTTATATTTTATTGTAATGTTACTCTGGTGCTGCATCCCAGTTGGGCCAGCCCACTGTATTCATACCGCCTTTACTTAATTGCAGACTTCTCGCAACAGAAAGGAACCTTGGAAGGTCCCCAGGCTACAGGCCCAAACGGGCCTCATGCGAAGTAGGTAAAACTTCACCTAATTTCGAGTGCATTAATTATTATATAGGAGTATGAGATACATTCACCATTTTGGTATTATTTATAGGCGCTCCTGTTATACCCCTACGTCCTGATGAAGACCCCATCCTGAGGTTTTGAATCACCCGTACCTTTCAGGGGTCGAAACGTCGACTATTGTTACTTTTCACTGTTCCAAAACATAGGACTAAATAACGGAGACCTACGGAACCTATGTTTGAGACTGTTTTTGGAACCTTTAGATCTGTACATAGGCTGTAAAGGCTTTTTTCATACTTCACTGTGATTTTAACTCAGTCACACCACCTTTACCCGGTCCCCACCTTTACCCCCACTTACCTATCCCCTCTTAATACCCTTTCTCTATGCACCTTGAGCGCACTGACACATTTTTGAATTCACTTAAATATAGAAATGTGTTGTTTCTAAGTTTATATTGCCAATGCATTAATTGCAATATCATCCACCATTTGGGTTGAAATTTATACAATTCACAAATTTAAGATGTGCGAAATAAATATGCACCGAATATATTGATTTGTTTTTCGTTTGTTGAGCTACATTGGTGCCTTTGATAGAATGCAAGTATTTTACTGAGATAAATAAGTGCCATTTTGAGACTTTTCCTATTGTTTATATTAGACTCCGACCATATATACATGTACCTTCTAATCACAATGGGCATATTTAATTTTGCCATGTTTGTTTACATATACCCATCACCATTAGATTAAAAAACGAGCTCCGCAAACTCTGAAAATCTGTTCAAAGCATGCTTCTTAGACCTTTGGCTTCACTGGTGATCCAGCCTCTCTCCTTGATCATGCTCCACCCCGCAACCGTCTCAGGTTATAAACCAATCGCAATGCACAGCCAAACTTTCCCTCCGATTCTAAATACCTGGTAACACCTTCTGAAATGAGCCATTCACCCTCTTTGCATCATGTGATGGGAAGGCAAGATTTCTGAACTTGAGGCAATTGTCACTCTCTGTTTTCAATAGGAACCTCAAAAACAATAAAAACCACTAGGAAGACCATATATATATACATACATGAGTTGGTGGTAGCCAGTGTTTAGATAGGGTTAGCTCCAACATTCCATTCAAACGCCATTTTTGTTTAGATTTTTTGCTTTGACGCCAGCTGGCAAATATGAATAAGCAGTTAAAAAAATAATAATATTCATAAAATAAAAATGCCCCAGTTTAGGATCAGCATGGCAAGTTTCTTTCTGATCCTTCCAGGTGGGATGGGATCCAGAGATTGAGGGCTGGCTAAAAGAGTAGTCAAAAAGCAGCATTTTCCATTCAAACTCTTTACAATCTGCTACAAATAAAGAAAAAACAACCTAAACAGAACAGCACCAAAATTGTTACACAACTAGAAAATGCATTCAGAGGATATCCTTTCCTTGGTTTGAAGTAAATACAATCAGTGGTTCTTGAGGAATGAGTCACAAAAGCGTGTTGGTTGATTTAGAAGGGTTAAACCTAGATATGCTCAGATGAAAATGTTTTTTGAATTACTTACAACTTTAGCACAGTTTGACAAATTTACATGAAATCTGGCAAATGCTCAGCATGTTTAGCTCACTCTTGGAAATTTTAAATTTGTGCAGATCAGCCAAAGGGGGAATAGTTAAAAGGAGGGGGGGGGTCAAATAGCGTTCAGTTGCTAATAAACGACATTCTCTGACAAATCCATATTAAATTTGGCAGATGTTTTACATATTTAGTCTTCTGTATGTGTGGCAATTTTGTGAAGATCCATCAACGGGGCAAATGTAAAAAGGGTGGGTCAAAACATTTATGGGCTAGTAACTTTGGCACTGTTCAACGAATCTGCATGAATTCGGACTAGCGGTTAGCAAGTGAAGTCCAATGTAAGAATCTCAGGTCAAGCAGATCTGACATCGGGGGAAAAGTTAAAAGGGAGAGGGGTAAAAAATAAATTTGGTATTAACTTTGGTACGGTTTCACAGATCTGCACAAAACTTAGTACAGACTTAGTATATTTAGCACACAACTGATATTTTGAGTTTCATGCAAATCTATCACGGGGGCCCTGTTAAATGGGGCATGGGGGAACGTTTTCATATGGCAATATCTTTGGCACTTGTAAATAAATCTGCGTGAAATTTTGAAGACTGTTTACATACTAAGAACAATACAGAAATTCAGCTTTTAATACAGTCTGACAAAGTTGGGGAAGGCAAAGTTAAAGAGATGTCAAAGTTCTCAGATTTGCTAGCATCTCTGGTGCATTTCATAGCATGAAATTTGGTAGGCACTTGGTATTTAACTTACTTCGGATATGTTGAGTTTCATACAAATTTTTCTAAAGGGTGCACTGTTAAAGGGGTGGAGGACAAAGAGTGTGCATTTGTTAAGTTGTTCACAATTTCATAAATTTACACTAAAAACACCCAAGTTAATCTCAGTTCAAGGACCCAGGATTTATGCAGAACTGACAAGAGGGGGTAAAGTTAAAGGGGATAGGGGGTCAAAAATACTTTGATTTGCTAATAATCCTGCATCATTTGTTTGATGTGCATGAATGTTGAGAAACTAAAACTAGGTTTAACTTTCAAACGAAACGTGTAGCTGGAGGTTGGTTGCATGGGGAGGTGGTTGCCGGAATCAAACTACCTCTGCCCACCACCAAAGGTCACAAGAACCACAGGTTAGCCACAAGGTGGCTTTGAGCAGAGCCTGGCCTATTTTATTTTTTGTGGAAATGGTATCAAATGAACACCTCTGCAGAGATTTACCACTGCCCAAGGTGTAATTTAAAAGAAAAGAAAAGCGTCAAATATCTGAGTTTAGCCAAAACGTATTGTTTAATTAGCAATCTACTAGTGAAAGCAAAGCAAAACCAAGACATTCTAAATCCAGTCTGGATGCTCTGGCAGTAACTACAACACTCTCTGAGCGTAGCCTCAGTCTATCACTTAATTAACAGTCTACTCATTAAAGCTGGACACTGTAATTGCAATCAGCGCTGGATGTTAGCTCTGCCTTGCTAGAAGGGCTGTGATTTGTATAGTCACAATAAATTAAGAAAGCAAAGCCTGTTTTATCTGCAATACTGTATTCTTAACTACATAATTAAACACTTACTCTTTCTTTTACTACAGACAAATCAACGGTATAGTCCAGTACCCAGTTACTGTTTTCTACAAACACTGCCTTGTTTAGAAAAAAAATGCTTTCAAGCTAATTGACCCTACATAAACAGAACATGTAAAACATAACAGCTAACTCATAATATGTTCCTCCCATCGGCAACCTATTGGATCACTTCCTACTGACACACATGGCCTCCAGTTTGGTCCTGTCCTTCCAACGGTTACCGCTCTTCAGTGACCACTGTAGGTTCTTTTCTAATCAGGCTACCAATTGTATTTCCTTTAAGAGTTGTACCTTTCAATATGCTGTGAAGAACCAAGTCAGAGAGTCAGCAGTATTAGCTTCAGATTTTCAAAAAATCGACTCAAACCCTATTGGCCAATCAGAAAAGGTGTTCCTTTATTTAAAATAGAACATGATTAAAATGAAGCGGCAGTGGCTGAACACACCCCTGGGAGTAACACCAAAGCTTGTCAAGGAGACTTTAGCCCAAGGCCACTACACAACAGAAAACACATGACGCTTCTTAATAACCAATAACCTAATAACCAACTGACTTTAGTCGGTATTACACAGTATGAGGGGCAGGCTCACCCTAACTACTGACTCTAGTCGGTATTACACAGTATGAGCGGCAGGCTCACCCTAATAGCAGACTCTAGTCGGTGTTGGACCGTATGCGTGGGAGGCTCACTAATAGCAGACTCTAGTCGGTGTTGGACAGTATGCGTGGGAGGCTCACTAATAGCAGACTCTAGTCGGTATTACACAGTTTGAGCGGCAGGCTCACCCTAATAGCAGACTCTAGTCTGTATTACACACTATGAGCAGCAGGCTCATCCTAATAGCAGACTCTAGTCGGTGTTGCACAGTATGAGCAGCAGGCTCACCCGAATAGCAGACTCTAGTCAGTGTTGCATAGTATGAGCAGCAGACTCACCCTAACAACTGACTAGTCGGTATTACACAGTATGAGCAGCAGGCTCACCCTAATAGCAGCCTCTAGTCGGTGTTGCACAGTATGTGTGGCAGGCTCCCCCAAATAGCAGATTCTAGTCGGTATTACACAGTATAAGCGGCAGGCTCACCCCAACAGCAGACTCTAGTCAATATTACACAGTATGAGCAGCAGGCTCACCCTAACAACTGACTAGTCGGTATTACACAGTATGAGCAGCAGGCTCACCCTAATAGCAGACTCGTTGGTATTACACAGTATGAGCGGCATGCTAACCCTAACAACGGACTAGTCGGTGTTGCACAGTATGAGCAGCAGGCTCACCCTAATAGCAGACTCTAGTCGGTGTTGCACAGTATGAGCAGCAGACTCGCCCTAACAACTGACTAGTCGGTATTACACAGTATTAGCAGCAGGCTCACCCAAATAGCAGACTCTAGTCGGTATTAAACAGTATGAGCGGCAGGCTCACCCTAATGCCAGACTCTAGTCGGTATAACACAGTATGAGCGGCACGCTCACCCTAATAGCAGACTCTAGTCGGTATTACACAGTATAAGCGGCAGGCTCACCCCAACAGCAGACTTTAGTCAATATTACACAGTATGAGCAGCAGGCTCACCCTAACAACTGACTAGTCGGTATTACACAGTATGAGCAGCAGGCTCACCCTAATAGCAGACTCGTTGGTATTACACAGTATGAGCGGCATGCTAACCCTAACAACGGACTAGTCGGTGTTGCACAGTATGAGCAGCAGGCTCACCCTAATGCCAGACTCTAGTCGGTATAACACAGTATGAGCAGCATGCTCACCCTACTAACCGACTCTAGTCGGTATAACACAGTATGAGCAGCAGGCTCACCCTAATGCCAGACTCTAGTCGGTATAACACAGTATGAGCAGCATGCTCACCCTACTAACCAACTCTAGTCGGTATTAAACAGTATGTGTGGGAGGCTCAGCCTAATACCAGACTCTAGTTGGTATTACACAGTATGAGCGGCAAGTTCACTCTAATAGCAGACTCTAGTCGGTGTTGCACAGCATGTGTGGCAGGCTCACCCTAATACCAGCCTCTAGTAGGTATTACACAGTATGAGCAGCAGGCTCACCCTACTAACCGACTCTAGTCGGTGTTGCACAGTATGTGTGGCAGGCTCACTCTAATCGCAGCCTCTAGTCGGTATTACACAGTATGAGCGGCGGGCTCCCCCAATACCAGACTCTAGTTGGTATTACACAGTATGTTTGGGAGGCTCACCCTAATACCAGACTCTAGTCGGTATTACACAGTATGAGAGGCAGTCTCACCCTAATAGCAGACTCTATTCGGTATTACACAGTATGTGTAGGAGGCTCACCCTAATACCAGACTCTAGTTGGTATTACACAGTATGTTTGGGAGGCTCACCCTAATACCAGACTCTAGTCGGTGTTGCACAGCATGTGTGGCAGGCTCACCCTACTAATCGACTCTAGTCGGTATTACACAGAATGTGGAGCAGCTGGTACCAACGAAGTTCAGAATGAAATGATTCTGAACAGAAGAACAAGGACCTCAAACGCTGACAAACTAGAACTGCGTTTCATAAAATGCTCATCCAAGGGTTCATGCAAGAGGACAAGCTGTTCCTGGCAACCCCGCTGCCAACTATTAGTGGAGAGAAAACAGGTGCACATCCATGGAGCTGAAACCGCAGAGTTACACAATCTAAGACACTGTTGTCAAATGACCTCAGAAGAGAACATCTGATCGTTCAGGCCAAGCAACAACTAAGGTAAAAAAAACAAGCATTTGCAATGCAATAGGTCTCGCATTAGGAAAGTTTGAGCTATTGGTATTGTAAATGACATTTTTTTATTTATGTGTTGGTTTTGAAAATAGCTAAATTAATAGCTTTGTCATTTACAATGCCAATAGTTTTAGCTTTCACAAATGTGACACCTATAGTTTTTGTAATGCAATATGTGTTGTATTTTGACGAAAATCCAAGAACAGAAGTGAAATATTAAAAAAAAATTGTGACATTTATAAGACAGACGTCATTGTTGTTCGAGTACTTTACGCTGGTGTTTGGATTCCTGTAAATCCCCAGTGTTGCAGGGTGCTGGTAGAATGCATGCGCTTAATGTCCCGTGACAAAATATGTGTACGTAGTGTTTGTGCTGGTAGGGGCTAAGCGAGTTGTTAGTTATCTTCCCTAGTACCACCTAAACTTTCCTTTTAGAGCAGCCAAAAAAGCTGCCTTTCAGATATTCTAAAATAATTGTTGCAAAATAAGCATAGTGTTTGGAACTAGCTCCGTGTAGGAAGACCATTACAAGATGAGAAACTAACTCATTGGGGAATCGATCGTGGCAAACCGTAGTCCGTCACATAGCGCTTACGCAACCGGAGGGCGGCATGTTAGTAGGCGTGACCTTAAGCTGCGCACGTGCACTGCTTCGCAACGTTCTCGTCTGTCGTCCTTTGTCCCGGGCGCTATCTTGCGCAGGGTGATCGGCCTCTGATTGGGTTCTGGAGTCCGGTTGTGGAGCCAATCAGAGCGGGAAGGAAACCGGGAGCGGTGAGAGCGAGCGGGGGGGGGGGCGGGGGGCTTGTATGGCGGTGGTCTCTGTATGTGTGTGTGCGTGCGTGTGTGTAGGTGCGCTCCTGTGTGTGTGCGGCGTGGGGGGTGCCGGTGAGTCGGGGGAAGTAGGGGGGGGTGCGCGCGTGTGTGTGCCTTCCTGCCTGCGTGTGCATGTGTGTATGTCTTTTGTTCAGGGAATCTGTGGCAGGGGACGTGCACGGCGCCGGGCTGGGCGTGCGCGTTCGCGCACCCAAATCCAAGCTCGTAACACCCTTTTGTCCCTCATTCCCCCGAGTCAGGTAACTAAAAGGCTCCCAGCTGGACGCATCCTTCGGATGCAGTACCAGCGAGCCCTAAAAAACGAGGATCCCTTTAATTTCAACAGCTGTTGGCACTGAATCAACCTTTTACAACAGCAGTACTTAACGTAGGACGAATCAGCTAATCACATTACTACATATGATAGGGACACGATGGGTGTTGCTATTACACTCCACCCTATTTCAATCAGTTTCCTCGTAGGACAGAAGATGAAATAGGCTGCTGTCTTAAGTGACTTTTAGAGGAGGCATCATTTTTGGCGTGGTCCAATGGCCATCATTTATTTTTGTTGGCGTGGACGGGAGATGCATGGACATTAAAAGTAGATATAGACTATTTGTGAAAAATATAAATTTGTGAAAACCAAATAGGTGATTTAGAGAACAATCACAACGGTAAAAAATAATTAGAAAAAAGATAAAGGGTGGAAGCTGGAGGAAAAGTAAGAAAAAAAAGTGGCACCAATAAGTCCTATGGGGCTGGGAAGACTACTGCTTTCTAAAACTACACCACTGACCCATTAAAAAAAAATAGCTTGACATAAATGGCATTCGCCAAAGTGGGCATGAAACTTGGCAAAATGGCTTTTTATGCTAAAATATTCAAGAAAATGGGTGCGAAGGAATGGGTTAATTATAACTTTGACCAAGGTCACCTTCAACTGTTTATGGTATGCCTTCTGGAACACCAAAGGCCTCAATTAGGCAGTAGCGGCTGGTGTGAGGGAAAAGTAGTGAGGCAGTGCAGTGGGGCAATAATAAAACAAACAGCAAAAAGACAACTTATCTGTCGCTCTTCTGCTGTGCACAGGCTGAGGCTCCCAGACTCCCCTACAGCCAATAAAGACGCTTCTCTCATACTGGTAAAACCAATGAGAGCAGCATCAGGATTGGGCAGAGCGGACTGGTTTTGCGCTCCATTGGGGACTGGCAGCTTGTGCCTGTTCTCAACCCAACAATGCAGCTGGGTTGAGATGTCAGAATGCATGTCGGTTTGGCCGTACTAAGACATCCGTCCAAACTGACATGCGCACAGACAGTCGTATCCACCCCTCAAACACCATTCTTTGCATTGCCCCGCTCCCAAGACTCTGCTCCTGACGAAAAATAAAATAATATTAAAACTGTTATCATTTTATGTTTCATTTGCCTCTACTGGCAGTAGGGCCACGATCCTCCACCATAATGGAGGAGCTGCCGCTGGGTCTCAATCCTGGTCTTTAAGTCTGTGCTTCACTCCGGTTTAGAGACAAACGTACAGGGCTTCGGTTTAGTATCTGATTGTTTGCTTAGTGAAGCCGCAGGCAAAATTAGAGGCAGGAAATACCCTGAAGCAGATGCTAGATAAAGGTGAATGGAGGTTGTTATCAGAGGTGTTAGTATCTCTTGCAGCACGAGGTTAAGTCTCATCAGAAGAAGAGGTGAGAGAAAGGACTCCGTCATTTTACAATGGACCAGCAGCACTGCAACGTGGTAAAGTCGTATGTCAGGCTAGATTGTGCTACTTCACACTGTTCAGTGTGCACTTTGTCTTTATATGTATACATCATGTGGATGGGGTCACCATGTTGCAATAAGCTCAAAGCACGCTCAATCTTTCAGTGGAAAACGTAAGTGGACAGATAGTTACTTAAGCTTAATTTAAAGCTCTTAGAAGCAGAGTTGTGACAGCTGTTGGTAGGGGACTAAAAATGATGGCGCTTGAGGAAATCTTGGATGAGTCTGTAGCAAGTAAATGCTATTGAAGGTATGTTACGGGTCTGATAAACAAATTGGTGTTTGGTTGGCACGATGGGGAATGGTCAACGTTGTTTGAGAACAGAGCAGGGCACCCAGTACGCACAAAGCACTTCCTCCTTATTCCCTCTGCCCAGACTTAACTTAGAGAGGCACATCCACCAGATGTTTCTAGATGTCAGGCTCTCAGAGTGAAGAAGCAGATAGATACAAAAAAATAATTGTGGCAGAAATTGGTCAAAGCCCACAGATGAGGATAATGAGCAAGGAAGGACGTTTCTGGAACTACTGGAAAATGCCAGAACCTCCCTTTCCACTCATGTACAGGTAAGGCAGACGCAGCTTTCCGTATTCAAAAGTATGTAAAACTAAAGGCGTTTGAGTATACTGTCCGGATCTGTGTGAAATCTGCATATGTTTGATTGTGACGCAAAGGGAGCTCAATGACCTGTGATTAGAGGCACATCTACAAAATGAATAACTATCAATAAAGACATGGAGGGTCCCAGAGACAGCAAGCATAAGCCCGCAGGGGTCTGTTCAGAAGGTATTTTGCATCAGTTGTGCATGTAAGTGCATAAGGTGAGGAAAGGCCTGGCAGGAGAGAAGAATGGGGAGTTGCTAGCGACCAGCAAATCAGTTGAAATGTTTGAGAGAAGAATGGTGAGAGTCAGCAGGGAAATATATGATCAGGGGACAAATAGATGGGTGCAAATTACTTTCAATTTTGGAATAGACAAATAGGTGGTTGAAAAATAAAACATGCACCATAAATATCTTGGTCTACCACCATCCATACCTTCAACCAAACAAACATTTGCTGTGACCAAGAAGATTTCAGCATTTGGTAAGCAGTGGGAAGTCCTTCTCCAACCAGATGCATAGCGTTGGTATCTGCTTGTACTTGTCAGGAATATGACTGGTACACAACCATTTTAAACAAGACAAAATAAATGTAGGAAGCTAATTACAGTGACATACTAGCCTGCCTCTTGGAGAACACAGAGATGTAGACCATACAGTGACTAGCATCAAGGCAGTCACATATTTACCAATCTGGAAAAAAGCAAAGATAGCAGACTTTCTGCTGCCACACTAACATTAGTTGGTGGTGGTGGTGGTGGGGGGGGGGTAGCAAATGGCCATCGTTGAGAGTTTATATTTAAACCATTACTTCATATACATTTCCCTGTGAGTGTATGGAGGGCAGAAACCACCACATGTAACAAAACCCAGCAGTGCCTAGAGACGACTTCACTCTGGTAAATTGTGTCGCTCTGTGAAGAAAGATTACAGGCAGGAAAACAATACACGTTAGCCCTCTCTGCAGAGTCACCCCCCAACATTTAGCCTTTTCCCCTCCCGTTTTCAGTATTTTGGTTGTGTTGCCATTCAGACTCTTTACTACTACTAATCAGTACCAAAGTGCTCGTGCCCATCCTCTCAACATGGTAAAATTGGCTTATTCCCAAATGACACATTTAAATTGCATTTAACTCCCTAGTAAAGTGGTGTTACAGGAGTCCAGGGACTGTAAATAAATGGTACTAGTGGGCCTGCAGCACTTATTTTGCACCCACTTAAGGAGCCCTGCCATAGTAGCCGGTGCGCAATTTTTAAACTGTCAATTCGACCTGGCAAAATAAACCTTTTGCCAGACCTAAGCCTCCATTTTTAATACATACGTCACCCCTTAGATACGCCCTAAAAAGCGTGTAGTGCAGGGTGCAGTCTTTAAAAAGATGAACCTGTACTTTTAAGTTTTACACGTCCTGGTAGTGAAAAACTCCCAAATTAATTTTTCACTACTGCGAGGCCTACTTCCCCCATAGGGTAACGTCGGGTACCTTATTATATTTAATAGGTGCAAACGTTTGATTGGGAACATGTAGAAATGCCTTGTTTGGACTCAAAAGAATTGCAATTTTAAATCCTTGCTAATGGTAAAGTTGTGAAAATGCCACTTTTAGAAAGTTGGCATTCTTTGCTCTAACCATTTGGTGGTGCCTGCAGCCTGTGTTCTGGGTCACATGACTGGGTGTAGTTGGCCTTTCTGTATTCCCCCCAGACAGGGAGACAAAGTATTAATAGGTTTTTTACAAAACGGGCCAGATGAACTGTTCTCTGCTCGAGTTGCATTGAAAAGGGGCTACCTCAGCACATACACAAATAACTTGACACCAGTCCATTGTCACCGTATAGCCCTTGGAGCCTGGGCTGGGAAGGGAAGGAATTCCACAACCAGATATATGTTGGCACGGGGGTGGGCCACAGTTTAGTAGTTTCTCCCACTTCAAAGGCTGGCACCAGATCTAAATATTGGACCCTCAGACCAACACTTTAGTTCACTACTGGATCTGTGGAGGACCCCAGAAGAACGGCCTTGACTTCAGAAGACTACCCTGCTGCTTGAGGCCTGCTTTGTAGTTCACAGGGCTGCCTCCTGCTATCAGAGGACCACCCTGCTGCTCGAAGCTTGTCCCAGTATGCAACTGGCTCCCTGTGACGTTTACCCGTTCTGGCACGACCTGTTGACCGCGAGAGGCGCTTTGAGCTTTTAGGTGCTATACTTACCTAAATCTTTGAACCTGCTCTACTGGTTGGATTTTTTAAATTTTTTTTCTCAAGTTATTTAACTTTTATTCTGTTTTTCTAATTTGATGTAGGATTTTCCTTGTGTGGTGTTTTCACTTTATTACAGTTTGTGTGCTGCATGAATTCCTAACTCATTGCCTCTCGAAGTTAAGCCTGACTAATTTTGTGCCAAGTTACCAGAGTGTTAAGCACATGTTAATTTGGGCTTTGCTTGCGTTTAACCCCAACAGAGATTGCAGTTACTGCTAAGGAAGGGTCCCCCCCCCCCAAAAAATCAATTTTCTGGTAGCAAGGATGGCACAATGAGACTAGCCTAACAGAACCCCAACACATCCTTATGATATTATCACTACCATGGGAACACGAGGTCTGCAATAGCCAACAGGATGCTGTTAACCTGAGCCACCCACTTGGGCAAGCGTGTGCAAAAGTAAATGAAAGCAAATGCCACTGTTTGTATAGGGCGGAGTGATTCCCCTTGTTCTTGCAATTGGCTGTTCACCAGTTGTGTGCAAGCAACAAAAGGGCACAGCAAAAGTAAGTCACAACCCCTCCAAGAGTTGACTTACCACCTCTAGGTTGGCTATGAAATATTAATGTGGGGAAGGAAAAAAAAATCACAAGTGGATGCCACATTTTGTAATATGGAGGGCTTTAAGTGGGCCAGGTCTCACCGGTGCTGAGCACCGGCAGTTTTTTTAAAGGGGGACGCGAAGTGAGTCTCTATCGGGCTCCATTTTGTGCCCTGGCACAGGCGGTCCGTTTTTTTCCGGACTGTAGTGACAACAGGGACATCGATGTGTGGGTGCTCACACTACTCACTTCTCACTTCTCACTAGTGGAGACGTTCCGGCATGACGTCATGCCAGGTTTAGCGTTCTAGGGGAAATCCTTTAAAGAGAGTCATTTTCTCTCTGGATTTCCCTTCCCTTTTTGAATCTCAGGAGCAGCAACATTGTCGCGGTGTCACCGGGGCTTTAAGTGGAAGCTTTTTCAATATTATATAGAAGCTATAGTTGCTGCTTATTTATCTTCTGCAACTAACAACCATTGACAAAGCCAATAGTCCTGGCTTGTTGCAGATATGATGTTACGTGTTGTATCATATCTAGATGCAATGACAAACAGCAAAATACAAGTCGGGCGACACACTATGTATGCTAAGCACAGATTTTTAGCCTAGGTTTAAGCCACGCCCTTAATTACATTGGCCACGCCCCTTTGAGAGACCGCCCCGTTTTTTCATCCCACTTAAAGCCCTGGTATTATGGTCACTTTTTCAACATTGTCAGTTTACCAAACCTAGTCACCCACAGCTCTGCCTTTTTAACTTTGCCAACTTCATCAATTTTTTGAAGTTGGCTAAATGTAAAACTTATGTGGGTAAGTAATCCTACAAAAGGTAGGTTTTTGTGCAGGGAAAAACAGTTGTACGTCTTTTTAGCTGGATAACTCCCCATAAGCATAGTTTTTAAAATCAATACACACTGCAACTTCCGTATGTGAACCACGTTTTATACACCTTTTACACCGACAAATTGATGTGCTTAATCTTGTGATATATACAGAAGTGAAAAAGTAGTTTATGATGTGCAAGTGTGGAGCTCGTTGGAAAAACCTTCCCTACAGGATCCAACCTTAAAGGACCCTCGGTATTGTATTCGGTGACCATACAGTGGAGGCACTAATAGGACGGATCAGCAGGACGCACGCATCCATGACATGTCCCATTTGTATATTTCCTGCGGGCTTACATCGCAAACGTTGAATTAATCCCACCTGTCACACAGCTCTTCCTTCGCGTGCGGCCTCTTCGAAGCCCAGATTCAGTACCTGCAGTACAAATGGAAGTGAACTGCTGCAACTACCTTACTTACATCACATTCATGTACTGTGACAGGGAAGTCTGATTGAGAATGCGAGTTACAACCTTAATTGAGGTCACTGACAGCAATAATTCAGGCCACTGCTCCTCCATCAGAGAAGCCCTGTAACACTTCACGTGTGCAAACCTCACTTCGAAAGCATAATTAATGCCATTTTAATATTTTATAGTTTATACCCAATTATCAAAGAGAAGGGAGAATGATCAATCGATCAACGGACACTAATTACCACTCAAAAAGGTGGAAGGTCCAGTATCAGCATGTGCCCGTGTCAGGTACAAGTAATTCAACAGGAGGGTTGCTGAACTGTTCCTACAGGAAGAGGGGGAAAAAATTAAGTATAGCTGGCGTGACCGAAGGTGTATGTGTAACACCTTTGGGCATCCATTTGGTTGGATGTAATTGCCTCACACACCCAGAAGGGTGTCATGCTTCATCATCGGCGTTTGCTCCTCGTCGGGGAGGCGGTGCAATCCCCGACGGGCTCACCTCAAAGAGGGGCACTTTGACGGAGATCTTTTGTATCCAACTGCCTTATGGTGAAGTGCGGGTGTGTGGGCGGGAAAGCAAGTTGCTTGGTGAAGTGATTAAAATGTAGCAAGGGGTGCTGGAAACAACTTTATTCTGGGGGTCCCCCTACTGCAATTAAAAACGTGATACTAGCTCGCTAGGTATCAACAGGTTAGGTGGAGTGACCCTAGAGGAGACTAGAAAATAGATTGGTCGACATGTTTCTCGCGCCTGGGTTATTCACCCGCGATTCATCAGGACCTTGAAAAAGTGAAAGTGTATAAAATGCACAACATGCTGGTGTCATGTGTGTGGTGTAGGTCTAATTTACCTGTGTGGGTAATCCTATGCCTAATGGTCAGGGACTAAATGCCACATGAGTGGTCGGCGGGTCAGTGCATCGGGGTTGAACCTTTAGGTGTGGCTCAATCTGCCCGTGACCGCGTGGGAACACCTACCCATCGCCGCCGAGCTCGAGTAGCTTCTGGGTGTGTGAGGCAATTACATCCAACCAAATAGTTTATACCCAAACATCACTTGCTGGCACATTCTTAGCTGAAGACTAACAAACGTTATAAATAATAAATATATCATCAGACAAATTAATTCAACAATTTTCCTGAATTGTGAGTTTTAGAGGTATTTGGTAGGTGCAGTGATCTTAAATACCTACATGAATGTCAACTCATTCCGGAGAAAGGGCCCAACAACCGTGGTTCGATGGCAGAAGTAAAATAAATCTGAACTGATCACCGCAAGTGTAACTTTAGGGCTGCAAGTTTCTGAAGAAATACGAATCAATTGAATTACAACTGGAAATGTGTATCTTCAGAGTACACAGTAAGGCAAGCGCACTTTCACAGATCAAGCACTAGTTACATTAACCCCTTCGCCGCTGCCGGGATTCCCCCGCTGTGCTGGGGGGGGCACGTACAGCGCCCCCATGCTCATGACTAGGTCAGCTCATCATGAGCCACGGCGCTCCGGTGCATCAGCTCGTCATGACCACGCCAGTTACAATGGAACGCTCAGCACAGCAGGGGAATCCGCCCAGCAGCGTGCGAGCGTTCCATCTAACGGGCGCGGTCATGACGAACTCAGCTCGTCATGAGCACCGGAGCGCCGTGCTCATGACGAGCTGACCTCGTCATGAGAGCTCAAGAGGTTAATGCAAGCATGCACCAAAGCATATCAGTGATGTGTGATGCTGGGGAATTACAGCACATCCGTAGCCAAGGGGCAATAACGGGTAGGGTTATTTAGACCTTCAGGATAGTAAGTGTTGCAAAAACATCTGGTGTGCTCTAGCATTTGATGATCAGCTGCACATAAAATAAATGAGGAATAAAAATTTAAAATGTAGCCATTTAAATGCATTGTTGTCCCTAGCGCACAGTTTTGCATCTGCAACTGCCCCAGGTAGAACAGGAATAGGTTTTTAAAATTGGGCACTACAGTTTAGTCCAGCTACGAAAACCACCAACCTGGTCGCTAATCCACTGGATTTCCATGCTCATCCCAACACTAAGAGTGAGGAAAGAACCCTTCTCTTCTATGCAGTGGTCTTAACCCCTTACACGCTGATGACGAGCTGGGCTCGTCATGAGGTAGCCTCCTGCTACGCTGATGACGAGCCCAGCTCGTCACGTAACATGCGCTTTCGCAAAACTCCGCGTACGAGCGGAATTCCGCCCGCACGCATGCGGTTAAATCCAAAAAAAGGAATCCACTTCTGATGCAACTGCCCGTAATGATTTAAAAGAGGAATTACGTCTAAAGACCCAAGATCTTCTTGATAAGTCCACTGGTTTACACTGGATATTGAAAGGAGAAAATACTTTAGCTTCAATCAAAATAAAGCGAGGAAGAGAATTAAATGTGTATTATGTAAGAGAACTTCCAATTAGACCCAGTTTAGGCAACAACATTGCGCTCCACAGCTCCACTTACCTTTGTTCATTTGTGTTCTCTCTCACTGCTCTAGCTGTAGGTTGTAGACGTATTTGTTTAATACAAAAAATATACTTGGGTGGGTTTTGGGTCAGCCCTTTGCCCATGATTGGATGGCTTTGTTGTCCATCTGAAGTCCCTGCTCTTGATTCAATGACTTCCTTCCATATACTTGTGTTTGTACTAGCTGGGAGCATTTCACTCTCACTGTGTTCTGACTGGATGCGTGGTATCCTTTCATGGCTGACTTCAGGGGACTCTATTTCTCCTTCAGAAATCCATGGGAGTGCATGTTTTTTCTTAGTCTCTCCTTCGTCCACTTGTTACTCCGGACATCCCTGCCCCATCGCTCTTGCCTTCTCCTTCCCCAGCCCGCTATTGTTCCACTTGTCTTTTCTTTATCCAGCACACCTGGCCTTTCTCTGCCTGCTCAATGTTCTACCCTCTGCCT
This sequence comes from Lissotriton helveticus, assembly GCF_964261635.1. Classification (NCBI taxonomy): domain Eukaryota; kingdom Metazoa; phylum Chordata; class Amphibia; order Caudata; family Salamandridae; genus Lissotriton; species Lissotriton helveticus. The sequence continues at coordinate 407,589,959 of NC_136063.1, read as the reverse complement.
CTTACTCATCTGTTGCTCACTGATCCCCACTACCAGATTTCTTCTTTTTTAAGAAAGGCCTGGCAACTACAAAGTGCTTCCAGGACGCTCTCTACTTTTGTGTTCCTGCGCACAGCCTTTTTTACCTAGGTCAGCCATGATGGATGCAAATGACAAAAGGGCCATCAGTATGTCACGATGCATGTGCACTTACAATGGCTTCAGGAACATACGTGACATGGCATATATGTACACTAGCATTCCAGTGCATATGTACATATCAGTGGCCAGCTTGGAATGGCTTCTCCTCGAAGCTCATTCCAAGATGGCAGCGCATACATTATGATGCACTGACAGCCATTTTGGTATTTGCGAATGCCAATGCAAACAAGCACACTCAAAGTCAATAGCGCAGTCTTTTACAGGCCAGACCTAGGGTATGATGGTATTGGTTTGGGGGAGGGCTGGGGGTGGGGCAGTGATTGTATCAAGTAGTAGTGTAAGATACTGCAAGGGATAGGAGGAACCAGGGAGAACCGCAAAAATGGCCACCAAACTGCTCCTTGAATATGTGGGTCATTAGTTTCTGAACGGCAGATAAGTGTGGAGTACGGAAGCAAAACATAGCTCCTGACATGATAGTTGATGAACCAGGTTTAAACAACTGGAATACACTAAGACTTTTTAAATGGAGAACAAGAAAATACGATTCTCGTAGTCCCAGTGGCTGGGTACATCACCATACAAGCTCACCCTCACCCACAAATCATGCCTTCTGCACAACACATACTGCTACACCTTTGACGCTATCGAAAAGAAAGGAACAGCCTTACTGCATGCATTTTGCAGCTTATCCAAGCAGCTAAAAGGCCCTCTGTTCACTCCCCTCCTCACAGTTATCAAAGCCAAGCTACTCCCAACGATAGCTTACGGCAGTGTGGTACATAATGGAAGGAGTGCACCACTATTAGATAAAATCCAAATAAGAGTGTACAAACGTGTATTAAGCTTACCATGTGATGCTTCATCCGCACAGGTTCGCCTCGAATTTGGTTTGCAGTCCCAAATATTGCATAAAAAATACGAGACAGTCAAATTTTGGTATAACATCTGGCTCAATCGCGAAATAGAAATTAACTCTGCTATTTGGGAAGCTCTGCAAAGCAATTCCAATTCCCAGTACGCAAAGTCCCTAAACTCCTCCCTGAAAATTACTGAGATGGCGTCAGCGTGGAAATGGAAGTTACCAGTATCATCATTTAAGCAGACCATAAAAAAGGCAGTCAACATGCACTCGTTGATCGAAGACAAAACAACTCTAAGAAACCGTGCACACGCTTGGATGATAATACAATCCTACAAAAGGCCGGTACCTGCAGCCTATTTAGGCCTTGCTTTTCCATCGCATTTAAAACTAAAATACCTAAAGCTACGCATGGGCTAACTGCCAACAAACGCGGACCAACCTGGCTGGAGGATACCGGGCCTGAAGGATCGTAACCTATGTGGTGCTGCAGTACAAGATATCATCCACTTGATCTGCATTTGTCCAGTATTGGATTGTGATCGCCGGAGCCTACTAAGGGTAAAGTTCATCGAAAAAGAAATTCGCACATGCCGCTCAGCGATTTTACATGCGTTGGACTCAGTGGATCCACAATTCATTTGTCGAATAATTAAATATGTTATTAACTTTGAAAAAAAATGTACTGAAAAGCTAACACAAGCCTGAACTTTTTGAACCTTGAATTTGCACAAGCTAATTTAGAATCTGTTTCTGAAATCATTAGGATACCAAGAATACCTGTGTTTTTATCGTTTTAAAATTTGTATTTTTTTGTACAATAGCCCGCATAGGAAAGTATTTTTACTTATTGTTATATTGCATTGTGTATTGTAACGGTTTTTATTAACTACACAATAAAGAATTTAACTACTGCTACACCTCCTACCTCCCAACCCTCCGCCCCCTTCCAGCTCCGCTACCGACTGCCTCCACAGGCTGTAGAGCTGCCAGATCTTATTGATAAAATATACACAAGAAACTGTCAAAAAAGCACGTGCTCCAAACTGAAGGTAGTGACTGTGACTGGATACAGCAAAAGACAAATAAAATAACTGATTTCACTGCTTATACACACTATGGAGAATCACCCCGGCATACTGCCTAAAAATTCAATTTGACAGAGAGTTTGTTCTGTTGTTGAGACCTAGAATTGACTGTTGCCGGTGGCATAACAGGGTGTCTGGGCATCTTTGTAAGTAGAAAATAAAAGGCCTCAACCACTGATGCCTAGTCAAACTCTTACACAAGTTCGGAACACCTCTCAACATGAGCAGCACTTGCCACCACCAACCCGCCGAGTTCACACTCGAATTCATATAAATACCTCCAAATGTAACCAAGCTCCAGTCCCATGGCATTCCCTTACTCAACCTCCAAATGCGGTCTCGCCCTCGGTCTCTTCAGATTCACCCATGCTCTGCATATGGCTCTCCATGTCTACCCTTCTCCAGGGCTCTCTTCACAGCAGCCACCCGATTGACTCATGGGCCCATTCTGAGCCCGTTTTAATCTCAGTTTGGGTGAAATCTGGCATTTCTATCCAAGTAGGGAATATAATTGGTGCAGAAAAACAAAAACCTCCGATAACTCTGCCCTTTTGGATTCAGCCACAAAAGGTCAGGTGGAACGTCAAAAGTGAAAATTACTCAGAAAGTGGCAAAACAAGCAGAAATTGGTCCTTTGGGTATATATTTGGCATATATCTCATTCCAAATAGAAAATTTGTAATCACGCAAGAATATTGGACCTGGTAACTCCTAGACTACACCCCATGCTATTGGTAATAGTGTCTACGGCACTACTGCGTCATTGGACTGAGCAAGTTCACACTGCTTCTGCAATCTGTAACCAGCATGTCACAAGTTGTACAGCAAATCCAAGCGAGCCTTCCATTTGAGTTGAGGAAATGAACGCTATTTAAGTGTAATATTAATACGAATTATTTATAGCACTTTGAAACAGCCGCAGAACGATGCCCTGAATGAAAACAAAGGTATTATTATAAACTCTATTCTGTCACACTCTTTCGCCTTCCTTTCCTTCCCAAACCCACCATCTCCTTTCATTTATACTGAATTGAGGAGATGCATTTCTTACTGCACACGTGCTCCACCCTAGAGATGGCGGTACGCTCACCTTATGTCACTTCCTGGGTGGGATGGGGGGGAAGAGCACCATAAGAAAACACAATACAGAAATACACCCTGGCACCAGGGGGCGGAGCTTGGCCAGTAAGATTGGGGAGCAGTGGGGTGACCTTCAGATTTTTAAACAATACAAGGTTAAAACACATACCACAAGCAAGGCAAGTACGAGAGTATACCACAAGCAAGGCAAGTGAGAGAGCCTTAAAGGGCAGTAGAAAGGGAGAGGAGTCGGGACTGGTAGGGCTACTAAGCGAGAAAAATCACAATATTTTGTAAAATACCCAATACTTATGAAAACTTTCAAAACTGAGAGATGGTGTGTGTGCACGTCTTTGTGAATGTAAAAAGTCCTCGTGAAATCCGACAGACTCCTCAGCAGACCCCACTGAAAGCACCGGTGCCCAACTATTTACAAGAAAATACATGTATTAGGAGGAGGTGTTTATGACAAAAAATAACCTAGGCAACTATACTAAAACAATGTAATAGACATCTGGACAAATGGCTACAAAATATTAAGAAAATATATGTTTTATTATAAGTTCCATAAGGACACAACATGTAACATAATTAAAAAGAAAACAATGAACATGTATACAATTATATATCACATAAAATTAATTAAAGAATTCATACATTTGTAACAATTATTATAAACATATATTGAACAAATTAAAAGACTAAAAGTGGCAAATAAGGGTCTCTACGCGCGTTTCGGCGAACCAGCGCCTTCTTCTGGAGTAGCCACACAAATTAAGTAAGGTAAGACGTTTGCAAAACAACTCGTCAGACGTGTAATTGATGTCCAAAATAATAGGTTCAAGGTAAACAGAGTATTCTGAATTCTTATTTGATATATCTTGTCGTGGTATATCCCGCCAACCGGATGTAAATCTTGAGTAAATCTAATTCAGTTTTAAGTTTCTCCGAATTCTCAGTGGTTTCATGAATCGTTGATATACGATGAATAATTTAAAAGATCTCCCTGCCCGAAATATTCGGCAGAGCTCTATGTAGAGGGATTAAAAGATACTCCCTTAGGATTTTTTTGAGGAGATGTCCCAGGTATTGGTGATTTGTTTAAAAGATCTCCCTGCCCGAATAGTTCGGCAGAGCTCTTTGCATAAAAAATCAGTAGTAGCCCAGTCTGAACTTCCACAGCTGGGCTCTAAAGAATCCGGTGGCGGGAGGAAGGACGAAGGATGGCGGCCCGACAGCGACGAGTGGTGTGTTAAAGTGCGGGTTTGCTTGGTGCTAGGAGGAGGTGTAACAAACCAAACAGGCCCCCCACCCTCGAAGCTACGCCCCTTCCTGGCACGGGTGCATAACTATTGTCTTTGTGGATTCTAGGGACGAGCCTTGGTACTTGTGAAATATAGCAGGCAGCTAAAAGTCCATCAAGACCAACACGAGTAGTGATGAAATCACTGCAGGGTGAACTCTTACTGAAAGCTATGAAAACAGGCGATACGATAAAACAGTAACGTGTGGATTAATGGAGGCCTGGATTAATGCGGCTTTATAGATTTCATGGTGAAAAAAAATTGTGACGCGAGATTTCCGTGCCACGGGCATTCTCCACGGATCTACGGTTTCCACGCAGGCTATTTTTTATTTTTTATTTCAGGCTTGTATCGCGCTGGCATCGACTCCCGAGGGAGTATCTCCGCGCTTTGACTTCTACCACAATGCAATCCGGAATACGCTAGCTTTCTAGATGCTGAATAGGAATGTCTTTAACATTTTTCTGAAAGGAAAATAGTCCTTACAGAGCCTAAGGGTATTAGGGAGACTGTTCCAGAGGGACGGGCCAGCAATTGAAAGTGCTTTGCTGCCCTGTCTTGCCTTCCTGGCTCTAGGCACCTGTAGAAGGCCTTGTTCGCTAGACCTAAGAGAGCGGGAAGGTTTATAGGGAATAAATTTGTTTGCCAAATATACAGGTCCCATACCATTCAAACACTTATGTATGACACAGCATACCTTAAATTTTGCCCGCTGTCTTATGGGCAGCCAATGAAGTTTCGTCAGGAGAGGCTTTGAGGGTGTGCGAGGAGGGACATTCAAGACCAGACGGGCAGCCGTGTTCTGGACCACCTGTAGTCTGGTCATGACTTCCTCATTGGCTGATAGTAACAAGCCGTTACAGTAATCTTAACGACTCATGACTAAGGCCTGTACTAGCATCTTTCTACTCCCGTCAGGTAGAAGGGGGAAGATTTTGCGTAGCATACCGATAATGTGGAAGCAGGATCCCACCACCTGATTAGTGTGTTGTTTGAGGTTAAGTTCCTGGTCAAAACGTACACCTAGGTTCTTGACAGTAAGTTTAGGCTCCGGTACTGGGCCAAGATCTTGTGGCCACCAGTCCGGAGTCCAGAGTCGTTTTACCTCCCCAAACAACATGACCTCCGTCTTTCCCACATTACATTTTAGGAAGTTGGCAGACATCCAACTGGACACTGCTTTCATCCCTAGGGAGAAGGAATTCTTTACTTCGGTAGTCAGGGTTTTAAAAGGAAAGAGGAGTTGAGTATCATCCGCATAGGAAGTTGGAACAAAACCATATGCTCTCAGGATGTTAGCTAGGGGTGCCACGTATATGTTGAACAGAGTCGGGCTCAGACATGAGACCTGTGGCACCCCTTTGGAGATCTCAACTTCCTCTGACCGAAAACTCCCCATAGTTACTTGCTGGGTGCGGTTTGTTAGAAAGCTGCACAACCATGCAAGCGCTTCATGTTTCAGGCCGATGTTCTTTAGCCTGGCCATGAGGATGGAGTGGGATACGGTGTCAAATGCCGCAGACAGATCCAGCAGCACCAGGATAACTGAGAAGCCTCTATCCTGGTACATACGTAGATCGTCTGCGACTGACATTAAGGCGGTCTCCGTACTGTGTTTGGGCCTAAAGCCCGATTGTGAAAAGTCCAACACTCCTGCCGATTCAGCATAGTTAGACCGATGTTTATTTACATATTTCTCAGCAATTTTAGCCATGAAGGGAAGTAGGGATATCGGTCTAAGATTACTGAGCTCATCCCAGGAAATGGTGGTGTTTTTCCGGAGCGGTTTGACCAGAGCTTTCTTCCATCCACGTGGGACCTGCCCCGTGCTTAACGAGATGTTTATAAGTTTCTGGATGGTAGGTCCCAGTTCCAAAGCTAGAGAAGGCATGACCCGTGCAGGGATAATATCTGTGGGGGAGCCACTCTTTATATGGGAAATAAATGCCAGTATGTCTTCAGTCTGTATGGGCGGAAATGCCGCAAGAAAGTTTTCAGGGGTGGATGACTTATCAGAGTTCAACATGAATTCATTGTCCTTTCTGTTTGTGGAGTTAGATGCTAGGATTTTATCGTAAATGGCATCAATTTTCTGTTTAAAAAAGTCAGAGATGTTGTCACATAGATGTTGTGAGGCTACATCTTCACTCTCACAAGCTGTGGGTTTAGTAAAGGTCAGTAAGATCTGGTATAGCGTCTTGGAATTGTTACCCGCCTCCAGTAACTGTGAGGCTATATGGGTTTTCCGTGCTAGGTGGATATCCTTGTGATATATTCTCAAAGAGTCTTTGTAGATATGTTTATCGCAATCTAGACGTGAAGCCCTCCATTTCTTTTCAAGCTTCCGTGTGGCTTGTTTGGACCTTCTTAAGGTTTCAGAGAACCAGATCTCTTGTTTAGGGGCAGGTTTGGGTTTGAAGGTTCTTAGCGGAATAGTCATATCTATTGTGTTAAGCAATGTCTCTTCATAATCATATAGAGCTTTATCAATGTTCTCGCTCCCCTCCAGTTGGGGTGCTGAGAATGCTTTATGAAAATTTTCCTGGGTCAGCTTATGCCAGGGCCTTCTTTTACTGGATAGAGCGAGATGTTTTTGGCCATTCGAGGTGGGGGGGGGGTTAGAAATTCTAAGACATAGTGGTCTGTCCAATCAACTTGGTAAGGAGGAGAGCATTCAATTTGAAGGGAATTCGTGAGTATTAGGTCTAACGTATGTCCTGCTTTATGGGTAGGCCCGTTATTGACCTGTCTTAAACCTAATGAGTTAAGATCGGCAATGAAAGTCTTAGTCTCAGAATTGTTGTCTAACTCGCTATGAATATTGAAATCCCCTACTAGGAGAAAATCTGAGCTGTCGCGTATGTGTGGTGCCAAAGCTTCCATCAATACAACCGATGTATTAGTACATGGACCAGGAGGGCGGTATATTAAGGCTCCCTTTCTGCTAGTTCTGTTAGGGAACTGTAGGTTAAAGATCATAAGTTCCAACTCAGGGGTAGATAATTCGTCCAATATTTTAACATTGATGCCTTGCTTATATACTACAGCTATGCCACCACCTGTTTTTATGGGTCGGTCTACTCTGGCGATTTTGTAGCCCATTGGAATTCCCAGCGTTATGACGGGAATTAGGTGGGGTTTAAGCCAGGTTTCCGTTAAGAAGCATAGGTCCGGTTCCTTATCTGTAATCAGATCCCATACTTCGACGGCATTTTTGGCAGCGATCTAATGTTGCAGAGCAGATTTTTATCGTTAAGGACGCATTCCTTAATGGTTTTATCTATATCTATATCAGCAGGTGATGCATCCGGTATAGTGTTTAGTTTCGGTAGATAGCTTTTGGGGCCTAACTTGGGGGTGCATATCAAGCCTGTAAGCTCATGAAATTGAGTTTTGCAGAGACAACAGGTAAAAGGACCCTCTATATTATCCTCCATCTTGTTAGGGCACTCCCCTGCTGAGGAGTAACATATATGCAGCAAGTCTCGTGAAGTATACCTTAATCGGGTGGCTGGTGGATTTGTCATGGTAACCGGCCCCTGGCCCCGTCCTGTCGCGGACGGGCGCAGACGGGCAGGTCTTTGGCTTGTCTTAGGCGCCTCCACTGCGCGCCACCGCTGCGCGCTGAGCCGACGAGGGCTATATACCCCTGTGAAGTGGAGAGCTGGAGCGCTAACCGCTCGCCTCCCTGGGTGTGTCCTGCTCTTGTCTGCCCCGCCCCCGCGCTCTACGGTATAGGTTACCGAGTCGGACCGGGGCGGGCAAACTTGAATAATGAGCAGGACGCGGTATCCCTATCAGGCGATGTCAATACAGTAAGTTTCCCCCGTATGTTTCTAAATTCTCATTCAATCTAAAAACATTCCATCAAAGTGGGTGCAGAGTGTTTTAAAATTCGAAAGTCAATAATAAAACCAGCAAGTTTAAAATAACGAGTGCGGGGTGAAATGCGGTGACAATGTAAATCTTAGTCAATTCAATCACTCTCCAGCATCAGCAGCGTTACCGCCTAAGCAATGAGGTAGGCGCCAAGCGGGGTCGGGAGAAGCTGCCACCGTCGTCGCTATAGGTTTGTACCTCGTACGGCTGGCTCAAGCTTTCATTCTTGTGAGGTTGATGAAGCAAATACCTTTCAGCTAAGAAATAATAACACCTATTATTAAAGTACCAAGACAAATTAATTTGCAATATGTTGTATATAAGTAGCCATAGGTTACATCAAACTGAATACAAATTAAACGCGGCTAGTATCTTGTCAACTGCGAATTGTGAAGAGAATATATTAATTTACATGAAACAGAATATATTGAAGTGAATGTTTGTGAAATAGTGTGTGCATGAGGGGCTAACCGTGCCTATTTTGAAGGCGTCGAGCTCCTTCTGCAGATGGGGCATAAACCTACTGCTTCATCATGCTTGGACTGAAGCTGGCGACCTTCATATTATGCACCTTAAATCTCTGAGCTAGCCTAAATAAAAAATATTACATGTGTGCTGGTTCCTGGAGTTGTTTTGCACCCAGGTCAAAGAAAGCAACCTTTCCGCTTGCCTGATTGCAGCTATGCAGGATGGCGCGGCGGTCTCTGCTGTCCGTTCGCGCTTTCTTAGGGGGTTCCTTGTGCGCAACCCTCTTCGCGTGCTTAGTACCGACTACAAACCTAAATCTTACTACCGTTTCACGGGACACAGTAAATGATGATGCCACTGCCAATATTTTGCATGCATAAGGACAGCCACTTTTCACATTCAATTAAAACGGTCTGCTTTATGTCAAACACGCATTAAAACATTTTTTTTTAAAAAGTGATGCACAAAAGTCAGGATTTACTAATTAATTTGTGTTTATAATGTTCATATCCCTTCCAACCCCTCAATACACACAGTTGGCGTAGCAATGGGTTGACTTAAGGTGGCGGGCCTGCTAGTGCACCACACAGCCCACGCCACCCGCTCGGCTTGTTCCACTACAGCAGCGCGCCCCAGAACAATCATTACACAGGCCGCCGCCTACCCTCACTGCCCTCAGGCCCACTCCTCTAAATGCCTCTGACCTCTGGGTCTGATGGCTCAGTGGACTATGCATCTACTGCAGGAATCTGCGCTTAACCTTGTGGTTGCAGGTTCAAATCCAAGCAGTCTACTCAGCCTTCTATGCCTCAGAGGTCAAATATAAATGTTCTGCCTGTACGGTTGCATTTGCTGAGATCGCATTGGAGACCTAGCTTTTACTAATAGTCCGAGGGCTCACTATATAAAAGTCTCAGAGTTAGAAGGATATTTGGGATGGTCTGTAGGCTTGCGGTGACAAAGACTTGGGAGGGACGGGGCAGTGCCAAGTGGGTCAAATTCTCACTCTGTGGCGCATTTTTAAATGTCTCAAAGACGTCGACTGGGTTACTTTAAATATTCATTGGTCCAGTATCCTGGTGCATGGGTATTGTATTGTAATTGCATTTGTATAGTTATTTTTAAAGTGTCTAGCGCTTGGCAGCAGACTTCTGACGTTTTTAAGTGCTGTAAATAACACCTGCTACTATCACCCAATTTAATTGAATCCATTTTATTGATCTTAGGATGGAATAGTGGCGTAGAAAGGGTGCCAGGGGCTTTCCTGCAAGCAAAACGTATACCCCCCTCGCTCCAACCCCCTCCTCCTCCCCCCCCCCCCACCCGATTGGTGTAAAAGTAGCAAAACACAGCTATGTCCAGCTGTGACCATTGTTTACAAGGCTTCTGAGGAGTCTGGTCCCTTGCTATAGCATCTTCTGCGCCGATCTATAGCCCCTGGATTGTGCCTAGCCATGACTCCAACTAGTCACCTGCAACCATAGTTCAGCCCCAAGCATCTAGGTGACTAAGCCATCATTTCTGCATATCCCTTCCTTTTGTGATTCTCTTCAATAACCCTCATTTACTTCAACCGAGAATTACATTCTAAAAATTCAACTGCATTTAAAACCCATCAAGAAAATCGGCATTTCAAGGTCACTTGCTTTCGATTTTTGAGATACAAATAATCCAGTATAAGTGAAAGACAGAGGCACAGTCGCGATATATACATCACTTTACAAACATCAGGTATCTGGAAAACTGAAAAAAGGTCATCTTGCATCTACGACAGAGTTACGAATCTGGAGGGAAGCAGGAAAAGCAAGCTTCTTTTCACTGCAGCCCACAGCGCAGTAAGATCAACATTCGGCTTGTAATTCTAAGAACTTGGGCCATATTTAGGAACGTTTGTTTAGCCCCCAGTAAGCATGCATTTAAGTATGGAGTAACCATACATAAGGAAAGGATGCAAAGGCAGGCGCTGGTGGAGGCCCAAAAATATCACGCAGTGTGTAATAAATAGTAATGCTATACATTTTGAGGCGCATGACTCATGTCCATTTTTTTAGGAAGACAGTTAGGACTCCGCCGAGAAGCACACATTCTTCGGCATACATGAGCATCTGGAGGAATGTTTAAAGGAGGCCACTCCACAAAAAGACATCTGATCTTCGTCACTGATCTTTTTTTCTCTCTGTGCTTTCATAGTGCTACAGATAATTTTCCAGAATATATTTATTCATTTTACTTTATCAAAACACAGCTTTCCAGGACACTGATCCCATCGGCCGTTTCAAATAAATCTTGGCTCCAAGGAAACAGGCAGGAAACAGTTGGGAATGCACATTAAACAAAGCACATCTAGAGGTCAGATAAATCTATGAAACCAAACAAGGCAAGAGAGTCCCCCAACTCTAACCCCCATCCCACTCGAAGTGAAAGCAGCGAAAGACTGAGTGACGAAGGAAGTGTGGAACCATCACATCAACGGCCATGCATCCCTTACAACATCAATACGCAATCTGAGTGTTTCAGAACTGTAGGTACTGTGCACCTGCACTCATTTCTGGGACTGGACTTACCTTTCATAATCAGGCTTTAAACCAGAGAAAGCAAGGCGCCATGCTGCATGGTTGTAGTATTGACATTAATATAGGTAGAATAAAAGATCTAGGTACTATAAATGTACACACAAAACTGGCTTTTAAAGAAAGAGACCTTTCCCAACTGGTAAGTGATTCTTCTGAAAGGCCATAAAGGCTGATGAACGAGTAATGACATTAGTTAAGAATTAGGCATGACCATCCTTGAAACTGCCTTTTTCGCGTAATCTGCATTATCAGGAACCCTCATGAATTGGAACAGAGGTTGGAGCTTTCATATAGCACAAGTCAGCCAATTACTTCACAGGCTCGGTCACTAGATCTGCTTGGGGTTTAGTATGGGTATGGATACAGAATAACAAAATAGCCTCTTTGTAGGATATGTGCTCTGTTCGGCTATGCAGCTTGATACAGGGTAGTGTTTCTTAATCTATAGCCCATGGACCCCTGGAGGGCCATTACAGCTACTAAGGGGGTCCACAACTGCTTCCAAAATTAAATATTAGAAGATTAATAAAGTATATGTAAATACATAGACAAAACGTAAACTTTCAAATAGTAAAATGATCTGTAAATGTGAAGAATTTTTAAATTGACGGCCAAGAATTACATTGGTATCCTTAGCATGATTTGTGAGAGCAATCCAATAAACAGAATCTATTATGGACAACTGGTTGTCTCAACTGAAACACTGGTATGCGCGGACAAAAAGAGAGCATGCATTAAGTGTAGAAAGGGACAGCATGATAGGACAGTCTTGCATAGCGCTTCATTGTTTGGAAATTAAATTGCATTTTTAGAAAATCTCGAATGTTCTGTTAAAATTAGAGTTTCAATTCTATTATATTTTTGTATTTGTGAATTAAATAAAATATTGCATAATCTGTGGATTATTCAATCTATACTTATTTATGTGTATTATTTTGAGGTGTACATAGTAGAAAATGCTTAGGCTGAGATCTCGGCATTTAGTAGTAGTGATTCAATGTAGATCCCCAAAAGTCAAAAGGTTAAGAACCACTGATGTAGATAGGGTACAGTACTAAAAGTTCGGGTCTGAGCGAGCTCTTTCCACTTGACTCAGACAGGATGACAGGTGGAGAGAGTTGCTGATGCTCAGGAGCTCTAAATACAAGAGCGGCATCACCACGTTCAACCCCTTCTACCTTTTTTCAATGATACTCATCATTCAATGATCCATTCCCAAGGCCCAGATATTGGAGCAGGCACAGTTTCCAAACAGGCAGAAGGGGCGCAATTTGTGGGCACAAAAGACTTAACAACACGTCAAGTAACTGGTGCATGGTACTACAATAACCAACTATCGTTGGAGACCAGCATACTTTATACACAGTGTGCAGAAATTATGTGGCAATAACTGGGAAGTATTCTTCAACTCTCCAAGCATCATGTCCACATGTAGTAGAGGCTAGGCCAAGTCTTGAGATGGAAGTAATGTGCAGGCATAACAGGATGGACATGCTTCACTGCTGATTAGGTACCCATATACATAACTCCATTCTCACACGTCAGGCTAAATGTTTAGTCTGTAGTCCGATGGAGATGCTGGAAATTTCCTCTAGATATTCTGCCTCCAGAAAGATAGGCTTCACATTTGGAGTATAATTTAGTCGTTTCTTGAGTGAACACACTCAGTCATGCATAGCTCCACGAATAGGGTACAGTGTACTCTGGGTTTTGACCGCTGTCAAAAGGGCATGCAGAGCTTCAAATGTTAAAAGGTTGATACCATGGGTTACCCTTTGGGTTGAGTTTAGGTGCGTTATGGCCACCAAAACGCCTGTTTGGGAACCACCTTTTAGGATGATACAACAAGGCCTCTACAAAACAATTTGAGGTTCAGCCTATCAGATGCCAGGAGACATCCTTACCACTTGGAGGCCTCACACACATGGCCCAGAGGCAGCATAATGACACTTTTGAACATTCGCTGTTGAGAGAACCTGGATGTTTCTTCTGCCATGTTCAGCACACCAGCTAGCGAGGATAGCGATGGCAGGGATATTGTGAGATTGAGGGATCAGATAAAAGAGAACCGATCAAGAGGTTGTAGAAGTGCACAGCATCCTTTTGCCAGCTATATGACAATGCAGTGTGAGTACCTTACATTCCCCTTCACCTAGGATTGTTTAACGAGGGGCATAATTATAAAATCTAGGACTTTGTCAAAGACCTTGGTTCCGTGGCAGGCGTTCACAACAGTAAGAGGAATCCGTGCCTTCTTTGGTTCATGAGAGTATGGTTTATTTAACAGGAATGCAGTGAGAAATGCCATGATGTAGGAAAATAACTGAGCAGTGTAGGTTTTCTAATTAATACACAGTAGGGCAGTTGTTGGATTCATTTTCAGGTCTGGTCTAGAGACAGCTATAGCATTTTTGTCAGCCTCACAATCAAAACGGGTAATTCACAATGTGCTTCTGCCACCACAGCATACAGCATGGTTCAACTAACTTCAAAGGCCACCTCAATCAATAGTTCTCTTTTGCTCTGTGAGTTACGGCATTTAGTCTGATCACTGTGTGCATCCACTTAAAAATGAGTGCATTTCCGGGCCGGGGCAGGTCAATACTTTATTCCGCCAATGCAGTTATTTGTCATGCTTTCTATATTGTCAGCCTTATGTGTTTAAACTATTTTTAGGTTACAATGTTTCACAGACCATAGTATCTACTCTTTGTGCCAATTGGAATCGCATTTTCCTGTGATGTGCATTAAAACTAAAAAGGATTTCTCTACCTGTACTAAGTGCACCGGCCTGCTAAAATGCACCCATAAAGTTCTTTTAAAAATATATGAAAAGTTACTTTTAAAATGTACATTCCTTCTTGTAAGCATAGTACTGCACTTACCTGGTGGTGGCCACCCCCCCTTCTTTTCATATTTAGGTCATATCCTTGCAGTAAAAAGAAATTTCAATGAAGATTGCATCAGCATGCCATGGCTAGACCATCCCGCTTTGCCAGTGCTAATTGAATCATGAGGTGATATTGTATACTGTTAAAAAGCATTAGTAATTTGCTTAGCTCCTCCGAATCATTTGTTAGTATTTTAAGACCTGTGCTTACCGTGAAAATGTGCAATGGTGCAGTTTCACTTTATTATTTTCATCAATTAAATTCGGTTTGTCATTCCATTCAAACAGCCAAGCAATGAAGAATAAATACATCATGGGATTGCCATTCAGAAACTGCATTGGCTTCCAGCGGAGAAACAAATCCTGTTCAAGGCTCCAGCTATTGTTCATAAGGTGCTTCATAACTCAGGCCTGGAGAGAATCAGACACCTCTTCCAACGCTACGTCCCCACAAGACAACGGCGTTCCGCCAATAGAAGTCGCCCGATTGTTCCCAGGTACAGGAGGGTAAGATGGGGAGGAAGAGCCATTGCTGTAGCAGCTTCTAAGCTTTGGAATACTCTTCCTCTATCGATTTCTTGTCTTGAGTCACATCTTCCATTTCGCAAGTCATTGAAGACCTGGCTTTTTGCCTTGTAACTGTTTATTAAGGAGGGCTTAGGCTCCTGCCAGGCAGTTGAACCGCTTCATCACCTCGATGCCTTCGGCATTTGTTTGTGCGTTATGAGTTGGTCATTCATTCATTCATTCATTCATAGGATAAAACAAGTTTCACAGTCAATGGCTTTCTTTTTTAGCCTTAGCCACGCTGCACAGCATTGGCAATGCTGTGTAGAGTAGCGAAAAAGTATTGACGAAGCCAATAGGTCGCTAAGGGAAGACGTATTGGCTTTGGCAATGCTGGTTGCTTTAATGTCTCTAGCAAGGTCTTGTTAATCCATGCTATATGGTGCACTACTTTTAATATGCGATACGTAGACTTAAGAGCAGTTCTTTAAATGGGCCGGTACTCACCGGTACTGAGTACCAGCACTTCTCAGATTTATCACTCTGAGTACTGGCACTTCTCTACTGCCGTAGAGAGTACTGGTACTCATGAAAAGTAATGCTGGTGAGCCGGAGTGGAACGTGTGTCTGGCAGCCAAGGCGCCGCTTCTCCAGCCCCCATCTGAGCCCCTGCTGAGCTATACAGCAGGGCTCATTTGAATAATGTCCGGGTGCTCACAATCACACTGTGCTTGACAGAGCAGGGTCTGTTCAGTCCCTGTGCTGTCAATCACAGTCACACTATCCTGCGCATTCGTGCAAACAAGTGTCAGATGACAGAGGTTTCCGAGGGAGTGGTCAAAAAGAGCACGATACGAGTCACAACTTTCATGGAGAACCTGATGAGGCAATGAACGTTGTATTGATAGTGTAAATGTTATGGATGGATGAGTGAACAAGGGTGGATGAGTGAGGGAAAGCATGGATGGCTGGGTGAAAGGGGGTGGATTATTGGACAAAAGGGCGGATGATGGGTGGATAAGTGAAAGATTCAATGGATGAAAGGGAGGGAGGATGGATGAAAGGGTGGATGAGTGAAAGGAGGGATTGAGTGAAAGGGTGGATGGAATGAAAGGGTGGATGGAATGAAAGGGTGGATGGAATGAAAGGGTGGATGGAATGAAAGGGTGGATGGAATAAAGGAGTGAAAGGGTTGATGGATAGATGAGAAAAAGGATTAATAAATAAGCGAAAGGGTGGATAAAGAGATGGATGAGTGAAAGGATGAATGGATAGGTTTGGAGGAGATGGATGGATCGATGGCTAGGTTTGAATATGAAGGGTGGACAGACGGAATGGTGAAAACTGAATGATGGATGAAAGACAGAATAGACGACAGAATGTAACGGTTAAATGGTGGACATCAGCAGGTAAAGAGTAGGATGAAAGGATAGATCTATGGAAGAGACGAGAGATATCTTCTGAGGAGGGTCATGATGATGTGTTTTGGTGTGTGCTGCAACTAATATAGAAGTCACGAACAGCCGTGGTCGGTAGTGGGAGTACCTGCCGGTCAGTAGTGTGAGTACCTGCCGGGGGGTGAGGTGGGGAGGGGTAGGGTGGGGGGTAGTAATCTATGGATTACGGAGCTTTACAGGTAAGTAAGCATATTAATAAATAAAACAAATTTCGTTGCATGCTCTGCATCCCCAAATGCGATGCAGTGCGCGCACCTACATTTGTTTAATTTATTAATATGTTTACTTGCATGTAAAGCTCCGTAATCCATAGATTACTACCCCCACCCTGCTCCTCCCCCTCCCCACGTCACCGCCCGGCAGGTACTCCCACTACCGACCGCGGCTGGTCATGAAGTATCATCATGTCTTGCCTTAAGCCCCGCCCCTAGCCCCGCCCCCTCTCAAAACCTCTAGCTCATTTTAATGAGTACCTGCACTTATTTTTTCCCATTTAAAGCACTGCTTAAGAGCAACCGTCCCGGATGGTTTCCACGGGCACTACAACGAACCCCCCCCCCCCCCCCCCCACAGTCGTGCGTACACAAGTTCGAATCCTGGAACGGCCAAAAAATCCTTCCGTTCTTTCTAGGTGAACACATCAAGTACAATTACATTATTTAATAATGACACCAGTAAGTACATCCAAAAAACACAGCTCGCACTGTGCTTTCTAGTTGTACAAATACATGCGTAAGCTGCATTAACTCTCTAGCCCATTTACTAGAGAAACACACAGGAGAACCTTTCGTCCTTCATGAATTAGCCAATTCCATCTTAAGGTCACGCTAGGAGGCTGGCTCCCTCTGTCTAGCAGTAAGTAACTCAAGGGGGCTCACCGGAAGGGCACGGTCGCACGTCGGATGTTTTCAATGGCAACCCGGCACATAACAGGAAGTGCTTCGACCTTGCAACTCTCTGTGCTTGGCTGTACATAGCACACAATTCCATTCGCGTTCACAAATATCACTGAGGCATGTCCAAGCAAGCTACAGCCGTTCCTTGTCTAGAGGACTATGTGTGGTACCTTAAGAGCGGATTGGCACCCACAGGCCAGTTTCTTCCATTTTGTTTCCTGTTTTTTTAGCAAGTCACCTCACAGAAGGAACATTACTAGCAAAATAAAATAGAAAAAAAAGGCACACTGCTACAGGGCGTGGGAAATAAGAATTTAATTTCGACTGACAATAGCGATGCAAACACAATATTTAACAAGTGAAAGGTACCGGATGGTTTGGACGACGATTTAATGACATCGAGCAAGTGGGGCAAGGAGCAAGCTTTTCATAGTAAAGAATTACTAAACTACAGTAATATCAAATAATTCTGGGAACATACTGGTCAACTCCTTGACAACCATTGGCTTATTGAAGATATTTTCAATAACCACTAGCCCAAAACATAAATGTCATTATGTATTTTGAATACTTCAAAGGGAATCGAAGATAAATGCTTACATTAACTAACAGTGACCAAGTCAACAGGTTTGGCAGGTTTTTGTTAAGAAGTGACAAAAAATGATATTTAAAAGAGGACTATTTGTGTGTGCGCATGCAAAAGTGGCCTTCATTCAATGGTTTTTAATCCATTTAAAGATGGGTGATGCCAGAAAAGCCCTTTTGGGATGCGGCTCACTGGCAGTGACGGCAAACTCCACCTCGTACAAGCAGCTTTTCAGGTCCTGGACTTTCTTTTTAAGCTTTACAATAAAAATGGGACAAATACTGTAATACAATTGTGAAGGTTTACTGAGGGTTACAACCATCACAGGCTGCAAAGAGAATGGGTAAAAGTCAGTCAATTAGTCTTTTATATCAAGGAACAGCATGAAGCTGAGAATACAATTCAGGAAATATTTAAACACAACCAGATATTGTTCAGGATTAGTGAATAAATCAGTCATAAAGCAGAGGTCAGATCAGGGTGGTGGCGCCCCTAAAGTAAAGGGAGGCTTTGCGGGCTTCGCGGGTGGAGGGAATTTGCAGGTTGGGAGCGGCGCCCTTCTGCACTCTGGCCCTTGGGACTGTTGTGCATGGGGTGTCGTCTTTTGGCTGGCCCTGTCACCCTACTCATGCCTTTTTGTGTGTTTTGTAGAATCAATATTAATGATAATATAATGTTCTGATTGGTTACCTTTGCATCAAATTGTAAAGCGCTCTGATATCCTTTGGGATCAAGTTCGCGCTATATAAAACTTTATAAATAAATAAATAATAAATAAACAAGTGATTACTTTCAGGTGTTAGTCGTGGTGATTCAATGTGCATTACGGATGTTGTCTTGGTTCAGATTTTTTAAATCAAAGCCAAGGCCTTAAAAGAAGGTATCTCCATAGACATGGAGTCACCTGGAACCTCTACCTATGACACCAATTAACCTCTGAAATCGTCTAGATCAGTGGTTCTTAATCTGTGGTCTGGGGACCCCTGGGGGTCGCAAAGCATACTGGCTGGTCCATGACTGATTAAAAAATGTAATACTATTAACCGATGTGTATAAGCAAAGAAGCATAACGTCCAACTGAAAATTCTCAAACGTTCTGTAACTGTGAAGGAATTACAAATGGAGGCTAAAAATGATGTTAATATCCTCAGATGGATTAATCGGAAGAGTACAATTGCATCAAACACAATACTGTATGGAAGATTAGTGGTGCCAATTCTTCCAACCTTCCTATTAAAAGATTGACTTTTTTATATTTGTGAATTAAATGAAATATTTCATAATAGGTGTATTTTCCGATGAATGCTTATTTCTGTTTTTTTGTGGATCAAGTGATCAAGCATGTTTAGGCCAGGGTCCTCAGCTTCCAGTAATCACTCAGTGGGGGTCCTCGGATTCCCAATAATGGTCCAGTGGTGGTACCAGTAATTATTTAGTGGAGGTCCAGAGAAGAAAAAAGGTTGAGAACCACAGGTCAACATATATTACCAATTCCTGATGACGCAGGATTCAAGGGTCCAGGAAGACGTTTGACATTCATGCTCATTCTCCAAGAATGGCAAGTTCAAGGGGCAAGGCCAACAAGATGGCTGATTAACAGCTTTCCTTGCCAGCTCAGGGCAGAAATCCTCCACTATCCAGCCTTTGTCACACCATCCGATAGCCTAACCTGACTCCAGAGCTTGGTGAATGTGAGCACGATCCTCTGAGAGCCTTTGAGGACACCCGGGTCCCGCCAATTACATCAAACGCCGACCCACCTGATGGTGTATGACGGCACCCGGGAGGAAGCGGAGGATCCGGCCTTGGCTGTGGGATGGCACATGAGAAACCTGGTGTGTGCTGGGGTTGCGCGACACAGTATGCCTTTGGTGTTGGACTCTGAAAATTGATGGGCACCCTCCCCTCCCTGGGCTGTGTGCCCTGAGAACAGAGCCATACCTTTCTTGGGTCAGGGGAGAGGCCTGCGAAGAACTGAGTGGCGGAGCGCGGACACCGGGCCTGGCCGTGCTGCACACTCTTCCACTGGAGACCCCTGCTGGTGGACGCTGTGAGTCCCACATGCTGCGGATGACACCAGATGGTTGGCTCATCCGGACGTCTGGCGCAGACACTGCTGTACCCTTACGGAGTGACGGCGGTGACATCCCGGCCTGGGCTGAGGGGGCCAGATGAGATCTGAGAGAGACACTGAGCCAAGACGGAACCAGGTGAGGTGCGGCCTGGAAATCCAAAGAGCTGCCCTGTGGCCTAGCGCTGCGACATTGAGTGGCAGAGTCCCAGTTGCACTGGGCCCCGAGGAGCCACAAAGAGAAGCAGTCGTCTGTGGGGGCCTGACAACCCACCAGGAGTTCCAGGAACTGAAGGAAACAAGGCAAGAGGGTATGGAGGGCCCCATCCCATCCCCCCGGAGGACGACTGCCAGAAGCAAAGCTCAGCTGGGAGAAAAGTCAAAAGAGAGCAGCGGGCCAATGCCTGTGCCTGCACAGCCTAGGGACTGCCTTGACCACTGTGGAAATGGTAAACAAGCCGGGAGAAATGGAGGGTATCCTCTCCCTGTGAAGCGGTCATGAATTGGAGCAATAAGGCTGCGGGAAGAGCCTAGTGCAGGGTCTCTGGGCCACACATTGCCATGGGAGGGTGCCGCGCACATGGACCAGCAGCGCACTACGACTTGCCTGGCGTGCGCCTGCCGGGACCCCAAGGCGATAAAGTGCTGATGAACCTTGAGGCAGACAAAAGAACGTGAATGGTTCATTAGGCCCTGAGTGAAGTGATCCGGGTTAGGAGGGGGGATTCTGGATCCTAAGTGTAGCATGTGGCAGTACCCAGAGAGGCATGAGAGCGGTTAAGACCGCTGGGGCCTAGCCTCCATCTTCTCCCCCTCTCACCCCTCTTTGCATGGGGGTGGGGGGACACACCATCCAGTAACCCTGCAACATCCGTGATCCTATAACCCTGTGAGAGGGGAATAACAAATACAGTGAAGTGGATCATCACGATGTGGCGGAGGTCTCTGGACTAACATCCCAGTTCGAGAATGGAGGGAACACCAACCAGACCTGCCCACCCGCCCGCCGAGTAACTGGGTATGGGGACTGAGCTTATACACTTCTAGACTGTAGGGGCGGTTTGCTGGGCCGCTCAGATACAAAGGCCTGCTAGACACCAACCACTAGGTCACTATGGCTAAAGACAAGGATCCCAAAACACAGAGGCAAAGCTAAATGGACAGATTCACAAAGGTGATGGGCCCTACCACAGGCCATGACCAGGGACTGGCAGGCATGCCAGACACAGCAGCACTCCTCCAGGCAATTAACAATTACCCTGGAAGAGAAAATAGGAGATGTCCGATCAGAGATCTCTCTCTATTGCATCAGAACCTTCACAACCTCTCAGAGCGGGTTACACATGCAGAAAGTTGAATCTCAGATATGCAAGCCTCAAAGAGCTCACCTGGGAAGTCACGGAACTAATAACTACTCTCAAGGCTGTAACCTGGAGGGTGTGGAGACAAGAATAGGTAATTTATGCACATGATTTAGTCCTGCTCAGTTATAACCTCATATTGAGCTACTATAATTGAGGGATTTAATGGGCTATTCGGTGTGAGCCTGCCAATAGTCCCCAAATTCGACTAATGGGGATACCCACAGAAGTGGACATGCTTGCTTTGTTATGTTATGCTTTGTTTTATGCTATGTTATGTTTTGTTATGTTATGCTATGTTTTGTTGTGTTATGTTCTACTATGCTATGCTATGTTTTGTTAGGCTATGCTTTGTTTTGCTATGCTCTGTTTTGTTATGCCATGCTCTGTTTTGCTATGCTCTGTTTTCCTATGCTCTGTTTTGTTATGCCATGCTATGTTTTGCTATGCTTGTTTTGCTATGCTATGCTATGTTTTGTTATGCTATGCTGTTTGTGTTTTGCTATGCTATGTTTTATGTTATGTTATGCTATGTTTTGTTATGTTATGCTATGTTTTGTTATGTTATGCTATGTTTTGTTATGTTATGCTATGTTTTGTTATGTTATGCTATGTTTTGTTCTACTATGCTATGTTTTGTTCTACTATGCTATGCTTTGTTATGTTATGCTATGTTTTGTTCTACTATGCTATGTTTTGTTCTACTATGCTATGTTTTGTTCTACTATGCTATGTTTTGTTCTACTATGCTATGTTTTGTTCTACTATGCTATGTTTTGTTCTACTATGCTATGTTTTGTTTTGCTATGCTTTGTTATGTTATGCTATGCTTTGCTTTGTTATGCTATGTTTTGTTATGCTATGCTGCTGAGTGTGGGTGAGGGTGAGTGAGGGGGGGTGTGAGGGTGTTTGAGGGTGAGAGGGTGTGATGGGGGGGTGAGGGTGTGTGAGGGTGTGTGAGGGTGTGTGGGAGGGTGAGGGTGGGTGAGGGTGTGGGGGGGTGTGGGAGGGAGAGGGGGGTGAGGGTGTGTGAGGGTGAGTCGGTGTGAGGTGAGGGGGTGTGAGGTGAGGGGGTGTGAGGGGGAAGGGGTGTGAGGGGGAAGGGGTGTGAGGGGGAAGGGGTGTGAAGGAGAAGGGGTGTGAGGGGGAAGGGGTGTGAGGGGGAAGGGGTGTGAGGGGGAAGGGGTGTGAGGGGGAAGGGGTGTGAGGGGGAAGGGGTGTGAGGGGGAAGGGGTGTGAGGGGGAAGGGGTGGGAAGGGGTGTGAGGGGGAAGGGGTGTGAGGGTGATAGGGTGAGTGAGGGTGGGTGAGGGTGTGGGGGTGTGAGGGTAAGGGTGAGGGTGTGTGGGGGTAAGGGTGAGGGTGTAGGGGTGTGAGGGGGTGAGTGAGGGTGAGTGAGGGTGGGTGAGGGTGGGTGAGGGTGTGTGAGGTGGTGTGATGGTGAGGGTGTGTGAGGTAGGGTGAGGGGGTGTGAGGGTGAGGGGCAGCGAGGGGGTGTGAGGGGGTATGTGAGGGTGAGGGGGGTTAGGGTGGGTGAGAGGGTGTGTGAGGTGAGGGTGAGAGGGTGTGTGATGGTGAGAGGGTAGGTGAGAGGGTGGGTGAGGGTGTGTGAGGGTGAGGGGGGTGAGGGTGTGTGAGGGTGAGAGGGTGGGTGAGAGGGTGAGAGGGTGTGAGGGTAAGAGGGTGGGTGAGAGGGTGAGGGTGAGTGAGGGTGAGTGAGTGAGGGTGAGGGTGAGGGGATGTGAGGGTGAGGGGATGTGAGGGTGAGGGGATGTGAGGGTGAGGGGATGTGAGGGTGAGGGGATGTGAGGGTGAGGGGATGTGAGGGTGAGGGGATGTGAGGGTGAGGGGATGTGAGGGTGAGGGGATGTGAGGGTGAGGGGACGTGAGGGTGAGGGGACGTGAGGGTGAGGGGACGTGAGGGTGAGGGGACGTGAGGGTGAGGGGACGTGAGGGTGAGGGGATGTGAGAGGGTGGGTGAGGGTGTGAGGGTGAGGGTGTGTGAGAGTGAGGGGGTGTGAGGAGGTTTGTTAGGGTGAGGGGGTGTGGGGGTGTGAGGGTGAGGGGGTGTGGGGGGGAAGCACATTCCTTTGAAGTCTGATGCCAAGGCTCAGACAAATGGTGGTGTGCGATGTGCACGGGGGGAGGCGGGGGAGTGGCAGCTTATGAAGTCTGATGCCGAGGCACAGACAAATGGTGGTGTGTGATGTGGCTGTCTCTGTGCACGCGCATAGCTCACATGAACTGTACACGAACCGCAGGCTAAGTAGACTTATCTTTTCCGCTGACTATAATATCGCCTATTTATCCCTGCGGCATATAATAGGTGAGACCTAAAAACCCTTACCTGAAGCTGCCGGCCGCATCGCTCCTGTGACAGCCTCACGCTATAAGGGAAGCGCGGGGATTGGCCTGAGTGGGCTGCTTTGACACTCCGCTCAGGGAAGGGAGCCTATTCTGTGTCTCCCGCCTGGCTGTTCAGTACAACATGGTTAGAGAAACCTAAATGTGCATGTGTATGTGTATTTGGTCGTCCTGAGACAGCCAGCCAAACATATATGCACACTTATAAGGTGTTACTTCCAAGGGTCGTGCATCGAAGCATCTAGCGTGTTATTTTCAGTTGAATCAAAATATCAAGACATGCAGACTACATAGTATCAAAGAGGCAAACAATGCCAGCTTCTGGGCCGCTGTACTGCACCATCAAGATGACGTAAATACTGCCACAGGGGGGCGGGCCCAGGACTGTGGCTTCACCTCTAGAAGCAGCAATGGCTGGGTGGAAGAGTAACTCTGTAACTTTACCTCACCTCCTCGCACCCGCACTCAATCTGAGCTGCTTTACTAAACACTTACAATTATATGGGTCTTAGCAGTTTCCGGTAAAACATACCATATTTCACGGTAAAGAAAAAGATAAACAAAGAGGGAATTTCCAAAGTTTCAGTTTGTGGTTCAAATATGTACAGAAATCAAAAAATTAACCAACCATACAACAAGCTAAAATAATTCCAATTCGTAATCACACAACTAAATCAAATCTGTCTCCTACCCAAATGTGTACATTTTGAAAGGCGTTTTCTACACGTGACTCATTACCATGAACAGGCTCACCCATTTATAAACACATGTCTTCCTATGTTAGGCAATGAATGCACACTCTAAAAATAAACAGCACATTCTTCTTACTATGTCGCAACTAAAAGAGCCTTCACAAACCTTCCTTCGAATTACATTTCGTAGCCCTGAAGGTAAATCCTCCCTTCCTGCGACCTGAGCATACTGGATTAACAGGAACAATGTCTACTGCAGTGAACAGGGAGAGGTTCGCTGCCACTCAGACCGTGCAGTGGATTCAAGAAGAAACCTTTCAGATTTGATGGACTGGATTACAAAAATGGCATAGCTTGCCTAGTTATGATAAATAACCACACATCAACACTGCACAGATACTCTTGTTAGCAAGTACTGGCTTGCATTTGGAGTCCTGACTATTTTGTTTAAGCTTGCAGGAGTGGAACAGTAAACCATTGCCCTCCATATAATAAAAAGCATCAATGGGGTAAAGAATTCAATGTGCGAGGTTTTTGAATTGTAAAAGTGTCCCTCGTGCATTGTAATGCAAGCACTCCATGTGAGGCAGAATTATACACAAAAAAACAATAGCATGAGGTAAGAGGGTGATACTCTTGCTGGGGGAAGTAAAGGCCATTATATGCATATATTAAATAACTGTTGACAATAGATCTTGCTGTCAGATCATATTTAAAAGTCACTATGTAGAAAATAGCCATCTTCATACAAGGAAACAGTTTAAAATAATATATCAAGCAAGCTTTTCCAGCATTTCATGATAAAGGAATACTTTATATAAAATGGAGGTCGCAAAGCCCTGTGAGGGAAGGTATTTATTATGCATTAAGCAGAGAGAGATGGTCGCAGGAAGTACAAGTCGGACAAATGTGTAGGGGAGGAATGGTAGCTAGGTGATCAACAATTTCTTTAGTAGCCAAGGCAAGACTGATCTTGAGGTCTCCACTGTAATGCTGACCAGAGAATCTCTTTATATCAATAGAGAACCTAACAGCTGCAAAGATGCACACTGCAACTCATGTTAAAGGCCATGTTTTAGACCAGGTTTGGACTTCTAAACTGGCCATTTCCAATCCCCTTATTTCCCCCTGCCCATGGTCAGACCACTTTACTATTTCATTTTCCCTGACCTCGACCTCCCATATTTGTCTTACCCCTGTGGGAAATCTTCTGGCTAGGAATTGGAACAAAGCTGATCCTAGGGAACAACAGTTCCTCGATTCCTGCCGAGCATGATTCCCTTGACACTCAGGCCTCGAGCTTAAGACACTGGCTTGAATCAGCTAGCGACATTGTTGCCCCGTTTAGATGCATCAAATTAAAACGCCCCCACGACGCTCAGAGATGGTTCTCGGAAGAACTGAAAGCAAAAAAACTTTTGCTTGGGCAGGATGAGCGCAACTGGAGGCGAGCATATGCCCAGAGAAAAAACTGCTATTCACGGCTCAGCTTAAAGACTACAAGCAAGCCATCCTTCAGGCAAAAACCCTGTATTTTTCCAAAAAGATTGTAGACTCTGCCACAAAGGCTAAAGTCATTTTCTCTATTGCAGAAGAACTCTCATTTCCTGATAGGGGGACTATTAAACCCCTCCCCTCCCAAGCCCTTTGTGACTCCCTTAATTCCTTTTTTCGTGGAGAAAATTGTCAAAATTAAAAACAGTATTGCCCGCCGCACGGCACCCTCTACACCTTCACCTCCCCCCCCCCCCCCCCTGGCCACTACAAATCCCCATACAGTAGATCAGATACCTCCGATGTCTGAGGATGAATTCTTTGCCCTGTTGAAAAAGGTTGGGTCGGGCTCCCCTACTTAGTGCTGTCCCCCTCATATCTTAGGAGAGGCCTTCACTGCTTGCCCCACTCCTCCAATGACCCTTCTTAATAACTCCCTACGACTGGGCCGGGTCCCTGAATCCTTTAAGACCGCCGAAGTAGTACCTATCTTGAAAAAGCCCAATGCCGACCCCTCTGTGATGAGCAACTTTCGTCCCATTTCCCTTCTTCCCTACTTGAGCAAAGTGTTGGAGGCCCATGTCACTGGCTCTCTGAGCTCCTTCATTGAAGGCTCCCTGTTCCTTGATCCGCAACAGGCTGGCTTTAGACCTGCCCATTCGACTGAGTCAGTCATTCTCTCAGTGATGGAGGAGTTGCGGAGAGGGGCGGACCTCGGGACCAGCCAGGCCTTGGTGCTCCTGGATCTGTCGGCCGCCTTCGACACGGTCGGCCACGACATTTTGGTCGACCGTGTCTGAGAGGCGGGCATCCGGGGGACAGCCCTGGAGTGGGTTCGCTCTTTTTTGACCGATCGCCACCAGGCTGTCCGTCTCTCTAACCTTTCAGGGGAAAAGGTTAAGCTGACATCCGGTGTCCCCAGGGCTCTTCCTTCTCTCCCCTTCTTTGTAATCTATATCTGACCCCCCTTATTCGCTCCCTGCAAGGCAGTAAGGTCACTGCATTTAACTACGCTGACGACATCCAGCTAGTTTTTGATATTGAGTCCTCTGATCAGTCTATTGATAATTTCCAGTCAACTGTGTGCCTCATCAGCAACTGGATGGAGAACAATCATTTAAAACTCAACCCCGATAAGACCGAGTTGGTCCTAACCGGTGGTGTCTCCAATCCTTGGAGCTCTAATTTCTGGCCTTCTTGCCTTGGTCCCCCCCATGCCCTGTGGACTCCGCCAAGAGCCTTGGAGTTATTATCTGTAAGGACCTTTCTTTGAAGCCCCATATTTATGCAGTGGTCTCCTCTAGTTTTTTCCACCTCCGGAAAATCCGTAAGATCTCTTGCTTTTTAACCAGGGAGGCCCTTACTCTGGCTCTATTGGCCCTAGTAGTGTCCAGGCTTGATTATGCCAACTCTTTACGTAGGCATCCCCGCGTATCAGCTAAACCGCCTACAGTTGGTGCAGAATCAGGCCGCACGCTTAATCTTTCATCAACCTAGACACCGCCATGTCCGCCCCCTGCTTAAAACTCTTCACTGGCTACCGGTGGCCAAGCGCTGCATATTTAAATTAGTCTGGATCACCTATAAAGCATTGGCAGGCCAAGGCCCGGTGTTCATCTCCTCTCTCCTTCATCACTACCTCCCGTCACGCAATCTTCGTTCCTCCCACTTGGCTCTGCTCACCACCCCTACCTTCAAACGCAAAAAACATGGTGGCCTTAGATTTTCGTTTCTTGCCCCTTCCTGCTGGAATGCACTCCCCCTGGAGCGGAGATTAACTAATTCCTACGCTCGCTTCAGGTCACTCCTGAAAACTCTTCTGTTTCATAAAGCTTATGACTAAATATTGTTTGTGTTACTTTACTGCTGAACTGTCCGCCCCTCCCCCGCTCACCGCGCCATGAAACCGTTTGGTGTAAGTGCGCTTAACAAGTACTTTTAACATAACATAACATAACTGCAATAATGAACAAGTTGCTTACCTTTGGTAACAAGGTATCTGTAAGAGACATGTAGTTCTAGATTCCTTACCTTTAGAATTACCCCCAGGCATCAGACTGGATCCGGAGATTTTCTTAGCAGTACCCCAGCACGTCGATAGGTGGCGTCAGTTGACTCCGCGTCTGTCGTTGGTTTCGTGGTCGCCAGAATGACGTTGCGGTGTCTACTTAAGACGCCGCTCCTGCTGATGTCAGTTCCGACACGAATTTCCATGCCAGAAGTGCAGAGCCATGCAAGACACTGACAACTGGTGCACATAACTAGGGCCCTGGAAGGGAGTCCCTATCCCTAGAAGTCAGTTTGCAGAACGGGGAGGATGGGCGGGACGGTAAGGAATCTATAACTACATATTAACATCGGAAATTATGCTGATGATACGCAGCTGGTCCTTTCCCTTGAGGGAGATCAGTAGACTTCTTTGCAAGTGTTTCATAGCTGCCTGCATGATACGGCACTTTGGCTGCAGGAAAACTCACTGCAATTTAATGCGGGTAAGACGGAGGTGCTCTACTGCTCCTCAGATAGGATTCCCCCCGTGATGCCCAGCAACTTCTGGCCCGACACGTCGACCGCTGTTCCACCAGTAAAGACTGTTCGTAATCTGGGAGTTCCGTTTGAAACAAACTGACTATGGAGGCTCAGGTGACGAAAACAGTGAGCTGTTGCTTAGCCATTATTAGATCATTGCAGAAGATTTTCCCTTTGCTACCCCCTCCTGCGCGTGCGTTAGTAGCACGTAGTACGATTCTTAGTCGACTAGACTATTGTAACGCCATGCAACTTGAGTCTCCGAACTTTCTTCTTGATAGACTGCAGAGGATTCAATCAACGGCAGCCAAGTTAGCGCTAGGCTGGTCCAGAAGGTCCTCTTCCCCTTTGGCCATGGCGTTGGCGGAGTTGCATTGGCTCCTATTGAGACAGAGTTCAGTTCAAGTCTCTTTGCTTGGTGTTTAAAGCCCTGCATGGGCTGGGGCAGGTCTCGTTGCATAGATGGTTTAAGCGGTACGTCCCTGTGAGAACTCTTCACTCCTCTCTGGCGAGTCTGGTGAAGGTACCTAGATTTAGGAAAGTCAGATCAGGTGGTAGATTAGAAATGCTCTCCCACTGGAACTTAGACAAGTTAGTGACCTTCTTTTTAGAAGGCGATTAAAAACATGGCTGTTTCCTAAGATCTAGCATTGGGGCACACACCTCTGTTCCTCGCTACAGTCTACTCTGAGTTGCTAGTGCCAGGATGCCTGCCAGGCGCGCTCTATAAATGAAATAAATAAATAAAATAAATGTCTCTAACAGATGCATTGTTACCAAAGGTAAGTAACTTGTTCATTTGAAAGAGACTGTAACTTTAGAATAAATATCCCAGCAATGCCAACCACGGAGGTGAGTCTGCGAACTAAGTTCACACCAGAAAGTCCTGGAGAGTAGAAAGGCCAAAGTAGTTATCTCTCGGGACTTGGCTGTCTAGGCAATAATGTTTGGTGAATGTGTGCAGGGATGCCCACGTTGCTGCCTGACAGATGTCAAGGTGTGGGACTCCACGCCCCAAGACAGTAGTAGCTGCCGTAGCCCTGGTGGAGAGGGCATGCAGTTCCACTGGAGCTTACTTTTTCGCTAAGGAGTAGCAGATTTTAATACATAGGACAACCCATCGAGAGATGATGCATTTTGGTACAGCCTGACCTTCGAGCCTCAGTCTTGCGGGTCTTCTTCAGGCAGCGAGGGGCAACCTGGATAAGTATAGGGCCTAGTCACAAACCAGCCAAGTCTTGCGGGATGCAGATTCCTAGTCAATAGTGGTCCATGTAGGTTAAATGACCATGAGGGCAATTCCGCCGGTAATTGCGCTTCAGAACAGTGGCCTGAAGCTGGAGTCTGCTTGCGCAGTTAATTCAAGTATCTAAGTGTTTAGGGCATATGGTCCCTGTGATAAATCGACCGTGAAGTGATGCCAGCAGTGAATGCAGGAAATTACTTGAGCGCTGTGGTACGTGCGTCTCCACTTTCTGTCACGTATGGCTGAAAATAGGCCATACGAGGCGGAAAGTATTGACTAGGAATCTGCATCCCGCAAGATTTGGCGGGTTTGTGACTAGGCCCTATACCTATCCAGGTTGCCCCACCCTGTCCTGAAGAAGACCCGCAAGGCCGAGGCTCGAACCACCCTCGAGGCCACAAGACAGGTCGAAACGTCGACTCCCTTGTAAATAGCCTGGACCCCGCACTCACTCTTAAACGTGCCACGCTAGAACGTATTTCTATGTAAATTGAAATTGTGACTCAATTGAGACTCTTTACTGTAAACATGGCCATGCCCGATAGGATGGTGAATTACAACCAGTCCAGCTGTTTTTAAAATACTAAGTTTCCTTCCTTATGTCACTATTTTGAAGTCCTCTCTTCACCCCCCTAACACTTGAGCACCCTTCTACTGTTTTTGAATGGTACACCATTGGCATAAGAATAAATTGCATGGTGAATTAGACTGTGGGTTGTTGCACTTCTTGTCCCTTTTTTTTAATATTGTATTTAATACTATGAGCCTGTACTTTGTGCTTAAGAGTGCTCATGTGAAGTGTTACTGAATATATCAAACAGGAAATTGATTTAGGTCTTTCTAAATGAAGGTCTAGAACCATTGTCTTTTGTATCATTGTACCCTGGTCCGCGACCACTTTTGGGTTACCCCATTTTTTGTAATGGTGCATATGCCACCTGGAATGATCCACCAGCTGGATTCAGGAGGCCATGAGGCCCAGCAGCCTCAGGGTCCTTCTCACAGAGATCCGGGATAGAGGCTGAAACTTCGGTATCATAGCTCAAATATCCTGGACTCGCTGTTCAGGAGTATAGGCCTGAAACAGCGCAGTATCCATAACAGCTTTGATAAAAAGGAGCTTCTAAGAGGGACTCAGTTGTGACTTCGACACATTGATAGTGAACCCCAGCGAATGCAGGCGGTCCGCCATGGTCTGGAGGTGGGAGACAACAGCCTGGGGCGAGATCGCCTTCAACAGCCAGTCGTCGAGATAGGGGAAGACTGGAACCCCTGACCTGCGCAGATGAGCTGCGTCCACCGCCATCACTTTCGTGAACACCCGAGGGGTACTGGTTAGGCCACAGAGTAGCACGGTGAACTGAAAATGCTCATGGCCTACCGTGAACCGTAGGGAACGCCTGTGATCTGGCAGGATGGGGATATGGAAATATGCGTTCTTCAAGTCCAACGCTACCATCCAGTCTCCGGGGTCGAGGGCAGATAGGACCTGAGCCAACATGAGCATCTTGAACTTCTCCTTCCGGAGGAAGCGGTTGAGGGCTCTGAGGTCTATGATAGGACGTAGACCTTTGTCCTTCTTGGGTACCAGAAAGTAGCAACCACGACCTACTTCTGGCACAGGGACCCTTTCGATAGGTCCCTTGGCCAGGAACGCTGTTACTTCCTGGCAAAGGGCCAAGTGACCCTCAGACATGCAATGAAAGGATGGTGGCATGGAGGAAGGGGTAGTCTTGTGATGGTCTGCCAGTGAGGGCGGTGATGGCCCCCAGACCCACGTCACTGGGTCCCACGCCCCTGACCACCTGAAGGCTGGGGAGCTTGCATAAACCAGTGGCTAGACTGGGTCGAACGTGGCAGGGCACCCCTTCCATAGCCACAAAAGGGAAAAAGGCAGACTGTGTGGGACGAGTGGTCACCACGAGGCCTGAGGATCTGGCCGTAGCCCTCTAATCCTTGAAGCGATTGAGCTCGGAGTCTGCCTTGTCACTGAAGACAACGGCCATCAAAAGCCTTCCAGTAAGGTGGATTGCACAGCCCCAGAAAAACCAGACGTCCTCAACCAGGCGTATCGCCTCAGGGCTACTGACGTGGAAACCATTCTGCCCAGTGAGTCGGCGGTATTCAGCTCACATCTGATGGTGATTTTGGTTGCATCTCTACCTTCTGCCACTGAGCGGATGAGAATGGCCTGGGCCTCCTCCGGGCACTGTGGCAGCACTTGCACAACCGTATTCCACACCGTATGGGTATAACGGCCCAAGAGGCATGCAGTATTCACCGACCGCAGCCCTAAGCTGACGGAAGAAAATATATCCTTCCCAAGGTGGTCCAGCTTCTTAGATTCCCTATCTGGGGGAGCAGTAGGGAATGCGCCCTTAGAGGACGAGGCTTAGACTACCAAGCTCTCGGGGGTCGGGTGCTTGGAGAGGAAAAGTGGGTCGCCTGGGGCTGGGCAATCATCCTGTCCACAGGAGCCCCTGTGCTGGCTTGGACCAAGTGCCCAGAAGGATGTCTGTGAGGGCTTCATTAAAAGGCAGAAGGGGCTCCGAAGAGGCCGCAGCCGGTTGAAGCACCTGTCATGAGGTTAGTCCTGACTGCCACAGTAAGAAGCTCCAGGCCTAAGTCCTCAGCCGCCCTATGCAACACCACTGCATATGACACTCCCTCCTCCATAGCCACAGTAGGGGGAGAAAGCATGCAACAGTTGGGGAGGTATCCAGACCAACAGCTTGACCAAGGTCCTCTTGCCAGTCCGGCTCATCCAGTTGGTCAGCTAAAGGGTCATGAGACCCCTCCCAGTCCTCTTCATTCTCCTCTGGTTGCCAGGTAGGCCTGAAAGGAACACAAGGGATGAACAGAGGCACAAAAGTGCCCTCCGGCACCAGTGTTTGTGTCGATGATGTCGGTCCGACGCCGTGTCCAAGTCGGGGGTGAGGCTGGAGATGGGGCCGGTCGGGAGCATGACCGCACCAGGTGCATCGTCGTCGGGAACGGCACCGTGGACGGTACCATGAGGTCGTCCGGCATCTAGGTCCCAGGGCCCCCAGTGATTTCCGCAGGGCCAGAAGGCACGCAGGCGGAGTCGGGTTGCCCAAAGATGCCATGAAGCACTTCGCAGAACGCTCAAAGCTGAGCAGGGGACGTTTCCACACCAGGAAAAGGAGGGAAGCTGGGAGCCGTCCCTGGAGCAGGCTCCAAAGACGGAACTGGAGAACGACGACCCTCCGGGTCCCGCATCAGCCGACCAACGGGGAGAAGGCAAAGGGCGACACTGCTTGTTCGCCTTCTTGTGCTTTGGATTACCCAAAGATCTCAAAGACTTCGATGACGATTGATAGTGGTGGCTCCGCGACCATTCCAGAGACCTTCCTCTCGTCCGGGACCTCTAGTAGAGCGAAGCCGACTGCTGGGGCTCCAACAACTTTTGGGACTGCTCCCGCAACGACATTGTATTCATGGCCCGGCAGTCGGAGCACGACTTCGGGTTGTGGTCGCGCTCCAGGCACCAGAGGCACAAGAGGTAGGGGTCTGTAACAGACATCAGGCAGTTGCATGCCTCGCACAGCTTGAACCCGGTCCATCGATGAGACATCCCTTGTACACCAGGAGACGCAAGACTCAAAAAGAAGTCAACAAAAGTCGAGAAAAGGTTAGTCAAAAAATGACTACGGGGTAGCTCTCTCTGGATCTGCGCAAGGCTGGCGCGGAAAAAGAAAGAACTGATGTCAGCACGCAGGGGCGGCGTCTAAGTAGACACCGCAATGTCATTCTGGTGACCACGATCAACGACAGACGTGGAGTCAACCGATACCACCTACCAACGCGCAGGGGTACTTCTAAGAAAAATCTCCGGTTTCAGTCTGACGCCTGGGGGTAATTCTAAAGGTAAGGAATCTATAACTACAGTCTCTTTCAGATGTGCAGCTCAGGAGCTATGCTCCTGCATACACAGACACTCTATTAGGGTTTGCATAGTGACTAATGGAGGGTAGAGGTCCCAAAGAATATATGTGCACAATAGTTCCACACTCAATGGGCAGATAAAGGAACTCTGTTGCAAGAACTTGTACTGCTTCGAAATGTGCGCCGAGCAACATTTTTGGAAATACCTGTTTTGGGACACGTTAATGGAAGGCTAAAGAAGAATGCTATTGTTGCTGGTTAGCTTGGTGATTTTTTGTTCTGGAAGTTCAAAACAATTGTAGATATAGAATGTATGGGTGTGATGTATGAGCGAGAGGTAGTGATTGATTATTAAATTGTGTATTGTGAAGTACTGTATTGTTTTTGTAATTATTAGAACATTAGAATGTTGGACCCCCCATTGAAATCAATGGAGACCTCTGGGCTTCTAATGGCTGGAGTATACCCCACTACGGCAGGCTATTAGGCTATATTGTAGTATTGCTTGTGGAATTGCATGCATGTTTAAGTATTATATTCATAAAAAGTATTTATAAAATGAATTACAAAGCTGCTGGAAAATAAATAATGTAAAGTGAAATAATATCAATGAACTTTATTGGGTCTCTTCACATTCGATTAACTCCATATATGAAGGTAGATAGCTTAAGCGGGAAGTGTCATTATTGATTGTTGTTGTCTGGTCAGGTGCTAACCAGGAGTCAGGTAAAGTTAATTTAAGGGGTTGGCCCTCCATGTCATAGGATGATCCCAAGCAGTAGTTAGAGTGGCAGGACATGTTCTGTTTGCGAGTGTGAGATGTTATAATGGAGGTCACACTAAGACTTGCTAGGTGTTGAAGGCTCACCAGCACCTCTTCAGGTTGTCAACAGCTTTCTCTCCTCTGGTACTTTACCAATCTGTCCCACAACTGGCTATTCTTCACTTGAGAAACTATTCACTTGGCTCTTCATTCCTAGTAAATCGTCAGTCCACTGTATTTAAGCAAACATTGTTGAAAGCAATGGCAATTCAGCTGCAAACGCACAGAAACTCTTTAAATTACCTGAACTTTTATCAATACAGCCTATGTTCTAGATGCAGTATAAAAACAATCTGGGTAATAATGTGATGCCGCACTATGTGTTATTCAATGAGGAAGCCCAAGCCTCCTAGCCATCTCTGCGGCATTTGATACAGTCGTCAAGCAGATATTACTCACCACACACTTCACCTGTTACATGGTTATCCTCCACTATTATTCAATGGCTCTACTCCATCTTTGCTGGTCACCAATAATGTTTACCAAATGGAATTTTCCAGATCCTCCCTTCACCCACTCATTCCTAGTATTCTTAAAGGTGCCATCATTTATTTAATACTGTTCAATATATACAGAAACCTTGGGTGCTCTGCTGCCCACCAGCATTGCAATTTACAAAGACCACTCAGCTCTATCACAGCGTGTCACCAGAATCTTAATTCACTGCTTCAGATCCTAGCTCAACCTCAGTCCGTTCTCGATGTTATCAATGTACCACAAAATTAAGCTCTCAGGTGCCAAACCTGTTCTACGTGGTGCTACTCATGCAGCACAACCCTTGCTAATTGAAACAAACTTAGAAGGACTTATGATCCTCTATCATACTTTGTTAAGAAGCCCTCTAGGAACATCCAAGCTATTATTCAGGTTCTCATATTAGTCTAAATGGACAATGGAACCAACTTGTTAAATAGAGTTTTGGAATAAATAATCCCATGAAGAGGTACTCTCCCTCCTACATGTCACTCACTCATATGAGTGCGACAGAAAATCTAAACAGCAATATTAGAGTCATCCTTAAAGGTTTTAAAATGCTTCTCCTGTCAGAACAGATCAAATTCAAAATGTATGGCATGGACTATAAAGCCTTAAAATCCTTCATACCATATTTCGCTATTTTGAAACGTGACAGATCATGCCACAGTCTTGGCTCTGCTAAAATTGAACTCCAGAAATCCTGCAAGACAGGACTCAGAAAAAGGTTGGTCTCTTTTGACACACCCAAGCCATAACTTCCACTGGCTCTTTATGCGCTTTATCATGTCAATCCTGTAACTCAACGGTAGTTTTCTGCAACTGTGACATCTCTGCCCATCTGGATTTTGTTCATCTATTGGTAACTTAGCAGTGAAAATGAGATTACGAAAATAGAGAGTAAACTTTTCAGTCCGTGGAGTCATTGTTACGAGTCGCAGTACTGTGAGTAGGGATGACTGCTGACGTGCATCTAAATCCCACTTCCTAGCTTGTATAATTGAATATAAAGTGTACTAAGGCAGGTTGAGTTTCAGTGGCCATTTTGGCTTCAACATGCTAGCTATTGATGTCTACAGAAGAACTAGCCAAAAACAACAGACAGGGATCTATCATTTGAGTACGTATAGATTATCTGCCACGATGGTTCTGGTAGGAATAATATTCACCAATTGGGCAAGATATAACCTGCTCTAAACAATCCTTCCTAGTGATGCATGTGGTTAAGACTCCAGTGCAGGGGATTTAGATTAACCTTGTGGGAGGTCTGATGTTTCTGTATGGTGGTTGCGTCTCCACTGGAAGACTCGCATCAATGGAGAAAGAGACTAATCCGGTGGTATCTGTCACCTCAGACTGCAGAGTAGGTCCTACTGTTATTTCATATTTTTCACATCTGCAGATCTAACTACGCCCAAGAGAAATGATAATTTAACCAGATACTCTGGTGCTCAAAAAGAAAGGAGGTTGGAGTTTAATTTTCTTCTTTGTTTATTGGAAGAAGTCTGACCTGTCAAACCTCAGTCATGGCAACAGAATCCAGGTTTGGATTAAGTCCTCCAATCTTTTGTTCAGGAGTATATGAAATTAAGTGTTGGATATCGGTCTAAGTGATGGTAAAGGCCTATTTGGTAAGATTCTGATAAAGCCTCACCCTCTGGGAAAGCAATGTTTCATGAACTCCACTATCTAATGGGTTAAAACCTACACCCGAAGTAATTAGTTTATCAATTCCTGTAAGAATGTTGTGCAGTGGAGCCCATCCAAATACATCCCAGAATTAATCTGAAATTGAAACAGCACCAGGAAGCCAGAGACTGAAGTGCATATGGTAAGTGCAACAGATACCTCCTGGCTTCCGTGGAGAAAAAAAAACGATGCATCCTAAAACAGTGTTCTACTGGATTCTTCCCAATCGCCAACCATTGCCATGTTCAGACAAAACATAAGAAATCAGCCACTATAACAAAAATCCATATCAAAGTATCCCCTCTTCTTATGTCCAATTCTTCAATATAAAAATGCAACATTTAGCTACTTCACTAAAGAACACCGGAAAATAGGTAAATCTCGACAAACTTGAAAGTGAGCTATTAAAAACCACTGCCAAGCTGTGAACAGAGAAATAGATTGAAACATAATAAAAGAAACCCAAAGACTAGAGGACATTTTAGTTATGAGTGCCTAAGGACAGACAGGGAACTCTGACATGTGAATTCCCACACACCATATCACCGGATCACTGTGCCATGAAGCTACTTGCAAAAGAACGTTCTTATAGGTAGGTTTATTTGGAGATGACTAAATAGCTATCCCAGTTTAAAGAGGAAAATTGGCAATTAGCTGTGTAGCAGATATTATCCTTATGCTGCGTACCTACACACTAACCATACCCTGTTTATGCACTATGAAGAAAACATTTGTGCTACTGTGGTAAACGAAAGGTGCTCTCTCTTACTCTGTCACTGTGGGGAGATCGGTGACCTAAGATTGCAACTCAGAAGAGTTACCCGGTGTAAATAAATACCATAAAAATGATATTTGTTGATTTGGGAGGGCGTTGGGGTTGATAGTGCATGCACAAGTACGTACTTTTTAAAAACTGAATGGATTAAACACCCCCATTATAATTTCTCAGTGACATTCAGTTAGATAACGCCCAGAAATCATATGCGGTGTGCATTATTCCATTTCATTTGCCTGAATTTACACTATTACCTATAGGACTGCTGGACTATAAATAACAGCAGGAGATTTCAACTTGTGAAGCCTCTCTCCAGGCCCCATTATTACCTAGAGGATACCTGAAAAGAAATGCACATTGAACCTCATCATTAGTTCAATTGTTTTTAATGGTTTTCTTTGACGAGAACTGCTGTACTGAAATGACAGGCTGCACTTTCACCAAGAAAACTGGACCCTAAATGTTAACTTGGCCGTGAAGATGGCTTAAAAAGTTAAACCATTTTTTAAATGCCCTTCAAGGAATCAGAGTGAAGCTTTGAGTACACTTTTGTATTCATCAAGGCTTAGGCTACTTGAATCACCTTGCAAATTCAAAGAGCTATGGGGCTGGTGGAGTTTCTTTGTTCTACTTCCAGCAACAATACTTTCTCACTATAACCCCATGAGTACCACTCTCGGCTAGTCCTTGCAGAGGAGTTCCTTTACAAAATGAACTCTGTGTATTTATACTGAGCCGCTTTACATTTGACCTAGTGAAGTTTCTTTAACTTTACCACTTCTTGGTATCCTTTCTTTATGCCAAGTGCAGGTTCACCACTTCTTTGGCCAGCATGCCGGTTGTGTGGGACATTAGGTAATGTTGTGAAGTATGTTTTATGGAATGAGTGCTATGTCATATGACATGTCATATTATGAAATGTTGGCTATATCATATGGAATGTAAGGTGACAAACGGTGGGGTGGTTGGACAAGCTGCGCAGTTCCTCACAAGTGGGCTGTCTTTTGGCACTTGAATAAACTGCTCATTGCAGCAGTACTAAATCAGAGGATGAATGGCTTACTTTGTCTAAAGACCGTGAGTTGTTGGTAAAAGTTAAGCAGTATGCTGTGAATGGGTGGCCACCCAATAAGAATCTTGATCCGCGGTTACAAAGTTACATACATGTGTCCAATGAGTAAAGTAAGGAAAACAATATTCTTGATTGGCATGATCTGTTTGTCTTGCTGTTGGTCTTAAAAGAAACTCATTGATTTAGCTCACTTCGGACATTCACGTGTGCCTGGAACTAAGAAATTGCTCAAACACCACTGGCGACCAGGCATGAATGCGAATGTTGAAAGGTTTGTGGATGCGTATGAGGTTTGTGTGCGCTCTGATAAACATTGGAAGGTATCGGAGATGGTGTCCATTGATTTTTCCAGACCATATGATATTCTGGGAAAACAAACTAGATTTTTAATGGATTTGATTGACAACTTTTCCAAGTGGATTCACCGTGCTTTTGTGAGACACCCAAATAATGAAGAGGCCATTACATTTTTAGAAAGTATTTTTCAAATTGAGGGTTTCCCCACGGTACGAATGTCTGATAACTGGATACAATTAGCATCATTTAAAATGGTGCTCTTCCTTAAAAAGTGTGATATCCTTTTGGCGAAAAGGCCCTATATATTGTTCCAAAGGAAATGGTCAGGTAGAAAGGGCGAACAGATTCATCAAAGAGGGCATTCAAGCAGTTCTAGAAAATAGAAAGGATGTGTTCAGTATTTTTAATGGAAAATTAAGGAGTTACCTACCCATGTTACTCCTCATTCGGTAACTGGTGTGTCTCCTTACTTTTTGATGAGGGGAAGGTAATGTGGCACATTTTTAACTCTTAGTTTTGAGACCTCTGCTGAAAACAAGAGCTTAAAGGGAGAAACCGTAAAAGCAAGAGAAAACTTGAGCATGGCACAAACTAAGGGGAAGATGTATTACAATGAAGTCCATGGACCCAAACATAAAACAAAGTGGAAGCTGGTGATATGGTGCGCATAGTCAAACCTGCTTTTCAATGTTACGGGGCATCAACATTTTCCATGCCTGTTCAGGGTGATAGGTAGTGCGGTTTTATTGAGAAAAAGGGGTTGGTGGAAAAAGAGTTTAATGGTGGTGCATAAGCCAAGAAAAAATGTTTGAAGAGGTGGATGGTGACAAGGAAGGCGATTTGTTTTTGGATTTAACACTGAAAATTGATCAAATACAAGTTTAGCAGGAAGAATCCGAGTTGGAGGTACGTCCTCTAGTTGTGGTTGATTCTGATAGTGATCACTAGGAAGGTGTTGCTGGTTGCGGTTAAAAAGATATTCACACGTCGGTTCGTAAAGAACTGACCACGGATTTGTTTGTTGCTGAAACATCATGTAATGTTATGTTCCTTCTTTTGTTACTGAAAGGTTCATTACTAATTTTCCTATGTCTATGGCATCCATATCTGTGGAGGGCACGGGTGATGATGCTATGAATGTTACTTCCCAGAAAAGGATGGTAAGATGACCCAATAAGTTTGAGGATTTTATTTCGGAATAATGGTTATGTGTATTTTCCTTTGCAGACCTATATTGTATGGAAAGTATAGTTTTCTTCCCTGCTAGCATTTGCATGGTATCTTTTTTATGTTATATCTAGTTATATTTTTCCTGTTTTTTTATTCTTCTAATTGTCATGTTTAAAAAAAATAAAGGGGGACATGTTATGTGGGATATTAGGTATGTGGCGAAGTAAGTTTTATGGAATGTGGGCTAGGTCATGTGGAATGTAAGAATGAGATGAACGGTTGAGAGCTTGGGGGGGCTGGACGTGCTGCGCAGTTCCTCTCAAGTGGGCTGTTGCATTGGAACCTAAACTACTGTATATCATCTTTATCGGCTTAATCGCTTCATTACAGTACCCCTAAACACAAACATTGGGTTCCCATTGAGACACCTCACAAACAGCTTTCCTATACACAGGATGGGAGACTGGCTTTCTTTGAGATGCACCTCGCCATTTCTGTGACAAACTCCATGCAGGACATACACACGCTATTTGTAGGATCTACTTGCCACTGACTAAGATAGTACAGTTGCCAGTTTTCCTGAGGAAGAACTTAAACTCACCGAATAACATGCAATTGCATCTATATAGCGCTTACTACCCCCGATGAGGCAGGCTCGGGTTCTCAAGAGGGCAAAAGAACTTGCATGGATCCCGGTAATTCACCAAAAATCCTAAGTGAGAGGATCTGCCACCCACTGCAGTGATTGACTGCTTCAAGTTGCGGCTGTTATGGTTTAGGCTTTATACTAACAGCCTGGGACCTCTCCTATGCAAACCATGATCTGTCCTGGAGAGGGCCTTAAAGCTCATTACTACCCTGAGAACCTTCCCGTCAGAAGGAGGTCCTGAACACCCCGCCTATCAATCTTCCAGATGCTGACTGCTTTATCAATCGAGGGTCGACATTCTACTGTGAC
The DNA here is from genome assembly GCF_964261635.1 of Lissotriton helveticus. Classification (NCBI taxonomy): domain Eukaryota; kingdom Metazoa; phylum Chordata; class Amphibia; order Caudata; family Salamandridae; genus Lissotriton; species Lissotriton helveticus. The sequence goes on along the minus strand of NC_136063.1, from coordinate 407,549,308 downwards.
ATCACGGACGCTGGCCTGTGTGTATGGGCTCACAAGAGAAGCACAGCCTGAACACCAAGATTGTAACAGACCGACACAGTCACACTCTCCAAACAAGACAAAAACATGAGGGCAGGGGACAGTGTAGTATGGTCCATAACTGAAACACAAACCCTGGGTTACACCGGCACCTTGCCTCCTCCTGGCTGCACCACCTGCAGGTAATCCAAAGTGTTAGTTCATCTCAGTGAGCAGTTCACATCCATGAAGCCGGAAGTGCATGTTCTTCCAGTAGAAATACAACCAAATAAAAAAAATTGCTTACCTAGAGCCAAGCCGCCATGCATTCCCCCATTTCCCATCCCCTCTCAAATCTCTTGAGCGCGCGGATGACGTGCAGCCTAATGAGCCCAATACACCAGTGGCTCATGTTTGCATTTCAAACACTTTGAACAAAACCCTTCGCGATCAATGTGTGTGCTTCCTCCCGCCTTGGTACCAATATCACTTGACAACTGCAAATGTTTCTCTGTGGGGTGATCAGGCATACCAAGGATTAAAGCCACCCATGGCTAGGGGAATTATTAAAACATTAAACAAACATTCCTCATTATTTGCTATTTTATAATATCTGCAGATTTAAGGGACTAGAGTAAAAATAGAATAATGATATACCTGCTCTTTTATTCTTTTTAATGACTGTTTCCATGGCGACCACCATTAATACTACGATTCTACAGGCGCTGCTGTAGCAAGAGGAAGAGCACAGCTACAATTCAAGGCTACAGTTAAGGCGCTCGTCTTTTAAACCACGAAAGGAGGCGCGACGGGAAGAGAGAGCGAGAAACGGAGGAAAAAGAAAGACAGAAGATTATGAAGAGAGAAAGATTTGAGAGGAAAAGAGAAGTAAAGTCGGTGGAGGAGACAGAGATGAAGGAAAAGAGAAGGTGAGAGGGAAACATTCCGAAAACCTTTATGCTAAAGAGTCAGCAATGACTTACAAGAGAAAGTATGAACATGTGTTCCGCGCCTCCAGCAACACTTCTTCATTTCACATTGCATAGAATGAAGTTTGAGCTCACATCTAGAACAGTTCATACCTTGATTGCCAGCGCTACCCTATACCCTCACAAATGTCAAACATACAAATAACATTATATGGGCAAACCAGTCTTCGTAGTACACATTGACTGCCTGTATTTCATGTTTACTTTTGTAAAGACTAGGTCAAGAGGGAGATAAAGTCATCTACATCATCCGGAAAGAACAACAGACAAACAAGTTGCATACTAAAACAAGGACACCAAAAACATTGCTCAAAATAATAGAGGAAATTAGAAAGTTATGTTTTAGTCAACATTTTTGTAGTCAGCTAAGCCGCGGTAACAATTACATTTTTTCTTGACCGGATCAGTGCTAGTTTCTTGAAGCCATCTCCCTTTGTGGTCACCCCAAGTTTGCTTTAGGCTCCTGTAATTTAAAGGTCTTGTTCTTACTGGTGCAACTAGGCTGAAGAAACATTGCTCATCAAATAAAATTATTTTCTGCTCGACAGTAACTACAAACATACTATGTCCGTTCAAGGTGAGCTTGCTCAATAAGATTGATTAGGTTACATCTGTGAACCCTGAATTTGCCAAATTTCATCTTTATTCTAATGTGCAATATTTCACTCACAGTTAATTCACCCCACTTCTTCTAAAAAAAAAAAAAATTCAATTTCTTCTCAGAACTAATTTGCCAAATTTCTGCTAAACTTAGAGTTGTACATTTCCTCTTAACAATCTAAGTGCCTGTAGAATTGAACTATTCTGGTGTCAGCATGAGGCTAAAGAATCAACTGATTCTCAACAACCTCCTTATCTCGCTCTGTAAATACAACTACTAAGGTTAGTTGCCACAATTTCATATTCTCATCACCATCAAAACCCAAATTTTCTAAATCCGATCTCAACAAACCGCCATACCGTACTATTTTATGCATAGCACCTCACATATGCTAAATTCTCCAGATACATCAAAACTATTTTCTACTACGCAAGTTGATGCTTCTTGGAGCTAAATCCTCACTACATCAAATGACAAAAATGCATTTTTAAAAACTGTATTTCAGCAAAAAATAATTTTGTCACATTGTTAAATTACATTTTCTTCATCGCTGCTAAAAAAGAAAAGGAAAGTGCTGTGTGCTGCAGGTACAAAAGAGGTATAGTTGTGCTGTAACCACCTATAATAGGTATATCAGCTCTGCTGCCAAGATTTGGTACAGTCCTGATAACTTTTGCTACTACACACTGTACAACTAATAGGCCTGCAATCAAGAGCGGACGCTGGATCATTACAAATATGGCAGTCGTATTAAGATGCATCAGTATCAATGTGGTGGTGAGATGCTGAATTCCATTTCGCCTTAGGCCTTCCTCTCATTACGATTTATTAGCCACACCATTATCGACAACTATCACACTCATTCATTTGTGAGATCTCAGGGGAGCCATTGGGTTACTGCTGCAATGGAAGCACTAAATGCAATTAACAAATTCTCTGCAAATGCAGGGTATAGGTATCTGTGAAACCAATATTTTAAAATGTCCTCAGTCGATAGGTAAGGGTTAATTGTCATTATGCTCTGCCTGACAACAAATACTGCACTAAAGAATGCTCAAATCTGATATATTTTTAATTTTTCATCACTTCACATTACGGGCAGATGGCATGGAATCAATCTGCAATCTGTCTCGATAAATTAAAGTTAAAGAGTCAAGTACAAACATAATGCTCGACAGCAAAAAAAGGAATAGAGAACATTTGTTCCTAAACCATAAAACTTGTGGGCTAAATGCTACTCTGAAAAGCTAGAATAGCAGATATAAAAGCTTATTCGGAGGCACGGATGGTCAGGGGAGGCAGAGCTGCCACCCAGATGGATTTTATTTTGAATGGAAATAGAAGAGTTGAAGGGTGTTTCTTAGGCCAGGGTTGACAGTGCAGATGTCTGCACAACCTATTGCTTACAGTATACATACGGGGGGCCTTGAGCCAGCCCTTTGCAAACAGTGGCATATTTGCAACATCATATTTCAACCACTGGCTTTACGCATGGTCAATCTTCGATCAATCCAGAGGAGTATTTATCTCTCATCATCACGTTTTTGGGCTGTTTGATACATAATTTTACCTGCCAGGGACTTACTGCAATGCACTACAAGAGGGACTACTTTACACACAAAAAAGTACTCTCAACAATCACACTTTTCTTATATCAATTCTTTATCTCTTACATGCTCTGCCTACACAGAAAGCATAAACTACCTACAAATATGGACGCCTATCAATACACCCATCAATAACACAACACCACCAACTAAAAACAATACCATCACCAATACCAAAAACAATACCAAAGCCAGATACCACATTAACTATTACCACTAATTTCCGCACCAGTGCTACCACCAATATCATCACCAATTCAACCATCGTAGACCCCCTACATAATTTGCAGTACCACCAGTAATACCACTCGACCAAGGCCACCAAAACTACTACCATAATGCCAAGCTCTGTTGACTGAAAGTTGATACATGCTGAATGTGTCACCTGTGACATGGACCTCTATGCCTCACATCCAGTTTTACAGCAGCAATAATATTTCAATTCCTAGTGAGAACCCTAAGTGAAGCAAAACAACTATTTGTTTAACTTATTTATAGGAGCCTTCATAGGAGCCAAATGCCATTCAATACCACGTCAGAGCACTGAGATGGAAACCAGAAGGGGGATCAAGGGGAATTGGAGGAGACACAGGATGGCATTCGTGAAAGAACGAAAAAGACTGTAGAGTCATTTTACAGATAGCGTAGTAACAATCCTTTTCCTGTTTATTAGGTCACAAGCCTCACCTCCCTCAGGGTTTTGGTCATACTCCTACCAATCACAGGAGAGATCGAGCCAGACATGTAATCTCACTACTGGACAAGTCTGTTTATTAGGGTGAGAAGGATCGACCGAAGAAGGAACTCCTCAATTCTATCCAATACAATGTTGATCACAGCTCATTCATGGTCTCCTGTCCTCCAGACCATAGATCATCCCAAGTTACCACACTCAATGACCTAAATCAGCATAATCACTTACTGTTCCTTCCTTTCTCCCAAGATCGATGTTCTTATCAATGCTAGGGTTTAACAAGACAATCACCTCCTTTCACACACGCTAAAATAACTATTGCTTCTTAAGAGTCCCAATCAAGTCTCAGTGGTTGCAATGTCCTAGGGCATCAACAAGATGGCATTTCGACTAGTTGATTGTCTATAATGGCTTTCTAAACAACACTTAATTGAGCCATCTTGTTTTTCAAATCATCTCCATAGAATTCTTTTGAAAAGGTGTTAAACTCACCGTTTGCCTGTCAAATACCTCAGACTGCGAGCCAGTGAATAGTGGTGGAGGAACTTGCTAAGGTAATAGGGTACTGGACATCAATATACTTTTTAGGTTGTGCAGCACATTTTAAGGTTTACGCTTTGCTCCACTGGTTGGCCTAGCAAAGATATATGTGTGAGTCTTATATGCTGCTTGTTTTTTGTATTAGTTAAAGTTATTTAGGGATCATTTGTCCGAAGTCTATATACTGTTGCAGTCGGCTGTGAACAAAAACAGGGCATTGACTAGGTCCACTTTATGGCGAAACATATGCATGGTAGGACTGCTATGCATACTAGGGGACACTAAATGCAAGTTGTCACAGAAGGCTACCCAGAAATGGTTGCGGGTTCATCCTCACCTTATCAAAAAGTATTGCTTGATTTGAGATCACTTTAGGCACAGGATACTTTGCTCATTGATCTTTGGCTAATGCAGGTAAAGAAGTATCGGCGGGATTATTCCGTGGACTTAACAGATGAAGTATATGGTTTGTGCAGAGTCCATTTAAATCTGAAAAGGCATGCTGCAAGACTTATGTATAAAATGGTGAAATGTACATATTAAATAGACAGTGAGATACTGACACTAGCCCCCTCACCCCAGAAGCTATTTGACGGGGTTTTGATGAACAGGCCTAACATTACTGTAGTGTGAGCCCCTGGTCTGCAATGCTATGTGTGTTTGTGTGTCTGTGTGTTGCTATCTAGAACATTAGGAATGCCAGCTCGTCATCATCCATCACCATGTTACAAGTAAAGATTTGATTAATAGAGGTAGTTTCCCGTATCCAGGTTGCCTTGCAAAGATTTTAGCTTGACCAAAGATTCCAAGATAGCTAACTGGCTGGCGGGATAATAAATATCAGTTATTCTCTTTTTCTGTTTAGTAAAGGCGTGATAAACCACTCTAAGGTGTTCTGGAACCAGTTCATGCACGAGTGTTCGGTTACATACCTTGCAGAACATATGGTGTTGAACACATTTCTTGGCTAAAAATGCCATTTTCTGCAGAAGTGCAGACTGTGGGAAGTCAGCCACATTCTTTCGCTTTGACACTGCGATTTCTCTTTCTGCTTCCACAGCATGGCTGAGACAATGCAGCTGGAAGAAGTTCTGTAGCTTTTTCTGTTTTCCTCCAAGCTTTGAACTCTTTACTTGCTCAAATTTGAAAAATATCCTCGTGGTTAATGGATTTGGCACAGATTTGTGTTTGTCTTCACTGATAAGGTCGTAGTGTGTTTTTTTGCTAATTTGTGTAAGCAAGCTGTTACACTATTTAATTCGCAATTTAGATTTATTTATTTTTTATTTATAAAGCTTTATATAGCGCGAACGTGACCCACGAGGGTATCAGATTGCCTAATATACAATTATTAAACATTAGATGGTTGATGTAGAATACAAACAGTTGGTATCCGCTATTCAGTACAAAAGAGGTATAGTATTATATGGATAGCATAGGTGACAAGTAGACAAAAAAGAATGATCCACGAGGGAATCCGAGCACTTCACAGTACACAGTTATTAGAAGGTTGATTACGTATAATCACTCTAAACAAGCATCCAAAACAGTAAATGTCAAAAATCGAGTCTTGCAGATGAGGAAAACCTGTCTTAGCGATTGCTCTTCAACCACCAACACTAGTTGATCTCTTTGACCCGCCAAAAATGATAAGATTGTCTTGTTAAAAGCAGGGCTGTTCAGGGAAAAAACTCCTTTTTGTACCCCACAAAAGTATGGTGTGAACACTGTACATGCCAGTTTTTATCCACTGAGAATGCATGTATGAGGAACCTACAAAAAGATGTTGTCTCTTGAGGTTTACTAGCTGGCCAAACGCTAGCCTTCTGATACTGTTCTCCTCTTAGTGAAGAGGGTCACAGCAAAAGCTGGTAATTTAAGATTTCAGAGCAAGAACAGATTCAGGTATGGATTGTTCTGCACCAAAATTTCACCATGCTCGATAATGTGGTTTTGAACAGTATACAGAGGGCCACAATTCTGAAAATGTTAATCTGATAAAAACAATGGCACATGGAATGGAACTATTCGACTCAGCAGTACAACTCAGGTCATGGGCTGACCACTCGCTTGTGCTTTGTTATACTGTTAAATATAGGCGAATAACAAAGAATAAAGACACATCTAGTAGCCACACAACTGCTTCATAATCTGAATTTACCTACAGCCAATGTATTTCAAGCTCACCTCACAAGCCAACAATCCATCATCTTCAGAACTGCCTTGTGGTGATGAAATGTGGATGATGGTCGATTACTTGAAGCTTAACCCATCAAAAGTGGAGGTCTTCCTGACCAACTCCACTCCCTCCCTGAGTTCATCACCTGGACTTCCTCCTTAGGAACTCATCAGCCACAAGAAGAGAACTGCCTAATGTTGCACCTGAGCTCTCGAAGACAATCGTTTACCTGGCCATCCTAGCGGATGCTGGATCCAGTACATGCTGAAATTCTCATAAACTTAGTTATCCTTTTGACTTACAAATGAAAGTCGAATATGATAAAAACAAGTTATCAGCTGCTCAAGCATGCATTTCTGCTAACAGTCAACACACTGTAGTATGCGCTTTATCTTTGCCAATTTGAATTTCATTCCACCTGATGCCATGGAAGGTCAGGGAAGGTCTACTTAAACCCACCTGTTCCATAAGGCACTATCCAACTCCAAATTTATAGCGAAAGAGATTTATGAAACACACCTTCAATATAAAAAAAAAATATATATATATATATATATATATATATAAATATAAAACAGATTTCTTTAATATGAGTGTGTGTAAAACAAATCAATATATAGCACTAAACCAAAAAACATGATTTAACCTATGCTACAAAGCTTTAAAGTATACACTACGATGAACAGAAAGGGCGGTCAAATCACTTAATGAGACAGGAGCACATAATCTGACACTGGTAGGCATCCACTTTTTAGAAACAAAGTGCCTGCGTAAGGATGAGGATAAAACGATTAATATTTTAAATCACTTTCAATTTTACTTCTAATATTGGGGAAATTGACAACTAATGTCATCAAAAGATGTGGAACCCACAATGTGAGGTCATTCTCTCATACAACATCTAAAAGAGGGGCCTTCATCACATTTTTGTATGGTGCATCTACAAAATTGATTGTCTCTAGGCTTCTTGCCTGACGTGAATACCAATGTATTAACAAGAATGTTTAAGTGTCTTCCAGAAACTCCGTGGTCTTGGTTTTTATATCCTCTGGCAGAGAGATCCATACTTCGGTCCAAAAACAGCAAACCTGTGGTTTCTTTGCCAGAGCGGTTTTGACTGCCTGATTTAGACACAAAGCCACTGCAAACTCTACGAAGATATTTTCAAGATTTCTAAACTAGGTAACAAAAAATTAAAATTCAGACATCAAGCCAATAACATAAGGTTTCCTTAGTGAATTCACTTATCACTTACAGCAAACAAAAAAGAATTCTTCAATCGTTTATACTTCAGATTTTCCTTTAGTTTGATTCCACCAAAGCTATTTCATCTAGATATCTCGCATTTGTGCTGCTTTAAAGCAGCCCATTTGTTCACATTACACTATTTATTACTTTGCATTAATCTTTCTTACCCGCATTCCTCTTCAAATTCATACTTCCCCAGATCATCCAACTTAGATAAATGCTTAATGTTCATCACATGCCAGTAATTCTTATTTTTTTTTTTTTAAATGAAGCTTATTGTCGGAGAACTACTAGCCCAAGTCGCTTTCACTCCTTACTGACTTTAATTCCACCAGAATTCTTTCACAGCTTGGCAGTCATTTTCTTTAGGTTCGCCAATCGAGTCCCAACTGCGGCTTAAAATCTATGTGGTACGCTAGCGAGCACTATAAAGGCAAGGATATCTGGATGCCATTTCTTTCTTTCCAATCATGCTGCCAATGCTCGATACCTGGACTACAACCCAACCAAACATTGTGCTCTTCCACCACACAACACCTTCTGCCACAAACATGCTCTACAAATACAAAGTACATTAAAATGATCTGGCTTAAACTATAGAGGTCAGCAATTCTGGAATCGTTGTATTGATAAAACAATAATAATCTCCCGATGAGCCACTGTGCTGAGATGCAACAGTATAGAAAGCCAGAAGATGATCTAGATCTGCTGTTATACACTTTCTGCCTTCTCTGAAGCATCTGAGAAGACCCTAAAATGTTTCATGCCACTCGCCCATTAAAAAAAGACCTTAATGACACTTCCCCAGCTCTCCCATTTCCCTTTAATCCTTCTATATGTTGGGGTTTACCTCGAACAATACACATGAAGTGCAGACATGAGCCTGAACCAGATGATGAGCATGCTCTACTAGCATACCTCCACAGTTCGACCTCTGCTTGCTTGTCTATTTAGCGCCTAGACACCCCCGGATATTTGTAGCACTATATAAAATTAAACGTTTAATTTAATTTCATGTTATTATGTGCGCTAACTTATTACCGGAAGTGAGTGCCTCTATTCCCGCTCACATGGGAGGAGGCCAGTAAACAAACGAATATTATTCCTTTGAAAGACATTGGTGTAACCAATCTTCTTCCAAATATTAGCAACCACAATACTCCTCACGACTTACCGGAGGAACACACATTATCTCACTCCTCAGTTCATAGCCGACGAGCAATCACCTGAAAGTATTTTTATTCAATTTACCATTACTAGAATGACATAAGAGCCAGCAGTTACCAGCGCCATTCAATGGGTCTCTTTCATTGACCACATACCAGGATGGAAGCTCTGGCAAAGAGGTTGTGACGATCTTGGACTGAGCCTAGTAGGGGGTGTGCAATTGAGTCCCATCCCATACTGGTCTACACGGACTGGAAAGTGGCCAATATTCTAATTGCGTTCTCACAGACATCCCATTAGTAATGCTGGCCATAAATCTTTAGGTTTGGATTTTAGCAAAACAGCTGCAGCAGCATTGAACAAAAAATTCGACCATGAAGAAGTTCACTTTTCATGCCGGGCTTTAAGTTCAACATTTCTAAACAAGATTCTGAAATGCACTTGAAAAGATGAATTGTGAGGCCTCTCAATTTACTGAACGCTAAAGGATAGCGAAAAGCACAAGCAGGAAAGTATATTTTGACACACGTTGTTCCCTACATTATCTGAAAAGATATCAGAGAATGCTTTGTGTCTACATACAAGACAACTGTCATATCAACAAAATCTCCTCTACCCTACCTATCGAAACATATTGTGCCACAGATCTGCTGCTCGGGATGACATCCCCCAGATCGACTCACCCTGCAGTCAGGGCTGGCACTCCCTAGAGGTGAAATAAGGCAGCTGCTATAGGGGTCCATACAGAGGTGGCGTCATAGTAGTGCAAGGGCCACAAAAGGTACTTTCCAGCCTGTGGTCATTGCTCCTGGATGAGAAATTCTATTTTACTAGGAGTGCTGAAAATCTTTGTACCGTTGCAGTCTGAAGTCCAAGTTGTCCGTTCTACCAAGTGTAGTTTTACACTCCTTGGGGAGGCAGTTACTCAATTCTCTTGTCTGCATGGATTCACAGAGAAATAGAATTGTTAAATCATGCAAAATACAAACCACTAAACACGATACCCATGTAAATGTTTGCACGTGACATAAGTATAGACGAATGGGCCATTTGTCCTGCACAGTAAGCGAAGAGCAGCCAATAGGTGGTACAGTTAATCTGAAAACAAACCGGGTTTAAGTTCTTTGCAGAAAATTGTTAGGCACCTGGTTTGAAAGAAGTTGGAGAGTAGAGAGATTCAAGCTTTGGCGGTAACGAATGGGAACATCCAATCACCTACTCTGGGCTTACGAGGAGAAATGGGTAAAAGGTTGTTAAAAGGTTGGCAAAGATAACTTGAAGCATCCCGGTGAAGAAGGTAGACTTCGAGAGGGAAAGAAGAAGGTGGAGAAGTGTGGCTCAATGGTTAGAGCGGCAGACCCTGATGCAGAGGTCTAGCCCGGGACCAGGGTTCAATTCCCCGCCTCGGCGGGTCTTGGGCTCAAAATTCCACGGACCTGATAATTCTCACCTCGGTGCCTATTCCAATCATGGAGTCCCACTCTGCAACTCTGGGCAATAGCTTGCTTAATCTCCACAACAGCCCCCACAACCCTAAGGATGCCTGGCCTCCACCTTGGGGGTGCCCAGGAGTGAACACCTCACAGGGAAATCCAGGATGGGTTCCACAGCGGTATTCGTACAAGCCTTTGAGACCCTTGCGGGTGAGTAGTGCGCTATACAAGTATCAATTTACAATTTTTTTTTTTTATAGAGAGGGCTTTATGACACGGTAGAGCGCTATGAAGATGCATCTCTGGGAGGTAGGCAGCCAAAGAAGGACTTTGAGAAGACTAGAATTTAGAGATCGTCGGGCAAAATGCACTCTTACAGCTGCGATGAAACACATGCCACATGCACAAGGTACACAACCTCAAAACACCTTTCGCATAACCAAGATGAAAAAAATTAAAGGAAAAGTGTGTTTATTAACTTATATTTCAGTTATAACTATTTCGTCCTCATTTGATTTGAAAACCAACGATAACTTTAATTACGGTGCTGAACTGAGATTTGTTTAGCCTTGTTCTTTACAAATTTACGATTTAATACATTTAAGGCTTAACTCGACAAACTTTTTTTTAACTTCAATGCACCTATTAACTGGCTCAAAAACAGGATACTATTGTCACTTTTGTATTGTACGTACTAATGCGCAATTATCAAGTAAAGGATATTATTAGTCTACTCAGTCTTCTGCGCCCGTTTTAAACACTCAACCTACCGTTTGTATGGCTATGAACACCATGCTGACGCACAATCTTGAGATGTGGGCACTATACATACATAATACACATTTGAAATGTCGCACTCCAGGAATTCCAAAGAAAATGCTTTTATTGTAACTGCATAGTCAGCACAAACCTGTGTTGACTACGCTGCTTTAATAAAATAATTTTCTTTGGAATTCCTGGAGTGCAGCGTTTCAGCTTTGTATGTTGTAATATGCAGAAGACCGTGTCCAGCTACGAGTGTGCCCCACATTGTGAAAAGACGACATTGATGAGATATAGGTAGATAGATAGATAGATGGATAATCAATACTAAAAAACGCAGTTAAATACTGGGTTTTGGTTCCCACACAAACTCTAAAAAAAGTTCAACAGTTATGGTATGCTCCGCATTCTATAATTTACGCCACCTCCCTTGTTCTGCTCTTGGTTATCCATCCCTTTCCTGCCCCATTTTGGAATGGGTGCTTTGTGTTTTCTGCATGGCGGGTAAATCAAGTTATGGCATGTATTGCATGCTCTAGCACATTTCAGTGGTTTTGCGTGTCTGAAGCACAACCATAACTCAATTATAGCGGAGTTTATTTCTGTTAATTTCATATTTTATGACAATTGCAAACCCTGGCTGCACAGCACAGCCTGAGGCCCTGTGCCCAAATGGCCACGGGCAGCCAACCCTTCGCCATGCACTGGGTTGGTCCACAAAGCTTGGTCATGTGGTTCCAACATGTGGTTCCAACTTTGGAGAGGCTCCCATATCCAAATGGATTCCTTTACTTTTTTACATTTCAGATTTGTGAACATCTATCTATCGGATCTGTGGTGATGCACCGTTACATCGCAACTTTTACAACGGGAGGCTTTTACAACGGAACTTTTACAACGCAGGATCCATTACATCGGATGCCATTACAACGCATGGCATTACATAGCAGATGCTATTACAACGCATGGCATTACATCGTAAGTATAGGTAAGTATTTAATTTTTTTAATTTTATTAATATTAATTATAATTAAATATATTTATTTATGTTTTTTAATATTATTAATTTATTATTTATTATATTAAAGTAATTTTTAAAATAAGTACAGGTGTACAGGGGTGTTTTTAGGTTTCAGGGTAGGGTTTGGGTTTTGGGGTACAGGGGTGTTTTTAGGTTTCAGGGTAGGGTTTGGGTTTTGGGGTACAAGGGTGTTTTTAGGTTTCAGGGTAGGGTTTGGGTTTTGGGGTACATGGGTGTTTTTAGGTTTCAGGGTAGGGTTTGGGTTTTGGGGTACAGGGGTGTTTTTAGGTTTCAGGGTAGGGTTTGGGTTTTGGGGCACAGGGGTGTTTTTAGGTTTCAGGGTAGGGTTTGGGTTTTGGGATACAGGGGTGTTTTAGGTTTAAGGGTAGGGTTTGGGTTTTGGGGTACAGGGGTGTTTTTAGGTTTCAGGGTAGGGTTTGGGTTTTGGGGTACAGGGGTGTTTTTAGGTTTCAGGGTAGGGTTTGGGTTTTGGGGTACAGGGGTGTTTTTAGGTTTCAGGGTAGGGTTTGGGTTTTGGGATACAGGGGTGTTTTTAGGTTTCAGGGTAGGGTTTGGGTTTTGGGGTACAGGGGTGTTTTTAGGTTTCAGGGCAGGGTTTGGGTTTTGGGGTACAGGGGTGTTTTTAGGTTTCAGGGTAGGGTTTGGGTTTTGGGGTACAGGGGTGTTTTAGGGTTCAGGGTAGGGTTTGGGTTTTGGGGTACAGGGGTGTTTTAGGGTTCAGGGTTGGGTTTGTGCTTAGGGCTAATTAAATTATATTTAGCATTTATAAATTAATTAAAATATATTTATTAAATTAAATTAATTATATTATATTAATTACATTTTTTAATTAAATTAATTAAATTAAATAAAATATTTTAATTAATTTATTTTAATTATAATTTTTAAAAATATTTAAATTAAATTAATTTCATTATATTAATTAATTACAATTAATTACAATTTTTATTAAAATTAAATTAAATAAATAGATTTAAATTTATTAAATTAAATTAATTACCATTTTAAAATGTATTTTAATTAAATTAAATAAATTAAATTAATTAAATTAACTTAATTACATTTTTTTTAAAAGATATACTTACCTATACTTACGATGTAATGCCATGCGTTGTAATAGCATCTGCTATGTAATGCCATGCGTTGTAATGGCATCCGATGTAATGGATCCTGCGTTGTAAAAATTCCGATGTAACGGAATGCGTTGTAAAAACCCGCGTTGTAGTGACACCAATCCGGATCTGTAAATCATCTAGTCTTAAAATGACACAGGTATACAAAAGTACACCAAACCCTAGAAAGCACACTTCCGGAATTAAGTACTACTATCAAGACAAATCTGGGATCATGAGTTCAGTGGTTATTGGCTGTTGGCACAAATAAAAAAATGTTTTTTTTTTACCTCATTCCCCCCCACACACACACTCCATCCCCACTCACTCACTCACTTAATGGATTTGCAAAAGAAGGTATGCTGGACCTTATGTAATTATATCAAATGATTCTCAAATTTGGTGCAGATTGGTCAATGAGGCAAAGGTTATAGGGACATCAAATAATGCATTTTGAATGAAAAGTGTGCAGTGACAAATATATATACACACACACACACACACACACATACATACGCATACACACACATATATATACATACACATAAACACACACACATACGTACATGCACACAGAGCCTGTCACTTTATGTTCTGTGCTGCTTACCAAGTAATCTAATTCACTAGCTTTTGTTTAAAGCTGGAAAGAAGTTGAAAACATTTATTATAAACAAATTAGGGCGGGGCAGTGCGAAACCTGCAACTCAGCATGTACTGCTGCTTCAGTAGCGGGCAGGCTATCTTTGGCCACGACACATTCTAATGAACCAGCCTATGAGAAGCTAGGGCTCTTCGAGCCAGACACCTGTTCCAGGCAAGCAGACCTGGCCTCCTGGTTTCATGTGCATGGATGAAGAAATGACATTTTAGTATACTTCATTGGTGCACTTTGACTTTGGCACAATTCTAACTACTATAATGCTTTATAAGGCCACGGAGAGCCCTCCCGAGGTTAGCATGTTTTTAAAGCGAAAGCAGGCATAACAAATAAGCATCAGAAGCATTAATGTATAGTTTTCCCTATGAAGTGAAAAAGAGGCATTAAGGAACTCTTACTTCTAAAGTAGATAAATAGGTTAAAAAAAAACAATATAATGCTTTGAAAACATTTGCATACATTGAAATATTTCGTTGTAACTTGAACCCATGTAGCTGGTCTGTTTACATACCAGTGACAAATGTAATTTACGAGACACAAGGGCACATCCCACTGGGGCATTCCCAGCTCCTAGAAAACATTATGGTCCAGGAATCCTAAACAGCCCAGCTGGCCAGATTGTTGAAAGTTGGGCTGAGACCGTCAACATTATCGGCGCCCTCTTGCTCTCCTTAACCTTTTTTGTGCGCGTAAAACAGCCGCCATTTTGAACACCATGGCTTCCCTGCTCTCGCCGAGAGCCAGCGCGCCTCTCTCCCCCTCCTAGCTTCGCCGGCATCCCCCACATACTGACAACCCCCCCTGCCTGCACCTGCCGCGAATCATAAAACCCCTCTTCAGCGCTGCTCTGCCCCGGGCCCTCGTCCTGTTCTCAGCGCAACACCTCCCCTCTTCCCATTTATGATCCCCGGCCCTTTGATGCAAACCCCCTTTCTTCCCGTGTGCCCGTTCGTCCTCCTCGTTCCCAAGCCGACACCCAGCTCTGCCGATACTGTTCCTTGCCCCTCCCCGTACAATAGAAAGTTTCCCCCCAGCAAGGGATCCCCGGGTTGATCAAAGCCCCCCCGCCCTACGAGATCCGATCGAACCCCACACACTCCATGAATCGGCGGAATATCCAGCTGCGCGATGATCACCACCTGTTGTGAACGGGGCAGGGACTTCCACTGTAACCTTGCGTGGGAACGGGTTGGGAAGGGGGGATTCTGAGGATGTCTTTCCATACATCAAAGCTTTAACATGAATATGTAATCTGCAATAAAGTCATAAAACAGTGTATAAGAGGCCAGGCCTCAAAAATGTAGCTAGAGCACCTCAGAACGATACCTTCTGTCCGTTTCGTTGTGTTCTCCTCCGGAGTGAATAAAAATCTTGTTTCCTGCCTTCCAGTCTCCAGCGCCTGCCTCTTCAATAGTTTAACTTCTTTGTGGGTTCAAGAGGAGACACCGCCGGGCAATACTTAAGGATCGTATATTCTGGTTGGTAGTGCCACCCTTTTTTCACAATTGGCGTCCCAAGCGTGGGGCCCATCAGCGACCCATGGATCCAGTGGGAGAGGTCCTGACGACAAAGTGAACGACTGCAACGATCGGGAACGCGTCTGTCCGATAGACCCTCGTCTGACAGCCGATCATCCGAACTTCACTGGTTCCGAACAGACCTCTCTCGAGTGATCTACGGTCCTGACTGGGAACCATAAGGAGTGCCGCGAAGATAGCGGAGAAGAGAGGACGATCGGGCGCTGGATTCGGAAGACAAGAAACTGTCCATGTGGTCCGGGTAAGGTCGTGTAATCACGACAAGTTGCGAAATGATTGCTTGATTGCTTAAAAATACTAGTATTGCTCTTTTTATTTATTTGGAGATTCACTGTCTGCAAACGGAGAAACAACGGGCTCTCTCTTTGCAAGCAGTGGAGGATAGGTAGGGCAGCAGCCGTGCTTATTTTTTTCTCCCCCACTCAATAATTACTTGAAACTGAACTGTTGTTCGCAAAACTATTGTTTCCTGGAGATTCCCTGTCTGCAAACAGGGAAGAGACCACCCTTTTTGCAGACAGTGAAAAGGGTAGGTAACGCAGATCTTTGCGGACCTACTCATTCTCCCCATTGTTATTTATTGGTCTTTTGTTATTTTGATCCATGAGGTATTCACTGCCTGCAAACAACGTAGAATAGAAATATTCTGTCCAGTCTTTGCACCTAGTGATAAGATAGGCAGTGCTGACTTTTTAGTCCCTCGTTACGAGCCGTCATGTCTGTCTTCTCCCCACTGATTAGTAGCCTGTTTAGCCCGGACCGCTTATTAGAGATGGACCATCCAGCCCCACTGGAAGGCACCCCTAATAAGGACATGTTCATGAAGCATGGATTGACCGCTATAGCCTATAGTAAACTATGGCATAAATATACGAAAAAGGGTCAAGAAAGTCAGTGGCCCCTGATAGGATCCTTCGATGATGATAAAATAAAAACGCTAGAAACTGCCCTGGGTAAAAACAAGACAACACCCACTATGCTTGACAGTTTCGGCATGTGGCGAAAAGAAGCTGAACAACGTAAAAAGAAAACTGAGAGTAGGTTGGAAAAAGAGCTGCGAAAAGCAGCCCACCTAGCTGCCCAGAACTTAGAAAAAGAGATAAAGGAAAGAGAGAAAGCTAAACAGAAACTAGAAATGGAAACGCCAAGCCAGTGTCCGGTTAGAACTCCCTCCATGCTCTACCCTGATTTACCCTCGAAACAACGAGCCAATGAGGACCTGCTATTAGGTCCTCCTATCATCTACATGCCCCCTCCATATGCCCCTTCTCAACCCTTGGCGCAGCACGCGCCACCCCCAGGTACAAACGAAGGTACCGCCACAGCGTCGGCCCCAATGGCCTCTGTGCCAGCCGAACCCCTTGTATTAAATCCCGCATCAACAACAACGTTAGACGACCATGAGACTCGAGGGGCTGGCCCTGCAAGAACAAACAGACTAGACAAAGATGAGCGAGCGGGGATCGACAAAATAGCAAGGACACTGGTAGAAAGGAAGGATGATGAAGAGTACATCACAGATATGTTCAGCTCGTATACAGGGAGTCACAGACGACATTTTACCGTACGACTGTGTTATCATGTCTTGAATGCATACGAGGACCGATATCGAGACAAAGGTCCCGAGAGCCTAAGGACTCTGTACCGGAAGGTCGATATCGGGGATGAGGGCGAGTGTGATGTGTCGGACCTCCTTACGCGTACGCTTGAGGTTTTCCGCCACCTCACTGAACGAAAGCCGGGAGCTAAATCCGCAGCCTCCGTAGTGACCGAACCACCAACCGAGCAATCTAACACCATGATGCCGATACGAGAGGCTGCCCCTTACTGGGTTCCTCCTCGGGGTACAGGGACTCACGATGATGCAAACAACCAAGATGCGAAGGGAAGGGTAGTGTACAACTGGGTCTACCAGCCATGGGACCGGCAAGAGATACTGACATTCCGGAAATCTCTACCCGACCTACGTAAAAACCCCACTGCCTTCTATACCGAATTGGGTACAGCCCTGGGCTCAACGATTATGACCCTGGCTGACATCGACTTGTTCTTCGGGTTATGTCTACCAGCTGATGTGTGGAAGCAAATCCGGAAAGTCGACCACCTTGAGCTGTTTGGACATACCTGGTCACAACTCGATGACCTGGATAAACAACGGGGACCAGGACAAAAGCCTTTGAAATCCATTCTAGACCTCCCAGATAAAATCGTAGAGAAATTAAAAACCCTAATCCCAGAAAAGAAAGTGGACTGGTCGATAGTAACAGCCTGTCGCCAAAAACCCCAGGAGGATGTATCGGAATACTTCTCCCGGTTTGAAACGGTGTTCTCCGATTACAGCGGCCAGGACATGACCACTGCAACCGGACACCATCTGTTTGTCCAGAATTATGTTAAGGGCCTATCATCGGAAATCTCCCAGAAACTACAGGCCAGCGAGAGTAGTTGGGCAGCCTCCAAACCTACAGCGATTCTCCAAATGGCCCAATATTATGAGCATCAGAAAAATGAAAACGATAGGGCGACAGAGAAAAAGAAGAAGGACTTAAAAGAGAGGGTGATGATTGCCAAACTGCAAGGGGTGACTATAGGACGAGACCAATACCGGGGAAACTACCAGACAAACGTCCTTAAGACTACATTTCCCCAGGACCGCACTCTGACTTCCTACAGTGGACGCACAGACCTTAGAGAAAACCAGTGCGCTTTCTGCAAAGGGACTGGCCATTGGAAATCCCAGTGCCCAGTTCTTCTGGAAATGATCAGAAACAAAGACCCCAGGGATGTAGCAAACGGACCGAGACCTAAGGGACAACAACGAGGGCTCCCAAATGACGCGACTAACGACAGATCAAGCAGACCAAATACGTTCGATCGACCCAGGCAGAACCAATATCAACAATCTGACTATGACGACACTCACACCTTCGCATAGGACAGCCAAGGGCGAGGGAGGGATCCAGTCGAGCTCTATGTTGACCAGCAGGGCCCTTATGTCACTGCTAAGGTCCTGGGTACCAAGTCTCCATTTCTGGTAGACACTGGCGCAACACGTAGTGCGTTATCTAAACGACTGATTCCAAGGGCACCCTTGTCTGGCTCACTCATAACATCGACAGGTTTCGATGGAACGCCCTCCACCAACCCTTTGTCTGCCCCGATTCTCTTTGACGTAGAAAACAACACCACCGACACCACGTTCTTGCTTTCCTCCAATAGCCCTGACGCCATTATGGGACTTGACTTACTGAAACACTTCCGAGCGACGATCAGGTGTTCTCAAGATGGAGTTCGAGTGTTTCTTTACGACAACCCCGTTCTGCTTAGACATTGCTCTCCCCGACACATGTTTTCCATCACCGACGTTGACGCGTCCCTGCTTGACACTCTACCTCCGTATCTGTGGGCCAAAGCGGATTCGGACGTAGGGCGTATGTTAATTGACCCAGTGCACATTACTGTCCGACCAGACGCAACACTCCCAAAACTCCCACAATATCGGATATCGCCAGAGGGCGAGAAGGCATTGGTAATGATTATCCAGTCACTGATAGACGCAGGAGTGGTAGAGGAAGTGGTTAGCAACGTTTGCAACAGCCCTATCTTGCCCATTATCAAGAAGCAGGGAGAGGGAGATGAGAAAGCATACCGTTTTATCATCGACCTCCGAGAGATCAACAAAGTGGTGGTACCCCAGTACCCTGTGGTCTCAGACATCACCACCATCCTGACTTTGATTCCATCCACTGCCACCACCTTTTCCGTCATCGACCTCAAGAACGCATTCTTCTCCATCCCCATCCACCCAGACAGCCGATATCTCTTCGGCTTTACCCTAAAAGCCCGCTCATATAGGTTTTGCCGAGCGCCTCAAGGCTACACGGAAAGCCCTAGCATTTACAGCCAGGCCCTCAAAAGACAACTAGACCAAGTCCAGTTACCCGACGGAGTGGTGTTGGTACAATATGTCGATGACATCCTTTTGGCAGCCGACACCACCCCTCTAGCGGTTACCGCCACCATTCAACTCTTGCACTTCCTTGCGGAAAATGGCCACAAGGTCTCCAAGAAGAAGTTGCAATTCTGCCTACCCCAGGTCACTTACCTAGGCCACCTTTTGTCCAAAGATGGAAGAAAACTCACCCCTGATCGAATCCAAACCATTCTAGATACCCCTGTCCCTAAGACCCAGAAGCAGGTTCGCTCCCTATTAGGCCTCACCTCCTTCTGCCGACAATGGTTACCAAACTTCAGCCTCGTTGTAAAACCACTGCTTTCTCTGCTAAACAAAGACGTCCCTTTCCCACTCCCTTGGACCCCTGAGTGTCAAACTTCCTTCACGGAACTGCGAGATGCCCTTTGCTCAGCCCCTGTCCTAGGTACCCCTGATTACAAAAAGCCCTTCTCCCTTTACACTCACGAAAGGGAGGGGTGCGCTTTATCTGTCCTGACCCAGGCCATCGGCCCTAAGCAACGACCGTGCGCTTACTTCTCTGCCACTCTCGACCCTGTCGCCAGAGCCTTGCCTGCCTGCCTTCGAGCTGTAGCTGCTGCTGCAATCTCTATCCGACAGAGTGAGGGGATTGTACTCTCGAATTCCCTCACGGTACTGGTACCCCATGCAGTCGACACCCTCCTGAACCAAACCAAGACGCAACATCTGACGAGTGCACGACTGACTGGATATGAACTGACCTTGCTTGCCCCCCATATCACCCTGAAAAGATGCACATCACTGCAAAAAGGTCTCTCCAGCCCTGGCCACGACAGACACCGTCAACACCCAAGAAGAGCTCCTGAACCAGGACCGACCATCGTTGAACTGCTATCCTGATACTGAGACACTTGAACTTTCAAAACATCCTGACCCCACTGTGCCATCTCGAGAAGGGTATTTCCTGCGTCGAAAGGAGGGAGCTTCAGCTAAGTAGGCCACGGACTAGGTTAAAGGATCTCAGAACGGTGACCCAAACTACCAAGGGTTACCTGGAGAGAAGCTAAAACTAAGTCTGTGGTCCTGCCCACTACCGAGCACCTTGAAAACGAAGATGATGGAAGCGCCAGATAAGAAGATGATGGAAGCGCCAAACAAGAAGCCGACGGGGACAGCAGGAAATACCCACTACAGAAATCCGAGAACAGACAGACTCCATAGCTCAAAGACAATTGCACTCTTCATCACAATCCTCTTCTGTTTTCTCCTCATGACCACGCTCTGGATTTTGGAAGAACATGCACCTGCTCACGAAACATTCCTAACCACTGCTCAGCCTACCACCATGAAGGACCATTATCTAATTTCGCTCTCTCCTCAACTAAGAGAGAGGCGAAAGGAGTTTTGGAACAACTCTTTCGTGCAGCTACTTCACCAGCACAATCTTGCCACCAATACCACCAACTGCTGGATCTGTGGGTTGCTACCCCATGCCACTGGACATTCAATACCATTCATCCCTTCACCCTTCTCTGTCCACGGCTCCTGCCTTGCTTGGCTGATCCTCCTGCAAGAAAGCTATACGGGCAATGCCACCTCCAGCAGAACTGCAGCACATTCTTCTCACGGGGCCGGGCGAAACAAGACAAAGACACACTTCTGCCCGCTGACCCCCAGCGACTCGATCCAAATGGACATCCCGGCTAAAGAACGAATCGAAATGCAGGTGTTCAACAATCCAACCAGACCCACCTTCTCCTATCTGCGGAAACGAACGGCTGCCACTCTGACTGTGGCCCTGACGGTCATCAACGTCACAGGCCACATGTGTGTAGAAGGACTTGGGACACAGCTGGTGGGTCGCAGCGCTTGCCGCTTTACCAGAACTTTGGACTCCACGGATCCACCTTCCTTTGTGTCATCCCCAAACATGTATTTCATCTGCGGCACGAAGGCCTACACCTGGCTCCCCAAAGGCTGGGGGGGCACTTGCTACATCTCCTTCGTCCTTCCTCCGACTTATGTAGCCCCAGCGAATCACCACCGGCAAAAACGAGCCAAAGACATTGAACAAGCCGACTCAACAGGGGCGCAGTTCCTCGATGCTATGAAAGGACTCGTCCCCCTCTGGGGCCCGATGGCAAACAGCCGTGCCATCCGACATTTGACTCAGGCAGTCGAGACGACCATGAACATCACAGCGGGCATCTTTGCCAACAACACTGCCGAGCTTCAAGCGGTCCGTTTGGTGGCTCTTCAGAACCGCCTCGTTCTAGATGTGGTTCTGGCGGACCGTGGGGGAGCATGCCGCATAATTGGGTCCAGCTGTTGCACATACATACCGGACAACTCACCCTCAGTGTACAAAGCCATCGAACATCTTCACAGACTCTCTTCGGAAGTTCACCAAGAGCGAGAAGAATGGTCGCTTGGTGGTTGGTTCTGGGACACCGTCAAAAGCTGGGGCTGGAGACTGCTCACCATTATCATGATTCCCGTAGTTGTAATATGTGGCCTGTGCTTGGGAATTCAATGTCTGCCACCTATGTGTTCTTTATGTGCGAGTTGTATTTTTCCCAAAACTGTGGAAGCGAACACATGAGAGCATTGTATGATACCGAAGTTAGGAATTTGATGAAAATTGACATTGAGTAAAGCAAGTTGGCTAGATATGTTGAAAAGGGGGGACTGTTGAAAGTTGGGCTGAGACCGTCAACATTATCGGCGCCCTCTTGCTCTCCTTAACCTTTTTTGTGCGCGTAAAACAGCCGCCATTTTGAACACCATGGCTTCCCTGCTCTCGCCGAGAGCCAGCGCGCCTCTCTCCCCCTCCTAGCTTCGCCGGCATCCCCCACATACTGACAACCCCCTTGCCTGCACCTGCCGCGAATCATAAAACCCCTCTTCAGCGCTGCTCTGCCCCGGGCCCTCGTCCTGTTCTCAGCGCAACACCTCCCCTCTTCCCATTTATGATCCCCGGCCCTTTGATGCAAACCCCCTTTCTTCCCGTGTGCCCGTTCGTCCTCCTCGTTCCCAAGCCGACACCCAGCTCTGCT
This sequence comes from Lissotriton helveticus, assembly GCF_964261635.1. Lineage (NCBI taxonomy): Eukaryota > Metazoa > Chordata > Amphibia > Caudata > Salamandridae > Lissotriton > Lissotriton helveticus. Next base: position 407,526,751 of record NC_136063.1, on the reverse strand, counting down.
GATACTGTTCCTTGCCCCTCCCCGTACAATAGAAAGTTTCCCCCCAGCAAGGGATCCCCGGGTTGATCAAAGCCCCCCCGCCCTACGAGATCCGATCGAACCCCACACACTCCATGAATCGGCGGAATATCCAGCTGCGCGATGATCACCACCTGTTGTGAACGGGGCAGGGACTTCCACTGTAACCTTGCGTGGGAACGGGTTGGGAAGGGGGGATTCTGAGGATGTCTTTCCATACATCAAAGCTTTAACATGAATATGTAATCTGCAATAAAGTCATAAAACAGTGTATAAGAGGCCAGGCCTCAAAAATGTAGCTAGAGCACCTCAGAACGATACCTTCTGTCCGTTTCGTTGTGTTCTCCTCCGGAGTGAATAAAAATCTTGTTTCCTGCCTTCCAGTCTCCAGCGCCTGCCTCTTCAATAGTTTAACTTCTTTGTGGGTTCAAGAGGCGACACCGCCGGGCAATACTTAAGGATCGTATATTCTGGTTGGTAGTGCCACCCTTTTTTCACAAGATTAGGGGATTGTATTTCCAATGGCCATGTGTCTCCCATATGAGCCACAGAACATCCCTGTATTCATGTCAGCGACGACACACACAGGGACAAGACAAGGGCCCTTGGTGAGAGAATTATGAGCTCTTTCCCCTTTCCTGCTCACCTACAGTGGACTGGTTTTATTTCATTCCAAGAAAACCGATAAGGGAGCACACGATCTGTAGGCTGTAGTTGGCAACAAGTTACCCAGAAAGCAATCGCAAATTCTAGGTATAACGGAATAAAGAAGATTTCTGTTGAGACGAATACGAATAGTCATTTTCCTGCAAAATCACAGGCCTCCAAGAACATTGCTGGAGCACGCCAGGTTTTAGCATCGCACCTCGACATCTTGGATGAGACATTACACAGCAGACAAAGCCAGATCCTTAGTTGATTGGCTGTCGCTCTGCCAGGAAGCCTTTTGAAATGTCTCTCGACTCTCCTGATTCACTTACCAAAGAGCTCCAAAGCTAGCGCTTGGTGGTTTGCAGCCTTTACAAAGAATCAAAACAAGCATACAAATGAATAAACATTTATACAAAAATATTAGATTCCAAATTAACAGGCGCAAACAATGAAAATGTGCTTTATGTATAATGTGACCCTTGGAAGCTTTTAAGAATAGCTAGAAATTTCCAAGAGGACAACGAAAGTTAAAATAGGTTGTGTGAAGTCAAGCTGTTTAGTGGTTTACAGAGTGAAGGAGAGGTCATTTGAGATACGAAAGACTCGGCCCAGGTGCTAGCAGGCTTGCTAGGGTGACAGGTAGGCACAGTCTCAGAAATGACATGCAGGGCAGTAAAAATAAGGTTCCTGGTTGGTCTTAAATGGGGGGTTTTAGCCCAGAAAATATAGTTCAAAAACAGGAGATTTGGGTAATGGGACAGGAGAACTACTATCAAATATGGTGTAAGAAAGAATGATTTTTTTGGGTGGATTGTAGTCTACCACAAGTAATAAAGTCACCAACTTGTGAGGTCTAATACAAGGTTTCAAGAATTAAAACCGGAGCTCAACCCCTGACAGCTATGGCACAGAGCAGACAGGCTTAACTCAAAAAAATATGAAAGCGTTTAAAAGTAACAAAACAGTCAAAAAAATTAAAGGCCCAGTGCCTCAGACAGGCCCTCTCACAGCTCCATAGGAGGCAGCGGACCCCCGGCATCACTTCACTCACCTCTTCACCCCACAATGCAGTCAGGGCTCTGCCAATGCTAAGTACGGCGTACGCCGCAGCCACCGGGGCCTTCTCTGCTACCGTCGGGTTCCCCGGGGCGATCCCCGAACTGTCACCGTCTCCGCTGCAAAATCACCACGCCCGAGCTGCCGCAGCCGGATTTAATGGGAGTCGGGAGCCGCTGTCCATCAGCAGCGCAGCCAGGGTTCACTTTTTGGCCCCCGCTTGGGTTCCGAAAGTGCTAGTGGATGACTTGTATCGGTCTCGGCGAGAAAACAGTGCTACTCTGCCACCATCTTGGCCACGTCCCCCTACATCTTCTTTAACAAGAATTTGCAATGCAGTCGGTCTTGTATTTGTGAAAGTTAGAGCTATTGGTGTTGTAAATTACTATTTTTTTTACTTATGTTTTTCTGTTTGCAGTGGAGTGACCATGTAGAAAAAAGTACATGCTACACCATATTATAGTAAATGAAAAAAATTTTTAAAGGTGCACAAGCTGCACAAAACAGTGTCAATATAGGGTTGACTTTCCCCCTACATAAACTTCTGTTGGGAAATTTATCAAGGGTTTGACGAGCTATACAATTGCTACACACTAGGTTATGGCGGTGCGGATGTGGGTCTTTATGTAAAGTATACCAGATGTGAAAGGTAAGCTTTTAATTTGCAGAGTCAGCTTTCAGCTTAACTTACTGAGCCACCTAGCCACTTAACTCGCTGTCTGGGCTGCCGGTTTTCCCAACTTTAGGACATTGGTGCCTAGTGAATGAAGCTTGTTCTGCTGCCGAGGTCTCTCAATCGCTACCTTCCACAAGTTACCTAGAACTGATACGTTTGTGCGCTCTACAAAAAGTGTGCTTTCTTAGTCAGGTAGAAAGCATAGATTTTTTGATAAAATAAACAGCATTTAACGAATCATGATTATTTTGGCCTCACAGAACTACATTTTTCTGAGAAATGAGAATGTGAAGAGAAACAAGATTGTTCATAAAACAAGTAACGTGGCAGAAGTGGTAAGGGACCAGGATGGGAGCACAAGGGGAGTAGGAGGGGCTGAATGTGGCGCAACATACAGAGCTGCTGACTTTGGGACTGGAGGCCCAGGTCGGAGTCTCGGGGTTGGCTCTCCTCGGCCATAATAACTAACATTTATAAATGTGGAGCAACATACAGAGCTGCCGACAAATAAAATGTAACAATAACAAAATAGGAAAAGAAAAAGGAAATAATTAAACAAGTAACGCGGCGTGGGGTGGGTTGAGGGAAAAGGACGGGTGCACCATGCACAAGGGGTGTGGAGGGGCTGAATGTGGTGCAACATACAGAGCTGAAGACACAAAATTAAACAATAACAAAATAGGAATGGAAACAATGCCGTACTACGTAAATGGTTGAACTGCGGAGTATCTAAACAAAATACGGAAAGGGAACAACGCCCTACTACGGCAATGGTTGAACTTGCTTCATGAAGCATACAGATATGAGTGAACAAAGAAGCCCTTTATAAACTACAGGATCGGGTGATCAAAGGAAAAAAAAAAAAAAAGAGTGAATCAACAAACCAGAAATAAACAAATGAGTAGGGAACATGTAACATGCCAATACTCCAGGGCAGACGCAACACATGAGAAGGTGGCCCAGACATACAACCACAAGAATCTATGGAGAAGAAAGCTTTTCGGAACGACACACTTTAATCAATTGGTAGCGAGGGTGTGGCCAAAGCTCATAGAGTGAATACAGCATGCCTCGAAGACAGCGCATGCGTGCTGCCTATGCTCGACCTAAAAAGGAATGAAGGGTACAAGTTTTTCAAGATGACATACTTGTAGGTAATAATATGGAAGAATATGAAAGTCTAAAAAGAATATTGGAAGTCATGAAGGAAAGGAAGACGCAAAAAATAAATGTGAATTTAGAAGAGAGTGCAAGACATTCGGGACTTGTCCTGTTGAAAAAAGGGATATAGCCAGACCGGCAGGAATGAGAGCAATAGCTGATGTGCCCTGTCCAAAGAACAAGGAGCAATTACAGTCTGTTTTTTAAGCATGTATGAATTATACACAAACGCTAATGAATTTAGCAACATAAACAATGTGTGAAGGTGTATAAACAAATACTTTGTTACTCTGAGATAGAAAAGGTTGCTACTTATGGAATATATTTTTTTGCAAGAGGAGAGGCTAAAGAATCAGACTCTGAAATTGCTCGCATTGCATCTAAACTATTGCAGTATCATTTCAATGTGGAATACTTTGCAGGACAAAAAACATCATGGCAGATAGTCAATCAAGGTTACCTGTTGGGGAAGATGGAAACAAAGAGAACTACGAAGACAATGATGAGAGTATTATTGCATGTGTTGGGGTGAAGACTGGAGTGATCCGGAATAAAGAATGCTGAGAAGCCAAGAAGTGTGAGGAGGTTATAATAGAAGGCACATAGTTTGTGGTCGAAGGGTGACCAGAAGAAAAATGTAGAAGAACACATTCAATATACAAAGAGTATGTACCTCCTAAATTAGTCTCATGGTGTACCCCATTAGTGTCTCTCATGACATGAGTGGTTGGTGGAATGTTAATATTCAGGAGCAAGAGGCTTCGCCCACCCCTAGGGGTGGTATGTTTTATCATCGGGTAGCTCCTCGTTGGGCCGGTGCTTCAATACCCAATAAGCCCCTCGAGAGGGTTCTTTGCCAAAGATCTTTTAAGAGAATTTGCAGTAGCAAGCCTATAGTGAAGGTGTTGAGTGTGTAGATCGAAGAGAAAACAAACCAAAAAAAAAAAAAAGAGTGAAATGTTAAAAATTACTCCAGGCCACCAAATGACTACTTTATTATAATGGTGGTTCTTGTCACAACTAAAAACAAAGTGAAACTAGACAGGAAATGATGCTCCTTCTAGTTTATCCTAAGGGATCAAGTTAAGTAAGGGTCAGCATGTTTCTTGCCAAAAACGGAGCCACGAATGATCTGTGGCAATTTATCAGGACCATCACATATTCCTAATCTATGGAGAATTGGGAAAGAAGTCCAAATAGGTGAAGTGCCCAATCCAGAAAAACACATGTAGAGTGTGTGTAAATCAATGCCTCATAAGTAATGAAGAGATAAGGAAGAATGCGCCCCGGTAAGAGTAATTTACATGCTCCTTTGGTAATGCAAGGATGATTGCGGTTTGTGTGCTCTGGCATCAAGAGCGGTAATTGCCAGCGACCTACCCACGCTCTGCTATCCTGGACATATTTAGCCATTTGTAAAAGTTTTTGTGGAGCTGAAGACTGAAAGGGGCATTTTGATACTAAAGAACAAGTTTGCCCCACAATAGTTACGTGACAGATGTGTGAATTTTGGAAATGAATGTCATTTGGGTAATACACACACTAAAAGGAGAGTGAGGCAGAATGTTGGTGGTCTATTGATTCAGGCATTGATGTGTATGTAAATGGGTGTAATACATGTGCAACCAGTGATAAACATCTTTGAGCCAGTGGAACCCCGTGAAAACTGTGGGAAAAGTTAGTGATGGACTTTGAGGGACCCGTCAGCAACCTTGAGTGGTATTAAAGATTTGCCAGAATAGTGGTAGACTTTTTAAGCAAGTGGGTAGACATCAAAATGTGTTGCATAACAAAGCTCAGTGAATGTCAAAGATTTTGGAGGATGTATTTGCTAGAACAGGCATTTCTACTTAAATAGTAACGGACAATGGGACACAGTTGTTGTAAGTGAATCAGGAGAATTTTTAAAGAAGCTGGACATATGATACAGATGCATTTTATTGCACCATCTCCACGTTAATGGTTAGTTGATTAAGTTAATTAAATTTTGGTGAAGTGCATGCAGTGAACATTGGTGAAGAAAGAAAAATATAGTCAGTTGTGCAGAGGCAGTTGTGGGCTCACAGGGATACTCATCATTCTACTACAAGAGTGTCACTGTTTTAAGAGTAAAGGAAAAGAAACTCCTCCTCAGCTGCATGTCTATTGTAGAAGTAGTCATGGCTGGATACGGCCAAGGAGACTGGAGCACGGCTTAAGAGATTCAGGTGAATATCAGTGATACTTTAGAGAGGTACAAAAACGACTTTAATGAAAAGAAAAGTATAAAGCAAGTGATGCTCAGGGTGGGGACTTGAGTGGGAATTTAAAATGCCTTGTACACTACCAAGAAAGCTAGTAAATACAGATAACCGGTAGGCCTTGTTAAGTCACTAGGTAACACAATACTTGCATCACTGTATGTATCTGGCACACAATTCTGTAGAAGTGCGATAAGAGCCACAGTCTTGCTCATTTGGTCAGGATTTGCACTTCCCTTTCTCACAAAGTGTTGACGATTAAATTGCAAATGGAGCTACATTGACAAATTTCTTCACAGTAAAAGAAAATCTAGTCCTATGTTATGAGGATTATTGAATTGTTGACGTCTTCAGAACCTACATACACAAAAAGGCAGTAATACGTCAAGGGTAGCCACTCAGAGAGACAAACCCGCTGTATCATGATTGGTGTGAGGTACAGTGCACAAGCGCCTTTTCTGAAAGGGGGCGCTTCATTGGTAAAGATGGGGTGAATTGTTTAATTACTGACGCAGATGTCAGTTCTTTCAGCCACTGTGCTTAAGACATTTCAGAGGGTTGAATGGGTGAGTAGCTTCCAACACAGCTGTGATATCACAGCCTCCTTTCCCTGCTTCCAACCTGCTGACAAGGTGCTTCGGGGTAATCCTCTGATGTGAAATGTGTTTGAATATGTGACGGGTCATTAAAAACGTGTAAGAGATGGCATGCTTAAATGATTTTATTTATGACCCTTACTAATAATAGAAAATTCAGAAAACCACCCTGGCAGAGGTTAAGTGTGATAGGTTGCCACACATTTCCAGTCTTCGCTACATAAGGCTCCTATTGTTCTGTTTTTACTGATATTTACACATACAGAAAACCAATTATTTTGCTGTTTATATTTATTTTTTATTATGGAAAAAAATAGGAAATGTTTTTTGGAGTGGTTTACAAATCTGTCATCCATAACTGCTGGGTAAATACACCTATAGTTTAACATGAAGAAGCTGAAAAAAGGAAACGTTTTCTTAATTATATTCAAGCAGCTGCAGAGATACACATTTGTAGCTTAATGCTAGTATTTTCGTATGAGTGTATGTAGGGAACAAGTCCTAAAAAAATAAGTGGGGCGACTCTCAGAGTTAGGTAGTATCACAGGAAGTGACATCACAGCGCACAACATGCGCAACATCACGGCGTGCAACATCACATCACAGGAAGTGACATCACAGGCCTGTAGTCTCAGTGGAAAGGCCAATGATAGCAGGGGCAGAGCGCCTGCAAAACACCCTTTGAGTGACTGGCTCTCCCACCACCTAAATCTCTTGCTTGGTACAGCTCGGTGATGCCCTCTGTCAGACACACTGGAACTCCATCACCTTTTCGTTCACATGGTTGCTCTCAGTGGCCCCCTAACGCCCTTACTTTCCAACTCACATAATATTTTTTGCTTAGTCACTCACCCCCCTCTACTACTTCTGCTCTCTCTTAGTCACTGTACACATCTCCCCCCTTCCCCTCCATCCCCTTCACTCCACCCACCAAGAATCGGCCCAAAACATGTCCTGAGGCACATTGGGAGAGCGGAAGTACAGTGGTGAGAGGGAGTTGAGGAAGGAATCGAGAGAGGCGAAGGTGAGGGAGGTGGGGCTGGTGATTGAAAGGCATAGATATAAAGAGACATCAAGACGAAAGTGGAGATGAACGGTGACCGGCAGTCCGAGAAATTTCCGGAATCGCATGGAAATGCTTGTTTGGTGCGCTCTGATCACGATTTTGATGAGCAGAGTGGACAGCGTTTTGATTAGCAGGGTGGACGGTGTCCACCCTGTAAAAATAGTGGGGGGACGCCGTCAACCCGTGTGTACTCCCAACTCGTGTCCTGCGTGTACGAATGTCTAAAAAATGGATTCTCATAGTGACTAAAACAATCCGGTATCAAGTCTGAGTGTACATCTGGTTAGATACATCTGCAAAACCATTTGTCGCGTCAGTTTTTACAAAATTAAAAATAAATAATACACGGAAAAATGTGCAAATGAAGAAGTCTAAATATGGACGGAAACGTCAGAAAAATAGATACCGTAAAAACTGGACCTATAACAAACTTTACAGTGTCAACACGCACGTGTACAGGTCCTGTGAAGTAAAGCTTATAGCAAAGTCTGGAACCAAGAGAACTATATAATAATCCTGGTTTAGGCAGAGAACTAAAAGTAGCGTGAAACTTAGTGAACCGTTTCATGTCATATTGTGAATATGTATAATAAATATGTATAATGTAAATATGCAAAAATCAATTATATAGTATAATATTTACTACTGACTCGGTTACAAGGTCTTACTTATGGTGAACTACGATTAATCACATTAAAAAAATGCACTTTGGGTATCTTGAGAGAAAACTGAAAACAAGGGTGTACCTGGCGTTCACAAGTCACACAGAATGAGGGTATGGTGTCTGGATAGCAGAGAAAATGTCTGCAACACATTCTCTGCTCAAAACCGTCTCCAACTATACATTTTCTGTTCAAACCAGTCCTGTAAAGCAAAAAAATATGCAAAATGTCACTCAGTAGTAATAGCTGACACTTTGTATAATTTGTACAAGGCAATATTGCGAAAATTGCATTTTAAAGCAAATTTTCACAGAGGCGGCTCCCTCCGCTAAGGCGGTGGAGCAATGCCGCACTGCTCTCTGAGCAGTTAAAAAATGAACAATAAAATGATAACACAATGTTATTATCATTTTATTGCTGGCCGGAGCAGGGGGAGGAGTAGTGGACACTTTGTAAGAGCGCAGGACAGTTTGGCCCACTGTCTAGTGCCGGACAAACAGTCATGCGCACTTAGCACGTTCTCCACCAGGCTGTATTGCACAGCCTGGGTGGAGAACATGCACAGGCTACCACTCCCTGTGAGTGCTGAACCACGGCGCTCAGACCAATCACGATGCTGCTGTTGTGCTGGTGACCGCATCATCGTGAATGGCTTGTGGAGTCTGGGAGCCTGTGTACTTCCTATTTCGCGGACAGGCGGTAGACGACGGAGGAGAGAGGGTCAGAGTACCCAGGTATTTTATTCCCATTCTGCTTCCCTCACGCCCAACCACCCCCGATTAGCAGCTGCCACTGATTTCACTGGGACCTTGTTTCAACCGACTGCTCCCAGTGACATAGCAAGGTCAGGTGGTACTCAGAGCGGAAAATATCTAGTCACCCCCGGATTTACAAAATGGCAAAATATGTGTTTAAACACATATTTTTGCATTTTGTCTGCCCCCTCAGTGATGACAACAGGGGCGGCCGCACCCCCCTTCCTATGCCACTGACTGCTCCCACTCACCTTAGATTCTATAATCTACCATATTGTTGTATACACGACATCGAAATACTCATGTTAGTATAGAAATGTACTCTATTAAACATTGCTGCTCCTACAAGCTAAGACTGGGCTAGTGTCTGAGCTATATCACACAAGTCATCAAAATAATTAAAAACACGGATACCACCAAAACACTAACGGAGAAACCTTCATTAGCTCTTAAGGGCCCTGCATGGACAGATGGAGGTGGCAGCACAGAATGAATGAAGGCCGGCCTACATACCACGTGGAAGTACATTATCAGACCCACTTGGCCTTGATCTGCAAAGAAATCAGAGAGATTGCAAGGGATCATGGGTAGGGATACTTTTGTACTGATTTCCAAAAGGGAACACTGTTCCTAAAGCAGGGTGCAAAAAGTCACCAATGCATGTGGGTGCTAATGTCACCCATATGTGAAACAAGAAAAGAAAAAGGGGAAAAGAAACAGAATCCCTAGGTAAGGGGACCCACAACAAACAGGGAAAACATTTTGTGTCCTCTGTTGCCCTCACACACCTCGAAAGGTGTCATGCTTCATCATCGGGCAGTTGCTCCTCGTAGGGCCGGCGCTGCAATCCCCTACGGGTCCCCTGAAGGGTCACTTTTTCGGAGATCTTTTGTAGGACTGCCGGATGGTGCATGCGGGTGTGTGGGGGGGGGGGGGGGGGTGTGGGTGGGTGTGTGGTGGGTCAAATGAGGGTAATAAAAATGCGTGCTAGTGTAAAGTGAAAATCGTAATGGGTAGCCATGCAGCAAATGTTCTAGTCATGTACCCTGAGCAGACTTAACTGCTAAATAAAATCTAGCCCCAGTGGCATACTATGCCTGGGTATAGAGAGACATAGATCAACATGTTTCGCGCCTTCGTTGCCTTAAGGGTCGTTGGCGCTTCGTCAGGACCAGAATTAAAAGTTGTAAAGTGCACGTGATCCTGGCCGACGCAATGATGGGGTAGGTGAGGAGGTAGCACCCAAACTAAGATCCCGGTTTTGTGGGTGAGTCCATTGCCTGGCGCCAACGGATCGTTTTCCTTAATATAACGAGGTACTGACCAGGAGCGGTTACAAACATGCAGCTGTAGCCAGATGTTGGGCATACAGGTTTCTGCCCGCCCTGATCGATTATGAGGGTATTTTTAATCCAATTATCACGTGCACTTTACAACTTTTAATTCTGGTCCTGACGAAGCGCCAACGACCCTTAAGGCAACGAAGGCGCGAAACATGTTGACCTATGTCTCTCTATACCCAGGCATAGTATGCCACTGGGGCTAGATTTTATTTAGCAGTTAAGTCTGCTCAGGGTACATGACTAGAACATTTGCTGCATGGCTACCCATTACGATTTTCACTTTACACTAGCACGCATTTTTATTACCCTCATTTGACCCACCACACACCAACCCACCCCCCCCCCCCACACACACACCCGCATGCACCATCCGGCAGTCCTACAAAAGATCTCTGAAAAAGTGACCCTTCGGGGGACCCGTAGGGGATTGCAGCGCCGGCCCTACGAGGAGCAACTGCCCGATGATGAAGCATGACACCTTTCGAGGTGTGTGAGGGCAACAGAGGACACAAAATGTTTTCCCTGTTTGTTGTGGGTCCCCTTACCTAGGGATTCTGTTTCTTTTCCCCTTTTTCTTTTCTTGTTTCACATATGGGTGACATTAGCACCCACATGCATTGGTGACTTTTTGCACCCTGCATTAGGAACAGTGTCCCCTTTTGGAAATCAGTTTAAAATAGGAGCATGGACACTGGACCTTATAATAGCCCCTTGGTCCCCCACCTCTCTCTTTTGTATAATACTTTTGTACTGCACAAGTTGTCTCAACCTGTTCCGTGTATGCATTTCCTCAAGTTCCGTGTATACATCTCCTCAAGTTCTGTGTATGCATCTCCTCAAGTTCTGTTTCTTCTGTAACCTGGTGCTTGTCATCTTGACATTTTTTTTATAAGAAAATCCGCAAGCAGAAAGCAGCTAAAGAAACAACGAGGCTTTATAGCCCTTAAATTGCCATCAAAGCACCCTATGAGTGCACTCGTACACGTAATGTTCCAATGATACAGATGCAGCCCAGTAAAGAGGTGATTCGTAACGTGATTGATAACTCATCAACAATGACTTAATAGGGCTGACCCACAGCAAAACATGCTAAAAGGGAGATGAACCAAGGCCGCTCTTTTACATCTTTTTTGTTCACCACAAGAGCTCTAATAAGAGCTCAAGCGGGCCCCAGCGGCGGGCCCAGCCACACCTAAAGCAAGTTAGGGTGAACTACTCACATCTGTCTCGCCCATCTGGAGCTCGCTATAGTCATTTTGGAGTGGGTTTCTCGGTTAACATTTAACACGAGAAATTCCCCTATGGCCTTATGCTTTTATATTCGACATTGTTCTAAATGCATTTCAAAACGAAGAAAACTTTCTAATCAGCACAGATAACGTAGTTTAATATCATTTTCATTATTTTCTTTATTTTTTATAAACACATTCTTTTCCTTTTTTTTGGGTTAAATACTTTCACTATATCAAAAATTATTTCAGTTATTATAAACATTAAAAAATGCAATACATTATTCAAATATTTAAGAACAGACAAATCATTTAGGTGAACCCCGATAACCACACATCATCCAACAATCACTCTCTATTCATACATCCCACAAAACATACTACACTAAACATCTAATTTCTGCAATAGAGGTAGTCCAGATGATGCCAGTGACTTAAAACGCCAGGTCAACGCGTTTCGGTGGGTTGGTACCACCTTCCTCAGGACCAACAGAATTTATCTTCCTACACTTGTGGATACAAGTTATCTTTTATGTTAGACCATGCACAAAATGCAGGCGTAGTTTGAAGACACTTGAGCCAGTAAGTGCAAATTGTTAAATGTGTCCTTATATATCAAGGGCGCTGCACAAATTATGGAGTTCAGTATTTAAAAAGAGTTTTCTTAATCTTCCTAGTATACGAAACAGTCCTCAAATCCTTATCATTGCAAATGAGAGCATCCGGTACTGAATGACATAACTTTTTTAGGAGTCTTCTCAAATTTACACGGGCAATATGGCTTCCTCAGGTAATATCTTTGGTTTTGGCTTTTAGTAGTTGGAGATCACTTCCTGTAAGGTTTTTTTTTCATATATTATTCATAATTGTTTTATATCAATTCGCCCACTGTTGATTTATCCGAGTCGCCATGCTCCACGCCGTTCAGTAACACCGAAGTGGGTTTCTCGGTTATTCAGTTACCGAAAATCTAAATGAGAAGAGCAGGCTCTGCTGAGCGCTCGGACCAAGCTGGAGCAGTTTGACATCCGGAAACCCTAATGCCGATGCTTATAAACAGGAAATTAAGCCGTTAGTCTGGGCTACAGTGAGGCTCGTGCGCCTTCCCAGCATGCAACGCTCGCGAGGCCCATCTCCTCGCGAGTCCTGTGAGCCGTCACTTCCTGGCTGGACCCAGACACGCTGTGGCAGCGACGCCATTGCAGCGCCTGAGAGTGTTGTGAAATGAACCGTGGGAAGCACTGCTTCCCCGCGCACATTGACCGGGCTGTAACATGAAGCAGAGACTGCCGTCCGATGTGTAATAGGCCAAGGGAGTTTGAACCCTTCTCCCCCTCCAGAGTGGGATTACACTCGACAACCGGGGAAGGTACAATTGTGTCTATTTATTTCCACGATGGCTACGCCCAGTGTTAGAAGTGGGCGGGGACGGAAGGGCATGGCGTGCCCTTACTTTTAAAAATTATGTCAGTCCGTTCCCCTACTTCTTTGTTTTAAAAAAGCGTCCCGGGACTGTAGGAATAGCCCTACTTTTAAAAGTGCAACTTCATCTTTCAGACTGTGTGGTTCACATTGAGGAATGCCTCTGCAGTGCGCCCGACCTCCTCCCCCTTCCCCTCTGTGTCTGGGGGCCTGCAAAACAACACCAAAAGGCCATCAGTCTTAGGTTAGCATGTAAACTGCTTCCTCTGATGGCCCTGCTGCTGCCGTGATTCACACCTAATTTAGTGGGGCCGCTACTTGCCTGCACCCACTGTGACCAATGCAATGATCACATCAGGATACTTTGGCTTCCCCGCCCTTGACCTGCTCTGCCCTTTATTTTCTGCTCACGCAGACTGCCGGTCGCCACCAGGAAAAAACAAGCATTTGCAATGCAGCAGGGTTCGCATTTACGCGAGTTTTAGCTGTTGGCATTGTAAATGACAATGCCTTTTATTTTATGTTTTTGAAACATAAATAAAAAGCTTTGCCATTTACAATGCCAATAGCTTAAACTCGCGTAAATGCGAGACCTATTGCATTGCAAATTGTTATTTAAGCTTGGTGTGAGTAATTTATTTGTAATTTTTCTATTTTGGTACATATGTTTATATGGTGGTGAAGCCATTAGTGTTCCAAGCCATACGTTTTCAGATGTGTGTTTAACCAGGAGGGTAGGCCAACAACCATTGCATTCTCTGACAGGACTGTCCAACGCAAATGATGTGTACTTTATGTCAGATTTGATGGAGCAGTAATGAGGCCCCTGTCTATTTTTTGCAGCATGGAGCCAAGGAAATCTATTGGGGTCCCTGAAATTTCAGCTTGCAGCAAAGCCTTCTATCACGCTGTGCTAGGGATGTCTACTATAAGAGGCCAAGGACGGAATGGGCAATGATATTTTACTCATTCTCGGCAAATGGGCTCAGTTGAGTATTACATGTACCAGCGCCCCAGTGCAGGAATGAAAGTCTGTATTACCCCAAGTCTTCTTTGTCCCAATCTTTGGATTCCATCCCTCTTGCTCAAGGAACAGTTTCAGACTTTCCCAGATTACATATTGCTTGGTAGTGAGTCCTTACTGAAAAAGGGATGACAAGGGCAACATTTTGAAAAACAACTGAGTTATTTTCTTTTTCTAACGTTCACATCACTCAGTAATCCTTTGGACACTCCGATTCGCCACACCTAACAAAGTAATCTTAAACGGGAGTTCAGATTTGCCAGTAAGCATGTGGGAAGCCCTAACAAAATCAGCGAGTATCGAGTAAGAATCAAACAGGACCAGGTGATAGAAACACAAACTACAAGATAGCCCAAGGCTAGCACCTGCTGTTCATGGTGACTGTTTTTTCCCCAAGTTCTAAAAAAAAATTCCTCCACTTTATGGCCTTTGACTACTAGATGTGAAAGGACATACCAAGGAGAGGCCAATGACTGTATGAGCGCCAGCATTATGCTCTGTTCTCTACTTCGAATTCTATTTCATGTGCATAAAGTGTACATGAAACCTACATCTATTCACCCATACAGCCTTCTGTCCATCTTAAAATCATCTCTCGAATACCCCTTAAGCTTTATCTGATACTGTACGTATACGTGAATTCTCTTCCTATGAGACACTCCGGGTTGGACTGTATGCGCCTACGCCTCCGTTCAGCTATGTACATGGGTGACAAATGCTGGTGTTCTACATGCAGTGGTGCATGTAGGTTTCTGTGCAGAAATACATTAGGGTTTCGTGTTACTCTGCGTCAGTCATAAGGGGGTGTTGCTAAATGTGAGGGGACACCTAAACTACAACATACGAGTCATCTAAAGCAACGTCGGCGTCATGCGTCACTGTGGGAATGCACGCGCTGTAAATCGACAACCTGCTTCGTGGTTGCTCTAATATTCAACAGTTTTGTTCCACACCTTTCTGTGTTCAAAGAGGCAGCAAAACATATATTTTACCTTTTTATTTCGCTACTGTGCCGTGGACCAGGGTTCGATTCCCCGCCTTGGCGGGTCTCGGGCTCAAAATTCCACGGACTTGACAATTCTCGCTCCGGTGCCTACTCGACTCACGGGGTCACACTCTGCGACTCTGGGCAATAGCTTGCTTAATCTCCACTATGGCCCCTCGCGGCGGGATGCCTGGCTTTCACCTTGTGGATACCCTGCCGGGGTATCTCACAGGGGAATACCAGGACGGGTTCCCTAAGCAAGCGCCTTGATACCTTCGGGTGATACGTGCGATATATAAGTCGCAATACTGTAATCCATTGTCTCTATGAAGTTTGCACGTGTCTCTGTTGTGCTGGGAAGTATCAAAACTATAACCGGTTTCGATGGAACCCATCTCCCCCTCACCCAGCGGGTCCCTGAAATGTCAGCTTGCAGTAAAGCCTTCTATCACGCTGTGCAAGGGATTTCTACTATAAGAGGCCAAGAACAGAATGGGCATTGAAAGCAAGTTCCTCAGCAAATGGGCTTAGTTGAGTATTAAATGTACCAGGGTCCAAATGCAGGAATGAAAATCTGCATTACCCCAAGTCTCCCTTGTCCCAATCTTTGGATGGTGACTGTTTTTTCCCCCCCAGTTCTAAAAACATTTCCCTCCACTTTATGGCCTTTGATTACTAGTTGTGAAAGGATGTACCAAGGAGAGGCGAATGACTGTATGGGTGCCAGCATTTTGCTCTGTTCTCTACTTCGAATTCTATTTCATGTGCATAAAGTGTACAGGAAACCTACATCTATTCATCCATACAGCCTTCTGCCCATCTTAAAATCATCTCTCGAATACCCCTTGAGTTTTATCTGGTACTGTACATATACGTGAAATCTCTTCATATGAGACACTCCGGGTTGGACTGTATGTGCCTGCGCCTCCGTTTAGCTGTGTACATGGGTGACAAATGCTGGTGTTCTGCACGCGAAGTGCATGTAAGGTTCTGTGCAGAAATACATTAGGGTTTCGTGTTAGTCTGCGTAGGTCATAAGGGGGGTTTTGCTAAACGCGAGGGGACTCCTAAACTACAACATACGAGTCATCTAAAGCAACCTCGGCATCATGCATCACTGTGGGAATGCACGCACTGTAAAACGACAACCTGCTTCGTGGTTTCTTTAATATTCAACAGTTTTGTTCAGTGTTACAAGTTAGTTACAACGCACAGCCTCTTATCTTCCCAAGTAACGACCTATCATCACCTTCCAGCTGATTACTCCAGACCACCATGGTTAAGAAAACAAGCATTGATCTCTTCTCTTTATGAGGCCATGTGTTTCTATTTCGAAACACATGGCCCCATAAAGATAAGAAAGTGCTTTGCAACAACAGCAAAGCAGGCGACCCAGTCCAGATCGGAGGCCAAAGGTTGTCAACAAAAACTCCTCATTTCCAATGGCAGGCCACCGATGCCAGCCAATGAAAATGAGGGACGGGCCTTTAAGTCCCCATCTCAAATCTACTCTCCTACAAAATCTCACACCCAGCGACAGAGCTTTGCGCTGCAATGCCACGCGAGATCTAAAGAAAAGGGCTTCACTGAGGCCTGCGTGGCTTGCTGTAAATCAGCTCTCCACCGAGCCAGAACTGAAAAATAGGAGGAGGGAAGCTGCTGTACAAGAGACCCTCAGCTGACCCAGCCCCTTCAGCCTCTCCTGGAAGTTGTTCTCCATGCCTGCCCAGAGGTCCCCAGCCCCTCCTTAACAGCTCTGCTCATGAGGCCTGGTCGATAGAGTTTTGCACCTGAGCCTCTGCGCTCAAGACAGCCAGTAAAGTGGCTGTGCTGTCCCTGCTCAGTTCATGATGAAGCCTGAAGCCAGTGCTTAATTTAAGCAGGTGGTTGCAAGTGCGGATATTCAGAAGGTTTGTTCCATGAGTTAAACACTCACCGTGGAGATCTGCGGGCCATTAGTCGAGGAACACAATGACTCACTTTTAAAAACACACAAATCACTGCAGAGTCATTTTTCTGCAACAATAAAAGTCTTAAGATTGTTTATCTTCCTGCTGGAGAGAGATTGGAGTTTTGTTTGTTGGCAGTTTTTAGTTTTGACTTATCTAATGTAGCGCACAGGGTTAATACGCCTGCTGCGAAGAACGTGTACCATGCATATCAAAGAGCAATATGTTATGTTCATAGCTCAGTGGGTTACTGCTTTTTTTTCACTTCCTGAATGAAAATATAATTTTGCGTTTTACTGTCAATATCGCTCTTGTTTTTTGTGAGTAGAAGAGTTGGCCAAGCAGGGCAATTCAAAAGGTATCCTTTGTAGGACACTTGAATACATATGTACTATACTATGTTTGAGCAGCTATTTGGCTGACATGAATATGTGGGTTTCTGTGAGTCAGATCAAATTCTCTTGAAGGGGCCGTTTCTCTTCTGAGCCCTGCTTAACACATGTGTACAGGAGGAGCCCTGTATTCATGTCCTCAATGTTTGAGACAAAAAAATACTCATTGATTTCTGACCAATGAGAGTAAAAGTGTTAAGGTAACATGTCATTCCTGCTTATATTTCTCATGCTTTACATAATCCTGCATTTCCTAAGAGTGTTTGCCTTTTCCATAATGTTGTTACTTTTTATAGGCAGTGCATAATTTGAATTGAGTCACATCCAGGTGTTTATATTGGGGCAGAATTGGGTTGTAGCTGAAGACAGTGCGAGTTTCACTCGGTGGAGCAGAAAGGTGTTCGGGGGAGAGGATGTGGCACTATGCCAGAGCTACAGAATTTGGAACTGGGAAACCTGATTCAACCTTCATGACTAGTCCATCAGACCACTCTCCCGAGGGAGCACATACCCCTGCTACACATTAGAAGACCCACTAGACCTTAGAAGCCCTGGTCTCTTAGTACCAGCAGGTGGACCTTACCGGTGGCCAGTGTTGGTTAACCTTGAAGCCTTGTCCACCACAATCCATACTGAAGGTCACCTCCAGTCTTGGGGCAGGCCTACAAAGCAGCACACCCTAGAGCAGCAGTGACTTTGCCACTGAGGTCACAGGACCCTTAAGGCCAGTCCGCCTCACCCACTGGTGCCTCAATTTGCCTTGTTCCAGCAGCACTAATGCAACTCACCAGGGATTGGCAATGCTGGATTTGCATGCACACCAGAGTAAGGGGAATGTTTACAAGGGCCTTGCATCATGGTTCTTGCACCTTGCAATGTGGTACATGCACAACGCAAAGTTCCAGCAGGGGGACCTATCTAGAATGCTGCTGCGGCATGATATGATCATATATGAGGCGGATCGTTCAATACAGATGCAGGTTTTAGTGCTTGAATCAATGGCTGATTCACCTGGGCCCTTTGCTATAACTGCATTAAATGCTGCTGAACTGATGTAGTTTACTTGTGTAGGACTGCAACAGAACAAAGGCTGTGTTCGCATCAATAGGGCATAGTTCTTTAGAAGCTTAGCAAATAACCTGTGAAAAAGGATGACAATGACTAATGCATCAAATGTTTCTACATGCACAGCCACAAACATTGACGAAATGGAAAAAAAAGAGTTGGTACATAGAATGAAACTCCTACAACCAGTTTATTAGCCAGATCCAGTAGACAACTTATATGGTGAGGGAGAATTACAAAACCTTTGTAGCAGGTTGCATGTATTTGATACTAGGCAGTACATCCTTGGTTTCAGAGAGTACAAAGAAAATAAAAATTGCATCCCTGGAAGCCTGAAACCATTAGTGCACATTATAGACACCTTTAGTACCTCCACTGCTGAATGTGAACGGGGCTTTAGTGTAATGAATGAGGTGCTCAAACCACTGCAGAACGGAATATCAAGAAATTGTTTGTCTTATATAATGTTCAGAAAAATTGTGGGGCTTCCTGTCATAGAATTTAAACCTGAATTTTATGTTCAGAAATGGTTCGAAAAAGGGAGGAGAAGTGCCGATGAAAGAAACTGCATGGCTCGGACACAAATGGCTTATGATTCCAATTATAAGCGTATTTGGAACATTCTGTGATTGGAAACGAGTCCCAGATTGTAAATGTATTAAATGTAAATAACGTATATAATAAACCTCAAATAAACATGTTTATCCATTGTTTGAATTAAATAACATTATAAGCTGTAACTGGTCAGTGAAATGTCAAACATACTAAAAATTGATATGTTTTGCTATTTCTAGCCACACCTCCGACTCCGCCCACTGATCCAATCTTCAGTTTATGCCCGCCCTCTGATTCTCCGCCCACAGTTCCCCTACTTTTTTTTCCCCACTTCGACCACTGGCTACGCCACAGTACATACCCGCAGTGCCAAGAGAATCACAGTTAAATATTTGTGTCCCATCTTTTTTACTGTAATATTTTTGTTGTTGCAAAGTAAACTGCTGTGAATAAGGCAGATCCTAGAATTCACGAAACCCCTATATTTCCGGTTTAGGTTACAGTTTCTAAAATATAATCAAGTATTAATAAACGGCACGCCCCCGTTTTCCATTCAGTTGTAATCTTTCACGTTTTAAAATTATTATTTAATGGTACATTGCATACCATATTATGGCAATAATAACCAGCAGTTAAAAAGTGCATTTTTATTTATTTCACGAACTCGATCGCTCATAAGAGTATTCAGGCTCAGGGAGGCTTTTATTTGGGGGGGGTTATGACGGGTTTTAGTTTAGACACGTTCTGCAGCCCCCAAAAGTCCTGGATGACGGACTTGTCTGAGAAGATCTTTAAAATAATCGTTCAGGACGTCAGAGGTTATCAACTCCCAGGAGATGCGCAGGGCCTGAGCCTTTCTCACTCGACCTTGAGGCTGCACTTGCCTCAGACACCCCGCTCTACTTTGAGATCCTCTGTGAGCACAGGAGAGGAGAGGAGGTTCCTTTCTACTTCTTGAAAAGTATACAAACACCGGACTGCTCAATGTAGGCTTTTCTTCTGTCCAGATGACGCACTTGTGGGGATTCCAGGGTCCACAAGACCGAAGATGGTTATCAAAGAAGGCTGTTCAACAACCTATAGGAAGACAAATCAAAGGTGACCGACCCATCAAGTGAGGAGGGATCTAGTCGCAGGCTCAGTGGGCAGAAGATCGGATGGGTCAGCTTCCAGAAAGTACCGGACTGGACACAGCAGCACAGCTCGGGATTAGGTGTTAGTAGCAGAAACCAGAACTGGACTCTCCATGAATGCCGCCAGCAGCAGAGCGCCAAGGACTCGCAAATGAACAAAAGTGGTGAAAAAGAAAAGACACATCCAAAGTGGGGACAACTACACTAGGTGAATAACGACACGCAATATTGTGTATGACAACAGCTACTTTTTGAGCTTTATGTATTTATAGAGCACACATTTTAAAACGGAAGCAGCCATTCTCAGCGCCAGTGGGGGATTTACTCGTGTGCTGTTTTTCAAAATGACAATTTAAGAAAGATGCACAGGAGTGGGCGTCGTGTCCGAGACACCAGCATGTCCCCAGCTGATGGTTAAGGATGTATAACGAGGGACTTTCTAAAGCCGGCTTGGAAGAAAACTTGCCACTTTCATCTATTAATATCCTGTAGAATTCGTTAGTTGAAGGGCCCCCGTATGATGTTTATATATTTCAAAAATATACTATTTGTTCTCATTATGAAATATAGATTATGCAAATCCAGTTCGAAAACTATTCCATCCCATACGCCTATCTCTACGAGGAGTAGATCTGGAGGCAGAACCAAGCAGCGCCAATGTGATGTACTCCTGAGACGCATACCCTTTGCTGTCTTGCATATGTCTAATGTGTGTCTAGTACATCTCAAGGCATTGCGGTACAATCCAAAAGAAGAGTAGAGGCAGCCTTAGAGTAAGTCACAAGAGTAGGTTTATTAAGCTTAATTACAGGATTATTAGGATGATAAGTAAGTAGCAGATAGCATATAGATAACGGATAGCCCCACCAGGAGCAGTATCCTTGCTGTTCAGCCCACACAATCCAACTGTCTCTCCCTCAACCACTCTAGGCACTTCAGCCTTCTATTCCCTCATCAAGCACTCCAGGATTCCAACACTCGCATTCATACTGGTTGAGCAGCAGGGAACTAAGGGAAAGGATGCAAAGCAACAATTCAAGTCACAATGCACTATAAAGAAAACCAAAAACAGGTGGTGCATAGTTTTTCTAAATGTTGACATGACCACGCAGCATACTGTGTGGCTGAGCAGTTCAATGTGCAGTTTAATATGTTGATATGATCCTATGGCACAGAAGCAGCTGTGCAGTTCAGTGTGCAGTTTAACATGTTGATTTCATCCTATGGTACAGTAGCGGCTGCGCAGTTCAATGTACAGTTTAACATGTTGATATGACCCTGTGGCAGAGTTGCGGCTGCGCAGTTCAGTTTAACATGTTTATATTATCCTATGGCACAGTTGTGGCAGCGCTGTTCAATTTATAGCTTTTTAAAGCGTTGTTCTGATCCTATGGCACAGTAGCGGCTGCATAGTTCAGTGTACAGTTTTGTTCTGATACTATGGCACCGTATGTGGCTGTACAGTTCAGTGTACAGTTTTGTTCTGATACTATGGCACCGTATGTGGCTGCGCAGTTCAGTGTAGCTTAATATGTTGATATGATCCTATGGCACTGTAGTGGCAGTGCAGTTGATGGTTGGTGTTTGTGTCCAGCAGGAGAGTTAAATCCACAACATGAAACATTATATAGTGTGCGCATGTGTAACTGTCCCAATCATACTAAGCAGCTCTTGCCCTCGCCGTTTCAGGCATGTGCTGTGTGCCATCTATTGGGGATCAAAGTTTACACAAAGCACTCTTCAAATTGTGAAAGACTCCTCAAACATGATAGTCTGATGGCACCCAAACCACAGCCACGTGATGTTCAATGGGCAGAAGTTAGAAGCAGGGTCATAGAAATAAATAGTAATGCAGATGCAGAAGCAGCGGACTTAACGGTTTGATGGCATTGCACCCTAGTCATGGCTGCGATGTACGACAGAACCACGGTACTACAGGTCCATTTTATTTCCTTTCACTACGGCCTGTGGCACCACTGCCACACCACTGGTGGGGAGGGACAGGGACGTGTACTGTACAGCACATCCTTCAAAGTACACAGGCAACACACGAGTCCCTTCACTGTACCCAAGCACACTTACTTCTTTATATGACAGATGTAGCAGTGTCTGTCACCATATGGTGATGGCACACTCTTTCCAAGTACAAATGTGCGCTTGGTCCCTTTAATTGATGCATGCAGTGCACTACTCCGTCATAAAAATCTGCACATATGCACCAATGTATCCGATAAAGGTTTGTCATGTAGCTCCTGAATATCCTTATATCGTGTTAAGTTAGCATAGGTACATTTGAGGTTTAAACGCCATTTTCCATTCTTGCAACTTCTGCACACGACACTTAATTGTTGACTTAGCTTTCAACCTAGTAGTTTGCCGTGGTTTATGTGAGAATAATATGTTATTGCTCTGATATCAGCTTTGCTTAATAAACTATGTCTGCACGAAGAGTGCTGAAGTTTCAGGAACAACACGATATGGAATTGTTATGAGGTCTGATCTCCACGCCTTCATAGTCATAACACAAGTGCAGCCTTTGCCAACTCTGGCTTCAGGCGGGATTGATATTGCTTTGCATGAGGCACATAGAAACACTTGATGCGGTGCACATGCAGAGAGAGCTGGTGTATGCTGATGTGATTCCTTTATGCTAGGACACTAAGGTATGGGCCCGCCCTAAAACAACCCAAAGAGACCTTCTTAGCTAATAATATAATATATGTGTTAGGGAGGGTGAGATATAAGTGTTGTTAACTCTTATTCATTACAGTATGTTAACATGCTGTCACCATTCGCTTTTTATGTCTTAGTAACTATGCTGGTAATTTTGCTACTGATAATAAGTATACTTGTATTATCTAAGATACTGCGCCTGAGAAGACGGCATTAGTAAATAAACATTTCAAATGCACATGTGTCTTCTTTACTCCATGTTCTGGTTTGTAATGATAATATAACGAAAGAGTGTTCATGAGTTCCACGTACCCTGAGGTACTGTAAGTTCATGTTCTGGTTGGTCTAAACATTGGGAGTTTGATATGTCCAATGAGACACTGTAGCTAGCTCGGTATGGGGTGAGTTGGGTACTAAGGTGTGTTTTGGGTCACCCTAATTCGCCGAGGTTCCACTCCTCTGTGCACAGTTCTGTGTGAGAACAGAAACCCTGCGACATGGCGCCCAACGGTTTCGGTGGTCTTATATCATGACACTCGAGTAGTGTATCGTTCGAACCATAACCCCTTCACATCAGTTTCCGGAAAACGGGGTGTCGGTGAAACCTACCTATTTATGGTAATAGGTCTTTTTCAAGCTTGATTCTTTCTAAAACGGTTTCTTTGAATTACTACCCAGTTGTGCTACAAGGTATTCTTTGTTTTTCCGTGTTTCCAGTGTTAACATGGCGGCGGTAGCAATTGCGCAACATAGTCGAGTAGCGGTGCGCACACATCTACAGACATACCAAGTCCCGGTGGATGGGATGGCTGTGATTTTAGTGGTGTGTGCTGATCCGGCGTTCCCTTTTGAATTGTTTTACTCTTGGGTTACGTTTCCGGCTGTAGACGCAACTTCTGGTTTGTTCCACTCCTACACGGCCTCCCCTGTACCGGCTGAGTATACACCGTACAGGGCACTGGAAATACCTATTGATCATTGGCAGCATCGAGTTTGGTTTGATGGCGCCCTCTCCCATTCTTTGTCCGCTGCGAGGTTAGGTCCACTCTCAATTCCAGGTACAAACTGGCCTGCGTTGGGTGGTTTTACCCCGCACCCGAATCACGGGGCATGTACCCTTGCAGAAATTCGCAGGCTACATGTAGTCTCAATTTCCGTGATTCGTGCATTGGTTCAATACATTGGTCGTCATCTCCCGGGTGGTCCCCCGGGGGGTCCGGCCGTTCAAACGGAACGTGGTGGTTTACGTCTCAATCCAGTTATGGTAAATTCGGTTTTTGGTCAACGCCCTGATAATAAAGATGATTTTCCTTTTTGGCTGGCCGAGAAATTTGACCAACTGGAAGCCGCGTTTCCCAATTCTACTCCTGCTGATAAACATAGAATGTTGACGATTACTTTACCTAAGGATATCACTCCCGAGCTCGTTGACTGTGAAAGTTGGGGTAAGACTTTTGCGGCTGTTTATGCGAGGTGTTTCGGCACCCCATCTAAGTGATCTCATACTCTCCAACATCAAGGGAGATGCTGTGAACTTCCAGGTTTTTAATGCACTGGCAGCGTTACCCGATGCCGAAAAGCCCCGCCAGTTGGCGAAGATTGTAGTGGCCGCTTATAAAACTATCGGTCGCACAAGTAAGGGTTTGAAGTACTTCGCGGTTAAGGAGAAGAGACAACCACAAGTGCAATCTGCTGCGGCAGATGTGCAACCAAAGTCCAAAAAACAGAATTGGCCTCAGAAACAGAAACAGGGGAAGCATCAGCAGCAAACTCAGGAATCATATCCTGCGTCACAGGTCCCTGCGCCGGCTGAGAAAGTTTATGATTTGCGCGATCGCGCGATGATTAAATCACCTGATCGATTTCCGGTTTCTGATCAACGCTCTCCTCGTTCCTTTGAGGACTCATCGGCCCCGAAGACCGGTGGAGGAGGAGGCGGACAGGGACGTGGTGGCCAACAAGGACGTGGCCAGCCCCGCCAGACAGAAGGCGCATGGAAGCAGGAGGATTCTACGCCAAAGAGACCGCAGTTTGCGAAAAAGAAAGTCGCAGCCTTAACAGCGCATCGATATGCCACAGATAGTGAGAACGCGGCTTCGGAATCTGACGTGGGCTCTGACCTTGCTGGACAGCGCGGCGGAGATAACCATAGTCAGAGAGGCGCTGCGTCCACTACTGAGGGTGACAGCGACGGATGTCTACGTTGTGATAGAAACAGCGGATACGAGACTTGCTCCCCCTGAAAGACTTTATGAAATTGTCCTGTTAATTGAAGGTGACATACAGCGTACCGTTAAAGGTGTATTTTGGGAAAATCTGTCTTCTACATATGATATTTTGCTTTCGGAGGCTGACTGGCCCCCACCTTTTGTGCTCGCGGCGCCGCGAGGGGAGGAGGTAATCCTCCCCAGTTTCGCGAACACTGTCTCGAAAGAGCATGCGCAGCATTTTGCAGAAAAGTGGGCTCGGGCTCTCGCACCGGCTCTGTACCGTAACCAATGTGGTTGGGATAAATTGTCGCCTTGCCACGAAATTCCGTTGAGGTCTCAGCCGCAGCCTCAACCTCAATATCCCATTCGGCGTGAAGCTAAATCTTCCGTCGCGGAAATCCTTGAACAATTGGAATATCAGGGAGTTATTGAAACGTGTGTGTCACCGATGAATAATCCCCTTTTTACTGTGAACAAACCTGACGGATCGTATCGTTTGGTTTTGGATTACCGGCATTTAAACTCGCATTGCCGTAACTGTGCAGTACAGAATACTCACGGCTCTGCCCTTGTGGATAGTCTCGTGCGAAAGCGTTTCAAGACAACGTTTGACATATCCAACTGTTTTTATGCCCACAGATTGGACAGCTTTAGCTCCCAATGGACCAGTTTTACGAGCGCTGGAGTCCAAAAACAATTCCGGCGTCTTCCAATGGGCTATAAGAATAGTCCTGGTATATTTACCGCTCGCATTGTCTCTATTCTGGAGGCACTCGACCCGGATGCTTGTTCGTATGTGGATGACATATATCTCACAGACGACGATATTTGGGAGCATCTGTGTCGTGTAAATTCTGTTATTTGTAACTTCGCTGACATGGGTTACAAATTTAACTTTGCAAAGTCGCACATTGCTGAACACACAGTGTTGTTTTTGGGCTATGAGCTCAACAATGAAGGTAGAGGTTTGGCTCCTCACTTCTTAGAGAAGTGCGCACAGTTGCGCGCTCCTACTACACTGAAAAAATTACAGTCCTTGCTGGGTTTTTTGAATTTCGGAAGGACATACATTCCGGAATATGCCCAGCGTATCAAGCCATTGTATGCATTAATACAACCTACTTTCTCAAAATCATGCTGGCTGCCTGAGCATTCAGCCATTTTGCAATCCTTGCAGGCTGATCTGCTCGCTTCAAAATATTTACTGACTCGTGATAACCACACCAACCTGGTAATAAGAATAATTCCTGGGACAGTGGGTTTCACGTACCTCACTTTTAATGAAGGAGACACAGTACCTATTGCTTACAAGTCACACTTGTACACTTCGGCTGAATTGCGGTTTCCCACTGTGGAAAAGGTTTTAACTGCTGTACAGATGGCGATTCTTAAGGAACGAGCACTGTCACAGGGGAAACGCATGCTGGTGGTAACACCCTGTCCTCATTTGGAGGCAGTCACGAAAGCCAGTGTACCAAATTCAAAAGCTTTGCACCCTCGGTGGATTCAATGGGCTGCGTCCTTGACGTCCACTGATGTCACGTTTATTTTTGACGCTCATTACGGTCGCAGGAGTTCTTGCAGTATGAATTCGTTCATCCTGCTCCTCTGTCTATGCGGCCTTTGGAGGACTTCCATTGCATCATTTACACTGACGGTTCGGCGCAGGTTGCGCATGGCTCTAAACATGCCTACATTTCCGCATGCGCCATTGTGGTCGGTGCTATGTTGAACGATGAGTTCATTTCCAGTGAAGTGCACACCTTGCCCCTGGGAGACTGCACCGCACAATTGGCAGAGCTTCGTGCTCTTTTACTAGCGTTGGAGTACGCAGATCCAAGTGTTACTACACTCGTTGTAAGTGATTCTTACTACTGTGTCCAGTCTTACAATGAAAACTTGTTCTTTTGGATTCAGAATGATTTTCGTGATTCCAAGGGTAGCACAATAAAACATAAAATGATCTGGGTTCGAGTGGCAGAGCTTAAGGCTATGTTGCCACTCGTTTATGTGATTCATACTCTCGGTCATCAGCGCGTGGGAGTTCACGCTGTTGGCAATTCGCTTGCTGATGAAGCGGCGAAATCCGCAGTATCTACAGACTTAGTTGCAGCGGTTACTAGATCCAAAACCAAGATTGATAGCGACATCTTGGCGGCAGTTGCTGCCTCTGAGAAGGGAAGTAAACATCCTGCGGGATTCCCTTCGAAGTACAAATACCACTTAAGTCCCGAAAAGGTTCCTTTTGTGACAATTCCTGACGTTGGGGAACGGCTGATTCCCAACTCGGATCGCAGAGCAGACTTGATTACAGCGGCACATGAAGGTGTGGCGTCTGCGCATGCGGGCGTCTCGGCCACTGTAACTCAATTACAACAACGTTTCTGGTGGCGGGGACTATACAAACAGACGCGTGATTATGTCCTTCTTTGTGACATATGCCAGCAGATTAAACCTTCGACTGCTACGCGTCCGCCACAGACTCAGTTGTACATTTCTAATAAACCGCTAGGTTGTGTTTATTTAGATCACTGCGGTCCTTTTTCATCTGATACTGCGTATAAGTACATCTTAGTAGCAGTTGACTCATGCACACGCTTTGTGTGGGTATGGCCACATCGCAGCGCTGATTCACGGACTGTCATTAGAGATTTGCGTGTCTTTATAGGGATTTTTGCCTGTGGTACCTTCCATTCGGATCAGGGTCCGGCTTTCGCCTCTAAGGCGTATAAGGATGCCATGACTTCGTTGGGGGTCCAAGTCAAGTTTTCGTCTCCCTACAGACCTGAGGGTAACAGTGTAGTTGAGCGAATGAACCGTGATTTAAAGCAATCTTTGACAGCCCGAGTTATAGGCACTGGCAGAAACTGGCTGGCTCACCTCTATGGCGTGCAGCGTGCTCTTAATAATCTCCCTAGAAGGTCTCTGGGTGGGCGGACCCCATACGAAATGCTCTTTGGCATCAAGATGTACGTCCCTGACCTTGACGGTCTAGACTGTGTGGTTCGCGCCACTTCCTTTGACGCAGATGAACATTGCAATGTTTTACAGAATCTACAAAAGACCAGAGACAGTCTTGCAAAGGAACATTTGCGCTCCACGTCGGATGGTGCGTTGCAGATCCCGGTAGTTGGCTGGCTACCCCAAGTTGGCGAACTGGTTCGAGAGAAGATCGATAACAAGAAAGAATTTGGTCCTTCCTATCGAGCTCCGGTTCCTGTCCTTGGAGTGAAGGGCACAAGAACAGTCATTTTACCACCACTTCCTGGTCGTAAGGAAAACAGGTTTATTTCAATTGACAATGTCAAGATACACAGAGTGGCCGATTCTTCTTAGCATGACACCGGCTGTTTCCTGTCCTTCCATTGTTAGAAATTCAGTTATGCCCACTGCTTCTAATATTGAACCTGAAGTGGCCATCGAATTACCTGCTCTTTCCAGTCCTTTATTAAATAATTTACCCGGAACTAACATTGATGAGATAGACTATGCCTACCCCACTGATTTGTCCATACCTGACCTGCAAGCACGTTTAGCCACGGAATCCAGATTTTCTTTTGACTCTGTTTCCCTTGCCTCAAAGAAACCTTCTCGTTTTGCAGTTTATGCTAGCCTGTTTAAAAAACATTTTTTGATACCCCCTTGGACATACATTTGGCTGGTCCTTTTTTCAGTTTACCTTTTTATGTCAATTGGTTTTGTGTTTTATTTTTTTCGAATCATGAATGGACACTATGTCGAGGAGAGAACTTGCATTACTCATCTGAATGGAACTTTGGCCCCGCTTTCCTCGTCCCTTTCTACACACAGATTTAAAAGAGACTTGACTTTGGTTAACATCACAGCATGGCCTGTCCTTGATGGAATCGTGTGGGATGCAGTTCGGTTTCAGATTCATGGCCCAACGGAAGTCGTTAATGTCCCTAATGTACTTAGAGTGAATATGGGGGATGTGGTGAAACAAAACATTCGTTCTGATGACTGGGATGTCAATGCTGTAGAAAGTTTATTTTCTGATTTGCAGTACTATGCTGCATTTGATGCTGAGGATTTATATTTAGAATCTGCTAATTATGGTGAATTATTCTGTTACCAACATTATGGCAATCACTTCTTACACAAAACATCATCCAGAAGGGATACTGTTAACTTTACTCAGTGGGAACATTGCCCAGCGCCTCATCAGGGGAGTTCTGAAACATTTCTGAAAAAGTATACTTACTTCACTGACTTTAATCAGTCCAATCCCGAGTCCTTTTATTTTAAGTTTCAAAAAATGCCAATGTCCAAGGTTAGACTTACCAATACTAAATTGTTGCATTCGAAGGCCTTCCTTGATCAATTAGTTACTGGAGGCTATGAGTTATGGAAGGATACAATAGACCTTAAATCAGTTTGGGGTTCAAGGGCCTGGCAGGTACAAGGCACTGAGGCTTTGCACCGTGCATGTCTCATCCCGAATCATATGTTGTTTCTAAATGAAACGATTTCCCAGACCACATGCTTTGGATTGGCTACTTCTAAAAAGTTAAACGCTCCTTCTTTCCCGGAGTTGGAGGAATATGATGGTTGGAGTAATTTTACTCAGTTGTCCATTAGAGAATTACAGACTCTAATTCTTAATTCCTCCTTTAACATTTCCAGTATGAATCCTAAGGGTTGGCTGCTTTGGCACCTTAGTGCTGATTCTTGCCAACATAGATTTTTGAATTTAACTGACGGTTTTACAACTGTTAGATCTGATCCCCGGTTTAACTTGGGTCATACTGTCAGCTCTTATTCTGTAGGCAAATTGTGTCAAACTTGGCTGAAACATTCAACTTTACCTGCGGTTAAGAATCACCTATCTAAACTAAATGCAGACGTGGACTTGAATGATTTCATTAAAGGCCCGGCTAGTGGCAGGTCGAAAAGGTGGTTATATGGGGTTTACAATGAAATTTGGAAACTTTCACAAATAGAGGCTGCTACGCGCCTTAGGGCTATTGATCAAGCGAATCTTGAGAAAGTGCTTGCAGTTGTTGACAATAGCATTAATGTGCTTTCCTCTAGAATTTACACATTGGATAATATTGTGTCGTCAGTTGTCGATATTGTGCATGAAGTGTCAGTATTATACCATGGTCAGAATCAATTACGATTAATCATGCAGTTTGCATGGACCCTTCAAACTCTAAAAATGGGTAAAGTTCCCTGGGGGTACATGAACGTGTCTTCTTTATTTGCACCGTTTAATTTGACTGACAAACAACGCTTGCTTTCAATGCGTGATGCTTCCTTTTTTATGTTACATATTGAAAGGTTGGAATCTTTACCTTTTTCCGTGGCAGAAGCCACTGCTGCAACGTGGCTTATCCACGGTTTGATACCACTGCCTTTTGCTTTATATAAATTTTCAAATTGTATGAAATATGTACCCATAGGTCGTTATGAGCCTTTAGGTAGCGGTTTCCTCCATGAAGTCTGGTTGCTTCCATACACATACAGATGTTTTAAGGATGACCAGGAAGTTTATCTGACTGGGGAGGAGTGTACTGAGACGCCAGATCATTCTTTAATGTGTAGACACATACAGTTACACGGTTCATGCAACAGGGACCGACCGAATATGGCTTGCGTTTTGCAAGGCACGCCTGTTCATGCTATCATCCCCACGTTTAAATTATTAGAGAATGGTAGTTATTTAATGCTCAATAATGAGGACTGTTGTGGGTTAATTAAAGGTATAGCTTTCATCGTAACAGTAAGTGAGCGGGTTATTTGCTGCAGAAATGTGCTTTATCCTCCCACACGTGAACATAGGGAGTATTCCATCTGGCCACAGATACCAACCTTGGGAGCAGAATTCAGCGGCATGGCAAGAATAAGGGCTCTTTTGTCCCAGAAAGAGGTGGCCTTGAGCTCGGCCCGTGAAACTTTCGTGCTTCACATTACAAACACCCGTACAGAGGTTCAGGCTCTTTTGAATACTGATTTGCCTTTGCATTTCGGAGCGATGGTTCGAACTATCTTTAACGCATCCTCCACAAAAGGCCTAGCACATTTTTTTAAAGTTGTTAGCAGTGGTCTCGTGACTTCCTTTGAAAAGATTTTTGGAGTCATCCCTGCTTTCTTCCATTCTATTTTTTCATCCTTGTTTGGAGGGTTCCCATTTTTACTTGCATTAGCAGCTGGCGCTCTAGTGGTTTTCTGTCTTTTTAAATATGGATGTCCTTCCTGTGCAAGACCCGGCGCAACAGCTACTGACGCAGTTTCGCAACCGCATGCTTGAATATTATGGCACACTGCCGTTGGCGACATTGAGCACGGCATATGGATTATCTTTTCGATTCTCCTATTTCACCTGTGTTTAGCCTGTATTTCACTGCCTGACCTGTGATTTCCATTGGGCCATTGATTTGTGTCTCTGCGGACCGGTTTCTCCTGACGTCGATTTTAATCAGCTGATGAGTCCTATCATTGCTCACGAGTTGGTTTGTTCTGACGAGAGGATTATGGCCTTAGCAGTGGCACATGGACCAATTGGTCCCTGGGATATATTGTCGGCAGCACGGAATTTCTTGGAACTAAGTTTTCTTGAAAACCCACCGAGCTGTCCTCTGATGGTTATAGAGGATCCGGTGATGGGAGAACACGTATGTTCTTTTCAACTTTTGAATTGGATGGCTGATCTGTTTTCAGATGAGGACAGTGATTTCCTATTGGAGGCTGTTGCTACTTACTTTGCATATACAGTTTTGTCATAGACACTGTCTCGGATTGACATGCTGATCAATAGCATTTCATTGATTTTATTGACTTGTCACATTTTTTATTATTTCCTTGCCTATTGGCTTGAGCCACATTATATTTTTGGGCTATTTTTTGGCATTAATTTTTAATGTTTAGTTTGGGATCATGCTCGTTTACTGTTGAGTTCTGCTCTCATGTGATGGCACTTCTGTTATCATATTTAGTCCGTTCTCGGATCAAGGGGGGGTGTCATGTAGCTCCTGAATATCCTTATATCGTGTTAAGTTAGCATAGGTACATTTGAGGTTTAAACGCCATTTTCCATTCTTGCAACTTCTGCACACGACACTTAATTGTTGACTTAGCTTTCAACCTAGTAGTTTGCCGTGGTTTATGTGAGAATAATATGTTATTGCTCTGATATCAGCTTTGCTTAATAAACTATGTCTGCACGAAGAGTGCTGAAGTTTCAGGAACAACACGATATGGAATTGTTATGAGGTCTGATCTCCACGCCTTCATAGTCATAACACAAGTGCAGCCTTTGCCAACTCTGGCTTCAGGCGGGATTGATATTGCTTTGCATGAGGCACATAGAAACACTTGATGCGGTGCACATGCAGAGAGAGCTGGTGTATGCTGATGTGATTGCTTCATGCTAGGACACTAAGGTATGGGCCCGCCCTAAAACAACCCAAAGAGACCTTCTTAGCTAATAATATAATATATGTGTTAGGGAGGGTGAGATATAAGTGTTGTTAACTCTTATTCATTACAGTATGTTAACATGCTGTCACCATTCGCTTTTTATGTCTTAGTAACTATGCTGGTAATTTTGCTACTGATAATAAGTATACTTGTATTATCTAAGATACTGCGCCTGAGAAGACGGCATTAGTAAATCAACATTTCAAATGCACATGTGTCTTCTTTACTCCATGTTCTGGTTTGTAATGATAATATAACGAAAGAGTGTTCATGAGTTACACGTACCCTGAGGTACTGTAAGTTCATGTTCTGGTTGGTCTAAACATTGGGAGTTTGATATGTCCAATGAGACACTGTAGCTAGCTCGGTAAGGGGTGAGTTGGGTACTAAGGTGTGTTTTGGGTCACCCTAATTCGCCGAGGTTCCACTCCTCTGTGCACAGTTCTGTGTGAGAACAGAAACCCTGCGACAGGTTTAAATCCTCTAAACCCTTACCATGCGACAATGCAGCACACACCATCTGCCACACATGCACATGCTGCACACTTCTTCCTTACATATACACAAGCAAGTCTCGACCTACAATACGTCCTAGCAGCACACTACCACCTTCTACATAAGCATTTAGCACATAGCGCCCTTTGTGAACACATGGAAGTTCAATAATCATAACCAGAACACAGCCAGCTATGATGCATGAAAGCAGCTTATTTCATACAGGCATATAGCTCACATTTCTCTAGTACGAACACATTGCACTTCTAAACACTCTTGCCTCCTACAGCCCCAAAACGATGTTACATGGTGTGAAATAAGCTTTCCTGGTTTACAAGTAGCACACAGAATCCTAAAATCCTACCAAATACAGAGTAGATATATACATTCTCTTCAGGTGACTGTATGTAGTGTCCTTCAATCCCTGCAATGTACACATGCGGTACAGGACCTCGCTTAGTGTCCACATGCATCACACTCTTCAATTCTTACACAAACGCAGTGCAATTCCACTGTACACTTGTATTACACTGTCTCCGATAGAAACATGCACATACTAATTCTTTGTGCTGCATATTACCATGCCACATAGGCAAGCAAATAGTGCACTGCAATAAACCCTTACACAACACTTAATATTTCACTATACTAATTCGCACTAATCCATTATGGGTTCCGAAGTAGCGTGCTACTCGCCGAAAAAGCACTTCAACACCTCATCTGGGGTAGCAAGCGCTAGATAAATGCAAACCTTTTTCCCTCCTTCTGTCCATCCACCATACTTCTCTAACTAAATAATGACTAACATATACACCACTCAAATTACTTTCATATTTCAATATACTAATTCACCACTAATACTTTATGGGTTACGGAGTAGAGTGCTACTCTCTGAAAAAGCAATTGGGCGCCCCGTCCCAGGGGTAGTAAGCACAATATAAATGCATTTACAATATACATGTGCAGCAAATAGTCCTATGCACACAGACAATATACATACTGCTTCCATGTGCTCCACCTACACTACACGCATAGAACATTTATTTTCAATATGCACAGGCACATAGTTCCTGACAGTCTCCCATGCAGCAAACTACCCCTTCTACGTTCAAATCGATCGAGCAGTCCCTGTCCATATTCACATGCAGCTCACTACCACCTATACGCATGTAAAGCAGCAATTAGTTCTCTACTATAACATCTGCAGCTCACCTTTTCCTTACATATAAGTGTGTGACCGCTCAGCCCTCCACAGGGCTTGGTCGCCCCACTCACTGCTGCCGCTCCTGCCTGCCTTTGCCGCCTCCTGCCTGCAGATTCCTTCGCTCGCTGCCCGCTGCTCCTGGGAATTTCCCGCTGCTCCTGGGAATTTCCCGCTGCCCGCTGCTTCTTGGAAATTCCCGCCGCTGCCTCCCTGCGGCCCCGCCCCCCTGTGATTCCATTCGCCGCCCCGCTCCCGCCACCCAGCTGCTCCTCCCTCCCGGCTCCTTACTTATGACGCCCCCAGAGCGTCCGCGCAGCAGACGCGCGCAGCGGGAGCGCCGATTGAGCGCCGAAGGTGCGCCAAAGGTAAGCCCGTCTGCGCCCGTCCGCGCCTGGACCGCGCCCAGCGCCAGGACCACTGGCCCTCCCCGCCGAGGAAAAACGACCCGACTGACCTACGACGACGCCACTCTCAACGCACTCAATGCCGGCCGGACCCACACCTGCTGCCGAGCCACCCCGAGACGCACCCTTCACCTGCAAGTTGACCTGCCTCCGAACCTGCCCCGCACCCGCCAAGACAAACACCAGCAGCAACCACCTCAAGTGCATCCTGATCAACACCCGCTCCGTCCACAGACACGCCGTGGAACTCTGGAACCTCCTCGACGCTACATCACCGGACGTCGCCTTCCTCACGGAAACCTGGATGAACGCCTCCTCTGCACCCGACATCGCCATCCCGGACGGGTACAAGATCATCAGGAGGGACCGCATCAACCAGACCGGAGGTGGCATCGCCATCGTCCACAGGAACACCATCCGCATCACGACCGACGCCAAGGACTCCTTCGCCGCAGCTGAACATCTCCACTTCCAGATTCACACCGACCCAAAGACGACCCTCAGAGGCACCCTCGTCTACAGACCCCCGGGACCACGCACACAATTCAGCGAAGACATCACAGACTTCATCAGCCCGCACGCCCTCCCCTCCACTGACTACATCCTCCTCAGGGACCTCAACTTCCACCTGGAGAACAACAAGGCCCGCAACACCACCGCCCTGCTGGAAAACCTCGCCAACCTATGACTCAAGCAACTGGTCAACACCCCCACCCTCTACGCCGGCCACACGCTTGATCCCGTCTTCTCTTCCAGCAAGTACATCACCTTCAGCCACGCCACCGGACTCCACTTGACCGACCACAGCTGCGTCCACTTCAGCTTCAAAAGATCCACGACCCACCACCACCCGCAAAAGGTACCTCACAGGAATTGGAGCAAGATCACCGTAGACCAGCTCACCACCTCCCTCAGCCAGAGCCCACCCGCCAACACAACGGACCCCAACGAAGCCGCCCGCAACTTCACACAGTGGCTGACCGCCTGCGCCGACGACCTCGCGCCACTAAAGAACCCTCTCAGCAGACCCAGAAGCAAGAAGGCATCCTGGTTCACCGACGACCTCAAGGACTCCAAGAAGACCTGCCGCACCCTCGAGAAAGCCTGGCTCCTCGACCGGACCACCGACAACATGACCGCCCTCAAACACGCTACCCGCAAGCACCACCAGCTCATCCGCACCACCAAGAAGAAATCCCTGAAGGAACGACTGGACAACAACGCCCACGACAGCAAAGAGCTCTTCACTATCGTCAAGGAGTTCTCCAACCCCAGCACCGGCACCAACGACATCACTCCGTCACAAGACCTCTGCGACTCCCTCGCCTCGTTCTTCCACCGCAAGATCGCCGACATCCACAACAGCTTCGGCCCCCCACCCACGCACCCAACCGTCGAACCAACGCCCCCCACCGCCACCCTTCACACCTGGACCACGGTGACCACCGAAGACACAGCCCGCACGATGAACACCATCCACGCCGGATCACCGACCGACCCCTGCCCACACCACGTCTTCAACAAGGCCGACTCCACCATCACACCCCAACTCCGGAACATCATCAACGCCTCCTTCAACACCGCCACCTTCCCGGAGACCTGAAAGCACGCCGAGATCAGCGCCCTCCTGAAGAAACCTACAGCGGACCTCACCGATCTCAAAAACTTCCGCCCCATCTCGCTCCTCCCTTTTCCTGCTAAAGTCATCGAGAAGATCGTCAACAGACAGCTGACCGCCTTCCTCGAGACAAACGGATCCCTCGACCCCTCGCAGTCCGGCTTCAGAGCCAACCACAGCACCGAGACCGCCCTCATCGCAGCCACCGACGACATCCGGACCCTGCTCGACAAGGGGGAAACAGTGGCCCTCATCCTCCTGGACCTCTCCGCTGCGTTCGACACGGTCTGCCACCACACCCTAGTCCAGCGCCTCAGCAACATCGGTATCCAAGAGAAGGCACTGGAGTGGATCATCTCGTTCCTCGCCGGAAGAACACAAAGAGTCCGCCTCCCCCCGTTTCGCTCCGAGGCCACCGAAGTCATCTGCGGCGTCCCGCAAGGATCTTCACTCAGCCCCACCCTCTTCAACATCTACATGGAACCTCTCGCAGCCATCGCACGCCGGCACAACCTCAACATCATCTCTTACGCCGACGACACCCAGCTGATCCTCTCCCTCACCAGAGACCCCGACACCGCCAGAACCTGCCTACACGAAGGGATGAAAGACGTCGCCGAGTGGATGAAGGACAGCCGCCTGAAACTGAACTCGGACAAGACGGAAGTCCTCATCCTGGGATCTTCGTCCTCCGCCTGGGACGACTCCTGGTGGCCCCCAGCCCTGGGCACCGCACCCAAGCCAACCGACCACGCACGGTACCTGGGCTTCATCCTGGACCCCTCCCTCTCGATGACCAGACAAGTCAACGCCGTCTCCTCATCGTGCTTCAACACCCTGCGTATGCTTCGCAAGATCTTCCGCTGGATCCCGACCAAGACCAGGAAGACTGTCACCCAGGCACTCGTCACCAGCCGACTGGACTACGGAAACACCCTCTACGCCGGAACCACAGCAAAGCTACAGAAAAGACTCCAGCGCATCCAGAACGCCTCCGCCCGACTCATCCTGGATGTCCCCCGACGCAGCCACATCTCCAGCCACCTGAGGAACCTGCACTGGCTCCCCGTCGACAAGAGGATCACGTTCCGGCTCCTCACCCACGCACACAAGTCTCTCCACGACCTGGGCCCCAAGTACCTTAACGACCGCCTGACCTTCTACACGCCCACCCGCCAGCTACGGTCCACCAGCCTCGCCCTCGCAGCCGTACCACGCATCCGAAGAGCCACCGCCGGAGGAAGATCCTTCTCTTACCTGGCTGCCAAGACTTGGAACTCCCTCCCCATCCACCTTCGGCTGACCCAGGACCATCTCGCCTTCAGGAAACAACTCAAGACCTGGCTGTTCGAGCAGTAGCATACCCCTCCCCCCAAGCGCCTTGAGACCCTCCCGGGTGAGTAGTGCGCTATACAAAAAAATATATATATACACCAGTAGCACACATTCCTCTATAATCACAAACGCAGCACACTACTTTACATTTCCTCATGAAGCACACAGGCCCTCACCATCACACATACAAGCACCCTAGCTTATTTTATATACACGCATGACAGCTAGCTCCTTCCATTTCCAAATGCAGTGCACCGTTTCGTATACACATAAGTGACACTGCCCTACTTGATGCTACAATGTAGCTCTGTACCCCCATCCTGCTGTATACCTGTAAAGCACTACACACTTCAACGTGGAGGCACGTGTTGCTGACGGCCATCTTTCAAGTATAGCTTTACTAAAACTATTCCAAAATGATCGCCTGCAAGTTTCCACCAATGCATGTGGACGGATGTCCAATTTTGGAATGCTTTGGCCACACATTATGACAAATCAAACAAGCACTGGCAAAGCCAACAGGTATGTGACTGTATATTAAAGACGAGACCTACTGGCTTTGTCAAAGCTTGTTTTTAACTGAATAGGTTCCGATGTTGGGCCTCCAGTGCTGGAGTATTCTTGCCAGTTCTAGAGGAACATTATAATCTCAGGCTGTTCAGGGATCTGTTCCCAAGCAAAGCTGTAGACGGGTCCCGGCTAGTCTATTATTTCCAGCACCCATTTACAACATGTATGTGGAGCCACCCAAAAAAATGTTCAATGTGCACTTACATTGTCAACATCTGTAGTAATAGAACAATCTTTTCTGGATACAAGGGACTTCTGTACTACTGTCTCACTTTTCACTGGCCGTGCGGCACCGTGGGCAGCAGCTGCCATAAGCTGGCCTTCCATCAGAACATAGGCAGAGCATGACACAAATCGGGTGCTTATCACCAGGGCACAAGTCGGGGGTACACGCAGGTACACAGCGCCCACCCACTATTTTCACAGGGTGGACGCCGTCCCCCTTCCAAGAAGTTGGGCCCCACAGGAATATGTTGAGCTTGTCCCAGTGTCATTTTCAGACATTAACACGTTACACAGCTCCTGTAGCGGTGTATTAGCGCTACTCATCCTAATGCAGAGTTTTAGTGAGGTCACTTGCTGTGATGCCACGCGTCAAGACGTCATGTGCTGTGTTGGCATGCGTCATGGTGTCACTTGCAAACTGCCAAACTTGGTCAGTCCCCCCCACTTCTTTTTATAGGACTTGTGCCCCGCTACCCAGAAACCGGTCCCAGGATGCTCGTTTCCGGTTCAGGGAAGACCTGGCTTGGCAGTTCAGGCTGGACTGTTCCCATGAGGCACAGGGTCAAGACTGATTTGCATATAGCTGGGTCTATACTGAGGTGGCGAAGTGAGCTAAAGAAGGATCTTGGATTCAACCAGATGTGACTTGGGTGACTGTCTGAAAAGATTCAGCGCTCCGTCCATCATCTCCTTGCGTTGGCTTTATTTGCCCAAGTTGGCAGGGCATGCCCAGACGTGGGTCCCTTACTCACTTTGCCACTGGATTCAAGTTGGCCTGTCTGATGAAGGGTCCCAGAAACCAGTCCCAGGATGCTTGTTTCCGGTTCAGGGAAGACCTGGCTTGGCAGTTCAGGCTGGACTGTTCCCATGAGGCACAGGGTCAAGACTTATTTGCATATAGCTGGGTCTGAACTGAGGTGGCAAAGTGAGCTAAAGAAGGATGATGGATTCATCCCAGATCTGTGACTGGGGGAAGAGTGTCTGAAAAGTTTCAGCCCTCCGTCCATTATCTTCTTGTGACTGCGTATCACCCCCAGCAGAGGCGTGCCCAGCAGCTAAACGCAGAGGGGTTCTTCGTCCGGTGTACGCCAGGATATAGCGCACTGTATCAAAGAGATTTCTCAATGAGTCACCAGGGGTTCCCTATAAGAAATCCTTTTCCACTCACTGATATGGTCAATGGGCCAGCATTATAAGTAAGGCTCCCTGTTTTCCGTTTTTACTGATTTTTACAGATAAATACAGACAGAAAACCATTTATTTTTTGTCTGTATTTATTTTTAAATGTGGATAAAAACGAAAATTGGGTGTTTTTAAAGTGATTCTAAATTCACTTTGACATGACTGCAAGACCAATAACTGTGTGGATTGATAGGTAAGGGAGGTTAAAAAAGAAAGGAATTTTAGTAAAGAGGCTTTAACAGCAGTAGATATGCACAAGGCTAATACTAAAATGTGCACGTATTCATATATGTGCAT
Organism: Lissotriton helveticus; assembly: GCF_964261635.1. Taxonomy (NCBI): domain Eukaryota; kingdom Metazoa; phylum Chordata; class Amphibia; order Caudata; family Salamandridae; genus Lissotriton; species Lissotriton helveticus. The sequence continues at coordinate 407,487,120 of NC_136063.1, read as the reverse complement.
TGATTTATCTTCTACAGGTGTTCATTTCACTGAAACCTGGCAGGCATTCAAGCATGACTGCATATTTATTGGTTAAATAAATATGGAAATATACCAGTTTCAGTTTAAGTTTTTTCACAAAACCCATAATAAATATGGATAAATACAGATAAAATTGACAATAAATAAATATGGATAAGTACAGACGGAAATGCCAAAAAAATAAATACCATAAAACCGGGAGCCCTAATTATAAGGGACTTCAGGAAGCATACGTGTTCGACGGCGTGTCCTTGAGCCAAACATGAAACGACGGACACCACTAGGTAGAGGAATAAATAAAGGGTAACAAAGGGAATGAAACACTTTCTTTCGACAAGTGTTCTGGCCTCTCGCTCACAATTGCTAATCCCGATGTAGCCAACATAACCCTTCATCCTCATTCGGTTAACTATTGTTTAACTCGATAATGCCAACCCCATCTGTGTACAGTGCTGCGAAACAGCAGAAACTCAAAGAGCAAGCGCTATAGTAAAATGTGTCATCGTGAACGATTGCTGGCATAGAGCTGTGGCATGTCATAGACCTCTTCATTCAAGTAATACGTTAAATCCATAGGGTTCCAGTAAACAGAAATTACGGGAAAAGCAGTATACTTCACTCAAACATATTACGTAGCTGGTCCGCGTGGGCCAATCTGGTCATGACAATGATTTATTTTAGAATGCTCTTCAAAACACCTTAATTATATTGTTGGCCTATTCAGGAGTCAGTTACATCCATTATCGAGTTATTGGAGAACATTCCATTCCCGGATGCTCACGGTTCAACGATGAATAAATAATATTTCAAAGCCGGATTGAAGGAACTCTGCATTGACGTCGTTTTTAATTCCGTTTGTATTGACGGTTTTATAGGTGTATGCTTTCGGGTAACGTTTCAATGGAGTGCTCATAAAATGTGGTGTAATGAGGCCGACCAGCAGCTCCGCTGCCCCTGAATGAGCGCCTTGCATTATTCAACAGGCCACCGTGCGGCACTGCGCATGCGCAGCTCTCTGGAGCTGCGGATCCCGTGTCTGTCCAGAGAGGAGGTATCGCAGTGCCCAGGATCACACGGGTCAGTGACGAACAGAGGATCAGCCCCTCTGACGGTTAGACGAGAGATCCCTCCACCCCCCCGCGGGCACGCGTAACGGCGGATTTTCTCTCTCTCAGAAATAGGTCACCAAATTTACTGGTACAGTAGCTTAATCCAAAAGCGCATTAACTATGCAACCGATGGCAGGAATTTGAACTCATTCTGTCATTACAGTGAAATTACAAGTCTTGATTTTCCAGGCACAGGGAAATGACTGCGACTTAATGTGCAACTCCTTGTAGGAGCCTAGAACATTCTCCTAAATAAGGCGCAGGCTCGTGCAGCTTGGCCTGCGTCGAACTCAGTTGTGTCTCAGAAGTGCTTCTTATCCAAATGCGTGAAAGGCTGAAGGCATAATGTAAATGTGTTCAAAGTTTTGCATTATGGATGGTGACCTCGATTCAAATGAAATGGACATGCCTACGATCTGAAATAAAAAACAAAAAGCACTAAGTAAACAAGGACCTTCAAGTTCTGAGCTATAGCAGAAAAAATGAACTCGGGCTCTATGAGGCCCTCTATTCCTGTCCTTCACCAACTGTCTCAAACCAGAGCCGCACGTCAACATCCCCAGTACCAGGGCTTTAAGTGGGATGAAAAAACTGAGGGGTCTCTCAAGCGGGCGCGGCCAATGTCATTAAGGGCATGGCTTAAAAACACGTAAGCTATACATTTGTGCTTAGCATAGTGTGTCGCCCTGCTGGTATTTTGCTGCTTCTGTCATTCCATCCAGCTATATCATACAAGTAACATCATACCTACAACAAGTCAGGACTATTGGCTTGGTCAATGGTTGTTAGCTGCATTTGATAAATAAGCAGCAACTACGGCTTGTATAGAATATTGAAACAGCTTCCACATAAAGCCCTGGTGACACCAGGACAAAGTTGCTGCTTTTGAGTTCTGAAAAGAGAAGAGAAATCCGAACATGACTCTTTAAAGGATTTCCTTTACCCTATAATGCTCAAGAAAATCCTACCGCCTGTGCCAGGGCACAAAACCGAGTCCGATAGAGACCCGTTACGAGGCCCCCTTTAAAACAAGCATTTACAATGCAATGGTTTTGCCTTTGTTAAAGTTAGAGCTATTGGCATTGCTCTTGACATTATATTTATTTATGTTTTTTTAACATAAATAAATGGCATTGCCATTTACAATGCCACTAGCTTTATCTCTCGCAAATGACACACACAAACACACACAGAGCCCCCCCACACACACACCCATACAGAGCCCCCCCACACACACCCACACAGCCCCCCACACACACAGCCACACAAAGCTTCCCACACACACAGCTACACAGAGCCCTCCACACACACCCACACAGCACAAGCAGGCAACAGGGGCACACGGAGTGTAGAAACATTATATTACGTTCTGGACCCCGAAATTCTTCACTGCTCCTCACTGCAGAACAAAGGACGTACGGTGGTTGGATAGCGCGGTAGCACACCCCCAGTATTATTACCCCTATCAGGACATGAGACCAATTAAATTCCTAAATTTGCTAAGCTGTGAACACCTGACAACAAACAACGCTCTGAGCAGGGGTGGGATCCCAAAACTTCATGAACAATGTTTTCTCTCAAAATAATGTACAACATGCACTGTGAGAAAAGTCATCGACTCTGGGCACAGCAGTCAACAAATTAATAAATATCGCTCTTTTCCACAAACAAAGTAAAGATGTGCCGCCCAAAGTCAACCAAATCTTCGCAATGCTGAAATAAAGGATAAAAACGAGAGGAAGGAAGAAACTGACCAACCAAACTTTGTAGTGTAGAACAGAAAGACTGGAACGGCACATCAGAGGGATCTGGGTTGCCAAAAGATCAACCTAGCAGCCTGGTTCTGTACTAGCTGCAGTCTTCTGGTGAGATACAGTGGTATGCCAAAGTATAGAGAATTGGCACAGTCTAAATGAGAGATCACCATGGCTAAGACAGCCTGTATTAGTGCTTCTCTCGTGAGGAGTCTGCTGATCTTCCGAGACATCAGGTTCTGTTCTAATGTGCTACAGATGTTATTGCAACAAACAGGACCTTACTGTGCTCCCACAGCCTGCCTGCCTCTCACCTGGATGGTAGGAGGCCATCTCTTCCCCCGTGATGAATATGTATTTCACCGCGTACATAAAGTTTGCACCAACAGGGAAAGTAATTTATTTTCTATTAACCTCTGTGGTAAAGGTCCAATTTACTGGGAAGCATGGTCGTCCTTCCCTGTTCGAGGGTGATCGCTGCTTGGAGATTACTCAGTCTACAGATCATTCTCAAAATACATCCATCTTTTGATTCTATGGCAACGGTAACAAGTCATCAGGTTAACGCTTTAAAAAGTCCTTGGCACAGCAAAATGAAGAGTAATTCTCGTTCTCGGCGAGAACAGAACAATTACATCGCTGTGTTTCCGATTTCATTGACCACACACGGGCTTTTTCTGCTCACATCCATTCTGGAAAATGATTTCCTTAAAACGCTGCCCCTCGGTGACGTTGGCAAAATGTATCGGTCTATCACGTCAAAATTCTGCAATAAAGTTGCAGCCTGAATATGATGCATATTGATTTTTAGAATAAAGCTCCTCCCTTCGTAATCTCCAAAGCAGTCTAAGAAGCACTATAAAATGTAGAAAATGAATATTCACTGAAGGTATACTCACAAAGCTTTCCCTTCGTTAAACCAGTTATCAACTGGATTAATTTAACTCGTCAACCTTAGTAACGATATTTTTAACGTCAAGAGAAGTGGGTTACATTTATTAGGAAACTGACGATCATACGGGATGATAAATGTTACATACACCTGCCATACATACCACGTGTGTGTACATATATAAGATATAGATATATGTATGTGTGTGTGTGTGGGGGGGGGGGGTATATGTGTATATATACAAGAAAATGCACATACATTTATATAAAAAATATAAATACGGTGATATATAGGCATATTTAAACGTGTAGTAAAATATGAGCACAGACATTAATTTCCAGATCGCTTATTAATAGATGATACACCGTTCCCTCCCCTTGTCATGACGATAAGGATTAACAGATGTACAAAGGGCAACAGAATACCAATTTTCACTGAAAGCAATCATTCTATCTGCTGAAGGACAGGGCTGCTCGACTGGAGCCAGGCAGGGTGATTTTCGAAGTTCCCTCCTGCACAGAGAGTGCCCCGGCAGCTACAATCACACACACAAGGTGCCCCTTAACACAACAGAGGAGAGCAGGTCGGCTTACACCCAAAGATGACCCGTCTTTGAAAATTCCACATGAAGGCACACGGCGGAGACGGAGCCACCCGGAATCGAGGCATGCGTCACCTGGGATGTCAAAGCTTTATTTATGGGCCATTACCGGGCACCGAGGTTACATGAAAACAAAATGATGGCCGCGTCAGCAGTACAAATGAGCTTTCTGCAATTTAGTGTTATTGCACGTTTCTGTGCAGTACCAAGGCACAGGCAGCGCGATAAATATTTAAAAATGCCGGAATGTTACCCGGGCTCGATACAGTTAACAAATGGAACAGTTAATAACACCAACCTGTCATTAGCACTGAAAGCAATCATTCTATCTGCTGAAGGACAGGGCTGCTCGACTGGAGCCAGGCAGGGTGATTTTCGAAGTTCCCTCCTGCACAGAGAGTGCCCCGGCAGCTACAATCACACACACAAGGTGCCCCTTAACACAACAGAGGAGAGCAGGTCGGCTTACACCCAAAGATGACCCGTCTTTGAAAATTCCACATGAAGGCACACGGCGGAGACGGAGCCACCCGGAATCGAGGCATGCATCACCTGGGATGTCAAAGCTTTATTTATGGGCCATTACCGGGCACCGAGGTTACATGAAAACAAAATGATGGCCGCGTCAGCAGTACAAATGAGCTTTCAGCAATTTAGTGTTATTGCACCAGCCAGCGGTGGGACACAAAGCGGACCCCCTCTTCGGTATGTGACCAGCGAGCGCCGGTTCCCAGCTGTAAAACACATCAGCAGAAAGCTGCAGGGGCAATGCGGGCAGCAATAAAAACATTCGAGCAGACTGCAGCCAGCGGTGGGACACAAAGCGGATCCCCTGTATCCCCCCGCAGGGGCTCAAGAGCCTCCGTGGATCTCCCAGGCATCCCGTAACCGGCACACAAAGCCAACACATCAGCAGAAAGCTGCAGGGGCAATGCGGGCAGCAATAAAAACATTTGAGCAGACTGCAGCCAGCGGTGGGACACAAAGCGGACCCCCTGTATCCCCCCGCAGGGGCTCAAGAGCCTCCGTGGATCTCCCAGGCATCCCGTAACCGGCACACAAAGCCCGGCCATGCGGGCGGCCTAGCGCCCCTAAACATAGCCCCGGCCACGAGGAGGAAGACAGGTTGGGGCAGGGGCTCGGAGGGTAGGGGAGGAGGGAAAAAAACAAACAAATAAATCGACTCACCTGCACCTTGCGACGGCGGCACTTCTCGATCGGTCTGGGAGGCGAGCAGCGACAGGCTGGGCAGCCCAGACAGAGCGGCAGGTTGGAGAGGCACTTCTCCGGTCTCCCCGCGGGCGCCGCCATAGTGCTTGCCGTCTTCCTCTCCTTCTTCCCCGGGCTGCGGGGGGCGGGCACTTCCGGCCGGCCGCGCTAGGATTGGCCGGCCGGCCAGTCACGGGGTTAGGAGAGACGCAGAAGTGCCGGCAATGCCGGACCAGACACGGGGGCGTTCCCGGCGTCCCGTGACGTCGGCAAAAGGCAAAGAATGTCAGGAACGCCCCCGTGTCTGGTCCGGCATTGACGGACAGGCCCCTCGTCCAATGGCAAGGCTCCGTTTACGGAGCCAGCCAATCAATGACGAGGGCCGACCCAAAGCACCCTACAGTTCTCAACAGGATTTCGCCTGCGCGAAAAAGCTGCGGAGAGCGCAGCTTTCGCTAGGCAAAACCTAAAAACTGCCGGTGCTCAGCATCGGTGAGACCCGGCTCACTTAAAGCCCTGGCTCAATTAAAGCGCTGCCCAGTACTCCACTTTTTGACTTGGGGCAAGGCACAAGGCAAGCGCTGATGATTACGATTGGTGGTCCAAGACACAAGCTAGCATTTAATTCCAATCAGGGCCGGCTTTAGGGCAGTGGGCGCTGACCTGTGGAGGGGGGCAGTGGGCGCTGACCTGTGGAGGGGGGCGCTGACCTCTGGAGGGGGGGGGTGCTGACCTGTGGAGAGGGGGGCACTGACCTCGAGGGGTGCTGTTTAGTAATAACTGATGATTTAAGAGATGAGGGACACTCTTGCCCGGTGGTAGTGAGCGAATCCGAGGAGGTGGTCATGTCATGTAGGGGCGCCAAAAATGATTGTCGCTCCGGGCGCCACCAACGCTATAGCCAGCCCTGATTCCAATTGAATAACCAAATTATGACCTATTATACTTTATAAAAAATGTTTTATTGCTCATCGCCTAGGAAAAAATGTCCACCAAAGCGGATTCTTAAAAATGTCCACCAAAGCGGATTCTTTTTCACATACATGTGGCAGCGCCGTCAGAACCATAGGTTCGTCTCTTGAGGGGGTTCTTAACATTCTTCAGAGAACCCTGCCAGCCTTTTTCATCCCAATGGGAACACTTAAATACCCTCCAAAAGGGCGATCATATCCAGCAAAGATTTCTCAACTCGCAGGTTTTTATGTTTTTTTTTTTTTTTTTAGCGAACGAACAGTCTGCAAAAGGCATTTATTCCCAGGACCATATTAAAATAAAAAAGCATACACTTAGAACGCATATTTCATGTTCATAACTGTCAGATAGTCCCCAAGAAATGAAAATGGATGCCTTTTTCACGATTAGTCTATTCACCCAAAAATATATAAAATCTGTATTGAAGGAAACTTCAATACATTAGAGACAGCTTAAAATAAATCTAGGCTCTGTCCTCTGGAGGGAAAAAAATGGCAAACTGATCAGGGTAGTGACTGGAAAGGAGCGGCTCACAGACTTTGTTAATGGCCAATCTGAGTAAGAGGTCGGACTCACAAGCAAGATGACAAGCGAAACATTTACTTTTTGCGGTTGGTCTGTGCGCCCATCACCATATATATGAAGATTTTCTTACAGTACTTTAAGTGAATGTGGCATTCGGCTCCTTCAGCAAACTGAGTGCTTTTACAAAACAAGCCCATCTTAAACTGGGCTTTCCTACATTCCTTTTGGCCATGTAAAAGAATGAACAGCACGGTGAAGTGTTTCAATGACTACCTGAAAACACCCACAGGGCAGCAGGAGACACTACTCATGGTCGACAACCAAAATCATCTATATAACCAGGAGAATTTTCCTAAAATCCAATGAATTCGCTCAAACGAAGGGTCTCGAACGTATCAGGCGCAGTAACTTGAGGCAGAGATGGCAGGTCGCCAGGCCCTGTCCACACCAAGCACCACCGCTAGCTGCTGCAACCCTCTTGGGAATATAACATTACACGAGATCTGCAAAGCAGCGCCTTGGAGGTCTGTACAGACCATCAACACACCCTGCGTGGAATGCGAGGTCCGGGCAGATATACGAGGGGCCGTCCTCATTTCACTTTCTATTTTTATTTAAGTACACCCTTATTCCTCTGCCGGCGTCGGTGCCAGCCATGATACCACAGCTAGTGGAATTCGTGAACACGTCCCTGCCCCATCAAAGAATGTGCACGTGCCTTCAAGGAATAGAAACAGATCAGACGTCCTGCCAGAAAAGGTAGTTCTAGGTAACATTACGCAGAACAAGAATAAAACAAGAATTGTCAAAGCCAATAGGTGCAGCTTTGGCAAGCCATGCAGCACTTTTTTTACTTCACTTGATAAAAACAAGTGGTCCAGCAGCTGAGAAACACCAGGTCTGCACCAAAGTGCACTCCTTTCAGGTAGCTGGGCACATGTTAACAGGGCAAATGCCATCAGTCACAGTGCAAGACAGCCAATAGTTGAAGTAGGCTGACTCACTACCTCATGCTGTAGGCTGTGATTGATAGAAGAAAAATGTGAATGGCACTTGAACAGTCCAGCGGAAAAAGAGGGCTGACCAAATGCTCCATTATGTATATGATTTTTGTTATCAAGATGTTCTGAAAAAACATACGGTAAAGGATCAACTGAAGCCATCTTTTCGGCCAGACCTACAGAAAATGGACACACTGACGCCCACATTTGCAGCAGCCCAACGTTCTAGAGCAGATTATCCATACACAGACCATGTGTTGCAAATCCACAGGCACGAAGAAGCAGCCCCCTTCTAAACTGGAGCAGAAAGTAAATCCACAGACCCCATGCTACTGACCACAGGCAGAGAAGCAATCACTTCTATAAGGGACCGAACACCAAAAGACTGAATGCTGCTGTCCACAGGCAGAAAGAAACGATGCACTTCTACAATAAAACTAGGTCATATACAGGCCCCATGCTGCTGTCCACAGAGAGAAGCAATCACTTCTATATCTTAACAGAATATCCACAATAAATCACATGCTGCTGTTCATAAGCGTAAAAATGCACACTGCTTCTTAACTGGAGCAGGACATCCACAGACCCCATGCAGCCATCCACAAACAGAAAGAAGCAATCCACTTCTATAATAAACCTAGACATCCACAGACCTCATGCTGCCAGCCGCAAGCAAAAAGAAGCAATCCACTTCTATAATAAACCCGGACATCCACAGACCTCATGCTGCCAGCCGCAAGCAAAAAGAAGCAATCACTCATATAATAAACTAACCATGCATACACAGGGCCCATGCTGCTGTCCACAGGTAGAGAGAAGCAATCACTTCTATAATAACCCTGGACACACATACAGAGAACCCATGCAGGGCCCATGCTGGTTTCCACAGGCAGAGAGAAGCAATCACTTCTATAATAACCCGGGACATACATACACAGGACCCATGCTGCTGTCCACAGGCAGAGAGAAGCAATCACTTCTATAATAACCCTGGACATACACAGGGCCCATGCTGCTGTCCACAGGCAGAGAGAAGCAATCACTTCTATAATAACCCTGGACACACATACACAGAACCCATGCAGGGCCCATGCTGCTGTCCACAGGCAGAGAGAAGCAATCACTTCTATAATAACCCGGGACATACATACACAGGACCCATGCTGCTGTCCACAGGCAGAGAGAAGCAATCACTTCTATAATAACCCTGGACACACATACACAGAACCCATGCAGGGCCCATGCTGCTGTCCACAGGCAGAGAGAAGCAATCACTTCTATAATAACCCGGGACATACATACACAGGACCCATGCTGCTGTCCACAGGCAGAGAGAAGCAATCACTTCTATAATAACCCTGGACATACATACACAGGACCCATGCTGCTGTCCACAGGCAGAGAGAAGGAATCACTTCTATAATAACCCTGGACACACATACAGAGAACCCATGCAGGGCCCATGCTGATGTCCACAGGCAGAGAGAAGTAATCACTTCTATAATAACCCTGGACATACATACACAGGACCCATGCTGCTGTCCACAGGCAGAGAGAAGCAATCACTTCTATAATAAACCAGGGCATACATACACAGGACCCATGCTGCTGTCCACAGGCAGAGAGAAGCAATCACTTCTATAATAAACCAGGGCATCCACAGACCTCATGCTGCCAGCCACAAGCAGAAAGAAGCAACCACTCATATAACAAGCAATTGCAATGCAATAGGTCTAGCATTTGTGAGAGTTTGAGCTTTTGGCATTGTAAATGACAATGCCTTTTTTATTTGTGTTGGTTTTAAAAACAGATAAATAAAAGGCATTGTCATGTACAATGCCAATAGCTCAAACTCTCACAAATGTGAGACCTATTGCATTGGAAATGATGGTTCTCGTAAGCAACTCCACATTGCTAGCACCAGAAAAATCTCACCATAATTGCGGCAGTGAAGGCAGGGTCATTCACGTGCTCTGAGGAGGGTGGGTCAAAAAGAAGTGTGGGGGCGGGGGGATCTTTCTTGTTTCACAGCAAGAAAGTGGAGGCATAATTAGCTGCTTCATTGATCATTTGGAGGGAGGGCAGATGACCTGCTAAATTTGGGGGATCATCCCTTAATCCAAAACTGCAGCCTAATCCTGATCAGGTGTTGAGAAGTGTTAATGCAAGCTAGCACGTTTGCAGGGTGACCCCCGTCCCTTTTCCGGTGTGATTATTCACTAGCCTGTGTTTGGTGAGGGCAGCACGCGTAGCATACCTTTTTAATGAATATAATTAAAATTAATAACTGCATGCAAGCAGTCTCTCGAACTGTTTGTTCTAATGAATTCGCAACCATTGAACACTCAACTGGCCTCAGAAATGATGCTGACTGATGAAATGTGGTTTAACACACAGCAGTTGATCGTCCCCAGAGTAATGTTTGCATGTATGATATATACCAAGTGGTATTAACATAGCAGCTGACAACATCTAGCGTCAGTCAGCAAATGCTAATGAAGCAATATGTCATATGACCGCGGACTGCAGTCACCAGCGCTGGTTGGGCCCCTGGAATGTGGTTAGGCTGGCTGTCTGTCGTGAGCGCCTGGCCACCACAGGGGCTCGTAGATGGGCTTAACGTCCGTTGTTCGAACTAGGGTCAGCCTGGCACAATGTTGCTCCCCACCCGCCACACAACTTCTTATAGCTGTTCTCCTCGCCTATATAGAACCACTAGACATTGGGACGGGTTAGATCATCACCACACAAATGAAACGCGTGGGCGCCATTATTTAGCATGTATATAAAAAAATAAACTAGGCGCGTGCAAGGGCTCTAAAAGCCGACCCATGCCAGTGGCTCGATTCTCCCTGGAAATGTGTTGGCCTAAGTTCAGTGCTCAGTTGGGTATCCACTTGATTCTCGCTAGATGCTCAAATATTAGGACAGCAATTGGAAAGAGTAGTACGTGGTGCGATCACGTTTCCAAACGTAGGCTGACTTGATTCTAGTAAAAACCTGCTGTGGTATGATTTACTGACTCAAAAATGGACAGCAAGTGCTTTGCGCGACAATAACAAAGCAAAACCAGTGGTGCGCGCGCACCACAGAGGAGCGGGGGCAAAGGTGCACGGCAGCGAGACGAACGCGCGCTGCTGCGCGTGCTGGCCCCTGGGGGGATTGGGCGGAGCAAAGGCGGGACATGCACCCGCCTTTGCCCAATCGCATGCCGTTTATAAAAAAAACAAAAAAACACAGGAAAGCCAATGCCATACGGGGAAAGCAAAACCACACGCTCGAGCATGTGGGTAGCTAGAGGTCTCGCACTGCAACGCTAGGCGCGAGACCTAATAAACCAAGAAATACATACACAGGGCCCATGCTGCCATCCACAGGCAGAGAGAAGCAATCACTTCTATAATAACCCTGGACATACATACACAGGGGCCCGTGCTGCTGTCCACAGACAGACAGAAGCAATCACTTCTATAATAGGACAGAACACCCACAGACCCCACGTGGATGTCCACAGGCAGAGAGAAACTATCACTTCTATAATAGAGAAGACACCCACAGACCCCCTCGCAGCCAGCCACAGGTGGAGATAAGCCATCCGTTCATAACCTGGGACATAATACACACACACAGACACCATTCTGCCTTCCACATACACATTAAATTAATATGTTTCTAAACTGAAGACATTTCACAGGACACTACTTCCTATGGGTCACTGAACCCCTTGCAGGGATTTTCTGTCATTATCGAATTCCGACACCGAGCATTGCCTCCCGATTTCAGTGCTTGCTGTCTGAATGCTTTCTAAAGCCCTCACTGCATTCCCTGTGGCAGAGGGTTGAGATAGAGCAGATGAAAGCCTCACAGCAGTGACCTAAGAGGCCCTTACCCTTAGGCTCAAACTCAGAGGACTGTGCCATGAAGCATCAACTGCAGTTTTGTGGTACATTCTTTTTTTCCACATCTACACCTCTGCAAGGTGCTTTTAAGCTGCGGACGACGTGCCTAAAAAAGTATGGAAACTGTGAGCCGCCTGTGCGCAATGGGGGAGGAGTCTGTGTGTGGGGGAGGGTAGGATCAAAGGCCTGGTAAATAGAAAATATTCAATAACTATATTTTGTTGGTCTACTCCAACTGAACAGTTTTCATCAAACTCAATAACATATTTGGATAACGATCATCAAACAAGCAACACCTCGATATATAAATAAAAGAGATGTGAAGAAACAGTTTTAAAATAAAAAAGTGCATCCTCATTCAGGGTATTCAGAACTCATGACCTTGCCACATTAAGAGCAGCCTACCACAAATGCCCACAAGAGGGTGCCACATTTAAACAAGCATTGGCATTGCCAATAGGTCTCGCTTGTGGGACCTTATAAGTATTTAGTTTTGCAGCACAATATCCGATTATGCAACAAGGATATTGTGCTGCAAAACTAAATACTTATAAGGTCCCACAAGCGAGACCTATTGGCAATGCCAATGCTTGTTCTTTCTTCTTTCTTTCTCGCTGTTTCCATGTCATCATTTTTGCACCTACCCACCTCATGTCGTTGTTGTTTATCCCCCTTCCGTCATTGTTGCTTGCCCTCGTATTGCTGTTTGCACCTCTTACCCCTGGTGTCGTTGCCTACCCTATTCTAGCTGTTGTTTGCCACCCTTCCCATCGTTTCTTCCCCTCCCGTCATTGTTGCTTGTTTTAAAAGCACATCTTAATAGTCAAGCACCGCACGTGTTCACTGTTACGTGTGTGGTTACGTGTGTGCACAAATGAGAAGTGCGCTGACTGCTGCAAAATATGGTTAATAGCCAAGGAAGTCATTTTCAGATCTCCCCCAAGCTTTTGTATTTTTCATTTGTCTGCCATATGGGTTTGACGCCGTGTGTTTGCTCTGATATCTCGCTCAAGTAAACGTGCATGGTGCTTGGACTTTGAATAGTTAGCGAGCTGTTTAGAATTTAAAGTCCGCACTGTTGAATAAGGCATCTTAAAGTTTATTTGCTTCATTTCCTCTGTTCTGGAACGCGACAGTGTCCTGGTAATCAGTCTTATGTGCTAGTGCCATCTACGTGCATACTGGTTGTATGAAATTGACATTTTTGTATTGTACCCTCTTACGAAATATTGTCATTTAACCCAAGGAAGTTGTGCTTATGAAACTACTCACACGCATGTTTATTTTTCCAAAGCTTGAGAAAACCTGTTCGATAAAAAGCTGAAGGAGGAGGGGGTGCGAGGGATGAGGGAACACGGCCTGGGGGAAGCTGGCTGGGGAGGGGGGAGGAGAAATGCAAGGAAGGCTGTGTGCGGCGTAATTAGGGGAGGAGAAGCCGAGAAGCCGCAGAGCGCACGCTGGGCGAAGCCCTTTGATGTGCTGTGCGGCAAATGGAGGGAGGCTGATGCGCGTTCATGTTTGAACACGTGGTTCACGTGAACTTGATGAAAACGCCAGCAAAAAGCTGGTGGTTTCACGAGAATTTTCGCCACTGGAATTCTCGCTCCGCTCGATGCGCATGCGCGCATCGATAGGTCGCGAGGCCTAAAAATACATTTGCAAAGCAGACAGGTTTGGGTTTAATATTTTAACACATAAAACTGAAACACATCAGCGCAAGACACGGGAGATGGTTTTAAAGTCGTTCCTTAATTCAATTCAAGCACTTGAGTGGAGGAGAAAGGATACACACAGAGCCAATAGTATTAGGGGGGGGATGGACTCTGAGCTGGGTGAGCCTAGACGTGATTGACATTGTCTCAAGCCAATGGCTCAAGGAGGCTGACGGAAGAAAGCCAGGGCTTGAATGGGAAAGACCCAAAGGCCAATCAATGCAGATTGTTAGCAACAGATCAGGTTGACAACTGCGTAGTCATAACCCAGACATAAAAATGGTCTCAAAAGTGTTCTTGCTGTGAGAGGAAAGGGGAGCACCAAAACGACAACACAATGTTTTGCTTGCAGCTCTAAACTCTAGCATCAAAGCTGCCCGAAGGAAAGCAGAGTTACTATGCACTGTATGGCACCTCCTTGGGTCTCTACCAGACTGATGCAGCAGCCTGCCCCTTCTCCCACTTTTCTCTGTGCTCCCAGAACAGAGTCAAACACATGCTTCCATGAAACAAGGAAGATGGTGAACATAAGTTCCACGCGGGCAAGGGGGGGTCAGGCAAGCATTTGTAGAATGGCACCTGGAAGAATTTTTCAGATAGCTACTGTGTTCCGTCAAGATTGTCAGTTAGGTGTACTCCCCTCCAAACCCCTTCCCGTTTTTATTTTTAATGATCCAGTCCTCTAGGACTACTTTAAATAGCCAGACTCCACCAAAAGCTGGAAAGTCTCCACGTTTTCCCACAGTCCATACTATTAATGTTCCTTTATTAGATTTCGCTACACAAAAGAGTTATCTATTGAAGGACCACGTCATTACGCACGAAGTGGACCAACTTTTACCAAACACTTGCCCTAACAAAGTCAGACCGATTGGCTTTGCCAAAGCTTGTTTTGATTTTAGATTTTTAAATAGAGGCATTTTGCAGGCTGTCAGAGGAAAGGAGTCAACATGTCTGTACCAGAAGCTAAGAATAAGAGCCTAATCAATGACACAGTTGTGCCGCGGTTTGGTGGAATGCATTGGCTGAACTCGCACACTGAAAAGCTGCAGATGATGATGCTGGCGCCTAGGCTCACCAACAATTTTTAGAAGACCTGAAAATTCAAACATCAATCTTTGTAAAAATGTATCTGAAAATAAGGAAACACTCCCAAGCCAACAGTTTGGGCAGGTTCCCACATCTTCACCTACACTAAACAATACTCCACTTGTCATCTAAGGAGAACATAGTTAACCTAGTAGCTTTAGGAGCGGTTTCTCGGCATGCGCAGTACTAGGCAAATCAGCACTACTCCATTTAATACAACCCTGCTGTATTGGAATGACTGAATGTATAAATACTGCAAAAGCTCATGGCTTATCTATCCCGTGCCTTTAATCCAGCTGCCATCTGAGGACAATCCATCTATGTGAACTCTCATCTACAAGGTGGATTTGGGAACTAGCAGCAGCATTTAAGCACCTTATGGTGTCTTCTTGTGGAGGTAAACATTCTTGTCTAGTTCACAAATGTACCCTAATGTTTGATCAAACATTCTCCACCCCAATTCTGATCTATTCTTATTAAACATGCCCCGAATAAACCCTTCCCAATGACAGCTTGCCCTATCACCATTCTTTAGTGTATTAGGTGGACACAACATAGTTTATTCGGTCCACATTAAATTGGAAAAATTACCATTTCTTCCTGCACATTGTAGATGTTTGTAATTTCATTGAGGGTGGTTTTTAGATGACGTTTAGAAGTCGAGGAACAAAGTACAGAGGTACCAAAACACCACAAGTTATGGCGAAATTCTAAGACAGTTAAACGATGAAATAATAATTGGCGAACTCTGCTAAACGAATACAACACAGCACCCAGACTAGGGCGTCAAGTGGGAGGATGTGCATCAGGGACTATCCTCTTACTGATAAACCTTAATCTATTCATACATAGATCATTAATTAGCGACATTTAAGGTGCAAGAAAAACGGCCTAAAAAGGAATGTATTCGCCACAAGTTATGCAGTGTACTAAGACACACAGCACACCCAAACAGGCAGACCCATCATACCTACTCTTTACAAAACAAGCATACAGGAGTAAGCAAAGCAGGAAAACCCAACCCTGGGGAATTCACTCGGTGGACCACAGGGTTTGGCACTCTTGGACAAAAGATTGATTTGTCCCAGTCCCAACCCCTCCCCACCATTTACGTTCTCCACGTACTACAGTCTGGACAATGAGCATTCCCGGCGTCATATTGTAGGCGTACGCATAATAAAGTAAAACTTTTTTAAAAAGAGGCAGTTTTTTTTTTTTTTTTTTTTTTTAAACATACCAATCCGAGTTAGATTAGTTAATAAAAACAAAAAGGGCGAAACAGTGTTTTTTGTTTTTTAAAGGTGGGAGAAAGCAACACAAAAAGCAATGGAAGACAGAAGCAACATGGGGGAATGTGAACAGTTGAAGGACAGAAGCAATGCGTCCATACCTCAGGGGAGGGAAAAGCACAAGAAAGGGTAGAAAAACCCACAGAAGCTGACGAACAAGAAGTAAGCACATTACTGTGACAATAATACCAACCAACGGGAAGCAATAAATGGGCTCCAATCCCACTGTAAGCAACAATCGATCTCACAACAGATGGCGCATGCTCAGCCTAGAAGGCGAAACCTACAAATGCAGATACTTCTACAAGGGCATTGTTGTGGAATATTGTGCATCACACTCTGGGATTAAAACAATCCATAATAATTAGAATAATTAGCAGAGTAATCTGTGCCTAAAGTTAGGAGTGCATTGCTGTACTTACCGTCACTATTGTTTACACAAAATATTGCTAATTTTGACTCTGGAATCCTCAAATACACGTAGCATAAACAATATTATTCCTCTGCACAAGGGTGTCATGGGAACACATTATTCAAGCATCGCTACGGTTTTAAAGCACGGCCTATCAGTATGTATTTTAAGACCATGTTTAAAATTACACACTCAAGGAAAACTAAGGCACATAATACGGGTTAAGAGCTGAGGAAAGCCAGGGTTAACTAAGAGCAGCTAACCGGGCCTGTCTGGCCCTGGTTTACCTTACTTCCTGGTAATGTCTCTCTGGCAGAGCCAAGTTTGCTTAATGTATTTAGAGCCCGGATTCCTCACCGGCAGCCCTGGGCACGTGGAAGGCAAATAAAGCAGACACATTATGTACTTGGATGTACACACTAGAAAGGACCTGATCGCCTCGAAGGTAGACAGCAGCCAAGAGTGGAGCTTTCTTACATATATCTGAGGAAGTGGCCACAATTTATGCCTTTTAATTGCATTAAAAATACCTTTTAGAAGTGTTTTCAAGTAATCACGCTTCTCATTGAGCTTTGGATACCCTCCCAGGTGAGCTGTACGCCATATAACCTAACATGTAACATGACATAGCTCATAAACACAGAACCCTTATAATCTGCTGAGGAAAACCTTTCTAGTGATTCGAAAATGGAATCCTGTTCATTTATAACCAGTCACTTGCCTTTTTTATTGTTGTCCTCTGCATTCATTGGAAAGCGACTTGGAAAAATGATCCCCAAAAAACTTTCATATTTTTTACCAGCAGGAGTAAACAGAGAACGCGGCCAAAGTTCATGACCAAACTGGCCAATTTTTGGCTTCCAGTTTCCGAGGCCAAAGTCTTTAAAACATCGTATTACTTTGCAATATGACTGGCTATTTTAGATCTTGTTTTGCAGCCCATTGTTTCCAATATGAATCCAGTGGTCTTTGGATCTGCTCCTTTCTCCCACTGGCTTTCTTCAATCAGTCTCTTTCAGCCATTGGCCGGAGACTTTGTCAATCACCTCTTGGCTCTGCCCACTTGAGTATTCATCTTCCACGTAAAGCTATAGGCAGTTCGGGTGTATCCTTATAACCCCCACTCGAATCCTTGCATGGAACTGCTCGAGGGACGAATTTACAACAATAGGCCTCTGCTTCTGCTGGCTTTATTGTATGTACACTGCCTGCCTTGGCACACTGAACTCAGACCTTATGTCTTTGCCAATGCTGGTTGCTCCCTTGAACCTTAAAGACAGAAGCAGGCCTTTAACTGGAACTTCATTCTGGTATCAGCAAAGAATTATATTGAATGCATGCCAGCATTGCCATAGCTGCATGGGTCAGCTTCCCGTGCATTTTAGGGCTGTTGGTGGCACAGGCATGCAAGAGCAGAATGCCGTAACAAGCAGACACTCTGTGGCAGCACCACAGACCATTTATGGGACCCACCCACTAACCCTGGCACAAGGCAAAGATATGGAGAACAATGAAAGTATGGAGTCTAAAAAGTAGGGCAGCCACAATCCAAGCTTAAGACAGGCCCAAAGCCAGCCAGAAATCTAAGGGACAGGTAGGAAAGCTGCAAAGAAGGACAAGAGCTTGGAGACAGCCAACAGCATGTGCTGCAGATCTAAGAACCCCCTGATTTTATAGAGGTGCTTTAGCACCGAGACCTAATACTGGCCTCTTCAGACACAGAGCAACAGCTTTACAGTATACAGCAACCATACCACAACTTCACCTCACCACAGAACTCTTAAATACCTTTCAGGGTGCTGTTGACAGTATACAGAGAGGGATGGCGGTAGGGGCTAGCATTGGGGACAATGCGAGAGTTGAACGGGGTGGACAGGATGGCAAAAGCAGAGTGACTTGGGGTGACTGATGGCGAGGAGGTGGCCATGAAGTTTGTTTGGCAGAAGTGCTGTTGAGTAGGTAAATAATGCATCTCAGGAAATGCTGGGCCTTTAGGTTTGTTTTATTGTTCATCATTGTAACTGCTCCGTGCTTCAATTAAGTAAATAAAGATGTTTTAGAAGAAACCTACAGGCTCCTGGAGTAAGTTTTGACTGCTCAACTAGCTATCCCTGTAGAGTCAAGTGTACGAAGGGAGCAGCTTGGTTATGTAATTACATTGCAATATTATCCAAAACCCAAGGACATCTGTGGTTATCAACAGCACATAGAACATATAGACAAGCTCACTATCACAGGTGGTTCTTGATACACTCGCAGCCAGGGCACCACACTGCAGACTACGAAGTGTTAAAAAAAAAAAAAAAAAAAAAAGAAGAAGAGGCAGCTGGCTGTTCCCATCTATGCACCCAGGATCTGAAACAACATTCCTGTAGCGTCAGGACTGCTCCAATGCTGCACCAGTTTAGAAGAACATTGACGGCACATCTCTTTAAAGAATACTATATGGAGACTGATCAAGGTTTTGACATTCATTTACTTAGTGTTAGACCAGTCAGCCTTAGGGTGATCTTCCCCCCCCAACATTTTGCCTTCCTCCTCCATATTTTCCGATCTGGTTTCCAGTGCTAAAGTGCATGTGCTCTCTCCTTGAAACATGGTACTATTGGCTTGTCCCTGATTAGCATGCTTAATTTACTTACAGTACCGTGGCACTACCTGTGCCTGTGGTCTGTAAATTAAATGCTACTAGTTGGTCTGCAGCACTGATTGTGCCACCCACTTAAGTAGCCCTTTAAATATGTCTCAAGCCTACAGTTGTACACCCCTATTGTACAGTTCTAAACTGTCATTTCGACCTGGCAAAATAAACCTTTTGCCAGGCCCAAAATTTCCTTTTTAATACATATAAGTCACCCCTAGGTTAGGCCTAACCATCCCAGAGGGCAAGGTGCAATGTATTTAAAAATAAGGACATACAACTTTAAGTTTTACATGGCCTGGAGGTGAAAAGCTCCTAAATTAGTTTTTCACTACTGCAAAGGCCTTTCTATCCTATAGGGGTAACATTGGAGTTGTCGTATTACAATTTATAAGCATAATTTCTAAACGGGAAAAGATAACCAGTTCAGGTTTGGTGTCTCTGTAATCCTAATTTAAAATCCTAATGTATGGTGAAGTCAGATTTTAAATTACAATTCTGAAAATGGCACTTTCTGAAATTTGGCATTTTGTTGGCTTAGCCATTTGGTGTCTGTCTCTCGTTGCATGACTGGGTGTAGTTGGCAGTGGCAATTGGGCTTTGTGTATTCCTCCTAAACAGTCACACACAATGGGAAACTCGGTGTGACCAGATGGAATATCACTGGTAGGATCGGAGGTAGGTACTGGGCACAGCCTGACTTACACCCTAGTAGGCAGTGTCCTGTCTTCACACAAAGAGCAGCATACCCCTGTAGTTAGTGTAGAGCCAGGTCAGGGAAGGCAGAACATCTGCGCACTTCAAAGGTATACTTCTCGAAGCTTCTTCCCACGTCAAAGTGACAACCGGGTAAAAATATTGGACCTCGGACACCAACTCTTCGGTACACTTCTGGACCTGTAGATACAATGCCAGGAACGAGGATTGCTGTGCTGCTGAAGGACTGCTACTCTGCTGGGATTCTTCTTTGCTGTGCTGACCTTCTACCCGCTTGTCTTGGTGAGAAGGACTGGACCTGCATCTCTTGAAAACAGAACCCAGAGTGACTTCAAGGGCTTGGTGCCTGGCCCCCTGATCTGAAGCCTCGGGGACATAACAGGCTCCCAACAACCTTGCCTATATACCTGGACTCTGCCATCTGTGAGTCTACAGTGCCATGGGGTACCACCCCAGTCCTGGACACTTGGAAGTGGGCCTCAGGTGCTTTGTCAGCCTCTGTGAATCCTTCAGAACTGACACATCACCTCTGCTACGCTGCGCAACCCCGAGCAGAAAAGACACATCTCTGCTGCTGCTTGGATTGGACTCGCTGCAAAGACTTGCATCACTGCCGCAGTCTGCATTGCCTTTGGAACCAATACGGAGCGATGTTTCCTCATTGCAGGCCCTCACATCTCTCGTCACTGGCAGCCTCGATGACTACGCAGCTCTTGGGAACAGATGCATCACCCCGACTGCGCTCCTCAACAGACACCAGACTTCGCAGCGCTATCCCCTTCAATGAGTTCAATGCCACAACAGGCCCTTGCATCGCAGCCTCGCTGCATCTCAGAACTGACGCATTGCCTCTGCTGCATGATGCAACTTCGACGAGGATCAATGCAACGCTCCCCAAAACAGGGTTCAAGGTACTTTTGTTCAGTGGGCCTGAGTCCCTGTAGCTGACCCGCACTCCATCGCAGTCAGCCTGAACTTGTGACTTGTGACTTTGTCCCAGTCCAACGCAACCAGATTACAGCAGGTGGCGCTTTTCACCTCTGTGCTATTTTCACAAAAAAACATTCAATATCTTCAGTTCTACTAATTGGATATTTGTCGTTTTGGTCTTGCTTTATTTATTAAAATCTGCTCTATTTTTATAACTCTGTTGTGGGTTGCTTTGTGGTGTGTTTTCACTGTGCATTTCTGTTTGAAGAGTTGCATAAATACTTTACACATTGCCTTAAACTTAAGCCAGACTGCTCTGTGCCAAGCTATCAACAGGGTGAGCACAGGTTAATTTGGAGTTTGTCTACTTCCCTGACAAGGACTGTGGTTGCAGCCTGATCGGGGCACACACCCAGGTCATCCAACAACCGAATTTCTTTCTTTCAGGGATAGGCAGTGGTGGCACCACTGGGCATGCAATACAAGGGCAGAAGACACCAAAAATCCATACATGGTAAACAATTAGCAATGTTAACCATCACAGAGCTGAGAACGGTCCTTGCTGTGTGGGTAAACACACTAACCGGTTGGTTGACTAGAGTTTGGAAAATAATTATGATAGAAAATTCCACACAGTCAATAGAACACAAACAGAAGGCATACAACAGATTGGCCAGATGACCATGAGACTCTCAAAAGAATATAGACACTTGCAGTATCCCAAATATCTAAAAGTGCTGCATCTCATACCCTAGTTGCAGTCCTAGACAATTTGTCAGAGAAAATCGCAACAAGGGACTCAATAGCCTGGCATTTATTTTACTCAAAGGTGCTATAATGTTATCACCAATCCGCGGGGGGGGGAGCAAGGGAGGAATGTTCGATGTGCGGCTGAGTGGGCAGGTTGTGGGGGGGTGGACACAGACATAAGTTGACACGGCCATGACTTACTGTTCCTTGTTGGCTAACGGATGATGGGGGTGGTTCTTGTAATCAATGCTAATAAAGACATTTAGACCATAAAGAACACTAATAAAAATGCATTAACAATCAACAAACCAGCTACCTTTCCCATCACTCATTGACATTTTCTTTGACCTTGTAAGGTGCTCTGCTGTCTTTTGGCTAGAGTCACACTATAAAAGTACTGTATACAGATACAGTCCAAGAACCAGACAGCTCCTTGACTGAGAGAAAAGGCTTCATGCTAGGATCTCCCTTGAACCACATGACCCACGAAATGGATCTACTGCACTGAAACCCTTTTTGAGACTGAATTTCTCAGACTATCCGGCAAAGTGATGTACATCCAAACAAGGACACTCAGCCCGTTGCAGAGTAATTTCATCAGTATGTTATGTTTTTACATCCCATAAGCAATTTGAAGAACGAATCAGCATCCAAGTGCATAGAATAAGCTACAAGAAAGTGCTCACTGCCACTCTTACAAGCCAAAAACACAAGAAGCAAGGGTCTCCACAACTTGAAAGACTTCAAAGGACAACCACTGAGTGACTATGAAATCAGCTATGGACGACCGTCGCAAGTATGTGGCCATATTGTACAATAAGGAAAAACTAAAAATGAAAATCTGAACCTTCCCTCAACCAAACTCAAATTCCTTTCGCTGCACCAAGGAGACCATATTGACCAGGAAGTTGTTGAGGGTTTCAGAGTATCTGGGGCAAAGGAGCCTCTAGTGAAAGAAGCCACTTCTGAACTTTTCGACAGGAGTTCTCAGGTACCTATGGATAACCAAAGGAAGAGGAAATGATACAGAGCACTTAATACATTATGTTATGCCTCTTAGGGGTGCAAGCACATCTGAGAACACAGATGAAGGAACAGTAGGTATCACCATTGACCTGGCCAGATTGCAGTCAAAACTAGACAATCATCTATTTGAGCAAATGAGACAAGTCTGTGAAATCGAAAAAGACAGGCGTTGATTTGTTAACTGACATCAGTCTACCCACACTTTCGGAGGCGGAACGGGAGACCCTGGAGGCGCCGCTCACCGCTGAGGAGCTGGGCCGGGCTATTAGGGATCTCCGTCCGGGGAAAGTCCTAGGGCCTAACAGACTGCTGATTGAGCTTTACAAGCTAAAACCTGACGGCCTCAGCCCATACTTAAAACTGATGTTTGAGGAAAGCAGGGAGAGGGGTACTCTACTACTAGACCAGCGCATAGCCACGATTGTGGCCATCCCCAAGGACGGAAAACCTAGAAACTCATGTGCCTCCTATCGGCCCATCTCTTTACTAAACGCGGAGCCTAAGATCCTAGCCAAGGTCCTGGCCAACAGGCTCAAGCCAGTTCTACCGACACTGGTCGCTCCGGACCAATCGGGCTTCATGCCCCATCGCAACACGGCGCTTAATCTCCGCCGTCTCCACGGAGTGATGGGGCGCTGTCACACTCTCCAGGACGACGCGGTTGTGGTGTCGCTTGACGCCGCAATGGCATTCGATACGCTAGAATGGCCCTATATGCTGGCAGTCCTACGGACGCTGGCCTTCAGCCCTGGCTTTATTGAGTGGGTGCGTCTCCTCTACTCTGAGCCCTTAGCCCAGGTTACGGTTAACAACAAAACCTCCGAGGTTTTTGCTCTAGGGAGAGGGACACGACAGGGGTGTCCCCTCTCACCCTTGCTTTTTGCCCGGTCTCTGGAACCACTCGCAGCCTGGATCAGACAAGATCTCTCCCTGAAAGGGGATCCGGTGGGCGATGGATGGGAGAACATCCTCCTGTACCTCACAAGTCCCTTATAGAATCCATGGACATCTTCACTAGCTTCGGGAGGAACTCAGGGTATAGTATAAATTGGGGCCAGTCCTTACTGTATGTCTTACATGGAGACCCCCCCCCCGGCGGTCCCCCGGAACTGACCGATTAAGGTGGCCACAGATGGGTTCAGATACCTGGGGATTTTTATCTCCAAAGAAAGGGCCACTAGATATGAGAGGAATCTCCTGCTGCCTCTACAGCACTTCAAAACAGACTCTGCCTCCTGGCGGAAGCTCCCGCTGTCCCTATTGGGTAGTACAACAACAAAGAGGGATTGCCAATACTGATATGTTATTTAAGAGCAAGTAATTACACCAAAGTATAGACGACAGTTCAATACTTGGGGTCGCTATATAATAGCTGTTTATTCAAAGATACTCAAAAAATGCACACCATTTTAATTATTGCGCCTTGACAGGTTATATTATTCACAAACAATACAAATTCGGACACAGCAACACTAAACATTAAATATATATACACTCATGTCATCACTTTTCAGGCATATCACATTCGTACCACTTGCATTCAACCATGAAAGAAAAAATGAATTGAGATGAAAAGGAAGAAAAAAGGAAAGAGAAAGTGGGGGTCAACTATTAATTTCTAAAGTAGTTATTGAAAATACCAAACTCAGCTCTCAAAAGAATGTATCACACTCTAAGGGTGTAAAAACACACAACCATGTGCCATATAATTGAGCACCAGGAAGGTACAAGTTGACCCTGCACGGTCGGTCTACGCGTTTCGAATCCTTATTAGTCACAGGATTCTCATCAGGACCATGGGACGCTCTATCAGATGAGCACACAAGAGATATTTGAAGGTTTTAGTAGCTCCTCAGAAGGAGTGGCGGCTTATCCTTAGGAGGGGGTCCAATGTTCAATAAAGGCGCGACCCGCTGTAAAGCCCCAGGTGTTGTAATTCATGCACGCCCTGGAGAAGGTCTGTTAAAGCGGGCTGGGGGTGGCAGAGGCAGCGTCAAAGACTAAATCAGCACGCCGGTTTTCGAAAGGGAGCCGAGCCTGCCGCCATGGACACTCTGTTCGTCAATAACAGAGAGTATCGGGTTGCGCATCTATTGGGTAGGGCGTCACTATTTAAAATGATGGTGCTGCCAAGATTTTTGTATGCCCTACAAAGCTATCCAGACCTGGTTCCACAGTCCTACTTTGTGTCCATTGAAACCACACTGAGAGAACTACTATGGTTCAGGACGCCCCGCATTTTTATTCAGAAACTCACACTGGGATGGTTCGATGGAGGCATAGCGCTCCCGGACATCCGGAAGTATTATTGGGCTGCACATCTCTCGGCCATCAATCAGGGTACCTACTGCGACGGTAACGACCCGGGATATGGAATGGACCGGTGGCTCCTACCGGGTGGGAATTTTGAGGCGGCACTATACTCTAAGCCTGGCAGGTACCCACTTACTGGGCCCACCCAGCACTCAGTTCAACTATGGCACATTGTACAGCGCAAATTGGGATGGGCCAACACCCTCACAATGGCCACCCCGTTATGGGTCTCAGAAAGGTTGGGCACTCTGGTCCGCACCAGGGGGTTCCGCAACTGGGACCTAATCGGGATCTCCCACATAAAAGACCTATGGGGTCCAGAAGGTGTTGTGTCCTTTGCCTCACTCCAACACACGTACGAGCTCGCGCAAACAGAATACTTCAGATACCTACAGGTCCGACGCTCCCTACAGTCAAACATCCCCTCGGGGACCATGCCCCCAGACTCCTCCCCCCTGGAAGATAAGACTACTAGATGGCCACCTCCCTGAGCATGCCATTTCACTCACATATAAAAAGATTATTAATAACATTCCAGATCTGTTACAAACTCTTAAAGGGAAATGGGAGGCTGATGGGTTGGAAATAGATGAGGAGGAATGGAGGAGTGCACTTGCGTCTCCTAAAGAAGTAGCTATTTCGGCCAGACTTCGGCCGATTCAGCTCAAAATTCTCCACCGAGTTTACATTTCAGGAACTAGGTTGCAACTGATGGGCCGTAGTGAGGATGGGCTCTGCAGGAGGGGGGGTGGAGAGGTAGGGACATATTTCTACATACTACATACTATGGGAGTGCCCAGTGCTCCAGGCTTATTGGCACCGGTTACATCGCTGTATGCAAGAGGTGTGGGAGGTGGAGCTCCGGGTTGAGGCAAAGAGGTGCCTTTTGAATATTTGGGAGCCCACCGACCTTCGACCTCGTGGGAGGCTTTGGGATACTCTGAGATTCGCAATTGCAAAAAGGAACATTGCTATGGGGGGCGGCGGTGCCTCCGAAGCTGGGCTCATGGAAAACGGACATGGACTGGTGCATGCTCCAGGAGAAGACAGTGTATGTGGCTCGGGGGTGGACCCAGAAATGGGTTGAGGTGTGGTCTAAATGGAACGAATATAGGGGTCACATATGCGAACCCCCCCAGATTACCCCGGTTGATGAACCGCTCGCATTGGTAACTGATTAGCGATAAACTGCAATGACTATTCTCAAATGTAAATGGTCTGTATGCTTTGACTTCTCCTAAGGTGCAACTGCGAGTATTGTATTTTCTGAATGTAACGACCAACACTGTTTTCTGAATTGTTAATAAAAAGATTAATAAAAAAAAGAAAAAGACAGAGGCAGGGCTGGACTGGGAAAGCAACCAGGCCCTGGCAATAGAGTCGGACCAGCCGCTTTGGGGGGGGAATCAAAGGGTGGGGTGGAGACATTGCAGCTGTTTTTGTTACAGGATGATGATATTGCAACTATGCTGCAAAACCGCCCCCCATAACAAAAACGGCCCCCAGGGGTCCAAAAACAGCCCCCACCCTGGCGGCCCACTGGGGAAATGGCGCACACGCCCAGAAGGCGTGTGCGCACGGGACCATGGCCATACCTTCCATAACATCAATCATTTTTCTCCCTCCCCCCGTCGCTCCACATGCCAAGTCTATCACTTTATAAGTCTGGAGGACTACTTGTTCACAGTAGTTCATTCTGGATTATTCAAATACCGGCATACCTTGATCTCCCTATGAAACAGGGTTTACCGCTTTTAAAGATATTGCTTTCCATAAACAGTCTTTTATTGTAATTTTCTCATATGGCAGGGTCTCAATGTGAAACAGGTCAAGCACTCTCCAATTGTTATGTGTTCCACTAAAGCAACTGGGGCCCGATGTACAGTCTATTTTGTTCTAAACGATGCAATTCGCAAAACAGGTGTGTCTGTGACCACAACGCAGGTTTTGAGTACATGCTAACCTAAATGTTATGGTCTGTAATCTTTTACTGGCTCCTAAAATGAGAACCATGGATACAGTGTTCTAAAGGACCACTACCAACTCCTAAACATTTTAAAATAACCACACATTCTTAAATTCAACAGCAGGTCCTTTTTCCTTTAAGGAAAACTGGCATTTACAAAAACTGTTTGCTTTATTTAAATGCAATCACAGACATGGTGGTCCTCTGACCCAGCAGACTACCATCCTTGTGATTGCATCCAATCAGAGTAAGTCACAGCTTGCGACTGCCTCATTAATACTCAGGAGGTAGCTTGAACTGAAACCCACTCCGAATGAAAAGTTTGCGAACTGACCAATTTGTATTTCAGTCAGTTCACAAAATTCAACACTGCTCAGAAAACGACCAGCTTGTGAGTCACTGTTTTGTACATCAGGGCCCAAGCTCTTTTGGAAAGGTCAGGGAGGAGGAGTTTTGGTGTAAACTTCTTCTGCTGCTAACATGCTGCTTACAGTTTAAGGGCGTTTGGTTACCCTGTGGATGTTGCTTCTGGTTAAATGGTCACTGTGGGAAACCACCATGGGGCTAAAGTACCAACATCCGTTCAATACATTCAGCTAATACAGATTGTACTTTTCATAAGCCAGATTCAGATAGGTCTCTTTTGCCTGTCTAGCAAGTGTCTAGGTACCAAAAGATATAGCTTGATCACGTTAGCCGTGATTACCAACAAATAATCAAGTACAAATATAGGGACTAGCAGCTGTTTTTCAGAAAATGTTCCTTCACTTTTTAAAGCATAAAAAAGTGTGAAAAATCTTTTCTGACCTGTATGCCAGCTCAATAAATGGTTTTATCTTACACATACTATTTCTAGCTGGGTACGTTATATCCTTCCCAACGAAGAAATGAGCACGTAGCATTTGAAAACAAAGACAAATATTCTCTTAAAGACAGGGAGGAGTAAAACAACCAAGCATTTGCAATGCAATCGGTCTCGCCTTTGGGGCCTTATATGTAATTAGCTATGCAGCGCATTAGCCTGAGTGCTGAAACATCTACTGCTGAAACATCTACTGTTTAACATGGAGGGAAGGTAAGCACCAAACTGTGGAACACGCCAGGTATGGGAACACTGGAGAGAAATATTGCTTATCAGTGGGAAATGATATAGTCCAAAGCTCTGTTTTCAATATAAATTAGGGCCTTCGGTGGTCATGTCACTGAAAATACACGATTTGAAAAAATATGATTGTCTACAGGTGCTTGTGGAAGACTAGTTTCTGTGGCCTGGAATCTAGGGATTGCTAAAGTGATTCTGGTATTTTACTGACCCCTGGTGGTCGTTTTCTATCAAGAAAGTTAAATAGAGGTAGTTGCCAGAAAATAAAAAAGAAAGTCCCTAAGCAAGAAGCAATTTTGGTATTTTACTGACCTCTACTGGTCGTTTTCTATCAAGACAGTTAAATAGAGGCAGCTGAACCGAATAAATAGTCCCAAACCAAAAGTGGAAGCAGACAAGTCCTAGGGCTGTTCTCCAGAGCCCACAAAGTACATACAACAGATCTTCCAGACAGCGCAAGCGCTGTCTAAGCTCGACTTAAAAATGACATGCAACACTGGGATATATATGGAAAAGGGTGTAGGAGTACAGCCCTATTCGAACCAGTAGACGAGAGCAAAGTTGTGCTTTTACCTTCTACTTTGGATGACAAAATTCTGTCCTACAGTTTTCAATACAAAGAGTCTACAGAGAATACCCTCCCTCTTCACCCCAAAGGACCAATCCAGTGATAATGTCAACAACACAAAAAAAAAAGAAAACACAGCTGGCGGAGGCTCCCCAACAGAGCTCCTGTCAGACAAAGTTTTTCAAACCTAGACCTGAATATCAAACCAAGACCCAGCTTGCCTTCCAGACACCTCTGCCATAAAGTAAAATCTGTTTCTACCCTATAATCTTCACTACAATTTCCCTCTCAAGCCTGGTCACAGGCTGCCTCCACGTGTCACCATGTGCCGGCATTCTTCACACCCGCACCCATAGAAAAGATTCCTAAGTGATACAGAAACTTAATCAGGGCTTGTTTCCAGCTCGTACACGAAGACTCACAATGTCATGTCCTAAGTTACTGCCCCACCGCGATGGAGATGGAGATGGATCCAGACACATTTATTTGTGCTGCTGGTGAGGTAAAATGGGGGTTCTCAGAGGAGCCCTGCACCCTTCCCAGGACCCACACCAGCATCAGAAACCAGCGTCGTCGTTTGGTGAAAATGAGACCACAGCTTGCAAGTCTGTTATACTCACTAAACTGAAGAAAGCACAGTTACCAAAATCCCTAAGTATTACTAATGAAAAAACTACTTAAAATCGGATAGATTTCAGAAATGTCAGCACAAGCAACACAAATGGCACCAAGTAAAGCAAAACAGGGAAAACATAAAAAAGGTGAGCTTTCAGGATAAAACCTGGACTATAGAACTTAGCTGTATATTTAGGGTGTGTACGCCTGGAAAAAAGTTGTCAGCCTGAATCTGTGCAAATTCATAACAAACGGGCACAGCGCCTCTGCTGCTCTTCTGTCGACCCTATATTCACCTGTTCTAGCTGCGCACGCGCAGTGGGTGCCATGTGCTGCTCTCTTCTTGGATACTCCTGGGTGGACCCTAGCAAGAAAAGTTACAATGTGCCTGCATTGCCAACACTTGAGGACGAAAGTGTGATGGGCAGGTACAAGCAGGGCATGCATGCCATGGTCCAAAATTGTGGATTCCCACATTTGTCTTGTGTGAGCAGGGGCCCAAAGAACGAAGACAAAATGACTGCCAGCAGTAGCCTAGCTGCATGTAACCAGCACACACCTGTGGATTTCCCCGCGTCGCTCTAGTTTAGAGTCTGAAAGAGGATTTACTGTGGCTGTTTTCCTACTCTGCTTGACTGCAGGGTCACTCTGTAACCCTCAAAGCAGATTTAGATCATTTACAAAGGCTGCCTATATCCAGTTCATCCCAGGGGCTGTTCTGTACAGCTTCTGCATGCTGTTCAGCATAAGCAACAAGCACTGGCAATGCCAAAAGGTCAATGAATGCCTTTCAAAAGTGGGAACTCTTAGCTTTGGCAATTCTCGTTTCAAATGCTACCTCTTCCATTCCATTTGCCACCTACAATCATTTCAATGCCCTTCTCCAGAATCATTTGCCTCACACCTACATCCTGTCTGGCCTTTGTCCTTCTCCTAACCTACTTGTGCCAATCAACAGCTGACGGTACGTAAAGTCAGCATGAGTGATGGCACACAAGTAAAGAATTATGGTAAGGACAACATGAATGGTAACCAGTATCGTGTCAGGCAGTTTCCATTTCTGTCAGCTTTCAGCTACTGATTTCCTGACACCTCCAGGATGAAAAGCAATGGATTATGTTCCTGTTGATACTCTATTTATAATGACGTCCTGATGAAGTCATTGTGGGACTTCCAAGTGACGAAACATATGTTGGCGGACTAGAACCTTGCAAAAGATTATTTTGAACCAGTTGGCAACGCAAATGGTACAGCATGGATAACAGGGGCTGTATTATAGAAGTGCCCTGGTGTGCAATGGGGATTTGTGCCCACTTTGCACAGCCCCGGGGCACTTTTGTATTACAGAAGGGTCTGCCGAAGCTCGTGCATTGCCTTCCGTAACACCAATAGCACTGATACACATAAAGCGATAGAGCTATCATCACAGGGCATTCCCTTATTTGCATGGGGGCGTGGCCCCATGCAAATGAAAGAATCCCTTTGCTTCTGCGCCCACGCCGTATTGTAGACACGGGCGCAAAGGCAAAGAATCAGTCAGGAGGAGCAATGACAGTGCGCCCCCTGATGGAGCGAAGAAAAAGAGTCCCATGGACCCCCCCAAAGACTTCCCCTTGCCAGCGGGTGCAATCACTCGCTGTACCCGTCTATAAGGGGACCTCTAATCCCCCTTTAAAGTGCAGGCAGTTTCCAGCCTGCACTGTGAAACACGGAGCAGTTTCAAAGCAGCTGCTCAGTTTTTCACATGAATGTGCAGCCCACAGGGCAGCACGAGTTTGGAGCTGCCCTGGGGGCATCGCATTCATCACAATACTTCACAGTTTCCTTGTTTGCGCCAGGCGCACCTTTTAAAAGGTGCACTCGGCGCAAGCACGGAAAATGCGATGTATCTGTAATACAGCCCCAGGTTGAGATTCTATTTCCCACCATGCCCCACGGTTAATCCTTCAAGTCACCCACAACTGCATGGAAAAGAATGGCATCAAAACGACAGGTATTGAGAAAAGGAATCAAGTGTCTTCTGTGCAAATGGAAAATAAGAATTCATCTGGAAACGCACGGCTGATTCAATTCTATTACTAGCCCTGAAGGTTTTCATTTCGACTCCAGTTATTGCTGGACCTTAAGACAGTAAATGTTTATGTACATACTGTACAGTTCAAAATAGAAATCCTTCAGATGATAATCATCAATCCTAGGAAGACCTTTGAGCCTCATTACACTTGATCATAGCTTACCACCATGTGGCAAACTAGGAAGGCTTTCCCAAGTACCTTAGTGGTTCAAGGCATCCACTACCAACACTGGCCTCCCCCATTCCGTCTCAAGACACAACAATCAAATTTAGCAATATCATCACTCTAGCGGCAAGTGGTGGCTTTGCTGTACCAGAAATTAAGTGTTATTTTATCTTATGCAGATAATCTACTTCTTTAAGCCCCATACCATTAACAGATTTTCAGGATGCTCCATCAATTTCGATTATTGCTCAAACTGCCCACCTCATTTCTAAATGTCCAGATTGTACGTGCCAAGGCTGTACATTTCTACCAGGGGAATTTACACATTGTAAAAGGCTGTTAACCATAGGTCAGAAATAAAATCAACAGTACAGCAGAACTCCATTAACAGTAATCACAGCAGTTTAAAAAAAAATTACGTTTCATATTGCATGAACATGGCCCAATGGCATTAGAGTGCATTACATGAGAACCAGATGTTTGACAAGAGAACCAGACATTACACTTTTTTTTGGCATTAGGAGGTTAAGTGTTTTGCCCAGAATCACAGGATGCTGCGCCAAGCCTGGGATTCACGCTTGGTTCTGTAGTTATTAAGTAGGTAGCTCTAGCCACTAGGCCATATCTGCTTTGTCAGTTTGGATAGTGAAGAGTCGACGGACACCATAAGGCAAATAGCACTGTAACCGCTACACCTTGAACACCGGGTTACTTGATAATAGAAACGAAACAGCAATACTGTCCTTGAATTCACTTTGCTGCTACTCCCTGACCCCCTGCCTGCTGCGTGGTCCATCTTCAACAGATGGGGTACCCCTTACTGATACCCATTCATGATGCTGTGCGGTGAGTTTCATCCTGCTTTGTTACCACATATTCATAAAATACATCCCGCATCAAACCATTGTAACTAGGCCTGGGCGGCAAATTCCGTCCCGTTCGTGGAATTTGGGTAATTTCGCGTTCCGCGGAGAATGCAAAATTGCCCAAAATTTTGCATTCCGCGACTTTGCAAAATTTTTTGCTTGTTCGCGTTCTTAAATACGTGTTCGCAAGATATTTCCCCCCGAGCAGGCAAACAGCGATTGCGAACAATAAAAAAAGCATCGTGAACAAGCAATTCCGCGTGTTCGCGGAATTTCTGCATGTTCGCGCAGATTTTTTACTGTTACGCGGAGATTTGCGTAACGCAACTACGCAAATTCCGCCCACTCCTAACTGTAACAGTATCTTGTTCACTAGCTAACTTACCTATTATTACTGTATGAGAGCACAGCGAGGGGGGACGTTACCTTTCCTGTCTTGGGTATCCAAAATGTAGTCTAAAACAGAGGGTAAATCAGAAGTCTTGTCCTGGGGGGAAGCTTATGGCTCGCGTGCAGTCCCCGTAATAAGAATATCTGCCCTGGTGCTCTTGATTTACAGCCGACAGCCGCGTCTAGCGCCTCACCGCAGCACATTATAAATCACCTTGTGTGTCGATGCTTCAAAGTTCCTTTTAAATTTGTTTGATGCACGGCATCACAATAAATACTGTAAGTAAAGTTTAAAAGATGCCATCACCCTGCAAATCCCCCACATATGGTGTGTCTGGTGGCTTAGTGGACGAATGAATCCACTGTAGGGGCTTGTGTTTCACTTCATGGTCACAGGTTCAAATCCCGAATCCACTCAGCCTTTCATCCTTCTGAGGTCAATAAAAGG
The DNA here is from genome assembly GCF_964261635.1 of Lissotriton helveticus. Taxonomy (NCBI): domain Eukaryota; kingdom Metazoa; phylum Chordata; class Amphibia; order Caudata; family Salamandridae; genus Lissotriton; species Lissotriton helveticus. The sequence continues at coordinate 407,454,063 of NC_136063.1, read as the reverse complement.
AGTACCATTGAGGTGGGTAACAAACATCTGTCATTCAGCGTCCAAGATATCCTTCTGGGTGAACATGCACTTTACAAATACAAGGTATGTTATATGACAAAACATATACATTTTACATCTGCAGCATTTTTGATACATTGTAGTGTGGTATTTTGTACTGTATTGAAGCAGCTATAAAGCCTTTCTTATGGCCGAATCGTTAGCAGGGCCCTGCAGTCCTTACTGACAGCCATGATCAGTGTGTAGGCCATATTCATTTCATAATTTTTACCTAGTGCAATTATTGGCCTCCCTTTAATGAATAAATTTAAATCTTATTTCCAGGCACTTGCTTTGTGCGCGCACATGCCCTGGACAAAAGCTTTTGGTTTTACTGAAGAGTTCCCTCCCACCCCGGTCACCATGACAACAAAGACCAGAAGGTGGAGCCCACTAAAGCCACCCAACAAGCCACTCACATAGGGAGGACACTGGCCATGTCAGAACTGGCTGCACTGGGGGAGGGCATTTCCTTTTCTTTGACTTCACCAGCTCTTCATGCTTCCTTCAGGGGTAGTATACCCCTCACAAAGTCCATCGCCATTCTGGCTAGGACAACACGTAGAGGTTTCCTTTTCAAAGTAGAGAGCAGTGAATCTAGTGTTTGCAGTGGGGCAACAAAGGGGTAACTTTCCTCAGTGTATGGGAAGGATCACTACTTCCAGAGTATATATATGCTGCGCGAGTGACCCGTGGGCTAGTACTAATCCCAAGGAAATGTGGAAGCACTTCATTTCTTTAATAATTAGGTTTTAATCAGGAACTAATTAGATTTCTGGCAGGAGCACAACCTTTTATCAACCCTCTAAAGAGGTTATGTCCTGTGAGGGGTGATGTCCTACATGGAGGTCCTCGGTCCCGCCCGAGGCTACGAGGTTGGCGTAGCGCCACACAAACAGATATGGCAATGGTGCACACAAGGTTCTGGACCAGACTACACTAAATGTCAATGCAGTATTTATTCCAACAAGATAGAAGGTGCATAGACACACACAGTGCATAATGACAATAAATATGCTGTACATCCATTGAAACAGTTTTCAGAAAATGCCTTTTTCCGGATTCTCACCAAAAAGAAAATACACTAATTTATACTTCTAGTAAATAAACTGCTCCATTCAAAAGTCGTCGCCCAATATTACTGCCACAAAATCCTTCAGGAAGCAACCCCATCTCAGCAGGCCAGCAACTATTATTGTCTTTGCAATCTGAAACGCCTTCCCTAATTTGATCTTAATAAATCAGTGAAAGAAAAAGCAGGTCACTAATGTTGTTTACAAGAACAATTTTAGCAGCGCTGTCAAACCCTGAACAATATCAGCTCCTAGCAAAATCAGATAATAAAATTAATTAGCAAAGCACAGCAAGTTATGAGCCTGGAGTGGAGGTAATTTGGCAATACAGGCAGCCTTAATAGGAAGATCTCGGCAAATGTCACAAGCTGAAATGAAATCAAATGGGAGAACAGAGCAGAAAGAAGGCAGATGGAAAACCAGCCCTACTTCAGATCAGTTCTGATCATCTTCCCAGTAACAAGTCACATGTTCAAGCACTGTACAGCCAATAAAATGCACAATTCAATTACGCCGCAGACATGGCATAGTCTTCTGAAAAGAGCCGTTATGCAGACTGGTCCAATTTTTCTGAGCCTTCAAAAATAAGACTAGATGACCAAATAGAAAAGAAAATTAAAATAGGAGTGATAACTTAATTTCCGAGTTATGAAGTATTCTCATGACAAAAGTTGGCAGACACACCTAGGCTCTCCTTGCGGCTCAGACTGTGTGGGCTTTATTGTAGAAATTAGTTTTTTCATATGAAATAAATAAATAAAGCAGTCGTGTAATACTACCTACTGTTCTTCAGCCCACCTTCCACTTTCGTTAGCAGCTCCTTTGATAAATAGTAGCAGTACCGTATTCCCAGTAGATTCTGGCTCTGTTCAAGATACTCAGATAAGGGCAAACCGGTTACAAGGCACTATATGTGCAGTTTTCAGCACTACAAACTGTATTTGAATGCATGCATGGCCTAAGCTCGCCTTAAGAGCAACACTTTCCTCAGAAAGGCCTGGTTTCAGACCAGCACCTGGCTAATACTTACTATCCTCCTGGCATACTCCAAATAAGTGTCTTCCGCTTCATACAACCAGAACCACATCATATTTGCTCCCATTCTGTCATTCGAATGGTGGAAAAACCACGTATCAGTTTCCATTTTGATTAGCTATGAATAGCTCGTGTTTCGAATAGCTCGTGTTTCAAATAGCGCTGCATACCGCCCTTCTACCATTTCTAAGCACTGCAACAACAAAAAAATACCAAAAAGGTGATACTATGAATCAATGTAATGATACTCAATTAACCGACATCAGAAGAATGGCAGGCTGCAACGAGTGTTAACTGGTTCGTCCATCTTTTCTGATACCTTGCTTGTTACCTTAGTTACGAGCAAAGTACCCATTTTTTCCCCACCAATCCTTTCCTTTTTGGCGGTTGTTCAATCTTCTCCGGTTCGTATCTGCCACTTTTTTAGTCTAACAGGCCAGGCCCTCTTCACAAAATACAAAATGCTCATGTGGTATATCCCCTGGAGGTTTGAGTCTCTGAGCTTTTTTATAAACTTAAAATCTTGCGAGTTTTGTATTTTCGCACTTATGTCATCAGGTTACCTCTATGTGATTTGTGTTGTATTCCTTTCTTTCCTACGTAGAAATGTGACACCAGGCCCCCTTTCTCTGCTCAGCAGCTATTAGCGTCTGGCATTCAGCAATTAAATCTGACAAGACTCGGTGATTCAGTTGTTAGGTGAATTATGGGTAAAGTATTTTTGGCAGAATTGAATACCAGCTATGTTCAGAAGTGTCTAGATTTTAGAAAATACGAATCTTCTTAACAGCGCAGTACAGGCATGCACACATCTTAGAAACAAACCGACCGCCTGAAGCAATAGAGAAAAGAATTCAGGAAAAGTCTAAATTACTTTATTGTACTAAAAATATAGTTTTTATGAACGCGGGGTCCACTTTCATTCCATTTGCAAATACAATTCACACAACTCGTTTTTTAATATAGTTCCACACAGTTCCACAAAATCATGCGTTTGTTGGAAATAAATGAACAAGACAACATATCATTGGATCAATTTGTTTCAATATCTTATTGCAAACAGAATAGATAAAATATCTGCGTATCTCTCACGAAAATATTGTGGATTGCAGGTTTGAAGACGTGCGAAAACATCAACAGTAACTCTAAATGTAAGTAGGAAGGGACTCGCCAGGAAATTGAGAATGTAAGGATGCTCAGAGCGGGATTACTATGAATTCTGTATGTTCGAGTCTCGCGGGAGACAGGACACGGTGGAGGAGAGAGTACCAGGGCCTACATATGTTAAATAAATCAGATTTCTTAATTTAAGGGTGAAAACAGTGCCGCGGAGACTATTTTTAAAACAGCAGCTGCAGCCGGGTCTACAGCAATATTTGGCCGAACAGCCAAGAGAAGTTGGTGAAACAGGAATGTGTGCTTCTATTCTGGACTAAAAGCTGAAGTAGCACTTCTTTCGACAGGTGTCATTTTTATTTTAGTCCCATTACTTAATTCGTCTTCTTACCCCCAAGGCACTTTTAACAACTACAGTCTGCGATTACTTATTTTGCTACACTTCAAATTGCTTCATGGTGACCTGTACTTGAAAGACTTTCTAGTCGCAATACATCTAATGCCACCAGCTCAACAGAACACAAGATGAACCAACAACCACACAAAAGTCTAAGCAGATGCCAAAGCATCAATCGGCAAAAGAACCAGTCACAAACAAGATGCAATACAATTCACCACACCAAAAAGCAACTGTTTACATTACCAACGAGATCATGCTGTGGCGCTGGTCAGTTCTTTCCAGTGTTACAGAAAACACTAGGTACACCACCACACCTGTCCCACAACATACTTTAAAGTGCCCCAGCAACACCCCCAAAACTGTGCACACTGCCATGTTCCAAAGACAAAACCTTACTAACACACCATAAGGGCGTGACCACTGAAGTTATCTGGCAGGGAGCACCAAATTATGTGGCAGGGTTGATTAAATTATGCAGCAAGAAAAGGCAAATGATGGGATCATGAAGGGGCACATATTTTGGCAACATTACTTCATTATTTCATATGTTAACACATGGTAACACCGTCTGGGTAAAGATTTCACCTCACAATACACCAGTTTAACAGCTAAATACAGAAATAAGCAACTGAAAGAGAACCTATCAACCTTTGAAAAAGTCCTTTGCATGAACGCAAGCCGCAACATTTTTAGCTTTTGAGAGAATGTTTGAGAGAAACATTTTTTTGTTAAAATCTTCAGATTATGCAGCAGATGGTGGATTATGTGGCAAAAATGTATTCATGCGGGAAAAAAGCAGCGGCCTCAGAATCACGTAATTTAGTGACCCTACCTGTGGGTCCTTTCAGTACACTCCGATACAAACCAGAACACATGGCCACCCACCACACACATAATGCAAAGAATACTACACCACGCCTCCTTTGCCACTATTTTGTGTAGATGACAATTATTGTATAATTAGACATATCCCTGAAGTTACTTTCACTGGATTGTAACATATATCCACGTGACCAATACATTACTTTAAAGTACCTCTATCCACGATTTCCAGGCTAATTGGCAGGATAAGAGCAATCTTTATTGGGATTAGTTTTTCGTTAGGCAGTTCTAGTTAAGTGTCATTTTCAAGGAAATTGAGACGCTCGGTTTTAGTTGGAGACCATATGGAGGCATTTTTCTTCAACAGATCCATGCCAGTCCTTAAATACCAGATACAATAATATTGTTCCAAATGATCAAAGGCATCTGAATTGAGTTCTTCATTCTAGTCTATTTGGTTCATTCCAGAAATATTGCTCTGATCACGTGGATCAACCAAAAAAGGCCATCTTTTAGGAGACTTCACTTACTTTCCTCTAAGATAAACCTTATTAATGTTTTTCCTGTGTTAGTCACAAGAGAAGTTTTTTAATACTTGATTTTAATTGCAAATAGTTCCAAATACCCGAATTGTTCAGTCTAAATTTCTTCCTCAGTTCGGTAAAGGAAAATATCTTCATGTGTCCAGTATCTAGGGAATAATCAGCATTTCTGCCTTCCCGCCTCTTCCCTGGCAGGACTACCATTACTATCTACAACAACGGGATTGTCCTAATTCAATCTACGGACAAGAACCTGGAACTGCTAGACAACTTGCTCCCAAAGTTCAAAGAGCACCTTTCCAAGCTGAGGACCCCCACCCAAAAACGCACCAGCTCTATCACCCCTGACGTCGCCGCCTCCACCTACCACACCTCTACCCCCAGCACCCCAGTAAATGGCCCACCTGCTGTTAACGCCGCTCACTCCCCTAGGACAGTCACAAATCTCCCCACCTCATATACTAGCCGCCCCTCTAACATGACCCCTCTTATCCCCACTCATACTCCCTCCATCCCCCTCCCCCTTGACATAACAACTCCCACCCACATGGGGCATTCATCGGAACACACCGCCGATCAGAGTGTACCCACCCCCCCTCCCACCTTCCCCACGGCGAACCCCGCTCCCTCCCCAGCCCCCTCTCCACTCCCACCCACGAGTCTCTCACACCTGACACAACATCTCTCACCCACAACACGCCACCATCTGAACACACCACCATCCGGAGTTTATCCACCCCCCTCTCCCTTCCCCCCCACGGCGGTCACCTCACCCTCCTCAGCTCCCTCCCCACTCCCACCCACGACACTCTCCCAACAAAAGATACAGAACATACCGTCTCCTTTACCTTAGCATCCCCCTCTCTCCCTCCTCCTATTCTCAGCCCGCACTACCCTCCAGTCTCCCCCCTCGGTCTCCAGCCTCCACTCACTCTTCTATTCACCGGCACCTTCTCCCACGGACTTCACTACCTATGCCTCCCACTCACCGCCTACTTCACCCACACCCCTCGCCCACAAACACGCCCACACTTTAAAGGACATCCCACTCATTAGCACCGCAGAACATTCCAACAACGCTAGTTTATCCCCTCCTTCGATACCCTGCCCGCTTTCCAGCTCACTACACAACCATTCACCAATGGCTCCCACCACCAACACCACCCCCAATGCACCTCCTGACCTGACTTTATCCACCCTCCAACAAATCAAAGAGGATTTTCGACAAATCAAAAAAGATGTCCACGCAATCAAAGACCTTCTCTCATCTCAGCCCAGACTACCTCCCATCATCCCTCTACCCTACAAACGACGCACTACATACCCTCGCCTTCAACGACACCCGCGCTGGCCGACTATCCCCGTTCGCAATAACTCCCCCCGCCCCCGTCGTGTCCTCAACACATTGTCGGACCGCGACCTATGCTCTCTCCTACGCTCTTATGGCCCAGGCCCGGTAAAACACTTATCCAACACACACATCCCCATACCCACTATTCTTACAGACCCTCTGAGGCTCCCAACACTCAACAACAGAGGCTCCGTCCCTAACAACCTCAGGAAAGTTCCCCTCACTCTAGAAAGCTCGACCACCCTTCTCTCTCCCAAACTCAAATGCATCCTACTCAACTGCAGATCGGCCCAGAGACACTCCTCCGACATCGCTGATTTCGTCTCAGCTAGGGATCTGGACCTAGCCATTCTAACAGAAACTTGGCTTACTGAAGCCTCTACCCCGATTATGGACATACTAGTCCCCCCCAACTATCACATCATTAGGCTAGACAGGTCCTCAGACAAAACGGGCGGGGGAATTGCATGCATCTTTAGGAGCAACCTCTCCGTTACTAAAGCCACCTCCCCCTCCCTCTCCTCCTGTGAACTCCTCTGCCTCGACATCACCACCGAGGGCAAACAAGTCTGTGCTTTACATCTCATCTATCACCCGCCTGGTGACAATCTCATATTCACCCAACAACTCATGGACATGATCACTTCTAATGCCGGGCGGCAGACCACCCAAGTCTACCTGGGGGACTTCAATCTCCACTGGAACGATCAGAAAGACACAGTGGTGAATAGTCTCAAAACTTTCCTTAATGCGCTTGACCTCACCCAAATATGCGACAGCCCAACACACGACAAAGGCTCAATACTTGATCTCATCATTGCCAAAGCGAATTCTACACAACTGGAGGCGATCCTACCCTGCGACTGGTCTGATCACCACATTATCACCTTCTTTATCAATGAAAAAGTTAAACCTAACCCGGCTCAACCAATCAAATCCAAAACATGGAAAAGGGACATGAAGTATCTTAACCCCTCTACCCTGCCTCCCCACCTCGGCAATCTCCTCCTTCCCCCTCTGGTGCCACGGATGTCCTTTCACTGACCGACCACTACCTTCAATCTATGAATACAATAGTCAATAAAGTCGCCCCACTGCAACTGAAGAGAGTCTCCACCAAAACTTCTAACCCCTGGTATGATGACAGACTCAATGACGACAGGCGTACTATGCGACTGGCAGAGCGCACCTGGAGATCGGACCCTTCAGCACTGCACCTCAAAAGGCTTAAAAACAAGAGAAATGCCTACTTCAGGAAAATAAAGCGCACAAAGATGGACTTCTTCAGCCGCCAGCTGGATCAAGCAAAAAACAGGCCAAGAAAACTGTTCGAACTAATCAAGACCCAAACTAAAACACAACCCTCACAATCAAACAGCACAACAAGCGACACCCCACACTGTGAAGCCTTCTCTGCTTTCTTTAAGCTAAAGACAGACAACATAAGAAACGACCTCATCATGGATGTAAGCAGATTCCCCAACCACACCAGAATGGCCAACACTCAACCTAAAAAAAAGGCATCTTGGCTGCACTTCGATACCTACTCGGAAGAAACAATACATAAACTGCTCTGCACCCTGAAGCCCTCTACCTGCTAATGCTGTAAAAGACTTCATCCCCTTGCTCCTCCATCTCTGGACCAAAATCGTCAACTGCTCCCTGCAACAAGGCCTCATTCCAGACTCCCTCAAGGTTGGGCAAGTCACGACTATACTCAAGAAACCTACAGCTGATCCGTCTGACCTAAAGAATTACCGACCCATCACCAACATCCCCACCCTGGCCAAACTACTGGAGAAATGTGTCCAACTCCAACTAACGAAACACATTGACCAATTTGACCTCCTCAATTCGCATCAATCAGGCTTCCGAGCGAAACATAGCACGGAATCAGCTATGACACACATAATTGATGATGCCCTCCAAATTCTTGACCGCAACGAGTCCTGCCTCCTCATCCTTCTTGATCTCTCGTCAGCATTTGACACGGTCAAACATGAGAACTTGCTGGAGCTGCTAAGCACTAGAATGGGTCTATCGGGAACTGTTCTCAAATGGTTTTCGTCCTTCCATCACAACAGGTCTCAGAAGTTCAAGATCGACAATGTGCTATCTTCACCTGTGCCTGCAGATCTAGGTGTTCCACAAGGATCCTCCCTCTCCCCCACATTGTTCAACCTCGTCATGGAACCGCTCGCCACCTTGTTCCAAGCTTCCAATGTCCATTTCCATATGTATGCTGACGACACACAACTGTACCTAAAGCTTCAATCCCCGGAAGATATCAAACATCTGAATTCCATGCTTATTAACACTCAATCTTGGCTAGCCGATAACCACCTCAAACTAAATGCTCTGAAAACTGAGTTCCTACTCATCTCACCACCGGAGAAAATTTCCACCACCCAAACATGGCTCAACAACCTTACAGCACTCAATGTCCAACCCACCATCGTAGACTCAGCGAAATCTCTAGGCATCACACTGGACGCCAAGCTCAACATGCAGCAGCATGTCAGCAAAGCCACAAAAGCAGCTAATTTCCAAATCAACACACTGAGGAAAATTAAACCCTTACTCCCTGCTGAAGACTTCCAAACTGCTGTACAAGCGTTAGTCATCCCTCGTATAGACTACGGAATTGTGGCCCTCAGCGGACTCCCGCTATCCACAACAGCACCCCTAAGAGCCTCCCTGAACGCTGCCGCAAGACTCATTACTGGCTCAAGAAAACATTCGCATATATCCCCAGACTTAAAGTCCCTAAAATGGCTGCCTATTGAAGCCAGAATACAGCTAAAAATTGCAGTTATGACACACGCGGCGGTGCACCACAATGCACCCAACTACCTCGCTCAAAAGTTGTCTATATCAGGAGGTTCGAGATCCAATAGAAGCTCAAAAAATCTACTCCTGAAACCTCGTAGATTCCGGAAAGAGAAAACTTACAAGCGCTCCTTTTCAGGAATGGCACCCAGGATCTGGAATGCGCTCCCTCCTGAATCAAGGCGTATCTCCTCCACTGCACTCTTCAAGAAAGAGGTGAAAACCATCCTACTGGCCAAGATCTCCTGAACCTTATAGGTGCTGGATCAGAGACCCAGCATTGCACTGTTTCAATGCACACCTTGTCTTTTGGCAGTATACCTCTACTTGATGGGGCACTACTACGCTACTTTCATACTACCGACCATGATATGATACACGTGGATCACTGATTCACCCTCCCGATGCCCCCACTCAGTGCTCCCTCTATACCAGAACATTGGTATAAACCGTCCACACACCCAAGGTGTACCTGAACACCTCTGTAGTGGGATCAATGACTTGTGCTGTCTTATATTACTGCTTTACCTGATTGTACATTGTTATGTTCTATGTATATTATTACTATCTTATCATGATACTACTTTACCTGATTGTACATTGATATGTTCTAAGTATGTTATTACTATCCTATCATGTTAGTGACTACTACGTTGCTCCCATTACCGCTGTTCATTCCTACTGCCCCTACCCTGTCTCTGTGAAGCGCTCTGATATCTGTAAGGATCTTGTTCGCGCTATATAAAACTTTGAATAAATAAATAAACTTTGAATAACTTTCTCACATATTCCTACTTTACTAGAGCAACTTTCTCCTAGAGTCCTATAAGATTAATCCAATATTTAAAAAAAGTCGTTATGCTCTTCAGATTTTCGAGAAGATGTCAGATTTGCTGAAACATGAAAAAGTTACAATAATGTTTAATTTTTGTCATTATGAAGCTACCTTTACTCGGTTATTTCTAAAGTTGTAACTGTGAATGTAGGTTTTTAATCCATTCCCATAGCATATTATTGAATAAATGTTATAATTGGGAGAATTTAGCAAATTAAATGTTTTGCCACTAGTGGTTGATGACATGCAGAAATTCAAATCGAAGCATCGATTTTTGCTCAGAACCCCAACTAAAGTTCATTGCACATGTCATTTTCCACGCTTAATAGGGTCAATCAAGTCAATAGCTTTACCTTTTAATCAATCTTACATCAACAACAATCACCAACAAAAAGGGTACCAACATGTCTATTTGTTAGAGTATGTGTGGTTAGGTTGTAAAACGTATTGTGGCATCATTCACCAGATGGACCCCATTAAATCCTCAAGTGGCGGATCTAGATTAGCCTAAATCATGAATTCTTAACTTTCAGGTCACCTACACCTCCAGGACCAGTTTTTTACATCTTTATAATCTGACCTGTAGTCGTAAGAGCTCAATATGAATATTACCAACTCAATTCAACTCAAAAGAAACCTTGATTTAAAACTCAGGATATGGGGAATGCTGAAGACAGATTCACAGCTCACCTATACCAATACGCATGCGCTATAGTAGTGCTAATATTTTTCTGGATGTTTCCAGAATGATGAAGAATATGGGTAAAGATCACCTGCATAATCAATCACACTGTGAATTATACTTATTCTTTGCAGAGACATACATATTTGATTGCCATGAACTGAATTTGTCAAACTGTTTTAAGCTCATGTTTCATGCAGTCAGTGGCGGCTCCTCCTCTAAGGTGGAGGAGCACCACCCCACTGTTCTTTGAACAGTTCAAAAACGAAAATTAAATGATAATAACACAATGTTATGATCATTTTATTTTTCCGTGGTGAGGGAGGTTGGCGGGTCTTGGCTGTTGTCACAGCCAGCAGGGGAGGAGTAGTTGGCGCACTTAAGTGTGCTTGACGGCTTGTATGGCCGTCTTGGGCCGGCCAAACACTCATGCACACTTTGCATGGTCTCCACTGGCTGTATTCTGCAGCCTGGGTGGAGAACATGCACAGGCTCCTACTCCCTATCTGAGCATCGAACAACAGCGCTCAGACCAACCACAACGCGGTTGTCACTGTGACAGCAGCATCGTGACTGGCTTAGGGGAGCCCGTGTCTGCTTCTTGCAGGAAGGAGGTGAGGCAGTGGCCGGCAGCAAGGTAAGTAACTTTTAAAGTTATTTTTCTATTGTCCCTGTGCCCCCGCTTCACCAGTACTACACTGTGGCAGCCGCCACTGCATGCAGTTACTGTGCTATTCAAATAACATGAAATGCTTCCACTTTTAGATGATGTTAAGTTAGGTTAGGTTTTCTGCACAGCACTCAGTATGACATTAACATGACATTATAGTACTCTCTACCATCTTGGCATGCCTTGACACACAGCTCTTAGTTTCTCATAGCAGGCTGGGGTCTATTTCAGCTGGTGATGATGCTTTTCTAGTATCGTGTTCGGTTATATCTCTAAGTTTTACTTAAACTGGGGATTTATGTTTTTTGGTGCCAAATGCTCATGTCCCTGTCGAATTGGAACCCATGCCTGGTGTCTGGTCGATGGAGGCAGACTCACTATGGTATTGGTTGCATTGCTGCACAATTAATCTGGGCTGGACATGTACATTGTCATCAGTCTAAAGCACTCCATTAGTGTGGCATGAAAGTGAGCTTCCGTCATGTGTCTGTTTGAGGAGCATGCCTACTCAACAGTTGCTACAGTGCAGGTGTGATCCCAATTGCCCTCAGTTTCAACAAGAAAAGGCCAACCGGCAACCTAATCATCTTCATTTGTGACGTGGTATGAAGACACTACTCAGAACGCTTGGAAAGTAATCTACAACAGTTCATGCAAAACACACTGAACAGGACTTCCAGTGACCTTCTTGGGCCCTCAACCAATGAAGCCAATCAAATCGGCATCATTTAGTGCTTTTCAAATTAGGCAGAGAATGCAATAACCTAATACTTGCATTTCTTTGTGATCCCTGCCCTCTGGGGTGGAATGAGAAAGCATTTTTGAGCAGTGAAGTTTAGTGGACATGTTCGGTCTTTTCTCTAGGTATGAGGCAACTAGTGAGATCCAGATACTTCTCTGGTCAGTTACCTCCATTTACCAACGGTGTTTTGGGGTCTTGGGTATGTATGAATGCAATTCTCATTGGGTGTAGAGTATTTCTAATTGGACCATTAATCTCCAAGTAGTGGTCGGGATCAGGGGTGGTCTGGCTGAATGGTCAGGGCTTAATCTAGGAGGGTATGAGGTTTAGATCTCGGTTACTTTAGAACAAGTTAATACAACGCACAATAAAGGCCACTGTCCAATCAGAAGAAACAAGTTCTTGGATAGATGAAAAGTTGAAGGCTGCTCTTTAAAATCCTGAGGTCTCAGTCCTCTTACCATTACCTTGATTACAATGCCCACAGTACAACAGAACCACTGAAAAGAATAAACAAGCATTGAAAATGCAATAGGTCTCGCAATAGAAGAGTTTAACATTTTTCGTTTTGCAAATGGATGAGTGGCGTTGCGTGGGCGAGTGGCGTTGCGTGGGCGAGTGGCGTTGCGTGGGCGAGTGGCGTTGCGTGGGCGAGTGGCGTTGCGTGGGCGAGTGGCGTTGCGTGGGCGAGTGGCGTTGCGTGGGCGAGTGGCGTTGCGTGGGCGAGTGGCGTTGCGTGGGCGAGTGGCGTTGCGTGGGCGAGTGGCGTTGCGTGGGCGAGTGGCGTTGCGTGGGCGAGTGGCGTTGCGTGGGCGAGTGGCGTTGCGTGGGCGAGTGGCGTTGCGTGGGCGAGTGGCGTTGCGTGGGCGAGTGGCGTGGCGTTGCGTGTGAGTGGCGTGGCATGGGTGAGTGGCATGGGTGAGTGGCGTGGCGTGGGTGAGTGGCGTTGCGTGGGTGAGTGGCGTTGCGTGGGTGAGTGGCGTTGCGTGGGTGAGTGGCGTTGCGTGGGTGAGTGGCGTTTTGAAAATGCAAAATTGTTGTTTATTTGTTTGTGAAATAAAGTTAAATATAAACAATTGTGCATTTTCAAAACACAAGCTAACAAAAATGTCACTGCTAATAAATGTATCTGTTTATATTTGCATTAAGGGTGCAGTACTTCACAACTCTACAGGGACACCTAGTAACAGCCTGTGGTACTGCACCCTTTCCTTGAGACCTAACATGGAAATAGAATTACGCAGTGTCGTAAAAAGCGAAACAAAAAAACATTAGCATTGGCAATGGCAATAGCTCAAAGTTACACTAATGCAAGACCAATTGCATTACAAATACTTGTTACATTTTGGTTACCGATCCGTGTCGGATCAGTGACTAAAAATAGAAGAAAACATATGAAAGTGGTTTTATTTCATTTTTAAAGTGGATGGGTGATTCTGAGGGCGAACGTGATGGGGGGGGGGGGCGGTAGAACAGAAGCAATAAAGGGGGAGGTAGAGAGTATATGGAAGAAACAAGGTGATAAGTTGCACAAAGGGCGCCGGTGGTGGAAGCCGTGGATAGAGCACATGGACAAGCGCAAGAGAGAGGAATCAGGGTGAAGCCGGTGGGTGACAGAACAACAGAGAGTGCAGGAGGAAAGACTTACACAAGAACAAGCGTTTTTTGAGTGGTTTTGTAGCCTTTGCGGTGTGCCGCGTTTTAACTTTATATGCTTAAAGCTAAAGCGCGGGGTGCCGTCAATGCTATACAAATTAAAAAATAGAAAGTGAAGGCAGGCGCCCGCCATGTTGAAATTTCACTAATGCAGACCTATTTCATTGCAAATACTTGTTTAATTTTGGTTACCGATCTGTGTTGGATCAGTCACTACAAATACAAGCATAGGTGTCGCATTTGTGAAAGTTAAAGCTCTTGGTTTTGAAAATGCTGAAAAGCCGAAGAGGTATATGCTATGGGTGGTCTCTGCAGCAGGACGTAAGTCAGAATTTAAAAGCCCAGGCAGTGGCCAATTGGAGGAGCAGGCCTTGAGGACAGCATGCATCGTAAAGGGCCGGTGAGCTGCTGACAATAGACGCATGGGTACCATAGTTAAAGTGTACCATAGTTAAAGTTAAAGCAAGGCAAGGTGCGCTGTTGAAAAGAATTACGAATATTTTAAAAGTGGATTTAGGTGTGCCGCGCAGCACAAAAGTAAGGTGCGCAGCTGAAATGTTAAATCTAAAGCATGTTGTGTCGCATTGAAAATAAAAACAAAATAGTTAAAGTTATAGTGCGACGTCCAGGCAAGTGCTTTTTGGTAAATATAAAGCGGCCACACAAGAGTTGCGGCCACCATATTTTAAGTTAGAGCGAGATGTCGCAGCATGCCCTTTTTGTAAATATAAAAAGCGTTTAATAATGTGCAATATCCAAAGCAGCTGTAGCCAAGGATGGGGAGCGGGCGTGTACAGTGAGAGCTTTTTGTAAATATGAAGCGGCCAATAAAGCGCGACGTCCAAGCAGCTGTACCCAAAGAAGAGGAGAAAGCTTAAAACGAAACAAGGAAAGCCGTAGGGGGGGGGGGGGGGGGGGGGGGGAGGGAATGCGAACGAGGGGAGAAGTGTGGCAGGCAGATGGCTGCGCGGAGGGAAGCCGGATGGGGGCGGGAGAGCCTGGTTGGGGGGGGGGGGCGCAAAGAGGAGAAAAGAAATGCGACACGGCGGGCAGGGGAGGGGGCGGAGCGGGTAAAAAAAAACAAGACGGAGGGAAAGGCAGATAAGGGGAGGGCATTGCGGTGGGGAGGGGGTGGATGAGAAATGCACACGGCGGGCAGGGGAGGGGGCGGAGCGGGGAGAGCGGCATGTGGGTGTGAAGAAGCCGGGGCCTTTGAAGTGAAGCTAAGCTTCACTTCAAAAGGTGTCGGAGGAATGCGGCTGAGGGAACAGACGGCGATTGCGGCTGAGGGAACTGATGTGCACGCGCTTTTAAGCTCAATGCACATGCGCATTGAGCTTAAAAGTCACGGGCACTGCAAGGAATCGCCACGATTCCTTGCTTGTTAGTTAAAGAGTGGTTAAGCCGCAATAGGCTCGCAAGCTCGATGCGCATGCGCATCGACAGGCGAGACCTAAAAATGCTAAGATATGTCTGCCTTTCTCTTAGTTTATCACCAGTTCATGGTGCAAGGGGGCAAGTTGATGGATTGGAGCATAGGCACACAAGCTATGACTGTTAAAGACTCTATTTGACTTCATTATCTAGCGTTAGATTTTTATATTCCCTATATTATAGTTTCACATCACTCAATTAAAAATGTTTGACCAGTCACTCATTTGATTTAATAGACAGTCTTCTTTCATCATTATGCCGACCCGTAGCCAATGTTGAATTTACACGCTGCTTACAGCAATCCAAGTAGCATTTCATCCCTCCATTACACACCTGAAAATGGAAGATCCACTCTTGCTCGCCACATTTTCACAACTGACCGTAACAGAAGTGAAGTAAGATCTCTTTTATGCACAACCACCACATGTCCTCCCATCGTCACCCAAATATAAGATACGCAGGCAAAACCAGGCCAATCTATCAGAACTAATGAAAGTTAGACATGACATCCATTGGTCCATCAGTCATATGGGCAAATGCATTTTTCCACTTCTAAATCACCCCCTAAATATGGTGCAAAGTTCTAAAATAATCATACCCCGTTAGCCAAAAACCCAAGATCCCAACAAAGGACTGGCATTCAGTTTCACTACCATCTCTATGAGACCAAGGTGATGGCTCAGTCAGGGGATCTACTTGCATACATTTATACCGATGGACAGCTGGGATTTTCGAATGCTTCTGCACAAGCTGATAGAACAGAGGCTAGTTAATCAACACTCAGCCAATAGAATGTCTGCCTTGCATGAAGATCATTTCTCTTACTCCAAAAACCTCAGGCTGCCATCTCCTTTCCTGCTCCCCTTTATGCCAGTTCCTTCTTAAGAAGTGAAAACAAGAAGCCTCAGAAAAGACGACATTTTAAAATCGGTCTTACAAATGCCTTATGCGACGATTATAACTGTTCATAACATCATGTTTGGGATACATGAAAATGCAGTAATATGCTGGCCTAAGGTTTCCTTAGTGTAAGTCTCAGTAGAGTGGAATTACTTGACCTCAAGGCGAGCAAATTAGTGGTTGAGCTTATGAATCCCTGAAGCGCAGCAGTTGTTATCATGGCCCATGAGATGCTCTACAGTTATCGAGACTCTTCCTAGAAGGCCAGTCTGTGCCCACGTGAAAGCAAGAGCCAAGTACAGCCTGTAATGGAGCAATAAGAGACTAGGGTGCGACTATACTTTGTTCTTATTGTCACAGGGAACTGACAACAAAGTACGCTGTTGCAAAACAACTTCAAAACAGTGGGGCACCGGTACAGGTTCCACTGCAGGCAGGTTATCACTCATCCCGAAATGTGCTGCTGTGATGTCATAAAATACAGCGAATGAACAAACTATCACAACAATGAGGAGATTACAGAGGGAAGAGCACATCACAGCTCAAAAGATCTCCGCAAGATGTCCATTTCACAACCGCCATGGAAGGCTTGACAGCACCAACCTCAGACCTCACTGCTAATAGTGTTGTGAACAGCTTTTCATCCACCTGCCCCATACTGTGCAGTCTCCAGTCTCTCACTGCCTTGCCCCCATCGTGCCTCTGGGTTGTCCTCTCCTGCTCTGACCACTGTTGTTTCGAAGTAACACCCATGTTCCACACTTTGGTCCCTCTCTCTTCCAGCCCTAGTGTATCTTCCCTCCTGACCATTCCTTGCTCTGTGCCTCCACTCCATACTTCTGCCGGCACTTACTTCCTCATCTTCACGAGGCGTGCAAAATCGAAATAGTATTTGAAGGATGGCTGTGGTTGTGGCACCGTTGCCAGTGACACCCTATGTAAACTGCCCTAGGTCACTGGTACTTACCACAACCGGACAAAAGACATTATGCGATTTATAAACCATTCCCTCTAAATTAGGTATTACACTGCATTAGAAATCCGTTTTTATTTGTATATAGATCTCTGCATTACATTTGAAAGTATAACAGTGTCAGAGGTCACAGCCATACCGCAGGATCTTTTAAATCTTTGAGAATCACGTGGGTCCCAATTTTTAGATGCAGCCATGAGGATCATTTCTTCTACCATCAATTTTCCTGAAATTCCAACAGTGAAGTTTCTTGTAATCTGATGTGAACTTCAAAAATGTTGCTGCTTCGACATAAATCCGAAGCAGCACATATTTTGGGAGTCAAAGTGAAAATGTTACAGTGTAGGTCTGCAAGGATCTGCTCCTCACTAAACCTTTGCACCAAAAACAATCAGCATCCTTCCGCTTTGCGCCATAAGGCAATGATCCGTGCTTAACATTCCATGAAGCTCCACTGGTGAACGAGGATACATCAGAATCAAATTCCAGTCCTTGCTGTGCACTTCCACTGACCAGGAATCAGAAAAAAAGGATCACATGTAATCTCTGTCAGGCTTTGAGGTTTTCATGCTGTTGGTGAAAATCCCCAAAGAGATGGACGGCTATTCAATGCTCACATTGATCTAGGGACTTCAATGTAAGAAACATTACTGAAAGCAGGAATCCCCACACAGAAGCGGAGGGCAGCTGCAGAGTCCTTCCCTAGGGCGAAAAACATCAATTAGATGTGCGGATTACCATAGAGCGCGACGCGTGAACCCAGGTTGATGAGTGTCCTGAGTGGAAGGAAAATGGGCAGGGTCACGCACACGAGCACCACTTTATTTAATTTATTTTAAAAGAGAAATCAGGGCAAAATCCAGGATGAAAAGGCGTCTCAATTGGGACTCCACTGAAAGAATATCACAGAAGAGGAATGCCATTAGGATCTTTGTCCCAGTCTCTTGAATATCAACAAGCATTTGCAATGTAATAGGTCTCACATTTACGCGAGTTTGAGCTATTGGCATTGTAAATGACAATGCCTTTTATTTAGGTTTTAAAAACGAAAACAAAAATAAAAGGCAGCGTCATTTGCAATGTCAATAGCTCAAAAACGCGGAAATGCAAGACCTACTGCATTGCAAATGCCTGTATTAGGTAAAAGTGCCTGCCTCTCACCACAACAGAACCAAGCCTCTCACCACAACAGAACCAAGCCGTGTGTGTTGCGCCTGGCTCCAGCCCAGTCTGTGCCGCTCACGCAGAAGAAAACAGTAAATTAATTAAATAACCAAGTGTGGCCGCTAAAGTGAGCGGACCACTCTGCAAATATATATATATATTTTTTAAACCAGTGCTGTTAGCCATGATAAAGCAGACCGTGTACATTACCAGTAAAAGGTCGAGTCCTTATGGGCGGTAACAAATGGAGACAAGGCGGTACCAAGGAGGGACTAAAAAGCCCATTTACCAATCAGTTGCCAGCATTTAAGAAGGACAATGACACAAAGCCAATGACAAATATGGGCGGAGAGTGGACGAGGCTTCCACAGCATACTCTACTACAGAATGCCTCACAGAGCAAGCAGCACATGCGTGCTGGCGCTAGGCTCTACCTAAAAATGATTATTTTTCAAACAAAATAGGTTTGTAAGTGTGGGCAAAATCAATGACCAGAATAATTCTAGTGAACTTTATATGAATGCTTTGCTTCTAGGCACAGTGTGTACCAACTTCCTCATAGTGGTAAGAATTGGGATTTTTAAGCTTTCTAGTCGGCCAAATAATGACCAAGAGTGAAGGCACACCCAGTTACCCACTATAGCCAATCAAATGTGAAGCAAATTCCCAAACCAGGCGCTAGTTCATACTTAGCAGGAAGAGTCCTCGTTTCCAGCTCTTACGACAACCTTTGATTGGCGTGACGGGGTGGAAGAGCACCAAAGCCCTGAGCACTTGGCAACAAAGAGAGAGGTGCCATTTGCCAGAGTTAGGCAGACTTACTTGGCAGTGACTGGAAAACAGTTCACAAAGCAGCAATTCATTTAAGCGGCAAAATGAAGGTCAAACTAGCAACATCAGACTGCAACAAGATTTGCTTTGCTGTCTCTTATTACTGTTTGAATCGGAAGAGGCAACATTTATTGGTGGTAAATATTATACATTAATACATAATTTCACAGTGCGATTCTCACATTCATGGTATTTTAAGCTCCTTTAGGCACGGCTCACTTCTTGTTAACGCATTAAATGTTGAGAAAAGAGATTATACTATGAAAAGAATAATCCGGCAATGTAAGAATTCTAACTACATATGGGGGAATGCACTTCCAGGTCAGTCAAGCCCAACACAAGACGAACACAGCATAAGAAGATTTCTGCTAACGGCATCATGGTTGTAGAATGCTAAGCCATTCCTGCTTTCCCAGCTGGGTCCACTGGCAACAGGCATTTGGAAGATCTCCATCTAGGCATGGACTAGCCCATGCCTCACAAGAGACTCCACTGTGACAAAGGCTCAAAGGGCACACAAAAAGCCTGATGAAATTCTGCTATTATTTGTATTGATGGGTATCCAACGTTGCGTCCAGGAGGACTACAGCTTTCCTGAAACTCTGGGTCCATTCGGCTCATCCGTGCAATTTTGAACATCCCTGTTTAAATTAGCCTTGCCAGAAGAAAAATAGAAATCAATCCGTACAGAGGGGAGAAAAAGTTTTCGTTACCACACAACCACTGCAGGCTGCATTTTGAAGGACACTGTAAAACACCAACTCCCTAGATAAGCCAAATAATATGGCCATCATGTACTAAGAAATCCATTAGCTGTTCTAAGCGCAGCTCGCCAGCAGCATGAGCCACTGAGTTGTAGGGAAGTAGGACTTGGGAGAGAAGAACCATGTGTGTCTAGTATCAAAGTTAGGGCCTGATTTAGAGTTTGCCGCTTAGGAACTCCGTCACAAATGTGCCAGATATCTTGTACGCTGCATTACAAGCACATTAGCATATAATGAACTTGAAATAAGGCGGAATGGATATCACATTTGTGAGGGAGTACCCATCCAAGCAAATCTCTAATTGTAAGATTGGTTTTCATTAAATACAACTCCTTGTTAAATATTACGCTTTCCTTCACACACGGTCATTATCATTAGACAGCAATGAACATCACAGAGATAAGAGGTACAACCATTTATGAACTGTTACATTTCAACAAAATATTGATTACAAAAATAGTCCATAAAACTGCTGTCACTCAGCAATTTCAATACAAAAAGAAAAGTTGGACGAGTACGAAGGACAATTGGGAAAGAGACTTTTTCTCCCCATCTGTGTTCCATAAGTATAGAATGACCCCCTGCATCTCACCTCTTTACCCCCATTCCACACTTCAGGAAAGCCTTGCCTCCATTTCCTGCCATGAGCAGACTCCTCACTTCTTCACCCATCAAGACAGGCTTTTTCCCCTTTTCCTCAAGCCTCCTCTCATCCCTCAAAAGTAACTAAGTTAAGCTTCGGTTAAACTATTTGTGTGTAGGCAGTCAACCCAGTTTGAGAAATGAACCCTATTGAAAGATAATGAAAGAAGCCTGATACATGAGCTTTAAGCGTTCTTTGCACAGCCACCCCAGTGGGTAAAAGCGCAGGCCAAATAAGATGGGACTCCGACCTCGGGAAAACTCTCACACTCAAAAAATGTGCAGACACTTACCACTAAGATCGTCATACAACACGCTGCGCTTCCAGCACCGAATGGGCTTTCGAAATGGTCTCATATTGGTTTATGCTCCCCGCCCGAATACAGAGATGGTACCCTGAAGGCAATCAAGAATGATGTTGTGGTTGGCAGACACCGGCACCCTTCTTCATCTGCTCTGGAACTGTCCAAAGCAGTGCTTAATTTGAGCCGGTGGTTTGCAGTAATCAGCACCGGCACTCAATCATCAACACCAGCGCTTTTCATGAGCACCAGTTAAGGACACATTCCTTCATGGTAGGCATAGGGAGATTAAGTGATTTGCTCGGAATCGCAGGATGTTGAGCTGACGGAGAGACTCAAACATGGTTCCCCAGCTTGTATTCGGCAGCTCTGGCAATTTCGCCACATAGTCTCCCCTTTTTTTCATGGTTAGTAGTTGGTTCCGTTTTAGACAGCCCTAACGGGAGAAATGGGCTGGTGCAAGCTGCTTCCTCATGAGAGCCCTGGCACTTACTTTTTTTACAAATTAACCACTGGTCCAAAGTAAGCCCGCTATTGGAAGAGGGTCTTGGAAGACTAACGGCCAGATTCATCAACGTAAAATCGGCTTGCAAAGGGCCAGATTCTGAGAATCCAGCCCTTTGCAAGCGCTATTTTTGCATTTGAGATTCATCATCCCAAATGCAAAAATCGCAATTACAGAAATCGCAAAATTGCGAGGAATCGCATTCAAGGAATCTCAATTAGATATTCCTTAAATGCTATTCATGAACCAATTTAAAATTGCGATTTCGCAATATGTTGCTGCTATTTACCGCGAAGTGTAACTTCGTGGTAAATAGCGAAAACTTAGAAAAATGCACTTTAGTGCATTTTTCTAAGTTGCATGTTACACACACACACACATGTCCTTTGGACATGTGTGTGCGCAACACCTGTGTACATTTGCATTTCAGGGGTGCTACAGGGTGTCCTTTGGACATCCTGGCACCCTTGAAATCGCTTCCTTATTTGCGATTCGCTAATTGCTAATCGCAAATAAGGAATGACTCCCCATTCATTCCTATGGGCCAGGCCCATAGGAATGAATGGGGAGTCATTCCTTATTTGCGATTAGCAATTAGCGAATCGCAAATAAGGAAGCAGTAGATTTCGCATTTAATTGTGCGATTTCTACATGAATCCCGTTTTGCGAGTCCTTAATAGCAATTCCTTAATAATCGCTATTAAGGACTCGCAAATGGGGACATTGATGAATCTGGGGGAAAGATTGTTCCTTTAACACTTGGATTCCACATGTTACCGCATAACACCGCTATGGCTTCCTAATCCCTTAACATTTCCGTTAAATTCACTACGAGGGCAGCAAGTACCTTTGGCGCTCCTAGGAGATCATCACGTGATCTTTCCTCTCCCTCCGGGGATCAACAGTCCCGGATTATGCTATTAGGCTTCGCAATTTATGGTACCGTCTTAAACTGTCACTTTCTGAGGAACACAAACTGGAAACATGCTAAAAGAGACCTGGGCACTCAAAACTGGCTTCCAAGTTCAACAAATGGACATGCCGTAAATACCTTAAACTACTTTACCTAATCCTTTCGACTTCAGGAGGCACCACTGAGACAGCACCCTAATGGGGCTGGAAAAGGTTTGATTGTCACTAATCACACAGCACCGATGGGGACAACAAGAGCCTTTGCTAGGATAGCGCCCTAGGTGTGGACGGAGAGAATTGTGGCACCCGGAACCCAAACATCCCGAACCTCCCCCAACTCTACTAAATCATCAATTACTTAGCTGTCTCATGCAGATGATGGTTTTGTTGATGGGTGTCAAAGGGTGAAGGGAAGGTAAGGAAGGGGGCTAAAGGGGTGTTAAAAACATCACCTGCCATATGACAATGAAGGACTAAAACCACTTTGAAATGGCAAAATAATCGGAATGAACATACAAGGCGGGAGCAAGATGAAAAGGGCCCACTTGTTGGCATAACCTTAAAGCACATAGCTCTATGCGCCATTCAGAATATTTGCGACCTGGGACTAAGCCCAGCACGCCTGGGGACAACACTCCTAACACCACATACCAAGAGTGTGGAGGGGCCTTTATGAGGGAGGCAGAGTTGCTGAGGTTTGTTCCTTTTTCTGAACTGTCATTCTGGTGCTACCGCAGCCGGCCTTCAGGTTGTTGGCCATAAAACTATGTTCACTCAGTCGTTTTTTTTCTCATTCTTCTCCTTGATCTGTCTGTCTTCAACATAAAAGTAATAAAACAGAAATGATCTCAAAAGTAACAAGGCTTTTGTTACTACCGTACTAACGGAACTAACAGAATTGGTCTTGCATGCACCATGACCATGCATGCCTGGCTCATTTCTCCATTATTATGTATGATGCTCCACTGTAACTAGGGTGATCTGGATTATATAAATATGTTTAGGTTTAAAGTAGGCCTGGGTATAGCTCGCAGAGTTCTGCGTGACAAAAAAAACTCTGCCAAGCTACGAAGAGTTCTCGTTGATTTTCACCACCTAGCGTTTGTCCCGAGCTGAAAAATCAAAGCAAACAGCACCATGCGCAGCCCAAGAGGGCATGGCTTCTTTTCTGCCGCCCAAGTAGTTTTTCTACTCGAGCTGCAGCTTTCTCAACGCGAACGGAAGGTTTTTCAACGTGAGTGGTCGCAACCGCCCGCGTTGAGAAATCCAAACGCCCACGTTGAGAAATCTTGCCAGGCGGTGGATTTTTCTCGCTCACACCCGCCAACTTGACGTTGGAGAGCGCAAGCAAGGAAAAATCTCACAAGGAGGCATATTTTCCTCACTCGTGCTCACCATCTTGAAGTTGGCAAGCGCGGAAAAAACTCTGCAGAAATATTCGGAACTACGCGTCCTTTAAGTGGTGCACTGAAAACTCCGCAAACGGAGTGGAGTTCACCACTCAGGTCTAGTTTAAAGCATCGAAAGTCCTTTTAGAATAAACAATGGCCTGTAGTGGAAACATCCCGATATCCCTAAGTAACACACACTAAGGATTTTGGGAGTGATTTCTTAGTTGTTGGGTAATTCATACAACATAATTATTTCATACCAGGGTTAAAGCTACACAGTTAGAGAAGGTTCACAGACATCATGCTCTTTGTAGAATGTTTAGGGATTTCATTTAGGTTGAACCTCATTCACTCTTCTAGACCTGCCACTGGCACATCATTGCATCACAGGGAATCAGCAACAGAGCAGCTCTGCAGTTTAGTCGCAGTTGACGAAACACAGCATTCTAAGCCGCTGCACCACTACATCACTGCACTCTATAATGCACCACTGCACTCTACTCTGTACCACTCTTCTCTATGCCTCTGCACTACTCTACACCATTATGCAACTATGCTCTTCTCTGTAACACTCTACGCCACTACACTGCATTAATCCGCTCTGCACCACTCTACTCTATGCCACTGCATTCTACAACACTACTCCACTGCACTCTACTCTATGTCACTGCACTTTATGCCGCTACATTCTACTATGCCCCACTCTACTCTAGGCCAGGGCACTTTAGGCCGCTGCACTCCACACCACTGTAATCTACTCTGCATCTCTGCACTCTACTCTGTGCCACAGAAATGTACACCACTCTGTGCCACTGTAATTTACATCACTCTGCTCTGTACCACTCTACGCCACTGTACTCAATTTATTTGTATTTATTTAAAACATTTATAAAGCGCTTGACTCACCCCAATGGGGTATCTCCGCACTGAGGACAAAAAGTGGTACAACACAATGGGGAAATGAAGTTAGAAAAGATGAGTCTTGAACTTTTTCCTGAAAGCCAAATAGTTGGTATTCAGGCGAAGATCCAAAGGCAGTAACGTGGGGGCAATGTAAGTGAAGGATTTACCGCCTAGTCTGGATTGCCTAATACGAGGAACAACAAGTAGGCCTTTTCCTTCCGAACGCAGTGTGCGAGATGGAATGTGTTTTATTAACTTTCCGGCCAAATAGATAGGAGCCATCTGGTTAAGGCTCTTAAACACAAGACAGCACACTTTAAAATGGATTCTCTTTTGAATAGGAAGCCAATGTAGTTTGAAGAGTAGGGGAAGAGATGGAGTTCGCCTGGGAGCATTAGTCACCAAACGGGCAGCCGTATTTTGCACCACCTGCAGACTTTGTAGATCAGAGTCTTTAGCCGAGATCAGCACCACTCTACTCCGCTGAACTCTGCCACGGCACTCTACTCTATGCCATTCTACAATGTGCCACTCTATGCCACACTACCCTTCTCCACTCTACCCCAAGAACCTCTACTTTATGCCACTCTACTCCATGTCATGCCACTCCACTCAACGCTAATCCACTCTTTGCCACTGCACTCTACTCTATGTGACTCCATTATACCCCACTCTACTCTACACCATGCCACTCCACATCATGCTATTTAATTCTAATCTACACACTACTGTACAACATGGCTAAAAGACACTGACATAGCCAATAGGCCTCGAGTAGGTTAAACCTATTGGGTTTGTCAACGCTTGTTTGTAGTGCAAAGGGCTATTTGAGATTGTACAATTCTTTCTGACCTTGTAAAGAGGAGAAAGGCACTCTGCTGCCTGACCATCCTCCCAAACAGCCAACCAAACAGTGTTCATCTGGTTCTATCTGTGGGTCAAAGGACTTCAGTGCCGGGGACATCTCTGCTGACCAAATGTTTACCTCTGCTGATTTTTGTAGATTGATCCACAATACAAGGCTCCCTTGCCTTAGACCACACGGTCATGCCAGCAAGAGTTCTCCAGCAATCAGGCATCCACCTATTAGTCTGACACCTGGCAGCAGGATTGGACTGGCATCAGACAGTATGCCCCACTGGGCTAGTGCCCTCACTGGCCACTACGCTTCATATACCACCAGCAAAGCGCATAGCAAGATAGCGGTAAAGTGACAAATGACAGACACATTGAGAAACCAGAATCCCTTGCATCACCTTAAAACATGCACAAACCTATAAACAGGAGCCAGGTCAATGTTCAGCAAACGGCAATGTATCGTTCTAGGGCGTTAAAGCTACAAACCTCCCCGCCTTGCACCAATCCCCCCAACTTGGGTCATTATACTCCCACATACGGAGTCAAGTGGCACCAAACCTACACTCCCCTTCAATGTATGCCAAGTAAGCTTTCACAGAGCCAAATAACCGACACGTGATGAGGCAATTATACAACGTACACAAAGGCACAACAGGAACCAGCATGCAAAAACAACAGCAGTTCTGACTAGCAGAAATGCAGGTATCGCTCTGAGCGGCATAAAACACTGGTCACCTCACAGGGAGGTCTGTGCTGGCTATCTTTTGTAACTCAGTTTATGTTTGCTAAAGCCATCGGCAGAGCAACCCCCCTCGACGTCATGTCAAGTCCACATATCTGAGAAAACAAAGGAACATAATTAACTCTATTCAATCAGGACATGTGCTGCTTGCTGCATGAAACAGGCTGTCAGCAGCAATTACATTCTGGGGCCAGCACTTAGCAGCCAAGCAGTGGAAGTACTTAAAAACTACCGCTGACCTCCGGGGGGAGGGGGGGTAGGGGTTGTGGAGGAAGTAAAATGTTTCCCACGACCACTCTCCAGGCGAGCAAGTCGTGGGTTTAAAGCCAGAGTGTCACAGAACACGCCGCTCCTCCATATTAAGGCAAACATCCAAGTAATTAACAGCTGCCTCGCTTAAAAAGACCAAGTCCGTCATTACAAATGTAGGGCTAAATTCTCGTTTGTACAGTGATTGGAATTACGAGTTGAAGGATATTTATAACACCTTGCAATTTTCCCTTATAGTGTCCAGCAGGTCAAACCTGTAGAAACTAATAGGGGTTTGGGGTAGGCGGGGTGTTGGGGGGAGGCAGTCCCATCAACAACAAAAACATGCGGAATGTGGCCTGTTAACTATTTTCCCATATTATGATATAACGCACTGCGTCATAGCCACAACATCTGAGGAAAGGAATGTGAACACCTACTTCCTGTATCACAGACAAACAGCGAACAAGAAGTGAAACTGCCTGATGACCTGTAAAAGAAGCGAATGTCAAGTTGATAACACGAGGCAAGATAGTAGCACGGCAAGAAAAGGCGATGTGTCAATGTTAATATTTTGCAAAGTTATCACAAACTCTGGAGCAAGCTCTGAATCTCAAAACCTAAACCTGTCTGCAAGCCAGCTACTAAGACACCTCTAAAAACGAACCGAGCAACAGTAAAAAAAATCCCACAATTGCTTTCACATTGGCTACGTGTATGTAGCATACCCACGGATATCGCACACATGAGAGGGACACCATTGGGGGGGGGGGGGGGGGGGGGGGGGATGTCTTATTTTTGCATTCCTTAAAAAGAACACACTGCCTTTACTTAAAGGTCGGACAGGGTCAATTTAGGTCATAGCCTACCAGACAGCACAGCTGTCTGGTTGCTAAAGACTTCATGGGGACATTCTGAAAGCTGACCACAGAATGCATTCCGTCCACTGCTAACCATTGGCTTTGTGGTTCGTAACTCATATTTGCTTCCTTTCCTTTTGCTGGCTTTTTTTTTATTTTAGGCTGCCCAGCATGTCTGTCACTCCCGTAGAGCATAGCCTGTTCACTGTATTTGTCCACGAGTGCTGGCTTTCTGTATACAATTTAGATCTGGTCACATTTGCTGTGGATTGAAAGGCAGAGGTCAAGAGTCAGGATCTGCCTTCTGAGAGAGCTTGGCGTTTACCTTTTTTTTCTGACTTTAAAGTGAAAGGCCTAATCTGAAAATCAGAGGCGGTGAATGGAAATGCTTTTTTCAAGCACACAACAAAAATTTAATATCTGTAAATGAACTGTGTAAATATTGCAAATTTAGGAGAGCACAAATGAAGCACATTTTGTTTTGCAATTCTGATGCGTGCTGGAAACATTTAAATATGATCTAAACAAATCAATACATTAGGTGATGTCATTTCTACACATTATCATTTGTGCGCTGTATTGATTTATCAGTAAAACTGTATTTCTGTGCATATATAAGGGTCATTTCAAGTGAAAATGTGCTGTCTTTCATGGAAGTACACTAACACACCATGCATTCTGCACACTATACGACTCCACAACACTATGCCACTGCACTCTACTACACCCCACTACAAAACACTCTACGCCACCCTACTCTACAACACGCTACTCCACTCCACTCTATGAAACTCCACAACATTCTATATCATGATCTGACACACCACACTGACATTTTGCTCCACTATGCGCTTTGCCACTCCACTCTAGTCAACTCTACGCTACGGTGATGGATCAAGCCCTGATTTTTGGACTGGGTAAGAGTGGTCTGCTTAATTCAGGCACTCTGTTCATCACCACCCCCTTTTCTGAATCAACTCTACGCTACGCCACTCTATGCCACTTTACTCTTCGCTACTCTATGCCACTTAACTCTACGCCTCCCTACTTCACGTCACTCTACTCTACGACCCTCCATTCTACAGCCCTCTACTTTATGACAGTACACCATTCCACTCTTCAATGACACTCCACAATTCTATCTTTTACCCCGGCTGAACAGCAGCCCTGCTGGTGTACAACATGGCTAAAAACACATTGGCAAAGCCAACAGTCCTAGCATTGGAGAGCCCTTTTGGCTTTGTCGATTCTTGTTTGTTGGGGGAGTTATTTTTTTTTAGTAGCCAAACCTGTCCGCACCAATTTGAAAGTTACACTCACTTAATGGAGCTTCCACCAAGGTTAAAATGGATTTGATCAGGAACTAACAGAGAGAACAGAACGCAAGCACTTCTGATGTTCCTCACACTTAACTTTTTTAATACCTACATATAACAACACCCTGGCAGGATACAGGAAAAATAGTAAAAGAAAAGGTGATGGGAGGAACACTTGCCAAAGTCTCAGCCATTGGCAATCGCTAGGCTGCATTCCAGACCATCAATTAGTTGCCTATTGTACAATTCCAGTGAGAGACCAGCCATATGCAAATCAGTTTTAGTCCCGATCCAATACAACAGTACAGTCCGAACTGCCTGGCAACATCCCCTGTGAACAGAAACTCAAGCAACCCCAGACAGGTTGCATGTGTTTCTGTTCGCTCACCGTTGAATTTTGGAAGAGAGATTAGTTGCTGCTGAGCTCTTCCAGTGTCCTAACAGAGAATTTTACAGAGGCAATCACGCTTCAAAGCTCACTGCTGCTAGCTTTCTCTTGGACTTTGGAAGTCATTTTGTACACAAACAACAATTACGGTGAAATAAATCACTTGGGGTCCTAATACAATTAAGGCATAGATTTAAAAATAAAGGAATACATTGAGAACATTTATGCAGGAGATCAAAAGTTGTTAAAAAAGCAACAACTGTTCCAACGAAACAAAATTACAAGAATGTGGAGTCCAAAATAAAATAGGAAAAGTGTATAAGAATGTCCAAATGTCCCCCAGAGGGACCACCAGGAACTTGCCAATTTCAGTAGTCAACTTTCAACTACACACTGTTTTTACAGGTTAAACTATGTTGGTATCAGTTACATTTTTACATTCACATTATAAAAGGTAATATAAAAAATAAAATCCTATCAGAATGCTTTAGTTATTGGTGTGGATAGAGATCTGGAGGGGGGTAAAGTTGATACACAAAGTTTAACCGTAGTGAAGTTGGGGGGTGGAGCTAAGTGGCACAACGTCACCAAGCAGGACCAATCAGCAAGCACATGAGGCTGGCCTTAACACAGCCGGTATTCCTTGTTGGACGATCCTTTATCAGGCTTAAAATAAGTTCTTTATTTTTAGGAATGTTCATCAAGACCAACTTCAAGGCAGAGCTCCTTGAAAGAATCAGACGGGTGTTGAGAAAAACCCCAGTGAATGCCAGATACCCAATACAAAAGCTGGAGTAGTACAAATTACCTTACCAATGCTGGTCAAACAGCACCCCTGCCGGAGCCATGGGAGCAGATGCTGGTGCTAAATGCTGCTGCATTAAAAACGCAGAAACTTCTACGGACTTTAGAGCAGTTCCACGGATAAAGATACAAGGCTACACAAAATTAGATTTCAGTTGAAAATGCTTGCAGGCTGTTTGTGGGACAGAGCGAGTAACATCTTCTGAAGGATCCTCTGGCTATCTTTCTACCCCCAGTCACATGTCACCAGCAAAATTAATATGAACTGTTTAACCCGCGAATCAAGCACAATATCATACCGTTTTTCAAAAGCTGTTCCACCATCCTCTGTTTTTCTGAAAGGACTTTTAAGGGGCACCCCATAGCTACAGCACGCCTGCACATCTTTCCTAATAGCAAACAAGGTAGCTGGCATTCTGTGAACCGATCAATAACTACTGTGCCTCAGGACATTCTCAGAATCCTAGCAACTTTGGCTTCCATAGAAATGCCAGTCTCCTGCAGGCTTGGTTCAGTTTGTGGTACAAAGGTAGGCTCACGTGTTAAGGAAATGCTTTCAGCAATTCCGGGATCCAATCCTATGTCGCAAAGGATCCTGGAGTCTGGGAGAGACCAAGCCTCTGAAAATGGGCAAACTGCCCAAGTACAAAAAGACTCTAAAATGTAACTTCTGTATTCAATGGTTACCTGTACCGCAGGCTTAAGGCCATGAATACAAATCCATCCGAAGCTTTGGCACCCGGCCTCTGGCAGGCAGGGTCAATTAAAGTAAGAGGGGGGTCTCGGTTCTCCTCAACCAAAGGTGTTAAACTCCGCAACCTCTTTTGGTGGGCTTCAATCAAATAAGGTTCCACGTCATTAGCATAATAAATATAATATTTGGGAATACTCAGATGAGGATTTAGCATTACAGGTTAAATTACTTATAGAACTCAGTGTGGTTTTTAAAGATGCAATGACTTCTTAAGCATTTTATATAAGTCTTATGTGAGACATGAACCAGCAGGAGTTGCCAGATGTCAGTAAGTTTAATTCACGCAGTCACGCAAGCTCTTGTCACCAGCAGACTAGACTAAAGCAACTCCATCTACGTAGGAATCACCGCCCAACTCATGACGAAACTCCAGACTATCCAGAACAGAGCAGCCACACACATCCTCAACCTCCCCAGACAGACACACATCGCCCCTCACCTCAGGAAACTCCATTGGTTACCTGTAGCAAAGAGATAGAAGTTCAAGCTGCTCACCCATGCTTTCAATGCACTACATAACGTAGGACAAAGACTGAGCAAACTACTCTTTATAACTCACCCACGCTTACAAGAAATCCAAAGAAAATCAGCAAAACATACTGCAAGCGTCAAAAACTATTTTAGCAATATTTGAGACTTGGAGACCTCGATACGGAAATATCAAAGTCCAACTTTAAGGGCGGACTAGAATCGCAAATGAGACAAGCATTGTTTGATTAAAGGAACCAGGCTCTCAATCAACACCCTGTCTCCAGGGAGCCGTACCTTTTTGAGACATTCTAAGACATTAGGGCCAGTAGTCGGTGGTTCCGCCCGCCAAGTTAGGAACTGACTGCCATGGAAGAGTTTGAAAGCATGCCTATTTGCAATGAGGCTTGTGCTGTGGCCCAGAGAAGGGCCACAGCACAAGCTCCAATGCAAAGAGGCATGTTCTCAAACATACCTGCACCCTGCGGCAGGCACTGGGGGGTAGAGGGGGGACTCCTATGGTGCCTGCCACACAATGCAGGGATGTTTAGGCGGGTACCACAGGTGCCCCCCCAGGGCCTATAGCTGAGAGCCTCGGGGGGCAGGGGCCCTGCTAGGTGCCCCAAAAAAGCCTTTCCGCCAGCTATTTCACGTCAGAAGAAACAACGTGAAATGGCTGGCGGAAAGATGGATAGTAATTCCCACAGTGGTGCCTGCGAAAGCACCGCCTCCATTATAGGGAATGCAATCGGACCGACCACCCGACTGGCTCCTTGAGCCGGTCGGAAGCTGCTGGTCGATCCTAGGGCCAATGCAGTCGGACCGACCGCATCCCAATGTGGCGGTCTGAGCGAGGTTAGAGATGTCGGTGGGACCGACACGATGGCATGTCTGTGTTGATCAAACCAACATCATAATTGCCCCCAATGTATCTACTCAGGGAAACTTTTAATTGCCCACCGTCAGAGCTTCGTTTTTCTAAAATATTTAAAAGCCAATTTTACAGCTAATTTTCCACGAACCTGACTGGTTGTTTTAAAGTATATTACAAGGATCTGACAAACCATGCAATACCAATAGGGCTATCATTGTTCATTTTGTCAAGAAACTGGTCTAATAATACATTCTACTTCTTGGGATTTGTTCTGTCTAGACATTACATTCTTTATTGCTTGTTATGTTATGTTAAGTCTTGCTTTATGCATCAGCTCCTGTAAGGTTTAAGCACAGAGCTCGACCATGCTACCAATGGTAAGCCATGGCTGATTGGGGAAACTTGACAAACCAATGCCCATTAATAGCTGTGTCCAGATCAGTGCTAAATTTGTAAATGAAATAGTGCCGGTGCTTAAAGCTTTGCTCTTAAACACACGGTTGGTCAACTAAAAGTGTGTGCACAGATTTCCAAGAATGTGTGTATTCCTAAATCCACCTAATTCATCTTAAATTTGCTAACAGACATCCCATTCACTGGTATCTCACTTCTGCAGGTTCCTGCTTTCTCACTTTGTGACTGTCTATGTATTTTTCTTCCTCTGTCTTTCCGCTTTAATTTTTCCTGCCTTGCTCTCGGTAAATGTCTAGTGCAGATAAATGAGTGCCAGCCCCCAAAAACAACTGCTGGAGCCCCCCCCCCACCGGAAATCACCGGCCCAAATTAGGCACAGGTCCAGATGAACTGGAAGTTTGGGTAGAGGGCAATCAGACTTTACTCATCCTCCTCAGTAACCAAAGAAGTGGATTCCTGACAGCACCCGTTTCAGAGTTGGCACTCAGTCTCAGATTTCAACTTTTATTACGTCTCTTCCGTGCTAGGGCTTCCTCTGAAATAGTCACCTGCAGAAATTTCTGCTTAGAATTAATAATAATTTCAGTCATGGTTTCTATAAAGAACTCCTTTCCGAATGGAGTTTAAAGTCGGCTTCAGTAAGACATTTTCTCCATCACAATTTGTTCCAGTAATCATTTCCTTAAGCCGCTTAGGAGGAGGTGGTCTCCGAAATTAGGCTTCTCCCAGAAACCATGCAAAACGACTCCCTCACAAAAGTATCTGCTCATCCTTCAAGTATAAAAGGAGTACCAACAGGTGGGGTAATGGCTTACTAAAAACCACAAGACTGTGGGAGACACTTCCAATAACACAGTTTGGTTTTATGTCACTAGGCCATCACACTAGACCACGCTGGTACGTGCAGAAGGCCTCTTTCTAATGTTGTATTCCCAGCTGCTTATCCAAGAGCTTGACCACGGTTGAATTAACACAAACACATTTTCCACATTTGATGTTTTTCTTTGACAAAACTAAGGAACTCTTTTTTTTGCCTTCCTACCCCATGCCATGTGCGAGCGACACCACCTGACTTGCAGCATCTTCTACAGTGTCCCTGTGGCACTCAAAGCTGTGAAATGGTTCATGTGCTGCGCACCTGTGAAAGGAACTCACTTCCAGTCAGAGGCACCAGCTGATCGGATGGCTTCGAGCCAAGAGAGAATAGTTGACGGCATGTTAAAATCCAGTGCTCTGGCTGCATTGTGGACACTAAAATATACGACATAAAGGGTGCCGAGCGGTCCACGTGTTTAGGTGGAACAAAAGCAGGTCTCTTTGGTAGAGTCTTTAAAATAACGTGCATTGTCTTTGCTCAGTTTACAGCAACACCCGAAACAGCGAACCCTTAAAACTTTTAGCTGGATTTTCAAAGGAGTTTTAGGAGCTAGCTTGTAGACATGGTCCCCCTATTATTTTTAAGGATGTGCTCATCTAATTTTCCCGTCTTGACTCCGCTTATTAGTGGAGTACTACCCCACAGAATAATCGCCAAAGGAATGTATCTGGGAGAGTGGAGACAGGAATAGGCCTTACCCAAATGGGTCAAGTTGCTCTTCCAGTCGAAGGGGGTCGCTAAATGTATTGCAGACCTGTCATGTACACAAATCAGACCCTTCATGAGACGTTTATGTGCTCTGCAACTCTGTGAATAGAATACAGGAGATGAAAATAGGGATTTGGGGCAGAGGTAAAACAGTTAAACACTAAATTTATGCACATCCTTTTCCTCATTTTGCCATGGTTTGTTAAGTAACCCCAAGGGAAGCCATGATGCTAGTCAATGAAAACTAGTTAACAATAAAACAGAATCATTTTCATATCACGCATGAAAGTATATTCGCTCTATGAAATTCTCGGTGGTGAAGTAGATCTCCACCTGAACGTGTTCCAAAACACCAAAAAACAAGCATGGCAACATAAATGTGTGTTACTTACGTTACCAATAATTTATTTTGAACAAAATATATACAAAGGATAGTGGTAACCCTTAATGTGCAGGTATGGCTTTCATGGTAGCGAAGAGAACTAAACATAATTTCCCCACAGCAGCTTAGTTACAAAAACGATGCTTTTGTTTACGCTGCAGAAAAGAGCTACAAGGCTTCCAGGTCCCAATTAAGACTCCGCAGCATAGATCTAGAGCTTAGGCCAAGCAGCAATGGTTGCCTGTAATAGGGTGCATTCCAAATGCCTTCTCCTGAAGGCCTCCATCTAACCTTTTAAAACAGAAATCCTATATGCATTGTGATTTTGAATCATTCTCTTTGTCTATCATTATTGCCTCAGTGTTTCAT
This sequence comes from Lissotriton helveticus, assembly GCF_964261635.1. NCBI lineage: Eukaryota > Metazoa > Chordata > Amphibia > Caudata > Salamandridae > Lissotriton > Lissotriton helveticus. The sequence continues at coordinate 407,419,487 of NC_136063.1, read as the reverse complement.
TGTAGTGTTATTTTAAACAAAAAAAAGGATAATAAAAACAAGTAAAAAAAAAACTCCAATAGTGAACAACAGGTCCAAATACAAATGCATGAAGTGAAATGCACTTTTAGAGAAAACAGTAAGACCAACATTGATTCATCTGGATCTAAACATTGGTACCACTCTCACGGAAGGAAGCTGGAAAACGTTTTGCAGGCGCTCAAGTAATCTGGACTCAGGACACATGCAATAACAAAAATTGGGCTGAGATTGTTGCTCAGTGAACACATAACCCCTCGCCATCTGATGCAAAAAGTGAACGGGTCTTCGTGTACCTCGGCCAAGTCTAAAGAAGTTATCCAATGCAATTTTAAAAAGAATACCCATCGTCAATGTCTTCAAAGTGGCTTGGACTGTACTCAATGTATGTTTTTCTTTTCTACAAGGTGCTGTGCATCACTCTAGAGCAGTACATGCACATCAGACCCCATCACGGAGGCACTAAACCTTCAGACCAGGGAGGACCTTCGTAATCCCTCAACTGGACACACGACAGTGATGAGTGAACAATGGTGGAGAATTGGCGGGTTAACTGAAGTTGCTTTGTGGAACATATGGGGCATAGGGAGAAAACTGCTCTAAAAGGTTTCTCGACTACAAATCACACCTGAAACCTAGGACAAAGTAACACATGAGAAAATTAACTCCTACTACCATCCATTTAATACAGTACAAACCCATAATGGATTCCAAGTCTTTGAAAGAAAAACCTTAATAAGTGTGGTTAATGAAGTCATTTTAACAAGTAGGAAATGCTGCCTGCATTTTTGTACCTCAGAATTTTTTAGAGAAGGTGCAGAAGATGAAGGACCCATTGCAAGAGACATTACTGTAGTTAAGGGAAGGCCATCAGGAGGGCCACCCCTTGCTTCACAAAACAAATCCACAACATCCAAAACAAGCAAGGAACATATTCAGTCTATCAGTAGCTTGCTAATCCACACAGATAAAAAAAACACACAAATACGGCTAGGAACATAAGGAATTCTTTTCTAAAATGTCCCAAATCTCCATGACCAACAGCTCAAGTTCACTTCACTACTCTCTTATCAGTCTATCTCTTATCCGTTCTATTAAAATCACCTTCAAACCTTCAGAGAAAAACAAAGTTCAGAAGCTTTACAATCAAGACAAAAGTTCAAACTTGCCCCATAAGCGTTGCAAATTGTGCAAGAAACCACAGCTTCCTGCTCTTGCAAAGGACAGCACATCCACGAGGAAGGACTCCCAACTCAGTAGAATCATTCTCAGCAAATTGATAAATGCAATAATTCACTGGCCAAATACTAGATCCCATTGAAATCATGGAAAGGTGGGTAACAAAACAACTCCAAGTACATGGAGAATGGAGGCATTTACACCCACAATGCCTTCAGAGAGGTTCCTTTCCACCTTAAACGAAGATCGAAAATGAGTCGTGATTCGCGTCAATCTTCCAGCCACAGAGGACACTAAGTGACTGAACACTTGAATGGATTACTGAGCAGGGAACCACTCCAATCCTTGCTCTCTAACTATAGCCAGATACGATCAGCAGAACCATCCTCATGCACAATGTCTCCGGGTGTACCACAGGATTCATAATGTGTTGCCTACAGTTCAGCATCCGAGTCACCCAGAGTAACTCTTAGAATAGTATCAGGATAACTTACAAATGTTATCATTTCCAATTTTACATGTTGCTTCTTTTTTAAATACACGTTATTCATCTGTTAATATTATTTCATTTTCTAAGCAGCAGTGAACCAGACCCCTGAATAGGCTTTGCGGACCCCTGCTGGTCCATGGACCACAGGTTAAGAACCACTGCCCTAGAACAGATGCAGTGTTCTCTCTCTCGTCAAATCAACAGAGAAACAGTCAGGTGGCAATAAAAAGAAGGGGGGGGGAATCTCTTCACACAGATTTAAAACTTTTTCTAAAGTGCACCCTCAGGAACTCAAGACTGGACTATGAACTGTACCATCCCAATGCAATTAAGGGTGGCAGAGCTAGAAAATAACAGGAGAGCAGCCAACAGAAAACCCTTCGGTGTGTCAGCAGAGAGAACCTATGAGGAGCTCAAGAGCAATAACATATTATAATAATAATAATGTCCGTTTTCCATCTATATACGCTGTAAATAACAGAGGCAGAAATGAGACATGGAGAGGTACGGCTCTGGTGGCAGGGGGGGGGGGTCTCATATCATATGATAAAGAGTTATTATCACATGGCCTCAGCTTCATCTGGTGGTAGAAATGTGTATACACAAGAAGAAGTCCTCAGAGAGCACAGAACAGACTTTTGGGGACATACTAAATAAAGAGAGAATAAACATTTACAGGTGTTAAAAACCAGGATATGAAAAATAAGATATGTTATTAACCCTATTTAATGGCATTCAATTGAATACAACTTAGAAGGATGCAAGGATAAGTTGGCTTTAAGACAAAGATCACAAAAGGTGTCCGCAGTTAACTCACCACCCTGTGCTTGCAGAAAGCAAGTGGGAAAGTTAAGTAACATTTTATTTACACTCAAGAGTCAAGAGTCAAGAGCATTAATGTTTCATTGTTTACTGCTCCAACGTATTTAATGTTCCACCTACTCCTCAAGGCAATGTTAAACTTGCAGCTTCTGTCTTTGGTATCCTAGAAAAAAAACTGAACTAGGCAGCAATAAAATCTAGCTAGCAAAGCTGACATTTGTCACACTAATTTTCAATTGTAATGCATGTATTTTAACTCTTCTATTAAGAGAATGTCATCCTTGTTATGGTCTGGCCTGGCAGAGCGTCACCGGGAGAGGGAGGGGCTTTGCTTCACCCACACGTTGGGAGCCGGGACTATGCTTTGATTAGGCAGACGGTGTGCGCTTCCAAAAAAAAGTGTTTTTCCTCCACATAGTTGTGAATATTTGTTTATTTATTCAGCTGCTTAAACTTTCGGGGCAACACCCATGTATTGTAATGCCCTTAAAGTGACTTCGATAACTAAGCAAATTATGGTGCTTTTCTCCGACAGCAGCACAGATGGGAGGAGGGCAGTCAAACTTCATGAAATTATAGATCTGGTTTGACAGTGCAGCGGTTACCTGGCTTTTTAATTTACACCAACATAATTCTAAAGATGCTGCTTTCACACAAATACATATTCATCCCCATGCTATCTACTTATGATGCTTCACATTACCATACAACTAATTCAAAACAAGACCTAGAGGCATTGCCAATGCTTGTTATTTTTTGTTTATTTATTGGTCAAACTGCAGAATGGCATGATCATTTTTTCAAAGCATGTGAAGTGGAGGTCTATGTGTTTATGTGTTTCCATCTAATCATATGATATAACGGGTCAAAGACGCTACACCATTCAACCGACAATGCCGAAAGCATATTATTCGCTCTGGGGTGCACAGTGGAAAGTGGTTAATGGCCATTGTCTGAAGGACCTAACATTCTGCAGCTATGATTTCTGTCCAAAAATGGCCTTCAAGTATGACTTTATAAAACAGGTCTTCGAACACTGGTAACAAAATAGAGGCAGCAATGATACACGGCATGGTACGGATCTCGGGAGTCCCGCATCATGTAATAAAGAGGTATTGGTACACGGCGTCATTTTCATCTGGTGGAAGAAATGGGTATGCACATGAAGTGGTCCTCGGAAAACATCGAACTGACGTGAGCATATTAACGTGAGAATAAACATTTCCAGATATGAAAAACCAGGATACAAAGAATTAAGATATGTTAGAAGCAATATAGATGGGCGTGGGAAGGATGACAGTAAACACGCATATCAGATGAATTTGATCCCCCAGTTTTAATCAAAAGTTGGCACCCACAATTAAAAGCACCATATTTCATCAAAAGCAAAAGACTTATCGATCTGGCATGAAATTGCAGAGTGGCCAGCAATCATGTAGCTAAACTGCTTCTGAGGGAGAGCCCTTTCCAGGACACTTTTAGTGAAACTGAGAATTTAACTGCTATGGTGCTCGATAAAGGTACAAGACCTGGCAATAGCGAGCAATATAATTGTTACTTTTCATTCGTCAGCCAAATGACTGATGATTCGAAGTTAGAATCACAAATATGGTCTAGCCGGCGACTACAACTAAAGAGTATGTTGCAACTGCAATTAATGACAACATTTCAATCTATCGCAAGGCATTAACAAAAAATTTGACATGACACCTTAAACAGAAAATTTAAATATTAGTCCCATAACAACTTAACGCACATTGAAAGTAGTTTCTGTCCAGCTGTCTCTTTACACCAGCCACTCTGATAACATGCTTCTTTCATTTCAAGGTTAATGGCTAAACCACCAGACCAAGAGTTTCCCAGCCGCGTTTCAATACAATGCTCCTTTGAACCATCATACAAGCAATCAACAAAGGAGAGTATTTCCACCCTTCTGATGGAAACAGAAAAAAGAGAGAAAGCCCACTGATCGGTTTTGAGTTAAATAGACATTTAATCATGCTTCTCTTGGTGTTGGGCTATAGGGAAGCAGCCTTGCAGCAAACACCTCAATGGTGTCCACGAGCAGCAACCACGGGTTCTCACTGGATCATGGCCACCTCTTGGCATAAATTTTCATGCCCAGTCCCTCTGAGACTGATGCCCTGAGTAGAGCTTGGTTCTCTTGGCCATACTCTGATACAGGCCCATTAAGCCACCTATCCTTCCAAACACAGGACTATCTAACTTACAAATCACCCACCATCTTTCTTCTTGGTTATGGGCTACCAACTCAACAATCCACTTCTCTAACACCTGATGGACAACACTGTAAAGAAAGACCTTCCACTCCCATGATGCAGCTGCTCACAAAACCAACATTTCTAGTTCACCCTCCTCCACAATCCGCTTTGAAAGTTAAAAGTAGCAATTGTGTTTGTAACTGTAATATGGGTGTGCAGGGTCTAGTTTGCATTACACTCCTAGGATGGGCGTGGTTGTTATTCTGTGGCCTCTGCACCCAATTATGTGTTCAGCTCCTTGGAGGTATTGCTTCTAGTGTGCAATTAACTTGTGTATTTTGGAGTAATTATTGTTTGCGTTGAAGACTTCTTCAATCTTTTTCAATTACTAGGACCCAGCTGCCAACCTCTATGTTTGAGGTCCTTCAGATACTAACAGCTCCCTCACTTTCATACTTTTCACAGCGCGCGTGAACTAAATTAAAAAATATTTTTACTCCCTGCCACATAAATATTGCTTGAATCGCATTTATTTTACCTCAAAACAAAAGAGATAAGTAACTACAGTAGCTCACAATACACAGCATGTGCATTAAATGCCAACCTGCAACAACCATTCATACTAATAATATTTCTTGTAAATAAAGGGCTTCGGCTTTCATTGCATGCAGTCACTGCTGCGGCACCGCTCACCATACACAAAAGTTATCTATCATTGAACGACCTTAGTTTGGAACTGCTTGAGTATTTAATTATTCAGCGCATCTACTTAAGCAATCAACAGCAATCGATCAAGATGCTCTTTATATGGTCGGGAAAAGATCATCACTTGCCAAGTAACCGTAATGCATTAATCACAAAACAACCGAAACAGACAGAAACTCAGCTGCCCTTTTCTGCATTTCATCTATAACCTAAGAACATCATTCACGAAAGCGTGCGTTGGTTGGACAAAAAAATAGACTTTATTCAGAACAAAAAATAAAGTTTCTGTTTTCTGCCAAATAAAGAGAAATATGTTCACATTTTAATGGAAACAGTTTGAAAGAAGTAAAAAGAATGAACGGGTGAGACTCCTTCTAAACTTGTGTAAGTGAGCAAACAAACATGGCGTCCAGACAAGACAAATAACTGTTAATCATAGGGGTGAAAAGTGAAACGAGGCCTGCTGGCAAACAATCCCAGCCTCTGGCGCTTTAACGGTTGGGTTAGACTCCACTGCCTACAGGTGGCCAACCTTGTCAAGGAGTGGGTCCAGGTCACATCCGTGACTTTACATAAATCACTGTTTTTTACTAAAAGTGTGTAATTTGAATTTTGACTTGTCCCTTCACAATTTCACCCCCTAGCATAGCGACACCTCCTTTTCTTAAAAAAACAAAGGATCTTGTTTTTCCTCTGCACCGCTTCAAATGATAGGCTACACTTGTCAGTGTTTCCAGAGCTCCACTGTATGATTAACTGATCAGGCGGCTTGGGTTTTTGCCTGCAGATATTGACTAACTCTTTTCAAAGGCACAAGAAGATTAAGCGTGCTAGGATTTGAAAACGGACTCCATTTGATCCAAGGCAAACATTTGATTTTACCAGGCATGTGGCCCCCACCATCTTCCGGTATATGTTGCATGATAGGATTACAGCCTGTGGCACATTTATGGAAGCGAAAGGTTGCTCTTTTAACAGAAACAGAAGGTTCTCGATGTGCATTAGCCTGGGTCACTCGAATTATGGGATTCTGCATCTGCAGCATTTTCCACATTATTATGGATGTGCCACATAACCCATCATCTGCTGCATCAAATCTGCAGATTAACTAAACAATGCTTCTGGATGAAACAAATGAAAAGTAAAAAAAAAAGTGGCAGTGTGTTCCAGTGCTATGCAAGGTCCTTCACAAAGGTTGTCTGGTTAGGTTTCTGTTGATTATTGCTGTATTTAGTTGTTACATTTAGCCGATGAAATCTATGCACAGACAGTGTTAGCTTGTGTAAAAAGTACAAAATAATGAAGTAATACTATGACAAAATGTGCCACATTACACCACATAATTTACCTTTTCTTGCCGTATAATTTGGTCAACCCTGTAACGTAATGTGGTCCTCCCCCAAGTCATAATTCCAGAGGCCGTGGTAACAGCTAAGTCAGCTCTGAACTATCCAGCAGGACGTCACACTTTAAGCCTTACACTTCGACAGGCTCATGAGGTCACTCTCAGCCTGTGAGTAAAGATCTTCTTCCTATGTTTATAGTCCATGCACACTTAACCAGAAGTGATCGATTCAAGGCTGGTAGCACATAATGTTGCCAGATTTTCTGGACGTCCAGCAGGCAAATACAAATATAGTGAACTTAAATGGGAATTGTTAACATTGTTGGTGGTTATCCTGAAAATATGTCATAGTTCAAGCACACTTGGACCTACTTTGTACATCCCTGACTTACAGGAAACAATAATGTAAGTAGGGGGTTCATGGTTCCTGCACTTGCAGGCAGCAATGCGCTGGATTTATTTTCCCCTTTGTCCACTAGCATTTAGGCCAGTTTGTACTGCCCAGAAGATTGCACGAATGGTATCAGAAAGCTATATTCAGTCAACAAAACGGTGCTCAAGTAAAGACAGCCCTGTGGCAAAGCAAATTAACAGGGTCTTGTGCCTATATGCTGGAAGGCGCTCTGTCATACCCAGCCATACTTCTTGCTTGGTTGGGTATTACAGAGTGCCTTCAAGCATTGCAAGTAGAAGACAAAATATGCTGCTTGCGACTAATGAACATAATACCGCATGAGCCATATTACAATAATTGGATGTTTTGGTGTGCAGTTTCCAGTCGATGCTATGGAAATGTTCCCAATTTAGCCTGATTTTGCTTCCACAAGGGTTCAGAACTGGAATGAGATGGCCAAAGCAGGAGAGATTGACGTGGTCGAACATCAAAAACAAGCTCCAGATTGCCATATATTTAGGTCATTGTACTGATTATCCTCTTAGACGCTGGGATCCTGCATCTCAAGGGAGCCCTGGTGAATGTTCATTTCTTCTCCGCTTGCCTCCATTCTATCAGAAAATGACTTCCTGGAAGCAGATGTTTCAGTATTTAATACCTCCATGTTAGTGGGAGTAAGCTATTTAATGACATTATATATATGCCAACACGTGCCGTGTCATGTGCAAAAATGTCCACTGTCCCCCGGGGCCTAATGTGAGAGGTCTCATTAATATAAACAGGAACGCTCTCCAAGACTGGGAACAAGCTAGGTGTTAAGTCCCGCAGGTAAGATTGTGGCTGGTTCCACACCTTGCTCCTGTACTGTGAAGAGGGTGCTACAGTGCACGAAAGGAGTAAAAAGGTTTACTCAACGTGTTTTCCGCCTCAGCTCCCGCTCGCGCCAGCAGCCTGCCATCACTTGGCAGAAACTACCATTGAAAGCAACAGATTCTCTGACCCTTCCTAAATTCATGTGACCCCTGTCTCCGACCCCTTCCCCTCCCCGCCATCACTTCAACAATGGCCTTTTCCAGGAGTATGGGAGACAATGGAAAGAACTCCCCTACACAGAACAAAAGATTGAGCAGACAAATGAAATCTACGCTTTTTAAAATAATTGTTTTATGATGAAGCCAAATGTAAGAATTTGAGTGAGTCTAACGCATCTGTTTCTACCAACTGTAAAGCATCACTGTGATCATCGTGCATGACACAAAACACTTCCCATGTAGGCCAGACAATGATCCAGCATCCTTCCAAACAAGCACAACCCATGGTATAGCACGGTACTTAATTGCTACCGTACTTTGCCGCCTCGTCTGCGGTATGAAGTGCCACATAAATGAGACTGTAATATAATAGCATAACATGCATCAACTCTGAGGTGTTCAGTGACCGCAGCGTAGCAAAGACAAACCGGTGATGGTACAGTTACTGAACACTAATGCCATCAATGCAGACTTTGGGAAATACAGTGATGCTGTACCAAAGAACTGTGGTTGGTGGAATCTGCTAGCAAAAGAGTAGTGGAAACGAATCGCAAACAGTAAAAGTTAAAAAATAGCTGGCACCGTCTCTAAACATAATTTGCTACACTGATGACACCAAACTCCTCTCACTCACCAACGACGCCACCACCGCCAGAACTAACTTCCACAAATGCATGACAAGTGTCGCTGATTGAATGAAGAACATATAACTGCCTACAACTGATTACAGACAAGACGGTAGTACTGATCTTTGGCAACAGCAGCAAGCAACACATGGAACGACTCCTGGTGGCCATCGGACCTAGGACCTGCACCCACTCCCTTCAACCATGCCACAAACCTCAGAATAATTGACAAGCTCACCATGAATCACAGATCAACACTGGTCTCCTCCGCCTGCTTCCTCACTCTGCACATGCTACATAAGATCTTAACCCTTTTGCTGTGGGGTGTTTGAGGGTGACCGCGCGCGGCGCCGCTGTGCTTGTGACGAGCTCAGCTCGTCATGAGGCACAGTGCAGCTGCACTCATGACGAGCAGAGCTCGTCACAGCCACACCCGTTTTGGAACGTTCAGCACAGCGGGGAAATTATTATCCCCGCGTGTGAACGTTCCAACGGTCATGACGAGCTCAGCTCGTCATGAGTGCAGCTCAACCGTGCCTCATGACGAGCTCAGCTCGTCATGAGCATGGAAGAGGTTAAAGTGGCTACCCCTACACACGAGATGCACTGTGACACAAGCCCTCATCATCAGTCGACTGGACTAGGGCAATGCTCTACGTAGAAAATGCTGCACACTTTCTTCATAGACTTCAGACCATACAGAACACAGCAGCCAGACTCATTCTCTGCCTTCCCGGACAAACCCACATCTCACCCCACCTCAGGAAACTCCACTGGCTCCCCGTACATAAGGGATGTCAGGGTTGTGGTAGCCTCCAACAGCTGAAGGATGCCAGGCCTGCACCATGACTAGCTTAGAACATGAGAAGAGAATTACGGCGCTGAATTACACAAAAGTGGGCTGTGTGTGCACCAGACGAGCCACGTACAGTAATAACACTTTTACATTACTCTTGGTGCTATGAGATGGGCATATTACATGAAATTCATGTTGGAATCCGCCCTCGGCCAGATATTCACCCCAGCAAACATGATTTGCAGTATATCCATAAATAGCTCCGTGCCACTTGCTAAGACCGGGATCCGCGCCACACAGAAACACTGCTGCAACATGCCCAACCGACATGGACACATCTGCATGCTATTTCATAAAAATAGACATCATAACCTCTTAGTTGAGGGCTGGCTGTCTCTGCCAAAGAGAAGCTCCAGGGGAGTCGGCTGGCATGCATCAACATCAGAGACACACAACGCACCGGACTAAAAGAGCCATATGAAGATATCACAGCTAGACGTGCACGTGTACAGCGGTGAGACGCGGGGCCTCTGTGCACTGCAACGCAGGTGCACATATTGGTGTGGTAAATGCACTTTAAAAACGCGGAAATACCGTTTACCACCTTCAATGCTCCCGCGAAGTATTCTTCTGAATAAATATCACGCCGCATGAAGTCAAGCCATAGTTTGTTTGTTTTGTTTTTTAACTATATAATTCCGTGTGTTCCCTGGCACCGTGACGCATCATCGAAGCGAGGGGAGGGTGCTACATGCAAGCACCCCATTCATTCTCTCCAATGAGTAAAATTGAAGCACTGGCATGAGGTAAACAGTCAACTGTGTTGGTTGGGGTGGAGCGGTGGCATGAGGGCGCCCACCCCAAGGCGTTAAGGCGCTCCCATAGCTGCTCATGAGGGGACCAGGCAACCAGTCCCCCCTCCTAAGCCCTGAACTCTGGATCTTCCCTGCTGTTTCCCAGCCCACTCTTCATCGCGTCGCTCTCCCGCCTCACTCCCCCTTTCCCCCCCTTCGCAGCGCTCCATTATTGCTTTGTATCTGGGTCCGCGACATGTGACAAGCGTGCACACAAAACGCGTTACCAGTTACAGGGGCGCAATACTGTGGAAAACAATGAAGAAAACTCCCGTTTACATACACTGAAAGACGCAAGCGCCTTTGCTCTTAAAACAGCGGTGCCTAAAGATAATTTTTTTCAGAAGCAGGACCAATGCAAAACACTGGGAACAGGGCTCTGTATGCCGGTTACTCATGACACGACCAGCTGCAGGGCGGCCTACTTTTTTACCCAGTTTAAGGCACTGCAACTCGTACAACATTTCTGCAGAAAACAGTAGCCAATTAGGAAGCGCGCTTTGCACTCCTTGCGCCGGAAACCGCGGGTGGCGGCTAGATTCATCTTTTAACTTTTTGCGTCTCTCTGACAGGGCGGGCGAGGAGGGCGCTGCGCACTAATCCAAGCGTGTGAAAGCTCCATGGCTCGTGCGTTCGTGGCCGGGAGGGAGGAGGCTCGGAGGGGGCGGCTCCGCTCCTCTCCTGCCGCTTGTCCTGAGCTCCAGACCTCGCTTTATTTTGCGACATCAAAAAGGCACGAAAACTCAACGGGTCCTGCCTGAGCCCCTCCCAACCTGAAAGGTGATCCCCTCTGTGCCCGTGGTGGGAGCTGCTGCTGGGACAGTCGCGCGCACCCCGAGGGGACGCACACGGACGCATACAAGACAACGTTAAAAAGTTGTTTCATGAATGCAAGTGGGGTGTGTCATACAAAGCAATGTTTACAAACCGTCCAATGTTCAAAAGGATACCTAAAAGACTCGAGACGGTGATCTGTGACTCTAATCAGCTGCAACTGATACTTTAGAGCAGAACCTTCGAAAAATAGCATCGCGTTCACAGGCAGTGGGTCCCGGGGCTGTAGTGTGCCACACTGTGCCCCACAGCAGAGAAGGCTCGACTAGAAAGGGGCGTGGCGCGGGGCTGGTGGCAGCACTAGAAATGACAAGGAACTTCCGATGTGCCAAAGAGGGAACTATTTTTTGCCACACATTTGTTTGGAACTGAGAAGCGGAGAACTTATGTGTGGTTATCAATAGGGAAGAAGAAATTGCGTGAGGTTACGGCAAGGAGGTGACCCGACACCCAGATATGTGCGCACACACCGTATGGTAGCAGACACACAACTACTTGCCTGCGGGATCTGAAAACGGTGATGGCCATCAATCACCTCACGAAATCGTCAACACAGTAAAAACAACTACACACTCGTTGCACTTTCTCCTGCATTCGCTACAGTACAGGGCTATTTCTCAACATGCCTTCCACACAGACGCAACGCGGGCAGCTGACACACTCAACGTGGCCCTGAGGAGCACATCACACGCACTTAGCACCATTCCACCACACAACATGCAGACACCATACAAATAACCAGCACCCCGTGGGTATGGATCTGTCAATCAAACACACAAAAACTTCGTAGCCCAAGCACAGTGTCAGTTAGACTGAGCGCGGCTCCACGTCCATCAAATCCCCCCTTCACACCTGCGGCTCCAGGAAACAAATAAACAGCAGCCCAATGAGCGAGAGTTGCTCCACCGGCGCGAGCACACAGCGGCGTGAAGGCGAGCCCCTTGCACGCGCGCACTCCCCGGCTCTGGGGCTGCGCGCGGTTCGCACCCACGGGTGACGTGCGCAGCTCCACGCGGTGCACTCTCACCTGGCCGTCGGTATGCAATCAGTGGGCGGCTCTAGTAGTCCATTCTCCCGGCTCCCCGTGTGATCAGCGGCGGCGGAGGATGGAAGAACCTGGCGCATCCGACTCCAGCATCAGACGCCCGCTGCTGCCTGCCTCTGGGGCAGTGCCTGCTCGGGGCCCGCCCCCGCCTGACGTCAAAGTCCGGGTCACGTGCTACGCGGGAGCCAAGAGAGCATTGGTTGTCTTAGCAACCCCGACAGGCCTCGGAAATCATTCTCCACCGGTCGCCCGTCACGCCGTGTGTCTGTGAGAGCGTCGTAGACACGACGCAGCGCCGGTCCCCTGTCCTGGGACCGACCGACCGACTGACTGACTGACAGACACACTGCTATCAGTCACAGGCTCGCACTGTGTGTGCTGCAAGAGTCTCCCAGACCTCAGGGAATCTTCCCGGCGACGAGTAAGGTGTCTCCCGGTGCTGCTACTACCGACTCGATCAATACCCAAATAAATCTAACAATCTATGTCTTGTCATATATGGGAAACCAAGTAGAAGGCTGGAACCGTTCTACGCGATAAATTAGGTGATTCTTTGTATTGTTATGTGTAACAAAACTCGAGTTCAGCATGAAATACAATCACAATAAAAAGAACGTCCAAAGAATGTTATATTTTACAATACATTGAAATATGTAAAAACCACCTACTTTTCTGTCATGTTACATGTCTTATAGAACGCATAGCTGCCCCAGCTAAGGGGCGTCCCAGCGCCAGCAACGGCAAATGTTAAAAGAGACGACTATGAGAGAGAACACCTGCATATGATGTGTGGGAGAGATGATTTATTTTTATTTCAACAATTTTTATTAGAAAATAACATTTTGTTATACAATACAGAGAAAGAGAAGGCAATGTAGGACATTGTTATTGTGCTGTTGCAGTTACATTTGGCTTACACAACATATGTTAAGGCATCCAAAAAACGAAAATAACCATTCGTGGCCCATGGCTTTACTAGAGTGGAGACATATTGCATTACCGCTCGTAGTCGGATTTTGCTGATACTTTGGGAGCTGAACTCTTGGAGGAGAACTTGCCTTATCCCGACCCTGGGACTGACGTTGCTGCCCTTGAATACCTGGTGGACTCGGGGGTCCGGGACTGCGAGGCCCACAGGGCAGTGCGTTTCAAACATAACACGCACCTGCCGCCTCTTCCCGTGACCCCTCCCTGCAGAGTCTCCTGCCCTTTAAATCGCAACTTGCGGCCCCCGCTCCGCGGGTGCGCTTGTAGTCGGATTTTGCTGATACTTTGGGAGCTGAACTCTTGGAGGACAACTTGCCTTATCCCGACCCTGGGACTGACGTTGCTGCCCTTGAATTGCTGGTGGACTCGGGGGTCCGGGACTGCGAGGCCCACAGGGCAGTGCGTTTAGAACATCACGCGCACCTGCCGCCTCTTCCCGTGACCCCTCCTTCTTTCCCCATTTAAGACTGGCCCACCACGCTACCGCGGGACGCGCGCGGGACAAAGCCCGGGCCAAGGGCGGGCCCATTGTAGCCCGTTAGAGACCGTGTAAGGCCGGGCTGGGCCACCCCTCTAACCTCTGACTCCGCGATCGGATTAAATCTACGTGCACGTATTATATTATATTTCCTTGTTTGCCATCTGGATACACCCTTTACAGACTTTTGCCAGTTACTGATATTGATAATTATGTGCACAGTGGGACTAGAAGTAAAACGGCAGCGGGGGGATACCACAAATAGGCACTCTGGATAATTTCATAATAAGGGCTAACACCTTCATAGAGCAAGAAATTACATCGATGGAGCGCAGAGTGTCCCAAGACCTTGCCCTAGCAAAAAGATCTTCAATGGGCCACTATGATACAGCCAAAACTCCCGACCAACCAAAGGGTCTGGTCACTCTAGAAACCCCCGCAATAATTAATGCGGATATACATGCCCACAGACAGAGTCTGCCGGGTACGGTAGATTTATCAGTGTCCCATCTCTCACTAGATACACAACCAAGTCTAGACCTAGAAAAAACCCCGGATATAGCCGCTATCACCTCACCCGTTGACTTGAGTGCCAGTCAGTTGAAGGGCAAGAGGGAGGGAGCCATCCCCAAAAAACTCAAGCCAAAAAAGGCAAGGGAGAGGGGTAAACAACAGAGAAAGGCTAGTGGGGCCCTTGTTCCAAACCCGACTACAGACCATGACCCCTCTGGTAGTGCCCCCACAAATGAGGCCTCCTGTAGTGTGAACCCAGAGGCCCTGGAAAATCTAGATAGGATTAGCGTTAGGGATGATGAGGTCAACATCTCACTCCTACCCAGGATAGCTGAACTTTTTAAACTTTACGTCACCCCTATTGAGATAAGACTCGCCCACATCGAAAAACAGATAGCTGATTTATGTCCCGTCCCAAAAAAAAAAAACCCGCAGGGGGCTCATAAAACAGGGGGAACTAAAGTAAACACCGATAAACCTCTGATCCTGTCATCAAAAAACCATCAGCATTAATGAGTAACCCAAAACCCAAGTCTGCTCTGGCCCCTGAGAAGATAACTGCATCAAAAACTAAAATCTGTGTCACCCCCCCCCCGAGAGGGGCATATTCCATCTAGGGCCCACACGACGCAGCCATATAAGAACACTAATGACGGGGGTTCACCTAGGAGACGAGCAGTGAACTTGCCCCCTGAGGCAAGTCCCTATGTGGTGGTCATTACGGGGGTCCCAGAACTGGGTGAGGCCGAAGAGGAAGCTAATTGGTCTCCAAAAAACAAAGTCCAACACTGGCTCAACACAAATCGGCCCTTACCATCTAACCGAACAAGTAGGATTTTGACGGTACGCAGGGTAATATGGGTGGGACATGAGAGGAAATCAGTCCGGGGTGATTGCATCCTGGTTAACTTTGCGGACCCCCACCCAGCTGATCACGTCTGTGCATGGAATACATAGCATAGACATGAGGGGATTGCAACTAGACGCCTTTCCTTCTTTCATCCCCCCAGGAGTGGATCGATACACGATTGGAACAACGATAGAAATTGGCATACAGTAGGGCATCACGCAAGGGGTGGAGATTGGGGCACCTGGGGGGGCACAGGGCTTTAGAGTTTAAGCCTACAGGGATAATTGGGGCGGTTTCCCGACTGCTAAGAGATTCAGTTGCCTGGAGATGGTCGACTGACAGCTAAACCCTACTAGCTTACCAGAGGGTGTGAGGATGGATCCTGTAGTCCCAAGGGGGGGAGCAAATGGGCACGGTGAACGGTCCACTAGCGTCGGACCACTCACCGCACCCCGGTCAATCGCGAAATCTTCCCCTAATACCAACAAGAGGAGTCCCATCCCTTGTGACCGGAATCCTCTGCAGGTCACTTGGGATTTACTTGATCCAGCTGAAAATGGGCCAAATAACAGTACCAATGAAGACCTGCGCGATAAGGGTTATATCTCCATTGTTTCCTGGAACTTGGCGGGTTTGGTTAATAAACTTGACTCCCCAGATTGGGGGGCATTCATAGATACACAAGACGTCTGCCTCTTACAGGAGACATGGGCAAGAGAAGACCATGGGCGTGCAGGGTTTGATACATTTTCAATCTGGGCGAACTGGAAAGGGAAGGGACGCCCGTCTGGAGGACTACTCATCTGGGTGGGCTCCCATCTGGGTTGCAAAGCGAGGGCCCTCAAAACTAATTCCCCAGATGTCCAATGTGTACTCTTGGAATGGCCTAATGCCGTAAAACTAGCTCTAATCAATGTTTACTCAAGACCAGTGGGTATATCAAAAGTTTCTAGCACCTTCGAGGAACTAGCATTGTTTTTGAGTACCATCCCCCAAGGCACCCCGATCGTGGTTGGGGGAGAATTAACTGCCAATTTGAGCCTCTCCCACTATTTCTAGAAGGTGCAACCAATGAGGAGGATGACCTATGGTGAATTCCTAAACTGGCTGGCCCACCAGTGAAGTCTTGGACACCACTGGCGACACAAATTATGTGCCTGACCGTAGCAAATTCACTTAGGGCTTGTAATGGCCGGGTAAGCGGAGATATCCCTCCCAAATCAACCTTTAACAAATTGGGGCACAATTCTCGCTTGAATTATATACTTGTGGAAACGTCTGAATGGGCCAGAGTTGTAGATTTTAATGTAATTCTGCGAGATGATAGCGACCACAATGCGCTGATTTAAAAATTTTCCCTTCCAGGTGTCACTTTTTCCATCCAGGGGGGCGATGAGCCCACGGATTCGAGCATGATCTTATCTAGTAACCGGCGCAGAGTTTGATGGCCCAAAATTCTAGGAAACCCCAAAGATATCCAGAGGCTGTATGCAAAAACTGTTCCAGTTTTGCAAAAAGTTGTAAATCTTTTCCACCAACTCCCGTTAGAGGAGAGCCATAGAGAACTTGGGGTAATTCATCAGGAGTTGTGCAGCACCTTAGCCGAGGTGTTGAACCCCGTGCAGAGGGTAAAGAAAGGGAAGGGGATGCGTGCCTCGTGGTATAACGCCGCCTGTAGGAAGGCTAAAGCCGACCTACTAGAGGCCATGAAGCAACACAACAACATCTCACTGGTCAGAGCTAAGAGGAAGGAGTATAAATATCTCATTTGTAATGCTAAGATTGAATGGGATAATGACAACTGGACAGATATGACGGGCGCTCTCAAGTTCCGAGACGCCCGGAAATTCTGGCAGATTGTCAAAAATGGCTCGGCCGATCCCACTCCAGCAGTAGAGGCCAACATTGCACCTCGTGCATGGGAGGATCATTTCAGATCTTTGTATGCCCAAGCCAACGTAGATCTCTTTGGGGACTCAGAAGACCTGGTGGCAGGACTGACCCCTACGCCTCTTCCGGAGACGGAGAAATTCACTTTGGTAGAGGTTGGGGCAGCTATCGCTAGACTCTCTGCAGAAAAAGCCCCAGGGTTGGATAAACTCCCTGGTGACTTATTCAGACATGAACCCACGGTCTGGGCTCCTTACCTACAGGTGCTATTTAATGCAATTCTAGGAGGGATGCCGGTCCCTACTACTTGGCTGGGGGCGGAGATTGTTCCCATCTTCAAGAAGGGTTCTCCCCTGCTCCCAGCCAACTATAGGCCCATCAGCTTAATTGACGTCCCCCAAAAGATTTTTGCAAGGCTGATCTTGGATCGCCTATTAGAATGGATGCTATACCAGTCAGTCCTGAGCCCCTATCAAGCCGGGTTCAGGAACCAAGTATCCACTATAGATCAAGTCTTTCGTCTTGCCATCTTATTTTGGAAAACGGTACAGTTGGAGGGTGGCAGCCTCTACACTGTATTCGTTGACCTACGAGCGGCTTTTGATCTTGTACCTCGTAGGAAACTCTGGTCCGTGCTTTCTAACCTGGGGGTCCCGCAGCATCTCTTAAACATAATTTTCAGATTACACACAGATAACTATGCCCAGGTTAGATGTGGTAGGGAGGGAACATTGTCTAATAGATTCCCCGTTGGCAGGGGGGGTAAGACAGGGCTTTGTGCTTGCACCGACCCTGTTCTGCCTCTATGTCAACGGGGTAATTGCCCATCTGAATGGGGCTGAAAACAGCGATGCCCCCAAACTCGGAGGCAGCAGGGTGCCGGCGATTATGTTTGCAGACGACACCCTGCTGCTGTCCAAGTCCCCAATGGGGACCCAGCGAGTTCTCACTGGTTTTGAGGCATTCTGTAAAGATCATGGTCTCGAAATCAACGCACTGAAAACAAAATATATGGTTTTCAATCCACCATCTAAAACTCGCCCTAATCCGTATACTGGTGCTAACAGGCTAGAAAGGGTTCGAACCTTTGAGTACTTGGGGATTACCATAAACGAAAAGATGTCGTGGGGGCACCAACGGGAGAAATCACAATTAAAGCTGGCCCAAACAGCAGGTGGAATTATTACGCTCGCTACCAAAAATAAATCTTCTTACAAGCCGGTTGGTTTCCCACTAGAGATTTATAGAGCACAGGCCAGGGGTGCGGTGATGTATGGAAGCGAACTCTGGGGCTACGTATGCAAACGTGATTTAGTAGCAATAGAGAATACATTTATTAGACGGCTTTTATCACTTCCCCCGAGCACCCCCTTGCTGCCAATGAGACTCGACCTGGGTCTGAGACCCCTCGATGAAGATATTGGGCTACGGCCTTTAATATTCTGGCGCAGGTTATGGTCTGTACCAGAGCTAGTCAATTATAGGCTAGAACTGCAGGAAACTCTTACTCTCCCAAATGTTGGGAAAATTCCCTGGTTAATTTATATAAAGAACGAACTAGGGAAACTAGGGTTATCCACCTTATGGTCTGACCCATTACCATCATGCTCTAGGGTCTCACGGAGGCAGCTTATATCACAGTACCAGGAAAGCAAATTTGCTACACATCTACAAAGAACAGGCCTGGGCACTCTAACGGTATCATTTTTAATTACTAAGGACATTTATAAGTTTGAAACTGTTTTAGATGACATATTCCCATCTACTATTAGGAAATTGTATCTTCAATGGAGATTTGGCAGTTTGCCGACTCGGGCCTATACTAGTAAATGGGCAGAATCTTCCCCGACTCATTGCCCAGGGTGTAAATCTGAACAGGAAACTGACTTGCACATACTGTTCTTTTGTAATGCTTATGCACAGACGAGGAGGAAATGAATTGTCCCAGTCTGTAAAAACGTGGGGTTCTCCCACTGTATGCATGCTTATAGGGTCTTTAAGACCGATCTATCTGGGCATATAGTTTTTGCACTAGCAAAATACTTGGGGATATTCTGGCATAAGAGAAGATATTTTTTAGTTGGGGATGTATAATAACTGCTAAATCATAAACTTACCATATCGACAATGTCTGTATGTATAAGGCTGCTTTCCATCTTGTAAATTGGTCCTATTTGTTTTAATTTTTTAAAAATATTTTATCATTGTTTGTTTCTGATGCATTGTTCTTTGTACCTTTTATGGCATATGTTGCCGAAATAAAGATCATGATGATGATGAAAAGAGACGACTATGAGAGAGAACAACTGCATATGATGTGTGGGAGAGATGATTTTTTTTTATTTCAACAATTTTTATTAGAAAAGAACATTTTGTTTTACAACACAGAGAAAGAGAAGGCAATGTAGGGCATTGTTATTGTGCTGTTGCAGTTACATTTGGCTTACACAGCATATGTTAAGGCATCCAAAAAACGAAAATAACTATTCGTGGCCCATGGCTTTACTGTGCGCAACTTGATGAGATTCATCCCATCACAACCAGTATTTTTCATTACAGGCGTGACACACCTGATTAGTTGCAGCACCGCTTGACTAGATTGAATATTTTGTTTAAACAGGAGTGCTCCTCACAAACCCCTTAAACTTTATTTACTAGAGTGGAGACATATTGCATTACCTTCGAGCAAGGAAAAAGAAAGGTAGAGAAAGAAAGGATGAGAGATAGGAAGGTGGTATTTAGTTAATACCAAGGTCCCCTAGTTTTGTGTTGGGAGGTGGAATGATACAATATTTGGAGATGTGCTTACTGCCTAAGGCGGCTTATGAGATCCAAGGAAGCTGTCTAGTGTGTGCCACATCTCGCCTTTTGAGAGCATCTCTGGGGAGTATTTTAAAGTTATGTTGTCCGCCCCCCTTAGGAAAGTTATCCATTTGAACCAGGTCTTGAAAGTCGCTTTCCTTGTGTCTTTCCAGTTGGAAAGAATTGTTTTCCCCGCCGCTGTGAATAGGAGGTCTAACAGATGGCTATCATCTTGTGACTGGAGTTCTGGCTCCATGAGCGCCGTGACTACACTGTGGAAGTGTATAGGTGGTGAGTATCCTAGGATGTTGTGTATGAAATCCCTGACTTTCTCCCAAAAGGTCCTAACTTTGGGGCAGTGAAAAATGAGGTGTGCCAAGCCTCCTTTCTGTTCATGGCAGTTCCAACAAAGGTCATTATTACGGAGACCGACTGTTGCTAGGCGTGCCAGGGTCCAGTAGGTTTTTTGGAGGAGCCAGTATTTTGTCTTGGCTAGGGTTGGTGTGACTTTGTTCTTTTTTTTTTTATATATATTTCTTTTTATTAAAATGTAAAACATAAACAACAAACAACAAAGAAACAAGGCAATACAATCATTACAAATGGTGAAGCGTCCTGCGTTTCCTGAACAGCAAGATGGCCGCTGTATAGGAGCTACCCCGAGTAGCTCCCGGTTTGGGGATTACTAATTTGGTGATATCCCCGTCTAAACCCACCGATCGGCCACCGCTCCACCTGCCTTTCCGAACGTAAAGGTGATCTACCACTGAAGCTATCCGTGGAAACGGAATCGGACTGCAACCTTACCTGCCGGTTGCGGTCTCCGCTGGTGCCCGGATCCAACATGGTTTGCCGCATCTCCTACTACTCTTCTGCTCATGCCGCAGCTCGGGACGGAACCGATCTGTAACGCGGCCCTCTGTCTCGACCACTGGGGACTCTTCGGCGCCTCGCCTTCGGGACGTGACATCTCCAGGTGCCCAAGGACGTTCATGGTGAGCTGGTACCTTGCTCCCGCCAGCAGCCGTGAGACCTCATCTAATCGAGCCGCTGCTTAGGGGCTGTCGTGGCTATCCCCCTTTCGATTTCCGGACTCGTGCAGTGGCCGCGGGTGACGACAACAGGCACTGATGCTCCAATCTGCCGTCGCTGATCTCCTGTTGCTGCCTGACTCGGTGCGCCAGGTACTTGTTTTCTGGTTTACGCTTTATGCGGAATGCTTCCGACTTTAAGGATCTGGAGCCAGGTCTCCTACTCTCTAATGGCGGCGCCCTAAAACTAAACAAAATGGCGGCACCCTAATCAATTACTATGAGGCACTGCTCTTAGTCCCTCATATAACAAAACTTTTTACTTTTATTTTTTATTTTACTATCGCTTTAACTGGACTCTCTTTCAGCCATGGAAAATGGGTTGTTTTAACTGGATTTATTCTCAGTTTCCTCCTCTCGAACTGATCGCCAAGCTATGCCTGACTCCAAAATGGCCACTGTTTTAGACACCTTCGGTCGCCCCACAGTCTCTTAAGACTCCACCATTAAACGAGTTGTTTTAAGCGCTCTGGCTTAGTTTCATTGGAACCCTAAAGAGTGGGCTGTGTCAGTAGGATATGTTCACAGCTGTTCACAGCTCTTATCATTGAATCAACTGCCGAGGAATGCCTGACTCCAAAATGGCGACAGGTTAAGACATTTTTTCGATCGCCCTTCACTGCCTGAGTCTCTAATAGCGGTGCTACTGTGGATCATCCTAGCCCGACATGTTGAGCGACTACCCTGATTTTTTGATGAGAGGGACATTCTAAACTTATTGATGCTCACGTCTAAATCCTGGTTTCATACACTTTCCTCGCTGAAGGCGTGCCTGACTCTACACCGGCGGTGCTATAATACCCTATGGATTACTTTTTGATTATCCTTTCTAATTCTTAATGGCACTCCTGACTTATCACCGCTCACTCTGCTCAGCGAAGACAACTAGACCACTTGTGAAGCCTTAACGCTGATGCTTGCCCCTTTAAGCACTACTCTCCTAACAACTATGAACATCATAACTATTGCTCACTGATCCGGTTTCCTACGAGCGTACCCACCCCAAACCAACATGATGGGTCCCGACCTGATTGCCTCGGGGTCATATACCTACACCC
This sequence comes from Lissotriton helveticus, assembly GCF_964261635.1. Classification (NCBI taxonomy): domain Eukaryota; kingdom Metazoa; phylum Chordata; class Amphibia; order Caudata; family Salamandridae; genus Lissotriton; species Lissotriton helveticus. Next base: position 407,397,457 of record NC_136063.1, on the reverse strand, counting down.
TGGTCTACCCCTCAAATCGCTCAAAAACCGCCAAAAAAGCTTTCAAACACCTCACCCTGAAAAACCATCCCGAGGCTCTGATCTCAGACCCTCGTTTCAGTGCGGACGAAGGCACCATCACCAACGACCTCATTTTCTACACCAAAAGAATTCCCGTCTGGCGCAACACCCTCTCTCTACTCCTCAATGTTCGCTGTTCCAGGAACATTCCCTATGGCACTAAGCTCTCAATAGGGCCCTCAATATCTCTTCAAGCTGACCTAACCATCACCCTCTACAAAAGCGGCATTGTATTGGTACAAGCCTCAACAAATAACCTCGACAAATTCTCCGCTCTTTATACCACTCTCCGTAAACATGTGCAGGACACTGGAACGCCGACCAACATCCTGCCTGACGGTAACCCGTCCCCCTGGCCCAATATAGAGCATACTCATCCCCTCACTACTCCTATCAACCCTCATACCGCCAGCGTCCAGAGACCCTTGATTTCCCCCCTCCTCACTCATCGCTCGGAACCCATGATTTCCCTCACAACACACCTCAACCCCTTCAATCTTTCTTCAACCCCCCCGATCGTAATTAACCCTGGACCCTCGGTCCCCTCCCCCCTTGTTTCCCATTCTGACTTTAAGACCACCACATCCTCAGTGATCTTCGCTGTTACAGGTCAAACCAGCCCTGCCAACACTCTATCCACCCCTTCTTTGACCCCTAACACTGTCCACCCTTCTCCTCGAAATCCCCCCACCCTAGAGACGTCCTCTACAGCAGGTCAAGCCAGCCCCACTAACATGCGAACCCCCCACTCCTTGACCCCTAGCACTATCCTCCCTACCACCCAATCCACTAAAATGGTCCACCCTTGCCCTCCTAATCCCCCCACCCTAGTGACGTCCTCCACAACAGGTCAAGCCAGCCCTGCTAGCACGCACACCCCCCTCTCCATGACCGCTAGCCCTATCCTCCCTACCACCCAATCCACCAAACTGTCCATCCTTATCCTACTAACCCCCCCTCCATAGTGAGGCCCTCCGCAGCAGATCAAGCCTGCCCCGATATCAATCACACCCTCCCTTCCATGACTCCTAGCAAAGTCCACCCTACCACCCAATCCTCCATAACTCCCAGCTCCATCCACCCCAACCCTCTTACCCCTCCCCCCACATATATCCGCTCTCTGCACTCCAGAGCCTCTAAAATAATTCAAAGCGTCCACTCCTCTATCCTCGAACTAACAAACCTCCTCCACCTCGCCGAATCAGCCTTCGCAAACCTCATGCCTCAGCGATCTCCTCCGCCCGTCCCTGAACTTCCCAAACGCCCGCTACCAATAGCCTTAAGACATCTTCGCCCTCGCAAGCACACTAGCTGTCTATCCGAGAAGGAAATCCTTGACCTCGCCTGCTCATACAACCTTTGCCCAATCACCACTGATTCCCCTTACCTCACCGAAATCGAAATCCTGGCTATTCTTAAAGACCTCAACCCAGCCCCTATCCCTCCCTGCCTACCTGACTTGAGTACCACACACCCCATCTGCACGGTCGCTATCGACCCACACCGACTGCCCCCCCCTGCAATAGAAAGGCGATCAGAAGCAATCTTGCACCTGTACCCCTGACTGCCCCGACTCCCACCACCACTTCCCCCCACGGTCTGACGTGGCTCTTAATCAACTGCCGATCGGCAGTAAAGCATGCCGCCGATGTCGCTGCTCTCATCCTAAACAATAACACCGACCTAGCCATCCTAACTGAATCATGGCTCAATGACGCATCATCCCCTTGCCTCGACCTCTTAGTCCCCCCCAGTTTTAACATTACCAGACTAGACAGACCGCTTAACAAAAAAGGTGGCGGAGTTGCTTGCATCTATCGCTCTAACCTCCTTGTCTCAGAGCTTTCAATGAATACCACTGATTCCTGCGAATATCTAGCCCTCTCAGTCTGGAGCAACACCACCCTCCTGTGCAACCTGCACACTTTTTACCACCCCCCAGGCAATAACAATCAATTCACTGACTACCTCATGGAAATTATCACGGCTAAGAACTCCCCCAACTCCAAAGATATCTTCCTTGGGGACTTCAACCTGCACTGGAACGACCATAAAGATCCACAAGTCAACGCCATTAAAGACCTCATGGCTGATCTAGTCCTGACCCAAGCTTGCCTACTCCCTACCCACTCGAAAGGGGCTACTCTCGACTGGATCATCTCTAATGAGAAAACTGTCAAGATCATATCCACCGACCCCTGCGACTGGTCAGACCACCATGCCATCGCCTTCCTTCTACCCTGCACCCTCAAAACATGGGCTCCTCAACCAGTGCTCCCAAAATGCTGGGTCAGAGACACCAAAAACCTCGACCTAATTGAACTTGAGTCTCATTGCAAATCCGACCTCCCACCCCCACCCCACGTCACCTCGGCCAGTGACCTCAATGATCACTACACTGTTTCGATGTCGAACATTTTGGATGACCTCGCCCCTCTTAAACTAAAAAGGACTCAAGTCAAAGACAGAAACCCAAGGTTTACTGGCTCCCTCAACAACGAGAGAAGATCCCTCCGTCAAGCCGAAAGAATCTGGAGACAGCACCCATCGGCAGATCACCTGACACTTCTTCGCCAGGCCAGAAATGCTTACAACAAAAACATCCTCAATTCAAAAAAAGAGTTTTTCAGAGCGGAACTAGGAAATGCTCAGAACAGGCCTCGCAAACTCTTTGAGATGATCAAACTCCAGTCGAATAAACTGTCCAAAACAGCGAAAGAAAACCCCAAGTCTCTCATCTCCTCCGAAGATTTCTCCTCGTTCTTCGCAAACAAAATCATCACCTTAGATACCGAACTCAAAGCTGCCTCACTCCCCCCTCTAAACACTGACCATCCGCCTCCTCCATCACTGCTACTGACACCGGCCTCACCCAAGAACCTAGCGCATTTGTCTGAATTCTTACCCTACGATGAAGACTCCGTCGCAAATATCCTCTCCTCCTTAAACCCGAACAACCATTTCAATGACCCGCTCCCCTCGAACTGTCTTGCGACGATTACCAAATCCATTATTCCTTGCTGGACCGCGATAAATAACGCCTCTCTCCGGCAGGGATCGATACCAATGTCACTGAAAGCAGGACAAGTTCTCCCTATTCTGAAAAAGCCATCACTGGACCCAACCTCTCTAAACAACTTTAGACCAATCTCCAACATTCCCCTCTTGGCAAAAGTGTTGGAAAAGTGTGTTCACATACAGCTAAGTCGCCACATCAGCAACTTTCATCTACTGGATGACTGCCAATCCGGCTTCCGACCAGGACATAGCACTGAAACCACCATGCTCCACGTTGTCGATGATGCTCTTCAAGCCCTGGACCAAGACAAAACTTGTCTCCTAACCCTCCTTGATGTATCCTCTGCCTTTGATACTGTCAATCACGAGATGCTACTCGAACGCCTCAAACTTAGGATGGGTTTAGACGGCACAGTACTCGACTGGTTTAGTTCGTACCTCCAAAACAGATCTCAGAGATTCCTAATCAATGGTGAACTTTCCTCCACCTCCATGGTCACGGTGGGAGTCCCTCAAGGATCGACGTTATCCCCCACCCTGTTTAATCTCTATCTAGAACCCCTTGCTGAAATCCTCCGCAATGCTAATATCTCCTTCCATATGTACGCTGATGATACTCAGATCTACATAAAAATCTCATCTCTTGCGGAGATTCTCACCATGAATGAGGCCCTGAAGTTGACCGTCCGTTGGCTAGCCTCAAACCAACTCAAACTCAATGCTAACAAAACGGAGTTCCTTCTAATCTCCCCGCTCAAGAGCAACCCTGAGATACAGACTTGGATCAAAGCTATCACAGCCCTAAACTGTTCCCCGACCATAGTGGACTCTGCCAAATCACTGGAATCACCTTGGATTACAACCTAAACATGCGAAACCACATCAACTCATTGGCCAAATCTGCCAGATTCCACCTGAGTTACCTATGGAAACTGAAACCATTTCTAGCTACTCCCGACCTAAAACTAGCAGTCCAATCTCTAGTCATCTCTCGGTTGGAATATGGCTGCTCCACCCTCTGGTTTACCCAAGATCACTCTGGCACCTTTAAAAGCCTGCCTCATTGCAGCGGCCAGACTTCTCAAGGGCTCTAGAAAATGTGATCACATCACCCCCCAACTGAAAGCGTTGAACTCGCTCCCTCTCGAGGCTAGAATTCACCTCAAGTTGGCATGCATCACGCACAAGGCCCTACACACCAACTCCCCTGCGTATCTTGCACAGAAGCTCGCAATATCCGGAGGAAGCAGAAACTCTCGATCGACAAATACCTTCCTACTCCGGCCTGCACGTTTTAAGAAAAAAAAAACTACAATCGCTCTTTCACCGGGTCTGCTCCAAGAATATGGAACGCCTTCCCGCCTGACATTAGAAGTATCCACTCCTTGGCACGCTTTAAAAAAGAGGCCAAACCTTCCTCATGGCCAAATTCCTTGGCTAACCTGCTCCACAAGCACCAAGAGACTGATTACCTTGGTGATACCCTGTTTTATTTTATGATACCCTGTGCTATTGTATGATCCTTGACTCTGTAAAGATCACTGTGTCAATGTATGACCATTTATTCTGTAAAATGTTCCTATATACCTTTTCACCCCCTACCTCCCTCCTTGCACATACCCCTTTAACCCCCTGCCTACCATATGCCCCCTGTTTCTGTATACCCCCCTATTTATTGCTATCATTTTGTCAACCGATTCTTTCTGTATTACTCTTGAACCTGTAAAGCGCTCTGATACCCTCACGGGTCAAGTTCGCGCTCTATAAAACTTTAAAATAAATAAATAAGGCACACAACCCTAGCACAATCAACAATATAGGATGGGGGAAAGCGAGGGGGGAGCTGCAAGTCAGGAGGCAATTTAGCAGAAACAGTAGTGGGAATGTTGGGTCAGGGGGAAGGTCGAGTGGTCTCGACATGTGTGGAGGGAGGTATACATATGTCACCCCGATAGGAGTTCCACTGGCCCCAGACTTTTCCCCATTTTCGAGGCCTTCCACGTGCCACGTATGTCGTCTTCTCTCTAAACATACACCAGTCCATGTTTTCCTTCCACACCAGAACAGTGGGCGGCCTCTGAGAACCCCACAACTGCGCAATATCTCTCTTGGCTATCATATTCCCGAGGGTCACTCACTGAGTCTGAGCCACATCATAGTCAGTCGGCTCCCAGACATTCAACAAACATCTCCTAGCTTCAGGCAACAACGCAACACCCGTGACCTCTTCCCTAACCGCATGCACTCGGTTCCAGTAAAGCACAACCGCCGGGCACTCCCAGAGTATGTGAAGAAAGGTGCCCAGTAGACCGCATCCACGCCTGCACATCCCGTCCGAGGAATACCCCATACTAATAAGGCGAGGACCAGTCACAAAGATCCGGTGGAGGATTTTAAGCTGCACAAACCGGAGACGAGCCGGAATTGCAACCTCCTTTGGCGAAGATACCACCGACTGCCAGTCTTCATCGTCCAACTCCAGACCATCGCCGGTCCAGGCCTCTCTGAGACGGTCTAAGAGGCCAACCCGATTATTTATCAACTTTTTATAAATCAGCGAAATTGTACTGTCGGGGACATGTCCGTCCAGTATCTGGTCTTCAAGTGGGGATGCCTCCGGGATAGTAGTACCCGACGGAAAGACCGAGGTCAATGCGTGGCGAATCTGAACATAACGGAAAAACTCCCTGTCACTCAACTCGTATTCCTTCTTCAACTCCTCAAAAGTCTTGACCCTGTCCTTGACCCAGACATCATTCACTCTGCAAATACTAATCACTTCCCACCTATCAAAGTCTTTCGTCTTCCACAGGGAGCCAAGCCTCTCGGATGCATAAATTGGAGTCGCTCGAGTCAACCTATCCCTCAATCCCATTGCAGCATTCGCACGATACCATGCTTGCACCGCTATCTTAGTTGGACCCGTGAGCATCTTCCCAGCACATTTTGTATAGAGCGCCCTGTTGTAATCCCCGCCAGGCAGCAGCCACTTGTCCATTTCGAACGCGGGGTTCGTCGCAGGACAATATATGCCATGATTAATTGCCCCCAGCTGGGAGGCCCAATAATAGCGCCTAATATCTAAGAGTGCGATTCCACCATCGTACCAGGGGAGTGTCAGCTTGACAAGGGCAATGCGGGACCCCCCGCCCCATATCAGTTGCCTCTGTAGACCTTCCACCTCTCGAAAGTAGCTCGCTGGGATAACGTCAAATGTGTTTTGTAGCGCATATAAAAACCGGGGCAGTGACATCATCTTAAACAATGCTGCTCGTCCGAGGGGGGACAACGGAAGCTTGCGCCAGGCCACAACATCAGTCCTTAGGCGTTGAAGCGGGGGAACAAGTTACGTTCATAGCGGACCACAGGATCTAGGGCAATAAAGACCCCCAAGTACTTGAATCCCGCCTGCACTTCCTGTATGGGACAACCACGCGGCAACGTGGAGATTCACCCGAGAGGACATATACACAAGACTTAGACCAGTTAATTACCAGGCCGGAATTCTTCCCGAAAGAATTTAAAACATCAAACAACACTATCAGCGACTTCCGAGGTGAGGTGAGGTACAACAGGATATCATCCGCCTAAAGTGACACTCTGTCCTCAAAGTCCGGGGTCCACGGAATACCCTTCATCGATGGCTCCCACCTCAGCCAGGCTGCCAAGGGTTCCAAGGCGAGGGCAAAAAGAAGCGGAGACAGCGGACACCCCCGGCGCGTACCCCTTCCGAGGGTAAACGGCCCAGAAACTCGACAAATGTTCAAATAGCACAAAGTCCATTAATTGTTAGTGTTCTTATTTATTGATTGCTCTCTTGCCACATCGTCACAGCCCATGGCTGTGACGATGTGGCAAGAGAGCAATCAATAAATAAGAACACTAACAATTAATGGACTTTGTGCTATTTGAACATTTGTGTGGACTTGAAGAATATTGAAATTATAAAATGTTCTGACTTGAAAGTCAATTGGATAAAAGTAACAAGTAGGGATGTGCACTGGTATAATTATCTTTGTATATGGTTCATGAAATTCTACTACACCTTCAGTGGGTAGAACACCGTGGCTAAAATTGCTTAAGGGTGAATAAGCATATTATCAGTTGGGCACTCCCAAAGTGAGGATTTACGTGTGATTGTACAAACTAATACCAAGGGAAACATGCAATATTGATGTGCTGATCTTAGTGGCAAATTCACCTTGTGTTTTTTTATGGTTATCCCTATAGTCAAGTTGCTTGAGACTGAGGAGGTGGAGCCTGTCCTGAGTGACACCAAGCTCCAGTTCCCCTTCCACGTCAGTTATTTTGGTCTCAAGTCGGACCACAGCCTCGCATCTACGTTTCTTAGCGCCATTGATTAATGACAGTGCCTGGCCACGGATAACAGTCTTGAAGGCTTCCCACAGCGAGATAGAAGATGACACAGATCCCACATTTTCCGTGAAGTATCGATCCAATGAGTTGATCCACTCCGCACGGGTCCTAGGATCGCGGAGATACCAAGGGTTAATCGGGGCTACCCGACCCTCAGTTCCCTGCCTCGCTTCCATCACAAGCCATAACGGGGAGTGGTCCGAAATACCCCTAGCTAAGTGTCTGATCTCCCTGACAGAAGAGGCCTGTGTCGCGGGCATCAGAATGTAATCAAGTCTCGAGAGACTACCGTGTGCACCAGAGTGAAACGTATATTGTAACTGCCCAGGGTGAAGAAGCCTCCAGCAATCTATTAATCCCAACGTATCCAAGAAGTCACCCAGCCAGGACCGTGATCTTACGAGTTCCCTGGGGGGGTAGCGATCGTCACCTCCGGAAACAACCGAGTTGAAATCACCACCCACCACCAGGATACCCTCCGGAAGCTCCAAACTCATTCTCCCTAAGTCGGCAAAGGTCGTAGTCTGAAGGCCAGGCGGGACACAGACAGAAAGCAAATTGATAGTCCTCCCCTCCCATCTTCCAGTGATGGCGGCGTACCGCCCCCTATCATCAAGGACGATATCATCCACCTCCAGAGGGAGGGAACTCCTGACCAGTATGCCCGCCCCCCTAGAGCCAGTGGTGAATCCAGAATGTGCCAGAAGACGGTAGCCCCGCCGATTCATAGCATGGCATGTATTTCCTATCAGATGTGTCTCCTGCAGTAGTACAACATCGGGGGAGAGGCGTCTCAACAGTTGTAACACAACACCCCTCTTTATCCTATCCCCCAGCCCATTAACATTCCAGCATAATAATTTCAATCCCTACTCCCATCCCAGAAATAATTGCTGCATCCACCCCACAACGAACGCGACATCCAAATCCAGAAGTTAATCAATACATTGCCTTGAAATAAACGAAACACCAACAACTTCCCCCCCTCGACCCCCCGACAAACACCCGAAACCCGACCCACCACCCTGCACCCCTGCGTTAGGCTCAAAAGCCACCCCAACTTGCAGTGTGCCTGTCGCCCTAACATATAACTAATCTATGAAAAGAAACCCCAGAAGAGGAAGAGTCCCACCCGCCCGCCACCCCTGGGTAATCACTACTATGAAGCCAGTTTAAGAGTCAGCAAACCACAGCCGGATGATCTATATGTAATCCAGGAAACCAGGTCCATTTCTCATTCCTGCTCCATTGGGCCACCTTCAGCTCCGCCAGAATGTTCAGAGTATTCCTGCTGCCTGGGCAGAGTGTTGAGCCAGTCACTAGCGGCCTCAGGGTGATCAAAGAAAAACGTCCGATCCCCATATTCCACATGTAGCCGAGCTGGAAAGAGCATTGCGTATTTCATGTCCCTGTCCCTCAATCGTCTCTTCACCCCCTGGAACCCCATCCGTTGCTTCTGCACGAGCTGGGTAAAATCCGGGTAGAAGCTCACCGTGGTATTTTCGAATTTCGTGGGGCCACCCAGCCGCGACGCCTGCAGGATAGCATCTCTATCTCGAAAGTTGAAGATCCTGGCAATTATGGGTCGTGGGGTAGCACCTAGCTTAGGCTTTCCTCCCGGCACCCTGTGAGCACGTTCAACGGCAAAGAAGTTGCTTAAGCCTTTAGGTGCAAGATGGTTGATGATGAGGTCCTCAACGAGGAGATCCAGAGTTGGGCTTTCTGGTTTTTCAGGGACCCCAACAATACGAACGTTGTTTTGTCTTGCCCGACCTTCAAAATCCTCCAGTTGGCGAGAAAAGAAATCATTGGAAGACCGTAGATTGCGGACCTCCGTTTGTAGATCGGAGACATCAGTCGTGAGGCTGGAGGTCATCAAATCCAATGATTTAACTTTTTCATTGGTCTTAGCCAAATCCGCCCTGATCAGGTTGACATCGATTGCCACAGTGCCAAGTTTTAGAGCCAGAGTCTCATATTGTTGGCCAATAGAGGACTTCATGCTGGCAATGGCGCCCATGACATCACGTAGGGTCAAATCGTCTCCCGCCGTCGAGTCATCTACCACCTCACCCAGGGACTTACTCACACCACCGGGGGATCCCTTAGGATGCGTGTATCGGTCCATAACATTCGATTGTACGGTACCCCCACGGTGGACGGACTTGGTCTTTCGCTTCTCGATCTCTGGTTTGCCGGCCATCTTAGAAGTTGCGCCCCCGAGGGGTCCTCGAGACCTGCTGAAAATGGCTACGTTCAGCTCACCCAAAGGGGTCCGCTAGAAGGGCAGGTCACAACTTGCCCTACGACGACCAGTGACATGCGATCACGATACTGGAGCGAAGTTGCGAAGTTAATTACGCCATGGGCAGTAGGAGCGAGACCGAGGCGGGAGAGGGTCCAAGACCAAAAGCGAAACCGAAAGCTAAGACCTGGGTAGAAAGCAGGATCCGGCAGGCCGATGTTGTTCAATTACCATCCGGGCATGCCATTGACTCGAGCCCGGGGCAGTTCCGTGGAGCAGGCCACAAAATTCAGAGTATCATAAGATCGGTTCCCGGAGTCCAAATTGAGTTCTGAAAACAGCTATTATATCAGCTGAGTTGCATCTTCAATGACCCGTCGTCATAACCAGGATAGTATTCAGGATAAGTGCAGGAGGTGGCGAAGGTCCGGGAGCCCTGTGCTCACGCGGCCTTCACGGTTGCGCGCGAAGCTCCTCCTCCACCATGTTGTCTCGTGGCTTTGTTCTTTGACGCAGATGTCCATAGCCGTTGCTTTTCAGTCTCGTTAAAAGGGCTGTTACGCAGAGTTTCCCAGTAATTAATTGTTTTGTTATTTAATCTCGATGTGGTCGGGCTCAGGAGTTTGTATAAGTGCGATGTTTGGTGACCGATTTTGTTTAGGTTAGCCATGTATTGGAGGATTGACAGGACTTCTTTGCTAAGGTCTGCCCTTGTGAGGGCCGTCCTGATTTTTAGGAAGCTGTAGAATTCTGTGTCTGGGAGGTTGTGTTTTTGTTTTAGGTTGGTGAAGGTGAGTGGGGTATTATTCTCTTCTAGCTGGCTTGTGGTGGAGATTCCCTTATTCGACCATGAGTTAAAGCTAAGTGTTTTATCCCTGTATTTTATTTTGGTGTTTGTCCAGAGAGATTCCCATTTCGTGTTCCTAATACTCTTCCCCATTTTTTTGTCTACTTTAAGTAAAGCATTCTTAGTGTTTTTGAGTATTATGTTGTTAGCTTCGGGGTGTTTGTTTGCCGTGAGTAGGGCTAAGGGGCCTAGGCCATTTAGCATTGCTCTCTCTACCTCAAACCATACCGGCGTGTAATTCTGCTGTGGTGTCAGCCAGTGTATCCACTGTCTAGCTAAGCATGCTGTCTGGAAAGTCTTGTAGCTGGTTAAATTAAGCCCCCCCAGGTTTTTATTAAGCCTTAGTTTCTGTAGACTTATTCTGGCTTTCTTGTCTCTCCAGAGGAATTTGTTTATTAATATGTCTAATTTCTTGTGGAAATCTTCCGTAAGTGTAAGTGGGAGCATGCTGAGCAGGTAGTTGACCATGGGTGTTAGCATAATTTTTATTGTTTCTACTCTACCCCACCAGCTAACGTATTTGGTGACCATGAATCGGTTCTATTCCTTAACTTGTCCAGCATTGTTTTTTCATTCTGGTCAAGAGTCGATTTTAGGTCTCTCCCGAAGTAGATACTCAAATATTTTATATAACTTTTCTGCCAGGCCAATCCCGAGTTACCTAAAAAACCTTTTGTTGTGTGAACGTTTAGAGGTTTGCATTCCGACTTGTCCTTATTGAGTTTGTATCCAGCTACCCGTGAGTATGTATCAATGGTGTTCATTAGGGCTTCTATAGAGGTGCCCGGTTCTTCCGTTGTGATGAGTATATCATCTGCGTATGCAGCAAGTTTGACCGTGTTACCTTTGGTTGGGATTCCTTTTATTTCTGTGTTATTTCTAATCATTGTAAGGAGTGGTTCAAGGGAGAGTAGGAAGAGTGCTGGGGATAGCGGACATCCTTGTCTGGTTCCTCGCTGTAGGGTAAGAGGTTCCGAGATGCCCCCGTTGACGACCACCCGCGCTTTTGGGCTATTGTATAGGGCCATCACCATTCTCCTGTACTTATCTCCTAGTCCAAATTTTAGCATGCACTGTTCGAGGAAGGGCCAAGACACTCTGTCAAAAGCCTTTTCGGCATCTAGGGCAATCATCACTGCCGGATTAGTGTTTGTTGCTGAGTGGTTTAGCAGGTGGCATAAAAGTCTTGTGTTTTCGTGAGACATTCTATTCTTCAGAAAGCCCACCTGCGAATTGTGTATTAACTTTGGGAGCTGTGCATTTAGCCTGAGTGCTAGGACCTTTGCATAAATCTTGCAGTCTACGTTAATTAAGGAGATAGGTCGGTAGTTTTGCTGGTGGTGTGCGTCTTTGCCTTCTTTTGGGATGACTATTATGTTAGCTTCTGCCATCAAGTGCGTCATTCTCCCTTCCATGATACAGTGACTAAAGACTTTCCTCATTGTTGGTCTAATTAGCTGAAGAAACTGTTTGTAAAAGCATGCCATAAACCCATGCGGCCCTGGTGCTTTATTGTCTTTTAGGGATGCCACTGCTTTGTCTATTTCTGCCTCGGTGATGTCTTGCTCTAGTGTGGTTCTTTGCTCATCTGTCAGTTTAGGTAGGGCTAATTTGTCTAGTAGGCTAGCTCCCCATCCTTATTCAGATCCTCGTCCTTACTGTAAAGATCTTCATAGAACTCTTTAAAGACCCTGAGTATTTCTTTGTTAGATGTTTGTGAGGTCTTATTGGTGTCAGTTATTGCTGCTATTGTGTTTTGCCTTTGTTTGCTTTTTAGGTATAAGGCTAGTTGTTTATCAGCTTTATTTGCTGCACATAGATTGATGGCTTTGTACTTGTTTATCTAGATACCTGCCCTTTTGCTTAGTATTTCGTTGAGCTCATATTTCTTGCTAGTCAGTTCAGTAAGAGTGTTCTTGTTCGATAAATTGGAGCTATGAGTCCCCTCTAGGTCCTTGATCTCTTTTTCTACTTCTAGTACCCTCTTGTTTCTGTCTTTATTCATTCTTGCCTTTATGTCTATGACTGTGCCTCTGATTGTGGCCTTCATGGCGTCCCAGAGTATTCCCTTATCTATGTTTGGGGTATCGTTGTGTTTAAGGTATTCCTTTATGGCCTCTTCTATTCTGGTTACATTTGCTCCTACTTTTAGAATGTCATTGTTAAACCTCCAACGGCGGCTAATCTTCACATTATGGCACCCATTTAACGTTAGACTGATATGGGATTGATCTGAAATTGTTCTTGGTGCAATTTCAGTATGTTCGATGAGGTGTGTGTGCGTGGAAGACATGAGGATGTAGTCGATCCTGCTGTATGAGTTGTGTGGGTGTGAGTAAAAGGTATAGTCCCTAGTGTCAGGATGCTGTAGTCTCCAGGGGTCTCTAAGCTGAAATTTGGCGCACAGCTTTTTAAGAGTGTTTTGTGTATGCGTGCGGTGGCTGCTTCGTTGAGAATGTCTATCTATGTCGTGATCTAGTACCTGATTAAGGTCCCCCGCTACGATCAGTAGATCGTCTGTGGGGAGGGTGTTCAGCCTGTTCTCGACCTCTTTCCAAAAGGCGCTGTCGTCCATGTTTGGCCCGTAGATGTTGGCTATATGGATCTTTTCCTCGCCCCGTTTGAAGCTTGTTATTAACAGTCTCCCATCCTCATCGGCGTAGCACTCTTGTGCTGTTAGTCTGGAGTTTTTGTTTATTAGTGTCATAACACCTCTCTTCTTGCCCACTGCCGGTGAGCAGAAAGCTTGCCCTATCCACTTCGCTATAAAGCGTTGTGCGTCGTAAGTCGTCGGCTTAGTTTCTTGTAGAACAATCACGTCACCCTTTAGCTTAGCAAGGTGATCTAATGTCGTCCTTCTTTTAACAGGGTGATTGAGACCTTTAACATTAAACAATATAACCTTTAAGTTTAACTGTCGTTGTGTTTTAGTAACCTGTGTCATTTTTCCACCTGAGCATCGCCTTTTGTTGATAAGCTCCTGTGGGATATCTGACTCCCTGTCTTAAGGTCTGCGTCTCCTAACTTCATTACCTCCTCATCTTGCATCATGTTACGTACTGGGTGACTTAGTGTAAATAGCCGGCTGTCCGAAGTAAGAAAAAGGATAGAAAGAAAGTAGCTAAAGTGTAGAGATACGATGTCAAAAGACCCCCCCCCTCCCTCCCCTGCCCCATCCCTCCCTGCCCCCTCCCTCGAACGTTTGTGATGCGAGCGTGCGCCAGCAACGTTCCCCCTCCCCCCCCAGGATACTTGTTAAAACCAATGACTAAAATAGGCGTTATTACTCTGCTGTTCCCCCTTCTGATTCCGTTGGTTACGTCTATCCGGTACCTCCCCAACCCCCCGGAGTCACAGTTCACAGAACCCTTAATACTGTTATTTCCCATAAAGGATACTTCTGTCACATGCTCCTTTCCTACGACCGCTTTCTAGAAGAGATATGAATAAGTATATTGAGGTAGATCTGTTGTAACTTGAGGTAGAACCTTGTTGTCTGGCTGCAGAGAGGTAGTAAGTTGTTTGTTCGGATGAATGGCAGCCCCAGATTGTCTATCTTGCCTGCCCCGAGCTGGAGGGGCCGTTAGCACCTGTATTGTCCGGCAACGCTCTCCTTTTTGCTGTTCCTTGAAGTTGGGCTTCCATATCCTATGGAACTGGGCCTTGGAGATATCTTCTGAGCTCACCTGGGTCCTCGAAAACCAGTGTTCGCCATTTGTCTGTGATTCTCAGTCTTGCTGGCCCTGCAAAGGTGAAAGTGATGTTATTTCTAAGCATCCTCTCTCTTAGCGCTAGGAATCCCTTTCTAGTCTCCACCGTTTGCCTTGAGAAGTCTTGCGTTATTATTATTTTGTTGCCATTCCAACTTAAGTTTGGGTTTTTCCGTGCTATGGCAAAGATGGCCTCTGTCTGCTGCGATCTTAAGGGTTTGCATATACTTGGCCGTGGGCCCTCTCTTTGTGCTGATTTTACTACTGGCACTCTGTACGCTTTGTCTAATTCAAATTGTTTGTCAAACTTGATTCCTGTTAGTAGTGGTATTAGTTCTTCCATGAGGGCTAGGCAGGATCCGGATTTATCTTCTTCCCCTTCGGGGATTCCAAGCAGTCTTATGTTCCCTCTCCTGCTGCGGTCGTCTTGCTCAGCTAGCTGTTTTTGGAGGGTATTTGAGACTTTAGATATGGACTGTAGAGTCTTATTTGACTATGCGTTGTCATCCTCTATATAACTGATTCTTTTTTTCGCAGTGTCTATCCTGCCGTTCGTTATGTGTTGGTCCGCCCTTATGGCTGCTAGCTCTAGCTTCATAGTGTCTATTGTCTGTTTGGGCGATTTTGCTAGTTCGTTTCCTTCATTTATTTTCCTGAGGATCATGTCCAGTGTTATATCCTGCTTCTGCTTTAGAGGCGAGTCCGGTAGGTCCTTTTTGTATTTCTTAAACTTGTTGGGTGTTTGCTTTCTTGTCCTGCCATTGTTGTGTCCCCTCTTCTGGCTAGGTAGCTTTCTAGTCCGCCGCCTTTCCGCTGTGTGATTTTTGATCTGGTCTGTTCTTCTTGTGTAGCTGGTTGTCCCTTCTTTGGGTCTTGACAGTCGAGTCTATACCTGCTTGGCTCCCGGACGGACCTTGTCCTGGTCTTTGCACCTGCCAGCTCCTCAGTTGTTCCACTACTCTCTGTTGTGGTGTTTGGTTCTTGTTCTGGGCTGTGGTTTGTTTGTGAAGCTTGCGCTCCTTTGGCTCTTCTTTTACTCACTTCGCCACGCCTCCAGCCTCACAGGTGCAAGTTCGCTGTGTGTATTGTGGCAGCTCCCTATGATCGGCCACTACGGTAGTTTATTACGTTCCAGCGGCAGTGTCTAGTTTAGAGTGGTGCAGTGTGCCTGTTGGAGCCGTTACTCTGCGCTGTTTCCAATACTAGCGATCGGCTTGCCTTAAATTGAAGTCATACTTATGGCCAGGAAGGGTTTTCCTGGGTGACCCTTCTGCTATTGAGTTTATCGGCACAATGCAGCCTTGAACGCTGTGGCAGCACTTGATCAGGATAAGGCCAGTGTTCTCAATTTGTTTAGATCACAGATGCCTGCCGCGGTCTAGTTGTTAGGTCACGTGACTTTAGCAAAATGGCGGCTCCCACTCGGGTGCCTTCAGTTTAGTTTTCGGCCTCGGTGGACCAGTTGCCACCGATTCTCCTATCCCCGCTTGCGCTTATTTGGAGCTTATTTTGAAGTTGTAGCAGCGGAGGACTGTGGGGTCAACGGTGATCCATTGCGGGCACTCACGCTGTTTCTATGGCTCTCCGCCTCTTTAGAGTCGCTATTATCATACGTTGCAGGGTGTGGTTTTTAGCAAAATGGCAGCCCCGCATGGGTGCCTTCGGTTTCGCCCTCGGTGGATTTGTTGCCGCCGACTCCCTTTTCCCCCGTTTGCACTTACTTGGAGGCTTATTTTGAAGTTTGTAGCAAAGGAGGACTGTGGGTGTCCACGGTGCTCTTCCGTAGGCACTCGCACCGTCTCTATGTCTCTTCGCTTCACACGAGCTGCTCTCTCTTTAGTTGCGGGGCACCATTTTGTTGTTTTCTTCACTGCTTCTCTGCCGGATGATGTCGCTGGGATTCTCTTTTGTTGCTCGTTGTTGGGGGGATTCCTTGCACACAGTGCACGCCCTAGGTATTCTGACGCCTCTGTGTCTGCTTTTGGATCTGAAAGGTGCTCGTTTCGCTATTCAGTTCGCCGTTTTTCCCCTCGGGGTGGTGGAGATATCGGACCAAGGCGCCCTCCTCCAATCACTGCTTAATTTGTAAAAAAATAAGTCCCGGTGCTCAAACTTTTTTCTTAGGAGGCAGCCGCGACTTCTTCCAGTTAATTCACCATGCTACATTCCAGGCACCACCCAATTACACAATTTTCATGCCCACAGCCTATGTGGCAATGCGAAAAAGCCAAAATAAAAAATAGAATGTTGCTTGAGAATCATGACATTTCACAACAACCTCATTCATTAAAACAACATTTCAGAGGGCCCTTATTTCAGAAGGCCAGTACTATAAATCTCTTCTCCCGCGGTCATAATTCCCAATAACTTTTCAATATAGATATACCTGCCTCATATGTTTTCACAGCCTGGCCGTCTCTGATTCAGGCATGATGCATGTATATTGAGCATCAGTGTTACTTTTCGGGACTGTGAGCCTTTCTTGACACACAGACCCTTCAAGTGTTGCCTGTACTGAGCACATCCGTCAGCGCGAGATCTGGGTTGTGCACAGGGCCAGACTGGGAACTAAAACCGGCCCCGGCAACGTGCTCGGCCGGCCCCCGGGGGGACGTTGGAGGTGTGACCGAGCTCTTTCCCGAGGCCGGTTTTCGGCCGATTTTTTTCAGGTCCGATAGCTGCAAAAACGGCCCTGTAACAAAAACGGCCCCCAGGGGCCCAAAACCAGCCCCCACCCTTGTGGCGCACCAGGGGATTGCCCGGTGCCCACGACAGCCAGTCCGGCCCTGGTTGTGCAGTCTCAAAGTGCACAGAAGGGAATTGATCTGTGTGACTCTGTGGTCGAACTGCAGAAAATGTTGAGTTCAACAATAGTTTCACTTTCCCGATCAGGGATAAAGCAACCGATGAACTCCACACTTCCCAGGGCACTAAATCCAGGGAAAGTCTGCTAAAGGCGCACAGCCTCCCTCCTTGTCAAAGATGGGGTTTTGCTCCGCCTCAGCTCAGACGGTTCTGTTCGTGTCTGTCTTCTGCCCCTCATCTTGTAAAGAATTTTAGAGATCCGGTTTGGAGGTTGTCAGGTTTTTTGTATGCAGTGCTTCATTTTGGTCATTTGGGTTTCTAAGCACTCCTCTATCACTTGAGAGGCAAACTGATGCGGGGAGATGAAGGAAAATGGTTATGATAACATGATAAAGGCAAGTTAGAAAGATGGGATTAGAACTCAGCTGAAAACTTCAAATTTTTCGCTTCTTCTCCTGTCTTGTGCCCAGTGGCATTAAAGTCTGTGTTGGGCACTGGACGCACTCACTTGCCTAACACTTTGCACTTGTGGTGACCTTCCACTGCAGGCTGCATCACTGCACCACTGTGCTAAGAATGCCTACTGCTGCATCATACCAGCACCCGCTGCGTGCTGTGGGCATTGTACTGGCCCGGTATTTTTTTATTACTAGTATGGGGCTAGTAGGCAAAAGCACTTCTCCAAAGCCACTTCATGTTCCTAGTCTAGCGCGCTGAAAGTACTGCTAGGCACAGTGGACTACCCTCACAAACAAATACATCTCAAGAATTTAAACCTCGTGCACCAAAAAGCATATGCCTACTAGGTGGTATTGCACCATCCCCACCTTGTGTATATGGTGTACTGTGACTGTAACTTGTGCCAGGACATTTCAGTGCTGTGACTGTAACTTGAACCAGGGCACTTTAGTACTGTGACTGTAACTTGTGCCAGGGCACTTCAGTACTGTGACTGTAACTTGTGCCAGGACATTTCAGTGCTGTGACTGTAACTTGAACCAGGGCACTTCAGTACTGTGACTGTAACTTGTGCCAGGGCACTTCAGTACTGTGACTGTAACTTGTGCCAGGACATTTCAGTGCTGTGACTGTAACTTGAACCAGGGCACTTCAGTACTGTGACTGTAACTTGTGCCAGGGCACTTCAGTGCTCGGAAGCAGCCTCGCTGGAAAATGGCACTTTACCAAACACTCAAAAAAATTCATCAACAACACTGTAATTTGTGTAGATGTAGTTCTTCTATTGAGCTCACAACTAAAAAAGAAAGCAGACAAAATGTGCGCAGTGGGAGAAAAATAATAATGCCCATGCACTACACAAACACTCATAATTCACTACACAAACAACAAACGCTAATAAATTCCCTACGAAATAAACAAAAAAAATGTAATCACCGATGCAAATTCCAGAGCCTGAATACTTTGCATGTTTGAATGACCAGACTTTCATGCAAAAACATAAAGTAAACTGCTTTTATGTGCTGAACTGAATGATCTGCTTTTGTTACATATAGCGCTTAACAGTCTACCCAGCTTTGTTTCTATACTCTCTACATTGCAGCAGGTCATGAAGCTCGGCACACGAAAGCACTTTGCCTAGGAACACATATTTTTGTAAACACGGAAAGCCGTGATTGGAAGTCGGGTTTGTTTGATTCCCTGCTGACAACATTCTCCCATGTTTTACTGCTTTACAATTATTGTCAGCATAACATTAAGCATATTTTGTAAATAACAACATAAGTAGAAATGGACAAATTAATTTGCGTGAGCCCACCAGTGAGAGATCAGAGCATTATTCTCGCGATAGAAGGAGGCCCTACACACAGTTTTGGAGCACACTTCTACCTCACTTTTAGTGAAGTTTAATTGTTCTTTGCCCTCACCATCCAGCCAGCACCTCCGTAAAACATTGCACACTTTCACACTGAATTGATTCTATCCAAAAAAAGTTAGTTTCATCTTCATGCAATGTTTATATATATATGGATACCGCTCTTAATAGCATTCACTGCAGAACTTCAGTGCATGTAGACGCCTCACAGAGATTACCATATGGATTACCATATAGATTCGATGCATAGCGAAGTCGATAGAACACAAGCCTTCAATTCAAAGTACATGCACTGGGTTTCTGCTCAGGCATTGTCATTTTTGGTAGATATGATCATTTCCCTCATTCAAGCACCAACACAAATTAAGCACTGCCTCCAATGCGTTTCAAACACCCTATTTAACAAGTATTAATCATAACACATGATTTCACATGTTCTTTGAAGAAAATCCCCATACACCAGCGATTTATTTTTACAACAAAATTAATATATATTGGAAATCAAGTATTTACTTCATGCCATCGTCATGGATGGAACTATCACTATTACTCGCTTTTAATTCCTTTTGCAATATATGCAGGGGTTAATAGGGGGGGGTGGTAATGAGCAAAAAGTGACAACCATGTCTACAGAAATTTATTCGGCCGTTTTAGGAGAGGAAGCAGAAAATTGCATCTTAAACTGCACGGATTATGGGTATTATAAAAGGACCAGATTTAAAACACTTAATGCAGCAGTCAGAATCTGGAATGCTTTTTTAAAAAAGACAGGCCTTGGAAGATTTAATAGATACACTAGGCTATATAAGAATAGGTCATTTCCTGCGGCAATTTTCGCGGATAGTACAATGGCTAGCTGGGTTGAACAAGGAATTGTACAGGTCGGAGATTTGAGGGACACGGAGGAGATAGTATAGTTTACAGATCTTATGGCGAAATACAATATTGATAGGAGGTCATTTTTTAAATACCTCCAGATTAGAAGCTTTTTAAGTAATAAACAAGGAGGACCCGCAGGGTACCAAAGAAATGAAATTATGGAGAAAATACAAATCTCTGCAGAATGTACAATTAGGAGTTTGTATGCATGTTTGGTGAAAGGGAAAGTAGATGATATGGAAAAGTACTGTAACAAATGGGTAGATAAATTGAGCATTCCAAATGAAATATTTCAGGAGTCACTTGAACTTGCTCGAATGGTATTGTGTTCGGCTCCCCTTCAATCCCAGCATTATAAAACTCTGTACTTTTTATACTTTACTCCAGCGAGAATAGCTAAATGGGGAGGCACTTCTGGTATTACCTGCCCGAGGTGTAACTCTCTCGAGGCAGATATAGTTCATGTTTTTGCTACCTGCCCACAATTGTATACCCTGATTAGAAATATAGAATGTTTCTTAAATAGATCACTAGATTTACAAATAACCCTTACCCCCTCACTGTTATTGTTGGGGATAGACCATGATTGGGGAAATGCACAGAGAGAATTTATTTTTGTGGCTGCCGCAGTCTACAGACTGACTATAGCTAGAGCATGGCTCGATAAAAATCCGCCTGTCATGCAAAACTGGCTGGCTAACTTATTAGCGGCGCATAATTTGGAAAAACCTATATATGCTCGGAAAGGGGTAAGGGGTAAAATGAGAGGATTGAGAATCTGGGAACCAATATCTAGATGGAAAGAGAATGTGGGTTCGCAGTAAGATCAAGATTGCTTTTCTTTTTTATATGCTAATGAAGAAGTTAAAAGATGTACTGTATATATATAATAGAATTATTTTCTTTGTTTTTCTTATTTTGTTTGCTATATATGTGTGACTAATATAAATTGTATAACTGTACAATGTGCAATGTGCAAAGCTTTGAAATAATAAAATATATTTAAAAAAAAATAATAATAATTCCTTTTCACCCAACTTTCGGTTCTATTTATTTTCCCTCCTTCAATTCCTGTCCCGCCTTCAACATGTTATGTCATGCAAAGTTGTAGAGCATGCTTTCACCCGGGAGGGTATCCTGGCGCTGATTCACAAGGGAAGAATCCATAACTAATTACAAAAAATAAAGCACTTCCTTTATTCCCGGGGTAGACCCTACGTCAGTCAATGAGCTGGTTTAGTTTACTCATCATTGTTCCCCAACCCTCTTTGACTGCTAGCTTTGAGCAATAGCTATCTCTATCAATTACCAACTTTTAAAGCTAGGTGTTGACAGCCTTCTATAAAATAAGCACTGACAAAGCCAAAAGCCCTGATTTTGTGCAGATGCATGTAAAGGCATGCATTTTACATGCAATTTGCATCCCTCCGATGCAAAAATGCAGTTTATCACATTAAAGTCTGCTTAATTGCGCTTGCCAACTCTGGAAAAAAAAGTAAGTAAAATTAATGTCAAAGATATTATCTTATAGAAGTATAAACACTTTAAATATTTTTCTCCAAATGACGCGGCACTCAAGGGAAGAGTTTACTGTTCAAAAGTGGTTTTATTAAATAAAGCTTGGTTGAGCTTCATTTAATAAAACCACTTTTGAACAGTAAACTCTTCCCTTGGTGTAATGTTGTATAATTCTTCCCCCAACAGAGGACACTGCAGGCCAGGTTGGTGATAGGTTTCATTTATTTCCAAACTGGTCGCTACACAAAAGAGCGCCGAGCGTCTAACTGTGACCTGCTCCGGTCGCTTCTCCGCCTCGCGCGCTTTTCTCGCCACGCTCTGCGCATGCGCTAGTGTTCCGCTCTTGCTCCGGCGCACTGCGTCATCACGCCAGGCGTCGGAGACTAGAGCGCAACACTACATATCTCCTCTTTTTCCAACAGTGTAAACAACAATTATATTCCTCTTTCAACAGTCACTCATTTCATAGTCTTTGAAGCGAGAGGGCCGGGTGACGGCTCTCCCGGCACGGGTCCGTCTTACCGGGGTGATCTCTTCTCTGGTACCTCCACTGACAGGACTCCTCACCACCGTCTGTGTGTCGCCTTCTTCCGCTGCAGTAGGGGTCATTCTCCTCGCCTCTCCTTCATCAGTCCACACTTCCTCATTCTCCTCGCTTCCCATGTGAACCAGTCCTTCATTCTGTTTCTCACTTCCTGCTCTCGTCTCTTCTTCTCCCTCAGTATGCCTCTGGTCACTGTTCTCTGCTTCCTTGCATGCCGGCCACTGTATGATCCTGTTGACCTTCGCCATGCGGTCTTGGGACCACACTCTGCCATCACTGAGCTTTGCTGCTCTTCCGTACACTTCTTCAACCTGCAAGGGTTTGCTGTACTTGCTTTCGCCTTTTCTTTGGAGTGTGGCAAGTTTAACTCTAACCCATTCCCCTCTTTCAAGATCAGTCTCTTTAGCATTGTTCCTCCTGTTGTAATGTGCGGCGTACACCTTCTGGGCCCTTTCCAGGTTGTGCTGTACTACCGCAGGTGACCATTTGCTCGTCACTGTCTTTTCTCTCCACACAACATTGTCTTTTGTAAAAGGGAGTCTGCCTCTCAAGATTTGGAAGGGGCTGTAGCCTAGTGCCGTCGGCGTGATTCTGTATGCCCATAGCATGCTTTGGACTTCAATCTCCCAATCCTTTCCTTGCATTATGGCAGCCTGTATGGACCCCATCAGCACACGGTTGAACCGTTCTACTTGTCCGTTGCACGCGGGATGGTACACTGCAGTGTGTTTTGACTTTATCCCGTTTCTTTCCATGTACTTGGTCCATTTTTCCGAGATAAACTGGGGCCCATTGTCACTTAATATTGTTCTCGGTATTCCTTCACGCAAGAACACGGAAGTGAGGAATCTCAACACCGTGTCCGTGTCCATGACTTCCTGCACGTCCACTTCCGGCCATTTGGAGTATTTATCAATCACCACGCACAGGTATTTGGCTATGCCTCTGTAATCAAGCACAGGACCTAGGATGTCCACTGCTATGTCTTCCCATGGATTTTTCGGATGTTCGAATGCACCTAGCGCAGGTCTCAAAGGTCTCAAGATTTTATCCGCTCCCTGGCATTGGGCACATTCCCTTACTTGCTTCTCTATCTGATTGTCCATTCCCGGCCACCAGTACGTTTGTTTCACCCTCATCTTCGTTTTAACAATGCCGAGGTGCCCTTCATGGAGTTGCTTCAACAGCAGGGGGACTAACGTCGCTGGGGGAACCACCTTCTCTCCCCGATACATGAAGATGCCTGAATCACTCATCGATAGCTCCTCCCGCACTTCGTAGAATTTTCTCATGTTTTCTTTGAGATGCCTCTTCTCAGGCCATCCTGATATCAGATAGCGTTTAACATCCAATATTTCGCTGTCACTTTCATATGCCTGGGCCCACTCTTGCCTGCTGATGGTCCTCTCCGAGTCGGTCATTTCTGCCACCATTTCATCTGTACCCAGTGGGACAGCTGGTGCCTCTTCCATCGCCGAGGCTCTGCTCAGATAGTCAGTCACCTTATTCTGGGTACCTGGCAAGTACTCCACATCGTAGGTGTAGTCTAGTAACTTGAGTGTCATCTTCGCGATGCGTGGGGTAGCTGTGTCATGGCCGCAAGAGGTGAGCACCTTCACAAGTGGTTTGTGGTCCGTCTGCAGTTTGAAACGGGTGCCCCATACGAACTGCCTAAATTTTCCCATGGCCCATGTGACCGCCAAATGACACTGAACTTTTGTTCCGTGGGGGATAATGCTCGGGAAGCAAAACTGAGTGTCTCCACTGTGCCATCACTTCTTTCCTGCGCTAGAACTGCTCCCAGGCCCTTTTCACTGGCGTCCGTCGTTAGGATGGTGCTGCCCGCCGGATCATATCCATGCAGGGGAATCGCCCTGCTTATGTCGCTCTTCAGCCCGTCAAACTCACTCTGCGCCTCTTCGTCCCACTGAAATGTTGACTTGTCTCTAATTTGTTGTCGGAGTCTGTGAGTTTTCGTGGCAAAGTGTCTCGCGAACTTGCTATAGTACTCCGCCATTCCAAGGAACGACCTCACCTCCTCCTTGTTGGCCGGAGCTCTGGCATCACAAATGGCCAGCTTGCATTTGCTCCACTCGGCGGTGAGGCCCTTCTCCTGCAGCACCTCCAGCACCTTGGTGAGTTTCTTGTCATGGTCTCCTTGGTCTGTGCCCATTATCAGGATGTCATCCTGAAAGTACTGTACTCCTTGTTGGTCCTTGAACAGGCGGTGCATCAACTTTTGGAATACCGCAGCTGCAGACGCCAGCCCAAATGGCATTCGGCGGAACTGATAACACCCGAAGGGTGTGATGAAAGAGGTTAGTTTCCTGCTCGCTGGGTGCAAGTCAATCTGATGGTACGCTGAGGTGAGGTCAATGGTGGAGAACCAGGTCACACCTCTCGTTTTTGCCAGCATCTCCTCAATTCTTGGCAGGGGAAACTTTTCCACTATCAGGCATTTGTTGAGCTCGCGGAGGTCCACACATAAGCGTACCTTGCCGTTGGGTTTCTTGGCTACGACCAAGGGGGCCAGCCATTCCGAGCTGTCGATAGGTTCTATTATTCCCTGCTCCTCAAGTCTCTGGAGTTCCTGTTGGACCGCATCCTTAACGGCGATGGGGATGTTTCTGACTTTGTGGGATACTGGACGAGCGCCTTCCTTGAGAAGTATTTTGTGCACGAATTTGTCCAGTTTCCCGACCGTGCCCCCAAACACTTTGGGGAAGGCCTGCTTCAGCTTCTCTAGCTTCGGCCAGCAGCTATCTTCTGTCAAGAGGATCTGTTCCTTGCCCCCTGGGTCTAATTTTATCCCCAGATCACCTTGGTCTCTCCAGCCTAGCACCGAGGGGCCCCGGTCTGCTACATATAGTTTGCATGTCGCTGACCTTCCTCTGAATTCGAATTTTAGGGCGCGGAACCCTACCATGGGAATTGCATTGCTGGTGTATGAAATCGGTCGGATGTCTGGTGGGTTTAACTGCGGACCTAGGGTGGGCACAAAGTCTTCTTCCCATACCGATCTTTGCACGATGGAATATGGTGACCCCGAGTCAATTGCTATGTGAACCTTTACTCCTCCTATCAGCATGTCTGTACGCGGTTTGTCCGAGCGTTTGCCCGTTATCCCTAACACCTGTTCTTCAACACATAAGATCATGTCATCTTCTTCCTGGTCATCTATAGATTGATCATCTGACTGGGTCTGCCCGATGCATTTCACCATGGACTTCTTCCCTTTCTTACGGCACACCTTCTCATAATGGCCAACCAGGCCACAGAAAGCGCATCTGGTTCTGAACGCCGGGCACCGTTTGTCTTGTGCTGAGTGAGCCGCACTCCCGCATCTGTAGCACGAGAACTTGCTCTGTCCAGCCAGCGTTGTCTGCTTCCCTGTCCACCTGGTTTCGTGCCCCCCATCTCCTGTGGACTTCCTCTGCCTGGTAGACGACTGGGCATCATCTATTTTGTTGACCATCTGTCTCTGTGGGTTCTCCTTCTTGGCTGCCTCTGCGCAGCGTTGAGAGAGCTCAGCTTTCTTTACCATTGCGATCATGTCTTTGAGTGAGGCCTCTCCCTGCGCCCATAACTTGTCCTGGACTGACTTGTTCGTGGTGTGCATTACTATTTGGTCCTTGATGTACTCGTCTTGTAATTGTCCATATTTGCATGTGATGGCTAGGCGTCTCAAAGCAGCCGCATAATCGTCTATGGATTCCCCTTCCTCTTGCTTCCTTTGTTGGAAGTTGTACCGGTCAATCGATACACATACCGCTGGCCGATAATGATTATCAAGGTCTTCTAGGGCATGCTTGAAGACATCATCGTCCGCAGCTTGTCTCACCGCTGGCACAATGTTCGCAAATACACGTACACCTTCCGGGCCCAGGTTATGTAGCAATAACCGTTTCTTCCTAGCACTGTGGAACGGCTCACCATTTTCAACCTCCAATGCCTCCACATAGTTTTTGAAATATTCCCTCCAGTCCTCCCATTTCATCAGGGGCTCACCTGGTCTGGGAAGGAAGGGGACGGGCGCTGTGAGGGATGTCATTTGAGTGCTCATTCTGGGCGCTGTACTGGGCCCTCCGTCTCGGTCTCCTGGGCTGCCAGGTGCGCTGAGGTTCCCTTCCCGGTCTGCGTCCCCCTGACTTCTGGGGCTGCCGGGTGCGCTGGTATTTCCACCTTGTGCTTCACTGGGGAGGCGTTCCTTTCCGTCCTCCCTATTCCTGTTCCCTCCTTCTGCCAGGGTCGCTGCTGCGTGTTCCCTTGCGCGTTTGTGCTGGCCTGGGACTGGTTATGTAGGCTTGGAGCCACGTTGTTGCGGGTTGCGGCGGTCGTGCGCTGCTGCCGCGCTCTCTTGTGGGTAGCGCCGTTGCACTGGGCAGATCACCGTGTGGTGTTCCCTTTTCTTTTGTCTGCCCTGCTGCTTACTTATGTCCTTCGCTGCAGCTCCGTTTTCTGTGTCACTGCGTGGGAGTTGGTGGGGTGATCCCAGTCCTCGTCGCCACTGTAATGTTGTATAATTCTTCCCCCAACAGAGGACACTGCAGGCCAGGTTGGTGATAGGTTTCATTTATTTCCAAACTGGTCGCTACACAAAAGAGCTCCGAGCGTCTAACTGTGACCTGCTCCGGTCGCTTCTCCGCCTCGCGCGCTTTTCTCACCACGCTCTGCGCATGCGCTAGTGTTCCGCTCTTGCTCTGGCGCACTGCGTCATCACGCCAGGCGTCGGAGACTAGAGCGCAACACTACACTTGAGTGCCGCGTCATTTGGAGAAAAGTAAAGGAAATACTGGTCTGGGTCCGACCCTTGCGCAGAGCACCCGCTGGCAGTGTGCGTCTTGGTTCTTGGACCACTTTGTGGATTGACACTTTAAATATTATATAATTTTTAAGCACAATGATATCCAAATATATTTGTTCCAAATTAACTTTAGACTGATATAAATTTAAAAAAAACAATACACAATAATCAACATTGACAAATGTCCAACATAGTAATTGATTAAAACTCTTTCTAGAACATATAATTTTTTAAGAAAGTTATGTTTCATAATTAACTTAATATGTCTTGCAATGGCCATTCCTACATCAAAATATTGAATTGAAAATTAAGAGACCACTTCTTCACTCCACGTGCAGCAACTTGATATTTCCTTAAAACCGAGGGAATTTTTTCCCCTTTCATCCAAAACAATAAACAATTTGAAAGAAGATGAGTTATGTTGTATTTGATCCTCAAACGATATATACAACAATCACTATTTAAACAAATTCTACCCTTGAGGCTGAGTATCCTTCATACCGGGTCAATTCCTATGCAGAATTGAAGAATTTGATTCTACATGTACTGACTTGGAATTTGAAACAGACAGGAAAAGTAGCAGAAAAGGAGTATTTAACTCCGTGCTTAATTTATAGGAAAAGTAAATGCCGGGCCTATTTTTTTTTTTTAGAAGGCCTCCACCCACTAGTGTTATTGGCATGGCTCACTTTTACCAAGAACCATTATTTCTGGAGAGGCAAGATGGCGGCTGTGGCGTGGGCTGTGTAAGCAGCTCAGCTCCTCTCTCCTATCCCCTCGGACCCATGGTGGATTTTTGGCGAAAAACAGAGTGACCTTTTAAAGACTCTCCCCCGAGCAATCTCCGAGGCAGCAGCGGGCGCACAGTGGAACATAGTGGAGCGTTTCAAGGATCTTATAATCTTACCTGGCGTCTGTACTGTCTGCGTTGCTGAGAGTGAGCGTGGTAGGCGGTAGGCGGAGGCGGCCGGGGGCGGCTGGCGTCCGTACCGCAACTCGCAACTCGCCGGGAGTATCTGCTGGTGAGTCGACGAGCGACGCCGAGAGCGAACAAGGAAGGTGGTGGTCGGAGGCGGCGGCGTCCCAACACGGATATTCACCGTATCAACTTGGAGCAGTAATCTCCGAGGTAGCAGCGCAGCGAAGCACAGCGGAGCGTTGGTATCGCTGGTGTTTGCACCGTTGAGAGTGAACGGGGAAGGCGGTGGCCGGAGGCGGCCGCTGGGGGCGGCTCAGCAAGGCTAATACGGCGCACCAATTTAGAGCGGCACATTGAACAGACTGCTGGAGAGCACTAAGTTAGGGAAAGTTGTGCGGGGAAGGTGGCAGCCTAAACTGTTCTGTTACAACTAATACGGATGCAGGGCAATCTGCTATCTAGCCGGCATAGAGCCCCTCATTGGAGACTACCTTTCTGGTTGTGTTGTGGCTACTTAAGCAGAGTAATTCGTGGCCGAGGAGGTGCCACTTTAAAAAAAAGGATGCCGGTAAAAGGGATGCCCAAGCCGAATGAAACCTCTAAAATGAATACCCGAAGCGGGAAAAATAAAGAACAAGGTATGGATGCAAGTGGCGATAGAACGGGTGGCACTACAGCCGCGGACTCTGTCAAAGAGGGGGACAAAGAAGGGGAGACTATAATCGATCCCTCCAGTTGTTCCAATACCCCTACCAGTGCGCGTGTGCCCCGTCAAAAAAACGGCGAGGGCAAGGGAAAGACCGTTGGGGGCCCCGTGTATCGAAGCAAAGTACACAGAGTCAAACCCTCCCAGCCATGTTTGAGAGACAAAATGCCCGCAACAATGATTCAATGCCTGAGATATCGGTAGCTGGGGGGATATATGCTGAAGATGCTACACTAAATGAACCGGTGATTCAGGAATTTGTAGTGACGGGACTTATAGACATTTTTGAAAATGTTGAAGGGAATGAGGAACAGTCTCCGTCGCCGATTTTGGAACGAGTGGGATCTGATAGTAACACTTTGAGTCACACTTTGAGAGACGGAGACGGAGATTGCGCTATAGATAGAGAAGATACCCTATTAAGCGAGTCACTGAGGGAGACCAACATATTAGTCTCTGATTCTGAAACTCAGGAGGTCATAAGTGTACCAGAATCTGGCGAAAACTTTTACTCTTTATCCGAGGCATCATCAGATCAGGGCTCCAATTTGAGCAAGGAGTGGGCGGACTTCAGCGAAGGTAGCACTCCGGATGAGGCTTTAGGAGGGGACAAAGTTTCACCCAACTGTAGTGTTACCACAATAAAAAAGAAAAGAAAGAAAAAAGTGTCACAACAGGTTATGCCAGAATCCTCCATTACTCCCTGTGAAGACTTGAACATATGTCAAGCAACGAATGCAGCCTCTCAGGAGGGGGAGAAGGGAGGTCAAAATCCCCCAGACACACCATCGCCCCAGGAAATTACCTTGGTAACTATTTATGAAACTATGATGGGTCATAGAGCCGAGAGGAAAGCCGAGAACGTACGCATGCAAGCTACTTGTAGCAAGGTAAAAAACGCAGTTCGGCGGGCAATAAAACTTGGGACGGAAACTGCGGAAAGAGTTACCGAGGCAGACACTCGAATATCGGCCCTTGAGGATTATGCTGCTGCACAGAAAGAAGAGTTGGAGCCTATTAAGGCCCATCGGGATGACTTGAGCCACAAACTATCCGAACTTGAAAATCATTCCCGCAGGAATAATTTGCGCTTTTTGGGAGTCCCTGAGAAACTGGAGGGCGCAGATGTCCGTAAGTTTGTTGCTGAATTATTGAAAGAAGCCTTCCCTGAGCTAACAACTTGGGACTGGTCGCGTGAAATTCAACGGGCGCACCGATTCCCGTTTGTTGTGAGAAAGCCCCGTCAAGGAGAGGAAAGCCTTCCTAGGGCGATCTTAGTCAGCTTCAACAACTTTCTGGCCCGAGAGGATATTTACGCTTTGGCAAGACCTGACAAGAAAGCCACTGCTAAGCACTGTAATTTTTTTGTAAGGCCAGACTTCTGTCAGGCCACTGTTTCTAAGCGGTGGCATCTACGACAACTCATACCGGACTTTCAAAAGAAGGGGGCGGTGGTATACTTACAGAACCCGGCGAAACTCAAAGTCACGGTGAAAGGGCATACTAAGTTTTTTTGGTTAGAGATACAGGCCAAAGAGTATTTGGAA
This sequence comes from Lissotriton helveticus, assembly GCF_964261635.1. Taxonomy (NCBI): domain Eukaryota; kingdom Metazoa; phylum Chordata; class Amphibia; order Caudata; family Salamandridae; genus Lissotriton; species Lissotriton helveticus. Next base: position 407,367,644 of record NC_136063.1, on the reverse strand, counting down.
ACTATATAGGAGGTGGTGGTACAGGCGCATTGTTGTTTTCTATTTCTAGTACTATGTGAGCTTAGCCGGGGGGGGGGGGTTCGTTGATTGATGTATTGGTGTTGGCTTATTCTATGTATCTTTCTTTGTGGGCTTCATTCTAAAAGAGTCTAATGGTCCGTGTTGTTCTTTAGGGTCTTAAGGGATGGGGGGGAGACACGGCACCCCATTACTGCAGGGACTAGTGGTCCTTGGGCCTCATATGTTGGGAAGGATGGGTGGGGGGGGGGCAGAATGATAGGGGGAGTTATGGGGGGGCTTTGGGTGTTTGGTGGTGGGGGAAAAACAGCAACAGCAGGAACATGTTGTGGGTTTTTGAAATACAGTTGGCAGGGAAAAAACGAGCAACATCTTATATAAAAGTGAAAGAATTGAAGAAAGTTACAGACTAGCTAAAACCGGTTATTTCTGTAAGGATTTGGTTTTTAACAAGGCGAATGGATAGGAAGATTAAGATCTGTACGCTAAACATATGCGGCCTAAACTATACCAGGAAGCGACAAATTCTAGCTAAAATTATTCAGATATTAGGTATTGACATACTTTGTTTACAGGAAACCCATGTTGCTTGGGCCAATAGAGAATATTTAAAGAATATAGGAATGGAGTTGGTGGTCTGTTCCAAGCAAACTGGAGTTAAAAGGGGGTAGCTATACTTAAAAGAAGGGGAGTGGGTCATTGTGTAAAGTCAGTGGCGGACAAGTGGGGCCGCTGGGCCATTGCCGAATTTAAGTTGGGGCTGCATAGGATCAAATTTGGATGATCCTGAGGTCTTTAACTTTCTTAGTTTAGAACTAGCACAGTGGACTACTCCCGTGCTGCTGTGTGGTGATTTTAATATTAACATTAGGTCAGACTTCAACGTTAGATCTAATCAAGCCTACATAGGCAGAAAGAAGTTAGTATATGCGGCAGCACGGAGATTGTTTATGGATCATGGTCTTTACGACGTGTGGCATGTAAAGCACCCTAATGATCCGGGGTTCACCTTTTTCTCCGCACCCCATTCAAAATTTGTGCGGTTTAATTATTTTTATACCACATCGTTTTTTTAGCCAAAGTCAACATAGAAATCCACCCTGAACTGGTCTCCGACCATAACCCGATTGTATTAGATTTGGCTCTGGATCTTGAAGAAAAGATAGATCTTTCTCAGTGGTCTTTTGAGCGGAAACTATTATTAGACGAGGAGTATTGTCAACTTATGACTAAAATAATTCAGGGTTATTTTGACATCAATAGGGGCACGGCAGCCCAGGAGGCAGTTTGGGACGCATTTAAATCAGTTATCCGTGGAGAGACCTTAAGTTTTTCGGCATTTAAGCGTAAACAAATGCATCTCAAACTGCTGCAAGACTTTAATTTGATTTTGAAGGCGGAGGAAAAACTTGCAGAGGTTATACGGTTAGGAGCTGAGGAAGAACTATGTAAGATGGCTCAAAAAGATCTCACTATTAAACGAGCTAACGTTTACGCTAATATCTCTGACCAAATTGCAGCTAACTATACACAACATAAAGAGACTGCATATGAGTTTGGGGAAAAGACGGGTAGAATTCTGGCGAAAAGAGCTAGGGATAAAAATGTGTATAATGATATCCCGAAAATTAAGGACCTTCAGGGGGGTTTTACAGGAGACGAAAGAAGGGGTGTTAATAACTTTTCAAGAGTTCTATCAGCGGCTGTATAGTGATGAGGTTGGCGTGGCTGAGGCGGGAGAATATTTAATAGATGTGATTCCTGTAATCTTTTCTGAGGTTCAACGAATGACATTATTGGCCCCACCAGAATGGGGTGAAATCGAGGTTGCAATTTTGGGGTTAGCCCAGGGAAAGGCCATGGGACCCGAAAATGTCCCTTTGGAGTTTTATAGAAAGTTTAGGAACCTGATAAGTAGAGAGCTAGTTGCCGTTTGCCAGCAAGCGTTTTCGGGGAAGGCCCCGCGTTTCTGGGCGGAAGCTACTATTGTGGTGTTTAAAAAGAAAGGTAAGAGAGAGGACGAGATGGGATCATACAGGCCGATATCATTGTTAAATTCGGGTAGCAAAATCTATTCGAAATTAATTGCTAACTGGTTAAATGACTTGATGCCTGGTCTTGTCTCCCCAAGACAACATGGTTTTATACAGGGCAGAGGAACTACAGACCACATCAGGCGGATAATATCTTTGCTGGACTGGTCGCAGGGGAATGGTTCTCCTGTTGTTGTGGCCCGGTTGGACACCGAAAAAGCGTTCGACAGGGTCTCTTGGACCTTTCTGTGGTCTATTCTGGGGAAAAAAGGGCTTCCAGCTGACTTTGTTAGGGCAGTAAAGTCATTGTATGCTCAACCGTCAGCGGTCATTCGTGTCTCAGGGAAAATTTCGGGGAAGGTGCGGATAGCAAGGGGGACAAGACAGGGTTGTCCCTGTTCGCCCTTGCTGTTCGCACTCTATATTGATCCGTACATTAATAGTTTGGAGAGAAACCCGGCCATTAAACCTGTGCAGATAAACAACCTGGACATAAAAGTCTGTGCCTTTAATAAGTAACATTTTTAACGAGGTTTTTTTAGACAAGGCGACCCTTCCCACATCATGGAATGAGGCAAATATTATTGTTATTCCTAAACCTGGAAAATCACCAAAGTACCTGGATTTATACAGGCCTATATCACTTTTAAACAGTGATTATAAGTTGTTTACTAAGATCATGGCAGATAGGCTTGCTAGGATAGCCCCCCACCTTATCCACGAAGACCAGAGAGGATTCATTAAGGGCAGGTATTTAAGGGAGTTAATATTCTCTTTGATAGGAAGCATAGACCTTGCAGGTACATACAGCCTCCCTCTGGCTGTTGTCGCCTCCGACGCCGCTAAGGCGTTCGACCGTGTGAATTGGGAGTTTTTGAAGGCTTTGATAGTACACTTAAGATTGGGGGTCAACTTTGGTGGGGTTTTGGCCCGAATATATCAGTCACCTACGTCGAGAGTCTTAGTTAATGGGATACTAACAAAGTCAATAAAAGTAATGAGAGGCACAAGGCAGGGCTGCCCCTTGTCCCCCCTTCTGTTTGATTTGTATATAGAGCCCTTAGCTTGTAAAATCAGAGAGGCAGGTGGGATCCCCCCTTTTGAATGTCAGGGCTGGGTTAGAAAGATCGGGCTATATGCAGATGATATAGTCATCCTAACATCAAATTTACATCAAACACTGGACACCATAGGCTTCTTAACGAAGAAATTTGGCGAAGTTTCGGGATATCAGCTAAATGCGGATAAAACTGAAATTATGTCGTGGAATTTGGTAGCGGAGGGTATAGTTTGTAAAAAAGAAATAAAGTACTTAGGTGTCCAAATTACTCAAGATATAAAAGATATCACTAAGGTCAACTTTGCTAAAGTTAGGAAGGAAATATCTCTGGCCTTGAGGGGCTGGGCCCATCTGCCTCTAACGCTCTACGGACGGGTTAATCTTGAGAAAATGATGGCGCTGCCTAAGATAACCTTCTTATTTGATACGTTACCTCTTATGTTTGAGAAAGAGGGCTTCGCACGTTTGCAGAGTGAGATTGGGTCTTTTATCTGGGCGGCCAAGGGATCACGCTTGTCCTGGAAGAAAATCAGGAGAAGACTTTTGAAAGGAGGTTTGGCTGCACCGGATTTCCAGAGATATGCTTGGGCCTTTGTGCTTAAAAACTGCAGAATGCTTTTGGGAACTCCTGAAAGTTTGGTGATCGGGGAATTCTTATCTGTGATGCTAAGAGCCGAGAGCATTAAACAAGATGGGTTTATGTACAAATTTTCGGACCCAAAATACTTCAAAAAAGTGAGACTGAAAATTTTGAAGGATTTGGCAATGCTCTGGTATAGAATTAGGAGGGCCACAAGAATACCATACTTTAGCACAAGAGCACCGATCTGGGAGTCACCAGGTGCTCCAAGCTGGACAAAAGATGCGTTGGCAAGAGGGTTAAGGGTAGAGGGTCCTCAGTGCTGGGGGGATCTCTTTATGGACCGGAGTTTATTGCCGTGGTCATATTGCCAACAAAAATGGGGGCCCCACTTTTCAAAATTTAAATACCTCCAGATACAAAGCTGGGCGGTGGGGAAAGACAATCTAATAGGGGTATACAATGAATTCGAGGAGAAGCTGGCTGAAGAGGCCCCGATAAAGAAAGAAGTGGCGAGCTGGTACTGGGCAATTATTGAGATGGAGGACGGACCATTTACATTGTCGGATCATCTGTGGGGAGAGTGCTTGCCGAGGATCGCTACAGAAGACTACTGGCAAGTAACTATGTTGATTCTTTATAAGGTGGTAAAACCTGCGAATTTAAGAAGGAACCACTTGTTCACTCTCCACAGGGCGTATTGGTCTCCAAAGAAGCTGGCTAAATTCAAAAACGGAGGGTTGGTGTACCAGCCCAAATGAGGACGATATGCACATGTTTGTCACATGCCCGGCGATAAAAGGCTTCTGGGGAGATGTGAGTATATGCCTGTCTACGGTACTGGCCCAGGATTTTGAGGTAAGCCCTGAACTTGTCATCACTGGCAGGCTAGATATTCAAACCAGTGGTGTGGACGATAAAGCTAAGTTGGTATTCTATGCTATTCTGTTGGCCCGAAGGGAAATATGCAAGCTATGGGTCTCTGCTGATTCCCCGACAAGCTTAGCCTGGATTAGGGCTATGAGGGCGGTGGCAAAGTTGGATATGAGTGGCCGGCATGAGAAGAGATACAAATTTTGGACCCCCTTTTTAAATCATTATGGGTGAAGGGTATAGGTGAAAATTTAAGGCAAGGGTGTCAGTAAGTCCCATGATTAAGCTTCTCTGAAATCTCGGTGGAAATTTTGCTCTACGAAGGCTAGGTAAGGGAGTGTACTCCCTCCCAAAAGGGTAAAAGAATTTCTTATTATATGAGATGAAAAAACCCTGTGGCGCAACCGTAAGAGAGAAGGGTGAAGAGAGGCAAATGAGGACATAAAAAATAAATAAATAAATAAATAAATAAATAAATAAAATAAAATAAAAGTCTGTGCATATGCAGACGACATTGTTATAGTGACATCAGAGATTCATAGTGCATTACCTGTGATTATAGAGTCTGCGGAGGAATTTGGCCGGCTTTCGGGATACAAATTAAATGTTGATAAGACACAGTTTATTCATTCTGAGGCAGGTCGTCCCGAGAATATAAAGTTTGTGAAGGAAGGCACTTATTTAGGCATAAAGATTACTGCTAATATGGACGAAATCATCTCTATCAATCTAGACCCCATTATAGGTACTTCTAATAAAATATTAGAACGGATAAATAACTTGAAGCTTTCACTTTTAGGGCGTAGTAATGTGTTAAAAATGCTTATTTTTCCTAAGTTTTTCTATTTATTTCGCTAAATTCCTTTCTGGCTATTTTGTTCGTATAGAGAGAATGTGTTCCATATTTCTTTGGGGATACCATCGAGCCCGGAGGGCTTTTAAAAGATGTGTGCTGCCAAGACAAACAGGGGGATGGGGTATCGCGAATTTTCAGCTTTACCATTGGACTGCTTTTTTGCAGCACATGTTTTTTTTTAATTTTGCCGGAAGATCCTACAGAGGACTATCTGATGCCTTCTATCTATGAGATGCTTTTGGGCGCCGAAGCTAAACAGTGTTTAAACCAGATTATTGAACCCAGTTATTATAAAAAAACAAGTTCAAGACTTTCGATACGGCGTATGCTATATGGAGGGCTATAAAAAAGAGACTCCAATTAGGCTCAAATATTAATATGTATACTCCTCTTAGGAATTGTTCTTTTTACCAGAATTATTTCATGATGTGGTAATGTATAGATGGCATAATTTGGGGATACGCAAGTTCGGTGACCTGTTTCATGGAAATGAGTTTGTTTCTTTTGAGCACCTAAGGAAGGAATTTCAGGTACCTTGTTCGGACTTTTTTAAGTATCTTCAGGTACGAAGTTTTTGTTTACAGAAAAAGTCAAAATTTATGATTGTAGTAGGTAAAATTATGCTGTTTGAAGCTATTAAGAAGCGGCGGAAAATAGGGTTTTTATATCGGCTGCTTTTAGAAAAGGCCGAAGACGATCTGGATACTAGAGCTGTTAAATGGCAAGCTAAACTGGGTGTTGAGTGTGTTAATTTAGAGAGAAGTTTGGAAATCGCTGGCAAAGTATTGCTGAATGGACCATTGATAAGCAAGCATTTTATGTCAGTGTTTGGGTTATACTATACACCAGGCAAACTTGCCAAATGGAACTCTGGACGGGGGACAAAGTGCAACCGTTGTGGCCTCTAGGCAGCAGATGCTGCTCACATGTTTGTGTTATGCCCCAAACTGGGTCAATTCATAGCTGATATAGAGCGCTTTCTTGCGCAAAGTTTAGGTATTTCAATTAAAATAACGACATCATTGGCCATTTTTGGCTGTGAAGAGAACATGACTCATCAAAGCCCTGCTGTAGAGGAAGGCTTTTATTTTCATCTGCATGTCTGTTTACCGTTCATGTATCACCTCTCACTGGCTTGAGGAGGAATCACCTAACTTTATAATGTGGCAAACGAAGCTCTTGTCTATGTATCATTTAGAAACAGCATTATATAAGATTAAGGGTATAAGAAAGAAAACCTTTGGACGTAATTTATGGTCCCCACTTGCTAACTGGATTGGATGATATCAAATGTGGAAGAATGCTAATTTATGTTGAAAATGTAATGTGCTGTATTCATGTATTTTTTTGTGTGTTCCTGCTGGTCTTGCTGCTGCTATAAAACTCTTTAAATAAAATAAAAAAATAAAAAGAACCATTAATTCAGAGGAACAGCCATATATTCTGACCAAAGTGGTACTTGAGTTGTGACTAATTTCAGAACACTTTCAGTCACAATATATAAAGTTTAATGTGAGAAAGGAGCTCTTTTCACATGATCACCCCCCATTTGTTTGCTGACTAGTATTGCTGTTTTTTACCTATGCACGTCAGGGCACTGCTGTCCATGTTCCAGTGTGTGTGCTGTTACCAATAAAACATGGTAAAATTGGCTGATCCTCAATTGACATATTTACTTTAACCCCTTCGCTGCAGGGGATATTCCCCCGCTGTGCTGGGGGGGGAAGGGGGGCGCGCACAGCGCTCACATGCTCATGACGAACTGAGCTCGTCATAAGGCACGGCGCTCCTGTGCTCATGACGAGCTCAGCTCGTCACGGCCACACCCGTTCCCGTGTAACACTCAGCACAGCAGGGTAATTATTCCCGCATGCGAGCGTTCCACGGCTCATGACGAGCTGAGCTCGTCATGAGCACCGGAGCGCCGTGGCTCATGACGAGCTCAGCTCGTCATGAGCATTTAAGGGGTTAATCCAACTTTATAGGTCATAGTATATGCTGCAGAAAAATACTTCAGTGGCATGGAAATTTAAATATCACATGTGGACTGTAGTACCACTTATTGTGCCGTTCACTAGAAGGAGAAAGAAACATGTTTTTTAAAACTATATACATCTGTGTGTTCTTTCGCTCTGTGACTCATCAGCGGCGCATGGGGTTACATTCAAGCACTCAATTCATTCACCCCCCCAAGGAGTAAAACTGAAGCACTGGCATGTGGTAAACAGTCATCTAGGTGGCTTGGTATGAAGATGTGGCGTGAGGGCACCCACTCCATGGCTTTAACGCTGCTCCATACCTGCTTAATGAGGGGAACACACCACAGTCGTTTCCCCCTGCTAGCCCTCCGAAGAGTGTACAAATTGTGTCGCCTGACTCCTTCAAATTTTAAACCTGAAGGAAAACTTGTCAAAATGACCCTTTTTACCAGGCAAGAACGCTACTTTTAAATGTTAAGTAAGTCACCCCTAAGCAGGCCCAGTAGCTCACAAGGTAGGGTGATTAGTATTTAAAAGTAGCATATGCAAGAATTTAATGTTGGCATGTGAAAACATTGATTAACCCCTAAAGGGCATTTTAACTGTTAGGGCTGTAGCGGTTCTATAGGAGACCCCAGAGTTCAGATAAAATAATAAATCTGCCAACTTTGAATTAGGATAAGACACAGAAGCGATTAAAACCACTATTTGTTAATATTAATTCAAAACAAATTAATCGGTGTAGTCTAATTTTTAGTAACTATGTAGAAAAATTCACTTTAAAAAAGTCATACTTTACCTGTCTGAATCTTAAGTAGGCTAATTAACATTAGCCAGCAGCTGGACCCACTCAGTGCTTCCTGTTAATGAGGTGTGAAACTGCTCCCAGGACAGGAACAAAGGCAAACCTTTTGACAGGAAAACCTGGAGGTGAGGAATGTGACTCCTCTCTATGAAGGACAGCAGGGAACGGTTCAGGAACTTCATTATATTGAAAGGGACTAGGAGGAGGGCTGTCCATTAATTGTTCAGGGAAATCTGAGTAAGCAAGGTCTTTTGTTCCTAAGGGGCCATTTGTCACCAGCTTGGGACCGGCTAGTGGGAGGGGAGCTGGTCCCAAAATTAATTTGATGTAGCTGAAGAGTAGAAACTGTTCATTCCCTAAACATACCCTTAGCTGATACATAAGCTCCCTTCAGGGGCAGAACAATTCTGCCAAGTTGGATTTGTTTCAGAATAGTGTACTGTGGGATAGTTTCCAATAAGGTAAGCAGGGTGACCACGATGGGAGCACACTGCTAGCCTCTCCTCCGGATCGCCCCTCTGCATTATGGTATATGCAGTGCGTCCAACTTGAAGAATATCGAAAAAAGTTCGTATGTGATTCACCAAAGTTGGTGCAAGTAAGTACTTGAATTTCCAGCACCTCTAGACACGAGACATGGCTCGTGTTTTGGGACAGTATCCCTCATCAGAAGAGAAAAGTTCAGGGGTGGATGAGAAGGCCGCCAAACACCTGTCACAGGCCTCGATGCCTCTTAGGCTCGCAGGTGCATCTCCAAAAGCTCGTCAGCTTGGGGGCTCACGGGAGCCCTTTAACAGGAAAACACGATGGGAGCACATTGCTAGCCTCTCCTCCGGATCGCCCCTCTGCATTATGGTATATGCAGTGCGTCCAACTTGAAGAGTATCGAAAAAAGTTTGTGTGTGATTCACCAAAGTTGGTGCAAGTAAGTACTTGAATTTCCAGCATCTCTAGACACGAGACATGGCTCGTGTTTCGGGATAGTATCCCTCATCAGTAGAGAAAAGTTCAGGGGTGGATGAGAAGGCCGCCAAACACCCGTCACAGGCCTCGATGCCTCTTAGGCGCGCAGGTGCATCTCCAAAAGCTCGTAAGCTTGGGGGCTCACGGCAGCCCTTTAACAGGAAAACACGATGGGAGCACACTGCTAGCCTCTCCTCCGGATCGCCCCTCTGCATTATGGTATATGCAGTGCGTCCACCTTGAAGAGTATCGAAAAAAGTTTGTGTGTGATTCACCAAAGTTGGTGCAAGTAAGTACTTAAATTTCCAGCACCTCTAGACACGAGACATGGCTCGTGTTTCAGGATAGTATCCCTCATCAGTAGAGAAAAGTTCAGGGGTGGATGAGAAAGCCGCCAAACACCCGTCACAGGCCTCGATGCCTCTTACGCGCACAGGTGCATCTCCAAAAGCCCATCAGCTTGGGGGCTCACGGGAGCCCTTTAACAGGAAAACACGATGGGAGCACACTTCTAGCCTCTCCTCCGGATCGCCCCTCTGCATTATGGTATATGCAGTGCGTCCAACTTGAAGAGTATCGAAAAAAGTTTGTGTGTGATTCACCAAAGTTGGTGCAAGTAAGTACTTGAATTTCCAGCATCTCTAGACACGAGACATGGTGGCCTTCTCATCCACCCCAAATACTTTCTCTACTGATGAGGGAAACTATCCCGAAACCCGGGCCATGTCTCGGGTCTAGAGATCTTGGGAACAACTAGTACTTACTTGCACCAACTTTGGTGAACAACTTACGAACTTTGTTTCAACTCTTCAAACTACACGCACTTCACATACCAGAGTGCTTAGGGGCGATCCGGAGGAGAGGCTAGCGGTGTGCGATCCATCGTAGATTTCTGTTAAAGGGCTCCCATGAGCCCCCAGGCTGACGTGCTTTTGGAGACGCACCTGCGCGCCGGAGAGGCATCGAGGCCTGTGACGGTTACTTGGCGGCCTTCTCATCCACCCCAAATACTTTCTCTACTGATGAGGGAAACTATCCCGAAACCCGGGCCATGTCTCGGGTCTAGAGATCTTGGGAACAACAAGTACTTACTTGCACCAACTTTGGTGAACAACTTACGAACTTTGTTTCAACTCTTCAAACTATACGCACTTCACATACCAGAGTGCTTTGGGGCGATCCGGATGAGAGGCTAGCGGTGTGCGATCCATCGTAGATTTCTGTTAAAGGGCTCCCATGAGCCCCCAAGCTGACGAGCTTTTGGAGACGCACCTGCGCGCCGGAGAGTCACCGAGGCCTGTGACGGTTACTTGGCGGCCTTCTCATCCACCCCAAATACTTTCTCTACTGATGAGGGAAACTATCCCGAAACCCGGGCCATGTCTCGGGTCTAGAGATCTTGGGAACAACAAGTACTTACTTGCACCAACTTTGGTGAACAACTTACGAACTTTGTTTCAACTCTTCAAACTACACGCACTTCACATACCAGAGTGCTTAGGGGCGATCCAGAGGAGAGGCTAGCGGTGTGCGATCCATTGTAGATTTCTGTTGAAGGGCTCCCATGAGCCCCCAAGCTGACGAGCTTTTGGAGACGCACCTGCGCACCGGAGAGGCATCGAGGCCTGTGACGGTTACTTGGCGGCCTTCTCATCCACCCCAAATACTTTCTCTACTGATGAGGGAAACTATCCCGAAACCCGGGCCATGTCCTGGGACTAGAGATCTTGGGAACAACAAGTACTTACTTGCACTAACTTTGGTGAACAACTTACGAACTTTGTTTCAACTCTTCAGACTACACGCACTTCACATACCAGAGTGCACTACACGCACTTCACATACCAGAGTGCTCAGGGGCGATCCGGAGGAGAGGCTAGCGGTGTGCGATCCATCGTAGATTTCAGGTAAGCAGGGTGTACTGCAAAAGTGTGAAGGTTGGCCCTTGGGACCTTTTTAGGTCTTGCGCCTAGCGTTGCACTGGGGAGCAGTGCTTCGCGCAGCGCGAGGCATTTAGTAATCGAAAAACGGGGTTTCAGCAGTCACCTAGGAATCGCACACGCTCGTGCGTGTGCTTTTCCTTTTGTGGGCAGCTATTGGCCTTTACGTACGTCTTTTAATGAAAGACTGCACGCAATAGGCTACAGGTGGGCGCTTTGCTCCGCCAATGGCCTATTGTGTCTATTACGCGCTTGGTGCGCGTAATAGACACCAATAGGCCGTCACGTGGTTTCAATTATCGTGCCGACAGGGGCGTGGTAATTGAAAGCACAGGGCTGGCTGTTGGGCGCGCGCGAGTGCACCACTCGCGTGCATCTTCTGTTTGGATCGTTTTCACGGGGAAGCAACGAAATCCTATGGCCTTGTTTTTACCTCTATGCATTTCTCTGCAGTGTCTATTTTGTGAGAACTTTATGGCGCCGCACACCACAAACCAGGACTGCATTCTAGGTTTTGTGGGAGAGACTAAGAGAGTATGCATCCCCATAAGGCTCCTTTGCCCCCGCCCCCCGTTCGAGTCCATCTGTTTCTCTCCATTTCATTCTCCCTAGCCCTTTCTCTGTATTTTATTGTTTTCTCTTACCTTTTCTCGCTTTTTCTTCGCACTGCTTCAGTGCACATTTCCCCTCCCAGGTACACGTTTTTCACCAAGGTCGCCCCCGCAACCCCCCTCACCCCCACCCCCCCATGTCCCCCTCTTGTGATTTATCGGTTCTTGGAGGCCGCGGTATGGATTGAAAGGCGTCAGACATGTCTTGTGCGTCTCTGGAAAAAGGACTGCGAGTAAGGGCTGCCAGCCCAGCCAGCCAGTTGAGATACCACAGACCATGGTCTTTAAAGTCTCCGGCGCTCTCACTGCGTTCAGCCTCAGGGGTTCCTTCAAAATGGTGTCAAGTTGCAGCGCTAGAAAACAGCCCCCTCGGAGATTTGCTATGATGTTGAGCACGTTTGATTAATCTGCAAGTCCAAGTGTTATATTTTCACTCAGACTAGTAATGTAGGAAGGGTGATATATTTTTCTTGTCAACCCATGTCATGGAAAGTACTCAAGTTCCATTTTCCTGTTTCGAGCGAGCATTTCCCTTCTGGGTTAGAAAAAACCACTTCCTGCCCTACACCAGTGGAACATTGTACCCTCCAGTTGTATTTCTGCAAGTATTGCATTTAAGTATTCCTGCACACGCGCGTAATGTAATGTTTATTTTTATCTAGCTCTATAATTATGAGCTGCATAAAGTGGATACCATTAGTTAAGTTTACACATGCAGTCCTGGAGGCTAGAATAGCTTGTCTGGCGTTGTGTTTTTGTCCAAATGTACATGCATATGCATACAGTCTGCGTGGCGGGGGGTCAGGGGGCCCAGTGAATTATCGCCTGTTTGACCTCACTGTGACAAACACGAATCCCAGCAGACCCACTCAGCTTTTCTTCATTCTAAGGTCGATTAAATGAATGCCATTGATCTGGGTGACAAATGTTGCCTATTCAGCGCCAATATTCTCCAGGTGCTGAATGTGCGCTTTACAAATAGCCATCTAAACACTAATATAATGTTTATCTCCATAAGGATGTGTTTGTGTTCACACCGTTGAGTTCTAACTTCACAAGACTTGCTGTCAGCAGCCAGTGTGAAAGGCATACCAAGTAGCAGGACTTGAATCGAAGCTTAAACCATTAAAGTCAGGGCTTTAAGTGGGCCGGGGCTGTCCAGGTCTGAGCACCGGCAGTTATTTTCGGGGGGCCTGGAAACGGGTCTCTCTCGGGCTCTGTTTTCAGGCCTCCAAAGGTTGTCTGTTTTCTTTTTTTTTCCTCGACTGCAGTGAGAGCATGCACATGATGTGACCATGCTCACAAACAACTTCAGAAGCACTGACTTCTTACTTTTTAACAGCGCCCCTTACCGCGCTTTCACTTTTACAGTAGCTTTCGCGATGTCCCCAAACTCACAACACTCCCTCTCCAGTCTCCTCACCCCCACTACTCGGCAGCAGAAGCCAGGTGTAGCAGTGCCACCGGGTCACAACTCCATCTTGCAGGAAGACGAGCGGTCGGCAACTGCGTGGTAACTGGCACAGGATCATCTAAAAGCCCTTGGAATTAATTTTGTGCATGTGAAGAAGCGTTTCTTAAGCTTGCATTTCAACCTCCATAACTGATCACAAAACTACCCCAAAGGCAGTGTGTCCAAATAGAACAGCGTTTTCATTTAATGACTGTGTTTTTTTGTCTCGGATCAGAAAGGCACAACAACATACCCTCAAATATTATTCAAACATACAAGTGTGCTTCCTTCGCCGTATTATTTGATATAAAGTGATGAGCATAATTTGGGCAGACACTAGAAAAACAACGTGCAGGCAGTAAATAAACATTCATACCGCCAACCGTAAAACCACAGTCACCCCTCCCTCTGCCCCCAACTGCTGCAACTGCTTCGCACTTCGGTACCGGCTGTGTAAGAGAGCTGTGTGTTCCTTTGTCCATTTCCTTCAGAAAACGTGGTATAATCAAATAAAAAAAGGCCTCACTTGCACAGGATAATGTGGCAAGCAAGCTCTCCTGAAGTTAACAAATCCTACTATGGTCTATGATTATCTAAATGTATTTGTAGATTGTAAAGTAGCAGACTTCTGCAAGTCAGGCGATTAAGCAGTTAGCCTCATAGGATAACTCTTACACAAGGAAAATACCATTTAAATATGCAATTTTGGATTTTTTAGAATTAATATTATACTGCTACTGGCCTACTCTATCACTATCCTGTCCACCCTAGCCAAGTGTTCATTCAAGTCATCGTCGTAATGTATATGTCATCTATATGTAAGAGCATCTCAAGCTCTTTCTATAAGAGGTCTCTGATTCTTGCTTCAAATAATCCAGGACTGTTCGTATAATTTATAGCCTATGGGCAAGCTTGTAAATCAGTACTGGAATCTGCTGAATTAAAAAACAATTTGATTCTGGCTTTCAGGCACTATATTTTGACTCAAAAAACCATACTGGGTTGGTCCAAGCTCTTGCAGTACAAAATGCACATAGTTCTGCACTAATGAATAACATTGTGAGGGAAAAATACAAAACAACACTAGATATCTCAAATGGATTTTTCTGCCAAAATAAAGCACCTGGGAGCAGATCTTTGACAGCATTCTCAGCACTAGGTTCTCAACACGAACTTTGTTGTTTACCACAGGGGTATTAGAAGAACCTGCAAGTTTATACTCTTAATCTTTAGCTGAAAAACACATACTTTGTTGTTCCATGGATACAACTCTGGATTACAATTGGATTACTTTTCCTGGTGCTCTGGATTGATTTGATGACTGTCTTTTTCCTACTTGTAAATGGACACTATCTCCTAGAACGCTCCGCAGTACATGTTTTGAACTTGGTTCTTAAACCACATGCATCATCACACCGTGAACTAAGGGACCTGTCCCTGGTGAACATTACAGCAGTTCCAGTTCCTGAAGGAATAGAGTGGGACAGGGTATCATATAATGTGTATAGTCCTACTGAACTATTGTAAATTCCTTATTTGTTTAAAATTTCCTTAAATGATATAATCACCTCTAGTATTTTCTCTGATGATTGGGACATTGAAACTGAGGACAGTTTGCTTGCAGATCTAGAGCTATCAGCTGCATTTTCTAATGATGAAATGTATGATGGTACATCTAATTATGGAGACATGTGAGGGGGCAGAACATGCCTGACTCCAAGATGGTCGTAGGCTAAGGCAGCTCTCCTGATTACCAACATAAATCCGGCAGCATCCTTGCATTTACCTAGCCATATTCAAACTACGAGGGGCGGCGATCTTGCTATAGCTCGGCGCTTCATGGAACACTTGGCGATTTTGAAATTGACGCCCCCAAACAGAAGATATCAGGAGTGACGCACATCAGCGGCAGTGGCGTCCGAGGCCCTCCAGTTACGTCAAAGGCTGGTGCACCCCGCTTCGGAGCTACGCTGATGGTGGGGGGATCCTGCGTAAGTACTCAGTGATCCTGAGGGTGGTAACGGCTCAGGACCCGGTATCGGACCACCCCGTACCCTGTAATCCTGAATGGCATACCCGGGACCCAAGCGGGATCACAGAGAACGTGTGCCTGAGCCGAGAGACCCAACGGCAACATCCGAAAGTGCTGTGAGAGACACGTCGATATCTGGAGCACCTAAAACGAGGCAGGCCGTAACGACCCGGTGGGGTGGTGATCTACTAATTGAAAACCTCCTCAATATCGTACAAGCATTGTGAATGCCTGTAGGTGGGCACAGAGCGATTTGCAGCAGCCCTGCAGCCCACGCTAGTTGAGAGCTGGGCTGGCACAGGCAATCAGAGTGTAGAAGTAATCGCTAGAGTCAACTGCTAAAGACCACTGTGCCTGTTAATGCTGCCTGAGAACGCTGCTTGTGCCCTAATGAACCTGAAGTTTGCACCTTAGACGTAAAGATGTGTATGGGCGACACCGCCTGGATGGGACTTGCATATTTGGGATGCTTTTATTTGCTTAAAAAATTTGCTGCATAATCATGCAAGAGTGAACTGGTCAGTGCTACCACTCTTCACAGAAGGGAAGAAGAACAGCGCTCTGAGGGAAGGTCTAATGAGCATGCAGGGGTGAAATTTCTGGAGCCTGCCTCAACCTGGTCGTTCTGCGCCAACAGGCCTCTGGAGAGCATAGATCAGTATTGAAGAGACACCCTGACGGGCTCACCCACATCACATATATTTCTACACTATGGGGAAAACGGACAAGCTCCAACCCAAACTGCATTTTGACCTGCGAAAAACCCCTAGGGTGAAAGACTCCTCACCCCCCTAGCAGGGCGCCGCGTCTGAAGATCCTGACGCTGGGGCGGACATCGATATGAAACAGGCTTTTCACACCATACAACAAAGCCTATCGAAGACAGATAGCAAGATTGATGAATTGTCATTCCGAATGGATAGGATGTCAGAGAGATTGGATAAACATAGCGACAGGTTTGAGGCGACGGAACAGCGCATATCTGACATGGAGGACATCGTCCACGCAGACGCAGAGACCGATAAAGAGAGAGATAAGATACTGCGAGCACTTCAGGCAAAGGCAGAGGATCTCGAAGCTAGGTCTTGGCGGAATAACGTTTGCATCTTGGGAGTCATCAGCAATACGGAGCAGTAGGTGGAGAAACTACTTGTCACCCTATTAGGACGGGACACATTCTCTAACATACTCGTAGTAGAAAGATCAAATAGTTCCTTGGTGCCTAGGCCGGTGCTGTGAGCGCCCCCCGGGCCTATCATAGCACGACTACTGAACTATAGGGATCGCAATGTGGCCCTACGCAAAGCTAATGAGCTGGGGACTCTTCGTCATGAAGATGCGAACATTTCTCTGTTCCCGGACTTTACCATGCAGGTGCAAGAGGCACAAAGGCTCTTCATTCCGGTGAAAAATTATGCTCTGTGACATGAACCTGGAGCACAGCATGTCGTATCCCGCCCAATTGCGGATTTAAATGGACGGTAAAATACACCTTTTCAGGGATCCTAGGGCTGTTTTGTGATAGACAAAGAGCAGCGTCTGAAGAGGCAGGGTTCACCAGGTGCCTCCTTTTCACAAGCGACAAGCTCCCCCAGCCCTCGTGGGGGAGACGAGACGGAGGAGGGAAGCACCAAGAGGACTAGCCCATGGATCCCACAAAGTTAATGAAGGTAACATATGCGGCTTAAAGCATGTAGGGTGGATGTCCACGTTGGCTAAGTCATGTCCAGCAGGCCCAAACTGGGTGCGATAAGACAGACATGCGTGTGTGTGGAGTTGGGTCAACAGATATAAACATGGACTCGCCGAGGGCACAGGGCATAACATAGAACCCCTACTAATGGCATTGGTTTAAAGTATAATGCGTCTCCAAGTATGTACAGAGTGGTGTTAGGAGACACCCAAAGTGTACCACACAGTCAGCAGTATTTACTTTTAGGCTTTTGTTCATTTTTTGGGATTGGGGAGGGTGGGTGTATGGGAGTTCAGATTGCTGCGACTGTTGTGGGTTTTCGTGGCCTGGGAGTGTTTGTTTGTTTCACAAGACAGAGCATGTATATTAAAGTAGATAGGCAACAGTGGTGTGATGCAGTACATATCAGAGGCAAAAAGGCACGCACACCACAGCAGTTAATTCTAATAGAAGGCCCCTAAGGCTGAGGACATGCAGACTCTCCAACTTATGAACTGGAACGTGTGGGGTCTAAATGATAGTAGAAAGGTTAGACAAGTTTGCGCCTACTTAAAGCGACATTCTGTGGCAATTGTAACTCTGCAGGAGACACATCTCGCCCCGGAACGTAGTGGGAAAGTACATCGTAAGCAACAAGGGATATGTTACTCTGCAGACTTCACATCACATGCGCGAAGGGTCCTGATTTGGGTAGGCAAACAGGCGGGGTGGAGATGACAGGTTTACTTAGAAATCCGCAGGGCAGGTTTGTGGTGGTTCTTTGCAAACGAGGTGACCTGCGATTTCTCCTGGTGGGGGTGTATGGGTCAAACTACGATGACCCCCAATTCTATGCATCATTGGTGGCTCAGTTAGTGCAGTGGAAAGGGGTTCCGCAAGTGTGGGGAGGTGATTTTAATCGTATATTGGACCCAACTATGGATAGGTCTCAGGGCCTGCTGAGGCGCCCAGCGGCTGCCGCAGTAGCCATACAGGACATAATGCACACAGAAGGCCTCATAGACATCTGGAGACACCCACACCTGAATAGAGTTTTGGCTATTGTCTGGGGGGTTAAATTCCAGGGTCACAACATGTACACACCTTCCGCGAACATATTCTGACCATTCCCCCGTCCAGCTGGCTTTGCGATACAGGACACCACGAATACCCGCATTCACATGGCGCTTCCCACCTTATTCACTGTTGGACACTGTCTCAAAGCGGATTTAGTTACAGCGATAGAAAACTTCTTCCTTGACAACATATGATCGGTACAATCATTCGCCACTGTGTGGGAAACGTTCAAGGTATATATCAGAGGGGTGGTGATCTCCACACACGCAGCCGTGCTGCACTCTATTATAAACAGATTACAACACTAGAACGGGAAATTGGACAGTTAGAAAATAACATCAGCGGGGCCGGATCAGCTCAAGCCACGGCAGACCTTGAACAGAAACTGGTAGAGTTCCTAGATACAGCCAACGATGAAATCAAACATATGGGAAACTGTGCAACAGCACACTGTTATGGGGAATGGGAAAGCCCAGGTGCCATTCTGGCAGGACTATTGAGGCCCAAGTGGGAGCGAGACAACATGATAGGCATGGTAGATGAGAGTGTGAACCCCCTAAGTATCCCAAAGGAAATGGCTGCTCATTTCCCCACTTATTATCAACAACTGTACACCTCACGAATTCTGACAGATAATGAAGCTCTAGAAGAATACCTTTCATATAGCAAGATGCCGTGGCTTGTGACAGAGCATAGGGAACACTTGATGGTGCCTTTAACATCTAATGAGATGCGGGAAGCACTCAGTGGTATGGTAGCTGGTAAGGCCCCGGGGGCGGATGAATTTCAAGACCTATTAATTCCTCTTCTAAAAACATTGTATGAGGAGATGGCCGAGTCTGGATCAATGCCAACCTCCATGCATGAAGCAGTCATTGTCACTCTGTTAAAACCGTGTAAATTACCCAGTAGTTGCGCCTCATACAGGCCTTTATACCTACTCAATGTAGACGTCAAGGTTTACGCTAAAATCCTGGCCAACAGACTGGCCCTCTTATTGCCCGGTCTTATTCGACCAGAACAGGCAGGTATAATGCCTAGCCGTAACCTGTCTGAGAACTCTCTTTGGTACAGTTCAAAGACTGAACCCAGAAGTCAAGGCAGTGGCCTATTTCGACGCAGAGAAGGCCCTTGATTCTGTTGAGTGGGACTTCATGTTCGCGGTTTTACGCAGGATGTGGGTCGGGGATATCTTCCTCCGCTTAGTGTCAGTATTATGTACATCCCCACTGCCAGGGTGAGGATCGGGGATGAGGTTTCCCTACCCTTCAATATTACGCGGGGTACACATCAGGGCTACCCTCTGACCCCACTATTGTATGCTGTGGTCGCGGAGCCATTGGCCTGTGCTATCTGAGAGTATCATGCACATAGAGCGGTGATTCCCAAACTGTGCGTCGCGGCTCCCTGGTGCGCCGTTAGGAGTAGCCAGGGGTGGGAAAGAGCTTGTGCCGAGGCAGCTTGTAATCATGTGAGAATGTTGCAGCAATTATAAAAAATATGTGCAATGTGTCTCGAACTATGTTTTATGTCTGTATATACAACTAGTAACAAAGAACACGACAAAACTCCCGTATCCACTAAAACCGTAATAAAAAAATGTAATGCTACATATCGCGTTTATTTAAAAAGAAAATATCAATATTTAGGAAACTGTATTAATTGTATGTCAACTTTCGTGACTCGAAATGGTATTGCTACCACATCTGTTGCCCTGCGAACATGTATTTTGGTTTGTGCCGCCCACCCCACCAACCACCTACGAATGCACCGTGAATTATGGTATGTTTATGTATGCACTGTTGTGCATACGAATATATGAGTGTACATACTTGTATATATGCGCCTGTGTGTTTGTGCACATGTGTCTGTGCGGATTTCTTCATGTGTGTTCCTGTGTGTCTATCTGCGCATTTGCGTGCATGTGTGTCAGTGTGTGTCTAAGTGAGTGCGCCTGTGCGTGTCAGCTCGTCCGTCTGCATGTCTCTGCACGTCGTGCCCCGAGAGGAGTGCATTATCCCGGGACATATTCAAGTCATTAAAAAGATATTTAAAGTCTGCCATGCGGAAGCGCACCTTGCCATCAGTGTTGGGGGAGCGGGGCTTGAACATTAACTGCAGCCCAGCACGGAGAGGCTTGTGGGGGAGGAGACAACAGAGGGCAGGCACTGACGGCGTGATAGCAAGCTTCACACAAGCAGAAGCCGCTTCCTCCCTTCACATGGACTTTCCAGGCGCTGGAAGGAGCCGAGTTGTACCTGCATTAATCTCAGGAAGATTTGGGATGGTTTGGGGAACTAGAGGGTCGACTCAGCCATTCCTCCTTAATGTGTTGACATTATGATAAATAAACTAGTTTCTCTATATTACATGGCCTGGTCTCCTTATGAGAGGGGCCTGATCGCCACCGGCCTGGTAGCTCTATGCACCGGGTCACCGGGTCTAGTCCACTTATGTCATGGTATGGTAACCCTAAACACAAGGTCAGAGAAACTGTCTTACACAGAAACTCATGCACCGCAGACAAGCCTGGTCCCTGTTACCCTTCAGTCGGCTCACTCACTTCTAAAGTTAACACCAACTTATAACAATGTGCAGGATGACGAGGGGCAGAAAGACGAGGCTGGCAAGAGATGGACCGGCTGGGCCAGCGGATTGAAGGTGGCAAATGGGAAGAGGCACTCTTCCCTCCCTCCCACTCTAGTCTGTATTTGTTTCCGTCTGCATTATATTTTTTCCTCATTTTATCTGCATTTATCCGTATTTGTTTTCTGAAACAATGAACCTGGAACTAGTATTTTTCCACTTTTCTTTCACCAAAAAAGGTACACTTGAAATTGGATGGCTGAAGGGTTTTACAGATGCTACAAGAGGCCATATATAATGCATCACTCATAGTTAAAATATAAATATATGACATTAGAATTTTGGTACAAGCACACCTGCAACTGTTTAAAGCTTCATTGGAAAACATTTGTTCCCTTTTTTTATTAATTTCTCTCATCTCCTCGTTGGTCTGCACAGCTATTGGTATTGTGATGGGGAGTACAAAAGATCCGAATGCCTCTTTTCTGTATTTGTTTTCATATGTCACAATAAATGTAAAAAGAGAAATTGTGTTCTCTCTGTATTTTCCGTTAAAGGGCGTTACTGTACTTCGAAGTGAATGACAGAATTACAGCTGCCTTGTCTATTTTGGAACAGATTATTGAATTTGCGGCAATTGCAGGGGTTAATTTTGGCCGTCGGTTGAAGGTGTGGCCCACGGGCACACATGTTTTCAGGGACTGGCGCCTATTTTCCTCAACAAACATTTATACGGGGCAAGAGACAGAGAGAAAAACGCACCCGGGGCAAGAGACAGAGAAAAATGCAAAAGGGAGAAGAAAGACAAATATGGAAAAGCCAAAGCAAAGGGAGAAAGTAGGGATGAAAAAGAACCTGCAAGTGTGAGCTAAAGGGGGAGCCATTGCCAACTGCCAATTAGGTGGAGGGAGCCACAGGTCAAAAAAGTTTGGGAACCACTGACATAGAGGGCTAAGGTTACCCGAGTACACACTGGACATCTCTGTCTATGCCTGGAAAGTAAGGATTCCAAACTTTACTACTCCTAAACTGAGAAAAATCCTAACTTTACGACTTTCGGTATTCACAAAGGGTATTTAGGACTGCTGAAGTTAGAATTCCTAACTTTACTACTCCTAAATGCCTTTTGTGAATAACAAGAGTCGTAAAGTTAGGATCTTTCTGAGTTTAGAGCAGTAAAGTTAGGAATCCTAACTTTAGTACTCCTAAATACCTTCTGTGAATATCGAAAGTCGTAAAGTTAGGATTTTTCTCAGTTTAGGAGTAGTAAAGTTAGGAATCCTAACTTTAGTACTCCTAAATGCCTTCTGTGAATACCGAAAGTCATACACTTAGGATTTTTTCTCAGATTACTTTTGTGAATCTGGCCCAGGAGTGGTAAGTGATTTCTGTGAATACCAAAAATCGTAAGTGCCTTCTGTGAATACCAGAAGTAGTAAGTTCATCATTTTGTCTCAGATTAGTTCTGTGAATCGGCCCCTTAGTCTGTAATAACCTGGAATTAGTTGGTCATCCTAATTGGAGGGGAGCATTGAAAGTCCAGGCTATTTCTGCAATTATGTCTGAGGTTAGACATCTGACACTGAATGTCACATAAAAAGCATGGGGATTTCTATTCACGAGTAGCATGATGAATTGAACTATTGTTCTGAGGAAAAAAATAACAACTGTCAGAAAACAACCTCCTGCCAGACTGCCAAAGAAAAGCCAGAAATAAGACTTCAAGAAAATAAAAGGCGCCTTCAAAAGTAAGTTTAGAAATTAATTGAAGTGCAATGTAACGTGACATTTTAAAAACACAAATCGAGACATACAATACTAAACTCTCTCTTGTATTATGTATATTAATCTCTTTTATTATGTATATTTATTATGTAAATTACTAAACTCGATCTTTTACTCTGTATACTAAAGAAGCATTTCAGAAAAAACAACAACAAAGGGGCCGATTACGATGGCGGGCGGATCGCCACCGCTGTGCCTGTGTGGCCTTCCGCCTGCCTGGCAGGTATTGTTTTGCCAACCACGACCGCGATTCCACGACCGCCACATTACGATGGGCAGACATAGACCAATTTCCGTCCGCCGTGGTTTTTCCAGTTCCGCCAGCAGTTTGGTTCCGCGATGAGGACGGACGTAGCCAATAGCGAGAGACCACCAGGCGGAATGACGTGAGACCGCTGTACCAATTAGAATGCCTCAAATAGGTCATCGGACCGCAACGGAAAAACCACCCATCGAAACATGGCGGAAGCAACACAGCGGAGCAAAACGGGAATCCCAGAGTGCGCCACGCGGTCGCTACCACAATGGACCCTGCTCTACAGACCCTACCGCTGCTGTTCCTGATCCACCATCAACAAAGACGCCGCCGCCGTGCACAACGCCACAGGTACGTCAATGATATACATCGGCACACAACATCAACACACTACACCTGACCTGCAAATGTCTTCCTGTCCACTCCAGACATTCTGGTGGACACGGGACCATATTCACCAGTGTCATTGCAAGGCGCCGCAAGTTGAGAACCGACTGCCATGCACCAGTATCATCCATCAACAAAGTAAGCACCACCATATCCCCGTCACGTCTCCGCAGCGGTGAGGATGCGGGAAAACATCCGCACAACCTAGTAGGCATGGCCAGCACCACGCATGTGCAGTGTCAGTGAGGGGGTAAGGATTGAGTGGGACCTGGGCCCAAAGTAAATAATGTGCCCCTATTGGTAGCAGCTGTCATTACCTGATACAATCACAGCTACTACTATCACAACCTGCACCAGATCCAAATGTGTGCCCATCTGACAATCAGGTCATAGGTGTAATGTGGCAAAACAACACCTGTATTGTCTTGCCACACCGGTGCCCCTGGTGTCAGCCCCCCTCCCTGCTAGTGGCAAGGTGAGTGTCAGGGACCAAACCCCACCAGCATACTGGTGCCACACAGGTGCCCCTGGTGTTAGCCCCCGTCCCTGCTAGTGGCAAGGTGAGTGTCAGAGACCAAACCCCACCAGCATACTGGTGCCACACAGGTGCCCCTGGTGTCAGCCCCCCTCCCTGCTAGTGGCAAGGTGAGTGTCAGGGACCAAACCCCACCAGCACACTGGTGCCATATAGGTAATCATGTGTGAACCACATGACAGGCAGAGTCAACAGTAGTTGGCAAAACACCACCTAAGCCATGTGCTAAGAAAGTTGACATTGTATGGATCACACACCCAGCAATGTGTAAAAGCACATAATGACATGTGACCATAACAAATGCATGAATAACAACAGATGTGCTTGATGTGGCAGCAAATATAGAGGATAGAATACACTGACAGCACTGCATGCCCAGTAAGCAGTCTCGCAACAACAACCAAAACACATTCACACATATCTGATTGCCCAAGCATGTGAATACACAACACAAGTCATCACACTGCAAACATCACATCACACACAGCCAGTGAAACTGTAGCTCTTCAAACACACATCCAGCACTGACCACAACCACAGCGGAACAACAAAGCAAAACACAGATGCAAACAACATGACTAGAGGAATGTGCTTCTTAAACACATGCACTGCACATGTGCAACCATGCCTGCAAGGAGGTACCCTAAAATGACACCCAAATGCATGTTAAAGTGTCCTGAGTGGCACATAGGACCAGTACACCAAACAGCTACTCACAGCACTACTTCACACCATGAAGTGCTGTTGAGGGTCACACATTGTGAAGGCATGGGGTGGAACACATGCGACTGAAGTGGTGAATACATCAGGATTGTACAGGTGATGATTGTACATTAATAAACACATCAACCAGTTATTTACAATGTGTAGACATCAAAACCACACATAGGTGATGCCATGATTACCCACAACAAACACTGCATCAGTAACGAAAATCAGACAAGTGACAGCAAGGCAGGTGAAAAAGCCACTATCATGTCAGTCTGGCTGAGTAGGACAGCACAAGTAGCTCCTGATCACATGACACACATGGCTTAACAACAATACACAACTGGGACTTTGCAGTCACACACTCTGCACACTCTCAACTGACAGTAAAAACAGGAATATGTCCCCAAGGAGTGCAAGGACACACTGCCCAACATCAAACTCATCCATGTGCAAACAATTAGAGGCACTTGTCAGATCAAATTAACAAACAGGCAATGCATACCAGGATCTTGCACAGTGCGAGCTGTATTTTTCTGCCGCTCGAGTAGATTTTTACTCGAGCTGCAGCTTTCTCAACGCGGACTGGTAGTTTCTCATCGCGAGCGGTCGCGAGCATACGTGACCACTCACAATGAGAAACCTGACCTCCCCGTCATTTTGCTTCCTCGCAGTCGCCAACTTGACGTTGAGTACCGCGAGCAAGCAAAAAATTACCGCTGCACTACACTACACATGTTTGCACCGTGCTACGTGCTGTTCACGTAGTGCGAAGTGCGGCAAACTTTGCAAACTACGCAAGCGTAGCGTAGTGCTTTGCCCAGGGTTACTCGGTTGTGGCATAGCCCCCTAACATTAGATGTGTACAATTGAATGAAACTCAAGGTAAAAATCATTACACTCCCAAGCCACATAGTTGATCATAACAAAAGTGAGTGTTACGTCAGGTCAAACAATTTAAAACTTAATCAATGAAATAGCAATGTGGAAGTGCCATGCAGAGCATGTTGCACATTAACCCATACACACCCATAAAACTGTTTAGTTCAGCAAGTGCACCAATGAAGTATAGGGCAGGTGTAACAGTTTTAATTGCAAAATAACATGATAGCCATCAAATTGCCAACAAAGGAAATGACATTGTCCAGTTCATAGTTCAAACAATGCACATGTGTGCATGAGATTGTACACAATGAATGTTCCGCACAGTGCACTGATATGTGAATCCAAATGCTACGGTGATACAAGAGCTCCGTCCAGGCAAAGCTGTGGGAGAGATGGGAATGGGGGAAGCATTTGGCATCAGACCTGCCTGTCTTCTGGACTGTGAGGTGGCAGAGTGTCCTGCCCAGTGGTAGGACTTGACCTAGGAGACAGAGGATCAGCAGAGGCAGTAGTGGCTGTGCCATGCGGAGTGCTGAATGGCCTGGGTGGCATGGTGGCACGTGGAGGCATGCATAAGCTGCCATGAGACAGGGTGGGTGAGGGAGAATGTGGAGGGCTGACTCTACACTTCTTTAAGATACGATATTTCAGAATTGTCTTGAGCTGATTGGGAATTGGTACCGCCACAACAGATTCACCATCCGACAAAGGTGTCACAGGAGCAAGTGTCTCTCCCTGTGGGGATTTGACGGATTTGGACTTAGGGTTGGTGTTGGCCTGACTTTTGCTCCCCATCCCCTGTATTCCTGGTGCCCCCTGCACATTGCTCTCCTGATTACGCTTCACAGGGGTGTGGGTGGGAGTGGAGGTTTGTGTTGAGGATGTATTAGGGAGCTGTTGTTGCTTCCCTTCACAGGCACCAGCACCACAGCAGGCTTGGCAACTGTCTTTGTGTCTTTTGCAGCAGTTTTGTGGATGGGAGGCTCCTGTGCTGGGTGTGATGTCTTTGAACATGAGCTGGAGGCCTGCTTCTTTGCCTGAGGCCCCAGAATCTCATCTGAAGGGCTTGTTTCTTTGTCTCCCTGTCTGCCTGTGTCCAGTTTAGGGGCTGGTGTTTATGGTCTGCCACACTTGGGGTGGTGCTGTTGTGGGCTGCGTCTCATCAACTGAGGGCCTGAGGGCTCTGTTGTGTGTTCACTCTCCACAGGTGTTGCCACTGGCAGGGTGCTTGTTGAAGGAATAGGAGCCGGACTTTGAGGCTGTGACAGCTGAATGGCAGCAGTCACGGTCGAGGACAAACCCTGGAGAGTCCTGTGTAGCCCAACCACGTCCGAATGAATGCCCTCCATGAATGCCAGAACCTGTCCCAACTTCTTCTCCTGATCCTGGTAAGCATTTAGGAGAGCTGTCTGCCCCACACACAGCTGCTGCAAGAGGTCTACCGCCTCAACACTGAGGGCAGCAGGGGACACTGGGGCAGGGGCAGCAGTGCCTGGGTTGAATGCGACTCTACCCTTGACAGCCCTGCGTCCACGGAATGTACTAGTGGTAGTAGGCAGGATGGTGGGCGCTGGCCGATGTGTGGTGGATGGAGATTCTGCATTGTCACTCCCTGTGGCCACCATTGCTGCGGACTCCCCACCGGAGTCATCGGATGTAGATGTAGGGCTTTCTGCGCGCGATTCTTCATGGGCACTCCTGTCCCCCACCGAGGCGCTGGACACCTCCGTGTCAGTGACCTCATATGAATCATATGTGCAAGATGCTTCAGCACTGGTGTCCGTCTCATTGCCTCCTGTGCACTCAGTAGATTCTGCAATGGACAGAGCTAATGATGTATATCAAATCGTGCAAGTAATCACACAAACATTTGCACGTTGTTGTTAGATGTGTAGGTCACACCATTTCAAAGTCCTGCAAGGCACAGATCGTCAAATGCACACTTACATGTTGCACACTGCTGTAGACTGCCTGCTGATGTCGTTAACACCCACAATGCACAACATGTCATAAGGCCACATGTCGTGACACAACATCAAGTGCCATTGTATCTTAAACATGTGAATTCACATCCATAGAAGATACATGACACCTGCACTCCACACATAGGCCACTCAGTAGAAGCCTCATAGGAATTGACACATCAACAAGAACAGTAGTGGCTCACGGATCCCATTCATGCAGTCAGTCATTCACACACAAAGTCAGCCTTCTCAGAATACTCACCACAAATATCCTGCTGATGGGCCCTTAAACGTCCATACAGTTCTGGCTGTGTCACAGCGAAGATGCAGAACATTATTGGAGTCAGTGTCCATCGCGCCAGCCTGCCTGTCCGAGGTGCCAGCCCCAAAGTCATCTCTCCAGTTGGTCTTGCTGAGATGGGAGATGTCGTCCCACCTCTTATGGCAGTGTGTGTGCCGTCTGTTGGATACACCGAGGGCCCGCACCTTCCGTGCAATGTCCCTCCATGCGGCTTACGTTGGTTGACCTTCAACTGCAGGCATGGGAGAAAAGAAAAGGAAGTATCAGACACCCTGTGTAAATTCACACCGTGTGTCTGGACAGGAGAACGGAAATGCATGCCACACAAAGAGCCACATCCTCATCACAGGCCATACAGCATGACACATTGTACATAGATATGTACGTATGATGCAGGACACAGGCCACGACCATCACCTTCACAGGCACAATGGCAGCACTGAAAGCTATGTGCAGTAGGCACCTATTGGTGACGCAGTCTGTGAGTGAGCAAGACATGTAACGCAGTGCAAAAGATGTGTTGTACCTTAATGACTGTGTCAACCACTCCCCCAACACCCCAATGCCCTTGGCATTGTGATGCCTCACTGCATCGTGTTGGACACATTTTTGGACATATTCAGTGTCAGCATGCCCTTATTGAAATGTCAATACCTGTATTGTGCAATACTCAGTCCTATGATGGCTCTTTGGGTAATAGGTGTGTGGAGTTGCAACTTAAACAACTTGGTTACAGTCATGCATAGGACTGTTGTGTATGCTGCACGCCTCAACATCATGCACCATAACATTTCCCAACACACATCATCGATTGGCCTATGACAATATACCTATGAATATCCACTAGTGAGTTTGTCATGTGTGAGTGGGCAATAGCATCACATGGCACAGTCAGAGTAAGTCCTGACTTGGACTGTATCAAAACAACATTTGGCCGTGTGCCAGTTTGAAAAATGCAAGGCACTCCCTACTCTCAACCCTGTCAGGTATGTTGCGTAATGAGGCTACAGCATAGGTCTTCAATCTGTGGGGCGCGACCCCCAAGGGGGGCCTGGAGTCCTGGGAAGGGGGTCGCGCATTTCCAGGCCTAACTTCTGCCTGGAATGCAAAACGTGCTCTTCCTTTTGGACAAATACAACCGCGCTCGTTAAAATGCTTCAGCTGACATGAATTGAGTGTTATGTGCTGTAAAACTAAGAGGCCCAACAGACAGGTAAAACAATCCTTAAACTAAGCCTTCCTGCCACTTTTCCTGCTTGCAAATATGTGTTTTTTTGTGTGGTGGTTATCAACTGGGCTGTGAAGTGAGTGCTTTTAACGAAAACTGTATTTACACAGCGCTTAGTACCCCTGAAAAGGTACTGAAGGGACATTTATGGAAAAAATAAAATGCATTACTTACATTGTCTGATATTACACTAATCTACATTTTGGAAGCACGTATAAAATAATGACGTACAAATTCACAGTGCTTTCTGTCACAGGCTGTGACCTCAAAGCACAAAAAATACACAAGTCACTATTTTCCACTGCACCAACCAATTTTAATTCTGTGGCTCTCTGGTTACACACATACCTATGCAGTGCATTAAATAATAGAGGTTATATAATGTACTGTATAGTTAGTGCATTTACCATTGAGTAACAACTTTTTAAATGTATTTTTTATTTAAGCTACCCACTATTTTGTATGTAGCTACCTAAGGGTGAAAGACCTAAAAATGAACAAAATATATTAGGGCTGATTTATAAGAGACTTGCGCCACTGAAGCGTCAATTTGTTTTAGCTTCGGCGGCACAAGCATCTAAGTCATATCTATGAGGTGAGGCAAAGTCACCTGCATGGCTTTGCATGGCCTCATAGATATGGAGTAAGACAAAACAGCGCAAGTCGCTGCGTTGCCTTACTCTATGTCAAGTAGGCATTCCATAGGCATTGCGGTGGGTGTTCCCACACAACGCCCATGGATTTTGATGCTGCCCCAGATTTAAAAAACCATGTAAACCTGAGGCAGTGCCAAACTTTACGCCTCACTATAGCAAGCGTAACGAGGGGAAATGTTTTTCTTTCCATGTGTGCTGCATTCTGCAGCACACATGGAAAGAGGAAAAACACTCTCAGGATTGTTTTTGTGCAGGAAGGTGCCCCTTCCTGCACAAAAAATATCCGGCCTATGTTGGCGCTAGGCAGCAATTTGTGTGCCCACATAGGGGGAAATTTCATAAATAAGGTGCATTCCTGCCCTTTCACATTGGCGTAGGGCAGCGCTGCAAGAAGACCTGCGGCACCGGCCTACGCCCTTTGTTTTTAGTCACAACTTTGACCACGCCCCAACCACTGACCTTTGGTTTGCTAAACACAGTTCAATTTATTTCTCCAATGTATAAATGATTTGCTTTAGGAATTGGAGGCGTTTATGGTTGTCCATAGTTAGCAATAACGAGGAGGCTCAAGTTCTAGAAATTTTCATCAGGAGGGGGTCCTTACGCCTAAAAGTTTTTGACAGGGGGGTCTCGGCATCAGAAAGTTTGAAGACCTCTGGGCTACAGACATCATTTATATTACATTACATTGCATGACAGTGTGACACATATTTACAATACACAACATGTTCATTGAGGTAGTGCAGGAATGGCTGGAGAGGTGTACTAATTCCCTCCTCAGCACATGTAACCCAATGCAATTCACATGGCCCATGTATGGAGCATGCTATGGTAACTATATGGATGCCTGCACATGAACTTGCACTCACAGGCACATACTAGTGCACAGGAACATCAAGGTAACATTGTGAGCACTATCACACTTGTATTCAGTCACACTTACCAGTACACCTGGTGCACCAAAAAGCCTCCCATACTGTCCAAGGACCTCGTCCACTAGAACCTCAAGCTCCTCTGTGGTGAAAGGACTGGCCCTGACTTTCTCCGTCCTCGACATCACGGTATCCGGGAATCTGGGAAACAAGCAGTTGCTATGGAGTAATGGCAGTCAGCAGTGTCTGAAGGATGTGAGATCTGTTGGTCTCTCACAGACATTTATAGGCCCATGGGGTTGTATCAGTGATAGTCAGCTGCTGTAATTGGGCTGCCTAGCTGGCATCTTTCAAGTATGTCCAATGAGGTGACCCGCGAATGCGGAACACGCCTACCGCGGTTTTCAAATGTTGCATCACACCACCGCGATCGCGGGTCCCACTGGCTGCAATGGCATTGGTAGTGTCACACCGCGGAAGCCAGGTGGTCGCTACCTCAATGTTGCATCTTTCAAGTATGTCCAATGAGCTGACCCGCGGATACGGAACACGCCTACCGCACATATGGACACTGTATGCACTAGCAATGTGACTCGGCGACTTTTCTTCCTGGACAAGATGCCACAACAGTGTCTTCCTGCAGTTGTTTGTCACTATGAATGCTAGTGTGACATACAACTCACTGATGCCTACACATGCCATGTGTGTGGGCAATGTAACATGCATTGACATGCACTTACTCCTGTCAGCTATGATATGTGTGTGCATGTACATCTCTTGCTTCTGTCATGTGTTCCAATGATTACCATGTAATCACTGTGTGAGAGGGCTAATCAGTCCACACATATGATTGCATGGGCATATACTGCGGTTATTTCTATGTGCACATATCTGAATGAAGTAGTACATGTGATCTGCTTACACACTCTGTGCACATTGTGTTGAACACTGGTGGTCTGTGCAAGTTGATCAGCAAGGTGTGGCAGGCACTGCAGCTACATGTAAATCAGCAGTGTAGCTGTATCATACATCTGCTGTGTCACCTACTCCTAGGGCTGGGTACCCAAGATGCATCGGTGTGTCATTCACAAAGTCTGAATCTGTTTTTGAGGTAGTCCGTATGTGCAATATGACCAGATGTAACCCCACATGTGTTCAATGTGTACCTGCATTTGAGTTGCAGATTCATCAATGGTTGAAGTCCCTTAATTGTTTGTGCTGCGTAAGTCAATATGTGATATGTTTGACACCTGTCATGGTGTTATCTGAATTACATTAGTCCTCTTCCTTTTCATGTAGGCGATGACCAAATGTGCACCTTCCTTTCACAGTGCTGGCAGACATGGAGAATGTAACGTCATCAGGAAGTTCCGTCTTGATCGCACAACACTGTAGGAGCTGTGCGCTCAGTTGGAGCCCCATCTGACACCTCAACAGACATATCCAACTGCCCTGTGCCCAACAGTGAAGTTCATGGCAGTCCTGCATTTTTTTGCTATGGGCTCTTTCCAATACACGGTTGCCATTGGTGGTGGTATGTCGCAAGGCACGTTAAGCATGGTGTTGTGGGAGGTTGCGTCGGCAATGATGCTCTACAAGGACCAATACATACGATTCCCAAGTATACAAGAATTGCCCACTGTGAAGGCTGGTTTGTATGCCCTTGGCCGCATTCCTCATGTAGTGGGGTCCATTGACTGCACACACATTGGCCTTGTACCACCATAAGCACGTGAGCAGGTTTATAGGAACAGGAAGCACTACCATTCCATAAATGTGCAGATGGTATGCCAAGCTGATTTGATCATCAGCCATGTGTGTGCGAGATTTGCCGGCTCTGCCCAGGACTCCTACATCTTGCGGAGCAGCATGGTACCACGGTTGATGGAAGATCTACATCCAGAGCATGCATGGCTTGAAGGTGAGTAGACTGAGTCAAGTAGTGTGCTGTGTGTGACATTTTGTTCTCTTCAACTGTTTGTATCACAAACTTTCTCTGTGCATGCCACACCTAGGTGACTCAGCGTTTCCCAACCGGCCTTGGCTGCTGAGCCCACTAAGGAATCCAGGTACCCCGGGTGAAGTCAACTACAACGAGGCACATGGTAGGACACGCCGTGTGATTGAGCGCACCTTCGGCCTGCTCAAGTCCTGATTCCAGTGCTTGGACAAGAGTGGAGGTGCACTGTTGTATTCTCCACAAAAGGTGTGCCGGATAGTAGTGGCATGCTGCATGCTACACAACCTTGCCGTGCGCAAAGCCGTTCCACTCATCCTGGATAAGAATGAGCAGCAGATGCCCCCTCCTGCAAACCCACACACTTCCAGTGATGACGATAGTGTGAAGACGAAGGTGGTGACCTGCGGCACCAGCTCATTGCCAACTACTTCCCTTGAATGTAAGTGACTTTGTAGGACAGGGAGATCATGTGTTGGCTTGGATGTCAGTGTGAAGGCATTGATGTTCTTGACTGCTGGCTGTTGTTTTGTGTGGGATGATGGCTGATGTGTGTTGCACAGGGTATTTGTCTCCAGGTACTTCATGTGTATGTTGAGTTAATTGTGCATTGTTATGTGTGCTTGTCTGATATCCTATGATGGCTATTGATGTGTTTCAGCTGCAAAGGCATAACATGAGAAGTAAATGTCATTCTCTTGTGTCTTTCCAGGTTCATTTACACTGTCAAGGCCTCTTCAGATTCACTGCTGGTGTTACGGTGAACACTGAATTGTCATTGTACCTACGTAAATAAACATGGCGCTGACACAGACATAGGTATGTGATGGGTGTTTATTGAAACAGAGGATTTGTGCAAGTGAAGTGACTATGTCCACAATTGTGAGGAGTGTATACATTCTTTGTCTGTCATGATAGATGAGATAAATGTAGTAGTCTGCACAGAGCAGAAGTCACACAGTCCAACAGACTCAGGCCATCAACTTGGCAACGTGGGCTAACAGAGTCTACAGAGTAAATGCAAGGGGGAACAACAAGGTACCATCATGGCTGGCTCGGTGAGTGGCGTTGATATGGTGGCCTGCCACCAGATCCTCCCCTGTGGATTCTCGGATGGCCCCTGGTGTGTTTGGCAGGGGGTGCACTTGCTCCAGGGTCAGTGGTGTCTGAGGACTCCCTCTCCTCAAGCACAGCCCTCTCTGTGGCTATAGCTGAATCGTTGTGCTGTCTGGCAGGCATGCCGCTAGAGGAGGGTTGATCTGCACTTGGGCCTGGAAGCCTGTCCCTCAGCACACCCACTAGCTGGCCAACAAGGTCGACCAGTTGGCTTATCCGTGTGTCCATGGACTGCTGCAGCATGCGTCTCTCATGTATGTCCTCAGCAAGCTGGCACATTACTCCATGATTCTCCTGGTAGGAACCAAAGACTCTTGCAATGGTGGCCAGGGATTCAGGGTCATTGTCCTCCTGTGTCTGCCCGATGTCTCCTCCCACCTGCCCTCCTGCCATGTACTTGTGGCATTGTCCCACGTCACACTGGCATACTCTCCCTGCCATGCTGTGATTGTGCGGTGGGGTTGGTAACCACCGTGGTAGAGAGATTGTAACAGGCAGCAGTGGTGATGGTGTTGTTGGAGGCCACACAGGTCATAGTGGCAGGGGTCAGCACAGTTGTTGCTGTGGTGGAGAAGATGATGGTGGATGGCACACAGGTCGTAGTGGCAGGGGCAAGCCCAGTTGTGGTTGCCGTGACGGGGGAGAGGATGTTGGTAGATGCCACACAGGTTGTGGTGGCAGGGGCCATCCCAGTTGTTGCTACCGTGGTGGCAGTGGTGGCGGTGAGGGCTCGAGCCATGTATTTCCCTGGCACACCAGAGGGGCCAGCTTTAGAATCCAGGTTGGAGAATGTGAGTGAATCTGCATCAGAGTTCTCACGTTCTGGTGGTGGGGGACTGTCTCTGCATGTTGGCGCCATCCTGTGGAGTTCGTTGTCATTCTCCTGTTGGACAGAGGTCATATGGTAATTGAGTTGCACGCAACAAGCTTGATGTTACACTAATATTTGTGACATTTCATGCAACAGATGATTGACAATGAAATGGCTTTGCATGTCTGCAAAAAGACAGTGCACCATGACATGATGTTGAGGTACATACCTTACTAGTCCATGGTGTCTGTTGTAAATTGGAACTTGGTGCAGTGTACACATGGTGTGACAACACGAACATGTCGTCATCTACATAATTTGCATTGCTGATGTGGGCATGTGGCAACATGCATTTGAGAAAGCTGAGCGTACTGCACATAGTTACTACCTATCTGTAAGTTTTAGGATAGCATTGAGATAGCTTCCCCATGCTTGGGAGTGTTGGGAGTGCTACATCCTGCTCAGCTGTGGGACAAGGGGTCCTGGTGGGAGTTCTAGTGCAGGCCTCCCACCACAAAACAGCCCTCCCTGGGAAGATGGCTACCTACCTGTTAGTTTGTTTGGTGTACTGCAATGGCTTCCATGTGCTTCTGGGTGGGGTGGGAGGGAGTGCTTCATCTTGCTGGGGTGTGGGACAGGGGGCATGGTGGGAGTAGTGGTACAGGCCTCCCACCCCCCAAACAGGCCTCCCAGGCAAGATGACTACCTACCTGTTGGGTGAAGGTGAACAATTTAATGGCATCCAAATGCTTCTGGGTGGTGTGGGTGGAGTGCTCCATCCTGCTGGGGTGTGGGACAGGGGGCTTGGTGGGAGTAGTGGTACAGGCCTCCCTCCCCCAAACAGGCCTCCCACTCCCAGGCAAGATGGCTACCTAACTGTTAGTTTGTTTGGTGTACTGCAATGGTTTCCATGGGCTTCTGGATGGGGTGGGAGGGAGTAGTGGTACAGGCCTGCCTCCTCCAAACAGGCCTCCCCGGCAAGATGGTACCTAACTCTTAGGTGATGGGAACAATGCAATGGCTGCCACATGCTTCTGGGGGAGTGCTACATTCTGCTCAGCTGTGGGACAAGGGGGCCTGGGGGGAGTTCTAGTGCAGGCCTCCCACCACAAAACAGCCCTCGCTGGGACGATGGCTACCTACCTGTTAGGTGAAGGTGAACAATACAATGGCTGCCACATGCTTCTTGGGGAGTGCTACCTGTTGGGTGAAGGTGAACAATGCAATGGCTCCCAAATGCTTCTGGGTGGTCTGGGGGGAGTGCTCTATCCTGCTGGGGTGTGGGACAGGGGGCATGGTCGGAGTAGTGATACAGGCCTCCCTCCTCCAAACAGGCTTCCCAGGCAAGATGGCTACCTAACTCTTAGGTGATGGTGAACAATGCAATGGCTGCCACATGCTTCTGGGGGAGTGCTACATCCTGCTCAGCTGTGGGACAAGGGGGCCTGGGGGGAGTTGTAGTGCAGGCCTCCCACCACAAAACAGCCCTCCCTGGGACGATGGCTACCTACCTGTTAGGTGAAGGTGAACAATACAATGGCTGCCACATGCTTCTTGGGGAGTGCTACATCCTGCTCAGCTGTGGGACAAGGGGGCCTGGTGGGAGTTGTAGTGCAGGCTGCCTGTACATGTGCCACCACTTAAATACTGCTAGGTACATTTGTGCTGAATGAGAGGGAGTTGATGTGGGATCTGTGAGACATGTTTGGGGGGAGTGTTTTGGACATGAGGACATTTGGGCCTAGGAACAGTTGCTTTAGAGTTGTGCAAGATACTACATTGCAGTGTTATGGCAGGATTTTGTTAGTACCTACTAGACTCCAATCCACCCTCAATTCCAATGCAACTCTCTGGGTGCAGTATACCCAGCACCTTCTCCTCCCATGGGTTGAATGTTCTTAGTGGGATGGGAGGTCCACTGCCAGTACGTTGGCCAACTCACGGTTCTTGCTGTTCTTCTCCTTGACCTTGCTCTTGAGGTCAGTCCACCTCTTCCTGATCTCCTTCCTGTTGCGTGGAACTTTCCCTACAGCATTGACTCTGTCCACTATCCTTTGCCACATTTGACTTTGCCTGGATGCTGGGGTCTGTTGTACCCTGCTTCCTAAGATGTATGGCTCTACTCTTATGATCTCATCCCCCATGACTGACAACTCACCATCAGTGAATTATGGCATTTTCTGTGCCATGGTGTGTGATGTGCTGAGTGGTTAGGAGTGCAGTTGTGGGTGGGGGTGATGATGATGTGTGTGGTGTGGGTGTGTTTGTGATGGGGTAATGTGTGCAGGTTTGGCTTTCGTTTGTATAATAAGGTGGGGCCCTTCACTTCTGGAGTTTTACTGGGGATTGTGGTAAGGCAGGGGCTAGTATTATGCTCAGCTATGTGGGTGTGTTTTAAGGGAGTATTCATGTCAGGTGTGTTGTATGTGTTGAGCTGGGATTTGTAGTTTATGTGTTCCAGGGGCATCTGTCAATGGGATGCATTACATGTTTTTATTTGCTGAGCCAGTTGCACATACACATCAGTTGGTTTTGTGCTGTAGTTGCCTTTGACCGGCATTACTATTTCCAATGTACTGCCACGGTCGGACCGCGCTGGTCCGGTCTCCGGGGCTCACATTCATCATTGTTGACAATCGCGGCAGTCGGTAACAAGCGGTCGTACCGCAAGCATCGCAGTGCCATCATGATTGCACTAGCGGGAATTCCGCTGGTGTATCAGCGGTTTGTGACCTTGCCGCGGCAAGTAGGACCACCGTGGATGGTATTTCAGATTTTCTGCACGTGCACGACGGTGTTTCATGGATTCCGACTGCGGCGGGTGTTTTTTTCCTGAAGTGCATCGTAATGGATCCGGCGGTGCCGCCGCGAGCCATACGGGCGGTCTTTTCCCATTGCCATGGCGGTACAGACGATGTTCCGCCCGCCATCGTAATCGTCCCCAAACATCTTCACACCAAAAAACCCAACTCCACATTTTGACGGGCCCTTTGTAATGAGTAAAATAAACACATTTACAAAAATAAAACAACCCCCAAAGGTTTAACCTAAAAAAAAGTCACCCTACCAAAACTAACTAAACCTGTATTTGTAACAGATAACCAAAACAGATATTTTCTGACCAACACAAGAGGAACGCCCACCTGACTCAAATCAGAAACGGAAGAAAAGGAAGTGTAACTTCAAGCAACAGCACATAAGGAGGTATAAAATGTAAAACATTTTAACGCATGTTTAAATTGCATTAGCAAACAAAGTAAATGATTTTAACACAATAAATAATTTTAAAACTATGCCATTTCAGTCATCAATGGAAGAAAGAGCCACATTTTTCACATCACAGAAAGGCACACAATTGCTTTCGCACATCGCATACTCATGCAGCCACGAAAGCACAAGTACAGAGAACATGAATTGGAAATATTATGCAAATGCTTGTTATGAGAAGTTTTTTTAAGGAGTAGGGGGGTAAAAGTTCCCAATCCCTTACTAGCCAATAGATTGAGCGTATATTTTTCTCTTTTTGGTTCTTGCCCTTGACAGGAGGAGCGACCCCTAACCCCCTAAAGTAAGCAAGATTCAACAGGTTTGTCTGGGCAAGATGCTTTTCATCTGAGATTTTTCCTGAAACAGATTCCAATTATGCACTTGTTTGTCATGAAGTCTTTATAAGTTTATTTGCACTCTATTCTTAAGAGTGGGTGAAAGGAAGAAACAGCCAACACGTGTTTCACCCCCTTACATGGCCTGGGGCTTCCTCAGGGCGTGTAGATTCTTATATGTTCTATCAGCGTCGTGGGTAAAATGAATTTCCTAGGGTTTCTCAATTACAGGCGTAATGCCTGGTCGGGGAACTGTATTCTGGTAACGTCGGTAGGTCCAAGTGCATAATTGGAATCTGTTCAAGGAAAAATCTCAGATGAAAAGCTCAGACAAACCTGTTGAATCTTGTTATGAGAAGTGTTGGAAAGGGGGTTTCTTTAAAAAGAAATATTTTATTTATTGGTGATACATGGTGGCTACATACATGTCAATCTGTTACAGCTTAGTCTTTCAATACTAATGCATTTTATAATTGTGGGTTACAACTTAGGGTAGCAGGCTTGACCATATACATCTGAAACTATCATAGCTCACCGACCAGTTGATATGTCTATTTGCAACTTTGACTACTACGACTATACAAGTATACCTCTAGACTTCTCACACCAGGTAATGCCATTAATCAGAAACAGGGTTGGCACTTCCATCATCATTACATTCTTAGAGGCAAGTAGTCTATCAATGGTACATACTGTGCAGCATTAATACTTGTCTTGAGTTAAAATCACTCCTCGTCATCCACCTCCAGCTCCCCCATCTCCTTCCCCACCAGGTAGGTTTGGTATGGGCCTCAATAGTTCTTGGGGTGACTTTGTGGTGGAAATAGTTCACTGTACACATCCTTTTAAGTGCAATAATTTACCATATCTGCATGCCAGTCCTTGAGAGAAAGAATTGGACCTTTAGCACATCTCATCGCCACTCTGCGTTTCACCAGTAAAAGCCCATACCCACCAGTCTCCTAATCAACTTATCGACTTCCCTACCGTAAACCATCAGTGCCAGCATTGGGTCCATTTCCATGGCGTTTACAATAATGGCCCTAAGCTCGCTGAAGACTTTCCCCCAAAAATGATGTACCTCTGGACAGTACGAAGCAACATACACAAATCCAAC
This sequence comes from Lissotriton helveticus, assembly GCF_964261635.1. Lineage (NCBI taxonomy): Eukaryota > Metazoa > Chordata > Amphibia > Caudata > Salamandridae > Lissotriton > Lissotriton helveticus. The sequence continues at coordinate 407,328,926 of NC_136063.1, read as the reverse complement.
TATTCTGGCACTATACCTTTGGCACTCAGCAGTGTTTCGCAATCCATATCTGTAAAGACGTTCCAGGGTGTGGTAAACTCTATTAACATACTTGAAATGTATGAGCATGTGTCTATTGTTAAGTGACACCGACCTAGTCTTGGCACAGCAAAACCGCCAGCATTGATTATCAATAGTTCGATCTAGATTCCTTTGCCAGTCAAGGCATGCCTTTGTAATTCCAGGCCTATTGCACTATCTGCGCAAAGGCATAGATACTTGTTATCAACCTCTGAGGAGCAGCTACTTGAAAAAGAGAAGATAACACTAGCATTTTGGTGGTTCCTGCATATCTTCCCCCAGTAAATCACTCAGCGTGTGTCTTGTTCTAAAGTACTGAAAGAGGGTAAGTGCTGTGGTTGCACCTGTCCTATCCTGCAAAGCCTCCCATTTACATGCTACTCCATCCTATCTCCCATAGTGGTTATTCCCAGAGCATGCAAAGTGCCCCTCACCTCTCTCTCCTGTTCTATCTGGAACCAGGAGTGCCATTCTATCAGTATAGTATGGTAGAAACCTGAATTGTTTCTCAAGTAAGCTACACCAGGCATGAGCTGTGGAACTTAATACATCGAATATTCTGTGGTTCCACGCCGAGCGAAGAGCATGTGGGTCCATAGCATCTTCCTCGATGTACGAATGTGGCAAGTTGTGTGTGCTGTGAAACCAGTGATGTGCAAATGAGCTCTGGGCTACTTTATAATATAATTCCAAGTCTGGAGCATTCAAACCCCCATATTGTACGGTAAGGTAAGCACTTCCCACCTAACTCTGGGTTGTTTGCAAAGATCGTAAATGATAAAATATTGTGCGTGGCAGGAGTACTGGTATGTTTTGGAAGAGGAATAAGAATCTGGGGAGTACCAACATCTTCATTATAGCTATGCACCCCATCAATGATAGTGCAATTTAGTCCAGGGTTCCACATCACCCGCAAATTTTTGCGATGATTTACCATAATTATCAACTAGCACTGTCGCTGGGTCCGCGTGAATCTGTATTCCCAGGTATCTTACGGAGCCCGATGTCCCTTGTAAAAGGTACCTGTGGTACCAAGGGCCTTCTATCCAGAGAGAGTCCCTTAGGGCTGCAGCATGCATTGTGCCACTCTAAAGGCCCCACACCTAACACATACACACTGCCATTGCACTTTATGTGTTGTGGTGTGGCTAAAATAAAAGAGTAGACATAGCACACCTTCCTGGGTGCCATGCCTACACACTACTGCCTGTGGCATGGGTAAGTCACCGCTCTGGCGTGCCTTACAGTCCTAAGGCAGGGTGCACTATACCACATGTGCCCCTACAGTGTCTGAGTCCATTCTTGGACACTGTAAGTGCAGTGAAGCCATTTTGAATACATGGGATGGGAGTTTGTCAACACAAACGCCACAGCTCCATGATGGCTTTACTGAAGACTGAGAAGTTTGGTCTAAAACTTCTCAGCATAATAAACCCACACTGATGCCAGTTATGGATTTAGTATAAAATGCACTCAGAGAGCATCTTTGAGATGCCCCCTGAGAAACAACCAACTTCTAGTGTATTGGCTGACTGGTTTCTGCCAGCCATCCACTACCAGACAGGTTTCTGACCTCATTGGATGAGAGCCTTTGTGCTCTGGGAGGTTAGAAACTAAACCTGCTCTGGGTGGAGTGCTTCCCACATCACCATTGCAGGAACAGTAACACTTGGTGGTGAGCCTCAAAGGCTCTCACCTTGTGTTATGATGATTTGGACAGCTCCAACTACTGGGGATGACGCCCCCCCCTGTCCCAGCCCCACCTTTTGGTGGAGGACAGGTGGGAAAATTAGTAAGCAGAGTAGGAGTGCCCACCTTGGCCTGGAACACCCCTAGGGTGGCCAGTAGCTTAGGTGAAGCCCTATCTTAGAAATTCTCCATCTTGAATTGGAGAATTAGGCCCAATAGGAATAGGGATGCGCCCCTCTCCCCAAAGGGTGTAGTCATCCTATGGCACAGAAGCCATTGGCTACTGCCCCTGCCCTCAGTAACACCTATAAATTCAGTATTTAAGGGCTCCCCTGAACCTTGTTCCTCATATTTGATGTCCTATGAAGAAAGAAGGACCCTACTCCAAGAAACTGGCGTGGCCAATAGCCAGCAACCTCAGAGAACCCCGAGGACTTGTGCTGTCTTCAACAAAGACTCTTGCCTCCTGTGGATACCGTATTTGTCCAGCCAAGAAACTAACACAAGGACTCTGAATCCCGGAAGATCTCCAACACTTGCAGCACTCTGCAGCCGATGGATGCCTACTGCCTGAGTCCACATTGCCCACTGACACAGTGATGCCTCCCTAGCGATCCTGACCGCGAATGCAGTGTTGGACGACCTCTCCTGCCCTCCCCCATAACACCTGAGGCCTCAATCTAAAGTGTCCCCCCAACGGGACTGGAGTTGGTCAGAGAAACCCATCGCCTAAAGACACCCCTGCACACGCAGCCCTCCAGCCTAGGAGTGCCTAACTGACAGTGTCCCAGCATCCCCCCATTTTCAAACTTACCTATCCAGTCATGGGATTCCTTCAGTCAACTTTCTGAACCGAGCCTGCAGCTGTATTTCCCACCCAAGGATCTCCATTGGTTTCAACAGGGCCCGACACTTCCTTTGCAGTCTGCACCCAGCCGCCCCTGCACTGCTGGTGGTGCAGTCTCATTGCTCTTTGGTGGCCCATCCAGTGCTGATCCTAACCCCCAGGACCTGTGTCCCTGACCTGCAGGTACTTACCTGTAGCCAGTGCCTCTTTGAGGTGCCGCCAGCCTCCATAGGATAACATTGGGCCCAGTGACCTCTGTACCCCATGCCGCTGGCGGTGCACTACCTACCTTGGTCCGACCCTTGCCCAGTGTTGACCAAAATCCCTGGAGACTGAAACTCAAAACCACTTACTTATCTGTAAGTTGCTTACCTTTTCACCGTAGGATTGCATTGGTCTCACTCTGCATTGTACTAAGTGTGATCCTGTATACTGTATAGCTCTTTGTATACTGAAAAGCATTTTTTGCACATGTAAAGTATTGTTTAATGCTATACAAACCGATTGCCACTATTTTGAAATTATTGCATAAGGTAGAAGTAAGTTCCTAGCACTACTTTCTAAGATCCCACTACTTACAAAATTGAAAGACATACTCCCTAAAGTCTCTTAGCACTTTACATGTCAGCTACCCACAATTCCTACTTTAAATTGACTAAGGTTATGTACTATAAAAGCTATAAGTCAAACCTATGTTGCTCCAGAAGGTACCAAGAGGATTCAGAAAAGGGGGTGGTGATGAACAGAGTGCCTGAATTAAGCAGACCACTCTTACCCAGTCCAAAGATCAGGGCTTGATCCATCACCGTTTTTTAGCTCACTGCACCATCCCAGCTCAGAACTTGGCTATATGCAAATTAGTCTGTTCCTGTCCCAGTGCATGATGGGAACAGGGCAAACCAAACTACCAAGCCAATTCTTAAACTGGGAAGGAAACAAGCTCCAGAAGGTACCAAGGCATACAAGATCCGGTCTGCGTACACGACAATCAGAATACCAACAGAAGAATACTCATATTTGTAACTAATAATAAACCTCTGAGATTAAGCCAATCTGAAACATAGATGATGGATGAAACTTTTAAAGTATGCCCTCTACCATTCTCATGGATAAACACCATAGGTAGTGATTATCATAACATTAACATGCCCTCATTTATTTACTGCTGCCTAACAAACAAAGTGCAATTCAGTATGAACTTTTAATCTACATCAAAGTAAAAACTAATTATTCGCCACACAAAATTATAATAAACTTAGGCAATGATACAAACATTATGTTAACTACACTACACTACACAGAGCCATACAAGGGTGCTATTACCACTTTAACGGAAGCATTTGGATACATTTGCTAAAATCTGAAATTAGAAAGTAATTCACCCTGGCATATATACCTTTACCCCATTTAACCATAGAAGTTAACAGGACTAAGGCCCACATGCATCAAAGGAATAACGGGTCGCAAACGGGCAGATTCTCAGAATCTGCCCCTTTGCGACCAGTGTTTTTTGCATTTGGGATGCATCATCCCAAATGCAAAGATCGCAATTTAAGAAATCGCAAAATTGCGATTGCATTTAAGGAATCTCAAATTGAGATTCCTTAAATGCAATGCATCAAAGTTAAAAAATTAGTGATTTTGCTAATAGGGGGAGCAAATTACCATGAAGTTGAACTTCATGGTAATTTGCAAAAACTTTAAAAAATGCACTAAAGTGCAAATTGAGAATGTCTTCCCATTCATTCCCATGGGCCTCTAGGCCCATAGGCACGAATGGGGAGGTATTCCTTAATTGCGACTCACAATTTACGAGTCACAATTAAGGAATTCATAGAAATTGCAATTTTTTAGCGATTTCTACATGCATAGGCTTTTGCAATTCCTTAATTGCGATTCCTTAAAAATCGCAATTAAGGAATCGCAGAAGCCTACCTTGATGCATGTGCCCCTCTGTTCACTACTGAACTACTTTGAAGACACTTGGGTTGGCGGACTGCACTGCAGTAGACACAAACATCAACCTAAATTTCAAATACCATGGTGGAATTTCTACAATAGCACCATGGTTTAACAAGCCAAAACAAACAACTTAGTAGAAAGATGGCACAATGCCTTTCAAGCCACACTAGCAAGACCCCAACCAACACTCTACAAATTTATAGAAGCCCGCCAAAAAGAAAAAGCTACCCCTTCCATGCACAGTTTGCGCTAACTATAATGGCTGAATTGCTATGTTTTTGTGTCTAAATTCTGAACCTTACTATAACGTCCCTGTAACGTTAGTTTTTTTAGAGAATTTCTATGGTTTTTAAATTCTATTTCCTAACTATAATGTCCCTGTAACCTTTGTTTTTTCCGTGAATTTCTATGTTTTTTTCAACGCAGCGGGGGCGTTGGCCAGGCCCTACTGTCAGCTCCCCACATGCAGCCAATCCTTTGGACATGCAAGGCTTGGGATTGGCAGCCAACACCCTGCATGCAACTAACCCCATGTCATGCACTTCTTTTGGCAGTGCACGGCAGGGGGTTTGCCGCAGGGCTTTGCCTGCAGCCAGACCCTGTAGCCAACTGCTTAAAGGTATCCAACTGGGGAGGGAGTACACAGCCCACTTCCCTGGACTTATTTCGGCCCTAGGGACCCCATTCGCCCGAGACCTCATCATTTGGGGGGATGGGGCTGTGCGGCACCCCTAGGCCGATTTCGACCCCTGGAACCCCGTCTCCCGGGGACCAGCATTTTCTGATGGGTAAAGTGGCTATCCAGTCCCCCCTGGGTTTATATTGACTCCAATGACCCCATTCTTGAGGCCTCATCTCTTAAGAATTGGGGGAAAATACAGCGTGGTCCACTCCCAGAGGCTGATTTTGGCCCCAGGAACAACATCTCCTGCGGCCCGGCCACATAAAAAATGGGAAAGGGCACACAGCCCCCTTCCTGGGCCAATATTAGCCCCAGGGTCCCCATTCCCCAAGGCCTCACCAGTAAAGTGTGGATGCCCTGGAGCTTTGGTCTGTGCCCTGGTATTTGAAGCGGCCCAATGATAAAGCATGCCACCATTGGTGAGTGAGGGCAGTATTCATTAATTGCCCTGGAACACATTAGTCATGTGATCCTCTTTTTTTTCTCATACTTTGTTTTCTTGGATCTAGCCCGTTAAGGGCTGGAACCCTTATAGTCCTTCCTTATTATTGAGGTTTAGTGTTTTCATTGGAGAGTGGGGGAAGGCTCAATCTCTAGTCCCCTCTTTTTGTGTGTTTTGTTTTTTATCATTAATGATATCACTGATGGCATCATCCAACGAGTTTGCAAGTTTGTTTTACAGTTTACATAGTGGGAAGTAACTACCATATTAATTATATGTATTTCTGTACCGCTTGGGTGTAAATGTTTACAAAACGCATGTGCTGCTAGTGCACCATAACTGTGTTGAGGTAATGAAGAGTAACTGTGTGTGCAAGTGACAGTTGCATTACGCAGCGTTTTGGAGAAAAACTCTACATACTAGATACTAACTTTTGTAGGCAGTCTTGAGTTATTAGAGAGAATCTTGTCAGCATGATAATTTATACTTAACATGGAAGAGTGTGCGCATCAGGTACTAACCTATGCACGTATACTTGTTTTGCTTTAGAAGAAGGGCTATCTGTAAAGTTTTCACAACAGTATGTAGGGCGAAGGTAGTATGATATTTAGGACCTTCAGAACTTTGTTATTTTTAGCAAATAGGGTTTTTTATTTACAACTGTTGCATAGAATGCACGCTGTTCTTTTGAATAGTATTTGGTGAATTTCTCATGAGAGTTTCACTGTTTGCAAACAGTGAGGTGTAGGGAGAACTCTCTCCATAGAGTAAACACTGTTTAGGGTACTCGTTTCTCTACTGATATCAACTCCACTCCTTAATGTAGGTTCAGTGGGTGTCACGGGTTTTATACAGATAAATGCTGTCCATAGTTGGCCATTTGTTTTGGTATTGACATTCACTATTTTGGCATTCTCTGAACAGTTGTATACAGATTGAACATGGTACTCAATGAGAGTTTCCTAAATATCTGTGAATGTGAACTATAGTATGTGTAAAGCCTTAGCAATTTATACAGCAATATGCAGGAAAACGAAGTTTGGATGATGTCATCAATGATATCATTTAGTGATGTCATATGTGAGGTCATAAGCAGTGCATGGCAGGGGACGCAAATTATAGTTAGTACTACTAATTATACCTGCTGAATTTCTGTTTTTTTTCATTCAAAATGTTAACGTTGTCACTTAGAAATTCACCTAACTATAAAGTTACATTAATCTTTGTTTTTTTTAGTGAATATAGATATAAAATCTATATATAGGGGCATATGTAGGTAATTTCCATTTAGCGATTCTCAAATAGCGAGTTTTAAGGAATCGCTATTTGAGAATTGCAAAATGGAACGTAGGTAATAATTCGCAATTTGTTTGCGAATCTCTAACATTCCTTAATTGCGATTAGCAAATTGTGAATCGCAATTAAGGAATGAGTGTCCCATTCATTCCTATGAGAAAATCGCAATTTGAGAATCGCAATTCCAAGGGTGCCAGGGTGTCCAAAGGACACCTGTTGCACCCCTGGAATGTGCCTGTAAGTACATGTGGCGCACATACATGCCCTAAGGGCATGTCTGTGTGCCACATGGCACTTTGATTTTGTTTTTAAAATGCATTTTAACAGGAAATCGCAAAATACCAACTACTTGAAGTAGGTGGTATTTTGCGCTTCCTTAAGCCAAAATCGCAATTTTAAAAGCACCCCTACATAGCATTTAAGGAATCGCAAAACTGCGATTCCTTAAATGCTTCAGCAAAATAAGGAATCGCAATTTTTGGGATTCCTTATTTGGCTAAGTGGCACCTACATATCAAAACGCCGTTTGCGATTCCCAAACGCCAAAATATGCAGAATTTCGGCGTTTGCGAATCGCAAACGCCTACCTACATATGCTCCATAGTTATTAAATAATGTATTATTTCTTAATTTAAAATTACATTATCCTTTAAAGTATTGCTGAAACAAATTAAATTAATTGAAATTAATTTTACACGTAACTTTTAACAAAATATCATTTACCTATATAAAAATAAAATGTTAATATCTGTGTGAGTTTGTTTTAGACTGGAGTTAAAATTCTTAATTTATTCTATTTTGGCATTAAATATCTACATATTTTACTTACTTGATTGTGTAATATACATTTAATGCAGCAATGTAGTGTAACATTGTATTAATGCTTCGTTTGTAGTCAATATTTACAATTTATTTATAATTATATTTTACATTAAAATATTTTAATAATTAAGTTCAATAATAACTTTGTTAAATTAATATTAAACTAATATAAACATTCATATTTTTTCTTACAGTTTGGTACAGCAAGAGCTCTGCTGTAGATGGAGAGGTCTCCACGTATGTGTGAAAAGCTACTAGAAGTAACTTCACACTTGTCTGTTTTTTGCCTTTGTCTAGCACTGAGTAAAAATTTGATGATAAAAAATAGCTTCCAGTACCCCTAAATTAGTCCCAGTGGTGGCATGTGCAAGCACCTGCAACAACCATCTAAAATTAAGTACCTGAGAGACACAGGTCTATAGAGATCTTAGAGTTAGGAGGAGATGGGTTTACCCATCCACCATCATTCTGCTTTTTCGCTCCGATATGTGGAGCTCCATACAAGGCACTGCAGCCGTGGGAAGCGACAGCTTCCCAAGGTGATTAACAAGAGTGTAAAAGCGAATTCAAAATCTGGAATTTATGGTATGAAATCCGGATTCATAGTAGATATTCTCAATGTAAGCTAAATATGACATTTAAATGGCAAAGACAATATTTATTTGAAAGCCAAAGAATGCATTTAATCTATCTGAGGATATATTTGTAGGAAAAAGGGAATGCTCTGAAGAGTGGTATGTGTTTGCTAATAGCTCCAGAGTAGCACTAATTAAAAACAAACCTCTCAAGTTTCATTTTATTCATCTGGAGAGAGGAGATGATGGGCCGGGGCCCAATTCACAAAACTTTTTCACTGAGTATAAGTGTCTTACTCCCGAAAATTAAGGTGCAAGAGACACTTAAGCTGAGAGTATCACACAATCATGCACAAAATAGGATTTGTGAACTTGGCTCACGGTCACTAATGGTTATAGTGCTAATACTGTGTTCTTGTTAAGGTGTATGTAACTTCCTTTTTTTGAATTAGGCTTCATTGTGAAAGGGGAAATAGTGAAATGCACTATAGCCCTAGCATAATTTCCACTAACTGAAGTAAAAAGCCTTATGGCTTATTCTTAAAATCTAAATTCTAGCATACCAATAATGAAAAACAAACTCCTTCCTTAGAATATTTAAAAAACACTTGGGTTAGTTGAATGCACCATTCAGGACACATGGGCCAAATGCTGGTGGAATGTATATAACAGTACTCTAAATCAAGAAGCCAAAAAAAACAGTACATTGAAAGGTTGATACAACTCCTTCCAGTGTTGGCAAAATCAATGGTCACATTGACCCTAAATATCACGTGTAATACTCATATATACCAAGTGGTCACTTTAATCAGTCTCATAAAGTTAAATATTTTTTTTTGTTTTTTTTTTGAAAACCTTTATTTATCTTATACATAGTACACAGCGTCTGCCTACAACCACTACGGGCCGGCCGCTATGACAATCCACAACATTCCAGGTCGTCTTACTAGTCGGAGAAGCTAAAAATAAAAGCGCCACGGTGTATTAGCAGCAGACATAAGAAGAATAACGTAGGTTTCATTTTATAAATTTAAAGAGGTGTCATACATTCAGACCAGACAACCGAAAGGGCGAGCCATACGATATAATATCAACTAAAGGAGCAGCAATAGTTAGGATTTGTGCGTTGAACATTGCAGGCAGGATACATAAACACTACACTTCATTCCGCGCCAATCAGTGCCCACCCAGTCAATATATCACTGCAGGATTTATTTGCGAACTTAACCACTATATAGCAGGACGTGAGAGGGCACATTCTTACAGCAGGAAGAAAGGATCCAGTGTCATACAATAAAGCGAGTTTTACGTGGAACAAGCCATGTAGGAGGATACAGGCCCTCTAAGAAATATAATCGGGAAGTGAAAACAGAATATGCGAGCATTCAATGGCTGTGTACTAATATCAACACCGTACACACAAAATCCAATAAACAGTGCAAACAACATAATCACAGAGTGCTAAATCCTACCCAAAAGGAACACCACCCGACCCCCCGTCTGATCTAAAATATACGAAAAAATGAAAAATTGAAAAAGGAAAAATAAATAAAAGAAATAGAGAAGGAGAAACACAATCGTGCAAGATGGGCGCCACCCCGGGCCAGGCATCCCGCAGCTAATAATACAGAAGAAAGTAGAGAGCTGGCGAGAAGAAGGGTATGGCAGTCGCGACGGAGCATCGAAACAGATAAAAGTGGCATAGCGACAGACCCCAACCCACTCATGCCAGAGAAGCGAGGACAGAAGCGGCACTGCTATAAAGGGATAGAAAAGGGCCATAGAACCAAAAAAAACATCTGAAAGACCCCGCCCACCCGTCCCACCCCGCACCCCTGCAGAAGGCTACGGCCTACCTTCCCAACAGCGTGCCTGTCGCCCTAATCCGAAACCCGAAATATAGTAAAGAAAGAAAGTAGAATAAGGAGACAAAAAGAAGGAGGAAAGGGAATATAAAACAGAAATAAGATGTGAGGGAGGAGCCAGAGGATATGAACAAACACACTCGGCTACGACCCCCCCCCCCGACCAGCAAATGACTAATTATCAAAGCAATGCTACACCATTCACATACAGCAAAAACCCGCAGGGGGGGCGAGGGGGGGAAATTTTAACGTTTCACAATGTCGAGAGTACAAGCATCAGTGCAACGAACAGGTAAACCAGCAGTCTATCAGTGTCTTGCAACTCACCCCCAGCCCTTCCTAATCACGAAGCCAACCCAATAAAGGATAACAAGGAGCGGACCCCCCAGCACAGAATAATTGGAGTGTTGACCAGGGTTACGGCAATGATGTAGAGTAGGGAGAGCCACCACACCAATGGAATACAAAAAGTCAAAGAAGCAAGTCAATTGTAGCAGCAACAGAAAGGGCAAGCAAAAGCAAGCCGGAGTCCAGTTTCGCAGTTCGACAATGCAAAGATACCCCACCAGGACAAAAGCTCGAATCCATCGAAGCGGGAGCAAACAGCGGTCCACCATAGTTCCCAATTGTCCGGGAAGGAGCAGATCTCGGCGTCGCGTGCAAGTCCTCGAAGTCCGGGCAGTGAGAAAGCGGAGGTTCAAAAGCCACCGGCCCATCAAGCGGCCGAAGAACAGCGACAGCAACTCCTGGCGCAGCCGAAGGGGGCAAAGCAATGGAGGCATCAGGACGATAGGGGTGCAAGAAAGAGCGACGACCCAAAATGGCGGCGGGCCGCATGGGGTCGGTAGAAGCACCGGGGGCCAAGACAGCGTACAAGAACATCAAGGCGTCCAGGACATCTCCGAGCGTGGGCGCTCGAGCACACGCCCAGGCCTCCGCGCAATCCGGCCAGCAAGGTTCGTCGGTGCAGAGCGGATCACTCCCCACGTTGTTGGTAGCCATTTTGTGAGTTTCGCCGCCCCGCACTCCACCGCGGGCCCCCAAACAGTTCCCAAATGTAGGACTTTACAGACCTCCGGAGGCTCCCAACCACGGCCCCACCGGCACAGAACGGGCCGGCGCTCAATGGGGGGGGGGCCCCCTCCGAACAGTGGCGGGCCCACAAGCGAGAGCAAGGCGCGGAGTCCAGGGCTGCCGGACAGAACAAAGGCGAAGGGACCCCTTCACACAGTCAGCCCCCGACACATCTCGTCCCCCTCCAGCCGCACGGACCACAAATCGGGGCCGGTTCAGGATCGCCGGGGCATACACACAACGGCTCCCACCAGTGGCTCACTCTCGCGGCCGGGGCTGGCAATCTCAGCACCGCCGGTCGGGTCCCACAGGCGAGGTCCCGGTCTCGAGCGCCCGGAGGCCCCAATCCCACCGAGGGCACAGCTGCGGACCCACAGTACGCAGGAGCGTCCGGACCAGACGGTGAGTAAGAGTGGGTCGCCAAAATCCAACATCTGTAGTGAAGTATCGTCGCAGTACAGGATATATTGCAGGATATTCGAGGTTGGCCGGAGGGCCGACGGAGCCGAGCTAAAAGGCGGCCATTACGCTCGCGAGCTAGGCTCCTCCTCGTAAGTTAAATATTTTTAAAACATTTGTGGTTTTGCAGTTGGTGTAAAGTGAGAAATGTTCTTTATGCTCTTATGAAGGTAATACACACATGCGATAACTAGTTATTCAAGTCAACAACATTTCGATCCTCTAAAAAATATGTGATGATCATCATCAGCATTCTTAAAGTTAATGAGCCCGAGATACAGGACTGAAAGCAATGAAAAATTGAGATCCAGGTCGCTGCAGAGGCATCTCGCATTGTGTGGGTCACTGAGTACATTTACAGATATTTTAATTATGTGTTATTAATTGTAAAAGTATAAAAATGCCAGCATTTGTAAGATATTTTTAGAAATCAACAATGATTTTATTGGTGATACATGTCATAATCACGTAATAGAAAAATAAACAAGATTATCCCAACATTCAATATAAAATTGGTTGATATATGTGGATATCACATTTACTGTTCTAAACCCCTTCCAACATTTATTGTAGATCTTGCATCTGTTTGAGACATTGATTTTTTAGTATTCAAACTCAAATCTCACTTACATGTGGAAATCTAGAGAGATTTAGGGGGTGGAGCTCAAATTTGCCCTCTTACTTGATTCCTAATATTATTGGGGAAAATGCATATATTTGTAGTGTTCCGATTTACTATTCTAACTCCAACACTACGTGTATGAGGAAATGTCCTCATAATAGGAAAGGAAGCTTTAATATTCTGACTTTATTTCAACTTTCATTGAAAGAAGGGCATATATTTAGGGGATGTATTTAAATCCAATTCCACTTACATTGGGTACATGCCATGCCAAATAACTAGGGAATAGAATTTACTATTCTACATATAATCATACTTTTTGTGTAAAATGCATATTAATGTAGAAGTCAGATTTACTAGTCTAACCCAAGTTCCACTTTCATTTTGCAAAAGACATATATTTGTGGGGATCAAATATACTGTTCTAACTCCTAAAACGCTTTCATATGTGGAAAGTGCATATCATTTGGGAGATTAGATTTTATATTCCAACTCCAATTCCACTTATTTTTGGGAACCAGCATATTTGTATATATTAGAAGGGGTGTTTGCTTTTATAACTGCAATACCACTTTCATTTTGCAAAGAGCAAATAATGGGGAAGGTTAGATTTACTGTTCCTACTCCAATCAATTTACTTTGGGGAAATGGTGCATAATGAGTACATAATGGGTGAGTCAAAATTATTATTTTAACTCCAATACCCCATTCTTTCAGGAAAAAACCTAAGGGGGAAATGAAGAGTTGGGGTCAGATTTACTTATTTTAACTCCATTCCCAAAGTCAATGGAGGAAGTATTTAGTTTTGGGGAAATCAGATATATTATTGTAGCTGCTATCCTACACCCATTAGTTAAAATATATATTTTTGGGCATATCAAATTAAAAATTCTCAATCCAACTATATGCTAATTGAGAATTGTATAGTTTGGGAGGAACAAGTTTAATATTGTTAATCTGTTTTCACACTCTTTGGGGATAGTATTTTTATTTGGGGTACATCGGATTAACCCCTTCGGTGCTCATGACGGAACGGTTCCGTCATGAGCCCGTTGGCTCATTAGAACCTTCAGCACAGCGCGAGAATTTGCGCGTGCTGAAAAGGTTAAACATCCAACCTCTAAACTTACACACAATATAGAAAGTATACATTTAATATTAGAATGTAAAACATGATTACAGAAATATATGTAATAAATGTATAAATTACTTTAATTTATTAATTAATTTATCAATTATTTTAAATATAAAATAATAAGTACTTTGGGCCCGATTACCTGAAACTTCGGTCGAAGGCTTTCTGACTCCCATCATCGGTTTCAATTCCGACCAGCTGATTATGTATCAGCCATTCGGAATTGAAACCGGCCAGTCATTCTGGCTGGATTCTGATAGGCTCAAGGGCCTTTACGCCCTTGGGATTGCAATGCGTGATTTCTGGCATGGATTCCATGGCTGGCTGTCCGACATGGAAACCATGTCGCAAAGCGTGTTTGGGGGCCCCCAGCAGTGTGCGACTTCCGGTTAGGGTACCTTAACTAACTGTCCATTTTAAACACATATATTTTTACAAATTGTAAGCAAGTTCCTACCCTACTTCCTTTGATTTCAAATAATAAATTAAAAAACAAATGCGCACAAAGTATTTAATAAATAAATTAATACATTTTGAAATCTTTATTTTGTAAACCTCTTTTAAAAAAAGCTTCCTACCCTATCCTTAACTAACCTAGTTTCCCATTACATTTAGGGCTTGACTAAGAGTTTTGTGGTAATGCGACATCTATCGAAAAAGCATCAGAATTACCACCTCTAAGTTGGCAGTCCGACCGCCCTATTATGATGCATGCACTCCCATAGAAGAAAGACCGCTGCAGTACCACCACCACTAAATCCCATTCACGTTTGTGGTGGTATAGGCCAATGCATCTGTCGGGGAACAGACCGACAGTTGCATCACCTGCCCAATCTCGATGTGCCTTTCCGCCGACGTGACTGTGGCGGTTAAGCCTCCACATCTGAGATGGCTGAATGGAAAGCATATAAGGCACAAACTCACCTTTACACACACCTTAAGTCCCGTACTGCCACGGAGCTGCCTCTCAATGTCCTGCCGCTGCTGCTTGATGTTGTCCAACACTGTCTTGGACGCAACCGACAGTAAGCCATATACCTGCCCATTCCCATTGAATCCTCAGCAAATAGTTGGTCCGGCATGAACAGGCAAAGGTGCATGGGTCCCTGACCCAAACATGTCATGTGGGTCCCTGTTCCCAATAAACCAGAATGTATGATCAAGGGCTCTTTGGGCCGGTCACTGACACTGCACATGCCCTTGTCACCAATTTGAACATGTGTACAAAATTAAGAATCAGGGACACTGCACCTCCCTATCAATATCCCAGCTATTCATCTCCATGACACCCTCACATTTACCACTTGCTCAGTCCTGTTGTCATATCAAATAGACTTCTGTATGGATGTGTCATGAAGCTTAAACACACCCTTTGCTAAATATCTGTATTAGACTCTCACACATCGCCCTCATCAAAAGGTAAATGCGATGTCAATGGGATGTTAAATAATCAGTGTCAGAAGTATACAAAGGTCACAATGTAAACACTCTCTGCAGAATAGGTTTGCCTCTACCTGGGGGACCCCTGAAAGGCTGGGCCCTCTGGCCCCAGTCCACTTAGCATATACCTCTAGACTTCTGTGTGCACAGAACCTGTGGCTTGAAGTATATCAGGTACAAACAATAGCATAACCAAGTGCCATGCATAGGTGGGGAATGTATACATGCAAGACAGGAAAGCAAACACAGCAGTAACATAATTTGTCACACACATATATTAAGTAGGTGTAGGCTAATCACACTAAAAAGGACACATGCCCACAATAAAGTGCAAAAAGATCTGACTATTCATCATATGTGTGGGTAAACAAATAACTAGCTTGCATACATTAAACACATATCCAATCTACTTCATAGTGAGAACTGCAAGCTAAATGATGTTCACATTGCCGAAGACAAGAAGAAATACTTACCATATGATGTCCCACCCAATGCAATGTCAGCCCCATTTGGAATTCATCACACATATCCATCCTTGGAACAGTTACCCTTCTCCTGTGTAACTACATTACTGGTTACAGTGTCCGATTATACAAATCCCTTCAACTAGATCAGCAATTTGGGTAAAAAAGACACAGCTGTGGTTACACATCACAAAGTATACAATAACATCAAATAGTCAGAAAAGTAAAAACAGGACTAATGTGTTCTAAACCACACAAAGGTTTTATTGCTCCAAAATAAAATATGGAGTTAACCAAAGGCCAATGGCCAGTCCATGTACATAGTTGGTGGGCCTGCACATTGCTGTGCCTCTAAACCTGCCCTTCATGCACTGCCAGGGAGCCTCCTCTCAAAGCAATGGGGCATCAACTGGGCATATCAGGCACCTCCATGATCTTATTTGGGAGGGGGACTTTGGGTTTGGAAGGGGTATCCTTGGATTGTGAAGGTGGGACTTTGGAAGAGGAAGGGGTGGACTGACATTTAGGAGGGGTGTTTGGAGGCGGAAAGAGTGGATGGGTCAGGAATAGGAGTGAATTTTGATCTGTAGTACCTGGATCAAAGGAGACAGACCCCCTCATAAGGGACTGGGCACGCCCAGCTGCCTAGGGAGCAACTGAGTGGATGGAGCTGCAACGTGGGGTGGCGGACAAGGAAGATGGTGGCAGATGTCCTGTGGGGTCTGCCACCACCCGGGAGTATCCACTAGAGGATGACTCTGATGACTCAGATCAACTGGAGCTTGCCTACTCCGTGGCACTCCACTCACCATCTTGGACATTGGTTCCCTTTGTGTCGGAAGTACCAGAAGCACTGTGGCCAGCTGCTTCCCCGCCGATGTTGACCCTATTTCCTTCATTTGCCTAAGATGATGCAGGATTGTAAATAGAAATCAGTTTATTGCTTCTGTGGTAACACACCTGACCATGAGATGTTAACAATAAACATTTCAAAGGTGCACAGATTACACTAGCTCCAAGGTTCAAAACATTGGCTCCAACTTTAGCCTGAACACATGAATGCATGGTACAGAACCTGTAAATAGTTGCTCACAGTGATGTCATGACCCCACACAGCTACAAGACCACGAGTGATGTTTACTCCACATCATTCAGATGTATCTGCTGGTATTGGTCCCCACCTTCTATGCTTTAGCTCATTTGGATGATTAGTGAACAAATGGCCACAGCAAAATTGTCACTTTACCCTAAGGACATCCCCATTTCATCTTTGGACTGCCGAACCACTCCATTCATACTTATCATTTGCCAAAGACAATTTGCCATTCAAGGCTCATGTGTCACAGTGACTATCTATAACATCAACATGTAGTGTACGTTTGTTCCCAGGGTGTTTGCATATTACAGTACCTATCATGTCGTTCATAGCGTCACCATTTGGACATTCCCATTGAAGTATGAGTAAGGAATCAGGGTATGTGTCACACACTCACCAATGTGTACACGGTCCTGGCTGTATTAAAACATTGGGTGTTTAAGTTACACAATTAACTCACTAAATAATCTAAGTAGCCTACACACACATATGTCTGATTGACTCAGACATCAACCTAAGAATGCAATTACATCATGTAGAACACAGAATTGCACAATGACACAACTACAGGAACAGGTTCACAGGCCAACATGTAGGCCCTATTACTGACTGCACTAGTGATGTAGGAACACATATTATTGTACATACCCCACTTACCAATGGGAAGTGTTGGCCAGTACTGAATCAAAGGTGCACGTCATACTATATCACATATGATAGGCCTACCATCACATGACACACGTTAGTGAGTGAGCATCACTCCTTCCACAATGTAGACAATTGGTCTGTTGGGGCCAATGGTCATCTGGGCTATTCAACAACATGAGATGAATCATCACTTGAGTCAGCCAAGTCTGGTCACGGCTGTGTAGCAGGTTGATATAGATAATAAAGCAAACACAAGGAGATGATGGACGGAGCACTGAAACTTTTCAGACACTCATCCCCAGTTACAGATCTGGGTTTAATCCATCATTGTTCTTTAGCTCACTTCGCCACCTCAGTTCAGACCCAGCCATATGCAAATCAGTCCTTCCTTATGGTAACAGTCAAGGCCGAACTGCCAAACCTGGTCTTCCCTGGACTGGAGACAAGTATCCTGGGACCGGATTCAACCCAGATCTGTGACTGGGGGTGAGTGTCTGAAAAGTGTCAGCGCTCCGTCCATCATCACCTTGTGTTTGCTTTGATTTCCCTTAGTTGTCATGGTGTGCCCAGACGTGGGTCCCTTGCTAACTTTGCTATTGGATTCAAGCTCGCCTGGCTGATGAGGGGTGTTACCCTAAAACCGGTCCCAGGATGCTTGTTTCCGGTCAAGGGAAGACCTGACGTGGCAGTTCGGGCTGGACTGTTCCCATGAGGCACAGAGTGCTGACATCATGACAGCCTATTGCTTTCTAGATGGATTAAAGATGGTATTTGAAAACTCGTTTTTTTGAGACATTGTTGTAAACCCGAGCTAAACATTCTGTACATGCAAAATATATTTTCTTACACAATCAGACATTGTAGAATTGTTAAGTTCAGATGGGAATACTGTTGTATTTATTCCTCTTCATGTATTTCCCATTTTCTATCTTCCTTTCCATCCTTCATTGGTACCTTCCTCTCTCCTTTCTTTTCCTTCTCCCCCCTCCTCATTTCCCCACGTTTGGTACAACCCTACTGTTGGCTGAGAGGCTATCTTAGAATGTTGGTGAGAGAACCTGGCTCTGGCTAGAGCAGCTGCTGGATGTGGAACTGTGGAGGTGGAATAAAGACGTTTCTTACCTGTACCTGGCGTCTTCATCTTTGTAACAATGACGACGAGTTGACTGCGCAAGGGAGCAGCATCCACCTCCTTCCCTTCTGTGTACATCCACAAATCCAGTGCTGCAAATTTGCGTCGAATTACCTTGCGGCCCACAAGGTCAGGTACTTTTCAACCATTTGTGTGACACTCCAAACAAATTTAATCAGGCAACCGGAGATCCAGACTCTTCCTCGCTCCGTATATTATTGGGATTTACCTCAGTTGTGGAATCAGTCTCTGAAGGCATCTCTTTGGTGCTTTATTTAAAATGGAACACTGAGGACTGTGTTTACACATTTCATCTCAGCGGCTGATGTGAGGCGCTTCTTTCGAGCAGCTGATCTGTCCTTGACAACAATCTGTCCCTGACTTCACAGGGCTTGGGAGCTGACTTACTATCCTTATGCAGCCGTATATTTCAGACTTCGCCTTGGGGCACATTCAACGCTCGTTCTACAGTCTCGCCCTATAGAGATTGCGGGCGGATTTCTCTCTGTCTCGTTCTACGCTCATTTACGTGTGCTCTTCATACTTGTTGGGTCTGCCCTCCAATCGCCTCGCCTACTGCCACACCTCCGATATTTGCTGCCAGTGTGGTTCCTTCTGACACTGCAACTTTGGAGGCGTGTCGTGTCAACGAGGGTGTGTGTTCGGCCCAGTACACACCCTCCCCTCATCAGAGAGCTGGAATCAAGCAAGGAACTGAGAACAACCTCCTTAATCCACAAACGGAAGCACTATGCCAACCACTGAGATATTTTGCACCTTGTATTGTTTAAAATGGCCTGCACTCATACTGTTTAGAATCACTGACTAAATATCGAAGGTCAAAAAATTGACCTACAAAAATATCGGAACAAAAATATCGATGTCAAGAATATCAACATCCTATCTACAACAAGGTAAGTACAAAAATATTGGAAAAAAATATCGATGTCAAAAATATCATTATAAAAAATATTGTTTTATTTTTAGTTAATAAAAATATGTCAAATAAACTAAATAATACTTATAAATATAATAAACATAGTTATAAATATATGATAATGTTTAAAATGAATAACTAATATATATAATATAATAAAACATTAATTAAACATATACATATAATATATAATATATATACTTAATTAATAATCAGTTTTAATAATTATTTTAATAACTTATAAATTATTAAAAAATATTATAATTACAAATACACCAATACACACAAAACAATAACATAAATAACAATTACATAATTATTTTTAAATTAATTATTTACTAGAATAGTTATATAATACAAAAAATATAAAATAGCAGAGGGAATAAAACTACTAATGCAACTCCCCAAAAAACAACAGTAAGGAGAATTTTGGATAGTGTAGGGCTTAAAATTACTATTCCAACTCCAGATAGTGGAACAGTAGGGAAAGTGTTGGATAGCGTAGGGGTAAAAATTACTATTCCCACTCCAGAAAGTGCAACAGTAGGGAAAGTGTTGGATAGCGTAGTGGTAAAAATTACTATTCCAATTCCAGAAAGTGCAAAAGCAGGGAAAGTGTTGGATAGCGTACGGGTAAACATTAGTATTCCAACTCCAAAGAGTGCAATAGTAGGGAAAGTGTTGGATAGCGTAGGGGTAAAAATTACTATTCCAACTCCAGAGAATGCAATAGTAGGGAAATTGTTGGATAGCGTAGGGGTAAAAATTACTATTCCAACTACAGAGAGTGCAACAATAGGGAAAGTGTTGGAAAGTGTAGGGGTTAAAATTCTTATTCCAACTCCAGAGAGTGGAACAGTAGGGAAAGTGTTGGATAGCGTAGAAGTTAAAAACAACATACTTATAAATAATTAAAATATTTTAAAATTATTAATGAATTAATTATTAAATAACTTTAAACTATTTACAAATACCAACAAATAATTAAAAACATAATTACCAATGATTAATTAATTAATAATACATACCAATAAATAATAAATATTAATATTAATTAACAATTAATAAATATTGAAATAATTAAAACATGTAATAACAAAAACATATTAATTATTAAAAAGTAATTACCAATTAACAAATATTGAACAATTTCATAATGTTGTATACCAAAGAATAGTAATTGTAATTATTAAACATTAATTACCCATTAAAATTACTTATTCATTTATTCTTTAAAATATCAATAAATAATATTTAATAATATTGAACTACCAATTATTGATTAAACAACAATACATTACGTTTTATACCCAACAAATATACTTTTAAATAATTACCAATTAATAATTAATGTGCAAGAAATTAATTATCAATACCCAACAATTAATTTAATAATTACTTAATTAAATTTCAAGTACTTTCAACACAATTCCCCTATAAACACACAACACACTCCAATAATAAAAAATCCACTTAACATAATTATCCATTAATCAATTAATAACAATTAATTACCAATTAATAAAAATGTATTACCAATTAATAATTAATTAACAATAATATTCTATATTTTTCTGTAAGTATTATCTAGTACCTAGAAAACTTTTACTGAAACCTCTATTGAAGACCTGGGGTTTGCGGTCTTGTAAAGACGCTTTTGACCGCTTACAACAACTGGAGAATAGGGACGTCATTCGAATTATGGAAAAGTTTTTGAAATTGCTGCTAAAATTTAGGAACTCTTTATGATGTGATATATGAATTTGTATATTTAGTGATTCCTTTTAGAACCTATTTTAATATGGTTTTTTTTATGGAAAATGTTAACTCATCTGTTTCTTGTGAAGTTATGTTTTTCTTTTGGCATTTTCTTTTATGTCCTATATCTGGTTTTTAAAATATAAAATTGATTAATGTAATGTATGCTTTTATGATATCCTTGTGATGATCGAATAAAGCTTATTTGATTTGATTTGATTTGATTAACAATAATATAATTATCAATACCAAATAATAAAAATAAATTATTACTTAATTACATTTAAATTACTTCTCACCTTATTCCCCTAGAAATCCACAACCTGCTACAGAACTTAAACACAATTTTTTTTTCAAATTTATTCATAATTCCTAAAAATGAATAATTAATTTAGTATAATTAAATTACTTCCCACCTATTCCCCTATAAACCCACAACATGCTACAGTACTAAAACACAAAATTAACTTAAAAAAACATTATTAACATATAAAAATTGTATACATATATTTTAAAACTAGTAGTACACAACGAAAAACATATCACACATACATATTAAATAATTAATAAAATACATGACAATGATACAAATATCGATATTAGTAACACTGATATATTTGATATTGATATTACTAACTTCGATATTACTTACATCGATATTAGTAACATCGATATATTTGATATCAATATTACTAACTTGGATATTAAAAACATCGATATTACTTACCTTAGGGTCGATATTCTGTCCATCGATATTCTTAACATCGATATTCTGTCCCATCGAAATTAAAACATTGATATTATTGTAGGTCGATATTTTAACCCTTTCTATGCTGATGACGGAACCGCTCCGTCATCAGCTGCAGTGGCGCTGTGCTGATGACGGAGCGGTTCCGTCATGGCCCGGCCGCCGCGCCTGCGCGGCGCGGATTACGCGCCTGCGCTGGGCGTTCTATTGAGCGGGCGGGGCCATGACGGAACTGCTCGGTCATGAGCACAGCCCAACCGTGGCTGATGACGGAGCGGTTCCGTCACCAGCATGCGGCCGCCCCGCCCCCTTAGCGCTGCGGCGAAATAGCCGCCGCTGCGATGCGGTTAATTTCGATATTTTGGCAACTCACCTACGGTTTCACGGTGACAGGCACACCTCTGATATATCCTAAGCAGCCTGATATTTTCAAGACAACCTTTTCTGTTCAGTCTGCATTGCTAGTATTTCATGGACAGCCTTATACGTCTGCTGAGGAAAATCCACTGCGAGCCTTGTGTCTACATCTATTTTAACCTGATACACCTTCTGTGTTTTTCAGTGACAGGCACACTTCCTCTATCCTCTTTAATGAAGGTTACTGCAAGCCTGTCACCAATACTTCAGTGACAGGCACACTTCTCATGTGATTATTTTCCTTTTCACAGGTTGTTGAATTTAATATTGATCTTATCACCTCATGCTTCACAGTGACACGCTCACTTCGTCACATTCCTGTTCTCTGCTGCCACATGTTCTTAACGGGTCGTACCTGCCTTTAAAAAAGTTACATTCTCACCTGTTCACGCGGTGGCACGCACACCCAAGCGTGTGCCACATCTGCAACAGTAGTCACATATTCCTAAGCACCTCTCATGCCAGATCTGCCTCCCCCACATTATTAACCATATTCCTCTACATTTTTATTGTCATTTACATTTCCTTTAGCAGTTCCTATTATGGCTGCAGGAATGGCTCAACCTCCACCATTTTAAAATGAGTATGGTGAACCAAATAGCCCTTGGAAGGAATGGGTGAACATTTTTTAATCGTATTTAATAGCAATTAGAGGGAAAAAGTTTGGCCCAATAAGGAAGCAGCACATTGTACTACATAATCTGGGTATTCATGGCAGAAAGATTTTTGAAACGTAACCAGACATACAACAAGGTTCCAATTTAGCAGATGAAGAAGTA
The DNA here is from genome assembly GCF_964261635.1 of Lissotriton helveticus. Lineage (NCBI taxonomy): Eukaryota > Metazoa > Chordata > Amphibia > Caudata > Salamandridae > Lissotriton > Lissotriton helveticus. The sequence continues at coordinate 407,305,977 of NC_136063.1, read as the reverse complement.
GATCTTTACAACCTGGCACTACTTAAGTTGAAGTTACAGTTTGGTGACAAGGTAAACATCGTACTTGAATGACGTAAGTTTTCTTAGCAGGGTCCAAGGGAAGCAAGAGAGTGTTTCTAACTATGTTGATGTGCTAAGGGGTTTGAGCGAACTGTGTGAATTTGGGGATCTTAAGGATGCACTTATTAGAGATCAAGTCATTAGGTGTACTAACAACCCCAGAATTCAAGAGAAACTATTACAGAAACAACCCAATCTTCACGATGCTATCGAAATAGCAAACTCAATAGAACACACATCGTTATGCATAAAGGAAATGAAAACACCTATTAATAATGAGCAAGAGTCAGAAATTGCCGATTTATCTGTAGAAGATACAGTTTGCAAAGTGAAAGACAAGAGTCCTGACCAGTAACACACTAACGAAACTAATAGACTTAAATGATATCGATGTTGAGGTAGCAACCACTTCTCTAATCACCCTAATTGTCAAGCCAGAACCTCGATTTGAAAGGGCACTTAGCTAGGGTGTGCCACAGTACCTCCAGTAAACTATCTTGTGTTAATGACACACCTGAGAACAAAATGCAGAGTGTGAAGAAAATTATTTTTCAGATTCATGATTGCAATGGGGTAAATCAGATTAAGTAGCCACAATTTTAAAGACTTGTGCCTACCTGCTCAGTGAACAACGCTTAGCGCCCAGGAACCAGCGCTTATTTATTCTTTGGCTGCCCCTTCGCCTGCTATCACGACCCAGACCGCCTCCGCTGATCGCCCCCTCCTTGCCTCGCGTGGGGAGTGGGACGGGCGGCCATCACACCTTGGGCGGGTCTGGGCTGGGCGTGCAGTCCTCTGGCTCCTCCCCCCCCTGGCAAACTGCTTAAAGGGCTTACAGCTGATCACCTGCACTGACTGCAGATCTCCCGAGGCTTCGCCGGGAGCAACGGTGTTCTTTTTATTCCTCCTGTTGACATTTTAAAGACTTGTGCCTACCTGCTCAGTGCACAACGCTTAGCGCCCAGGAACCAGCGCTTAGTTATTCTTTGGCTGCCCCTTCGCCTGCTATCACGACCCAGACCGCCAGACCGCCTCCGCTGATCGCCCCCTCCTTGCCTCGCGTGGGGAGTGGGACGGGCGGCCATCACACCTTGGGCGGGTCTGGGCTGGGCGTGCAGTCCTCTGGCTCCTCCCCCCCTGGCAAACTGCTTAAAGGGCTTACAGCTGATCACCTGCACTGACTGCAGATCTCCCGAGGCTTCGCCGGGAGCAACAGTGTTCTTTTTATTCCTCCTGTTGACATTTTAAAGACTTGTGCCTACCTGCTCAGTGCACAACGCTTAGCGCCCAGGAACCAGCGCTTAGTTATTCTTTGGCTGCCCCTTCGCCTGCTATCACGATTCAGACCGCCAGACCGCCTCCGCTGATCGCCCCCTCCTTGCCTCGCGTGGGGAGTGGGACGGGCGGCCATCAAACCTTGGGCGGGTCTGGGCTGGGCGTGCAGTCCTCTGGCTCCTCCCCCCCTGGCAAACTGCTTAAAGGGCTTACAGCTGATCACCTGCACTGACTGCAGATCTCCCGAGGCTTCGCCGGGAGCAACGGTGTTCTTTTTATTCCTCCTGTTGACATTTTAAAGACTTGTGCCTACCTGCTCAGTGCACTACGCTTAGCGCCCAGGAACCAGCGCTTAGTTATTCTTTGGCTGCCCCTTCGCCTGCTATCACGATTCAGACCGCCAGACCGCCTCCGCTGATCGCCCCCTCCTTGCCTCGCGTGGGGAGTGGGACGGGCGGCCATCACACCTTGGGCAGGTCTGGGCTGGGCGTGCAGTCCTCTGGCTCCTCCACCCCCTGCCACGCCCCATTCGAAACTCCCCTCACATGTGTCCCTATATAATCACTTCCCCTTACCGACGGCGCAGCGGGCGCGGCGAAGGTGCGCCGAAGTTGCGCCTAAGTTAAGCCCGTCTGCGCCCGTCCGCGGCCGACCGGGGCTAGGGGCACATCACCCTGCCCATAGTATTTCCTACACTTCTTCCCAACTTCACAGACTACAGGGTCCGGGAGTTCTATCTCCCTCGACACACTCACGTATATCCCTGTTTGATTTATCCTCTGCTTCTCACTGCTCTTGTTCATTAGCCTCTCTCATCCCTGCTCCTTCCCCCAAAGAGGATGCCATCGCAGTTCCAGTTAAAACCCTCAAGGCTTATTATTTGAATACCAGATCGGCGGTGGCTCATTCACATGAACTATCAGTGCTGTTAGATCTCCACGCACCGGATCTTCTCCTCTTAACCGAGACATGGTTCTGTGACGACTCTCTACCTACTTTGCTAGCCACTCTGCCCGCCCCTTACTACGCGCTTCGAGCGGATCGTGCATCTGGCAGAACGGGGGGTGGCGTAGCAGTCATTGCTCGCGCTGATCTTCCATTTCAACTGCTCTCTCTCCCCGACATCGCCACCACTGAGTATCTTGCCATCCGCACCACGTCTATATCCCCCCTCTCACCTGTGTTCTCATTTATCGTCCTCCCCAGTCACCTCTATGCTTTCTCCCTGATTTCCAGGAGGTGCTAGCCACCCTCTCTGTTAATAACTCTTCTGTGTTACTACTGGGCGATTTCAACTTCTGGCCCTCTGACCCAGCAGAGTGTTTATCTTCAAGAGAGTTCTCAGACACACTTTTATCTCTCAATTTTGTTTCCCATGGATCCTCCCCTACTCACGTCAAGGGGCATATCTTGGACCAGATTTGGTCCTTGAACTGCCCTGTTGACTCCCTCTCTATTTTTCCCTGCACTTGGTCTGATCACCACTTCATTTCTTTCGCTCTCCCTATTAGTTCTACACCTAGGGTCCCCCTTCCTAAAAATGTCTGGGTCCGCTCGTGGAGCAGAGTGGACCCGGCGAACTTGTCTGTCCTTTTAAGTGCTTCCTACCCTGCCTTACACGGTCTTTCCACCTTGGCTCAGGCCAACATCATTGAACAATGGCTCTCCTTAGCCAGTGAGTCCATTGCCCCTTTGAAGCGATTGACCTCCAAGCGGGAGAAAGATGCCAATTTGTGGTTTACCGAAGACCTTAAAACCATCAAATTATCGGTACGCCGTGCTGAGAGGGCCTGGAGGAGAAACTATTGTCCCACCCTAAGAGCTGACTTCACTACTCTATTAGTCCAATATAAGAATGCTATCTTGGTCGCTAAAACAGCCTATTTCTCCTCCAAGATCCTCACAGCCGAGAACCAATCAAAGGAAATCTTCTCGATTGTTCAGAACCTAGCCTTTTCAGATCGCACCTCCCTCAAGCCCTTCCCCTCCCAGGCCCTCTGTCACTCTTTGAATAGTTTTTTCATAGATAAAATCGCCGCTATCAAAGCCAACATCCCTTCACCTTCCCCGTTTTTTGTTGACCCTCAGTGCCCTCCTCCGCAAGGACAACTAAATTTTCTCCCCCTCTTGACCAAGGAATCCTTTACATCATTAATTCCCCTCGTAAAATCTGGCTCTCCCCTTGATACCTGTCCCGCTCACATACTTCGTCACATTTACACCTCTTGTCCCGATCCTCCCCTTCACTTTCTTAACAGCTCCCTTTCTCAGGAGGTTGTCCCCTACCCTCTGAAGTCAGCTATTATTTTACCTATTTTAAAGAAGCCTGGCGCGGACCCTTCCATCCCAGCCAACTATCGCCCTATTTCTCTCCTACCATTTTTGGCCACGGTGCTCGAGCGCCATGTCACCAGGTCTCTGAGCACCTTTGTGGAAGAGAATGGGGTATTGGCTTCCCGTCAGGCTGGCTTTTACCCCGCACACTCTACGGAGTCCGTAGTCCTTTCGGTCCTTGACAACCTCTGGGAGGGGAGGGATACCAATCAATCCCAGGCATTGGTCCTCCTCGATCTCTCTGCCGCCTTTGACACGGTGGATCATACCATCTTACTTTCCCGTGTCGCGGCGGCGGGGATCGGAGGCACGGCCCTGGTATGGTTATCCTCCTTCCTGAGGGACCGCACCCAGGCAGTTCACCTGGGTGACTTCTCTGCGGACTTCCGGAAGGTCCAGTGCGGGGTCCCCCAAGGTTCCTCCCTTTCACCTCTTCTGTTCAATCTTTACATTTCTCCCCTCATTTTTTCTTTAGAACAAATGGAGGTCTCCGTATATAACTATGCGGATGACCTCCAACTTGTTTTCAACCTATCTTCTTCTCCTGCTTCTATTTCTAATTTCCAGTCTATTATGATTTTTATCCGGGACTGGATGGATTTCAACCACCTGAAACTCAACCCCGATAAGACCGAGTTGGTGTTGACGGGTGGTTGCTCCAGTCCCTGGTCTTCACTTTTTTTGGCCCCCTTCCCTTGGTCTCCCTCCGGTCCCCTCTACCTTTGTCAAGACCCTAGGTATTAAACTCAACTCTCACCTTACCCTTCACTCCCAGGTTAGTTCTGTGGTTTCTTCTTCCTTTCTTTCTCTCCGTACCATCCGCAAGGTCTCTCGATTTTTCACCTTCGAGGCCTTGAAGCTGATCGTCCTTGCGATGGTCATCTCCCGCCTGGATTATGGCAACGCCCTATATGCAGGTATACCTGCATATAGTCTCAGGCGGTTGCAGATGATTCAAAACCAGGCGGCTCGGTTGGTCTTTAACCTTCCCAAATCCTCACATGTCACTCCCCTCCTGAAAACTTTACATTGGCTCCCGGTCCGGGAACGTGTCCAATTCAAGCTTGCGACTATCACCTACCTGGCTCGACTGGGCACGGCCCCTGCTTTCATTTCCTCGGAGATTATCCCTTACCTTCCAGCCAGGGAGCTCCGATCTTCTTCCCAATTTCTGCTGACAGTCCCCCGGTTTCGCCGGAAAAAGTGGGGGGGGTTCAAAATTTGCGACCCTTGCCCCAGCTCTCTGGAATTCATTACCCTTAGAGCTCAGATCCCTAACTCCATATTCCCAGTTCCGAAAGAAACTTAAAACCTATCTTTTCAGCAAAATCTTTATTTAGTCTCCGGTCACCTGTCCTCCTCCCTTTGTCCCTTGTGGAGATCTGCCAGTTACAGCGCCATGAAACCGCTGGTGAAAGAGCGCTTTATAAAACTTTTTAAACTCAAACTCAATGTGAAATTGATTTAAATGGGAATATGATAAAGATGTTTGCAGACTCATGCTCACCGTTTACATTGCCTAACATTTCTGACTTCAAGAACATGAACATTTATGAGGAGGATGAAGAACTGGTTGCAGACATTTACCCTAGTAGCTATACCAGGGACTCAATCCCTATAAGAGCGATGATAATTTCTTGCATCTCTTTCAAAGACCGTTCCACCACAGGCAAGGTTTACATTGTTGAAGAAGGGTCAAATCTCCTTGGGTGGCATCACCAGAAGGAACTTGGTATCACTCTAGACCCCAACTACTCAGAACAAGTGCTTGTCATAGACCAGGATGCCTCAGGAAAAGAGATTTGTAGTCAGTTCCCTAAAGTGTTTTCTAGCAAATTAGGGCACATCAAACACTTCCAGCACCGCATTAAGTTGAAACAGAATGCAAGACCAAAGGTACACAAAACCAGACCCATACCACACCTCCTGTGGGAACCACTGAAACAGGAGTTAAACAAGTTATAGAATTCAGGCATCATCCAACCTGTCGACTGTTCCGAATGGGTTGCCCCCATTTTCATTGCTAGGAAGGCACAGGGGGATGACATCAGGCTCTGCATTGATCTTAGCGATCTAAATGACAGCATACTTATAGAGAGACACCCTTTGCCCTGCATACACAAAATCCTTAGCACTATGGGTGAGGCTACATGCTTTAATGTCCTGGACCTCTCTTTGGCAAACCACAAGGTGGAGTTACACCCCGACTCAAGGGAACTCACTGCATTCACTACCCCCCTAGGCACATTCATGTTCAGTAGGATGCCATTTGGTTTGGCCTCAGCGGCCACTGTATTTGGGAAAATAATGCAGCACATTCTAGAGGACATACCTAAGACCTTATGCTTCCAGGATGATGTCTTAATTTATTGTGCCACCACGGAGGAACATAATAAGTATCTCTTTCAAGTCCTTTCCAAATTTAAAGATGCAGAAAAATGCCTAATAGGTGTAGCTACAGTCGATTATCTCAGGCACACTATTACAAAGCATGGTTTAAAACCCATAATGTGCCTTGTAGAAGCAGTGAAGAATGCTCCTGCTCCCACCAATAAACAAAAACGTTTGTCTTTCTTAGGCCTAGCTGAATACATGGCTAAATATGTCACATATTTTGCAGATTTGACTAGCGAATTCAGAAATCTTACCAAAAGCCACGTTCAATTCAATTGGCAAGAGGAACACCAAGTAAGTTTTGAGAAAGTAAAATCTGCAATACTCTCCACTCCATATCTGTGCATTGTTGACCCAAGTAGAAAGAACATACTCACTACTGATGGCAGCAATAAAGGAGTTGGTGCCACTCAATCACAGAACATTGATGGCAAGGAGCGTATTGTGGCATTTGCCTCACGCACCCTTAGCAATTCAGAAACAAATGGCTCTGTACTTGAGAAAGAGGTATTCTTGTGCTTCTGGGCCTTCAAGCACTTCAAATTCTATTTATGGGGCATCACATTTACGGTGCAAACTGATCACAAGCCCCTCATTTTTATGTTCAACTCTAAAGGAACTTTCAACAGCACCCCAATGGTGGCAAGATGGGTGTTGGGTCAAGAAGGATTCTGTTTCAAAGTTGAGTATGTTACAGGAGAACACAACTTAGCTGCCGACTTCCTTTCAAGAGCACCCCTTAATGTGGAACAACAATTTGATACCACAGAGTACCCAATCTTGGAAATCCACTCGTCCACCATTAGCCCTGCTGAATGGTCTGCTTGCCAAAGCCAAGATGACATCGTGACTCAATTGAAAAACTACACGTTACATAGGTGGCCAGACCCGCTCAATAATGTCAACCGAGAAATTGGAAACGTTTGGGAGGTCAGACACGAAATTAATCTACACCAAGACTGCGTTTGGAGAAACGACAAGATAATACCACCGGCAGGATTGAGGGACAAAATCATTGACTTAGTTCATGAAGGCCATCTTGGGCGTAGTTTGACCAAGTCCAGACTCAGAGAACGCTATTGGTTTCCTGCCATGGACTCCTTGGTGGAAAGCAAAGTAAAGAACTGCAACGCATGCGCAAATAGTGATAAATTAAAGGTTACACAAAAAGCACCATTGTCTCCTGTATCCATCCCGTGAAAAACATGGGACAAACTAGCCCTTGGTATCATAGGACCCATCAACAAAAGGGAAGTCACAAAACGATTTGTATTTGTACTAACAGATTACCAATCTTACTGGGTAGTCGTCAGGATGGTGAACCAAACAATACAGAAACACTCCTACATTTCTTAAGAGACACGTTCGCATTCGAAGGCATCACCTCAAGTATAGTAACAGACAATGGGGTGCAGTTTGCTTCAGCCGCCATGACATAATTCCTGTCCAACTTGGGAATCACTCAATGAAAGACATCTCTTTACTGTCCCAGGGCCAACGGCCTGGTTGAGAGGGTCAACCGAATGATCATAGAGCACATCCAACTTGCATGCCTCAACCAGTTGCCAGTTGAAAGAGTCCTAAAAGACATGTTGTGGGACTTCCATATAACACCAAACCAAGTCACTGGCACCTCTCCATTTTCGTCCATGAAAGGGAGAAAACCTGGTTTTCCCTAATTGGATTGGTGGGGGTGAAGCCATGGAGCATGATGTGAGAATAAGAAATAAAAAAGTTGTTGCACATCAAACCAAATCTAAACGTTACTATGACAACAAACATGGAACAAAAGAATTGAAGGTGGCGGTTGGAGACTGGGTCTCAGTAAAAAAGCTCACACGCAGTGGGGATGTGAATCCAAATTCTTTGATCCAATGAAAATTGTGGAAGTAAAATAGAACACTGTCACCCTCGAGAATGGTCAAAGCTGGAGGAGCATGGATAGATTGTCAAGATCCCCTGCTCCAGACTTGGCTCTAGCAGGCTCCTCCAGCTCAACTAACTCCATAATTAACTTTCCGCAACTCCGCAAGGAGGCAAAATAAGTCCATGTTATTCTCTAAAGACTTATATTTATTTATTACACCTTGTATGGGGGGGGTTCAAGTTTGCTTTCTTGTCTCCTCTTCGTTAAGGGGAAGATGTGTTGTATTTATTCCTCTTTGTGTATTTCCCCTTTTCTATCTTCCTTTATATCCTTCATTGGTACCTTCCTTTCTCCTTCCTTCTCCCTCTTTTCCCCCTCCTCATTTCCCCACGTTTGGTACAACCCTACTGTTGGCAGAGAGGCTATCTTAGAATGTTGAAGAGAGAACCTGGCTCTGGCTAGAGCAGCTGCTGTATGTGGAACTGTGGAGGTGGGATAAAGATGTTTCTTACCTGTACCTGGGGTCTTCATCTTTGTACCAAGTACCTATATGGTGTTCACGATTTGAAACATACTACAGCAGTCAATGAGTTCCAGGCTAGTGCATTTATTTGAGTGAACAAGGAGAAATAAACATAGTGAAAAACTAAAACAGGGAAACTAAAAAGTGGTAGAGTCAATCATGGGGAATGAAACCATAGTTGTAGATGCCAAATTATTTGGAGTGCAATGTCCAAGATACTGCTGCCATCAGAAAGGGCAGTGCGTCAGGAAATAGTCCACAAAGTGAATGTGTGTCACACACTGGGGGAAATTAGGGCTGATGTTTCTTGGTGGTGGTGGTATTGGTCTTGTCATCCGAACAGACTGGGAAAATTGCGTGGACATCGTGGCTTGCCAGTGCAGGGAGGGATTCACAGGTGAAGGCCCTGGGGTGTCTTCTATGGGTTCTTCTTCTGGCAGGACCTCCCTTCCTGTGGCTGCAGCAGATGTTGAGGGGCCTGATGGTAGGGAACCACAAAAAGAAGGGGATGGTGGGGAAAAGCCCTGGCCAGAGTTGTGTCAATGTCCAGCAGCACCCTAATGAATGAATCTGTGCTGGTGTTGTGGTTTGCCAGCGACCTGATTTCGGTGAGTATCTGGTCCATCTTGTCTTGGGACTGATGGTATGCTTCCAAGATATGGTCAATGTTAGATTGGGTTTTAGTGGCCCCAGGGGACTCGCTCCACCGGCTCACAAATACCTTCCTACGAACCCAGCCACCATGAACCTGTGCCCTTTGCACTAGTTGCCTCACCCCACTGGATCCTGGCTATTCTGTTGCAGGGATGGTACAGTGATATCATCAGCCAGGACTGGAGTGCAAATGATGGGAGACACTATGGCAGGGGGAACTACTGGCAGCTGAGTTCCATCTGGAAAGGGAAGGTGTTGTGGGCCTAGTGACACTCACTGTTGCTGTGTTCCCAGCCTGACTAGATGGACTAGCGCTGTCGTCCACATCAAAATGTCTAGGACTGTTCTCATCACTGTCAGCCAGCTCCTGGGTTACAGCGTGGGTCTCTTCGGTGGCACAACTATGGCCACATGCTGTGGCCGATAGGCCTGTTGGGAAATGGGGAACACAGCTTTTGACACAGTCAGTAAAACCTAGAAGGACAAAAGTAATAGGTAGATATTATTGTGTTGATAGATTTCAGTGGTAATGCACATTTTAAGCAGACATTTTCAGATTCCTTACACATGTACTGCTGATATGCAGCTCATTCCATGTCCTGAGCTGTAGCCAGTTAGATTAGTAAGTATACATGACATCTATAAACCATTTTATCCAACATAGTGGAGATGAGACATGTGAATGTAACCATTCCAAGGCCCAGCTAAGTACAAAACAGGAGATGACACAACTTGGTTGTGTCTTTGCCACTAGTGATCATGTGTGCAGTGCAGAGTTAAAGGGTCACCTGCCACTTAAAATATTTTGATTTGGGTTCATGGCGTTCTATTTTGGGCAAACACACTTGTTGTGGGGTCACTCATGCCATCAATTTGTTTCATTTTCTGAGACCACAGCTACATACAGGACAGTATAGTGACATGTCCCTGAGAAGAGCATTTGATGTAGATTGGTCACATCATGAGAATTAAAGACCAGTTGTTATTTGTGCGAGGCATGTAACAATCTGCAAAAGCACATTTTCAACTTGTTTTGGGTAACTGAAACAGGGCATCATGGTAGTTGTAGTAATTTCTAACCCAACCTGACAACACTATCTAGCTAGTTAGTGTGACATACCTGTTGACATTATGCTTTCAGTAGTGGCGGCCATTACTAAGCACCGGTTGTGGGGCAGGGTAGCAGATCTGGGGAATACAACAAATAAAATTAAACAGACTTACATGGGTGCCTCCCAAAATCCCCTGTCCAATCACCATGCTGCCTTACGCAGCGTTGTGATTGGTCTGAGTGCCATGGATCGGCGCTCAGACAGTGGCTTGGAGGCTTTGCATGTTCTTCACCAGGCTGTGTAATGCAGCCTGGTGGGGAAGATGCAAAGTGCGCATGCCGGTTGGGCAGGCCAAACTGTCATGCCCACTTTATAGTGTGGTTTACACTCCACCCCTGCCCCCTGCACTGGCCAGCCCGGCCCACCCGCCTGCACCCGAGCAGGAAGGGAAACTAAAACGATAATAATGCTAGTTATTATCGTTTTAGTTTGCCTTTTTACACTGCTCACAGAGCAGTGGGGCGACGCTGCTCCGCCTTAGCGGAAGAGCTGCCGCTTGCTGTCGGTATGGCCCATACCTTTACATTGGGGCAGAGAAGATGTGTCAGATGATATTATATTTTATGCAACACTTACAGACATCATCCTGTCATGTGCTATGGAGTGGAGATTGATGCAACAAACCCTATATGTGATACTAAACATTCACTCAGACATTTTCACATTTCTGATGCTGATACTTTGCTGATTGGATGTTAGGGAAATATGTGGAAATCACACTGTTAAGAGCTAATATGTGAAGAAACAGGAAATTTAGGTTTCATGTGAGTTTGTAAAGTGTCACCAGACTCTGCTCCTCCAGGTATTCCATGCAAGCTGTCAGTGTGTTGGATTGCCAAGACCTTCTTCTTCCATAGGAACAAGTATAAGGGTATGCTGGTAGGAGCACCACCAGTCCTCTGAGCTTCCAGGTGTTGCTTGGAGGTCAGGTAACACACCTTCAACCTCAGGTCGTTCCAGCTCTTACTAATTTCCCCCTGTGTGCGTGGTACGGTAACAACAACATTCACTTTGCGGATTATTCTGACCCACATTTGCCTTTCTGAGTAATAGGAGTATTTTGGACTTGAAGTCCAAACAGATGTTCCTCTACTCTAATGATTTCCTCCACCATGACTGACAACTCTTGCTCAGAAAACCATGGATTTGTGGTTCTGTGCATTATCAAAAAATGAAGGCTTTAACAACACAACAACTAAGTACACCCAGAAGAAAAAGTAAAAGAGCAGGAAAAGTGTGTGGAGAGTGACACGTATTGGAAAACAACCCAGCCTATCTTCTTTGTCCTAGAGTTGCCTCACAAATGCTCTGGCACTGTGGGGTGGCAAAGGATCATGGACTGAAATGGGTGTGTTTTATAGTGTGTTCTAAAGGTGTCTCCAATTGGCCAATTGACACCAGGTGTGTTGCGTTTGTGGCCAACCAACGCCTACTGTTCAGTTGCTTTGCTGAAAGTGAACAGCGATGGTTTCCCACCGCCGGGGAACTGCCGCAGGGGGCCAGCCAGTACTAATGATTTTTTTAAATTTGCTTGATGTCAATACGTCACCCTAACGCCATTGACATACTAGTCGCCAGTATTGCAGCCCACCGCATCGCTGGTGGGTAGCACTGTGTTGTGGCAGTCAGCCGCTCAACCTCTATGCTTTGTAATAGGGCAGGTGGAACACCACCAAATCAGCGGTGTGTTTTGGACTGTTGCCGGGTCAGTTTGGCGTTGAGACTAGCATAATCGTAATCAGCCCTTAATCTTTATTTAGCTAATACATTAAATCAGAAAATAGTAACAATATTTAATAAATGTAAACAATTATATTTTTATTTCTTTTTATATATATATTTTAAAAGCCTTTTTATAAAAATTCTGTTCACTTTCTTCTCCTGCAAACTCTTTAACCCATTGCATTTTATCTCAGTTTAATATAAAATTGCATTTAATAAATAAAAAATCAGTAAATGTATTTTAAACATATACATTTTAAAAAGAAACTTCCCCATTCCATTCTCCTCCAAAACTATCAACTCAATAAACTTTGCATACATATTTTCAAAAACACAAACTTCAAATAAGGGCCCTATAACGACTTTGGAGGTGTTCCTGTAGGACTGCCACCGCGGCTGTTCCAGGAAGACTGCTAAGGCTGTGGTGAAATTGCCATCTGGATTCCGCATTGAATTCAGGGTGGGCGGCGTGGCGTGGTGTCACGGCAGGGGGTATGTCAATCTCTCTGTCTGTCTACCACAGTGTTGGCACAATGTGTGGGTACTTATTGTTGAGATCCTGTGACTTGCCTTCTGTGTAGATCTGTAAGCTATGGAATTGATGTGCGTCCTGCTGTCCATTGCAGGAGTTATGAGTGAAATAAAGTGCCTCTAGGAAAGTGTGCATGACTAGGAACCCCAACACTCAGTCTGTACGTAAGAGGACAGGACATGTGAGCAGCAGCACAGGCAGGGACCTTCAAAAAACACACTTGCTCCTAACATAGTTTATGGAATTTACAAACCACACATTTATACCAACCGATGCTAAGTGCTAGAAAAATAACGCTATACAGTGTGTAACCCACAACAAATAGTTATTATTACACTAGCCGGAGTAAAATCAGATTAGATGCACAGTTATTTGTGCACAGTACTTTAGACTCTACATGTACTTGCAACACTTCAGTATGTCCCTGAACTGGAGACTGGCTGAAACGATGTGCACTATCTCAGAATTCTCCCAATATAATTTCCCCCAGAGTGCATTCTGAAAATGTATACTGAGCCATAGGGTGATTTGCTCATTGGTGATCGATGGTGCTGGCAGTTTATATCGGAAAAGCCATCAGCATGACAGGTTGAATTTATTGTTTGATGAAAGCTTCAAGTAACACTGACCACACTGGTGCTTGGCTGGCAAACAGGAAATGCCGTATCACAGTTGGATATGGTAAACATTGTACCAGTGGAATGTTGGATGGTGACCAAAGAGTTGTAGACAGACTGACAAAATGAGAATAGGCCTTACTCTGTTGGAAGATAATCATAGTCTATACAGCAGCGCTCCGTGCTGATATGTGCCGTGGGGCGGGGGGGATGTCGGCAGACGATGGAATAGGATATATTCTGTCTGCTGTCGACTTCCCCCTCCTCCCGCCCCGGCTCACCGCACTTATCTTCATGGACCGCCACTGAGTCTATAAACTTCACAGACCAGCTAGCCTGCATCGAGAGTCTGAAACTTTTGGAACATCATCCTCTGTCCTCAACAGTCCAAAGAAAATTAAGAGTCCTCCCACACCCAATTTAAAAAAATATGTTTTTGGGAAAGGTCCTACTCTTCAGCCTCCTTCCATGGGTGGATGGCATATCGTTCCCTGGTATATTCACCTCCTCCTTCGACTTCTTCTACAGCACACATGGTCCCCTAAATCAGGGTTGTAAAAATGATGAAAAGGTTAGCTTGATGCCGCAATCCACAGCTCTTGGAGGGGAAGGATAGCGAGGATTAGCGAGGTTTGTACGACACCCATCCATAAAAGAGCAAGCCCATTGCTATTCGCAAATTATTTTAAATATTTTTTATGTTAACTATTCATGTAAATGAATTGAATGTGCTTATTTTAAAAGTGGAACAAAATATAAATTGCTACACCACTATTAACGTAATATTTCAGTTAAATATTTGATGAATCTACATGTATTAAATTGAATTAAATGACATTTTCTGAACTTTAAATAAAAAAATGTATTCCTCATAAAGTAAAATATTTTTTTTACTCTGCAATAATAATTCTTAAATGTGTTGCTCAAAATTATTAAGAAGTAATTGTATTATATTTTAATAAAAATGAATGTTACACTAATTTAGAAATTCTAAAAAGTCTGTTAAAAATAATGTATAATTAAATAATACATATTTGTTTTTAGATTATTCAACATTAATGTATATTTATTTATATTTTTAACTATTTTAAATACGTTAGTTTAATTTAACATTACTTCCTATGAGGTTTGACCATGTGTAGTGCTGGACTTACTATTCTTTCTTTTTGGCAGTAGTAACTTACATTTGTAAATGTTATCCCAACCCCTTTTTCAGGGGGTGGAGGCATGTAAGACTGCACTTTTAGGTAATGTTACCCTCAGATTTTGTGAATATCCAAAAGTAGTAAATGTAATAAAAAATGTAAGAGCAAATTGCACATCTAAATTACTCACAAGTGTAAGTTACCTTCATGAAGAGCCCCGTGTATATGTCAGATGTGTCGATAGTACATTCTGGACCCATCAGGCGTGCAGAGTTTGTGTTGTTCAGAGCATTGATGCTCTATTTTCTAAGCGAGATGGGATCTAAAATGTAGGCCTTCTGCTCTACCTCAGAGCACTGTGTGTAAGCACTTTAAGCCCAATGGCAGGCCCTGCATTATACTTACAAAGTTATTAACAGTGCAAGGAATCCAACCAGGCTTCTTCAGTGTCCATCACACTGTGAGTGCGTTACATGGCCTTCCACGAGGTAAGAAATGGACTCAGAATCATCAGGAGAGATGGCAGCAGTTTTACTCATTGTGAGTGACACACACACTTCAACGTCGAATTGTGCGGTCAATCAGAGCAGGGTACATTTCACACCTGGTTAGTAGGACCAGAACCTGAAATATAAAAGTGACTCTGTTTAGGGCACTACTAAGCGAGTAACACCTTTTGGGGTCTGCCTCTGCAGAGGCTGTAAAAAGCTCTGCTACCTCAGGGGGCACCAACCTCTTCAGTTTACTGGACAAGCTGATTTGCACCCTTCCTTCAACAGGCTCTAGTGACATTCTGGTGTTATTTTGTTTGGTTTATAATTATTCAGACCTCTTTAATGATGTCAAATCTTCTATCATGATGTCAAAGGCTGTGTGACATCACTTCTTGTTATGTCATCAGAGATCCAAATTAGCTCTCATTCAAATATTCAAAACCTGGGAGCTTTGTTGGAGGGAGGCAAGCAGGAAGGTACACTGACATTTAACGATCCGTACATAAACTCCCCATAAAGTGCTTAATCCTATGTCCTTTCAAACCTTCCATTCCCACCAGAGCGAGGGATGGCACTGCAGAATTGTTTCTCTGTGGAGAACACAGGCAGTACTATGAGCTAACACTCTTGCTTGAATGCCCTCCGATCTAATATTTAGGCTAGAAGGTAACGTCAACGTAAAAACGTCATGTCCTGGTTCACTTTAGTTTCAGGCGAGCAGTTGCAAGTGAGATCAAGAAGGCTCACTTTGAGCCTAATTATGACTACGGAGGTCCGATGGACCGACTCGCAGTGGCTGTGCGAGCACAGCTGCACCAGATCTCCAACTGCCCTATTACAAGTTGGGCAGTCGGACGACCATGGGACCGCCGCAACCACCATGGGATCAGAGATCTCTGGTGGTGTTGCAACGGTCTTGAGGCTGCAATATGCTTTGCGGTGCCACTGCGGCAGTGCCAAACATATTACGAGTTTCCTCTCCACCATAGTTATCATGGCAATGAGCCCGTTATGAAAACTCTGACAGAGAGAAAACAAAGGGGGTTCTACAGGCTGCACTAGTCCATGCCATGCAGGAACTGCCTTTGACACACCCATTGTGGTGCCTTTTTCATAGGCACTGCCATGGGACCGCCAAAGAACCACCCCCCAGAGACTAAAAATGGTGTAATCTGGGAGGCAGTGTCAGTACGGCTTTGGCGGTCTTGGTACGGCGGCCCGCTCCAAGACCGCCAAAGTCGTAATTAGGCTCTAACACAAAAACAAAACCAGCATGGGCAGGTTTCTAGAGGAAGGAGATTTAAATATCTGGGCCATGCATTCTTCCTTTGTCAATGTGCCCCTCCCATTCTCCAGTCGAAACACCGCCAATTACATTTTTGGGTCTTCCTGCTGTTTTGCAGTAGTGAGTTTATAAAACCAACTTCTGATGAATTACATACATACACGTGAAAAATCTAGAAACTCGCAGCTCCCTTAGTTTAAAGTAGTTAAAATGCTGGCAATTGGATACATTTGGGAAGTTTAATTTGCATGCAAGCCTGCTAGAGCAGACCTCAGTGATACAAGACAACAGAAATGCACAGGTGCGGTAGCATTGTAACAGCTGCCGAGACAGTATGACTGACTGTTGAAGGTAAATATTTGGACTCATCAAAGGGATCTCAAAAGAAAGAAGTGAATAATAAACGTCCACGTGCTTCAGGTGCCTAATGCGCATTTATTTGTTTTAGGTTTCTGTTGTTGTTGTTCTGAGGTGTTTGGTAATACAGAGTTAACTGCTTAGAAAGCTTTGATTAAACTGGCGGTTTCTATTTTCCTGCATACCTGTTTCAGGATGCACTTGTTTTCTGTTTCATTCGAAATGGGAACATTCAACTAAACCCCTGCAGGAAATGAACCTATGAAGGTCCTCTTCTATACTCCGAATCAGGAGCTCCTTCTCCTAGTCCTAACGAATGAGACGCGGCCCTGCTGGCCAGCACCCTCTCACTCCCAGTAATACACAGGGTAATCCTTCTTCTCTTATCTTGACTACTCTTACAGCCCCTCCCTGTCCTCTGGCGTAACAAGCCTCAACAAACCAGTTTCATCAGTGTCATGTCGGAGGAAGGTCAGGTCCTGGGCTGGGACTAGGAGCACCTGGTTCACAGTAAACATCTGTTTCACCTCTAACCTATAATGTGCCATGAAAATAGTAGGAGGTGGACCAAGTGACTGCCCTACAAATGTCCTAAAGAGAAACACCAACTGACTCTGCACAGGATGGGGATACTGCCCTGGTAGACCTCTCTTGCAGACCTTCTGGGACACCACATCCTGATGAAACATTCGCCTGAATGATGGCTCCTTTTACCCATCTTCTCGCAATAGCTACCGTCTTTTCTTTATTTTCTGACCCATGGACTGCAGATAAGGCATTGGAAGAGCGAAACTCGTTCATCCTGGTGAAATAGACCATCCAATTCCTCTTCATGTCCAATGACTTGGGAACCTTCAAGTCTGCCTCCTTCAGCTGCAATTGGCAGGACAATTTCCTGTGAACAGTGAAACTGCTTCTCGACCATAGGTCTGAACTTGGGATCTGATCTCGACACTGTTCTATCTGGAAGGAATTCTAGTTATGGCTAATTATTAACCAATGCACCTAACTTCCCCAATTGGTTTGGTTGGCTGGCAGAGACCCAATCAATATCTGCAGGCTCCAATGGTTTAAATGGTTTTTCCTGTAAACCTTTAAGAGTCACAGATAAATCCCACGTAGCAGTGGGAAAATGGACTACTAGTCTTTTCAACTTAAAACTTTTCAAAAGCTTGAATAACCATGACAGTGTTAGCTCTCCGCATTCTTTAACCATTGTCCACTGTGCTGCCAGCTTCAAAGGGGATAAATCTAACTCAGAACCATCACTTAAAAAATAAAAAATAAGGAATTCCTTACAAGACCCTGCATCCACTCCCTTCTTCTGGGACCAACTGTCTTAAATCTTCCAGTGCATATCATACACTACAAGAGTTGAAAGCTTCCTACAGGCCTGGATAGCAATAAGTACCTACTTTGAACATTCTAAGCTCTATGGAAGTTACTATTTAACCTCCAGGCCATGAGATGCAAGTCTTCAACTGTGCTAGCAGCGAAGATGGAGACTGAAGAGATGATGGTTGAAGGAGGAGCTGGAGATGTTCCCCCCTCTGGTACCTGGTTGAGCACCTGCAACCAAGGCCACCTGAGCCAAAAAAGAATCACCAGAATTATGTGTATTTGCTCTCTCTGACCCTCCTGCAAACCCTCAGAATGAGTGGTATTGGGGGAAATACAAAAATGATCCCTTTTGGCCAATGAGATTACAGTATGGGCCTAAATTAGATCTTGACGGATGGGTTACTCCGTTACAATGGTGAAGGGTATCCTGTCCACCAAAATATAAATCCCATAGGATACAATGGTATTTATATTTCAGCAGACAGGATATCTGTCACCGTTGTGACAGAGTAACCCATACGCCAAGATCTAAATCAGGCCCTTAGTCTCCTGCCCTTGCATTCTGAAGCCACGTCTCCGAACAAAAATGAGGTAGAAGGGAAGTAGTCGCAGATGCAAATATATCCATCTAAGGCTTGCCGGACTCCTTCACTATAAACTGAAAAACCTCCCTGTTCAGATGCAATGCTACTGAGGTTGGCAGATTGTGGTTCAATTAGCCCGCCTAAACCTTCTCCCCCCCTGGAACGTACATCGCTCTCAAATCTAAGAGGTGACCATCCATGTACATATGAACATCTCCATGGCTCCCTTTGCCAACTCTCTGTTCCTCCTTCCCCCGTCTGTTCAGCTACACTTTCGCCACTTGGTTGTTGGTCCTTACCAAGATTCAATGTCTTCCCTATGTGGGGAGCAAAGTCTGAAGGGCATAACATACAGCCAAAATATCCTTCCAGTTTGAGCAGTTTATTTTTTCTGTCTCCTGCCACTGTCCCTTTACTTTTAACCCTTCAAGAGTGGCCTCCCAACCGCTCGCACTTGCGTTGCATGTTATGATTCTTGCACTTAGGTAATGAAACTGAAACACCTTCCTCAGGTCCCACACATCCAGCCACCACGGTAAGTAACCCATTAGCTCCATTGACACATGAATCAGTGCACTGAACTGTGTCATAGAGGACTAGTTGTCGAACAGTTGATAACCATTGGTTTATCAACTTTGTGAATACCCTTGGAGACAAAGACAGTCCGAACGGGAGGGCTTTGAGTTGAAAATATTATCCTGAACTGCAAACCACAGAATTTGCTGGCTTTCTTCACTTATTGCGACATAGACATAAGTGGTTTGCAAATTCAAGGTTACTAAAAAGTCTTATTTCTACAGAATCCGAATTACCATCTGAAGCTTATGCACTCTGAATGGTGTGCATTGCACAACGTTGTTCCTTGTTTTGGAACCAGGAAAATGATTGAATCCACACTAGAACCTTCGGAGTCTGGGGCTGGCACTATGGCCTCTTTCTGAAACTTTGTCTGTACTCCTTGCTTTTTTATTGGATCCTTTGGCACAGGAATGCCCCGAAAATATCTTTGGGGTTGAATTGAAAACTATGCAATGCCCCTCTCTTAGTACCTCCAATACTCATTGGCATGATACCGCTCACACTCATTCTGGATAAAATTCCCTTAGTCAGGCATCTACTGCTTTGCCAGTCTTTGAATTTACCATTCTGTATTGTGACTGCGGTTGGGATTTTGAGAAGAGCGCAGTCCATTCGCTCGGTTTTGCTGTGAAAGGGACTTTCCGTTTTCCCACAAAGTATGCCCTGGTTTTCTGTGAAAAAATGATTTCTTTGCCAGACGACTCCAAAAGGGAAATACATATTCATTTCTTCTGCTGATTGTTAACCATCTTATCGTGTTGGAGATCAAATCATTTGTCACCCAGAAAAGGAAGGTGATGCATCAAAGCTCTTTGTGACTTCCAACTTCTGAAGTTTAAGCCTCAACACCCTTCTACTGGATATCAAAGCCCCGGATGGCATTGACGTTGCCCACAAGGAATCAAAAACAGCGGCAAAAATTGTGCAAGAAATTTCCTTTTCCACAATACCAGTCAGATCTTTACTTTCTTGCCAACAGTGAAAGAGCAACTGAAAGTCATTTAACAACACTTATCTTCCTCTTCAAAGCAACTGGGAGAGAAGACTCATCCAAAGCTAAAATGAAGGGGAATGTCATACTGGCCAAGTTGGTGTTAACCCTCGACACATGGGGAGAGTTCACTTCAGTTGCTTCAGTGGATTTCTCTTTGTCAAGTACCTCGGAAACTAAGAGTTGTCCAAGTTTTCCACTCTTTCCGCACCATAGCTTTCTTCACCTCATGGAATGGTAGCGCTTCTGCTTGAGGAGCCGTGCACTGGTTGGAGAAGTCCACCCCCTCTTGTTGAAGCTTTTCCTGAAACTTCAACATTTATCATGTGGTTCATTCAATGCAGTATTCACCTTTATTTGTTATTCTATTCTATTCTATTTAAAAGATTTGTAGAGTGCGACAGCTACCCCAGCCAAGAGGCATCCTGGCGCTTACAGCACCCTACCCACCAGCAGCAACTCCGACTTGCTGGCTTTCAGCTGGAGGCAGTTAGCTGTCATCCACCTGGCAACTACAGCAAGATCGCCTTGAAACTTAGAGGCGTCGTGCTTAATGTTGCTGGAGAGGGCTACCACCAGCTGAGTGTCGTCGGCGTAGGAGACCACAGTCATTCCTCTGCTCTTGGCGATTGCCGCCAAAGGTTGTACATACAAATTGAAGAGCAGAGGGCTCAGAGAAGAACCCTGTGGCACCCTGTGCTTGATGGGGAAGGCAAACGAAGAGAAAGGGGGAGCAATCACCTGATAAGTCCTATCAGAGAGAAATGATGATATCCACTTCAAGGCAAGGCCACCGATGCCAGCCTCTTCCAGATGGCGCAACAGGATTGCATGGGACACAGTGTTGAATGCGGCACTGAGATCCAAGAGGATCAGTGCCGATGTCTGTCCTGCGTCAAACGCTGTCCAGAGATGCTCTGTCACCGTCAAAAGCGCCAACTAGGTGCTATTGCCGGGGCGAAAGCCATTTTGCGAGGGATCTTGAATATTATTGAGGGTCAAGTGGTCTGAGAGAATGGAGTTAATATAAGCCTCCTTGATCCTGGCAGGCCATGAAAGCAATGAGATTGGCCTGAAGTTCTCTGTTTTTTAAGTCCAATGAGGGTTTTTTGAGCAATGGTATCACCCTAGCTTGTTTCCATGCTGTGGACACAACAGCTAAGCTGAGCGATTTGTTGATCACTTGATCTAGGAGAGGAAAAATAGTTACTAAAATTTTCCTAAAATGATCCGATTTCAGTGTGTCGGCCGGTGAGCCTGACTTTATTTTAGCGCAGAGGGCAAGTAGACTGTCCTCCTGAATCTGAGGGAAAGCCTCTAAGGTGGAGATCATGCCATTGTTGGGTATCTCAGGGCAGCCGGTATGACTTGTGGGAAAACATTTATAAATGTCTTCTACCTTTTTAAAAAAGAACAAGGCAAGCTCCTCGCATTGCCTGTTCGTGGTAATCAGTGGTCCAACGGCCCCCTTCTGAGTTTTAAGACCTGAAACAATAGAGAAGCTACTCTTAGCGGGATTGGTGCTGTTGCTAATTTCTTTAGCGTAAAATGCAGCACGCTCAGTATGGATAGCCTTATGATAAATCTTTACAGCATCCCAATATCACTTCTTTATCAGAGGCTCCAACTCTGTTCTCGTAATACAGACCTCGGAGTGCTTCAACAGAAGGTTCCTGATTATAGTTTTTCCCAGCACTTATTCTAGGCTCCATTACCACCTGCAGAGACTATTCCATCCATATGGCTAACACGGACTTACTCTGTACTCTGTATGCCACCCAGCCCTAGTAAGGCGGTTCCTTATGAAGGAACAATAACTAGACAATTAGTTAACTTACTATAAACAGGAGCCTACTTTAGGACGTCCCTCCATTCCTTTCATGTTTTTTAGCAAGCAGCCATGCTGCTCAGATGGAGATTGTAAAATGTAACTTATGCCCTTTGTTTTAGAGCAAATACTTTATTGTGAAAAAGAGCTTGAAAACATAACCTTCAGAGACAAGAGTCTAAGACCTTGCCAATAGGCCGCAAATTACTCTTTGTCCATCTCATTACAGTGTTACCCCGCTGTTAACTGTCTCTATTGCCCCCAACCCCGTGCATCATCCTAGGCTCGTATCTTACAGTGAGGGACAGTTGTGGACTTGGAACTGACCACTGCGGCTCGCAAGCTGCCACGGAGGCCGCCGTCTCACCATTCCTGGCCCCAGCCTAGCACGTGTGACAAGCTTCATACTGCTGGAGAAGTGCTCCCAGCCGCACTGGCCACACAAACATAAAAATTCAAATAATACATTCACTGGGGAATATTCACAAGGGGAAATCACCCCAGAACATCACTTTTAGTGATGTTCTGGTGGCGATATCCCCTTCTCCTTTTTTACAAAGCGGCGTAAAGCCACTTAACGTGGCATGCCGCCCTGTAAAGGAGGCCCGTTTTCACGCTTCACTTAGCGTGAAAGGGGCATGCAATGAGTGTTGCAGCTGCCATCCCGCCTCAACACCTGAAGATTTTTAATGCTGCCCCATATTTACAAGGCTGGGGCAGCTCCAAAAACTAAGACCAGGCAATACCTGGTCTTAGACTAGCGATACGAGGAGACATTTTTAATTTCTCCTCTAATTTTGCTCTTCACATGTGTGCTACATTCTGCAGCACACATAGAAACAGCAAATCGCCTTTAAAGATAGTTTATGTGGAGGAAGGTGTCCCTTCCTGCATGTCAACAACAATCGCTCCTGTAGCACAGGCAACCTTGCAACATGGCGCAAGGGTGCCTGCGCTGGTGCTAAGCAGCTTTTTTAGCAGTAGGGGAAACACTGGGGTGCCCGTGTTTTTGTAAATACGTCTCATCCCAGCATTTAAAAAATGCAGGAGTGCCTCCTTACCAATTTTGGAGTAACACCGCGCTCTGACATTTTATTGTAAATATCATCCACAGGTTCTTACCATAGTGGTAAGTGTAAAATCGCCAGGACGCCTACACACTCACCGAGCAGAAATTGCTGGGTGGCAGGGAGGAGCTTTAAGGGTAGTCAAGAAAAGAATAGAAGGACTAACCACTATATTACTGGGCATGCAAGGGCACTGGCAAGGAGGAATGAGCCTCATTCATTAGAAGTGGGACGAAAAGCGCTGTTGAGGAGTTAATGCACAATTCAAAGTGTAAAGATATTTCTTATTTCAGGCAGTTTCTGCAGAAGTGAAAAGGACAACAAAGGTTTCCACTGCCTGCCTGATGTACTATGGCTCTGGTCGCACCGCAGAACTAGCCAATCTTTTGCAATGTGCTGGATGTCTCAATCTAGTATGGTGCAAAGAGGCTGGTTGCAAGGTTTTTCAGATGTATATCCAATATTAGCTGAGCGTGTAGAGCATGCTATTGCTCAGAAAAGGGTGCTTATGAGTGACTATTGAGAAAAACAGACTATGAAAAGAAAAACAGACAAGTCCAGTTTTTTCTTGAATTGTTGAAAATCACTTTTAGTTGCAAATGGAAAACCAGCTCATCTCAAAGGGGCCAGGTAAGATAAAACGTGCCTTCTGCAGCAACTACGTTTGATACGTGGGACTGCCAGAATTTCGGCATAAGCAGATCGTCACGCTCTTTTAGAAACATACGGCTGAATGGAGCTGTAAAACTACCTGAGACCAGTGCCATGTGTAGTGTCCAGCCCCAATAACTCAGGCGGACACAGTGAGGTAGGGTCATGGACCTTCTTTATTAATCATCCTCCTTCTTCAAGTCCCAACAGCTTACTGCCCTTTCCTGCCCACTTGGTCCCCAGCTCCTCCCTTTCCGCCTGCCCTCGTCCCTCACTCGGGCCGGTCCTAGTGCCTGACCAGTTGGGTCACTGGGCACTTTGCATCAACATCATTACATCTCCCCCCTCTGTGAATAAAAGAAAACAAAATAATATACACCACGGCAAAACAGGAAATTGTCTTTCTTTTGAATTCTTCGATGAAGTGATACGGTATGGCCTGTCGGGCTCATTCTCAGCGGCAGTCTCCATCAGTGCCTGACTGTCAGTTGGCAGTGTCTCAGGATCTCTCTGTTCCAGTTTCGTTTCGGTTTCACGATGCGGGTGAGTCGTCTTCCGTCAGCCTCTGCAGTTCTTATAGTTCCGTTTTGTTGAAACGCTGGACTGCATCACGCGATTACATCTCCCCCTTGTTGACAAAATAAACTTAGCGTCTAACATGTTTAATGGTTCCTCAGTCAGCCACACGGGTCTGCAGGCCTCCTATTTGGGCTACAAAGATGCATCTCCATTTCTTTTGTATGGCTTTCTGTTGCTTTGACGAGAACATCTTTTGTTACAGTAGTGTATCTTTGTAATTGCGAGACGTCTCGCGTGGTCTTCTTGTGCTCAGGTTCGTAGTGGTTTCCAATCAGCTTCTCTCGCGTGGTCTTCTTGTGCTCAGGTTCGTGGTGGTTTCCAATCAGCTTCTGGGTGATCCACTCATTTTCAGTTTCTGAGGTGACTGTGAAAAGCTCAACTTGATGGCGGCAGTCAGTCTTCATATGGGGCTCTTGTTTGATTGATGCTCGATTTTCTTCATGAGGGGGTGTTGTTCGGGTTCTTTTCCGAGCACCCGCGTATGACTGTACTTCCTTTTGTCTTGTCTGGTCCTGGACAACACTGCCTTCCTGTTCAGAGTCATGTATACCAGACGGTGAGGCGCTATCTGAAAAGACCATCTTGGTTTGGTTCGGGGACTCATTCGCTGCCTCTGTTTGCCTCACCCACTCCCACTCATGTTTAGGACTGGTGAGCTCTTTGACTGTCTGGGCCTGTGCATGTTTCTCTCTCATCGGATGATGGTCTGTCTCTGTTAACACGTCTTGTCTTCCTTGCGGGGTGACTGGATATTCCTTTCCCATCCGGTTGGTAGTGTCCACTATCTTTATTTTCTTTCCGTAGGCCCTGTGGGTCAGCCTCGCTGACCCTATCCGTGGTGAAGGTATATGGTTTGTATCTTGATGTATCTGCGGTTGACATGACAGGTTGTCTTGTGAAGTGACTGAGTACTCAGGGACATTGATGTGAGATACATTACTCTTGACGTGACTGATGTCCTTTGGTTCTGAGGTGTGTTCAGGTGGTTGACGCCATGGCCGTCGTCGGGACCATGACTCGGTCGACTCGAGGGATCGAACAGACGTGCTTTCTGAATCAGAGGAGTCTTCTGACGATGTCCTTTGATACCGTTCTCTTGAGTGTGTCTTGAATAGAAGATTTTTGAAATAGGTAGGCCGTGACGAGCTGCTCCTAGAGTCGGAGTTCTCTTTGGCATATTTCTCCGGGTACCTTTCTCGAAATGACTTCGATGTCGTCTTACTGGATGGGTTGTTTGATGACCACATATCTATCTCTTGTGGTTGATCTCTTGGTATATCTATCTCTTGTGGTTGATCTCTTTGCATTTCATTTCTACCTCTCTCGTGTGATGATGATGGCCTCCTCTCGGTTTCTTCATTGTCTCGGATGTCGTGGATGTGTTTGTCTTCCTCTTCCCGGTGTCCGAGTGAGTCAGTCTGTCTTATCCGGTTTGCTTCTCCTTCCCGCTTGTTTTGTGCACTGACATCTGTGCTACGGGTGTGATCATGTACCGAATTCCAGTGCTGGCGTAACTGGTCCAGACTTCTATAATTTGCCTTTCTTGCACGTTTGTTGGGCAGGCTGTCATCTGGTCCATTGGTGCGATCTGTCTCACTTGATGCTTCATCTGCTTCATAATCACTTGCACTACACGTTGAGTTTGAGGTTGAATAAGTGACGCTGTCGTACTCCTGGATCATCTCAGTCTTTTGTGTTGTTGACTCAGAGTACTTCACGTTACTTTGTTTCTCTCGTTGTCTTATCTCTGATCCGTCTTCATCCTCCCCGTTTCTGGTTTTGTTTATTTCTTGTGCTTTATTCACCGACCTTAGAGATGTCTCTTTTCTGGTATCTTGGTGTCTTGCACATAGGTGCGGTTCTTTTGATAGTTCTCTTGCTTTGACCCGCTCTCCAGCTTCGGCCTTCTTGATTATTTCCTTTAGCGATAAATGCCCTCGAAGAATCTTGTGCCACTAGACCTTGAACAGCCTTCGATTACCCGAAGTCGAACTGCGTCCTCATTTGTAAATGTGTTGAAGTGGCAGCGTTGTACCAGACTCTGCAAACGGGTGATGAAGTTTGGCAATGATTCTCCTGGTTCCTGCCGTGCTGTGTTGAAAACGATGCGTTCATGATCCACCTCATCCTTTGTGTTGAAATGGGCGCGTAGTGTCTCTTGTAGTCTTTCATAAGTCTCTGTGTCCTTTTCAGAAAATGTTCTAATTAAACGTCGGCCCTCATGGCCCACCAACTGGAGCAGTAACGTGAGACATTTTCCATCTCTTCGCTCACCGGTGGCGTCAAGAAAGTCGTCCAGTGATTCCAGCCACCGGTTCCATTTGGGACTCAAACTCTGAATGTCAGTCTGTGTCACTGGGGGTGGCACTTCAATGTAGGGATTGGATCGTTGGGTTGCTTTCCCCACCGCCATGAGGGAGGAAGATCTTGATCTGCTACGGTCACAGGACTGTTTCCTTTTAGGTTGATAAGATCCGCAGCTATCTCGGTATGATTCTGGACCATTTAGTTTCTCACCTCCTTTATTTTAATTCTTCTCTTTGCGTAGCGTTACAGGTTTACTTTGGCACTTGCCTTTGCTCGTGCTTGTTGTGTTTCAGACCTGCATTTGCTTGTGTTTGTCGCATTCGAGATTTGCACTATCTGGTGCTTGTTATGTTTGTTTACACCATGTGTTTTGCACTTGCCAGTGCTTGTTTGTTGCTTTCGTTGCGCTTGCCAGTGTTTGTTTATACTGTTTGTTGCACTCTCCAGTGCTTGTTTGTTACTTCTGTTGCATTTGCCAATGTGTGTTTGTTATTTCTGTTGCATTTGCCAATGCTTGTTTGTTTCTTCTGTTGCATTTACCAATGCTTGTTTTTTACTCCTGTTGCATTTACCAATGCTTGTTTGTTACAGCTGTTGTATTTGCCAATGCTTGTTTGTTACTTGCCAATGCTTGTTTGTTGCTTGTCAGTGCTTATTTGTTACTTCTGTTGCATTTGCCAAGGTTTGTTTGGTATTTCTGTTACATTTTCCAATTCTTGTTTGTTTCTTCTGTTGCATTTACCAATGCGTGTTTGTTACTCCTGTTGCATTTACCAATGCTTGTTTGTTACAGCTGTTGTATTTGCCACTGCTTGTTTGTTACTTGCAATGCTTGTTTGTTGCTTGTCAGTGCTTATTTGCTGTTTCAGGCACTTTGCCTGACTTCAAAATGGCCGCCGATGATCCCTCGCAGGGGATTGGTCAATATTGCCTGACTTCAAGATGGCCGCCGGGAATCTCGTTTTCAGCGAGATTTCGGTCGTTTCTGCTCGTTTCTTCGGCGGGGGGGCCAGTTAGGCGGCGATTTCACTCACCGGAGCCGTGGTCCACCGCTTGAGTCACCAATCAAGGTAGGGCAGTTTCCTTCACTTCTGTCGCCGAGGTGGGCACTCGGTAGGCGTTTTCTTTGGCCACACGCTTCTATTTCCTTCACTTCTGCCGCCGAGGTGGGCACTCGGTAGGCGTTTTCTTTGGCCACACGCTTCTATTTCCTTCACTTCTGCTGCCGAGGTGGGCACTCGGTAGGCGTTTTCTTTGGCCACACGCTTCCGCCGCCGAGGTGGGCACTCGGTAGGCGCTTAAATGACCGCTATTCCGCCGCCGAGGTGGGCACTCGGTAGGCGCTTAAATGACCGCTATTCCGCCACCGAGGTGGGCACTCGGTAGGCGCTTAAATGATCGCTATTCCGCCGCCGAGGTGGGCACTCGGTGGGCGTTTTTCGCAGCGCGTTCTAGCCTCCAGACGTGGGGCGAGCTCCGGGCCAGTCGATCGCCGGTTGCTGCTGTGGCTGTCCACACGCTTGGGGTTTCATCCCACCCTCGTCGCCAGTTGTAGTGTCCAGCCCCAATAACTCAGGCGGACACAGTGAGGTAGGGTCATGGACCTTCTTTATTAATCATCCTCCTTCTTCAAGTCCCAACAGCTTACTGCCCTTTCCTGCCCACTTGGTCCCCAGCTCCTCCCTTTCCGCCTGCCCTCGACCCTCACTCGGGCCGGTCCTAGTGCCTGACCAGTTGGGTCACTGGGCACTTTGCATCAACATCATTACACCATGTACAGATTTTTTTTCCAAGCAGAGGATTTAAACACAGGCACAGCTCTTTTCCAGTGAGGGCTACTCTTCTAATGCGGAGGAGCGTCCCCCACTGCTTCAGCTGCAAACTGAATACAAAAAATAAAATGATAATAATGTTTGTTATTATCATTTTGTTTTTTGTATTCAGCTTGCAGCTGAAGCCAGGCGGGTGGTCCTGGGTTCCCCACGTCACAGGGGGAGGAGCAGTGACAGCACCTAAAGTGCGCATGCCGCTTTGGCTGGCCAAAGTGTATTTGTATTTGTTAAGCGCGACATTCATCTGAGAATATAACACGGCACTAGGAAAGCTATGACCTAAAATGAGGGTGGTGTGATACTGGGGACACCTGTGAGAAAGGGAGCCTAGGCTATAGGCTGTGAAATATCAGCAATTATAACCTGGGGGATAGATGTGTTTTCAACTTCCTTCTGAAAGACATGTAGTTGTCAGTAAAATGAAGGTCTAAAGCAGTGTTTTTTAATCTGTGGGGCGCGCCCCCATGGGGGGGGGGGCTCGACGCCATCTCAGGGGGGGCGCACACTACATCCTAAACTCTTTCCATCGTTTCCCACGTCGCAAGTCCGTGGGGGGAGGGGAGTGGGGGGACATGGAGGGGGTTCAGCGGTCACAGAGGGTTAGAGGGGAAATGGATGGGTCACGACGTGCCCATGCTTTTATAATTTCAAGGGAAAGTATCTGAAAGTCCACATGTTTTTGAATGCTTATTTTTCAGAATCTAGCACATTGAATGAAACTGAAAATAGTAAACACGTGCTCCAGAAACCCACAAATTAGTGATGACAGCAGAAATGAGAAAAGGCAGAGTCTTGAGGGGTGAAAGCACGACAGTAAACCAATATTCTAATAGCAGGAAGCATCATTATTTTTCCAAATGGTACCGCCCAAAGAAATTGTCGAGAAGGGGAATGCGCTAGTAATGCTGCTTTGGCATACGTGTTTGCTGAGACAGACCACGTGGTAGGGTAGCTTAGTGGGTTAATGTGCTGCTGCAGAGAGCTGTGTGTAGTCTGTTGGTTTACCAGTATGAATGATCACAACATAACTTGTAAGGTTATGGTGCCTTCAGGTAATCTGCAGGTTCAGTCGTTAATGATGCTGTTGCAGAGATCTTGGCGTAACAAGTTCCATCCTTATTAGGCAGGTCACTGGGATATGCACCTGTGGCAAACATTTCAATATAATCTTCAAGGCACAAGCATGACTTGTTAAAGGTGTTAAACCAGTATTTCTTTTTATTTCTTTTTTTAAAGGAGTACTAATTAGATAAATAACACTTATTTAGTAATAAGTGCTCTGAAGTAAATTTGTATCATGTGTTATTTGAAGGGTCAGTGTTAGTATAACTTCATATGCACACTTACAGTGCATTGCCCGGTTCGTGTCTTGGCAACAGGGCCGGATTGGCTGTTGTGGGCACCGGGCAATCCCCCGGTGGGCCGCAAGGGTGGGGGCCGGTTTTGGGCCCCTAGGGCCGTTTTTGTTGCAGGGCCGTTTTTGCAGCAAAATCGGCCCTGTAACAAAATCGGCCGAAAACCGGCCCTGGCAAAGAGCTCGGTCGCACCCCCAACCCCCTGGGGGACTGGCCGAGCACTTTGCCAGGGCCGGTTTTGCTTCCCAGTCCGGCCCTGCTTGGCAATATTCTGAAGGGGCAGGCCGAGCGTATCTTTTCTTTTTTTCCTGACTGGCTGTGCAGTCTGGAAACTGTTCTGCTACGGTCCTATTAACCTCTGCTACTTGCTCTTAGCAAGGACGTTCTTACTAAATAAAATGCTGACTGCCCCTGTAGTGAGGTATTTGAAGCTCTGCACAGTCGTTGGGTAAATGACCTTCCAATTTCAGTGGCAGCTCGCACAGGTAAGAGAGGTAGGGTGGGAATGGTGGAAGTTGACAGACAAAGGGATAAGTAATATCAAATAAAAAATAAATAAAACCACTTGCTTTGCACTTGCCGCATCGGTGATGCGGTGAGCGCAAAGTAAGCGGTTTTATTTATTTATATATTTGATATTACTTATCCTGTCATCTGTCAACTTCCACCCTGCCATTGCCTCACTGCTCTTACCTGTGCAGCAGCTACATTCCAATTTCCGATGGGCCTCTCTACCATGGAACAACACACAGGACGCCACCTGCCCACATCTATTAGTGCCTGCACACTGCACCTGGGCACATGAGGGATGTTCCAGTGGGGCTGGAACCTTGTTGTGGCATACGAACAGCTGGCCCAGTCCTGGGGACTACCACTCTGACAACAAATACGCTAACAGAAGTTCTTAAAATGCTTGTGCTAGCATGGCGGTCATTTTTGAGAAACAGAAGTGTGTTCTAGAAGGCAACAGTTAAATGGGGGCTGACACTGCAAAGTTCCTTGTATATCCAGCATTTTTTAGGCAATAATAAAAGCGGCATCGCTTATATTCAGGTGTGGTTCACCAGGGTCTGGTGACTAATCTACCTGCTGGAAGATTGAGTTTTGAGCTTTGTAATAAGCCTTTCTCATTTAACCACACCCACTCAGAAACCTGCAGTTAACTAAACACACTTATTGTGTTGGACATTATTTGCCGGCTATGGACCGGGATATGAGGGTGGCGGTCGAATACGTGGTGTACGAGATTCCAGAAATTTGTCAGGTGGTGAGGGGGCCCGACATGTAAAAAAAATCACTTCCTTTAGACCATTTGGTCTAAAGGAAGTTCATTTCGGAGAGCTGCCACCAGATGAGAGAAAGAGCGGCCCCCTGCTCTAGCTTTCTTAACGTCTGTTTTTTGCCAGTGCATGGTAGCAGGACCTCAATTTACGTGTAGGGGCATAAAATTCGACTTTGTCTTGCAGGATTCTGGGGCCACATTTGTAGTAGTGCTTTGTGTGCATTACCCAGGAGCTTGAATTTGGCACTTTGGCGCACGGGCAGCCAATGGAACTCCCTCAGACATTCTGATGCCAGGCTGCATTTGTTTTTGTTACACACAAGCTTGGCAGCTGTGTTCTGGACTACCTGTAAATGAGAGAAAAGGTAGTCTGCCATGGCCACATAGAGCGCATTCCCGTAATCTAATTTGCTTGAGAGTAAAGCCTGAGTGATGGTTTTCCTACAATTCAGGGGGATCCATAAGAAGAGTGTTCTTAGCAGCTTCAGTGTAGCAAAGCTTTTCCTGCACAGAACGCAGACTTGGTCCTGCATGGTTACTGCATTGTCGATGGTTTTTTGCAACCTGTTTGGGCTTGGGGGCTGATCCTAGTGATTGGGGCCACCAGGTTACATTACAAATTAGGTGGGCTTCTCCAAAAATTAAAAATCACTGACTTTCCAGTGTCACGCGTACTTTGCATTTTCTCCACGCAGGCTGTATTGTATTACAGCCTGGGTGGAGAACATACACAGCCTGCCAGCCTCTGTAAATCCAAATCCAGTATTTGTAAAGCGCACAGCTACCCAGAGGCATCCCGGCGCTGGGGGCCGTTGGGAAGATTAAGCAAGCTATTGCCCAGAGTCACATAGTGCTGGGCACACCCCTGCTGCCGGAGCCAGGGATCGAACTGTGAGCCCCAGCATCTAGTGTCATTCTGGCCGCAGCGCCACACCTCTGTCTGAGTGCCGAACCACTCAGACCACTCAGATCAATCACAATCACAACACTGCTAAGGCAGAGTTGTGATTGGTCAGGGGATGCAGGGAGGCTGTGTGCTTCCTGCTGAGAGGAGGATGGAGAAAGAAGAGGAGGCGGCTGGAGCTAAAGAGGTAAGTACTATTTTTTTTATTGTTCCCTCCCCTTCCTCGTTTCCCTTCCCCCTCCACCCCACCACTCCAAAATTGGTAGCAACCACTACTGCTCTTTTCCTGCCTGGAAACCAGGCAGGAAATATATGGACATGACGCTGTAAGTTTAGCATCATTCTGACAGCTGAGTTCTAAGTTCTTTGCAATTGAACCTATGATCTGGAAGGAATGCCTCAACAGAGAGAGTTTCCATAGTCAAGCCTCAAAATTATGAATGCTTGAGTTATGGACTTAAGTGAATCCAAGGGAAGTACGTTCAAAAATATTTTCAGAATTTTGAGGGTGGGGAAGCATGTCAACATTATTTGTAGACTATCCTGTTTAGTTTTTTTTAACAACTTTATTTATTGAGTTTCAAACCGCAAAAGATCGATTGTACACAGATCTACAGAGCGATAATCATATCCTGTTTTAGGTTTAAACCCATAATAACTGATAAAACCCCATGAAAGGAAAATAGCCCATATCAGTGTTAACATATAATCACTAAAAAAATCTTTGCAACCACAAACTGGATGCCATTCAAAGAAAGGAAAAGGTGAGTGAAAGAGTCATTTTTGTTTCTTCCTGAAGGGGCCAAACAATGTAACTTTGATATACAAGGCAGCAACGGGAAAGACTGGGCTAAAATTATTCTGCTCGAGTTTTGTTATTGAAGGATGTCACTAAAATATAGTTTCTTCTTCCTTTTGCTTTTTTTCAGTCTTGTGGACTTTGGTCTAAAGATGCAGTGTTTAGAAGCATGTTTTAGGTCTTATTTAAATATTTTATAAACTGTAGAGAATCAGGAAATATCCAAATCATATTTGATATTTTGCATATGCTTGATTCTTTCACCGATAGATAAAATGGCTGGTTTCATAAGAATCTTTCTCAATATGTACCACCACATTTACCCACAGACAGAGAATGGGTAAAACCCTTTGATACATCAGCTCCCTTTTCTAGAGTCAGTATTGATAGTAGGTGAATTGCCAAACACTACAGGCCTTAAACAGGTATATGTGAAAAGAGTGCTCTCACAAGGTATTTGGGATAGTGGTGAAAACATGACACCAGACATTTGAAAACATGGAATGCAGTGTCACTTGGAATGCTGCTGCAAAAAGTTCTTACCAAATTCAAAAAAGATTGGAGTTATAATGTTTGTATTTGAAGTAATTCAGCTACATATATGAAAAAGTTGTGTGATGACATGTCAAAATCGATACCTGAGCTGAAGTGCTTCCCTGTAAGAGATCATTGCCACTTTTTAGATGGTATGCTGAAAGCATCTTTACAATCTTCTGAGTTAATGAAGAATACTTTTGACTTTGTAGTCCAGGCAGATATACTGTTTCATTATGCGCTGGAACTAAAATGAAAATATTTCTCATTTTGTGTTTTGTGTGGCATCAAAGAAAGAGTCATCCCAACTGTGTCATTTAGCTGGTGGTTCTCAGTCCTAGAGGCCGTGAATGCTATATGATCCATGGCGTGACAGTTTAAAGAATGTTTGCTGAGTGATGATGCAAAAGGAAAGAAATGTGAGGTTCTTCGATCGCATATTGATAGTGATGTGAAAAAAAGTACACTCTACTGCATTCTTAGAGTTTTACTGGAAAAATTAACTGCTGTAGTGGACATGATAAAAAAACTAGAGTCTGAAAATACCCTTGTCTACCAAGTGTTCAGCGTAATTGGTGCAGATGTGAAACATCTCCTTGAGAGTAGGCTGGGTGACAATTTTAGTTACTTTGGCCCTGCAACATGTTGCATGTTAGAATGCGTGCCACTTGGTAAGAAAGGAAATGTTAGTTTACAGTATATGAGAAATGGCTTACAATGGTGCCTAGAAATGTCCCTTAACCAGCCATGGCATTTGAAGTCAACGGAGCCTCACTGAGGTTCTCTGCACAAGTTCTTCTGTCAAGAGGAATTTTCGCTAGACTTTGAAAAGTGCTGCTTATTTTGACTGCTTCAATAACTGAGGGCATATTCGCCTAGTTCAACACATATGTTGCAGAACCTGTTCCAGAGAATCGCAATCTTCAGGTGCACCAGTATTGGCATGGAAAGCTATGTCAGTGGCCAGAGTTAGCAAATTGTGTACTGGCTGATTTGGCACCGCCCGTCTCTAGTGCCAATGTTTTAAAGGACCTTCTCACAGATAAACGTTTACATGGGAAGGAAAGAGCATGCGCGCATGACCAAAGACTCACTAAAGAAGTATTGTATGGTGTACTACAATAAGTTTGATTTGCAGTGGCGGGCGGCATGATTCGCGGGTGGTGAGGCGGGTGGCGGGGGGTTGTGGGGTGGGGTGGGGGTGCAATGGATAAAAAAATATATTTATTCACCTACCTTGCTGCTGGTCCCACATCTCTACCTGCTCCTGCTCTCCTTTTGGGACAGGAAGCCAATCACAACACTACAATACAGTGTTGTGATTGGTTTTGAGCAACCTGGTTTGACGCTCAACCATTGAATGGGGGCCTGGGCATGTTCTCCATGCAGGCTGTAATGCAGCTTGAATGGAGAACGGGGAAAGTGTGCATGACTGGCCGACCAAAGAGTCATTGCCTACTTAGCAGTAGGCAAACCACTCCTCCCCTGCCCTGCTCAGAGAGAAGAGCAAACTGCCTACCCAACGGCCCGCCAAGGAAATGTAAAGTGATAATAACTACAAGTTATTATCATTTTATATTTCCTTTACTTTGCACTGCATAAAAGCAGTGGGGTGACGCTCCTCCTCCCGCACACCACTGCTGATTTGTGAAAATGTATTTGGCTATCATATACCCTGTATGCACACTACCTATACACATGCACTATCAGTGTCTATCAGTGCAGAAGGCAATCAATAATAAAAGCAAAACATTCCATAAGCACTGGAAAAACATTGTTTCTGTTGTTTTTTAATGGCGCGAAAATGTGCAATCACGGATAACCACGTTTGTTTAAGGCATGGAAAACACTGAAAAACCACCACCAGAATTTACAAAAAATATAAACTGAAAACAGGAAAGCCTAGTTATATGTATATTTTGTATAATAGCTTTATCAGACGAGCATTGTCAAAGCCAATAGGATTGATTTTAAAGTGCTAATGCATGCAAAAAAAAGCATGCGCAAATGCTGTGTGCATGCTAGCACATGGAACACAGGTCTATAGGTTTAGCCGACACCTGCTCGTGTGTGTTCCTTCATTGCAGAGGCGCAACAGGAGCCAAATTTCGAGGGGGTGGATAAAAACAAAATTCGGGGGGGGGGAGGGGAGGTAATTCTTCCAGCAATATGCAGAGTGGAGATCCAGGAGCTCTAAGAAGGGGTGAAAAAACAGCAAAGCCTCATTAACAAGCAAATGGTCTGTTAAAAACCTGTGAAGTCAGCCCAATGGGCGTTGCGCACCTGCTTCATTGCATATGTGAACTTTAATATCAACGTTATTAGCAATCTCAAAATTCAATACGTATTGGCCAGGCCAACATTACTAAAGTTTGTCCAGGGCTTGTGCGACGAAACACAATGTAGCGCGGCACACACGGGTCTTTAACTCCAAAGCTACAAAAGTGTACTCTGTGCTGCGTAAACATGCCATCGCCCAAGAATCAAATTTTAATAAATGTGGCCCTAACTCACCCCATCCTAGGCAACTCGCAGTTTGTAGTACTATTACTTTCTGATGCTTGCCAGCTTCCATGGAATCTTTCTGTGCACCAGGTAAACGTTTGAAGGTTTGGGCATCTGTCTGTGTGTCTGTCGGGGATGATGGCAGCTAATGAACCTGATCGAGACATTTTCAACCCTCGTGTTGGTGTGCGAGAAAGACCCATCGCTCAATTACGTGCGCGGCGGCGGTCTCAAAGCGACGAGCACGGCAGTGACGAGCTTGTGACCAAGATGAAATTGGATTGTTCAACCAGGCAAGACAGAGCTCGATGGAAGCCGCGCTTTTAACTTGTGGATAACCCGGCACCAGATCTGTGAAATGACCGCCACAGCGCTACTCATTTTTCAGGCTGTTCAGCGTCGGCAACCAAATCTTTTCCCCCAATTCTATTCAGCATCGGCAAAAATCAAACAAGCATTGGCATAGCCAATAGGTCTCGCCTTTGGGAGCTTATAAGTGTTAGATATTGTTCTTAATAAAGCACTAATAAAGCACTTTCACTCACCGCCTAAGTCTTTTATGTGCATTTAAAAAAAACTCTTAAATATAAACATAGATGCACAGATAGACAAACACAAATGTGCAAGCACAGAAATATAGAAACATGCATACACTGATAGACATGCACACATTTGGAAACAACTCACCTGCAGCCGCATACACCTGATAGATACAACCACAAAAGCATACATAGACACACTAATGCACACATACGCATGCAAGCAGGAGCATATACAAACACAGACACACACATGCACGTAGATATGCATATAACAAGTATTCACATACATATACAGCACTACCAAGAGCAGATACATTGACACACACACGCATGCAAATATATCAGCACACACAGGCACTCCTACATACCTAAGCAAATGTGCACACGCAGGCATGCACGCGCACATATACACACACACACTCTTGTGTCACGTCTCACCCCTGTGAGGTGGCTTCAATGACATATTTATTTTAAACCATTGAAAAATACAAGCATTTGAAGTGCTCTGACGGGGGCAATGAGCGGGTGGAAGCAGCCTTGATGTGGAAGTGGTGTGGGAGGCGGGTGCAAGTAAGGACAGGGAGGGCGGAAGATGCCCTTTTAGAACATGCACTCTAATGGAGCATGACAACAGAGTTGGAAGGGTGTCCAAGGGGTGTGAGGCTGTGCAAAGCGGAGGGGTCGGGCGGGTGGTAGGGTTGGGGGGAGGACTAATGGCAGGGGCTTTCGCAGTCACTTAACACCTCTCTCTAAAAATCTATACAATTGTATAAATATACTGTGTGAAACGTCCTTTTAAATTGGACAACGTAACTTTGTGCAACGTCTGAAAAATTAAAGTTGGCTAATGTGAGCAGATAAAGGCAACTGTCCGATTGTAACTGGTGTAGTGCTTAGTGAGGTGTGTGTCAACAGCAGCACTGTCTGTGTGGGGAGGGAATCCAAGCGCCTAGAGGTCATTGAGCTTACATTGCTGTTAACGCTGCATATGGAATTTGCTTGCGGAGCAGAGGTCTTCACTCTGCGTGAGTTGGAGGGGTGTCCAAGGGGCGTGAGGAGGGGGCGGTGGGTGGTAGGGTTGGGGTGAGGTCTAATGGCAGGGGCTTTAGCAGTACTTAACACCTCTCTCTAACAAGCCCCGGCAACTACAGTAACAGACCTGAGTTGCAACTATTGCAAATCAAACTTGAAATAGTGTGGAATCTTTGGTCCTATGAAAAAGCAGAAGCGAAAACGTAGTCCCAGAAAATACAACACACATCAATCAATCAATCAATCAATCAATCAATGCATTTATATAGCGCGCTACTCACCCAGAGGGTCTCAAGGTGCTTGGGGGGGGGGGGGGTCCGCTACTGCTCGAACAGCCAGGTCTTGAGCTGCTTCCTGAAGGAGAGGTGGTCCTGGGTGAGGCGAAGGTGGGTGAGGAGGGAGTTCCATGTCTTGGCGGCCAGGTAGGAGAAGGACCTTCCTCGTGTGGTGGCTCTTCGGATGCGGGGGACGGCGGCGAGGGCGTGGTTGGTCGATCGAAGCTGGCGGGTCGGAGTGTAGAAGTTGAGTCGGTTGTTGAGGTATCCTGGGCCTTGGTTGTGCAGGGCTTTGTGTGCGTGGGTGAGGAGTCGGAACGTGATTCTCTTGTTGATCGGGAGCCAGTGCAGGTCTCTCAGGTGTCCGGAGATGTGGCTGTGTCGGGGGATGTCCAGGATGAGTCTTGCTGAGGCGTTCTGGATCCGCTGGAGTCTCTTCTGGAGTTTGGCAGTGGTTCCGGCATAGAGGGAGTTGCCGTAGTCCAGTCGGCTGGTGACGAGGGCCTGGATGACCGGTTTCCTAGTCTCGGTGGGGATCCACCGGAAGATCTTGCGTAGCATGCGCAGGGTGTTGAAGCATGACGAGGAGACGGCGTTGACTTGTCTGGTCATGGAGAGGGAGGAGTCCAGGATGAAGCCCAGGTTTCGTGCGTGGTCTGTTGGTTTGGGTGCGCTGCCCAGGGCAGGGGGCCACCAGGAGTCGTCCCAGGCGGAGGGCGAAGATCCCAGGATGAGGACTTCCGTCTTATCTGAGTTCAGTTTCAGGCGGCTGTTCATCATCCACTCGGCTACGTCTTTCATCCCTTCGTGTAGGTTGGCTCTGGCGGTGTCGCGGTCGTTGGTGAGGGAGAGGATCAGCTGGGTGTCGTCGGCGTAAGAGATGATGTTGAGGTTGTGCTGGCGTGCGATGGCCGCAAGGGGGCTCATATAGACATTGAAGAGGGTGGGGCTGAGTGATGAGCCTTGGGGGACTCCGCAGATGACTTCGGTGGCCTCTGGTTTGAACGGGGGGAGGCGGACTCTCTGTGTCCTTCCAGCGAGGAAGGAGGTGATCCATTCTAGTGCCTTCTCTTGGATTCCGACATTGCTGAGGCGCTGTACTAGGGTGCGGTGGCAGACAGTGTCGAATGCTGCGGAGAGGTCCAGGAGGATGAGGGCCGCTGTTTCCCCGTTGTCGAGCAGGGCTCGGATGTCGTCAGTGGCGGCAATGAGGGCGGTCTCTGTGCTGTGGTGGGCCCGGAAGCCAGACTGCGAGGGGTCGAGGGATCCATTCGTCTCGAGGAAGGCGGCCAGCTGCTTGTTGACGGTCTTCTCGATGACTTTGGCCGGAATCGGGAGGAGCGAGATGGGGCGGTAATTTTTGAGTTCGGTGGGGTCCGCTGATGGTTTCTTCAGTAGAGCGCTGAGTTCGGCGTGCTTCCAGCTCTCCGGGAAGGTTGCGGTGGCGAAGGAGGTGTTGATGACGTCCCGTAGGTGGGGTGCGATGATGGAGTCGGCCTTGTTGAAGACGTGGTGAGGGCAGGGGTCGGTTGGAGATCCGGAGTGGATGGAGTTCATCGTGCGTAGGGTTTCCTCGGTGTTGATCGGGGTCCAGGCGCGGAGGGTGGTGGTGGGGGGCGCCGGTGCGGTCGTGGGGAGCGTTGACTGTGTGCTGAAGCTGTTGTGTATATATGCGATCTTGTTGTGGAAGTAGGAGGCGAAGGAGTTGCAGAGATCTTGCGATGGGGTGATGTAGTTGTTTCCGGCGCTGGGGTTGGAGAGCTCTTTGACGATTTTGAGGAGTTCCTTGCTGTTGTGTGCTTTGTTGTCTAGTCGCTCCTTGAATGCGGTTTTCTTGGTGGTGTGGATCAGTTGGTGGTGTTTTCGGGTGGCGAGCTTGAGGGTGGTCATGTTGTCTGGTGTTGGGTCTCTGCGCCAGGCTCTCTCGAGGGCTCGGCAGTTCTTCTTGGAGCTCTTGAGTTCGTCGGTGAACCATGGTGCTTTCTGACTGCCGGGTCTGCTGGGCGGGGTCCTCAGTGGGGCGAGGTCACCTGCGCAGTTGCTGATCCACCTCGTGAGGTTGTTGGCGGCCTGGCTGGGGTTCGCTGAGCTGGCGGGGGGGGTCCTGGCTCAGGGATGCGACGAGCTGGTCGGCTGTGATCTTGTTCCAGCTTCTGCGTGCAACCCGTTGCTGGTGGTGGTGGATCGTGTTCTTTTTGAAGCTGAAGTGGACGCAGCTGTGGTCCGTCCAGTGGAGTCCGGTGGCGTGGCTGAAGGTGATGTCCTTGCTGGAGGAGAAGACGGGGTCGAGCGTGTGTCCGGCGTAGTGGGTGGGGGTGGTCACCAGCTGCTTGAGACCGATGTTGGCGAGGTTGTCCAGTAAGGTGGTGGTGTTGCGGTCGTTGTTGTTCTCCAGGTGGAAGTTGAGGTCCCCGAGGAGGATGTAGTCAACGGAGGGGAGGGCGTGCGGGCTGATGAAGTCGGCGATGTCTTCGCTAAATTGTGTGCGTGGACCCGGGGGTCTGTAGATGAGGGTGCCTCTGAGGGTGGTCTTGGGGCCAGTGTGGATCTGGAAGTGCAGGTGTTCGGCGGCTCTGAAGGCGTCGTCGATGATGGTCGTGACACGGATGGTGTTCCTGTGGATGATGGCGATGCCTCCTCCGGTCTGATTGACACGGTCCCTCCGGGTGATCTTGTATCCGTCTGGGACGGCGATGGCGATGTCGGGTGCTGAGGAGGCGTTCATCCATGTTTCCGTGAGGAAGGCGACGTCTGGTGATGTTGTATCGAGCAGGTTCCAGAGTTCCACGGCGTGTCTGTGGACGGAGCGGGTGTTGAGGAGGATGCACTTGAGGTGGTTGCTGCTGGGTTTCCGGTTGGCGGGTGCGGGTGCCGTGCAGGTTCGGATGCAGGAGAACTTGCAGGAGTGGCAGCTGAAGGGTCCGTGTGTGTGTCTCGGGGTGGCTCGGTAGCATCCAGGGATCCGGCCGGTGTTGAGTGCGTTGAGGGCGGCGGCGTCGTAGGTCTGTCGGGGCATCTTGCATCGGCAGGGGCCAGGGGTCCTGGCACTGGGCACGGTCCAGGCGCGGACGGGCGCAGACGGGCTTACCTTTGGCGCGCCTTCGGCGCACAATCGGCGCGCCCGCTGCGCGTCAACGCTGCGCGTGCGTGCGGTCGCCATATATGGCGAAGTGGGAGGGAGGGAGGATCAGCTGGGAGGCGGGTGCGGGGAGGGTACAGAAGAAAAAGGGGGCATGGCCGTAAGCACGGCGGCGGGAAGCGGGGAGCGGGGCGGGTGGTCACAGGGGCAGAGGGTGACGGCACAGGGGAGTACAGCGAGGAAAAAAAAATACAATACAATGGCACAAGGGAGACAAAAACAGATTAAACGTCAGAGGAGAGGAAAATAACAGCGAGATTAGTGCAACAGCGCCCGCTAGTGCAGCGGGGGCGGGGACGACGAGGCAGGCTCAGCGAGGCTGAGTGCAGCAGCGGGGCGGGGTGGCACACGCTACAGCTGGTGGCCGTGTGGTGCGGGGGTGTCCTGAGAACAGGTCACACTCACCTGCACCGCGCGGTCGCCATTTATGGCTAAGTGGGAGGGAGGGAGGATCAGCTGGGAGGCGGGTGCGGGGAGGGTACAGAAGAAAAAGGGGGCATGGCCGTAAGCACGGCGGCGGGAAGCGGGGAGCGGGGCGGGTGGTCACAGGGGCAGAGGGTGACGGTACAGGGGAGTACAGCGAGGAAAAAAAATACAATACAATGGCACAAAGGAGACAAAAACAGATTAAACGTCAGAGGGGAGGAAAGTAACAGCGAAATTAGTGCAACAGCGCCCGCTAGTGCAGCGGGGGCGGGGACGACGAGGCAGGCTCAGCGAGGCTGAGTGCAGCAGCAGGGCGGGGTGGCACACGCTACAGCTGGTGGCCGTGCGGCGCGGGGGTGTCCTGAGAACAGGTCACACTCACCTGCGCCGCGCGGTCGCCATTTATGGCCAAGTGGGAGGGAGGGAGGATCAGCTGGGAGGCGGGTGCGAGGAGGGTACAGAAGAAAAAGGGGGCGTGGCCGTAAGCACGGCGGCAGGAAGCGGGGAGTGGGGTGGGTGGTCACAGGGGCAGAGTGTGAAGGCACAGGGGAGTACAGCGAGGAAAATAAAATACAATACAATGGCACAAGGGAGACAAAAACAGATTAAACGTCAGAGGGGAGGAAAATAACAGCGAGATTAGTGCAACAGCGCCCGCTAGTGCAGCGGGGGCGGGGACGACGAGGCAGGCTCAGCGAGGCTGAGTGCAGCAGCGGGGCGGGGTGGCACACGCTACAGCTGGTGGCCGTGCGGCGCGGGGGTGTCCTGAGAACAGGTCCTAGTCCTAGTTGTCTCTGCTGCAAGCAACCACCTTCCAGGTTTTACATTGAGGATCTGCAGTTAGAAGGGTCCCCAAACCTCTCATCTGAATATTTTTTTTAAATCCAGAGATTCTAAGCAGACGGTTTATAAATCCACAATTCTGATGGTAATATATTTGTTTTTATTTCCTAGCACCAGGAGGGCCAGCATCCTTTATTTGCCAAATGCTGACTTCATTTGAGAAGGTTACAGGGTTAACCTGATGTTAGCTGCTCTGTAAATAACAAATCGTCTCAGCTCACAGCTCATGTTTTGCATGTGATGCGTAAAAAAAGCATT
Organism: Lissotriton helveticus; assembly: GCF_964261635.1. NCBI lineage: Eukaryota > Metazoa > Chordata > Amphibia > Caudata > Salamandridae > Lissotriton > Lissotriton helveticus. Next base: position 407,263,953 of record NC_136063.1, on the reverse strand, counting down.
ATTGAATTAACAACAGTAAATAATTATTGATCGTCGTCTTACAGCATTATTCTCACAAGGAACAGGATATTTGCTAGACATTGACGTCTCATTACTGCTGGTATGTAATTTATTTCCCTGTTGGTAGAAAGCTTATCAAGTGTCTTTGGCAATGCAGAGAAAATATTCCTGCATAGGAAACTAATTCAACAAGCGTTGGCAGTGTGGGAAACAAGCATTGGCCGCGAAAGTGAAACTGATGAATGCCGCGAAAGTGAAACTGATGAAAGTGATCGTGTGGCCTACTGCGGGAAAGAGAGGCGGGGATGCGGGGGTTGGAGTGGAGGCCAGCATCTGTGGTGGGTTTGAAGCACAGAGAGAGGCATGCATGGGGGGGAGGGAATTGAAGTGCAGAGAGAGGTAAGCAAAGCTCGCGCCCGAGCACATGCACTCAAGCTCTAGGCCGTGGCATGGCAGCATCTGGTAGCACTTTTTGTACCCCTTACTAAAAGTCGAGCAAGCAGTGCATGCGCTGCACTAGGCTCGACCTAAAAAGGATGTTAATGGAGGTCACAGCGTCAAGGAGCATACGTGCGCACGTGTGATTTAGCATCGGGACCTAGCGCTGGCAAAGCAAAAATAGACAGTTACTCCCTGGTGTCTGAAGGCTGCTTAGAAAGAAAGATGAGTGATTCTGTAAAAGGAGTGGAAGGCAGAAGGGTGAGAAGGGAAGGAGATAAGGTTTATAGAATACTTTCTGAGTGGAGCAAAGAAAGACAAAAACGATAAATGCAACAATGCACATTTCTGCCACAATACCTCTTGTGAATTGACAGTAGGTTCCCAATTTTTAAAATTATGTTTCTGGTGCAGAAATATTAACTACAACCAGCCAAGGCATAAAAGAAGAGAATTTGGGGACAGAACGCCTCACAATTTATAAGAGACATGTAGGATTCCAAAGGTTAACAGGTTATTATTTGAAATTCTCTGCTAGATGCCGAAATGCAGTAACATATGTATAGGGTCTGTTTACTCATTCATGATATTCTCAGGAAATGGGAACAATACACAAGCAGTGGCTACAGAGAAGAAGTCAAGACAGTCACATTGAGGCCACATACCTCAAGGCGCATCTATATGCCTCCCTTGTCCCGCGAAAGAGTAAATGGTCAGCCGACTCCTGAAGGTCAGACAGGAACAATGGCGGGGATGGAGTCGGGCGAATTTACCATTCAGTTACCTGGAATCTGATCCCAATCAGCCAAATTCCCTGCACAAAAAACATTACTTTATACCAGTGGCGGCTCTTACGCAATGGCGGAGGAGCGTCATCTCGCTCCCTGGTTCAGAGCCAGTAAATGAAAAATAAAACAATGTCATCATTTTATTTTGCCATTTTACTGCTTTGATCCAGCTTGAGAAGGGAGGAGTGGGGCATTGGAAGGAGGAGTGCTATGTGCAGTCCTTAAGAGGGCATAAGTAGTTTGCTGTCCAAAACACACATGCGCACTTAGGTTTCTCCAGCCCGGCAGCATTGGGCATCCGGGCTGGAGAAACCTTACAGAATCCCTGGTCTGAAGAGGGTGTCTTTCCTGCCTGCTCAGACCAATCCCTGTGCTACGCTCACATGAGAGCACCGTGGAGATTGCAGGGAGTCTGTGACGTGGCCCCAGTGCTTGCTAGGACCAGGAAGGACTATGCCGAGTGCTACCTGGGAGGCAGCTCCAGGTAAGTTTCTCTTTTAAATTTATTTTTTATTATAATAACCCCCGGGCCTGCTCCCCCTCCACCCACCCCACCACACCACCTCTTTATTGGAGTGGACGTGACTGCTTTATACAGGAGGAGAATGGAGAGGGCAGGTTTTAAGGAAGGTGCTCTTAATCTGACCCGGAAAACATATGAGTGGAGTGAGCCACTCACTTACCCCCACTTCCAATGAGAATGGGTTTGGTGCATCGTATCTTACCTATCAACTGGCACATCGCCATCTGACAGGTGAACACCAAGGACCTGAGAAGACCAAGCAACTGATATTACAGAGTTTTTATTGGCCTGGGATGTACAGAAAGATGACTAATTATTTATACACAAATTTAATGGTTACCCAGTTATTTAAGGGGCTGAGGTCGATAATAATCACACAGATAATAAGTGTCGGTAGGCCAATTGCAATCAAAAATATTTCACAGAAGGGGCATAATCTATTTAGAAATATTTACTTCCTCATAACACTATTTATACATTTATAAAATGCACGCACCAACAAGACCCAACCTATTCTTTTTTTATTTTTATATAGCACGAGCTAGACCCGAAAGATATCAGGTATCAGAGCGCTTTCCATGAGCACCAGTTTCGTTACAGATGGACACATTCGTTTTTGTTAGGCACGGGGAGATTAAGTGATTTGCCCAGAATCACAGGATGTTGAGCGTCGTTGCCAAGACTCGAACCTGGTTCCCTAGCACCGAGGTCGACTGCTCTAGCAGTCAAGGGCTACATCCTCTCCCCAAATATGGTCAACATATAATAATATTTACAAACACAAGTATTTGGAACCAAACATAAAGCAAGCTACGAGAGGCCTAATTAATATTCCTAAATGAAGTAAAATCAATATCCTTTTCATTTCATATAGAAGCAGAACATTTGTTAAGAAAAAAGGAGGGAGTTACGCACGAGAGAATGACCACCTATCTGTACGCTTATTGTTCTTGAGTTTCCTTCATTTAGAAGGTATTGAATGTACCCTGTTATGATCACAAGTATAGTTATAGATGGAGGAAAATGTACTCAATGTCACAGAATTTATGGATGATGGACGATTGAAATCATTAATGCTATTGTTATGAATATTTGACCATTGGAAGCATTAAATATGTGTTCATTACTTGCACAATCTTTGCTTGTTTTAATCAGCACCATTGTCTTAGTCGATTGTGGCACACAACATGGTTTAGTCCTGAGGAAGGTCCTGGAGAACTGTCACAAAAGGACCGAAATGTTGATGTTGTATACGAAGGGTCTGCCTTATGAAAAACAACCACATCTTTATTACATTTGGGACTGTCCTAGGAAGAACACTGTTTAGGCATCTCACATCTTGATTTATGTTCGCTTCTGAATACTTGTGTTTGTATATATTGTTTTATGTTGACATACATAAGTGGGGTCTTTTTAGAGCCTGAGTTTTATGAATGTATGAATAGTGTTATGAGAGAAATATAATGGCTAAATAGATTATGCCCCTTCTGTGATTTAGAGACACTATTGTCAATAATGTCTTACCTGTTAGAAGAAGAATCCACCTCACATTAGAAATGTCCATCCTCTACGTCTCCCTTTCCTGAAAACATTCTTTCCAATGGGGAGGCCTGAATACGATTGTCTGTCCGAACCATCAGGATGAGGCCAAAACCATATTCTTGTGGTGGTGGACGAGCCATAAGAGTCCCAAAGACATTCCTGATGAGAGGAATATCTGCACACCACGTTGCTGATATTCGATTCTTCTTTCACAAGTTGGTTTGCAGAAGAAATCCAAATGGAGCAAGGAACCAACTTTATGCTCAAACTACTTCACCAACTGTTCCAAATTAAACAAAGAAAAACTGCAGCCTAGCATACAAAACCGATGGGTTAGTGGAGAAATATAACCAGAGGATTAAACAGATTCTTAAAATACAGTAATCAAGATTGCAGAATCATTGGGTTTGCACACATCACCTTCCACTACCTGGGCTAAGAAATAACGCATTATACACAATGGTGTTGTGGAGGAAAAGATATCAAAATACTACCCATAGGGTGCATCAAATTACCCTTTTAATAGTGCATTATCCCGTCCCAAAATAATCAACAGACGGAAAAGATTTGGGTAAGCTATTGCCTTTGGTATTGTTTGCTCTGTGAAGCACTCCCCAAACTTCGGCTGGGTTTAGTTCCTTCAGGTCACTATTTGGACAACAACCTGGAAAAAAACTGTAAATTCCATCAGAGGAGTGGGAAGGTGAAAAAGAAATTCAAACATTTCTACTTTAATATGTTAAAACCTTGAAGAAGAATATTCAATAAACCACCAAGAACATTACCGACCACTCACTGCCAGCAATCTTCAGAAACAGTGTACAGAGAGTATAGGTCAAACAAGAACAAAACATAGGAGAGGATGTGGCCTAACGGCTAGAGCAGTCGACCTCAAAGCTGGGGAAGCGGGTTCGAGTATCGGCAGGGACGCTCAACACCATGTGATTCTGGCCAAAACCCTTAATCACACTATAGCTAACAGAAATGAATGTGTCCGTCTGTAACGGAACTGGTCCTCGTGTAAAACGCCCTGATACCTTCGACGCCCTATATAACACCCAACTCCCCAAAAAAGGATATTTTATGACAGCTCAGTCCAGGAGATCAAGTATTAGTTCTCTTTCCATTTCTGATAACAAACATCTGCCCCTAAGGATAGAACCCATAACTTTCTCATATAATTCTCTTTCTCAGAAACCACACAAGATGATATGTTTCCAGTTCAAGCTGAGGGTTCATGGCAACATCTGGGTTATTCCACCCCTATCACAGAAATAAAGACCATTCACTAGAACTAATGAAAATTGTTGGGGACCTCATCACCTTTCCAGGACACACTCCAGTAATTGAATGAACACATGCTTCTTCGTGTCAACATTTTTGAAGTGTATATTATAGAACCATCTCAAAGTGAATGGACATTCTCGACAGTTTTAGTCCTCAAAAAGCACATATCCACTCAGTTGTGTATTCATTTTTTTCAAGTTAATAAAGTGTCCACCTTTGATGCATATTCAATGCCCTGAGTTGATGAATTAATCGAGAAGCTGGGGAGATCCCAGTGCATTTGCACTCTTGATCTAATGGAAGTTTACTGCCTTTCTGAGAGTCTGACAGACATAAGACTGCTTTTTCCGCTGTTAATGGTTTTTTCCAGTGTAAGTGTGACGGGGAGGTGGGCCGTGGGGATGTGGATACTGATGTTTCCGTGGACTGGTGGTCCGCTGTGCCGCTGACCCCCCTTTATATCATCCCTGCACAGACTGAGGCAACCAAACAAGGGGACTGGTTCACGACGAACGTCAACAGTCTGTGGAACTACCCTTCGGTAAATGAACAGGGTCCCTTTAACCCAGGACTACAGGACGACGAGGCCCCGCCCCCTGAGAGCGAAGGAGAGCCAAAAGCCGGAAGAACGAGAGAGACGACGGACGGCGTTTCCCTGGAGGCGGAAGGAGTATTGGAGTGGAGACGGAGAGCGGAGCAGTCGTGTGTCGGAGAAGAAGGGTACGAGGAGAGCCCAGCTGAGTACGTCAAGCCAGGAGGCCACCGATTTGGCGCTTCGCCCTGCCACGGTCCCACGGGAGGAGCGTGGCTGGACAAGGTACGGGGTAAAGTTGCGGGCTGGGTGGGACGGAGCGGCCAGTCGAACACCCGAGACCCAGTGTGAAATTGTATAGTCTGTGAACCCTCCCCCCCACACGAGCACTACGGACGTTTGTATATAATCGAGCACTTGGTTTCCCTCACACCCCGGGCCCCTGTAAGTCCGTCACGGACGCCCCAGTGACTGTTTCCTTTTTCTTTCCTTTCCTTTTCGGGATACCTCCGGACGGAGACTCGAGCATGTGCCCCGGCGAGCTACAAGTTCCCCCCCCCCTCAAGACAGGAGAGAGCGGATCAGCTGTTTTACGCACCTGCTTCATTCTGGCTAGCTCAGGATTCACAAGAGGCGTCAGGACGGAACCCTCTGAATTTGCAAGACTGAGAGTGACTACCAAACGAAGGAAAGCTTATCTAAAAATAAAACCTTCACTTAGAGCGCTATTTCCTGACTCTGTCTCTCTTGATACTGTTCCCCCTGCCTCTGACTCGCCATTCACTGCACCCCCTGATCCTGCCCCCTCACAGTAAGTTACTATCGTTTGGTTTGCATGGGGAGACTGAAACCTTTCAGTGATTTATAGATACATGTTTATGCCCATATGAGCCATTTTCATCAGCTTATCTAGACCAAATAGGTATATTCAGCCCACCTGGCATGACCACTTACATCACTTTCAGGTCTTCCTCAAGATACTTAAACAAGCAGGTCTTATGGCTAACCACAACACGCGTAGTCTAGCGCTAACCAGATCCACTATTTAGGATAAACTGCAACAATGTTCTTACTAAGCCCCAGGTTGCCAAGTTCGAAGCAGTAGAAAAAGTAAATGAACCATAACAAAGACAGGAATACAAGCTTTAAAGATTTTATTTTGGCTTTTGTAGAAGATTCCTTCCACTCTTCTCTAATAAGAAGGTTCCCTTTACAGATCTCCTAAAGAGGTCCTCTCCTATTAATATTCCTTGTTGTCCTACACAGGAACATGTTTTTCAAGACCTCAAACATTCTCTAACCATTAACCCCTCTTGTGATGATCTGATTTCTCTTTATCATTTGCAGGACAAATGGACTGAGTGCAGTTTGATTCCAAGAATTTCCAGGTGGCCTTCATTCATAGTACATGTCCTCTGAAAGCTACTGTCACATGAGTTGCCATTTGCCACTGTAGTTAAATGTTGGATTTGAAGTGGGCTGTGGATTTTTAAGATATTATTTACTGGGGCAGGAAAACATCCTTTACAACGAAACTTTTACCACGCAGTGCTGTTACAACGCAAGTATTACAACGAAAACCTTTACAACGCATTACACTGGGGGGCGCTCTAGGATAGGGAATAGTTTTAATTTACTATCCAACACCTTCCCTACTGTCCACAGGGACTGGAGTTGGAATAGTAAATTAAACTATTCACTATCCAGCATCCCCAAGTGTAATGCGTTGTAAAGGTTTGCGTTGTAATACTTTTTTTTTTGTAACTTTATTTTGAAATTTTCATCGATAACCATCATCAGAGAGTGCAGTAGTGTTACACATCATAGGCTCATGTACAGTGCATGCGATAAATGAGACACCGGTACATACTTCATAACACGGCAATATAACATTTACAGTAGACAATGGAACAGTACAATCAAGCATATCTTGTGGCATAGTAAGTCCTTAACACATCGAGACGCAGTCCACAAGAAGCTATATCGTTGCAGTAACATACGCTAGAATATAAGGTGTCGTCCCTCTAGCTGGGCTAACAGGGATGTCTTGTAGTGGGGAGATTTATCATCCCTTTATAAGGATATTTCCCCTCCCGAAAAGCAAGTACAAGGTGGTGACCTTAATATCTTAGATTATAAGATGACCATTCACAGGTGTATCTATATTGTGGGGTGTGCGGAGGAGACAGTAAGGGGGGGATCGGGGGCCGGTGATCTCTCTCCGGTGTCGGTAGTATTTTGGGAAAGGTATCCTCTCAAAGGGGCCCAGATATCACAGGGCCGCGAAGTAGTCGGCAGTAATTCAGAATATGAGTTTAATTGATCTTGGCAATATGTTAGATCATGCAGCCAGTCCTTGAATTTAGGGGCCCTGCCCCTGCCCCATCGACACGCCACTCTTCTTTTTGCCACTAAAAGAGCCAGCGCAACAAACTTGCGGTGTGCCGCCTGTATGGGCTCTACGTATCCCAATAGTGCCAGAACTGGGGAGGGAGTTATTTCAGTGTGAGTCATTTCGGAGAGTGCAGCCATTACTTGAACCCAGTAGTGTTGAATTGCGTCACATGACCAGGCTAGATGTAAGAAGTCAGCTTCTGGAGCATGGCATCTATTACAGTTGTCCATAGTGCGAAGTTGAAGTCTACACATATGGGCTGGGGTGTAGTATAGGCGATGTATGAATTTATAGTGTATGGTTCTATGCCTACTGCTAGCCGAGATGCGCTCTATCTGTTGGAGACAGAATCCCCATTGCTTGTCGTTGAGGGGTCTATCGAGCTCTAGATCCCATTTCAGTTTAGCTGTTAAAGATGGGTAATCTATATGTGCATGTACTGTCCTATAAATTGTCGGCACCAATCTGCGAGGGATGTCAGTTTGGAGTATTATCTGCAAAGGGGCTAAGGCCACTGGTTCATTTGGAAAGTCAGGTGTAAGTGCTTTCACACCTTGACGGAGCCTAATATAAAGGAGTATTTCAAGCGGAGTTGGATGTATCCCTTCATACAGTTGCTCCATGGAGCAAAACGTACCGTCGTGGTAGAGATCTCCCCAAGTTGTTACATGTAGTTTGTGGAGTAGTTTGCGGAAACCCGGTTCTTGCAATAAGGGCATGTCAAGGTGGTAAACCAGCGGCAACAACGGAGCATACAGCATTGCCATGTCGAGCTTCGTCGCTAGTCGGGCCCATGCGGTGACCGTGCTCAGCACTGTCGTGGGTGTTTTGTCTCTGCCGGAAACCACCGCGTAGAGTGCACCTTCTATTGGGATAGGGTGGGTAACCAGTGCTCGGCGGCCAGCTGGGGCATGTATCTGGGCTGGTGAATCCAGAAATAGGCATAATGAGCTTGAGCCGCCTGATAATATAATTCAAAATCCGGTACACCAAAACCGCCTTGGGAGTAGGGCCGAATCAGGGTGTCCCATTTGAGACGAGGTGATTTGCCGCCCCAGACAAGTTTAATGAGCTCTGAACGGAGCTGTTGGAAAAAGGACCTGCCAGGGTAGAACGGGATGTTCAAAAAGAGGTATAATAGTTGCGGGAGGATCACCATTTTGATCAGGGATGTCCTACCCGCCATAGACAGAGGCAAGGTAATCCAACGTGTAACATGATCCATAATGCGATTCATGGTAGTGCCATAATTGGCGCGCATAAGCTCATCCCTGTCCCTCTCTATGTGGATCCCCAAGTATTTAAAATCACCATCGCTCCAGGCAAGAGGAAAATCCAGATCAAAACGTGCTGTAGAAGAGGTAAGCGGAAATATGCAGGATTTACTCCAATTAATTTGGACACCTGAAAGCCTACCAAATTGTATGAATTCCCTAAGAATGGGGTTCAGATTGACGCAAGGATCTCGTATGTACAAAGTGATGTCATCAGCATACATCGATATTAGTATTTGCCGTTGAAAGCAACAAAGTGCACTGTCTCTATGATGTTGTCGCAGTTTGGCGTCAAGGGTTCCGTAGCTATCGCGAAAAGGAGAGGTGAAAGGTGGCATCCCTGTCTGGTCCCCCTGGTGATGGGGAATGCCTCAGACAATCTACCATTAATAAGGACTTTGGCCATAGGGCGTTTGTAAAGGAGTTTAATCCAGGAGATGAAAATTGCTGGAAAGCCCATTCTTTCCAAGACGCGAAACACATAATCCCATTCCAGGGAATCGAACGCCTTGGTGGCATCGAGGAATATGGCTGCCATGGGTAGGTCCTCATGCACTGAGTTGAGGACTGAAAAAAAAGGTACGCAAATTATGAGAGGTGGCCCTGCCAGGTACAAACCCAGATTGATCAGGGAGTATCAGATTGGGAAGCAGAAGGCTGATGTGGTTAGCAATGAGTTTGGCCAGCACCTTGACATCACAATTCAACAATGATAGAGGGCGGTAAGAGTCACATTTGTTCGGCGGTTTGCTGGGCTTAAGTAGTGATGTATTGAGTGCAATCCTCATAGAGGGTGGCAGATGGCCCACCTCAAGGGCATCCTCATATACCTCCCGCAACACCGGAGCCATAAAGTCAATGTAGGTTTTTATAAAATTCTATTGGGATACCGTCCAGGCCTGCGGCTTTCCCTGACTGCATACCCATAATTGCGTCTCTCACTCCACCTAACTCAAAGGGCGCACTAAGAAAGGCCCTTTGGGCATCACTAAGCCAGCTCAAGGAAACGTCAGCTAAGTAATCTTGTAACTGCAATGCTCCTACTCTAGAGGAAGTGTATAGCGTGCTGTAATGGGATACAAAGGAATTGAGGATTTGTGTCGTGTCACGAACCACCACACCGTCTGGGCCCTCTAGTTCTATTATTATGTTGGGCGTACGCATCATTTTAATTATGGAGGCTAGAGCTTTCCCCCGTCGTTCGCCCTCGCCATAGCGGCGAGCGGTCCAGTATTTGCCCCTAAATTTTGATTCTCTTGTGGCTTCGGCAGTGTATTCAGAGACCTTCTCTCGTATCGTCAGGAGTGTGGAGTAAGAGGGAGTAGTAGCTAATAATGTTTCTAAGCTTTTAAGTTCCTTTTCTAGGGCCAGTATTCGGGTAGTAATGTCCTTCAAGATCCCAGCTCCCTTAGCAATGCAAATCCCCCTTAGCGTCACTTTGAATGTGTCCCAAATAGTCTCAACATCACTAACAGGATACTTATTCCTCCTGAAAAAATCTAAACATTCATCCCGCGGTTCCTCTTGAAAGGTGATGTCTAGTAGTAGTGAGGGTTGCATCCGCCAAGCGGTGGTGGGGGGGCCTAGGTCCGCGGAGCGCAGTGTGATTTTTACAGGGGAGTGATCCGAATAGGTCCTCGGGAGGTGTTCTGCACGATTAAGTGAGGTATAGAGTTGAGATGTCAGGAATATATAATCAAGTCTGGCCCATGAGCGTGCTTGCGCGGTAAAGTGGGTGCCCTCTTTCACATCAACGTGGAGACGCCTCCAGGCGTCCACAAGGCTGAAGTCCGTAACTACAGCGCGCAATTCCGCACGTGCTTTAGTGTAATGCTGTGGGGCTGGGTGTGACCTGTCCAGTGTAGGGTCCAGTGTCGTGTTAAAGTCCCCCCCCCCCCAAATGAGTTGGTGTGGTCCCATCCCCATAATCGCCGCCCACAGCTCAGCAAAGAACCCCGGGTCATCAATGTTTGGACCGTAGCAGCACACCAAGGTGACCGCCATGTGCCCCAGTCTCCCCCACAGCATGCAGTATCGCCCCTGAGAGTCTATTTTGGAGCCAGCCATAACAAAGGGTGTGCCTCTTTTAACCACAATTGCCGTACCCCTAGCGTATATAGAGTAAGACGAGAACACAGCGTGGGAGGCCCATCTATTAGCGAAGGTGTGAGTGGTTTGTATCCTGAAGTGTGTTTCTTGTAGAAGGGCTATGTGTACTGAGTGGCGATCTAGGTACGACAGAACTTGTCGTCGCTTCCTGGGATCCCCAAGTCCCCTGACATTCCAAGTTAAAATATTTAGGTCAGTGTCATCCATGAGCGGTGTGTAGCCCTATCTCTCAAGTCGCCACTCATCAATGGGTCATGACTGAGCGCCGTGAAGGGAAGCATGATATGTACATCAGTGTCCATAAGTAGCCTGTTGCTTGTGTGTGTAACCTGCACCGCGAGATCAATCTCTCGCATACAACCACAAAATCCAGTCGTATCGACATTTAGTGACTCTTCAGTAGGTTTCGTGAATAACGTTAGTACGGAACATTTCAACCAAACAGTCCCCCCCTCCCCCATTATGCAGGAACCTCAGCAATTTGGCTCTAAAAGCTGGGAAGACATCAAGTATACGCAGTGCAATATGATCCATTGAACCCTGTGCGACGTGTCGCCACCTCTCTGTCCCACCTCGTAGGACTTTGGACAAAAATGATACAAGCAATGCGGTGAGTCTGACACAGAGTTTTGCAGTATACCAACTCTCAATCACCCAGCAGGGCCTGGTTATACAGCATATGCAGATAGGTATTAAAATGTGAGGCGTACAGCCATACAAGGTAAAAGCAAAGCAAACAGTACCTGCCAAGGTATAAACTTGCCAGAACTTGCAACACAAATAGACAACTGTAGATATTGCAGTCAATAGGCCACCAAAGCAAAGGAAGGTAGCACCAAGGTTCCATTGCACTCTAATACGAGTGCTCCCACCCTCCACCCACTGAAGCAGCCCCAACTTGCCAGGAACCCCATCCCCCCCCACCCTTAACAATACCCAAACATCCCAACATTTGCATCAGTGGCAACAAGTGCAATGGGGTATACCCTTCGGGGTGCAACCTAGTAGCGCACATAGCCACCCCCCACACCTCGCCCTTTGTCTCGATCTTTCACACTAGGCGCGGCCTAGGTAGTGGGGGGGGGTGCCTGGAATACTTTACCACCATAGTCCAGTGTTCGTCCGGTGACCTCCATTAGCATACTAAATGTCCACAATTTAGGCCCCTCAGGGGACCCAAAGTGGCCACTCAAGCGCTAGAGCAGGATCTATGCATGTAGTGTCTAGCGTCATTCATCCTCATTGGCTGAGTGGAAGTCCTCTTGTCTGTCCTCACTATGACGCCGGCCCTCTGCACGTTCCCGCTTAAGTTTTTTCACAAAATCCTCCACCTGTTGCGGATTAGTAAAGAAATGTTGTTTCGCTTGATGTGTCACTCTCAATTTAGCTGGGTACAACAGTGCATAGTCGACCTGTAGTGTTCTAAGCTTCTTCTTGACTTCTAAGAATTTACGCCGCTGCTCCTGCACCACCGGGGTGAAGTCCGGATAAATGGAGAAGTTGACCCCTTCACAGGAAAGTGTGTGGTTGGTGCGAGCTGCCCTCAGTGCAGCATCGCGATCTCGATAATTTAGGAGGCGGGCAATGATGGGTCGTGGCGGAACCCCAGTATTGGGTCTCGGTCCCAGTGACCGGTGCGCTCTTTCAACAATAAATTGCTTGGAGAATGCCTCAGGGCCAATCGCCGCGACCAGTATCTTCTCCACGTAGTCCTCCATGCGCCCCGTATTGGTCAATTCCGGCACACCTATCACGCGTATATTATTGCGACGACTTCTGGCTTCCAACTCTTCGTTCTTCGCGGCTATGATCCTGAGCACATTGTCCATTCTCGCAATTTGCGTCGTGTGGGTAGCCGTTGTATCATCATTTTCGGATATGCGTTGCTCGGTTGCTGTAATACGCTCCTCATGGACATCCATTTTGTGCACCACGGCGTCCATTCTTGATGACATCTTGTCAACTTTGTCAACTATAGCAGCGAACCCCTGCCTCATTTCTTGCATCATCTGTTGGAAGTCGGAGACGCCGGGGTGGGATTCAGCGTCTGTCACAACGAGGGTCTGAGAGCCTCCCGCCTCCTGCGTGTTCCGCAGCCCCTTCTAGGTCGCAACCGAGTCAAACGATAACTTGGGTTGCTTATTGTCCGGTTTGCCCATGGTTAGTTGTAAGCAGATACTCGAAGCAGACGACAGGAGACGTTCGCCGCGGTGGGCGAGAAGCGGTTGGAGTTTGTAATGATCCACAAGCGCAACTCACCGTAAGTACCCCTCTGTGAAGAGACGGTGATTGGTCGTGCAGTGCGAGAGCAGCCCTACGCTAGTAATGGGCACACGGGCCGTAGTCCAAATCAGGGGATTACCAGCAGGAAGGAGGGTAATCAGTATCAGTGGCCGTCCCTCTATCGCCCAGCTCCCCCAGGCAAGGAGGTAGAATTACAGTGCTGTAGGCAGCAAATTGGGCTGATGTCGCTAGGGTCCACCTCTTGTCAGCAGGCACCCCATATGGCACATGTAGGGGATGGTAGAAACACAGGGACCAAGCCACGGCCAACTCCTCAGTACCCAGCAGACAAAGCCGGCATATACAGTGCCTCGTGTCGCTGGTGCATCAGCACGGATTGTCAGCAAGCTCCAAAAACACAAAAAAACACTTAGCGTTTGGAGGGTCCGCTGCAAGGGTGGCGGGTCCAAGGATAATCTCACTGCCTCTGGACGGCTGTTCTCCCAGCCCCGTGCCGTACGACGAATATCAGGTGTGCCGGTGCGCTACGGGCCTCAGTGTGGGCACAAGGAGTGGTCAACACAACAGTCGGTGATCGTGTCCCCAATCTCAATGTCCGGGTGTAGAGCGGGTAGCCCGCGAGAGCTATTGGCCAAAGGATCGAGGCCGACCAGAGTATCCATGCAGCCGTAGCCCACTGTAGCTGCCGCGCGAAATGGCCGCCATCCCTCCCGGCTGTCGGTGCCTGGCCAACGCAGCGTCTCTGCTGCGGCAGTCCCAGCGGCGGGTTCAGGCAGCAGCTGCCCAGCTCTCGGTGGCGGTATCTCCACAGGACGCTCCCGGTGTTCACGAAGGACTTACTTGTGGCTAGCGCTGACCAGGGAGGCTCCGCCGGAGTGTATGTTGTGGGGCCTACTCGCCTCATGGTGCGCCGCGGTCTCCCGTAGGCTGCCTCTCCCACCAATATCTCCAGCCGCCTTGAGCCCCGCTCCGGCCAGATCTTCCGGCAGCCGTTTCTCCGGATAGAGAGATGGTAGAGGAATGAAATTTTCACCGAGGCTGCGTCAGGGTAGTCTCTATCGATCAGCGTGGTCAGGACAAGCAAAGGTGGTGGGGATGCAGGATAAATATCGGATGTGAACTCCAGGCTGCAGGAGCCTCACATCGGTGCGGCCATACTGCTAGTGCGCCCTTAGCGCCCTTGCGTTGTAATACTTGCGTTGTAACAGCATGCATGGTAAAAGCATGCGTTGTAACGTCATACATCCCTGGGGCAACATTTATTATTTACAGTCACTATGCCCCCTGGTAAGGGTTGGTGACTCGCAAAGATACCAACCATAGAAAGTTATGATGGCTCTTGGCCCTACAACCTCTTTCCTTTTAGGTGGTTCACACTTCTACTTCTTCCTTGGGGAATGTTTATTTTTGGTCACAGGCCTCTTTTTTGGATTTGCCCAGTGTCAGGGCCTATGGGGGAATATGCCATAGATAACCTTCCGTATGGCAAAAAAAGGTAAAACAAGCATGGGGTGTAATTACTCACCAATGCTGTCTCATGAATCAGGAACAAAACATAGGCAGCGGCTGGGGGTAGAAGCACAGAGTGTTGATAATGACTTTCCTTATGCTTTTATAGAATAGCTCTGTTAAGGATAAAAATAAACTGCCTTAACAAGGCAACGCGAGCATATGCTGATCACCCTAAATTAGCAATGCCCAATGGGCCTTCGAATAGAAAGCTTAACATATAACATGCAAAATAGTCTCATGAAAGCCAATTGAATGCTTGTTTAAAAGGAATCAATTTATACAGGTTACCACCCCTGAGATCTTAACCACACTAACAGAGGGAGGTGTATCTCCCAACAGGTCCAGGATCCTGATGATTTCAAATGGACAGAGTGTGACCAAAGGTGGCAAAGGCCGCCAAGGATGAACATCAGGAGTAGGACTCGGAATGACAGTGCTGGCAATTTTAGAGGGCCCCGGCAGCGACTACATGGTACTGAACTGAAGGAAAAATCATCATGTACAAACCCACAAATGTATAGCTCTCCACATGCAGTGTCCTTGCTTTGAATTGTGCCCCCTGCAATTCTGACACACACATGTCCTAGACATCCCTCCACAGACAGTGCGGGACTGCTTTCAGAGGGATGTTTACTTACCCACAATGCGGTGACGGGCATAACCTATCAGTCTATCATATTGTCGTGTCTCTCTTGGCAGGAATACACAGGAGTCAGGTAAGAGTGTTTCTACTTTCTTTACTGCTCCACTAAAACAGATAATGGTTTATCATTCTCAGGGGAGGAGTTTGAAAAGTTTATGGACTACCTAAACAAGGACTTTTATATGACTCCCAAAATCCATAAAGATCCTCTCAGACCACCATGCCGTCCGATAGTATCCACTTGTGGAAGTCTCCACGAGCCGGTTGGCAAACTATTGGATAGGTATCTTCAAACATTTGTTCAAACCATGGGTTCATTCATAAAGGACACAACTGATTTTCTTAACAAACTGAGCAATGTACAACTTGCCAAAGATGAGAATATATTAATGTGCAGCATTGATGTACAATCGCTATACACTGTTATACCTCACCAACTTGGTATAGAAGCAGTTGAAAAGGCTCTTCTAGGGATGGAATATGAGGAACCCATGAAGATATTTTTGTTAGAACTTCTCAATTTTAGTTTAATGCACAGTTATTTCAAATTGGAAGAACAGTGGTATCTTCAAAAGAGTGGTACATCGATGGGAAACAGTGCAGCTCCTGCATACGCAAATATCTTCATGCATGAATATGAGAATCAGCACATCCTTCAGTCTCCGAAATGGAAAAACCACTTGCGTCTATATTTACGCTATATAGATGATATTTTCATCTTATGGAAAGGCACAGAGGATCTCTTGAGAGAAAACATCACGGACCTTAATAAGGTGGATGAGCGAATACAATTCACCCATGAAATCCAACAAAATACCATTAACTTTTTGGATGTAACTATTCAAAAATCTGAAATGGGATTTGAAACCAACTTATTCATATAAAAAACTGATCGTAACAACATGCTAGCATATCAGAGTTTTCATCCACAGGCTTTGAAACAGCACTTACCATTTTCACAACTGTTGCGAGTGAAAAGAATTGTCTCGGACCCCGAGGAATACATAACTCAATCAAAGAAAATGATACAACGCTTTCGAGATAGAGAATACTCTGAAGCTACTTTGAAACAGTCCCTGGAACGAGCCAATTCTAAAGATCGTAAGCAACTTCTATCAGCACAAAGCACTCTCAAAGAACCTAGAATTACATGCGTCAGTAAATTCTCCACTGCTAGCATGCAATATAAAAAAATCATCAAAAAGCATTGGACACTTCTGCAAACTGAACCGGATTTCAACAACATTTTTCGTGAGAATCCAGTTTGTGCATTTAGCAGGGCTAAAAACATTGGTGAAATTATTAAGCAACCGTCAATTGGTACAGTTATCCAAACCTACAAAGGAACAGTTCCATGCTGGAACTGTAATAACTGTAATAATATACTACAGGGTAACAGCATTACACACCCCATGAGGGAACATAAGATACCGTTACATGTAAATGCTACCTGTGACACCACCAACACCATATATAGGCTAAAGTGCCCGTGTGGAATGGTATACATCGGCCAAACTGAACGAAAGTTAAAAATACGGTTGAATGAGCACAAAAGTAACATCAGGACTAAGGCTCTTAAGTCTGTTGTAGCAGCACATTTCATTGAAGCAAATCACCAAGTTAGCCAGATTAAAGCATGCATCTTAGAAATCATCGAAAGATCTGAAGGAAGAGACAATAAGAAAACCCTATTGAAGCGTGAAAATCATTGGATTTATCATCTCCAAACCTTAAAACCGAATGGAATGAATGAAAGGACTGAATTTGCATGTTATCTGTGATAAATCTTTTAAATCCGTCATTTTACTAAGCAACTCGCATGATCAACGCTGGTTTAGTAATTCTATTTGTGTGATTTCATTTTTTTCCCTTTACAGTAGTCTATCCGCAGGCTTTAATAAATCATAGCCATTGATTGTTACTATCTAATCATCTTTTTTTACTTTTTTACTGTTACTCTCACTCCTCACGAACATTGGACATTAGGTCTACACGTATAATGATGTATATACCTTTAACCCGCTCACGGTAGGCACGTATTTAATCACTCCCCCCGCCCACACACGTCACACGTTCCTGTTACGGGACACGTAAGTAACTGTGGCGCCTTCGCCGACGATATTACAGAAAGATTTCTGCAGCGTTTTTTAATGCGGTAAGCCTATTTCTTCGAAGCAGTTCTAAGCTACTGCATGTTAAGTGTATCTCCTTACGTCTTTAATAATTTTACCGCGAAGTCGTTTTCTGTAAGGCAACACATACTTAGTCACCCTACTGCATGTTTTAAGCGCACTCCGAGTAGTCACATCCCTAGATTAACCGCGTACTTTTTATGAGCACTTTTTCGAGCATGTACTCCTATGTTCAGTCCCTAATTTTGTCAGTTTTGATCAATTATTTTATCCAAATAATCACACACGGTGGACATACCCTTTTACACATCAATTACTAAATACACTAGTACCCTCATGGTTGTGGACACAACTCAGTGGCGTGTTCGCATTAGTGAATTAGTCTATGTTTATTTTTTCAATAGATTTTCCCCTCATGAAGGCAATGCCGAAAAGCATTGGGAATGAGCAATAAACGATGTTTTCAATTGATGAACATCAAATTGTTTGATATACAATACTGAGAGTCAAGAAGTATTGTTACTCTCTTGGATACATAAGATGAAGATTAAAACCATCTATATTTACTGAAACTTTTTGTCGTACAAATGATTATTGAAATAGAGCTGTAAAAATACAGCACCCATACATCAGTGCCCAAGGAGACACCTACACGTATGTGTTGGTGCTACCACTGTTGTATTTCTGTACACTCCCGAGCGGGGTGTAATCCTTGGAGCACGATGTACCTAAAAGAATTGATTATCTATAGCTGTGCACGGTCAGACCCTTGTTCTACCTAGACATTCACCACAGGAAAATAACACCTCGGTTGCCCCAAGCAAATGGCATGTAGGGGTGGGCGGAAGTCGCGGAAGTGACTATCGCGGAGAGGCACGGAGATTGAAGCAATCTCCGTGCTTCTCCGTGATATTTCCATTTTGAGAGGCCGCCCACCGCCCGCCTCCTGCTTCCCGCCCGCCTGCCTCCCGCCTGCTGCCCGCCACCCGCCCGCATTATTAAATCAAATTAAATGGCTAAATAAAACTTTAAAGCAAACTTACCTTATTGCGCCACATCTTCCCGATCCAGGCTTCATTTTTGTAAACTGCGCATGCGTGGGAGCCGGCGCATGCGCAGTTCTGCGCATGCGCAGTTTACAAAAATGAAGCCTGGATCGGGAAGAAGCAGCGCAATAAGGTAAGTTTGCTTTAAAGTTTTATTTAGCCTTTTAATTTAATTTAATAATGCGGGCGGGAGGCAGGCGGGCAGGCGGTCAACTTCGGTTTCGCGGTGGAATGGGTGGAAATTTGCCCTGTTTTTCCGCCTTCTTTGAGGAAGGCGGAAAGTGCAAATTTCCACCCATTCCGTGGGTGGAACGGAAATGTCCCCCCACCCCTGATGGCATGGTGGAAAGATTTATGGGAAACATAAAAAAGGCTGTCCAAAGAGCAAAGCTGGTGCAGATATCAATAGTACAGGCCCTTTGTCAAGTGCTAAGAGACTATCGAAACACCAGCTCAGTGAGACGGTGCCCCACTGAGCTGGTGCTGGGCAGAACAAGCAGGACAAGGCTACCACAGCTAGAAGCAACAGCACCACCAGAGCACAGCAACATTGCTGTCAGAGACCACGAGGCCAAGGAGAAAATGAAGGCGTATGCCGATGCGAGGAGATATGCCACTCCATCGCATCTCAAGCAAGGGGACGCAGTGGTGGTATGCCAGCGGTAGCTGAGAAAATCGGTCAGTCCATTCTCAAAGGAACCATTAACGGTGACACAGGTGAAAGGGTCCATGATAACAGCGACAGCAGGCCCCTACCGAATAACAAGAAACAGCTCTCACTTTAAGGAATTAAAGAGCATGGAAGAAGACGGAGGAAACACAGCTGCAGGAGACACAGGCACAGACGAGAGACAGGATGAGGAATGGCAGAAAGACAAGGGATAGACATATCCAAGAAGAGAATACAAAAGACCAAAAAGACTGATTGAAGAAATGTAATGATGGAGACAACGACACGTCTTTGTCTATCTCTCTCTCTCTCTTTTCTCTCTCTTCTCTCTCTATCTCTCTCTCTATACCTCTATATATATCACCACTTTCTTCTGTCATTTTCCTGCAACAAAAGGGGAGATGTCCTCCTGGGCGCATTGGGCACTAGGACCCTGTACCTGACTGGTGGGGAGGGGATGAGAACCGGACACCACTTCCGGTCAGGGGAGTGGGGAGGAAGGCAGACCACAAGGGGAAAGGGAAGCGACCAGATGTGGGGCAAGAAGCAACGACAAAGAGTGGAGCAATAAAATATAATTTGTTTTCATTCAGCAGTCTGCAAGAAACTGCATGCATCCTTGTGCGGCGGTGCCCTGGTATTACTGAAAACCTTCTTAAGTCATTGCATGATTCTCTTCACTTTGTCTTTTAAGCTATGATTTTTCAAACATGATTGAATGGCTACATTGTGTGTGCTATTTTTCACTATTATCTACAGAGACATCGAACTGGGCCGGTGTCAGAGGAGAACTGTGGCCCATGATAAGGCATTACCAGAGATAAGAAAAGATGAAACAGCTCTCAATCTAAACAACTGAAGTAAGAACTAAGTTGTATCCTGCATCCCACTGGCTTTCAATTATCCGCCAACATGCAGTAGTGGGCATCTTCAAAGACTGATGTCATTAGCAACCAGCCTCAAACTGTTCATGGTTTCGGCCCAGACATGCTGAATGGCTTTATTATGCGGGAAGCCTACTTGGGTACCTTTCAAGTCACTCTGACAACTGCAGAAAAGAATACAGTTGCACAGATACAGCAAACCAATAATCAAATGGTAACAAGGTGGGTCAAATATTTTCAGAATTATTCATTCGAATCAAAACTGTTTAAAGAGATTCTATCCCATGCTTCAGTAAAGAAGACACTACGCCTGTATGAAGAGCGGAAAGGCTTAAAAATCTCCAGGAATACAGGGCTAATCAGGGGGTAATACCCCGGGACTAGGCGTGGGGCCTCAGCTAACCTGGACTTTTCCTCAAATATTGATTTACTTAGCTGCTAATCAGCTGAAAATGCAAAAAAAGCTACACAGTAGTACTTCCTAGGGATAAGTGTAGAATCAATATAATCACAAACATCTTCACCATTTTTTAAAATCCAAAACAGATCCTTCCAATCACGCACTTGGTGAAGGTGAGATTTGCTAGTAGCTGAAGCCAGGGGAGAAGAGTTACCCAACAATATGAATTGTTTGTTTGTGTTTGTCTTCCAAAATAAGAGAGCAGAGATAGACGTTTGTCAGACCCCTTTCTTAATGTGCGGCAATGTGACTTTAGGCAGCGAAGAACCTGCGATCCCTTCCAGTGTTATCATTCATTTAATCATTATTCGGATATAAAGTATCCATAAAAGCACAAAGCAATATCTCACAGAGTTAATCACTTAAAACATTACATATAAAAAAGCATCATCTGAGTTAAAACATACAAAAGGACTTTTACAATCTAAAAAACAATTCAATAAATCATCATGAGATTATAATTTTCACAGAAACCGAGGGTATATCAGGTTATATAGCAGCATCATATGATAAAGTGGAAAGTGCAAATAGATTTAGAGGAATAGCAGCAGGAGGAAATGGGCTATTAAATCCATGGATAACACTCCACACAATTTAAACATTGGCCAAAAACCAAAAAGCATATTCTTTATCGGCATAAAAGCAGGAAGTTCGTATAATACAATCAGGTTTACTTATCAGGGGCTCATAGAGGCACGCGAACAAATAGCCATCTTCAAGAAGGTACAAACACGGAGGGTTAAATTGTCTTCATTAAGCTGAAGGATAATCCTATGAGCAACCATAAAATCCGTTATTCCACTAACCCTAAAGAAGGGAATCAAAAGTTGCTTACTATACCTTTGGTAAAAGTTACAAAAGAATAAAAAATGTAACATGGATTGCTTACCTAGATTGTCGCAAGCACAAGGCAATTGCTCAATGTTGGTTTGGAAGCCTAAAGGGAAGCACAACAAATATTATAATGTGCCAGCTCTAAGACGATTAAGCTTCAATCCCATCGGTCAATGTCTCTTAGAAGATAACTAACTGGTAGATAAGAGGGGGGCCTCCGTCGTCTACCATAGATATATAACGTGCAACGGATGCTTTGGAGAGCTCTTGTTCGTGTCTTATGTCCCCATAGTATTTATGTATGGCTTCTCGCATAGTCTTTTTGTTAATACCCCCTAACTGGTCTAGGTTTTGAAAAACATGGCCAAGATTTACTCTATTTAAACTTGCCCTTACTTCTGCCAGCCACAGTATGTCTCCACCCTTGTTGCATTTTAAATAATCAGCTATAATTTCTCTGGATAACGAGGCTGCCGGATTTTGCCAAACTTTTAACCAAAACAGGGCCGGGCGGGACCTAATATAATCTTCTATATAAAACAATTTCAACTCATTATGGCAGACAAAGGATGAAGAGGAGATAGGTATCCCCAAAATTAGCCTACAAAATCTATTTTCTTTGACCTGAATACTTTTAGAATTGATGAAGCCCCAGATTTCGGCCCCGTTTGTTACAGTGGGTATACACTGTGTTCTATAAATTATGAGTAGGGACAACACAACCTCATTTCTTTTTGGTTGGGGAAGATTCAGGATCGAATTAACAGCCTTTAAAAATGTACTCCAGCCGTATGCCAAGGGGGCTGCCCAAGATCTATTGTCTGAGAATTGTAAGCCCAGATAAGGGAAAGTGCATGTGCATACCTGAGTTCCAGAACCTAAAGTGGACTCTTTGTTCTATTCGCTGTACTTCATTACTTGCTTTTCCTCGCTTACATTCGTCCTTCGGTTTTATCTTTGCCATTTTGCACTATCATCGCACTGCCTTGTCTTGTTCTAGATGTATCTAGCACTTACTTATTGCGTGACTCACTATATCGTAATATATTCTGTATATATTTCTACTTGTCATGTAAAGCGCTCTGATACTCGCAAGAGTCTGGTTCGCGCTATATAAAACCTTCAAAATAAAATAAATAAATAAAGTAATAGCATTAATAAGACATTTTTTAGGACCGCAACATGATTTCTTAAAATTTGTACAAAGGTTCAAACCATTCATAAAATCAACAAAACCCCTAACTAATATATGCAGTGCATTAGGTCTATGACCCATTAAAACGGCGGCGTCCGCATACAAAAAGCCGGGCAGTTTATTACCATTATTCATCGGGCCATCTGTAGTCAGTTCAGACAACACATTGTGTAGCTCATTAATATATAAAATGAACAAGAGTGGGGCTAAGACACACCCTTGTATTACCCCTCTTCCAACCACTATGTCCCCAGAAACTGCCCATTGAGTAAAAGGGGCGTCCAGGACTCTGGCCTAAATTTAATAAGATCGATGGGAAGTCCATCTGGGCCAGGGGCCTTATTGCCCAAACTTTGGTTGATAGCATCCTCAACCTCTGATAATGATATCTGAATTCGTGTGGCAACAAGATTATCTATAGGATGCTCACACTGGGACCTAGCGGCATATATTTTGGAAAAATGGGCTACCCAGGCTTCGCTCGTTATATTACAACTTAAGGGAGTGAGTGTATTGTCCAATGATCTCAAAGACTTAGCTGCTGCCCAAAAACCATTTGAGTTGTTAAGTCTTGCAGCACAAGCCAAGTTGTTCCATTGTTTTTTTAAGATCTCGTCTTTCCTCTGCTTATTCACTATTTTATATTGGAGCCTCAATGATCTAATGAGTTTAGAATCCCTGGGGACAGCTGAGAGGGCAACTCTAAGCTCTCTGTTTGTCCGAGAGCAAATGCTGTCGAACCACCCCGGTTTAGAGTTGGGAGCAAGTGCAGGTCTTGAGATAAATTTTTAATACCTGCACATAATTGAACGAAAGCAGAAGCTTCATCTGGGTTGGGATCAACAGATGAAAGACAAGTATCACAGATGATCGATACGTTTTTAGCATTTTTTGGAACACACTACTATTATCAATACCTTTCCATATAACCCTTAAGCTATCTGTTGAGGGTGCTAGATTACAGGCCCCTGGCTCTTTTCTGAAATCGGATCTGGGGAAACCCTAAATAGAACTGAGATTGGATTGTGATCACCAAACGTGGTCGGTTTGATCTCTGCTTTAGCCAAGTAGTCTTCTAGTGTGGCCGTTATAAAAACTTAATCTATTGTTGAAGCGCAAAAACAGCCTCTATAGGTAGGTATTGGACTATCCTCATTATTTGTAGCCGTAATATCCATTACATTTGATAGACTACTATTTGATAAGTGATCCAATAATTCAATGCCCCTTTTACATGGGTGGGCCAAAGAGTGATGAAGGGAAGTTGAATTGTTTCCCCCTGCGATCTTTGCATTAAAATCACCACCCAAACAAATTCCAGCAAGTTTTTGATTCCCTGTGAGATTAGGTATATCCGAAATAAAGTTGAAAATTTGAAAGAAATTCATATTAGATGTAGTTAAGAAATCTTTATTATAAAAATTAATAAAACAAATCGAAACCCTCCTTGTGTATATCAAAGCTTGGATGTTAGCGCTTTTAGTGGGGATTGTTTTAACACTGCCGCCCGTAGAAATATTCACCCAGATGGATAGGCCACCAGAAGGCCGGCCTTGCTTAGGGAGGGGTGCGGTAATATTGAGGCATTCATACCCTTCAAGATATAGCTCTATTGTTGCCCAGGTCTCTTTGTTTACCGAATTGACCCAATCATCACTACTTAGTTTGGAGGCCAACCCGGCAATATTCCAGCTTAGCACATGTAACTTTGGGTCATATGGCTCAAAACCGTTGTTTTCCGGAATTGCCAACATAGCTGTCGAAGGGATGATTTCAGTGGGTTTTGGTGTGTAAGACGGTCAATCTAAACTGTCAAAACCAGAGAGGGCACAGAACCTATTTTCTAATGGATGTGAGGGGATAACTGAAGTATGCTTCTCAAAGTTTGGTTTGTAAAAGAAACAAAGAGGAAATGCCCAAATATTTGTGGGTAAAAAGAGGTTAATCTCCTTTGCCATCAATATTTATCTAACAAGTGCTGGTCGGCGAAAGTTAATGACAATGCAATCTCCCTCAATAGTCTTATCAGACGGTCCAACCCAGCCAACCCTGCGTACCATTATAATGTTGTTTATGTGAAACCTCCTGAACCCTTTGTGTTTAGCCAGACAGTCAATACTCTTATTCCGTAGTTGGTCCCAAGACTCAGATTTATTCTTCCCTATTGGGGGAACCTCTGCGAGGATCAGGACATACGGATACGCTGCTGGTGGTAGGCTTAAACCATCTTTACTTGCCTCAGCAGACCCGCAAGGATTATTACAAACAATATTAGCGGGGGCTGTAGGGGAGACGTGATCAACGATTTGACTAGGTGGGTATACTGTGGTGGAGATAATTGAATTTTGAGCTTTAACAGAGTCAGTGGGGAGTTTAAGAGAGATGCAATTTTTAGTTTTACGATAAGTTGCACAAAGGACAGGCGGCTGTGTGGGAATTATAATTCCCTGTCATTCAGTAAGAACTGTATCACTTTGGGTATGTGGTTTGTAGATGCCGCCCTGTGATGGTAACTGCTTAGGTACATTACTGTGCGAATTTAACTTATTAGTCAGTGATTCTAAGCGGTCCAATCGCTTCCATAATACGGCAAAAATCTTATCTACAAGCTCTTTGACTTGCTCATACATCGTATCTATAATAATATCAATTGCAGTATCCCCAAGTCTAAGATTAGAAAAAGGTGTCGGTGTTGACTCAGTTTGGGTATATACAGAGTAATTTAGTGTCTTTGAAGACGCTAATTCAACAGAAGTGCAAACAGGTACTGGGTTGGCTGAGGCTGCCAAACCTTGAATCCATGTGGTTAGCGCAGTGCGTTGTGAGTTTGAACGTGGGGGTTGTTTCCGTTTGGAGCAAACCGGCTTAACTGTTTTCCTTTTTCTTTTTGCCCCCGTAACTTCAGGGTTCGGGGAGACGTTCACAGTTGCATTTGCAAGAGTGTCCTTAGAGCAAGCCAGGGATAACGGATCCTCCATCTCCTCAATGTGCCCACTGTCCTCCTTTCCCTCAGCGCCCATTTCGCTTTCTCAGGCTGGCGAGTGTGAATTGTGATCAACTGGTATAATCAACATTGGTTGAGAGTCAATACAATCAGGTGTTCTCAGTTTGTTGAGGGGAATGGGAAGTGCCTCTCGGTTAGCTCGATTTCGGTGCTAACAATATTGACTGCTCTCTCCAGCATACTGTCTATGGACGTAGTGTTACGAGATGCTGGGGTAATATTGCGTTTGCCCATATTGATTGGTGCCCTAAATATAAAACTTAAGTACCACTGCCAAGCACAGATTATCAAAAATGTCTGAGGGATGGCCCGGCCCGGCCTCTGACAGCCCGGACGGGCACGGACGGGCCAGCCCTTGGTCCGGGCTTCGTCCTGGCGCGTCCTGCGAGCATCCCGCGATACTGGAGTCAGTGCTATTTTTCAAGTGCCTCCTGGCGCTGTAAGATGGCGTGGTGGCCGTGCGCAGCAAATTGTAGTCTTGGCGTTGGTGTCCCCCAGCAGAAGGCACAGCAGAAGGCACACAGAAATCAGAAACCCCAGTGTTATCATTAAGGCGGCTCTTTACTGAGCTTACCAGTGGTAACACCCAAGGGAAGCAAGATCAGCATTCAAAGGACAATATCACCTGGAACCTGTCTACTCCTTTAGTGACTGTGAGAGCCTGGCAATAAGATGGGAGAACCATTAACAAGTTATTTGGCGAGTAGTTAGAAAACACTAAGGAAAACAGCACAGAGATTGAAAATATGGCCACTGCCCTTCCTAACAAATCTGGACACCGCTAATCCAGAAGGAGAGAAATGGCACTGGTTGCATCACCAAAGGAAAAATGATTGCTCCTTTGGAGGATGACAGCCATAGCACTGTTATATCGATTCAGAATCAGAAACATTTTAAAGCATGGGCAAAGTAGCATTCTCTCTGTTTGACCCCTGTGTATCCTAGTTCTCTAGCTAACACTTTCCTTCTCTGCCCAGGACTACCTCTGACTCTGTCTCTCTTCTCTGTGTCATTTTAAGGATTTTAGGGATCCTGAGCAAGACATATTTCAACTGCTTTTGTGTAATCTTGTTAAAATTGAATGTATAATTTAGTAGTGTTTGGATCTTGAATTAGCTGGCAAATGGGTAGTAAAATGTAAATTAGTTTGGTAAAGGGACCCCCAAAATATGCTTTGCCTGAGCCCCCAAAAACATTAAAAGGACACTGACATATATCAATTGAAATGCCCATGGAGCACAATACCTTGAATTAAGAAAAACAATGGAAAGGGAAGACTGTTTATTACTGCACTACCCAACTAAACCAACTGAGGACCTTATTCTGACTTTGGTGGTGTGGGAGAGGGCCGCTAGGCCACACCACACTCCCACACCTCCAAAGCCGACTGCCTGCCACATTACAAGTTTTCTCGTGGTCTGGCGGGTGGCGAGTTGGTCCTACCGCGGTGCCTATAAGAAAGGCACCACAATGGGAGCGTCAAAAGCTGTTCCTGCATGGACTGTGCAATCCAAGCCATGCAGGAAAGTGGGTGCATGCACACAGGGGATCACAACATGTGCCCCCCCTGCATGCATCCCCATGCACAGGGGCAATTGGGGCCCTGTAGGGGCCCCTTTATTTCCCCGATGCCAGCATTTGGTGGTAGGGAAACTCATAATACGCTTGGTGGTGCTGTAGTGGCACCGCCAAGCATATTGCTTCCCTAGACCACCTTACCACCGCCAGGGGGTTGTGGCAGTGATCTGGAGGTCCAACCGCCATACTCGTAATACGGCGGTTGGACTGCTGGTGTGGCAGTGCCCGACCGCCACTGCACCTCCTCTGCGAGTTTGGTGGTCCCATGGACAGCCAGACTTGTAATCAGCCCTTAAGTAGCTGATGTAATTCTGCACAGGCAGGCAGGATGTATCCAAGGACCCAGGGAAGAACATTGATTGGAGTTCAGTTTCGAGACCGAGGGACATATTTACGAGGAAGTGGCAGAGTGTGATGTTAACCTCCTTGGCTTAACACCACGCTTTGCCGCTTCTGAAACACAGGCTGCACCACACAGGGCTGTACCGTATTTACAAGGATATGGTGCAGCCTTGCGTTTCCCCCTGTGCTAGAGCTAATTTAGCTGCCTAGCGCCAACGTAGACAACCTTGCACCATAGTGCAATGGTGCCTGCATTGCAGGGGAAGATTATTTATGTGCAAGAAGGCATTCACAACTATCAATTGTGCGGTCAATCAACATGTTTCAAGCTTCACAAAAGCCTTTGTCAAGATACAGCATGTCTATCACACATGGAAAAAAATGTATCAACATTTATACAAATGGAAAACATAATAATGTCTACCGGGTGTCGTACAACCGATGCAAAACCAGCTATACATTACATTTTTTAATGAAATGCACTACTTAATTAATATGTTTCACAGTTTTAACTGATGTGTTCAGATATATCTAAAATTACATCACATCAATGGTCAGTAAGATTAGACCCATAACACAGCAGATAGACTACAATGAAGTAGCTATAACCATGACTTATTCCAATGACTGAGAAGACAGTTGGCAGAGAAGATATACCCAAAGAGGTAGGCAGAGCCTGTAATGGCGTGACGCGGGGAGCTAGCCTGAAGTACTTCAGGAATATTAGACTAAAGTTACCATAATAGCTCTATACCCTGACTAATGGATAGTGGGCTTGCCCTTCTGATATAACCGACTATGTGTACTATTATGCCCCTGAGCAGTTGATTTCGTACTAGTGGGTCAATTACAAGCTAAAGCCAGGTAGCGCACCTGAATGAAACCAAACTATGGGCACTGCTGTGAGAGGCATATAGAATTCTCTACTGTTACACAGCAATTGAGATGAACCTAAAGCATTGTGGGTGCATCAATACAATTGCTACGTAACCAAAATAAAAGAAGCTGAAAAGGTCACAGCACATGGCCCAAGACATATAACCCTAGTAAGTTTTATGGGCAAGTTCCAAATCCTGCGTTTTATGCAAGGTAGAATGCTGTCAATATATTTCATAACAATCCACAAGAATTACAGGAAATGAAGTTGGAAAGAACAAAAAAACAATGGTCCATTCATGGGGGATGTGTTCCATTACAACCTACCCGGAACTGTAAAGCCTGATTCCAGAAATCCAAAAGAATCCAAGAACAAGTAGTGGTCACTATCCTAATCCCTGAAGTCTAGGTATGGAGTGTTGCTTCCAGAGATGACATCAGAATAGATGAAGGAGTGAGTTGGCTTGAATGAAGGTGGGAAGCACTGATAGTTAGCTGTTTCCTCATACACTGCAGGCAAGATGTCCGATCTCCCTCGAAATCTCACAGACGCTCAATGGATTATGAGAGCATGTGAGAGATTAGCTCCTATTTTGGATACAGAAAAAAACCAAGAAAAGTGACATGACTTTAAAAAACATCGGCCATGTTGGACCAGGAAAAAATATATTCATACTACAGCTCCTCCCCAACTCATGCCCCCCACCATTTTGCTTTCTTGACAGCTGTATTTTTATTTGTGTACCTTTGGCGAATTGGTGCTTTGAGCATGGCAGGCTCCGCGATTTTTGGCCTGTTGTTGTGTTTTAGAAACAAGACGGGCAAATATCACTGTTTTCACACATTTGAGCAAATACTGGTACTCTGGTATTGAGTCACACTATTTTCTTGAACCCACAATATTTTGACCACGATATTATGGTCAAGCAATATTTTTAAATCAATATTCAGCTAGCATAGCATTTCAGTGAATTAGACTGATTATATTGCATCAGAATTGAGTTTCATTTTTTTTAGCCCTGACGGCCTAAGAGTGGTCTTCCCTCAAACTTTTTGCCTGCTTGCCATCAACTTTGTTGTATTCTTTTTGTGGGCCTTAGTACTCTGAGCATTTTACCACTGCCAACTGGTGCTAAAGTGTATGTGCTTCTCCCCAAAAACATGGTTTGATTGACCTATCTCTAATTGGAATATTTAATTTACCTATAAGTCCCAAGTAGAGTGCACTACCTGTGCCCAGGGCCTAGACATTAAATGCTACTAGCGGGCCTGCTTCACTGATTGTACCATCCACAAAAGTAGCACTTTAAAACATGTCTCAGGCCTGCCACCACAGAGTATGTGTGCGCAGTTTGCACTGCCATGTCATTTGGCATTTAAAATCCACTACCAAGCTTTAAACGTCCCTTTTATTACATATAGGTTACCCCTAAGGCAGGCCCTAGGTAGCCCATAGAATAGGGTATTGTGTTAATAAAAGGTAGGGCATGTACTGGTAGGTTTTACATGTCCTGATAGTGAAAAAACTCAAAAACTCGGTTTTCACCTCTCTTATAGTTTAACATTGAGAATTACTTATTACATTTATAAGCTGTAATTCCTGTTTGCGAAGGAATAGGTCAGTCATGTTTCATATCATTATATTGCTAAATCCTCTTTACTCGTAAAGTTGAACTTATCACTACCCTTTTAAAAATGTCACTTTTAGAAAGATTTAAAAAAAATAGGGGTTACATCCATTACGGGGGCCTGGTAGGACGTAATAGATTTATGAAAAAAGGGAATTACCTGGCCTCCAATTCACAATACTGCTTTTTCATTCAGCAGGTTTCAGATGCAACACATTCAGTTGTTGTACCTTACTTTATTAATTGTAATCAATTTGAATCACCTTCAAGCAACATTATTCTTCTTTGATGCATTCAAAAGATACATATTCCATTTTTCAGAAGATAATTCATCTACAATGTAAAAATTGTTGTGCTAAATATAACAAAACATTAAAAAATGTCAGTACATTACAACTCATGTACACTTTCACATGGTTACACCAGTCAGTATTATTAACAATCAGCCTGCCTATACCAAAGTTATTCAAGTCAAGTCAAGTCAAAGTTGCTTTATTCGAGTTTTTCTCATAAAAGCACTTACAATCACAAATATAAAACTTTTTTTTTTTAAAAGCACTTCAGTTAAGATAAGACTTGGTTAGCAATCAAAATAGTTTAAAACGTAAATATCGTTTACAAAATATAAATTTACAGATACAAAATTTTCAAGTGGAAAAACAGACGAACGTTTAATACAATAAAAGACAATCAGCTGCCTAAAGACCTCTGTCTGATAGACCATGCCCATCCAAGGAATTTGGCTGTAGCTATTACTAAAGGCAATAAAGTGCTAGTACATATGATTTTTAAAGCTACAGCACTACTAGTGGTACCTAGGTTCTTGCATACAGGTGATAGCCAAATACGCCTGGGTTCTGCATAGGTCTTACAAGCAAATAGGAAATGGCCAATTGTTTCCTTGTGTGCTCCACAGACTGGACAACTGCTAATAGATGAACCTCCCCACCTGCCTGTCAGAGATCTAAAGGGAAGGGCACCTCCTCTAATTTGGAAAAGGAGCTTCCTGTCCCTTGGTATAGTTATAACGTCCCAGTAAAGTTCTAGGCTGGGATTCAGCTTTGCTTCTAGGAATCCTGCAGCCATAGATGCTACACTAGTACCTCTCCAATTCCGAGCGGCCACCTTCTCCCAGTAGATTTCTTCTAGGACTTTTTTGGTTGGGAATGAGGCTCCCATCGGGTTATCCCAAAGCATTTGAAGACCGAGATCACCCAGCGTTGTTATAAGAACATTCAACCAGCCAATTTTGTGGAACACATCCACTTTGATTATATCTAGAAACCCCTCAGCATAATGTAAAAGCTCAGGTGTAGTCCAGAGCCGCCGCCAATATAAAATTGGACGAAGCCTGGCCAGATCTACAACAGCCTTCCTACCCAGATCGTACCTAAGTGGCAGCAATGGAGTACTTTTAGGAAGACCAGTAATAGCCCGGAAAAACTTATTTTCTGATGCTTGTAGTGACTGGAGCTTCTCAAAGCCCCACAGCTCGGCACCGTATAGTGCAGAGCCGAGGACCTTGGCCTCGTACACCTGCAATGCCGGTTTAATTGGTTTAGTCATAGATTTTCTATGCTCTGAACCAAGAACACCAGCCAATTGTGTATGCCTTAACACTACGGTATCTATATGCTGGGACCATCTAAGATCATTTGTTACATGGATACCCAGATACGTGAAGGCATTAACTATCTCTAGAGGGCGATCATTCATGACTAGCTTAGATTTAAAACTTCGATGGGGATTAAAAACCATAAGCTTAGTTTTAACCACATTAACTTCTAAGCCATGCTCCCCACAGAATTGGTCAAAAATAGATAGTGCACGCTGTAGACCACTCTGAGTCTTTGATAAAATCAAAGTGTCGTCTGCAAACATTAAAATCGGTATCTTAGTACCAGCTAATGAAGGAGCATCCACATTTGCAGACAACATACGAGCCACGACTCCATTAATATACAGAGTGAAGAGCGTGGGAGCCATCAAACACCCTTGCCAAACTCCCCGCTCCACCGGGAAGTCTGCGGTGACCATTCCCTGCCCCCCCACTGAATCTTAGCAAAATTTGCTTCGTGCAGCCGCATTAACATTGACAATAGTTCTTCTGGTAAGCCCAGGTTCTTCAGTACCGACCACAGCTTGGACCTAGGAACCAGGTCAAAGGCAGCCCGTAAATCGACAAAAGCCGCGTACAGGCTGCCCTTGCCCAGCAACACAGATCTCCATTGCAATAAAGTAAATCGGAAGACCTGGTCCACCGTACTGGTGGATTTACGAAACCCCGCTTGAAATGGAGACAGAGCGTTATTCTCCTCTGCCCAGTCCAGGAGCCTATTGACAACCATCCTCCCAACCACCTTTTGAATGGTGTCAATTAGGCTTATGGGCCTATAGTTCCCTGGTTGGGATTGATCTCCTTTCTTAAATACAGGTATTATGACAGCACCTTGCCAAGATGTCGGTACAGGTGCGCCCTGTGCAACTGCATTGACAAGGAGAAAGATATACTTACTCCAGCACTCTTAATCATTAATAAAGAGGTCCGCCGGCACCCCGTCTAAGTCTGGGGCTCTACCACTGGTCACTGTACTAAGGGCCATCATTACTTCATTGCTACTGAAAGAGTTTTCTTTATAATAAACAGGCCTGAAGCCAACCATCAGGTTGCCAGGCTGTGTTTCAGCATACTGGGGCTTGACATAGTTGACCCAGTCCTCCTCAGGTACGTTGTTATTGGGAGGGCCGGGTACTCCCCCCCAAAACCCACTTTACAATATTCCAAAAGTGCCTAGAGTCTTTTTTTTCACTAGCATCCTTTAACTCTTGCCAGTGGAACTCGTCCCACAATTTCTTAGCTTTAGATATACTATCCTTATACTCTTTTCTGGCAATACAAATGGTCGTCAATTCACTCCCCTTGATCGCAGTACCTAAAGCTAAACGGGCACTGAGTATTATACCACTTTGCCGGCTTGAGGATTTCCCTTCTACTCCTCTTTACGGGTTTCAAAAAATGATTCCTTATAACAGAAAAGAGGTTATCATGGATTTTAGTTACATTGTTCATACCTGGTACGGTTATATTAGCTTGCTCCATAGCCATTATGGCTCTATCCGCCTCAGCGTTAATATTATCCATAGACTGTTGGTTGGTCACAACGTGTGCCCATTTTAACCTACGCGTATCGTTTGCAGGGACAATCAAAGTGGCGCTATCCACCTCAAGAATCGGGGTCACATTGTCGGATGTCCACCATTTGTGCTCTATGTACAGCGGATTGTGATCACTTTCAATCCTCCATTTGACTTCCATATCACAGACTAGTTTCCAAAGTAATCTCTGTTCATACAATCCCTCTGAGATTGTGCTCCATCACGACATCAGTCTATGTAGATATTTGAATTTTTTAAATATAATTCCATTCGTAGTATTTTCGGGAAAAGAATATTAAAAATAACCCACAAAGTTAATATGTTCGTTGCACCAGAACAAATGAAATAAAAGTAATCCAAAAGTAACATTTTCGTTATGTGAACGAATACAGAAAGGAAATAAAAGAAATACTCCCGAAAAATTGGACTAACCAGGAAGTGTCCCGCGGTAAGCAGCCATTTTGGTTTAGCGCACTAGTGTCTGAAAACGCCAGACGGCGATGACATTGCAAAATGAGCATTCTCTTTAAAAAGATGACAGCTGCGTGAAGCTGGTTTTCCTCGGAGCGGCACGAGGGTAGGATTAAGGCAGTGCACACATGCGGTAATGTAAGTAGGAGACTTTGACCAAAAGTCTGAAAAATCTGGTCTTCTCAAACAACGAGGTAAAAACAGACTTCTGATTAACGTAATTGATGGGAGGGTGCGGCTTTATTTATTCTTTCAGTTGACCGCGTTGAAAACCCTCGGTTTTGCCGGCTGCTCATGAGGCACGCAACTTATACCTGGAAAGTATGTATATCTATGTTTCCTTTGATTCTTTTCCCTCTTGCAATCGCAACTCAAAAAACGAGTAACTCGATCGCAAAAAAAACGTTCTCTTCGTATCTCAGGACACTCACCTAACGGGTTCCTTTTTATATGTATTGAGTCACATCTGTGTGTGTTAATGTCGAGATTCTGTGTTTGTCTTCACATTTGACAGGCTCCAAGGAAGGAGCAAATAACCATTGGCAAGAAATCGTTGCACAAACCTATTGCCTTTTCCAATGCAGCTCAATGTATATGCGTTGTTAATAGTTACCTCATAAATAATGGTAACTTGGACAAAATGAGGACGCTGTGAACTATGTGCTATATTGATATGTTTATAGTCTTTCTTTTTTCCCTTTTCTCTTACAGAGACCAGTGTGTCAATATGTTCAAATTGTTTTTTTTTTGGGGGAATTGTTTTTTTACTACGCTTCACCTAGGGCCAACTCATGCCCTGAAGCTCAAACTGACAGCTTATTTTTGCTACCAGTTTGTAGGACTCTAGGCTATCAACTTTAGAACTGAGTATCATTCAGTATGGACCATCAGAGGTCCTGATGAGCAAGCAGTAGGGGACTGCCTGTGAAACATGTCGACCTGGTAGCTAGCTAATAGCTCTACCACACAACCCCTGTTTTAACATTCCCAGCCAGAGAAGCAAATAAACTATATTTTGTCTACTAGCCAGGGAATTCTTAACCTTTTACTCACATATTTAGGTCCCTACACTTCACTGACATCACCAACACTGCACCAACACATAGCCTTCTGTCACAAAAATAGTGCTCCCACGTAATCCGTAGGTCGTAGCACGCCCCGCCCCGTAGAGGGACGGGAAGACCCCAATGATGAAGCGTGACACTAAGGGATTCTTAGTGTGTGAGGGGTATTTTAAAAGCACATAGTGCCCTCGTATCACCAATCTGAGAGAGAGCCCAACACCGCACTTATAAATTTGCTAAAACCCTCAAAATTAAAAATGTATCACCAACACACATTGATAGAATCCTTTTGTTTTAACGGATCTGCAAGGAGGGTGATTCTATCATTTCCTCTGTACTTCCCCTATTGTTTTGGAGTTAGTGGCAGCGCACAGCTGCGGAAGTTCAAAAGACACTTTATCTTGAAGCACACAACGTGACTCTGCATTTGATAGGCGCCCGACGAGTGGTCGGATAGAAGTGAACGAATATACTATCTGAATTCAAAGATGGCCGATCTGGGCCTCGCTGTTACCGAGGATGAAATTTCTAACCTAATGGCAACCTTAGGGACCTTTGAAGGTCTAAACTGCGGAGGCCCCTCAACAAAAAACAACGATTGGAATGAGTTAGAGGAACTAAGAAGAACTCAAATCAAGACAGCAATTCATGGGTTACTGATGTCTGAGTAGCTCAAACTTAACACTGCTCCGTCAGGCCTCATTGTCCGCAATGAACCTTTCATATTTTTGGACGATAAGACTTTCAAAATCGATTGGTCCCAAATCTCGTGGCGATGCACATGAGACTGGATTGTGTTGATAATAAAGACCGCGAGTAGACTGGCGTCAGACTTGAAAGTAGAGATACAAACGATTGAAGTACGACTAAAGAATTATGAATCTCCTGCCAATCTGAAGAAATACCTAGATGAACTAAACAAGACACTAAATGAATTTGAAACATCTCTCAAACAAAGCAAATATGAGAAACTAAAGAAAGATACGAGCAGATGGACCAAGGAAAGAACGTATCCATACATAAAAGATGATTATAAACCATCTCGTGAAAATACCACCGAAGATGAATCATCAGATACTGGAGCCAATAGCTCGGATTCCAGTAGGAATAGAAGTCCTAGGTATCAAGGCAGAGGAAGAAACTTCCGACGACCAAATTACCGAGGCACAAGAGGATGGAACAACTATCCTACCCAGATGATGTACCCTCAGCAAGGATATGGTCCGCCACCCTTCCAGCATCCACAGGGCCCCTTTCCACCTTGGGGTTACCAAAAGCAAGACTATGGATATTTCGACCACACGTCGTCTTTTTTAGGGGCGCGCCAAGGACGGAACAAAGGAAGGAACAGGAGAAGAACCAATGTGCATTGGGACACCGCAGCGGAGGACCCCCCGAGAGTGTCCACGAGGAGCATGACAGGGGCATCGAAGAAGCAAGCCTAGTGGTAAACCTCACAGACATTGAACTGTCTGAACCTCAGAAAAAAGTATTGGAGAAGGGACTTAGATATGTTCCCACAGCCAACCTGGACAAATTCTATTTATGTAAGGAAATACAAGAGTTTATGAGACGCCTGAAACTCCAAGTCTTCTTTAAAGATAAAGAAGAAAACCAAAACCAAGGAGACACAGGCCTCAAACCGAGATCCAATTTTACCCCGATGGACAATACATTACCCATAGAACTACTTACTTTCGAGAACGCTGTTATGAAAGAGCTCGAAGAACTGAACCCAATGAATAAACAAGTGTACCAAAACGTCTCTAGAGAAGAACGAATGGCTCTGCGCGAACTGAGCAGTAACAAAGAAATGGTGATAAAACCAGCTGACAAGGGGGGCGCCACGGTAATACAGAGCAAGGAACAATATGATAACGAATGCATGCGACTTCTGAGAGATCAACAAAATTACGAGATCCTCCGAGAAGACCCGACTGAGAAAATAAGAACAAAGATCAACACAATGGTAGAGGAAGCTTTGGCCCACAATTGGAGTACGAAAAAGGAAGGGGAATTCTTATGCCAAAAAAATCCAAAGACTCCCTACCTGTACACATTGCCAAAGATACACAAAAGTCTACACAACCCACCAGGACGCCCCATAGTCTCAGGGATCGGATCAATTCTGGAACCTGTCTCCAAATTCGCAGACGCATTCTTAAGACCAATGGTCCAACGGACATCTACATACCTAAAGGACACAAAAGATGTGTTGAACCTACTTGAAGACCAGACTTTCGATCCCAACACCCAGCTTCTAATTAGCTGTGATGTGGAAAGTCTCTACACGAGTCTACCACACCAAGAAACCCTTACAATCATTGAGGATGTCCTCTTCGAGGAGGAATGGGACTACCAGACTCCACGCAACGTAATTATGGAGTGTTGTTCATTGGCATTGAAAGAAAACTTCTTTGAGTATGAGGGCACCATATACCTCCAGAAGCACGGGACCAGCATGGGGAGCACTTTTGCTCCCAGCATAGCTGGTCTCTATGTACACCATCTAGAGGTCACCAGGATACTGAACCAAAGAAACCCTTTCAGGAATAACATCAAAACCTGGAAGAGGTACATCGATGATATCCTGATCATCTGGGATGGAGATGAAAGGACCTCCAAACAGTTCTTAACATGGCTGAACTTACAAGAGGATTTTCTTAAGTTCACAAGTACTATCTCGAACAGTAATCTAGTTTTCCTGGATTTAAACATCTTTACAAAAGATGGTAGGCTGATGACTACCACACACTTTAAGAGCACCTCAATAAACTGTCTGCTAATGTACCAGAGTTTCCACCCGAAACATTTGCGGGACAACTTGCCCTATGGTCAGTTCCTCCGACTCCGAAGGAACTGTACAGAGATCAGCAATTTCAAACTCCAATCTAAAGACCTACGGAAGAAGCTGGAAACACGCCAATACCCTAAAAAAATCATTGACCAGGCATACAAAAGAGCAAGGAATAACTGCAGAGAAAGCCTTCTCGAGGAGAAAATTCAGAAAGAGGAAGAGCGAAGACCAATTTGTGTAACTACATACAACACAAGCTCCAATCAGGTGACAAAGATCATCAATAAGAACTGGAGGATCTTGAACAGTGGCAACCTCCAATTACCAAAACCAATCTTCTCACACAAAAAAGCGCAGAGCATAAGAGACATTCTGGTACATACTAGACCAAAAACTGACCGAAACAACTTCGTGAGAAACCCGAACTTCACACAAGGCCACTACCCCTGTGGCAACTGTAAAGTCTGCTGTCTGACCAAGAAAAGTACAAAACTCACCTTCAACGATGGCACCATGTGGGAACAGAGAAGTTTCAGCAATTGCAACAGCTCAAACGTCGTGTATCTCATCAGGTGCCATGTAACTTGGAATATGTGGGCATGACCAGTCGGGCCATAAAGATAAGGATAGGAGAGCACAAAAGCACCATCAAATGCAAGAAATCCAGCACAAAACTGACCAACCACTTCCTAGAAATCGGCCACAAAGCTGAGGACATTTCCTGGACAATAATTGAATTGGTCGCAAAAGAAGAACACCTCCTAGAAAAAGAACAGAGGTGGGTGTTCCGCATCAAGTCCAACAAAAACGGCCTGAATGATGATATACCTTGGGGCCGATTAAGAGGGTCTGTACTACACCAAATTTGTAAAGTCCCTCCATTCTGCAAAGAACCTGCCTAAGAACTTCTTGGAGAACCTGTAAACTATTGACAAACTCCAGCTTGCGTCTGTATGATACCCACTGGAGGAGTATAAACCAGAAATAAACATCTGCCAGTCTAGATATTGAACAGTACTAATCACAATCTCTGTTCATACAATCCCTCCGAGATTGTGCTCCATCACGACATCAGTCTATGTAGATATTTGAATTTTTTAAATATAATTCCATTCGTAGTATTTTCGGGAAAAGAATATTAAAAATAACCCACAAAGTTAATATGTTCGTTGCACCAGAACAAATTAAATAAAAGTAATCCAAAAGTAACATTTTCGTTATGTGAACGAACACAGAAAGGAAATAAAAGAAATACTCCCGAAAAATTGGACTAACCAGGAAGTGTCCCGCGGTAAGCGGCCATTTTGGTTTAGCGCACTAGTGTCTGAAAACGCCAGACGGTGATGACATTGCAAAATGAGCATTCTCTTTAAAAAGATGACAGCTGCGTGAAGCTGGTTTTCCTCGGAGCGGCACGAGGGTAGGATTAAGGCAGTGCACACATGCGGTAATGTAAGTAGGAGACTTTGACCAAAAGTCTGAAAAATCTGGTCTTCTCAAATAACGAGGTAAAAACAGACTACTGATTAACGTAATTGATGGGAGGGTGTGGCTTTATTTATTCTTTCAGTTGACCGCGTTGAAAACCCTCGGTTTTGCCGGCTAACGAGGCACGCAACTTATACCTGGAAAGTATGTATATCTATGTTTCCTTTGATTCTTTTCCCTCTTGCAATTGCAACTCAAAAAACGAGTAACTCGATCGCAAAAAATGTTCTCTTCGTATCTCAGGACACTCACCTAACGGGTTCCTTTTTATATGTATTGAGTCACATCTGTGTGTGTTAATGTCGAGATTCTGTGCTTGTCTTCACATTTGACAGGCTCCAAGGAAGGAGCAAATAACCATTGGCAAGAAATCGTTGCACAAACCTATTGCCTTTTCCAATGCAGCTCAATGTATATGCGTTGTTAATAGTTACCTCATAAATAATGGTAACTTGGACAAAATGAGGACGCTGTGAACTATGTGCTATATTGATATGTTTATAGTCTTTCTTTTTTCCCTTTTCTCTTACAGAGACCAGTGTGTCAATATTTTCAATTTTTTTTTTTTTTTTTGGGGGCAATTTTTTTTTACTACGCTTCCCCTAGGGCCAACTCATGCCCTGAAGCTCAAACTGACAGCTTATTTTTGCTACCAGTTTGTAGGACTCTAGGCTAACAACTTTAGAACTGAGTATCATTCAGTAGGGACCATCAGAGGTCCTGATGAGCAAGCAGTAGGGGACTGCCTGTGAAACATGTCGACCTGGTAGCTAGCTAATAGCTCTACCACACAACCCCTGTTTTAACATTCCCAGCCAGAGAAGCGAATAAACTATATTTTTTCTACTAGCCAGGGAATTCTTAACCTTTTACTCACATAATTAGGTCCCTACACTTCACTGACATCACCAACACTGCACCAACACATAGCCTTCCTTCACAAAAATAGTGCTCCCACGTAATCCGTAGGTCGTAGCACGCCTCGCCCCGTAGAGGGACGGGAAGACCCCAATGATGAAGTGTTAGAAACGGGACCCCCGGCCGGCCAAAGCTCACGCCAAGGTCAGTCAGGGATCACCATTTCTAAGTCAGGGCAAGGGAGTTACACACCAAGATAACCCCTGCTCACCCTCTAGGTAACGTGACGCGAGCAGCCAGGCTAATCTCGGAGGCGATGTGTAAAGCGTTTGCGCGCGCACCCCAGCGACAACGCCCTAGGCCCACCACAAAGGAAACTCCACACAAGGTTATATCAAAAATAGCCTTTGTATTATAATAATAAAAACACATTAGATAACACACACACTTTACAATGTGCCAACAGGCACGGGCAAGATTTACAAGGGATTATGTACAGGACAGGGCCACCTGGACCACTGTCAGGGGTATGCACTTTTTAGAAATAATACTTGTAGGTATAACACTTAGCACATCAACATATAATGACTGTAACACAGAAATAGTAAATGTAGCATACAACCAGTAACTACTGGTAAAGGGAAAATACCTCCTACGCCACCCTAAACACTGTAGGGAAATCACGCAGGGAACTAGGACCTTATCATCAGGACCTATGGAAGGAAAACCTATCACCTAAGCAAGTCACATTTAGCAAAGGGAAGGAAACCTAAAATAATCACCTAAGCAAGTCACATTTAGCAAAGGCAATAAAACATCAACATTCCTCTAAGCAAGTCACTTTTAGCAAAGGGGAATAAACCACAAACAATTACCTAAGCAGGTCACTTTTAGCAAAGGTAACAACAAACATTCCTCTAAGCAGGTCACTTTTAGCAAAGGGGAATAACACATAAAGAATCACCTAAGCAGGTCACTTTTAGCAAAGGTAATAACAAACAATTGCACATGAAACATTAAAACACATTCAGAGGTGCAGGGAGAACTTTTGCGCAGGAATCACATAAGCAGTAAATCATAAATTGCGCAGGGTGCACGTAGCACAACACTAGAATTGTCCCCCAGGCCAACTGGCCTCGCAAGGGGCGGAAATGCCCTGAGTCTCAATGTCAGGGGAGGCTGCGCAGGCAGCACAGCACACAAAACCTAAACGTAGCAACTGTCCACTAAGTGCTGGACAGTTGTAAATAGGGCTGGGCAACGTTGGAGCCTCGTGGGCTCAAGAACAATGGTGAGGGCAAGTACTGCGTGGGAGCCTCGGGGCTCTAACCACCTAACTGCCCTCTGAGCCTCACTGGGCCCTACATCAAATATAATGCCACCCAAGAGCCTCGGGGCTCGGAAATTGCTGTGGGCGAGGGAGCCTCTCGGGCTCTAAATAACAAATGGCGCCGTGAGCCTTCTTGGCTCGAAGAACAATGAGGCCGGGTCTGAGCCTCGCAGGCTCTTAAAGCAAATATGTGGCGCGCTGAGCCTCTCGGGGGACTCAGGAAACCATGGCCCTTCGTGGGAGCCCCTCACGGCTCTACACAAGGGCGGGCACCTTGGAGCCTCGTGGCTCAACTAACAAAACATGCCCCCGGATCGTCGGAGCGGCCCTCTGCCAACTGGGGCCGCTCACAAGCACAAGGAAACTGCCCTCACTCGGGGAGAGCACACCGGGGGGCGGGCACCGGCAATGTGCCCCGACGCCCCCCTCTGCAGTACCTCACACCGGGACCCACTCACCGGCTTGCTGTCAGCTGGGCTCTGCGGCGGCTCCTCTTCACTCGGGAGCCTCCTCACGACGCGGCAGGCTGCTTCCTGCTTCTCCGGTCCGCCCAGGCAGCCAATCACAGCGCGAGTCGCCCGGCGAGCCTCCGGCAGCTGTAACCAATCACAGCGCGGCTCTCCGGGTGACGTCAGCGGCTGCACTCTCTCGGTCCCGGGGCTGTGGCGGTGAAACCACGGGGCAATGCCGGGTGGGCTCCGGCTTTAAATAATAAAATAACAGCGGGGCAATGCCGGGTGGGCACCGGCGTCCAATACTAAATATAAAGCGAGGTGGGCACTCGCTCTGCGCAAAAATCGGCAAATCGGCTCTGATGCCAGGTGGGCACCGGCAATGTCGATAAAGCGCTCCCAAGGCACAGAGAAGCGCGCTCAGCGCTAAGGGGGAAAATAAAGCGCTTCCAGGCGCTCTGGCCACAAGCAAAGTCCTTTTAGGCAGGCAGGGGGGCAAGGCAGGGCCAGAGCCAGCACACTGGGTCTCCAGGCAGGGAGACAAGCCAAGTGGCGGTCCTCCTGGCCCCAGCAGCAGCAACAGCCCCCTCTGGCAAGGATCCAAAAGTAGAACAACTTCTGTGGGGACACAGCCCCATTTTTATACTGCTAAATCCTTTGTTTGGAGGTGCAGGGTGGGGGGAAACCAGTTGCAGCTGGCTGGGGAGTACCCTTGATGGCCCAACCACCCCTTTCATTCACTGGGGAGGCTTGGGTCGTTAGACAAACCACAGGGGGGCGGAGCCAGCATTGTGTGGGGAAAAACCCAGCCCATCCAGGACCCAGGTGCACTCCTCCCACACATCACTCATGCTGATCTCACACTCACCACCGGGCAGACCCATCCAGACTTCCTGGAGCCTGGCATGCCAGCCAGCTCCAGCCAATCACCCTCCAGCATCCTCACTGCACACATACATCAATGTCCAGAAGTAGCACTTCCCTTCTAGACACATACAAGCCGCACATACCATTGCGCAGCATTCATTCTCACGAGTTCATACATACCAAACTCGAGCCTGCACTCCCCACACATCAGGAAGTAACATGGACACACACATTCTCCATGCATTCCTATGGGAGGGCAGGCCAGCCATATTACACGCACGCACTTTACTCTGGGACACAGGAAAAAAATGCGCCAAGACCCAAAAATCACTACCACAGGGTCACAAATAAAAGCAAAAAGATTAGGGGTGAACCTGCCCTAAGGCCCAAGTCCAACACAACCCCCTTCCAGCCAAAACGCAGGGCAGACCAATCACCACCGTGATGGACTTCCCTGCTTGGGGCGATAAAACACGGACGCGGGCCCACAACTGCAGGGACACCCTCCTGTTTTACGCCACGGTGAACCCCTAGGGTTCCTTCTAAAACTACTGTAGGGACTAACTGGGGTACCCCACTGATACTCTCCAGCTGCCCTCGGCCAGGACCAGGCCCTAGGCCATCCAGGTACCACTGGATCCTGCCTACTCACAAAGTGGGGGGTAGTAACCCCTGGCACATAATAGCCATTTTCCACCCTTCCTGTCGGCAAGACAGGGCTAGACTGCCACTGGCTCTCCAGCCTAGGGTCTACAACCTTAGGTGGACCAGGAGTCTCAGGGAAGGCTCTCCTCCCCCTACCTCTTCTTCTCGGGTTCCTCCTCCTCCTGCGAGGGGTACCCTCTAAACACCATCCTCCCAACCTAGGGTTTAACCCCTCAGGTTACACCGGGGTCAGAGGTGGGCTCTCCCACCCTCTGCACCCCCTTCCAGAGTCCTGCTCCCTTCCAACCGGGGCGGTACCTCTGGAAAAAGAACTGGTCAGGACACTGATTACAGTAGTCCCACCCTTCAGGTCAGGCAGATCCTGAACCTGGCCTTCCAACCTCTGGTCTAGAACATTTGGTGGAACCAATGCCTGGCACTCCAGGACTTCTGGGGACTCACATACTATCCCCCAATCACTCCTTCCGCTGGACTCCTGTACCCTCCCTACTGGAGCGGTACTGCCAGACTCTAGAACCATAGAAGCTCCGCTTACAGATGCTCCAGGTCCTCTACACACTAGGAGATCTCCCTCAAGTGAACTAACAGGCAAGCCTAGGTTCCCATCCTGGTGTTCCCTAAAGAAACCATCCAGGCTCTGTGACAGGGCTTCGGGCGTCTGGGGACTCTCGTCACACACTCACTCCCGCTCCACTGAGACAGGCAGTCAGCCCCTACACCCTCCTCACTAACCTGGGACCTAGCTGGGCTACTCTCACCCTCCTCCACCATACTGGGCTGGAAGACACCTGACCCACTATTGTTGGAATCACTCACTAGTGACTCTAAAGAACCTCTTGCACTGTCCCATCGGTCTGCTTCCTTTGCAAGCTCCCAAGGATCAAAGGTCAACCTCAACAGGTGTTGCCGCAACTCCGGCCGACAATGACTGAGCACCTTTTCCTTGAGAATAAGACAAAACAGTTTGTAATACTCAGGTCCCGTGGGAACCTCTATCCACTCAATCAGTGCACACTGACAGTCCTCTGTAAACTCCTCC
Source organism: Lissotriton helveticus (assembly GCF_964261635.1). Taxonomy (NCBI): domain Eukaryota; kingdom Metazoa; phylum Chordata; class Amphibia; order Caudata; family Salamandridae; genus Lissotriton; species Lissotriton helveticus. The sequence goes on along the minus strand of NC_136063.1, from coordinate 407,219,829 downwards.
CAAGACTGGTGAGACAGTTTCCTACTGTCCCTGAACTGCAACCTATACTCCTCTTCTAGGGAAACAGGTACCATACTCGGGGAACTGGGAGTGGGACTGTCTACACTAACACTTAAATAGCTGCCACCACTGGATTCAACCCTCCCTGGGGAATCCAGAAAACCACAACTGCACTCAGGGGATAACCTATCCTCTAGGGCTACCTTCTCCCTGAACAAGGCTCTTTCAGCCTCTAGCTTGGCGTGCTCCAACCTGAGCTGTTCCATCGCTAGCTGATGCTCCCGCTCTTCCCTCCTATCTAACCAATCCTCTGGGGACAGGGAAAGGGATGGGGCGCTGGTACTGACACTGGACCCAGCAAGGGACTCCCTATCTATGGGGTCCTCACTATCTGCTGACATCCATCCACTGTCATCATCATACAACTCACATTCTTCAGGGCTCTCCACAGACTCACCACCCTCATGACGTGCGGCCCGGGCCATATCTCTCTCACTGTGCTCAAGATCCCACTGACCCTTTTGCCATTGGATCAGGCTGTCCCTAAGCTGGGACTGAGTATCCAACTCACTCACCTCCATGCCTCCCTCTTCACAGAATCTGACCAGCTCTGACCTACTGTACCTAAAAAGACAACAGAGATCAAAAACAGGCTCCATTTTGTTGGACGTTCTCAAGAAGAGTTTGACACAGAGAACCTGGGGGTCTGAGCTTACACAGGAGTACACAATTACAAAATTCAGCAAGATTCCTATCTCAGAGAACTTGCACTCCTCTGTCCAGTGTAACACACCACTCATTCACACACACCCTCCCCTCGGACTGGTAAGGCAGTTTCTACCACCCCTGACTTCTCAACCTGACCACAAGTGACACAGGTACCAAACTCTGGAAGCAGGGCGGGGAACAAATGTACTGGACAGAAATTACAAAATTACACCTTTCAGGAGAAGCAATACTGATCTTCCCTAAAAAACAATAATCCCCAAAATGTGGTTATCTAAAATTGCAGAGTTTTGTAATGTGGCCTGTCGCCACTGTGGTACAGCGCAAACGCAAGTCCAATCCGCACCGCTTGCCACCAATGTTAGAAACGGGACCCCCGGCCGGCCAATGCTCACGCCAAGGTCAGTCAGGGATCACCATTTCTAAGTCAGGGCAAGGGAGTTACACACCAAGATAACCCCTGCTCACCCTCTAGGTAACGTGACGCGAGCAGCCAGGCTAATCTCGGAGGCGATGTGTAAAGCGTTTGCGCGCGCACCCCAGCGACAACACCCTAGGCCCACCACAAAGGAAACTCCACACAAGGTTATATCAAAAATAGCCTTTGTATTATAATAATAAAAACACATTAGATAACACACACACTTTACAATGTGCCAACAGGCACGGGCAAGATTTACAAGGGATTATGTACAGGACAGGGCCACCTGGACCACTGTCAGGGGTATGCACTTTTTAGAAATAATACTTGTAGGTATAACACTTAGCACATCAACATATAATGACTGTAACACAGAAATAGTAAATGTAGCATACAACCAGTAACTACTGGTAAAGGGAAAATACCTCCTAAGCCACCCTAAACACTGTAGGGAAATCACGCAGGGAACTAGGGCCTTATCATCAGGACCTATGGAAGGAAAACCTATCACCTAAGCAAGTCACATTTAGCAAAGGGAAGGAAACCTAAAATAATCACCTAAGCAAGTCACATTTAGCAAAGGCAATAAAACATCAACATTCCTCTAAGCAAGTCACTTTTAGCAAAGGGGAATAAACCATAAACAATTACCTAAGCAGGTCACTTTTAGCAAAGGTAATCTCAAACAATCCTGTAAGCAGGTCACTTTTAGCAAAGGGGATAAAACAAACAATTACCTAAGCAGGTCACTTTTAGCAAAGGTAACAACAAACATTCCTCTAAGCAGGTCACTTTTAGCAAAAGGGAATAACACATAAAGAATCACCTAAGCAGGTCACTTTTAGCAAAGGTAATAACAAACAATTGCACATGAAACATTAAAACACATTCAGAGGTGCAGGGAGAACTTTTGCGCAGGAATCACATAAGCAGTAAATCATAAATTGCGCAGGGTGCACGTAGCACAACACTAGAATTGTCCCCCAGGCCAACTGGCCTCGCAAGGGGCGGAAATGCCCTGAGTCTCAATGTCAGGGGAGGCTGCGCAGGCAGCACAGCACACAAAGCCTAAACGTAGCAACTGTCCACTAAGTGCTGGACAGTTGTAAATAGGGCTGGGCAACGTTGGAGCCTCGTGGGCTCAAGAACAATGGTGAGGGCAAGTACTGCGTGGGAGCCTCGGGGCTCTAACCACCTAACTGCCCTCTGAGCCTCACTGGGCCCTACATCAAATATAATGCCACCCAAGAGCCTCGGGGCTCGGAAATTGCTGTGGGCGAGGGAGCCTCTCGGGCTCTAAATAACAAATGGCGCCGTGAGCCTTCTTGGCTCGAAGAACAATGAGGCCGGGTCTGAGCCTCGCAGGCTCTTAAAGCAAATATGTGGCGCGCTGAGCCTCTCGGGGGACTCAGGAAACCATGGCCCTTCGTGGGAGCCCCTCACGGCTCTACACAAGGGCGGGCACCTTGGAGCCTCGTGGCTCAACTAACAAAACATGCCCCCGGATCGTCGGAGCGGCCCTCTGCCAACTGGGGCCGCTCACAAGCACAAGGAAACTGCCCTCACTCGGGGAGAGCACACCGGGGGGGCGGGCACCGGCAATGTGCCCCGACGCCCCCCTCTGCAATACCTCACACCGGGACCCACTCACCGGCTTGCTGTCAGCTGGGCTCTGCGGCGGCTCCTCTTCACTCGGGAGCCTCCTCACGACGCGGCAGGCTGCTTCCTGCTTCTCCGGTCCGCCCAGGCAGCCAATCACAGCGCGAGTCGCCCGGCGAGCCTCCGGCAGCTGTAACCAATCACAGCGCGGCTCTCCGGGTGACGTCAGCGGCTGCACTCTCTCGGTCCCGGGGCTGTGGCGGTGAAACCACGGGGCAATGCCGGGTGGGCTCCGGCTTTAAATAATAAAATAACAGCGGGGCAATGCCGGGTGGGCACCGGCGTCCAATACTAAATATAAAGCGAGGTGGGCACTCGCTCTGCGCAAAAATCGGCAAATCGGCTCTGATGCCAGGTGGGCACCGGCAATGTCGATAAAGCGCTCCCAAGGCACAGAGAAGCGCGCTCAGCGCTAAGGGGGAAAATAAAGCGCTTCCAGGCGCTCTGGCCACAAGCAAAGTCCTTTTAGGCAGGCAGGGGGGCAAGGCAGGGCCAGAGCCAGCACACTGGGTCTCCAGGCAGGGAGACAAGCCAAGTGGCGGTCCTCCTGGCCCCAGCAGCAGCAACAGCCCCCTCTGGCAAGGATCCAAAAGTAGAACAACTTCTGTGGGGACACAGCCCCATTTTTATACTGCTAAATCCTTTGTTTGGAGGTGCAGGGTGGGGGGAAACCAGTTGCAGCTGGCTGGGGAGTACCCTTGATGGCCCAACCACCCCTTTCATTCCCTGGGGAGGCTTGGGTCGTTAGACAAACCACAGGGGGGCGGAGCCAGCATTGTGTGGGGAAAAACCCAGCCCATCCAGGACCCAGGTGCACTCCTCCCACACATCACTCATGCTGATCTCACACTCACCACCGGGCAGACCCATCCAGACTTCCTGGAGCCTGGCATGCCAGCCAGCTCCAGCCAATCACCCTCCAGCATCCTCACTGCACACATACATCAATGTCCAGAAGTAGCACTTCCCTTCTAGACACATACAAGCCGCACATACCATTGCGCAGCATTCATTCTCACGAGTTCATACATACCAAACTCGAGCCTGCACTCCCCACACATCAGGAACTAACATGGACACACACATTCTCCATGCATTCCTATGGGAGGGCAGGCCAGCCATATTACACGCACGCACTTTACTCTGGGACACAGGAAAAAAATGCGCCAAGACCCAAAAATCACTACCACAGGGTCACAAATAAAAGCAAAAAGATTAGGGGTGAACCTGCCCTAAGGCCCAAGTCCAACACAACCCCCTTCCAGCCAAAACGCAGGGCAGACCAATCACCACCGTGATGGACTTCCCTGCTTGGGGCGATAAAACACGGACGCGGGCCCACAACTGCAGGGACACCCTCCTGTTTTACGCCACGGTGAACCCCTAGGGTTCCTTCTAAAACTACTGTAGGGACTAACTGGGGTACCCCACTGATACTCTCCAGCTGCCCTCGGCCAGGACCAGGCCCTAGGCCATCCAGGTACCACTGGATCCTGCCTACTCACAAAGTGGGGGGTAGTAACCCCTGGCACATAATAGCCATTTTCCACCCTTCCTGTCGGCAAGACAGGGCTAGACTGCCACTGGCTCTCCAGCCTAGGGTCTACAACCTTGGGTGGACCAGGAGTCTCAGGGAAGGCTCTCCTCCCCCTACCTCTTCTTCTCGGGTTCCTCCTCCTGCGAGGGGTACCCTCTAAACACCATCCTCCCAACCTAGGGTTTAACCCCTCAGGTTACACCGGGGTCAGAGGTGGGCTCTCCCACCCTCTGCACCCCCTTCCAGAGTCCTGCTCCCTTCCAACCGGGGCGGTACCTCTGGAAAAAGAACTGGTCAGGACACTGATTACAGTAGTCCCACCCTTCAGGTCAGGCAGATCCTGAACCTGGCCTTCCAACCTCTGGTCTAGAACATTTGGTGGAACCAATGCCTGGCACTCCAGGACTTCTGGGGACTCACATACTATCCCCCAATCACTCCTTCCGCTGGACTCCTGTACCCTCCCTACTGGAGCGGTACTGCCAGACTCTAGAACCATAGAAGCTCCGCTTACAGATGCTCCAGGTCCTCTACACACTAGGAGATCTCCCTCAAGTGAACTAACAGGCAAGCCTAGGTTCCCATCCTGGTGTTCCCTAAAGAAACCATCCAGGCTCTGTGACAGGGCTTCGGGCGTCTGGGGACTCTCGTCACACACTCACTCCCGCTCCACTGAGACAGGCAGTCAGCCCCTACACCCTCCTCACTAACCTGGGACCTAGCTGGGCTACTCTCACCCTCCTCCACCATACTGGGCTGGAAGACACCTGACCCACTATTGTTGGAATCACTCACTAGTGACTCTAAAGAACCTCTTGCACTGTCCCATCGGTCTGCTTCCTTTGCAAGCTCCCAAGGATCAAAGGTCAACCTCAACAGGTGTTGCCGCAACTCCGGCCGACAATGACTGAGCACCTTTTCCTTGAGAATAAGACAAAACAGTTTGTAATACTCAGGTCCCGTGGGAACCTCTATCCACTCAATCAGTGCACACTGACAGTCCTCTGTAAACTCCTCCCAAGACTGGTGAGACAGTTTCCTACTGTCCCTGAACTGCAACCTATACTCCTCTTCTAGGGAAACAGGTACCATACTCGGGGAACTGGGAGTGGGACTGTCTACACTAACACTTAAATAGCTGCCACCACTGGATTCAACCCTCCCTGGGGAATCCAGAAAACCACAACTGCACTCAGGGGATAACCTATCCTCTAGGGCTACCTTCTCCCTGAACAAGGCTCTTTCAGCCTCTAGCTTGGCGTGCTCCAACCTGAGCTGTTCCATCGCTAGCTGATGCTCCCGCTCTTCCCTCCTATCTAACCAATCCTCTGGGGACAGGGAAAGGGATGGGGCGCTGGTACTGACACTGGACCCAGCAAGGGACTCCCTATCTATGGGGTCCTCACTATCTGCTGACATCCATCCACTGTCATCATCATACAACTCACATTCTTCAGGGCTCTCCACAGACTCACCACCCTCATGACGTGCGGCCCGGGCCATATCTCTCTCACTGTGCTCAAGATCCCACTGACCCTTTTGCCATTGGATCAGGCTGTCCCTAAGCTGGGACTGAGTATCCAACTCACTCACCTCCATGCCTCCCTCTTCACAGAATCTGACCAGCTCTGACCTACTGTACCTAAAAAGACAACAGAGATCAAAAACAGGCTCCATTTTGTTGGACGTTCTCAAGAAGAGTTTGACACAGAGAACCTGGGGGTCTGAGCTTACACAGGAGTACACAATTACAAAATTCAGCAAGATTCCTATCTCAGAGAACTTGCACTCCTCTGTCCAGTGTAACACACCACTCATTCACACACACCCTCCCCTCGGACTGGTAAGGCAGTTTCTACCACCCCTGACTTCTCAACCTGACCACAAGTGACACAGGTACCAAACTCTGGAAGCAGGGCGGGGAACAAATGTACTGGACAGAAATTACAAAATGACACCTTTCAGGAGAAGCAATACTGATCTTCCCTAAAAAACAATAATCCCCAAAATGTGGTTATCTAAAATTGCAGAGTTTTGTAATGTGGCCTGTCGCCACTGTGGTACAGCGCAAACGCAAGTCCAATCCGCACCGCTTGCCACCAATGTTAGAAACGGGACCCCCGGCCGGCCAATGCTCACGCCAAGGTCAGTCAGGGATCACCATTTCTAAGTCAGGGCAAGGGAGTTACACACCAAGATAACCCCTGCTCACCCTCTAGGTAACGTGACGCGAGCAGCCAGGCTAATCTCGGAGGCGATGTGTAAAGCGTTTGCGCGCGCACCCCAGCGACAACACCCTAGGCCCACCACAAAGGAAACTCCACACAAGGTTATATCAAAAATAGCCTTTGTATTATAATAATAAAAACACATTAGATAACACACACACTTTACAATGTGCCAACAGGCACGGGCAAGATTTACAAGGGATTATGTACAGGACAGGGCCACCTGGACCACTGTCAGGGGTATGCACTTTTTAGAAATAATACTTGTAGGTATAACACTTAGCACATCAACATATAATGACTGTAACACAGAAATAGTAAATGTAGCATACAACCAGTAACTACTGGTAAAGGGAAAATACCTCCTAAGCCACCCTAAACACTGTAGGGAAATCACGCAGGGAACTAGGGCCTTATCATCAGGACCTATGGAAGGAAAACCTATCACCTAAGCAAGTCACATTTAGCAAAGGGAAGGAAACCTAAAATAATCACCTAAGCAAGTCACATTTAGCAAAGGCAATAAAACATCAACATTCCTCTAAGCAAGTCACTTTTAGCAAAGGGGAATAAACCATAAACAATTACCTAAGCAGGTCACTTTTAGCAAAGGTAATCTCAAACAATCCTGTAAGCAGGTCACTTTTAGCAAAGGGGATAAAACAAACAATTACCTAAGCAGGTCACTTTTAGCAAAGGTAACAACAAACATTCCTCTAAGCAGGTCACTTTTAGCAAAAGGGAATAACACATAAAGAATCACCTAAGCAGGTCACTTTTAGCAAAGGTAATAACAAACAATTGCACATGAAACATTAAAACACATTCAGAGGTGCAGGGAGAACTTTTGCGCAGGAATCACATAAGCAGTAAATCATAAATTGCGCAGGGTGCACGTAGCACAACACTAGAATTGTCCCCCAGGCCAACTGGCCTCGCAAGGGGCGGAAATGCCCTGAGTCTCAATGTCAGGGGAGGCTGCGCAGGCAGCACAGCACACAAAGCCTAAACGTAGCAACTGTCCACTAAGTGCTGGACAGTTGTAAATAGGGCTGGGCAACGTTGGAGCCTCGTGGGCTCAAGAACAATGGTGAGGGCAAGTACTGCGTGGGAGCCTCGGGGCTCTAACCACCTAACTGCCCTCTGAGCCTCACTGGGCCCTACATCAAATATAATGCCACCCAAGAGCCTTGGGGCTCGGAAATTGCTGTGGGCGAGGGAGCCTCTCGGGCTCTAAATAACAAATGGCGCCGTGAGCCTTCTTGGCTCGAAGAACAATGAGGCCGGGTCTGAGCCTCGCAGGCTCTTAAAGCAAATATGTGGCGCGCTGAGCCTCTCGGGGGACTCAGGAAACCATGGCCCTTCGTGGGAGCCCCTCACGGCTCTACACAAGGGCGGGCACCTTGGAGCCTCGTGGCTCAACTAACAAAACATGCCCCCGGATCGTCGGAGCGGCCCTCTGCCAACTGGGGCCGCTCACAAGCACAAGGAAACTGCCCTCACTCGGGGAGAGCACACCGGGGGGGCGGGCACCGGCAATGTGCCCCGACGCCCCCCTCTGCAATACCTCACACCGGGACCCACTCACCGGCTTGCTGTCAGCTGGGCTCTGCGGCAGCTCCTCTTCACTCGGGAGCCTCCTCACGACGCGGCAGGCTGCTTCCTGCTTCTCCGGTCCGCCCAGGCAGCCAATCACAGCGCGAGTCGCCCGGCGAGCCTCCGGCAGCTGTAACCAATCACAGCGCGGCTCTCCGGGTGACGTCAGCTGCTGCACTCTCTCGGTCCCGGGGCTGTGGCGGTGAAACCACGGGGCAATGCCGGGTGGGCTCCGGCTTTAAATAATAAAATAACAGCGGGGCAATGCCGGGTGGGCACCGGCGTCCAATACTAAATATAAAGCGAGGTGGGCACTCGCTCTGCGCAAAAATCGGCAAATCGGCTCTGATGCCAGGTGGGCACCGGCAATGTCGATAAAGCGCTCCCAAGGCACAGAGAAGCGCGCTCAGCGCTAAGGGGGAAAATAAAGCGCTTCCAGGCGCTCTGGCCACAAGCAAAGTCCTTTTAGGCAGGCAGGGGGGCAAGGCAGGGCCAGAGCCAGCACACTGGGTCTCCAGGCAGGGAGACAAGCCAAGTGGCGGTCCTCCTGGCCCCAGCAGCAGCAACAGCCCCCTCTGGCAAGGATCCAAAAGTAGAACAACTTCTGTGGGGACACAGCCCCATTTTTATACTGCTAAATCCTTTGTTTGGAGGTGCAGGGTGGAGGGAAACCAGTTGCAGCTGGCTGGGGAGTACCCTTGATGGCCCAACCACCCCTTTCATTTACTGGGGAGGCTTGGGTCGTTAGACAAACCACAGGGGGGCGGAGCCAGCATTGTGTGGGGAAAAACCCAGCCCATCCAGGACCCAGGTGCACTCCTCCCACACATCACTCATGCTGATCTCACACTCACCACCGGGCAGACCCATCCAGACTTCCTGGAGCCTGGCATGCCAGCCAGCTCCAGCCAATCACCCTCCAGCATCCTCACTGCACACATACATCAATGTCCAGAAGTAGCACTTCCCTTCTAGACACATACAAGCCGCACATACCATTGCGCAGCATTCATTCTCACGAGTTCATACATACCAAACTCGAGCCTGCACTCCCCACACATCAGGAACTAACATGAACACACACATTCTCCATGCATTCCTATGGGAGGGCAGGCCAGCCATACTACACGCACGCACTTTACTCTGGGACACAGGAAAAAAATGCGCCAAGACCCAAAAATCACTACCACAGGGTCACAAATAAAAGCAAAAAGATTAGGGGTGAACCTGCCCTAAGGCCCAAGTCCAACATGAAGCATGACACTAAGGGATTCTTAGTGTGTGAGGGGTATTTTAAAAGCACATAGTGCCCTCGTATCACCAATCTGAGAGAGAGCCCAACACCGCACTTATAAATTTGCTAAAACCCTAAAAATTAAAAATTTATCACCAACACACATTGATAGAATCCTTTTGTTTGAACGGATCTGCAAGGAGGGTGATTCTATCATTTCCTCTGTACTTCCCCTATTGTTTTGGAGTTAGTGGCAGCGCACAGCTGCGGAAGTTCAAAAGACACTTTATCTTGAAGCACACAACGTGACTCTGCATTTGATAGGCGCCCGACGAGTGGACGGATAGAAGTGAACGAATATACTATGTGAATTCCAAAGATGGCCGATCTGGGCCTCGCTTTTACTGAGGATGAAATTTCTAACCTAATGGCAACCTTAGGGACCTTTGAAGGTCTAAACTGCGGAGGCCCCTCAACAAAAAACAACGATTGGAATGAGTTAGAGGAACTAAGAAGAACTCAAATCAAGACAGCAATTCATGGGTTACTGATGTCTGAGTACCTCAAAGTTAACACTGCTCCGTCAGGCCTCATTGTCCGCAATCATTTCCTCTGTACTTCCCCTATTGTTTTGGAGTTTCAAGAAGGGAACCCAGAGCCGCTAGAACTTCTGACCTCAAACCCTTGTTACCCCTGGCATTGACATTATAAATGTCAAGCCATCCCAGAGGGCCCAGGTCCACTCTAATAAGTTGGATATCATTACTTCCAATATCTACCACCTTGACAGTTAGCAAGAAGCTCTGCCGGACCCATATGGTCAAGCCACACATAGGTCGCCCCTTGGGACCTTTTATTGCTGGAACAGAATAGTTCAAATATCCCTGAGCAAAAGAAGGTTCACACAGCCACGTCTCCTGGAAAATACACACATCAAAGCTATTAACAAAATTTAGCCAATCCTGGGATTCCTGCTTGAAACGCATCCCAGCAATATTCCATGAGACTAGCTTGCCCACACCATCCCTAATGCTGTAAAATGGTCTTGGGGGAGTGGCTACAGGGGGAGTAGTAAGAACAATGGTATTAGAGATAGCTACAATGGAGTCAGTGTTACCATTCACCATTTTAACCCGAGGTAAAGGATAAACAGGCAAGGTGTTGATGCCGTCCTGCAGGTGACAACTAGGTGAGTTACCACCCATTGGTAAACCCTCAGAAGAGTCCAACTCAATTTGGTTCCCCCATAGGTTGAAAGGAAAAAAGCAGACGCGTTTCCAATCCCCTTCTAGGTTTGGGGATTATCGTCAGGGCTGAACCACGGTGTAATCTATAAATTGTGAAAAAATAAGATGTGAAAAAATAAGAGGGGAGGGAGGCCATTGTGTCCCAAGTACATTAAAGAAGGTGCATAGCGAGTGCCAGTTACTTCAATAAACACCAGGTACATCAACTGCTGATTAATAATGGAATACAAATAGAAGGGAAGTGTAGAAACAGAGTTTTAATTTGTGGTGTTGTTTTTTCACCCTCCCCTCTAATTTTTTCACAATTTATAGATTACATAGTGGTTCAGCCCTGACGATAATCCCCAAACCTAGAAGGGGATTGGAAAGGCATCAGCTATTTTACTTTCAACCTATGAGGGAACCAAATTGAGTTAGACTCTTGAGAGAGTTTACCAATAAAAAGTATACCCGCAGAGAGAGAACGAAAATATTAATTTCCCCATAGTTAGTCTGCTTTCTTTAAAAAACACAAAGTGCAAATAACTTTGGTATAGGCAGGCTGATTGTTAATAATATTGACTGGTGTAACCATGTGAAAGTGTACATGAGTTGTAATGTATTGACATTTTTTAATGTTTTGTTATATTCAGCACAAATTTGTTTTACATTGATGAATTATCTTCTGAAAAATGGAATATGTATCTTTTGAATGCATCAAAGAAGAATAATGTTGCTTGAAGTGATTCAAATCGATTACAATTAATAAAGTAAGGTACAACAACTGAATGTGTTGCATCTGAAACCTGCTGAATGAAAACGCAGTATTGTGAACTGGAGGCCAGGCAATTCTCTTTTTTCATAAAACTTTTAGAAAGATGGCATTTTTCGGCTGTTAGCCCTTGGCGCCTGCAGCCTGTTTCCAATGTACATCTGTGGTGGGTTGTCATCTGGGGTGGGTTGTGCATGCCCTCTGGACAGCCACACACAAAGGGAGCTTAGGTATGACTGAGTGGCCATCCACATCCTGATGGCCCATCCTGGGCAGAATGGGAGGGAGGAGCTGACACACCTGAATAGGCAGTTTCCTCTCCGACAGAAAGGGCTGCATACCGTCTGTAGTGAGTCTGGAGGGAGGACCTCTGGCGCACTTCAAAGCCCCTCTTTGAAGTCACCTCCGCTTCAAAAGCACAACTGGGTATACGTAGTAGGTCTCTGAGCCCACCAAATCCGACACTACTGGACCTGTGAAGAAACTCTGCCAGGAGGAAGGATTGCTCTGCTGCCACAAGGACGGCCACCTGCTGCTCTGGAAGAACTGCATTTCTGCTGTGCTACCTTCTGCCCTGCTGAGGTAGAATTGGACTCTTTAACTTGAAGCCAGAGCGATCTCCAATGGCATGCTGCATTGCCTCTTGTTTTAAGAGTCAGAGATATTAGAGCCTTACATCCCGCTCTGTGCCTGGTCCATTGGAAATGGATCCAGGGGCTTGCTCCAATGGAACCAACGTATCCTGTGCAGCATGAAGCAGAATCAATGCATTGACGCTGTTGCAGGAACAGAACAAGTGCATCACACTTGGAACTAGCACATCGTCATCGGAACCACCCCATCACCGCCTATGCAGGGAGAGATAATTGACACCTCCCCTCGACTGTGTGGAGAAACCCGACACATCGGAAATGGAACCAACGCATCTCTAAACTGGTGCTTCATGTTCTGAACTGGCTCATCGTCATCGTTGAGTGACAAAAAATCTACCCATCACTTCGACTGTGGGGTCAACACTGACGTATCGCTCGACAGCACCCGCAACTCGCTGTTGTGACCAGGATAGAGGTTCTTTTGGTCAGCAGGCCTTGCATAGATCCTGTATCGTGCCTGCGTTCTATCGCAGGCAGCCTGATCTCTTCACTTTGCCCTGGTTCAGCACGAACCAGATAACCCATAGGTGCATATTGCTTTCAAGCGCCATATTTCACTTTTAAACTTAAAAAAAATGAATATCTTTACTTTTACTAGTTGGATTTTTGTCGCTTTGGTCTTGTTTTGTTAATGAAATCATAATATATGTTTCTAAACTGGTGAGGAGTCTTTTTGTGGTACCTTCACTGTGTTACTGTTTGAAATTTTGCACAAATACTTTACACATCGCCTTTAAACCTGCCTGCTGTTTGCCAAGCTACCAGAGGGTGAGCACAGGTTAATTTATGGTGTGCATCTCACTTATCCTTACTAGGATTGGGGTTTCAGCTTGGATATGGTTGATATCTCTGGCAACCAGAAACCCACTTTGGAACACATTTCTTCTATTTCTAAAATCGAAGAACATTTTTACTAACTTGTTAATGCTCTTTTTGTCAAGCAGGTGCCCATATAGATAGAAGGATACTATTGTTCACATCAAAAGAAAGCAGTGTGAAATACAAATATTAACTAAAAATATAAATAATGTTTATCCTAAAGTCCTATGTGTATCTGAGACTGATAGATATAATTGTAATCATACTTACATATTATATTAATATTGCTTTTACTTTCTGCTGATTTGGTAATGTGAATAATGGGCGTTTGGCATTTCCCCTACTTAAAGGAAACCTAGTGGTCATATAATCAACTAAAATAAAAGAAAGTATTTTGTGATTAAGCTATTAGAAATGCTTACATTGAGAAATTGAAGGAAATTATATATTGTGCTTCCGTGTGGGCTGCCGCAGAGATCGTAGTTGTGGTGGCGTCTCCCACACATACTCACTCTTCTGATGATGACCGTGGAAAGCTCCAGAGCTGATGGCGGTTGGAGGATGTCAAGCAAAGTTCTGCATGTGTGCACTCTCTCTGCTCTCTTTCATTCAGGGCCGTGGTTGGGTTGTGCGTTGTATCAGAGATGTGGTGGCCATCTTTGTTTTCCCCCTTGGGTGAAAAATTGGAGTGGTGCCTCATAGGAGCAATACTGACATGAAAAGACCCGCCATGCAATCTAGTCGTAATATTTTTGGGAATTGACTTCTTCCCATAAAGGTATGTGAAAGTGAACAATGCAAGATGGAGCTACTTCCTCTTTTTTCAGGTTGCTCTTTCTCCTTATAAAAAGGGAGGAAAGCTGCTCTTGTTTGCTTTGCAACACAGTCAGAGTTGTCTTTTTTGTGGTTCATTGCCCTGTTAGAATTCTTTGATTCTGGAGCTTTCCTGCTTCTTAGGATTTTTTGGTCTGTTAGTCTTGCTGATTAATTCCTCATGGGGACTGGTCCTCATCTGCAATTTTTCAAGAGCTAGAAGTTTTTTATGTCATTTGGCCTTTTCCTCCTTTCAAGCTGATCATCTCTGCTTACACCTATACCTTACATCAGTGGCAGGCGTTAATTTTAGGAGGGAGGGGGCGGGCGGGACACACATGCAGACATAGACACATGCATCCATGCATTCACAAGCGTGCTCACCCACACACAAACACATCCATTCACAACACTCATGACTACACATTTATAGATACACGCCTGCACGCACCAAACATTAATTGAAAAAAAACACACATTTACCTGCAGCTCTGCCTCGGAGGTCCCAGGAGCTTGTGACTGCTTCCTTCCCAAAGGCAACAGTCCCAAAGTCATCAGAGAGTGGGATGGGGTCAGTGAGACTGCTTACCCCACCCCACCCCACTCTGTGATGAAGTGTCATTGATTGACACTCGACCCTGGGCGCTTCAGGGCTTAAAACTGAAGTTGCCAGGTGTGAGGCAATCAGTGACGCTGCCTTTCGTCATTGAGAGGAGGGCCTCAGGTACCTTTGATGAGCTGAGGAGGTCACGCACACAGGAGCTGTGACTTCCTCAGCCCAGCAAATTTCAGATAAGGCAGCCAGGACCCTGCACATCTAGCGCATGTCTGACTCCTGGCTGACTGACCTGAAAATGAACAGTGTCTGTCAGGTTGACCTTTGATCAGCCTGACAGACACTGTGCGTGAGAGGCAAAAGGTGAGGGGGGACTTGGCCACTAAGCTCCAATGGACCAGCCGCGGCTGCCTCGCCTGTTAACTGTATTGTGTAGGAACATTTTAGCTACCAAGAGATAGTGCCTCACTCTTGAAGAAACCAGGACCTGACAGTTGAAGAGTGCACTGCGTCCAGCCATTTACATCATGGGCCTTATTACGAGTATGGCAGTCCACAGGAGCGCCGTACTTGTGGTGGAAGTCATACCACCACCACACTAGCGATCCACCTGCTGTATTATGAGTATGGTAGTCGGACCACCACCAGACCACCAGCTCCACTGGGATCAAGGATCCAGCTGCACCGGTGGTCTGGAAATGTCCAGGACTATGCTGAAGGTGCCGTGCTAGCACCGGTGAGCATATCCCGATTTGAATGTCCAACAGCCATTTCATGGCAGTGAGCTCATCATGAAAAGGGGGGCAGACATGCAAGAAAGGGGGGCCTAACAGGTCCTCCAGCCACTTTTGGGCCTGGGGGGGCATGCATCGGGCACATGTTCTGCCTCCCTGGAATTGCACCCCCGTTCCTTCACAGTGTGGCATGCATGACATGGTGCATACCACCCCATGCAGTAATGTGCTGCAGGCACTGTCACTGTGGCAGTCTGTGGACAAGGCTCTCCTATGAGCCTACCAGACCACCGCTGTGAGACTGCTGCAGCACCGCCCGCCTGCCTGCCATGGATTACACTCGCAATTCGGCAGGTAGGTGAACTATGGGCTTGGTGGTCCTCCTGTCGGCGCGGTAGTGGCGGGTGAGAGGAGGACTGCCAAACTCATAATAAGGCCCTATATCTTTATAATTTAGTTGGCCAGCTAATACACTGATCTTGCTTAACTTGTGCAAAAAGAACAGATGGCCGGAATGCTGAACAAATCAAACATTCATCCCCAGTCACAGAACTGGGTTAAATCCATTGTTTTTTTTGCACGCCACGCCATTCCAGTTAGACTGAGCCATGCGTAAACAGTCCAGCCTGAACTGCCAGGCCAGGTCCTCCCTTGACCAGAAACAAGCATCTTGGGACCGGTTTCGGGGTATCACTTACGCAGCAGTCCAGGCTAGCTTGGATCTGGTGGCGTAGCCAGCACAGGACCACATCTGGGCATACCCTTCCACTTAGCGAAGTTTCAGCACTCCATCCATCATCTTATTGTGTTTGCTATGTTTGCCCCAAGTGGCCAAAGGTATGCCCACACATGGGTCACTTGCTCTCTGTGCCACGGGATTCAAGCTGGCCTGGCTGATGAGGGGTGAAACCCCGAACCTGGACCCAGGATGCTTGTTTCGGGTCGAGGGAGGACCTGTCCGGGAATTTTGGGCTGGACTGTTCCCATGAGGAGCAGGGTCAAGGCTGATTGGCATATGGCTGGGTCCAAACTGGGGTGGCATAGTGAGCAAAAGAACAATGGATTCAACCCAGATCTGTGACTGGGGGTGAATGGTTGAAAAGTTTCAGCACTCCGTATATAATTTTGTTGTGTTTGCGCTCCATAACTTGACACAGTCTAACTTCAGTTGCTTTTTAAATCTCTGCAAGTATTTTGCTTTTGTTCTATTTGTCTTTCGGCTTTGGGCATCCAATCTGTGAGCTTGCCAACTTTCTTGGGATTATTGAGATTTTTTTATAATTGTTCACATATGTACTCCAAGTAGCGTGGTTTCCAGTAAATAGACATTAGTTATGTCCCAGTGCAATGGTTTCCACCTGTATTGAAATGCTTATTGCTATGTTCCACTGGTATAGTTTTTCTGCAGTAGATAGTTATTAATTATTAGGTTCTAGTGTTGTGGTTTCCAACAGTAAGTAAGAATTGGCAAAGACAATAGGTCTCACCTTTCGGGCCTATTGGCGTTGCCAGCTCCCAATGGAAATGCTGTACAACATTGGCAATTTTTTTTTCAATTTATGTGCAGCGTTGGCCGAGAAGAAAGGCACAATGGCGTAACTGCTAGCCGTTTGCATGTATATGCATCATCACGGAAGCACACACATGTGTGACCAATCATGTGGATGACAACCAAATGCCACGGATACCTATTTTTATTTACCAATCCAGCATGGATTCGTAAATAACAAAAATTACAATTTTCGCCCCCTGGTCTTATAATAAAACATTTAAAAAAGGACCCCCAATGGAGGAGCACATGGGTAGATTGAACGGGGGAAAAAATAAAAATACAGGGGGGTTGGCAATAGGGGAAACACAGTAACATGGGGGTGAGGTGTGAAGAACAAGAAAGAGCAATATGGAGCGGGGGAGATTTGTATGAAAGATGCACATGAGAGTGAGTAGCACATGAAGGGGAGAGCCACATGGACCGGAGAGCACTGGAAAACTCATGCACTCTCAAGGAGCGCTTAATCAAAACTAAAAAAGAAGTTCCCTAAAAGTAAGCAATGAAAGGATACAAGTCATCTAATCAGAAGGATTGCAAGAAGACTCTGGTAGAAGGGAGGGGCAAACACAAGAAACATATGCAAACCAACGCAGGCCAACAAATAAGAAGCAAGCAAATGACAGTTGCAATAAATCCAAACAATGGTAATCAATTGGTAGGCTGTAAGGCCAATATATGTTCTTAGTAAGCTCACAATAGGTCTTTCACTGCCAAACATTGTGTGCTGTCCAGAAGGTGAGACCTGAAAAACTGTCATTCATTTCCTGGAATATAGAATGACTTGTTCTTAGATTCCATTTGTTCGGTTTCCAACAGGAAAGAACTGTTTGTTGGTAGGTTCCATTAATGTGGTTCCCAGCTGTGAAGAAGTGTTTGTCACTAGGTTCCAGTTGGTGATGTTCAGTGAAATTGAATTGTTGTCATTAGTTTTCAGAAGTGTGTAACAGTTGGCTTTTGGATTTGTATTGTGATTTCTATAAGTAAGTAATGAACTGTTTGTCCAGTCTGGGATGATCAGCAGCATCAAAATGTTTTCCATTAGATTTCTAAATCAGCAATTAACTGTTAGTCATTAGGAAGCAAAGGCACAGTTTTCTTTTAGCATACTGAATTCAGGGTTTTCATGCAACATGTCTCCTGGTGCCTGTCTTCCAAGACTGGTCCAATAGAGGAGCCCCAATTTTGCAAATGTGCAAAGATTTTCCATCTCCTTTGATGTCTAATGGAAGCCTGATTCAGACTGTATGCCTATGATGGAAGGCTGACAAGAACCTATAAAGGTAAAAATACACTGAGGTCTGCTGTGGGACAAACCTTTGTGTTTGCATCAAATGAAAAAGAGATCTTTCATTTTGGGTTATATTAAGATTTTCTCAAAATCATCAGTTAGCAGGGCCCTCACCTAAAACTCACCATGCAGGCTTGTTACACAACAGAGATTTAGTATTTGAAAAGAGGCATGTTAGGAACATTGTAAATTAGGAAACTCTGCAAGCAAGTGTCATAGGCAAAAGGAATGATTATCAAAGGGCAGATAATTAGGAACTGCAAGATTCCAAACATAAAGCTAAACATTGCCATTAAGGACTGCTTCTTAGAGACCAACACCAAAGTCTAACAGGAAGGAAATATGAATGAAGAAGATTTGAGACATATTGCCAATTGAAAGACATTGGATCCCTAGGCGGGCCCGCTTTAAATTCTGTTGCCATCCACAGAAAGCAATAAGCGATCTCAGAAGTCTCAAGATCATGGATTTGTGTATTCCAATGGAAAGATTGATATCCGAAGCCAGGGCCTGCCCCTGGAACTTTCTAAAAGTGTGCAGGCATGTAGTGCACAATATGAATTGGAGTCCTAAGGGAGAAGCAGGGCCTGGATGTGTGGAATTTAACTAGGCTCTGTGTGGCATGGTTCTCAGCCTCCCCCGGTGTACTGGTAGCCTCCTGTATATTTTTAACAAGACATGTAGTATCAGATTATTATTGATTGTCTATGTATTACTTCTTAACTAATATCAGTGAGCTACTCAATCACTGTCTGCTTAATAAAAAAATAAAAAAATTACAAAAAAGCAACAAAATTGTCGGAAACAAAAATGACCAGGATCATAAGGTTAGGACTCTGAGATTCTTGAGTAGTCAAGATTTCTGCTACAAACCTGACCGCTAAGCTCCCTACACTCCTGGAGATACATCCCCATTAGACTTTTATTCACCTCCACATTGGTGGACCCTTGGCTAATGAAGATGCTAGGCACTTGCTGGTGTAGCTTCAGGATATTTTCCCTCAAGACATATTTGGCACAAATCTGGAATTAGGCGTCATTGTAACAGAAGGATTAAGCAGTAATCATAAATAACCAGGGTCAGATTTGTGAAACAGATTGTGCATCTACAGTCAACTTAGATCCTCAAGAGGTTGAATATATGTGGGGCTATTTACAAAGACAAATCTAGACATTGGTAATCCTTCACGGATAAATTTACTCTTGCACTTTTTGCTACTTTTGGCTATTCACCATTTACAAGTGTACATTTACTACAAAGTGCTGACTTACATGTTGCAATCCCTTGTAACCAGGGGGTGAAGCCTGATTTACGAGTGTGAAGTTACTAGTAGTAACGTTTCACAAACCAGCGGAGCTCTCACTAGGTTAATGTATTGGGAAAAGTGAAAAAGTTAATTAAACTTTAAAACATTTGTAAAACATTTTATTTTAATTGTAGAATAAAATGGTAAAGCACTAAAAACCTAATTTTGAATTACATATTTCACCATTATAAATATATTAAATTAGAAGAATATATTTCTTAAAAACCCCATCAAAATGTTTATATTTATTTATTAAGCAAATTAAAAATAAAAATACTAAAAGTAAAGTATAGGTTTAAATTAAATTAATTTCTTTAAAAAAAGAAAGTTACATTTCTTATTAAAATAAAACATTAAAAAATAAGTATTTATTATATATATTTATGTATTTATATTTAGCATACAATTAAATTGATATATATTTACAAAAAGTTTAAATACATTATTTTACAATTATTTCCTATGGGATTCTATTTTAAGGCCCTGCCTGCATTATTTTCTCTAGGTAAGGGTATTGCAGTACCAGTTGCTGACTATGTGTGGTGCTTGACCTACTTGAGACCTGGGCTGGAGTACATTTACAGCTGTTTTGGGCATTTTTACGTCTCCCCTGCAACAGCAAATGCATTGCATGCACTCTTGTTTACAAGAGATATTGTATACAACATGGGGCTTGTTTGCGAGAGATATTGTATGCAACGGGGGGCTTGCAGCCCGCCCATTGTTGAACATTCATTGCCTTCATTGTCACTCTTATTTGCTGCTTTCTAATTGGTTAGCATGTGATGGCTTCACTTCCTCTTTGTTTGGCTGGAGCATGGACCAAGTACTGATTGTTTCAGTTTGATTGCTGTCATTCCACTGATTGCGCTTTGATTGAGGTACTACTTTTAATTTTCCCTGTCGTCCTTGTTGAACCTCTTGCCATTTGTAGCTATGTTTTACCATGCCACACACACTCCAAATAAGTCATTTTCTCCTTTAAAATGGATGTTTATGGTGACACCAGATGTTTGTTGGTTTTATTCTGACAACAGATGTTCATTCGTTTTTTTGTAACAACAGATGTTATCTGCTTCCAAATGTTTTTTCATTAGTACATGGGTATGAGTGCATTTGCTTTCTTAATGTGATAGGATTTTTGGTCTAATTACATATTTTGCTCCCATACATGTGGAGATTAACTGATTTGCTTAAAATCACAGGGATGTTGTGCGGAGACCTAATAAGCATTGTGAAAGCCAGTTGGTCTTTCCTTCGAGACTACTGGCTCTGCCATTGCCATTTGTTCCTGCTGTACTGCATAATCATTGCCAACGTTGGCAATCATTTGCAGCATTGCTGTATGGCAGTGCAGCTGATGTGCAGTACGGCTAAAAATAATAAGTGCTAATCCAGTGCTAATTTACTTTTTAAAAAAAAGCATATTAGCCCTGCTTGCGTCATAGTGCTTTTTAAAATTAGTTTTAGCCACTTTGCAAAGCATCTGTGCTGCTGTACAGCATGGCGCCAAAACATTGCTAAAGCCAAAAGCTCTCATAGTGAAGACATTTTGGCTTTGCCAGTGCCTGTTGGCTGTTGGCTTTTGCAACTATAGAAGTGCAGTTTGTGAGTGGCAATGTTCTTACTCTTTTGTGTGTAGGTATGTGCTCCTTCCTAAAATCCCTCCTTAACCCCTCCATACTCCTCCTTAATCTCCACCCATGTAGTAGTCAGTGTGCCCATTTTCCAGCCACTCCCTCGTTCCTCCTATATGTTGTACTAAAATGGAGGCGTACCTGTGTGTAGGATACGATCCCTTATAGTTTAGTGAAAACGATGGCTGTGTGGAGCGCACGCTGCTCCCTGTTTCCCAGACAGGTAACACAAAGATCTCTGAAACGCCGGAAGGAGAACCTGGGCTGCCCTGGCAACGACACCAAAGACAAAAAACAAGACACAGAAACATCTTTCCTCTGATGCCTGGCACGTTTCGTCAGAAAAAACAAATTACACGTCGGCTCCTCGGGCCTTTGAAGAACGTCTTTTAATGAGCTCTCCTCCTGCCAGTCTCTCTGATGACAGCATCTCATGAACTCCTGCGTGGTGCCTCGGGGGCCGGGGGCAGACTGCAGCACGGTGCATCCGCGGCGGCGTGTCACAGGCCCGGCTGTCAATCACGGCGTGAGCCTCACGGCAGCCAGGCAATGTCCGAGAGGATAACTGCCGCCACGGCGTGCTGATGCTCAGCTGCCACTGATTAACACTGCGCTAGATCTGAGCTTTAGAATGAGGTGCTTTTTGATCCCTCTGGCACTCCTGGCAAATTGCCCCACATTTCTTTGGAAACTCGTATTTTTTAAACTGCAAGATATTGGAGTCAATTGTTTCCTAGGAAAGAATACCTCATTTGCATACCTATGACGTTGTCCTGGACACTTTTGTTAGGGTTTATTAGCTGCTCCTGTATTTCCTATGCTTAGCCAGAGAAGCATTTGTTTTTCATATAACAGCCAAAAACAGGCATAGATGTGGACATGGTCATCCCCGGTAGCGACTCTCCATTATTTGCTGCGAATGGAACCCACCGGAACTAGTAGTAGAAGTGAAATCATTGGTTTTAGTAGGGGCACAGCTTGGTGAGATTTGGGTTGGGGGTCATTCAAATTTCCCAACTAAAAAGCAGTGTGTTGTAGTGGGGAGGGGCGAGATGACCAAGGGTTGGGATGGACTGTTTCTATAAGGAACAGGGTCAGTAAAGCACTGTGCCACTCTAGAGTGAGATCTATGTATAGAGTCGCACAGTGGGTGAAAAACGATGGCTTAAAAAGTCCCCCCCGAGCAATTGCCACTGGTTAGACTATTGTCAGGCATTGATCCCATTACATTTTTGGTGTTTGATTGCCAGTAGTTTGCTTGCAAACTTGAGAGTGAAGCAGCTTTCCAATCGTACTACTGCTAATGTTTGTGAAATCCAAAAAGTAGTACATTTACACTTCTTCAAGGACTTCTATGAGTGCATATTTACTACTTTTTTGGTAAACCGGTCGCTACATGTATCTTTGTTAGATCCCGATCCCAAAAATGAATGAGTTAAAACCTCTTAGTGAAATGAGAACAATGAGAAAAACCAAACAGACATAGCAGACCCATTTAAGGAGTGCCATACACTTCAAACACCCCCACTGAAGCTACCGATCTATCCCACCCACCTGGACCTGGTAGTTCTCTAAGGGAACTCATGATTGTGCTCATATACAACACAACTGCCTGGATTCCCTGCCCCGGGTTCACCTATTTTAACTGCATTGTCACTGCATGCACTCTTCTTCGTCTCTGCTACATGAAGTCTTGATGGTAGAGCTGTAAAATCAGTGCATGCCAGCAGGCCTGCATGTTTCTATACCGCAGATTTTACAAATCATCTTACCGGTGACTGAGGATCCCATGTACTAAGCCAGAGTTGCAAATAGGCAAATTAATACGACAAGCTGAGCCATGGATCTGGATTGGCTCTAAGAGGCTGTGCATGTGCTGAGCCACGAAACGAAATGTTAACCATGTACATCGTGCAATAAACAAGTGTAAATATGTGATACAATCGCTTCAAAATAAAAAAAACTGTGTATTTCTTTAATATGCAGAAGCCTTTCACCTTAGTATATCAGATTTTATCACTGCATAGACTGAAATCTAATAAAAATGCATTCATGGCTCCACCCCCCCCCCCCAAAAAAATGCCATTAGTGAACTAAGAGGGAAGTCAGTACAGTGGTGTATGGGGGGGCACTCTCTTTGGGGGTGGCAGAGGTGAGCATATCGTCTGCCGACTACCACCTCCCCAGAACAAGTCGTCTGTCGACCCCCCCGTTCTTACCTGCAACAGGAACAAGTTGTCTGTCGACCACACCTTCCCACTCTTACTTGCACCGGGTGGGAAACTCAGAGTCCGCCCCGGGCGGCAATAGATCTAGCCATGCCACTGAGTCAGTAGCTCTGTAAACCCTAAGCATGTCTGACATTCTTTTTATAGATGGAACAACATTATAGTCTATTAAATCAAACATAAATGTAAATGTAAATGTACAGGAATTTATATAGCGCAAATCACCAAGCGGTTTCTAAGCGCTTGCTTAGGGAACCCGTCCTGGTATTCCCCTGTGAGATAACCCCAGCAGGGTATCCACAAGGTGAAAGCCAGGCATCCCGCCGCGAGGGGCCGTTGTGGAGATTAAGCAAGCTATTGCCCAGAGTCACAGAGTGTGAACCCGTGAATCGAGTAGGCACCGGAGCGAGAATTGTCAAGTCCATGGACATTTTAGGACTCAAGACCCCGCCGAGCCGGGAATTGAACCCTGGTCCCGGGCTGACCTCTGCTTCCAGGTCTGCCTCCTCTAACCAGTGAGCCACACTTCTCCAACATAAGTACTTGTACAGCTCACATCCTGAACTCAAGTATTTAAAAGTACGCTCATGTGTGATAAAGAAAAAGGAGGCTCTGTGAAATAACATACTTGCTTAGGATTGCACAATTGGACAAGCAGGGAAGCCGGTATTAATTCCAGTTCATCTGGTTTCACATTTTGAAATGTATCAACCAGATTGGTATCTCTGTCTCTCTCTCTCCCTCTCTTTTATTTAAATCAAAGGTCACTGGTTTCTATCTCATTCTTGCCTCAAGATGAGAACAGTAGAGACAGAGAGAGCAGATCCCACTCAGGGCCCCCTGACCCAACTACCAATCCAATAATGAATTTATTTGGGGATGCCACACCCAAACACCCCCATGAAACTGCCCTTCTGGGTTTGAGCATCGTTCTGGCCAGCACACAAACACATACCCCAGCGAGTGCACTGTTCTTGGGTGAGGCACATATCAGCTGCACACCTTTACCAATCTGTGCTCTCTTTGGCCTTAACCCAGTTCCCTTCATGAACACTCAGATCAAGAAATAACATGACCCCATCAACTCTTGGTCTCCGCTCATTATCTACAGGCAGCCAGTGAACATGCAGAACCTTGGCTCTTAGCCACTTACAATGTATGTGTTCTAAATGCCGCAAGTTTGGACATCCTACGTTTGCAGAAGATTTAGCAAATCAAGTGAAGTGGGGCCAATTAATTAAGGTATTTATCAGTACATGACATATTACTTCAATCAATCAATCAATCAATACATTTATAGAGCGCGCTACTCACCCGTGAGGGTCTCAAGGTGCTGAGGGGGGGGGGGTCACTTACTGCTCGAATAGCCAGGTTTTGAGGTGTTTCCTGAAGGTGAGATGGTCCTGGGTCAGTCGTAGGTGTGCCGGGAGGGAGTTCCATGTTTTGGCTGCCAGGTAGGAGAACGATCTTCCTCCGGTGGTGGTTCTGTGGATTCGTGGGATGGTGGCGGAGCGGAGCTGGCAGGTGGGGGTGTAGAACGAGAGGCGGCTGTTGAGGTATTCGGGGCCTTTGTCGTGGAGCGCTTTGTGTGTGTGGGTGAGGAGCCTGAACGTGATCCTCTTGTTGATGGGGAGCCAGTGCAGGTTTCTCAGGTGGGCGGATATGTGGCTGTGACGGGGGATGTCGAGGATGAGTCGTGCGGAGGCGTTCTGTGTGCGCTGTAGTCGTTTCTGAAGTTTGGATGTGGTTCCTGCGTATAGGGCATTTCAGTAGTCCAGTCGGCTGGTAACGAGGGCTTGGGTGACGGTCTTTCTGGTTTCAGTGGGGATCCACCGGAAGATTTTTCGGAGCATGCGCAGGGTGTTGAAGCAAGATGATGAGATGGCGTTGACTTGCTTGGTCATCGTGAGGGAGGAGTCCAGTATGAATCCCAGGTTGCGTGCGTGGTCCGTGGGTGTTGGTGCGGAGCCCAGTGCTGTGGGCCACCAGGTGTCATCCCAGGCCGATGGGGACAGTAGTCCTATTTCATGTGCTCATGTAAAGGCCTTTGTGAAATGACACCAAACATCGAACATGGAAATAATGAGTTAATATTCCTATAGAGTTAGTACAAATAGCAAGGACCATGTCTTCTTAGCCCTTTCACTCATGGGGAGTTGGATATTTCAGGGCCAGTTCACAAAGGTGTGTGAAAGTACATAAAAAGGTATTCCTCTAGTACAACTTCCTCATTCTGTTGTATTTCTTACATAAGACAACTTAAAATGCTAGTTGCACAGCTGTGGCAGTGTGGCATTATTTGATATCTTCCCTGCTGAGGCTGCATATACACACAACATGAAGACTTGAGAAGCTAGAAAGCAAAAGTATACAAATGGGTGTTGTTACAACAAGCAATAGTTGGTCTAGCAATAGGTTTACATTCATTTTATTCAGAGCTCTTGATAATCTCTTCTTGTTTACTAGGCGTGGCCTTTACTGTAAAGGCCCCACATTTAAAGAAATAAAAAGATTCAAGGTGGTTTTGAGGATCTCCTTATTGTTTCACTTCAGTTTTATTTTTATATCTGGAACCTTTATACCCCAACTAACAGGGAATCCTTAAAACATGTATGAAGACTGAGAAAACATGGTTATTAATTGTTTGTCATTATGTTAAATAGCAACACATTTGGAGCAGTGATCACTTTACCTAGAATAATTTGGAATATGCCGATGAAAATACTCCCTTAAAATGTCTGCACAAGGTGCTTAATCACTTTTGACTCCATGGACCCATTCACAAACTATTCTAACTCGCACAATTTCATGTTGTTGGTAGTAAGTTAAGGCAGTGCATAGTGCAAGCACCTTTTACCACAGTATTACGAAAGTTGATTTCTGGATGTGTCAGTGTGTGATAAAAATGTTTTTGTACACTTGTTGGTTGCCATTTTGCTGAGGTGGGGATGTGTTCACTCAATTTTTGAGTTACTGTGTTTTTGTACTGCAATATGGCATAGTGATGGTGTGTTCTTGCTGAGCTGTTTTAATGTGTTGTGCCCCATTATTGTAAATGTGTCGGAATGTTGCTTTGTGTATGTTAATGTGTTATATTCTTATGTTTACTTTAGATTTGTCAACAAATGTTGCTCCATTTCCAATCAAAAGCAGCACTTGCCTTTAAAGTTTCTGTGTCAATCGACCATTTACGACTGTCTAGGGTCTTAAAATCTTCAGTCACCAGACAACCCACAACTGTGTCATAGACCCTGAACTCTATCAAATAAAATGAGCACTAGGCGTGCTATGTTAAGGCACAGTTGCTGCCACAGTTTTAAACAGTTTTCACTCTATACTCCTGTTGTACACTCTTTTGAATACAAAGGCTGTTTGCACTTATTTGTTGCACTTTATTCGAGCCCTACAGTAACTCATTGATCTCACCGTCTCTCCTCTCCCTCACGGCCATCTTAGCTCAACCATGTAGAGAAGCAGGTCAGCAGTCTAGCGCTGACTCTTCCTAGGTGCTCGCTTGCCCTCAAAGAGCAGCCTGATGCACAGACTGCTGACATTCCAAAGGCAAGCTCGTCTGCACCCGTCTGCGCATGAACAGTGTCAGGGGCCAGGTCCCTTGGTGGTTTTAACCTAGCCCCCATAGAGTACTCTAAACCAGAAGTGCTGAACTTTGCTTCATCCCACTCTAATGCCCGCTACCATGCACTTGACCTCGTTGAGGTGGAGACCTGTTGCAGAAGATGCAGGTTCTCAATCTCAGATTATCGGATTACAAGTGCAGAGTCCTCGGCTGAGTTTTTCTCCATTCAATGCAGATCATTAGTAAATCCCAAATTCGAAGTCCATGATTCTTTTTGACTGAGACCTGGCTCACGGAAGACTCCTCCCCTGTTCTAATGCAAGCTATTCCCCAAGGTTTGCTAATGCGAGACTTGATAGACAATCTCAGAGAGGAGGTGGGATTGCTATTACTTTTAAGCAGACCTTACATTGCACCTTGTCTAAGCTTGCGATTTATGGATGTGAAACAACTCATTTCTCTCTGGCCCTTACCAGCAATTTTAAGATATCAGGGACTCTGATCTATCGCCCGACTGGGCCTACTTCTAACTTTGACTCCTCCTTAGCTGATGTGCTGTCTCCACTAGTATTCCGTTATTCTAATTTCATAGTAGCAGGGGAGCTTAACCTGCATTTTGAGGATGTCACCTGCTCAGTGGCCTCTACCAGGACTGCTGATTTAGAGAGTCTACACCTCCTTCAATGTGTTTCTTCCCCTAAAGATAGAGGTGGGCATACCCTCGATCCTGATTTTTCAAATCTTGCTGGATTCGTGACTGACCACCCTCTTCCACTCACTTGGTCTGATCATTTTGCAATTCCCTTTTTCTGTTTCTTATGATAAGTCACCAATCACTCCCGCAGCCAGTCATGCGGCACGGGCACGTCTGTGGGCTAAAGTCACCTCCCCTGTGGGCTAAAGGCAGCCCCCTGATGTGTGTTAGTTACCAGCCAACCCAATTGGAATGGCTCTATTGATATGGCTGACACACAATTGGACGATTGAATCTGCACAGCACTGGATCAAATCACTCCTTTGGTGAGATAATTTTTCACCAAAAAAAACATCTGCTAACTAGTTTAATGATGAACTGTTAGCATCAAAAAATAAGTGCATGGGCCTTGAACGCCTCTAGTGCAGAGCTTATGATCCAGCCTGTAAAATAAACTATATGCCAGCTTTTAAAGTCTACCACTGTTGTATTAGGAAATCATGTCATGAAGTTTATGCTAACAAAATTCAGTCTGCCCAGAAGTCCTCCTGCGAAATGTTCGCTATTGTTAAGTCCGTTTCTCCGCTATTTCTAGTCTCAGCCTCTATTCCGCCATTAGAGGAGGGCTCTAATGCCTTAGCTCATTTGGAAAATGTGGCAAATATTTATGCCTCCTTTCCTGCGAAGGATGGAGATACTCCACTGATGACAGCTCTAGGCTGTTGAACTTTAAGTCATTGAACTAAGGGAGCTGATCTTGCTCCTTGCCTCAGTGAAGTCCAGCTCCCCACTTGATCCAGCATCCCAATCCATTTTGGAGCAAGGTATGGAGGTGGTCTACCCAGTACTAGGTGATCTGCTTAACAGCTCCCTGGCCTTGGTCCAGGTGCCTCGGAAATGGAAACATGCTGTTGTGGTCCCACTCTTCAAAAAACCTCTGCTGGATATCATCAAGCCCGAAAACCATTATTCGGTATCGCTGCTTTCACTCTTCTCTAAGATCATGGAGAAGCATGTTAATAAGCAGCTTTCAAGTTTTATTGAGGCCCACGATTTGCTTTATAGGACTCAGTCGGGTTTTCGTCCTGCATACAGTACTGAGTCAGCCACGCAGCTTGCAACAAAGTCAAGTCATCAAATCTTGGATGCTGGTGATTCTGATGCATTGTTACTGTTGGATCTGAGTGCTGTATTCGACACTGTGACCCATAGCATTCTGATTGTAAGACTCTGGAGCTGTGGCATGGTCCATAAAGGTCAGAGATGGGTTCCCTCTTTTCTGCAATAGTGCTCTTTTCAGGGTGTCTCAAAAACCCTTCCAGTCAAAAGTGTTTCCTTTGCAGCAAGTAATACCATAGGGTTCCTCTTTGAGCCCAACACTTTTTAATGTGTATGTGCATCCTTTGGCTGAGCTCATCAAACGCTATGGGTTTACAAATATCTTGTATGCGGATAACACTCAGCTCATCATTACTTTGTTATCAAACTCCCCCTACATGGCTTCATCTGTATGCTTTTGCCTTGCAGACGTCGCTAGGTGGATGGGCTTGAATTGTCTCAAGCTAAATGCTGTGAAGACTGAGGTTCTGACCGTAGGCAATCATTCTAACATCTGGTCCACTGCTTGGTGGCCCAATTATTTTGGCCTACTACCTGTTCCTAAAGATAAGGTCAAGAATCTTGGCATTTGGTTTGATGAAAAACTTTATTTTGACTAACAAATTACCGTACTTGCAGGGAAATGTTTTGGACCTCTCAAGACTCTTAAGAAAATCTTCTTTTTTGCCAGAGTAGGTGCAAAAAACAGTAGTGCAAGCCCTGCTAATGTCCAGGCTTCACTACTGTAATGTTTTGTATCTCGGAGTGACACAGTCTCAGATAAGGAGACTCCAACGAGGGCAAAACACTGCTGCACGTCTTCTACTGACAAAGTGTGCTTCCATAGGGGCTATGCTTCAGAAACGGCTTTTTCTTGTGCTGAAGCAGAGATCCTCTTTCAAAGCCCTATGCTACTGCTATAAGGCATTTGTCAACAAAGGTCCACGGTACCTCCAATCCTTTGTCAAACCATATATCAACCTAGGGAATTTAAGATCAGCAGGTGCCATGTTGGCTAGTGTTCCCAAAGTGAGGAAAGCTTTTATAGGTGGCAGCTGTTTCAGCTATATCACGCCTAAACTTTTGAACGCTCTTTTTCATGCAGTTCATCAGGCCCAGTCGGAAACTCTTTTTCAGAAAAACCTTAAAACCTGGTTATTCAGTTCTGGCTGATTCTGGGATAATTGCTACATCTTTGGAAGCAGGTGCTTGTACCTAGTGCGGGTACACTTCATCTGAAGTAGCTACACACTTTATAAAATACTTTATTATTATTATGTAACTCAATATACTCACCACCATTAGTCAGTTGAGGTGAGTCATCAGCAATTGCCAGTAAAAATAAAAGGAAGAGAAACCAGCACCAGTTGTTCATTTATGCCTAAACACAAACAGTTAGTAGATCTCAATGCCAAATTGCACTTACACTACATGTTAATTTATCAATTTCTTACAGTAAATGAAAATAAAGAGAGAACAGGAAATTGTTTTGTTAAGAAAAAGCACATGGCAGGCAAAAGTGTACAGACGTATAATCGTTGATCATATTGTGAGTGTGGAAGCAGGGAAAACACAGTCACCATTCCATATAAACTCTGATAACATAAGCAATCTTTATATTAGAGGTAACACAACTCTGGTTTTCAGTTAAAACCTATTATATCTGATAAAACACTACCAAATGGAAAATGCTGCATTTTTACTGCTTTTGCACTCTTTGATGTAAACAGTATAAACACACCCTCTACATATAGCAGTTTTATGCGATGGGTGCTCCTGCAATGACCCACTGGGGCCAAGCTTAGCTACTAATTGTGCTCTAGTGGCCATTTACAAGGTCCCTGGACTCCTACGACCTACTTCCGTCCCGCTTTGGGAACATGGTTCACATCATATTGATTCTGCTCATTATTAACTGCATACATCTGCATGTGACCAGCATGTTCGCAGCTGAACTCTAACTGTCTCAGTCTAGGTCAAGCGGTACATCCAGGATTTTATGCTCCTTCATTGACAGCGAGGCAGAGCTTTGCTTTCTACAAGCTCAGGTAACAGGATGCTGGCAACAAAGATTGCTGTGTATATGGATGTCTCTAGAATCCATGTCCTGCCATGAAAGACTGCACCCAAGACTCCTCTTCTCAGGTTTACTTTGTGATGGTTTAAAAAATCACGCCTAATGAGTTGCACCTCTTCAGACACAGATAGCACAGTGATAAAGAGACAGCAGTTACCTGTGACTATTCTAGTCTAGACTAGCTGAAGCAGGCATTGGGAGCACAGCATTGAAATGGTTAACATATTTTCTCCACAATCAAACCTTTCGAGTAGAAGAAGATGATAGGCAGTCAAATATCTTTTCCCATAAGTGTGGGGTACCACAGGGCTCATCTCTTAGTCCGACTCTGCTTAATTTATCCGTCGCTCCACTGGTGGAGATGATAAAATATTATCGTTTTTCTTCAATCTCCTATGCAGATGACACACAAAATTATTATTAGTCTATCACATCAAATGGAAAATCCCTCCACTTTTCTTAACTTCTATCATAAACATGTAGTAGACCGGATGGCAGCTAGCAGTCTTAAACTGATAAGCCGGATGTGATGATAGTGGTAACAATCCCACTAGGTAGATGGAAATGAACTGGACGGATTGTTTGGGCAGTCGCCCCACTCTGAAAATGGAGGTAAAAAACGTAGGAGTCTGGTAGGATAAAAACTGACATTGGAAACACAGGTCATTAAATTGGCAGCCCTCTTTTTTGACCTGCTCCGTACTCTAAGAAGACTATTGAGATGGCTACCAGATTCAACATGCAGAATGGTAGTACAAGGCCTGGTAATGCCACAACTTGACTTCAGTAACTCTGTACATCTTGGGAGCCCCAAGACCATACTAAGAATAAAGAGGCTGTGACTGCCCAGGTTCCCTTCAAACCATCAACATTAAATTTTTTGTGTCCTCCCACTCAATGACATTCCCTTACCTACTCATACACTCTCATTCACCCACCTTCCCTCTATTATGTCAATTCACATTTCCCCACTAGTTCACTGTTAAACCTTTTTTTTTATTGAAAATGCTTTATTGACTACGAGTTGCTCACAGGTTCCAACATAATTGTGTTGGTTTATTCAGGCGCTGCAACACAGCAAAGTAAATGAGACAAGGAAAGGTGAAAGTGAAGACTATTTGTCCATTTACAGAAGTCCTTAGGTTCTTTGGTTGTTTCTGGTAGTCACCCAAAGATCCTTCAATATCAATAACACTATTACTCAGGGAGTCCATTAAAAAATTGAAAGGTATGTTCTTAACCCCAGACCCCCCCCTCCCCCAGTGCCATGCTTCATCATCGGCAATCCTTGCTTGCCAGTGAATATTCTGGTGATGAGCTGACTCACCTATAAGTATTCAGGGAACGCATATGGATGAGGGTTTGGGATCCAAAAACAAATGAGGATGAAAATTCCCTCCAATCAGGATCTACCTATTATTTATTTGCTAGGTGGCGAGGTGATCAAAAGAAAAGGCAATGCCTATGAGTCATGATTACTCCTACATCTGTGTGTTGACATGTTTCAGCTTATGGCCCCATCTGGGATGCGGGGCTTTCTTCAGGACCAAGGATCCCTTTTCTCTATCTGGGTATTTACACCCACATTTTTATCATGCTGCAAGCACACTCACGAAATACCTAATGGTAATTATGGATATTCTGGATAAATGTAAGGGCACTATTTCTGCCTTTCTTATTGCAGGTCCTGCAGTGAGATATAAATTACAAAACCAATAAAGCAAATGACAAACAGAGATTGGCAAAAAATAAACTCCTACGGGACACTGCCACTTGAAATAAGGTGATGTTCAGTTAGATGTGAAAAATCATGCTGCACTGTCATTAGATAAAATCAGTAATGTGGAAGGGCCTGATTCACAAAACTAATCTGAGACAAAATCCTAACTTTACGACTTTCTTTATTCACAAAAGGCATTTAGGAGTAGTAAAGTTAGGATTCCTAACTTTACTACTCCTAATCTGAGACAAAATCCTAACTTTACGATTTATGGTATTCACAAAAGGTATTTAGGATTAGTAAAGATTCCTAACTTTACTACTCCTAAATGCCTTTTGTGAATACCGAAAGTCGTAAAGTGAGTTCTAGAATGATTAAAACTAGGGCTGCATTAAAACTTATGAGTGTGTATCTCAATGTGGGAAATTTTTGGAGTGAGAAGGTACCTAAGATGATGCACATTGTCTTCTTGTTTTCTGGTAGAAATGGGTACCAGGCTAGGTTAGATTACTTGTTCTTAAGTAGTGACATATGATCAAAGGTAGGGAAGATATGTAATCTTCCAACAGATTTCAGGCCATTCAATGGTACAAATACAGCTATCAATGACTATATTACATGAAATAAAAGATCACTAGTAGGTGAACTGTTAACCCCTCCTGTGCTCATGACGAGGTCAGCTCATCATGACCGCGCCCCTTAAATGGAACGCTCGCATGCTGGGCTGATTCCCCTGCTGTGCTGAGCGTTCCATTGGAACGGGCGTGGTCTTGACGAGCTCAGCTCGTCATGAGCACCGGAGCGCCGTGGTTCATGACGAGCTGACCTCGTCATGAGCACCGGGGCGCTGTGCGCGCCCCCCACCACAGCAGGAAAAACTGCCCCGCAGTGAAGGGGTTAATGATAGGGAAATAATACATGAGATCCAAACATTTTTCAGTTTAACAAAGGACCAGTGGGAGCATATGTTATGTGGTATACCAATTAATCCTGCCTCGTTGGGTGCTTAACAGCAAAATGTATAAACAAACAAGTAATCCAGGATCGGAGATCATGAGGAGATTATAAGAAAGCTATGCGTAGATCAGCCCTGTCACCGCTTCAGTGCAGCAGTAGATGCGCAGGCACAATGGGCCTACCGAACATGTCTGACTGCCTGCCTCTCATTCACAATGAGGATTAGGCAGTGAACCATCAATGAACAGTATTATTTTTTTTTAAATTAATTTAAGTAAATACTTAAATAAGGAGGCCACAAAAGAGGAGAGGCATAGCCAGATACTCTTATGCTCAAGCCACTGGTAATTTGAAACTAAAGACATGAACGCTTAGCAGGCCATTTCTCCAAAAAAAGGATAAACAATAGTATCACTAGAACATGGTATCCCCACCACCATCCCAATGGGAGGATCTGGGATTCCTTAAGCCCCAAGGCGAGTTGATGGCTCTGGCCACTCCAGAAAGGCACCATTGTTATCTCAGTATTCCATGAGGCCAGGGAGTCCCTGGCAGGTATGATGATTTGTCACCACTACCCTAGTGTCTCCCACTACAACCTTGCTGCCACTGAATATAAGAGGGATGACTGTTACCGAACATGGTGGGAGTTTGTATAAGTAGTAGTAGAGATTAGACCTAAGTAAAGGCAGTGCCTTTGCCCAGATCTAAATAAGATGTCCAGGACCTCACCGGTGTCTACAAAAGGTTAGTTGTTAGGTGAAAGTACACATTGAACTGTACTAGCATCCCTGATAGCTTGTAACCTAAGGGCCCACTGTTAGACCTGGCTTTCTTGGTGTGGTTTTACTTCAAACTTTTTGCCTTCATATCTCCTGTCTTTCGGACTGTTTTTGCTGGCCTGAGGACTCTGCGCACTTAATCACTCCCAACCAGTGCTAAATTATGTGTGCTCTCTCTCCTCTAAACATAGTAAAATTGGCTTATACCCAACTGGCATATCTAATTTACTGATGCGTCCCTAGTAACGTAGTATTACATGTGCACATGGCCTGTAAATTAAATATTACTAACTTGCCTGCAGCACTGATTGTGCCACCCTCTTAAGTAGCTCTTTGAACATGCTCAGACCCTGACATTGCAGCCTGTGTGTGCAGTTTTCAACTGTCATTTTGAACTGGCAAAGGAAACCTTTTGATAGACCTAAACCTTTCTTTTTTTTTATAAATGTAAGTCACACCAGGGTAGGCCCTGGACAGCCCAGGGGGCAGGGTGCAAGGTATTTAAAAAAGTAGGACATGTACTCTTAAGTGTTATATGTCCTGGTAGTGAAAAACTCTTAAATTAATTTTTCACTACTGCAAGGCCTGTCTTTCCCACAGCACAACATTGGAGTTACCTTATTATACTTAATAAGCTGTAACTTCCAAACGGGGGCAGGTAACCCGTTCGTGTTTGATGTCTTTGGAAATGTAATGAAACATCCTAAGTTTTGGTGAAATCGGATATTAAATTACCATTTTGAAAATGCCACTTTTTGACATTTTCTTGCTTTTACCATTTGGTGCCTGCAGCCTGTCTATGAGTTACATGACTAGGCTTAGCTGACAGTTTAACAATGTGTATTTCTTCTAGACAGCCATGAATAATAGAAAGCTTAGTTGTGACTGGATGGGCCATCATTGACAAGATGGGAGGGTGGAGCTGGGCAAAGCCCTGCTTACACTTGAATAGGCTGTATCCAGCCTCCACATTAAGGGCTGCATACCCCCTGTCGTTATTCTGGAGCCAGGGCAGGGAAGGCAGGGCATCTATTGACTTCAAAAGCCTGCCTTTAGAAGCTTCTTCCCAGTTTAAAGGCACAACTGGGTATAAATATTGGACCTC
Source organism: Lissotriton helveticus (assembly GCF_964261635.1). NCBI lineage: Eukaryota > Metazoa > Chordata > Amphibia > Caudata > Salamandridae > Lissotriton > Lissotriton helveticus. The sequence goes on along the minus strand of NC_136063.1, from coordinate 407,184,833 downwards.
AATCAATCAATCAGGTGCTGATAAAGCACGTCTACTCCCCCGTGAGGGTTTCAAGGCGCCAGGGCTGTTGGTCCCTCTGGGTGGAGGATCATTCGAAAACCTCAGACACCAACTCTGCAGTATTCTTCTGGACCTGTGGATACTCTGCCAGGAATAAGGAATGCTGTTCTGCTGAAAGGACTGCAACCCTGCTGGACTGCTGCCCTGCTGGACTACTGCCTTGTTTGACTGCAGCCTTTCTGTTCTGACCTGCTGCCTGCTTCTCTCTTACATGGGTGAGAAGGACTGAACCTGCTACTCTGAGCCCAGAACCCAAGAGTGACTTCATGGGCTAGTTGGCTGGCCTCCTGATCAGAAGCCGCAGGGACATACCAGGCTTCCAACAACCTTGAACCCAGCACCTGGACTCTGCGATCTGTGAGTCCTGCATTCCCAAGTGGTGCCACTCTAGTCCTAGACCCTTGGAAGTGGGCCTGAAGGTGCTTCTGTCAAGGCCAGCTGTGAACCCCATTGGAACCAACGCAAAGCGCCGAGAAGCCCTGCAAAGCCTCACCGCACAGCTGGCAGCCTCATTGGAATCGATGCTGAGCGACTCAAATTCCTGCAAAGTTTTTCTGCCAAGCTGCGTGCTCCATCGGAACCAACATCAACTGATGCAAAGGCCTGGCAACCTTTTTCACACACCGCACTAGAACTGACCAAAAGGGATATCAAGTCCCACAAAGCCCCCCGGCATAGCTTCCTCTGAACCAGTGTTGGAGGACATGGACCATTCACCAAGATTTACGGTAATTTGTTCAGCTGGCCTAACCTGGTCCCTGTAGCCAGCTCGTGCTCTATAGTAGTCGGCCTGAGCTTGTGATTTTCAGCCTGTCTGGCGTGACTAGTTAGCCACAGTTGGTGCTTTGTGCTTTTTGGTGCTATTTTCACTAGAATCTTTAAAATGCATATTTCTGGTACTGATTATATTTTTGACATTTTGTTCTTGTTTTATTTATTAAAGAATACTCTAGTTTTCTAACTTGGCATACAATCCTTTTTGCATGGACATTTTCACATTATTACTGTTGAAAGTGTTATACAAATCAGTCAGTCAGTCAAAGAACTTTATTTCGGCTGTTACTGCCATGAAAGCACAAATAGTGTAGCATTATAAGTACAACATCATAAAATGACACAATACTAATAAAAAGGTATAAATACAATTTGACATTTAAACCCCAAATGAATAAATGGCAGCAATATGTAGAGGGTCCCACCCCCTAGGCAAATGTCAGATGGGGGACATAAAACGTGGGTAAGTATCTCTTTCAAGGGCGCCATTATCAAGATATTAAATAATACCATCAGTTAATTCAAGATCTTTAGAAATATAAATTAAACAAAAAAAGTTAAAAGGAGTTAAAACCCATGATTAAAACAATTTAAAGTCAAAAAAGTTTATCTTAAAAAGGACAAGACTACCTAAATTCTCTACTCTATCTTTTCAATAAGCATCTGAGTTTGCACCACATTGCAAATAAAAATTTGGAGATTGCAACAACGAAAACCGGGTGAGTGTCTTATTTTAATATCCTAAAGACCTCTCTAAAATTTCTTATACCCAGGTCTCTGCAAAGTTGTATGACCCATTTAGATCTAGCATAACTACATGCAGGGCAAAAGAAGATCACATGGATCTCAGTTTCTTCCACTACAGTACATCCGGGACAAAGTTGTTTGGTAGCACCCGCCCAGTTATTAGTGAATGCATAGAGCGGGAGCATCACGTGCCTGAATTGTAGGGACAATTTCTTAGCTGCAGGGGATTGTATAAAGTCCAAAACCAACTCCAAACTGTAATGCTGCTTTACATCCAAAAACCTGGAAGTCAGACTGGATGTATCTACTGTCTGGAGAATACATACCAGTCTATGTTCTTTCAGGGCAGATGTTAATGATTTTTTAGATCTAGCTGGGAATGTCACCTCCGGTGCGGACCACAGGTCATTCCTCCCTATAGCATAAAATGCATTCCTACTATAGGACAACCACAGTATCTTACCTGCCCCCAGGATAGACATGACTGCTTTTAGTTCCTCCCTGTAATTTCCTAACTCTGGCGTACACCATAGCCGTCTCCAGTAGAGAAGTGGACGGAAAGAGATCAGGTTGGCAATAGGAACAATACCCAAATCCATCCTTAGTGGAATTAAAGGGGTGCTTTTTGGAAGGCCCAGGAGTTGTCTCAAAAAATTATTTTCAGTCACTGTAAAAGCATTGGTTGGGCAGTGACCCCAAAGTTCAGCACCATACAACGAGGCCCCACTTGCTTAAACCTTATAGATTTCTGCAGGGGGACCAATGACCTTTACAGTGCAACTCCTATGGACTTTTAAAATCCCCCCAGTTGCCTGGATTAGTTTTAAATTTGCCTCAGTAATTTGCGGCCCCACTCCATTTTATCATTTAAGGTAAGGCCCAAGTAGTCAAATATAGGCACCCTCTCTAAGGACCTGAGATCAATTTTAGGGTGTTGGCAGTTGGTGGAATCGGCATGGTAGACCATATACTTTGTTTTCTGTATGTTTATCTCCAAGTTCATTTTCTTACAAAAGAGGCTAAATTCCTCTAGGACACGCTGCATCCCCATAGGTGATTTAGAAAGGAGCAGCTTGTCATTTGCAAACATTAGGCGCTGTATTTTGCTGTTGGCAAGTCTTGGAGAATCAATGTCCTTGACAGCTAGAAGCTCCTCAATTAACCCATTTAAGAAGAGCAAGAAAAGTGTGGGTGCGAGCACACAAACCTGTCTCACTCCCTTCTCAACTGGGAGAGGAGCTGATAATTCCCAGCATTCTCCAAATCCTATTCTAGCAAAGGTGCCTTCATGGAGGTGTTTCACCTGTTGACAAAGGTAAGCTGGAGCTCCCATATCAAACAATAAGCCCCACAACGGATCTCGGTCTACCATATCAAACGCAGATTTAAGGTCGACGAATGTTAGATAGAGAGAGCCTCCCTCCAGCGTTATGGTTTTCCAATAGATCAGTTGTAATCTAAACAACTGATCTATAGTTGAGGTTTTAGACCTGAAGCCTGCTTGTAGGGGTGATAGTATATTATGGTCACCCATCCAAACCTGCAATCTTCCCAAAGAACACGAGCAAAGATCTGTTGTGTTACATCTATTAGGCTAATCGGCCTATAGTTTACCGGTTCTAGAGAGGAACGTTTTTCATAAATGGGGATGATCTCAGCACCTGCCCAAGTTGGAGGGGTTCCAAACCGTGTAGTATTGCATTAAAAAGGGTCTGCAAGTATGGAGCCCACACTACCTGTTCAGTTCTGAACAGGTCTCCTGGGATCCTGTCCAGCCCAGGTGCCTTATTTGGTAAAACTTTGGCCAAACCCACTGTTACCTCAGCCAATGAACAGGGAGGTATGTCGCCGAGGGAAACAGGGATTTGATCACTAACAGGTAGCCTCATCTCATTGGTTCCAATTTGAGGCTTAGAATATAAGAGTTTAAAATGGGCAAGCCAAACTTCTTCCCTGAGGTTTGGCTCGATTTCCCACTCTGATTTTGCTGCTAAAATAGTTTTCTTAAAAAATGGCCTTGCTTCCCTAGTACATGTAGTGTCTCCATCTCTGAGTTTGGTAAACAGGGTGCTCTTTGCATCCCTACATGCCCTGTTATACCAGGGGTTCTTTCCTCTGCGTTGGATTCCTTTGTGGATTGTACTACTATGAAAAACTCGGCCAGAGTCCCAACCATATCCAGATGGTTTTTTCCCTACGCCTCTTTGGGGTCAATGTCACCGCCACTATCTGCGATGGAGCTTGCCTTTTCTAAGAAGGGAATAATTGATTTATAAAAGAGGCCATCACTTCTGGAGATTGTACAAATGTTCCCCAGCGAATTCTTCTGCCTCAATCGAATGCTGTTAAATTAGATGGTGGCGAATTAGTCAAACCTTGCCTTTCTACCAGTTGGTACCTATCCAAGGTTACAACCAGAGGATTGTGATCACTTTCAGCACGGGTTTGGACCAGAAAATTCAAAATCCTTTGCCAGATTTCCACATTTACCAGGATGTAATCAATTGTGGATGCCTGTCTATTCCTTTCAAAGGTGAAGTTCCCTGGGTTATCAGCCGACAGCCGATAATTGCATGCCCTCAGCGAATGACTGATGGTGAGTGAGGTCAGCTGTAGGACTAAAGGGGTCCACCCCCTTATCGGGTAAAGGTTACACATAGGGATTGCCCAAGTCGAATCCTCATCACTCGTAATGGAATAGGGTAAACCGTTGAGGGGTTCGAAGTGGCAGTTAAAATCCCCACCAATAATAGGATATGTTTGCTCGGGCAGGTGGGAAGAAAAGCAGCCAAGCAATCTAGCGTCTGCGAGGTCTGCCCGTGCCTCACAGGGCGAGAGTAAACATTAATAATAGCCACCTTTGGGAAATTACTAAGGGAGAGAAGGATGCATAAAATGCCAGGGGAATGGGTTTCTATCCTTTTGACTGTGCAACTAAGATGTATACCAACCCAAATAGTGAGACCCCCCGACGGTCTCCCTCTTGGCCCCTGAACGGACACTTTGCAGTATGTAGCAAACCCCGTTCTATGCAAAGGTTTTAGTGCCCAGGTCTCTTGAAATAGGCAGATCTCATGGGTATCAATGAATTCACCCCAATCGGGGAGATCCGTTTTAGCGTTTAATCCAGCTAGATTCCATGACAAAATCCTTAGGCCATGTGGCATTTCTACTTTAGTACTCAGCAAAGCTATGGGGGCGCCCCTCTTTCAAAAACCATGGGCGGGTTCTCCTCTTCTCCAGAGGGGATGTCATAAAGGGCCTCGGTATGGCTATCAACTCTTCCTATATTATTCTCTACTAATGCCAGATCATTGCTTATCATCGGTAGCTGGTTGATAACCACAGCTCCCTGCAACCTTTGTACTTTCGTAGCCTAGGGCACAAAAGTAGACTCCCCCCATTTAGGTAATATGGGCAGGATCCCCACCCTTCCTGGCGTAGTACTATGTGAGACCTCCTGGATATCATCAATAGTACCCATGGGAATCTCTTCTATCGCCAATTCACTTCTTGGGACCAATAGCTGATCAGTGGCCTCAGCTCCCTCACTAGCAGGGGACGAGCCTAACTGGTTAGGCTTAAATGGTAAATATTGGCTAATGGGGATCAGTCAATCTACCTGGTCTAAAATACTGAATCTGTTACTTAGGGGAAAAACAGCTGGTAGAAGGTATCAAAATTACAGTGTCTGTTATTTACATTTCCTGCCTGAGCTCTGATTTCCCATCTTTCCCCTGGGTTGTCCCTTCTCTCTATTAATGAGCAAGGAGGGTAAAAATGGCTTAAGGGCAGGGTCTGTATTCCAGTTACTGCCCGCTGTTGGCACCAATCACAGATATATTTAACCACCCGCCTATCTCTAAAATTGATCAAAATACAATCACCCTTGATAAGTTTCTCTCTTTTACCCACCTAACTTACTCTACGAGCAAATAAGATTTCACTGTACACCTGGGGTGGGACAGGTCTGTTTGTGTTTAGCCAGTGGGTACACTTATTTTTTAAATAACTGTATGTCTCCTCCTTGCCTCGTTCTAACATGGGGACCCCAGCCAATACAACGAAATAGGGAGATGACTCGGGTGGTAAATCTATGCGTGGCAGACTATATTTCGTTACACCAGTGCTGGGAGGACATGTGCGACGATCGCAGGCTTTGTCGTTTCTCTGGGTTTTTTGTACCAGGCCTGATCCCTGGGTGAATGTTTCTGATCTCGCACTCTCTAAGTTTCCTGCACCAGCATATGTCACATCACCAAAATTGGAAGCAGTGCCGGCCCCATCATTTCTACTAGGTGGTGCTAATAATATGTTAGGTGTTAGTGGAGTAGGTGGTAGGGTAGTAGATATAAGTGGGTTACACATCACATTTGTTGTGGTTTCAGTAGACCTAGCGTTTCCCCCCGACGGCTTTTTGGTGGAACCAGATTTAAATACAGTGAGTGATTCAAAATGCAATAATTTTTCCTCTATTAGTGATAGCCTTTCAAGGATTGGCGAGAAGGATGATGTAGGGCCCCCAATTTAGCCCAGAACCCCTCTTCAGCATAGGGTGGATAAACGCCAACCAAGTCCAAATTTGAGGCACCAAATAGAGGAATAGATAGCTGGGGCTCTGGTATAGATGACAGTACTACGGTCTCTGAACCACCAATCCTGTTAGTTTATTTAATCTTTGCATTTTTTTGTCTCTAAGGGCCCCCTCCCCGATTTCTCTTTGTTGCTGGTTCCGGCGTTTGATCCGTAACTTAAAATATGGATTTTGGGGCAGACCACGTTGAAACACAGGAAAATGTACTACATACTGTTCCATTTGTCACTGGAGCATCAGACGAGGGGCTAAACGGAGGCCCCAGTATTAGAGAAGTGTTCACTGAGTCCTGTGGGGACTGGCTGTTGCGTCCAACCAGAGCGTGGGGGTTGGGGCCTGTCTCTGTGTGTTGCTCAGGTGACGGTGCACACATCAGGCCCCCCAGAGAAGATAATTTTGAGTGCAGGGGCTCTAACGATAGGCGTCGCTCAGTTAGGGCTATTTCATGGGCCAATACTGAGGTTGCTTTAATTATGAACTGGTCCAACATCCCTGCCACATTTCCTCCCGTTAAAGGATTCCTCCTCTGGTGGCCATCGTAGGGTAGGGACTATATCAGCAATTGGCCCACAAGCACAATCCCCTCGTCAGGTTACAAACACAATATACAAATGTAAACTGACCTTGAGGTATGCAGAATTTAGAGGGGGGCCCGGCCTGTCCTCTTCCGGCCTCGAACGGGCTCAAACGGGCCCACCCTTGGCCCGGGATTTTCCCGTCGCTCGCTCCGCGCGCGTCCCGCGAAGCGGGAACGGTGAGGATTGAAGTAGCCCCCTGTAGGCACAGGTGAGGGCGATGACAGGGCTCGGGCTGCTGGGTCCTGGAGTCCCTCCTGAGGCCAGAGTCGACTCAAGCAAGAAAATATCCGAAGCGGCTCCCAAGAAGCGGGAGCAGCGAGGACTGAAGTGGCCCCCTGCAGGCACAGGTGAGGACGATGACAGCGCTCGGGCTGCTGGGTCCTGGAGTCCCTCCTGAGGCCAGAGTCCACGCAAGCAAGAAAATATCCGAATACTTAACACATTGCCTCTAAGTTAAGCCTGACTTCTCTGTTCCAAGCTACCCGAGGGTTGAGCACAGACATTATAATTTGGTGTTAGGTTTCTGCTTGACCAGGGCTCACATTGCAGTCAATCATTATAGACTGCAGGTGCTGAGGTTTATCATAAGTTTTGTCAATTTGGAACTTTATGTTACAGAAATATTGTTCTATTCAGTTTGCTGCGTAATTGATGTAAGTTAGACACTAACGTGTTAGTCTGATGAATGTTATTTCTGTCACATAACAGAATACATTTAGTCGAACAATCTAATGTTCGTGTTTTACAGTTGCATCCAAATATGGTGTCTCACGTGGCTACATTTGAGGTCGGAGTTCACCGTGCAGTAAACTGAATCTTTCCAGCAGAGCTGCCAGGTGTCTTGCTGAGCTAGCTGTGTGCTAGCAAGAAGGATACATGAAACATTTCACCTTTGTGACAACTGTCGCAGTTTGTTCATTCTTTCCAGCCACTCGTTTGTGTGCAGTCTCGCTCGTTTCATGTGCACTTGTGTGATGAAAACAGGTATTTGATCAAATAAGGAGGAAAGCTGGCGCCGACAGCAGAGCGCCCTTCAGCAGTGATGAAAGAGGCGTCCTTCAAACGTGAGCAGCTACAGTGTGGAAAATGTAGAGTAAAAATAGTCATGGTTTCCACCTTCAGTCTCCTTATGAAACTATTTGTGGTTTTGATTTTTTTTGGTGCACATATGTACTGGGCTTCAGTCCTCGTTATCACTCTCATATTTTCAGCTGTTGCATTGTGGTTTTTGAGCCTGACTTTCAGGCACGTCTCAGAACGCGGCTCTAATATCAGTTTTATTTAGGTAATGCTGAGAACAGACATGCTGGCGGGACTCAAGGGGATTCGGATGTGGGGTTTTGCTTGGCTACAGACACAGACAAACTGCATGGAGGAATCTGGCTTGCATTTATTTAACTTCTGCTAAAGTAATTGTACTCGGGCACAAGAGGGCGGAGGTTTATTTACGACACCCAGTAAAATAGAGACACTTCGAGTGAAGTATTTTATGTGGTCCAGTAAAATAGCACCTGTTTGGAGATTTTCGCTCTAGAAATAGCATGCAGATTTCTGTGCTTGCAGTTCTCCCCTGCAATACATTTCGGCAGGGCCTGGGGAATGCAGGACAGCCTTGCTCATAATTCCGATATGTCCAGGGACAGGAGTTACCTACCACAGTGTCTGAACTGGACCCTCCAATCAGCAGCCGGCTCTCACTTCCAATCTACATTCAGTGTTCACATGCCAGCCCAGTCATTAGCGTGGGCCACACATGAACCAGTGCGGGTGGAGCCAGAAGGACCCAGTGCCAGGAGTTGGCCAGTGTAAGACATGCAGGCCTTGGAAATAGATCGCCCAGTTCATGCCGGGATACCAGCAAGGTATAGAATATGAAACGCAATGAATGTGGTGATAGAGAGGTAAAGATTTTTTGAAATCCAATGACAAACATCGACACAAACGTTCCAGATCATTCTATGAAAATGTAAAAACTATCAATTTTGTACTGAAGAAGAAACAATTGTTTTGCCCCTCAGCTTATGAATATGATACCCTGGGCAAGTGGTTGGTTTATGCAAAATTGATCAAAATACGTATAAGTTTTTTTTTGGGATATCTATCAATTAAGAATTCGTGTTAACAATGGGGAACAAAATAACGCTGTTACTATGAGATTGGGTGCTATCAGTTGGCCCTCTCCTAAAAATAATAATAATGAAATGTTTAAAAACGAATCAATAAGTGCATTTAATGGGGTAATTTGCCTCACCCCGGTTGATGTACTTGATATCACAATGCCCCAGGCAGATTCGAAGTCGGGTGATCTCTTGAATGATCCACATTTTATTGCACCGCAAGGGCTATGAGAGTTAGTGGTGAAGTCTGAGCTATTTAAGCAACTTGGGGGCATATTCTCAAGGAGCTATTGATGAGTTTTCAGCACGTTACAGAAGCCAAAGTGGCGATAAAACTATCGCCCCATTCACAAGTTGGTGATAACAGCCTTTATCATCAGTTTACCTGCAACAGGAGCCGCAAAAAACATCGCCACAGATGACCCCGGCAACTATCGCTAATGAGATGCAGAGTAGGCGTTCCCATGCCAAAAGCCGCGACAACACTACTCCGCAAAGTTCTCAACCACCAGCCAGATCGGCGATAAGATCCCAAAACAGGCTATAAGGTGCGTTAGCAGCAGGAATTTAACACCTGCTCTGAACTGGTGTAAAGTTGGGCGACAGCCTGCTCCAGAAAAGGGAGCCCAGCCCAGAACCACACCTGAAGAACAACAGATGCCATGGAGCTACTGATCATGCAGCCCGGAGCCCCAACAGGGCCACTATACCCACCCCCACCACCCACAGGCCCGCCACCCCCCCGGACCCCTACCGCCCCCTCCCTGGACCACCACAGAGGCAGCGCAGACACAGACAGTGGACCTTCAGAAAACGCACCTGCCTCACAGACTTAAACCCAGAGTACGTCATTGCCCATTCCAGGCTCAAAAGGACAACCATCCTCTGCATCCTGAACATCATTGTCCACTGGCGTACAGTACCAACACCCGACCTCAGACAAAGCTGCTGGCTGTGCTGCACCTGTTGGCCTCTGGTATCTTCCAACCAACAACCGCCAGAGTCGGAGGAGTCTCACAGCTAGCCCTATCAAAGTTCCTCAAACCTGTCCTGGATGCCATCATCAGTTTGGTAGCCCAGCATCTATACTTCCCCCACACTGCACAGGAACAGCTGGAGACCAAGCAAGGCTTCTACTCCATAGCTGGCCTCCTGCACATGTTGGGGGCAATTGACTGCACACATGTCCTACTTGCGCTCCCTGCTGACACTGCACACAATTACGCAACAGAAAGCACAGGCATTTCATCAATGTGCAGGCAATATTGGACCACCGGGGACTCTTCACCAACGTCGTCACCAACTACCCAGGCAGTGTGCATGATTCCTACATCTTACGACAGTCTATGATCAACCAGCGCTTCCATGCTGGCATCTATGGAAATGTACTGCTCGTTGGTAAGAACCAAATGAACACACCACATACCTCAAATCCACAATAATGCAATTCAAAACTTTGGGAATGCACACGTCACAAAGTCACATACAACATTCCAAACAACATGCCCACCCACCAGACACGACAGCACAACTTACTGTGGGAACCTGGGCTAGCCATCAACATAAGCCATCAACGGCATGGCACCTCGGCCACACAAAAGCAGAATGTGGGGAGAGGTGTGAACCAGGCATGTGCGAAGGAGGGAAGTGACAGATGAATGAGAATGTACACAATGCCAAGTGTGTTGTGGATGTGCTGGACAGACTGCAGTATGCAGACCACACACATATCCATGTTGAGATACACCGCTGGTGTTTGGAGTGTAGTGGACAGTGGACACAACCATGTCACCCCAGCCAGTGGGGGAGATCACGGAAATGTAGCTTGTACGCCCCCGATGTAAGCGTGTGCAGAGTGGGCTGGCCCGGCGTATGCCAGGCTAGAGTAGGGGTGTGAATAAAAAGCAAGTGGCCCTGGGCATGGTCCTTTTCCGGAATGGCCAACGTCCCTGCCAGGGCGGCGCCTCTCATCCCGCCCGAGGCTGACGCCATGAGCGGTGGTGCCTGCGATTCTGCGCGACTGCTGTATCCCGTGCTGCTGGTCCCTGAAGCCGTCTTGCCCGCCCCTGCGCATCCAGGCATCACTACTCACCCGCTGACACTGGTGTGTGTCACAGAGGGCCCACCAGGTGCCTCTGCAAGCTCCAAGCCCTAGGCCCCTGACCTTGGCAGCCCCCTCAGACCATCACGGCCTCCACGACACAGGCCCACGGTACTCCTTTCTCGTTGACGTACTCCACCGGCTGACACAGCGGACCAGTAGGTCACACATTTGGAACTGAGTCTTGACTACTCTATGGCCAAGAAAATTTAATAATGGCTGAGTTTATATCTCTATACTTCCTTTAATGTGGTGCCACCAACGCCATGCATAGCATTCCAACCACACATGTCTGTGCGCCCATGCTGACTGCAGCCTCCGGCCTACACTGTGGTCCTATAGGCCTCACACCAATCCAATGCAGTCTGTATCAGGCAGGACACAGCATCGTCGCAGGCTGCACACCCTCTCAGCTCTGGTGCCACTACCTCCGTCAGCCAAAAATCTCCTCCACATGCCATTCCAACGTCATGTATTAGAGATCCAAGAGGAGATGGCTGGACAGCGGTTGACCCACGCTGACCGCTGCCTCTGTCCTACACTACAGTCAACTAGGTCACACATTTGGAACTGAGTCTTGATGTCATCATGGTAGTGTGCATGTCACAGTACGCAAGGAGATGAGTAAGAGGAAGACGCGCTTCAGTCCGGAGGAGAAAAGGGTCTCCATTACGGAGGTGATGGGACACTACCGACAACTGCACTGGTGCCACTAACTCTATGCATGGCAGGCCTATGACACGTGGCTGTGGGCCACTGCTGACCGCTGCCTCCGGCACCCACTGTGATGTAGTAGGTCACACAATCGGAACTGAGCCCTGCTCCCTTCGTGGCAGAGTTCATGTCATTGTACAGGCCTCATCACATACTGCATCCCCTTTCAGCTCTCATGCCACTAAGTATGTGCCCCGAAATTCATTGGCACTATCTGGTTGAACTTTGGTGGCCAGGTCCCACATAGGCTATATATATTTTTTAGCAATGTACTTTTTCTTGCACTACTTTAGCAAATGTCTCCCCTTAATTTATGAACCCTGGTGTAGGAAGTACAATGTTGCCATGCCACATTAAAAGGCCTCCATCCCTTCTAAGACAGTCAAGAAGAACGGACAATAAACACAAAAGTGTAGTGAAAAAATGTGAGAAAGCGAGATGACCCCTCACGGGCGAACCACCAAACGGGAACCCTGGTAGGTACTTACCAGTGTTGCCCTGTTATCATCATCGGCTGTCATCAAGCTTATTAAATATGGTGTCCAAATCAATGTGTAAGTGCAATTTAAAGTGCAGTGAAAGAAAGTGCAAAACACAAAACAAACAAACAGTGTAATGCGATGAGAAAGGATCTGCACTTAAATATGCCTTTTATTCTCCTTCTTAGTGCAGCCTCTCAATTAAAAAGCAGGAAGTGGCTATTAATTATATAACCACATACCATACGCCAACATGTTTCATTGCCATATGTTTTTTTGGCGATTTCTTCAGAGCAAATGATTTTTTACCACTGCTTCAATTGCTGGACACACCATTCTTCATGACCCTCAACAGCCAAGGCGACTCCTACCGGCCGTAAGGATGAGATTAAAATTAAGGTACAACCCCTGCAGTGGGTTGACCCAGGTCTCGTGCCGTTTTCGAACGATCTACAGGGACTTCTGTGTGTTGCCTCCACCCGGTCCCTTGGCTGAAGAAATTGCCAAAAAAACATATGGCAATGAAACATGTTGGCGTATGGTATGTGGCTATATAATTAATAGCCACTTCCTGCTTTTTAATTGAGAGGCTGCACTAAGAAGGAGAATAAAAGGCATATTTAAGTGCAGATCCTTTCTCATCGCATTACACTGTTTGTTTGTTTTGTGTTTTGCACTTTCTTTCACTGCACTTTAAATTGCACTTACACATTGATTTGGACACCATATTTAATAAGCTTGATGACAGCCGATGATGATAACAGGGCAACACTGGTAAGTACCTACCAGGGTTCCCGTTTGGTGGTTCGCCCGTGAGGGGTCATCTCGCTTTCTCACATTTTTTCACAACACTTTTGTGTTTATTGTCCGTTTTTCTTGACTGTCTTAGAAGGGATGGAGGCCTTTTATTGTGGCATGGCAACATTGTACTTCCTACCCCATGGTTCATAAATTAAGGGGAGACATTTGCTAAAGTAGTGCAAGAAGAAGTACATTGCTAGAAATATACATATAGCCTATGTGGGACCTGGTCATTATTGTTTGCATATCCGTATGAGTGGAGGGCGACCTGTGTCTCTATTTTCCCTCTATGCTCCTTATTGTGTATATGAACTTTGGTGGTGTCTGAGTCCATGGGCTGGGGGTTGTCTTCATCATCATGTAGCTGATACTGACATGGTGGTAAAGAGAAGTCTGTATCATTCAACTGCACCATTTGCCTGCTTCTGCTTTCTTCTGCCCTCTACATCATGCCCTGGAAGGACACCTTTCACTGTCCCCCGCAACCCTCCGCGACATTCACCTTGGACATCGACGAGGACCCGCTCAGCTCACGTGGCCCTGCCTCAGTGCATCGCAAATCACCATCCCGTGGCGGTGTGCCTGTGGCGGCCACAGTGCATCTGGGGCCACTAACTCTGTGCAGCTCAAGTCATGGACCCTTGCTGTTTGAACCTTGTACTGCTGATTGTCTGATCACTGTTGTGGTTGTTGCCAGCACCAACCAACCCCTGAGGGGTGGCTTACACTATCCAACATCCATCCAGCACAGGCATCACTGGACATATGACCCTAGCAATAAAAGGGGCCGGGCGCACGTGCCCGTAGCCAGTTCCACAAACTGACTCAGTGTGTCCGTGTGGTCATTGTGTATGCATGGGGCCACGGGCCATACCACATTAGATTGTGCTGTTTGCAGCGGACACAACCATGTCACCGCAGGCAGTGGGGTAGACCGGGGACATGTAGCTGTGTCGTACCTCCCTGTGAGCGTCAGCGGAGTGGACAGGGGTACGACAGTACAGCGTAGGGGTGTGGCTCTTCCACACGTGGATCTGGATGTGGTTAAGTTTAGGCCTTGCCAAGGAAGTGACTAATGCATGTGTCTCTGTTGTAGTGTCTGCCCTGCTCCACCTCTCCCGTAATGGACGATGTTGCTATGTAGCATGCCCCGACCCCTCGGCTGAAGGGGTACATGAGTGAGGGCATGCCCGCTCGGGGTCAGGGATCACACATGCCAACTATTTGTGTTTGTCGCTATTAGTGCAGCATGTGCCAAATGTCAATCCTCAACCACATGGCGAGTTCAGCCAGGCAGGTGCTCTACATCTGTGTCAGCCCGGTCCTTACAATGGGCCTACACACGTGGCCTGCCACCTTCAGCGCATATCATCACTGTGTCGTAGTCAAGCTTGTTGACATGTGCAGACAGGCATGACAATGATGTGCTGTAGGGGTGCAAGTGATGTGACCACGCTGCGCACACTAGTGACCATGCTCCGGGGGGAGGGAGGAGCAGCAGGAAGGCTAGGCGATACACATTGATGCTGCTCATTTGCAACAGGCAGTTCATGTCATACAGAAATCACTAAGTCACACCTATCACACACCAATGAACCAGTGAGCCTGCCAACACATCATGCAGTGCGTAGTCTTGTCTCATGACTCTCTGCACTGTCACAGGTGACCAAGGATATGCACTCTGCGTTTGGATGATGACACCCTCCGAGCCCCGAATACACAGGCCCAGAGGCAGTACAATTTGGCACACAAACGCACCAGGGGCATCGTGGAGCACACATTTGGCGTGTTGAAGTCACGTTTCAGGTGCCTGGACGTCACAGGTGGAAGGCTCCTGTACAGCCCAGACAATGTGTGTAAGATTATCATTGCATGTTGTGTGTTGCACAACATATGTGTACACAGCAATGCCCCACGGATACGTGTGCTAGATGCACCGGACGATGATGATGAAGATGAGGCAGGTGGACCACACCCCACTGCAGCCGCACCAGGGATTACCCGTAGGAACACCATCATTGACAATTTCTTCTCATGTTGACTTCACATTGTGACAGTCCTTCACAATCATGGGAGAGTATGATGAATGACCATAGGCACAGCATGTGCAAATAAATGCATTCCAAAACACATTCCCTGCGTACATGTTGCTCATCTGTACAGGCACATCACTCAGACAAGTGTGGGTGCGACGTGTAGTGCTAGCAATTTTGAAATTTGTTAATGGATGGTGGGTGTGTCGTGTAACCTCTGTGCAGTGAGGCTGTTTAGGGTGTCACATATTCAAACTACCAGTTCTGTGTGTCACCGTTGGTACAGTATCCCACTCTTCGGCATTTCACATGTGTCAAAAATTCATTCCATTTTGGCTGTCATTTGTGGTCGACATGTGACAACAGGGCTTCTTTTAGGCTCCGATATCTGCCGCCATGATGCAGGGATGCACCCTGTGACTCAAGTCCCACGACATGGGCAACATGTACGTAAAGGGGAGTCCCCAACATTAGTCCATGCTTTCATTATTGTTTGATCATGGACATGGCATGTCTGTGTGCCGGGGGTGTTGATTGTTCCTCTGCAATGTGAAGAGGAGATGTGGTTTCACAGTGTGTTCCATGTATGTTTCCGCATTTGAATAGGTTACATACAGATTGCATGTCAATGTACATTGTGTCTGTTTGTGAGGAGATGCCTGTCTGTTGCGGGACAATGGTATTTTGTTGTATATCACGTCTGTGGGGTTGTATTTGTACATCGTCATCTCACCATATTTTTTACTCTGCTTTGATGGAGCTTTTTCACTCATGACCCGAGGGAATCACAGGCTTGTCGCTGGTTATCGCTGATGGTTGTATCTCGATTGGTCTCAGCGCTACTATTTTTGTGGTGGTGTTTTGCATTTTTTCGGCATCACGTTGGTTTTAACGCAGACATTTGATGTGTTTTAGTGTGCCTATCGCATGGTACCGCCTTGTTGTGAATGCGCCGTTAACACGGCGTTGTTTTCCCGCGATAGACTGCGATGTGCAATGTTGCGTTATGCTTATTTTGCGCTGATTATCACACGTTCTTGAGAATATCCCCCATGATATTTAAGCATGTGATCTTGTACTTTTTCTAGCACTCATTATTCAAACCTTTATTTTAATAGTGATCGTTATATATGATTTTATTGTCGTTACATGGAATAATGTGGCACTTAATAGCTACCATGGGCATTTTATGTCAAATTGATTGTCCCGATGGACACTCATAATGGTGTGGAGTCCCAAAACATTGGCAATAGGTATGCTAGGATGGTCGCATACTCTTTTACTGCAATAAAGATTGCAAAGTATAAGTGGCCTGATGACATTGTCTGGACATTTATTCCAGTGGCAATGCTGTATGCTACAAAAGTTAAGAGATGCGAAGAAATGTAATGAGCATTTGATATAACCTTTGAAAAATATTTGAAATAATGTTTAGCAATATCTTAAATAAACATGTGGTTCTATACGCTTTGATGTTGTGTACTCATATTATAGTGAGACAAATTAATGATAATCTGTCCCCTTTTGATGCATTTTGATCAAACGCATTAAGATGCATTCATTTATAATGCAGCCATCTTGTAAGTCTATTTCGTCCTGGTGGCTCAACCAGCACGCAGAGGATAGATGAAGGCAAAACTGATTATAAGCCTTCTAGGTACATATAGCAAGGCTGACAGACTAATAACTACTTAACTTAGTCTAGAGATATGGGTAAAAGCAGATTTGATATGTCACCATCAACCCCTTGATCCATTTGTCTGCTAAAATATGACTATATCGGTATGAATGTAAGTAATGTACCATATTATTTCCTGACTGAAGCTTCTGAAGTGCACCTTTTAATAATCAGAATATGATCAAATTGAAAGCAGTAGTTAACCAGTAGAGCATCGCAGTTAAGACCAACAGATATTTAATGACATTTGCCTGAAGTAAATTAAGACTCTTTAGATCTTCAAAAATCTAAGGAATACGCTTTAATAAAACTCGCTAGTATTAAGGTCCTTGTCTCCTTCCAGCAGAGATCTCCTCGAATGGTTATTCATTTCACAGTAGTGAAGTCTTGATAAGTACTGTTGGCAAATGAAATTCCTGGGAAATAACTAATGAAATATGAAATTTTGCAAATTGCCCACCCAGTCAGTGTGCAAATTGCATATTCTGGTTTGCCAATGGGTCTTTGCACATCAAGCTCATTTTTTCCGGAGCAACTACATAAATACTAGATTGACAGCACAGTTGTATGAGCATGTAAAATTTGTCCAGGCCCAAAGAACTACCAAAGTTTGTGCTTTTTAATAAACTTTTTTTTATTTTTGTACCCTGCCCCTTCTAGAGAGATTCTCTGCTATGAGATTGAGAATCTACTTGGAAGGTGAAGGAAGGAAATATGTGTGGAAGTGAAAGGTAGGAGACCATGTACATGCCATGGTTAATAACAGACACTATGAAATTGCCGTTTCTACAAAACCTCTATGGCTTTTCCAGGACTTTGGCCTGAAAAATAACCACTTTACCATCATTTTCTTAGAACTGACCTTGAGCACTCATGGGGAAGATCGGATTTGCTTGGCACACAATTAACACAATGGAAAGGTTCATGAGTGTCTATTCATAGCCTGTGGTATTTAGCAATCTGCACGAACCCTGTGCTATAAAATGCAGTATTTTACCCACAATTAAAAAATAAATTTTCAAAGGGTTTCACTTCCAAGAAGCTGGGCTCACTCACTTTACACTCTTCAATTCGTGGCAAGAATTACACCCAGCTACTTTTAAACATCACAAGCCTGTACCTGTCATGGTGAACACACATCTGCACCTTCCCTGGGCATGAGAGAACCCCCTGAGGCAGGAGGCAAGAAAACAGAAGGCAGCTGCAATGGACCATCTGGATAAGAGAGCCCTAGAATGTACTCTAGTTTATTTATAATTAAAAAAATACCAATAATCTGCATTGCCCTAAATCGTAGTCCTTCTCGTCCCTGTTCTTACTTTGTTGAGGAGCCTTGTCTCCCCTACCAGTCGTATTACAAGATAAGAAAGAAGACTGCTAGTCCTCTTTCTACTTCTACCATTTTATGATAGAACAATACCCCACCTTACCCTCCATTCCTCCTGTTCATAACAAGTTGATGAAAAAAATGCTAGCAGCAGCGAATATAGGGATGGGGGAATTTGTATGGTAATGAGGAAAATTGAATTTAACCAAGACATACACTATGGTATGTGGGGAAAATCAGAAGTTAGGGAAGAACCACTATGTTCAGGGTCAAAAATTATGAGAGTTAAAAACCTTTAGTTACATAGGCATTATTTTCTCACAGAAAGGTGACTGGCTACTTCATCTGGAAATTGCCAAATTCAAATGTATAAGGGCTATTTCGGCTGTTTTTAGGTTTTCTAAGAAAATAGGAAGCAAGGCAATTAGAGAAATCATCAAATTGTACAGTAGTAAATGTCTTTTGGTAGCTTTGTATGGTTCTCCGATATGGGGTAAAGAAAAGAGTAACCAGTTGCAAGTCAAAGAAAACATTTTCCTTCATGGACTTTTGGCAGTGCCAAGTTCGACTCCTGCTTTTATAGCACATGTAAAACTTGGCATTGAGTACCTAGATGATATCATCCTCTGTAGTACATTGATGAAATTACATGGTATCTGGTCGAAGCAGGGCTCCAAGTTTACCAGAGGGATCATCAAGGATTGCCTGGGTATGGATCATTTTGATAAAATACCCTGGCCTCAGTACATAAATACCCTACTGCACAAACTAGGGGAAGAATTGAACCCTCTTGAACAGTGGTTCCCAAACTTTTTCAACTCGCAGCTCACTTGACCTATTTGGCCGTTGGCTGTGGCTCCCCATCGTGTCACTTTTTTTTACTGGTGGGGGGATGTAAGCCCGACCTTGGGAGTACTTCTAGTTTTCACCCTGAAATTAATTGGGATGAAGCCAATAAAGGTATTATAATCATATTTGTAACAAAATAAAAATATAAGAGTTGTTTAATAAAAAACTTTATTTGGTTATGTGAGAAGCGATACATTATAAATTGGTAAAAATAGTTCCATGACCTAACAACCTTTTTTAACCACACAAAAATAGTTTAAAAACGTCTGTAGAAAATATGTTTTTTTTAATGAGCAGGAAAAACCACAGAGTCTGAATTTATCTTAAAAATCCTAGTGAGATGTTTGTGCTTGTTTTTCCTTACATACCTCCTCAAATCTTGGCGTTATTTTTGAGATCACAACATGCATTTCTTTTTCAAGGTTAGTTTTTGCCCTATATTTTGACTTTATCACTGCAACTACTGAGAAATCAGCTTCACCAAAGTAAGAAGTAGCAAACGAGATCAAAACACGCAGGGCTCTCTTGCTTATCATTTGGTATTCATCTTCAGTTTTCCATCAGAACTCAAGCAGTAACTGAGACTGGAACCTGACTTTCAATGTTGAGTCACTTGAAACATCAATAAGCTATTCTACGTCCTCGTTGTTAAAATGCTGAAGTATTTCAGCATTGAAGGGGTCTCTCGCCCATTTTATTGGCACAACTTCATCCTTTGGAAAATGTTTGTCAAGGTTAAAACGCAGTTGTGATAAATACTGAACAAAACTGTCTTCAGTTCCTCCACAAACACCATCTCATTGTCTTACAGAAACTGGTCCAGTGAAGGAAAACATTTATAGATTCTTTTCTTACACTGCTTTTCCAAAGGATCACTTTCTTCTTAACCCGTTCCATGCTGAGGAAGGCCCCCAGCCGTCCCACGTGATGGTGGGCATGTGCGGAGGGCGGCCGTGGGCCGTCCAAACCCCGCCCACTGATTAAAACGCCTACACTGCAGCGGAATTAGTGCTGCGGTCAATGGGTTAAAGCCTGAAACTTTGTCTGAGAGTTGCAAGATGTTAGTATTATTGCCTTGCAAGGACTTGTTCAAAGCATTTGGTTTTTCAAATAGATCGGAAAGAAAAGTCACTTGTATTAGAAAGTTTGCAGCAATAAATTTGTCAGTGAAACAATGTTCATCATTGTGTAGCTATGAGTATATTTAATTCCTCAGCTCCTATACTCTAAGCAGGGAGTTACTGAGAGACAGCCACCGAGAACTACTGCAGAATAAGAGGCATGACTGTCCGGCATCCATGTCATCACACAGTTTAGCAAATAATCTTGCTTTCATTTGTCTTCTTTTAATAACATTTACCACTTTGATTACTATTTTCAGAATACCATGCAGTTCTTCACTGAGGTTTCCTGCTGCCAGTGCTTCTCTGTGTATCATACAGTGTGTCCAAACAACATGAGGTGCTTTAGATCATATGCAAGCTTGAAGTCCTTGGTAGCATCCTTCCATTGAACGACCCTGTCTGTACAAACTTCAACACATCTCTCCCAGTCAATCTGATTCTGTTTCATAAAATCATCCAGAACCGCAAACAAGTCTTCACCTGTAGTTCCACCTTTGATGTGTTTACAGAACAACAAACCCTCAACAATTTGGTTTCCGTTAACAAACCTGACATATCAAATAAGATGGGTGTCTCTGTGGTTGTCTGTTGCCTCGTCCAACCGGAGTGGAAAGTCTTTGCCTCCTAAATTACAGATGAGCTGTTCGTTAATATCTTCAACGATATCATTTATCCTCTGGCTGATAGTATTATTAGAAAGAAGTATTTTGAGCAGCTGTTTACCCGCATCTTCACCAAGCATGATTGTTACCATATCAACAGCAGCAAGCAAAATCAGCCTTTCTGCAACTGTATGTTTTTTTACACTGTGTAACTCGAGAGGTCACTTTTGTTTTCTTGCATAAGTCGATTTATTAAATTTAATTATTTAAACCCATTTATCAATTTGTATTTTGCTAATATACCATAAGTGATCTTCATAGTTTCTTCTCATCACATGTTATATGCTGCAATACAGAAGATGCTGTAGACATTTGTTTTTCAGCTATTAGTATATACCTAGTTAATTGGAATACTATACTCAAGCACTTCCTCAATTCCACAGCCTAGAAACAGATCCTGAATTATAAGTGTAAATGGCATACAGTGTCATTTACACTGTATAGATTATTTTTATTTTTTTATTTTATTTATGATGTTTTTCAAAAACATACAAAAATACATAACCATACAGCTTGACATCCGTAAAATCACATGTGAGAAATAATGGTAATATTGTTCAACAGTCTCATTGAGTGCAACACAATGTCTTGTCCGAGCTATATTGTTTCTAGTCGGCAGCAGTATACCTGCAAACAAAGTGCATCAATTGGTAGAAATGTTGATACATGAACAGGGGGAGATCAGGAACATATCGATCCTATATATTAGTGTCCCTCATACAAGTTCATCGTTAATCAACAATAGGGCATATGTATATTCCAAATTTCCAATTATCTGGTGATCAAAAGTCGTCTTCCAGTAATCATGAACCATTCTCCACAGAGGCATCGGAACCCCCTCACCCCCCATGAGCGAGGTATGCATGAGGTGGCCCCCATATATCCCTTGGTCTAGAGGCCACCGGCTGTGTTTCCGCATATACAGATGTTTGTTCCTGGCAATAGATGACATCACACATCCATTCCTTAAACTTTGGGTCTCGTCCCCTACCCCAACGACAAGCTACCCTGCGTTTGGCTAAAAGAAGAGTAACATCAAGGAACTTTCTATACTGCTTGGGCAATTGTGCTGTATATCCCAATATCATAACCAATGGGTCTTTCGCCAGCTCAGTATCCAACATGTTTTCAAGAGCTGTATGTACACTGTGTCCAATAGTCCCACACCTCGGACATTCTCATGCTAAATGCAGGAAGCCTGCTCCAGGTCTCCCACACCTATCACATCTATCGTTATCCGACAACTGAAACCTGAACTTCTTGGCAGGCATGTAATATATTCGCTGCAGGAATTTGTAATGTATTACTTTAAACCTACAACTTGCCGATATATGTTCAGTTAACTTGCAACAGTAGCTCCATTGATCATCTGTCACCTCTACTCCCAAATCCTCACTCCAATGTATGCGGGCTGAACCCTCTATGCCCTGTCGATGCATGCGTATGCACTTATACAGCCTCGACACCCTATGCTTCCCATCCGGAGAGCTAAGTCTGTAATGTAGCAGGCCAAAAGTCTCCGGTTCACGGGGGAAGTCAGGAATAACCACCTTCATCCCTTGCCTCATTCGCACATACAAAAAGACATCTAAAGGCGTGGGCTGCATCTCCCGGAACAATTGCTCCAAGGAACGGAACAAACCATCCTGGAACAGGTCTCCCCAGTTATGAATATGAAGCCACTTGCACATAGTCCAAAAGCCCACTTCCTGCAGCAAAACCATACTTGGGTGATATGTTAATGGGAACCACGGAGAGTATAATAATTGGGACCCCAGGAGATCCACCATACGTCTCCAAGCCTCCACAGTGCTAGTGACCGTCGTGAGTGGTGTCTCTATGGCACGTACTGGTCCATGTATAAGACCACTCAGTGGAAGAGGATGTGCCAGCCAATCCTCAGTAGCCAAATGGCATGTACGGCGTGGGTCTCATCAAATGATACGCATAATGTGCCTGCGCTCTAACATAGTATATTTCAAAATCTGGGATGTCGAATCCACCCCTATCATAGGGTTGCGTGAGGATGGACGATTGAAGTCGTGGCTGCTTGCCTCCCCATAGTAGATGAGTCAATTCAGCGCGCAGGGTTTTAAAGAAGAACTTCCCGGGATAATAAGGGACATTTAAAAATAGGTAAACGAACTGGGGGAGAACCACCATTTTTATGAGAGACACTCTTCCTGCAAGCGACAGGGGCAAAGAGATCCAACGCGTGACATTATTGGTCAATCTTGTTATCGCTGTACCATAATTTAGCCAGATCGTTTCCTCCCTATCACTGGACACCTGTATTCCCAAGTATCGGAGATCGGAGTCACACCATTCAAGGGGGAAGTCTAACTGAAATTTAGTGACCGCAGAGGTAAGCGGAAAAATATGTGATTTTCCCCAATTAATATTGACACCCGAAAGACGACCGAACACTAGAAACTCCCGCAATAGAGGGTTAATATTCTGTTGCGGATCTCTAATGTATAGTGTGATGTCGTCCACATATAATGAATTCAGGACCTGCCACTGGAAACACTGAAACGCCCTGTCCCGATGGAGCTGACGCAGCCTAGAGGCCAGCGGCTCAATTGCAATGGCAAAGAGTAGCGGGGAAAGCGGACACCCCTGCCGGGTGCCACGCGATTTGGAAAGAGCGGGGGACAGATGACCATTTATCAACACCCTAGCCGAGGGCTGATGATACAACAGTTGCACCCATGATATAAATAGCTTAGGGAATCCCATTCTCTGCAGGGCACCAAAGAGGTATCCCCACTCTACAGAATCAAATACCTTGGAGGTGTCTAAAAAAGCAGCAGCGACTGGAAATTCTGGCGACACAGTCTGTATTAGAGAGTATAAAGTACGTAAATTGTGAGTAGTAGCCCTTCCAGGGACGAACCCAGACTGATCGGGAACAATGATTTTATCCATAAGCAGGGTCAATCGCGTGGCCAGCACCTTGGCTAAGATTTTTGTATCGCAATTGATGAGCGATAACGGTCTATAAGAGTCGCAAACCCTGGGAGATTTACCAGGTTTTAATAGGGATGTTATTACCACTTCTCTCATTGAGGGGGGAGCATTCCCACTTCAAGGGACTCTTCGAAAACTTCCTTTAGGACAGGCGCCATTACATCTATGTAGCATTTATAAAACTCGGCAGGTATGCCATCCTGGCGCCTTCCCATTCTTCAATGTCATGATGGCTTCTCTAATTTCATCAATCTCAAAGGCAGAGCTGAGAAACTCCCTATGGACATCGCTAAGCCAACACAGCACTACATCCCCCATAAATGCATCAAGATCCACCTCCCCTTGTCTTTGTGTGGTGTATAATGCAGCATAATGTGAAGTGAAGGTTTCAAGGATACCCACGGTGTCCTGACAAATCGCTCCCCCTGATTTCTCTATCTCCAGTACCTGAGTGTTAAATCACGGGCCCCGTGTTATCACAGCCAAAGCCCTCCCCGGACACTCACCTTCCCCATACCTGCGCGCCACCCAGTATCGCCCCCGAAATGTAACTTCCCTGGAAGCCTCTTCCTCGTAGGAAGGTGGATCCCTGACTATGTTTGCCCCCAACTTTTTGCCTAGTGATTTGCTGGTTTCTGACTTAGTTGGCCTGGTATCCTGCTATCCAGGACCCCAGGCTTCCTGCTCTCTCTGTTAAAATGGACTCCATGTACCCTAGGTACATATCTAATTGGATACTGAGTCACCTTATCAGTCCCTGTATAGTATACCTTAGGTATCCAGGGCATAGGTGTACCCAGGGCCTACCAGGGGCTGAAGCATGTATTATGCCACCCCTGGCTGGCCATCCAAACAGACACAACTGGCAGCACGACAGTTGGGGCAAGGTGGTGTAATCACCCTTTGCTTTAGATATAGTATACCTAAATCTAACCCTAAAATGGACACATATATTCCTATCAGTCACTCCTATGGCAGGCCTTATCAATCCTGAAGGCAGAGTGCTTGTAATTATGTGAGATGGTGCTCTGGCATGAGCTGAGCCCGTTTGCAGCTTGCGGAACCAAGTCCTAATAGCTGTTCCATGATAACGCTATACCATATACTCTTAAGTGCATTATAATCCTCGCGGTTAAATGCTAACTTTGGTATAGCATTATCAAAGCATGTCGAGTAAGGTGTCATACGAATTGGAATACTAACCCCTCGCCAATTCTGGCGACGGGGTTAGCATTCCACCCTTCTAGAGGGACACGACATGTATGTAACTGTGAACCCCGGTTAAAGTCAGACATAGCCTCAGCTCCACAAAATGGATGCTGCCACCGAGACACAAGTCTGCCCTCCTGCTGCTGGGAGTCCTTCCAGCAACGGAGGCCTGGACAAAGGGTTTCCTGCCAGGGGCGGTGCTAGCACCATCCCAGACAGGATTTTGTGTATCCCAGGTAGGCAGGGCTGAAAGGAAGGTGACTGCAAGTGGCACCCCGGTGCTCACTGTGCATAGGCCGGCTCAAACCAGTTCCAGGGGCACCCCAGCCCCTGAGCTGGGGAGAGACCGGACAAAGGAGAGGGGTGTAACCACCCCCTCCTGGTCCCACCCATAGGGCAGGACCTAGTAGTGTGCCAGCCCCTTTTCTTAGGATAAAGGTAGGAGCAGGCCCCATTCCCAAATTAGATCATCTTCAAACTTGAACTACTTTCCACGAAAGGAACTCTTGTCCCTCTTTGAAGACACTCCCTTGTGGCTAAGGAGTAGCCACCCTGCACCAGCAGGCACCATTGAAGCGCTTGCGGTTTGCTGCACGTCCATCCTCCGGATCAAGACTGCCCAGCTCGACGAGATCCGGATTCCCTGCCATCTCTGACCTCTACCTACATCATCCAGCCCAGCTGAGATTCGTTGGTGTGACGAGACCCGTGGGACCGGCCATCTTCAAGACCTGCACGACGCTTCACCAGCACGACCCCCGAGAGACCCTCGAGTAAGTGCACTGGGGTTTGAGAAGCCCTAACCCTAAGCAGCTCCAGCACCGAAGTTCAGCCCCCCAGCATCCACGAGATCTGCGTGGGGCCCTTCTGCTTCCTTGCTGCTTGCCACGTTGTCCAGTCACTTGCCCGTTGGCTAGTGACCCTCTTGATGACGTACCACGACGTTTTCACCGCTGGTCTAGGTCCCCTAGACTGGCCCTTGCTTCTTGTCCAACAAGAAGTGCCCTGGACCCTCCTGGTCCACTCCAGACGCCATTTTGACTCCATCGCGTGGGCTTGCCTTTGCCAAGGTTTGTTGCTCCAATCTTGGATCCAGCATCGCCGACAGCAGAGACCCTCGTGGGACAGCTCGCACCTCCAGCCTGGACGCCCACAACGCCTCCTGGTCCGTGTGACTGCAGAGTCCAGCGTCGCCCACTCACCTGGTCGAGGTGACTTCATCCGGTGCCATCCTGGTGCCCACATAATCACTGGCTAGTGATTAAGAACTAAGTCCCCTCTGCTTTCAGGTCGTCTCCTTCACTGATCCAGCCTTGGATCACACCGAACTTCTTCACTGGTCGCCTGCCAGCAACTTCTTCTTCCAGGCTCCATAGACTACAACGAGGATTCCCGACGTCACTTGAACCCTATGCAGCCGCAGCCCCTGGGCTAGGTAATTCGAGCATTTCGGTGCTCCAGCACAGGTTCACTCTCCTAGTGTCCAGATCCTTTTTCGTTTTTAGTCTACCTAGTCGGGTTCGTCCGGAAACAGTAACTTTAAGAACTGCTAGCATCCATAGACTTTGTCCCGCATCCCGCGTAAAAGTTCCCACTCTGCACCCGGGTTCCCTAGGCCTCCTGCTCCTAACCTGAGGGTTCAGTAAGGTAGTCCTAGCGGTCCCAAAGCCTCTGGATCGTGTTACGCACCTGCTAGTATTTCGCATTCCACTTTTAGAGTATATGGTTTTTCGTGCCCCTCGGGCATTTGTGTAAATTGTGCAACTTATAGTAGTTTCGTGAGAGTTTTGTATTGTGCTTAGCTCCCTGACTCATAAAGAGATCAGGGTAGACTTGTTATTAATAAATATCCTATATTTTTATAACAACTTGTGTGGTGTCCTTTCACTTGGTGTTCAAGGAGTATATGTGATGGTAAAACAGCTGGCTTAACACGCCCTCTAGAGTTTAGCCTAAAGACTGCTCTTGTCCACGCTACTAGGATAGCTGGTCTAATAAGGTTGACTTACAACCAATCATCAATAAGGGTTGTTTGGAATGATACAAAGTGATCACTAGAATAGTGAGCACCACATATCAGGCCAACTTCTCACATTCCTCATATTCAGATAATTTGGCCCTAAACTCCTTCTGAACCTGCCCCGTTTCCCAACCCAGCATTCGCCCTTGAAGCCTCTTCAGGTCTTGTTTCAGCTTCCTCAATGTGTGCTGTATGTCTCTCAGCACTCCAAAGTTTTCGGAAATACAATACCCCCGTATCGTGACTTTAAAAACCTTTATTCCGTACAAAAAAATCCTTTATTTCCTCCCCAAGTTCTGTTTTGAAGACTGAGTCCAGCAAAGCATTCGACTGCAGTCTCCAAGTGGGCCTGGGCCTATCAAAACCAGGTATAGTGAGCCTAACTCGTATCGGTCAATGGTCAGAATAGGTCCTGGCGAGATGTGTAGCATTACCTATGCCAAGTCCCAACCCCTTAGAAATCAGGCAATAATCCAGCCTTGCCCATGTCCCGGTGTGTGATGTGAAGTCGGTCCCCTCCCTTGTCATCGGGTGCAGGTACCGCCAGCTATCTATCAGGCCCCCTTCTTCCACTATGCCCTCCAGCACCTCCGGGGACCTGTTGTTATTATGTGCTGCAGCATCAGATCTGTCCTGAGCAGGAACCAAAGCTACATTAAAATCTCCCCCCAGATAATATGTGTAGATCTCAGATCCAATATTTTACCCCACAGGGATGTGAAAAATTCAGGCGTATCCACATTGGGAACGTAACAATTCACAATCATAACAAAATCCCTACCCATTCTCCCCCAGACAATGGTATACCTCCGTTGGGGAACCGCCACTGTATCAGCATGTGCAAAGGTCGTCCGTTGTTTAACCAATATGGCTGTGCCCCGGGCATAAGAGGAGTAAGAAGAAAAACTTATACACTCGCCCATTTACAGGCAAAGGTGTTATGAGATTTCGGATGTATATGTGTCTCCTGCAGCAGTGCCACCTGTATCTGCTGCCGACCCAGATAACTCAAAATTTGCCTGCATTTCCGGGCATCATTCAGCCCTCTAACATTCCAGGACATCACCCTCAAATCTGAGTCATCCCCCTTTGTTGCCATATTTCCTTATGCCATCATACTGACAAGTCTGCCACATGCAATAATACTTCGCATCATCCCAAAGTACATCATAAATCGCACCCACAGAGCATATGGTACTGTCAAAGCTGTGAACATCCCTTCCCCTACCTCCCCCTACCCACTGAAGCTTCCTAATCATGCCAGCATCTTGCAATCCCACCCCCTTCCCCCAACAACCAAGAAGAACAATACATCAGGGGTACTCCTGTTAGGGGTATTCCTACCAGGTGGCCCATGGGTACCTCGCACCTACTCAGGAGTTCTACAACGGCTGTGAAGTCCCCTTAAAGGCAGCGAGGGTGTCCGGTCCTCCATATCCACCTCGTCCCGCCCTGCTACACCAGTTCCAGCTTGAGGTCCATAGCACACTACAAAAAATGAACCTGTGTATCACTTAATGTCCATGAAATGAGTCCAGCTGTGTCACATTTGCTTTGAGAGCCTGAAAATAAAGCAAAAAGAGCAAGGATATCACAAACTGTGGGGGAACTCATTCCACGTCCGACAAGTGTGTCTCCGATACGTCGTCATTCTCTGGAGTCGTGGCATTTCTTCGTTTAAGTTTCTTGAGGAAGTCCTTCACTTGTTGTGGTTTCGTGTATATATTTTGAGTGCCCTGGTAAGTAACTCTCAGCCGCGCCGGGTATAATAGGGCATAATCCACTTGAGCTTGTCTCAATTTTTGTTTCACTACATTGAATTTGTGCCTTTCCTCCTGTACATGCGCAGTAAAATCAGGAAACACAGTGAAGGAAACACCATCATAGTTCAGCTGCTTCTTCTCTCTTGCCACTCTTAATACAGTGTCCCTATCCCTGTAATTTAAAAAACACGCTATGATGGATCTGGGAGCACTACCGGGAGGAGGTCGCAGGCCAAGGGAACAATGGGCTCTCTCCACAATGAACTGGGGGGACAGTGCGGCCGCACCAATCACCCTGGTAATCATTTTTTCAACATACCCCTCCAGCCTGCCCGTATTCGTGCTTTCAGGTACTCCCAAAATGCGAACATTATTACGCCTACTTCGGGCTTCAATGTCTTCATTCTTTGCGTTGATAATTTTCATCAGTTTATCCATCTGGGTTACTGTGTTTTTTAGTTGCGCCGTGACATCCTCTGTATCTGATATTCTTTGCTCCACTTCTTTTAGGCGTGAGTCATGCCCTTCTAATTTATGAACTATAGCATCCATACGTGTGTTTAGAGTGTCCATCTTATCTGCCATCGTTCGAATCCCTGGCGCACCTCTACGCCTCCGCAGCCTGTTGCTGCGCACTCTTTTTAGATGAAAAGTTAAGCCTCGGCTGGCGCGCATCCATCCTCCCCATCGCGCAGTGCCCGGGCCAGCGAAGGCACAGTTCAATACCCTTGCATGGTCAAGAATAGTAGTCAACCCTTTTGCACCACACGACAAGCACACCCGTGGTCTTGTGTCTCCTCAGAGGGCGCAGTTCACTTCCAGCGCCAATCAGCACAGCTCAGCACACCCCTAGGCCATCTCTTTGTCAGACGCCCCTTCCTTATTTCCCAGCTGATGTATAGGGCTTGTTCCGAAATCGTATATATCCCTCTCCTCCAGCTGGCAGGTACGTTTCAGCTAGGCCCAGCTATGGTTCTCCTGACCCAGCACAGGAGCAGGTACAAAACACAACTCGTGGGCCTAGGAACAATCAGCAGCAGAGTGCCAGTTTCCCCTGATAGATTGCAGAAGAGTTCCAATCAGGGCTCTTTCATCACCTGACGCCAAGTATCCTCTTGTCTCACATTCAGGCCAATCAGGGAAACTGCCACAGACTCAGCACATATACTGTGGTGCGCGTGATAACGAAAGCAGCACCTCGTGCAGGAGCCACACTATATCATATTACTATTCAGCAGTGAAGCATCCAGTCCTTATCAGAGCGCCTTCCTCAGCCTGCAACAGGCGGCCGCCATGTTTTCAATAAGAGTGCACAGTTGGGGCAGGCAGCATTCACACTCTGTATCGCTCTCACCATGCGACGATCAGTTGGAGACCCAGGCGTCGCAATGTGAAGCTCATACCACATAGATTCTCTGCTATGCTGCACCTCCAACAGTGCAGATCACTCCTGGAACAGCCTCTCAGTTGTACATGGCCACGTGGCCCACACACCACGTGGCGTCCGCAGCGCTCGCGTACCTCTCTCTGCCCAGTCAGTGTTCCAGGGCGCGGCGGGGGTCCATCCGCTCACAGTTCCCGCTGGGCATAAATCCGTCACCTCTTCTCTCCTGGCAGTAAAATGATCGCCGCTCACACCACAGACACTAATGTGCATAAGTAGGCTTGAACATTTTATGCAGCAGGATCGAAATCACAGGATAAATATAAAATTAGCAGCTGGACTGCGGGAGCCTCACGAAGTCGCGGCCATTCCGCTCCAGCGCCACCTAGCGCCCCAACTCAATAGGTCACTTTATATGAAAACAGGAGGGCGTTACTATTATCTTTGGCTTGTTTTAAGAAAGTGGACATTTGTAGTTTAGCTTCTGTAAGTTTTCTTTAAAAAAATCCCTTGGCTTTCCGACCACATTTGGGTGAAGAATTTCAAGATGCCGCTTAAGTTTACTTGGTAGCATGGATTCTACAGCCAACATTTTTAAACAGATTACACATTGAGGATGTCCTCATAATTAACCTGTACACACATGAAACCATAATCCAGATACCTTTATTCGTACGTCTGTTCTTGGTTTTTCATTGCCTGTCCTCTTTATTGTCAGAAGAACCTGCGACTTTACTTTGTCCAAATGAACTTGAACTCGGTATTAGAAATCTCTTCATTGTAAATCATAAAGATGCCAATCAGTTACACTTGTCTTCATTTTTCAGATGCAGAAGAGAAGAAATGGAGGAAATGAATCAACGAAAATATATAATAAAGGTCTTTCTATAAGTAAAGGTCCTTGTCTTCTTTTATTTTCCTTCACTCAGGGTGTCTCCAGGTTTATTCTGGGTCCCATCCAGAGTCCCCATTGAATAATAAGCCTCAAGAACAAAGCATCCAGGTAAGTATTAGAAGAATTTCACAAAGCATCCAGGTAAGTATAAGAAGAATAGGGCAAAGAATCCAGGTAAGTATAAGAAGAAATAAAATTATTCTCTTTCTAATGACCTATTCCACTGTTATTTTGCAATAGTAGCACATGATGATGGCGACCATTGTGACTTCATTGGTAATCCGCACAGACAGAAAAAACATTCCTTTTTTGCTGAAATCTAAGAGCAGCAAATGTGTTCAAAAGATGAAGGGAGCCAAATTAGACTGTCATTTGTAAGGGCAAATATCATACTTCAACTTCAACCATTCCTGGGTCCATCCGAGGACATATAATCTTTTTTCATCAAAATCAATAATTGTCATGGCACATATTTGGCTATTGGTCCCATTCCCTGACATAACCAACCAATATCTGTTGTGTCTTTTTAATCAAGATGAACAAAAATGTACGATGGCAAGCCATTTACTGTTTGTGTTCGTCAGGATGGTTTTGGCATACAAAGCAGCAAAGAAAGGCAGTATAAGAGGGACAGAAAAAAGAGCATGTCCATTTTACAAGTCGCTGGGCCCACAAGACTAAGAATAGAAATACAGAACAATAAAATGTCAAATGGAAAGTTTGCTGCATTTTAGTGCTGCGGTTGCAACCAACAATAGAAAACATGAGTGACACTGACTCAGTTTATATAAAAGCTGGGTAGAAACCACTTCACCTACTTGCTTGTACTCAATGAAGCGATGCGCCTGTTCAAAAGGTATTCTTATTATGATAGATCCAACTTTGGCAACAGCAAGTGATACGCTACAGATGACAGGACTGCCTGGAAGAACTGGTTCACTGGGTTCAGCTGGTGGGATTGACTTTTCTTCAGCAGCGTGCTTCTTTCCTACAACAAGGATTTAATAGCAATAAGACAAATTATTACTTTAGTTTTCTTTTTACCAACCAAATGCATCAACTTTTTAATTGCAGCATGCCATTCAAATAAATAATGATCTGTATATGCTTCAAATGATGTCAAATATAACTTGAAAATACTTTTAAATGTATTCTAGAGCCTCACTTATTATCCGTGCCTAATAAGTGAAGTACAAAGAACAAGGTAATGGTTGGAATGCTTGAAGTTATCTCAACTACTGGCAATCGCTTGGGCCGCATCCCAATGCATCGTTTTTTTGCCCACCATTCCACCTCAGTAATAATTGAAGTAAGCACCATCATGCAAAGTGCTGCTGCTAGTGAAGAAGGGAGAATAGGGAACTCTTGGCCAGGATACCAACTAACTACCTCCCCCAAAGTCAGTATGAGTTGTTTCCCAACTCCCAGTCCACAGTAAGTTTTTTTTTCTGGATCCTGAAGGTGCCTTGGAGTAGACAGAGCCTACAAGAGAATACAATCAAAGTTGTCTATTCATTTTCCATCTGCCTCCTTTAGGATATGTGGGAGTGCCGGAGTACAACCTAATTTCGTACAACAGTTTTCCACTGACTAAACTGCCCAATACCCTTTTTTACTACATTCTGTCAAATCAAAATATGTACATATCCAGAGAGATTCAATTTGAGGTATCTGAGGTCATGCACTAAACTTCCTTTCAGTTTAAAGACATCACAGGTGTCAACCTCCTATCAGCATATCTCCTTTTCCTTTTGTTTTCCTTCCCTACTATGTAAAATAAAATGTCATATTTCAGACAGATCATGGTAGAGGTAAGTCCCCAATGGGTATTCATGTCTAGTTCATGCACGAACAACAGCCCCAATACTTGGGCTAGGTATGGACATTGTGGGCTTTCCTGGCTGTGACTCATCTACCCGAAAAATTCTGGACAAAGCAGATAATGTTTAGTATAGTTGTATGCTAAAATATCAAACACAAAAATGTTGTGCTGCAAACATATTTTAGTCAGAATGTCAACTACCTTGAATTACAAACATTTGGAGATAAATATAGCAAATCTACTGTCACAGCATCTGCAATTCGACTCGTATGGATCTACGATTCTACGACCCATATATTTCTCAGAATTCGCTGTGGGGGTGTAAAATTGCAGGATGCTGAAAAGAAAGGTGGAGAAATGAAAAGTCTAGGCATCTGGCAAGTATGCCGCTTATTAAAACCCTCACAGCTGTTACATGAGTAAACCATTCGCTTAACACTGGGCATATGGGTCTATAAAATATAAGCAAGTAACTAAAGAATTCTGGAAGATCCTCTGTTTGAAAAGAAACACACCAAAGGATCTTATTGAGGACACAAGATTGGCCCCGATCTTCCTCGTTCTCTACTGCAGGCAGCCAGAACTCCATCGGTGCAACCAGCAAAGCCTTTCGTCTTATCTCTCACATCTGCTCTTTTCAACTGCTATTTATGCCCTCGAGCAAGATGTGTTCTAGCTGCACATTTTCACGTGCAGATAAAGTAGATATTTTGACCCAGATATTTGCAACGGCTTGAAGCCTGTTTCCCCACAAGGATAACAGCCATGATCATATGCAGAGATATCTCATGCGCAAAGATGGCCACCACGATCACATGCACATATATCTCACACACACGTGCAGCCTGCTTATGATATAGCTCTCTCTGTTCACCAAGATCCTCATGAAAAGTTGAAGCCGGGTTTCCAGCCCAAACCAATATTTTAACAAATGTGTTAATACCACATCTTTGAAGTTATTAACTGATACATTTCATCAGTTATAAACCTGCCTGAATATTTCTGCATAGTGCTGCCTGGAATGTGACAAAGGTGCAGAAAAACAAAAAGAACAATTGATGGACAGAATGCAGAGCAATGTCATACATTTACCGCAGTACAGAGATCTGGGCCTAAATCCAACGTTTTTTTGTTCACCATGCCATTCCAGTTTGGACCCAGCCATATGCAAATCAGTCTTGACCCTGTGCCCAATGGGAAATGTGCAGAAATATGGGGACAGTCCAGCCCGAAATGCCAGGCCAGGTGCTCCCTGGACTGGAAACAAGCATCCTAGGACCGGTTTCTGGCTTTCAGCCCTCATCATCCAGGATAGTTTGACTCCAGTGGCATGGAGAGCACGGGACCCACGTCTGGGCATACCCGTCCCACTCGGGGTGACAAATGCAAAAAGAACAATCGATGGAAAGAATGCAGAACAATGTCATACATTCACCCCAGTACAGAGACCTGGGCCTAAATCCATTGTTTTTTTGCTCACAATGCTATTCCAGTTTGGACCCAGCGATATGCAAATCAGGCTTGACCTTGTGCCCAAGGGGAAATGTGCAGAAATATGCACATTTTTGCTGTAATCGCCCATTTCTCGGGATAAACCTGTAATAGTGTGATAATTATACATACCCAATTTACCGTACACTGTAGTAGTACTGGTCATTTTAGGTGCACAATTACTAAATCAGTATTCCCACACAACTTGTGAAGATTCAAAAAGTTGAAGAAGCCCACTGCTTCTGAAAATAGTTTGTGACTGCATAACAGTCATGAAGAATGCGTACCTACGATGTAGTTTGAAAGCAGAATTATACCCTCTGCTCAGCTGCTAGAAGCCTTAACGTGAACATTTGTGGTCTCACTGACTACATGGCCTCTAGTGATGAAGTCAGTTCATGTGTTGCGAATAATGTTCGGGTATGCGCAAACCCTGCCAGGCTAGGTAGGAAAGGGGGGGGGAGGCCACGTCAGCAATGACGCGGCACTCCCCGTGTCTCACCCAATCAGACGTAGGTTTCCCCCCGCATGAGCCGGAAGCGCTTCAGTGCTTCCGGGGCAACGTGGATCGTACATCCAGGGAGTCCGGTCTGGACCGGATTTCCCGGGTGCTCACTTTAAAAGTGGAAACTGCAAACACAACAATGATGGACAGAATGTGGATCAATGTCACACATTCACCCCAGTCCAAAGATCTGGGCCCAAATCCATCGTTTTTCCACTCGACACCACCCTGGGTTAGACAATGGCGATATGCAAATCAGCGCTGACCCTGTGCCCCATGGGAACAGTCCAGTCCGAACTACACAAGCCATGTCCTTCCCAGAACGGAAACAAGCATCCGAGGACCGGCCCGGTTTCGAGGTAACACCTCTCTTCAGCCCGGCTAGCTTGATTCCAGTGGTGTGGAGTGCCTGGGACTCACGTCTGAGCATCCCCAGTACACTTAGAGCGGTAATTGCAAACACAACAATGATGGACAGAATGTGGATCAATGTCACACATTCACCCCAGTCCAAAGATCTGGGCCCAAATCCATCGTTTTTCCACTCCACACCACCCTGGGTTAGACAATGGCGATATGCAAATCAGCGCTGACCCTGTGCCCCATGGGAACAGTCCAGTCCGAACTACACAAGCCATGTCCTTCCCAGAACGGAAACAAGCATCCGAGGACCGGCCCGGTTTCGAGGTAACACCTCTCTTCAGCCCGGCTAGCTTGATTCCAGTGGTGTGGAGTGCCTGGGACTCACGTCTGAGCATCCCCAGTACACTTAGAGCGGTAACTGCAAACACAACAATGATGGACAGAATGTGGATCAATGTCACACATTCACCCCAGTCCAAAGATCTGGGCCCAAATCCATCGTTTTTCCACTCCACACCACCCTGGGTTAGACAATGGCGATATGCAAATCAGCGCTGACCCTGTGCCCCATGGGAACAGTCCAGTCCGAACTACACAAGCCATGTCCTTCCCAGAACGGAAACAAGCATCCGAGGACCGGCCCGGTTTCGAGGTAACACCTCTCTTCAGCCCGGCTAGCTTGATTCCAGTGGTGTGGAGTGCCTGGGACTCACGTCTGAGCATCCCCAGTACACTTAGAGCGGTAACTGCAAACACAACAATGATGGACAGAATGTGGATCAATGTCACACATTCACCCCAGTCCAAAGATCTGGGCCCAAATCCATCGTTTTTCCACTCCACACCACCCTGGGTTAGACAATAGCGATATGCAAATCAGCGCTGACCCTGTGCCCCATGGGAACAGTCCAGTCCGAACTACACAAGCCATGTCCTTCCCAGAACGGAAACAAGCATCCGAGGACCGGCCCGGTTTCGAGGTAACACCTCTCTTCAGCCCGGCTAGCTTGATTCCAGTGGTGTGGAGTGCCTGGGACTCACGTCTGAGCATCCCCAGTACACTTAGAGCGGTAACTGCAAACACAACAATGATGGACAGAATGTGGATCAATGTCACACATTCACCCCAGTCCAAAGATCTGGGCCCAAATCCATCGTTTTTCCACTCCACGCCACCCTGGGTTAGACAATGGCGATATGCAAATCAGCGCTGACCCTGTGCCCCATGGGAACAGTCCAGTCCGAACTACACAAGCCATGTCCTTCCCAGAACGGAAACAAGCATCCGAGGACCGGCCCGGTTTCGAGGTAACACCTCTCTTCAGCCCGGCTAGCTTGATTCCAGTGGTGTGGAGTGCCTGGGACTCACATCTGAGCATCCCCAGTACACTTAGAGCGGTAACTGCAAACACAACAATGATGGACAGAATGTGGATCAATGTCACACATTCACCCCAGTCCAAAGATCTGGGCCCAAATCCATCGTTTTTCCACTCCACACCACCCTGGGTTAGACAATGGCGATATGCAAATCAGCGCTGACCCTGTGCCCCATGGGAACAGTCCAGTCCGAACTACACAAGCCATGTCCTTCCCAGAACGGAAACAAGCATCCGAGGACCGGCCCGGTTTCGAGGTAACACCTCTCTTCAGCCCGGCTAGCTTGATTCCAGTGGTGTGGAGTGCCTGGGACTCACGTCTGAGCATCCCCAGTACACTTAGAGCGGTAACTGCAAACACAACAATGATTGACAGAATGTGGATCAATGTCACACATTCACCCCAGTCCAAAGATCTGGGCCCAAATCCATCGTTTTTCCACTCCACACCACCCTGGGTTAGACAATGGCGATATGCAAATCAGCGCTGACCCTGTGCCCCATGGGAACAGTCCAGTCCGAACTACACAAGCCATGTCCTTCCCAGAACGGAAACAAGCATCCGAGGACCGGCCCGGTTTCGAGGTAACACCTCTCTTCAGCCCGGCTAGCTTGATTCCAGTGGTGTGGAGTGCCTGGGACTCACGTCTGAGCATCCCCAGTACACTTAGAGCGGTAACTGCAAACACAACAATGATGGACAGAATGTGGATCAATGTCACACATTCACCCCAGTCCAAAGATCTGGGCCCAAATCCATCGTTTTTCCACTCCACACCACCCTGGGTTAGACAATGGCGATATGCAAATCAGCGCTGACCCTGTGCCCCAGGGTCAGCGCTGATTTGCATATCGCCATTGTCTAACCCAGGGTGGTGTGGAGTGGAAAAACGATGGATTTGGGCCCAGATCTTTGGACTGGGGTGAATGTGTGACATTGATCCACATTCTGTCCATCATTGTTGTGTTTGCAGTTACCGCTCTAAGTGTACTGGGGATGCTCAGACGTGAGTCCCAGGCACTCCACACCACTGGAATCAAGCTAGCCGGGCTGAAGAGAGGTGTTACCTCGAAACCGGGCCGGTCCTCGGATGCTTGTTTCCGTTCTGGGAAGGACATAGCTTTTGTAGTTCGGACTGGACTGTTCCCATGGGGCACAGGGTCAGCGCTGATTTGCATATCGCCATTGTCTAACCCAGGGTGGTGTGGAGTGGAAAAACGATGGATTTGGGCCCAGATCTTTGGACTGGGGTGAATGTGTGACATTGATCCACATTCTGTCCATCATTGTTGTGTTTGCAGTTACCGCTCTAAGTGTACTGGGGATGCTCAGACGTGAGTCCCAGACACTCCACACCACTGGAATCAAGCTAGCCGGGCTGATGGGAGGTGTTACCTCGAAACCGGGCCGGTCCTCGGATGCTTGTTTCCGTTCTGGGAAGGACATGGCTTTTGTAGTTCGGACTGGACTGTTCCCATGGGGCAACAGGGTCAGCGCTGATTTGCATATCGCCATTGTCTAACCCAGGGTGGTGTGGAGTGGAAAAACGATGGATTTGGGCCCAGATCTTTGGACTGGGGTGAATGTGTGACATTGATCCACATTCTGTCCATCATTGTTGTGTTTGCAGTTACCACTCTAAGTGTACTGGGGATGCTCAGACGTGAGTCCCAGGCACTCCACACCACTGGAATCAAGCTAGCCGGGCTGAAGAGAGGTGTTACCTCGAAACCGGTCCGGTCCTCGGATGCTTGTTTCCGTTCTGGGAAGGACATGGCTTTTGTAGTTCGGACTGGACTGTTCCCATGGGGCACAGGGTCAGCGCTGATTTGCATATCGCCATTGTCTAACCCAGGGTGGTGTGGAGTGGAAAAACGATGGATTTGGGCCCAGATCTTTGGACTGGGGTGAATGTGTGACATTGATCCACATTCTGTCCATCATTGTTGTGTTTGCAGTTACCGCTCTAAGTGTACTGGGGATGCTCAGACGTGAGTCCCAGGCACTCCACACCACTGGAATCAAGCTAGCCGGGCTGAAGAGAGGTGTTACCTCGAAACCGGGCCGGTCCTCGGATGCTTGTTTCCGTTCTGGGAAGGACATGGCTTTTGTATTTCGGACTGGACTGTTCCCATGGGGCACAGGGTCAGCGCTGATTTGCATATTGCCATTGTCTAACCCAGGGTGGTGTGGAGTGGAAAAACGATGGATTTGGGCCCAGATCTTTGGACTGGGGTGAATGTGTGACATTGATCCACATTCTGTCCATCATTGTTGTGTTTGCAGTTACCGCTCTAAGTGTACTGGGGATGCTCAGACGTGAGTCCCAGGCACTCCACACCACTGGAATCAAGCTAGCCGGGCTGAAGAGAGGTGTTACCTCGAAACCGGGCCGGTCCTCGGATGCTTGTTTCCGTTCTGGGAAGGACATGGCTTTTGTAGTTCGGACTGGACTGTTCCCATGGGGCACAGGGTCAGCGCTGATTTGCATATCGCCATTGTCTAACCCAGGGTGGTGTGGAGTGGAAAAACGATGGATTTGGGCCCAGATCTTTGGACTGGGGTGAATGTGTGACATTGATCCACATTCTGTCCATCATTGTTGTGTTTGCAGTTACCGCTCTAAGTGTACTGGGGATGCTCAGACGTGAGTCCCAGGCACTCCACACCACTGGAATCAAGCTAGCCGGGCTGAAGAGAGGTGTTACCTCGAAACCGGGCCGGTCCTCGGATGCTTGTTTCCGTTCTGGGAAGGACATGGCTTTTGTAGTTCGGACTGGACTGTTCCCATGGGGCACAGGGTCAGCGCTGATTTGCATATCGCCATTGTCTAACCCAGGGTGGTGTGGAGTGGAAAAACGATGGATTTGGGCCCAGATCTTTGGACTGGGGTGAATGTGTGACATTGATCCACATTCTGTCCATCATTGTTGTGTTTGCAGTTACCACTTTAAAAGTGGAAGCCAGGGAGCGGAAAAGTCTCTTGTTCCTGCTCCCCGCGCTGAGCACGTCAT
Source organism: Lissotriton helveticus (assembly GCF_964261635.1). NCBI lineage: Eukaryota > Metazoa > Chordata > Amphibia > Caudata > Salamandridae > Lissotriton > Lissotriton helveticus. Next base: position 407,145,379 of record NC_136063.1, on the reverse strand, counting down.
CGGGCCGGCTGCGGGCCCATTTAACTTCTTTTTTGTCTCCTAGCCAGGTCTGCGTGGAGTCGTCGAGGCGAAGAGGTGGAGCAGCGGGAGCAGTGTTCTTTGTATTTTCTCCTCCTACAGGTGCGGCGGAGCAAGGAGTGCGCCGCCAGACACCCGGGACCTGGCTGAGCGTGTCTGAGAGCGGCGAGCGCCACATGGAGCCCAGCGGGGAAGCGCAGGCAGCAAGGAGGTACCGGCGGGTGTACCAGTGTTCAGGGAGCAGTGTCTCTATGCGAGCGGGGGCAGGTAGCGGCAGGCAGTAGCAGCGATTGCGCATTGCGAATAGTTATGGTAACTGCTGCTGAATCCACGAGCGCTCCTGTGTTTCGGCCCTGTGCAGCAATATTGTCAGGGCATTATTTGTATTAAACCCTTGCCGGGGGCCTAGTTGGGCATTTCTTTCTTGGACAACATTGTGGGGGCATAGTTAATCGGGCATTCAATCTTGGGCAGCATTGTGGGGGCATTATTTGTATCGAGCCCTCCTAGTCGGTCCTGCTGAAGGGACATTGCCTGCAACCAAGTACAGCAGGTTGCGGGAATTGTTTGTAGCACATTATTCCCGGCTGGAGGGGCATTAGTGGGTAGGGACTCTGGGCAATAGCTCGCTTACCTTCCATGGTTGCATATATTGGGTGTACTTTTTGTGAATAAGCAGGGACCCTGTTTCAATTCCAGCCATTCCCACTACCTGCATGTGCAACAGCGGGGGCAGTCAGGCACTATAGTGTGTTCCGCGCTCGCTAGCTCACTGAAAGAGGGGGGTTTTTCTCTGAGGGTGAGGCAAGTCGTGTGGGGGCTAGATATTGCCGAAAGTTGTGTTTTCTCCCGCAGTCCCATCGCACATCCTTTGGGTTGGACGTCACTCTTCTTTGCCCGGACAGGTGGTTGGCGATCATTGGGACTTCCTCGGCAGCCACGGCCAGCCAGCAGTTCATTGCTTCTGGGAGCCATAGAGGGTTTGAGCGGGCGGCTCACCTGAGCCTACTGGGCTAGCCAGTAGGTCTTGGCTCTGGTTGCGTGACTGCAGTGGTTGACCGGAGGCGGCTACTGCTTGGAGGTAAGAGGTGGCATAGTCACCGGTTGCTGGTACACGCGTGTTGTAAGTCACACACGGTCAGGCACACAAATAGGACGTCCATTCGCCATGGCCAGTAAGGTGCGGTGGAACGTAAAGCGCTTTCACATGGAGGTGATGCTTGAGACTTTAATGCAGCAGATGCAGGCCATGGGGCAGACCTTCAACAGGCTGCAGGATAAGGTAGAGGGTCCTGAGGCACCAGAGGGGAGGCACCGGCGGCCTATTGTGCCACCAAGAAATAATTCACCGCCGCTGCCAAAGCGGAACAGGCGTAGACCAAATGGTAAAGGGAGCAACGTGATACCCGCAGCGCCATTAGAGGGCCAGGTTGTCCCACCCATTCCCCCCCAAGGGGAAAGGCCCATTGTGCTTCCTGAAGGCCAAGTCATAGTACCGGTGCACCCACAAGGGGAGGGGGCGGGGGTAAACATACCAGCTCAGCCTGACATAGCAGTCAACCTGGCGGCAGTACTGCCATGGCTGGAGACAGTGGGGAACTGGTCCCATGCTGCGGGGGCATCCTCTGGGGACGCGATTGAGAGGGCAAAGAAATTGTTGGCCGAACTGGGCGCAGGACAACCAAAGGAGGTGAAGGCAGTTCCGGCAGGGAACGCAACGCCTGCACCCGCAACCCCAGTTCCCAGTGGCATAGTCGTCCCGTTGGGGGCAACACCCCCGGACACAAGACCAGCCCCCAGTTTCGAAGGAAATCTGGTAGCAGGCAGCAACGCAAAGAACCCAGAGGCGCACAAGAAGGCTGATGCTGCAGCACCAGCAGGTACAATTGCGACTTTAGCGCCGCTGGGTGTTGGCGAGATGTGCTCGGGGAGGGAACGTTTGGGGCGGCATCTGTCTACAGAGACTAAGGAAAAAATCTGGAAGGGGAAATATATCAACATATTTTCCCTCCTGATTGATGAGGAAGAGAGGGAGGAGGCCAGGGAAAACAAGGAATGGACACATCACAGGGAATGGGCCAACATTCTACTGAAATATAGAGTGGAGGAGAGCCTAGAAAATTGGATCCAGGGTTTTTCCACCTAAATGGCTGTCATGCTGGAACGTTTTCCAGAAATGGGGCCCGAAATGGCAACCTATCAGAACAGGATCACCCTCGCCCACGCTACAAAGGGTGGCGAGGGGTGGAAGGATTATGACAAACATTTTAGGAGAGTGAAAGCTCAGGACCCAACGTTGAGATGGGACCAAACTGACATGTTTATTCATTTGAAACATCTGGTGCAGGGCCCTACTAACAATGTGCGGGGCCCGAATCTGACAGCGGGTGGTTTCAGCCCTTTAGGCCAAGCCCCGCGGTAGTGTGGGTGGGAGTACAGCCAAAGCAGGGAACAGAGGGAAAAAAGGAGTCTGTTTTGACTTTAACAAACGCTCTTGCAGTAGGGCACCGGGCACGTGTAAGTTCAAACACTCTTTTGGGTACTGCGGCAACGCATCTTATCCCGAGTCCAAGTGTAACAAAAAATCCAGGGATAAAGGGGGAAAGAAATCAGAATAACGAGGTACTATTAGGAAAGGCTAGATCCCCTGTTAACGTTGGCGCCATGATCCCTTGGTTAGAACGGTATAATTTGCACCGAGACAGCCAGGACGATCAGGGAAGGTTTCGTTGAGGGCTTCAGGATACCAGCGCAGGGACACAGCGGGGTGCAACACTGTAAGAATCAACTGTCTGTTAGGACCAATGTGGGAATAGTAATGACAAAAATACGAAAGGAATTGAGACTGGGGAGGGTGGCAGTACCATTTTTGGACGTCCCAATGGAGGATTTTGAATGCTCACACCTAGGGGTGGTGCCAAAATAGACGCCAGGTGTATTCAGATTGATCCACAACCCATCCACACCAAGGGGCAGCTCAGTGAATGATGCCATCGCGGACACACTGTGTAGCTTGAAATAAGCATCTTTTGATCAGGTTGTGGACATGCTCAGAATTTTAGGTCAGGGGGCTCTGCTTGCAAAATCCGACATCGAGTCCGCTTTTTGGCTGCTGCCTGTCCACCCCGTCGATTTCCACCTGCTGGGCTTTCAGTTTCAGGGCAAGTACTACATAGACAAGTGTATCCCAATGGGTTGCTCAGTGTCTTGCGCATATTTTGAAAAGTTCAGCTTTTTCCTGGAGTGGGCGTTCAGGAGGGACTCGGGACATCAGTGGGTGCTCCATTACCTGGATGACTTTCTGTTTCTGGGGGCTCCAGGTTCTGGGGAATGTGGGGAGGCACTGGCAGGATTCTGCACCCTCATGCAAGAGTTTGGAGTGCCCTTGGCCCCCTGTAAGACAGTGGGCCCAAGCATCACAATTGAATTCCTGGGTATTGAGCTGGATTCTGTGCAGGGGGTGTCTAGATTGCCGAATGACTAAGTCAGGGACTTTGGGGCCGCTTTGGATCATTGCCTTAACAAAGAGAAGGTTACACTACACCAGTTGCAGCAAGTGGTAGGGCAGTTGAACTTTGCACTACGCATTATCCCAATGGCGCGCCCTTTCTTCCGCTCTATCGCACACGCCATGTCAGGCCTTAAAGAAACACATCACCACACCAGACGGTCCAGCGAAGTCAGGCAGGATATGCGGATTTGGAAGGCATTCCTGCGTGATTTTAATGGCAGAGTGGTTTGGCCCGGCCCACCCGTGTGCAGCCCGGAAGTGGGCCTGATGACCGACGCTGGCCCGACTGGTGGAGAAGTTCCGGGCTCACCAGTAACATAAGTTTGCTGGAGCTTTTTCCAATCTTAGTAGCACTGTCCGTCTGGTATGATGCACTGAGGAACCAGTCAGTGATATTCTGGTCTGACAATATGGTGGTGGTGGACTGCATAAACAATCAAACTGCTAAGTGCAGTATGTTGCTGCGGCTGCTAAAAGAGATTGTGTTACATTGCATGGAGTTGAATGTCCTTTTTAGAGCCAAACATGTCCCTGGGGTTCTGAACCATGCAGCTGACGCACTGTCTTGTTTTAAAATGAAGGCATTCAGGACACACATCCCAGAGGCGGCGGTCCACCCTACACCTTTCCCAGAACAGCTTTGGCAACTTGGTGCCCTAGAGTTTCGCACCTCGTGGCAGCGAGTCTAGCGCCAAAAACCTGGAGTGCCTACGAAGGGGCGTTTGGTTCTTTTTGTCTTTTCTTGGGGGAACAATGGGAGCGCAAGTGGCGTGACCATGAGTCCATGGTGGCATACCTTGCTTTCATGTGGGAGCAGGGGCGCACAGTGGCAGGGGCGAGGAGACATATCGCAGCCATATCCTGTTTTGCCAGAATTAGTGGAAAAAGAGATCCCACAAAGAATTTTGTGGTACATCAACCAGATGTCAGGAGACCCATAGGTTTAGAAATATTAGGGAAGCTGGTGGGGGCACCCAGCGAGACGGTCCTTTTTCAAGCGGCATTTTGCCTGCCATTTTACAGGGCTTTCAGGGTAAGCGAACTGGCTGCGAAGAATAAGAGGGATTGGCTAGGTGGCCTTCAGGCAGGACACGTGAAAGTAGGGAAATATTTGGTGCTGATCTCCCTCTTTAAGTCAAAAATGGATCAGGAAGGTAGGGGGGACAGCGTAGTTTTACACAGGGCAGGGGACACAACATGCTGTCCAGTATACAGGTTGGAGGCCTTCATGGCCCAGAGGGCTCAGGTCTCGGGAGGGCTTCTCTTGATACATGGAGGCGGGTTACCATTCACAGTGTTCCAGTTCAAGAGAGTCATGCTCCTGGCATTAAAAAATGCCGGGTTAGACAGGAGGTTCCCCCCCCCCCGCGTTAACCGGAAGCGCTTCAGCGCTTCAGTGCTTCCGGGGCAACGCGGATCGTACGTCCAGGGAGTCCGGTCTGGACCGGATTCCCTGGGCACTTCCTTTAAAAGTGGAAGCCAGAGAGCGGAACCGTCTCTTGTTCCTGCTCCCCACGCTGAGCACGTCATCGGGCCGGTTGCGGGCCCATTTAACTGCTTTTTTGCCCACCCTCCATTCCCTAAAGCAGAGTTTCATCTAAAGGCTTGTAGCACATGCTATGGATAAGTGTTTTGTTTCTTTAACCACTTTAATTTTTAGGTAACAGAGGGCCATATGTAGGTGGCAGATACCGGTCGGTAACACCGAAAAAGGGTAGTTTTCGGCGTTACCGACCGGTATTTAGCCATGTGAGATGTACGTAATACTGAATTGAATCAATAATAACGAATCGGTAAAAAATTACCGATTCCTTATTTACCGATTGGAGAATACCAAAACACTGAATACCGAATCGGAAATAAGGATTCGGTAAAACCCCCAAAAATGCAATGTAGCAAACCTCGTTATTACCGAATATGACCAAATTCGGTAATAACGAATCGGTATTTACCACTTTTCAAGAGCAGGTGGTAATCGGGTGCAGGGCATAAAAACAGGCCCAAAATGCATCTGTGTGAACACAATGGCGGCCCTCTACCTTATAGCAAGGCGGCTACGCTTGAGAGCAGCAGGAGTGAGGATCTGGAGAAGGGAAGAGCGGGTGTACAGACTACGCATCACATTGTTCCAATTGACTGAACCTGAAATCCATGAAAGGTACAGACTGCACCCAGATACCATCCTTGACCTAATACGGGACATTAAACCCTATCTGGAGCATCAGACACCAAGGGCCCACGCAATCCCCACCCATGTCCAGGTACTCTGTTGCCTGCACCTCCTTGCATCAGGAAGTTTCCAGGGTGTGATAGCCGCAGTGGGTGGTGTGTCACAGAGCTGTCTATCCCGTTTCTTCAACACCTTCCTGGATTCCATGATGGACAGAATGGAACATTACATTACCTTCCCCAGTACACAGGCGGAGCTGCAGAGGACCAAGCTGGAGTTCTACCAACTTGCGCAGTTCCCACACGTAATTGGCTGCATCGATGGGACCCATATACCCATCTGCCCACCTGCTGCCAGTGAATACATCTACAGAAACCGCAAATCCACCCACTCCATCAATGTGCAGGTGATATGTAATGCCAAGTACATTATAACTGACATCGTGGCAAAATTCCCCGGGAGTAGCAACGACTCGTACATCTTCCGGAACAGTGGCATCCATACACGTCTGCTTGCTGGTGAATTTGGAGACGGATATCTACTAGGTAAGTCAATGTGACACACCCTGATGTACACCCTGGCTCAAGCTGTTGGTCACACAAATTAATGCCACTTTCTTCTGTACATAGGTGACAGCGCATATGCCCTCCGGCCTTATCTACTCACACCATATCTCAACCCAACCACCCCAAGGGAGGGGAGATACAATGTGGCACATAGGAGCACACGCAACGTGGTGGAGCGCACATTTGGATTGCTCAAAAGCAGATTCCGTTGCCTCCACAAAACTGGAGGTGCACGTCTGTACAGCCCCATCAAATGTTGCAAGATAATTGCTACATGTGCAATGCTACACAATCTGGCCACAAAAAAAGGAACAGTAGTGGAACTAACTGACTCAGAGGACGAGGACGAGGACAACCCTCAGCCAGAGTTCTGCGCAGCTGGTGTTGCAATTGAACATGATGGGAGACAGAGACGGGCAGAGATTACGTCAAACTATTTCTAAGTGAGTAACGAGACAGAGACAGTAACAGTTACATGTTAAGGTGTTTATTAAGCACACCTCCAGTATTGTGATCAATGTCCAATTGGACATGGGTTACATCACCCATCTCATGTATGGCAACAGCCATAGGTCTCTACTTCCTGCGTCCACGCACTGCACGTGCACGTTCCCTATCGACACTGTCTGGTGTGTTGGACTGTTCCTGTGTAGCCCCGTGGCGTTCACTACGCCTCCTGCACTCGGTGGGTGAGGGCATAATGCTACCACGGCTGGTAGCCTCCTCACTGTGCCCCCCCTTCCATTGTGGCCGCCTTAGCATTTTGCAGGAGCTCTAAAGCTGAGGTCATAGACACCATCCCCCTGGCCACATCCCTGCTGCAATGCGCCATCTCCTCCTGCATGGCGATGGACCTGCGACACATCAGTGATGTTGCAGTGGCCAGCCGGTTCACGGACTTGGTATAGGCCTGGAGCCTCAGCCTCTCCCTGCGCCTGCCAAGACGGTCCTGCTCCAGCTGGCTGCAGAGGTTGTCCACAGAGGTTGCTACTCTCTCCATTCCCGCACACAAGTTATCTCCCATTGCACTGATGCCCTTTTCCATCCTGTGCATGTGCTTGTTGATGTGTGCCACCTCCCTGTGGATTGATTTCATCTCCCTCCATTGCAGGTGCTGGACCTTCAGCATGTTGCCTTCCAGTCCAGCAAACACACTTTCACCCTGCTCGGATGCTTCTGGACTGTCCGGCCTTGCCCTGCGGCATCTAGATGAAATGTGGGCGCCCTCGCATGGAGTACCAGCCCTCTCCCTGTTGGATCTCTCATGTATTGGACTTTGTTCACCCACTGTGCCCCCCTCTGACGACTCCTCCATCTGCTGGAGGGTGGCCACGGCATGCCTCCTGCCTGACTGTGGTGGTGGTGGTGTTGGTGATCGTCGCAGTGGGGACTGGGTGAGAGGGGATTGCGGCCTTCCCTGGCGCTGTGGTGATGGCTGTGGTGGAGGATTTGATGGCTGTGATGACGCCGAGCTTGTGGTCCCTGTAGGCATGCTGTCATCCTCATTTTGCCTCCCCTCTGGCCTGGCTGACTTAGCTTTGCTGCCCTCTGCAGCACTGCGAGATGACTCGCCTGTGATGACACAAATGTAGATATACTCACTGCTCTGTCTGCAATGGAATTACATTAAACATCATGCCTACAGAGCACAGTGATTGTCCTGACGTAGCCAATTACTTTACCATGCTATTGTGTTTGCTAGCCTGACTGTTCTATACATCAGTTCCCTCTGACTACATCACCCATAATGCATTGCAGGTAATCAGTAAGACATGGAGTGGAGTGGGAGCCCCTATGCCACTATGGGGATTGGGGTTTAGGAGGGGTAGCACAGCATGCTAGGCATGCTTCTTACCTTGTTTTCTTGCTGCTCTGGCGGAACTGTCTGCATCTCCCACGCCACTCACACTCTCCGGCTGGATGGTGGACTCCACCATCAGTTCCAGTGGTGTTGGTGCTGGGACTCGGTTTTTTCCTCCACCTGTTTTGCCAGCCTGCCTCTGTCTCTCTGCCATCCTTAGTTTTGCTGTCTTCCTGAGGTCGTACCACCTCTTCCTGATGTCCTCTATGGTGCGCTGGGTCACACCTATGGCATTGATTTTGCCCCGAATGCCACTCCAGATTTGCCTCTTCTGTGACTCGGGCACTTGGTGGGACTGGGCTCCAAAAATCTTGTGATAGTCTTGGCTGACATCCTGGATAAGTACCTCCAGCTCCTTGTCACTGAGCTTCAGTTTTCTTTTCCTATCACCTTCCTCCTTCTCCCTGTCCTGGCTTGCCATTTCAATGCTTGTTATGTTGTTTTTATTTCTTGCTTGTAGCTGTGTGGCTCTGTTGCTGCTGGCTTCGCAGCTCACCTGCCTGCCTGCCTGCCTCACAGTGAGCTACAGGTCCTGTGCACCTGCCTGGGTGTGGCCATGTCCTGTTTGGGAGGTAATTGGGTGATACAGGATTGGCTGATTCAACGAATTACGAATTTTTGAATTACTGATTCGGTATTTACCGAATCGGTAATGGATTCTGTAACTCCGAATCGGTATTTGACTTTCAGTATTTTTATTTTTTACCGATTCGTTCACATTCGGTATTTATTACCGAATTCTAACGAATCGGTAATGTTTACCGATTTTTTATCTACATCGCGTTTACCGAATTCTTAATACCGATTCGGTAAAATTCGGTATTAAGGATTCGGTATTCTTGATTTACCTACATATGGCCCAGAGTGTGTAATGTTTATAACATATCAAGAAAAGTGTGAAGTTGATTTTCTTTTATAAGCTAGATTTGTCGTATTTTAGTGTGTCTCTGGTCAGGCGGTAAGGTCAACATTGGTAAGCCTAGTCTGCGGTCCTAGCGGTCAGCACCATGTAACTCCAGGGGTAGTGGCAGCTGATAAGTAGACTGTCGGGGCGCGGGGGCTGGGGGAGTCATCCTCCCCAGTGGGCCTGGTGCCACCCCCGCACGCGGATGCGCATCAAGGCGCAGATAAGCAGAAGTCTGCAGCCCCCCTAAGGGAGTACAAGGCACAGGGTGTAGGGGAGGCCCGGGGGAAAGTATCCATCCGATAAGCTGTACCTCCTGCGCAACCTTGCTCCGGGAATAGTATTGGTAGTACCCTGGGACCTTGGGGGGAGGAAGCTGCCAGACATTGACTTTGCCGTAGGCTCTAGAGGGGACACGCAGAAAGTAAAGTCATGCATTGTTAGATGTACGGTAGGAGTGCCTTCTGTATTAGACTGTGTTAAGGTTAGACCTTGGACCAACATGTGTCTACCAATGAACTGTATTTTCTGCATAATTTTCTGTAATGAAAAGTTTGAAAAAATGTGTTTGTTAATTGTTAATAAATACAGCCGGGGGGTTACACCCCCCAATCCAAAAACTTTATATAACAAACTTTGTGTGGTTTCCAATCCTGTGTGACTGGGGGGAAGGAGGAGATATCCAGAAACCCCCAGAGTTGGTAGTTTGTAGTGGTAATAGGGGACCAGGGTAAGTACCAGACCATATAGTAATTTTAGTCTCCCAGTTGTCTGGGTGATTTCCTATTTTACTTTAATATTGACCACTATGCTACAAAGAGGCTGCTGTGCATTATAACTGTGTAGTTAGTATAATAAAGATGTCAGATGGAGTTCACTGAACCTACTTGTAATGAAGAGGTCCTTCGAGTCGCGGCAGAACACGTGCAGCAAAAATGCTCCGCATCGCTGTGTGTCCTGATTATGCCGGGCCCCACTTAAGCAGAGGCTACATGAAGCACATACATGCTTATGGCACATGCTCTGGGCCAAACCATTATTCCTGATTCTATAGGTGGTGCTTTCAACTCCCCCAAATGTTGCGCTGCAGCTGGGCCGTACCACAAATTACTAAGACATGCGCGGCACCCCTGGCTAGTACTAACTGCACACCAGGGTGCAGAGGCAAACAGTTTTGGAATCACGGCTCAAGAACCTCATAGTATCCAGCAATTTAGCAAAAAGGAAATCAAATTCATCCTGGTGGGAAAAAGGAATATGTGTAGAGAACGCAGGAAAAAAATCAAATCTACAATAAATAGGTACTGTATGGGCCAATATGACCAGGGGATACAAGGCAACCTGGTAGGTGTGAGAAAAACCTATGATAGATTTATTTTGACCAGATTACGCCTAGAATTTTTTCATCATTTAGTGGGCTTTCTAAAAACAGATCTGTGGCCCTCGAACTTACTGAGATGCCCGTGTGATGGAAAGGTAACACAGTTGACGACTCATTTTATGTTAGTCTGTAAATTATACTCTGATATTCGAGCTTCTATTCTGTGACCCCTTTTCCTGTCACAAGGCGTTATTTACCTTCAGGAGGCCCTTGCATTCTTAATATCTCTGAGAATTGTGTATACGTGTTGTACACTCCTCGTTTATATTACAATGGCTCTTCGTAGGTAGAAATCACGATCTCACTTGGAAGGTTTACGCTATGAAGAAAACTGAAAAAGGCTGTAGAGATATGTCAATTCCCAGGAAGGGGCATGGCTCATGTACATTTTTTAATTGTTTTTTTTAAATAGTGGTAAAATGTCTAGTCGGTTTTTAATAGGAACATTTGTCTGTTAATCTATTTAAATAACCCTTTGGAATGATTTAAAAAAAAATTGGAATAAGTAATTTACACTATCTAAGGACCAGCCCCTGAACTTTGATTCTAATATTTTAAAATTCTTAATATATTTTGTATGTTTTCTTATATACTTGTAAATGATATATGCCACCTTTATGTATAATACTGATCATTGTCTCTTTTATGGATTTTAACATAAATCCAAATAAAGATTTTGATGATGATGATGATGATGACTGGAATAAGGGGGGGGGGGCAATGAATCAGAGTAATGGAGACTACTAGTAAGTATTGCATTTCATTATCCATCATGAATCCTCCTCATCACATTCCTTACGATATTGAGGATTTGCCAAGCAGAGCATATTTGCTCCAAATGCATATTGCTGACTATTAAGATTTATTAAGTAAAACAATTACTTCATTGCTGAACTCAAAATTACAGTACCAAAATTCCTCTCGGATGAATGAGTTAAATCTAATTTATACTATACTGGTTAACAAAGGTGTGTGTGGAAGAACATGTAGCAACCCTACATATCTCTATTAGGGAGGCGGCCCCTGCTTCTGCCCATTTAGCAGAAATGGATCTTGTAGACCTCCTTTGAACACCATCTGGCATACCAATCTAGATTGACCGATATGCTTGAATTATTACAAACTTAACCCATCTGCTAAGCATAGGATTAGAAACTTTCTAGCCGTGATTGGCCTTACCAAAATAACCACATAAGGAGTTGGAGACCCAAAATAACCATGTTCAATCTTGATTAATTAGGAGAGATCTACAGGCATCTAAGATAGATGGTACTTTATATTGTAGCTCTGAATGGATAGTCAGGAGAATAATCTCATGTGATGAGTGGAATCTTGAATTCATTTTCGGTACATATTTGGGGTCTGGCCTTAATACTACTCAATCAGGAAAAAACCTGAGATAGGGATAAGAAATAACCAAGGAATTTAACTCTGCCAATCTCCCTGCCACAGTTCTGGCTATCAGGAAGGCAGTTTTAGAAGACAGCCGTATAAACTTAGGTGACTCCAAAGCCACAAAAGGTGCCTCCTGGAAACCTTTCAGAACAACCAAGAGATGCCAAGTTTGGACTCGGCTAGGGACCACTGGGTTTCTGAGCCTAAAACTTCTATGAGACCAACGGACTGAAGATGAAACTTTTATCATGCTTTATGAAGGTGTTTGAAAAGCCTTTATCACTGACCGGTGGGCTGACAAAGTTGCAGGAGCTAAGTGCTTCAGGAAGTCCTCTCTTAAAAAATCCTGAATGTTAAAGGGGGTTAGTGTTGATAACTTTCTTGAGGTTTGGATGTCTAATGCTACCTGCCATGAAGACCACAAACAGTCTAACCTGATCCTCTAGGTTTCCAAACTGCTAAGCTTAGATGATGCAAGGGTTGAGGTGGAAGTGTATGAAACTGGAGTGGATGTGGATAAAGAGGAAGATGTAATGAAGCCTATATTACTATATGCAAGAGTTGAGAGGACCACAGTCTTTTTGGCCAGAATGGGACCTTTAGGATGAATCTATGCCTCTCCTCCCGAATCTTGTGCAGCACCCTCGGGCGGAGAGGAATTGGAGGAAAGGCTTACAGAAGAGCCTTGAGCCATAGAATGACAAACGCATCCGCCTCAAGTGCTTTAAGATATGTTGCCTCCGTGCAAAACCAAGGAAGCATCGCATTTTTGGGACATGCCAATTGGTTTATCTTGGGCTTCCCGAAATGGACATAAATCTGGATATGGTATTGTGAGAAGTGATAAGTTGCTGATGAATGCTTATTTTGACTATTTTGCCATCTGGTTGGTGATTGAGCTTGCCCCAAATATAAACCGCCTCTGCAGTCACTCGATATTTTTCTGCCCAAGAAAAAATCTTCATCTATAAGCCATGGAATTTCCACTCCATGCCCCCCTTGCCAATTGAAGTAACATCTGGCAACTAAGTTCTCTGTTCTTACTAAATGATTAATTCCTTCCAACTGGCTCGGAAAGCTTGAATTGCTTTCCAGCTCGCTGCTGACTCCCTCCAGTTAGAAGACTGCACTTGTTCCACTCACACTTCACCTTCTGATATTGGAGAATTGCCCTCAACCCCAAAGACTTGTATCAGTTGCCAAGAGTACTAGGGTGGACAGATGGAACTGTAACCCTCTCAATACATTCTCGTCCAATAACCACCACTGGAGATCTTGAAAAATGTGAGACATGACTGGGACTAGTCACTCAAAGTCTTAGGACACCTGGTTCCAATGATTTAAAAGATGAATGAGGTTACGCTTTAGGTGGAAATGGGCACATGGAACCGCTGCAGGGTCTGCAGCCATGACTCATTGTGCTTTTTACCATGTTCTTGCTGGGGCAGTTTGACATGCAAGTAAGTTGCAGAGATTGGCTTGTAGATTGGATATCCTCTTCTGAGGAAGGAATAGTCAAAGTCGGCTTGAGTATTGAAAATCACCTCTACAAATGTCACTTGCTTTGCTAGGGAAAGATTGACTTCTTTAGGTTGATGAACAGGCCTGAGTTGTAAAGAAGATTGCACACTATCTCCACCAACAGTAGCGGCTCCTCTGTTAAGGCGGAGGAGAGTTGCCCCACTGCGTTTTTCAGCAGCATACGAAAAAAATAAAATGATAACAACTCAGTTTTTGTCCTTTTTGTTGCATGCCTGCTTTGCGAGGCGGGGCGGGTATGACAGAGCAGCAGAGGAGTGGTTTACCCCCACTCCCAAATGCGCAATGACTGTTTGGCCGGCCCTGTCAGACCCCCCAAACCAGTAATGCACACTTTTCCTCTTCTCCACCCAGGCTGCATTACAGCCTGGTTGGGGAACATGGCCCCCAGGCCCTGTCTGAGCACTGAGCCACGGCGCTCAGACCAATCAGAATGCTGCATTGCAGTGTTGTGATTGGCTCAGGGGAGCCTGGGTGCCTCCAGGCTGTTTCATGTTACTGCTGCTAGGAGGAGAGACACGACCAGGAGGAGCGGTAAGGAGGATGTGGCAAACAGGTAAGTAATTTATTTTAAATTTAACCTCCTCCCACCCCCACAGCCCAACCCTTCCCCCCCCATAACCCCTCCACCCCCAACCCCCCCACATCCCCCCCACTGCTTCTCCACCTCCGTTTGGTGCTGGCTGCTGCTGAGGAAGAAGCACATAAAAGTCATTCATCAAGATATGAAAACACAGATATTCTGTGTAATTGCAATTCTGATATCACTGGTGCCAATTCCTTGGTGAACACACGTGGGGATGTTGCAAGGCAGAATAGAAGAGCTTGGCACTGGTAATGATCCTTGCCATTTGCAAATCACCGGTTTTTGTAGCTGTCTACATATATTGGGAATTGAAAACAAGTGTCCTTCATGTCCAGAGTTGCCAGAAAGTCCGAATGTGAGTTTTTGGATGTTGACTTGTACGTAAAAGGTAGTAAAATTCATGGTAAATTGTTTAGGAAACACACAGCCACTAATAACATTCTAAGGGTTATAGTTCTCATCACAAATCGGATAGTAGAGAAATTACATTTGATGAATTGTTGAGATTACGGCGTAATTGTAACGAAGGTCGAAACTTTGATGAGGGTATCCATGAATGGGAAAATTGGTTGATGTCACATGGGCATAGTGACACCCTTTTGGATAATGCAGAAAAAAGGATCCAAACTGTGAACAGGAGCATTAACTTCATAAATAAACCTAAAATAACTGAGGGAAACAGATTAACCCTAGTAACCACCAACAGTCCAGAACAAAATAATATTTTTCAAACCCTACAAGACAGTGGGGAACATTTGGTGAGTAAGTATTGAACACCTAGTATAGGTTGACTATAGTTCAACTTGCATGGTTATACCGTTCCTTTGCAGTATTTAATATATAATGGCTGTGTGTGTTTCTGCGGTATATGCAGTGAAATGTGAGTGTATGCATTTAGAGATTAAATTAATTATTTGCTGTAGAATAATCATTGTAAGATGGCAGTCTTTATTTGAAATGTCATTGACTCCCTCTGTGATGGGTGGACCGGTTAAAATTGGTTTAGTTGCTAACCATATTTGTTTACATCATATGGATTTGGTACTGTAATAGATAGAACTTGGGTGGTTATATTTGTTTTTTATTTATTAGACTTTGTGAGCTAACATGGAAGGACTTTATGATTTGGAAGGGAAGGCAGTTCATATTGTTTGCATCGGTTACGTTCTGCCCAGTACAAGATGGCACTGACAGAGATGAGTCTACAATGGCTGCTCTTTCTAAGGAGGAGGTGATTTGTGATATGGGAAACAGCCTTGGGGGTGTGATTCTGAGGTACTGACTTTTGAGAGTTGTTGCGCCCCCATTTAAATTAGGTCAAATGCATAATGGCTTTTGCTTGTTACTAGCCGCTCTATTTACATGTGAGGTGCATCGCTTCATAGGAGGTACGAATGATTGGCATGAACCATTGCTATTTTACTTGAATGGGCAGATGTGCGAGGAAGGGGACAATGCCAAATAATTTTTTAGGTGACTTTGCTCTCTCCCTTTCAAGCAACATGATTGGATTGAACATGTTGCTTGGAAGAGTGCATTACATTTTAGACATAAACAAATGATAAGCGATTTGATGGACTGGATATGCTCGTGTGGTTAGTGATAACATCCACATGTACAGCCTTGGATCTGAGTCTGCATATTGATAACCTTTTCGTTGGTCTGAATGGCACGGTTATGTATGTTTTATTGGAGATGTCACTTGATAATCTTGGTAATAGAGGACACTGATTAAGTTGATTGGTGTTGGTTGGGGATCGGTATTTTTTATTTCTATGTCATTTCTATGATGGAATGTTTAGCAATTGATATAGGACTTGCGGGCACATGCATCAAAGGAAATTGCATTCGCAAACGGTGCGAATCGCAAAATTCGGCCGTTTGCGAATGCAATTTCCATTTTTGGGATGCATCATGTTTTTCGCAATTTTAGGAATAGCAATCATGTTGAGATTTCTAAAATTGCGATTGCATTTAAGAAATCGCAATTTCAGATTTCTTAAATGCAATGCATGAACATTTTAAATTTGCGAATTCGCAAATAGGGAGAGGTAAATTACCATGAAGTTGACCTTCATGGTAATTTGCGAAAACTTTCAAAAATGCACAAAAGTGCATTTTTGAAAGTTTCATTTTACACACACACATGCCATTGGGGCATGTGTGTGTGAAAAATGCACTTAAAGTAATATTTCAGGGGTGCAGGGGGGGTCCTTTGGACCCCCCCCCCTGCACCCTTGAAATTGCATACTCAATTTGCGATTCGCAAAATGCTAATCGCAAATTGAGAATGACTTCCCATTAATTCCTATGGGCCTCTAGGCCAATAGGAATCAATGGGAAGGGATTCCTTAATTGCGATTCGCAAATTGTGAATCGTAATTAAGGAAACTTAAGGAATCGCAAAAAAAATTGCGATTTCTTGATGCATAGCCGTTTGCGATTTCTTAATTGCGATTCCTTAATTTTTGCAATTAAGAAATCGCAAACGGCAACAATGATGCATGTGGCCGTTGGAGTTTAGAATTGCGAAAACTATTTCCATTAATTTTACGGGTTTTTAGAGATGGGTATTACAATCTGTTCATTTTTAGGACTGGAATACTAATGAAATGGGAATTTAATAATATCCATGATGTGGAGGTCTTTACAAGATTCCTGATAATTTGGATGTGAGTAATATTGAGCCACATGAGATGGAATTGGGATTTAATAATACAATTGATGCGTTTTGTATCGTTATGGGAGGCTTAGTGGACTATTGCGTCCACTGCAGGGGCCTGTGTTTGAATTCACGGTCACAGGTTCAAATCTTAGAGGGTTCACTCAGCCTTTCATCTTTCTGAAGTAGATGAAATGAGTACCATTGAGCTGGGGAACAATAAATATCAGCTATTTAGCGTCAAGATACCCTTCTGAGTGAACATGTGCTTTACAAATACACATGTTATGCTATGTTATACTTTTATGAAATATAAATTTGGAATCTCTAATCTTTGAATGATAGATATGAGTTAAGATTAGTTTAGTCCATTGGATGGTAGATGGGGGCAAGAGAGTATTTTTTAACTTTTTAATATACATACAAATTGTTTTTATTGTAAATAGTTTATATGTATGTATGTTATGTTACCGCCCTGACGACGTCCTGTTGTAAGGACGAAATGTGTTGGCTGGGCTGGACACTTATTGTGGAAGATGCATGAATAAAATTGGAAGGGATATTTGTCAGTTTCCTGAAATCAATAGACAGACTGAATGCAGAATATACATTTTTGGATTTTGGACACTGCAGGGTTGATATTATATTTGCCATTTCTTGGGTGATTTTGACTACTTTTTGAGTGCTCCCCCTATTGCAGCAGTTATTTGTTGTTTGGTGGGGTTTCTTGAGCGTTGGAACCTCAGGGGTGGAAGCACAGTAACTGTTAATTATAAGTATTTAGACACTGGTGCGCTGGATTGTAGCTATCATCGCCTTTGTTGCTGGTGTTTTTCCTCAACATAATAAGGACTGGGACGAAAAGGAAGGATGATGGGTACTGCAAGTTATTACCAAGAGACTCTGGTGTAGGTCATACCTCTCTCATTGATAACAGGGGTGCTTTTGAGCAAGTAACAAGGGCTTGGGAGCTGGGCAGGAGATGCCAAGAACATGGAGATTGACTAGGTTCGGATGGAATAGGTTGAGAAATATGACAGACGTTAACCAGATTCTGACCATACTGCTTGGGGATTTTAGCAGGTCTTCATTTCCTTTTTCCAGTAGTTTGCAACTGCTTGTTGGTGGCTCTGAGCGTTAGTGTTATTTCTGTGACTTGTGCCTGATCTCAAACAGTGTTCATAATTAGATTTATGCTTATAATTGTTACTTGCTCTTTAGCTTTCAGCTCATTTAGCACTCTAAACGCTCTTTTGTGGTAGCTTAAGGATAGTGTCATTTCAAAGCAACTGCTGATTTTAATTGCATATCAACCATTATGCTTGATCTCGTGCTGCTGCACCTGGAAGGATCACAAATGCTTCACTTTGCTGAAGAGTTTAGCCATACGTAGATAAACACCTGATTGAACAACATTTATCAACTGTCTGGTGGTACAGTGTAATTTTGACCCCACCTTTACACACCACAGAAGCAGAACATGAAAGTGCACTTGATTTCTGTGTGACCTCACAGCATTAAAAAGAAATGTTGCACTTGACATCATTATTGTAGTGCATTCACAGTAGGATTAGAGAATTCATACATAACACTGTTTGCCTTAACCATATTAAATGAGATATTCTTTGGAAACTTGATGAATAAACCATACTCACATATTTAGAATGTGATTTGATTACTCTAGAAACGATAATGGATTTATGAAATGTGCGCACTAATGTTTTACATATATTTATATATGATGTAGTTCTTAGCCGTACTTACACATGCCTATTAAAGATTTACTGCATGCCACATGCAATATGAATCTAATGTGGTGACAAAGGTTATATTCATGTGTGTTAAAATTGGCATATGCATATTAAACGTGCACCATTGATTTAATAATTTAAAGTTGCCTTAAATAGGCCTGTTTATAGTCTGCATGCAATACTGTTTTCCTTTTTTGCTTACATGACTTTTCCCTTGCAGGTGTATTCACAAACATTCTTAGTTTAAGAACAGACACAGCACTATATTAGCGATAGAGAGTGAGCCTGAGAGGAAGACCTTGACTAACGAAGATGGAGAGCCACAACTTTATTTGAAGACTCCTATTCATCAAAGTTACAACATGGCTTAGTCAAGCAAGAACAAAGTCGTTCCATGTTCAGCGAGACATATTTCGCAAATGTTACAGCTTACAAAGTGAGAATGGAAAAGGACAATGGAACCCCTGATGATGCGAACAGAGGGGTGGTCGCTGAGTGATTGTTGTGTGAATAACAAGAGTCTACACTGTTTGATGCGAGAGGCACTTTCCTTGGATTTTGAGAGGTGTAGACCTGTATGCTTAGTCCCTTTTATTCTTGCTGAGTGTGGCTTAGGCTAATACTCAAAAATCCCTTGACCCAAGAAGACTCTCGACAAAGCTTCTGCAATGCTGACAACTTCTGTTAGTTCCCACATTTTCCTATATATTCCTATTTTTCTGCATTTCTCTGAATTGTGAGATTACTTAGAGTAACAAACCATCCTCGTAATTTGGACTTCAACTTAGATGATTCTAGATTTACTCATGCATTGAAGAGAGGACTAGAAACTCATCTTTGAGCACCAGATCTTATTGCTGATCTGTTGTATTGTTGTGACTGAACTTCTTGTTTGTCTTATACTGGTAGGTCTAACCATCTTTAGGAGTTTGGGTTTCCCAGTTGTTATTCTGTATCTTTATAGCATGGTGCTAAGATTCGTGATACTTAACTTGATTGCACATTTGTATTAAACCTTCTTTACTCGTTACTGATTCCTTATTGTGTAGCTAAATGGGTTACATAGTTAATTGGAATTAATTAATGTAATGTTAACTCCCCTCATCTCTCAGTTGGGACAAAAGGTCCATCGGAGAACGAATGGTGAGAGGGTGGGCCCAAAACACTGCAACACTGGTGTATCCTGGAAAGGAGCCCTTTCTGTGGCAAGAGTTTAATATTGTGTGAGGACTGGACAAGCATTTCCGGGGCACCAGTTCTAAACAGGGAGAGATGGTTTTAAGCAATGCAGAAACAAACATAAGGCACAGTAACAGTAATGGCATAGCTTAGCGTATGCCAGGATGGTTGTGCTGAACGGCTTGGAATATTGGGCCTTCGCACAGAAAATGTCAGTTTTAGATCTAGCTTTAAAATGTAAGACTAGAGATTAATCTGGATAATTATAATAACATTGATTTAGCATTGAGATATAATAGATTGCATCCAGCCATTGTGAGCACAATGTGGTATGCGGAAAGTGTCATAAATGTGATTCCCTGGCTCATAAAGCATACTCAATGGCTGCTGTCACCACTATAAATCATAATCAGCTCATCCGCCGGAATATGCAAATCATCCATCTTACTGTAACACAGGGTGCCTTCAATAATGCAGTGCAAATACCAGCAGTGAGGCCCGCATAGCTTGTGTGCAATGAATATAGACAGGGACACCATCTTACTGTGCTGGGCTCCAAATGATGAACAATAACAGCCAATCGTTGATTACAGGCACACAAACAAATGAGAGACTAATGGCCGCATTGTACTCAGGCACTATTAAAGTAATGCATTCTCCCTGCCTTCAGTAGGAGACATTTTCATAAAATATTGAGTGGCCCTTGGGAGCCTAGGCTAGTATTATTGTTAAGTGCAATATGCACAGCATACACCCCTTTCCTCTTTGTGGTTTCACACTGCTTTTTGATTTCAGGAATGCAAGTGAATGTGTATGGATAGTAATGCTGTACATTAGTTAAAATATGTGCATGCTTTCTAAACAGTAGCATATCCAGAGGTATGCTGAGTACTACATATCAGTTATATATACAGACAACATACACAAAGGTAATTCTATCAGGAATCTTGTTCTTTGTTAACATAAATCGATCTCAGAAAAGCATAATAGTGCCTATAGATATAGGCCCCTCCCATTAACAGAGTATAGATCTAAGCATACTACAGATCCTGGCAGTGGCAATTGGTCTGCCTATTATTTTTCCATATTTTTTGTATTTATGTTATATACATAAATATATATATATATATATATATATATATATATATATATATATATGTATGTATATATATATATATATATATATATATATATATATATATATATATATATATATATATATATATATATATATATATATATATATATATATATTATTCATAGTATGGGGAGGAGCCAAGGAGGTACAAATTGGGGTGTGACTCTAATCCCGACGTCAAGGCATCTGAAGAAGACAGAGAAGTCGAAAAGCATTATGCCGAAATTTCAACTATTAAAGCGGTCTTCCATCGTATCCCCGCTGTGTCCCTTTGGTCTCTCTAATTGAAGATACCGTTTGCTGTTTTGTTTAAGCACGTGGGCCAGTAGTGTGCAAAAGGGACCCGTTTGTGAAGAGTCCGGGGGAATCTCTGGCAAGAGTTTGAGATTTCCAAGCAGTTTGGGTTTTTTCCCCGGACCGCCTCGCAAACCAGCTCAGCATGTGGCTTTTGCGATTAGCAACCTGGATATGACGGGGGAGCGAGGGCACTGCTCAATCGCTCCGTGGCCCTGCTGACAAAAGTGATGGAGGCTAAGCGATGGGGGTATGAGGAACACCAGATTCAACATTGTTATCGGACTTTTTAGAGTTTTAATACCCACCTCTACAAGGCACAAACAGGATCCTATTTGGGGAATGTGTGCTCCACGAAGTCACAACTGAGAGAGCGCAAACTGACCTAAATGTATGAGTGCATCACACTTACCTGTAGTAAGCACAAATCATGAGGAGAAATGCCATGAGTGCTAATAGTATCTGCAATTATATTCTGAATGTATAGCTAATGTAGAGATTTAAGTAGAAGTGGAACTAATACAGAAATGTGTGACACTATATGATTTTATTAGATGTGATTATTCCTGAATCCATGTCGTGTAGCTGTTAAAATGTAAGATGGCATGTGGTTAAACGCAGAATGTGGTAGGCCTCAGGGCCAGAGCTAGAAGGGAAGGGGAAGGTGTTTCTTTTCACGACATAGATGAACTAATGTTTTGGCCATTGCATTAATGGGCCATGATTTATAGATGTGTTTACTGAATAATAGAATAAGAGTATTAACATGCTTTAATTAATGAAGAAGTTGAATGCTATAATCATTATGAGAAATGCTGTAGGCCTGAAATGTTTTAACATTGATTTACACGTACATGTCTGGGCCAAGAAATGTTGCGAACCTTTTTGGAAGTCTATGAGAGTTGGGTTCTTGGCTGCAGATGTCTGTCTGCAAGAGAAAGGGAGGATCCGATTATAAATAATATGAATAGAGGTCTGTTCAGTAGACGGCCCAGACATGGAGGAGGGTTCTGGAATGTTTAAGGGGTATCAGCGGGCCGGAGAAGAGTCTGAGAAGCAAGGTCAACTCCAACGTATGAGGCCCAATACAAAGCAGCATGGAAAAAGCCAGAAGCTACACCACGTGAGGGGCGTCTCAAGAGGGGCGTCTCAAATGTTGTTGACTGTTTTGTATTAGGGACAGCACCCCTGGGTGGGGTTAGAGCAGATACCTGAGGACCCTTTAGAGAGCGGATGGGTAGGCAGAGAGGGGTCATGACTGGAGAACTATAGGTTTTCACCAAGAGACTTAGAGTGAGTGACTTCCCTTGGGGTCATTCACTGCTGACACCTTTGTTAGGTTGGGACTTGGTTAAGTAGGGATACCATCTAGAGCAGGGTAGGGACAGCCTAACCTGTGTGTTTTCCTCCAATTTAAATGAAGGAGAGATATGCGTCAATGCTGATAGCTTTATTATTCTTAGAACTTGTGTTAGTAATTTCCGTTGCTCGTCTGAGGGCTTTCAGAGAGCACATGTATGTAATTGGACCTGTGTATCTCGTGAATCTCATTCTGAGATGCCTGTATTTGCAGCTTATCATATCTTTACAATAAACTTTTGAAAGCTAGAAGTTGTTTGTGATCTTTTGGAGCGGGGTCCTTTATTGGGTGAACTAACTTGATAGGAGAGGCACTTTCTTCCTTCAATGACAGGCAACAAAGGTTCAGTCGACCAGATCGGGGTTTGGATCAATAGTGATAAGGTATCGATCAAAATCTCGCCCTTCCAGTTGGTAGCTATAGAGGATGGTTGCCTTCTTGAGGACGGTGACCTAGGCCAGGTTAGCTTACCCCAAGGCCCCTAGAAATCGATGATCGGAAGAACCGCCCGCTGAAGAAGATCCGGATGACGTGAGACAGGAAAAGCAGCAGTATCGGTCGAGAGTGAGTATAAAGGGTCATGCGTGTTAGATTGCGGTGTTTTTGTATTGTATCTATGTTGTAATGTCTGGCGGAGTTGGAATGTCTGTAGAGTGACTGTGGAACAGGTTGTGAGCGCGCGCAACCGGTGGAAATCTTAAGTTCAAGGAGAGCTTAAGTGGTTCGGGTGTATCGGACACCCAGAGTAATTGTCAAATAGTGTGAAGGGGGTCATGAGGTACCATTGATCACCCGAAAGACCGAGATAGGGGGAACGTAAGAGTGAGTGCGTGAGTAACGGACGCTGGTCGGAGGTTACTGTGTGTGTAAGCAACCTATCAGAGAGACGATAGACATTTCGTCAGTTGTGTTGACAATTACATATAGACTGTGGACGTACAGTCGAGGGAAGTGACCGCTTGGTCGGAAGTAGTCATTTTTCGGTGTATGAATGGGACGCATGCATGACCGGGAGACGAGTTGAGAAAGGAGGGGTGCTGCTGCGAAGCGGAGGAAAGTGACGTCAGGAAGTGTCGCGACGTGATTGGCCGACAGGAGAAAGACCGCGCTGTGATAGGCCAGCTAGCAAAGACGTCAGAAAGTGTCGCGACGTGATTGGCCGACCGGAGAAAGACCGCGCTGCGATAGGCCAAGTTAGCAAAACCGCGACAGGATTGGTGGATTGTCATCAGGAAGTAAACAGAGTAGCGAGGCTGGATATTGTGCGCATAATTATGAAGTGTTTTAAATGGCTGAGAGCGGTGTTTAAAAAAGAGAAGCGGGGATCGTATGAAGGGGAAGAAGCCCCGCCGGAGGGTACGCCGGCTCGTTACATGGCAGTGAATGTTGGGCTGCATACGATCCTTTGGATATCAGAGTGGAGTAAGATTACTGAAGGAAATGAGGAACTGACGTTCCCGAAGTACGGGACGTTCAGATTAGAGGTGTTACATCGATTAAAATCAGTCATGACCTCAATGAGACCCTTGCCTAGACCGACCCAGTTTGAAGCTCTTGATGCATGGATTAGGGCAGCGCATGAAAAGAATATGAACAGACGACAAGAAAGGGTGAAACGATCGGTAAGGGCAGTGCAGGATGCCAGGTGGGATGCGGATGCTAAAAGATGGAGAGTGCATAACATGGAAGTAAATAAACTGTACCCGGTGTTAGAGGTGCCCGGAAATAAAAGCCCCCTAGAAGAAGATGATGAGAGCGAAACAGAGGACAGCCTGATAAACAGATTATTGACAGACAGGCCACCCCCGTATAATAGAGCAGGGGGGGAGGTCGAGCATAGTGAAAGAGAAAAGGGGGGCAATGCAGGAGAGCATGGACCGCTTCCCAGTTCAGAGTGGGATCCTGAGGCAAAGAAAGAGCTGTCCCAGCCTAGTCAGGTGCAACAGGTAGTCGGGAGGTTTGTGGTACAAAGAGCGCCGGAAACGGAGAGCGCCACATCCTACGCATTACCAGATGCACTACAGGTACCTGTTACCATAGGTCCTATAGTATCGATATATGACCCAGAGAGAGCAAGAGGGGAAGAACGGGTACGGAAGGACAGAGAAAGAGCAGGGACGGCAAGGAGGAACGATACGATTAATTCCCCAAGTCAGATGCCGATACCCAGAGAGTGGAGCACCCCGATGCACACAGCAGGGGATCCAGGAGGGGATCCTGGGGGCCCTAGATGGCCAGCGGATCTGAGGGGAACTGGACGAAAATCCTTTCAAGAGCTAAATGAGTACATGAAGAAGTGGGATGAGGCAGTGGAGGCTCACAAGAGCATCATAGCTGCAGAAGCTGAAAGGGAAAGTCAGGACAGCAGAGCTCGGACTCACTGCGGGGCTGGGGAGAGCAGCCCGGAGTGGGACTGTAGAGAGAGAGATAGTAGGGGAGTCACCCATTGGGCCCGGAGTGGGGATAGAACAGACCTGGAAAACGGGGGCCCCGGGAATGGGAGGGTGGCGCGCCCAATACTCAGTGAAGAGGAGAGGAGAGCGCAAGAGTACAGAAACAGCTTTAAGTGTCCACACTGTGTGCCCGGCACCAGAGAACTGAATGGGAGTTGTGAGAGGTCGCATCATAGTCCCTGTGATGACGGAAATGAGCGCAGCCCAGGGAATATGGGGAACCAGGAAGGATCGTATCGGATACTGAGCGATACTAGGCAAAGGGAGAGTAGCGAGCAGAGGGAAAATAACAGAGAGGCGTACGGTGAAAGGAGAGAAGAAGAAGAGAGTGGGCAGAGCAAGAGTGAGGGTAACAGGCCCGTGTTCCATCACCTTCCAAGATCGGATGGCCGAGCATGGGACCTGGAGAGATGGGAGCAAGGGAGAGCACTCATTAACTCTCCCGAGCCCAAACGTAGAGCTCGGAGTTGGGATGGTAGGGAGACTAGTGAGCCCCCTTCGAAAGACATATTGCGAGCTGAGATAAAAGCCAAGAGACTCGATGTCGCCAGCTTAAGGTCAGACCTGGATGACATGATAGATGGTACCCTGCCTTTAGAAAGAATGGAAATGTATGAGCAGGATGAAATACTGTATATGGCAAAGGACATCACTCGAAAGGCGAGAGCAATCCATGAGAAGTTAGTCGAACTAGCAGGCAAATATATGGTGGACCTGTCAAGAACCAAAGCATTACAGGGTAACCACAGGCTACATTACACAGATCGAGACCTAGATGAGAGGAGAACGATTGGGCTGAAAACGCACATAAGGGAACTGATCACTGGAATAAGGACATGGAGGGCTCTAGATAAGTGGGAAGAGAGGTGGTCCAAGAAAGGGACCGTCAGGAGAAGCACGCTTGGTATGACACCAGGAGGACTGCAGGGAATAGAAGCATACCCTTTGCGTGAAGTCGCAAATGGGAATTATGTGCATGTCCCTTGGAGTAGGGGAGATTTAGCTGCTTTTACCACCTCCTTCCCCAAATTGCGGGAAAACCCAGTGGAGTGGTACAAGCAAGTCGAGAGATTTGTAAAAATCTCAAAGGTCCTATGGATAGATCTGAACACGCTGTTTGACATTGTAGTACCAGGAGATCTGTGGACAGCATGCAAGGTTAGCGCTGAGTGGCCCACAACGGAGCCAGAGAGAGATGCTAAGACTAATGGGCCGTCCGAGATTGTGATGGCAAAATTCGAGAGAGTGATGACTTGGCTGAAAGAGAAAGTGCCAATGCAAGACATAGATTGGGTCAGAATAGACCGAACCAGACAGGAACCCAAAGAGACCGTCCACGAATATTACGAGAGATTGCTGAAGGCGTTTAAACAGTATAGCGGCCTGGATGTAATGGATCCAAAAGACATAGGGCAATTCGTGTCCAAGTTCGTCCTGGGACTGAGACCGGATATTAGTTTAATGATTCAGCAACACTCGATTTGTTGGCAAAGTAAACCCCTAGACGAAATACTGAGATATGCCAGGTACTGCTGTGATGAGATAGACTCCAAGGCTAAGAAACTAAAAGAAAAGTTGATGGTGGTACAGATGCAGGCAGCAGGAAAGGGGGGACAGCAGCAACAGCAGCAAGGAACAGGTACAGGAGGAAAGAAGCAGTATAGTCAGAACAAGGGCAATGAGGAGAGTTCCACCTTTAGACCCAGAATAGACATAGCTGCCTTGAAGAAAACGACTAGGTGCCACCAGTGTAACGAGGTGGGGCATTGGAAACGCGAGTGTCCCTACAATGTAGAGATAGGAGAGCAAGAGATAGAGGAGGAAGAGGTCCAGAGCGCCTCTACAAGAGGGGTGACGCCATACCAGGGAAAGGTGCTCAAAGGGGGGGGGGCTCCTCCCCGAGCCCAGTTCCCGCAACCTCCTCGAGTAGGGACTATGGGTAAGACCTATAGACAGATGCCCCTGTTTGTAGAAGGAGAAGAGTGCTATTATGTGGACCCATTAACCGGACAGAGAGTGGAAAGAGAAGACTGCACCCTTGGGGCAGCCTTGGAGGTGGACCAGAGGGGACCCTATGTCGAAGCAGAAGTAGCAGGGTGCCCCACGACATTTCTGGTGGACACAGGAGCCACTAGGTCCACGATCAGATCAGCTGCAGTTCCAGACCTGCCCATGTCTGGAGAGACCATACAAGTGGTGGGGGTCGCAAACAGGAGAATAACCAGCCAATTGACAGAACCAGTACAGGTGAAAATAGGGAAGTACAGCGATGAGCACCAGTTTGTGGTTTGCGATTCAAGTCCTGTGTGTCTACTAGGTAGAGATCTGTTGTGTAAATTGAATTGTACAATATACTGTACACCTCAGGGAGTGGAGGTATTGACCAATGATGATGACGCAGACTTCAAAGTTGCAAACTCAAGAATATGCGTGGAGCTGTACCCTACTTTGACAGTAGATGAGCTCCCCTGGGACTTGAGAGAGACAGTGGCACCAGAAGTATGGGATTTCACTGGGGAAGAGATAGGATTGGTCAAAGGGGTGGACCCAGTGAAAATTGTAGTGAAACCGCATGCTGAGTTCCCAAGAACACCCCAATATAAATTGACTCCAGAAACGATTGCAGGCATAAAACCCGTGATCGAGTCCATGATTAAACAGGGAATACTGAAAGAAATCGTGGGTAGTCCATGCAACTCCCCGATTATTGGTCTGCAGAAACCAAATGGGAAATTTCGGATAGTGCAGGACCTTCGAAAAATTAATAACATAGTCGTTTCGTGTTGTCCAGTGGTACCGAATCCATCAGTGATACTGTTTCAGATTCCATTCCAAGCTGAGTGGTTCACTGTGATCGATCTTTGTCAGGCTTTCTTTTCGATCCCTCTGGACGAAGAAAGCCATTTTCTTTTCGCATTTAAGCTGGAAGGTCGCGTCCTAACATGGTGTCGAATTCCTCAGGGGTATACAGAGAGCCCATCGATCTTTAACCAGCTTTTGAAGAAAAATCTTGAAAGTCTAGTGCTGCCCCAGAAGTCAGTTCTGGTCCAGTACATAGACGACCTCCTCGTGGCGTCAGAAACAGAAGAAGCTTGCAGGGAGGACTCCATTGCTTTGTTAAATCACCTAGCTGCCAATGGGCACAAGGTGTCCCCGGGAAAGTTGCAGTACTGCCTGACAGAAGTGCAGTACTTGGGACACAGAATAGAGAAAGGCAAACGAAAGGTGTCACCAGACAGGATAGAGGCGATCATGAAAATGAATGCGCCTAAGACACAGAGAGAGGTCAGGATGTTCCTAGGGATGGTGGGTTATTGCCGACAGTGGATCGCGAACTTTTCACTGAAAGCAAAGCCCTTGCAAAAACTGACGCACAAGGAGGTGAGCGATCCGGTACCATGGGACAAAGACTGTTTGATGGCATTCTTACAGCTGCGAGAGGACCTGTGTCGTGCTCCGGCATTGGGAATGCCTGATTACAATAAACCATTTTTGCTTTACTGTTGTGAGAGAGAAGGTTGCGCGTTGTCTGTGTTAGTCCAAATCCATGGGAATGCCCGTAGACCAGTTGCTTATTTCTCGGCTACTTTAGACCCAGTAGCCGCAGCGTTGCCCGGATGTCTCAAATCCGTTGCTGCAACGGGTGTCAGCATTGAGAGATGTGAAAATATCGTCATGGGGCACCCGTTAGAGGTGTGCGTGCCCCATTCTGTTGAACTGTTGATGACCAGGACCAAAACACAGCATCTGACCAACAGCAGGCTCACGCGCTATGAGCAAGTTATTCTTGCTGCGGAGAATGTGACCCTCAAGAGATGCTCTGTTTTGAACCCTGCCACCTTGATGCCACTCCCAAATGATATCGAGGATGATGATGAATGTACAGACCATGACTGCCTTGATGTGACTGAACTATGCACCAAACCCAGACCCGACATCGTAGATGAGCCACTGACCGACCCAGATGAAATTTTCTTTGTCGATGGCTCATGTGTAAGAGACGAAGTTGGGCAGTTGAGAGCAGCTTACGCTGTTTGTACAATTACTGGAGTTGTAGAAGCTGGGTGCCTGGAAGGAGTACACTCCGCTCAGGTAGCCGAGATTATTGCCTTGACACGTGCTTGCTTGGCAAGCAATCAAATTCGAGTCACCATATACACCGACAGCCAATATGGTTATGGGGTGGTTCATGATTACGGGCAGTTATGGTCTCAAAGAGGGTTCATGACCTCTTCAGGCTCTCCCATTCGCAATGGAGAGTTTGTGCGCCTGTTGTTAGAGGCGTTGCAATGCCCAGCAGGTATCGCAGTTGTAAAGTGCACCGCACATACCAGAAATGAGGACTTCGTTTCGAAAGGCAATAGATATGCTGATGAAGTTGCGCGGTATTGCGCGGAGCAAGGGTACTCTTTCACAGAGGTGGAAGTGGGTGGAATAAATGTAAGGACTGAATTAGCCATGATATTGGAAACTGTTGATACTTGGGATGAACTGTCAAACATGCAAGAAAATGCTCCTGATTTTGAAAAAGAAACATGGGAAAAGGCAGGATGTGTAATGGGTGAGTCCCATTTTTGGGTCTC
This sequence comes from Lissotriton helveticus, assembly GCF_964261635.1. Taxonomy (NCBI): domain Eukaryota; kingdom Metazoa; phylum Chordata; class Amphibia; order Caudata; family Salamandridae; genus Lissotriton; species Lissotriton helveticus. The sequence goes on along the minus strand of NC_136063.1, from coordinate 407,116,028 downwards.
AGCAGACGGCAGAGCAGTGTTGCCCAATGAGATGGTGAGTCCAATGGCCAGACTCATACATGGTCCCGTACACTTAGGGAGAGATGCTATGCTGAGAGTGTTTAGACAGACTTGGTACAATCCTAAGTTTAGAATAGCAGCAGAAGCAGTGTGCCAGCGTTGTGTGACCTGTCAGCAGCTGAACGTAGGGAAAAGAACACCAGTTGCATTGAGTCACATAGGAAGGTCTGGAGGTCCATTCAATCGAATGCAGATAGATTTCATTGAAATGCCGAGATGCAACCGCCTCCGCTATGTCCTGGTGGTTGTTTGTGTGTTCTCCAGATGGGTTGAGGCATACCCTACACGTAGGTGCGACACCCTCACAGTGGCCAAGTTACTGCTTAGGGAACTCATTCCGCGCTTCGGGGTGCCGGCCTCTTTGGAATCAGATAGGGGAACGCATTTCAACAGCGAGCTTGTGAAGATGATTTGTGCAGCTCTGAATATCGATCAGAAGTTGCATTGTAGTTACCGACCAGAAGCCTCAGGAATTGTGGAGCAGATCAATGGCACGATCAAAGCCCGAATTGCAAAGGTGTGCTCCTCAACGACCCTGAGTTGGCCTGACGCCCTGCCATTGGTCCTCATGAGCCTTCGTAGTACCCCAGACAGAAGAACGGGGTTGTCACCACATGAGGTGTTAATGGGGAGAGCAATGAGGCTGCCATCTGTCCCAACTACTGCACTGTTAAATATCACAGATGATATGATCCTGGACTATTGTAAGGGGCTGTCTGACGCCATTCATTCTGTGTCCCTTCAGGTGCAGGCTGCCGAGGTTCCATCGTGCCAGGGCCCGTGTCATGACCTGTATCCTGGGGACTGGGTCCTGGTGAAAAAACATGTGAGAAGAAGCTGCTTGGATATTCGTTGGCGTGGGCCCTTCCAGATCATCCTGATCACGAACACGGCTGTGAAGGTGGGAGGCCTGCCCAATTGGATCCACGCGTCACATACGCGAAGGGTTCCAGCACCTCGGGAAGAAACAGCTCCTCTCTCGGATAGATGTCCAGCAGAGGACCGAGAAGCCATAGAGGGGGCTAGCCAAGCTGTAGAGGTGCCAGCGGAAACAGGGAACGAGTCTGACCAAGCTGAGGACGGTCAGTACAACAGCGAAACAGACGACGCTACAGAAGGAGAAAGTAGCTGGGAGTACGAGTCAGACACTGACAGGTCTGACAGAGAGCGAGAACAGACAAGAAGGAGAAGGAGTAGAAGGGCACGTGGAGAAGCTAATTGGCCGCAAAGAAGGAGCTCTAGCCTGAGGTCAACTCCAGAGGTAACCCTTCCTCCGATATCAGAAGACTCAGACCCGGAAGAAGGTGCTCAGGGCGCTGAAGCACCGGACCGAAGAAGGTCAAGAAGAGTGCGTGTGCCGAACAGAAGATACTCCACACCTGAGTGGACATATCTGGCGACAAATGTCTTTGAAGCAGGAGACAGGGAGGATCCGAGCGGTGGTGGTGTCCAGTTCTGAGCCCATCGTCACCGTGGAAATACGACTGTTGGTACCCGGAGTCGAACAAGAAGGGTCACTAACATTCATGCTCCCCAGACCTCCCCGCCTCAGCAAGTTAAAACACATGTTTCTCTCAGAATTGCAATTCCCCGACTTTGGTACAACGATAACAGCACATGAAGAGCACAATCTTCGTTTGGAAATACTGAACTTTGCTATCGAAGCTGCAGGTACAAACCTGATAGTAGATGCTTAAAGGACTTTGTAAATAAAGCGAGCAGAAAAAGAAGATTACCTAGCGCCCAGGAAGCAGAGAATATTAGGGAACTTCCCTTGAGTTGATGGAGAAGGGCTAGGGTTGTCTTTATTGAACTGTTAAAAGACTTTTGCGAAGAAGGTTGTCAGCTTCCAGTTGTGTGGATTCTAAAGACAAAAAGGATTAAAAAGAGACTGTAAAGGAACGAGAAGAAAAGAACTTTTTGCTAAGATAAGAGAGAGCCATATTGTCTGACGAAATGGAAGCCGGCACCCAGAACCGCAGAGCTAAATGTATAATAGGTACACTAATAGTAGGAGTGATAATATTAATAGCTTTAGTGGTAACAATTTCTTATGTAAAGGGACATGAGGAAGAGGCGAAGGTAACTGATGTGAAATCTGTAGAAACGCTTACACCCACTGTTGCTGGTGAGAAAAGGGAAAACACTCAAGAGAAAGCGTTATTAGCTGCAGAAGCCCGCAGGTTACACGTAGATGAGTCCCAAGGAGACTTTAGGTCAAATGCTTATGCTAAACTCTTATATGAATACGTGGATGCCATGGAGGTTAAGGACTGTTACGTCTGCATGCAGTTGCCGGCGTCTGTAGATGAAGGCATCAGATATCATCACCTCCCGCTGACATATGGCATTACATGTAGCTTATTGCTTAGTATATTTTATGAGAGAGATAGTTTTGAATACTATTTCTCCAACTATGATTCAGTGTTGCCAGAAGTCCCAAATTATAAGCAGATGAACAAATGGGACTACTGGAAGAGTGAAGACAGATTGGCCAAGTTCTTCATTCCTTGGGTTACCTTAGATACTTCACATGCCCGTAGAAATAACCTGACATGCAAAGTGTCAGAAGTCGAGAAGAAGTTCATAGGGCAGGTGGATGATCGTTACAGGAGACAAAAGATTTTGAAAAAATCAGGACAATGGAAAACAGATTGGACCGAGGAAGAGAAGGCACACAAGAGAAAGGGTAGTAGTGGTCCAATAGCTTTAGATAAGACGCAGAGAGGAAAGCTATGTCTTCACCGAGCCAAAACGTATTATGAAAATGTATACGTGGGAGAAGTCGACTGTGAACATGCTTTCAATATAGAGTACTATACTAAAGATTTCCTGAAGGGAATGCAAGTGATTCCAAATGTGTATTTTGTATGTGGAAGAAATGCCTACGTGAGACTACCTGACAACTGGTATGGATCATGTTACCTAGCAATTGTCTTCCCCAAAATATATCATGCACAAGACTTAGTGATCATCGAGGGCAAGACATCATCGAGGGGAAGGAGAGATGTAGGAGATGCAGAAATGGTTGGAGATGTCTTTGGAGCTATGTTCCCTCTTTTGGGATTAATCCTTAATGATGTTAAAATTAGACGACTGGCAACAGTCGTCGACAGGTTGTCTGCCAGCACTGCTCAGTCCTTAATGCTGGTAGAAGGAGAGATGCAATCGATAAGGGCTATGGTTCTTCAGAACCGTCTTGCGTTAGATGTCCTACTAGCAAAAGAGGGCGGAGTCTGTAAGGCTTTGAAGGTCCAGGAATGTTGTACTTACATTCCAGACAATTCGAAGCCCCTTGAGAAAGTTATTAGGAACATAACTGATATTCACAAGGAGATCGAAGACTTGAGTAGAGAAAATGTCTGGGAAAAGGTGGGCCACGGAATGAGTGAAGTTGGAGGGTGGATCTCCGCCTTAGGCAAAAGCTTTGTGTGGTATATACTAAAACCTGTCATCATAATATTGATCTGTGGGATCATATTGTGGGGATTGGTGAGGGTATTCAAATGGTACAGAGCAAGAAGGTCAGAAAGGGCCCAAAGAGAGCAGCTGCAGAGATTGGCTGCCATACAAGATAATCAGTACAGGAGTCTGAGGGCTCTGGAAGCGCAGAGACAAATTATGCCAGCAATAACTGCAGTTTAAATGTTAGTGATGACCCCGAGAGGTCATCAAAGGGGGGAACTGAGAGAGCGCAAACTGACCTAAATGTATGAGTGCATCACACTTACCTGTAGTAAGCACAAATCATGAGGAGAAATGCCATGAGTGCTAATAGTATCTGCAATTATATTCTGAATGTATAGCTAATGTAGAGATTTAAGTAGAAGTGGAACTAATACAGAAATGTGTGACACTATATGATTTTATTAGATGTGATTATTCCTGAATCCATGTCGTGTAGCTGTTAAAATGTAAGATGGCATGTGGTTAAACGCAGAATGTGGTAGGCCTCAGGGCCAGAGCTAGAAGGGAAGGGGAAGGTGTTTCTTTTCACGACATAGATGAACTAATGTTTTGGCCATTGCATTAATGGGCCATGATTTATAGATGTGTTTACTGAATAATAGAATAAGAGTATTAACATGCTTTAATTAATGAAGAAGTTGAATGCTATAATCATTATGAGAAATGCTGTAGGCCTGAAATGTTTTAACATTGATTTACACGTACATGTCTGGGCCAAGAAATGTTGCGAACCTTTTTGGAAGTCTATGAGAGTTGGGTTCTTGGCTGCAGATGTCTGTCTGCAAGAGAAAGGGAGGATCCGATTATAAATAATATGAATAGAGGTCTGTTCAGTAGACGGCCCAGACATGGAGGAGGGTTCTGGAATGTTTAAGGGGTATCAGCGGGCCGGAGAAGAGTCTGAGAAGCAAGGTCAACTCCAACGTATGAGGCCCAATACAAAGCAGCATGGAAAAAGCCAGAAGCTACACCACGTGAGGGGCGTCTCAAGAGGGGCGTCTCAAATGTTGTTGACTGTTTTGTATTAGGGACAGCACCCCTGGGTGGGGTTAGAGCAGATACCTGAGGACCCTTTAGAGAGCGGATGGGTAGGCAGAGAGGGGTCATGACTGGAGAACTATAGGTTTTCACCAAGAGACTTAGAGTGAGTGACTTCCCTTGGGGTCATTCACTGCTGACACCTTTGTTAGGTTGGGACTTGGTTAAGTAGGGATACCATCTAGAGCAGGGTAGGGACAGCCTAACCTGTGTGTTTTCCTCCAATTTAAATGAAGGAGAGATATGCGTCAATGCTGATAGCTTTATTATTCTTAGAACTTGTGTTAGTAATTTCCGTTGCTCGTCTGAGGGCTTTCAGAGAGCACATGTATGTAATTGGACCTGTGTATCTCGTGAATCTCATTCTGAGATGCCTGTATTTGCAGCTTATCATATCTTTACAATAAACTTTTGAAAGCTAGAAGTTGTTTGTGATCTTTTGGAGCGGGGTCCTTTATTGGGTGAACTAACTTGATAGGAGAGGCACTTTCTTCCTTCAATGACAGGCAACAAAGGTTCAGTCGACCAGATCGGGGTTTGGATCAATAGTGATAAGGTATCGATCAAAATCTCGCCCTTCCACATTCTTTTGACTTCTGGGAACTGTAGTCTTTTAACTCTAACGTAAATCAAAGACTCGAATTTGTATCGGGGCCAGCTGCACTCCTAAGTATGGGGAGGAACCAAGGAGGTACAAATTGGGGTGTGACTCTAATCCCGACCTCAAGGCATCTGAAGAAGACAGAGAAGTCGAAATGCATTATGCCGAAATTTCAACTATTAAAGCGGTCTTCCATCTTATCCCCGCTGTGTCCCTTTGGTCTCTCTAATTGAAGATACCGTTTGCTGTTTTTTTTTATATATATATATATATAAATATATATATATATATATATATATATATATATATATATATATATATATATATGCTTTCAAAGTTCCAATTTCAAAGTGCTCTCAGTCCGCAAAATAACACCAGACACTGCTGCTGCTCCAAGGGTGTTTATTTAGACCGACTTGAAGGTAAAATACTCGTAGCCTTTTATTCATTATTAGCTAGCATTATTAGTTAGCTAAATAAACACCCTTGGAGCAGCAGCAGCAGTGTCTGGTGTTATTTTGCGGACTGAGAGCACTTTGAAATTGGAACTTTGAAAGCAAGAATTTACCGGTTGGCTCGACCGGCGTGGGTGCCACTTCCCGCGGGGCCGCAGTCGGCGTTTTCGAGCGGAATTGGAAATATATATATATATATATATATATATATATATATATATATATATATTCACTGAAAAAACCATAGGTTTCACACCAGTTATAATTAGGAATTAGCATTTAAAAAACCTATTAAATTCACTGAAAAAACCATAGGTTTCACACCAGTTATAGTTAGCTGGAAATTTTACTGACATAAAACCATTGAAATTCCCACGTTATAGTTAGTTGGACTCACTATAACTTGCGCGTGCAATGCACTGCTGATGACGTCACATATAACATCACTCATGACATGGTCAGTGACATCACTCATGACATCACTCATGACACCATCCAGTGAATGTGTGTCTTTCCGAAAAATAAATATGTGTTATATATGTATATGTAAAAGTTGATGGAAGAATAAATGTTTAAATAAGTGTTTACATGGATGTTTTAAAAAAAATTGATTGGTTAACTGGCTTAATAAGTGTATCAAAGGCAATACATATATTAGTGAGTAATGTTTAAATATTTAAATATAAGGATTAGGATTAGTGTTTCACTTTGTGTATAAGTGGTTGCATGGGTTGGTGAGTAGCTACATGTGTATGTATATGGGTTATTAGATGTTTGTTTTAATATCAGTATGAGTGTCTATATGGTTTGGTGGGGGTATTACTTAGCACATAGATGCATGAATGACTGACTCTCTGTTTGTATATGTCTTGAAGACAGCATATGTGCAGGACTGTACTGTATGGGTGGATGAGTGTGTATATGTGTATGTTAGTGAGTGAATGACTGTCTCACTAGTGTCTTTATCAGTAACTACATATGTTTTAATCTAGTATATGTGAATATTGATGTATATAAGTGAGTATATGTGAGAGTAAGAAATTGTAAGAGTTCCTGTTTAAATAAGTATGTGTTTCTATAAGTGATTGTTTAAGAGAATGAATATGTGTAAATTTCCTTAGAAGTAAGGTGGTAGTGTGTGTATAGCTCTATATGCAAATAAATGGATGTTCAATAGTTTATTTGCATGTGTGAGTAACTTTTGGATGACTGTCGGTGTGTAACAGGATGTATAGGTGTATCACTACATATGATGAGTGAGTATATGTATGAGTGACTATATAGAACTGTTTGTGAATGAGTGGATGTGTATATAGATGGTGGAATTACTGAATTGGTTGTTGTAACTGATATGGGTTCTCCATTTTTTTGAAAATGTTAGTTTCTATTTTTGAATATGTGTTTCAAGGGTTACATTACAGTGAAAGGAGGTCTGTCACTCTGTCACAAGGATGGTGTCATCAGTGATGTCATGAGTGATGTCACTGACCATGTCATGAGTGATGTAATATGTGACGTCATCAGCAGTGCATTGCACGCGCAAGTTATAGTGAGTCCAACTAACTATAACGTGGGAATTTCAATGGTTTTATGCCAGTAAAATTTCCAGCTAACTATAACTGGTGTGAAACCTATGGTTTTCTCAGTGAATTTAATAGGTTTTTTAAATGCTAATTCCTAACTATAACTGGTGTGAAACCTATGTTTTTTTCAGTGAATTTCAAAGGTTTTTTATTAGCAAATCTCTATAGGTATGAAAAGTAATATTTTTTATAACAAATTTTATATTGTATAATTATGTAATAGTATTTTTTTTATGTTTATTTTTTATTTTTTTGCCCCGGAGCGCTCCCGGGGCGCGTACCGATGCGCTCACCGGTAAGCCCCGGGGCGCGTACCGGTGAGCGTCCTGTTAGCGCTATTCCCGCGAACGAAAACAACATCGTGACGTATCGCGTAGCCGCGTGATGCGTCATATGACGCACTGCGTAAGCGCACCCGAGCGCATACGATCGCGCAACGTAAGCGCCGCCGGGCACGCCCCGGGGCGCGTAGCGTAAGCGCGTCGGGTCATGTGACCTGAAAATAACACTTTTCTTTGGTGCAGAACAGTTTTGGTTTCCAAATGATGAAAGTCCGGGTCATGTGACCTGAAAATAACACTTTTCATTGGTCCAGGACAGTTTTTTTTTCCAAATGATGAAAGCCCCCACCTTTTTTCCTTATTCTGACTCCCAGCTCCTACGCTAAATTCGGTGTGTTCTCGGCGCTTTTTTGAGCCTTTCCGAATGGCGGCGATGTTTTCTGGCGGAGACTGAAAAGTGAAGTACAGCGTGGTTTTTCCAAGGCTGAGCTGACCCCCCTCCTGGCTTGGGCTCCGAACCCCGCGGACTGGCGGACTCGCAGACCTGTTCTCTTCCGACAGACAGACCATTTCTCTGCTTTTCTGCTTCAGTTGTATTTCTTCGCAGCAGTGACAGCAGCTGTGGGTGAGTCCCTTCTACTGGTGGTGAGCTCGGGGGATTGGCAGTGGAACTGTCTCGAGCTCGAAGTGCAATGGTTGAAGTGCTGTGGGATAAGATTCGAGTTGGCGAAGTATAGCCAAGCTATCCCCTCCAACCCGAGCCCCTGGGGCTCCCTGGGATTCGCGGACCTCTGGCCCTTCGCACCCTTTGCACCTGCTCCTTGCCCAGTTCCCGGTTGGATGAACTCCGGTAATAATCTTTACCTCTCTGAGTTTCCTGCGCCTGAGTCCTTGTCCGGTCTGTGTATTTAGCACTGTAAATGTAATCAAAACAAGGCTTGCGCGGTAAAGAAAAGCGGCAGAGAAAACCTGCAAGTTTTTTAGAAAACATTGACGCTCATCTGTTGTAAGATTGTCAGGCACTTCAAACTGCGAGCTGTGAACCAGAGCCCAAGCAAAGGCACCCCCCCCCTCCCCTCTGGGGTTCGGACTGCAACATCCAATGTGCTTCACTTTCACATGGCTCCTGAAAGTACTCTGAACGTTAGGAAAGTGGAATTGTGAACAGGAGCTTGCATTAACTAAAAAAAATCTTTTTGAAAATAAGGATAAGGATAAACAAATAGAGAGACACCTACCATCTTGCTGTGTTGGGCTGGGCAGCAGTTCTTGGACCCTCCTGTGGATTCCTGCTAACAGCGCTGCAGCTTGCCGCACCCGCTTCGCGGGTGCCGCTTCGCGCTCAGGGCTGTGGGCTCAGGCGGCAGGACTGTGCTGCGGATTGTGTGGGAGACTCGGAGTGTGGCAGTTGGCTCAGCGGTGGTGCGCGGCAGAGACTCCGTCTCCCAGGAGTCCCTGCACGCCCAGGAAGATCATGGACGCGCCCCCTGATAGCCACGCCCCCAGCCTGCAACGCCCCTTATTTCAACAGGCCGCCTACCGTCTCGCGGGACGCCGAGCGAAGCCCGGGCAAAGGGCGGGCCGTCTGTGGCCGTCCGGGGCAGGAGGAGGCAGGGCTGGGCCACCCCCCTTACACCCACTGCAACGGGTCCAAATTCTTGGAGCTTCTCTGTGGGCCCTGATTCCAGTATGTCAACTCGCTCTGGTAAGGCCTTGAGGGGCGGCGGAGAAAGTGCCCCAGGGGGTGCAATGTTTGGCTCCATGGACAAATTCCTCACCAGGGTGGCGGCTGTTATCGACAAGGAGATCGCCATATCGGAACGGCACCTCTCACTAGACTTCCCCCCTTCCAAATGTTCCTCTTCGGCACATGCGACGTCCACATTGATCTCCATCTCCCCTGCACCCTTGCTTGGGGACCTACCCGGGGAGTGGCATATTGCTTCATTAGAGGTTGGAACAGACGGGGTAGAAAGTCTGTTATTAGCTCCTCACCCAGCCAGTCCTTGTATTGTGGTTGTAGAATCCTGTCCCGACCCTCCCACAGTCAGCTCCCCTGGCATTCTGTCCCAATCCAGCCCCATTGTTCCAGCATCTGATCCACAACTACTGTCCCAGACTCGATCTACCCGGGTGCCAAGGAAAAGGAAAAGGGCGACTAGCATTCGGAAGGGTTGTCACTCCATGCTCAATAAGCACCCCAGGTATCAGCCCCAAAGGGGCCCCACACTTCTAGGTGCCGGAGGACCTGTACTACCTGGGAATCCCAACGCCCCTCAAATTGTAGCTGATACAGTGCTATCCCCCCCGCTGGTCCCAGCAGCACTTGACCTAGCTAACGAGGGGTTCTCCCTGGAGCCTATCGAGAAACTGGTCAAGTCTCTTCTGGTACCACTCATCGATCAAGTTAAAAGTCTGGGGGACAGGCTTGACCGATTTGAACAGGTCACCAGGGACAATTTCTTTTCCCTGAAAACCCTGCTTAAACTGCAGCCGAAGCCTAGCGAGGATAAGATGGTTAGGAACGCTGGAAAAGAGGCTTTAGTGAGCCATCCTCCAGGAGAGCAGTCGACATTGCCGCCCAAGTCACCAGCCCCTGGGAATGCTTCTTCGGTCGCCTCCCAGGCAGGTGCGAGGCAGGCAAGGCCGAATGTCTCCACTCATGCTGCCCAAGTGCATGCCATTCCCCCCCCAGCTGCAGCAACTCCTGTGCCCAATCCAGGCCAAAAGAAACATCAGAAGGGAGGGACGGGACCTAATTCACAATCCGGGGCCGCTCCACACGCCAAAATTGGCGGTACAGCGACAACTCTTAAGGCTAAACCCACCACCCTTCCGCCTAAAAACCCCTCTCCAGTGGCTATTCCGCAGAAACCAACACGTAAGTGTCCCCCAGTTAACCTCCCCCCTGAGTGCCACCCGTTTGTTGTTGTCCTCATTAAAGTCCACACTATCAAGGATACCCAGCAGGAAAATCATCAGGCGCTAAAGAATAAGGTCTTCCACTGGCTGAAAATCAACAGGCCCCTTCCTCCGGGAGTGGACGGCCTAATTCTTGGCGTACGCAGGGTGGGTTGGATTGGACACGGGAAAAAATCTTTTGAAGGGGACTGTGTGGTGGTTAATTTCCAAGACGCAAGAGTTGCCCACTCGATATGCTCTCAAGGACGATCCGTGGCTGGAACGGGTGTTGACGCAGTCGACTTAACATTCTTCTACCCACGGACTGTCCCGACCACTCTTTCCACCCATTCTGGACAACTCCCCCATAATAGCACTATTCAGGGCCAATTCTTCTTTGGTAATACTGTAACGCAGGCGTGCACACGCCCCCTCCCACCGTTTTGGGGCGCGGGGGGTTGTTGACTTCGTGACGCTGCCCACGAGTTTTTTGCGAATAGGAGGGCCGGAGTCGCTCCCCATGTTTCTGCTAAAATTCATAGCCCCTTGTCAGTATTAGGAGACCAGGTTGATGACGAAACTTTAGGGGAATCTGGGGAGGTGAGGGTGCCATCCGACCTCTTAGTCGGGTTATCACTCGAGGGTGCCATAGGATCACCAGCTCCTGTCGAGACCTGCGGCATTGCGGCTGTGACGGACCCACTTATTAGGGTCCTCAGTTGGAACGTAGCAGGCCTTGAGAGAAAGTTGGCACTGCCCAACTGGGACTCGCTTGTGGAGCAACACTCCATATGCCTGTTCCAGGAAACATGGAGCAAGGAGCCTCTACACAAGGCAGGATATTCTACCCACTACTCACCAGCTGTCCTCTCGGCATCTGGTAGGGGGCGCCCCTCTGGCGGGCTCCTCATCTGGGTGGCCTCTGAACTTAATTGCAGGGTGGTGGTGCGGGACACCAAATGCCCGGACTTGCTTAATATTTCCCTGAAAAACCCTCAGGGTCGAGTCATTTTAAATATTTTCAATATCTATGCCCGAGGTACAAAGGGGGGCAGAGAATCCCCAGTTATAGCTTGCATGGAAGCCCTGCTGCGTTCGTCCCCTTATAAGCATTGCACTCTGGTGGCAGGCGATTTTAACTGTACGTTTGAGCCCCTAGGCCTCGAAATTTCGGAAGACCAAGAGGCATATGACAATAGGTGGGGGATACCGCCCTTAGAACTCAGCCCCATTAAAAAGTGGACAGAGGTGGCCCTCCAGTTAAACTCCATAACCATGGAGTTTGGACTAAGGGCCGCTAATGGCAGGACAGGATCAGATAAAGCAGGAGCCCATACATACAACAGGCCTGGACACTCGTCTAGAATTGATTACTTTCTTCTTGACGTTAACCTGTGGAGCATGGTTAAAGACATGGTGATTTCACCCTCCGTAGAGAGTGATCACAATCTCCTCTCACTCACTTTGTCTGATAGATGGCTACCTGGCACTGAGAGTAGAACTCTCTGTAATTCCATCCTGGACTCGACAGCAGTTTCCAATTGCGGTCGACGACTCAAATGGGCAAAACTGTCCCTCTCAGAGGAGAAGACTAATGCCATAAGGCAACTTCTCACCACAGCTTTAGACAACCCTGTGCCTTGCGAGGCCGGATGTTTGTCGAATGTGACTACTAGGTTCTGTGCCCTAACGCAGGCTATCAGTGACCTCTTTATAGTCCCGGTTAATACCAATAGGAGGAATCCCCGTTTAAGGGCTAGACAGGGCTGGTTTAACGATAAGTGTAGGGAGGCGAAGTCGCTTCTTATCGAAGCAGTTAAATCCAAAAAGCCCATCAGGACCAGGGTGGCCAGAAGTCACTATTCCCTTTGCCAAAAAAATGCAAAGAAGGAGTGGGAGGACAATTACTGGCAGGACCTTTTGGCAGCCAGTAAAAGGAGAGACGCCAAAGGCTTCTGGGACTTGGTGGGAAATAGGAGTCGTCCTGATGATACACTCAGGACCTGTAGCATTAATCCCCAGACCTGGCCCACCCATTTTCAAGCACTCTATTCAGCCATCGAAGGCCAGCTCAATGATCCCTTCATTCTCCCGCCATACACCCTAGACAGAGACCTGGCCTTGTTCTCTGTACGGGATGTTACTAACCAGATTAAAACCCTGGTGCCACTAAAAGCTGCTGGCCCGGACGGCCTCCCAGGAGATATCCTTCGAACCTATGCAGATGAATGGGGGGTACTGATTTCGGACCTTCTCAATGCAATTATTATGGGAGGTGCTGTCCCAGACTCCTGGAAAGGGGCCGTGGTAGTACCAATTTTTAAAAAGGGGTGCAGGGACCTTCCTGGGAACTATAGGCCCATAAGCCTAATAGACTCGAGTCAGAAACTGGCGGGGAAAGCTATCTTGGGGAGAATTTTAGAATGGGTGGATGACAACCACATCTTGTCCGATATGCAAGCCGGTTTTCGGTCAGGTACCGGAACTATAGAACAAGTGTTTAGGCTTATGGTATTGTATTGGAAGGTGGTGGAGCTAGGCAAAGGCAGTCTTTACCTGGCCTTTATAGACCTAAAGACTGCCTTTGACCTGGTTCCGAGGGAGGAACTCTGGAGGGTGTTGCACGGCTTAGGGATGCCCCCGTACATACTTAACCTGCTTATCAAATTGCATAATGCCACCTTTGCCCAGGTTAGATGGGGCCTACACGGGGAAATGACCGATAAGATCAGGGTCGAGAGGGGAGTGCGGCAGGGCTGTGTGTTGGCTCCCACCCTATTTTCCCTTTATATTAATGGGGTGGTAGAGCACCTGCTAGGCGAACCAGCAGACGCTCCCACTCTGGGAGGCGTAAAAATTCCAACACTACTGTTCGCGGACGACACCCTCCTCATCTCAAAGACGCCCCAAGGCCTTCAGAAACTCTTGGATCGCTTCCAGCACTTTTGCACCACCCGAGGCCTTGTCATTAACGTGGACAAGACTAAGTATTTAGTCATGCACCCCCCCCGCAAACTGGGCCGTCCCCCTGTCCTGAACTCAACCCCCCTTGAAAGAGTGGCTGAATTTGACTACCTGGGAATCCGTCTAAGTGATTCAATGAACTGGACCGCACACATCAACAAAATGATAATTGGCCACAAAAGGGTTGGAGGGGCCCTACTCAAGGAGTACAGCAGTTCTACCAAACACTGCGTTGCCCCACTGATCGACATCTATAAAGCACGAGCTGTCTCCGCGTCACTCTACGGAGCTGAACTGTGGGGTCAAGGCAAACTGGACTCCCTGAGCAAGGCCGAGAACAAATTTATCAAAGATGTGGAAAAGTAAATTTTGCCATGTTCTGTGTCCCTACGTGTCATCCATCATATGTTATGTGTGCATGATTGATATGCATATGCATTCACCATGTTCGATTAAAGACGCAATTATAGTTGTGTCCATCTCTAGTATGCCAGTTTCCAGTTCTCGTGAATACTACGAATATCAGGCCTATTTAAAGTTACGTTGCCACGTTTCTCAGTGTGCACGTTATTTCATTGTAAAGTCCCCGTTTCTAGGCCTCAAAAGGGCCCGGACACCAGATTCAGCTCCTGTCTCCTGAGCTTCGCTGAGGAGCGATACAGCCCCCACCTGTATCCCTGACCCTTCACTTACTTCCTGCCTCACAGTGCCCGGTCCAGCCTGGTTCTGCCTCTGAGTCTGCCAAGAGTATGTTATGATTCTAGTTATCAGTCCAGCCCTCCTTCTCTGCATTCCTAAGCTACTGAACCGCATCAATAGTTTCCGTCATTGTCTAGTCTTTACGTCTCCATGTAAGAGAAATACTGTATTAATGGTCATTTAATATTCTTCATCACGCACTACATGTAGAATAATGCATGCTCCAGTCTTAGAGTCTGTTAGCCTTTACCCCGATAGCTTTTGGATTCTATCAACATGTTCTCTAAACATCAGATACTAGATACTGTTTAGGTACATGTCGCCCTGACTCTCCAGACTTCAGTCTCTGCTCCTAGCACAGAGTTCGTAGCCCCCAGCTTCTCCTAGTAATACGTCATTGCCAGCTTGCGCGCACCATCAGGTTAGAGGTCCCGGCTCCTTAGGTAGCCCCTCCATGTTTCCGCCCCATTCATGACATATTCTGTTACGTTTGCATCACATGTCTATGTAAACGCCCTGTTACACCCACTTTTCACCCTTATCTTTCGCGACTGCTACGTGTCACACCCTTTGCTCCACCCACCGCTCCGCCTATCATATGTACTGTAATGCAACTGTCTTACTATATATGCCTGTGTATTGTTATTAAATGTTACGCCAGTCCTTTCCCCAGAGCGCGCTCATCCCAGATCCAGCCCCGGCAGCTGCCGGGCCCTGCCATCCTATTCCTATGCAGGTTGTCCTGTTCCTGTCCTTTATGCTGTAATAAACCTGCAAAACTCCTACTACCTCGAATCTTGACTCTTATTTATTGAGCTATCTGTTATTCATTTATCCATTCAAAAATAGAGGTATTATTTATTTATTTACCACATAATGGCGCCCGAATAGTGACTTGCCCTTTCCCCACGCGTCGGTGAAGCCACGCCGGCCCCCTGACCCTCTGCAGTCGTGACGGAACTCTTCTGCGCACCAGCAGATATTTCTGCTTTAAGTATCCCTCAGGCCCACGGAGGAGACGGAGGAGGCGGTCCAGCATCCAGACGAGACGGTGGAGGAACGCGGCGAGTCCCGACCAGAGCCCAAGCCGAGAGTCCAAGGTCCGAGGTATCCGGAGGCCCACCCGTAACAGAAGTCCGAAGTTCGTCCGTCCGGCGTCGAAGCAGTCCAGTCCAGTCCGAGGCTTTCCGTTCTTGCTGCCCGGTGAGTACCGTTGCTAGTATCTAGACAGGGTCAATCTAAATTGTCTCTGGTCCGATGGGTCTGGGTACGCAGATCTGAAACGAAGTGTTCACCTAGGTGGATACGGGTCTTGATGCGTCCCTTTATGGGACCGGTATGTTCCGTGCTGTTTCAGCAGCGCATCCAGTAATTCTAGTCTGTTCCGTTCTCGAGAAATTCATGTGTTTCTGTTCTCAGTGTTCCAGATAGTATTCTGTCCGAACTGTTGCTTCATAATGTTATTCAATGTATTTTCAATGTCGTGGTATGCCTGAATTGTTTTCTCAATTGTTATTGTTCCTCGTGTATTGTATTGTGTTCAGATTCAAGTTTGCAATGTCCCTCTTTTCGAGATTACGTCAGTTAAAAACTAGAAAGGGTCTGCTAGAAGAAGCAGTTCCTGTCCCGCCTAGGGACAGTCCAGGTCATTTTATGTATCAGAAACATGGCATAAGCGCCATATTGTATCTAGATTTATGGGTAGAGTATACCAAGGAGTTAGAAGAAAAGTATAGATGGCCCGTATCAGGTACGTGGGATGCCGAGTGCATCATGAGAGTAGAAGAAGCATTATGGAAAAAGAAGGCCAGACAGTCACAGAAAGACGCCATCGAGTTATGGCGCAAAGAATCTCATAAAAGAACCGAAAAAGAAATCAGAAAGTCAGAATTAAGTAGAGAATCCTTAGAACGAGCCCAAGAAAGGGAATTAATCGAGATTGGTGAACGAGTCAAAACCGAACAGTCAGACAGACAGAGGCATGCCCTTATTAAGGGTATGTATCCTCTTCTTGCCGAGGGCTTGCCAAAAGCAACCCCGGAAGCACCATGTAATTTTCCGCTACCATTAGTTCCGCTCAAGCTACGTCACAAACCGACCGCAGCTGATATTTTCATTTCGTCCTATTTGGACGACACAGTCCCGGAATATGCAAATCCCGCTCCGCCAGTCCCTGTAAATCAGGCACTTCCTGCTCCTCCAGACACCGGGGCACCCCTTGCAGTACCTGCTACGGTCCCCCAGGTTCAGCCCGCCATACAAGTTCAGCCCGCATTTCAATTTCCCGCCGCGCTAGTACGAAGAGCATCAGTCGATGATTCCAGTTTAGGGGCCGCAGGAGGAGGTCCTCCTGGTACCCCGCCACCGCACCAACGTAAAACGTTGGCCGAGTTACATGAATGTGCGTCACAGCGTACGCCCAAATATCAGTCCGCTGCAGATATCCGACGAGTCCTTACTGAATGTCGCTATGATCCAGTCACAGGTGATGATAGTATGATTTTATATTCCATACGTGTAAGACGGGTGCTCGGGTTTTTAGACACCCTACCAGATATGAAAGAAGATCTAGACAGAATATATCGTTTCATCCGTACAGGGAATGATCCAGAAAGTATTAGTGACGTTATGTGCCAAAGAAAAGTTGAAGTCCAGCTCATGCTATTAAAGTTTCTGATTAATTGTCTAATAAGAGAACAAGATTATCCGACCAAAGATCAAGCCGAAATGAGAACCCTGACAAGATGGAGTGATAATATAGCTGACGGTAAGCATAGAACTATCGGTAGTATAGAGAGTATGTATAAGAAAATTCGTAAGGAAATAATAAGGTTACATGATCAACGTAAGGCAGCACAAGTAAGCGAGAAAGAAAATGACTCTGCGGAAGAAGTAGAGGACGAGAATCCCGCCAGAATAGCGTATGTAGGAAAATCTAGATTTCCAGACCGCCATTTACGCCTAGAACACAAGTCAGTTTTACATCATCCAGCACCAGAACAAGGTTCTCTGGAACAAGTATTTCAAGCTACCGACCACATTCTGAAATCACGAATCGGTTATAACGAGTTAAGTACTATGCATGAACAAGAACTAGTCCGATCAGCAGTCCGATGGATTACTGATTCTACCACTTTTCCAGACGAAATAGTGGCACAAATGTTTCTGAAATTGCCCCCAGCCGAGCAACGACTGGCGGGTATGTATATGATCCAGCACCTCATTACATTGTATGAGGGTCAACATTCTGATCCAGGTCCGTTACACGATGTCCTGAACGAGTTACTCCAGTATAAATGGAAAGGTTTAGGTACTGATTTAATTAGTGTCATTCTAGAACAGCGCCACAAATATAGTATGTTTTTGAACCCGCATTTTGTTCATGTCTCACCCCCAGAAAGTAAACCCTTTTACATAGACAGACAGAATCCGTTACGAGAAGTGCATCCAGTTAAGACAGAGGGTGGTGAAATGCAACGAGTGTTTGTTTACACCCCTATTACAAAGATGGAACTCTTAGAGATGAAAAAATTAATTCCCTGTCATGATAAAGATCCAGCAGGGTTCCACCGAGAATTAAAAGACATGCTCCGTATGGGAGAATACACATATCCAGATATTATTAAAATGCTAAAGGTTCTGTTGCCCGCAGGGGTATATGAGAAACTCAAGGAAAAAGAATGGGAGGTGGGAGAGAAAAAGATCGATTGGGCAGTTCTAGAAGCTGAAGATAAGGCACGAGTACCAGGTACCGGTCTTGGAGATAAATGTAAAGAATTACCTGAACTGTTAATACAAGTTTTGCCCAGACTATTAGCAACTAAAAAGGAAGACTGGGATGCAATCTCAGCCTGTAAACAGAAACAAGATGAAGATATTAGTGATTTTTATTCTAGATTCGAGAAATGTTTTATTATAAACAGTGGCCTCAAGACGAGTAGCGAGTCATACCCTCACCTTTTTGTTACTAAATTAGTCGAGAATTCAAGTCCACTAATTAAAAACCGAGTTTTGAAAGTCGAAAGTACCTGGCAAGCTAATACCCCGTCCCAGATGTTACAGATGCTTCAATATCACCAGAATAGAATCAGAGAAGAGCAAGAACACGAGAGAAAGCGTATGAAAGACACGAAAATGAAAGTACTAGTTGCACAATCTGTCCCACAAGACGGTCAGAAGAGGGGTCCAAATCAAGCCAGTCATCCTACAGCTCCCGTTAAAGGGAACTGCAATTATTGTAAACAGCCAGGTCATTTTATAAACGAGTGTGCAGTTCTGAAACACAACATAGCTACCGGTAAGACTAAAGAAAGACCACGTCCGCCTAGACAAGAACAAGTTTCACAGACTTCTCAGCCACAGAATGCACAACAGACAGTTACTGTACCGCAGCCCATCGCTGCAACACAGCATGTTACACAGCAGATGTACCAGTATGGACAGTCCGAGTATCCAGAGTATCAGCCATATTCATGAAACAGCCTAGAGAGGGAGGTAGGCTTGCCTCTCATCGAGATACCTGTAGATCAAGAAGGTCCCTATGTTCATAGTCAAGTACTAGGGAAAGACAGAAAGTTTCTGATTGATACAGGGGCAAGTAGGACCACTATAAGTCACGCCGAAGTTCCAGGGGCTCCGCTCTCAGGCTCTAGAAATGTTTCCCTTGGATTTTCGGGAAAGCCTATTGTAAATGAAATATCAAAGCCAGTTACTCTAGAAGTAGGTCCATTGTCCCGCACTACTGATCTGTTACTTACTAAGTCATGTCCAGAAAATCTATTAGGCATTAAAACACTGAAAGAATTAGGTGCAGTTATATGCTGTTCCCCAGAGGGAATACGATTGTTCCTACGTGACTTCAAGGGTCACTATGTATTACGAGATTTTGATCCGAGATTGTCCAATGTCCCACAGCATCTATGGGCACAAGGTCCAACTGATGTTGGTTATATGCAAATCACACCCCATCGTGTGACTCTCAAACCAGGTGTAGTCCTGCCACGAATCAGACAGTACAGATTGCCACCTGAGGCTGTAGCAGCCTTATCCAAAATTATTGACGAGCTCATCGCTCAAGGAGTAGTTGTAGAAACCGACTCCAATGTATGTAATTCTCCGATCATTCCAGTCATGAAACGTACTGATCCAAATGCACCTCCAGTATATCGTTTAGTGATTGACCTTCGAGAACTCAATAAATGTATTATTCCCCAGTACCCAGTTGTCCCAGATATCTCTTCCCTATTGACAGCCATTGATTCCGAAGCCACATTTTTTACTGTCATAGACCTCAAGAACGCGTTTTTTAGTGTCCCCATTCATCCGGACAGCCAGTTTCTTTTCGGATTTTGTTTAAATGGAAGGAGCTATATGTTCACACGCGCTCCTCAAGGTTTCACAGAAAGTCCTAGCAGACAATGGATTCCTCAGTATGCATTTCTAGCCAAGCCACTGATACAGTTAACGACACAGGAGGCAGCCGTATCGACTGTCCTCCCTTGGACATCTGAACATACACTTAGTTTTAATGAATTAAAGAAAGCCCTATGCCAAGCTCCAGTTCTAGCTACACCGAACTACAGTAAGCCTTTTACACTTTTCGTCACTGAACGTGAAGGTACAGCATTATCTGTCCTCACACAAGATCAAGCAGGACAATACAAGCCTTGTGCTTATTTTTCGAGCACATTAGATCCTGTAGCCCAGGCTCTGCCTGCGTGCCTCAAGTCAGTTGCAGCCACAGCACTAGCTATCAGACAAAGTGATTCCATAGTCTTAGGACACTCCCTGACAGTACAAGTTCCACACTCCGTGGAAGTTCTTTTAAACCGAACACAAACTCAGCACTTGACAATTGCACGTTTAACAGGTTATGAATTGACACTGTTTCAGCCACACATAGAAATCAGACGCTGCAACGTCCTAAATCCTGCCACACTGTTACCGTCAGTTAATCCAAATCCTGCCACACACGACTGTGTGGAAGTAGTTAACATCATGACAAAGCCAAGACAAGATCTGACAGATATTCCATTACCAGATCCCGACCTGACACTTTATGTGGATGGTTCATGTATGAAAACAAGTACAGGAGAACTAGTAGCCGCGTATGCAGTAACTACTGACACTGAAGTTATTGAAACACACCGTATTGACACCCTGTCTGCTCAAGCAGCAGAGCTAGTTGCTCTGACTCAAGCCTGCATACATGCCAAGAACCTGAAAGTTAATGTTTACACAGATTCACGTTACGCATTTGGAGTCGTACACGACTTCGGAGTGCTCTGGCAGGAGAGAGGTTTCATGACTTCTCATGGAACCAAGATTCAGCATGGTCTCCTTATTCAGGCTCTGTTAGATGCCATACATTTACCGACATCCATTGCTATCATGAAGTGCAAAGCACATACGAAAGTTACTGACATTATTTCCCAGGGTAATGATCTAGCAGATCGCACAGCCAAGCTTACAGCACAGGCTCCAGACATTTCAGTTAAGCCAACACAGACACTTACTCCAGATCCGACTACCTGTATGACAGTTAAGGACCCTACACAAGATGTCATAGACATACAGTTACATGCTACTCCTGAAGAAATCAAGAAATGGTCCGAACAAGGAGGGGTCCAGACAGATCAAGGATGGTTGACGAAGGGTAGAGCCACATGGTTTCTCCCCGACTCTATGGTTCAAGTCATTATCAATACCGCACATAGTCCAGCACATTTAGGAGAAAAAGCTATGTTAGACAGTATCCAGAACATTTGGTTCAACAAGCATTTACGAGCTGCAGCCAAGCAGAAAGTCCGTACCTGTATGATATGTTGCCAGTTTAATCCAGGTAAAAGTGTTCCGGTGGAACAAGGTGGATTCCAGCCCCCTGACCACCCTTTTGAAGTCCTCCAGATGGATTACATTCAGATGGAGCGATGTCGAAGTTTCAAGTATGTCCTTGTAGTTGTATGCGCTTTGTCCAGGTGGACAGAAGCATATCCAGTCCCAGATTACACAGCCGCGACCACTGCCAAGCAGTTGGTTCGTGAGTTCTTCCCCCGTTATGGACTCCCTAGAGTCGTATATTCTGATAACGGCCAGCCATTCTCATCCGAGCTAATGAAACATGTTTCCCTGTTGTTAGGGTACCAGTGGAAGTTCCATTGTGTACGCCATCCTGAAGCAGCCGGTCTCGTAGAGAGACATAATCAGACCCTGAAAATTCGCATTGCCAAAGTATGTCAAGAGAAAGGTGTGGACTGGCTAATAGCTCTGCCAGTTGCCCTGTTCTATATGCGCATGGTCGCACATTCCAGATCAGGTCTGTCCCCGTATGAGGTCGTTTTCGGCCGCCCCCCTAACATGTGGGGTACTCCTAGACCCCGAAGTATTACCGATGTTTCAAGTAATATGCTGACAGATTACCTAGCTTCCTTGATGTCTGCCCTCAACTCTTGTCGTTCACAGGTTGCCGCCGCATTTCCAGACAATACCGAGGTGGCACCGCATGAAATCGTTCCCGGATCCATGGTCTTAGTGCGAAATTTTGATCGTTCAAGTCCGCTGGAGCCTCGCTGGAAGGAGCCCCGACAGGTCCTCCTGGCCACCCGTACAGCCGTGAAGTTGGAGGGACGCAAAGGCTGGGTGCATCTTTCGCATATCAAAA
Source organism: Lissotriton helveticus (assembly GCF_964261635.1). Lineage (NCBI taxonomy): Eukaryota > Metazoa > Chordata > Amphibia > Caudata > Salamandridae > Lissotriton > Lissotriton helveticus. The sequence goes on along the minus strand of NC_136063.1, from coordinate 407,094,318 downwards.
AGTTTTATGGATTGAAGCCCGTTTCAAAGAACATTTCAGATCATTTAAAGGACTGCCAAAGTACTATTCTTAAGGACTGTCCCGCAAAAGACAATGATACTGTACCCTCCCTGTTAGAGACAACTCCGCAACAGGAGTATAAGAAAAAGTTAAGGTCTAGTAAAATAAGTCAGCCAGTTTGATTGTCTAAGTCCTCCCCTAGGTTAAACGGTTAGACCGGTTTCTGACATGTATAAAATAGACCCCCATAGTGAGAGAGTTAGTCAAAACTCAATCCGATGTATCGTTTTTCTAAGTTTCATATTATTTCTCAGCATTATGATTTCCTGCACCAGTTATGCATTTTATCTGTATTTTCCAGTTTCTCATGTAAATAAGTCTTCTAATGTTACAGTAGAGCACACGTTTAGTGATCTGCCTCCTCATGAACTCTTTTACCGCCTCGCTATGCGTAACAATTCTTTTATCCGCATGTTACATTACTCACACCAGACCAGCAATGCCACTAATTGTTGGGTGTGTGGTCGACTCCCCCCTTTCCAGACACCGAAGGGAGTTCTGCCACTCTTTCCTTATCCATTTTCACATAATGGTTCGTGTGGAGCATGGTCCACGTTAACGTCATCCTCAACAGATATGTCTTTCCTTAACAGTACATGTTTCCCAGACAAGCAAGGTCTTCCCCACAGAACAGGGTTAGATCTAGAGAATGAAGTTTACAATTTAGGTAATTATTCTTCGAATTTCATGGTCCTGAATGTTCAGTCTGATTCTACTCCAGACTTACCTGCTATATCAGTACTACCAGTCAAAGGCGAATTATGTGTCCGAAATAATGGTTCCGTACATGTAGGACATAGCGATTGTACTACTATTGTCAAGTATAGTGACAGTGGGAAATCTATTTTCAAAGCTACACGTCATTCTTATTTTATTTGTGGCCAAACCGCATATGTTCGTCTGCCCCTCGATTGGGAGGGAACCTGTTACATTGCCTTCCTACTGCCACCTGTTTTCCTAGCCCCACCTGATTATCATAGAAACACACATCTAGTACACATTAGACATAGAAGGGAGATTGAGTCCCCAATTGTCGATTATACTGAAACTGCTCTAGAACAGTATACAGATTTCAATAGAGGTTTCTTCTTTTTTATAGGACCTATCCAGAATAGTAAGCTAATCCGTAGGTTAACCAGAACCCTTGAAGCAGTAGTTAATGAGACTGCCTCTGCCCTAGGTAATTTGACTGAAGAGCAATCTGCTATGAGATTTGTCGTTTTACAGAATCGTCTCGTCCTTGACGTCATACTGGCCGATAGGGGCGGGGCATGTAGAGTCATCGGATCTAGTTGCTGCATTTTCATTCCAAATAACGCGCCGTCTGTTTATTCAGCTATAACCAGACTCCATAAAATTGCCCATCTGTTACACCAAGACCCAGGCACCTGGACATGGTCCGGTTGGCTCTGGGATATCATATCTGCCTGGGGATGGAAAGTATTGTCCTTTCTAGGTATTGCAGTAGCGATCATATTCAGTTGCTGCCTCTGTATACAATGTGGCCCTGCGATTTGCGGCATTTGTGCTACCTCTTGTATTCCTAGTCCCAAGCCCCGTTCTAAATCCCGTTCCAAGAAAATTCGAGACGAACAATTGATGCTGTATGAAATGATAGATGGTATCATGAATATTGATGTTTCCTGATGGAAACGTAGTGACAAGGAGGGAATGTGGAAAAGTAAATTTTGCCATGTTCTGTGTCCCTACGTGTCATCCATCATATGTTATGTGTGCATGATTGATATGCATATGCATTCACCATGTTCGATTAAAGACGCAATTATAGTTGTGTCCATCTCTAGTATGCCAGTTTCCAGTTCTCGTGAATACTACGAATATCAGGCCTATTTAAAGTTACGTTGCCACGTTTCTCAGTGTGCACGTTATTTCATTGTAAAGTCCCCGTTTCTAGGCCTCAAAAGGGCCCGGACACCAGATTCAGCTCCTGTCTCCTGAGCTTCGCTGAGGAGCGATACAGCCCCCACCTGTATCCCTGACCCTTCACTCACTTCCTGCCTCACAGTGCCCGGTCCAGCCTGGTTCTGCCTCTGAGTCTGCCAAGAGTATGTTATGATTCTAGTTATCAGTCCAGCCCTCCTTCTCTGCATTCCTAAGCTACTGAACCGCATCAATAGTTTCCGTCATTGTCTAGTCTTTACGTCTCCATGTAAGAGAAATACTGTATTAATGGTGATTTAATATTCTTCATCACGCACTACATGTAGAATAATGCATGCTCCAGTCTTAGAGTCTGTTAGCCTTTACCCCGATAGCTTTTGGATTCTATCAACATGTTCTCTAAACATCAGATACTAGATACTGTTTAGGTACATGTCGCCCTGACTCTCCAGACTTCAGTCTCTGCTCCTAGCACAGAGTTCGTAGCCCCCAGCTTCTCCTAGTAATACGTCATTGCCAGCTTGCGCGCACCATCAGGTTAGAGGTCCCGGCTACTTAGGTAGCCCCTCCATGTTTCCGCCCCATTCATGACATATTCTGTTACGTTTGCATCACATGTCTATGTAAACGCCCTGTTACACCCACTTTTCACCCTTATCTTTCGCGACTGCTACGTGTCACACCCTTTGCTCCACCCACCGCTCCGCCTATCATATGTACTGTAATGCAACTGTCTTACTATATATGCCTGTGTATTGTTATTAAATGTTACGCCAGTCCTTTCCCCAGAGCGCGCTCATCCCAGATCCAGCCCCGGCAGCTGCCGGGCCCTGCCATCCTATTCCTATGCAGGTTGTCCTGTTCCTGTCCTTTATGCTGTAATAAACCTGCAAAACTCCTACTACCTCGAATCTTGACTCTTATTTATTGAGCTATCTGTTATTCATTTATCCATTCAAAAATAGAGGTATTATTTATTTATTTACCACAAAGACCTCCTTGCTATCCCGTCGAGCACTCCAACAGTTCCGGTGCTAATGGATGTAGGCTGCAAAGCAATTGGGGATCAGGCACGACTTCGTCCTCTCCTGCTTTGGGCCCGCCTGTGGAGGGTTCCGGATCTAAAACCCTACGCTGACGGGTTAGCAGAGGTGATGCGCTCCACTGGTTGGCGGAAGATCAAATGGCTCAGGGCTACCAACCAACTTTTAAGGGACCTAGGCTTGGAATCCTGCTGGCTTACCTGCTCAGCCCCCCCAAAGGACTCTCTAAAAAAACTGTATTGGGAATGGGTCTCCGCGAAGCGCACCAGTAACCAGCAGCACTGCAAAGCCACTGCAGCCTTTCTGCTCATAAAAGATGTTGCTGCGCTTGAGCCTTACATGGACCTAATCACCATCGCCATGGACCGGTCCTTGTACATTAAATTCCGATTAGGAACTCTACCCCTCGCCGACCTTTCCTCCAGGTGGAACAAGTCAGAGCCTGCATCACGTTACTGTGCCCTATGCCCTGACAAACCAGAGACTGTGCCACATCTTCTATTTGAATGTCCGGATTATGGGCGCCCTAGATCACGATGGCTCAAACCAATTTGCAGAGAATTGGGCACCCGCCAGTACACAGTCGCCCTTCGGATACTTTTAACTAATACAGCCCCCAACATTGTTTGTGCTGTCTCTAAATTTTTTAAATGGGCTTGGTTGATTCGACTTAAAAGACTGGCCGTATCAATTTAATGCTGTTTTAGATAATTTATTCTACTTAACTGTGATCTTATTCTTTTTAAATCTAAATGTACAGTCTCCCTTTCTCGACATGCTGTTTTATCTTTTGTAATGCTTTTATGATATATGCATATCGAAATAAAGCAATCAACCAACCTTATTCTGACTTTGTCCTTTGACTGAGGAAGACCTGTTTGGAGATCTGTCAATAATCTTTTGTACTTTAAAATGGCTACAGTAGCAGCAGCAGCTGCAGCATCTGCACCACCACCACCACCTCCAAGAGGACCACCACAACATCACATTGGTGGTCAAGAAGAAGAAGAGGAGGAGGAGGAGGAGGGGAGAAGGACATTCCTCCCAGAAGACAATACCCCATACAGGCCAAAGGAGCACATTGTATGGGAGTTTTTTTCCATCCCAGAGGGCAAGAAGAAAGTGAATGCGCCAAAGGTGACTTGCCGAATCTGTGGCATGGAACTTTCAAGGGGGAACCCTAATAAGAAATATTCATTTGGCAATTACACCATGATTCGGCATATGCAGCGCAAGCATCCCAACAACTATGCTGCTGCAGAGGTGATAGAACCGGCCAGTAACCCTCCCCAATCTTCACCCAGCACCTCCAAAAGAAAGCAACCCACTCCATCGGGACCAGAGACAAGGGAGATGATGCCAATCATACAACCACGGTTTGGTGAATTCAGGGTCACATGTATTTTTTGTGGTAAGACCATCAGCTATGGTGAGCAGAGCGTAAAGCTCATCGTCCTTGCTGGTGACAACCACAATTGCCCCAAAAAACCCTTATTTTTTCCTGATTTTTTTTTGCTCCACTTGAGCCGTTTACAATTCCCTGTTTTTTGTTTCTCCCCATAAAAAATACAAAACAAATATAAAACTGTTCAGAAAAGCCAAAAAAAGTAAAAAAAAATTCAAAAAAAACAATAAAAAAATATAAAACAACAAAAAGAATAAAAAACAGTTCTTTTTAGAACTACCTCCAATTTATAAAAAAAATGCTACATTTTTTAAAAACTCTGTCATTCTTTTTTCCTTAGGGTACGTGCACCGGGGGGCGCACCAAAAAAAATAAAAAAAAATAATGAAGGAGTGAGCATGAGGGAAGGGGACAGAGAGTGTGATGTTAAGAGAAAGAGAGCTAGAGGGAGCAACACAGAGGGACTGTGTATTACATAGTAAGACAGAGAGAAGGTGTAATAGGCTGTAAGTGAGAAAAGGAAAATGAATAAGGGAGCGAAAGAAGGGAAGAGAGAGGAAGAAAACTAAAGCAGAGGTGGAATGGAATGGAAAGAAAACTTGTAGAGCGCGATGGCTACCCAAGGGCGTCCCAGCGCTATAGAAAACTGGTTAGTTGAGCAAATGGGGTGGGAGTGAGGGGAGCAGAGAAGGGATTAAGTGGGGGGTTTGTTAAAAAGCCAAGTTTTTTAAAGTTTTCGAAAGGTAAGCAGGTTAAATTCTGATCTGATTGCAAGGGGGAGAGAGTTCCAGATCTTAGCCAAGTTGTAGGAGAGCGAGCGGCCTCCGCATCTTGCTCTTCTTATGCGTGGTACAGAGGTGAGGTAGGAGGTCGCAGATCTGAGTGGCCGAGAGGGACGATAGGCTTCTACCAGAAGATGGTTTATGGTGGGGCCTGTTCCCCAGTAAGAGCGGTGTGCAACGCACATGCTCTTGAATTCTATCCTAGCTCGCACGGGGAGCCAGTGGAGGTCCTTTAATCTGGCTTTGACTGATGATCGACGAGGGAGATTCAGCAGGATTCTTGCCGCGCAGTTTTGAACAACTTGTAATTTGGTGAGTGTGGACTGCGGGGCGCCAAGATATAGGGCGTTACCGCAGTCAAGACGCGACAGGATTAGTCCTTCGACCATGATCCGTCTTGAATGAAACGGGAGAAGGGGGAGAATCTTTCGGAGTAATCTCATCAGCCCAAAGCAGGTAGCGGCGAGTTTGGTGGCTTGGTGGTTGAAGGTGAGATTTTGGTCGAGCCAGATGCCTAGACTCTTAATTTGGTCTTTGGGTTGAGGGGGGTTGCCTAAACAGAGGGGCCAGATGGTATCAATGGATTTCGTGATGTTATTTCCCAGGAGCATTACCTCTGTTTTGTCCCCATTAAGTTTCAGAAAAGAGTCCGACATCCAGGTCGCGACAGCTTCTAGGCATTTATGTAGGCTGTGTTGAGAGTTGAGAGGGGGGTCCAGCGCTACCACCAGCTGGGTGTCGTCCGCGTAGGTGACAATTTTCACCCCGAAGGGGCGGACGACATCAGCTAGAGGGCGAAGGTAAACATTGAAAAGGGTCGGGCTCAGGGAGGAGCCCTGAGGCACTCCACAATTAAGCGGTTTACTAGAGGAGGTGAACTCCTTTTCGAATACCCGGAAGGTACTGGGAGAATGTGAGTGGGTGTTGAAAGTAAAGGGAAAGACAGTAAAGGATGGGGAATGAGGGGTAGTGACGGAACCGGAGTAAAGGAACAACAGTGATGGAGGGTTAGAAAAGAGCAGTGACTGTAAGTAAAGAGGGGTGAAAGAGGGTGGATAAAAGTGAATAAGGGTAAGACATGGGGAGTGACAGAGAGATAAGAGAGAGAGAGTAAAGGAAGGAGGGACTGAAAGGTAGTGAGTGAAGCAGCAAGGAAAGGTAAGTGAGGGAGTGTGGGTGAGTTGTAGGGAGTGAGCATGACGAAAGAGTATTGACAGAATGAGGGGACAGAGACAGCGACGATAAGAGAGACAGAGTGAGGGAACGGAAATGAGGAACTGTGAGAACAGACAAACTGAGAGAAGGAGTGACAGGAGTAAAGTAAATGATTAAGGGAAAGGGAATGAGTGAGGGAGCAAAGGAAGGGAACAGAGGGTAAGGGAAGTAAAGCAGGGGGACTGAAAGAAGTTGAATGTGGGAGGGGAGTTAGGGAAAGGGGAGTAAACATGGAGGATAAGAATAAGTGAGGGAAGCAGAGTAAGGAAACAGGAGTGAGGTAGGGTGAGAGAATAATAGTGAGGTTAAAGCAAAGGGTGATGACAAACTACATTTTTTTAGTCACACTTACCATATAATTAATGTAACTTTAATTAAAAATTTTTACTACACTTTGTATCTGTGAAACAGAGAAGAAAAAATAAGTTATAATTAGTAAAATATATATTTTAAATTAAAAGAAACAAATGAAGAGGTTAAAAATCATAAAAGTGTACTAAGAAATAAAGTAAGAGTGAAGGACACAGAAAGGGAAATAAAGTAATGTAGAAGGACAAAAAGAGGGTTAAAGAAATACAAGGAGAGCAAATTACTAAGAGTAAGGCATATAGATTCACTGACAGAGAGGAAGAGAAGAAGAGAGAAATGAACTGAAGGTAAGAAAGATACTAAAAGAATGTGAGTTAGCAAAACTAAATCAGGAAACAGGAGTAAGTAAAAAGACAATGACTGAGAGGGAAAGGAGTCTAATTAAGGATGCATTTAGAAGAATGAGGAATGGAAGATAACTGAGAGTAAGTGAAGGAGAGTCATAGAGTGAAGGGATGAAGGGAGAGAGGATAATATAGAAGGATTGAGGGAAAAGGAATGAGGAAGTTAGTAGACAAAGAAACTAAGGCAAGGACTGAGTGAAGTGGAGTACAATGAGTGAGGAAAGGAAAATGAGTAAGGGAGCAAAAGAAGGAAAGATAGGGGAAGAGGACTAAAGCAGTTGTACTGAGAGAAAGTGATTCGGTGATGAAAGTAAAGAGAAGAACATTGAAAGATAGGAAATGAGGGGTAGTAATGGAACCGGACTAAAAGAAATGGGGTGAAGAACGATGAGAGAGGAGCAGTGAAGTTGTTGTAGGAGAAATGATAGAAGGTAGATAAACACAAGTGAACATAACACAAGGAGACTGAGGGACTGAGGACATAGAGGTAGTGAACGGAAAATAGAGAGAAGAGGTAAAAAAAAGGAGCAAACAAAGATAAGCGAGGGAGAGTGGGTGAGTTATAGTGATAAACTGCAACAATACTGGTGACTGAGTAAAGAGGAATTACTAAAAGAGCAAAGGAGGAAAAGACGGAAAAGGGAAGTAAAACAGAGAGCCTGAAAGCTGAAAAGTGATGCAAGGGAGAGAGGGGATGCAGACAGTTGAAATGGAAATGAGGGGTTGTGAAAGAAGTGCAGTAAACGAATGGATGTGAAATAAAGTGAGAGAAAGGCAGTGTGAGTGAGTAAAGAGAGCTGAAACAGAGAGGAAAAAGGAAAGTGAGTGTGAGACAATGGGAATACAATAAAAATTACACAATACAAACTATAGAATAATTTACACATGTTAGATAGTTTATTTTTGCTGTTCTCAGAACATATTGAATTTCACTAAAAATAGTGAGTTCAAACTATTCATCATATTACAGCGGGAAAAAAAAACACAATCAAAAAGATTGTGTTTAAAAAAAAACATATAAACTTACAAATCACATATGTACACTAATCTTTGATTCACTTACTTTTCCTTTAGGCCAAATAGTACATCATGAAGGTCCTTTTCGTTGGAAGGTACTCTGCTGTTCTCTAAAAATTCCATTTCATCGACTCTCTAGAAAAAAAGCTCCAAGAACATCTCTGGCTCTGGCTCTCTCATGTTGAACATTTCCTATAATACTGATATCACTTAATATGCGATCCACTTACCGTACCTTTATGAGAACTATAATTTTTATATTATCTTCATCACTTTTACTCACAATATAATTTTAAACAGCAAACTAACTTTTATTAACTGCTCCCGTCTTCATAGGGCAATTACCTTTACTTAAATTTTGGTTCTAAAAACACTAGGTATGAATTTTTTAAGTCAAAAGGCAAACGTTGTTTGAAAGTCAAATGAGTGTCATTACAGTTAGTCCAACCTTTACGACATTTTAAATAGCATGTGTAATGCCCTGATGTTGTTGAAGGACCGTCATGATAAATAATAGCTACAGTTGCAAAAGTTCTTCCTGAAATTGATAACTGAGAAGCCACAAAATTTTTAATAGAAGTTGACAATTTACTTCCATCAGGTCTACATCGTTGGAACATTAAAATGACATATTTACCATAAGTTTGTAAAAATAATGTGGACAGCATTGCAGACTTACATTGGGTACACACCATATTGTGATCAGCTGCTTTAACTAGATTATTAAAAGAAACTGATTTGCAGTCTGGTAAAGTCAAATATATAATTATTTCGGTGTCTATTGTAGTACTACTTGATAAAGTACAGTTGTCACAGTCATGCTGCCATTGATAAGAAAGGCTAAAAAGATTTTTTATATCTACACCTTCATCTTCCAATACATCAAACATATACATTAAAAATTCCTGACAATCCTGCTGAATATTCTGTGAAAATTGATTTTGACCAGAACATATGTCTAGAAGATTTCGAATTTCTGAAACACTTTCTATTTTTCCTCTATCAATGCTACATTTCTCAAACACAGAATTCAATAAACAGCAGTATGTTTCATCCCGATTTTCAACAATCTGTTCTTGTACATTTTGAAGAAAAAAACCAACATTAACCACTACATTAGCATAGCAGTTGACACCAGAACTGTTTTCAAACTGAAATCCAACAACATCTTCAACAGAATCCTTTTTCTTTCTGCTTACAATTACATTTTCATCTACTTTTTGCCTTTTGCTACTACCTCACTGCAATTACTCTCATTTCTTCTTTTTCGGCCTACCACACGTTTTTCAAACAGAGGATATTGAGGCAAATGTGGAGCATACTGTCTTCTTAACCTATTGTATTCTTTAACACAATCTAGATCTGCACAAATCTTTGTTTCATCACACTCAATCAAGTACAATCCTGATAAAGTTCTGACTCGTGATAATGCCACATATGCCATACCCTCTTTAAACACAGAACTTCCAATGTTCACCAAAGCACTATCTACACTTAAACCTTGAGATTTATGAATCGTCACCGCATATGCCAAACAAACAGGAAACTGTTTTCGGCGAACATATGTCTTTCACAAGCAAAAATCTAGCTGAACAACGACAAATTTGTTCTATTTCGTCAATGCCATCAAATTTAATTTTTAAAATTTCAATTCCATCTCTATTTTTGTAATTCACAAAATCAACAACATGACCCATTGCTCCATTTACCAGACCTCTTTCAACATTTAAATTCCTTCTCAAAATGATACGACAATTTAAACACACATTCAGAGTCTTTTCAAAACCAGCCGTTTTAGATATACTCTTCTCTAATGAATCCAATTTTGATTTCAAATTTTCAGACAAAATAATTGTTGCTCCCATATGCTCTATTTTATCTATAGCTTGCAGTTTCACAATCTCTTCATTTTCTAACTTTAACATTTTGTGGTTGAAGATGGAACATTCTTGCAGAGTTGGCATCAAACATATCCCAGATTTGTTCTCAGTAATTTTCTTAAAAATATTCTCTGGAAGAATGTTTTCATTTGGATACAAATTTGAAATTAATCGTGCATGTAATGCTTCTTTCCCATGCTCACTTACTTTTCCGATTCTTACATCTTGTAGAATATTTTTATAATCTTCATCCTTTGTCTGTCGCATATTTTGAAGCAGTTCTGCATGTTTGAAATGTAACCATATATTAACGTTTCCAATGCTTCCTAGACACTTCCTGGTATCTTCATGCATGAGCATTTTAAACACTGGTTGTCCTTTCACTGGAGTCAACTGCAGTAGATCTCCAAAAACAATAATGTGTTTTCCTCCGAATAAGACATCATAGTCTGTTCTAAGAATTTCTTGCATTCTCAAATGCACAAAAGCAAGCATTAGATTTGAGACCATGCTTACCTCATCAATGATAAGAAGTTTCATTGTCTTCAGGACTCTGGAAACTTCAGAACAAGCATCTCCAGATAGCTTGTGGTATTGTAATTTGTTATCATGCTCAACTGGTAGCATCAGTGAACAATATAGAGTAATCCCTTTAATGTTATGTGCTGCCAGCCCAGTTGGAGCGGTAACAACACAAGACAGCGGTGATTCAGTCCTTTTCTGCAGATAGGTTGCAATTGCTTTAATCAGAAAACCTTTTCCAGTTCCCGCTTCTCCACTCACGTACAGTCGCACAGGCTTAAATGATGTACATGAGCACTCTTTTTTCTCATGACTGAATCCATGTTCAACCTGTTCTGTGACTTTGTCATATATCTGTTTCTGCTCAAGGTTTAGTTGTTTCACCAAATCTTCTAAGTTAACTACATCATCTTGAGCTTGTTCCATGGCTCTTTCCACCTCATCCATGGCAGTGGCAGCTTCATTTTGGATAATTGGTGCTCCTAGTGGATCCTGACTCAATGAAGCAGAACTCTGACTGTCTTGAGAACTGTCTCTAGCAATCTCTACAGCAATTGTGGCTTCTTGCTCTATTTCTTCATTCAACATTTGCAGATAATTTGGAAAATCAGGACATTCTATGGTATCCTTGATTGCATTAAAAGAATCTCCGTAACAGAGAAAATCTCCAAGTAGTTCCTCTTCTGTACGCCATGGCTTAAAGAGTTGCAAAAGAGCTAAATAGTAAAATTCCCTTTTCTCTGGATTTTCGCAACTCATTTTTCGATGATTAATCAAATGGCCTTTTCTCTGCTTCACTAAACATCATTCACACCCAATGATAGCATATATTCCATTGTTGATATCTTCTCTGATGGTCCTCTTATAAATATAGCTTTGCGGAACTTCATACAAACAACTGTTCTCAAGATGACTACTTCTATTTGGATAGTATGTATCCAACATGTTTGTCTTCAAAATATCTGTACTGTTTGGTTCTTTCTCCGCCAAATACTCAATTTCTTGTACAGATTTCAAAACTTGGTTTCGTGTTGCAGCAAGACCTAGACTCACCCAAATAATTGTTCTAGACTTGGCGTAGAGACTTGCTGATGATAACCTATCAGAACATTCATATGCTCCAATTTCTCGATGCGACAACATCTTCAAACTGAAACTGTATAATTTTTTACTTATACTCTTTTCATGTGAAATGTCCTCCCACATTTCCTTCAGTTCTGTGTTTTCTTTTTTTGTGATGTAAGACGTCACATATCGAGCCACAGCAATAGAGTTGTCAGCAACGAACTGAATATCCATGTTAGCATTCCACATGGACAAAATCACTGGGTTGTAGTCGTTGATGTACTTGGACTCTTAGTTTCTTTTTAAATTGTATGTATTTTTTGGTGATTTCCTCGTAACAGTATGTCGCAGAGAAGACATCAAATTATTTACTCTTACTTTAGAAATCACTGATCGTGGAAATGCGAAACGACATTTTGTGTAGAACTTGTCCTTGTTTCTGAATTTTCGACAACAGTACTTTCCACAACGATGTGATTGAAAACGTAAAACTGGTTGCCTTAAACTGTTTTTTCGGTAGTTTTCGGAACAGCACATGTTGGATACTCTTCAATGAAACTCATCACTGTGTCATCCGAATCTGTTCCAAATTTGGGTGCATCTTTAATCCATAACAACATATGTATGTGAGGAGCACCTCTCGCTTGATACTCCTTTCTCCAAAAGAAATCCAAAACCTCTCCAAGGGGAGGATTTTATTTGTTGGTAATGAAAGACATCATAGCTTCAAATCTATGATGGAAATATCTGCATACATTCACTGGATCTAAAGAACACAGTTCTCCAGGCGTTTTGAATCCTATATTTTGAATGTTTGCATTTGCCTCTCGTAGAAATTGAAGTAGGTCGTTCCATGCATACTCAGCACAGCTAAGAGTGAGGAACCATGTAGGAGTTCCTAAGTTTCTTAGCATACATTTCAATTCTCCATGACGACGGTACCAATACTCGTTTGTACCACGCTGACATGCCATGAGATTGATTAGATGAGATTCCAAAATATTGTCTTGCAGATTGACCTTCTCCATAAAGCCCCTCGCCGAAACATTTTGCAGATGTGCTCCACTTTTCAGTATATGGTTTACCGCATAAGAAAGCCCAGACAAGTCACTTTCATACAGTAGATGAAACAAATATGGGATGCATTGACGAAACCTTGGATCTTCAGCATATAATCTTAAAGTCCGGTATTCAGATGCTGGAATTTGAAGTGGTCGATCGTCATATCGTCCACCTCGACCTGTTGGAAATAGCTGTGGAAAACAACGAGCTTCCAAACTTTCTTCCCATACACTAATGGGACTTCCTTTTGCTGCTTTTATTTGAAACAAGTCAATTGCATTCCCCATTACTTCTTTGGAATGCAAAGGATGAACAGTATAATGTTCATATATTTCTTCACTTCTAGACACATCAACTTTTTCAATTTGGCCGGCTGAACAATCACTGTCTTCTTCTGCAGCGGTTTCGTCTGCTCCAACACATACATCTTTGTAGTACTCATTGTTTTTGACCAAATACAACGTTGCCTTTTTGACTTTCCTAACATCCACTAAATCTTGCCAGATTTTCTTACTCTTTGTCGGAACCCCATTAACTAGAACAACCAGAGGTTCCTCTTCCACTTTCTCTACACCAATTGTATCAATATTTTTCTTGAAATCTAGAGGCAAATAAACAACTCTTCCCTTTAATCCTCTCTCTAAATCCGAAGGAGGCAATTTCCCTATCTTAGGCTCCATGCGAACAATAGCCTGAAAAGGATGGACACATTGAATCAGAATAGATTCATATGTATTTACATCCATCAATTCAGGAGGAATGTCTACCAACTCAAGATTATTGTGAACAGCTCTAGCAGGCATTCTGTTTTCATTTAATTTATTATAACAATATTTACAAATACGCTGATCAGAACTCAAATCAAAAGAATTCTCCACCATCAAAAAAGTTGCAAAATTCTTCCATTCAGTATTATTTTCCATTTCACTTTCTGCATATAAATCAACTAACCTAGTCTGAATATTATAATGAGTTCGTCGACAACACACACAAGTAAAATTAGGCCTTTCACTTGATTTCACCTTAAACTTGGTGATTTCCTGGTCAAACTTTTCTGTACTTGAAATGTGTACTTTGTCTTCCACATTACCTTCTATTACTGTGTCAATTTCTACACTGTCCTCTTTTTCACCAAAGTAACAAATCTCAATATCTTCACAAATCTTCTTCACATCTAATTCAGTTCCATGCAAAAGAGCACTGTTTAACTGTTTAAGCTTAAGTGCTGGACTTTTTGCATAATACCACATTCTCACTAATTTCCTCATTTTGTTATGATGCGCTGCTAACATCCTAAAATGATGAAAAACACTCTGACATACCTTTCTAGAAAGACAAGCCAGTGAATGCCTTTGCAAACCTGTGTTTTCTCTCACTCTGCAAGGATCTAAGTCTTGCAACATCTTCATTTTCTGTTTTAGACTTTTCTTACTATATGTACGTAAGAAATTACGAAGCAAATCGATTGATTCCTGTCGCACACTACAAATACTACTACACTTCCAAGTGTACACTGGACCCTTAATACGTCTCCCTAAAACTTCATCAGTTAACACCTCTTCTGCATTTCTAGACACAAGTTTCTCTTTTTCAATCGGACAACCGTCTTTCACCTCATATGCTGGACCACTGGTGTCAACTGCATGCACCAAATCATTCTCCTGGAAGTAACTCTCCTCATTAAAAAATGGCTCACAATTTGAACTATGCATCCATTCTCCAGAAAAAACTTTACAAAAATGAGTCCGATTAATTACTCTTTTGCATCTACTCTTTGATTTGAAAACATCAATTGTCTTGTTAAGTGTCCTAATTCTATTGATTACTAAAATAAATAATTTTTTCTTAAGTTTAAAAGCCTGATCAACAATCTTCTCTACACTTTTCTTTTTCTTATAAAAAGCAGCTCTCTGTTTACCTTTTTAAATATTTTTTAACAAATTTAAAACCACCCTATTGCAAAACATTCGTTTACGAATGTCCCTAAATTGGGTTTGCCTTCTATTCCTATATATATTATTCTCTCCTGCTCCAGTAGTAACATTTTTGGGGGGCCTCTCCTTTCTTTTCAAATTTGCTCTCTCCTTCTCTTTATCCACATTCTGATCAACATTTTTTTTTATCTAAATATGTTCCGTAAGAAAGACTTGGTTGTCTTACCAGGAGCTTTTTTCCTGTTTTTTGAAGTATTTGTTGTAGAGGAGTGCTTTAATTCCATTGCTGTTTTTGATTTTTTCCGCTTGGCATCTTTCCTTCTCCTCTGCCCCGAGGGCATATTTCCTTACTATTGAAATCTTGTTTTCAATCTGTGGTAAACAAAAAAAATAAAACACATTATGACAATGACAATAAGCAAATGATATAAACACTAGTTTACAACATATCTAAGTTTATACCACAGCAACTATGTAACTAGGAGTAAGACAGAGAAAAAGAGCTAGAGGGAGTTACACAAAGAGACAGAGAGAGTCAGACAAAGAAACAGGTAGAGGGAGTAAAACATAGAGAAGGAGTAAGACAGAGAGAGTGTATAATATGTTGTAAGAGAGAGAAAGGATGTAATAGGGAAAGGGAGTAAGTCAAAGAAAGGGAGAAAAAGAGTAAGTCAAAAAAAGGATGTAACAGGGTGGAAGATAGGGAAAGGGTGTAAGAGGATGTAAGACAGAGAGAGGGTATTAGAACGGGAGAGGTTGTAAAAGAGACTAAAACACAGAGAGGCTGTAAAAGGGAGAGAGAGATGGTAACTTTGAGAGAGGGTGTAAGAGGAAGTAAATCAGAGAGAGGATGTAACAAGGAGTAAATCAGACAGAGGGTGTAACACAAAGAGAGGAAGAGAATAAAAAGTCATAAAGAGGGAGAGAGGGTGTAAAACAGACAAAAGGTGTAATAGGGAGTAAGTCTGGGAGAGAATGTTACAAAGAGAAAGGTTGTAAGATGGAGTAAATCAGGAAGAGGATGTAAGAGAAAGTGAGAAAGTATGACTTACAAATTGCTGTAAAAAAGAGAGAGAGTGAATAAATTAGAGACAGGGTGTAAGAGAAAGTAAGTCAAAGACAGAGTGTAAGAAAGTGTAACACAGAGTCAGGATGTAAAAAGGAATAAGTCAGAGAGAGGGTGTTAGAAGGGGACAGGTGGAAAAATACAGTAAGTCAGGAAGAGAATATAATAGAGACTAATACATTGTTGATAATGCTTGGTAAAGAAATGTGGGTGCATAAAGGAATTGTATTTTGTAAATGAGTGAGATTTCAGTAGTGTAATGCTTATACATATGACCTGTGCTCTAATTTACAAATGTTATTTAAAAAAAGATTTCGGGCACATGAATTGGTTTTACATTATTGACAAGGATTAGATAGCATCTGCATGATTATAAAAATATATTAGCACATTTCACAATCATGTCACCTGTGTTTCCTCAGATTAGTAAGCAGATTGTGCAGATGAGGTGAGGCCTGTCCAAGGGTGCAGAGGAGATAAGTCCTGTGTCCAACAGTGCTGTGGACAGGACTTACCTCATCTGCACCCCTGGACAAGCCTCACCTCATCTGCACAATATGCTTACAAATCGAATGCTTGTACATAGGATGAGCACTCTGTTTCTTGAATGTTATTGGAAAAACGATTTTGGGGCAAATGAATAGCTTTTACATTTTTGAGAAGGAATAAATAGTGTCCGCAAGATTAAATAGATATATTTGAACCTTTCACAATCATGTCACCTGTGTTTTCTCAGATTAGTAAGTACATTGTGCACATGAGGTGAGGCCTGTCCAGGGGTGCAGAGGAGGTAAGGCCTGTGTCGAAGAGTGCATTGGACAGGACTCACCTCCTCTGACCCTTGAACAATCCTCACCTCCTCCATGCCTCCTCTCAGGTTGAGCTTTGTCAGAACCCTGACACCCAAGGGAGCCTCATGGTATCAGTCTATGAGGAAATATGTGTCCAGGTTTCTAACGAACTTTTAGCTAAACCCTTTCAGGGAGCGCAGGGTCACAAGCGATGGTTTGATTCTGCTTGTTCAAAGGCCCACAGAGATTTGTTGGTGGCACTAAAAATTGTCCCGAGAGTAAAAGAGGAAATTGCGAGGCTTAGGAAAATTTATAAGGCTGCAGTAAAGAACCGCAAAGACTCCATTAAACGTGAAACATGGGATAACCTCCTCTCGGCGGCGGTGCTGAAGGATAGCAGGAGATTCTGGGAACTTATTAAGCAGCCCCTTTTTTCGGAGGACAGCAATTTACCAATGGATTGTGTGATTACTGAGGATAAATGGTTGTCTTTTTTCAAAAATGTATATGGGGGTGACTTAGTTGATGAGCATATTGACAGGCGCTTATTGCCCAACGGGCCTGTACATCCAATTGTTTTTAGCCCCCAAGAAGTAGAAAAGGCACTCGCGGAAACCACTAAACACAAGGCACCTGGCCCCGACGGAGTTCCGGCCGACTTTTTCATGTTTTCACCTAAAATGTGGTCGAGGGTGTTGTCCAACGTGTTTAACGCTGTTAACGATAACTCAGCTCCTGCATCATGGGCTACATCTACCATCGTCCCCATTTACAAAAATAAAGGGCAGCGGGACGACCCAGCATTCTACAGGCCTATATCCCTTTTGGACTCTACCGTAAAGATTTTGGGGAGAGTCCTCTTATCAAGACTGAGGGAGAATGTTGAGGGGTGCGGTGGTTTGTGTGAACTACAATATGGTTTCAGAGAGAGTAAAGGTACAATAGAGCAATGCATTAATTTGTATCTACTCATCTCTAAGTACACGCTGGCTAAGGAGGGTTCAGTGTATCTGGCATTCATGGACCTCTCCTCGGCCTTCGATCTCGTTAACAGGTCCAAACTATGGTCGATCCTCCTGGATTTAGGTATTGATGAAGCCCTGGTTATGTTTATGGCCACACTGCATCAGGAGCTCCTTGCAGCCGTTCGAGTTTCCAACAACGGCAGGCGTACCCCTTTATTTAAATCCTTGAAAGGGGTACGGCAAGGTTGCATCTTGGCACCCACGCTTTTCATCCTCTATATTAACGGCCTGGGGGCTTACCTGCGAGGCCTGAGCACGGATGTCCCACGTGTAGGAGATGCCCATATCCCGGCACTCCTGTACGCGGATGACGCCGTGCTGATCGCCCGCACGGGTAATGGGCTACAGGTCCTTCTTAACTCTTTTGGCTCTTTTATGGAAAATCTGGACCTTAAGGTCAATGCGTCCAAATCGCACACAATGGTCATGGGCAGAGAGCGTACGAAGAGAAGACACAAATCTTTCTTCTGTAGTGGGATCCCTGTTTCGGAAGTAACCACATTCCCTTACCTGGGAGTTTTGTTCGACCAAAAAGGCACCTGGGGTCCACAGATAAGCGCAAAAAGGCTGGCAGTCACTAGATCTGCTTCTGCACTCTTGGGTTTTGCTGGCAAGCTGGGTGCCAGGCCCATGGAAGCGTTGCTGAAGATCTATAAGAGTAAACCCGTTGCCATTGCCTCATATGGATCTCCTCTGTGGGGGTATGTTAATCTTGACCCCATTCAGAGGGCAGAAAATAGATTCATAAGATCTCTCCTTTCTGTGCCCCAGTCAACCCCAACTTATTCTATCCATAAGGAGGTTGGCCTACCATATTTGTCGGACTCATTGAGTGTAGCACCACTGATCATGTGGCTGAAATGTGGTTAAACGTCGATCTTCCACTGAACCATAAAATTTTGAGGGATGTCCAATCAATGGATAACTATAGTAAAATCCCATGGTTGGCTTATTTAAGTAAATCATTCAAAGATTTGGGTCGCCCAGATTTGTTTCTCTGTCCAGTGAATATTAGGGCCCAAGATATAGCCTTTATAAAAAAGGCATTTAAAGAAGGGAAGGAAGCCTGCCGTGAGGTATCTGAGCTGCAGAAACCAGCAGTTAGGGCTCACTACCTATTGCCTATTGGTTAGCACTCCTAATTTGGCACCTTACCTTCGCTTTGTAACAATCCCTTACCATAGGTTTTTATTAACCAAACTTAGGTTTAATCTTATTCATTTCCACCTAGGCTCTTTTAAGGGATGGCAGAAGCCAGAACTAGCCGCCCCTTGCAGTTGCGACAATTTCTCCGTGCAGGATACAATGCACTTTGTCATGTTTTGTAGTCTATATCACGAGCAGAGGAAAAAATATTTGCTCCCTTTATTTAAAGAAGCAGGGTTCACACAGGTGCGCCCGGCACTGCTCTATTTACAGCTCATGACAAACCCATGCACAACGTTTAGTTTAGCAAACTTTTTAGTCGCAGCTTCTAGGGCGAAAGCTGTTGGACAATCTCCGGTCTAAAAGATTTCCTATCTTAACGAGATTATGTGTATTGTTTTAAATATAAATGTATCCTTTTTTTTAAACTGTGTAAATAGTATTTATAATGTATACTGGGTATGATGTTTTTTTAGATGTTAGGAAACCTAATTATGTTTCTTATGTCATGTTTTAATTGTATTTGTTTCTTTGTATGACTTTGAATAAGTCGAATAAAGATATTCTGACTGACTGACTGACACCTCCTCCATGCACCCTGGACAGGCCTCAATGTATTGGGTATAATTGATGGTAACAGGATGCAAATAAGGTGACGCCTAAGCAGGAGTGCAGATGAGGTGAGGCCTGTCCAGGGGAGCAGAGGTGTTGAGGCCTGTGTCTAGGAGGGCAGTGGAATGGACTTCATGAAGCCTCTCCCCCACTGCACTCTTAGAAACAGGCCTCACCTCCTTTGCACCCCTGGACAGGCTTCTCTCCCACTGCACTCTTGAACACAGGCCTCACCTCCTCTGCATCCCTGGACAATCCTCACCTCATCTGCAACCCTGAACAAACCTCACCTCATCTGCACCCCTAGACAGGCCTCAGCTCATCTACACCCCTGGACACGCCTCACCTCATCTGCACCCTGTTACCATCAATTATACCCAATACATTGAGGCCTGTCCAAGGGGCACAGAGGAGATGAGTCTTGTCCAAGAGTCAGAGGACGTGAGTCCTCTACACTGCACTCATGGACACAGGCCTCATCTCCTTTGCACCCCTGCACATGCCTCACCTCATCTCCACAATCTACTTCCTAATCTGAGAAAACACAGGTGACATGATTATGAAAGGTTGAAATATATCTATTTAATCTTGCAGACACTATTTATTCCTTCTCAAAAATGTAAAAGCCATTCATTTGCCCCAAAATCGTTTTTTAAATAACATTTTAGAAAAAAAGCGCAGGTCATATGTACAAGCATTCCAGGTCACTACTTAAACTTCACTATTTCACAAAATACATTTCCTCTCTCTTGCAAACATTCCTAGCAAGCATTATCAAAAAACATGACACAAAAGAACAGCAAAGAAGCTCAATGTGCTTCCTAATCTGAGGTAACACAGGTGACATGATTGTGAATGGTTCAAATATATTTATTTACTCATGCAGACACTATTTATTCCTTCTCAAAAATGTAAAAGCCATTTATTTGCCCCGAAATCGTTTTTTAAATAACATTTTAGAAACAAAGCGCAGGTCATATGTACAAGCATTCCAGGTCACTACTGAAACTTCACTATTTCACAAAATACATTTCCTCTCTCTTGCAAACATTCCTAGCAAGCATTATCAAAAAACATGACACAAAACAACAGCAAAGAAGCTCAATGTGCTTCCTAATCTAAGGTAACACAGGTGACATGATTGTGAAAGGTTAAAATATATTTATTTAATCATGCAGACACTATTTATTCCTTCTCAAAAATGTAAAAGCCATTCATTTGCCCCAAAATCGTTTTTTTAAATAACATTTTAGAAACAAAGCGCAGGTCATATGTACAAGCATTCCAGGTCACTACTGAAACTTCACTATTTCACAAAATACATTTCCTCTCTCTTGCAAACATTCCTAGCAAGCATTATCAAAAAACATGACACAAAACAACAGCAAAGAAGCTCAATGTGCTTCTTAATCTGAGGTAACACAGGTGACATGATTGTGAAAGGTTCAAATATATTTATTTAATCATGCAGACACTATTTATTCCTTCTCAAAAATGTAAAAGCCATTCATTTGCCCCAAAATCGTTTTTTTTAAATAACATTTAAGAAACAGTGCGCAGATCCTATGTACAAGCATTCATTTACACTAGTGAAACCTCACTATTTCACAAAATACAAATCCTCTATCTTGCAAATGTTGATACCAAGCATTATCAAAAAACATGACACAAACCAACACCAAAGAAGCTCAACTTGCTTCCTAATCTGAGATAACACAGGTGACATGATTGTGAATGGTTCAAATATATTTATTTAATCATGCAGACACTATTTATTCCTTCTCAAAAATATAAAAGCCATTCATTTGCCCCCAAATCGTTTTTTAAATAACATTTTAGAAACAAAGCGCAGGTCATATGTACAAGCATTCCAGGTCACTACTGAAACTTCACTATTTCACAAAATACATTTCCTCTCTCTTGCAAACATTCCTAGCAAGCATTATCAAAAAACACGACACAAAACAACAGCAAAGACGCTCAATGTGCTTCCTAATCTGAGGTAACACAGGTGACATGATTGTGAAAGGTTCAAATATATTTATTTAATCATGCAGACACTATTTATTCCTTCTCAAGAATGTAAAAGCCATTCATTTGCCCCAAACTCGTTTTTTAAATAACATTTAAGAACAGTGCGCAGATCCTATGTACAACATTCATTTTCACTAGTGAAACCTCACTATTTCACAAAATACAAATCCTCTATCTTGCAAATGTTGATACCAAGCATTCTCAAAAAACATGACACAAACCAACAGCAAAGAAGCTCAACGTGCTTCCTAATCTGAGGTAACACAGGTGACATGATTGTGAATGGTTCAAATATATTTATTTAATTATGCAGACACCCTTTATTACTTCTCAAAAATGTAAAAGCCATTCATTTGCCCCAAAATCGTTTTTTAAATAACATTTTAGAAACAAAGCGCAGGTCATATGTACAAGCATTCCAGGTCACTACTTAAACTTCACTATTTCACAAAATACATTTCCTCTCTCTTGCAAACATTCCTAGCAAGCATTATCAAAAAACATGACACAAAAGAACAGCAAAGAAGCTCAATGTGCTTCCTAATCTGAGGTAACACAGGTGACATGATTGTGAAAGGTTCAAATATATTTATTTAATCATGCAGACACTATTTATTCCTTCTCAAGAATGTAAAAGCCATTCATTTGCCCCAAACTCGTTTTTTAAATAACATTTAAGAACAGTGCGCAGATCCTATGTACAACATTCATTTTCACTAGTGAAACCTCACTATTTCACAAAATACAAATCCTCTATCTTGCAAATGTTGATACCAAGCATTCTCAAAAAACATGACACAAACCAACAGCAAAGAAGCTCAACGTGCTTCCTAATCTGAGGTAACACAGGTGACATGATTGTGAATGGTTCAAATATATTTATTTAATTATGCAGACACCCTTTATTACTTCTCAAAAATGTAAAAGCCATTCATTTGCCCCAAAATCGTTTTTTAAATAACATTTTAGAAACAAAGCGCAGGTCATATGTACAAGCATTCCAGGTCACTACTTAAACTTCACTATTTCACAAAATACATTTCCTCTCTCTTGCAAACATTCCTAGCAAGCATTATCAAAAAACATGACACAAAAGAACAGCAAAGAAGCTCAATGTGCTTCCTAATCTGAGGTAACACAGGTGACATGATTGTGAATGGTTCAAATATATTTATTTAATCATGCAGACACTACTTATTCCTTCTCAAAAATGTAAAAGCCATTCATTTGCCCCGAAATCGTTTTTTAAATAACATTTTAGAAACAAAGCGCAGGTCATATGTACAAGCATTCCAGGTCACTACTGAAACTTCACTATTTCACAAAATACATTTCCTCTCTCTTGCAAACATTCCTAGCAAGCATTATCAAAAAACATGACACAAAACAACAGCAAAGAAGCTCAATGTGCTTCCTAATCTAAGGTAACACAGGTGACATGATTGTGAAAGGTTAAAATATATTTATTTAATCATGCAGACACTATTTATTCCTTCTCAAAAATGTAAAAGCCATTCATTTGCCCCAAAATCGTTTTTTAAATAACATTTTAGAAACAAAGCGCAGGTCATATGTACAAGCATTCCAGGTCACTACTGAAACTTCACTATTTCGCAAAATACATTTCCTCTCTCTTGCAAACATTCCTAGCAAGCATTATCAAAAAACATGACACAAAACAACAGCAAAGAAGCTCAATGTGCTTCTTAATCTGAGGTATCACAGGTGACATGATTGTGAAAGGTTCAAATATATGTATTTAATCATGCAGACACTATTTATTCCTTCTCAAAAATGTAAAAGCCATTCATTTGCCCCAAAATCGTTTTTAAAATAACATTTAAGAAACAGTGCGTAGATCCTATGTACAAGCATTCATTTTCACTAGTGAAACCTCACTATTTCACAAAATACAAATCCTCTATCTTGCAAATGTTGATACCAAGCATTATCAAAAAACATGACACAAACCATCAGCAAAGAAGCTCAACGTGCTTCCTAATCTGAGATAACACAGGTGACATGATTGTGAATGGTTCAAATATATTTATTTAATCATGCAGACACTATTTATTCCTTCTCAAAAATGTAAAAGCCATTCATTTGCCCCAAAATCGTTTTTTAAATAACATTTTAGAAACAAAGCGCAGGTCATATGTACAAGCATTCCAGGTCACTACTGAAACTTCACTATTTCACAAAATACATTTCCTCTCTCTTGCAAACATTCCTAGCAAGCATTATCAAAAAACATGACACAAAACAACAGCAAAGAAGCTCAATGTGCTTCCTAATCTGAGGTAACACAGGTGACATGATTGTGAAAGGTTCAAATATATTTATTTAATCATGCAGACACTATTTATTCCTTCTCAAGAATGTAAAAGCCATTCATTTGCCCCAAAATCGTTTTTTAACTAACATTTAAGAAACAGTGCGCAGATCCTATGTACAAGCATTCATTTTCACTAGTGAAACCTCACTATTTCACAAAATACAAATCCTCTATCTTGCAAATGTTGATACCAAGCATTCTCAAAAAACATGACACAAACCAACAGCAAAGAAGCTCAACGTGCTTCCTAATCTGAGGTAACACAGGTGACATGATTGTGAATGGTTCAAATATATTTATTTAATTATGCAGACACCCTTTATTCCTTCTCAAAAATGTAAAAGCCATTCATTTGCCCCAAAATCGTTTTTTAAATAACATTTTAGAAACAAAGCGCAGGTCATATGTACAAGCATTCCAGGTCACTACTGAAACTTCACATTTTTACAAAATACAATTCCTCTTTCCAGCAACAACTTTTTATCAAGCATGTTAAAAAAACATGAAGAAAGTCACAATAAAAAACCACATTTTGCTTCCAAATCTTCTCCATAGAGTATACAAGTCTCTATCTATATTAAATGAATCATAACTCACCTTTACAAATGCTTTGGGAGATTGAGAACAGTGTCAGAGCAAAAGGTATGTACTCCAGGCACTGCAACCATGAATGGCACAGAAAACCTCTAATTCTACACACATATCCCTCATGTTAACAAATTAAGGGGCATATGCATCAACAATCGGTAATACGTGTCGGTAATAGCGAAAAATAACGAATCGCTATTAAGGACATGCAAACCGCGATGCATCAAACTAATCGGTAAAAATTACCGAATCGGTAATAATCGCTATTAAATAGCGAAAGTACGACAGCGAGAGTAGCAAATACCGAGTTAGCTAATACCGAATCGGTATTAGTGATTCCGGTATTAGCGAAATCGGTAATAGCGAAAAACGGGAAAATTACGCGACGCCTCGGAAGCAGGCCGATGACATCACAACCAGGAAGTAGGACAGCCACGCTGCATTCAGTGTTCGGAGTAGCACAGAGGAGGAGGCAGAGCACAGGAGCTGAGGACCCTGACAGAACCAGTAGCAACCAGGACAAGGCAAGCAGTACAAGATGGAGAAGGAGGCCCCCCAGCAGGGAAAGGACACACCCCGAAAGCGAAAACGCAAGTTTTCTGATAAGGAGCTGGAAATCCTAATAGAGTGTGTGACCAGCAACAATGACCGACTGTTTGGGAAGTTGTCGCTGAAGGCGCCAGAGGCAGAAAAACGAAAGATGTGGCTGCGCATCAAGGACAAGGTAAATGCCTGCGGAGTCTCCCACCGCAGCATCGACGACCTAAAAAAACGCTGGTACGACCTGCGTAAGAGGGCCAGGGAGAAGATAGCGCAGAGGGTCAAGGATGCTGCTGGCACAGGAGGGTGCACATCCAATGTGACGCCTAACACAGCCCTGGAGGATCTAGTGGAGTCCACCATAGAACCGGAAGCTGTTGTGGGGGTCACACGTCTGGACACCTCTGGTGCTGCGGAAGGAGGACAAGGTAAGAAGCATGGCAGAGTAACAATGCAGCGTGTACTAAGTCCCTGCACAATCCCCCATGCCAGACCCAGTGCACATGTAGCGTTGCCCTAAACACATACCCTCACCACTGTGTTGCACCATGGGAGTTGTAGTCAATACAAGAATGGGTGCATGCCAGAGCCCAGAGATGAATACAGCAGCCAAGGGCCAAATGTCAGTCAGAAAAAGTAATTTAATGTGAGATGCCACAGCTATTGTCACATACTATACCATGATAATAACTATGCACTGTTTCACACACAGATGCATCCCCCATCGATTCAGACGACAGTGCCCGCCTCGTCATCTCAGAGACGCCAGTGTTGTCAGATGCGGAGTGCTCACAGGGAGCTGAAGCCATGTCCTCTCCTTCACCACCACGGCGGAAACACCTCCACCATCCTCGCGGTCCAAGACACCACCACCACCACCATCCTCGCGGTCCAAGACACCACCACCACCACCACCATCCTCGCGGTCCAAGACACCACCACCACCACCAGTGCGGGCCACTCCGCAGAGCCGCAGAGCAGATGTTCCCTCCCTGCCCGTGATGGAGTCGGATCACTGTTCAGCACAACCAAATGTTCCACGCCAGGCTGTCGTCACTCCAACCAGCCAAACTGCAGCACGACAGCGCATCAGGCAGAGGGTAGTGCCCCCGGGTCGGGCTGCTGCAAGACCAGTCGATCTGTCCGAAGGGTACGGAGGTGTGGAGACCCGGATGCTGCGTGTCCAGCACCTGCAGGGGAGACACATGGGTGCCATGAAACTCTCCATGACCAAACTTTGCAACAAACTAGGCAACATGACTGACGCTGTGCGTGAGCACACCACTGCCGTATCTGCCAGCAACAATGAAATCAAGCTTTGCCTGCAAGAACTGACACGTGCCGTAGTCGCAGGCCAACAGAGTGAGCGCCGGCATCACAGGCAGATAATGCTGGCAGTGAATACAACTAACAAGGCCATTAATAAGCTGTGCAACAGCACGGCTGTGCTGTCCCGCAGGTCCGTGTCCCTGCAAGTGGACCTAGGTCATTATTGTGGGGATGTGGCAAAGGCCCTTGAGATGTTGACCACTGCAGTGGAGCAACTGCAGCCTGAGTCAGCCAGTGTCAGCAGTCTGGGAGCGGAAGAGGGGAGTGAAGCAGCCTCCAGTGTCAGCAGCGTCTCCCTGTCGCAGACCAGCGGGAGGAGGCGCAGTGGCCGCAATGCAACTGCCACTGACTCCCATCGTGTAGAAGCCGAGGAGTCACAGGACAAGAGACTGGGGGTAAGCGGCAAACGGAAGTGAACATGTGGCAAAGTCACACTGTCCTTGGTGAGGTAACCATGGCCAGACTAAAGTGCCGCACCCATCACCCGTTCTGAGAAGGGACATTTTTAGTTTTACTTTAACTGCAGCAGCAGCATGTTTGTGTTACGTATTTCTGCACCAGTCAGGTGTCCATGCCCATTAAACCCTTGCAAATCTGATCCTGTTGTCAAGTCACTCTTTTACCTGTCTCAGAAATGATTCCGTGTGATGTATGTCCGCCTCCTTTGCCCTTCAGCTGTTTTGGACACATGCGCCTGTCGGTGTGGGGGGGGGGGGTTGCTGTGCACGTAGTTCATTCTCTCCGTCCACCTCTATGGGTATCCCCCTGCGTGTGGCAATGTTGTGCAGGATGGCACACACAGCAATGATCTGGCAGCAGGTCACTGGGTTGTACTGCAAGGCACCTCCAGTCTTGTGCAGTATTCGGAAGCGTCTCTTGAGGATGCCGAATGTTCGCTGAACCACATTCCTTGTGCTGATGTGTGCTCTGATGTAGCGCTGCTTTTGCGGTGTAGCTGGGTTGAGATAGGGAGTGAGGAGATATTCACGCAATGCGTATGCGCTGTCACCTGCAGGATGGGGAGAGAATGGTAATCTGCATGAATGAAAATATACATGTAAAAACGTAAACGTGGTTACTTATATAGCGCACGTATCATACCCGCAAAGGGGTCTCACGGCGCTTGCTTAGGGAACCCGTCCTGGTATTCCCCTGTGAGATAACCCCGGCAGGGTATCCACAAGGTGAAAGCCAGGCATCCCGCCGCGAGGGGCCGTAGTGCAGATTAAGCAAGCTATTGCCCAGAGTCGCAGAGTGTGAACCCGTGAGTCGAGTAGGCACCGAAGCGAGAATTATCGAGTCCGTGGATTTTTTTTTTTTTAGCCCAAGACCCGCCGAGGCGGGGAATTGAACCCTGGTCCAGGACCGATCTCAGCTTCCAGGTCTGCCGCCTCTAACCCCTGAGCCACACTTCTCCACATGTGGGGATGGAGTGGATGGAGAGTACGATGATGCATCTATATGTACCTAGTAGGTGTCCCTCTCCGAATTCACCGTTGATCAGGCGCCTGTGGAGGCCACAGTGACGGAATATGTAGGCGTCGTGTGTGCTCCCGGGGAATTGGGCTACAAGGTCCGTAATGATGTACTTGGCATTGCACACCACCTGCACATTAATAGAATGATATGACTTCCGGTTGCGGAATATGTATTCGGTGGCTGATGGAGGACAGATGGGGACATGCGTGCAGTCAACACACCCTATGACATGGGGGAATTGTGCCACCTGGTATAATTCCCGTTTGGTGCGGGTCAGCTGCTGGGGGGTTGTGGGGAAGGTGATGTGGCGATTAATTAATGTCAGCATGGCCTCTAGGAACCGGTGGAAGAAGCTTGATAAAGCACTTTGCGACACGCCTCCAGTCTCAGCTATTACCCCCTGGAAGCTTGCAGACGCAAGCAGGTGCAGGCAGCATAGGACCTGCACATGGGCTGGTATGGCGTTGGTCCGACGGGTCTCGTGCCGCAGTAATGGTTCCAGGTCTGCTATTAGGCCCATTATCATGGCACGGTTGAGTCTATACTTGTCGTACACCTGTTCCTCGGTCTGCCCCAGCAAAGTGATGCGCACCCTGAAGATCATGTCTCGTATCATCCTCCTGCGCTGGGCCTGGGCGTTGATCCTCCTCCTCCTAGCAAGCACGTAGGGGGCAGCCATTTTGGTAGACATGTGGGGTTTCCCAGGGCATTTATGAAGGGTTACTGATTGTCAGCACCTGCTGATGGGGTTAGAATTTTTTTTTCTGTCCTTCAGTTAACTTTACCTCCTGATTGTGATTCCCCTTATTTTGCTCATGCTAAATAGCGATTTCTGGGATTTTCGGTATTAGCGACTTTTCATGCATACCATTTTGATTCGTTAATAGCGATTTGGTATTTCCGAAGTCAGCTTTGGGGTTCGGTAATTCCGATTGTCTGTTTAGCGATTCGGTAATTTACCGCGGGGGATTTTAGCGATTCTTTATTTTTTTCCGAATTATTGTTTGATGCATAGCATTTTCTGGTTTTGCGTTCGGTATCGGCCAGTTTTACCGATTTGGTGTTTTACCGGGAGGTATTTTCGTTGATGCATCTGCCGGTAAAACTCTTCCCTCTCTATTTTCAAACCAAAACCCTTCCCCCCCTCAGCCCTTTCTACCTGTTACCATAGCAACTCCCTCCTCACTGAGCTCTCAGGGTTAAAAGTTTATTCTACAATGTTGCAAAGGAACTCAGCAAGGATGTTTGACCTCTCAATACACCAGCTTATCCGGTGCACTGTTTCTGTAAATGACTTTTTCTTAACCATTCAAATTACTTCTTTCACACAACAGAACCATGCACCCTAACTTTCAGTTTTCAACTATCTGAATCCACCAATCATTGCTTGTGATTCAACAGCACTGAAACTCCACCGTTTTTTTTTTGCAAACTCCTACTGTTCCAACTGCCATTTTATTCCTACACTTCATCTGACTGCACCAGAACCTCCTCTCACCATGTATTCTGTCTGGATTATTGGACATAGCTACATCCACTGGGCTCAAAGGTATGCAGCTATCAGAAATTTTCACACCCTTGATTTACCAAATGTAGACATCAAGTGGATTGGCCAAAGAGGATTGAGATGTCATCAATTGATACCATTGGTGGAAACCTTTCACCATCTGCCACACCTTGACCTTATAATTTTGCACTGTGGTGGAAATGACCTAGGCACTTTGACTGGGGTAGGTCTGGAAATGGTTTTAAAGGACACCTTTGGGCAATTGATGACACTTTTTCCACAAACTGCCTTGGTATATTCCAATATATGCCAAAGACAGAAATGGAAGTGGTCCAACCAATTTTGTCCACAATTTGAGAAAGCACGGAAACGTGAATAAATCTGTTTCTGCTTACATGAGAGACTATGGAATGGCTTCAATATACAACAACAACTTGCGTTACAACATGCAAGATATCTATAGAGGAGATGGTGTGCACTTCTCAGATGAATGGAATAGAATATTCCTTCTGAATTTAAGACTGTGCATTGGAACCTACTTGTAGGTACCTAAATCATCCACAGAACCCAAAAGCTCTTTTCAGAGCTACCCTACCTCTGATCACTCAAAATGATTACTTTACTCTAACTTTTTTCACTGTTTTTCACCAAAGTACACTCCCCGGTACACTCCCCGGTACGCGTACCGGGCGCTCCCCCCGCAAAAAATTACATTTTTTTTTGGGCCTATATGGGCCTCCTAAGCCCCCCTCAGAAAACCTAGGGGGTCAGGGGGTGTCTACCGTGCCCCCTTTTACCCATTCCCAACGTTGTTTGTCCTCCATCTTGTGTCTCAATTCTTCCGAAACACAAGATGGAGGACTTCCGTAGCGCTGCCGGTGCGCGTACCGGGGCGCTCACCGGTAAGCGCTCCCAAAATTTTGTAAAAGGTAATTTACATCAAAACCTCTGTAGAGATGTTCACCATATATAGAATAGGCCATACTACATACCAGTCCCTACCATTTTCCCAAATTTGGTGATATTCCATTCAGCCATTTAGGCTATAGCCCTGTCTAAATATCCTGAGGTAAATTACATGACAAAAACACATATGAAAGTGTTAGAAATTACAACCAATTAAAATGTTACTTACATTTTTGACTTTTATGTGCTGACATTTGATTGGTTATGTACATGAATATATATAAAAAAAGAGAGGGAAACACAGCCATTTTGACTAGTACTTCCTGAAGTACATTTGAAAAGGATTTTCACTGCAAACTTCAACTGCTTTCACAAAGGTAAGTTGT
This sequence comes from Lissotriton helveticus, assembly GCF_964261635.1. Taxonomy (NCBI): domain Eukaryota; kingdom Metazoa; phylum Chordata; class Amphibia; order Caudata; family Salamandridae; genus Lissotriton; species Lissotriton helveticus. The sequence goes on along the minus strand of NC_136063.1, from coordinate 407,063,974 downwards.
TAATTTGGAAAGGGAAGTATGTTGTGCACTTTAAGTTAATTTGGGAAAACATTTTCTGATAGTTATATACTATCCCTCTGTAATAGTTATAGATTGAGATAGGCTTCTCTGTAATAGTTATGGATTGAGTTAGGCTTCTCTGGATTAATTATGAATTTACCAAGGCTTCATCACATGCACTTTTTAATAGTTCTACTTCCTGCCTGAAACCATACACTGCCGAAAATTTACTTCACTGTTAAAAACTCAGAAATACCTGTCTGAACTTAAACCCCAAAGTACCCTAACTCAACTGATAAAGTTATTTTTTATGCAATTTACAGAAAGAAAATGGAAGAAAAACAACAATCCAATGTTATTTCTTTCGAAGTAAAGATTGAAAACAATCCAGATGAAAAAAAAGATGTCTTGAATTTCATGGAGGACTCTATAGACCAACAATTAATTGACTGTTTGGAACAAATTGAATCATGCAATGATAATTATGAGGAAATTCCAGACAATATAATGTTAGAAGTTTTATTAAATTTTGAAAAAGAATCAGAAGAATACATTTATATTTATTAATCAAAAATTGTTTGAGACATTATTCATTTTTATATGTAATTCATGAAGTACTACCAAAATGATTATAATATAAAGTGAGACTTATATTATTCTGTGCAACTTTTTTGTCTTACATAGTAAGTTTACTCATTTTCATCATCATAAGGGAGCAGGATAGACTACACATGATCCCCTCATGCCTTCTCAGGGAGTGCTTAAAGTATCTATTTCTGCTTTCCTGACAGACTATGATATGGATTCCATATACCACAATAACTTCTGTAACAACATGCAAGATATCTACAGAGGAAACGGTGTACATTAAATTTAAGACTCTGCATTGGTACCTACATGTTGGTACTTAAAACACCCAAACAACACAACAACTCTATTCAGAGCTACCCTACCTCTAAGCACTTTAAATTATTATTTTACTATTTCCCTGGGTTATCCCCATGGTACGCTCCCCGGTACGCTCCCCGGTGCGCGTACCGGGCGCTCCCCCCGCGAAAATTGAAAAAAAAATAATTTGTTTTTGCCCCGCGGGGCCCTTTTATGGCCCCCACATCCAACCTAGGGGATCATGGGGGGTCTACCCTGCCCCCTTTTGGTCATTTCCCCCTTTGTTTTTGCCACCTCTTCTGTCTCGATCCTACCAAGACACAAGATGGCGGCCACTCCGAACTGTTTGGAATGTTGACAGACACCCGAGAGCCAATCAGCTTTCCGCTCGCGAACTCGCGTAGTGCGCTGGTGCGCGCCCCGGTGCGCGTACCGGGGCGCGCCTATAGATATATATATTTTTTTTAACCTTAATTACTCAAAATCCACTGGAGCACATATCTTGAGACATAGCAAAGGCACATCGGGCTACCAGTCCCTACAATTTTGCCAAGTTTGGTGGAAATCCATTCAGCCGTTCGGGCTAAAAGTGAGTCCAACTGCCCTATGGAAATGAACATGGGGAAAACACGTTTTGGGACCCCTCTTTTATCTCGGCCCCCGCTTGACAAATCCCCCCCAAACTTTCAGGGAAGGAGCGGAGCGGAGCGGGCCATCTTCTTTGAGAAATTCGCGAAGATTCGTCCACCGGCGCCAAAGTTATTCCCAATAGAATGTTGCGGATTTCCTATGGAAAACAATCCTAACTATAACTACCTACTGGCGACCGCCAGTAGGTAATATATATATATATCAGTACATTGATGTTCCATACAGTTTTCCATGCATAGGACCTCTTATGACCTTCTAATTCAATTGAATATAATTTGAAGTGCTGATATTTGTTTCTAGGGTGTCAATTCGCAGGATGTCTAAAGCTTACAGAAGACGTGTTACTTCCTCCCACAGTACACTTCATGAATTTATGTGAAATACTATTTGAATTTTATACATTTCATAAAATGTTATAAAATTTGTGCAGTTGCCATGATTTCAGTATGTATATATGTGGTAATAAAATAAGGCAAACTTATCCAAAAGGAAGTATGATACATCTAATGATGTTTGGAGCATAAATGAAGAGCACATTTTATTCTGCTACTTTCTCTTCTGGGAAGCACATAGCATGTTTTTCACTTATGTATCTAAAAAAAAGGCACATTGATTTTTATGTGAGACTTTTCTCATTAATTTTGCCAGAGCATGAGAAAAATGTAGGATTTTGTCCAAGTCTATCAGCACAATAAAATTATGTGCATACCTAAAGCGATTACGGCATGAATTCCTCCATTAGCTTTTATAATATTCTGCAAATTCTAAAACCACTAATACCATGGGCGGATTGTATTAAAATGATCTATTGCTCATCTGCTTCATTTCAGAGACAGAGACCATATACTTAAACAGGCTAGGCAGCTACCGGACCTGCAACTTGGAAACAGCAAGGTGCTGTTTTTCCTGAATTTTACCAGGGAAGTCCAGCGGCAAAGATCTTAGTTCCTAGCAGTAAAGAGGAAATGATGTCAGCTTCAGTTCCATTGTGCCATGCTGTTTGCAGCCAGGCTATGGGTTGTGCAGCCCAAAGGCACATTGTTCTTTCAGACACCGCAGGAGGCCTGGGACTGACTGTATACTGTACTGGGACGGAGGTCGGGTGGAAGTTTGCCGAGACCGACTGCAGGAGATGGTGGAGCGGGTCGTGGTCCGGGGAGAGCCCCAACTTCAACGGAAGAACAATTCGAGTAGAGCAAAGTTATCAGGGCAGTGGTGGAGCTCAGTCAAGCGGGATCCAGTCCTCGGTCAGTGAGGAGTGATCAGGAGGATGGTCGATCGGGGAGCTCTCCAATACTGAGTGCTGCAGAGCAGGGCCGGACTGGGAACCAAAACCGGCCCTGGCAAAGTGCTTTACCGGCCCCCCACCCCCCGGGGGGAGGTTGGGGGTGCGACCTCGCTCTTTACCAGGGCTGGTTTTCGGCCGATTTTGTTGAATTTGAATTTGAATTTAAAATATTTATTAAGCGCAGCATTCACCAGCGGTTTCTTGGCGCTATGGAGGGCAGGGTACCAATGGGGGACAGTGACCACCGTACCAAGGACTGGTGGACCTAAAGAGTAGTGAGAGCATATCACAAAGGAAAGGCCTGTTTAAAAAGAAAAGTTTTGAGGTCTTTCCGAAAAGGAAGATAATGTGTTGCCAGTCTTAGGTGGTCCGGTAGAGAGTTCCAAAAGGTGGGTGCCAACGTAGAAAAGTTCGACCCACCCCACTTCTTGCACTTAAATCCGGGAACCACCAACAAGGACTGGGAGGAAGAGCGGAGCTCTCGGGTGGGGGTATACTCCCTGATCATGGAAGAAATGAAGGCGGGAGCCGAGCCCCGCCGTGAGTGAAAAACCATACAACCCAACTTAAACAAGGCCCTCTCTTTAACAGGCAACCAATGGAGTGCCTTAAGAATAGGAGTGCAGTGATGCGAACGAGAAAGGCCATGAATAAGTTGGGTTGCCTGGTTTTGAACCAACTGAAGTTTCCGTAGGCTATACGCTGGAATGCCATTATACAGGGCATTTGCGTAGTCCAGCCGGGAGACAATAAAGAGCGGACATAATCAGCTTGAGTGCCAAAGGAGAAAAAAAACGAGAAACAGTGCGAATTGTGCGAAGAATGAGAAAGCAAGAAGAAACGACATGACTAACTTGTGAGTGAAGAGTGAGTTGATTATTGAGTTTGACACCTAATGTCTTGACTGAGGCAGAAGGAGAAGGAGGGGGCCCAAAAGAAGAAGGCCAAAATAGAGAGTTCCAGGGACTGGAGCAACCACCCGTGAGGACCAACTCGGTCTTGTCCGGGTTCAACTTTAGGTGGTTGTGGTTCATCCAGTCCCTGATGAAAACCATAACTGACTGAAAATTAGAAATAGAATGAGGAGAGGAAGAGAGATTAAAGATAAGCTGGAGGTCATCCGCATAATTAAAAATGGTGACCTCCAGCTGCTGAAGAGCAAAAATCAAAGGACAGATATAGAGATTAAACAGGAGAGGGGAAAGAGAAGAACCCTGAGGGACACCACAGGTGACGGGTAATGAGGTAGCCGAAAAGTCTCCCAGCCGGACCGCCTGGGTGCGGTCCCTTAAAAAGGAGGAGAGCCAGACCAAGGCCGAGCCCCCGATTCCCGCCGCTCCGACACGGGACAACAAGATGGAATGGTCCACCGTGTCGAAGGCGGCGGAGAGGTCGAGGAGCACCAGGGCCTGGTGATGGTTTTGGTCTGCTCCCTCCCTAAGATTGTTAAGGACCGACACCACAACGGACTCAGTGGAGTGTCTAGGTCGAAATCCTGCTTGTCGGGGCGCTAAGCCGCCATTATCCTCAATGAAGGAGCTGAAAACCGTTGGTACATGCCGCTTCAGCACCTTGCCCAAATAGGGCAGCAGCGAAATTGGACGATAATTGGCTGGAGCGGATGGATCAGCCCCCGTTTTCTTGAGGATAGGCACTATGGTGGCGGATTTTAGGGAAGGAGTCACCACCCCTTGTGTCAAAGAATTGTTAAGAAAAATAAGGGGGGAAAAGGGACAGGCTGTATAAATATGTTTGAGGATGCGGGCTGGACAAACATCCGTCGGAGAACCCGATTTGACTTTTGGGAGAATGGCCAGAAACGCATCCTCAGTGAGCGGTGGAATAGAAATGAGGGAAGACCGGGCAGTAGGGGGGGAAGGATCAACAAAGGCAGGAGAAGGAGGAGGAATATTTAGTTTAATGTTGGTTATTTTATCCAAAAAATAAGAGTTAAGGGAATCACATAACTGTTGGGTGGGCAAGGGTTTGAGGGATGCCCTGTCCGAATAGGCCAGGTCATGGACTATGGAGAAGATCTCTCTGGGTTTATTTTCTGCCACCAAAATTTTGGCGGAAAAGTAAGCAGTCTTTACCTCGAGTATAGCTCTCTTATACTCTCCCAGGAGGATGGTGTAGCTGACTTTCAGTGTAGGACAGTAGTCCCTTCTCCACAGCCTCTCCGCTCGCCTAAGAGCAAGCTTCTTCTCCTTTAACTCCTCATTGAACCAACGATTAGATTTGTTGGGACGTCTAGTTGTTATCCGACGTAAGGGAGCTACCAAGTCGCATCCCTTGGCGAGCCAGGTATTAAGGGTAGCGGCTTGGGATGAGGAGGAGAGGCCTGTCAACTTAGGCGAGGAGCAACGCTGCAAAAACGGCCCTGTATCAAAAATGGCCCCCCGTAGCCGAAAACCGGCCCCCACCCTTGCGGCGTACCGGGGGATTGCCCGGTGCCCGCAACAGCCAGTCTGTGCCTGCTGCAGAGGACTCGGAAACAGAGTTGCCTGTTGTGATGCCCCACACTGCAGATGAGTTGGGCTGACTTTGTTGATTTAGAACTAAGAGACTGCAACTGTTGATAGACTATATCCTTTTTTTACGATTAAATGTGTAGGGCTATCTGGAGGGGGGTTTCAGTGGACAGTATTGCACACACAAGAGCTGAGGGGGTTGGGGGACCAATAGTTTTCATCTTTAGAGGGGGTCTGGGTAGAAGGGTTCTGAGGTTGGGTGACATCCACTGTACCCATATACACATTCTTGTTGTGGAGTTTGGATGGGAGGGGTGTCACTTCAATCTGTTGTGGGGAAGGGGAGTTGGGTAGTTACCTTGATTTGGTGATGTCAATTGGGGTTTCTGGCATGTCTGGAGGAAATGTTTCGAGAGTCCTAGCTCAATTCTTTTTACATGAGAACGAACGAAGGTTACAAGTGTATCTCTTGGAATGTCCGTGGGAGACACTCCATGTCAAAGAGACATAAGGTGCATGCCCTCCTGGTGCTTAGGGGGGGTGCAGGTTGCATTACTACAGAAGGTCCATATCAATGCAAGAGAGGTGGATGCCTTGAGGTGCCACTGGCATAGCCAATTATTCTACACAAGCTATTCAGCTTTTACCAGGGGGCTGTTAGTATGGGTGCCAGCGGGAGTCCCCTTCCAGTTCACCATACAGTTTATAGATCCAGAAGGCAGCTATGCAGTGGTGCTGGGTAAACTAGATGGGAGGGATGTCACGATTAGGAGCATATATGCCCTGAATGTAGACCAAGTTTCATTCTTAGCGGACCTCTCAAGGTCTCTGGCGTAGGCACTGACAGGGTCGGTGCTCCTGGGGGGGGGGATTATAATAGTGTTGAGGATGTAGGGCTTGACCAGTCACATTCTCTGCTCCATGACTCCCCTGCGCACAGAGCGGCTAGGGCGCGTAGTAACTGGCAACAACAATAGGGATTGGTGGACTCTTTGAGGGCACACCACCCTTGGGAGCAGGACTACTCTTTCTTCTCACCCATGCATGAATTACATGTCAGACTGGATGCCATTCTATGCATGCCCAATGTTCATGGATGTGAACAGAACAGTGAGTATTTGGCACGCACGGTTTTGAACCATAATCTCTTGCTGGTTAGTCTTAGCTGGTCCAGGGTTACAGCGAGCATTCCCACTTGGCGTCGTTGGCCAGAGAATTTGGAGGATCAGGTGTATCAGGCCGAGACGTGTATAGTTATTGAACAATATTGTGCGGAGAACGCAGGGACGGCCTCAACACTCGCATCAGAGTGGGAACCTTAGAGAGACTCTAGCGGAGAAGAAAAGGCCCCCCAGACAGGGAACTTTTTAAAGAGGCTCTGTCTTAATACCACCGGAACATCAAAACTGCCAGGCAAATTTTTATTATCAATCAGATAGAATAAGCCAGTAACACCTCAAAAGCCCTTTTCAGCATTGTACAGGACTTTATCTCCCCGCAAATTTGCAGTCAATCTCCAGTGGAATCTCAGGAGCATTGCGATTCATTGGCTGCCTACTTTCAGGAAAAGATTTCCAATATCTATGCAAAATTCCCGGTTGCCTGCCGTAGGACTCAGAGATCACCATTAAGACAGGAGAGCAAGGAAAAATACCCCGTAGTACGTTGGACTGCTTTCAACCTGTCACTCTAGAGGAAGTATCCAACTCCCTGGCCACAGCTAAATTCGGCTCACCCTGAGATCCATGCTCCCCCAAAACAATGGCTCTTCTAGTCTCTGTCTGCGCCCCATGGATTCAAAAACGTTTCAACTGCTCTATGCAAACGGGAGTTATCCCTTCAGCATGGAAGGAAGCATGTGTACGACCCATACTGAAAAAAGCCACTCCTGACCCCCAAGTACTCAGCAACTATTGTCCAATCTCCCTGCTACCTCTTCTGGGTAAGCTATTGGAAGGCAAATAAACAAACAGCTGGGGTCTTACCTTGAAACAAACAATATCCTGGACCCTTCTCAATCGGGGTTCCACACAGGTTTTATCACAGAGACTGCACTTTTGGCCGTGACTGTCCCACTCAGACAGGGGATGGGTGCAGGAAGTCCGGTAGTACTGATATTATTGGATCTGTCTGTGGCCTTCGACACCATCTCTCATCTACGGCTCACAAACAGATTGAAGGCCAGCAGCATAAGGGAAAGGCACTAACATGGCTGCAGGATTTTCTGTCAGATAGACAACAGGAATCATGTTAGGTACATATTCTTCAGGCAAAATGCAGTTGGACATAGGTGTTCTTCAGGGATCGTGCCTAAGCCTGACACTGTTCAATATATATATGGCCCCGCTGGAAAAGATCACAGAGCAATTTGGCTTTGAGATCATCTCATACGCTGACGACACCAAGCTTATTTTTAACATGGTCAAAGACCTAGAATCAGAGAAAGAGCGCTTCTCAGCCGGAATGATAGCAATTTATAACTGGATGACTGAGAATTGTCTCTAGCACCGGCCATCTAGGCGGACGACTGGTGGCCCATCAATAGGGTGCCATCCCAGTGCCTAAACAAAAGGTAAAAAACCTTGATCAAGCCCTAACAATGAAAGACTATATTGCTGCCATCACAAGTTCCTGCTATTACAATATGTGTCTCCTGCACAGAATATTCCCCCTCCTCCTCACAAACGCCCGTAGAACCCTGGTCCAGGCTATTGTGATCAGCAAACTGGACTATGGGAATGCTCTACTGGCCGACGTGGGGGATACCCTGCTGATGAAGCTGCAGGTAATCGAGAAAACCGCAGCTAGACTTATTCTTAACCGCCCTGCTGGCACCCCTTCTGCGCCCCTGCTTAGGGAACTGCACTGGCTCCCAGTGAACAAGCGTTCCCATTTCAAAATCTGTTGCCTCATGTATAATGTCCTGAGAGGCAATGGTCCACGCTACTTTAAAAAAAGAACTTACCCCTACATCACCAGCCGAAGTCTCCGATCAAGTACCCAATCCCTTCTGTGCATAGCCCGAATCTGTCACACCCGTACGGGGGGTAAGGCTTTTTCATATTGTGCCCCACGGTATTGGAACAACCTACCCATAGCACTGCGATAGATCCCCACATAAAGCAAATTCAGGAAACAACTAAAGGCTTATCTCTATTAAACATACCTGGTCTGTTCCTCCAGTCATGGATCTGCAACAGCGTCGAGATGCCCCCGGGTGATACGTGCGCTATAGCAAATAACGCTAACATAACATAACAACAGAACGGTTGCTACGAGTGATGGGGCGGATTCTAATTATAGAGTTGACATCGAAAGGGCTTTCGATAGTCTTGAATGGCAGTATCTATTTAGCCTAATGCGAGTCTTCAAGTTGAGTCAGGAGTTTGGAGAGTGGACTGCCCTGTTGTATAGAGACTCCATGACTCGGGTTCAGACAGGAAAGCTTATATCGGATAGGTATGAGGTGGAGCAAGGGACGAGATGGGGGTGCTCACTATAGCCCTTATTATTCATGATGGCCATGGAGCCGCTGGCTGCTAAAGCCAGAACTGGACATTGGTACCGCGGACTCAACATAGAGGGTCGGATACACCACATTGCCCTGTATGCTGACGATCTGATTCTATTTCTCAGTACAGCGGGACCAGATCGCGCAGGAGCCAAAACCCTGCTGATGGCCCTAGAGAGAGTAGCAGGCCATAAGGTGAACTGGAATAAGTCTTCTTTGTTTCTTATCATGCAGGGGCGGGAGAAGCCACAGACAGTAGAGGGGATTGAATCGGAGGAGAGATGTATCCCATATCGCGGGGTGAAAATATTCCATGACAGGGCAGATCTGTTAGAGGGAAATGTGGGTACGGTCATATGGGGGACAAAAGCCAGTTTGGATTTTTGGGGTACACACCCCTTGTCATTAGTTGGCAGGGCCTCCCTATTAAAGATGGTGACTCTCCCGAGGCTCCTGTATGTGTTTGGGGTGTTGCCGGTGTGGATTCCAGCGGAGAGATATGAGCAGCTCCGGATGATGGTGACAGAGTTCCTTTGGGGTGACGGACGGAGACGAGTGGCTATGAAGACTTTGATGTGGCCCAAAGTGGAAGGGGGACTAGCGGTGCCAGATTTGGAGTATTATTATGTTGCAGCTCAACTGCAATGGCTGACAATATGGGTGGCTAGCCAGCTCCGGGGGAACAGTGCAGCAAGGGGATGGATGTCCAGCATCAGACCTGCTGTCTAGAATAGTGTTGCAATTGCCTGTGCCAGAACGAGATATGTCGGCAGAATTTTGGGTGGCACATAAGTGTTGGGTCCACAGATTGCAGATGCCTAAAATCAGGCGCTGGAGATACCTCTGAAGCACTGCATGGTACTATTGCACAGGGCAGATGGGAGGCGGCTAGAGGCATGGGAGGAGGCTGGAGTGCTCACCATGGGGCAGCTATATGAAAATGGCGTGTTACTACCGTTTGACATATTCAGTGAATCCAACGGGATACATGGGGGTGATTTCTTGCTTCATGCAACACTGACTGCCGCAATCCGTAAGCATTGTCGGAGCGGACTGACTGAACCTCCTTTAAATGAAGGGTGTCAATATGTGGTGTTGCAGCGGGGACATTCAAAGTGGTTACCTGTTTATTTAGGAGGCTGAGCAGGGCGCGTTCCTGCTGCTTCAGAGGTTGCAACAGAAGTGGGAGGAGGACTTAGGGGAGCCCATAGAGGACAAAGCATGGGAAGAGCTCACGGAGAGGGTTAGGAAGAGCTCCAGGGATGCTCAGTTCCAGCTGGTACTTTTTTATGTTTTCCATAGGGCGTATCTCACCCCAGGACGCCTTAATAAGTATTTTAATAGGGTAACGGCGGCTTGTACCAGATGTGGAGAAATAGGCGCAGAGTTCCTTAATATGTTTTGGAGCTGTCCGGTGGGAGGACATTTCCGGAGGGAGGTGATGGAGATATTAGCAGAACTTACTGAAAAGGAAGTGCACATGACTCTAGGATACTGTTTGCTCCACAGATTCCCACGCACTGCCAAGAACAAAGTCACCAGTAAATTTCAAGACCTGGGATTGGTACTAGCGAAGCAGGATATCACGAGTCATTGAAAGGCAATAAGGGTTCCTAGAAGAGGCAGATTGAGAAGAGAGGTTGAGCGCTGGACAGGCTATGAGGGAACGGGACGGCCAAGAGACGCTAGACGTAATGGGAGTGAGAAGACGTTGGACGCAGCCAGGGCCTGGGAAGCTTTGATGCTGCATCTGAAAAAGCTAAATAACATTGAAGATGAGAGTAATAGAGACACCCCACATTTAGACAATTTGTAAAGTGCATTGGGTGGTTGCGTGTGGGAGGGGAGCAGATGTTGCGAGGAGCCCATGTGCTGGCAATACTTTGGAGCCCACGGATCCTACAGCGATGGAGTGATAATTGCTAAAGAGCGGTCCTGGTAAGGCTCCTTGAGCATAGTACTCCAAGATGCGCCTGGGGGAAGGGGGGAGGGTTGAGTGGGCGGAGATGCCATATGTGGGAGGATGGGGGTTAGTTTTTGTTATAGCCCAACTTATTAACGTGTGATGTGAACTTAATTGCAAATGCATCTCCTGTAGGACTGTTGACTGACTATGGCAGGTTGTACGGCAGCGACGAGCTGCATACTTATTAACAGAGGATCCATGTTAACGCTACATCAGACCGTGGTGTTCATGACGGCACAACAAGCAGGAGCAACTATGTTGGCACAATAGATATGGGTGTCCTTCACCACAGAAATAAAATGAGTGGCTTTAAAGGCACACAAGTTGGTAAATATTTCTTCAATACAAATACCAATGACAATATATTTGAGCAAGATATAGATCAAATGGATGAATATGTATTTGATCCACAAGAGACCTTGGAGAGTGAATTTCTGGATGAAGACTTAGAACAACCTTCAACCTCTTAGGCTATTAAAGGCCCATTGGGTGCGGATATGTTTAATCCCAACCTCATTACTCATCCCTAAGGTTCGGAGTGATGGCCAATGGACCAGGTGACTACCTTTATGAAATACTGTTGATAAAGAGACTCGCAATCTTATGAGGGCTGAATGCCCAAGACTATGTCTGGATAATAAATCAGGAACTACCCTCACCTGGATCTCAAAATAATAACATTCCTTTTTAAATTGGGAAAGGACCCTAGAAAAGGTCTGAAGCACCGCCGTAAGCAGTGCCAGAACAAGTTATTGGACGTTCTGGGTTTGTTAGCCAAGATTTTAGACATGGCTAAAGAGGCAAATTGCAAAGATTTTCCTGGCAATGTGCAACTACTGAGAGGTTGGCGCCAACAAGCTTTATGCTTGCTTGGAATTGCTTGGAAAGGCTAATAGCAGACAGGAGAAAGGCCATCCTCATGAGGATAAATCCTAAATTGGATGATCTAGCTAACAAGGAAGCACCAGGTAACACAAATGAGTTGCTTTTTGGCAAATGTTTAGGAAATCCCTGGGCAAGTACGTGTCCACTTTTACTGTCTGTAGCACAGCCCAATCCAGTATGTGATGCGTGTTTAACGCAAACGTTTTTGGAAGGGCTGACAAGAGGCGACTCGCTGTCAACTAAGGGTCACAAAGAACCCAGTTCTACTATCAAGAGCCGGAGAGCTACGGAAGGAACTTCCGTTCCAACGTGGGTTTCTTCCAGCAGAGAGGATGAACCCCTCACTCCTGTGGTCACAGAGGTAGATCTCAAGGCTCAGGAGATTAAGGTAAGCTACAATCTTTTGCCTGGTTCTCAAGGTCTCAAGATAGAGTTTTGGGAAACTCCTTGCCAAAATTTTCAGCCAAGGGAATTATCTTTAGACCAAGATCAGATGGTATTGGTAGATGTGGAAGTTAGCAGAATGATTCAAAAAGGGAAATATCAAAAGTTATAGATTTGGAAAATGGTTTTGTAAGCACGGTTTTCGTAGTGAAGAAAAAAGACAAAGGTTGGCAACCTGTAATAAACTTAAAGGAATTAAAAACGTTTTTAGTGTACATACACTTCAAGATGGAGGGAATTAATCTTTTACGAGATGTTTTACAGGCGAAAGACTGGCTGGAGTAGTTAGATCTGAAATACTCCTACTTCACAGTCCCTATGAACTAAGTTCCCTGAAATACTTACGAATCAGATGGAGAGGTATTTGGCACCAGTTTTCCTGTCTTCTTTTTCTTGGCTGTTGTCAGCACCTAGATGTTTCACCAAGGTTCTACGCCCAGTGGTAGCTTTCTTGAGAGAGAGGGGAGGGTATTTAATAATCTATCTAGACAATATATTAGTGATGTCTCAAGATCATGAGGAGATGCTGAAACACATAAGGTGGACAAGGGATCTCCACGAGGCTTTAGGGTTAATCATCACTGTCCAGAAATCTATCAAGACTCCAATACAAAATGTGGAATTTTTGGGGTTCAGGTAGATGCACATCTGGCCCAGTTATGTCTCTCTCAGAAGAAATTCACAAAATAAAGAAAGTAGTAGGTCAAGACATAGCAAAGGAAGTAGTGACTTTGCAGGATTTGTCAAGGGTGGTTGTACTCTCATCGTTCTCCATTCAGGCCGTTTCCTCTAGTCCACTTCATTACAGAGCTATCCAGAGACTAAAATCTCTGGGTTTGAGGAAGGGTATGTGGTATGCAGATAAAATTACCCTGTCCCAGGAAGCTTGAGAGGAAAAAGTGGTATAGTTGGTGTTTGGAGAGGAATTTGGATCCCGTGGCGGCTCCTGCTAGAAGTGGCAAACTATCTCACTGAGCTGTTCAATCCAGTTCTCTCCTATAGAACAGTTAATTGTTACATATCAGGTGTCTCAGCAAGACATTCCATGTTGAATAATTTTGCTATTGGCAGTGATCCTTTGGTCTGCAGAGTAATGAAGGGAATAAGGCTTAAAAGGCCACCTATGGCTCGCTATGAATCTTAATGCAACGTTAATTTAGTTTTTTTATCTTTTTGTCTCCTTGCCAGATAATAGCTATCTTTCATTTAGGCTAATATCATGGAAATGAGTGACTTTGCTCTGTCTAATTTCTTTTAGAAGAGTTTTCAGACATTAAGGTTCCAGAGTTTTGCAATAGGCTTAATTCCCCAGATGGAGTCAATTTTGATATCTGGAAAAGGACTAAAACCATGTCTGAAAATATTTTTTATCCTTTTTTCAAGGACTGCAAGAAAGTGTGTGTTGTGAACGGCATGAGGGTTTATGAAAAAGAATGTTGGAATTCAGAGCAGATGGGGAAGATCAATTGTTAATTTCTTATGTGAACCCTATAAGGCAATATCAACAGCTACTATTTCACCGTCGGTAAGAGCAGTGATGACTAAGGCTGGAATTGACTTGTTCATGTTTGGAGCTCACTCCTCTCGAGGTGTGATGGCTAGTAAAATTTTTTGGGCAGGTGGTACACTTGCTGACATTCTAACGGTGACAGACTGGTCAAGTGCTAGCACTTTTGCAAAATGTTACCTAAAACCGATGGAGCATGTCATCAATCTGGCACTGAAGAGCTTTAAACATGCATAATGGAAGCCTCCGGTCATATCTGGTCAGGAGGGGAGTGCACATAGCGCTACTCCAGGAAACACACCTTAATAAGTCGGAGGGATTGGCGCTGCAGCGTAGATGGCGAGTTCAAATGAGCAAATTGCATTTTTGGATGTACTTGTCAGATTATCAGATTCCAATATAACCACTTCCATTTACACCAAGCCTACTGACAGGAATAACGCCTTACTGTACCACAGTTTTCACCCCTGGCCCCTGAAAAAACACCTCCCGTACTCTCAGTTTCTTCGGATTAAAAGAATCCATTCTGAACACAATGAAGGCGTGCATATGGTTGAAGTCGCCAGAAATAAATACAAACAGAGAGGTTACCCTGACCCTGTCCTAGATCAGGCTACCAACAGAATTTCCCAAGTGACCCGTGAGTCACTGCTTGAGAAGAAACAAACGATTAAAACTTCCTCCAGAGAAGTTTTTGTGTCAACATATTCGACCCAATCACGGCATGTAAAATCCATCATTCTTAATCGCTGGACCCTCATGCAATCAGAACCCGATTTTGTCGGCATGTTCAATGCTCCCCCACTATTTGCATATAAAAGGGCGAGTAACCTAAAGGAGATTCTCAACAAGACACGATCCCAACCCAAGGGCACACACAAAGGTTTCAGCAAATGTTTCAACTGCTCTAATTGTAACAATGCAGTTACTGGCAAGACGATGAATCATCCCAGATCGGGTAAAACCATCACCTTTTCACACACAACAAACTGCAACAGTGACTTTGTTGTTTACTATATCAAATGTCCTTGTGACCTTTATTATGTTGGGAAGACAGAACGCAGTGTGCGCACAAGAATCACAGAGCACAAGAGCCGCATACGCACACAGAACACAACCTCTCCATTGGCAACACATTGGGTTTCACTAAAACACAATATATCCCAATTGAGATTCGGGGTCCTCCAAGCCATTGAATCTAACACAGAACATGACCGATCTAGAATGTTGTCCCAACGTGAGTCTCACTGGATCTGGTACTTACAAACCCTGACACCGACAGGGCTCAATGATAAGTTTGAATTGGCCTGTTTTATGTAATCAGATTCTCATTTGATTCCGCCCAACAGCCCAACAGATTGTGCACACCAACAGTGGCAGACTCTTCTTAAAAATTACTGTAATTGTCAATTACGATTCATTTTTAACATAAACTGACACATTTAGTATACTATTGTTTTCTTAGGAATGCTGTTTCATCAGATAATGTGTTTATTCATTCTGCTGTGACATGTTTACTTTCCCTTTTCCCCTCCTTCAATATGGCGCGCCTATACCACAGTCTCTTTTTTGTGTCCACTATCGTTTCAAAGCGAGACACTTCCGGTTAGTTGTTCACCACACCGGCATTTTCGAGCACCCGTAGAAGCACCCGCGATCACATATCACGGTAAGAGCACTGCCTAGTTCTTAATCACAAGCGACAACTATTTTTATTAGCAAGCGACGACTAACAGACCGGTATCCCTTGTTTGTTACAGACAGGCAGCTGAGGACGTTAAACGGTAACCGCGCTTTCGCAGCTTCTAATAGACCTGGGTGATTACACAAAAAAACATTGATTAAAACCTTTTGGGTTAATTTATCCCCCATAGGTTTCCCAGTATGGAAGGGTATCGACTGATATCCACAACGTCACTTGCGTAGTGAAGTAAGATTCCCCCGCGTATGCATGGTTCATTGCACGCATGTTCCCGACAGGTTCCCTCACTCGTGGGCCTCTAGCTTCGATTTAAATTACGGTATGCATGGCATTCAGCAACCACTTCCCATCACGCATGAACACAAAAAGCATGGCATGAAATTTCACGTCACGGGTATAGTCAAATTGACTCACTTACCAAATGGCCAGGTAATTTGTAGTTATTGCGAGTCATTCTTCCACTAGGGTAGAATCACGGACACCCTTCCCTTTCATCACTCAATGCTTTAATGTTATGTTTAATCAATTGCAACGCTTGGGCATGCCATATTGTGCAGTTATATAGTTGCGTTTTCTTAATCCTGACCCCCCTGAAATGTCACCTTGTATACTCTGTCGCTAATAGACACTTATACCATGTTGTATTATTTCGCAGATTCCCCTGATGAAGGGCACAATACATTGCCCGAAATGCATTGGGATGCTCTAAACAAGAGTGTTGTTTAAATGTAGATGCTTGTGAACTGTTAACAACATCACAGAATGATTGTTTTCAAAATTTCTAAATGAATCATGTACTGAATAAAACGAAAATGTTTCGAAATGTTCAAATATGCATGATTACTATGTGTACTTGTAATGACTTGTAATTAAATAGATTTCGCACTACTTAAACTTTAGACTTACACTCATAACGAGTGATCACCGCAGTGCAACAGTGTCCTGGACAGAGTCCAGGAATCCCATTCCACTTCTAGAACAAGGGTCCTAGCAGAACCCCTACATCTGTTGCACGCCATAGTAAAACTGTTTTACTGCAGCACAAAACATTAGAATAAGTGATTAACTAGATTACTGAGTGCAAACGCTGCTGCGTAATTTTTCTGAGTTCAAGTATTTAGCACGTCATACTCGGCGTTTGCCCGGGGGACATTGATTTGAATTAGGGCGGCGGTCACTTTTCAGCTGCTTAAACAGACACTAGATGGGGAGGGCAGATTTGTAGTGGTTGAAGGGCGCCTATATGGCAAGGAGGTGACCATTTGTAGTGTTTATGCCCCTAATATAGAGCAGGCGCGATTCCTGGATCGACTGTCGGGCACTTTGGCACAATTCCTGGCAGGCCCGCTCATAATGGGAGGGGATTTTATTTCAATAACGGACACGGTCATGGACAGGTCTCACCCCCGCTACCAGATTCTCCGGTTCATCGACTGTCCAAACATAGGCAGGCTAGGTGGCATTTGATAGATGTATGGAGATCACATCACCCGCAAATTAGAGATTACTCCTACTTCTCAGCGTTACACGAACTGCATGTTAGACTGGATGCTATGTTGTGCTCCCCAATGGTGGCGTTCACTGTAACCAGGTCTGAATATCTCACTAGGACCCTGTCCGACCATAACCCGCCACTGCTCACCTTACATTGGACGAAGGAAAGGGCGGAAATTCCCACATGGCGATTGCACCCTGAAACGTTAGAGGATCTGGTGTTTCGAAGGGAGGTGGAAGAAGGGATAACACACTACTTTAATGAGAATGCGGGGTCTACTCCTACTAGGGCGATGGAATGGGACGCCTTTAAGGTGGTAGTGCGGGGGATATGCATAAGTAAATATGCTGGGGTGAGGAAATCTCTGCTGCAAGATGTTGAGAAAGCGGACGAACGGGTGAGGTTGGCTGAACAGGCACGGCCTGAGCATCCGGAGCGTCAGAGGGAAGTGTTAGAGGCTAAGGAGGTGCTGGCCACGGAAGTGGAGAGACTGCCCTGCTTCGTTTATCTGAAGTATGTCGAGAAGGCACACGCAGAGGGCGACAGGGCAGGAACGCTGCTAGCGTGGCTGGCTAACCCTGTACCGCGTAACTCTCCGATCCTGGCACTAAACCCAGCTGTGGGAACCACAGTCTATACACAGAGTGGGATTATGCATGGGTTCAGAGACTATTATGAGAGGCTTTACAAGAGTACACTAGCGGTGGATGAATCTACTATTGGGACCTTCCTGGGAAATGTGATGCTTCCTCAGTTGGAGGAAGAGCAGGTGAGGCATCTTGGTCCTCCCAAGATTTGGAGCGCCATTAAGCAGATGGCACGGAATAAGACACCAGGGATAGACGACTTACCTGTGGAATTTTATTGCAATATATAGACATATTGTCGCCACGGTTGCTAGAAGTCTATAGCGAAGCACGGGAACTGGGGCAGTTGCCGGAGTCGATGCGCGAGCCCCTCATTGTCAACGTTGCTAAAACCGGGACGAGATAGTACGGATACGACAGCGTGCCGCCCACTCTCAATGCTCACTACTGACTATAAGATACTTAGTCGGATCCTGGCGTCGCATTTGCTGCAGCATATGACTGTCTTGGTACCTTGGTACACGAAGATCAAGCGGGGTTTATCACTACCAGAAATACTGCCACCAATGTGCGGAGGTTAGTGAGGGTCTTGGGGGAATCTAGCTCAGATTCTCCTATGGCTGCAATCTTATCTGTAGATATAGAAAAGGCCTTTGATAGCCTGGAATGGCCGTATTTGTACAAAATGATGGGACACTTTGGACTGGGGGAGGAGTTTGTGAGGTGGACGACGGTGCAGTATACTTCAGCGGTAGCTTGAGTGAAAGTGATTCATGAAAGGGGGTGGTGATGGACAGAGCATCTGAATTAAACAGAACACTCATACCCAGTCAAAAGATCAGGGCTTGATCCATCACTGTTTTTTAGCTCACTACACCATCCCAGTTCAGAACCTGGCTACATGCAAATTAGTCTGTCCCTGGCCCAGTGCATCATGGGAAGCTTGTTTCCTTTCCAGTAAAGAATTGGCTTGGTAGTTTGGTCTGCCCTGTTCCCATGATGCACTGGGCCAGGGCCAGACTAATGTGCATGTAGCCAGGTTCTGAACTGGGATGGTGATGTGAGCTAAAAAACGGTGATGGATCAAGCCCTGATCTTTTGACTGGGTAGGAGTGTTCTGCATAATTCAGATACTCTGTCCATCACCACCCCCTTTTTTAATTGTTTTAGCCACCACAAGTGTGGAAGGGTATGCTCAGATGTGAGTCCCTTGCTCACTGCACCATCAGGATTCAAGCAAGCCGGGCCGAAGACGGCTGTAATGCCAGAAACCGGTCCCCGGAAGCTTGTTTCCTTTCCAGTAAAGAATTGGCTTGGTAGTTTGGTCTGCCTGTTCCCATGATGCACTGGACCAGGGCCAGACTAATTTGCATGTAGCCAGGTTCTGAACTGGGATGGTGCAGTGAGCTAAAAAACGGTGATGGATCAAGCCCTGATCTTTTGACTGGGTAGGAGTGTTCTGCTTAATTCGGATACTCTGTCCATCACCACCCCCTTTTTGAATCGTTTTAGCCACCACAAGTGTGGAAGGGTATGCTCAGATGTGAGTCCCTTGCTCACTGCACCATCAGGATTCAAGCAAGCCGGGCCGAAGACGGCTGTAATGCCAGAAACCGGTCCCCGGAAGCTTGTTTCCTTTCCAGTAAAGAATTGGCTCTGTAGTTTGGTCTGCCCTGTTCCCATGATGCACTGGGCCAAGGCCAGACTAATTTGCATGTAGCCAGGTTCTGAACTGGGATGGTGCAGTGAGCTAAAAAACGGAGATGGATCAAGCCCTGATCTTTTGACTGGGTAGGACTGTTCTGCATAATTCAGATACTCTGTCCATCACCACCCCCTTTTTGAATCGTTTTAGCCACCACAAGTGTGGAAGGGTATGCTCAAATGTGAGTCCCTTGCTCACTGCACCATCAGGATTCAAGCAAGCCGGGCCGAAGACGGCTGTAATGCCAGAAACCGGTCCCCGGAAGCTTGTTTCCTTTCCAGTAAAGAATTGGCTTGGTAGTTTGGTCTGCCCTGTTCCCATGATGCACTGGGCCAGGGCAAGACTAATTTGCATGTAGCCAGGTTCTGAACTGGGATGGTGCAGTGAGCTAAAAAACGGTGATGGATCAAGCCCTGATCTTTTGACTGGGTAGGAGTGTTCTGCTTAATTCAGATACTCTGTCCATCACCACCCCCTTTTTGAATCATGAGTGAAAATGAGGCAGATGATTACTCCCCGTTATGTAGTGGCCCGTGGGACACGACAAGGGTGCCCGCTCTCCCCATAGCTATTTGCCTTGGCAATAGAACCGTTGGCAGCACGAGCTCTGCTGGGACAGTGGTATGAGGGCCTGGCTTTTAGAGGAGAACAACAATACATATCGCTTTACGCGGATGATTTGCTGTTATTTTTGGCGGATACAGGTGGTGCATTGGCAGGGGCGGAGCGATTGTTGTCAGATTTTGGAACAGTTTCAGGGCTAAAGGTCAATTGGACCAAAACTTGCTTGTTCCCAGTGCAGCCGGGGAGGATAGCGCCTAGGATGCAGCAGATTGTGAGATGGGAACCTTCTTGCGTAGCATACCTAGGAGTACATATCTATAATGGATCCGGCGATCTGTTAGAAGGGAATATAGGGAGATGCATACGCGTCCTTAGGGGGAGCATGGCCTTTTGGAGTACCCATCCACTCTTAGTGATGGGTAGAATAGCTTTATTAAAGATGGTGGCGCTCCCTAGACTGCTGTACTTTTTTAGGACACTGCCCATATGGGTGCCGTGCTCAGTGTTCGCCAACCTGAAGTCTATGATTGTGGGATTTATCTGGGGATCAGAAAGACGCAGAGTGGCGCTTAAGACGTTAATGAGACCTAAGGTGGAGGGCGGTTTGGCGGTTCCTGATCTGGAGTTGTATTATATAGCGGCGCAGTTGCAGGTTCTTACGCAGGCAATAGCCAAAGAATTCAGGGGCCCGGGAAATGAGAGAGGTAGAGGAATCCCGAGACATATTCTGTCTTTCATAGTGCTGCAACAGAAACTGGACCTTAGGAATCTCACTTTGGAAGGAAGTACTCTGAGGTTGTGTTGGAACAGGAGCAAGCGACGAGCGGGTGTACAACGCCCTTACGGGCCCGAGATTCCATTAGGAAAGCTGACAGCATTTCCTCATGGAGGAGATTGGTCGTCATTATGGGAGAGGGAGCAAGCAGGGGTCCACATGTTGGGGGCTTTGTACGACGATGGAGTGCTGTTATCTTATCCAAATGCTGCAGGAGAGGTTTGATCTCCCTAGGGGGGATTTTCTGCTACATGCGGCCCTGGTGCGAGCCATCAAAAAGCATATGAAGGGGGGACTGCAAGAGCCAGAAATAACGCAGGCGTGCCAATATGTGGTGATGGCAGCGGGTACATTCAAAGCAGTTACATGCCTATACTCTCGAATGTTGAATGAGAGTTTGGCCCCGTTAGATACGCTTCGCTTGAAATGGGAGGTAAGCACAGGGAAGCCCATACCTGAAACTACGTGGGGACACATTCTGCGGAGGACATGAAAGGGCACCAGGAATGCACGCTTCCAACTAGTGCATTTCTTTATAATACATAGGGCGTATTTGACTCCGAGTAAGATCATGGAATATTATAATGTTGGGGATGTGATGTGTCCTAGGTGCAGTATAGTGGGAGCGGATTTAGATCATATGTTGTGGGGGTGCCCGAATCTGGGGAACTATTGGGAGGAAGTGGGGGACATGCTAAACCTGGTTACGGAGCTCCAGTTGACATTTGATATGGCTACATACATATTACACTGGTTCCCTCACACCTCCAGGATGAAAGTAACAAGTAAGTTTATAGATATAGGCCTAGCACTGGCGAAGATGGAAATTACGATGCGCTGGAAGGTGCAGGAAGGTCCCAGCAGTAAAAAGTGGAGTGCTGAGTTGCTCAAGTGGGCTAGTGGGGAGGGGGCTGTTCGTTTCCAACAAGCGCGACGCCGGAATAATGAAAAGGCACTAGACACGGCAAGGGCATGGGAAGAACTGGTTCAGATGCTGAAAAACCAATTGACTGAGGACAACGGAGGCTAGTGGGTTGTGGCGAGGTGGGGTGCTGGAACGCCCATTACAATAACGTGCATCCTGACTGTATGTCAATGCAAGCTCTAGATACAGAAATGTTGCGAATAGTTGGAACACACCGGTGGGAGGGAGGGGGGCTAGGGGTTAGGGGGATTCTTAGGGGTTTGTTTAATAAGATGTAACGGACTATCAATGTCAGTTGTTTGCCATGCATAAGAGTTACGGTTGTGCTACGAGTCCTGATTGAAGCATGGGGAACATAAGCTCTGAGCACTATTTGACAGTAACGTGGACATATACCTGAGTTTGCCGATAGCAATTTTATGGGGGAGAGGAATGTTTGAGTATTGGGATGATGAATGTCTGATTGTTGCACTGAAAACTCAATAAAATATGTTTACAAAAAAAAATGGTAGCCTCCGGTCTTGTACTGAAATGCGATTCTTCAATTAGCATACAGAGAGAATCTTGATTTCATTAAAGACAATGGAGGCTGATGTTAAACCACCCACCACACCCATTTTGTTTATTTTCAAATCGTATAACCTTGATTTGTTGACTTGGTTTTTATGTTACTATATCATTAACTTGATTACTTTACAGATTGAAATGGTTGTTTACTGAGACTTTCATTTCACTTTGTTCTATTTATTTCAGATAATTCTTTGCAGTAAGAACTTTATGCTGTCAAGCCAAAGGAGCATCTCAAGTTTTGTCACAGCCTAAAGAGGAATGTGCTTATGTGACATGGACTTATAAACAGTTTTGAAAATTCCAACTTGGAATCTTTGTTTATGATGTGTTTAATGTTCTTTAAAGGGCTGCATGTTGGGGCAGCAATAAAAGGTTAATGCATAATGTTATCCTCCATTGTCTTTAATGATATCAAGATTCTCTCTGTATGCTAATAGGAGAATTACCATTCTTCATCAGCGTGGTTGTTATACCCTGATTTAGCTTGATTTCTTTGTGGCATTTGACAGAGTATCTCATTTCCTTGTGCTTTCTCCTGTAGTTGCCTGCAGTATATACAGTAAAGCCTTCATGTGGTTTTCTTCCTTTCTGAAGCAGAGTTTTTGGCTATTAACCTTCCCTCTTTTTGTTCTGAATTTCCAATCCTTCCTTGTTTTTTTGCTTCAACGTTCATATTTGAGCCCTACATCTTATTCATTTTTTCTGCTTGATGGCACCAAGTTAGTACTTCGCTTAATGCTTTGCCATTAGTATATATTAGTTATATTTTCTTCTAAATGACATAGGCAAAAGAATTTTAAAAACTCCACAATGTGGGAAAAAGGGGCTAGCTATAGTGCAATAATCCTAGATTCTTTCTAAAAATAAGGAGAGAGCTCATCACAGAGGTGTAACTAGATCATTCCACTATTTTGGATGAAAGAATTAAAATGGGAGGATATGCATGGTAGACGAGTACCAGAGGGATGATATACATCAGGTGATCAAACTTACATGGAAAAAACTGATACAAAATACCAAAGAAAAGGATATGAGAATTCATTCATATGTTTGAATTAACACAGTGAGATTAAAACAAATAAGCTCTGGAAAACCAACATCATTTTTAATAAACCTTTATTGGCAATTCAACCAACAGAGAACAATTTAGGCCATGAAACCATGGCATCCTCCAAGTAACTTGGAAGTATTTGGAAGTATTACGTGGCAAGCACAATTATTAGAATTTCAGACTCAATAGAGCATAGCAATCAGTAGTGCTTCAATATTTAAGTCACCTTTCCCATACTTTGCGTTGCCTCTGCGGGCAGTTCTTGACCTCATGTATTGGGTTTTCTAGGATTCTACATCTGTCTAGCTCTGCTTTCATGGGTAAACCGCCATTGAAAGGCTGGTGAGGATTGGTTTCGGGGGCCTGTCTAATCTGATGCTATCTGTGACTTCAACCAGCGCTGATTCGGTGCTATAGGCGGCCCTGAAGCTTGACTGTGAAGGATCCAATAAACCGTGGATCTCGAGATGAAATGTGAGCTGTCGGTTCACCAGTGACTCAAGTACCTTCCCGAAGTAGGGGAGCAGCGAGATAGGATGATAGTTGGTTGGAAGTTTGGGGTCCGCAGTGGATTTTTTCGGTATTAGCCAAACTCTAGCGACCTTCCATATCTTTGTGACCGTTGATAGTGACAGTGACCTATTAAATAAATTGGTGAGACTGTCAAGAAACACCGGAACAATGGTAGGGAGGAAAAGTGATGGCACGGGATCCACAGGTGAGCCCGATTTAATTTTTAGCATGGCTCTAGCCACGTCATCAGGATAGCACTGGGAGAATTCCTCTAGAAGGGATGGGGCACCTGTGGGAACAGTGGGAAATTTTTCCAAAGTGCTTATGTTTTCATATGGTAGAAAGGAGGCATGAATTGCGGCAATTTTATCTTTGAAAAATTTGGAATGGGAGTCTGTCCAGTCCTGTGAAACAGAGACGCCTATATGAGCGGGAAGTGTTGTAAATTCTTTTAGAATTTTATGGAGCTCTTAGTTTGAGTTTGCGGCCTTTACAATCCGGTTTAAGAGGAATCGTTTTTTCGTTTGTCTAATATCCTCCAAATAGCTTCTATGAATACTTTTGGATTTTTCACGGTCCGTTGGATTTTTACTTTTTCTTCATTAACGTTCCGCAGTCTGATAGGAAAGCTTTGTTATTTTTTACATGCTCCGTGAACCAGGGAGCAGTTCTTGGTTTAATTTTGATCCTGGTAAAAGGAGCAACCTGGTTCAATGAAGTTGTTATTGCTCTCTCAAGGAAAGTGGCTGCCTGATTGATGTTATTCTTTTGCCACTGTGGAGGGAGAGTAAAGTGAGCTGCGAAGCAAGTGGAGATAACTTTCCGCCGTGACCTTCTTCTTATAAATTCGCTCTTGGTCTCGTTTTTAATAATATGGACCGGGATTGTGAATTTCAGTAGGTCATGGTCTGACCATAGTAGCAGAGATGGAGGTTCGACTATAATACCTAAGGCATTAGTGAATAGTAGATCAAGCGTGTGTTCCGCAGCATGGGTAGGACCTGTCACCATTTGGATTAACCCCAATGTGCCCATATTAGAGATCAACTGATTTGAGTCTGGGTCAGTGTGTATCTCACTGTGATAATTGAAGTCTCCTATTAGGAGAAAATTTTCAGCGGCCATCACGTGAAGGGCAATGGACTCAACCAGCTTATGTACAAAGTCCTTTTTCGGGCCCATGGGTCTGTAAACTAAGGCTCCTCTGAAAGTGCTTTGAAATAGACTGTCTATTCTAAAAATACATAATTCTAGTTGGTCAACACTTATAGATTCTAAGAGGGTGATTACCACACCATCAATGGTAGCTATGAGCAATCCTCCTTGTAGAGTGGAGTGGTGTAGAGTGGAGTGGCATGGTATAGCGTAGAGTGGAGTCATAGAGAAGAGTGGAGTGGAGTAGGGTGTCGTAGAGTGGAGTAGAGTTGAGTGACACAGAGTGTCGTAGAGTGGAATGTCATAGAGAACAATTGAGTAGCATACAGTGGTGTAGAGCAGAGCAGAGTAGAGTGTCGTAATGTGGAGTGTCATAGAGTAGCATGGTGTAGAGTGGAGTGGCATAAAGTGGCATAGAGTGATGTAAAACTGATTGGAATAGAGTGGAGAGGCATAGACCGGAGAGGTGTAGAGTGGAGCAGACTGTCTTAGAGTGGAATAGAGTGTCATAGAGTGTAGTGGCATAGAGTGGCATACAGTGGCATATAATGGAGTGGCGTGGAGTGGAGTGGCATAGAGTGGAGTAGAGTGTCTTAGAGTTAAGTGGAGTAGAGTATTGGAGAGTTGAGTGGTGTATTGTAGAGTGGCACAGAGTTAAGTAGAGTGCAGAGATGTAGAGTGGAGTAGGGTGTCATAGAGTTGAGTGGTGTAGAGTGCCGTAGAGTGGAGTAGAGTTTCATAAAGTTGACTGTAGTAGAGAGTCGTAGATTGGAGTTGTATACAGTAGAGTAGAGTTTAATACAGTGGAGTGGAGTACAGTGAAGTACTGTAGAGTGGAGTGGCATAGAGTGTAGTAAAGTAGCATGGAATTCGAGTGGAGTGGATTATCAATCAATCAATCAATCAGGTCATTTATAGAGCGCACTACTCACCCGTAGGGTCTCAAGGCGCTGGGTGGGGGGGGGGGTGCCGTTACTGCTCGAACAGCCAGGTCTTGAGCTTCTTCCTGAAGGAGAGGTGGTCTTGGGTCAGGCGCAGGTCGGTCGGCAGTGAGTTCCAGGTCTTGGCGGCCAGGTAGGAGAAGGACCTTCCTCCTGTTGTCGCTCTTCGGATGCGGGGGACGGCGGCGAGGGCGAGGCTGGTTGATCTGAGGAGGCGCTTGGGAGTGTAGAAGTTGATCCGGTTGTTGAGGTAGCTCGGGCCTTGGTCGTGTAGGGCTTTGTGTGCGTGGGTGAGGAGCCGGAAGGTGATTCTCTTGTTGATCGGGAGCCAGTGCAGATCTCTCAGGTGTCCGGAGATGTGGCTGCGACGGGGGATGTCGAGGATGAGTCTGGCCGAGGCGTTCTGGATCCGCTGTAGTCTCTTCTGGAGCTTGGCGGTGGTTCCGGCGTAGAGGGCGTTGCCGTAGTCCAGTCGGCTGGTGACGAGGGCCTGGGTGACCGTCTGCCTTGTCTCGATGGGGATCCACCGGAAGATCTTCCGTAGCATGCGCAGGATGTTGAAGCAAGACGAGGAGACGGCGTTTACTTGTCTGGTCATGGAGAGGGAGGAGTCCAGGATGAAGCCCAGGTTGCGTGCGTGGTCCGTCGGTTTGGGTGCGGTGCCCAGAGCGGGGGGCCACCAGGAGTCGTCCCAGGCGGAGGGCGAGGAGCCCAGGATGAGGACCTCCGTCTTGTCCGAGTTCAGTTTCAGGCGGCTGGTCGTCATCCATTCGGCTACATTTCTCATCCCTTCGTGCAGGTTGGCTCTGGCGGTGGCGGGGTCGTTGGTCAGGGAGAGGATCAGCTGGGTGTCGTCGGCGTGCCATAGATTGGATTAGAGTGCCATAGATTGGAGTGGCATAGAGTGTAGCGGTGTAGAGTGAAGTCGAATTTTGTAGGTTGGAGGGGCGTAGTGTGGAGTAAAGTGGCGTGGCATAGATTGAAGTGGAGCAGAGTGTCAAAGAGTGGAGCGGCCTAGAGTGGAGCAGTATAGAGAGGAGTAGAGTTCCATAGAGTGGAGTGGGGTACAGTGGAGTGTAGAGGTGTAGATTGGTGTGGAGTAGAGTGGAGTGATGAAGAGTGGAGTAAACTGGTGTGGAGTAGAGTGGTGTAGAGTGGCGTGGTGTAGAGTGCAGTGATGTAGAGTGGAGTAGAGTGAAGTGGCGTAGAGTGACGTGGCTTAGAGTGAAGTAAAATGTTGAAGAGTGGAGTGGCGTAGAGTGGAGTGGGTATAGTGGAGTAAAGTGGCGTGGAGTGGCATAGAGTGGAGTGGGGTAGAGTGCAGTGTAGAGGCGTAGAGTGGTGTGGCTTAGAGTGGAGTGATGAAGAGTGGAGTAAACTGGTGTGGAGTAGAGTGTTGTAGAGTGTAGTGATGTAGATTGCAGTGGTGTAAAGTGGCATAGAGTGGAGA
The DNA here is from genome assembly GCF_964261635.1 of Lissotriton helveticus. Lineage (NCBI taxonomy): Eukaryota > Metazoa > Chordata > Amphibia > Caudata > Salamandridae > Lissotriton > Lissotriton helveticus. Next base: position 407,036,930 of record NC_136063.1, on the reverse strand, counting down.
AGAGGGTTGTAGAGTGGAGTGGCATAGAGTGAAGTGAAATGTTGAAGAGTGGAGTTACGTGGAGTGGAGTGGGGTAGAGTTATATAGAGTGGAGAGCAGTGTCGCATCATGTAGTGTCATATCGTGGAGTGTCGCAGAGTGGAGTAGTTTCGAGTGGCATGGAGTGGTGTAGAGTGGAGTAGGGGACACCCACCCTGCCAGTCATGTGGAGTAGTGTAGAGTGGAGTATGATGAAATGGTGTGTAATGGCTTCAAGTAGAATTGTGTGCAGTTCAGTAGAGTGTTGTAGAGTAGAGTGGCGTGTAGTGAAGTAGCGTGTTATAAATTGAAGTGGCATAGAGTGGAGCGGTGTAGAGTGAAGTCGAATTTTGTAGGTTGGAGTGGCGGAGAGTGGAGTAAAGTGGCATGGAGTGGCATATAGTGAAGTGGAGTAGAGTGTCAAAGAGTGGAGTGGCATGGAGTGGAGCAGTATAGAGTGGAGTAGAGTTTCACAGAGTGGATCGGGGTAGATTGGAGTGTAGAGTGGAGTAGCGTGGAGTGATGAAGAATGGAGTAAACTGGTGTGGAGTAGAGTGTTGAAGAGTGGAGTAATGTAGAGTGCAGTGGGGTGGAGTTCTATAGAATGGAGAGCAATGTTGCATCATGGAGTGTCATATCATGGAGTGTCATAGAGTGCTGTAGTGTTGAGTGGCATGGAGTGGTGTAGAGTGGAGTAGGGGACACCCACCCTGCCAGTCATGTGGAGTAATGCAGAGTGGAGTATGGTGAAATGGTGTGGAATGGCATAAAGTAGAATGGTGTACAGTGGAGTATAGTGTGGTAGAGTAGAGTGGCGTTTAGTAAAGAAGAGTGTTATAAATTGGAGTGGCATAGAGTGGAGTAGAGTATTAGAATGGAGTGGCATAGAGTGGAGTGGTGTAGAATGGAATAGAGTGGAGTAGTGTCTAAGAGTGGAGTGGCGTGGAGTTGTATACATTTGAGTGGAGTGGAGAGGAATAGTGTTGTACAGAGTGTTGTAGAGTGTATGGCATGGAATAGAGTGGTGCGGAGTGGTGTAGAGTGGAGTGGTGTAGAATGGCATAAAGTGGCATGGAGTGGGATTTTGTGGAGTTGAGTGATTCGTGGGATTTGTGCTGGCTCAAAGCTGCGTTCCGTGTATGTGTGTGTGGAATGTAAAAAGATGAAACCCAAATCCTGTTGTGTGTGTGTGTGCGATTGCGAGTGTGCATGTTTGTGTATGTGTGTGTGGGTGTATGCAGGTATGCATGTGCCTGTGACGGGATACATGTCTGTTTTTGAGTGAATTAATGCATGTGAGCATTTGCAGGGATGTCTGTGTGTATTTGAGGGTGTGCAATGGTATAATGTTGACCCTGGTTAAAACTAAACTTGTCCCTCTTGACTGTAATGGGTATGAAGGCTATACTGGCATAATGGTGGCACTCAACTAATGGCACCTACCTGGACATATTGTGGGCATTCTTCACTTAGTTGTGGTTAACCCCTGGTTTAATCATGCAAATCATTGACATATGATCTGCATTCTTGACATGGGTGTGAGGGTTCTTGATATAGTTGTGGCTATCCCACGCAAACCAGATGCCCTGACATAATGGGTCCACCCGCAACATGTTTGGGGTATTCATGACATAAGGGGTGCTGTCCATTATATAATGACTGTCCTAAAATAATTGTCTTATTAATTTCATAATGCAGGTCAAGGCATAATGGTATCCATCCTAAACATATTGGTGGCATTCTTTCTATATAGGGTGTAATGATGGCTCTGGCACAATGGTGCTTCTGCCAAATTGAAAACTGCTATGCAAAACACATGATGGACAGAATTCTAAATGGTTCATACATTTACCTACAGTCAAGAGATCTGGGTCAAATCCATCGTTCTTTTGCTCACCATGCCACCCCAGTTTAGACCCAGCCATATGCAAATCAGTCTTGACCCTTTGCCTCGTGGGAACAGTCCAGACCGAACCGCCATTCCAGGTCCTCCCTGGACCTGAAACAAGAATCCTGGGACCGGTTTGTGGGTATTACCCTTCATCAGCCAGGCCAGCTTGAATCCAGTGGCAAGTGAGCAAGGGAACCACGTCTGGGCATACCCATCCCGCTTAGGATGAAAAGTGCTACGCAGACAAATGATGGATGGAATGCTGAATAAATCATACATTAACCCGCAGTCAAGAAATCTGGCTTAAATCCATTGTTCTTTTGCTCACCATGTCACCCCAGTTTAGACCCAGCCATACGCAAGTCAGTCTTGACCCTGTGCCTCATGGGAACAGTTCAGACCGAACTGCCAAGCTAGGTCGTCCCTGGACTGGAAACAAGCATCCTGGGACAGGTTTCTGGGTATTACCCTTCATCCAGGCTAGCTTGAATCCAGTGGCACTGTGAGCAAGGGACCCACATCTGGGCATTCCCATCCCACTTAGGATGAAAAGTGCTACGCAAACAAATGATGGACGGAATGCTGAATGAATCATACATTCACCCCCAGTCAAGAGATCTGGGTTAACTCCATTGTTCTGCCTGGCTTGGTAGTTCAGGCTGGACTGTTCCCACAAGGAACAGGGTCAAGACTGATTTGCATATGGCTGGGTCCAAACTGGGGTGGTGTGGTGAGCAAAAGAGTGATGGATCAAACCCAGATCTTTGTGACTGGGGGTGAATGATTGCATTGTCCAGCATTCCGTCCATCAATTGTTTATTTTGCATATGCTGCCCTAAGTGGGAAGAGTATGCCCAGACATGGGTCCCATTCTCACAACACCATTGGATTCAAGTTAGCCTGGCTGATGAAGGGTGATGTTCTGAAACCGGTCCCAGGATGCTTGTTTCTGGTCCAGGGTGGACCTGGCTTGGCAGTTCGGGCTGGACTGTTTCCACAAGGAACAGGGTCAAGACTGATTTGCATATGGCTGGGTCCATACTGGGGTGGTGTGGTGAGCAAAAGAATGATGGATAAAACTCAGATTTTTGTGACTGGGGGTGAATGTTTCCATTCTCCGGCATTCTGTCCATCAATTGTTTCTTTTGCATATGCCGCCTTAAGTGAGAAGGGTATGCCCAGAAGTGGGTTCCGTGCTCACCACACCACTGGATTCAAGCTCAGGGGCATAACACAGGCCACCACAGCCCCCGAGCTGCAGGGGGCCCCGAGCTGCAGGGGGCCCCCTCAGCACAATACTCAGGCCCAAAAGCTCTGGTTTAAATCCGGAGTGGGGGCCCCTCTTGTTCGTGGCAGGAGGGCCCCCTCAACTTTCATTACGCCACTGTTCAAGCTAGTCTGACTAATGAAGGGTGATGCCCTGAAACTGGTCCCAGGATGCTTGTTTCCAGTCCAGGGAGGACGTGGCTTGGCAGTTTCAGCTGGACTGTTCCCACAAGGAACAGGGTCAAGACTGATTTACATATGGCTGGGTCCAAACTGGGGTGGTGGGGTGAGCAAAAGAAAGATGGAATAACCGAAGATCTTTGTGACTGGGGTGAATGTTTGCATTGTCCAGCATTACGTCCATCGATTGTTTCTTTTGCATCTGCCAAATTGAAGGCATTTTTTTACATTTTTTTTGCTAATCCTGGCATAATGGTTCTGAAAATCCCTTCCCTATTGTGAATATCTCTCGTTTTAATGATGATAGTTAATGATCATGAAAGGTAACATCTGCTCATGGAATGACAATAGTACTTGTGTGTCCTTGATCAAATGATAAGCTGATGTTTTGCATAAAAAATATTGCATTTCCGAAATCTATTTTTATCTGATGTTTGGGTGATAACTCATGTTTGGGAGGAATATTTCTGATCGTGACACGATCGGGCACTTACTGTTATGGCTATTATTGCATGTCTCTTTTGGAGGCATTTCATAATCTATACTAATGCCGCTTTTATGATATTATCACTACTGCTGTTTGAGGCCTAAACATATATGTTTGGTGTAATTACTGCTGTTTTAGTCTACGTATATGAGATTGGTGCAAGCTGCCTATTGTCTGATCCTGAAAGGTCTTTAAAGATGTTAATTTTCCAAGCTGATCCTGAAACTCAATGGGATCTAGAAATTCCTTCTAATATCTCCTACAGATGAAGAGTCAATGACACTAAAGTTGTTTTCTCCTTCATTCTCTTAAGGATTTCTTGATACTGGCGAAAAAAGGGGAAATCTTTTCGATGTATCCTCTATAATAGACTCAAGAGCACAGGGCACATTCTCAGAGGTGTTCAACTCCAAATAAACATGCTTAGAAAATTAAAACCATTAATCCCCCACCAAGGTATATTGTAAAAGCTCTAGAATTAACTATAGCAGTGCCTTACTGATTAGTCTGTCTAAAATTAGGCTTTGCTGAAAGCTACCATGTATTCAGCTGAGGGCCTTATAACTGGTACCAGCTGTAATGATCACATCCCTAGGGGTATGTGAAGTCAGCATCATTTGCTTTTGCGTAATTACGAAAAACGTTAGGGAAATTATGCAAAATTAGGTGTACTTATGCACGTTATGAATCCATCATTTAGCGCTATATCTTGGAGCGTGATGCGTCCTTGTGTCAATTTTTGACTCAAGAATGCATTTCGCGCAAAAGAAGTGCAAAATCAAAAGCTCGCGATCTTTCATTTGCTGTAAATTTTAACCGAAAATGGCACTCAATGATAGAAAATGGTGTAATGGGGTATTTCAGGAATTTTACGTAGCGAAGGTACAGTGAATTTCCCGAAATTATGCAAATTATACAGGCGTCATTTAAATTTCGACTAGGCCTACACCTCAACCGAGTGCTCGAAAAACTCTGACCTCAGATATAAACAAGATACTCTTGCAAAGTTGATTGCGACATTTAGAAGACGTTCTACCTACATTCACAATAATGCCAGTAAACTGAATGTGACTGCATTTCAAGTTGAGAAAGAGATTCATGACTAGAAGTTCCCAATTATCTAAAATACAAGGCATGGAAAATAGTCTTCTTTGAAGCTTCTGTAAAACTATTGAACTTCGTGGCCCTCTCCCTCAGGAAAACACCCGCTCTCAACACATTCAAATATATACTTAAAAATGTTCTGACAGTAAATTTGGCATGAAGATGAATACCTCTCTGAAAGGGTCAAACCTCTTCCTGCAGCATCAGAGAATACATGTTGCTTGGACAGTGATGCATGTTTCTCAATGCATATAATTATGGGCCTGATTTAGAGTTTTTGTCTCTCTTTCAGCCTGCCCAATTTTGAGTAGGGCTGGCTGCCAGGTTTACGCCGACAGAGTAAAATGGACTCAGTAAGTGTAAACCTTCCTTCAACGGCTTAAGGAACTATGGCCATCAGATGTAAGCCATCCAGACTATTTTAGAGATTGGGTGTTTTTTTTTACCGAAATATCTTGGTGGTGTAAGACAGTAAAAATAAACAAAAATTGGCAACGTCAATAGGTCTTCCCTATGAGACCTATTGATGTTCCAATGTTTTCTTTAGACATGCTGTGTAACACGGCGGTTAATGTGCAGCATGGCTGAAATATTGCACAACAATAAGTGCTATTATGCAGAAATTGATTTGTATGCGTGTGCTATGGCAGAGGTGTGTACTTACAAAGTGAGGCGGGCATTTTATTTCTTTTTATTTACCTATCGAGTGCTGGATTACTATGAAAAAAGTTGTGCAAAGTGTGCTTTTTTGATATAGGGTTAATGCACATCTTTTAAAAAAAAAAGAAAAATGGTGAGTGGGTTGGGATGAGGAGCGGGTGGGTGACAATGCAGCATGGTGGGAGGAAGGGCTGGAGAGAAGGATGCAGATGGGGAAAGGCAAGCAAAAGACAACAATGGGGAGCACACAGAAAACAGAGGGTAGGCAAGTGGAGAAGCACATGGACAATGGCCGGTGAGTGGGCAGTGTTGAGGAAGTACACGGATAACGAATTGAGAATGGGGCAGTACACAGACAACAGAAGGTGGATGGGAATGGGGAGACACATGAATAACAGAGGGTGTTCTATGGTTAATGGCGAAGCAAACAGACAATGGAGGGTGGATGGGTGGGGGTGGGGAGGCAAACGGACAATGGAGGGTGAAAGGGCAGTTAAGGGGCAAGCAAATGAACAATTATCCTTGGTACCAAACACGCTCTGCAGCGCAGCACCGACTTTACACCCCTGCTTCTCATCTCTACCTGGTACCTTCACTGACATGAACAATGGCAATATGTTGCTATTAACAAAGGCTCTATGTTATTCGATTGTTAGTGAACTTTCAGTGAATGTGATATTATGGTTTCTACTGCTTCGCATACTGTAATTCTGTAAAGCGCTATGATACCTACAAGGGTCATTTTCACACTATAAAAAAACTATCAAAATAATTAATCAGAGAAGGTGGGAAAGCAAGAAGGGCCATGAATGGTGAGCGAGTGGGGAGTAAGCAAGAAAAGCAACTGAGGGAAGGAGAGTGAGCGGAGAAACACATAGGCGAGAAAGAGGAACACGTAGAACACAAGGGACACAGTTGAAAATACATGCGCTTTCGTAGAATGCTCAACCAAAAAGAAAAAAGTAGTGCCAAAAGGAGAGCAGTGGAAGGACATACATATTTGGACCACGCTCCAGGGGAGAGACAAACACCAGAAGAGGAAGGAAAACCCATCAAAGCTGACGAATAAGAAGCATGCAAATGAGAGGGACCATAAAGCCAATGGGCGGGATTTTAAGCCCAGTGTAAGCTAACAGTACGTCTGCAACAGACAGTTCATGCACTATCTTAGGCAAGACCTGAAAAGTGACCCCCTACATCATGGGTAAGAACTCCTGCTTCGGGAGTTGGTTTTTGGAAAAGTAAAAACTGTTAAAAGTTTGGTGTAAGCATCTGTCACCAATGACCTTTGCATTCCAAACTTTTAAATGCCTTTGTATGAACCACAGTGACTGTGGATCATACAAACCCATAGAGTTCACTGCCGAGCCGCCGGTAAATTCTTAATTTGGCAGGTGGAGTGTATGCAGGGGAGGTGGGAGGAAGCAAGGGCAAGAGGGAGGGAGTGTTATATTTGGCATATATGGCGTGGTTCCCCTGACTTTTTGCCTCTACCCCTGTATTTTTTTATGCTGTGCTGGATATCGTTTGTGCTAGCTTAGATGCTTTGGACACTTTGCCACTGCTGATCAGTATCAAAGTGCAAGTGCTCCCTGTGTAAATTGTTACTACAATTTGTTCTCCCTGATTGGCATATGTGATTTACTGGTAAGTTCCTAGTAAAGTGCACTGGGTGTGCCAAGGCCTGTAAATCATATGCTACTAGTGGGCTTGGCAGTTCGGGCTGGACTGTTCCCATGAGGCACAGGGTCAGACTGATTTGCATATGGCCATGTCTGAACTGGGGTGGCAGAGTGGGCTAAAGAACGATGATGGATTAAACCCAGATCTTTTGACTGGGTGTGAGTGTTTGATTGGTTCAGATGCTCCGTCCATCACCACCCCCTTTTGTACCTACTAGTGGGCCTGCAGCACTGATTGTGCCACCCACATGAGTGGCTTGAAAAGGTATCTCAGACCTTCCACTGCAGTGCCTGTGCGCAGTTGTAAGTTGCTATGTCGACCTGGCAAGTGCCCTCACTTGCCAGACCCTAACCTTCCCTTTTATTGACATGTAAGACACCCCTCAGGTAGGCCCAAGGTACCCCCATTGTCAGGGTGCAGTAAATGTGAAAAGCAGGACATGTACTGGTGCCTGTGACTGACCTGATAGTAAAATACTGCCAATTTTGTTTTTCACTATTGAAAGGCTATCTGTCCTATAGGATAGAATGGGAGATACTTTGTGACATCTTACAAGTATTACTTCCCATTGGGACAAGATGGAGAAGTAAAATGTAAGCACTCTGAACTCAGAATTTAATAACACATCTTTTAGTAAAGATGTTTTTTAAATTGTGTGTTGGAAAATGTCACATTTAAAAAGTGGGCATTTTCTTGTTTAACCAATCTGTGTGCCTTTGCCTGTTTGTGGATTGACTGCCTGGTTTTGGAGTGACAGGGGCTGGGGATGCGCATTCACTGTAGCCAACCACTAGAGGGGGGGGTTGAGGTGTACCTGGGGATTTCATTTTATCAAAACCCTTCCTACCGGCTGTTTCTCTCCACGGACAGAGCCCACGCCTTGCGGAACCCGCTCCGCGGGTCCCGCTTCGTTGAAAGGGGGAGGCTGAAGGATTACCAACTGCTGGGCGCTGGGAGCGAGACAGGGCTGCGAGCGTAAACCGGGACTCGATATTCCAGGAGCCCCGGTTTGAATCAGGCTGTGTCAGCTGGCCGGCTCTCCCTGACCGCCCCGCCCAGCCCACCCCGCCTCAAAAGACACCGTGACCTGCACAGTTTGGGATTTCATTTTATCAAACCCTTCCTACCGGCTGTTTCTCTCCACGGACAGAGCCCACGCCTTGCGGAACCCGCTCCGCGGGTCCCGCTTCGTTGAAAGGGGGAGGCTGAAGGATTACCAACTGCTGGGCGCTGGGAGCGAGACAGGGCTGCGAGCGTAAACAGGGACTCGATATTCCAGGAGCCCCGGTTTGAATCAGGCCGTGTCAGCTGGCCCGCTCTCCCTGACCGCCCCGCCCAGCCCACCCCGCCTCAAAAGACACCGTGACCTGCACCGTTTGGGATTTCATTTTATCAAAACCCTTCCTACCGGCTGTTTCTCTCCACGGACAGAGCCCACGCCTTGCGGAACCCGCTCCGCGGGTCCCGCTTCGTTGAAAGGGGGAGGCTGAAGGATTACGAACTGCTGGGCGCTGGGAGCGAGACAGGGCTGCGAGCGTAAACCGGGACTCGATATTCCAGGAGCCCCGGTTTGAATCAGGCCGTGTCAGCTGGCCCGCTCTCCCTGACCGCCCCGCCCAGCCCACCCCGCCTCAAAAGACGTCCATAAGAATTAGCATCCCACGCTGCGCGGGAGCGCCCGGGGCTAAGCCCGGGCAAAGGGCGGGCCCTCTGAGGCCCTCAGAGGCCAGAATAGGCTGGGCTGGCCTACCCTCTAACGCTTGAAGATCGGCGCCTTTGACACAGGCAAGTCCTATGGCTATGCAATCTGAAGAGGGGACACCTGGGAAGAAGGGAAGACTTCGTAACGGGTCTTTGGACAAATATTTCCCCAAGGTCTTGAGCGAGGGAGACAAGGAACTGACCATGGCTGAGCGAAGGGCTGAGCGACGACGCTCAGTCGAAAGTTTGAAAAATAGATCCCTCACTGATATTGCTCCTTTTTCTACGGCCCAGGAGGGGGATATAACTGATATTGGGAGGGAAATCGTTAGTCAAGAAGGTTTCCCTCTTTTGCTGCGTGATTGTACCCCCACCCCTGGTAGGACCCCAGATCACATTGTAATTGGTTCCCCCACTCTTAGTCCCTGTGGCAATACTGTTCCTTCGAAGCCCAGGAAAACAAAACCTAAACAATTAGTGGTGGCCCAGATACATGGCCCACCTCCGAGTAAAAGAAGGAGGAAATTAAGGGTGGGGTTAGGTAAAGCGAAAACTCCCCACTCTGATTTCGGCAAAGGGCCGAAACCTTCCGCTACACATATAAGGGCAACAGTGGAGGTGCCTGTATTATCAACATCCGATGCACCAACGTCAGAGGTTATTTTGCCCGTTACGGCCCCAAATACAGTGGGCTCAGATACTAATCCGGGGCCCACAATACCAAACAGTCTACCCCCCTCGTCACTATTGGGGAATGTGGAATTCCTACTGAGGTCTCTGCTCTTACCTATTAATGAGAGCATTAAGAAAGTTGAAATCAGATTGACATTAATAGAGACTGCTATAAATAGCATGGTTACGTTAACTAAGGCCCAGGGGAGCGGGGGGGCCCAATCCAAACCTATAGTTAGGCCTCCGACTAACCAAACTTTTAAATACCCAGCTAAAACTCCAATTGACCCACCCCAGCTGCCCAAACAGAAGTTACAGCCTCATGGTAGGGTGGAGTCTGGTATTCAAAAACTAAACCCCCCAAAACATGCAAACACTCCAGCAGTGGGGATAGAGGGTGACTTTCAAAGGGCAGCGCTAAAGGCGCCTGTAGCAAATAAACAAGAGGAACAGGGGGAAGGGAGATACACTAGGGGCCCAGTAACTAAGGTCCCACAAGTGGAGATTCCCCCACAAGCTGTGCCCTTTGTAGTAGTTTTAACTGGGGTTCCGCCATTAGCAGAGAATAAGAAGGAGGGTTATGCCCAACTGAAAAATAAAATAATACACTGGTTGAGGACATATAGGCCTATAGCTCAAAATATGGATGGAGATATAGTGCATGTTAGGCGGATCACTTGGCTGGGCAAAAGACGTAAAGACATTGAAGGGGATCTAGTGGTGGTAAACTTTAGGGATCCTCGGGCAGTAGACTATATTCTAAATTGGCCCACCAGAAGTGGGGGAAATTGTATCACCCCTAGGGCTTTAACCTATTTCTACCCGAGGACAGTTATGCATCCCCCTAACTACCGGAAAGAGTTCTATCCTTCAAGGCCCAACCCACATTCATTATATAGTAACACCTATCCTCCATATGGCCAGTACCCCCCTCAGGCCACCGATCAGTTTGGTTGGACTACGATACCCCAGAGATATAACCCAAGCCATAATAGCAGGATGGAGCATCTGAGACCTTTCACCCCTCTTGACACACGTAATAGGTTTTCGCAGCTCTCTGGTATGGAGGACTGCGATTGATGTTCACAGTCCAAGGAGGAGGGATGCGGCCGTCTATGTCTGAAGCTTCCGCGAGTAGTGGGAACTGATGACATATGTCAGGAGGGTACCCCTGTAGTCCTTAATAAGATTAGCATCTGTTCAAACGTGACCCCCTTGGAAGCTTTGGGTGTCTATAACATTGCTGACTGTATCGCACCCCCTAAGCAACCTAGCTGTATGGGTGATACTTGTATGACCAAGGCAGGAACGGGGGGGAGGAGCGAGGGGGTGCCTTTAACAGCTCCTAAGGGCCGTAGAGTAATACACCTGTTATCATGGAATGTAGCAGGGCTAAAAAGGAAGATGGATATTCCGGAATGGCATGCATTCATCGAGAAGTTCGATGTCTGTCTGTTCCAGGAAACCTGGAGTCTGCTACCAATAAATAAATCGGGTTATACTACTTTCTCTTCCCCAGCAGCAAGTCGAGGGAAGGGTAGACCAGCAGGAGGCCTTACTGTCTGGATTAAAATTGACCTGGACTGGGACATGGTTATTCACGACCCTGAATGTAGTGACATACTGCACCTTTCATCCAGGGGTCATATTGAGGGGAACAGGCTCGACCTATTCAATGTGTATGCTAGAGGGGCTCCGGGGGATAACACCTCTGCAACCATAATGAGCTTAGATTCCGCTTTAGCTAACTGCCCTCCTGCAACTAAAATTATTGTAGGAGGGGATTTCAATTGCACGTTTGAACCTCTCCTTGGAGATGACCCCCTAGGTACTGAGGAAGAAGATTGTAATTGGTCCATCCCACTTCTGTCAGTACCACCCATTCGAAAATGGTCCGCAAGGGCAATCCAAATCAACGCCCTTACCAGGGTACACAAACTAAGAGCTCTAAATGGTAGGACCTTGTCTGATAAGACGGGTGCAATGACCTTTAATAGGCTTAAAGGCCCGTCCAGAATAGATTACATCTTAATGGACGTTAGTATGTGGTCTGACCTAATCGATATGGAGGTGGTAGCTACTCAGGATAGTGACCATAATCCCCTGTGCAGCAAGTTTAAATGGGGGAAACGTAAAGAGAGGGCGGCAAACGTGCCAATGAAACTAACTAAGGAGATTATCCCTTATAATAACAATCGTAGATTGAAATGGGATAAGGCTCATTTGAATGAGGACCAATTAGGGATCATTAAATCCTTTGTTGAGGACCTGTATCGGGACTTGGAGGTAAGGGAACGGGAGAATGGTAGTGTCCCGAACCTTTCCTTCAGCCTTGATTATGTTTACAAAGCCACGATAGACCAAGTGAGTCATTATTTTATCTCAAAAGGGAAAAGTTGTAGACCGAACAACACACCGCCCATCTCTAGTAACCCTTGGTACTCGGCCCAATGCAAGGGAAAAGGAAAAATCTGACAGTCGCCTTACTCACAAAGAATCCAGTACTAGTTAGAGCGGCTAGGAAGGATTATCTGAGAGTAATAGCACTGGCCAAGCGTGATTGGGAGGAACACCACTGGAAGGACTTAACAGATGCAGTGAGCATGAGGGATACGACGTTATTTTGGGATTTAATCAATAGAGCTAGGCAGGGGAAATCCCAGCCTTTAGCTGCCCATATAGCTAGCCAACAATGGTTTAACCACTTCTCAGGTTTATACGGTGGTAGTGAAGACATAACCAGCCCCATGGCAGCTGGTGGGAGGGGAGGGGAATCCCCAGGGGAGATTGAGCATCTATTTACGGCCTCAGAAGTTGCAGTGGCTATTAGACACTTGACCCCAAGGAAGGCGGCCGGACCGGATGGGATCCCAGAGGACCTCTTGATTGCGGAACCTATGGCCTGGGCTAATCTAATCGCCACTATAATGAACTTGATAGCAAGGGGCCACCCCGTGCCAGATTCTTGGAAGGGGGCAGAGGTGGTCACTGTGTATAAGAAGGGGGCTAGAGATGACCCTGCCAATTACAGACCCATCAGTCTGATAGATGTAATCCAGAAAGTGGTTGGCAGGGTCATAATCTCAAGGGTTGGCGATTGGATGGAGGAGGAAAGTATTCTTTCCCACCTCCAGGCCGGATTTCGCCGGAAGGTGGGCACGATGGACCAGGTCTTTCGCTTCTCTTGTATCTATTGGAAGACAGTTACCATCAAAAAGGGCAGCCTTTATATGGCCTTCATAGATCTCAAGACGGCTTTTGACCTGGTCCCTCGTGCTAAATTATGGGAGATTCTGGAAAGTATGGGCTTCCCCGGTACACTCTTGAGTCTAATTGTAAGGCTCCATGAGGGGAATTATGCGAGGATCAGATGGGGTTCCCAGGGTCAGTTGACTGACAGGGTACCCGTGAGGAGTGGAGTCCGCCAGGGATGTGTCATGGCTCCGAATCTCTTCTCCTTGTTTGTGAATGGAGTGGTGGACCACCTGAGAGGAGAAGAGACGGATGCTCCGTCCCTGGCGGGGGAAAAGATTCCGACTCTACTCTTCGCCGACGACACCTTACTGATATCCAAATCCCCGATAGGACTGCAAAATCTTTTGCATCGATTTAGTTCCTTTTGTATAGATAGAGGCCTAACCATCAATACCCTGAAAACCAAATTGATGGCCTTTTCACCCTCCAAAAAATTTAAAAACAAATTTATGCTTAATGGGGCCCCCTTGGAGTTGGTCGACGTGTTCGACTATCTCGGGGTCAGGATAAATAGCCGAATGAACTGGAAGGACCACCTGGCAAAAATGTTATTGGGCCATAAAAGAGTATCTGGAGTGACTCTGCGGGAGTATCGGGAATCAACCAGCAAACCAGTGTCACCGGTTATGGCCATTTATGAGGGCCAGATACTCCCGGCTGCATTATATGGCTCTGAACTATGGGGGTTCGAAAATGTCTCTGAGCTAACCTTAGCAGAAAATAAGTTTCTGAGAGATCTGGTGGCCCTCCCCTCTTCTACCCCGTTGATCCCCTTGCGGTTAGATCTAGGTAGACGAGCCTTAAGGGACCTAGTGAGGCTGCGCCCATTGCTCTTCTGGGTTCGTTTAAGAAGGACTAAGGAGCTTGCAAAATACGCTGAAGGGTTGGATGACCTAATTTCACTTGATACCGGCTATAAAATTGGATGGCTGAATAATGTGAGGCACTTAGTTTTGCAAATGGGGCTGGGAGATGTATGGGAGACTCAAATGCCCCCGCCCAAACTAGTAATTAAGAAACTATATTGGGATTGGGTGCAGGCCGAGGCAACACGCAGCATGGCTGGGGGTTCACTCACTGAGCGCTTTCTTGAGTTCAAGTGGGCTAGAAAACTGGAACCCCTTTTTGACCTTATAACCAAGCCACTAGATAGAGCCCTATATTTAAAACTAAGGTATGGGACCCTCCCGGTGCATGAATTTACCTCTAGGTGGTCTAATCATGGTGGCCTATTGCGATCATGCCCGGGTTGTGCGGCTCCTAAGGAGTCTGTGGCCCATTTATTCTTCGCCTGCCCCGCTTACAAAGTGGCACGGAAGATCTGGCTGAAACCAGTTTGCAGGGGCTTGAGGCTGAGGTGTCATAGTCTGGCCTTACGAGTACTCTCTTCGGACTCATCATCTACCACCTTGATTTGCGGGGTGGCAAAATTTTTGAGCAGTGCCTGGCTTACACGCTCAAGAATACTGAAGATGCACTCTAGGCTTCCAATTGATCAAATCGTAGGTAACTGAAGAGCATTCATGTAAACGAACTACTGAGAATGTTTGCCCGTGGCCCATAGCAACTGTATTGTCTTATGCTGTGTTTATATTTTAATCATGGTTTTTGTGATGATAGTTACTATCTTTTAACTTGGTGAAATGTACTTTTTAATGTGTGCATAATGTAATCTTTTATGGTGAGTAAATTTTTACCGAATAAAGATATTCAACGAGATTCAACAGTGTACCTGGCCCCTCCTGGATTACTCAGAGCTGAGCTGAATGGGACTTGGGTGCATTTAGAGTAGTGGAAGAGTTTTCCTTGCACCTGAATAGGTCCTGTCTCCCTTGCACAATGCTGTCTGAAATCCCCAGTGGTCATACTGCACCAGTGAGGACAGAACTGGTTTTGACTGGGTTCAGAGACCTTTGCTCAAAGAAGAACAAAGTCAAAATGGGGTATAAGTAGTGACCTTAAACCCCCGCACTTTAAATCTCTTCTGGACTTAAGAGGAACCTTTGCCAAGGAGAAGAGCTGGAGAGCTGTAAGGAGGAGTTCTAACCCTTTTCTCTGTGCTGTGTGGGATTGGACTGCAGTTGCTATTTCTGCCAAGGAAAGGGACTAAGATTGGAACTTTGCTGAAGAATCTCCAAGGGCCTGTGTGTGCTGGCCTCCTGTTCTGAAGTCTCAGGGACACAAAGACTTTACTCCCAGCTCCCCTGAACTCTATTGCTGAGAGTTCTGACCTGCCAGGAGGTGACTGTTCCAGTTTTGGGCCTCTGGAGGTTGTTCCTGCTGTTGGGAGCTGGAAGCAAATTGAAAGAAGCAAGAAAAGCAATCTTCGACACCATCAGCGCTGCTGCCTTGGTGCCACGACTTGCACCGAAACCATAGGCACCCCTCGTAAGTGCACAACGCGCCACCCAGCTTACACCACAGCTCTGACGCCCTTCGACCCCTGCAGTTATCGGCATTCCTGACGCCAAACCTCGCACAGACTTCATCACCCCCAGAGCCTGCATCCTGTCATCGCGGCGCTGATAACCGCCGATGGTGACTCCGTGAACTCGCCAACTAATCATCATCACTGGAACCGATGCCTCACCGCAGACGCAACTGACTTCCCATGTCCTGGATTCAATATGTCGCGTCCTCACGGACACGACACCTAACCTCCCCAGTGGCAGCCAGGGAGCCGGCCTCGACGTCGACAGGCACCGATGCCTCACTTCTACGACGGCGTGCATCGTCAGAAACTTCGTTATCCAAAGGTTCTGTTTGTTTAGGGGTCCGTGTAACCCCGCACCCGACGCTGTGAATCTCGCTGTTGGTGCCGTACTTTGGATTTATTGTAGTCACAACTTCGTAATATCCCCAGGTGGAGCTATTTGATTTCTAAGATCTTTCTTTTTTCAATAACTGTTTTAAGTGCTATTATACTACATGTATGTTGGATTTTAAAGATACTTTATTTCTCTAAATTGGTCTGGTGTCCATTTGTTGTGTTATCACTGTATTACTGTGTGTTTGAGTACAAATGCTTCACACATTGCCTTTGGGATAAGCCTGTCTGCTTGTGCCAAGCTACCAAGGGGGTGAGCAGAGGTTATCTAGAGTGTGTATCCACCCCTTACCCTGACTAGAAGCAAGGGTCCCTACTTGGACAAAGGTGAGAAAGGAAGGAAGGAAGGAAGGAAGGATGTAAGGAAGGAAGGAAGGAAGGAAGGAAGGAAGGAAGGAAGGAAGGAAGGAAGGAAGGAAGGAAGGAAGGAAGGAAGGAAGGAAGGAAGGAAGGAAGGAAGGAAGGAGTGAGTGGTGGGCGCAATGATCTGAGCAAAGAAAGGGCAGATTAAATAGACAAATCGTTTGAGAGACGGAGGTAAGCAAGGAGAGAAAAAATGAGAAGTGAAAGGAGGAGTAGAAGATAAAAGATAAACAGAAAGGGATTCTGATCATTGTAGCACCCCACTTGTCATCCTAGTGTCACTAGCATTACCCTCTACAAACCTTCTTTTCCATTTAAGACTTGAGCTAACAATCCCCGCCGTAGCCAGTGGCCCAACCACAGGAGAGTATTCCAGTAATAAGAAGGAGTACTAAGTTGAAACATTTCAAATTTAAATCCCAATGAAGCTCAAGATTATAATATCGGGGTTAAAAGTAAAGTGGGCCTAAAACAGAGGACTATGTTGACGGGTGCAAGGAATTGTTTTCTATAAGATAGGTCATGCCTTCATTTAGCGTCTCACACAAATGCATGCATTCTCAGGCTACAACTCTTCTTACATGCACATTCACCTACAAGTGAACACACAAACGTGTAGGCATGAACTTACCCCAGCCCCCAATGCCTCCCCAATATCCGGATGTACGGCATTACGACGCGTACTTTTACAACGTGTGCCGTTTTTCAACGGAAGTCGTTACCACGACTTGCGTTGGAGGGGGTGCGGACTTAGGAACTTTTTAATTTACTATTCCAACACCAGCCTACGTACAGTAGGGAAGGTGTTGGATAGTAAATTAAAAAATTCCTTGTCCTGCAGCGCCCTCCAGCGCAAGTCGTGGTAACGACTTGCGTTGAAAAGACCGCGTTGTAACGGCACGGCGGTGTAACAGCCGCGTCGTAAAGGCTGTTCACCCAACATCCACCTTCACACATACAAACGGCACGAAAAACCCATACACCTGTATTCCATACACACATGTGCACACCCAGAGCATGCCAATGAACGAAAGCACGCCCTACCGTAACACAGAAACAACTTGCTACATAAATGGCAGCACTCACAGACATTTAACAATCACACTTGTTTCCCAGTCCCACTGACCCTCTGTCCATCACAAAATATTTACTCACACGTCAAGATGTGCGTGTTGCTGACTGGCAGGGCGGCATGGTTCCTACAGTTTGTGCAGGGAACTTTTGGAGAAGATGGGAGATGGCATAGCCCTTCTTGCTATTGTGTTCCAACCACATTTTGGCCAGCCAAATGTGTTTATTTGGATTAAAACGCCCTGCAGATCTTGAGTAGTTGGGCCCTCAAGAAAGAATGAAGTCTGACAGTGTACAGACATAAAGTGCTAGCTTAGGGAGTCTTGTCTGACACACACAGGGACAAAGACTCCGAGTACTTCTCTGCAAAGGGAATACAATCATAAGCCCCTAAGTGCTTGGTGCCAGTGGTATAATGTGACCTAGGGACAGTGACAGATATTTAAACTAAGCGATACAAAAGGGGATGATGGACGGAGCGTTTGAGCAAATCAAACACTCACCCCCAGTCAAATGATCTGGGTTTAATCCATCACCGTTCTTTAGCCCACTCGGCCACCCCAGTTCAGACATGGCTATATGCAAATCAGTCTGACCCTGTGCCTCATGGGAACAGTCCAGCCCAAACTGCCAAGCCATGTCTTCCCTGGACCGGAAACAAGCATCCTGGGACCGGTTTCGGATTCATAATCCTCATCAGCCAGGCTATCTTGAATCAAGTGGCCAAGTGAGCAAGGGACTCACGTCTGAGCATACCCTGCCACACTTAGGGCGAACAAAGCGATACAAAAGGGGATGAGATATTTAAACTAAGCATCTTTTTGAGCATCCTATCAACCAAAAACCATGTTATCTAATGTCGGCTCTCGTTACTTTCCTCTTCAAATGAAATGGCCCTTCAGTATAGCCAGTCATACATTGATGCAGCTAACAAGTGCTTCGCCCAAATACTTTGTGGACCTTTTCAAGGATTGTCCATTATCTTAGTTTTCACAGTCCAGCAGGCTGACAGTACAGAGGTATTTCATGACTAATGTAGGATCAATTAGTTCTTCTAAGCACCAACAACTGTGTGCTGTGGGCCAAGACTCCTCACAGAAATAATGACCGAAGGCTGTGTAGCACTCAGTGTATCTCTCTCTCACTGTGCTATGTGGTCATACTCAGAGCAGTCTTCTTCTACCAGAATATCTATACCAGATGTCTCCTAAGCCGCAGTCTGTCCGTCTCATTGATCCCATGGTGTTTCATCATCAGATAATAAAAAGATAATTGTTCTTTAAATGTAAGCAGTGCTTAATTTGTAAGCACTGCTTCGTCAGGAAGCCACTGCAGCTTGCACCACACATTGCCCCTGCCAGCGCTGACAATGACCTCACCAGCACAACTACTAAACATCCTCTCTTGTAAGTGTGACAGTTAAGACTATTCCAGGCCTCAAAGCTGTAAGAATGGCCTGGGTGGCAGGCACTAGCCATTGTTAATGTACACTCAATTAATAAACAGCTGTTGTTGTGCTGATCCCTAGATTAGGCAGACAGTGTCATTATGTGGCAGACTGTCATAAGTGCTGGTGCTGACAAGTCAATGCTGGTGCCGACCACCGGAAACCACCGGCTAAAATTAAGAACCGAATGGAAGCATACAGTGGTAATATGATATGCACTTGCAGTATATGGTATCTCTTGAGTTGCTGTGAATCAGAGACCTTCAAAGTCTTTAATACTGAAGACAACACATAGGTTTTTCAATTATTTATGATGATACACGACAGGATCAGTGAGTGTGACCCACCATATAATTACTGATGGGGCTCGAATAGGGGGAAATGGGTCTAAAGGTTCCTTCTGTTCTTGGTGGAGAGGGGGGCCTGCCTGGCTGTTCAGGTTTGGCTCTTCTTATTGGAGAAGTACCAAGTCTCATTTGCATATGCTTAGACCCTGTCTAGAGTGAAATAGTGGGCAAAAAAGGATGGTCTGTAAAGCAGCCTGAGTAATTTCTAGTGGCTGTGATTAATCCAGATTCATTACATCACTGAACTCATCAATCTTCTGTTCGTCTAATTATTGAGGCATTGGAGGCATCTAACTTATATACCATGTGATAAAAAGAGTGCGTAAATGGGTGCAATGTTTACAGTTCACTTACACATTTTGTTGCAAATATATTTAGGGCAAATATGCATACGAGATATGATGAAGTCTTTTTCTAACCTCCCAACTAAATTTCATGCATATGAAGTAAAAGAGACACAAGAAAATCTCCTGTCTCTATGCAATTTAGCTATTAATTTGGCCACCTTTCCTCAAGATGATATGCAAATAGTGGTTAATATCTTGAAAGACCTGTTAGCCGCAGCAGACACATTTCAGAATTGCATGAGAGAGATTGACATCCGAATAAGGACAAATTGTTTAAAACTTAATGGAAAGAAGACGGAGGTCCTCATATTTGGCAATTTGCAAATAGGCTTGTCAAACCTATGGTGGACTTCTGAATTAGGAACGGTGTCTCAACCAGTTCATTCTGCACGCAAATTAGAAATAATCTTTGATAAAGATCTGTCCTTTAAGGGTTACATTAATCAAAATAGCGCAACATGTTGCTGCATTTGAGAATGCTGAGGATAAGTTTGCCTACTTTCCTCTGTCCTTGTGCAACGTGGTCATCAAAACATTCATAGCTTCTTGCTTTGATTATTGTAGCCCCCTATATTTGGGAATTACCCAGGCACTGTGTTATAGAAAGCAGGCAGCACAAAATATGGGGTAAGACTTGTATTAGGAATCCCTAAAACTCACCTGGACTTGAATCATCCCCGAGGGGCTCACATTGGTCGCCAGTTCGCCAAAACTCCACTTTACTCAATCTAGTGGGACACAGTCCTGTATCCTCTCTAGAACATGACAAGTACAAAACATACACAAAAACATTTCAGGCAAATCAAGTATAGCTTGTCAAATTGCAAATTATATCAAGCTTTTTAAAGACAGTCAGTGCACTTGTTTTACCCAATGGAGTAATGCGCAAAGCTGTCTAACAAGAGTCGACGACGTTTCGATCCTTTCAACACGATAATAGGATCATCTTCAGAACATTAATGGGTCCATGCCTGATACGATTAAGAAATAGCCTCAACAAGTGAGGTAACCAACTTGTGTCATCCGTTACAAAAGGGAAACCAAATGGCATGGAAATACTGTGGCGTGGTTGAGCGGTTCTCTTTAAATAGTACAATACCAGGAAAATTTAAATGAATGAATCCGGAGACCGCAGCTGCGTACCGTTACAATGCACGATAACACGCAACGTCCTTGCTAGGAATCGACGAGTGGCCTCATTTTTGCTGTTATTATGTGTACTGTATTGTGCAGCACACAGAAAAACAGCAAACGCCATGCATAATTGTTTATGTACAGGAAAGTGTCCCTTGCTGCACATAAACAGTCATTCCCCACAACGCAGCACATATAGTGGTTACAAATTGCCATTTAAGATTGTTTATGTGCGGGAAAGGACACCTTACTGCACATAAACAATCATTCCCCCCAACGCAAACACCATTGCACTATGGTGCAAGGGAGTCTGCGTTGCCGCTAGGCAGCTAAATTTAGCGCCAGCACAGGGGAAAACGCAGGGCTGCACAGTATTGTTGTAAATACAGTACAGCCCTGCATTTCAGAAGTGGCGGAGCGTGGCTTTAAGCCATGAAGGCTAACGCCACACTCCGTCATTTCTTTTTACATATGCCCCAAGGTCCTGCAGCACTGCACATAACAATTTGAGAGCAGAAATGATCCATACGTTTGTAAATAGGAAGCATTCTGCCCTCTCCTTTCAAGTAGCGCAGTGCAGCATAGTGCTGTGCACGTAGCAAAAACTGGCTGGACTCCATGCACTTATTATGCCTTGGAAGAGGCAGGCCTCCTGGTTTCTACTCCAGGCTGGAAATCTGCTGTCCTCTGCACACAAACACTTGTGTCTCTAACAATTGCTTCATTGTCCTTTTTCAATAACTAGTTATATAAAATGTCTGACTCTGTTACTATCTGCCAGAAGATATTACCAACGCCTATTTTGACATATATTTTCCGAATTATGCACTTACGTTCTGTTATTGCTTCACCAATATCCATTTGGTTGAGACCGCAATGGAAAGTGAGCCTCCCCTACACTGCCTTGGCACTCTGGGTGGAGGAGGGCAAGCAACCAAGGATTAACTCAAGGAAGGTGGGCGCGGTGAGTCTAGGAACAGAGCACCTCAATTATCACTGTTGCAATAAAGTCTGAATGTTCAGCCAATGGTTGGTGTTACACAACACTGTGGATAATGTCTCATATACATGCTGAATATATTTACAGTATGAACAGTCAATAGAAAGCACAATACACAAAGGAAACATTGCAGTGAGCACAGGAGAAACTATTAACCACATAAAGAAAAGGATAAACAAACAATCCAGCAAGAATATCTGGCTAAGCCCTCTTTATAATGTTCACAAAGCTTGCAATACACCTGGAATGACAAAAAACCAATGAAGAACAGTATGGATGCAAAAACACACGGTTCACAAACAACTAACTCAACAAATACTAAATAAACACTAATCATATCAGGCTGATCTGGAAGATAATTGGCCCAGTGCTCACCAAAGTACACTTTCTTTCTTTCTTGAATTGTTTTATAAAGTTTGTAAATCACTGTGAACTATCCAGGGGAGTCTCAAACTGCTCAGGGAGGGATACAAAGACTACGTTGAAAAGTGAATAATTCAATGTCAACTATATCGGTATTGGCTTCTCTTTACACAGTTACCATTAGGGTATTAACTCTTTATAAGAGCAAAGGAATGAAGGCATTAATATGTTTTCATTTTGTATCTTCAGGTATTGTTCCAAATATCATTTATCCTATTGATTCTCACTACAAATTAACTGATATCGTTACTAGAGACCAGAGGCACGAATATCTGCTCGCAAAATACTGCTCACAAATTGCAACTAGTATTTTGGTAACCCATAAATATATTTAGGAACTGCCCTATGTATGAATAGGTGGGTTCTTAATAATCCAAATCATAGTGGGTCACAATCAAACCTACCTCATAAATATTAATGCAGCAGGTCGTAAATTGGAACTCACAACAATTGTAGGCCATCCCAGCGATGGTGTCTAGGGCCAGCAGACCGCCATATCTGTGATTGCTAACTAATAAAGTAAATTTTTTTTTTAATGCAGCCTGTTTTCCTTAAAGGAAATGGGACTGACTTTAAAAAGAAAAGTTCTGTTTTTGTTTGTTTAAAATTTGGGGTGGTACCGTGGACCACTGCCTACTCTAAAAAAAAATATTTTTTCACATTCACAAAGGGGAAAGGGTCACAGGTGGGCCCTTTCCGTTTTTTATGGCAAGCCATTACCACCTCCTTTAAGGGTTGGTAATATATAAATATTTTGCAACTGGATTTCAGCTGCAAAACATTGATGTATTAGATAACATTTTGGTATTTGGAAGGGAGGCCCACAACACTCCCCTTCCAGATACCGAATTGTATCCTTTCACAATCCCATTTTAGGACTTGGAAAACATTCATAGCTCCTAAAAGGGATTGGTACATAAGAAAAAACATTGTAATGGTCATAATCCTTGAGCTGGAGCATTTGTGACTTGAAATGCTTAGTACATCAGGCCCTTAGTTCAATATCAAGATCGCAACAGTGTTGCACAACTTCCTTGCTGTTTGCTGCAAATTAATGAAACATAAAAGGCCCATAAACAGTTTGTCAGCTTAAAAATTGAGAACATAGTGCGATGGAAAATACACCACTAACATTATCATGAATTCATAATCATTAGTAATTCTATCCTCTTGATTTCTAAGTGAGTGTAAATGATCTTTAAATAGTATTCATCTATTACATTGTTATTACAAAGCTGTACATATGATCATGCAACGCAAAGCTATCTCCATTCTCTTTAGTGTTGTTTCAATATCAAAATTGTAGTCATGTTACTCTCTTTAATGCCAGATCACAGTGTTTGGCAAGGTAGGACCTACATTCATAAGATACGAAGGAATCTTGCCCATATCTAACTTGAAACAGTTATATATATTTATACACTTATATACATCTTTCATTGGTGCTGCAAACTCTGCACTATGTAACTTAATTCGCTAAAACCACATACAAAATTGCCTTTTTTTTTTAAAATCTACAAATCTTAAAGTAATTTTCACCTCTTTTGCTTAGGTTTCCTTTTGAGCGCTCTGGTAACCTCAGACCAAAGGCAAATTGGTTATTGGAAAAAGCACATGTATTCTCTCTTTATTCATTAAGGATTGCAAATGAAGCACATTATACAGTTCCCAAAAACAGTAAAATGTTATGATTCATGTGAATTTACCCATTATGGAGTGCTAGATTGCTTACTAAAGTCACATAATTCTCACATCTAATCTTAGGTTCATGCATTGTAATTGCCGTGTCCACAGTCAATTAAGGGTGACCTCCATTTTGCCAAGTCATTTATACTCAGTTACTCAACTAGGAGTTTAGGCGCGCTCAGACTGGCTGTAGTCTGACCAGAAATTGAAACAGATTTGAGTTGCCGGGGGGGTGGGGGGGGGGTCATCTCCTGCAATATCTACTTTAGTTCATTTGTTGCTGTTTATACTAGAGTGTTGGTCCAAATAATCTTCCACAACCCAGTATTATTTCTAAGCAATCTATTTTGTCATGGAGTGAATGTACTTTTCAGGGGTTAAAGTCAACTCGCTGGACATAGAAAAAAAATGAAATCAGTATGGGTCACATTGATAATAATTAGTCCTTAGCTGATTTTGTTACCAAAGATGATCTTAAATGGCCATTGTTTAACAGATCATAGCTCTTAGTACTTACTTTAGTGTTAAGTAGATCTCGGTTCCAAATAATTTGTTCCAATAAATGCAGTATGTAAATTATTCCCCAATTTTCAATTTTAAGCATTGATCGATTTTCCATCCCTAATCTAAAGTTTCAATATTGAGAATATATTATTAAAAAGGTCATCATATTAAAACACTTTTCAGTTTGTATATGCAACAGCTGTATCCACTCTATTTAGTGTGTGGATCAAAAGCATTTCTTCTTTTGCTGTTTGATTCAGAGTTGACTCCTCTTCTCTTTAGTTTAATTTGTTGTATGCCCTGTAATTGAATGTTTCTCACATCCTTAAGTACATGATTGAATGAGCAATGATATGAGCAAAGCGAGGGCAGATGTAATATAGAAAGTGAGTAAGGGAAAGAGAGAAGAACTGAGAGGCAATAGAAAGATAAAAATATAAAGGAAGCCATAAGGATATACAGAGTCAGCCACAGAGTGCACTAATGTGTACTTTTTGCCTCCCCTTTGATGGCCTCAAGGTGAGTGCTGCATGTTGCTAACTACAAATTCAAGTTATTATGCACACACAAACATACACACACATACACACAGCATCCTTGTATCACATTGAATTAAGGTGCATATATAATGCTTTCTCTTGTTAGCAAACCTCACAAATGTATTACTTCTATGTGAAGTATCTTTGCAGCATATGGGTCTGCCACACTTGGAGAATCCTACAGGTGGGTGGGTATCCATGTGTCTTTATCATCAACAAAATGATGCATTGTTGTGTCATTAGGATTAACATAATGTCTTAGGGGCCAATTCAGAGAACTAATCTGAGATAAAATCCTAAACCTACTACTTTTGGTATTCACAGAAGGCATTTAGTAGTAGTAAAGTTAGGAGTCCTAACTTTATTACTACTAAATGCCTTCTGTGAATACCAAAAGTAGTAAGTTTAGGATTTTATCTTAGTTTAGTAGTAGTAAAGTTAGGAGTCCTAACTTTACTACTACTAAGTGCCTTCCTTGAATACCAAAAGTAGCAAGTTTAGGACTTTATCTCAGATTAGTTCTGTGAATTGGCACCTTTGAGTTTCTGTCTCTCTGTATATTACCATTGGATACGCATTCTGGATATGTATTTTGAAAGACCATTAGCAAGTATCAGGGCCTTCCAATGTTTATGGAGAGTCTTGCAAATTAGTCTATTCTTTGCACAGAACCTAGTTATCTTTAAATACTGATCTTTCGTATTAGAATTTACTTTATAAGTTTCCCAAAAGGGATAGTTTGGATTTTCTTTTTAGTATCTTCAGATTTTCCATGTAATTTATAGATCAAAGCTGAGATTTCATGGTGTCCTTGACTCTTTAAAGTATTGATAGCCACAGAAACCACTCATTGAAAGAATACAGAGTTTTTTTCTAACAAGGCTTTTAAATTATGTTAATTATTATTTGAAAATGAACGTTATTCAGTTAAATAAGCCCTTATATTAAGATGTAATTCAAAGAACCATCCTTGCATGCCACATTGTTGTGTGTCATTCCATTGAGGGGCATGTTCCCTTCCATGGCAGATCATAAAAAGCATGGATTACAAGGGAGCAATCCTAGAAACTATAGCGGTTTCCTGCTTTTGGTCATATGTTTAGTTTTAATAGAAAAAGGTGTTATTCAATGCCGACTTAGATGGTTGCAGCACAATTTTATGTGATCAGGAGGCTTGCTTCTTATATAATTTGAAATATCTCAATGGTCTGTAACACTTAAGACAATACAGGAGTAAAACATTTGTGGAAATAGATGTTTTGCCACCGAATATCAAAGTCTCTTATGAATATCATAACACACATAGTTATATGATTTTCTCTAAGATAGCACATAATATCAATATATTTCTATCTCTTCTAGATGAAATAATATTAGAGTTTATACGCCAATGTAAAGGAATTCTGCCAAGTTTTGGGAGCAAATAAACATGAAATTCCTTGGATGCCTTTTACTCAGGTATCTACATTCTACCTTGTGAAACACAGGAGCACTAACTAGGGAAGAGAACAATGACTGAACTTTCACCCAGTTAAGTAATTGAATACCCAAGAAGCAAAATGCACATTTCAGGGCTTTGCTTTGTTAGATGTGTCATAAAATAACAGGACACCCTAAAAACAAATGCAGGGGATGTATTTAAAACTGCAATACAGTCAAGCAATTGAACAGATACAAATATCAAACCAATTGAGAAAAAGAGGAAAAAAGTAATGAGTAAAATTATACAAAATTGGCAAAAATTGGTAAAGGGGATCTTGAGTAATTAATTATTAAACAAAAAAGGACCTAGGGAAATATCAATGTTTGTCTAAAGTGCATAGGTGGCTAGGCACTAGGAGCATGTTCAGGCTTTCTGCAATGGAACGTGGTTCAGTGGCTCTTTCAAATTAACAAATTTACTAGATGTTCGTGCAGGTCCACAAATTCACTCTTTGACAAATATTTTCCTTTGGGTCATAATCCTTTAGGGGGCAAGTCAGGATGCAATGACTGGCGAGGACTTTATGAGGTCAGATATTCTAAATAAGGGGTTTCGTCTTGGTTTTAGTGCAGAAAGTTCTGAGAGAGGCACATTTCAAAGCTGTAGTCGATTCGATTTGAAAGTCTTTATTCGATTACATAATCATAAAAAACATTTACATTTAAAAACAAAAATGTCCTAACATTCCACCCTCATTAAATAGCAAAATTACACTAGAAATAAGTCCATAATTGGCATTTTAGTCAAGCCGGGGCTGAAAGCAAGATGGCGTCTGGCTGACATGCCCCAGATGCCGGGGAGATTAATAGCGGTTTAGTGCGCTGAATCACCCGGGAAAAATACTCTGCATCACCAAGCGGAGCAATCCCCACCTGATGACAGACGGCGTGGAAGATTTCTTTGCGGCGGCAGAGAGGTTGGTATCGGCAATCCTGCTCTCTGTGTCAGCAGCGCTCGTGGAGCTGCGAGAGCACAGAGGAAGAGCCAGCGGAGACTTCAGCGGAGCCGGCAAAGTTGGAGGCGGAGCCAGCCAAAGCCGAGGTCGAGGACCCCAGAGCTAGAGCTTCACTGACGGAGCTCAGAGCCGCGGACCCGGACTGGCGGGACTGACGGGACTGGCAATCCAATCTGTACGAGGTGCATTGAGGGTCAAGCCTGAGATCAGCAGTATTAGCGAGCAGCGGGAGCACAGAGGAAGAGCCAGTGGAGTCTACGGAGCCAATGGAGCCGGCGAAGTCGGAGGCGGAGACAGCCAAAGCCGAGGTCGACTAGCGGGGCTGGTGGCCCAATCCGGACGAGGTGCAGCGGGGGGTCAAGCCCGGGACTAGCGGTACTGGCACGACAGAAACGGCGGAGGATTTTGCTACTCAACCCTTCGAACGAGCCCAGGAACAGCTAACCCAACAGGCCATAATAGAGCCAGGCTCAAACAAAGCATCTGTTGATCTCCTAAATGAAGACCAAAGGATTACGAAGGCATTAATCCAGGAGATCGTTACCAGCAGCGGCACTAGCGGATCCGAGGACAATCCAGAACTTGGGTATAATTTTTTCTCCATGACGGATGGATCAGAACCTACTATCTCAGAGGGCGAGACGGAGGGCAGTGAAAAAGGCTCACGGCCTAGCTCAGTCATTAGCTCAGAGGTGGGGCCGGGCCGGGCCAAGAGATAAAGATGCAGCAATAAGGGAGAAAAAAAGGCTGACAAGGAGACAAAGAGACTCTCTCTCCCAGAAAAAAATAGAACAACCTCGGCAAAGTAGAGCGTGGTCCGATGCAGCCCTTAAGTGGGATTATTCAGCCACCAGGAATGTGTACCCAGAACATCCTGCACAGGAAGCAATAAGATCAGATGATGAAGCCCCTTCTCTATGTACAATTCTGGAGTCTATAAAACAATTTCAGGAAGAGGCAAGAATAGAGGGGAACAGGCTGGCTACCAAGAATTTACAAGGAGCCGTAAGAAAGGTGGCAAAAATCTGCACCGACACAAACGCTAGGTTGGCGCAACTGGAAGAACGTACAAGCCAGCTGGAAGATTGCCAGGCTAAAGACACAGCTAGACTAAATTCATATGATAAGCAATATTTGGACGTGCAGTGGAAATTGGAAGATTTGGAGAACCGACAAAGGCGGAATAACCTCAGAGTCCTGGGAATAGAAGAAGGGGCAGAAGGAGATGATATCAGGGGTTTTGCTTTGAAATTAATGAAGGGTGCCTTCCCGGAACTGACCCAGTGGGAGTGGGAAAAAGAAATACAAAGAGTCCATCGATTTCCACTGGCCCTCAAGAAAAATCATGCTAGATCACAGGAAAGAGCACCAAGACCTAGAGCTATTTTGATATATTTTGGGAACTATTTGCTAAGAGAGGAAGTCTACTCTAAGGCTCGCCCAAACACCAGAAGATCCTATGATAACCAGACCTTTTCACCACCCCGGATTTTTGCCATCTCACCGTCGAGAGACGCTGGCGATTGAGGGAATTGATAGAACCATGTCGGCAGATGGGCTTACAGACATACCTTATGAACCTGGTAAGGCTTAAAATTATCCATAAGAATAATACAAGGGTGTTCTTCTCTGAAATCCAAGCCAAAGTCTATATGGACACATTAAAATAAGAAAATGGAAACGGAAATGCGGAAACCCGACGAGAAGGAGGAGAGGGTTGATAAACTGTGTAATTTATATGCATAACAATATGGATATTGATTCACTATGACAAGACTTGGCAAATATAGGCATAACAATTTTTGGGGGGAGCACACGGCATCTGGTGGTCGTCCGCCCGGCACCATCACAGAGACCTTAAGTCTGCTTGCTTTCATTTGCAGGGGGGGGGAGGAGGGTTAGGGAATCAGGGGGGAGGGGACATCCCAAAGGGGTGTGGGTCTTGGGGTTAAAAGAGGGAAAAAATCATCATCAGCAGTGAACAAAAAAAATCAAAGTGGGGTACACATGAAGAGAGAAGGTGAATTTAAACAAACTTCATGCGGATACGTACTTTAAACATATGTGGTTTGAACGATGCAGGGAAACGCAGGGATTTGAAGGAATATTTGAGAACTGTACGCGCTGACATAATATGCTTGCAGGAAACGCATGTAGAGGCCTCTCGCAAGGATTTATTAGAACAGTTGGGTTATCAACTTTTAACATATACCACGCAAGGAACTAGAACAAGGGGGGTGGCGATATTAGCTCGAGGTAAGACGATAACGGCAAAAAACCCACTTGCAGATAAATTCGGGCGTTGGGCCAAGGTAGAATGCCAAATACAGGGATGGAACTTTACTTTATATTCTATTTATGCCCCCACAACAGATGACCCAGAAATATTGAACCAAGTCAACACCCAGATGGCGTCTTGGCCTCTCCCAATAATAATGTGTGAGGATCTAAATATCAATGGTCTAAATGGCTTATGGAAAGATGATCTGGACAGATTTAAAGGTCGAAAGAAAAAAAGTCATAAAGCTCTTATTCAACTAATGAGGGATAAAGGGCCTAATAGATATGTGGTAACAACAACACTCAGTAGGTGGGGGCAGCACATATTATTCAGCACCACACAAAGCCATAGTACGATTAGATAATTTTTTGGTTTCTCCAGCATTGATATCACTTTCTCAGATAAACAGGCTGCCACGGGTAATTTCGGATCATAATCCCCTCACATTAGATGTAGGAATTCCAAATAATCAAATACAAGCCACTAGTTGGTCATTCGAGAGAGCCCTCTTACTGGACACAAATTATGTTACACATATGGAAAGGTGGCTTAAAGAGTTTTTAGAAATAAACAGAGGGTCTGCACAACTTGGGATAGTTTGGGATGCATTGAAGGCGGGTATCAGGGGGTAAACCATGAGCTATTCTATCAAGCGTAATAAGGCAGAAAAACTAGGGATGGAGGAAAAGATGAGGCTGATCACGACATTGGAGGAAGAACTAGTTCAGGCCATTGGTCGTAAGGCAGATCTCAACGAGATACTACAGAAACTTGCCTTAGCAAAAGCAGCAGTGGGGAATTCAATTGCTTCTAAATCAGCAGCAAAATTTTTAGCCTGGAAGCAGGAACAGTACGAGTATAGTGAACAAATAGGACGCCTGTTGGCAATCAAAACTAGGCAAGTGGCTACTAGAGGGGATATTTCAGAACTAACATCAAACACTGGGGTAATAGCTACTACACCTAAGGAGATTTTTCTGATCTTTCAAGACTTTTATCAAAAGCTATACAATGCAAACAGGGGGGAACTAGAGAAGAAATAGATCAGTATCTGGAGTCAACATCTATAGAAAAATTTGGATCGGCGGATAAAGAGGCCATGGAGATATGCTTCTCTCATGAGGAGATACAGGGAGCGGTCAGTGACTTATCCGCCGGGAAGGCCCAATATCCCATTAGAGTTTTATAAAAAATTCCTGCCTGTCAAATTCAAAAGGGCGCTGAACCCCCATCATCTTGGGGAGAGGCTACAATGGTTGTATTCCTGAAGAAAAATAAACCTCCATCCCAACCTGGCTCTTATAGGCCAATCAGCCTTATGAATAGCAACACAAAAATCTATTCAAAGATTTTAGCAAATCGACTGAGCTCCAAAATCGGGAAGATAATCTCGCCTAGGCAGCATGGGTTTATACCTGGCAGGGGTACCGCGGACCACATCAGAAGAGTTTGTACGCTCTTCGATGATACGGCAGCCTCACGAGACCCTATGGCCCTCATCTTATTAGACGCCGAAAAGGCCTTTGATAGGGTCTTGTGGGGCTTCTTATGGGCTGCACTAGAGAGAGTTAATGTAGGCAAGGGGTGTATTAAGGCTCTGCAAGCATTATACATAGATCCTAAGATAAGACTTAGAGTAATGGGTGAGGTAAGTGGAGCAATAAACATCGGACGAGGGACACGGCAGGGTTGTCGCTGCTCCCCGTTACTCTTCGCTTTCTATATCAACTCCTTTATAAGAAGAATAGA
The DNA here is from genome assembly GCF_964261635.1 of Lissotriton helveticus. Lineage (NCBI taxonomy): Eukaryota > Metazoa > Chordata > Amphibia > Caudata > Salamandridae > Lissotriton > Lissotriton helveticus. The sequence continues at coordinate 407,005,857 of NC_136063.1, read as the reverse complement.
CTGTAATAGAAACATCTTACCGGTAACATTAAATGGGCATGAGACCAAAATCTTAGGTTATGCCGATGATTTGGCGATTACATCACTGTGGAAAGTCAGAAAAATGGTCAGGCGATTTAGTCGATGTTTCTTAAATAATTTTTGCCCGGCGTTAAACGCCTCTAATACCATACGAAGTTTATCAAATAAAGAGGCAGGCGCTGGAGACAGGAAGACAGGAAACAAGTTTTATTCCGACGGAGCAGAACACATCAGATCGGACAACAAGGTATCGTCTCGAGGTGCTCTCTGACAGCCTCTCTGAGGCCTGGCCTTTTATACACTGGTTTACGACATGTGACCGCTCTTTATTACAATAAAGACATTGTGAAGTAAGGAAAAAGACATCCCCGGTACCCCCCCAGTTCCGGCTCATTCCAACACATGGCTACAGTAGAGGTCCTCACCCCCCATACAATAGGAGGGGGCTATCACGCAGCTGAGTGTTCCGCCGATTCCTTTGGAATGTGTGCGCCTGATCGAATCTCAGGGGGTGGGGAGGTCATGATCAATAGTAGCTCCTTTGAAGAGGGGCGAGTGCATACAGTAGTGGGCAATAAACTGTATCCTCAGGCTAAGGGATGACCAGCGGTCCATGCAGACAATCGGGCTCAGAGGAAAGGGTCATCAAAAAGGGGAGATATTCATGAAAGGAAGGATCGGTGTGGACAATCGAGCGTAGAGGAAGGGTTTATCAAAAGAGGGGTATTCATGGAAGGAAAGGAGGTGTTGGTCAGGCGCGGGGTGTGATTCCCAGAGACAGAGTCATGCGGAAGGGGAGGGTTCATGACTTGCGCATGTGAGAGCGGGGGCAGCCAGGGTGCATGGGGGATGCTTGCAGGGTCAGGGAAGTGTGTTGACGAGCGATCGAGAACAGGGAGACCATGGTACCTAAAATGGCTGTCGTGCATGTTCATACGTGAGTCTGAGGAATGGGCAAGGAGTCTGAGGAATGGGCAAGATGGCGCAGATGATGTTCAGTACACGAACTAAAATTCCACAGTCCTCCCTTTTAACATGTCTCGCCAGCTTGTCAATTCGGATCTATCCCCATAAGACCACGTATTTCTATCTCATAGAGGGGACTCATGTGCTCAGTTCTAAAGTCCAAAGTCTTAGGGCACATGCAGTTAGAAATGAGTGAACACAAAGGTGGCAAACATTGAATACCTAAACAACACCCACACAGTACCACGACTGGTATCAGTATAAATGTAAACAACCTCCATCCCCAGTCCTTCAAAGTGTCCCAAAACCAGCTTCCAAGCGACCATCCTTCTTGCTCCTGGTGAACCTCTGAGGATAGTCTGTGGAGGTGTTCGATTGCTTTGTAGACTGAAGGCGAGTTATCTGGCACGTAGGTGCAACAGCTGGAGCCGATGATGCGGCATGCTCCTCCACGGTCGGCCAGAATCACATCCAGAACAAGGCGGTTTTGGAGAGCCACCAGGCGGACTGCCTGGAGCTCAGCCGTGTTGTTAGTGAGGATGCCAGCCGTGATGTTAATGGTTGTTTCTACTGCCTGAGTCAGGTGTCGGATAGCGCGGCTATTTGCCATTGGGCCCCACAGAGGAACAAGTCCCTTCACCGCATCCAGGAACTGTGCTCCGGTGGAGTCGGCTTGTCCAATGTCTCCGGCGCGCTTTTGCCGGTGATGGTAGGCTGGGGCCACATACGTGGGAGGAAGAATGAAGGCGATGTAGCATGTACCCCTCCAGCCTTTCGGGAGCCAAGTGTAAGCTTTGGTGCCACAAACAAAGTACATATTCGGAGAGGCAACAAAGGAGGGGGGATCAACTGAGACCAATGTTCTGGTGATGTGGCAGGAACTGTGACCCACCAGCTGTGTTCCTTGGCCTTCGAGGCACACGAGGCCTGTGACATTGATGACAGACAGGGCCACAGTCAGAGTGGCGGCCGTTCGTTTCCGCAGGTAGGAGAAGGTGGGTCTAGCTGGATTGTGGAACACTTGCATTTCAACTCGTTCCTTGGCAGGGATGTTCATATGGAAGGCGGAACCTGAGGTCACAGGACGAAAGGGGGCTGACGTCCGTCCTGTTTTGTTCAGCCAGAACCCATAGTAGAAGTGTGACACTGTTTGACCAGAAGCGGCGTTGTCCTTGTGGCTTTCCTGCAAGAGGATCAACCAGGCGAGGCAGGAGCCGTGAACTGAGAAAGGAGAAGGGATGAAGGGGATGGAGTGTCCAGTGGCATGCGGGAGCAACCCGCAGATCCAGCAGTTCGTGGCATTTGCAGCAAGGTTGTGCTGGTGCAATAGTTGCACGAAGGAATTGTTCCAGAACTGCTTACGCCTTTCTCGGAGCTGAGGCGAAAGGGAGATCAGGTGGTGCTCTTTCATGGTGGTTGGCTGTGCAGTGGTCGGCAATATTTGATGAGCGGGTGTGCTTTCCTCCAAGATCCAGAAGGAAGTCATGAGGAGGAGGCAAAGGAGGAAGACAAGGAAGAAGGCGATTGTCTTTGATTTGTGCAAATTGTCAGCCTTTGGGTTCCTGTAGTGGGTATTTCCGGTTGCGTCCATTTTCTTATCTGGCGCTTCCATCATCTTCTTATCTGGCGCTTCCATCATCTTCAAGGTGCTTGGTAGTGGGCAGAACCACAGACTTTGTTTAGCTTCTCTCCGGGTAACCCTTGGTTGTTTTAGGCCACCGTTCTGAGATTTTAACTTAGTCCGTGGTCTACTTAGCCGAAGCTCCCTCCTTTCGACGCAGGAAATACCCTTCCCGGGATGGCACAGTGGGATCAGAGAATTCTGCAAGTTCAAGTGCCTCGGTATCAGGATAGCAGTTCAGTGATGGCCGGTCTTTGTTCAGGAGCTCTTCTTGGGTGTCGACGTTTTCTGTCGTGGCCAGGGTCGAGGAGACCTTCTTGCAGTGGTGTGCGTGCAGCCAGTGCCTTTTTCCCTCCACTCGAAGAGCCGTCCGAGTGGTGATCAGTACTTGCCAGGGGCCCGTCCACCGGGGTTCCAGACTCTTTGCCTGTTGGAAATTCCGGATTAAAACATAATCCCCCGGTTGGATATCGTGACCGGGACCCCTGGAAGCATCGGGGATGGCCTGCTGCACCTGTTGATGAATGACAGACAACGTTTTAGTTAATTTGTACAAATAATCTGACAGCAGGACGTCGGGGACGTCGTGAATGGAGGTCGGTTTGGGGGCAGTCCAGAGGTTCATGGGTCGCCCAAACACGACCTCGTAGGGGGTCAAGTGGTGCTTAGTGGGAGTGGAGCGCATCGATAGCAATGCCAGGGGGAGGGCATCTGGCCACTTAAGTCCTGTGGTGGCCACTATTTTTGACAGTTTAAGTTTCAGTGTAGCATTGTGTCGCTCAACTAGGCCAGCGGATTGGGGGTGGAAGACCGCATGGAACCTCTGTTTTACCCCCAGCCCCTTCAAGATTAGTTGGATAACTTCAGCTATGAAGTGGGGGCCATTGTCGCTCCATAAAATTCGACAAAGGCCGTAGCGAGGGAAAAACTCTTTCAGTAGTACTTTGGCAGTAGTCATGGCAGTGTTATCACGGGTTGGATAGGCTTCCACCCATTTGCTGAAGGCACATACAATGACTAATACCTACTTCAAGCCTTGGCATCTCTCCAGCTGGATGTAATCCATCTGGAGGACCTCAAAGGGGTGGTCGGGGATCCCAAACCCTCCCCGGGGTACCACAGTTCCTTTCCCGGGGTTGTGTTGTAGGCAGATAAGGCACTGCTGGACCAGGCGTTAGGCTGAGTCGGGGATTTTGTTGTTGTGCCAGACTTTAGAAATGAGTTCAATCATGGGGGCAGAACCTATGTGTGCAGGGGAGTGTGCCATAGTCAGTATGGGAATCAAGTATGAATCAGGCAGCAACCACTTGTTTGTGTCTTTTGTCCGCCAGCAGCCTTCATCGTCCTTTAGACCCACCCGTGCCCACTCAGTCAGTTCGTGAGGTGTGCTGGCCGACTGGTTGTCCCTAATCGTTTCCCTAGCGTCAGTCCATTTTTCTGCTTGTGACCTGGTCACATACATGCGTGTCGTCGTCCTATTCTCAGCTGTGGTTCGGGCAGTGATGTCGGCCAGTGCGTTTCCCTGTCCAACTAAGTCCGTCACCTTCTTGTGTGCCTGGCATTTGATTACCGCTAATCGTTTGGGGAGGAGAATTGCTTCAATCAGGGCGGAGACTAGATCTCCGTGAAGGATGGGTGTGCCATGGGACGTCAGGAATCCCCTTTCCCTCCACAAGAGCCCAAAATGATGAACCACCCCGAAGGCATACTGGCTGTCTGTGTAAATGTTCGCTGTGGTTCCTGCTGCTAAGATACATGCTCGTGTGAGGGCAATTAGCTCTGCCGCCTGTGCGGATCGTTGCGTGATGCGGGCTGTTTCAACTACTGTTCGGGCTGTCGTCACCGCATAGGCAGCTGAGGTGGTGCCGTCTGGGAGTTTGATACAAGAGCCGTCTACCCATAGTTCTCCATCAGGGTCTGTAAAAGCAATGTCTCGGAGGTCAATTCTACTCCTGGTCTGTTCGTCCGTGAGGGTCACACAGTCGTGTATAGGGGGCACATCGGGGTCATTTTCAGGCAAGGGCAACAGTGTAGCAGGATTCAGAGTCGTGCATCTCTTCAGAGTGATGTGGGGTGCAAGTAGGGTCAATTTGTACCCCGTCAGTCGTGCACTAGTCAGGTGTTGAGTCTTGGTCTGGTTCAAAAGGGTGTCAACTGCGTGGGGTACTAACACCGTGAGAGAGTTCGAAAGTACAATTCCCTCACTCTGACGGATAGAGACAGCAGCGGCGGCTACTGCTCGAAGGCAGGCAGGTAAAGCTCTGGCGACTGGGTCAAGAGTGGCAGAGAAATAGGCACAGGGGCGTTGTTTGGAGCCGATGGGCTGAGTTAGAACAGACAATGCGCATCCTTCCCTTTCGTGAGTGAAGAGGGAGAAGGGCTTGGAGTAATCTGGTGTTCCTAGGACGGGTGCCGAGCAAAGGGCATCCCGCAGCTCCTTAAAGGACGCTTGGCATTCGGGGGTCCAAGGGAGTGGGAAGGGAACATCTTTGGCCAACAGGGAGAGTAGGGGCTTTATAATGAGACTGAAATTTGGTAACCATTGTCGGCAAAAAGAGGTAAGGCCCACCAATGAACGGACTTGCTTCTGTGTTTTTGGGATGGGGGTGTCCAGGATGGTTTGGATTCGGTCGGGCGTAAGTTTCCTCCCTTCTTTGGACAGGAGATGGCCTAGGTATGTCACTTGTGGCTGGCAGAACTGCAGTTTCTTTTTGGAGACTTTGTGGCCATTCTCCGCAAGAAAGTGCAAGAGTTGGATAGTGGCCGTGATTGCAAGTGGAGTGGTGTCGGCCGCCAAAAGGATGTCATCGACATATTGGATCAACACCACTCCATCTGGTAGCTGGACGTCGTCCAGCTGTCTCTTGAGGGCCTGGCTGTAAATGCTGGGACTTTCAGTGTAGCCCTGAGGAGCTCTACAAAATCGGTACGAACGGTTTTTTAAGGTGAAGCCGAAGAGATAACGGCTGTCTGGATGGATGGGGATAGAGAAAAATGCGTTCTTGAGATCAATAACGGTGAAGGTGGTGGCAGTGGACGGGATGAGAGTCAGAATGGTGGTGATGTCTGAGACTACGGGGTACTGTGGCACCACCACTTTGTTGACTTCTCGCAGGTCGATGATGAAGCGGTACGCTTTCTCATCTCCTTCACCTTGCTTCTTAACAATGGGTAGGATAGGGCTGTTGCAGACATTACTAACCACTTCCTCTACCACTCCTGCATCTACCAGGGACTGAATAATCGCTACCAATGCCTTCTCGCCTTCGGGCGATATCCGGTACTGTGGGAGTTTCGGGAGTATTGCGTCTGGTCGAACAGTTATGTGCACAGGGTCGATCATCATTCGTCCTACATCCGAGTCGTTTCTGGCCCATAGGTACAGGGGTAGGGTGTCGAGTAAGGATAGGTCAGCATCAGTCATAGAGTACATATGTCGTGCGGGGCGGGATCTAGACATGCTCGGGTTGTCATACAGGATGACTCGGACTCCATCTGGGGAACACCTAATAGTAGCTCGGAAATGTTTTAGTAAATCAATACCCATAATGGCGTCAGGGGAGTTGGAGGAGAGCAGAAACGTTGTGTCAATGGGGTTGTTTCCTAGGTCAAAGGAGATAGGTACAGACAGGGGATTAGTGGAGGGCGTTCCATCGAAACCTATCGATGTAATGTGTGAGCCAGACAAGGGTGCCCTTGGAATCAGTCGCTTTGATAATACACTACGTGTCGCTCCAGTGTCTACCAAAAATGGAGACTTTTTTCCCAGGACCTTAGCGGTGACGTAAGGACCTTGTTGGTCAGCACAGAGCTCGACTGGATCCCTCCCTCGCCCTTGGCAGTCCAATGCAAAGTCGTGAGCATTGTCGCAGCCAGACTGTTGGCACTGATTCTGTCGGGGGCGGTCAAATGTGTTCGGTCTGCCAGGTCGGTCATTGTTGGTGTCGTGGGTGTGCCCTTGTCCCTGCCCTCTAGTCCTGGGGCCATTTGCCATGTCCCTGGTCTCTTTATTTTTAATCATTTCCCGGAGAACCGGGCATTGAGACTTCCAATGGCCAAATCCTTTGCAAAACGCACATTGGTTCTCATCGAGGTCTGTTCGTGGAGTGCCGGGTGTGGATGTGCGGTCTCTAGGGGGTGGATTTCTAGGGGCATTCGACTGGTAGTTTCCCCTATACTGTTCCCTTCCTATAGCCACTCCCTGCAATTGGGCAATCATCACTCGTTCTTTTAAGTCCTTTTTCTTTCTCTCAGTCGCCCTCTCGTTCTCGTTCTTTTGGTGTTCGTAATACTGAGCCATCTGAAGGATAGCTGCAGGTTTGGAGGCCCCCCAACTACTCTCGCTCATCTGTAACTTCTGGGAGACCTCTTGCAATAGCCCCTTTACGTAGTTTTGCACGAATAGGTGTTGTCCGGTTGCGGTGGTCATGTCTTGGCCACTGTATTCGGAGAACACCGTCTCAAATCGAGAGAAGTATTCTGATACGTCTTCCTGGGGTTTCTGACGGCAAGCCGTGACTACCGACCAGTCTACCTTCTTCTCTGGGATCAATGTCTTTAGTTTCTGCACTATTTTGTCCGGGAGTTCCAGTATGTCTTTTACAGGTTTCTTTCCGGGCTCTCGCTGCCTATCTAGTTCACCGAGTTGATTCCAGGTATGTCCGAACAGATCTGTGTGGTTGGCTTTTCGGATTTGCTTCCACACATCAGCCGGTAGACATAACCCGAAAAACAAATCAATGTCCGCTAGAGTCATTATGGTTGAGCCCAAGGCTGTACTTAGTTCGGTATAAAATGCTGTCGGGTTCTCTCTTAAATCGGGCAGGGTTTGCCTAAAAGTTAAAATATCTTGCCGATCCCATGGCTGATAAACCCAGTTGTACACAACCCTCCCTTTTGCATCTACGTGATTGATATTGTCATTTGTTCCCTGACCTCTTGGGAGAACCCAGTAGGGGGCGGCTTCTCTGATAGGCATCATAGTGTTGGCTGCTTCTAATGGGGGCTCAACCGTTTCAGGGACTGTGATCTTAACCTCTGGTTTCTGCTCGGTGAGGTGGCGGAAGACTTTAAGCGTTTGCATGAAGAGGTCCGTCACATCGCTCTCAGTCCCATCTCCAACATCGACCTTTCTATATAGGGCCGTCAGCTTAGCAGGACCCTTGTTTTGATACCTATCCTCATATGCGTTCAGGGTGTGGTAGCTGAACCGTAAAATGAAATGCCGTCTGTGGCTACCGGCATGTGAATTGTGCATATCCATCGTATATTCTTCGCTCTCTTTCCGTTCTACCAGTGTCTTTGCTATCTTATCAATCCCATCCCGCTCGTCTTTGCTCAACCTATTTGGTCTGGCTGTTGGCTGCTTGCTAGTCTCGAGTTCATCTGATGTTGTTACCAATGTGGCCGGTGCGAAGGCCGTAAGAGCCGGGGCACTAGCGCTAGGGTCACCCTCGCCCGCACTCAGAGCTGGCAGGTGTTGTGCCAGAGGCTGACAGGGGGCATAAGGAGGGGGCATGTAGATAATTGGAGGACCTAGCAGTAACTCGTCGTTTGCCCGTTGTTTGGAGGGCATCTCCGGGTAGAGCGTAGAGGGGGTCCTGACAGGGCATTGGCCTGTCGACCCTGATTCTTGCGTTTGTCTAACTTCCTCTCTCCTTCTTATTTCTTCATCTAGTTCCTTAGCGGCCAGGTGGGCTGCCTTTCATAACTCTTTCCCTATTTTTGCTTCTTCTCTTTTCCTTCGTTGCTCTGCTTCTTTGCGCCACATGCCGATACTATCGAGCATGGTGGGCGTTGCTTTATTTGTTCTAACAGCTGCTTCTAACGTTTTTATTTTATGATCATCAAAGGAACCTATCAGTGGCCACTGACTTTCGGGGTCTTTTTTTGTATATTTATGCCATAACTTACTATAAGCTATAGCGACTAGTCCTTGCTTAGTGAACATGTCCTTATTAGGGGTGCCTTCCAATGGAGCTGGATGGTTCATCTCTAATAAGCGGTCCGGGTTGTACCAACTACCAATCAGTGGGGAGAAGACAGGCATGACAGATTACAACGGGGGACAAAGGTCCGCACTACCTATCTTTCACTATTTGCAAAGACTAGACAGAATATTGCTATTCTACGTTATTTGCAAGCAGAGAACCTCAAAAGAACTATACTCCAAGCAATCTATGTTCGGACAATCAATCAGTGGGGAGAAAAATAGGTACGGCAGATTACAATGGGGGACAAAAGTCCGCGTTACCTACCCTTCACTATCCGCAAAGGGAGGTAGAATATTCCTATTCCTCCCCGTTTGCAGGCAGCGAATATCTCAAAGAGCGACAAAACAAATACTAGTATTTCAATCAATCAAACAATCAATCAATTCGGAATTCGTCGTGTGTCACGACCTTACCCGGACCGCATGGACAGTTTCTCGTCTTCCGCTTCCAGCGCCCGATCGTCCTCTACTCTCTGTTGCTACCGCGGCACTCCTGATGGTTCCCAGTCAGGACCGTAGATCACTCGGGAGAGGTCTGCTTGGAACCAGTGAAGTTCGGATGATCGGCTGTCAGACGAGGGTCTATCGGACAGGAGCTCTCCCGATCGTTACAGTCGTTCACTCTGTCGTCGGGACCTCTCCCACTGGATCCACGTGTCGCTGATGGGCCCCACGTTGGGCGCCAATTGTGGAAAGTCAGAAAAATGGTCAGGCGATTTAGTCGATGTTTCTTAAATAATTTTTGCCCGGCGTTAAACGCCTCTAATACCATACGAAGTTTATCAAATAAAGAGGCAGGCGCTGGAGACAGGAAGACAGGAAACAAGTTTTATTCCGACGGAGCAGAACACATCAGATCGGACAACAAGGTATCGTCTCGAGGTGCTCTCTGACAGCCTCTCTGAGGCCTGGCCTTTTATACACTGGTTTACGACATGTGACCGCTCTTTATTACAATAAAGACATTGTGAAGTAAGGAAAAAGACATCCCCGGTACCCCCCCAGTTCCGGCTCATTCCAACACGTGGCTACAGTAGAGGTCCTCACCCCCATACAATAGGAGGGGGCTATCACGCAGCTGAGTGTTCCGCCGATTCCTTTGGAATGTGTGCGCCTGATCGAATCTCAGTGGGGTGGGGAGGTCATGATCAATAGTAGCTCCTTTGAAGAGGGGCGAGTGCATACAGTAGTGGGCAATAAACTGTATCCTCAGGCTAAGGGATGACCAGCGGTCCGTGCAGACAATCGGGCTCAGAGGAAAGGGTCATCAAAAAGGGGAGATATTCATGAAAGGAAGGAGCGGTGTGGACAATCGAGCGTAGAGGAAGGGTTTATCAAAAGAGGGGTATTCATGGAAGGAAAGGAGGTGTTGGTCAGGCGCGGGGTGTGATTCCCAGAGACAGAGTCATGTGGAAGGGGAGGGTTCATGACTTGCGCATGTGAGAGCGGGGGCAGCCAGGGTGCATGGGGGATGCTTGCAGGGTCAGGGAAGTGTTTTGACGAGCGATCGAGAACAGGGAGACCATGGTACCTAAAATGGCTGTCGTGCATGTTCATACGTGAGTCTGAGGAATGGGCAAGGAGTCTGAGGAATGGGCAAGATGGCGCAGATGATGTTCAGTACACGAACTAAAATTCCACATCACCTGAACCAATGTCGGCGATGGTAGAAATAGAACGGGAGGCGGATATTTTCGGGGTATTATCAGGGTATTAGCTGAATCAAGGGAAGACACAAATTGTGGTAAATAGAAAAATTACATGGGTAGATCAAAGAGTGACAGACTCAGCAGTCTATTTGGGTATAACGATAACGGCAGATTTAGCAAACTTAGTGGAGAAGAACCTTACCCCAGTGCTTAAGAAAGCAAGGAAAGATCTGGACAAAATGAACAACCTACACTTGACAATAATAGGCCGCTGCAACATAATAAAAATGTTATTTCTCCCTAAAATGTTAGGACGATCCCACTAAGGTTTAACGGGATTTGTTTAAAGAGATGGAAGGAGTCGCGAATCGGTTCATCTGGGAAAAAGGTAGAACGCGTAGAGCTATAAAATTTATGTCTTTGTCTAAACAACGTGGGGGTCTGACAGTGCCTGATTTTAGGGTATATTATTGGGCAGCAGTTCTTCAATATGCAAGAGGCCTTTTGGGGGAATTATTGAAGATAAGTGGAGAGGTAGTGAGGGTATCCCTGACACTTATGAGCTCATAACATCTATGGCTAAAGGTTGGCTTTTAACTTACAATGAGGCAAATTACTATAAAAAAGTAAAATTTAAGACACTAGGGGCCGCAATGTCAGTATGGACCTCGGTCCGGAAAAAACTAGGCATCGGCAGGATGAATTACTATACTCCATTATTTAAGAATCCCTCGCTACCGATGGTATTTCATGATAACGTAATGAAACGGTGGGACGGGCTTGGCATTAAAACTATAGGGGATCTTGTAGATCCCACTGGCATAATTACATTTGATAAAGCACAGCGTCTATACCATCTAGAACGAAGAGAATTCTTTAAGTACTTGCAGATCAGGTCTGCCCTATTAAAAAAACAAGGAGGTAATATGGTATTTAATAGAGAGGATGTCATGGAACAAGTACGGAGTGAATAGGAATGCAGAGTCTCACATATATACGAGGCGCTGAGTCAGTATTCTGAGGATGATCAGAGGAAAGTTGCTGAAAAATGGCAAGGGAAACTAAATTTAGAAGGGAGCGAGTTTGAAACTTCTCTTAAACTGGGTAATACGGTACTAAAGGTAGCGAATCTTCAGGCGCAATATTTCAAAACTGTTCATGAGCTTTATTATACCCCACATAGAATAGCGCGTTGGGGGGAACAAATGGTACAACTTGCCCACGATGTCAAAGCGACAAAGCTGACACAGTACACATGTTCGCCTCCTGCCTAGGTCTGGATCCATTCAAACAGTCATTAGAACAGTTTCTAAGTAGAACATTAGGGATCACAGTAAATTTAACTGATGAATTAATGATATTGGGTGTAGTCAAAGAGGGCATCTCTGTAGATCATCAAGAATTAATTTTTTTAGCAATGGCGATAAGCAGGATTTGTATTGCTTGGTTATGGAAAGATCCAAACCTGCCAACTTTCCAACAATGGATCTCGCTGCTTCTAGCTACATATAATTATGAGAAATCATTATATGAGAAAAAGGTCCGGAAAGCTAAACAGCTGGGGAGACGTATTTGGACTCCAATAGCAAAATGGAAGCAGAGGTTGGAAGGAGGTTAGGGTTGTACTTGCTGCATGGTGGTAAAAAGTATGTACTCTGCTGAGAAATTCTTATCTTATTTTATTACTTTATTCTTGTTTTATTTTATGTAATGCTGCAAATATCGATTCTTTGGGTCTTCTTTTTTTTCTCTCTTCTTGTTTTTTGTTGTTTCCTCTCTCTGCTAAATTAGCTAACTTTGTCTCGTTTTCTGGATAAGAAGTTTTAAATGAATGAATTTGCTCTGTGTAATTACGAAATATGATATATGAAATTTTGTTTTGATGATGAACAATAAAAAAATATTTAAAAAAAAGAAATAAGTGCATAATTACTCCATCAATAAATACAAATATACAATAAATTAGTATAAAACACATTTAAAAACACAGTTGAGTATCAAAAATATCAAGCCATGGTACAATAAACCAGAATTTAAGTAAAAGCAGATTAAACATAATCTCATTATGGTAGACCTGTTGTATCCATTAACATTATTGATTAACCAGTCTGTGGGCACGGGTCATCCACATACCGGTAAAAATGTGGCGATCGCGATTATAGTTAATCCATTTCCATCTGTTTTTAAAATCCTTAGTGCTTCAGAACCTGAAGTAATCCCCATCATCTGGCAAATGGGCTTCAGCCATTTGTACCTCAGTTTCTTATAAACGGAGTAAATAAAAAAGATGTGAGCTGTTGTTTCTGAATGTGTTGGGCAAAACGGACATTCCGTGCAGGAACATGTACCCCATTTACCAGTAAATGATTTAATGGGAAGGGTACCTATCCTGAATTGGTGGTACCATTTCCTATCACTGGGTACCGTAATAAAGTCCCAACACACTTCGTAGTCAGATGCATGTTTGGTCTCTAGAAAGTCTCTTGACAGTGAGGAACTCGTCAGGGACATGAACCGTTTCACAGTGACCATGTTCCAGTAAAGCCCCCTCAAATCTTTTCGAGATGCAAATACACTATTTGTTGGATTTTGCCACAACCAGTTAAGGCCCATATCAGTATAAGTGGCCTTTACCTGCCTCAGCCATGAAATTTTGCCCACTCTCTCCCCTGATCTCAAGGGGGGCTTGTGCATACTGGGTAAGCTCGGGGGTGACCCAAAGCCTCCTCCAGTAGGCCACTGGTCTGAAGCGAGCCACATCCTCTAAAGAATGGCTCCCAAAGTCATAATAGAGCGGTATTGAGGCAAGCCTGTTATACCCCTCATAAATTTATTTTGCGAGGTCGTGAGTGCCTCTAAGTTGCTGAAACCCCATACAAAACTGAAGCTGCAATTTTTGCATTATAGATTTTTAGCACAGGGGCAATCAGCTTCGTAAAGGTTAAACGATGTTCTTTCAGCAAAGCACCAGATAGTTGTGCATGTTTGAGTAGCAAAAGATCCAAGTTTGGGTTCCAATTTAGCCTGGAGCCTAGTGTGATGCCAAGATATGTAAATACATGGGTCTGCTCAAGTATAACATCGTTCATGGTAACTCTCCCTCTTACAGTTTTTTGTTTGTGTAGTACCATGAACTTGGTCTTGTCTATGCTAATTTTGAGACAAAATCCTGGCAAAACATCTCAAATCTCCCTATGGCCTTCTGCAGGCCTTGTTAGGTTTTTGAAATTAACAGGGTGTCGTCGGCGAACATTAACAGGGGTATCTTCCTGCCATCTAAAGTTGGAGCATCAGTAGGGTGGTCCTCAAAGTACTTGGTCACCCTGTTAATGTAGAGAGAAAATAAAGTTGGTGCCAGTACACACCCCTGTTGAACCCCTCTAGCGATATGGAATCTATCTTTCACTTGGCCTTCCTGGCCCCAGCGAACTTGGGCAAAGTTCTAGTCATCAAAGTGCTCTTGCTACTGGGTTCTCATTCCTGCCCCTCCTGATTTTGCTCTCTCCAATCTGACTTAGTTTTTTTATGCCAGAACTCCTCCAGAATACAAAACAAGAACTGCAGCAAGAAGACCTAATTGACCTCTGCCTGGAATTGAACTTCATCGCAAAAAGGACGGTACAAATCCGTAAATCTTGTCCTTAGATATTATTGCTCTCAAATATCATCAGCATGTTTTTTCCAGGTCTTCCAGAGCTTGACAAACTTCTACACCCTAATGTGTCTAAAAGTTAAATACATTCTTCCTGGATGTTCCAATGCTCCCAAACGTTCAGGAGCTTTCCAGATGTTTCAAGGTACAGGTCCACTAGAAGACAGAGGGCCCGATTCACAAAGGTGAAATTAGATGAAAGTCTAACTTTACGACTTTCGGTATTCACAAAGAGCATTTACTACTGGTAAATGCCCTTTGTGAATACCGAAAGTCATAAAGTTATACTTTTGGTATTCACAAAGGTCATTTACTAGTGGTAAAAGCCCTTTGTGAATAGCAAAAGTCGCAAAGTTAGACTTTCGTATCAGATTCCCTATTGGGAATTGGGCCCAGAGTTTTTCACCCCTCCTGTTCCAGGCCAAAGCCAAAGTTCCAGTCACCAGCGCTTGTTGATTCCTGCTTTCAAGGTGCTCTATTGACATGGAGTACCTGTGAGCCAAAGGAGGCTAGCTTCCCTGACTGTTTGAGAATTACATTCGGAGCTTGGGCACAAGGTTGAGTATGATCCAAGGAGTCAGTCCTTTCCCAGACAGGACAACCAAAATAGAAACGATCTGCCCTCAGTGATACATATTAAAGGCTCACAAGGAGTCCAATGGTTTTAGATTCGCAACATTGAGCTCACCACAAAACACAATCAGACCACATGATTAATCAGACCACATGTAGAAAAATCAAATTTTTCTTTTCTTTTTTGTGTATACTTCCGTAGTGCATAAATAGTTAAATAACAATAAAATAGATAACAAATCACATTTATCAAAACTCCATATAGGCCCCACATCACCCTCTCAACATTCATCCAACACCATCATTTCTCTTCTCTTACAAATCCTCACGCATTCAAACAGCTAATTACCTAAAATACAGTTCATACACCATCCTCATCACCAATTCCCAGAGTGATACACTGAAGGGATCCTGAAATGTCTTCTCAGCAAGAAGCCGGAGACTCAAGATAGTAATAACAGGACCTAAGGTAACAACGCCGACACGCGTTTCGGTGCTAGGCCCGATCTTATGGCCGCACCTTCATCAGGGCTTTCACGTCGGGGGAGTGGGGCAGAACACAACACTTAACCCAGCGGCCAAACTGTGGTACACAAAAAACACATCTTTTTACAATTTACATCATGAAATCACAACATTATAACCACACTTATATTTTCTTTTAGTTCAGCAGATAAGTATAAATTCCAAGTTTATAAATAGAGACATGCGAGCATTCATAATTTACGATTTCAAATTGGTCATTATATCTTCAAAAGAGTTGTGCATGCAGTGAGCTCAAAAATTGTGCATAGATTATAGATATGAGTCTATTCACAACAATCTGCACCATAAGCGAATGAGAGAAACCCCTGAACAACAATCCACAGTCATTCAATCAGATACCAAAATTTTCCATTCTTAGCCACATAATCATCTCAGTCATAGCGAAAATGGTCATTCATAAATTTACACAAACTCATTGGAAAGAGGTTGCTTAATGTTCCCAGAGAGGACACGTAATTCCCCCATCTAATCCGATATCGACTTCACAAGTTTACCACAGGGCCGGGCCAACTTGATGACCTTGGAAAGTGAATATCACGTCAATAGCCGCGGCACACTAACGATCCCTGTTCCAGAATTCCGGGAGAGGGACACCTTTGCATCAAGAAAATTTCTAGAGCAAAGAATAAAACATCGTAAGTATTCAAACGATTTTGGATGGAGATAGCCTCAGACTCGCATCGCCCGTCTGCCGAAGCAGAACGTCGCAGGATCCACACACTTACCTAATCCAATGATCCTTTTTCAGGCAACGCGTGTGTAGAAAGTCCTCATCACAGGCCCTTTTGGTCCTGAAAGATATCCTGATGAGGCAGGCAAACCTTCCCAAAGCTCCTGTGATTTTAAAGTTCTTGAAGATTGTGCTTGGTGAGAACTATTTTGAGTTTAACCAACAATACTTTCACTAGAAATTTACGTGCCCTCTTTTGCAGGTTTATGTTTTGATCGAGACTTTGTTTATATCCCTTTTCTATCGGCTCCGATAACATTTTTTAGTGGTATCTCCAGTGACTCCGTTTCTGGGGGTTATCTCTTTTAACTGGAGCCTTGAGTTGACTCGTAACCTTTCGATATTAATGAAGCGCTGCTCTGGCTGCTCCTAACGTGGTAGTAAGGAATCGGCTAAAATCTGTGTTCCATTCCACCTTTTAGATCTGGCTTTGTTGCCCCATGGATACCTAATCCAGGTGCCGTAACTTACCAGCCGCTGTGGGTGTGTCATTGTTAGTTAAATACCGGAAGACGCCGACCTGAACGTTTCTTTAAGCCTTCTTGTCTTGACTGGGTCTCAGAACGCGGAGGAATCACGGTCGGGAATTTATCATACCTGGTAAGCGGGTCCGCCTATGAAGTGATCTTTTGTTGATATCTCTATTTCCAGTTGCTTACTGGTTTGAATGGTCTCATCATTCCGGCACGCCGGCCTCCTTTAATTTTCTGCCTGCAGCTTCTGTGTGTTAGGGTCGAATCCATGCTGCCCCCCTTCTAGATTAATTATCCAGTGCTATCTAACCTTTTGCCTCGAGTGGTTTGCTTGAAATTTCCTCTGCAAGCCCGTGTTTTACCGAGACTTAGTGAGACCCCTCTTTGTAACGTAACGTACCTGGAAATAAATTTTGAAAATTCTTCCTCTTCGAACCGGTGCTAGCTTGTTGTGCTTTTTACCGTCCTTTTAGTATTACGAAAGAACCTAAGGACGAACATAGGTTACCCGGATTCCCGCGGAACTACCGTCTGAGGTTTACTATTGAGCCTTTGTGACCACTAGAGATCAAGTCTGCCGCTAAGACGGTATGTGTTATTCCTTATTTTTCACATTTGTTATCTCAGAGGGGAAGTTGGATTTGAGTCACCTAGCTGAGTTCTCGCCTTAGAGAATTACCGTACGAGACGGTCTATGTCTTAGGATTGTTCCGCGAGTCTCGCTTTTTTGAATCTGTAAAGCGATCTTTTAGCATTGACTGCATAGTCTTACTTGATTCTATTCTTTCTCACAGCACTATCCATTTATCTCTTTGTTGGCGATATCCCAAAATCTTGCTGATTCCTTACTACCTGTGATGAGCACTTTCTACACGCGCGTTGCCTGAAAAAGAATCATTGGATTAGGTAAGTGTGTGGATCCTGCGACGTTCTGCTTCGGCAGACGGGCGATGCGAGTCTGAGGCCATCTCCATCCAATATCATTTGAATACTTACGATGTTTTATACTTTGCTCTAGAAATTTTCTCGATGCAAAGGTGTCCCTCTCCGGGAATTCTGGAACAGGGATTGTTAGTGTGCCGCGGCTATTGACGTGATATTCACTTTCCAAGGTCATCAAGTTGGCCCGGCCCTGAGGTAAACTTGTGAAGTCGATATCGGATTAGATGGGGGAATTACGTGTCCTCTCTGGGAACATTAAGCAACCTCTTTCCAATGAGTTTGTGTATATTTATGAATGACCATTTTCGCTATGACTGAGATGTATATGTGGCTAAGAATGGAAAATTTTGGTATCTGATTGAATGACAGTGGACTGTTTGTTCAGGGGTTTCTCTCGTTCGCTTATAGTGCGGATTGTTGTGAATAGACTCATATCTATAATGTATGCGCAATTTTTGAGCTCACTGCATGCACGACTCTTTTGAAGATATAATGACCAATTTGAAATCGTAAATTATGAATGTTCGCATGTCTCTATTTATAAACTTGGAATTTATACTTAACTGCTGAACTAAAAGAAAATATAAGTGTGGTTATAATGTTGTGATTTCATGATGTAAATTGTAAAAAGATGTGTTTTTTGTGTACCACAGATTGGCCGCTGGGTTAAGTGTTGTGTTCTGCCCCACTCCCCCGACGTGAAAGCCCTGATGAAGGTGCGGCCATAAGATCGGGCCTAGCACCGAAACGCGCATCGGCGTTGTTACCTTGGGTCCTGTTATTACTATCTCGAGTCTCCGGCTTCTTGCTGAGAAGACATTTCAGGATCCCTTCAGTGTATCACTCTGGGAATTGGTGATGAGGATGGTGCATGAACTGTATTTTGGGTAATTAGCTGTTTGAATGCGTGAGGATTTGTAAGAGAAGTGAAATTATGGTGTTGGGTGAATGTTGAGAGGATGATGTGGGGCCTATATGGAGTTTTGAGAAAATGTGATTTGTTATCTATTTTATTGCTATTTAACTATTTATGCACTACGGAAGTATACACAAAAAAGAAAAGAAAAATGTGTATTTTTCTACATGTGGTCTGATTAATCATGTGGTCTGATCGTGTTTTGTGGTGAGCTCAATGTTGCGAATCTAAAACCATTGGACTCCTTGTGAGCCTTTAATATGTATCACTGAGGGCAGATCGTTTCTATTTTGGTTGTTCTATTTTTCCCCTGCCGTCTGCCCTGCATCGTATTCAGGGGGCCCCTTTTTCTAGTGGTCACCTTTCCCAGACAGGAAACACACTAATATATTTCCTTCTTGTCTTCTTGAAATCCAGTAGTACTTTTATTTCCAAGTGGTGGGAGCCTGAGGTAGAGTGGTAGATCTGCACGTAGTAATTGAGGGCCCTGTACCAATTCACTAAGCTCCCATCCTGAGTGCTTCCCAACTTTTCAGCAGTTCTTTTAACATATTGCTAAAACATTCCTGTGGAACACTGTTCTAGGAAGTTTTAAAAATGTCAGTAGGCTAACTCAGTTGCCGGAGCCAATGCCCATTCAATGATTTATCAAGTGGGTACTGTCTCTGACCACCCTTTCCCTGGATAAAAGAGCTAGACGCAGTATGCCTCACCTTCCACACAAGCATGAAAGCTTTGCAGTTTCCAGCCGTTCTTTTTTTTATTGGCCATTTACTATCACATTTTGTCACATCTCCTAGGATGTAAATGTTCCTGCAATTAACTTTCCCAATATTGTCCTTCAAAAATCCTCAATGAGGGAAGTTTCCCCAAAAAGACATTGATAAGAGTTGTTCATATCTATTTCAGATCAGCCCATGACTGAGAAAATCTACTTATAGATGCCTGAGGAAGGATGGGGAAACCCAGAACCAGCCATAGTTCATGCAGAGATAAACAGCTTCCCTAAAAATCCCCTTTGCAACATTTATACTAATTTTGACCTCCGCCATGAATTGGAGTTCATCAACGAGCAAAATACCATGAAGTAGAATTTTCTAGAGTATTGGAAAGTGCGCATATTATATGCATGAAGCAGGCATTTCAAAGTGAATGCTGTTTTTTCTTCTGCAATAAGTATACGGTTTTTATTCTGTTACAATATGCATATGTTAGCCTTTAAAATTACAATTAAGGTGTCTTTTTGAACAGGACTTGCCTGCATGTTAACCATATCCCATTTTACTTATATACCTCAGTCTACTGTTCCCTGCTGTGAGAAAATGCCTCTTTTGCATGGTCACCCCAATTTCTTTGCTGAATGTTATTGCTGCATGTATAGCGTAGGGGGTTTGTTTTGCACCAAGGATGGCAAGTGGACCATGACAGGAGGAGGGCAGCCCGGTTACAGCGGAGAACGCCAAACCCAGATAAGTGCTGGAGGGTAAAGCAGGTGGCAGTCTGGGAGTCAGGAACCTTCCAGGTTTGCTGCCTGCATGTAGAGTTTTTAAGCAACTCCATGAAATTATGTGTAGTGGTACTCCGCCAACACTGGCCTCCCCTGATATTGATGTCTTTATTTCTGTTGTTCCTTGTGTATGCATTTGGAATTTTGACAGCATTGAAAATGTGGGGATGCTAAGTAGGTGATAGGTCTGGGAGGATACACTTATGTAATTACCAATACTGATCTCTTCTTCTTGTTTTCTGTAGAGGAAGAGCATTGGGTGTCAGTGAGTGACAAAACACAGGTAACAGCAGCCCAGCGGTGCAGCAGGTTCATAAATGCTTAACTGACCAAACGCTCTTTCAGAAGATGGGATTAATGTAAATTCCCTAAGGCCAGACTTCATCTTAAGTGGGCTGAGCCTCCGTTTTCAGTATTTTCAGCTGATCATTAGTATGTCTGCCTTTGATGCAGATACTGTCTGTCCCTTCTTTCCAAGAACCTGTGAAAGTGGTGTCAATCATCACCGGCTTGTACACATGAATGTGCTGCAGTGGGGTCAGAGATATATATTTAACTTACAGAGAACTCCATGCTATAAGAACAGTGAGATATGAAACCCTATGTCTAAGATAATTCCATACAATGTATAGTACCCAGATAAAGCATAAAATAAATATATGTAAATTTAACTTAATAAAAAATAGCATACAATTGTCACGACCCTTTCCTCTCCTTCCCCGGTTGACCTGAATAACTGTATGACCAGTCCATCCTCTGCCCCTACTTAATCTGCACCTCTTGATATACTAGACATTTGCTCTTAAAATGTCTCTCCTTAACTAGCACCTCTTATGATACTAGACATGTGCTGTTAGTATGTCTTCTACAGTCCAACAAATGCATGTTCACTGCCATTTTTCATATTCTCCCACATGTCTTTCTGTGCTGTGCTTTCATAAACATACATGATTAACATGTCTTAGCTTTGATGTATTATAAAGGCATGCATTTCCCACTGCCTATTATGTTTAATATAGTACTGTTCCTTTAAACATGTGCTTTACAGAGTTCCATACTGCACTGATTTCTCATTTCTGATGCATGATTGTGTGTGAATTCAAAAGCAAAAACAACAGTTGATGGACAGAATGCAGAACAATGTCATACATTCATCCCAGTACAGAGATCTGGGCCTAAATCCATCGTTATTTTGCTCACCATGCCATTCCAGTTTGAACCCAGCCACATGATTAGCCAGAAACCAGTCCCAGAATGCTTGTTTCCGGTCCAGGGAAGACATCTCTTGGCAGTTCGGGCTAGACTGTTCCCATGAGGCACAGGGTCAGACTGATTTGCATATGGCCATGTCTGAACTGGGATGGCGGAGTGAGCTAAAGAATGATGATGGATTAAACCCTGATCAGTTGACTGGGGGTGAGTGTTGCAATGTTCAACACTCCGTCCATCATCCCCTTTGGTTTTGCTTTGTTCGCCCTAAGTTGGCAGGGTATGCCCAGACGTGGGTGCCTTGCTCCCTTTGCCACTGGATTCAAGCTAACCTGGCTGATGACGGCTGATTAGCCAGAAACCGGTCCCAGGATGCTTGTTTCCGGTCCAGGGAAGACATGGCTTGGCAGTTCAGGCTGGACTGTTCCCATGAGTCACAGGGTCAGACCGATTTGCATGTGGCCATGTCTGAACTGGGGTGGCGGAGTGAGCTAATAAATGATGATGGATTAAACCCAAATCAGTTGACTGGGGGTGAGTGCCTGCAATGTTCAACACTTCATCCATCATCTCCTTTGGTTTTGCTGTGTAAATTCAAAAGACAAGTTCAGCATTAGGTTTGCACCTGGGCCTGGCCACTACCCTTTATTTTTCATTGCAGCTCCTATCTCCCACCCACGGGAACCCACGGACCCAAGTTCTCGTAAGACACATTACAAATCCTAGGTACGATCTTGGTTCAGGTTCACCTATTTTAGATAGCTGATCCCGGAAGTGTGCGTCTGTTATTGACGCAACCATAAAAGAGCAGCAGAAGCAGTCTCGGTGAGCAAACCGATTGGAGTACGGGCTTTCCTCACCCCTTCCTGGATCTCTGGAAGAGCAGTAGTGGTGCAACAGGCTTGGTGTACAGATCTTGGTGATCCTGATGAGTGATCAGAATCCCGGTAAGGCTAGATGTACCCATTGGAGGAGGGCACTCCAATCCCTGTATAACTAAATGGGGCAACAAACAATATATGTTCGTGACTCAATAGTACAACCAGATGTATCATTTGGGAATAAGCTGGTCAAAGTTTTGGACATGATTCAAATCATGAAAAATGTTTAAGGAAAAGGCGGTTTTGGAACTGTCTAAAGACAAATCAGTGAATACAGGATTTACATGGAACAGTAACAAATTTGGCCAAACGCCACTTGGAATTATGAAAGCTCAACTAATATTTTTCTTTCAGGTAAGATTGAACTAATTGCTACCAAGCACAAAACTAAAGCTAGAGGTTGCTCCCTGAAGATGACAAGTCCAACTACTGAAACCATCCTTCCTAGCAGTACATCCCCAAACCCTTCCCCTCATCTGACCGAAGATCAATGGAACGCTATTGTAGTAAAAAATATTGTTAAAAAAAGTTTACCACAGCATCGTGCTCCAATACTTATAATGGTAACTACCAAAATATAGGGAAAATATTGTTGACACTAATATTGTCCAAAAATATAGAATTTTTTTTATACAAATAGAGTTTAAAGTAGTAAATCTGAAATATTTCATTATATACATTTAATATAATGTAAATTAAATACATTCCTTAAATATTTAGCAATATATATATTTAAATATATGTTTGGGTGATTATATAAATTATATATTTTATGAGAATATGTATGTATATACATATATATATATATAATTTTTTTTTTTACTATATATTTATACTTATTACAAATGGGTTTTTACATGGTCACTATGTCCTTTATTCAAATGTCGTAATGTTGCACAAAGTATTTCTTCACTGTTTATATGTATGCATTGAAGTGTTGATGTTCGCGCACTTTTTACACTCTATAAATACCTTCCTTTATGTCTATGACATATCATGTGATCAAGCCTCTCGTTAGAGGCAAAACGCGTCATGGCGGATTGCTGGCTGTTTACTAGCACAGAATAAAACACTAAGGATTTGCACGAAATTGGGTCCACTCTTTGTTATTCTTTCCGAATAAGACAGGACTTTGTGAATGGCGACGTTCGCAAAATATATATACATAGATCAGGATCAGCAAATTTATAACTTGCTCAACACCATACTGTGTTTATTGCCTCACCTGTCCTTGCGGACTAAGATATATAGGCAGTACCGTCAATCCCCTTAAGATGCGCATTTTAGAGCATATGCGCGCCATTGCAAATTTCAATGAGGCGTACCCGGTGGCACGCCACTTTGATAAAGTACACAAGCGCAACAGGGATCTTTTGAGCTTCTTTGGCCTTGACCATGTACCGGTGAACCCAAGAGGAGGGGACAGGCTTGTCCGACTCCGTAGACTGGAGTCACGGTACATAATTGACCTTCAAACTAAAATGCCTCTAGGGATGAATATACATGAGGAATTATCATCACATCTGGGGGAATAAGGGTCTGGTGTAAATAAGTAGGGAGACACCGTTGTGTCTCTTTCTCTGATTCTGTATTCTGTATTTTAATATTCTGGGCTGAATTTTATGAACTTTCTTTGTATCTATTGATAATGTATTATTTACACTGTGATTTGTTGATCTGTTGAATTAATATCTTTTAATCATGTCTGCATGGACTGGATTGTGTGGAAGGTTATGAATCTCTTTAACTTGGTTCAATGAATGCGTATACTCATTTTTTGATACTCTTCTGGGTTAGACCGCTTTTATTTCCTGGGTTC
The DNA here is from genome assembly GCF_964261635.1 of Lissotriton helveticus. Lineage (NCBI taxonomy): Eukaryota > Metazoa > Chordata > Amphibia > Caudata > Salamandridae > Lissotriton > Lissotriton helveticus. The sequence continues at coordinate 406,982,360 of NC_136063.1, read as the reverse complement.
TACCAGATTTTTGAGTATTTTGATTGTGTCCTTTATACTTGTCTTTGCCTTCAAGATGAATGTTAGGAGTGTGGGTCCTCCTGGATCTTTAATGCATTAGCCCATCCAGGGCTTGATTGTTGGTGCATGTGATCACGAATTTGAGATTGTGCGGGGGGAGGGAGTTTGTACAGCAGATGTATTGGAATGACAAGTACATTTGTATTTTTTCTTTCTTTAGTGAATACTGTTTATTTATTTATCTTTATTTATTTTACATTGGTTATAACAGTGAGAAACTGTGTTTCCATATATTTTTTGTACTGCCAGCCATGCCCATCCAGGGCTTTATTTTGTATTTAAATCTTGATGTACAATGATTTGAGACATTCCAAGATGGCGCTTACACTTACTGTGTTACCCTCCCCGCCTCATAGGCTAGTCCTATGTTTATGGTTTTGACCCGGATGTGGGAATATATGGTGGACGCCTCTGTCGGTTCGGTAAACTTCGAGGAAGGTTCCGACCGAAACGCGTCAGTGTGCTGTGGAAAAATAAACTTTTGAATTGATACCCCTGCGAGTGCTTCCTTCGTCCTGCGGGTGATTGCCGCGTTGGGAGGCAGAGCGGTACTGGTTTTGCGAGTGCACCCTCGCAACGGGAGCACCCGCCTGTGAGTGCGACGCTCTGGTGCTTTCTGAGCTTCAATATATATATATATATATAAACAACCAGTTCCGGTTAGAAAGAGCTGTCCGTGGGCGGTCTGGTACGGGTTATCAAGTAACCCAACACACTTCAAGATTACTCCATCCTCGTCAGTTATGATAACCAGACTCCCAAAGTGCTGCAAAATATCCAATTTTAATGGCAATAAAAAGGCGGCCCCAAAACATGTTTTCTCCATGTAAATTTCCATTTGAAACTTTACACAAGGTTGCAGGTCGAACGGGTGAACAGAATTACCCCAAATTTGGCAGGGAGAAGGGTCTTGGCCTAGAAAGCACGTTTTTGTTTATTTGGTGTCAATTCGTTCATTAGTTTTGGAGAAATATCAAAATTTACAGATATCGATATTTGTGAATTCTGTCATCTGATTGGCTGAGGTGTTATGAGCTTGCTGCTTATTGGCTGCGAACGTTTGCAACTAGGAAGTGTTGGCCCCCATTTTGTGTTTCCGTTGAAGCGAGTAAGGGGAAAAAAGGGCGGAAAAAGTAGGAAAGCGGAGGGTAAGAGCACTGTAACATCTGTGGGGTGTTTAGGGTGTGCTATAGAAGGAGTGTGAAGTGAAATATTTACCCCTACCAGTTTGAAAGTGATGTTTTGCCCACAGTGAGATGGTGCTGAGGTGAGGTGCTGGTACACTCGGGGATGAAAGCGTGGGCGTAAATCGTGAGTTGAGTGCTGTAAACTTATGTGCTCTGGGCTCTCGGTTGCAACTAGGAAGTGTTGGCCGCCATTTTGTGTTTCTGTTGAAGCAAGTAAGGTGAAAAAAGGGCATAAAATGTAGGAAAGAGGAGGGTAAGAGCACTGTAACGTCTGTGGGGTGTTTAGGGTGTGCTATACAGGGAGTGTTAAGTGAAGTATTTACCCCTTCCGGTGTGAAAGTGCTGTTTTACCCAGAGTGAGATGGTGCTGAGGTGAGATGTCGGTACAGTCGGGGATGAAAGCTTGCGTCTAAACCGTGAGATGAGTGCTGTAAACTTATGTGCTCTGGGCGCTGTAGCGTACTGGTGGAAGCAAAGTATTTACCCCTACGGGTGTGAAGGTGCTGTTTTGCCCACTGTGAGATGATGCTGAGGTGAGGTGCAGGGACACTCGGGGATGAAAGCGTGCCCCTAAACTGTGAGCTGAGTGCTGTAAAATGATGTGCTCTGGGCACTGTAGCATACTGGGCGCTGTAGCATAGCTGTGCAGGTGGTGTTAGTATGCGTTTAGAGTATAGCGGGAGTGGGAAGCAAACTACTCACTGGTACCGGTCTGAAGATTCGGGGATGAAACCGTGAGCCTAAGCCATGAGCTGATTGCTGTAAAGTGATGTGCTGTGGGCGCTGTAGGATACTGCCCACTGTAGCATACCTGTGTAAGTAGTGCTAGTATGCGTTTATACTATACAGAGAGTGGGAGGCGAACTACTCACTTCTACCAGTTTGAAGACTCAAATGTAGTATTTTAGCATACAGGAATAAATAAATAATCATGAAGAATATAATGCAGAATGTTGCAAAGCCACAGAAGACAAATGGTGAAATCAGATGTGTCTAAGAAAGTGGAAAATCGGCAGGCTGAGAAAGAGTACATTTGTGTGAAAGGGCTTTGTGGATAACGGGCAGGCAGAGAGATGTATGAACAAAGAATAGACATGGTTTCAAAATGGATGTCGGGTTTAGGCTAATTTAGCAAGTAAATAGTGTATTTGCATAGGCCATATATCACCCATCCCTGGTTAGACTGGAGACGTAAGGGGCAATAATGAAAACAGAGTTCAAAGGCGTGAGCATACTTGGAAAGTTATTATATGAAAGTAGTACAATTGAAGTGTATTAAAAAATAATTAAGGAAAAAGAAAAAAAAAATGGAAAAAATCAATCCAAGAATAACGTGAGTTTCTTACAAGTCTTGGAAATTGCAGTCCGGAAGTTCTTCAGTGGCTTGAGAAGCGTAGCGAAGCAACGTGAGGGACACTTCTGTTCTGAACAAAAGCACTTTCAGTTTGGTTAGTTTAATGAAATCTGTTTTAAAGTAGGGATTGAAGGCCAAGTTGAAGTTTGGGAGTTACTTTGTGTGGGTGGGAATATACATTGCCACAGGAAGTTACTCGGTTTGAAACAGTAAGGACATAAAGTATGCAAGCTCACATTCCGTAGGAGTGAATGTTATTGAGAAGCAGATAACTGCTGTTAGAAAGCTGTGTGAATGTTGGTCTAATTGTGGAAGTTGGCATGCTTTTAAGAAAGCACACAATATTGGGGGCTGTTAGCTTAGAAGCAGCGTGCAGTTGGACATTCTTGGATAGTAATGATTGACTGCCATTGTGGTCGGAGTTTTTATCTGTGAGAAAAACACTTCTGTATGCTCTTTAAGACAGCGATATGTAAATGGTAGAAACTACTACTCATGTATAAACGTGCTACCTTGTATAATCACATACAACATGACAAACAACATGTACACCTAGCAGACACAACAACACTACGTACTGTGGGAACCGTGGCTAGCCATGTACACAAACCAAACATGGCATGGCACCTCTGCCACACAATGCAGAATGCGGGGAGAGATGGGAGCAAGGTATGTGCGAAGGTGGCAAGTGATTCTCGAATATAAAAGTATACAATGCAAAGTGTTGAGGGGATGTGCCTTACAGACTTGCATATGCAGAGCACAGACATGACATGTCAACATACACTGATGGTGTATTGAATGAAGTAGATAGTGGATGCTACTATGATAGTACAGTCAGTAGGGAAGATTACGGAAATGTAACGCATATGTGCCCCCCAAATCTTTAGTGTAGTGGGCTGGCTCGGCGTACGCAAGGCTAGCGTACAGGTATGAATAAAAGGCAAGTTTCTTTGGGTGTGGTTCTCTTACGGAATGGCGAACGTGTCTGACAGGTCTGCGCAGCTTACACCGCCACACGGTTTTCCACAAGAGTGAAGGTGGCTGCGTGAATGATGCTCCCAGCGTGCTGGTACTCCGAAACCGTCATGGACGCTGCAACGCATATATGCCGCACAGTTCATCTTTCGACACCGTCGTAAGTGAAACAGGGCCCACCACTTGCCGGCGGAAGCTCCAGGCCGAGGTTTGCGAGCTCGAAAGGCTCTTGAGATCAACAATGGCTACCGCGACACAGGCACACAGCGCCCAGCCTGTGGCCCAGCATCGTGGAGTGCTCTGTATACTACTAATACAGTAGTCGAACAGGTACCAACAGTGGAACGGTGTCTTGATCCCACAATGGACGATATTAGAACTGCATCTGAGAGTGGAGATGAAGGTACTCCCTACGACCAGGTTAAACCAACTCTAGGTCCCAACAGTGGAAAGGTATCTTGATCCCACAATGGACGATGTCCGATATTACCTACTTCTTGCTTTTCACAGAACTACCTCCGTTGAGTTGATGTTATTTGAGATGTCATCAGTGATGTCACTGACCATGTCATGAATGATGTAATATGTGACGTCATCATCAGTGCATTGCGGGGGCGTGAGTTATAGTTAGTCGAACTAACTATAACAGAGGAATTTCTATAGTTTTGTATGAGTGAAATGTCCAACTAACTATAACGTCCCTGAAACCTTTGGTTTTTTCAGTGAATATACATATATATATATATATATATATATATATATATATATATATATTCAAACAACAAACAGGTTACCCCAGTGAAGACACCACTCGTGTGAAGCTTGACTCCGTCTTTATTGAAGAGTACAGGCAGAAGTGTGCACAAAGTCCCAAGCCTTCATATAGCCTGACGCGTTTCGAATGTCCTCATTCTTGTTCATAGGCAAGACGCTTTTCAGCACAGCAACCGCGTTGTTGCACACCTGCTTCTATTCTATATATATATATATATGTATGTAGGTATGAATATATATAAATATAAATATTTATATATATATCAATTCAATTCCACAGTCCTGAAGCACGCAAGCACAGAGGCAAACGCCAAAGCAGGTACAGACCACAACGAGGGATGGTGCAAATTAAAGTGCCTTTATTCCAAGATGGGTAGCAGCATGACGCGTTTCGTCCGGGAAACCCGGACTTGATCACATGACATATCCAGAGAACATGTGGTTTAAATACTGTGATCATCACTTTCTGGCCCCGCCTTATTGTATGAACACAAAAGAAATACTACGCAATCCTTTTACATAGCATTCAGCATCAGAAAGAATAGTCAGACTATTTTTACAGGCATTGTAATCATAGAATCTGTGTGTATTATATGCAATTTCCATATTAGATGAACTCATCAATTCTCCACTTAAGAGAGAAAATATGCAGGCTCCAATTTGAATTTCAACCAAAGAGGATGCATGACGAGTTGATCCAGAAAAATATAAATGTAGCAGCAATAACAATGAAGGGCAAGTGTCCTAATAAATAAGTCTGGCTAAAATTATTAACAATAAGTTCATCAAGGTTATATTACCTACTGGCGGTCGCCAGTAGGTAGTTATAGTTAGGACCTAGTTACCATAGGAAATCCGCAACATTCTATTGGGAATAACTCTGGCGCCGGTTGAGGAATTTGTGTGTAATTTTCCTTAAATTTGCCTCGCTGCGCTCCGCTCCTTCTCTGAAAGTTTTGGGGGGATTCGGGAAGTGGGGGCTGAGACAAAGGGGGGGGGGGCAAAACGTGTTTTCCCCATGTTAATTTCCATAGGACGGTCTGACAAGTCTACAGCCCGAACCGCTGAATGGAATTACGCCAAACTTGGCAAAATTGTAGGGACTGATACGCAGATGTGCCTTTGCTATATTTGGTGGGAATTGCTCCAGTGGTTTTTTTGAAAATTAACTTCAAAAACACATATATATCTGTAGGCGCGCTCCGAGCGCTCACCGGAACGCGTACCGGGGAGCGCACCCGGTGCGCTACGGGAGTGCGCGAGCAGAAAGCTGATTGGCTGTCGGGTGTCTGTCAACATTCTAAACAGTCCGGAGAGTCCGCCATATTGTGTCTCGGTAGAATCGAGACACAAGAGGTGAAAAAGAAAGGGCGAAATAATTAAAAGGGGGCAGAGTAGACACCCTCTGACCCCCTAGGTTTTCTGAGGGGGGTCTAGAAGACCCTGAAGGGCAAAAAAAGATTTTTTTTTTACTTTTCGCGGGGTAAGCGCTGGGTGCGTGCCCAGGTGCACGCTCCGGTAAGCGCACCCTGAGCGCACCACAGGGAAAAACAGTGTAAAAAGTTATAGTAAAAAAATAATTTAGAGTGCTTAGAGGTAGGGTAGCTCTGAAAAGAGCTGTTGTGTTATGTGGGTGTTTTTTGTACCTACAAGTAGGTACCAATGCAGAGTCTTATATTCAAGAGGAAAACTCTATTCCCCTCATCTGTAAAATGCACACCATCTCTCCTATAGATGTCTTGCATGTTGTAACGCAAGTTGATGTGGTAAATGGAACCCATACCATAGTCTCTGAGGAAAGCAGAAACAGATTTATTCACATGTTTCCTTGCTTTCTCAATCTGTGGACAAAATTGGTTGGACCATTTCCATTTTTGCCTTTGGCATATATTAGAAAATACCAAGGCAGTTTTTGGAAAAAGTGACATCAATTGCCCAAAGATGTCCTTTAAAAGCATTTCCAGACCTACCCCAGTCAAAGTGCCCAGGTCATTGCCACCACAGTGCACAATTATGAGGTCAGGGTATGGTAGATGCATAAAGGATTTTACCAATGGTATCAATTGGTGACTTTTCAATCCTCTCTGTCCAATCCATATAATTTCCACATTTGGTAAATCAAGGGTGTAAATACCTCTGTTAGCTGCGTATTCTTGACTACAGTGGACAAAGCTATGACCCACAAACCAGACTTTTGGCATCTTGAAGGTAGATGTGCTTGTATTCAGATGAGTTGTGGAAATGAAATGGCAGTTTGAAAGTAGGAGTTATGTAAAAAAGTGGTTGAGATTCAGTGCACTTGAAAAACAAAAAATGATTGGTGCTTTCTTAACATTCTCCACTGAAAACTAGGGTGCATTCTTTTGTTTTTTGAAAGAAGTCATTTCAATGGTTGAGGAAAAGTCATTTCAAGAAACATTGCACATGATTAGCTGGTACATTGAGTGGTCAAACACCCTTGCTGCATTTTCTTGCAACATAGTATGATGAACTTCTGAACTGTGTGCTGGGTGAGGAGGGTGTTACCATGGTAACAGGGGAATGAGCACTGGGGGGATGGGTGAATGTTATGTGACTTTCAAAGTGTTCAAAAGTACAACCAATTAAAATGTGCAGTTTCTTACTCCACTTCATTAACTCCTTCTCTTTTTTCCTCTGTCCTCTTTGTTCTACACTCCCCTTCCCTCAAACTCTCTCTGTTAGTCTCATTCTCTCCGTCCCCTTAGTCTCTCACTCCTCTTCTGTCACGCTCACTGCCTATAACTCAGCCATACTCCTACACTCACCTTCTTTCAGACCTTTTCCTTTACTTTCCTTCCTCTCTCTTCCCATCCTTCGCTCCTTCACTCTTTTCCCTTCCTTTACTCCCCTTACTCCACTTCAGTAACTCCTTCTCTCAAACCCTCTGTCCTCTAACTTACTCACTCCCCCTTTCTAACTCTCTCTCTGTTAGCCACATTCTCTTCGTCCTCTTAGTCTCTCAGTCCTTTTCTATCACGCTCACTCCATATAACTGAGCCATACTCCCACACTCACCTTCTTTTAGACCTTCTCCTTTACTTTCCTTCCTCTCACTTCCCTTCCTTTACTCCTTCACTGTTTTCCCTTCCCTTACTCTCCTTACTCCATTTCATTAATTCCTTCTCTTACTCCTTCTGTCCTCTTACTTCTACACTCCCCTTCCCTCATTCTCTCTCTGTTAGCCTCATTCTCTCCGTCCCTTTAGTCTCTCACTCCTCTTCTGTCACGCTCACTCCCTATAACTCAGCCATACTCCCACACTCACCTTCTTTGAAACCTTCTCCTTTACTTCCCTTCCTCTCTCTTCCCATCCTTCACTCTTTTCCCTTCCCTTACTCCCCTTACTCCACTTCAGTAACTCCTTCTCTCAATCCCTCTGTCCTCTAACTTACTCACTCCCCTTTTCTCACTCTCTCTCTGTTAGCCACATTCTCTCAGTCCTCTTAGTCTCTCACTCCTTTTCTATCACGCTCACTCCATATAACTGAGCCATACTCCCACACTCACCTTCTTTTAGACCTTCTCCTTTACTTTCCTTCCTCTCACTTCCCTTCCTTTACTCCTTCACTGTTTTCCCTTCCCTTACTCTCCTTACTCCACTTCACTAATTCCTTCTCTTACTCCCTCTGTCCTCTTACTTCTACACTCCCCTTCCCTCATTCTCTCTCTGTTAGTCTCATTCTCTCCGTCCCTTTAGTCTCCCACTCCTCTTCTGTCACGCTCACTCCCTATAACTCAGCCATACTCCCACACTCACCTTCTTTGAAACCTTCTCCTTTACTTCCCTTCCTCTCTCTTCCCATCCTTTGCTCCTGCACTCTTTTCCCTTCCCTTACTCCCCTTACTCCACTTCAGTAACTCCTTCTGTCAATCCCTCTGTCCTCTAACTTACTCACTCCCTATCTCTCACTCTCTCTCTGTTACCCACATTCTCTCCGTCCTTTTAGTCTCACACTCCTTTTCTATCACGCTCACTCCCTATAACTGAGCCATACTCCAACACTCACCTTCTTTCAGACCTTCTCCTTTACTTTTCTTCCTCTCACTTCCCTTCCTTTACTCCATCACTGTTTTCCCTTCCCTTACTCTCCTACTCCACTTCACTAATTCCTTCTCTTACTCCCTCTGTCCTCTTACTTCTACACTCCCCTTCCCTCATTCTCTCTCTGTTAGCCTCATTCTCTCCGTCCCTTTAGTCTCTCACTCCTCTTCTGTCACGCTCACTCCCTATAACTCAGCCATACTCCCACACTCACCTTCTTTCAGACCTTAACCTTTACTTTCCTTCCTGTCTCTTCCCATCCTTCGCTCCTTCACTCTTTTCCCTTCCCTTACTCCCCTTACTCCACTTCAGTAACTCCTTCTCTCAATCCCTCTGTCCTCTAACTTACTCACTCCCCTTCTCTCACTCTCTCTCTGTTACCCCCATTCTCTCCGTCCTCTTAGTCTCTCACTCCTTTTCTATCACGCTCACTCCCTATAACTGAGCCATACTCCCACACTCACCTTCTTTGAAACCTTCTCCTTTACTTCCCTTCCTCTCTCTTCCCATCCTTCGCTCCTTCACTCTTTTCCTTTCCTTTACTCTCCTTACTCCACTTCAGTAACTCCTTCTCTCAATCCCTCTGTCCTCTTACTTCTACAATCCCCTTACCTCATTCTCTCTCTGTTAGCCTCATTCTCTCTGACCCCTTAGTCTGTCACTCCTCTTCTGTCATGCTCACTTCCTATAACTCAGCCATACTCCCACACTCACCTTCTTTCAGACCTTAACCTTGACTTCCCTTTCTCTCTCTTCCCATCCTTCGCTCCTTCACTCTTTTCCCTTCACTGTTTTCACTTCCCTTACTCTCCTTACTCCACTTCACTAATTCCTTCTCTTACTCCCTCTGTCTTCTTACTTCTACACTCCCCTTCCCTCATTCTCTCTCTGTTAGCCTCATTCTCTCTGACCCCTTAGTCTGTCACTCCTCTTCTATCACGCTCACTCCCTATAACACAGCCACACTCCCTCACTTATGTTTCTTTCCTCCCTCACTCAGCCCTCTACTCTCACTTTTTCTTTCACTTTCTCTGTCTCTTCACTCCCTTACTCACCTTGTCTTACACTCACTTGCCTTTATACTGTCTGTATCTCCACTCTTTCCACAACATCACTGCTCTTTTCTTACCCTTCCACACCCCCGTTCCTTTACTACATTTTCTTCACTTATCCTCATTCCCCATGTTCACTCTCCTTCTCCTCGCTCACCTCCCACACTCACCTTCTTTCAGTCCCCCTACTTCACTTCCCTTCCCCTCTCGTCCCTTTCTTTGCTTTCTCACTCATTTTCCTCTCCTCTCTCACTGCACTCCACTTCAGTTACTCTTTTTGATTTTTTTAAGAATACAGCTCATTTTTGAGAATTGGAGGTAGTTCTAAAAAGAACTTTATTTTTTCTTCTTTTTTCGTTTTTTTTTCAACAAAAACAAAAACAGGGAATGTCAAACTGCTCAACAGGAGCAAAAAAAAAGAATCAAAATTAGGGATAGGGACGGCAGCGGTGGTTCTCTCTTGTTCGGACAATGTTCATAATACTTTGTTCACCGTAACAAAGTAGTTCGTCACAGTCTTTGCATTTGATGGTGATGCCATCAAAAACAGGCTGAATATTTGGAATCAGCTGTTCTGGTCGCCCCCTCACCGATGATACAGTTGCTCCTCCAGTTGATGTAGAAGCACCATCCCTTGGAGCCTCTCGTGCCAGAGCCCTGACACTCTCCCAGGCATAGTTCTGAGGATGCCTGCGTTGAACGTGGCGAATCATTGTTGAATTTCCAAAACTGTACTTCCTTCTGGGGTCTCCTCGGGAAAGTACAGTTTGGCAGATTTTACATTCAACTTTGGGAGCATTTACCTTTTTTAATCCTTTAGGTATCGAAAAAAACTTCCAAATAAATGTTCCTTGATCTTGGGCTGAGGAGGGTCTTCATCAATGAAACCATCTGACTCCTCACTGCTGCTGGGTTCTCTGGCAGCCATTCTTTCCACAAAATGGTAAGACAGTAAAAAACAGGTCTTGCTGTCTCCAAAGTGAAAGAAGAAGTGAAGGAAAAGGGTGGGGTTTTCATTAGTTGTAAAAAAAACTGTTAACAACCAAGGAAAAGAGTTATTTTAAGGTCACATGACTTGACGCACTTACGCTGCGTGCACCGGAGCGCTTACGGGGGCGCTTACGCGGCCCGAACGTAGGCTCTTCCGGGGGCACTTACGCGGCGCGCCTGAGTGACGTTTTGGTAGCTTTACGGAAATGCAAAATCATTTTCATTCGAAAAATCAAAAATACTACTTTTATAAGCATGGTACTGAATGTCTTGCATTATTATTTAGTTTTCATATATATTTTTTTTACGAACGCAGAAATAGCGCTCTCGCTGCTCCCTCGGGAGAGCTTACCGGTGCGCGCACCCTAAGCGCTCCAAGTCAAAATGATACGGGTAAGCTTACCGGTGCGCGCACCCTGAGCGCACCAGGGAAAAAATATTTAAAAAAAAGAAAAATACATTGAAAAAATAATTAAAAAAAATAAATTAATAATAAATAATTCTTATACTAAACAGCTAATAAAAAAAACACTAAAAATCGTAGGTTACAAACTCGATATACAAAGGAATTAGCTTTTAAAAAACCTTTGAAATTCACAGAAAAAAACACAGGTTTCACACCAGTTATAGTTAGCTTAACATTTTACTCATACAAAAGCATTGAAATTCCCACGTTATAGTTAGTTGGACTCACTATAACTCGCGCATCCGCAATCCACTGCTAATGATGTCACATATTACATCATTCATGACATGCTCAATGACATCACTGATGACATCACTGATGACATCTCAAATGACTTCACTGATGACATCACTGATGACATCTCAAATGACATCACTGATGACATCACTGATGACATCATTCAAGTGACAATACGATTCACCTCCTCACACTCTAATCTAACCTTTGATACATCCAGTGTTAAATACAGACTACCATTCCAGAAGCCATTGACACACCAATACCAGTTACTACATACGCACTCACTGATTCCTAAGTCTACACACATATCCACTCATTCACACATACAATCACTCATACATACAGTCAGTCATCAATACAACACTATTATATGCACTCATACACCTATACAGACACTCACACACTGTCACTCATTCATAGAGTTACTCACACACCTAGTCAGTCATGCAAAGAATCAATCACACTCCCATTTCCTCATCTATACAGTTATACACACAAAACCTTACTTATTCAAACATAGATTAACACATACTTACTCTCTTTTACAATCACTGATAAAACTACACATTGATCCATACAGTCACTTACGCAATCACAGGCTCTCATGTATAGTCATTTATATATGCCAACTCTCACATGCACTGTGTTTTATATATGTACTTACTTGGATATGTAGCACTGAGAAATCCATTCACTCACCAACACACCCATGCACACAGTCAACCGCCCATACAGCTCTTTCCACATGCACTCTTGAACCCATATACCAAGTGAATCAACTGCTCACACATCTATGCACAGAGTCCCACACCTCCCAGCCACCCACACACACACTCACCCTCACATACAAATACTTGGGCAACCAATCAATAACCCATATAGCCACTCATATAGCTACTGATCAACACATGCAGCAGCTTACACAACAACAGACATACTGATGCACACATTCAAACAGATTAGTCACTAACCAATGCATTGAGTAAGACACATTTAATCACTCACTCATACAGTCAGTCACACACCTACTAAATCCTTCATCCTGTCACTCATACATCCACTCATTCTTCAATATATAAAACATATTTTTTCTTTTCAGAAACACACATTCACTGGATGATGTCATCAGTGATGTCATCAGTGATGTCATTTGAGATATCATCAGTGATGTCATCAGTGATGTCATTTGAGATGTCATCACTGATGTCATCAGTAATGTCACTGACCATGTCATGAATGATGTAATATGTGACATCATCAGCAGTGGATTGCGGGCGCGCAAGTTATAGTGAGTCCAACTAACTATAATGTGGGAATTTCAATGGCTTTGTATGAGTAAAATGTTCAGCTAACTATAACTGGTGTGAAACCTATGTTTTTTTCTGTGAATTTCAAAGGTTTTTTAAATGCTAATTCCTAACTATAACAAATGTGAAACCTATGGTTTTTTCAGTGAATATATATATATATAAAACCTACTTAGATCCACCTGTAAGTAGTTATAGTTAGGACCTAATTCCTATAGACAAAGCATTTTTCGGTTTGCAAATAGCTTTTGTTCCGTTTGACGAATCTTCAAGAAATTGTTAAAACTAGTTTGCCACTCACTTCATCTGCTTTCATCTGCTGGCTGGAAAGATTCGGGGTGAGCCATCAAGTGGCGGTGAGAAAAAGGAGGAGTTCCAAAACGCAGTATCCCATAGGGAATTTCGCAGAAAGATAACTCTTACCCAGAAAGAGCCCTTTTTGTGATTTGCCGTAAATCCGTTCAGTAGTTGAGAAGTAATTAAAGGAAAAAAATGGCATATCTGGAGATGTGGATCCTTTGCGGATGCATTGTGACGCTCTCGCGCCAGCAGCAATATTGTGATTGGCTAGCATCATCCTGACGGGAAAGTTACGTGTGTCATTTTACATATCAGGCCACAATCCCGGGCCCGCACAATCGGAGTGCATATTGATTGAAGGGGTCAGAGTTAAAGTACCCTGACCCTATGGGTGTGTTAGAGGGGTCGCAGAGGGACCCATGCAGGTCAAGATATTTCTGCAAAAAAAAATGTTGTACTGTGTGAGGATTCTTTGAGCTGTCGCTGCACTCAGCACGGCCCATGTGAAGTCCTGATGGATCCATGAACCATGCTGTAATAAAAAAAAATTAAAGCTTACTCACAGACCCATTAACAGACCTGCACAGACACTTACACACCCACTCAGAGACTCACACAGGCACTCACACACCCATTCACTGCCCACATAGAGACTCCCACACCCACTCATAGACCCACACAGACATTCACATACCCACTCACAGACCCACTCATACACTGACTCATAGACCCACTCACATACTCACAGGCCCACAGAGACACTCACATGCCCATTCACAGCCCGATTCAGACTCTCACACACCCACACAGGCACTCATATACTCACTCACAGACCCACACAGACACTCAGACAGCCACTCACAGACCCACTCAGACACTCAAACACCCATTCACAGACCCACTCGCATACTCACAGACCCATTTAGAGACCCACACAGACACTCATGCACCCAATCCAGACCCATTCAGACACTCACACATTCACTTACAGACCTACTCAGACACTCACACACCAACTCACAGACCTACACAGACACTCACACACGTGTTCATAGACTGCCACAGCTACTTAAACACCCATTCACAGACAGACACAGACACTCACACACCTACTCATATACCCACACAGGTGCACACACCCACTCACAGACCCAGGTACTCACAGACCCACACAAATGCTCAAAGACCCACTCATGAACCCACTCAGACACTCTAGCCACTCACACACACTTGCACTCACTCATACAGCCACTGACATACCCATTCACTCATCCATACAGCCACTCACACAACTACTTACTCATCCATAGAGTCACTCACACAACCACTCCCTCACCCATACAGCCACCCATGCAACCACTCCCTCACTCATACAGCTGCTCACACAGCCACTCACTAATTACCCATACAACCACTTACACATCTACTCATTCACCCATATAGCCACTTATACACCCAGTCATAAACCCATACATACACGCAGACAGCCAGATTCTCAGCTTTACAGCCCCACACACAGCCATTTACTCAGCCAAACCGATACTCATACAGCTACTCACTCACCCAAATGGCCACTTAAACACCCATATAGTCACTCATATACCCATCCATATACTGATACAGCCACTCACATACCCAGTCACTCAGCCATGAGGCTACTTACATACCTACTCACTCACCCATACAGCCACTTATATATCCTCACTCATCCATACAGCCACGCACACAGCCACATGATCCACTATACAGCCACTCACATACTCACTCCCTCTCTCATATAGCTACTCACATAGCCACTTACCCAGACAGCTACTCTCACACCCACTAATTATCCATACAGCCACTCACACATCCACTCACTCACCTATGCAGACAATGATACAGCTTTCTCACTCACCCATACAGTTACTCATGCAGACAAATACTAGCCAATATGGCCACTCACACAGCCAGTCACTCACTCATACGGACACTTACAGCCATAAACTTAGCTATAAAGCCTTTCACACAGTAATTCACTCACCCATACAGACACTCATATAGCCATTCACCCATGTGGCCATTCACATACCATTTCGCATACCCATCTAACCACTCATACAGCTACTGACACACCCAGTCACTCACCCAAACAGACACTTACATAGACACTCCCCCATGTGGCCACTCACATACCCATCTAACCACTCATAAAGCTACTGACATACCCATTCACTCACCCATATGTCCACTCATGCAGCTACTTACTCACCCACACAGCCACTCATATACCCACTCTCATTCCCACACAGCCACTCACATATCAAGTCACTCACCCATACAGCCACTTACTCACCCATACAGCCACTCATACAACCACTCACTCACCCACACAACCACCAATACTGCCACTCAATCACCTTTACAGTCACTTATACAGCCACTCACTCACTTATATGACCACTCACACACCCATACAGCCACCCAGGCACCCACTCAAACACTGATACATCTACTCACACACCAATTCACTCACTCATACAGCCACTCACATACCCACTCACTGACCCATAAGGCCACTGACACCCAGTCTCTTACTCACCCATATGGCCACTCACACAGCCAATCATTCACCCATAAAGCCACTCACGCCCACTCATTTACCCATATAGACACTTACAGTCATTCACTCATCCATACATCTGCTCAGACAGCCACTTACTCACCCATATAGCCACTCACATACCCACTCGCACACCAATACAGACACTCACAACTACCTACACACCTATGCAATCACTAAAGCACCCAGCTAAACGTGTATATATTAAATATACCAACATGTGTTAACATTCACATACAAACCTAAAACATATAGTTATTCTTCCTTTAAACCAGATAAGGAGGTTCTAAAAGAACCTCTTGTTGCAGTTGTCTAACTTATTTTTTTGTGGCGTTTCTTAACTTTTTGGGGATTTTTTGGTGTTTTTTAGTTTGTTAAAATGGAAACTATAAAAACAAAACTATAAAAACAACGTGCACAAAATTAGTAAAACTTAAAAAAAACCTTTGTGACATTTTGTTGCCTCAATTAGTGCCATAAATGACTGCTCTCCAATAGTTAAAACTTTATTGTATTTTCTGCAAAAAGTACCAATATCAGCCAATTCTGGTACTGTAGCTGGAACAACTTGTTTTGTTTGCAGAGGCAGGACATCACCATCAGCTTGCACCGCTGCACCACATCTTGAAGTGGAAGGTGCATCTCGCTTTTTCTCTGGTCTACAGAGGTGTCACAAGTGAATGGTTTTTAGGTGCTTTAACATGCTGCTGGTGCCGTGGCTGTATTTATTTGCTGCACCTCTTGTGTCACTACTTTTTTCCCTGGAATTGATTGTAAAAAGCTACCATGCGATCAACTTCTTACGTTTTGGCACCTGTTCTTCCTACTCTGATGAGGTCTGTTGTTCTGGCTGCTGTGGTTCACTGGAACTTGCAGATGCCATTTTAAATTTAGAACAGTTTGCAACCAAAGCAAACCCCAAACGTGCAGCTGCAATCAAAGGTGTGAAAGGAGACAGCTACACCTAAAAAAATGTGGGAGGGCATTTACTCTAGACAAGCATGCAAGATGGTTTAACCATTTAAACCCCTTTGTTCATGTGTCACATTGGATTCATAGTAATGTCACGATGCTACTGCAATTCTGACAATGTATGTTAAAACAACCCAGACACAAAGATACAGCCACTCACAAATGCACTTACATACCCATACAGCCACCTACACACCTACATACACACACCTATACAGCCAGTTATAAACCCACTCACAGACCCACACAGCCACTCCCACACCCACTCAGAACACCACACAGCCACTTACACATCCATACAATCACTTTCACATTCAGTCAGTTACCCAAACAGCCAGTCACGCACCCATACCGTCACTCACACACCCAATGACACAGTCTCCAATCCACTGACACACCCACTCAGAGAATCATACAGACTTGCACACACCTACCTAACCACTCACACACCCACTCACAGACCCATACAGCCACTCTCACACATCCACTAAGGTTACAGGTAAATTTTGGAAATACAAATTTAAAAAACATTAAAAAATCACTTAAAAAACCAAAGGTTACAGGGATCTTATAGTTAGGAAACACAATTAAAAACACCTTAGAAATTAACTGAAAAAAACAAATGTCACATGGACGTTATAGTTAGACCCAGATTTTACATGCACAAAAACATATAAATTCACAGTTACACCCCCACAATGCACCGCTTATTATCTCAAATATAGATCACTGATGACATTATCAGTGACATCACTGATGACATCTCAAATGACATAACTGATGTCATCACCCATTCCCACACTCATAAAACCACTCATAAACCCCCTCACACGGATCCCACTGAAATGTTTTAAAAAAAGAAGTGTAGGCTCGTGTGCTTTGTTTCAAATCGTCCCCGGGTGGGCCAGGTCTCGGGACATCATAATAAAGAAGGGGCGCATGGCCACGGGGACCGCCTCCTCCCCTGTGCTTATAGAGCAAAAAATGCAGGGGAGACCCATATGGCCTCCCCCAAGGGCTTATTTATTTAACAATAGGGGGGCCTCTTGGCCCCCCAGCCCTAGGGACCATCACCTCTCAGGGGCTTCAATTTTAAGTAATGCAGGGGGGCGCTCAGACCTGGGGACCATCACCACCCCAGAGCTAAATCGAAAAAGGGAGGGGAGTCACGCCCCTCCTGGAGCAGTACATGGTCCTAGGGACAGCCACCTCCCAGGGCTGGATTCCGCAATGTTCTGCGGTGCCCACCCCCAGCACATTGGAGTTTGCTGTGGTTTGGTGGGAGCTTTACTGCTTCCGCCAAGCCATAGCAAATGCTGCTCCGCTTTCAGTAACCGTTTTCACTTGCTGAAAGTGGAGCATTTGTCTGTTTCCCTGCCTGCTGTCAAGTGAGCAGGGAAACAGACACATTGCTTTGAGATCCAGGGAGCTGCATGTTTAGCGGCTACCTGAGTCTAAAAGCAATGCCTGCTCCCACAGGAGGCGGGGAGCCAGCAGGGACCAGGGGGACCTTGAGGCTCCCCCGCGGTCCCTGATGGAGAGGCCAGGTCCTAGGAGATGGAGTACCTAGGGCCAAAATCAGGCCTGGGACGGGTTTTGCATGGCCCCCTCCCCCTTTTTTAAATATAAAAAATATGCCCAGACCCCGGGGAATAGTGTCCCTGGGGCCTAAATCGGCCCGGGCCACATGGAAATTTGAACTGTTTTCTCTGTTTAACTACTTCCTCGTGTTTTTCTAAATTTCAAATGATTTCTTCCTTTAGATTTTTCAAATCTTCAGAGAGTTCGAGTTTTTCTAATGCCTCCTCAAGCTTCTTTAATTGTTGTTGAATTCCATTTAGTGCCTTTTCAGTATCTTTTATAAGAATCACAATCAGACCCAGTGAAATACACAGGATATGCTCTCCCCATTTCTGTAATGTGGAAGTGAGATTTGTATCTGTCTCACTGGTGCAGGGACACCATTAGTCTGAGGGTTCACAAAATGAGGATCGACACTGGAGTGGAACAAAACACAAGTTTATTACATCTCATGAGCGGGCAATGTCATACAGACACTGCAAGTGTCTGAGAGAGAACTGACTTGCATGATTTCAAACCTGGTATTTATACAAATTTGGTACAGTAAGACAAGCACTAAAACCCCTTTGTAATTGTTACATAATGCTTACACAACCCCTTACACAACCCCTTTTTCATTGTTACATAATGCTTACATGCTGAACTGTTGAATCCTGAAAAACCCCTACCCAAGTCATCTTTGTAGATAGGCAAGGTAGGTTACAGGCGTTGGTGGTTAGACATCCTGGTGCTCAGGCCTTTCTGCAGGGCAGGGCCCCTACTCTGGCATGCAAGCATCAGCACAACCAGCTTTCAGTGAACATATAACTTCTGACTTTGCAAAAAGTCCAGCAGTAACACAAAATGGGGGCTGATAGACAAAATGGAAGAGAAGTAAAGGCTAAATTACCAGAATGCATGTTTTACCGTTTAACAGTAACAGTTCCCCACTTGTGTCATGATGGCTAGGCATTATTGTGATGCGTAGGCCCCTTGTGATTCTTTTTACTTCCCCATAATTCTTTAGAGTTTCAAGTTCCCACCATTTATTAATATATTTTTTGGCTAATCTTTTCCAATGTCGTAAAGTCTCTTTATTATTGCATGGTGTTTTTGGATATCAAGTTCCTTTTCAATTTGATCTTATTTGATTGCCTTAGGAAATCTTCGATAATTCCGCATTACGAGTATTTTTTTATTTAGTTATGACATGTATATCAGAGATGCATTTCTTTTCATGCATGTGTTTTTATATTTATTATACGTTTTAGGTTCTCACTTTTGGTACTGCCACTGGCGTTTGCGCTTTGCACACAGAATCTGAGTCCCAGTTTTGATTGTTTGCTATCCTGAGATGCCGTTTTGTCTTTTCAATTAAGGAGCCCCTTTTACCGCTTATGCTGACAACAAACAGAAAGTTCAACTCTGGTCGCGCTTGTTTTACCTACTGGGTGGTAACTAGCAGATGCCGCTACCCTCCGGTGACAGTCTTTCATGTTTACCTCCGTTCGGTTTCCTCTTGCGGCTTCACACTCTTCAATTTTGTTCACATTCGCATGGGTGTCAGTTTAAATCGATGAGCGTTTTTCCGGGCAGGACCAAGCCGGTAATTAATTAATCCAAGTTTGGCACAGAGCAGAAATTGAAAGCACACTCACTCTGGCTTTGCTTGTGTTATTTCTTTATTTGTGCTAAAGGGCCAGTGCCATGCCTACCGCGTTTCAGTCCAGGCCTTGATCCCGGGATAATCAATTTCCTCATTGAGGCATCATTTATTTCTACAACAGTCATTATTTCCTGTTTCTTGTTAGCATTGCATGCTGGTACATGTAGTTTGGCACAATTATAAAGTGGTAATGTATGAAATTAAATATATCAAGTGCTCAATGTGCAAAATAGTGCAAAAAATTATCATAAAAAAATTCATTTTGTATGTTCTTGAGGCATTATTACATACCCACACCGCCACAACTTGGTACTCATCCACTACCCTCTGAAGCTGACAGTTCCACTAACTTAACTTCTAGCAACTACACAACCAGCACCTTACCCACTCAACCTTCCTTAATCGTTCCTCTCCACACTACCAACATACCCTCTCCGCCAAAACTTGGTATTCGCATGATAACCCCTGAAGCTAACAGTGCCACTAACTTAACTACTTCTCCCTCACCACCCTCTTCCACTATCCCCCCTACTCAACAGTCTACCATCCCAGTTCTCTTAGGAACTAGCAGACTCACCCTTCCTCCGACCTCCCCTAGACCACCCCAACAACTTAGACCCATCCCCCCTTGTCCCCCCACTACTCGCCCAATAACCTCTGTAGCTAACAGTTCCAATAACTTAATTTCTACCAACTACACAACCAGCACCTTACCCACGCAACCCTCCTTAATTGTCACTCCCTACAATACCAACTTACCCACATCACCACAACTTGGTACTCGCCCAAAAAACTCTGAAACCAACAGTTCCACTAACTTAACTACCTCTCCCTCACCACCTTCGTCCACTATCCCCCCTACCCAATTGTCTACCATTCCAATTCTCTTAGGATTAAGCAGACTCCCCCTTCCTCCGTCTTCCCCTAGACCACCCAACAACTTAGACCTATCCCCCTTGTCCCCCCTCCAAATCGCCTGACCCCACTCCCCTCTGTTGCATGCTGATTAATTGCAGATCAGCCTCCTGCCATGCTACTGAGATTGCTGAAACCATTCTTAGTGAAAATATTGACATTGCATTCCTAACTGAAACCTGGCTCACAGCCCACTCCACTCCAATCCTCGACTTGCTTATCCCCCCTGGTTACTCTATCATTAGAAAAGATAGAATCGAACAAACAGGAGGAGGACTCGCCATAATTTTTTTAATTTAACTTAACATCTCGCTTGTTCATCTGCAAGACCCTTCATCCTTTGAATACCTTTGTGCTGATCTCATTATGCCTGACTCCCCCACCACCCGGTTGCACACTATCTATCATCCCCCTGGAAATAACATACCCTTTACGGAAGAGTTGACTGATCTTATCATACAATCATCGCTCTCACATTCTAATAATCTCTTCCTCGGTGACTACAACATCCATTGGAACAAAAGTGATGATCCTACTCTCATCCTATTTAATGATACCATGGACATCACCAATATGACCCAACTCTGCCATTCTCCCACCCATAACAAAGGTGCCACCCTTGATGCTATTATGATTAACAAAGACCTGGCCTCCCTCTCAAATATACTTCCAGTAGACTGGTCTGACCACTACCTTATCCTCTTCACCATAAATAGAACCATGACTCACCCCGCCCCCATCAGCTCTTTTCCTAAGAAAGCCACACGCAACCTTCACCTTATTCCTCCTGGCGAATTGGAAGCCACAATTAAGGCCCACTTATTTCTACCCCCTCTCTCTGACAGCACTACCGACCTAACTAACCATTATAACAATTCTATTCTTGATGCCCTCGACCTTATTGCTCCAATCAAACTCAAACAACAAAAAAGCAACCCTCCTAAGTCTTGGTTCAATTCTGAACTTAATAACAAAAGACGGACCCTTAGACATTCTGAACGGGTTTGGAGGAATCATCCAACCGTTGACAATATGGCTCTCCTTAGAACTGCTAGAGCCCAGTACAAAAAACATATTTTTAATGAGAAAGCCTCCTTTCTACGATCATAAATTGATCAAGCCAGAAACCGCCCTAGAGAACTCTTTAACATTGTTAAAAAACAAACCTCCACTGGCCCTCCTAAAATATTAGCCTCTATTGACAGATGTGAAGAAATTGCCAGTTTCTTTACGAACAAAATCAACAAGATCGAACTATCCTTCTCTTCCCTCCCACTCTCACTACAACCTACTCCCACCCTATACACCCTCCCCAACACTCCTAACTCTCCTCCGTCCACTTTTTCCACACCTCTTGATCCCTCTCATCCCCTCCCTACTCTCCCCCAACAAGATACCTCTCCGAAATTAAGCCCCCCTGCTAAAAACAATGCCTCATGGAATGATTTTAGTACAGTATCTGAATCTATGATCACTAATATCATTGCCAAACTAAAACCCTCCTCCCACTCCAAAGATCCTCTTCCTGCCCTTTTGGTTCAAGAACTTAAATTTATCATTTCCCCTATATGGACCAAAATCATCAACTCCTCTCTTTCCACTGGCTGTGTCCACGCCTCCCTTCAGCTTGGTCAAATCTCACCCATTCTCAAAAACACCACTGCTGACCCCAATGACCTTAACAACTTTCGCCCTATCTCTAACCTTCCATTCCTCTCTAAAGCCCTCGAAAAATGTGTCCTATTGCAATTAGAGAAACATATCGCCTCCTTCAACCTCCTTGATGTTTTTCAATCCGGCTTTAGAAAGGGATGCAGTACAGAAACTGCTATGCTAAATATCACTGACGACATTCATCGCTCCCTAGACAAAGGGGAATCCTCATTACTAATCCTCCTCGACCTCTCAGCTGCATTTGATACCGTCCACCACCCCACCCTTCAAAACACTCTCAAAGACCGGTTCGGATTAGATGGCAATGTATTCAAATGGTTCTCCTCATTCCTTCAAAACAGATCACAGCAAATCAAGCTCAGCCACTTTCTCTCTAAACCTCAACCTGTCTCACTCGGCGTCCCTCAAGGATCCATCCTCTCCCCAACCCTATTCAATCTGTTCATGGAACCTCTCACCCTCATCCTCAAACAAGCTAATATCAATTACCACCTCTATGCCTATGACACCCAATTATATTACAAGATCAAATCCCACAAAGACATTCTCCACCTCAATGAGACCTTGACCAGAATTCAAACCTGGTTCCATCGGAGCCATCTCAAACTGAACCCAAATAAAACTAAAATCATCCTTTTCTCCCCCAAAAACAACTCCCTTCCCATTCAACTCTGGATAAAGGACATCAAAGCTCTTAACTGCCCACTCTCCACCTCTAATTCTGTCAAATCCCTAGGCATCAGTATCGACCAAAATCTAAATCTCATCCCCCACATTAAAAATGCATCCAAAAGTGCGCTTTTCACCCTTCTCCACCTCCAGAAACTTAAACCATTTATTCCAGCAGACGATTTCAAACTTGTTGTCCAATCGCTTGTCCTTTCCAGGATTGACTATGGCAACGCCACTTTGGCTGGCACCCCTAAAATCCATCTTGCTCCGATTCAATCTGTCCTCAATCTAGCTGCCAGACTCATCTCTGATTGTAAAAAATTTGATCACATCTCCCCTGTCCTCAAAAATCTCAATTGGCTCCCAATAGAAGGAAGATCCACCTACAAGATTGCCTGCATCACTCACAAAGCTCTTCACCAAAACACCCCTTCTTACCTTACAACGAAACTACACAAAGCAGGTTGTTCCAGGTCCCTGAGGAGCACAAATCCCTTGTCTTGATCCCACCCAGACTCAAATGTCAAAAGACCCAATCCTGTGCGTTCTCTGGTAACGCTCCTAAAATTTGGAACTCTCTCCCTAAGGATCTTCACTGCAACCCCTCTTACCCTCTCTTCAAAAAGGAACTCAAAATACTCCTTCTCAACAAATACTGGGGTATCTAATGTTACTGACTCTTAACATGTCCACTCCTCTCTCTTCCCTTGTCCGCTCCTCTTCCCACCCCCTCTAAATCCATTCATTTTTCTCACTCCCCCTCTCTTCACCCCCCTCTCTATCCTAACTTTTAATATTCACTTTCTACTTAATGTTATCTCTCTGTTTCTTTGCCCCCTTAGCCCTGTTGAATGCATTATCATACTGTAACTCTTTTTCGCTTAATTGTTAATTTGATCTCATTATGTTCACCATCCTTGTAAAGCGCTCTGATACTCTTGGGTCCAGTAGAGCTATATAAAACCTTTGAAATGAAATAAATAAATAATAGGCAAACATTTGAATTATATGTCTTATGTTAGAGAAATGTTGTTCAAATTGATATTTTTCAATAGTTTAGCAATCTTTATATATAAGTTTAAACTTATTGACTCTCTATTGAGTTCTGTTGTTTGTTCTATTTCTTGTTTTTGCTCAATGTTGATCATTAGTTTACGATTTGTTATTTTCCAATGAGTGCAATTATTCCCATACACAATTCCGAGATAAAGTTATTCCAATTATTTCATGTTTGATTATATATGCATTGCAAAATAATTTTCTTTTGTCTTTGATTAAAAATAACCTATTTTGATAAACATGTATACATTCATTGTTGACACTGTTATGAATTCATGTTAATGTGTTTTCATAATTGTGTTGTGTTTTCATAATTGTGATTATCATATTTAAAGTATCTCTAAAGTATCACTAAATACATCAATGTACTTGTTGAAATTATTTACATGAAATAAGATTCTGCGCCACTAATGTATTGAAAGACATTTAGATCGTGAAGTATGTTGTTTTTAAATTTGTCATATAATCACACAGGCATTGTTCATCATAGATTTTCAGATATTTTGTATGAATACAAGTTTTTTATAAGTTATATGCATGGGAACACTTAGCCTTTTCAATACCATTCAGCAATTATGTTATATACTGCTAAATAGAACAATAGTTGCCTAGGGATGTGTTCTGTGCAATTGTACTTTCCCTGCCCTGGGAACAGATATAAGTAGCAGGAGGTCCTGATACACACACTGATTTACCCACAGCGTGTCTGTATGTACTGACAGATTATCTTTGATTCTATTTCTACTTGATTACTATCCTTTTTCTTTACTGTACACATATATATATATATATATATATATATATATATATATATATATATATATATATAGATATATATATATATATATATATGTATATATATATATATATATATACATATATATGTATATATATATATATATATATATATATATATATACATATATATGTATATATATATACTCAGGGGCCGCCTGAAGGCAGCAGGGCGCTTCGCGACCGGGCTGGCCGATCTAAATTCACAAAACAAGGTTGCCCTCTATGAAGCGCCACCCGCAGAGGAGTATAAACACACGATGTCACAGGCAGCAACATTTCAACAGGCAGCAGGCTCCTCAATCTGCCATACGCGTTTCGAGCCTCTTTGGTGCTCTTGTTCACTGGCAAATACTGACGGTAGTCGGGTTGATTAAGAACATAATTTATTCAAGTAGCAAGTCCCGCCCCCATTGGCGTCACACAGCAAAGCATCTTGGTAGACGTAGTAGTTATGCTGCTCCAGACTGCAAAAGTTCATAGACCCAGTGGACTCCGAAATTACCATCAGTAGATTATAATAAAGTTCCCTGTTCGGTGAGTAACGTACCACGTTGCTGAAGCCTCACCCATATTTCCCGTGACTCAGGCCCCCTCTGTCCCTACGAGTTTCCAGGATTGCAGATACTGCATACAGACATGTTGGTGATTTGGAAGCTGGTGTAGGATTCACTTTCAGCCTGTGAACAAGGGCTGACGCGGACCGAAACGCGTCAGGCAGAATAAAAGAACTGAACGATGTGCCAGCTTCACGCGTGAATAAAGCAATTGTGAGAAGCGGCTTTCTGCAGTGTGCAGCATCATTCCTTTGGACAAATTTGGTTGTATATATATATATGTATATATATATATACATATATATATATATATTCAATCGATCCTACGCAGCAAACGAAGGGAAGACAAGCCACACCAGCCAGGTACTGTTCCAAATTTTCTTTATTGGGCACAAAGAAGACGCGTTTTGAGCACACAGGCTCTTGGTCACATGACCACCACAGACATTTGACTGTGTTTATAGTCAACAAAAATAATAAACATAGCAGAGAGACTCTGTGTTCGAGTCACATAGAGTTCCAATCGTGCCACTACAAATCATATTATTGAAACAACGTTCATTAGTGTTTTAAAAAAGCGTAGGGCACAATTTCAAATATTGTGTGATTAATGCAGTGCAGTACCTTATTTTAAGGCATAAGGTTGGAGGGAATTGTTATTAAGGGTATAGTACCCACAAGAAATTACCATTAGGCAAAATTTTAGAGAATTGTAAGCGCTGAAAAAATCAAATCTGGTATAGTACCCTAACAGAATAGTCTGGCATTATGTATCTAAAGCAACTATTCCCTTATCGATTTATTCTAGTAATCATATACATTCTATGTTTATTGTTTTTCAATAATGTCACACTTGTCTAAAAAATAGGAAGACTATCTTACAATTATGGCCTGGGCATAACAAATCATATTGAAAGCCTAATCACCCGTTATCTACAACCCATCATCCCATCTGTTTATAGAGCAAGACGATTAATTCGGCACAATATATCTATATTTCAAAATCCATATAGAGTCGTGCTCATAACAATAATATTTACAGTTTAGTGGATAAATACGGTGCTCATAGCCATATCTCTAATCCGTGACTGACGATCGTATCATATTTAGTGCTCCATTCACAGCCGGTAGTCTATGAAAGATATAAGAAAGAGAAGAGAACGGTTATAAGTCTTTCCCAATCAAGGTATCAAACTTAATCTATCAGTGATACAGCATACAATCTTTTCTCAAAAATGATGGTTCTGGTTGTAGGTCTGGATCCTCCAGATAATTAAGGTGCTTGCATTTCCACACACAATAACACATTAAATTACAGTGGAAGCTAAATAGTTAAAATCACATAATCATGGATTCAGAGTTCCTTATAAAGGGGAAAAGGGTAGGGAGGCTCATAGGTCAGAATACAAATTATAAATGGACGTACATTTCTTCATCCACGTTCATCCCTATTGGAACGATACTGCCTGCCTGTAGGATAAACCTGGACTCTGCTCTGTGTAGTGCTGTCACTCTGTCTCCACCTCGTACATGTTTGGGAATTGAATCCAAAGCGAAGAACTTCGCCTTCGTCCAATCTCCCCCATGGTGAGTGTGGAAATGTTTCGCTGTACTGTATGAGAAATCCTTATTGGTAATGGCACGCCAGTGCTCTAAGATTCTCTTTTTTACCGGTAAAGTCGTCGACCCAATGTACCATTTCCCGCATGGGCATGTTACTACGTAGATGACAAAGTCTGTAGTGCAAAGGATAGTTTTATTTATCTTCCACTTTTTGTTTACTCTGCTGAGTACTACCTCCTTGACGTTTGTACTATATCTACAGGCCTTACACTTTCCACATTTTTGGAAGCCCCCTTTTCCTTCCAGCCATGATTTTTTCTTGTCCATATGGCTCTGTACAATTAGATCTTTGATCGATTTATTTTTTCTGTAAGTTATTGATGGATGCTGCCCTATTCTGTCCTTCAGTATCTTATCCTGTAAAAGGATATCCCATCTTTTTCTTACGATCTTACTGAATTCGGGGGATTGGGTGCTGTATGTGGTGATCAGCCTTATTGGTGTCTTAGAAGGGTCTTGTTTACTCTTTGGTGCTTGGAATAGAGCGTCTTTCCGGCTTATTTGAGAGACTTTAGTGTCACCTTTTTTTAGCACATTTTGATGATAACCTCTCTCAGCAAACCTTTCCCGCATGGCCGTTTTATGATGTTCAAATGCTTTCTGGGAACTACAGTTCCTCTTAGCGCGTAAGAACTCGCCATAGGGGATTGCCCATCTGAAGCTAGGGGTGTGACAGCTAGTAGAGTGTAGTACTGAGTTACCAGCTGTTTCCTTCCTGAATATTTCAGTCTCAATCTGGTTCTCACTGATATTTAATCTGATGTCTAGGAAGTCTAGAGTGTTCTGACTGTACTTCATAGTGAATTTAAGATTCAAACAGTTTTCGTTTAGTACATTCACAAACTTAATTAGATCTCTTTCACTCCCCTCCCAAAAAAAAAAAAAAAAGAAAAATTATATATATATATATATATATATATATATATATATATATATATATATATATATAAATATATATATATATACATATTACCTACTGGCGGTCGCCAGTAGGTAGTTATAGTTAGGATTGATTTCCATAGGGAAATCGCAACATTCTATTGGGAATAACTTTGGCGTTGGTTGAGGAATCTGCCTCAATTTTTCCTCAACTTTGCCTCGCGGCTCTCCGCTCCTTCCCTGAAAGTTTGGGGGGGATTCGTCAATCCGGGGCCGAGATAAAAGGGGGGTCCCAAAACGTGTTTTCCCCATGTTAATTTCCATAGGTAGGTCGAACTCACTTTTAGCTCGAACGGCTGAATGGATTTTCACCAAACTTGGCAAAATTGTAGGGACTGGTAGCCCGATGTGCCTTTGCTATGTCTCAAGATATGTGCTCCAGAGGATTTTGAGTAATTTAGGTTAAAAAAAATGTACATATCTATAGCCGCGCACCGGTACGCGCACCGGGGAGCGCTCCGGGCGCGCCACGCGACTTGCGCACGGAAAGCTGATTGGCTCTCGGGTGTCTGTAAACATTCAAAACAGTCCGCAGCGGCCGCCATCCTGTGTCTCGGTAGGATCGAGACACAAGAGGTGGCAAAAAACAAAGGGGGAAATGACCAAAAGGGGGCAGGGTAGACCCCCCCTGACTTTCTAGGTTTGATGTGGGGGTCATAAATTTTTTTTTTTTTATTTTCATGGGGGGAGCGCCCGGTACGCGCACCGGGGAGCGTACCGGGGAGCGTACCACGGGGAAAACCCAGTGAAACAGGAAAATAATAATTGAAAGTGATTAGAGGTAGGGTAGCTCTGCATAGAGTTGTTGTGTTGTTTGGGTGTTTTAAGTACCAACATGTAGGTACCAATGCTGAAGTGATTAGAGGTAGGGTAGCTCTGCATAGAGTTGTTGTGTTGTTTGGGTGTTTTAAGTACCAACATGTAGGTACCAATGCTGAGTCTTAAATTTAATGTACACCGTTTCCTCTGTAGATATCTTGCATGTTGTTACAGAAGTTATTGTGGTATATGGAATCCATATCATAGTCTGTCAGGAAAGCAGAAACAACATAGAGGCAGGAGATGAAAAAGAGATGTCAAATACACATTGGAGATAATATAGTGGGAGAAAGGAAGTATCTATGAGCAAAATTACTATGTAACATAAAAAAGTTGCACAGTATACTATAAGTCTGACTTTACATTATAATCAATTTGGTACTAGTTTATGAATTACATATAAAAATGAATAATGTCTCAAACAATTTTAGAATTATTAAATATAAATTATTTTTCTGATTCTTTTTCCAAATTTAACAGAACTTCTAATCAGCGAATCTACTGATTCTACACATTGAACTAATTCATAGTCCCGTGATTCATCCATGAATTCTAAGTCATCATTGGGTTCAATAACTTGTTCATTGTTGCTCTCCAGAACAATTTCGAAGGAAATATTCTGCTCTCCTTCCATTTTCTTGCTGTAATTTGCATAAAAAATAAATATATCAGTAGAGATAGGGCACTGTTGGGTTTAAGTTCAGACAGGTAGTTTGGATTTTTTAACAGTGAATTTATCTTTGGGCAGTGTATGGTATCAGGCTGGAAGTAGAAATATAAAAAAGTGTATATCATAAAGCCTAAGTAAATTGATAATTATACAAGACAAGCCTAACTCCATCCATAACTATAACAGAGAAGTGTATCTCAATCTATAACTATTACAGAGGGATAGTATATAACTATCAGAAAATGTTTTCCAAATTAACTTAAAGTGCACAACATACTTCAGTTTTCAAAATAACATCTTACCTTTGAAAAAAGAAGTTTAAGTTCTCAGTGAAAATCCTTTTGAAATGTACTTTAGGAAGTAGTAGTCAAAATGGCTGTGTTTCCCTCTCTTTATTTATATATATTCACATACACACACACATTCCATACATCGCACACATATACAACCCACACCCATATACTCCTCACACATACTTCACACACTCTCACCTCCACCCACACCAAAACACCCCACACAGCCACACCCACAGACACACCTTACACACCCACACCCTGACCTACACCCACTGACTCCTATAAGTCACACACACTGCATTACTTATCTTTCTTTGATGTTTCACTCAAACCCATTCAGGTACTATTTTCTTTACTCTCTTTGTCCTTTCTCTTTGTCACTCCCCATGTCTTATCCTAATTCAAATTTTCACCCTCTTTCCCCCCTCTTTACTTACACTAACTGGTCTTTTCTTACCCTCACTCACCGTTCTTCATTTATCCCAGTTACGCCACTACCCTTCATTCTCAATTTTTTACTGTCCTTTCTTTTTCTTTCAACACCCACTTACATTCTCCCACTATCTCTACTTTAGTCTTCTTCCTCTCTCTTCCCTTCTTTCGCTCCTTTAGTCATTTTACTTTTCTCACTTTCACCCTATTACACCTTCTCTGTTTTTTACTATGTAATAAACAATCCCTCTGTGTTCATCCTGTAGCTCTCTTTCTCTTAACATTACTCTCTTTGTGTTCTTCCCTCATGCTAACTCCTTCATTAATTTTTTGGGGGGGCGCGCCCCGGTATGCGTACCCTAAGAAAAAAAATTGACAGAGATTCATTAAAAATATAGGTTTATTTTTATAAATGAAAGGTAGTTCTAAAAAGAACAGTTCTTTTTCTTCTTTTTGTTTTTTTATATTTTTTTTAATGTTTTTTTGAACATTTTGTACTTTTTTTGGCTTTTCAAAACAGTTTTATATTTTTTTGTATTTTTTATGGGGAGAAACAAAAAAAAGGGAATTGAAAATGGCTCAACTGGAGCAAAAAACAAAAAACGGAAAAAATTACTTTTTTGGGGACAAATGTGATTGTCACCAGCAAGGACGACGAGCTTTACGCTCTTTTCACCATAGGCGATGAGCTTGCCACATTCAATACATGTGATTCTAAAATCAGCAAATCGTGGCTGAATACAAGGCATCGTCTCTGTTGTTTCTGGTCCCGATGGAGTGGGTTGTGTTCTTCTGGAGGTGGTCCTTGAAGACTGGGGGAGGTTACTGGCCAGTTCCCTGAGCTCTGCACGAGAATAGTTGTTTGGATGCTTCCGGGTCATATGTCGAATCATGGTATTATTACCAAAGGAATACTTTTTGTTTGGGTTGCCCCTTGAGAGTTGTTCGCCACAGATTAGGCAAGTTACCTTGGCCGCATTCACTTTTTTCTTGCCCTCTGGGAGTGAAAAAAACTCCCATACAATGTGTGACTTGGGCTTGTATGGGGTATTTTGTTCAGGCAGCCATGTTCTCCCCTCCTCCTCTTCCTCTTCCTCCTCCTCGTCTTCCTGACCACCAATGGACTGTTGTGGTGGTCCTCTTGGTGGTGGTGGTGGTGGTGGTGCAGATGCTCCAGCTGTTGCAGCTACAGTAGCCATTTGAAAGTACAAAATAGTTCTCTCTCCATTGCTGAAACAGGTCTTCCTCAGTCAAAAGTCAGAATAAGGAAAAAAGGTGGGGTCTTTCATCATTTGGAAAAACAAAACTGTCCTGAACCAATGAGAAGTGTTATTTTCAGGTCATATAACCCGGGCTTTACTCATTTGGAAACCAAAACTGTTCTGCACCAATAGAAAGTGTTATTTTCAGGTCACATGACCCGACGCGCTTACGCTACGCGCTCCGGGGCGCGCGGCGTAAGCGCGTCGAGACGTTGCGCGATTGTATGCGCACGCGTGCTTCCGGGTGCGCTTACGCTGTGCGTCATATGACGCATCACGCGTCTACGCGATACGTCACGATGTTGTTTTCGTTCGCGAGAATAGCACTAACGGGACGCTCCCCGGTACGCGCCCCAGGGCGCGCCGCGATTGTATGCACACGCGTGCTTCCGGGTGCGCTTACGCAGTGCGTCATATGACGCATCACGCGTCTACGCGATACGTCACGATGTTGTTTTCGTTCGCGAGAATAGCGCTAACGGGACGCTCCCCGGTACGCGCCCCAGGGCGCGCCGTTATATTGCGCTTACCTGTGCGTTCACCGGTAAGCGCCCCGGGAGCGCCCCGGGGTTAAAAAAAATAAATAAATAAATAAATTGACATAATTATACAATATAAAATTCGTTTTAAAATGTATTATTTTTTATACCTATAAAGATTTGCTATTAAAAAACCATTGAAATTCACTGAAAAAAACATAGGTTTCACACCAGTTATAGTTAGGAATTAGCATTAAAAAAAACTATTAAATTCACTGAAAAAACCATAGGTTTTACACCAGTTATAGTTAGCTGGAAGTTTTACTCGCATAAAACCATTGAAATTCCCAATGCACTGCTGATGACGTCACATATTACATCACTCATGACATGGTCAGTGACATCACTCATGACAGTGCATTGCACGCGCAAGTTATAGTGAGTCCAACTAACTATAACGTGGGAATTTCAATGGTTTTATGTGAGTAAAACTTCCAGCTAACTATAACTGGTGTAAAACCTATGGTTTTTTCAGTGAATTTAATAGTTTTTTTAATGCTAATTCCTAACTATAACTGGTGTGAAACCTATGGTTTTTTCAGTGAATATATATATATATGTATATATATATATATATATTATATATATATACATATATATATAATATTACCTACTGGCGGTCGCCAGTAGGTATATATAGTTAGGATTTTTTCTCTATGGGTTTTTTGAAAATTCTATGTCTAATAACTTTGGCGTTTGTGGACGGAATTGGCTGAAATTTTCAGGAAAATGGCCCATTTTGTTTCTGAGCAGCCCTTAAAAATTTGGGGGGGGTTCGTCAAGGGGGGGCCGAGAAAAAAGGGGGGTCCCAAAACGCGTTTTTCCCATGTTAATTTCCATAGGGCGGTTGGCCTCACTTTTAGCCCGAACGGCTGAATGGATTTGCACGAAACTTGGCAAAATTGTAGGGACTGGTAGCCCGATGTGCCTTTTGTAGGTCTCAATATATGTGCTCCAGTGGATTTTGAGAAATTAACGTTTAAAAAAAGATATATATCTGTAACAGCGGACCGGGCAGCGCTCTGGTTCGCGGACTTTTCGCGCAACGGAGCTTTGTGAAGCGAAGCTGATTGGTTCTCCGGCGTCTGTCAACATTCCAAACAGTCCGTAGCGGCCGCCATCTTGTCTCTCGGTAGGATCGAGAGACAAGAGGAGGCCAAAGCCAAGGGGCAAATGACCATAAGGGGGCATAGTACATTGTCGCTCACCCCCTAGGTTTGATGTGGAGGTTTTAAAAGGGCCCCGCGGGGCAAAAAAAATAAAAATTATAATAATCGAACAGCTGAATGGATTTGCACGAAACTTGGCAAAATTGTAGGGACTGGTAGCCCGATGTGCCTTTGCTAGATCTCAATATATGTGCTCCAGTGGATTTTGAGAAATTAACGTTCAAAAAAAGGTATATATCTGTAACAGCGCACCGCTTCGCGTACTTTTCGCGTTACGGAGCTTTGCGAAGCGAAGCTGATTGGCTCTCCGGTGTCTGTAAACATTCCAAACAGTCCGTAGCGGCCGCCATCTTGTCTCTCGGTAGGATCGAACAGCTGAATGGATTTGCACGAAACTTGGCAAAATTGTAGGGACTGGTAGCCCGATGTGCCTTTGCTAGGTCTCAATATATGTGCTTCAGTGCATTTTGAGAAATTAACGTTCAGAAACAAGATATATATCTGTAACAGCGCTCCGCTTCGCGGAGATAAAATTATATGTGTATTACCTAGCTGTTGCTAACACCAGTTAGCGACGGCTAGTAGAAGATAGCGACCATCTTGGGCCCCACTTTGCATGTGAGTGATATTTATCACTAATGACATGCAAAGTGGGCATGCCAAGATGTTAGCGACTGGAAACAGTCGCTAACATCGCTATCTCCTATTATCAACTTTTGGAAATATTCGAGATAAGGGCGAATATCTCTAAAAGCTACCACCTGCCCTGAGCAGTTCTTAGCCATGTTATCCAATGGGAGGTGGATAACATGGCTAAGAGCATTAGCTCGGTAATGCATGAATATCGCTGAGTTTTCAGCGATATTAATGCATTGCGGTCGTTTTTTATCGTATTTCCGATAAACCTTGATAATAGCAAGGTTTATCTGCGATAATTTCTGACGGTAAAAAAATCGTTGCTAAGCATCGTTAGGGATAAATATCGCTTAACTTTGGTAATATGCCCCAACGTCTGTTAACGTTCGATTCGAAGGAAATCAGGAAGTGTTGAAAAACATTGTCTGCGCCATCTTGTCTTTTTTCAAATGCCACACTTTTGTCGTGCACGGCAGCCATTTTAGATGCCTTGACCAGACCCACTCTGTGCACGCTGTCGATCCTTAGCATGGCTCCCCACCCTCGCAAGCATCTCCCCCAGGCAGTGGTCACCCCCGCTCTCTGTCTTATGCATGGGTAATAAACCTCCCCCATCTGCGCTGCTGTTCCCTGAGAATCACACCCTGTGCCCGCCCGACACCTCCCTTTCGCCCTATTCACTACCGCACCCTCTGACACTCCTTTTCCTCTGTGTCCGATTGTCCAGGCTGGTCCTAGGGTATCAGCTAGCCCTGCAGATGTAGTTTATGGCCACAGCTGTAAAGAATCACCCCTCTTCAAAGGAGTTATAGTAGATCAAGGCCCACACTCGATGAGATCCGTCACAGCAGAAGCGTTGCTATTATCTGAAAACCATCCTGTATTGTGATTGGGGAGGGGACCGAGCCTGAAGCGGAAGATTCCAGGGATGACTCTTTGTACATCAAAGTTTTTACAATTATGTGTCACATTAAAAATATATAGCACTCCGACAAAGTAGTAAGATTATAAAACTTTAATAATTTATAAATATATACAAGAAAACAAAAATAGTAATAACATATAAACATTTTTAGGGAAAAACAACGAAGTAGCGGTCGGCTGTGCGAATAGTCCCAACGCAGCACAACGTCCAGATTTCCGGCGTGGGGCGTCGCGGGGGGGGGTGGGTCATCAGTAGCAAACTGTTGTGCGAATAGTTCCAAGGCAGCAGAACGCGCCGAAATCTAGATGACACGAAAGTGATGTCTAGTAAGTTGCCACCCAGCAAATAACGGCATGGGGCGTCGCGGGGGGTGGGTCATCAGTAGCAAACTGTTGCGCGAATAGTTCCAAGGCAGCAGAACGATGGCACCAAGGTGATGTCCAGTAAGTTGCCGCACTGGTTTTGGTATCCTACAATGCTGCTCCGAATACCGGCGTGGAGCGCCCCGGGGGAGGCGGCGTGAACGGGCCTCTCCAGGTGGAGTCTCGTCTGTTGTAGTGGGGCGCCCCTTTACCGTTTCAGTTGCCATTCCGTCCGTTTTTGGTCCACTGTGTCAAAAGCCGCAATTCAGCTGAGTTGCGCCCACTCTTGCGGTGCAGCGATAGGCGGCTGTCACAGGACTCTCAAAATGGCGGCAGGCTGTTTCCTTTTTGGGCCTGGTCCACTGAAATGGCCCTGGGACACCTTGGAAATCGGACGCTTGTCTGCTAGGTCTTGGACCTCATTCTCGAAAGCGTCCCCTCCGCCTTGAGAATTCATCAAAAGTTTTGGGGGCTCCGACTCCTGCAGGCTTCTGGTGGGGAGCGGCTGCCATGATTGCTCGCGGAATGACCACGACTGAGCTACGAGATGGTGGTGCTTTCATGCTGACGCCAGCTTCAGTCTGAAACATCCAGAAACAAGGTGGGGCTTTCATCGTTTGGGGAAAAAAATAAGTTTTCATCCTATGAAAAGTGTTGTTTTTAGGTCACATGATCAAGCCTTCCATCATTAGGAAACCAAAAGTAAAATGAACCAATGAAAAGTTTTAGAAACAAGTCACATGACCTGTTATGCGGCATAGGGTGTAAAATTAGGAGAAAATACGTTGGCACGTGAGGCGGCGTCAGTAGCGGACCGATGTGCGAATAGGCCGAAGGCAACACAACGCGCCAAGATCCGGATGGCACCGAGGTGGTGTCTAGTAAGTTGCCGCACTGGTGTGGCTATCCAACAATGCTGAAAGTCGGCGTGGGGCGCCCCGTTGGCCTGTGAGTTTGCGTCAGTAGCGGACCGATGTGCGAATAGGCCGAAGGCAGCACAACGCGCCAAGATCCGGATGGCACCGAGGTGGTGTCTAGTAAGTTGCCGCACTGGTGTGGCCATCCAACAATGCTGAAAGTCGGCGTGGGGCGCCCCGTTGGCCTGTGAGTTTGCGTCAGTAGCGGACCGATGTGCGAATAGGCCGAAGGCAGCACAACGCGCCAAGATCTGGATGGCACCGAGGTGGTGTCTAGTAAGTTGCCGCACTGGTGTGGCCATCCTACAATGCTGAAAGTCGGCGTGGGGCGCCCCGTTGGCCTGTGAGTTTGCGTCAGTAGCGGACCGATGTGCGAATAGGCCGAAGGCAGCACAACGCGCCAAGATCCGGATGGCACCGAGGTGGTGTCTAGTAAGTTGCCGCACTGGTGTGGCCATCCTACAATGCTGAAAGTCGGCGTGGGGCGCCCCGTTGGCCTGTGAGATGGCGTCAGTAGCGGACCGATGTGCGAATGGGGCCAAAGGCAGCGCAACAATATTTTCTGATTTGAAGACACCACAAGGCGCTGAGATGCCAAGATCCGGATGGCACCGAGGTGGTGTCTAGCAAGTTGTGGCACTGGTGTGGCCATCGTACAATGGTAAAAGTCGGCGTGGGGCGCCCTGTTGGCCTGTGAGATGGTGTCAGTAGCGGACTGATGTGTGAATGGGGCCAAAGGCAGCGCAACAATATTTTCTACTATATTTTCGGAGTAGAAGACACCACAAGGCGCTGAGATGCCAAGATCCGGATGGCACCGAGGTGATGTGTAAGTTGCGGACCGATGTGCGAATGGGGCCAAAGGCAGCTCAACAATATTTTCTGAAGAGAATACACCACAAGGCGCTGAGATGCCAAGATCCGGATGGCACCGAGGTGATGTCTAAGTTGCGGACCGATGTGCGAATGGGGCCAAAGGTAGCGTAACAAGATTTTCTGTATGGAAGATACCACTAGGCGTTGAGATGCCAAGATTCGGATGGCACCGAGGTGATGTCTAGCAAGTTGTGCCACTGGTGTGGCCATCGTACAATGGTAAAAGTCGGCGTGGGGCGCCCTATTGGCCTGTGAGATGGTGTCAGTAGCGGACTGATGTGCGAATGGGGCCAAAGGCAGCGCAACAATATTTTCTGACTGACACCACAAGGCGCTGAGATGCCAAGATCCGGATGGCATCGAGGTGATGTCTAAGTTGCGGACTGATGTGCGAATGGGGCCAAAGGCAGCGTAACAATATTTTCTGTATGGAAGATACCACTAGGCGTTGAGATGCCAAGATTCGGATGGCACCGAGGTGATGTCTAGCAAGTTGGTGTGGTCATCCTACAATGCTGAAACTCGGCGTGGGTCACCCCATTAGCCTGTGAGATGGCGTCAGTAGCGGACCGATGTGCGAATAGGCCGAAGGCAGCACAACGCGCCAAGATCCGGATGTCACCGTGGTGGTTTCATAGTTGAGAGGCACTTCATCTGCAGTGGGGCGCCGAGATCCGGATGGCACCGAGGTGATGTCTAGCAAGTTGCTGTACTGGTGTGGTCATCCTACAATGCTGAAATGTAGTGGGGCGCCCCTTTACCGTTTCAGTTGCCATTCAGCTGAGTTTCGGCCGCTCTTGATGCTACAGCGACAGGCGGCTGCAAGAGGACTCTCAAAATGGCGGCCTGTTCTTTGGATTTGGGCCTGGTCCACTAAAATGGCCCTGAGACACCTTAGAACTCGGACGCTCGATTTTTTTTTCCTTTCCTGTACATGCAAAAAAAGGTAAATGCCCGGTATGTTACACGCTTCATCTGCCACGATGAACTCTCCAGAGGAACCGAAAAAAAATATAGTTGTGGTAACTATACCATGCATCGTCATATGGAGAGGTGGCACCAATTAATTATAGTGCTGCATAAAAGAGAGATTTGGAGGAGAACCCCTGACCTGCTAGTACATTCATCAAAGAAGTGGCACTGAGAGCTTCAGAGGCAAGGGAAACGGTCCCAAATATTTAGAAGAACTTTGGAAAGATTAAAATGACATGTTTAGATTGTGGTAAATTAATTTCATGTGGGCAGATGAGTGTTACTCTAATAAATACAGCATATGAACATCATCATAGTCGATGGTTGGTAGAGACATTTTGACTATATCCTGGACCTGCCCGTCCTCGCCCAAAATGGCGCCGGAATAAATGGGACTCGTAACTCCTTGTTGTGTACTGGTTGCAGAACCTTGAAATCACGAGATACGTATGCAGTTTTGAAGCACATGGCGGGCGGGGACGAGAATTGATTGAATATTTCGACATCCCTATTGATATTAAGTTCTGATGTGTTATTGATTACTGTACTGTTGAAAATTCGAATTAACGTCACCCATGGTACTTGCCCGCAAATGTATATCTAGATAATTTTATTGTAACTGGCCCTGTCGTATTTTAATTATAAAATGTACGTCCACCGATTCCGTAACTGTTAGACACCTTAGTTTTTGCAACCTAATGGCCCGCCCGTTACGTTCCTCTACAGTGTAAATGTCTATTCATCATATACGATTACAGTTTGCTCCGTGGCAGGCCCACGTGGTTATAGGCTCGTATTTGTATAATGAAATTTTCACAATAAAGGTTTTTAAAAGAAAACATGGTAGTAGTGTATACATTGGTAAAGTTTTTAATAATAGTCACTGTTTTAGAATCATTAAAAGGCAAGTGAAATAAAGCAGACCAATTACATGAAGGGTAAAAGGTATAATACGAAGGAACGCAGTAAAGATAAATGGTCAAGGGCTGTTGTGTTTTCTATTCCTGCAACATAAAGTGATCGATAAGAATCTCATATTCAGGCGTATCGGCGACTAAGACAGCAGGTCGACCCTCTTTTGCTCAACGGCTCCGTCATGGGACGAAGAAACGCTCTTTTTCTCGAAAAAAGAATATATTTTACTTGCAGGACAGTTGTAAAATTTCCGGGAAAGTACATTAGCCTGGAACATTATAACATATATTTAAGAGAAAATAATGTTCGGAAGTAATTAAAAGCGTAATTTTTAGGTGATATGACCAAGGCTTTCATCATTAGAATAAGAAAAGTAAAATGAACCAATGAAAAGTTTTATTAACAAGTCACATGACTTGTTATACTTACGTTACGCGCTGCGCGCCCCGGATGACTTCCGGATGCGCTAACGCGGCGCGTCATATGACGCATTACGCGACAACGCAGGTCCAGAATATAGTCAAAATGTCTCCACCAACCAGCGGT
Organism: Lissotriton helveticus; assembly: GCF_964261635.1. NCBI lineage: Eukaryota > Metazoa > Chordata > Amphibia > Caudata > Salamandridae > Lissotriton > Lissotriton helveticus. The sequence goes on along the minus strand of NC_136063.1, from coordinate 406,943,219 downwards.
CGAAACACAACCCCTTTCAGCAGGCTAAATAGTTCTGTTAAATGACAACAGAAGGGACAGGCAACAAGAACCATCAGTCAAAGAGGGGAGGGCTAGTTCTTCTCTACCGGGTTACATTGGGGCGCTACCGGAACTGATCGAATTGGTAGTCTACAGTGTTTCTGGATGTTTCAGACCGAAGCTGGGGTTAGCATGAGAGCAGCACCATTTCGTAGCTCCGTTGTGGCCATTCCGCAACCAATCATGGCAGCCGCTCTTTATCGTTATTTTGGGCGGGGTGGGTGGCGGAGCCGAGCTGTTTTGCAGCCATCATTGTGTGGAGTTCAGTTCATCTCACTAGTTTTGTATTTGTCATTAGGGGTTGTTCCTAATGTTTCTATTTTAGCGAGGTCAAAAAGAGATCCCATTAGTGGCCTACTGATTTTGCTCGATTCCTTTTCTTTTTTTTTACACGATTTTTCGTTATCTGCAAAGACTAAACAGAGTATTGCGACTCTGTGTTTGTTTGTAAATAGAGAATGAACCAAAGAGAACTAATTCTAAAACAGTAAATACTTGGATAACAATCAATCAAATGGAGAGAGAAGCAGGCACGACGGATTACAACGGGGGCAAAGGCCTGCGTTAACTACCTTTCACTATCTGCAAAGAGAGAGTACTCCTAATAGAAATGAGGGGGGGGGGCACCATTCAAAGCAGATCAGTGTGCATAAACACGAAAATGTTTTCACTTACCACGTACTTGACATTCGACAGCTTATGATATTTGCTATTAAAAAACCATTGAAATTCACTGAAAAAACCATAGGTTATAGACCATATATAGTTAGGAATTAGCATTTACAAAACCTTGAAAATTCACTGAAAAAACCATAGGTTATAGACCATATATAGTTAGGAATTAGCATTTAAAAAACCTTATTTTACTCACACAAAACCATTGAAATTCCATATATAGTTAGTTGCACTAACTATATATCGCGCACCCGCAATCCACTGCTGATGATGTCACATATTACATCATTCATGACATGGTCAGTGACATCACTGATGACATCTCAAATGACATCACTGATGACATCACTGATGACATCTCATTTGACATCAATGACCACATCACTGATGATATCATTCATGTGACAATACAATGCATCTCCTCACATTTTAATATAACCTCTGTTTCACCCAGTGTTAAATACAGAGTATAATTTTTGAAACCATTGACACACCAATACTAGTTACTACATACGTACTCACTGATTCCTACGTCTACACACACATTCACTCATTCACCCATACAATCATTCATACATACAATCACTCATCTTTACAACACTATCATATGCACTCATGCACCTATACAGACACTCACACTCTGCCACTCATCCATGGAGTTACTCACACACCTAGTCAGTCCTGTAAAGAATCAATCACACTTCCATTTTCTTGTCTATACAGTTAAACATAGAGCACCTTACATTTTCAAACATATACTAACACATACTTACCTTGTTATACAATCATTGATATAAGTACACATTGATGTGCACAGAGTCACACACCTCCCAGCCAGCCACACACACACTCAGTCTCCCATACAAATACTTGGACAATCAATCAGTAACCCATATAGTTAATCATATAGCTACTGATCAACACATGCAGCAGTTTACAGAACAACAGACATAATGATGCACAAATTAAGACACTTTAGTCACTAACCCATGCACTCAGTGAGACACATTTAATCACTCACTCATACATTCAGTCATGCACCTACTAAATCCTTTGTCCAGACACTTATACTTCCACTCATTCTTCAATATGTAAGACACATTTTAACTTTACAGAAACACACAGTCACTGGATGTTGTCATCAGTGATGTCATCAGTGATGTCATTTGAGATGTCATCAGTGATGTCATCAGTGATGTCACTGACCATGTCATGAATGATGTAATATGTGACATCATCAGCAGTGGATTGCGGGTGCGCGATATATAGTTAGTGCAACTAACTATATATGGAATTTCAATTGTTTTGTGTGAGTAAAATAAGGTTTTTTAAATGCTAATTCCTAACTATATATGGTCTATAACCTATGGTTTTTTCAGTGAATATATATATATATACAATTCACCAGTTATAGTTGGCAGCACTAACTAAAACTTGCGCCCCTAGCCATGCACTTCTTATGACCTCACTTATGTAAAAAGAACACCTGATGGTCAGCATGCTGAACAATGTCAATCACTCACCCCCAGTCAGAAAACTGGGCCTAAATCCATTGTTTTGCTGCTCACCACACCATTGCAGTTTGGACCCAGCCATATGCAAATCAGTCTTGACTTTGCTCCGCATGGGAACAATCCAGCCTGAACTGGCAGGCCGATCCTCCCTGGACCGGAAACAGGCATGCTAGGAACGGTGTTGGGGTATCACCTCTCATCAGCTAGTATAGCTTGAATTCAGTGGCATGCCGAGCACTGGACCTACGTCAGGGCATGGGCATACCCAGACGTGTGTCCAGTGCTTGCCACGCCACTTGAGGTGACAAAAACAAAACAAACAATTGATGGACAGAATGCTGAACAATGTCAAACACTCACACTCAGCCAGAGATCTGGGCATAAATCCATTGTTGGTGTTTGCTCAGCACTCTATTCCAGTTTGGGCCCAGTCATAATGCAATAAGTCTTGATGCAGCTTCCCCTGGGAACTCACATATGACATCCCTCATGACATGTTCTATGACATCATTTAGGACATCACCCACCAACGACATCTCAAATGGCAGTATTGATGACATCACTGATGACATCATCTAAGCTTCTTTTGGTGCATTGCTCTGTAAGCGGGAATACCATTAGAGCCATGATAGTAAGTGCAAAATTGGTTGGAATCAAATGAATCGTCTTTAGTGCTATCATACATAAAACAGCCATAGGTAAGGCAAGCATTTACTCTATGGAGAGAGTTAACTCTGTACCACGCTGTTTGCAGACAGTGAAATCTCAAGAGCAATACACCACAGGTAATTAAAAAGTATCTACTAAACACAGTGTGCACTCCAAACAAAACTTGTCCAAAGAGTGATAAAGATTTATAACATATTCAATGTCTCTACACCCCTATGTCGCATTATGAACACATGCGATCTATAAAAACTGAAAGCGATTAAAGGGACACAGTGTGAGTAAGTGCCATCTTTATTGCATTGGTATGCCCCCACTTTTTGCTGAATTGCTGATGTGCTTTGACTGAGTGGGCCCTGGGCTCCTGCCAACCAGGTGCCCACGGCCTGTGTTCCTACCCTAAAACTGTGCTGAAACCAAAACCCAATTGGCATCTCTAGCCACCTGTCAGCCCCTAGTAAATGGTACCCTTGGCACCCAGGGCACGGTGACCAGAGAAGACCCCTAAGGGCTGCAGCACTTACTGTGCCACCCTTAGGGGCCCTGTACCCTGACACCCACACACTGCCTTTGCAGGCTGAGTGTCTAAGTACAGAACTAAACAGAGAGTCGACATGGCACACATCCCTGTGTGCTATGCCCATAAGCTCACTGCCCTGGCATTCCTCAGTCATCCCTCTAGCTAGGTGCTCTGTGCCAGTGGTGTGGGCACAGGTGCATGAGCTCTGTGCCCCTTCAGTACCCTGGGCCATTTATGGGCATTTTAAGTACTGTGCTGCCATTAAAAGTATATGGTGCTGGGAGGTCGTCATTACAAACTCCACAGTACTATGATGGCTTCACTGAAGACTGAGAAGTTTGATATCAAACTTCTCAGCGCTCTAAACCCGCACTGATGCCAGTGTGGGATTTAATGTAAAATGCATGACAGAGGGCATCTTAGAGATGCCCCCTGAAACCTAACCATCTCCCAGTGTCCTGACAGGGTGGCTGCCGAGGCTGCCACCACCAGACATGTTTCTGGACCCCTGGGTCGAGACCCTGCCGCTCTCGGGGGCCTGAAACAATGCACTTCCTGGGACGAGGTGCCAGGCCTCCTCCAGCAGGATGGGCAGGGGAAGCTTCACAAGCATACCGCCTTTGTGAGCTTCTCCAGGCCATTTGCTGAACTCAGCAACTGGCCCCCACCGGTTCTGACCCCCACTCTGGCGAGAAGAACGGCAGGAAACCCTAAGTGAGGAAAGGGGGTGTGCAAGACTATGCCAACCCCACCCCTCAGGTGAGAGAGGAGAGGTGAAGCACGACTCCGGGCTCTGGCCATCTTGAAGATGGGGAGCCCTGCCCAATCACAGCTAGGCTCCTGCCCCCCTCCCACAGGAGAGGAGCAGACTAGGGGGTGTACTCACCCTACCTGTAACGCCCCTAAATTTAGTATTTAGGGGCACCCCGAACCTTCCTTCCTCAAATCCCAATTTGAAGCAACAAGAAGACCAAGAAACACAAAGACCTGCCATGCAGCTGATAACAAAAGGAGGACGCCCAGTGACTTGTCCCAAGAACTCTGCAGACCTGTTGATCCTTGAACCTGCTCCTACGAAACTCCGGCGTCTCCAGCGGACAGCAACCTCGACAACCCCGGAGGACCTGCCTGACTTGAACCTTCCAAAAGACTGCGACTCCCACGAGCATTGGTTCTGCTCCAACAGCAATACCCCTGGTGTCAGCCAGGAACCGTGAATCCAGCCCACTCTGCACCCGCCAAGCCCGGCCTGTGCCTGAGTGATCCAAGACAACGAGGACGTCCCCCCGGTGACTGGGACCCAAAGTCCAGTGCCCAAAGACCCTCCTCGACAATCCAGATGACGCCTGCAGCCTCAGAACCAGGGACCCCTCCAACCGCGACCAGCCGAGGGTAAGATTTCCCGACACCAAAAGACACCCCTGCACCCGGCGCCCTGCGGCCCCATGTGCCCTCCTTTGGGGTACCTACCTCTTCTCCAGGATCCCAACTTACCTCTCGAAGTGGTCGCCCCTGAAGAATCTCCATCCCCGAGCCTGCAGCCTTTGTTCTCCTTTTAACTTTCCCATTGGATAACATTGAGCGCCCGACGGCTCAAAAGCACCCTGCACCCAGCCGCCCAAGTGCCGCTGGAAGTGCAACTTCTACCCTACTCTACTTCCCCACTTGCCCATAGTAAGTGACCAGGAGCTCAGCTCCCACAGCCGCATGGCCTGCTTGCTTGCAGCCATCAACCAAAGGCCCCTACCCTCCATTGGATTGCATTGGACCTACTCTCTCTGCACCCGGCTGCCCCTGTGCTGCTGAGGGTGTAACTACTCTACCTTTCTGACCCTGGGAGACCCCTGATTCTATGCCCAGAACCTTAACTCCACCAATCGAGTACTTACCTAAAAGCCGATAACTGTCTTTCCTGCCATAGGTTAACATTGACTGGTTTTCACTTGAAATTTCTTCTACGTGACGAGTTTTGAAACTTTAAAATATTCATCTAAAATCAGCCGCATAACGAATTCCGAATCACTCACCTGTGATCAGGAGAGAAGTCAGTACTATACCTTCTAGCCCAGTACTGAACCGCAAAAGTAATCTTAACTGTACTTACCAGTTACCGGCATTTTCTTCCATAGTAAACCATTGACTGTTTTTCTGTGAAAGTTCTTCTGTCGATTTTTTCAAACTACAAATATTCTTTAAAAATCCTACCAATTACCAAACCAAAATTACTTACCTGTCATAGGTAGAGATCTCAGTGCTGAACCTAGGAGTCCAGTGCTGGACTACAAAAGTAACGAGAACCTACTTTACCTGTGACTTGAATATCCTTCCATAGGATAATATTGCCTGTTTGTCACTGAAACGTTTCTAAGTGTCAACTTTGAAAATACATTTATATTCTTTAAAAGTTACAACTGTAACCAAAACGCTTTTACTTTACTGTTTACCACGTAGGTCCCGGGACTGAATCCAGGATCCAGTCTTGGGGTTAGACAAGTAATCCTTAAAGTAATCAACCGTATTTATGTAGGAAAAAAAACATCGAGCTCAATGTTAAATTGTGTTTAGAATTGTGTTGCCTATTGCAACCACTGTAGCTATTGTACTTACAAAGTCTATTGCCTTTCTGCAAAGTAATTACCTGAAGTCACTCATATTGAGAAGAGTATATTTTGATACCTGTTGTTTCTACAATAAAATAACTATATTTTTAATATAAAAACAATTGGCCTAGATTTCAGTTATTGAGTGTGTGAAACCTTTTGCTGACTGAGTGTGTACAACACATGCTTTACACTGTCCACTGATACTGCCTTACTGCTCAACTAAGCTACCACTTTAGAGAGTAAGGTCATATCTGACTTTAACCTATGTTATACCTCTGGAGATTGGAGACTCTATACACACTGTACCTTACTTTGGTCCAGTATATATAGAACCAATTTCTTACATTGGTGGCAGCAGTGGGATACAAACTTGCATTTGTTGGACTACTTGGTTACCATCTGATCACACGACAGAACTCATAAATTGCCTTTAGATTTCTGAAATTGTTTTTTCCAAAATACTAAAAGTCTTGTCAGGGCCTTGCTTAAGTCCCTTTAGAATTTTACAAAAACAAAAATCACTATAGTCAAGGGTAGAGAGTTAGAACTGTCAGGTTAGACTGTCTATACAGAACCCAGCTACTAGTGATGATAACACCAAGGACCTGGTGGAGGAGCTCGCCCTCACACCTTACTTACACTTGTCTTTCAAGGAATTGAGGTCCTTATGCAAAACAAAAAATATAACAATGGGCTTGCATTCAACCAAACAAAGGCTCCAGGAGCCCCTGGCTGAGTTTGCTAAAAGCCACCTCTCTGAACATGGTGATGCCCAGTCAGAAGGGGGAGAGGTGTCAGAGGAGGAGGAAGATTCCCCCCCAGTCATCTCTAGGGAGGAGAGGGCCCCAATAGCCTTTACTCCAAGTGTGGTATAACATTTTAGGACCCTTTTGTAATTTTCCCGATTCATGCCCTTATATAGGTATAAATCACCATATCCTTATATAGGCATAGAAATCATAACCATATTTAGACATAGCTCATGCAGTCTAAATACGGCAGGGCTACTTCCACTAGTTCTGAAAATCCACAAAGATTTGTTGGAAGTCTCGGCTTCAGCAGCTAGGGACTTCCCCTTGCTCGAATACTGACTTGTCCAAGAACTCATGGAGTTTTCAAAGAACTGAGACTCTTTGATGACGTTATTATGTCCACCTTTACGTCAATCTCGGTACCTTTAAGGTATAAATATGCCCACACTTGCCATAGCAAACACACAGTGGTTTGGAGCAGTTCGACTATCTACTTGCCCGACGCATCCTGCTACCGTAAGTGCAGAAGGAAGCCGACCCTCCAGCAGACGCACTGAGAGAGACGCTGTCTTTTCTCTTGCCGAGAAATCCAGCTCCAGTGTTTCCAAGCTACCCTTGCAGATTGTTGGGAAATCGAGTACTGAGACTGACCGTCTTCATTCTACACCAAGGTACGGAGCTGATTAGACCCTTAGAGAAATCTTGGATAGATTCTTGGCAAAAAATACTACATTTATGCTACACCTCACTTACTCCTTCCCTCGTACTAAGCTTAGGTTAGGTACATCGGAGTAGGCATATTTTAGACGCACCAGTTGAGTACTTTTTACCCTCTGTTATTTATGTATGTATTTATCTATGGTCTAGAAACCATACAATGCGCTTACAGTATTATTTTATTCTACTTTTTTTACTGTATGCATTATATTTTGCAACCAGTATTACGATTGCAGCAGTTCACTTCTTATGCTTGAGAAAGAAGACTGTTCAATAAATACCTTTTATTGAAAACGCCCGTCTCTCTACTTATCTGCAACTCTGTTGAAACGAAGCATGCACGAATGACTGAGTAAAATATCTATCTATTTTTTCCACGAATCTGAAGATCAGTTTTATCTTGGGGAAACAAAGTTGTAATGTTTATGCGATTGTCAGAAACTAAATCCCTTCTTGTGAACTCGAGAAAGTTTCGAGTGACCTCTGAGCTAGCTGGCACTCACAATTAAGTCTAATATATTCGATAGAAACCTAGTAGACATAAGTACTACGTCACATCTATAGGATATATTATTCCAATGCGCAGAGCCTATTGGGAATATAGGAACTACACCACATGGCGCCCAACGTTTGGTAAGGCACTAATTTAATGCTAGATACTAGAGTAACTCTGTCGTGCTTTTCACAGAGACCCCTTTATCCCAGAAAATACTCCAATAGACGTCTGGAGTGGGTTAAAGGATAAAATATCCGCCATTACTGAGTAGGACGAAAAATCCTATATTTTAGTTATTGATTTGTTCAATGTTGAAGGATACAGTGTTCCAAAATATTGTGCACCTTATCTTTATTCCCTTGAAACTTGCTCCGCAAGACATTCAACAAAATGTCGAATAGTGACGAAGAAACCAGTAGAGATGCAATAAATGCAAACCAACCAGGTCTTGACGTTACAGGTTTCCGACATGACGATGCGGATGCTATAAACATCCCGGAAAATGTGCGGAAAACCATAGCTATAAAGCTCATAGAAAATGGCCTATCACCAAGAGGTGGTAGGGTAATTTTTGTTATAGAGGCACATGAATGTCGGCAGATAGAGGTATTCTATTCATGGATTATTTTTCCACAAGCAAATCCAACAACACATGTGTTCCACCTCTATAAGATAGAGGAACATCCAGCGGAATACATTCCTTTCGAGGACATTGAAATTCCACTAACTTACCAAGAGCATCAGCTCTGGTTTAAAGGCGCCCCACAACATCAAAATCACATTACCAGGCTCGGTCCACTAGGTAGACCAGGAGCAACATGGCCGGTACTAGCTAGCTATACACCACACCCTGCCATTGAACAAATGTCAGGTCCAGAACTATTAGCTCAGCTAAAACAATTAATTAAAATCCACAGACAATTGGTACAATATGTCATGCGGACACTAACAGTCCAACCTGCTATAAGAATTCCACAGCACACCCCTCATCAGGGGAACACAAATAAAATTATACCACAGACTATACAATCAGTCATCGGTAAATTGCCCATTAAAAGGGAACAAATTCCATCCTGGTTAGCTCAAAAAATTACTCAGATTGAGGCAATATTTCCCAATAGTACACTTCATGAGAAACACAGGATTCTTACAATCTATTTACCTATGGGGATTGCACCACACCTGGAAGACTGTGACACTTGGAATACAGTCTTTGCTGCAATCTACACAAAAACACATGGTGTTCCTTCCATGGCTGTGATACCAGACGTCCTGAAACAAATTCAAAATGAATACGGGAAAGAGCCTGCTTTAAATCTGGGTATGAAATTGCTGAAAGATTTCAAGCAGGTCTCAGCTATAATATTAAAGGTGAAGCAGCATCAGTGGCAATCCGCTAAAAACTAAAAGAACTTGATGTAACTGAGCAGCCATATGAACTGGCCAGAATAATAAAAAAATCCTAGGAAGAACTAGGAAGAGATAGTTTGGGAGGAAAACCAGTAAAGCCCGAACTAACAAAAAATCCTGAAAAAGTTTTTATTAAAAACACACTCACTACTCCTAAAAAGACGTGGGAAAACACTAGACAGACACTTCCTAAAGAGAAGCGGTCTCAATCAAGAGGTAGGTCTCCTCAAAAGGAACCCTCTGAAAAGAGGTATAACCTCAGAAACAGGGATAATTTGAGAAAACCTGATAGATATCAAGATACTGATACACGTTCCTCTCGTACCTTTCAGACTTCCTCACAGAAATCCGAAAGAAGAGGACGATCAGAACACAAGGAAGAACGCGTGAAGTCCAAAGACTATCAACACGTTCCGAAAAATAAGAAAACTCAATTCACCAAAAAGAAGGTAGCAAGTCTAAAAATCAGACTTGCTGAGGATCTTGAGGACTGAACTCAAGAACGTGGAGTGGGCCCAGACAATGCTGGACAGCACAGCAGAGGTTACCATAGCTCGCAAGATCCTGAAGGATCATCTGGAGACAGTGGACCTGAATGAATGCATTCAGGTTGAAACTGCAGATACCAAGGTTAGTGTACCACATAAGTTATATGAAGTAACACTCCGAATAGAGGGGGACATAACTAGAAAAATAAAAGCACTCTTTTGGAAAAAACTATTTAAGGGTTATGACATTCTTTTGGCTGAAAACGACTGGCCACCTGAATTTGTCAGGGAGTGCCCACATGGCGAAGAGATGATTATGCCAGCCTTCTCAAATCATATTCCTATTCATAAAAAATACACCTATGCCAAAAAATGGGCTTTAGCCCAGGCTCCAGCATTATATAAAAATCATGTGGGATGGGGTGAGGATTATCCTCACCATAAGATCCAGCTAAAAAATCAAGCAACTGCTCAGAAGCAGTATCTAGTTAAACAAGAATCTAAAAAAAACAGGTCAGGGAGATCCTAGATCAACTTGAATACCAAGGGGTGATTGAAACATGTACCTCGTCCATGAACAATCCTTTGTTTCCTGTCTCCAAACCAGACAATACGTATTGTCTAGTTTTGGACTACAGACATTTAAATTCCTGTTGCAAAAACTTTGCAGTACAAAATGCACACAGTGCAGCACTGATGAATAACTTTGTGTGCAAAAAATATAAAATGACATTTGATATTTCAAACGGTTTCTTCTGTCAAAACATTGCACCTGAAAGCAGGTACTTGACCGCTTTCTCAAGAATGGGGCCACAACGACACTTTTGTCGTCTTCCCCTGGGATTCAAGAATAGTCCAGGGTTATTTTCAGCCAGAGTAACAGAATTCCTACAAACTTATGATGATGAGGCATTATCGTATGTCGATAACATCTATTTTACAGATGATGATTTGGACAGGCACTTGAACAGGATGAACACCATAATACTTGGATTCGCCTCTGAAGGGTATAAATTCAACTTTAAAAAATCAAGAATTGCCCACCTCAACGTCCTATTTTTGGGATACAAACTTTCAAGTGAAGGCAAAAGCCTGGCAGCAAACTTTTTAGAAAAATGTGCGCTGCTCCAACCTCCAAAAACGCTGAAAAACTTGCAGTCAGTTCTAGGATTCCTGCATTTCGGAAGAACTTACATTCTAAACTACGCAGAAAGGGGTAAACTTCTCTACGAATTAATTAAACCTGATTGCAAACCTACTAATTGGACTCAAAAACACACAGAAATGTTGCGTTCAGTGCAAACAGACATGTTAGCAACAACACATTTACAGACACGCGTAAATGAACGCAACCTTATAATCCGAATCATCCAAGGGAGATGCGGATTCACATACCTAACCTTTAATGAAGGTGAAAAGGTACCAATAGCTTATAAATCACACTTGTACACACAAGCTGAAATGAAATTCACTTCAACAGAAAAAATTCTGACAGCGGTTCAAACTGCAGTAGCAAAAGAGAGAGCCCTCACACAGGGTAAAAGCATAAACGTCATTACTCCTGTACCTGCCTTGGAGGCAGTGACAAAGGCAAGCATTCCAAATGCGAAAGCTCTACATCCGAGATGGATACAATGGGTTAATTCTCTTGCTGCGACAGACGTTGAATACGTTTTTGACCCGTACTTGAAGACACAATAATTTCTCCAATACGAAAAAGAATGTCCTCTGCCCACTAAAATTCTGCCTCTAGAAGCAGAGCCCGCAATTGGGGGAATAGAAGCTTACAGTGCTGCGTGCGCTATTGCTAAAGGTCTCTGGCGCGATGGTAAATTTAGACCTATGGTCACAAAAACTCAATTTCTCGGAGACTGTACAGCTCAGTGAGCTGAACTACAGGCTTTCAAGATGGCGCTTGAAAATACCGATCGCGAATTCCCCACACTCATAGTGTGAGATTCGTATTACTGCGTCCAGTCTTACAATGAATATCTGCAGAACTGGGTTCAAAATGGTTTTAAAGACGCAAAAGGTGGCACAATCAAGCATAAAATGCTTTGGGAACAAGTAGTTCTTTTACAGATCCATACACTGAGCCATCAGCATTATTGCGTTAACGTTGAAGGGAATTCATTGGCTGATGAAGCCGCGAAGGCGGCTGTACAAATGGCTTCGGTAGCTGCAATCATTCGTTCAAAAACAACAATAGCCATGCTCGCTATTAATGCCACAAGCAAAGGCAGCGGAGCTGTGTTACTTCTAAACTATTCACTCGAGTATACATACATAAATGATGCAAACTCCGTTCCTTTTGCTCGAATCTGTGGAGTGGGGGATAGGGTAATCCCAAACAGGGATCGGAGAGGTACTTTGATTCAAGAAGCACATATGGGAGAGGGTCTGATACATCAAGGGATCTCTAAATCTCTACTAGAATTACAAGAGATGTACTGGTGGGAAGGGATTAATGCCCACATTTACAAATTTGGAATTAATTGCAATGACTGTTACAAAGATTACAGCTTGGAGCGCCACCAGATTCCTGACTACAGTGTAGCCAGCCCGGTACAGACACCATTGTTAGATCGCATCAGACTATCGATGCTCAGACGTCCCTATGGACAAAAGCGTTCCCAAAAGTATTAGGACAAGATTAATTTGGATGTGGTCTCAGCGCTCGGCTGATGCCTGAACTGTTATAAAAGATTTGCGAGTCTTTATCGGCACATACGCAATCGGAATGCTACATTCTGACCAGGGTCCTGCTTTTAGCTCTCGGGCTTACAAGGAGGCCATGGTCAGCTTGGGCGTTGCATTGCGGTACTCAAGTCCATTCCATCCTGAGGGAAATTCGGTTGTAGAAAGAAAAAACCGTGACATAAAGCAATCTATAACAGCTAGGGTATTAGGTTTGGGTGACGGGTGGGTCAAACATCTAATAAGTGTCCAACGTAGTCTTAATAACCTGCCAAGAAATTCTCTGGGTGGAATCACTCCATATGAAATCCTTTTTGGTACTAGAATGATGGTTGAAGACCTCGATCATCATACTTCAGTGGTGGATCAAAAACCCTTTGATATCAAAGATCGTTTGGCTGTTTTACAGGACTTTAACGAAACAAGAAGAAGTCTAAGCAACACCATACAAAAGCCAATGACCACTGAAGAAAAACCAACTGTCCCAGCAAGACCAGTCTGGATTCCAAAGATTGGGGATCTGTTCAGAGAAAAAATAGCGGATAAGAAGGATTTGGGCCTTCTTATAGAAAAGCTGTACCTGTACTAGCAATCCACGGATCAAGAACAGTGTTACTGCCGCTCCTTGCTGGAAGAAAGGAGAACCGGTTCATGTCAATCGACCTGGTAAAACCACATCATGTGGCCGATAATAAGTAGTAGGCCCAGTGGACTCCAAAGATGTAGCAGAAGACCAAATCTTGCTACTATACAAGAGGTTCAAACTGAAAGACTCATCACCTATGAAGAATCTGCAGTAAGAAAAGAAGGACTATGCAACAAAGCCATGGAACGTGGGCCTCTTGAAACCCAAATAACAGTTCGTCAAGAAACTCCCGTCTACAATGATGTAGCATCTGACTATATTAACATGTCAAGGGAACAAGCAGCTCCAGAGATTTCAAATAATCAGGATGCTATACCAACAATTGACAGAACTGCATCTGGCTATTTCATCAACTTCGATACCTTTTCTGAGGATCCCAGTGAGCCTGAAACAACACCAGCAAACAAAACTTTCAAGGAACAAGTAACGGAACTTGGTCATCAGCTTACAAATACATATCTGGCTTCACCATTGGTTGAATTATGGATTGGGTTAGGTATACTTTTTCTCCTATTATGGCTCATTCGTGTTTTAAGTTTGGGAAAGCTAATAGATGGAAAATATAGTAAAATGGACACAGCAAGTAATAACATCAACTTGCTCCTGAAGCCACACAAATCATCTCATCGTGAACAACGAGACCTGTCTTCAGTGAAAATATCAGCCGTTCCCCTACCTGGTGGAATAGCATGGGATAGAACTGATTATGACATTTATGGCCCGGTTGAGCTGTTGAAGATTCTACACCAATTTAAGGTTTCCTTGAGTGATTTTGTTTCACCAAGTACATTTTCTGATGATTAGGACTTTGAAACTGTAAATAACATGATGACAGACTTAGAAATGTCAGCAAAATTTGCAAAACATGAATACCTAGAAGGTTCATCAAATTATGAAGAAATGTATTGTTTTAATCATTTTGGTCATCATTATTTGCACAAATCTGCAAACCCTAGAAATGTTTTAACTTATAATCAATGGGAACATTGTCCAACGCCACCAAAAGGTAGCTCTAAAACATTCTATAGAAAATTTCCATACTTTACAGGTTTTAATGTCACAAATCCAGAAAGCTTTTACTTTAAAAATGTTAATAAGACAGGCATGAAAAGTATGTTAACAAATACTAAACATATTTATTTGGCGGCCCTTTATGCTCAATTATCCACATTAGGCTTTGACTTTTGGAAAGACAACATTGAGACAAAAACTGTTGGGGCACAAAAGACTGGCAGGTACAAGGTTTAGAAGCATTGTTCAGAGCCTGCATCATCCCAGAACAAATACTGTTCTTAAATGAAACTGTTCAACAGACATCTTGTCTTGGCCTGGCTAAGATAAAAGATTTAAACAAACTGTCAATACCTAAGCCCACACCTGATAGTAATAGAACTACAGATGAGGAGGTAGACGTAAATTATATTTTACAACAAAACAGAACTAATCCTGAATGGAAACAATGGTTAATCTGGCCCACAGACAGGGATAACTGTCAAGATAGATTCCTGAACAAGACACAAGGATATCAAGACAATCTTTATTTGGATATGAAATATCCATAAAAGAACACATCATAATACCAGCAACAATACAGAATATTATAAAAGAAGCAAAGAATAAAAACAGTGAATAGATAATAACTTCCAAATTGCATTAGGGGACTTCAATAGCGTACGTATGTTAAAAAGGCATGATGTGCAAAACAACAGTGTCAACAATGGCATTAAAACGTGGAGAGTTTGTGGCCCTGACAAATAGCAATATTGGGCTAGTAGATACAATCAAGTGTTCAACAAATAGCAGCAGGTTATGGTAAAGTGCAATAAGATGTAAACAGTTTTAGCAGCATAAAATAAACTGCGATTTAGTATAGACTGTTTCTTTTAAAAAAAGAATTGACAGGCCCTTCCGGTTACTGAGTGAAATTACGGTATGCATAGCGTATAAAAATTATAAGACCTATATTTAAAGCTGTATTTTCAGGAGTCAGAGCTGCGATAATTGCCTGTCTACGGGTCCTGATTCCCAGCCTATACCACTCAGTTTTCAGTTTTCGACTGCTCTGTGGCATAAGAGTGGGGCAAAGACATACTACATGCTCGAAAGTTTCAGCCGTTTTGCCACACCCTCTGCACAATAAATCCTCTGACGTTCGACACCAGGAGGGTAAATCTTTTAGAAATTGCCAGTCACCCAATCTAAGAGCCATAAAGCTAAGTTTTAAATACTAGGGATAAGTGCAGGACAGATAAGAAGAAGGAGAGGCCAGCCCATAAGAATTAATTATTGCCCATGCGTGTCTACGTTTAGCGAAATGAGCTTTATCAGTGATTAGGGACCTCATTCAAATACGTTTCTTAATGCTGATTTTAAAAACTGCCTTGCTGGGGTTGAGATCCCATAGGTCACCCGCAGACATTTGCTGGACGGAGTCCTTAAAAAATCGGCCATAAGAGCCACCTGGGTTTTTCTGAGAAATGTCTAACCAAAGTAATGACTCCAAGGAACCTGGATCTGCTTGCCTAAGTTTGTGGCACAGGTTCAAATGCGTGCCAGTGTTTGAAATTTCATAGTTTAGTAAGCCCAATTCTAATCTGATCTGTGCGGCAGAGGCGGTTTTAGGCATGTGAAGGACTTTTTTGTAAATTTTGGTCACATGTTGGTTTAAATTGACGTTTAGTTTTCCCCTAAAAATTTCAATGCCATATGACAGATTAGGCCCGATTTTTGTTTTTTGAGAGTTTGGAAAGATTCACCTGAAGGTTCATGGCTTTTACTGAAATTTCACTGCGTTGTTTGGCAAAGGTACCCCTAGAGTCAAAGTTGACCCCTAAATATTTATGTTTTTCCTATTGTAAGGCTTATATTATTGTATAGCCACCCACCACCGAGGTTACGTTTTCTACCGAAGATAACCACTTGGGTTTTCTTTATATTAACCTCTAGAGTATTCATGGTGGTATAGCTGTGTAGTTTGTTTAGTAGCCTTTGTAGCCCTACCCGGGTGAGACTAAAAAGGACCAAGTCATCAGCGTATAAAAGGTTACTTATTGACACCCCGTGGCTGTTTATTTCTTCTAGGGTGGCTGGTAAGTCTGCTATAAACAAATTAAAAAGTAGTGGGGCCAGCACACATCCCTGTTGGACACCTCTAGTTGTCATGATTTTCCGAGAGAGATGTGTGCCAGTCCCCAACTTCAATTGTATCCGTGTGCCTGAGTGCAGTTGGATAATCGCCTCCAGAAGTTTGGCTGGGATCCCCCATTTTTTTAGCTGTACCCATAGAGCAGCCCTGGGGACCCGGTCAAAGGCGGCTTTAAAATCTACAAAGCAGCAAAAAACAGCCCTATATGTAATAACTGCTTTATCAACAATTATAGACAATGTCAGTAGGTTAGTCATGGTGCCAGAATTTGCAGTGAAGCCAGTTTGGTTCCTTGGGATCAAATTATTCTGCTCTGCCCAGGTTCTCAGCTCCTCCAGTAGAATACCTGCGTAATGCTTTGCCTCAATGTCTAAAAGGGCGATTAATCTGTAATTGTTTGGAGACGCATGAGAACCTGGCTTGTAAATCGGATGGATTATTGCGCCTCGCCAAGAGTCCGGTATGGTTGAACTTCTTAATGCAAAGTTGAAAAGATTAGTTAAGTATCCTGACCAAAGGTTTATATTTGTATTGAACAAAATCTGTGGTAGGCCATTTGGGCCAGGCGCTCCATCTGATCTTGCTTTTAATAATACTTTGGTGACCATTTCTTGGGTGATCTGCAGATCTTCACTTGGAGATTCTAAAGATTCAGTGGGCCCGCTCCAGCTCTTACTCGAGCTTATTTTCATCGGGTTGAGAGCACACATGTCTGTAGAGGCTGTTCCCTCTGTGGCCCTAAAGTGGTCAGTCAAAAAGGCGGACCAGTCGGCTTCTGCGATGTTTGCGCTCCCAAAGGTGGATGAACTGGAGTTTTGACGATGGATTAAGGCCCAAAATTTTCTTGGCTTGCGATTTTTGCATTCCCATAGTAGTTTACACCAGAATTGGCCTAGGTAAAGTCGTTTGTCTTTTTGTTGAGCCTGCCTGAATGTTTTTTGGGCGGTTTTGTACACATTCAAGAGCTCACTGTTTCCTGGGGATTTCTTAAAGGTGCGCAGAGCGTTATTTCTAGATTTCTTCAGTACCCTAGTTTGGCTTGAGATCGAAAACTGGGGACTAGAAGAAGCCTTATGGGAATGCTGTTTATATGGAAAAAGGCTTATCAAATGGGAACAGAAGATGGACCAGGAAACAGTGGGGGAGGCCGCCAAGTCCATGCCACCTTTTGTAAAAGCCAAACACTCCTTCATAACGTTAGAGCAGATGTCGTCGCTCCATCTTAGTCGTTTAAGGTTTTCGGTGTAAGTTCCTATGCATGTTGTTGAAGCAAATTTATGATACACTGGCTTTACATTGAGGGTGACGACTTGTGGGCGATTGTCGCTTTCCGATCGGGGATGAATGCTATAGTTACCCAAGTGTTGGAACAGGGCTGAATTACAGATAGTATAATCAAGATAGGAATGTTTGCGGCCGTTTGTCCAAGACCACTTTGATGGAATGTCTTTCGTAGATCTACCGTTCATTACAAAAAAGCCGGCACTGTAAAATTGCAACACACAAAGCTCTCTTAGACCACAATATGCTTGGTTTGGTGGTTTGGACTGTGCCTCTGCTTCTGTTGATATGGGTGGAAAAAGCCACAAGGATTTACAGTAACTATGCCAGATCCAAGATATATCCAGAGACAACATCCAGGGATAATAACGACTTACAGTGTAGGGAAACTGTGCCTTGAGTGGCTACAAAAATCCACACTCCCAGAAATAAAGCAACACTTAACTTTACTTAAACATGACATTGATTTACGAGAATGTTTACTTGGACCTCGCAAACCACGTCATAAACGTTTCATATATGCCGGTATTTACGCTGCTTACAATGAAGCATGGAAAGTCACGCAAATGGGAAGGGCAGAGCAAATACGAACAAGCATTTACAATGCAATGGTTTCGCCTTTGGAAAAATTAGAGCTATTGGCATTGTAAATGACAAAATGTGTATTTATGTGTTGGTTTTGAAAACAGATAAATAAATGGCATTGTCATTTACATTGCCATTAGCTTAATCTCTGCAGTCACTCTGCAGTCCCTAACACTCCATAGCACTACCTAGTTACTCTGCACTCCCTAGCACTCCCTAGTCAGTCTGCACTCCCTAGCACTCCCTAGTCACTCTGTACTCCCAAGCACTCCCTAGTCACTCTGCACTCCCTAGTCACTCTGCACTCCCCAGTCACTCTGCACTCCCTCACACTCCCTAACACTCTGCACTCCCTTGCACTCTGCACTCCCTTGCACTCTGCACTCCCTTGCACTCCCTAGCAGTCCCTAGTCACTCTGCACTCCCTAGCACTCCCTAGTCACTCTGCACTCCCTAGCACTCCCTAGTCACTCTGCACTCCCTAGCACTCCCTAGCATTCTGCAGTCACTCTGCACTCCCCAGCACTCCCTAGCACTCTGCAGTCACTCTGCACTCCCTAGCACTCTGCAGTCACTCTGCACTCCCTAGCACTCCCTAGCACTCTGCAGTCACTCTGCACTCCCTAGCACTCCCTAGCACACCCTAGCACTCTGCAGTCACTCTGCAGTCCCTAGCACTCCCTAGTCACTCTGCACTCCCTAGCACTCTGCAGTCACTCTGCACTCCCTAGTCACTCTGCACTCCCTAGCACTCCCTAGTCACTCTGCACTCCCTACACATAGGAGACCTGCTCACAGGTGGCACGAGGGCGACCAGCAGCTCGCAAGCTCCTCTTTGGAGAAGACCGGTCTACAAGAAAATCACTGGAGACGAAAAATGCAGGTATAGCTTCAGTTACCGTGTGAATGCATATAATGAGCATGCACAACTAGCCCCTATAATTAATGGGCTGTAAAGCGCTTCAACGCCTCGTCAGGGAAAGTAAGCGCTGTATAAGTACAATTTAAACCCTCCTTGTGGCCGTTCAGAATCCATAGTCGTGCATAATTGCGGGTCAGATGTGCTTGTGATAGAGGTCACAGGCAGGCCGGGTCACCCATGTTGCAATACTGCCCGTACATTGCCCTAACCAGAGCACTTTCTTGGGCTATAGACTTTTATCAGAAAGTGCTTTCTAGTTTGGGTGATTGTATGGGACAGACCATCTTCAGCCAACATACCTACAACTTAAAATGCATGTTTCCGCCAGAAATGAAGTGTTTGCTTTCAGTGTCCTGTATTTGACATGAAATGAAAATGACATGTTTTGTGACTATGTAAGTCTGCCTCTCATACGCAGGGCCACTGAAATTATGCTGCAGGAGAGGCCTAAATTATGCGACAGTTCAGTAAATTATGCGGCATAGTGCTTGCTTTTGTGCTTTATTTCTGAAATTTCTAACTTTTGTAACACTGCTTTGGGCATGGCTTGCACCTCATTAGTACCAGTTTCACACCCAAATATAGAAATAAGCAACAGAAATGCAACCAGGTCTGCTTTGCGGAGGGCCTTCCACTGTGCGGCAACACATACCGCTGGTTTTAGTAACTTGTGAACCGTTAGAGAATCATTTCTTTTAAATCTGCAGATTATGCAGCAGATGGTGCATTATGTGGCAAATCAATAAATACGAGAACATCTTCATGGCCGCCCATTCGCATACTTTCAGCGGCCCTGCTCTTATAGTGGTTGGTTTGGTTGATAAAGCATCTGTGTGTTACAGGGCTTGGGTGACGTGTTGATCTCGTTCATGATTGGGCCATGGGAGTCCTATGACCTTCCTCTGTGGCTCAATCACCGGCAGCTGGTGACAGCCATTGGTTGATGGGCGGACCCCTCTATGACACTTTCATAATTTGATAGATACCTGAGTTACAACATTTGGTTGACGGGCTGCTCTCTGGCAGTCATGTGTGAGTTTCTATAATCTACAATCATGGGGTTAGTGTGTGCCACAATCATAGGTCAATGAGTCCCGTAGTCGGTGGGTTCCTGTATGGTACTGATAATGAGGGTGGGGGTAGGTGAGGCAGAGATGGCGGGCTCGGATCGTGATGGCTCCCACTGCGTACTTTGTGTGTGTTGGGGGGGGGGCGCTTGAACTCTAGTTTCATTACACCACTGCCAACTGGTGCCATGGGCATCGCATGCACCGCCTCCAGTAGGCTTCTCTTATGTCCAATGTGTTGTCCGTCATTTGTTTCTACGTCTAGAACCTCGCCAGTTGCCCGGTGCCCAAACACCAGTACTTCCTTTGTTGTCTCCGGTAAGAAAGTGCTGTTTTGCTGGGGCATCGGTTGGCTCGGACCTCTCCCGCGCGGTGTTGTATGGCTGTCCTATGCAGGCACTGTTGGTTAATGGGGTCGCTGTTCCATGCTTGACTTATGTGCACGCGCTCGGGGTTTGCCAATCGTACTGTGCCCCCTGATTACGATGCTCCCCGTGCCTCACTGGAAAGGGTGGTGTACCGCACCGTGCTCTACAATGTTTGCTTAGTACACCACGCTTGCATATGGGTGCTGTGTGATCCGTGCTTTGCTGGAATATGTTGTTGTACATGTAAACACATACTGGAAATAACGTTTGAAAATGCCAGGGCCTGCTTTCAGATGGTTGCGCACATGGATGCCGCGACCAACTTGTTCAATGTACACTGATCCTCGTCATGTGGACAGGGTGGTGGTCCACGCTGCGCCCTGCGCGCTGAGTACGTCAGGCTTGCACGAGGCGCTGTGTCAATTATCCTTGGGTGTTGTACTTGGACCGAGAGTAGTGTGTCACTTGATGTTTCACATTGAGGTCGATGCACACGGACAGCGGGAGGGGGGCGGGCGGGCACACGGACAGCGGGAGGGGGGCAGGCACACGGACAGCGGGAGTGGGGGCGGGCAGGCACACGGACAGCGGGAGGGTGGTCAGGAAACAGCCAGCGGGACAGGGGACAAGACGAACAATGAACACAAACCAGTGTCAAAAAAAAAAAAGTACACGCCCACAGTGGCCACGTCTTCATGACGTTGCGGAGAGGGAAAGAATCGGCGGAACGCTCACCAATCGCCTCAGGAAATGAAGGACAGTTCTCTCTTCCAATGGCTAGCCTCCTTTTATGGAGCTAGCCACTGGAAGATAGAGGCGGAACGAAGGCCACACTGTTCTAATATTAGATTTCGCCTGCGCCGAAAAGCTGCGCGGCGCAGCTTTCGACGAGGCGAAACCTAAAAATTGATTGTAATAATTTAGAAAAAGCACTCTCTGTAGTTGACAATGGGTTAACAACTCTGTCATCCAGAATCTATTCTTTGGCCAACATCGTATCTTCTGCCATAGACATAATGGAACAAGACCTGCTAATGTTACAACATGGCCAGTCTCAATTACGTTCTACAATGCTGCTGGGCTGGACGTTACAAAACCTTCGTTCTGGCTATGTGCCTTGGCGTCTAATCAACACCAAATCATTGTTTACTGTATTTAACCTTACAGATAAACAAATCTCTTTGGCACAGAGGGGAGCAGACTATACGGTGCTGAGCATAGAAAAACTGGAGAGATTACCATTGACCGTTTCTGAGAAACCATCCGTTAAATGGATAATACATGGCACCATCACGATACCAGTGACGATTTTCCAGTTTCAGTATTGCTTAAAACACATACCAGCAGGCCTGTATGAAAGGCTGGGTAAGGAGTACATAAAGTCGACCTGGGATTTACCATACACACACAAATGTTGGAGTGGGGGAAAGGAGGTATTTCTTAGTGGTAAAATTTGCAAAACGACGTTAAGCGGTACACTTCTATGTCAAGGCATTAATTTACATGGAGCCTGTGAGGGTTCTTCGAACAACTTATCATGCCACCTGCAGGGTTCCCCGGCAGCAGTGATAGATCCAATTTTTAGGCAGCTTTCCAATGGATGCTACATAATGCTGAATGATCACAGCTGTTGTGGAATGATGCCAGGGACAGCCTATCTCGTTAGTGTGTCAGCCAGGGTCACTTGTTGTATGCAAGTATTGTTTCCAAAAACGAAGACAGATGGGGAGTCGCCACTATGGCCTTCACTGAACATCTCTTCTATACAAATTGATACTTTAAGCAGAATGAAAGCCATTCTTTTACAAAAAACTGTGCCACTGACCTCGTCCAGAGAGACGTATGATCTGCAATTTGCAAGGTCCTCTGCGGAGATACATGCATTATTATCAACAAACTGCCCCTTAGGTCATATCTTAAACATGTCTGATACCAGTGGTATTGTACATGTATTTAGGACGATTTTTTCGGGACTGTTAGCACTCTTTGAAGCAGTCTGGACATTTTTCCTAACTTCGTGCACTCTGTGTTCGAAGGCCTGCCTCTCATCTTGGGACTCATAGCAGGGATACTATTTTTATTCCTTCTGCTTCGTAATGGCAAGTCCAGTCACCAGCAATACCCAAATTACAATGGAGAATGCTCTTCTGGCAATGAAGTATCGTGAACGCATAACACAGATCCTTGGCTTGGCTCGTCTGAGAGATCTGAATACCACATGGTTCCTGTCATTCAGACAAATCTGGCAAGATTGCATCTTACCTGTTCTACGACGCCTGCTTTGTGGAGAGGAATGCGTGTTAGATATCTGTCTAACACTTCCATCGGCAATGCCAACGGATGTCGCATTACTGGGTCCAGTAACGGATCATGTATTGTGTTGCCCCCAAAGGCTACCAATCCTGATGACGGCATTCATTGAGATCTCACCAGCAATTCCAGCTGTAGGTGTGATACGCGGACCAACAGGCACACAGGTACCATCAACTGCGAACATTGCTAATGCGACAGACGCTGACGGCGATGCTTCTTATTTGTGTACGATTGACCTACTTAATGAAGTGGTTCAACTTTCATCTAATGTAGTAGACGATTTCTCTGCCAGCCTAGACAAATTAATGTTTTCTCCTGACACAGAGAATAACTTTTGTAGTTAGCACACAGCGTTCTTTCAACTCTAAAATTCAACCTTCATTTTTTAAAAACTTTTTCAAAAACACAATGAACTTTGGCACAAAGCAATCTGCTTAAAGTAGAACTATTCTTAGAGAACAAGAATTCTTTGAACACTTCCTAGAAACAAAATGGAGATAAATTGGCTAACAAAGACAACTTGTATATTCTGCTATGGGATGGTCTCGATTTTTCTTCTGTAACTAAGAGCCATTTCATAAATGTAATTTCGTGATTCATTCGGTTAGCATTCCCAATATGATAATATATGCTTACGATGAAATAATTGCTTTTAAATAGGTTCAGTACAAATGCTCATTTTTTCGTGTGCAACCATTTCAAATGCATTTTTTATGTATTTTGGGGTGGGATTGTAATCACATGCTTTAGATTATATGTTTTAGTGCTTGAACCTAGTTGAACATGATAATGTGGAGTGGGTGTTGTATAACATTTTAGGACCCTATTGTAATTTTCCCAATTCATGCCCTTATATAGGTATAAATCACCATATCCTTATATAGGCAGACAAATCATAACCATATTTAGACATAGCTCATGCAGTCCAAATACGGCAGGGCTACTTCCACTAGTTCCGAAAATCCACAACGATTTCTTGGAAGACTCGGCTTCAGCAGCTAGGGACTTCCCCTTGCTCGAATACTGACTTGTTCAAGAACTCATGGAGTTTTCAAAGAACTGAGACTCTTTGATGATGGTATTATGTCCACCTTTACGTCAATCTCGGTACCTTCAAGGTATAAATATGCCCACACTTGCCATAGCAAACACACGGTGGTTTGGAGCAGTTCGACTATCTACTTGCCCGACTCATCCTGCTACAGCAAGTGCCAAAGGAAGCCGACCCTCCAGCAGACGCACTGAGAGAGACGCTGTCTTTTCTCTTGCCAAGAAATCCAGCTCCAGTGTTTCCAAGCTACCCTTGCGGGTTGTTGGGAAATCGAGTCCTGAGACTGACCGTCTTCATTCTGCACCAAGGTACGGAGCTGATTAGACCCTTAGAGAAATCTTGGATAGATTTTTGGCAAAAAATACTACATTTATGCTACACCTCACTTACTCCTGCCCTTGTACTAAGCTTAGGTTAGGTACCTCGGGGTAGGCTTATTTTAGACGCACCAGTCGAGTACTTTTTAGCCTCTGATATTTATGCATGTAATTTTCTATGGTCTAGGAACCATACAATGCTCTTACAGTATTATTTTATTCTACTCTTTTTACTGTATGCATTATATTTTGCAACCGATATTACAATTGTAGCAGTTCACTTCTTATGCTTGAGAAAGAAGGCTGTTCAATAAATACCTTTTATTGAAAACACCCGTCTCTCTACCTCTCTGCAACTCTGCTGAAACGAAGCATGAACGAATGACTGAGTAAAATATCTATCTATTGTTTCCATGACTCTGAAGATCAGTTTTATCTTGGGGAAACAAAGTTGTCATGTTTATGCGGTTGTCAGAAACTAAATTCCTTCTTGTGAACTCGAGAAAGTTTCTAGTGACCTCTGAGCTAGCTGGCACTCACAATTAAGTCTAATATATTCGATAGAGACCTTGTAGACATAAGTCCTATGTCACATCTATAGGATCTATTATTCCAATGCGCAGAGCCTATTAGGAATATAGGAACTACACTACACAAGAATCAATCTGTGGGACCCTAGGCCTCACACAGGGTGGGACAGGTCCCAGAGAAAACATTGGGAATATCCCAGTGAAGAGGACAACTTTCTAGCAAAGCTGGCCAAAAGAATAGACCTAGAGTCCAGACTCCTGGCTCTGGAAAAAGAAAGGAAATAGATGGGTTTAGCACCCATCAATGCTGGCAGCAACAATACCAATAAGGATAGAGAAGAGAATTCTGATCCTAAAATCCCCAAAGTGATTGTCACTAAATTTGAGGATGGTGATCACATCACCAAGTGGTTCACAGCCTTTGAGAGGGTTTGTGAAATAAGGAGAGTAAAGAAACGTCTTTGGGGGGGGGGGGCACTCCTGTGGGAACTGTTCTCTGGTAACTGCAGAGACAAGCTTCTGACCCTCTCTGGGCCAGATGCAGGGTCCTATGACCTTATGAAGAACCCTCTGATTGAGGAATTTGGACTCACTACTAAGGAGTACAGAATTAGATTCAGGGGGGCTCACAAAACCCAGACCCAGTCCTGGATTGACTTTGTAGACTACTCAGTAAAGACACTGGTTGGTTAGCTGGACATAATGTGCATGATTTTACTGGAGTTTACAATCTGTTCATGAAGGAACATATAGTAACTGCACAAATGAAAAGTTGCATCAGCATTTGGTAGACCTAGGTCTAATTTCTCCCCAAGAATTGGGAAAGAAGGCAAACCATGGGTCAAGACTAGGGTGACAAGGACTACCACTGGGGTGACCAAAAGAAGGTGGTTACAAAACCTCCCCAGGGGAAAAGTGGTGAGAATTCCCAAGATAGAAAGTCTGAGTCTTCCAAAGGGCCCCAAAACCTGTACAGGTGGGTGGGTCCCAAACTACTCCCTATGTGCCTCAGCCCTATAGGGGGGAGAACTTTGATCCCTCCAAGGCCTTTTGTAACAACTGTAAAAAGGTGGGACATTTAACTGTAGACAAAAATTGCACCCCCCAACAAACCACTTAAGGCACCCACTACCGCTACTCCTGGGGCAGCAAGTCTACAAGTGGGATCAGAGGAGTGCCCAGAGCAAATCTGGGAGTACACTCAAGCAAGTCTAGTCTCTTTAGGGGAAGTGGAGTTTGCCACTGTAGCTGTGTGGCCAGCCAACTTGAAAAGGTATTTGCAGTACCTCTACATTAATGGAACTAGGATAGAAGCCCTGAGGGATACAGGTGCCAGTGTCACTATGGTGAGAAATACACTAATTTTTCCCAGAGCAATACCTGATTGGGAAAACTCACCCAGTCACCAGTGCTGACAGTGTTACCACTATTCATCCTATGGCTATGGTGACATTAGGCTGGGGGGGTTACTGGCCTGCAACAGGTAGTGGTCTCTCAGAAATTGCCAGCTGACTGTCTGCTTGGAAATGAACTAGAAACTTCAGCCTGGGCTGAAGGTGAGCAAGTAACAGGGGTATCCCTGAATTGGTGTGTGTGTAAACAAGAGCACAGAGCAAAAAGAAGGGTGAACAAGTAGGTGTGGAGCCTGAAAGTATGGCCCAACCAACCAAGAGAAAAAGCAAGAAGACTGGGGGACCAGCTTCTACACAGCAAACCTTTCAGGACCCCTCTCCTCAGGGAGAGGACTTGGAAACCCTAGAGGTAACTGAGCCCATGGAACTTGAACCTTACCAGGTTGAACTCTTGGGCGCAAGGGGACCCACTAGGGTAGAGCTGTGCCAGGGTCAGCAAGACTGTCCCACTCTTGAAAGCCTGAGGCAGCAAGCTGTTTCAGAAACAAAGGGAGATGTCAGTGGTACCCACAGAGCTTATTGGGAAGAGGGATTACTGTATGCTGAGGCAAGAAACCCCACTACTGGAGCCACCAGGAGAGTGGTAGTGCCACAGAAGTACAGGGAGTTCCTCCTAACGTTGGCTCATGACATCCCCATAGCTGGGCATCTGGGGCAAAACAAAACTTGGGAAAGGCTAGTTAGTCACTTCTACCGGCCCCAGCCACATCAAAAGGTGAAGGGGTTTGTAAGCTCCTGTGTTACCTGTCAGGCCAGTGGCAAGACAGGTGGCTACCCAAAGGCCCCCCTGATACCAATGCCAGTGGTGGGGGTCCCCTTTGAAAGGGTAGGTGTGGACATTGTGGGTCCACTTGAACCTCCCACAGCCTCAGGGAACAAATTCATTCTAGTGGTAGTGGATCATGCTTCTAGGTAACCTGAAGCAATTCCCCTTAGGGTTACTACAGCTCCTGCAGTAGCCAAGGCCCTCCTGGGTGTCTTCACCGGGGTAGGGTTCCTAAGGAGGTGGTTTCAGACAGAGGTTCCAACTTCATGTCTGCTTACCTGAAGCACATGTGGGAGGAGTCTGGTGTGCAGTAGAAGTTTACTACCCCATACCATCCACAAACCAATGACCTTGTTGAGAGATTCAACAAGACATTGAAAGGTATGATCATGGGGCTCCCTGAAAAACTCAAAAGGAGATGGGATGTCCTGTTGCCAACCTGCTTTTCACTTATAGAGAAGTGCCACAGAAGGGAGTAGGGTTTTCCCCTTTTCAACTTCTGTTTGGTCATCCTGTAAGGGGACCACTTTGTCTTGTGAAAGAAGGTTGGGAGAGGCCTCTCCAAGAACCCAAGCAGGACATTGTGGACTATGTGCTTCGCCTAAGGTCCAGAATGGTTGGGTATGTGGAAAAGGCATCCAAGAATCTTGAGGCCAGCCAGGAGCTTCAGAAGCACTGGTATGACCAAACAGCTGCACTGGTTGAATTTCAACCTGGGCAACAGGTGTGGGTTTTGTAGCCAGTGGCACCAAGGGCTCTCCAAGATAAATGGGGTGGCCCTTACCCTATGCTGGAGAAAAAGAGTGAGGTCACTTACCTAGTGGACCTGGGCACAAGCAGGACACCCAAAAGGGTTATCCATGTAAACGACCTTAAGCTCTACAATGACAGGGCTGACATCACCATGCTGATGGTGACTGATGAGGAACAGGAAGCAGAGAGTGAACCTCTCCCTGATCTCCTCTCTTGCAGCCGAAAGGATGGGTCAGTGGATGGAGTAGTCTTTTCAGACACCTTCTCTGCCCCACAGCAGACTGACTGCAAGCAAGTCTTGCAACAGTATGCTAGTCTCTTTTCCCTGACCCCTGGTCTGAGTAACTGGCGTACCCATGATGTGGACACTTGTGACAGTAACCCTGTCAAAAACAAGATCTATCGACAATCCGACCAAGTCAAGGAAAGCATCAAAGCTGAAGTAAGGAAGATGCTGGAGTTAGGGGTTATTGAACCCTCTGAAAGCCCCTGGGCTAGCCCAGTGGTATGGTCCCCTAACCTCATCCACAGGGTGGAAAGAGAGAGATGAGGTTCTGTGTGGACTATGGAGGGCTCAACTTTGTCACAAAGACAGATGCTCACCCCATTCCAAGAGCAGATGAGGTGATAGACAAATTGGGGGCAGCCACATTTCTCAGTACCTTTGACTTAAATGCAGGGTACTGGCAGATTGACATGGCCCCAGGAGCAAAAGAGAAAACAGCATTCTCCACACCTGATGGGCACTATCAGTTTACTGTAATGCCTTTTGGGTTAAAGAATGCCCCTGCCACCTTCCAGAGGTTGGAGAATCAAGTCGTGACTGGGTTGGAGTCCTTTAGTGCAGCTTATCTGGATGATATTGCTGTCTTTAGCTCCACCTGGTAGGATCACCTGATCCACCTTGGGAAGGTTTTACAAGCCCTGTAATCTGCAGGACTAACTATCAAGGCATGCAAATGCCAGATAGGGCAGTGCACTGTGGTGTACTTGGGCCTCCTTGGTGGTGGAGGCCAGGTTCAACCATTACAGCCCAAGATCCAGAGTATCAGGGACTAGGCAGCTCCAACAACCCAGACACAAGTCAGGGCATTCCTTGGCTTGATGGGGTACTACAGGAGGTTTGTGAAAGGATATGGGTCCATTGTGACTTCCCTCACAGAACTCACCTCCAAGAAAATGCCCAAGAAAGTAAACTGGACTGTTAGCTGCCAAAAGGCTTTTGACACCCTGAAAGAAGCAATGTGCTCAGCACCAATTCTAAAAGCACCAGACTACTCCAAGCAGTTCATAGTGCAGACTGATGCCTCTGAGCTAGGGATAGGAGCAGTCCTATCCCAGATCAATGAAGAAGGCCAAGACCAACCTGTTTCTTTTATAAGCAGGAGGCTACTCCCCAGAGAGCAGTGTTGGAGTGCCATTGAGAGGGAGGCCTTTGCAGTGGTTTGGTCCCTGAAGAAGTTGAGGCCCTACTTGTTTGGGACTCACATCCTGGTTCAAACTGACCACAGACCTCTCCGATGGCTAATGCAAATGAAAGGGGAAAATCTAAAACTACTAAGATGGTCCATCTCCCTACAGGGAATGGACTTTGAAGTGGAGCACCGGCCAGGGACTGCCCATGCCAATGCAGATGGACTTTCCAGGTTCTTCCACTTAGACAATGCAGACTCCCTAGGGCAATGTTCATCTCATCACCTTTCGTTTTGGGGGGGGGGGGGGGTTGTGTGAGAAAGTGCCATCTTTCTTTCATTGGTATGCCACTACTTTTTGCTGAATTGCTGATGTGTTTTTACTGAGTGTGCTCTGGGTTTCTGCCAACCAGGTGCCCAGGGCCTGTGTTCCTTCCCTAAAACTGTGTTGAAACCAAAACCCAATTGGCATCTCTGGCCACCTGTCAGCCCCCAGTAAATAGTACCCTAGGTACCCCTGGCATGGTGACCAGAGAAGACCCCTAAGGGCTGCAGCACTTATTGTGCCAACCTTAGGGGCCCTGTACCCTGACACCCACACACTGCCTTTGCAGGCTGAGTGTCTACGTACAGAACTAAACAGAGAGTCGACATGGCACACATCCCTGTGTGCCATGCCCACAAACTCACTGCCCTGGCATCCCTCAGTCACCCCTCTAGCTGGGTGCCCTATGCCAGTGGTGTAGGCACAAGTGCATGAGCCCTATGCCCCTACGAGGTCATTCCTGGGCACTGTAAGTGCAGTGCTGCCATTAAAAGTATATGGTGCTGGAAGGTCGTCATTACGAACTCCACAGTACCATGATGGCTTCACTGAAGACTGAGAAGTTTGATATCAAACTTCTCAGCGCAGTAAACCTGCACTGAAGCCAGTGTGGGATTTACTATAAAATGCACGAGAGAGGGCATCTTAGAGATGCCCCCTGAAACCTAACCAACTCCCAGTGTCCTGACTGGGTGGCTGCCAAGGCAGCCACCACCAGACATGTTTCTGGACCCCTGGTTCGAGAGCCTGCCGCTCTCGGGGGCCTGAAACAATGCACATCCTGGGATGAGGTGGCAGGCATTCTCCCCCAGGATGGGCAGGGGAAGCTTCAAAGGCATACCGCCTTTGTGAGCTTCTCCAGGCAATTCGCTGTGCTCAGCAACTGGCCCCCACCGGTTCTGACCCCCACTCTGGCAAGAAGAACGTCGGGAAACCCTAAGTGAGGAAAGGGGGTGTGCCAGCCTATGCCAACCCCACCCCTCAGGTGGGAGAGGTGAGGTGAAGCACGACTCCGGACTCCGGCCATCTTGAAGATGGGGAGCCCTGCCCAATCACAGCTAGGCTCCTGGCCCCTCTCACAGGAGAGGAGCAGACTACGGGGTGTACTCACCCTAGGGCAGGGACCCATTGCCCTTGCCCTACCTGTAACGCCCCTAAATTTTGTATTATGGGGCACCCCGAACCTTCCTTCCTCAGATCCCGATTTGCAACAACAAGAAGACCAAGAAACACAAAGACCTGCCGTGCAGCTGCTAACAAAAGGACGACGCCCACTGACTTGGCCCCAGAACTCTACAGGCCTGTTGATCCTTGAACCTGCTCGTGCGAAACTCCGGCGTCTCCAGCGGACAGCAACCTTAACAACCCCGGAGGACCTGCCTGCCTTGAACCTTTCAAAAGACTGGGACTCCCACGAGCAGTGGTTCTGCTCCAACAGCAATACCCCTGGTGCCATCCAGGAACCGCGAATCCAGCCCACTCTGCACCCGCCAAGCCCGGCCTGTGCCTGAGTGATCTAAGACCACGAGGACGTCCCCCTGGTGACTGGGACCCTAAGTCCAGTGCGCAAAGACCCCCCTCGATGACCCAGACGACGCCTGCAGCCTCAGAATCAGGGACCCCTCCAAGCGCGGCCAGCCAAGGGTAAGATTCCCCGACACCAAAAGACACCCCTTTCCCCGGTGCCCTGCGGCCCCCTGTGCCCTCCTATGGGGTAACTACCTCTTCTCCAAGATCCCAACATACCTCTCCAAGTGGTGGTCGCCCCTGAAGAATCTCCGTCCCCGAGCCTGCAGCCTTTGTTCACCTTTTAACTTTCCCATTGGATAACATTGAGCGCCCGACGGCTCAAAAGCACCCTGCACCCAGCCGCCCGAATGCCGCTGGAAGTGCATCTTCTACCCTACTCTACTTCCCCACTTGCCCTGAGTGAGTGACCAGGAGCTCAGCTCCCACAGCCACGTGGCCTGCTTGCTTGCATCCACCAACCAAGGCCCCCTACCCTTCATTGGATTGCATTAGGCCTACTCTCTCTGCACCCGGCTGCCCCTGTGCCGCTGAGGGTGTAACTACTCTACCTTTCCGACCCTGGGAGACCCCTGAGTCTATGCCTAGAACCTTAACTCCACCAGTTGAGTACTTACCTAAAAGCCGATAACTCTCTTTCCTTCCATAGGTTAACATTGACTGGTTTTCACTTGAAATTTCTTTTAAGTGTGGAGTTTTGAAACTTTAAAATATTCATCTAAAATCAGCTGAATAAGGAATTTCGAATCACTCAACTGTGATCAGGAGAGAAGTCAGTACTGTACCTTCTAGCCCAGTACTGAACCGCAAAAGTAATTTTAACTGTACTTACCAGTTACCTGCATTTTCTTCCATACGAGACCATTGACTGTTTTTCCTTGAAATTTCTTCTAAGTGTTGATTTTTGAAAACTACAAATATTCTTTAAAAATCGTACCAATTATCAAACCAAAATTACTTACCTGTCATAGGTAGAGGACCCAGTGCTGAACCTAGGAGTCCAGTGCTGGATTACAAAAGTAACAAGAACCTACTTTACCTGTGACTAAATTTCCTTCCATAGGATAACATTGCCTGTTTTTCACTGAAAAGTTTCTAAGTGTCAACTTTGAAAATACATTTTTATTCTTTAAAAATTACAACTGTAACCAAAACGCTTTTCCTTAACTGTTTACCGCTTAGGTCCTGGGACTGAATCTAGGATCCAGTCCTGGGGTTGGACAGGTAATCCTTAAAGTAATCAACTGCATTTATATAGGAAAAACTCATTGAGCTCAATGTTAATTTGTGTTTAGAATTGTGTTGCCTATTACAACCACTGTAGCTATTGTACTTACAAAGTCTATTGCTTTTCTGCAAAGTAATTACCTGAAGTCACTCATATTGAGAAAAGTATATTTTGATACCTGTTGGTTCTAAAATAAAACAACTATATCTTTTGATATAAAAACAATTGGCCTAGAGTTCAGTTCTTGAGTGTGTGAAACCTTTTGCTGACTGAGTGTGTACAACAAATGCTTTACACTGTCCTCTGATTCTGCCTTACTGCTCGACCCAGCTACCACTTTAGAGAGTAAGGTCATATCTGACTTTAACCTCTTTTATACCTCTGGAGATTGAGGACTCTATACTTTACCTTACTTTGGTCCAGTATATATAGACCACTTTCTTACACACAGGTTGTGCAATATTAGGTATAGAAGTAATATGGTAGTTACGCGCTACTATGTAAACTTTAAAACAAACTTACACACTCATTGGATGATGCCATCAGTGATAACATCAGTTCTGTCATCAATGATTTCATTTGAGATATCATCAGTGATGTCATAAATGATGTCGTAGAACATTGCATGAGTGATGGCATATGTGAGGACATCAGTGTATGGCGAGGGGCAAGTTATAGTTAGCACTGTTAACTATAACTGGTGAATTTCTCCGTATTTTTGTTAGTTCATATTGTTAATGTTGTCACTGTCAAATTCATCTAACTATAATGTTACTTTAACTTTTTTCTGTGAATTTCTACTTTTTTATTGTTTTTCTCTCCAATTTGTTATTGGCATTTCAAAAAGAAACAAGGTATAGTCAATATAAGTATCATCATACATAATGTACAAATGATGCATGTGAAGATAATCGAAGTAAGAGAAAAGGAGAACAAAGAATAATCAAGTGTGTCAGGTACAAGTATATGAGATCAATCATCTCAACATATTCTATGAATATACAAAATTACTCTTAAGTGAACAAAACATCCTAAGTAGTTATAGTCTTGAGTACATATAGGGTACCAATTTGAAAGATGTTGTAGGTCTATAAAAAGGGCCCAAATTATAGTCAAATTGTAGAAAGTTGTCGGTCAGTTTAAAAATCGATTTACAAAATGTTGTTACTTCCTACAAATCCTCAAGCCAGGATTAAATTGTTGGAAGTACATCTGTCTTCCAAAAAAGGTAATATGTTGACTTTGGTTAAACCGAGGGCTGTGGAAAGCCAATTATAAGTGTGTATGAACATCTGAAACAAGACTTACAAGATATATTTGTGCTGTTAAGGATAGGGTAATGGGTAAGCATTCTTTCAAATATTTCTCAATCTGAAATCAAAAAGGTTTTTTTTACATTCTCACAGTATATGAACTATGTTGCAATCAGGTTCTTGGAATCTCCAGCAAAGGGATTTCAAACTAAGTTTGGCTGAGTTGAGTTTGACTGGGGACCAATGCCAGGGATGTAGTATTTTAAAAGAACTAAATGTAAGACAAGAGACTCTGACCACTCTATTATAGTTTTCCAGTAAAGCGTTCCAACTCTTGTTCAATAAATTTGTATTTAGTATTGAAAGGCCATCAAAGTTCTAACGAGAAAAAGTTATCTGTGGAGAAAGGGAAATCAGCTAAGATGGCATAAAGACCAGAGACGATTCCCATGATGTTCTTCAAAGTATGGATATACTGTGCAAGTGGAGATTTGGAGATTATGTCATGATTTTTTGCCATTATTAATGAAAGGGCAGCTGTGAGCTGAATGTATCTATTGAATTGCGAAAAAGAGAGTCCAAATTTTTGTTGTAATTGTGAGAATTACTTTAAGAAATGTTGTTGCGTTAACTTGGTTTACTTTATGTTTAGCAAGCCACTCGGAGTCAAGGGGGAAATGGAAAGGGAGAGGCCGCCCCCTAATCACAACACTATAACCAACAGAGGCCTCAACCAAATTGCACTAGATCTTCACGTAAATGACAATCAGTAGGGTTTTCAATACTTTTCTCAATTCCCTTGAGTGTGATTCCTTACACTACTCTGATATGTCCTAGTGCTAGTAAGACAAAGTAACCTGCTTACTATTGCATGCACATGCCCATTGAATCCCTGTGAGAATTAATGACCATAATTCTCACCGTTAAAAACGGCTTGCTGGCCAACCAGCTTTCATTCCAAGCTGCAAGTCTTCCCAATTAAAAATGGTTCCCATCAAACCATATACAATTCAATGTTGCCAACATGTTTCGTTGCTACACAATATTGCAACTTCATCAGGGCTAATAGGGGTTCAAGTTCTCATTCTTCACTTTAGAATTCACTTTAAAACCTCTCTGTTGCGGAGTCACAGCATACCTGCAACCATCCTCGATTTGGACCAATGTGTCATTAGATCACGTGTCCCCGGAGAGATCATCCA
This sequence comes from Lissotriton helveticus, assembly GCF_964261635.1. Classification (NCBI taxonomy): domain Eukaryota; kingdom Metazoa; phylum Chordata; class Amphibia; order Caudata; family Salamandridae; genus Lissotriton; species Lissotriton helveticus. Next base: position 406,908,518 of record NC_136063.1, on the reverse strand, counting down.
CTTTCAGGCCCTCCGCGCCGCGTCCCACCGGCGTGTTAGGAGCTCCAGCTAATTATGATGAATACATGTTGGGGTTAGTAGAATTCATAAATCATAGACATTTGGCATAGAAATTGCCAATTTAATGTCAGATTTGAGTAACGACTGTTCAAACCTAACCCAGAGGGGAATATTTCTGTGAGTAGGTAACATATAGATAGAATGACCAAGTTGTTGTGCAATCCAGTAGTTTTCTAAGTGAAGCAGATGTAACCCACCTTTCGCTATGAGTGAATTTAAGTTAGAGCCCTTCAGACAAAGTATATCACCACCCCAAATGAACTGGGAAATGGTGGCAGTCATTGTTTTGAAGAATAAACATGGAATAGATAGTGGTAGCATTCCCAAAATATAAATCGATTTGGAGATTGTATTCATTTTTATGATCTGTGCCCTACACCACAGTAATAGATTCAGAAGCGACCAATGTTTAAGTATCATTTATTATGTTCAACTGTCCATGCTTGTGTCTTTTAATCCTTAATTAATGAGTATCCCTAAATATTTTATCTTCAAATGGAGCCACTTGAAGGGGAGGCCACTTATTGAGGTATTAGTAGGAGTGGGAGTTAGTGGTAATGCTTTGCATTTAGTCCAGTTGATTTTGTAAGTGGAGAAGTTTGAAAATATGGTCAGTTGAGATATTAAAGAGATTGTGGAAAACGTTGGTTGTGAAAGAGTCAGGAGGATGTAATTTGCATAGTAAAAGGCTTTCATTTCACCCATGGCAGCTTGAAAGCCTTTAATATCAATGTTATTTTGTATGGCTATAGCAGCCGAGGTCAGCGCTGACGCGGGAGAGGGAAATCTCGTGCAGGACACGCACCCGCAGCAGAGGCCACCCCCTATAAAATAATGTGTTTGCACCGGACGCGCAGCGGACGGGCGCAGCGGGCGCGCCGTCAAGGCAAGCCCGTCTGGGCCCGTCCGGACCCGGACGGCCCTAGGCCCTGTTACTATGCCCAATGTTCCAGGGTGCCGACTTACTTACTCTCAAGACAGGCTCCTTGATCTGAACCCGCGTAAACACTCTAACTGTAAATATATCTATACGGGAGATAACCCCTTTACGAGCTGCGACCTCTGTTACCCGGCCGGCGCTGAGGCAGAATGCCACGGCCTTCAACTCGGCCTCCTTAACTGCAGGTCCCTCGTCAAGCATGCCCACGAGATAAACCTCCTCATCCGAGACCTCGCCATTGACATTTTGTTCCTCACAGAAACGTGGCTCACACCTAACAACGACTCCGACATCGTGAATGCCCTGCCTCCCGGCTACCAAATCTGCTCCCTGAACAGACCCCTCGGCAGAGGAGGTGGCCTAGCCATAATACACAAAGATCACCTTACCTGCAGAATGGACAATGGCAATATTGATGATTGCGAAAGCTGCCATTTCGCTTTGCAGATCTCGCCTGTAACCTCCCTTTCTGGGCTGCTAGTATCCCGTCCCCCAGGTGCACTTGCCAAATTCCCCAGCGCTCTCATTGACTACGTCACCCTCACGGCAACCACATCCTCTAATTTCTTACTTCTAGGAGACCTCAATCTCCACTTCCTAGATCCCACCGACATTACTGCAGCCGAACTTCTGCTGGATCTTACTTCGGTTGGCCTACGTCTAATGAATTCACAGTCTACCCACGACAAGGGCCACCTTCTGGACCCTATCTTCACCAATATCCATGATTTCAAAACCCGCGCTCCCCTCCCTCTCCCTTGGACTGACCACTTCCTGATCCCTATTGATTGGCATCGTGAGGCCCCACCACCCCAACTGCCCAAAACCCGGGTCCTCATCAGACGCTGGCACAAACTTGTGCCGGAGGAGTGGGCATCCAAGCTCAGGGATTCTGCCCCCCCCTGCTCTTGACCCCATAACAGCCGATATTGAGTTTAATTCCTGGCTCACCCAATCATTAGACAGTCTCTTACCCCTTTCTAATACCCTTAAACGAACCAAAAGGGAAACTTTCACTATTTTAAAAGAACTCCTCAATGTCCCGGGTCCCGCAGCAAAATCCCTTGACGCTAACACCGCGGAGGACAAATGTAACAAACTGGAAACATTTTTCGACGACAAAATTCAAAAAATCCTCGCCTCCCTACCTTCAATCGACATTAGTGTCACAGGCGGTGACAATTCTAATCCTTCCCCATCCACTTGCCCTCACCCCGAGCCCCCTATCCCCCACCTTGACACATTCGGCCCGGTAACCACTCAAGAGGTCTCCGCGATGCTTGCCACAATCAAGAGTGGATCTCCCAGCGACCCGGTCCCCATGCGCTTCCTGAAGAAAGTAGCCGACACCATTGTCCCTCCACTTACTGCCCTCATTAACGCCTCTTTACTTCAAGGAAAGGTCCCTCCCAGCTGGAAAGCGGCTGTTGTTAAAGGTCTCCTCAAAAAACCCGCACTGGACCCTCAATTTTCCTCCTTCCAGGGAATAACAAAGTCGCCGAGAAATTAGTGAATAAAAAGCTTTCGCTATTTTTAGAGTCCAACAACCTACTCAACCACCGGATTTTAATCCAGCGTCTTAGAGATATCGGAGTGAAGGGCACTGCCCTGAAGTGGCTTGCGTCATTTCTCAATCATCGTTCCTTCCAAGTTTGGGAGAGCGACAACCACTCCCCAGCAGTCCCCCTTCGGTGCGGAGTGCCACAGGGCTCGTCATTAAGCCCAACGTTATTCAACGTTTACATGTCCCCGCTGGAGGAGGTGGTCACCCCGTTCGGAGTGACAATCATCAATTATGCTGATGATACCCAGCTGGTGGTAACTCTCTCCCACCCCAACCAACCTTCATAGTTGCCTCGCTGAAATTCAAGGGTGGATGAACAACTCAGCGTTGAAACTCAACGGGTCCAAGACGGAAATTCTGCTCCTTGGACAAAAAGGGCTCTCCCTCCCCCCTAACATATGGCCTGCCTGTTTAGGTGAACCCCCTGCCCCAAAACCGAGGTCAAGAGCCTGGGAATATGGCTCGAGAAAGACCTGTCCTTCAGAACCCAGGCAAAAAAAAACGCCTTCTCACTAATACCCCGGCCAGAACATCAGCGAAGCCAGCCTTGAGGCAACTTCACTGGCTGCCAGTCAGAGAAAGAGTTGTGTTCAAAGCTCTCTGCCTGGCACATAAACTCCTTCACAACAAAGGCCCCCCCATCCTCAGAAACCATATCACTCCTTACAAAGCCACCAGATCGCTCCGGTCGGACCACGAGAATTTCATTACTGTCCATAGAGTGAAGAAAGCCCGGTCTGGGGGACGACGATTTTCTGTAAACACGGCTAAACACTGGAATACTCTTCCCAGGAAATTGAGAATGGAATCGAATCTTCTCCTTTTCAGAAAATCACTGAAAACACTTCTCTTTCCCTGATCTCTCTGTCTTCCTCGGCTGCCACTCTCTCCGGATTTTCTAGGTTCCAGCGCTGGGATGTTCACGGGTTACTACGCGCTCTACAAAACCTTAAATAATAATAATAATAATAATATAGCCAATAGTTCGCAGGTCAAAAGAAATAAAAAAGGCTACAATGGACACCATCTGGTACCACTATAAATTTAAAAAATAACAAGGTATGAAGCCTCCACATGTAACGGCTTCCGTAGGTGAATGATACATTCCTCTAGTTAAAGTGATAAATTCTTTACCAAAAACCATCCTCTCCATAGTGCAGAACAAGTACCCCTTTCTGTTCAATCAAACACTTTTTCTGTAGCTAGGGAAAGGACTTTTTCTTCTGTGTCTTGTCTCAGTTGTCATAGCATGTGAAAGAGTGCGAGTATGATTTGTAGATGAACGTCCCGGCATGAACCAGACTTGAAATGGGTGTATTAGGGAGGTAATGACCGAATTTAGACACATGGCCATAACTTTGGCCAGAATCTTAAAATCCGAATTGATTCATGAGATTGGCCAAAAGGATCAGCAGGTGTGGAAGGAGACCTCCAGAAAGCAAAATAGCACGCTCAATAGATGGTTGACAGCAAATCCAAACCAAAAGTATAACAAGCATTTGCAATGCAATAGGTCTCGCATTTGTGCGAGTTTGAGCTATTGGCATTGTAAATGACAATGCCTTTCATTTATGTTTTATTTTTTAAAACATACATGAAAGGCATTGTCATTTACAATGCCAATAGCTTAAACCTGCATAAATGCGAGACCTATTGCATTGCAAATGCTTGTTAAAGTTGTGTGTTGAAGAATTGCCCATTAAATATGGAACCATTACGTACAGTATTTCGTGTTCAACTAAAATTGCAAAACCCCAATGAATCAACATACAAAATGTAGTTACTAAGACAATGCTGTTTTAACAAATCATATAAGTAAGAACATGTAACATTTATGTATATGGTATAACATTTAGTTATTGCTATTTCTCAAACTTGCAGTCTTCCCCACGTGATGCTCTAAGGGATAAAAAGCTGTAGTTCTGAGCAAAGAAAACAAACATATTTTCGCAATTATCGTAAAGAGCTACTTAGGCATAATTACCTTTCAGTGTGAAAATTGTAAATTACAGAACAGTGAACTTTGTATGTATTTCAACCCTTTCATACCAAACATGGCCGCACCCTTGTCATTCAAGTGCCAAAGAATGCATCCCTGATGCCACTTCAGCTGTGACTAACTCACCGTGCCCTACTGGAGCTCTTAAATTAGAAAAGAAAACAAATGTGCCCCTACGTGAATGTCATTAGCTAAGGGCAGGGCTGCCTCGGCGAGAGGGCTATCTCCCACGATGGAATGTTCCAGTTCAGGTAGAGAATAAGAGTTCTTGAGCCCTACTAGCTGTATTGTGGGGTGCTAGAAATATCTCTCTACTGCTTTTCTTTTATTCAGACGATTCAAATCCTTAAAAACACCAGAGTCGAGCTTTCTCTGCCCACTACTCGCTCTTCTCAATCCAGATGTCTGTCCCCGCTGACGTGTATCCATTCACTGCAGCCAGACATTCCGTCAGCACAGGAGAGGAGGGCATAGAAACAAAGGACTGATGCGTCCTCTCCTTACGCTACCGTCAAGGCCGCAGACGCACTGTAGCTCGGTTGGCAAGGCAACGCGTTGTTTCGACTCTCGAGATTCATGCAATACGCTCCAATTATAACTAGCAAATAAGAAAATGTCCGCCGCTCGCCTGCGAGCGCTGGAGGTTCGTGATCACTAGGAGTGCTTAATGCTGATTGCTGCTGTAATTAGGCTCATATTGAGGCTGCAAACATGTTTTTAATCATCTCTGGTTTAGGTTCGGAAGAGCGTCTAATTCTGGGCTAACATGCGGTAGTTTATAATGTGTTACATTACAGCACAGCTAAATACATTTTTAGCATGTACAGCTAATTAGTCAATGTTTCACCTCATTATTTACTGTGAAATTCGTCCATATGATGAGATCTCGTCTCGTGGATTCATATATGATCTATCTTATAACTTGGGGACCTCTGTTCTAATCATTGCTTTTGCACTTTATAAAACTCCAATGTAAATACGGATGAATCACTTTATGCTTCTTGGATTGTCATTTGGCATATGTGAAAACGAACTGTAGAGTACTTTTTTCGTTTTTCAATTGCATGTCCACCACATCCAGTGGTGCTGCAGCTGTTTAAGAGCGCGTTGCAGGAGAGTTACTGGACAATGGCGCCAGCTGAGTAAAATCGCAGGGGTTTTGCAAAATTCTGGTGCCTCTGAAAAAACTAGTACGGCAAATGAGCAAATAATCCTTAATGACAGAGGGGCATATGTACAAGGATTTAACACCGCCGTGGTGTCAAATTTTTGACTTTAAGGCAGCTTTTTTAAAATTGCCGTATTTACAAGTTTCCGCTAACTGCAGTTAGCGGCACTTTTCTGTTGTAAATGTGAATTTTTAGGATCGCCACTTCTGTTAGAGGGACTTAACAAAAATGAGATGCAAAGTGGGCGTTCCCGTGCAAAAACTGCTGCTAACCCCACTTCGCAATATTTACAAGGAATTCCTTGCATGGTGCAAAACCAAAAAAACTGCCTGTAACTCAAGTTAGAGGCAGTTTTTGAAGAACAGAAAAAAGTGTGTCTTAAAAATGGTGCAAACACTTGGGGCCTCATTTCAGAACGTTTTGGTGCTGGACAGCACACTACAAGGAATATTGCTGCACTGCCCTGCGACAAAACTACAGGGCAGGAATGTGCACCAACAGTAAGATAGAGCGCATTCCTGGGCCTCAGTCATGAAATGTGTTGCATTGGTGCGACAAAAAAGCGTTGCAACACTTTTTACTACTCCCTTCCTGCGACACCATGGATGCGCTGTATTCACTGTATGGCGTTCCATATCGAGATATGTCTAGAACCTGAACGTATCTGTCATCGCTAAAGTCATGCATTGCTGCAGTCGTGTCACAAGCATGACGCAACTCCAGCAATGCATGAGGCCAGCCTGTCCCTGTGGCACTGCATTACCCTTATGACTTCCATGAGGTAGGCGTAAGGTACTGACGCAGTGGCGTCCTACAATTGTTGCAGTGAAATCTGATGGATTTCACAGCACCACTCCTCTGAGGCTTTGTTGTGTGGGAATGCCCAATCTGCATACATCATACCTGATGCATGTATAATGTGGCATAGGGTTTCACAAGTTCACACATATGGCTAGATGCGTCACCTTGCAAATACGATGTAACATGGTGCAAGAATCACGCTGCTAGTACGTCTAGAAAATGACGCACCTGTGGAATGAAACTGCCAGAAGGGGCTCATGAATAAGCCCCTGTTCTTTTTCCCCTACGTTGGTACACAATCGCTGCCATGCACCAACGCAGTCACCCATGTGCCATGGTGCAAGGGTGACTGTGTTGCGGAGTTGATTGATGGTGTCGCTCCATCTCTTCTCGAGATGTCTGTAGGTTGGGGCTGGACTAGTGGAGGGCTGGAGTGAACCAGTTGGCCTTCTTGGAGTGTTGTTTGCCTGGTATTTTCTTGAGGGGTGCCAGGGTGTCTGCACAGTTGGAGATCCATCGTTGGAGGTTGTGCGCCGCAGTGTTGGTATCTGTAAGCGTTGGCGGAGTGGTGGTGCTGATGGAGTCGATGTAGTCGGTGGATGGGAGAGCCTGGGGTGCAATAAGGTCCACAATGATATCAGTGAATGGGGGTTCATGGTCCAGAGGGCCCGTAGATGAGGGTGCTGCAGAGGGTGATGTTGGGGTTGGTCCAGATCTAGAAATGTGGTGTTCGATGGTCACCGTCGGGTCATTAGAGTACGTGGTCAGTCAGAGTGTGTTTTTTAGACAATGGCAATGCCACCTCCTGGGCACTCGGGGTGGTCTGTGCGGGTGAATTTGTAGCCATCGTGGATGGTGATGGCAATGTCCGGTCTGGAACAGAGGTTGGTCCAGGTTTCCATGAAGAAGGCGATGTCTGAAGAGGTGGTGTTGAGGTGGTCCCAGATTTCTGTTGCATGTTTGTGGAGGGACCGCACGTTGAGGAGGATGCGCTGTTAGTCGGCTGGGCGGCAGGAGTTGCTGGTGTGCTGATGTGGCAGAAGGTGCATTTGCAGTTTAGACAGGCGCAGAGTACAAGAGAGTTCTACAGTGTTTCTAGATGGCAGGCAGTGTGGGGGTCCAAGGTTGATGGCAAGGGTGGTGCTGGCATCCTAGCGGTGGGGTGTCCGAGAGGAATGGTCCTTGGTGCTGGGCACTGTCCAGGGGATGATGGACACAGATGGGATTGCCTTTGGCGCACCAGTGGTACGCCCGCTGCGCATGGCTGCACAAGAGCCACCATTATGTAGTGCTGCAGGGGGGACTGGACAGCTGGGAGGTGGGAAACGCAGGAGAGGACACCAAAGGCGGCAGGGATGAAGGGGGAGTGGGGGTTGTAAAAATATATATTTTTCAATCTTACCTCGAGGCCTGGACCCGCATTTCTGTGCTCCTGCTCCCCTGATTCTGCTTCCAGGAACAGGAAGCAGGCAGCCAGGCTCACTCCTCTAAGCCAATCACAATGCTGCAATGTAGTGTTGTTATTGTTTTTGAGTGCCGCGACAAGGCGTTCAGCCAGGGGCTGGAGGAGTGGACATGTTCTCCATGCAGGCTGTAATGTAATGCAGCCTTCATTGCGAACAGGGATGTGCGCATGACTGCTTTGGACGGCCTGAGAGGACCGATCAAACATTTATTGCACACTTGAGTTGGCATACCCTTCTCACCTGCTCTGCTCTGTGAGTAGAGCAGCCCCACCCACCCTCCTGCCCACAAAGCAAACATAGCATGAGTACATCAGAAACTTATCATCATGTTATGTTTTCTCTTCATTCACTGCTTGAAAGCAGTTAGGCGACGTTCTTCCACTATAGCCGATGAGCCGCCACTGGGGGTGCATCACCCACAGGTGCCGGACCGGAGCCCGACTCAACCTCGGGCCTCCTCCACTAGGCGTCCCACCTTCTCCTCACCTGGACATTGACACCGTGGCACAATCTGCGGCACTCTCTCCAAATTTGTGACTCAGCCAGCAGGCGCCCCAGCCAGACGCGATTTCACAAACCTGGGTACAGCAGTCGATGCCAAGTCCACTCGAGAACCTCCCGATGCAGATGATGCAACAGGGCCCCCTTAGGCGTGAAGTTGCAATGCCCCACCACACAGGTTTGATGCAGCTCAGTGGCCTCACCCTCCACAGAGTCAATGCAACATCCTCTGGCCTGTGATGCAGAGAGGCACAGCCAACAAAGGTAATCTCCTCCGTGCACCCCGGTGTAGTGGTGGCACATGATATGCGATGCAGACCTCCCTACATTGGTGTGCAGGAGCGCAGCAGCGCCTCTACCATTCACAGCTCCAAGGATCACCAGGCGGTCTTCTCACACAGGCCAGCAACGTGTCTCCATGCAACCTGACAGCCTTCACCACCAGGTAAGGGTGATCCCCAGTGCCTCAATGTCGACCGCCATGGCCCAACAACTCCACAGCACCTCCACATCCCACTCCGGGTCCCAGATGCAGGCCCAGCGAGGCCTTCGGGCCTGGGGACTATCCACGCTTTCAAGGTTTTGCATGCCATGGTGTTGCAAGGAGTGCACAATAATAAGTGAGGCGCCTCTGGTTTTGCCCAGCAATGCTCCTCTTTTCATGATTGTAGCCCTGAATTTCTTCTTCCCCTGGAAATCTGGCTGGTCATCCTGGCTGTTGCACTTGGCCCTGGCTACTCCATTCTGCATTCCATTGCTTTTGTTTCCTATTTTTTATTGGAGGTGGACTTATAGGTTATTTTAGCCTCTAGAGGCAAAAAAAGTAATGTTAGGCTGCCTAACGTGAGTTTTTTTTACGGCAAATGGGCCTTTCATCAGTTTTCGCTCGCTAACATCAGAATTTGTATTGCCTTCACGCTAATGTTAACAGCTGTTTTCACCGCAGCTACCTGAAATGAATGCCATGTTGCACCGTATTGTAAATAAATCGCTAATAGGACGATAGTTTTCGGCGATAGGCCACGTTAGGAAAACTGCAGCTAACTAATGCTAAGGCTGGTTAGCGGCAGTTGTTGTACATATACCCCAGAGTGTGTTATGGGATCACAAGAAACTGCTCCTAGACAACATTCTGAGATCACACATATGTAAAAGCCAGGAATCTTGCTTTACGCAACTTATTATGCTTTGTTTTAGCCTTTTCGCCGTGGCACGAATTCGGCCGCGGCACGGGCAGGGCTAAGGGGTGGGCATGGCGCTCCCTTAATCATGACGGCTCCACGCCGTCATGAGCGTTGGTTGGCGTGGGCTCAAGACGGCGTGGAGCCTTCATGACCCCGCCCACTCACTTTTTTGCCCACACTGGCGGGGAATTAGTGCTGCGTAGGCGGAGCGTGGGTGGAGCGGCAGTTGCATGACGACTCCACGCCGTCATGAGCACACGTCGCCCTTGACTCATGACGTCGTGGAGCCATCATGAGCATGGAAAGGGTTAAAAACTGATCTCGCAGTGGGTGTCTGAATTCATCTACGGCTCAGCAAGTTCAAGTGTGCCCTACATGTATCATTCATTCGACTTACAAAGATGTCACACAAACGAGTGCAGCAACCAAAGTTGCTGCTTTCCATGAAATGGAGCACTTTCCTTCCCACTGTGCTGGTACACTTTTGGCTACCTTGTGCTACCGTACAGACCCTTACACCATTGTGCAAGTATGTGTGTGTGATGTCAAGCATAGGTATTTGTTGTGAAGAAAAGTAGATGACACGGTAAGTTCAATAGCGTATTTATTCCGTCTTCTCACCACCACAGGTTCCAGTAAGCTGAAGTCAGCTGTGGAATCTTCACATACACAATGCCTGGTACATTCCAAAGCGGACTTGGAAGAGAGGAAAAGTGGGAATGTACAAAGCATGATTAGAACACAATTCTACTGGAGGGGTATCCTCCAGTACAAAAACTGTGCCTGAACATAGTTAAACAAGTTTCCTACTTTGCTCGAGTCTTGTACACTGGGTGCTACTTTGCATTACTTCAGGCAACTTTCCAATGCAAATCAGGTTTGCGTTGGACAGTAAAATCTAACACAACACTTTGCGCTGGGTTTGTATCACTTTCGTGATGCAAACTGTGTGAAAAGTCATAACAAATTTCCCCTCAGTTCTGGCTCAGAAACCATGGAGAAACTACAGGGACATAGGGCCTGATTTTAAAGTTGTCGGTCAGGCTATCTTCCGCTAGGGGGACAGGCTAAATTAATCCACTACCATTGCAGAGGTCCCAACAACCACATTTTGTAATGTCCGTCAGGGCCAGTGGACATTTCAAGCATTGACAGGAATTGCTATCAGGGTAGTTCCTTCCAATGTATTGTAACTTTGCTATATGGCTCCGTCAAACATGACGGAGACATACGGCAACCTTTAAATATTTTTTTTATTTTTAAAAACAAAACCCCAAAGCGGGATTCTGTTTTTGAAAATAAAAAAAACAGTGCTCCCCTCGCCATGAGAGTTATCTCCGAATGCAAAAGGGCATTTTGAAGTTTCACTGCCCCTTACTGCCAGGGTTTTCCTGGCAGTTATGGGCAGTGAAAACTGACCGGTATGTCTGCTCATCTAAATTTGGTAGGCTGACATACAGGTCAACATCTGATTGCCCTTATGCCATCAGGCCATCAGTGGGCGGAGACGGAGTTGTCTCTGCCGTCGTTACACCAAAGGTCCCCCCACATTTAAATGGGGCAGGAATACCATTATGTTGGCCGAAAGGGTACTCCATCACACAAGTTTGTGCGCATGGCAGTTTGGCCGGTTGTTTAGACCGGCCAAACCAACATGCACACTTAGCGTTTCTCTTCCGGGATGTGTTGCACAGCCAGATGGAGAAAAACCACAGGCTTCCAGGCACACTCTGTGCGGCAAATCCGGCCACTCCGACGAATCCCAGCGCTGTTCTCAGGTTGGATAGCATTTTCAACATGAAAGCGGCACTGGGATTGGCATCTGGGAGCCTGCTCAGTGTGCGCCAGTCAATGATCGGGAGAGGAGGAAGACGGTGCAGACAGCATCTCTCAACCAAGAGACTGGTAAGCCAATTTAGAATACAACAATGCATGAATTGATGTATAAAGATATGTGATTGAGTTATATTTTGTACCTGATGTTATGTTGTTTTTGGTCCATTCAGAATAATTCAGGGTTGATGCTCAATCTGGCAGAGGAAGACTACAATAAACAGCAAACCAGACTCAAGTCCAGTGATCCCTCCTACTCTTTTTCTACTTATCTTTTCCTTGTTGTCCTCTGGTTCCTGTTGTATGCTTACAGACAATGGAGGTTATCACCAAGTCCAACTACCGAAACCTGACAGTCCTCTGTATTACTTAGAATCCTTTGGAGATCTGCTATCCATACTAATATTATAAAGAGAGAGCCCAAACCTTTGAGGTGGGTAATCTCAGTAACCACAGCACCAATCACAACACCTAATACACCTTTGGAAAGGGCAGTTGCAGCAGAAGGACATAGGCTATGCAGACGGCCACCATATTATTATTATTATTATTTTTTTTGTTTTCGCAGAGTTTTTTATAGCGCGAACTTGACCTGAACTGAATCAGGTATGAGAGCACTTTACATAGAACCAGTTACGTTACATGAGGACACACATTCATTTTTGTTAGGCATGGGGAGATTAAGTGATTTGCCCAGAATCACAGGATGCTTGGCATCGTTATCAAGACTCGAACCCAGATCCCCAGGTCCAAGGTCGAGCGCCTTAGCCGTTAGGCCAACTCCTCTATACATTTAAAAGGTAAAAGAACCGTGCCAGCAAAGTAGTCCCTTGTGGGCATGTCTGCGTTGTGCTGTGGGCGTGGGCTGGGGGCGTGACTAACGCTGGGGGCGTGTGGTACGGCCATCACATCGTGGGCTGTGGGCGTGTGCTGGGGGCGTGACATGCTGGGGGAGTGACAAACGCTGGGGGCGTGTGTCCGCCCTTCATGCCATGTGAGTCGTACATACAAGCGCCAATTACGTTGCTGTGCAGCATCAAGGGGCATGCTGGGGGCGTGAGAAACGCTGGGGGCGTGTGCCGGCCTTCATGCCATGTGAACGCAATTGCGCTGCATCAAGGGGCACGCTGGGGGCATGAGAAACGCTGGGGGCGTGTGCTACGTTCTGCCCTTCATGCCATGTGGGTCGTACATTAATCAGAAGATCGTCTGCTGTGGCCGTGTGCTGGGGGCGTGACAAACGCGTTCACCTGGAGGCCTGGTAAGTAACGCTACTGCACCCTCTCCTGCGCGCTGTTACTGAACTCTCTCATTCAATGAAATTACACGCGCCTGCTACCATCAACCAGGGCTCTAGCCGGGCTCAGGCGGCGGATCAGTACACTAATTACACGCGCCTGATAACATCAACCAGGGCTGCAGCTGGGCCTCAAGCGGGGGAACACGCGCCTGCTAACATCAAACAGGCCTGCATCTGGGCCTCAAGCGGGGAAACACGCAAATGAGCATGTCTGCGGGGACAATTACTGCAGCCTCTCCTACTCGCTGTCACTCAACTCTCTCATTAAACGGATTTACCCGCGGCTGATAACTCTCTCATTCAACGAAATTACACGTGCCTGCTAACATCAACCAGGGCGGTAGCCGGGCTCAGGCGGCGGATCACTACACCAATTACACGCACCTGCTAACATCAACCAGGGCTGCAGCTGGGCCTTCTCCGTCCCTATTCTAATGAAACAAAATTTTTTTGTCTACCGCGAGATTTTAAAATAAATTGCCCTTGCCAAATACACACATCACACACATTCTATTTCATACCCGGACAACGTCGGGGCGGGCAGCTAGTTGATAATACACAGATTGACTCATGACCTAGGGCCCGATGTAGGTCGGTCGGTAACGGCCGAAAATCGGTATTTTCGGCCGTTTCCGACCGGTATTCAGTAATCGGTATGTAGGGACACTTTATTTTACAGATTCGGTAAATTTACCGATCAGTAAATTTACCGAATCTGTAAAATACCGATTCGGTATTTATACCTATTCGGTATTATTGTTATGTAGGTGGGACTCTTCTGAGTCCCACAAGCCTTACAGAATCGGTATTTTACCATGAAATCCAACTTCATGGTAAAAAACCGATTCCGGTGTGCATGCACATGTGTGCATGCACACCTGTGCCATATGACAGGCAGACCTGCCCTTAGGGCAGGTATGCCTGCCACATGGCCCCCGAATCTTTTTTGGGGGTGCTAGAGGGTGTCAAAGTGACACCCCCTGCACCCTTGTCAAAATCGGTATTTACCGATTCGGTAAATACCGACCGGTAATGGCCCATTCATTCCTATGGGCCATTACCGGTCGGTATTTACCGAATCGGTAAATACCGATTTTTACCGATTCGGTAGCAGGAACATCTGGATGTTCCTACATCTCAACCCCTTAGATTTACCGATTTTTAATTACCGAATCGGTATGATTCGGTAATTTAAAATCGGTAAATCTATTTTACCTACATCTGGGCCTGAGTTCTTAAACAATTAGGTGAAATATTAGTTCAACTAGAGTAAAGCATCACGTGTGAGCGCAAATGTGAATCCCTGATTCCCAAATAGCAAAATGGGTCACTTTTACCCTCATAAGTAGGATATTTTTACGTGGAAGTCTGCCACTATTATGGTATTTCCTTGCATGTAAATCTAATTGAAGAGGCAGGTTTGTCAGAGCTCCTGTGTGGGTCGATCTGTAGGAGATGTTCTCCACAGGGAACATACGGTCCCTGTGCAGAAAAAAATACTGATTTCAGGGGCAATACCACATTTGCATCCGGGGGCCACATGTGGAAATATACACTTTCATATGTGAAAATGCTTGTTTATCTGATTACTCTTGGGAATCTGCAGAAGTTGTAGACTAACATGAATACTCCTGAAATTCTTTGTAAATTCCTAAAGTTTCAGACATTTGCTTCAGCTTGGTTCCAGCAATGCTTTTTAGCTCTCACCAGAACGTCATAAGGTTCACTAAGTTGTAGATCTACATTTCTATCAATTGTAACTCTAGAAAAGAATATGTTAGAAAGGTGCAATCATAATCTAGAATGATTGTAGTCTCCTGTGCTTTATACAAAGGCAGAATGATTCCCCTCAGTTTAATTATTTCATCATTGTCATAACATCCCAGCATTAAGAGGCTTAATGGACCGATTTTTCTGAAACATACGTGACCTTTAAATAAGCATATAATTATTGTTTTCACATTTGTGTATGTCAGGACATCTTTCACACAGCTCCTCTTCTTATTTTTGTTAGTTCCTCCTCAAGTGTCACTTTTATGTAAGTTACAAATTGGCATCATTTGTATGTAGACAAATGTAAACAGAAATCTACCTGAGCAAAGAAAAAGTTTTGGTTTATAAGAAGTTGTTCTATGGACACTGCTTAACAACTGACCTTTCTCTGAAGATACTGCTCATGCCAGATGAAATATCTCTCTAAAAGGCCTTATTATGGGCTATTATTCCCCTGTCTCAATTCAGGTTGTGTGGGGGAGGCTCTGGAGGGATGAGCCGGTGCACTTGCCACACTCCTACTTTCAGTGCCCCTGCCCTCATCACTTCTCTACCAGGGTCCACACATCACACCTTTTCTGTACAGCACCTCGGGTTTCACAAGCTCCTACAACAAAGACGGTCTCTGTATCCTGTGCTGATGATACTAGCTGGAGCTAGGGTGATGTGTCAAAAACCTTAAAAAGGTGAACACTGGGCACGATTCACAGATCTAACTTAAGACAAAATCCGAAACGTACTACCATTTTGGTATTCACAGAAGGCACTTACTCATTTTGCTATTCACAGAAGGCACTACTCATCAATGAGTAAGTGCCTCCTGTCACTTCCAGCCTGTGCACTTGGGGAGCAAGAAGACGGCAACAGCGGGAGAGCGGCAGAAAAAAAACCTCATTCTATATTTATATATAAGTGCGTTTTTGTACAGCAGGAGCGTGCAATCAAATCACTTGTGTGATCGTTCTCGTGAGTTACACATTTCCTTTTCACTGTTCACTGCTCATTAGAGGGGCTTGGGGGGGGGGCAGCCGACCGCAGGGAGGTCCCCCCCCCCGGGCGTTTTGGGAGGGCTGCGGGGGGGGGGGGGGGTTAGGGTTAAGCCCAGAACATTCTAGAAACTTTTGGGCTATTTTTTGGTAGCCTCAGTAGCGTTGGCTATATAGCCCCCTGGCTCCTCCTCCCAGCCACCATTTTAGGTTTGGTGACCTGGTGGCTGGGAGGTTAGATTGTGAGGAGAAATTTTCTAGTTTAGTGTTTTAGGCTAGTGTTCTTTCCGTGTATTATGGAGGATTACCGTGTCTTAGAAGCATTGCGCCTGCTCTCTGAGGCCGGCAGAATGGACTTGGTTGTTGGCGGGGGGCCGGCGCGCCCCCAGCGTCAGGCCTCTGCTGGGGTGGCTGCGGTGGTTGCAGCATGCTCCTCACCGAAGAAGCGCCGAGCGGGTCAGGTGAGTGAAAGGGGCCGGTCTCGCACGAGGAAGCCGGCCCCTTCTGAGGCAGCGCGCGCTGTTTCGGGGGCTGGGGAGGGTCTTGTTGCACCCGGTGTGCTTCCGCCGGTATCTGTTGAGGCGGGGGGTCTTTGGTGATGCCGATGGCGGAGCAGTCGGCTTTCGCGCCTCACACGCAGTCGGGGGGCGTGAAAAATATACATTCGAGTCCAGGCTCCAAACGGGGGGGGCGGAGAGGTTCTAAGAAGCGCTCTGCCTCTGACCCTGTACCTGAGCGCTTGTCTGTGCCGGTTGCGAGTATTTCGAAGCGTGGGGCTCGCAGGGGGTCATTACAGTTGGGTGAGGGGCAGGTTTTAGGCCAGGGGATGTTGGAGTTTGTTGGATCAAATACGATAGAGCAATTTACAGCTGATTCTCAGCGTGTTGAGGTGAGGAGTAGGAGCGGCCAGGAGATGGTTGGGGCTGGAGACCAAGGGGAGTTGGTGTTGCAAACTGGTCATGCTTTTTCGGTTCCTGATGCAAGGATTGCGCTTTACAATGAGGAAGGGAATGTGGGTAGCCCTTTGCTGTTTTCAACTCCGGCTTCTCAGGCAGTTTCCTTATCTGTGTTGGGAAGTTCCAGGGGTGAGGGAGAGTGGGCTCAAATGGGGGTTGGGGGTCCTAGTTCTGGGGAACATTTTGGAGCGGATGATACGCATATAGGGGCAGGTGGTTCAATGTTAGGTGTTCAGAGTGATTTACAATTTTCTCCTGTTGATGCACAGCAATTGTTTCCTTCTTCTTCTTTGCATGGTGGTTTGGGACAGGTGGCGAGTTTTAGGGCTCAAGGGTTGCACGCTGCTGGTGCAGATGGGGCTGGGGATTTTATGAGTAAAAGGGGTGCCAGCAAGTCATGTTTTTCTTTTCCAGGTGAGGGTAGGATGGGGAAAGATGGGCCAGCAGTTTCCAAGTCTTCTGGGACTTGGCAGAATGTGCCTGAGGCTGCTTTTGGAAATGTGGTGCCTAGCACTTTATCTCAATATAGTAGTGGTTTTGGCCAGGTAGGTGGTTTTTCATTCAAGGGGCCTTCTAGGTCGGTTCCTTTTTGGTCAGGAGGTGTGGGTGGCCCCCAATTTGAAGCTCATCACCCTGGTTTAGACATGTTTGGTCATGGGCTTGTGGATCATACTGGGGCACGTAGGCTGGATGAGGATCAGGCAAGGTCGGAAGGGTTGTTGCATGCAGGTGGTTCTGTGGCGGTTTCCGATACTAATTTGGATTGGAGTGATGCAGAGGATGTGGTAGGTGCTTCTCCGGTGAGGGAGGTATCTTTGACACATTTTGGTAGAGGTTTATCACTGGATAGGTTGCAGGGGAGGCCAGTTGGTACGGTGGTTTTGCAGGGGCCAGAGCTTGGGTCAGGTGTTTTGAGCAGGGATCCCAGCACACTAGTCCAAACTTTTTCTTTGCAGGAGGGGGTTCAGTGTGGCGGTCCAGACTCGGTAGGGCGTGGTCAAACCCAACATCGCCGAGGTGAAGTGAGGAGAGCGCCTAGCGCGGCCCTTTCTGTTCCACCGAGGGAGCCCGTCGTGGTCAGCACATGCAGGTCTGGCGCGATCTCGCTGGCCCCGCCGAATAGCAGGTCTAGGTGGTCTACCTTACCATCGGCTATGGAGCTATAGAGTCAACGCACGGGGAGGTACAGGCGGGTACAGTCTGCTCCCCCACCAGGAGGATCTTCTTCTTCTAATCAGTTTCAGAGTAATATTGTTGATAAAGGGTTGGGTAAGACCCGAAGTGTTTCTTTCCCTCCTGAGTTGGAGGACGTGGTATTGGATTATGATGACGATACGCCTGAAGAAGGTGAACTTCGAGAGGTGGATGGGGGGGAGCCCTCTAATGTGTCTCGTAGTGTTTTTCAGACCCAGAAAGTATCAAGGCCAGTTCAGGAGAGACGAGAGCGCGGCCCGCCACATAGGGCTCCTCGCGGGCGGCCTACGCTTGAGATTTCAACAACACGGGCGGACTCTGGGCGAGCCACTTCTCTGTCGCCAGGTGAGAAGCCAGTTACACAGGCCAAACCTTCGATGGTGTCTGTGGGGACGGCAGTGGTTGGTCTTGCTGGGGTTGTTGAAGGAAGGTTATCAAAAGGGAAGTATGTGAAAGAAATTGCTGTGGGCACGGATGCAGTTGTTGAATCTGCAGGCAAAATTGAAAGTAGCACAAATACTGAGGCTGCTGGAGGCATTAGGGAGCCTCTTGACAGCAAGGAATTGAAAATTAAGAAGTTGCCCTACATGGGTGTTACGAAACCTTTGGGTGCTCACTTAATGTTGGCTACAAAGGAGCGCATTTGGAAGGGTGAGTATGTCGAAATATTGAAACTCCTCCATCGTGAAGTACGAGCTAAGGAGGGTTCCAAGGAAGAGGAATATGAGCTTGCAAGCGTCCAAGAGTCCCGTTAACTATTGAGAATTGGACTGCAGCCTTTCTTATATATGCAAGTGTATACTGCGAAAAGTTTCCAGAGCGCAGCGTATCTATTTTTAAATACATGGATGTCATTCGCAAGGCGCAATTAACTGGGGGGGGTTATGCTTGGGCTCAATATGATGAGGAATTTAGGGCTAGGATGGCTTGGGATCCAGAGGCTAAATGGGGCGAGTTGGATACGGATTTATGGCAGCATACGATGGGGGCTGCATCGGGGGGTAAGACAATTTTTACAGCCAGTGGCCTACCTTTGATTTACCGGCCCTTTCAGGGCAAACCCACCCGTGGTGGGGTGGGAAGTGCGTCCAATACACAGTCAGGAAGTGGCACATGCTGGGAATTTAACAAGGGCTCATGTAATAGAGAATATTGCAAGTATAGGCATGAATGCTCCAGCTGTGGTAGACGTCACCCCTTGTTTAAATGTTGGGGTCACAACTCAGCGGGTGGCCCACAGGGAAATCAGTCACAGGCAGGAGGTTCAGGGTCCCAGCAGTTTAAAGGGAGTAGAGGAGGTAGAGGCACACAGGGTGCTGGGCCCAAAGGCTCATACGCCAGTTAAGTGGGAGAAATTACAGCTGGCCCTTCAGGGATTTGAGGATGTAGTGGTTAAACAAAGATTGCTGGAGGGTTTTAAATTTGGTTTTCATTTAGGTTATCTGGGACCAAGGCAGAGACGTTGGGCTGACAACTTGAAGTCCGCATATGAGCATAGTGCTGTGGTGCAAGAAAAATTGAATAAAGAGGTGCTTGAAGGAAGGATGGCTGGCCCTTTTCATGATTGGCCGATCCGTGACCTCATTATTTCACCTATTGGTGTGGTCCCCAAAAAAGAGGCGGGGCAATTCAGACTTATTCAGCATTTATCATGGCCGGAGGGGTCATCTGTAAATGATTTTATTGATGCGGATGCCTCTTCGGTTTCATATTCATCAGTTGACGTGGCCATGTCACTTGTTGTGACCGCGGGTGCAGCTGCTGTGATGGCTAAATGTGACATTAAGTCTGCTTTCCGGCTGCTTCCAGTTCATCCAGATGATTGGAGTCTTCTGGGTATCCATTTTCAAGGGAAATGGTACGTGGACAAAGCATTGCCGATGGGTTGCTCCATATCATGTGCCCTTTTTGAATGTTTCAGCACCTTTTTACAGTGGCATTTTACGCACCAGTCTGGTCATACACTGGTAACACACTATCTAGATGACTTCCTCTTTGTTGGGTCTCCGGGCTCCGCGGAATGCCAGACAGCTTTGGACACTTTCCAAGGGTTCATGGAGACATTGGGGGTGCCTTTGGCGCCTGAGAAAACAATGGGCCCTGCCACAATCTTGTCTTTTCTGGGGATCGAAATCGATTCAGTGGCAATACAAGCTCGCTTGCCTGATGATAAAAAAATGACGATGTTGGAGTTGTTGAGTGTTATGTTACACAAACGGAAGGTGTTTGTGAAGGAAATTCAAGTGCTTTTGGGACACCTCAATTTTGCGTGCAGGGTGGTGAGAGCAGGAAGGACTTTTTGTCACAGATTAGGCAGGGCTCTGTCAGGGCCGCATTTGCTTCACCACCGTGTACGTCTGTCAGCGGGTGTTAGAGAAGATTTGCGAATGTGGGAATTTTTTCTTACTTCCTTTAATGGTGTGCCTTTGGTGAGAGATGTTGATTTTCATTGGGATATGCAGCTCTTTTCTGACGCTGCTGGCAGTGAGGGCTTTGGCTTATACTGGAATGGGAAATGGTGTGCGGAACGATGGCCTGAGGATTGGTTGAATGGTGGTCGGAGCATTACTTTCTTGGAGCTTTTTCCTTTGCTGGTTGCCTTGTCTCTTTGGGGGGAGGAGTTGGCACACAAGAAAGTTCTTTTCCGCGTCGACAACATGGCTGTGGTAGAGATTGTGAATCGGCAGTCTGCCAGAGATGAACAGGTATTGAAACTTATGAGAGTCTTTGTACTGGGCTGCTTGAAACATGACATTAACTTTCGCGCCTTGCACATCCCTGGCGTGGACAATGACATAGCGGATGCTTTGTCTCGTTCACAGTGGGAGAGATTCCGTGGACTGGCCAGGGAGGCGGATTCATCACCGACCCCGATGCCGATACAGCTGTGGCACGTAGGCAACGTCGGGTCTTACAACTGGTGGTAGGCTCCTTATCTGTGTCTACACGTTCTGCCTATTCTTTGGCCTGGAAGGAGTTTTTGAAATCTGGAGCTTTTAGGCGTGAGGAGGTTTGACGCCGTTCTGAGGATGTTGTTAAGTTCATTTTGGACCTCATGGACAAAGGCTTATCTAGAGTGACTATTTCAGGAAAGCTGGCGGGCATTTCATTTATGGGTAAATTGTTTTGGGGTTATTCCCCCTCTGCTGGTGAGATTGGTAGGAGAATGCTTGAGGGCTGGGCCAGGGAACAGGGGAGCACTAGAAGATTGAGGGCCCCATTATCTTGGCAGAACCTGGCCCGGTTATTAGCTATTTTGCCAGTTGTTCGTTCAGATGACTTTGAGGCATGCCTCTTTTCCATGTTAATGACTTTTATGTTTTTTGGTGCTTTTCGGGTATCTGAGTTGTTGGGTTCTGGATCCAAGAGAGGGATTTGTTGGCGAGATGTTTTTTGCTCGGAGGAGAGTGTTCATGTGTGGCTGGCTAGCTCAAAAACTGATCAAAAGCAGTTTGATAAAGGAGTGTGGTTGGAAGCGAATTCACCTAGAATTACATGCCCTTTGTTGTTGGCTCGTCGTTGGCATTCCTTATCGGGGGGTGGTGATGATGATCTTGTATTTCAGCATATTAATATATCTCCTGTTACAGCTTATCAATTTCGCATGGTCTTCCGTAAGGCTTTACAGCGCATTGGCTTGGATGGGGAGCTTTACGGTACACATTCTTTTAGGATTGGCGCTGCGACTGAAGCGTTTAATAGGGGTTGGTCACAGGGGGACATCATGAGGTTGGGACGATGGTCATCAAGGTGTTTTGAGCGATACGTGAGAGGTGATGCGGAGGAGGCGCATGCGTCATCTTCCTCTACATGAGACTTACTGTTTTTTCTTTTTCAGGTTCAGTTGCTGGGCCCCGATCTCAAGCGGTGATGGTTTGGATTGTGGGGCACTCGTTTGTGAAATGGGCCCGGGTTCAGTTATTTTGGAGAGTCATTGGGTTTCAATGTCAGAATGTTTAACATTGTTTGGAAGGGTAAAGGTGGGATGCTCTGGAGGGAACTGATTACATGCCTAAATAATGGTGTGGTTGGGGGTTGCTGCCCGGACATATTAGTGATCCATTTGGGTGAGAACGATCTTTGCGCAACTAAGGGTGTGGTTCTGCTGCGGGCCATTAAGAAGGATTTGGCACTTATCAAGGAGCATTGGGCTGGCTGCCATGTTTTTTGGACGGAATTGATCCCTCGCCGGGTTTGGAGAGGAGCAGTCAATCCTAGAGCGGTTGACCGAGCCAGGAAGAAGGTGAATGCTGAGGTTTCTAGATTTTGCCGTCAGCTTGGTTTTGGGAGAGTTTCGCATAGAGAGATTCGTTTTGAGTCGGTAGAGTTCTTCAGGGATGATGGGGTCCACCTGTCTAGAGTAGGTATGGATTTGTACTTGTTGGAGTTACGGGAAGTCTTGGCACGGTCTTTGACGATGCAACGGTGATTTTGCAGGTTTTGCTCTTTTTCTTTTCCTATTTGGGGGGCAGAAAGGTGGGGGAGTAGTTTTCCTTTCCCCCCACCTTCCTGGGTGGCGGGGTCTAGTTGTTTCAGGGCTGTTTGTGTCAGATTTTGGTGATTAATGGTCAGGTTTGTTTATCGTCAGGAAACGATGAGTTGGTCATTGGGTGACCGTTTAGACGTTTTTGGGGGGTTTGACAGGGGTGAAGGGTCAGGCAGGCGATTGGTTTATGGTGGGCCTGGTATTCATAATGTTATTGGGTTTGTTGATGACGTAATGTTTTATATGATGACGTATTTGATAATGATGACGACATGTTTTATAATGATGACGTTATATTATATGATGATGTAATGTTTTATAATGTGGTTGGAATGTTTGTATTGTTGTATTGTATGGGTGGGGGAGGGCCATGAAATGTTAGGGGTGGGGGCGGGGTTTAGGTTTATTTATTTATTTAGTGAGGATTAGTTTTGGAAGGCTTTGCCAAGGTTTATTATTTGTAATGTGCACCTGTTCCTAATAAAAGCGGCCTTTTCCACATTCACGTCTTCTGGTCTGAGTTGGGCCACCCCCCCTCGCCCTCCTTTCCAAGGGGGGCTTGGGGGGGGGGGCAGCCGACCGCAGGGAGGTCCCCCCCGGGCGTTTTGGGAGGGCTGCGGGGGGGGGTTAGGGTTAAGCCCAGAACATTCCAGAAACTTTTGGGCTATTTTTTGGTAGCCTCAGTAGCGTTGGCTATATAGCCCCCTGGCTCCTCCTCCCAGCCACCATTTTAGGTTTGGTGACCTGGTGGCTGGGAGGTTAGATTGTGAGGAAAATTTTTCTCCCTCCCTCCCTCCCATCTTGTTTTCATTAGTACAGATTTTAATTTTCGGTTCCCTTTACATTTTTGTTCCTCCTTTTCATCTGGTTGGTCTTTTTTGTTTCGAGCAGGCGCGCAGGGGATTTAATTTTTAATTGTCGCTTGGAGCAGGTGTGGTGCGGGGTCTAGTTGTTTCAGGGCTGTTTGTGTCAGATTTTGGTGATTAATGGTCAGGTTTGTTTATCGTCAGGAAACGATGAGTTGGTCATTGGGTGACCGTTTAGACGTTTTTGGGGGGTTTGACAGGGGTGAAGGGTCAGGCAGGCGATTGGTTTATGGTGGGCCTGGTATTCATAATGTTATTGGGTTTGTTGATGACGTGATGTTTTATATGATGACGTATTTGATAATGATGACGACATGTTTTATAATGATGACGTTATATTATATGATGATGTAATGTTTTATAATGTGGTTGGAATGTTTGTATTGTTGTATTGTATGGGTGGGGGAGGGTCATGAAATGTTAGGGGTGGGGGTGGGGGCGGGGTTTAGGTTTATTTATTTATTTAGTGAGGATTAGTTTTGGAAGGCTTTGTCAAGGTTTATTATTTGTAATGTGCACCTGTTCCTAATAAAAGCGGCCTTTTCCACATTTAAGTCTTCTGGTCTGAGTTGGCCCACCCCCCCTCGCCCTCCCTCCCAAAAGCTCTCTGATAGTCAGGGCTCTTCGGAATATCTGGCTTTAAAGTAAAGTAAAGTCCACATTTGTAAAGCGCACAATCACCCGTAAGGGTCTCTAGGCGCTGGGGGCCGTCGGGAAGATTAAGCGAGCTATTGCCCAGAGTCACATGGTGCTGGGCTAACCTGCCGCCGGAGCCGGGGATCGAACCGTGGTCCCCAGATTCCAGCGTCAGTCGCCCTGGCCGCGGCGCCACACCTCTTCCACTTTAGGAGAATGATGGAATGGTTGCTTGCAAACTAAAAATAGTCAGGCAAACGGATCCCTCCTACAGTTGAATGGGCATTTTCTTTAGTTCACAGACTGCATTTAGGGTTCAAAAAATGACAGCCTACGTTCTGTTAGCAGCATGTCTTCGAGGCGCTAGTCGGATAAAGTGCTATAGTGTCTGCGGCCCTGGCTGACACAGTGCAATAGAGTGCTCTCCTTTCAACAAACCCAAAGGAGGATGAAAGGTAGGGGTAGAATGATGTTTTAGTAAGAGCTGACTTGCAACATATGCTCCCTGCTCGTGAACAACTCACGCCGAGGAGTTGAGGGAAATTACGGTTTGCCTCTGTGGTGTTGCCTGATTTTCGTCAGGACAGAGTCCTCCAAATTGGAAAGTAAGTATAAGAACACAGTTTTAAAATGTGAGATATGTCACAAAAAATCTATTTTTTTATCCCATGTGAATCATTTTTTTTTAAATGTTTTTATTGAAAACAATGCAGGGCACAAGTCAATCAACTGGCACAGACAATGCGTATCATAGATTACATTAGACCTTCGTGACATTTTGCTCAGCAGTAGACTTAGCGGCAATAAAACTCATTCCCTTTGGTACTACCTTGGATTCCCTCCTCCCCCTTACTCAGATTCACCCTCCCCATCTAGCGTTGGCGGTTCACATAGATAACCTCTATATTTGTTCCAGGCCCCCCAGATTTTCTCCCATTTCCAGGGACAACTACGGTGCAGATAAACCACCCTCATCACCATCATTGCTGCATCCAAGTCCAAGCACCAATCTTTAAGCGTTGGCACCTCCTCGGATCCCCAATACTTGGCCATATTTTGTTTAGAATACATTACACCCAGCGTCAGCTAGTCCTGAGCGGGGTGTGTGAGATCATTCGGTTCCCAAAGGTTCAGGAGGCAACATCTCAGCTCCGGGGCATGTGAATCATTTTTAACATGAGTCCCTCCCTTCCTATACTCACTGGCCTCAGTTCAAACTTGAGTGCTATCAAAGCAGGTGCAACCTACATTTTGTGCAGGATTCTGCGTTACAACACAGGCACAGATTAGACAGACCTGGGTTGTTTTTCACCCAATTTGTAGCAAGTAAATCTAGGTAAAAATCGGGCAGGCAAATAGGGCACATGTGCTGTTTTCGAACCTCTGAGTAGGGATATTACTATATTCCCCGTTGCAACAAATATCAACCCTGCACAACTGGTATTTAGCGAGTGTGTAATATGTGGCTAGAAGTTACAGCTAATTGAAAACAGTTCAGAATTGGGGCCAAACTAAAGAAATTGGGTCTCTTAAGCACTTTCCCATTTAATCTTCAAAATCCAAATAGGGTTACTTTATGTTAAAGTTAAGTAACGGAAAGAGATTGCAAATGCTTGTGAATGTTCTCAAACTTAGACTTTATGGGCCTGGTTATGAGCTAAGGCGTTATATATCATCCACGAGAAATAACGATACCACACGGTTCGTTATTTATCGGGTACAGTAAATAATGCCTTTTACGAGTTCATGGGAAATAGCATGCGGATTTTGATGTTTAATGCACCAAAATCCGCATGATCTGGTAAATACTGTATGTTTTCCCCTGTGAAATTTCGTCAATTTTGACCTGTCGGAATTTAACAAAGAATTTGCTATTCATCAACTCTCATACTTATCGGATGTGTTAACTACCTTTAAACTCATAACTCTTACCCATGCGTAAACAGGAGTTTACACATGGGTCTGAATATTTTACGAAGAACTCGTGATCAGGCCCTGTGCCTTTTCACATCATTTGCTTTGTATGTTCTAGACTACCCTAGCCTTCTTTGGAACTACTATCATTGTTCTAATTGGTCCTACTGACAACTGCAGAAAATATGCAGGCATAGCAGAAGTTTTGCATGCGAAACTGACTCATTGAACCACATATCAGTTTTGCATGCATGAATGTATGGATGTGTGTGGTAGTGGTATAGCTCAAACCTAGCCAAAAGAAAATAGAGCACTGTGCATGGCCAAAGCAGTAATGAAAATATTAATTGATTGAAGGGGATGCTTGGTTGTGAGAGGGGAGGTGGCTCTCATTCATTTTGATGTAGTGTTCTATCTACAGGTGTTCCCTGCTCTTTCTGAATTTGGAGTTGAGGTGTGGTGATTCTGATGGGCACGAGGATGTTGTTCAATATCCTGGGTGCATATAAGAATAAGACTTGCTGCCCTTTTTTCAGTGTTTTTGCATTTCTTCATCTCCAATCTGAGCTTGTCAACCAAGAGGGGACTGTGCTGGTCGTGATGGCTTTGTAGATGATGCGGATAGCTTTTGAAGGTGGTGGAGGCTGTCAAGACAACAGATGATTCCATGAGGGTTAGAGTGATATGGTCATATTTATTAAGGCCCTTCATGAGGCATGCTTTAGCATGTAGGATGACCTTATGGAGACCAGTGTGGAGTGTAGCATTGCATGCCACAATCCAGATGCAAGAGTATGAGAGCTTGAACAGCAGTTCTGAAGTTGTATTCTGGGGGGAATTGTTTCACCTTCCTCAATAGAGAGAGTGGTACAAGGCTGTCTTGTTTTTCTTGGCGCTGCGTTCCTTGAGGTTGGTGTCCAGAAGGAATCCAAGTGACTTGGCTGTGGGTGAAAACTGAGGTTTGAATTTGTGGAGATGCATGTTGTTGACCCATGTTTGCACTAGTTGTTGCTTGTTGTTTGTGGTACCAGCAGAAACTCTGTCTTGGTGGGGTTGAGCTTCAAGTAGATGCTAGGCATTCAGGTCTGTATGAGGTGCAAACAGTGTCCACTGCAATTGATATCTGAAGTAGGGGAGACTTTCAACTAGAGTTGTGTGTTGGCAGATTACTGGTGAATTTTGATGATGTTATTGTTGAGTATAGTCCCAAGAGGTCCTATGTAGCAGATGAACATAGTGGTGGACCAAGTGCAACATTGGCGGCCTCCAGAAGGGAGAAGGATCTTCTGGCTACTGGAGGTTCCCAGGTGATTGACCAGGTGTTGGTTTAAAAGTTAGGATGAAAACTAGTAAAAGGCATTACCACAGTACCCATTCAAGACTTCAGCATGTGAGTGAAGGGGGGATGATTCACAGAGTTGCAGGTGGATAGAGGTATCGGTATGGTGGAGGCTGTGATCTCCTTTATCTGTGATCAAGAGGACAGCAGCTATGATTTGCAATGTAGTTGTCTTTATGCTGAAGCCAGAGTAGTAGTCATGCAGGAGGTGGTTGGAATTGGATTGATCTTGTAGATGCGGATATGCTGCTTTTGAATGCTCTTACTGATGAAGGGTTATCAAATGGTGAGCCAATTGGCAAGGTCATCAGGGGTTAATGCGGGTTTCTGTAGTGGGAGAATGTGGCCTGTCTTAGTTGAGGGAGGTGTCGATGATTGCGGGTAAGGATGAGATGTTCTCATGGAGGACTTCGATGAAAGAGAAGGGTAAGACATCATCTTAGTAGGAGGAGGCTTTAAGAGAGCTGAGGATGTTGGCACGGTCTCGAGGTACAGAGGTGTGAAGATGAACATTGTGGTCTGCAGCACGGATGGGTGGGTGCCAGAGGAGAAGCAGGCTTGATGCTATTGAAGTGCTTTTGGATCAACTGCATTTTTTCACTTAAGAAGAGGATGATGGCATTACACTTGACTGTGGAGAGTATGATTGGAGGGTCAGGTAGGTGACTGATGTAGTGGTTGATTATCATGAAGAATATTATGTGTTGGTCGGCAGCTTCATTGATGGTGTTGCTATGCGTACTTGAATTTGAGTGATAAAAGGAGTTGCCTGCGCGCTGCATGGATGGTCTTTAGTTACAATGAGTTATTGGGGTTCTTTTTTAATTCCTTTTTCCTTTACGGAAGGAGTGTTGTGAAGTCTTTGGAGTATCAGGGCACTGAAGGATTCAGCACTTACCCTTGTGTTTTCTTAATGAAGTTTAGATGTTCACATGGTTTTTCAGAAATGCACTGACATTGTTTAGAAGAGTTCAGATATCAGAGGTGAAGGTTGCAGGATGGGAAGTGAGTTTCTGTTTTCGGTTGTCAATGGCAAAGCCCTTGAAAGATCAGAAGGTTTAATGCTATCCTTTCATAATGAATAACTGTAATTTATCTATGATCGAATGGCTTAAGCAATGGCAGTAGCCTTCATTTGCTGGGTAGCCAAGGATATTAGGCTGCAGCTCAATACTATTCTGTAAGGATATCGAGTGCAGGGGTATTGAGGGAAAAGAAATGACCCAAATGTCTTCACACTAATCGGCACAACATCAGCCATTCACTACCACTTTCATTAGGTTGCCATCCTCATGTAGTGGAAATATGTTTGGCTCTTTGATTTGTATTTAATGAAGGCTACTGCCATTGCTTACGCTGTTCGGTGATATAGGTTCACTGATTCAACGTTTCCTCCCTGTCTTTAATCCTGATGAAGATCCTTTTTCTTTCATGAATTTTAGATGGGTCGAAACATTGACATTCTAAGATTTGGAAATTTTACATGACTATCGTTAACATTACATTTACTGTACCAACCTGAATTTTTTTTGCCTTGTACATATTGTTTTTCACAACTTTTTTCATCCTGCCCGAGCCCTGCGACACAGTACTTATTTTTATATACGGGCATCTGTAAAAGTGAATAATAACGTGTTTACAATGATGCTAAAGTAATAGGTTTCACCATTTTAGACAAACTGAAGAATTAATGACTGAGTTTGTTTCCTTTGTTCACACTCAGAGGACGGGTTCAGCCTCTCTATTAAGGTTTTGAAAATTGTTTTAAACAGATCCGACAGAATCATTGTTATGTATACAGTGCAAACACCAAAAGTCTGAGGAATATGGGTTACCCTAGTGAATCTTTATTGAAAACTGCAGCATGATTTATCCAAGCTGAGAGCGAAGACATTTGTTTTTTTTAAATCTAAGCTTAGACTCTTCACCATAAGGATTTAGCACATACACTAGGGGAGACAGGAAAGTAGTCAAATGGACTGTTATTGATTATTAATTGCCTATGTTCTGACTTAGCCAGTTACTCACTAAGGGCCTAATTATGAGTGCGAGGACCACCAGACTCGTGATGGCAGTCCAGCCACTGCCAAACTGGCGGTCTGACAGATTAACTTCTTTTGTTAATATACACTTGCAGGTTTTGTATGGTGTGTTAGCAGATTTTCTTTAACAGAAAGAGCAACCATAGATCTAAGAAGTCAACAAGAACAAAGCCATACAAAAACATTATGTAACAGGCAAGCAATAACAATCGATATTGAGACAAATAACTTCAAATCTCCATCAATTTTTCAAACATTCTAAATTATATTGAAAAAGTGAAGAGAAAACACATGAGGGGCATTGTTTAGTGTTTTGTTTAGTGTTTGGGGGTGGAGGATAGCTGACAAAAAGTGGCATATGGCCCATCTGTCTTATGTAGAGTGCCAATAATACCAATGCACCCTTATTAAGGCTGACAGGACATTCATCACGATTTGGGGCATTTCTCACACCTGCCTAATTCTAAATGGGACCCTTCTAACCAATCAGAAAGGAAGACATAAAAATAGAAAATGAAGATGCGAAAATGAAAATTCAGTGAACTTACTAGCCAATCAAAGAACAACTAATGGCCCAGGTTGATCATTAGGGTACCATCACCTTCTTATTCCCCTCCCTCAGGGGCTTCATACTCATCCTCTGTGCCAGCACAAATCTATGATCAGTTTAAAATGCCTAAATGCTGGGAATTCAAAGAGTTTTCTTTAAGGACAAGACTAGGCAGGCCAGTCCTCTTTGTGTGTCTGTGGCGGCCTTTTGCACTACGCTACAAGGGAAACTACGCCCAACCTAAGGGCCATCATCATAAACCTTTTGCTGCTTGGAAGTAACTAGTTGATGAAGAGTGATAATATAATGTAATGGTGTATTGTCCATGTCTGTGAGACTAGCTACAGAGTGGTCTGTTCTCCTATGTGCCTGGCTATTTCTAGTGTGATGAGGGACGGGTATGTCTCTGATGGGTGAATGGGGATACGCGTTACGCTGGAGGAGCAATGAACTTAGCCAGTACAGTATGGTTTATTAATGCAGCCTGCTAAGTAATATTCTCCAGGAATACATTCACTGTGTCTGAAGTACTGGGCACATTCAGTCATCATGATTAATGCCAATGCTGTCTTGCAGCCATGTCATCAATATTTAAGAGAGCTTCCATCAGTGATGTTATAGCCTGCACTCCAGCACTGCTGATCTTGTTATTGTATTGTCTTGCTATTGCATCTTCACATCTGGCAAAAAGCTACTGCTTGTTGACATGGATCTGTCCTGTAGCTGAGTTCTTCCACATGTCTGCAAAATGGCCTTTTCCAGAACTTAGACTGGTAATATTTGCATCTACAGTGGTGATCAACAAATAAACTTCTATTTTTCTTGGCACATGTTTGGCTCTTTACTTAAACCACAACCAACTCTTTCACCATCTTCAGTAGCATTGATTTGCCCCCTTGTATCTACAATTTGCTAAATATTGCTGAAGTGAGTTCTCCAACAAATCACCGATGGGAGAGATAGACCAAAACCCCATCTGCTCAAGTGATGTAGCTGATCGCCTGATTAAATTCTTAAGGAATTCCACAGATATTTAACCATGAACTGAACTGCTGTTCCAGGCACTGCTTCAAATGGTCGATACAATAAAAAAATTACTTAATCTCATACACGTCATTGCAAACAGTGCATTAGCAGCTTGTACTCAAGCATATTTCTAAGAATCTGCCAGCAGTTCAGAGACAGCGACAAATACTTTTTTCAGGATTTGAGTCACACAATGTAAAGGACATGGCCCACACAAGGGTTTAAGCTCCCTTTGAGTAGTTGTGGTAGATACAGATTTGGTAGTATTGTCTGCACATCTGCGGCCAGCCTCTCATTAGGGCATACAATTATATGGGGGTCTTGTATGTTGAATAATGTAAAGCCGTGCATGCTTGTTGCTTGTCAGTGAGGAGTCTGTAATTCATTCTTGGATGCATGAGTATAGTTGGCAGAAGAAACTGTAGAGTTCAAGTACATCCAATGAGCAGCCACGGTCCTTAGTGTGCATGTTGCTGATCTGTCTATATGTATGCTGCTTGTTAGAAATGGGGTCTTTAATTGGCAGAGGTATGCAGATTGACAAAGTAGGGATCACCACTCTAGTCAACGTAAGTCAGATACACAACTTAAATTACCCTGTGTCACCCTCTGTTAGCTTGGCATAGAGCTGTCAGGCTTAACTCAAGAGGCAATGTGTAAAGTATTTGTGCACTCCTTAATTACAGTAACACAGTGAAAACGGATGTATGACATTACAACGCATGCTTTTACATCGCATGCCTCGACAACGCGGTTTTTACAACGCAAACCTTTACAACGCATAGCGCTTTGGGGTGCTGGATAGTGAATAGTTTAATTTACTATTCCAACTCCAGTCCCCGTGGACACTAGGGAAGGTGTTGGATAGTAAATTAAACGTATTCCCTATCCTAGAGCGCCCCCCAGCGCAATGCGTTGTAATGGTTTGCGTTGTAAAAGTTGCGTCATAAAGGCACTGCGTGGTAAAAGTTGCGTTGTAAAGGATGTTTCCCAGTGAAAACACCACAAAAATACTCCACTACAGTTTAGGAGAAATAAAGAAAATGTATATGATTTAAACAAGACCAAAATGACAAACACCCAACAAGTAGAACTCAAGAAATTATTTTTTTTCAAATTAAATGTGAAAGCAGTGCTTAAAAGTCACTAGAGGTCAAAAGGTTACTTGAGGTTGTGAGGCGCTGGTGCAAATCCAAAGTTCATGCCGACAGCAATTGACGGCATGCTTCCTACAGTCCACATACAGGTCCCCCGGAAAAAGTTCCTTAGATGGAGGAAAGCATTGACATCTAGGACTTGAATTAAGGAGGTTCTTCATCGCTGTTGATCTGTGGATGGAGGCGACCATCGGCCCCGTCGATGGAAGCTTTGTCAACAAACCCCTGTACAATGCAGGCACTGTGTTGTCATTGAGCCCCACTATCTGTAGTCGTGGAACCATGCTGGCTGTAGAGCTGCTGTGATGAAGCAGCCGCTGGATCGGCATCGAGGCTGATGCTTCGGTTTCGATCAAATGCAAAGCGGAAGCTGTGTCGATGTACAAAAAGCTGCAGGAACCCACTTCTGAGGCCAAGGACTAGAGGGGGCACTTCAGGCAAGGGTAGGAGTCATGGATTGCAGAGTCCAGCAGCACCAGGAGAGTTGAAGGAGGTCTTTTGTGTTCCTAAGACTGCAAAAAACAGGAGGCAAGCCAGCAAGCCCTTGGCGACTATTGGGTTCAAGGATATAGAGAGCAGGTTCAATCCCTCTCACTCCCAGTGTAGTGTAGTTCCTATATTCCCAATAGGCTCTGTGCATTGGAATAATATACCCTGCAGCTTAGACGTAGGACTTATGTCGACTAGGTCTCTGCCGAATATATTAGACTTAATTGTGAGTGCCAGCTAGCTCAGAGGTCACTAGAAACTTTCTCGAATAAACAAGAAGGGATTAGTCTCTGACAACCATATACTATGACCCCTTTCTGTCCCCAGAATGAAAGGTATCTCTAGAGTCGCGGAAACAATAGACGGCTATTCCACTCAGTCAGAGGTGCATGCTTCGTTTCACCAGAGTTGCTTAGAAATAGAGACGGCGTTTTCAATAAAAGTATTTATTGAACAGTCTTATTTCTTAAGCATAGGAAATGTACTGCTACAATAGAAAGGCTAGTTAAGAAGTACAATGCATATAATATGAATAGTACTGTCCTCGGCATTTGACCGAGTAAACAGATCCAAGCTGTGGGGTCAGCTCCTTAGCATTGGAATAGATCCAAATATTGTGCACTTCCTAGCAGACCTTCATAGGGACCTTACAGCATATGATAGAAAGGGGAACTGCACGGGAAAAATTAGCATCACTAATGGTGTAGGCAGGGATGCATCCTTGCTCCCCTGCTCTTTACACTATATATAAATGATTTGGGTGGAGTTTTGGGTGCAGCGTGTAAGGACATCCCGAGGGCAGGGAAACATCTATTGCCCGCTTTACTTTATGCGGATGACGCCGCTCTCCTAGCTAGAACTGCAGTGGGTCTTCAATGCCTGTTGAACTCTTTTTATGTTTTTATGAAAAACCTTGACTTAAGCATTAACTTTGGTAAATCCCACTTTATGGTGGTGGGCCATAAAGCGAAGGCCCAAAAAAATGTGATGACATTGCACTGTAATGGACACAAGTTGTCAAGAGTCCCCATATTTCCCTACCTGGGGGTTGTTTTTGATGAAGGTTCTACGTGGCACCTTCAAATGCTGGAGAAAAAAAAAGTCCTGGCACGCTCTATTTCTGCGGTGCTGGGCTTCTCACGTAAATTAGGGGTGAAGCCCATTGAGGCAGTTTTAAAAGTATATGCTGCTAAATGTATTGCCATCGCTATGTATGGTGCAGACCTGTGGGGCTTTAGGCCAGTTACATCGCTCCAGGTTACGGAAGATAACTTCTTAAAAACGATTCTTTTCCTCCCAAGATCCACGGCAACCTTCATAGTTCATCAGGAATGCGGCGTGGACTATTTGGAGGACCGAATCGCCATGGCCCCCCTTTTAAAATGGATATCAGTCTGGCTTAATCTAGAGCTTGAAGTGAATCATGAAATCTTAAAGGACTGCCTAATGCTAGATCACTGGGAAAAGATCCCTTGGCTGAAATATGTACAAGAGATGTGTGAAAAGTTGGGTTGGCCTGAATTGTTCAACAAACCTTTTAGTCTGGTGAAAGGTGATTTGAAATGGGTTAAAAACACTTTTTTGTTGAACAGAGGAATGGACAGAGAAGGCAGGGAGCTGTTAAAGCCCTCTGTCAGGACCCATCAATTGATTGTTTCCTCCGGCCACGATCCAGAACTTTACCTTAAGGTCGTTAACAACTCCAACCACAGGTATCTTTTAACTAAGTTCCGATTGAACAAGATCCATTTATTAATTTCTGGCCGCCCTGGCTGGACCAGGGGTACAGACTTAGATCTGTGCAAATGTGACGGTTGTTCGATCATGGATACTGTCCACTTTCTGTTTTTCTGTGATCACTTTAAAGGCATCAGGAAAAAGTTCATTATACCCTTGTTAAAAGGGAAAGGATTTAGGCAAGTTAAGCCAGCTTTGTTGTACCTTCAACTTTTAGCAGAAATATGGGAAATCTATAACGTGGCTAAATTTTTAACCATAGCGGTGAGACTCAGCAAAAAGATCACTTGGTCCTAGATGATTCTTCATAAATGTCGACCATTGTTACCTGAATCAAGTTTTTTTTAAATTCTCAATTTCTTACAATGACTTTTTTAATTATTGATTGTCGTATATACTGTTGTTTTTAAATTCTTTCCACCATGTGCTGCATATCTTAATGGGTACTCCCTCCCTTTTTATGCTGTATTTTATCATTTTTATGCTGCCTGGCGACTTGTGGACTATTTTTTCATGTTTGTGTACTTTTATGGTTTTTGTAAATTGAACCGAATAAAGTATTTCTTGATCTTGATCTTGAATAGTATTATAAAATAGTACTGTAAAAGCATGATATGGTTTCTAAGCCATAAACATAGAATACATAAAATGCATAAAATACATACAATAATAAAAGAGTGGCTAAAAGTACTCAACTGGTGCGTCTAACATACGCCTACCCCGGTGTACCTAACCTAAGCCTAGTACAAAGGAAGAAGTAAGTGAGGAGTAGTTTAAGTTTTAGTATTTCTCTGCCAGAAATCTGTTCAAGAATTCTTTAGGGATCTAGGGCCAGATGTAGGTAATCCCAATTTACAGATTCTAAAATACAGAATTTTACCGAATCAGTATTTTAGAATCGGTAAATGGGATGTAGATAAAAAATCGGTAAATAATACCGATTCGGTAAGAATCGGAATCGGACAATCGGTATTTACCGAATCGGTATTTACCGAATCGGTATTCCCCATTCATTCCTATGGGCCTTTTGGCCCAAAGGAATGAATTGGAAATACCGAATAGGTAAATACCGAATCGGAAAGCAAACAAAAGTGAAACTTAAGTAGGCAGCCAATCAGGTGCTACCACCCTCCCCCTCCCTACCAGGAAGTGGCTACACAGGCAGCTGCAACTAATTAGAAGCTTCTGGAGAGGCAGTTGGAGCTGAGCTGAGTCCCTGAGCAGCAGAAAGGGTTTCGTGCACTTTTAAAACTGCAAAATGGCAAGCAGCAAAAGAGAAAGAGCAGACAGAGAGGAGGAGGAGGAAAATGAAATTCAGCAGCATGGAGCTGCAGGTCCTTGTTGAGGAGGTGGTGAAGGTGCACCAAAACTATTTGGCAGGCAGTCCCTCACTGTGGCAGAATCTGCCAAAAGGAATCTCTGGCTGGACATAGTTGACAAAGTGAATGCAGTGGGAGTGACAACCAGAGACACAGAGGACCTGAAAAAGAGATTCTACGACCTCAGGAGCCACACTAAAAAGAAATTGGCTGAACTCCACAAGCAGGCAACCAAGACTGGCAGAGGCAAGAACCCAACACCCCCTTACTGACCTGGAGGAGATGGTGGCCTCAACCATTGAACCTGACAGCGTCTGCGGACTGGGAGAAGTAGACAGCCCAGCCAGAGCTGCAAGCGGAAAAGGTAAGAAGCGTGCACAGCGTTCCCCCCATTCCATCATCCTTACCTTTACCCTTTGTGGCCAAGTGAACCCCAGTGCAGTACTGCTAGCACTATACAGGAGCAATGCATCATGGTACAAGTAGTCAGGAAATGTAAGACCATGTCACACAGCACAGCAACCAGCAAGTTAGGGAAATGATTGTAGAGAGAAGAAAGCTAAACCCAGAAATATTTTATTGTAGTGACTGTGAGACAGTAGCACTTAGCTAATGTATGCCCATATGTCCACAGGTGACACATCTCGCAGGCGTTCCCAGGAGACTGACGGCACCGCACCAGAGAGGGAGGAGAGTCAGGATACAGGTCCAAGTACACAGAACGTCTCACAGGACACAGTTGCACCAAGTAGCCAGCCTCCTGCACAAGACGCAGAAACGGCTCCAGACTTGCAGGTGTCCCCTGACCGATCACAATCCCCTCTGTTGCTGTCATCCCCAGAAATGCCAGCATCACAGCATGAGACAACACCTGCATCACAACCATGCAGGAGGCATGTCGTGGCCCCACTTTTAGAAATGGAGTCATCAGCAGGTGACATGGAGGGGGTGGAAACACACACCTTGCCAGTTGATGGTAGCTCTGCCATACTGCAGACCAGTGCAGAGGTGGCCCATACTGGTGCCAGACGCCACAGAGTCCAGGAAAGCAGTGCATCTGCACGTGTGGAGGGTCCAACTGTGTTCCGTGGCCTGGAGGGGAGCATGGTAAGAATCCAGAGAATGCAGGGTAAAGCGATCTTGTCTTGCCAACGCTAAATGAGGTCCCTGAACAACAACATGGGAGACATAGGAAAGGGCATCAGGGAACTAGTAGACGTGAACAAAGACATGTGTGCAGGGATTCGCGAAATGACCCAATCGGTGCAGTTGCTATGCACCAAACTGGACAACGAGCTAGCATCAAGGCGCAAGGAAAGGCAGTGTGTACATCAACAGAACAAAGCAATCAACCGCCTGGCCACAGCAACATCCCTGCTATGCAGGAGAAGCATTAACATGCAGGAGGCTGTAACCCAAAACAGCAATGAGGTCACTAGGGGCATGGGCAGGATGACCAGTGCTCTTGAGGCACTGTTAAATGCCCAAACTGCACAAACGGCTGCTCTGGATGTGCCCGAGAGTGAAGAGAGCACAAGCAGGAGCAGCATGTCAAGCTCCCTTGTCCCAGAGACAAGGAGGAGCAGCAGGCGCCACGCTGAGGCCTTAGGCCAGCAAGAAAATGAGCATAGTGAGCACCATACAACTGCCACTGGGAAGCGAGGACGCAAATGATTATTACAGTTAATGGTGAAGTGAACCAGGACTCGCATATTCGAAGTTAAAAACTTTTTGTTGCACATTTGTGCTTTAGACACCTACGTTATGACACAATTAAACTACATTGGGTGCATACTCCACCTGTCTGTGTCTCTTTACTTATTTAAAAAAAGTTGTGTGTTATCTCTTCCCGTCTGTGTCGGCCATCAGTTGGTGTTGCAACTCCAGATGTGAGTGGTTCAGGCACTGCTTGCTCGTCATCATGGTCCTCATAATCGGAGATATCCACTTCGGTGCCCTTCTTAACAGCAAGGTTGTGCAGCATTGCACAGGCTGCAATCATCTTGCAGCAGGTGGTTGGTGTGTACTGGCGGGCCCCTCCACTCTTATGTAGGCAGCGAAACCTGCTCTTCCACATACCAAAGGTGCGCTCCACAATGTTTCGGGTTGATTTGTGTGCCCTGTTGTATCTCCTCTGGCTGGGTGTTTAAGGCTGGAGGTAGGGTGTGAGGATGAAGGACCGGAGGGCATATGCACTGTCCCCTATTTGGAAGAAGTAACAACATTACTCACATGCACACACACATCCATCTGCAATATGTATCAAGGGAGTTTCACACAGTGTGTTACCGAGCAAGTATCCTTCGCCAAATTCCCCCGCTGTCAGGCGTGCGTAGATCCCACTGTTTTGGAAGATGTAAGAGTCATGTGTACTCCCGGGGAATTTGGCTACTATGTCAGTGATCATGTACTTGGAATCACAGATCACCTGTAAATTTATGGTGTGGGTGGACTTCCTGTTCCGATAAATGTACTCTGTGGCAGCAGGTGGGCATATTGGTATGTGGGTACCATCAATACAGCCAATGATGTTTGGGAAGTGCGCCATCTGATAAAAGTCTGTTTTTGTCCTGAGCAGTTCTGCATGCGTTGCAGGGAAGCTGATGTAGTTATGCATTCTCTGCAACATGGCGTCTAGGAATTTTTTACAGAAACGGGACAGACAGCTCTGGGACACCCCACCTACAGCAGCAACCACACTCTGGTAACTCCCAGATGCAAGCAGGTGTAGGCTGCACAGCACCTGCACATGGGGTGGGATGGCGTGCGCCCTTGGGGTTGGATGGTCCAACAGTGGGTGAAGGTCCCTGATAAGGTCCAGGATAGTTTGGGGGTCTAGCCTGTACCTTTGTAGGATCTCTGGCTCAGTTAGCTGGAATAGGGTTATCCTCTGCCTGTACACCTGCTCCTCCCTCCCTCTCTCCTTCTGCCTGTAGCCATAGCAGCCTCGCAATGACATAGAATGCCGCCATTCTGGTGAAACTGTTGCATTTTGGGGCCTTTTTTATAGCCTGCACCTGGTTACCACCTGATTTCAATCCATGGTAAATACCGACTCTTAGATACCGAATTTCATGCAAATTCGGTATTTAAGAGGTTACCTACATCTCAAAAATCATTTTTACCATTTCTTAATTACTGAATCGGTAATTTTTCCAATTCGGTATAGTTACCGATTCGGTAATTTTACTGAATCGGTAAATTTACCGATTCGGTAAGGTTTCCGATTCGGAAATCTTTCAGATTCGGTAAAATTTCCGATTTGGTAACTTTACCGATTTGGTAAATTTACCGATTCTGATGTTTTTGGGTCCCCTACATCTCAATGGCAAAATACAGGTCAGTAAAGGCCGAAATTCGGTATTTTCGGCCTTTACCGACTGGTATTTGGCTACCTACATCTGGCCCCTAATCAGCTCCGTACCTTGGTTTTAGGATGATAGAGGGCTGGTATCTCTCTCTCGGGACTCGATCTCCCAGCAACCCGCAAGGGTAGCCTGGAAACACCGGAGCTGGATTTCTCGGCAGGAAAAATGACAGAGTCTCTCAGTGCGTCAGTTGGAGGGTCGGCTTCCTTCAGCACCTGCAGCAGCAGGGCGTCGGGCAAATAGTTAGTCGATCTGCTCCTGAACCACTGTGTGTTTGATTGACCAAATGTAGGCATATTTATACCCCTGAAGGTGCCGAGTCTGACGTAAGATTGGACTTAATATCGTCACTAGTGGCTCAGTTCCTTGAAAACTCCCGGATTTCTTGGATAAATTAGTATTCAAGCAGGGGGAAGTTCCTGACTGCTGAAGGCTGGTTTTGCCCCGAAATCAATGTGGATTCTCGGAGTTTAGTGGAAGTAGCCATGCCATATTAGGGCTGCACAGGCTATAACTAAATAAGTCAATGATTCTTTATGCCTATATAAGGACTGGGTGAATTATACCTATATATGAGCAAGAATGGGGAAAAATTACACTAGGGTCCTAGATTCCCACATAACACCAGGCAAGAAGCAGCAGGTAGTAGCCCAACACAGCATTGCAAGTGGCAAAGTGGCAGTCCCCCCTGTAGCACAGTAATCAGCAGTCAGCAGGCCAACACAGCAGAGCCAGTCGCACAGTGGCAGTCCCTTCCACAGCACAGCAACTCTTCTTACAAGCAGAATGTCTTTGGTTCCAGTAGAGTTCTGATTTGGTGGTACCAGGGGTCCAGCGCTCATGCCCAAATATGCCTTTGAAATGGGGGAGACATCAATGAGACCTTTGAAGATCCCATGATCCCTGCCATTCCTGCCCTCGCTCCAAATACACTACAGGGGGGTATGCAGCTCTTTGTGTGGAGGACAGGCACAGCCCTATTCAGGTGCAAATGTCAGCTTGTCCTGCCCAATATACCTCAGGAAGGCCCATCAGCCCGGTGATGGGCCATCAGGATGCAAATGTCACACTAGAGCTCCCTTTGTCTAAAGGGAATGCACAAAGCCCAGCTGTCACCCTTACCCAGACGTGTATTTAATGAGGCAGAGATACAGAATTGCTAAAGTAAGAAAATGTGCACTTTTTAAAAGTGGCATTTTCAGACTGGCATTTCAAAAAGATGTTTTAAGGCAATACCTATATTAACATGTATGCTAGATACTCC
The DNA here is from genome assembly GCF_964261635.1 of Lissotriton helveticus. Classification (NCBI taxonomy): domain Eukaryota; kingdom Metazoa; phylum Chordata; class Amphibia; order Caudata; family Salamandridae; genus Lissotriton; species Lissotriton helveticus. The sequence goes on along the minus strand of NC_136063.1, from coordinate 406,868,599 downwards.
TTGCAGGACGGAAAAACAAATGTAGCTGTTTTTCACTACCAGGACATGTTAAACTCACAAGTACATGTCCTACCTTTTAAACACACTGCACCCTGCACACAGGGCTACCTAGGGCCTACCTTAGGTTTGGGCCTGGCAAGTAGGTTCACTTGCCAGTTCGAAATGGCAGTTTAAAACTGCTCAAACAGGCTCTGCAATGACAGGCCAGAGCCATGTGCAAAGGCCTACTGAGTGGGTGGCACAATCAGTGTTGCAGGCCCACTAGTAGCATTTAATTTACAGGGGCTGGGCACATATTGCGCACTCTACTAGGGATGTATAAGTAAATAAATAGACCAATTATGGATAAGCCAATGTTACCATGTTTAAAGTAGAGAGCAAATGCCCTTTAGCACTGGTTAGCGGTGGTAAAGTGCCCAGAATCCTAAAGTTAGCAAAACAGGAGGTCAAAAGAAACTACACCAAGAATACCAGGTCTAACACTACTTGTGAGCCTTTATGCCTTTTAATGCATACATGACGCACAACTTCACTGCACACCATATTGTTCTGGCACTCTAGTGTGGGGAATATAAATCAGATTTAGACCTTCTCCCAAGGTAGTCCCCTATCTGCAGCATCAGGTGCAAGAAACTCTTGTTTTTTTAATAAAAGGAAGACGCGAGTGAACAGCTAACATCAGATCATTCATCTCAAAAACATGATCTTCTCTCTTCTGCTTGGGGGTGCAGAAGGGTCACTGGACAAAGAAAGCTATTGCTGCTGCAAGGGATCCTTCTGGATCTCAAGGAGTGGTAGCCTGGGCATGAGGATGTAAACCTGAGCTGGAGGTGTAGGGATCCTTCCTGCAATGTAAACTCATGTATTGGTATCTAAGGACCTGCTCTTGAAAATGAGGCGACCTTTGGGCCACTCAAAATAAGGTTGATATTTGTTTATTATATCACTCTCCCTTAAAAAGGTACAACTTGGGTGGCTTTCTCTTCAAAACTCTCAGATTAGAACTTTTTACTCTGAACTTTGAGGCTACAGTGAAAACGATGCATTATTTTCCATTGGGACATGTGCTTTTTCACAGGGCAGCTGCTAAGGCCGCCTAGTCCTCATCTAATACTCCCCATTTAATACCATTGAGTTTTGTATTTTCTGATGTTTCTCATACTATTGTTTTTGTTTTATGAAACCTCATCATTCCCACATCTGATTTTGTTAATTTCTTGTCTCATTTTACTCATCATTTTGATGTTATTTTTTACTAAATTATTATTGTGAGTTTATGTTCTTTATACCATAACTGCAGTGTATTATAACTGTTGCATTTATACAACACGGATTGCTGCATCAACGCTCTTCAGGGTTCACCAAGGCTACCGTACTACCTCCATTCCCCTTTATCCTACATGTCAAACACCAGAGAGAATTTCCACAGAAACAGAGTCTACTTCTACCAATAAGTAAAGAACACCCAGATCTACCTAAAAATCAAATGCCCTAAAAACCTTAGTGCTTAATACGCTGCCTAGACGATACACAAAACTGGATGTGTCACGTGAAACTGAAAGATAATGCACAGAAATCAGTCTTCCTTGTCCTCTTCTTTAAATGTAACAGTGAGGTACCACCACTATGGCTTAAACAACTAGACATACCACGTATTACCCCAAAGCCATCTTGTCAGCAAAGTCTCTATGTGTAATTCTGGACTCCAAAATTAGCCTCGAGCCACACATCAAATCTACTGCTAAATTTGCCTCCTTCTATCTATGTACTATAAGAAACACCAAGTATTTCCTTCATAGACCTGACCTAAAATATTTAGGGGCACATTTACAATTACTGGTGCTTCCCTACAAATTAGCAGGGATGGGCCAGTAATTGTGTGCGGCAGCTCCGCCACCCATGATTTGCCGCATTTACAATGCAGCGCACCATGGGGCAAAAACGGCACAGATGCGTCATGCATCTGTGCCGTAAAGGCGGCGCATTGCTGGAGTTGCGTCGCAAGCGCGACGCAGCTCCAGCAATGCTTTGGGGGGCCGATTCTTCTAATGCTGCGTCAAGCCTTACGCCTGCTTCAAGCAGGCGCTGGGTTTTGACGCAGCATTGGGCTAAAAGTGACTGAGTGAAATCTTGTAGATTTCACTCAGCCACTTTTAGGAGGCGTGCCTGCGCAGGAACGCCCCCCCCCCTGCGCCAGAACGCCTCCTTATGGCGCAGGGTTTTACAACGTGACGCATCTCCCAGATGCATCACGTTGTAAATACCCCGCACCATGGCGCATCTTTTGCATTGCCGCTGCGTCACAAAAGTGACGCAAAGGCGGCGTAAAAGAGGCGCAAGGGGCTTGTAAATCTGCCCCAAAGTTCAAGCACTGATTATATCTAGAATTGAATATTGCATTGCTCTGTTCATCGGCCTGAGTAAATACAGACTTGCAACTCCAAAGGTGAACCTCATTCTGCGGCATGCCTCTTTGCTGAGTCCCATTCCGAAGTATCCAAACTAGATATCCCAGGAGGCATGCAGAACCCCGGAGTTTCACAAACTTATAAAGGCCTTGTTTCTGTATATGGTCAAGAAGCACCTTAGTGACGTGCAATATCCCTATCATATAAGGCGGGGTAGTCTATCTCATATATACTATTTTTTTTTGCGAGTTCAGGGCAGGGAGACTTTGAAGCTTAGAGAGCTGACCTGGGAAGGAGAATGGTGTTGTTGTGAGACGAAGGAGCATTCTGCACAGCTGAGAAAAGGTTTGAGCATCTTGGTGTTTAGGTGTATGGTGCTGTGAGACAGATTTAATGCCACTAAGTTTATTTTAAGAACAGAAAGAGCAACACACTGTCAATTTGGCTTGCTAATTCGATTAGAGAAAAAATTAAACTAAATTTAAACAAAGTTCTAAATAAAACCAAACATTTTAAATCTAGTTCGAACCCTTTATTTTTTGTCTTTGTAGAGCTATTTAGATTTTATTAAAATGATGTAAAAGAATATTCATAACATATTTTTATATTCCCATTTCCTATTTTAAAAAATGTATTCACTTTTTACAAACTTTTTCAAGATTAACTAAAGTTGGGAAAGCATGATGAGGGAGCAAACTTTCAATATTTTTCCTTTTATAATCAGGCTTTTTGTTTAAGATAGTTGATGTTGGTTGACTGAAGAGGATAAAGCTTTTTCGCCTATAGTGGGTTCATATTGAAAAATCTTTTATAAACCCCCCTTCAAAGGATTTCTTTAATATTGAGATCTTTGAACATATCAGCCCCAATCCTAAAGAATGCTTTTAAAGTGTTATGTCCCTTTTGATTTTCTAATAAAATACATGAGGATGGTTTCCTAAACTAAAATGGTGAGATTTGGGTATACCATCTGTTTAATTGTAATGACGTTCTTTAATTTGCTGAATTTTAAAACCTTTCAAATTCTTTTAAAAATAATGTTAACCCTTGTTAAGAATGATAGCAGAATTATATTTGATTTTGCCTTCTGTTTTCACTGATCGAGAAATGGTAAGTTCATCTGTGCGCTATCTATCCTCTGATCCTAAATCCTGTTTTTTTATCTATATTTACATATTAATAGAGATGTAAGACCTAACTAAAAAAATGATTTCATTTTGGAAAAAGACATTAAAGCTTCTTTGGAATTGTGGAATAAAATATGGTTAAAATGGCATACATTTTCAGACTCCGAGTCAAATAAATTTTATTCGGCCAAAAGGCCATAAAAGCATATCGCAAAAATATGACAAGCAATACATTTTTTAAGCCATCCAAAATCTCATTTCCATATAGCTGACAAACACAGATCAGAAAGATACAAAACATTTTAAAATTCATCCTTTAAAAATTATGCATTAGGTTTGGTTTCTTTTCTGGATATAAAAGGCAGTTTTTATAACATTGAATAATCAAAAACACAAATCCAGTGAGCCCAGGGATTGCAAAAATATGAGCCCTTCCTTATGGAGTCTCAGATTTGATTAGCATAATATTGGGAATATGAAAGTGCGTCTAGATTCCAGGTTGTATAAAGTGCAAAATAAAATAAAGTGACTAGTGCTCTGTGTTGAAATACCGTCACACCCGCAGGGTGGAAGATCCCTTTTCTAGACTCCTGCTGAGGGAAAGGTGAATTTAAAGTGCAATGTTCCCAGCCTAAAAAACGTTAATCAGTGTTGTTATGTGGGATTCTCAATCCACCCTAAGTAAGGCTCAATGCAATGTGTTGTAGAAACAAGAGGGTACCGAGTAATAATGTCCTTAACCTGGGCGCTTTTCAAACGTGTTTGTAAACAATAATCTGTATAACACTGTTTAAGAAAAAGTTTATATTTGTGCCAATCAGGGATAGATTACCATACAAATCCATTAAGCCTAGAGTTCTAAATGTGTCTTTCACGTACGATAACCCTGGTATATGATTGGCTTTTTCTAATAATAGGCAATCAATAATGTAATTTCCGGTTACTGCTTTCCTGCTGAGATGCACTGACTCCTATATAAGCTCAACATTACTGTTATTGATTTGTTTTGCAGCTTTCGGGCAAATCTAAATTTGGATTTGGTGTTGCTATCAAATAACTGGAGTCTTAATGTTAAATAAGGTGCCCAACTAAGTGATTGGTTAAAAAGAATACCTAAATAATTAAAGTTATTAACCTTTGCTAAATATGGTCCCCCATTCTAAAAAGACTTTGATTTTGTGCTGGATCACCCACACATCATTAGGAGAGATTTTGAATAGTTAACTTGGAGGACTAGGTCCTTCATAAATGTCAGTAATAAATCTAAGAAGGGCCTGGAGCCCAATCGCTGTACGGGCAATCAGCACCGCGTCATCCACGTATAAGAAAATAGGTAAGGGCTTGTTCCCCATACACGGCATGTCCTTCTCTTTTTCCATCAAAAAGTATTTATCCTATTAATGTATAACAGGAGAGGAAGGGGCGAAAATGCACCTCTGCCTAACACCCCATGTGGACTTAATATGGGGTGAGCATTCGTCCGAGAGGCCGTAGCTCTCTTTTACTGTCAGATATTGATAAAGGCGGTCCCATCCCTCCCATTAGGTCCCACAGCTTTTCACGGTTCATGAGATTAAAAGCACTTGATAGATCGATAAAAGCTAAGTGCACAGATTCATTTTTGGCCTTTGTCTACTTCTCCAGGATTAAGTATAGATTTAAACACTGTTCGATTGTCCCTAAGCCAGGTCTAAAACCAAACTGGGCATCAAATACAACATTATGTGCAGACAGTGCATACATTTTCATATGCTGCTAACAATCCTCAAACATTTTTTGTAATTTATAACAGATTACTGATCACCCCTGTGCCAAAAACAACAATTTGTAAGTATTTGAATGATCATTGTTGGACATGTGACTGTAAAAATAGCGATCTGAAGCATATACATTTTACTTGTTAACAAAATTATAATTGTTGGAGACAAGTTTGTATTAGTTTCAAAAAAGGGTTTTATTGATTGGTGTTCCAGGAAACAGATATTGGCAAGTTACATCAAAGCAGTGTTATTTTTATTTGCTGCAGACCGGTAGTGCATCCCAGAGTTCATTGTAGACATTTTAGTATTTTCCACCAGTAGCATCCTTGATTACAATCAAAGGGCCAGATGCATCAAGCATTTTTTGCCTTCGCAAACGGCCGATTCACAGTCGGCCGTTTCAGAACGCGAAAAAATGGTCTTTAGATGCAAAAAACTCTATTTTGCGATTCGGTGAAATGTTACCAAATCGCAAAATGGGTTCTGCGATTAACTATTAGGAAGGGGCTTGTTTGGAGCTTCCCTTCCTAATACCAAATCGCATTGGTATGCATGAATGTTTTGCAATCGAAATGCAGTCGCAAAACATTCACATTTTACCACCTACCTCAAGTAGGTGGTAACCAATTCGCAAATGGGAAGGGGTCCCCAAGGGACCCCTTCCCCTTTGTGAATGTCTGTAAATTCATTTTCTAAGAGCAGGCAGTGGTCCGTGGGACCACTGCCTGCTCTTAGAAAATGAATTTAAGGAAAACAGGCTGCTGTACAAAAAAAAAAGATTGCTTTATGTAAAAGCAATCACGGACATGGTGGTCTGCTGTCTCCAGCAGGCCACAATCTCTGTGATTTTGCTATTCCTAGGGGGTCGCAAATTGATACCTACCTCATTAATATTCATTAGGTAGGTTATTTGCGATCCCTTAGGAATTGCAGAAAGTGTTAAACACACATTCATGCATTCCATTATGCGATTTTCTAATTGCGAATCGCTGTGATTCACAATTAGGAAATCACAAAATGGTTTGTTGATACATCTGGCCCAAAGTTATCTCCCTCCCCCTCATGTGAGACAAAACCAATAAGATACCCCTATCTAACTGCCGCTCACAGGCATTCAACCGGACTATCGAAAGGTATCTTGTTCCACGCTGGTTGCATCATCTGACACCTTAGGTACCAGGTATTAGTGTAACAGGGCATAAATGTAGATAGGGGAGGATGCCCTCGGGACCATCTCTGCATATATTTTCAATTGTTCATTACAATATATCAAATCCAGTATCCATGCTCTACACATAACAGCTACACTCTTGGCTAGCAATAATGCCAGAGCAGTGAAATTTCTTTTTGTACTAGGTATTAGTTTGATACAGCCTAGCAGAACTACCTGAGGGGTAAAGCTAATATTCAAATCTTTCATTTTGGATAAGGTGAGAACCGGCTCCTGACAGTATTCATAAATTCAAGAGCATGACTATGCTGGATGCAAAAATATGGGCTCTGACTTCCTGCATCTTTCCCACCCGAAGTCCTACCTTAGTCCCTGTAGTACATAGTGGTGAATAATATAATCTGTGGAGTACAAAAATGAATCAGTCACATTCTACTGCTAAGCAAGAGGAAATACATTTGGAGGCAACAGTATGGCCTCAGTATTTACCACCTTCTTCAAAACTTTCACCTTACAACTGAACATTCCACTTGTCTTCGGAAGAGGGTCTGAACATTGAGGCCACCTCTCGAACTGATCCACACAGGGAGATTATAAATTGCCTAAGCGACTTGGCAGCAATCTGGAGCTCTAGTAGTTCAAAGTAGGGATATTATTCTGTGACTTTGCTTGTAGTTTGCTTACTGGGCACTCTTGCCAGTAATTAAAAAGATATTTAACCCCTTGCATGCGCGTGACGGCCGGGAGCCGTCACACGTCACGGTGGGCGTGTACGGAGGACGGCCGCCAGCTGTCCGAACCCCGCCCACTCATTATTTCCTCAGCACTGCGGCGGAATTTGCACCGTGGTCAAGGGGTTAAAGGAGTGTGAGACTTTGAGATCTTAATGGAGACTAGGGGCATAAACACAGTCTCACTGTAGAGATCCCTCTATTTTAATGCACAATTTTTTTCAATGGAGATATCACCTTCTCCCCGCTAGTTGCAGCTGAGCCAAGGTGCTGAAGCTGTAGTATTTCCTGAGAGTAAAAAATATCCAGTCCTGATCTACTTTTCAGCTTCTCACAGGCCAGTACTATGCAGTCTGAAGTATCTCTCGCCTATGCAGGATGAATGTGTTATTGGTTCCTGCCGGCTTTTACGACTTGGCAACGATAGGTTTCTGTAGGAGTGTAGCTCAGTGAGCACGTATGCATGCTCTATGTGTAAATTTGCACCTGAACGTTGTAAGATTTTGTGTCCAAGCAGCTCACAGAAGCAAATCGAAAGGGCTTTGGTACAGCTTTAATATTTCTTCTGTTAGCATTACTTTGAAATATATGGTGTTTTATTATCTTGAAACACATGATCCTCTACAAATATGTATTCATAGTTCATTAAAGGCAATAAAACACTCATAAAAGACATATCATTAGAGGACATATAATTAATATTTGGGCATAAAATTGCTAACCATACCATTCTCCAGGTGGATTATAAATGTCTAGACTTGAACACGGGCTCCACGAGATACCATTTGATTGTTTTGACATCTATTAGATACGCACTTCGATGTCCCATAGGCCTCATTATGGGAGATATAGATTTCACTGCAGATAACCCCTACTCTCAATGCGCAGTCTTTTCTTTTTAATTAGCATGGATTGACTAGCACTAAATGTGTGGTGCATCTAATAAGCTATTTTTACCTTTTGCTCTAAATTCCGCCTCTTTGAACAATCTTCATGTAGCCTAACTAGCACATCATCTGGCCTTATCTGACTGCTCCTCTCATGCCTTTTAAGCAGCTCTTTTTTTTATTCTACGGCATTTCATAATTTCAAATCCTGCTCTTAAGGGGATCTTCTGAATTGGGATCTGACAGAAACGCGTTTTAAAAGGTCAGAGAACTTTTTTCGGCTTTGCCTTCTTCCTGCATTAAACATTTCTATGGAGGCCGATTCCTTACAATTTTAATACTCTATGCATTTCTGTCTTTTCGTGAACTTTTTGTATAATGTATTTCTCATTAAGGGTGAAACGCATAGGAGAATGCATGCTTTTCTCACTGATTTAGGAACAGTAGCAAAGAGCATACCGAACAGAGCACTCAGAGCATTGTATTTTAAAATCTGAAGTTACATATTACAAGCTAGATAAACATGATATCCTGTATCACCGCTATATGAACACAGTGGTGGTGAAAATTACTCAATAAGGGCATTATAGGCACATAGGAATTATAGGAAGCATGAACCCTCTATCGTTAATTATCTTTGCTTTCATACAAGCCACGGGTACATATGCAGTATCATTAAAGCAGTCATTTTCTTTTGCTGGTACAGAAAATTTATTTTCTTCCTTGAAATTATCTATCTATCTATCTATCTATCTATCTATCTATCTATCTATCTATCTATCTATCTATCTATCTATCTATCTATCTATCTATCTATCTATCTATCTATCTATCTATCTATCTATCTATCTATCTATCTATCTATCTATCTATCTATCTATCGATCTATCTATCTATCTTTCTATCTATCTATCTATCTATCTATCTATCTATCTATCTATCTATCTATCTATACAAAGCAACCCAACCATCTATCCATCCGTCCAGCCATCTACCCAACCATCCATCCATGCTTCCAGACAGCCGGCCGGGCAACCAGCTATTTAACAGACTCAACAAATCAGGGATAGTGACGGCAATAGCGTTATTGCCAAGTTTTCATTGGAAAGGCAATCTTTTGTTGTGCTTACAGTTGTAATTCTGTTTGATGAAGGATAATTCAGAGGCGCATGATCCACCAGTCCTTGTGCTCTGATTGGCTGGCCTTCACAGAAAGTGCGAAAAACAAGTGCCAGCGCCCATTTACCATATTCAAGAAAGCGTATACCATCAATCTCCATACACAGAAGTCGCACTCCAGGGTCACATACATCCAGGTAAGATGTTTATTTACAACTGCAACACGTTTCGACCTCGCTGGCTTTTTCAAAACATACATATAGTAGAAAGTGGTAAACAGAAAAGACAGACAGCATTTCCAAATAGGGCATGGACGTAGAAGATAGACTTCCTCTTTGGTGAGATACATTGAGCAAAGTATGCCCTTTAAACCAACACACTTACAGGGACCGATAATAGCATAGGCACTTACTCTTGCGCTTACTCTTCAAGAGCTTTTAGCTCCCCATCTCAAATCTAAAGAAGACTTTATCCTCCTGGGAGATTTCAACATCCATGTAGATCAGCCAGCATTATCCGAATCCATTTCCCTGGTTACGGATCTTTCAAATTTAGGTCTAGAATTACAGAATAATGGACCTACACACAGGGGTGGCCATACGCTAGATTTAGTCTTTTCCAATTGTACCAAATTAACTTGCCTCCCAGCAAGAGAAATTCTATGGACAGACCATTTCCTGTTAGAATTTAAATTACTGACTGCAAAGAGACCCACTAATAAAGTACCATCTCCTCCTACCTGGCGCCGTTAATGGCATAAAATCTCAGCTAACAAACTACAGGAAATCTGGACACAACCTGCCATATTGGCAGTGGACACAGCAGATATAGCGTTGGCTAAACTTAATGATTCAATTAAGCGAGCCATTGATATTTTGGCCCCTTTAAAACTGCATAAACAGTATCTTTTCTCTAAGCAGGAAAGTTGGTACACGCATGAGCTAAGAGAAGAGAAGCGGAAATGCAGACGAGCAGAGAAAATATGGAGAAGAAGTAAAACTAAGGAGACCCGAGCAGTTTTCCTAGATGCTCAATCAATATACTATAAAAACATAAAGCAAGCTAGAAAACACCGCCTAATGCAACAACTTGCAGAAGCGGGTAATTGTCCTAAGGAGCTCTTTAAAATTCTGCAAAATTTTGTAAAACCCGCCGCATGTGAGAGCTCTGATGATTTCTCGCAGACTCTATGCGATGAAATCACGCTATTCTTTGAGGACAAAATAAACATCATTTACGAAAGAATAGTGGCGGCTAACAACAACATGGGTGACATTAATAAGCCCCTATCCCTGATCCCGCTAAAGCACAATAAACATCCTCTGCTATCCTTCCCTCCAATTGACAATGCAGAGCTCCTTCCTCTCATCGTCCATATTAAATCTGGGTCCCCAAATGACCTCCTCCCTGCCAAGATGGTTGCCCCTCTGATTTCTCTCTTGGGACCCTCTATACAGAGCGTCATTAACATCTCTCTTGCGAAAGGACAGGTCCCGGCAGACTGGAAAAGAGCGGTGGTAAACCCAATAAGGAAAAAAGCGGCATCTCCATGGACAGACCTCTCAAACCTGCGTCCTATTTCACTCTTGCCTTACATCGGCAAGATAGCAGAGAGGCACGTGAACACCTATCTATCAGGACATCTAGAAGCAACGGAGGGCCTGGACTACTCGCAATCTGGGTTCAGGCCCAACCACAGCACCGAATCAGCCCTTCAAACAATGACCAATAACATCAAAATGGCACTGGATGAGGGCAGTTCTATGATTCTGGTGCTGTTGGATCTCTCCGCTGCTTTTGATACGGTGTCTCACACGGTGCTTCTCGATCGTTTAAGGGACGTAGGCTTGGAGGGAGTGGCTCTATCATGGATGAAGAGCTTTCTATCTGGCCGCTCCCAAGAAGTTAGGCTGGGCTCCCACAAACAGGGAGCTCAACAAGGGAGTGCCACAGGGCTCATGTTTAAGCCCGACACTATTTAATGTGTATGTGGCCCCCTTGGCCAACTTAGCAAGATCATTTGGGTTTACCCCGGTGTCGTATGCCGACGACACCCAACTCCTCTTTCCTTTTAAAAGTCTGACACCTGCAATAAAAAGATCATTTGCAGATGGAATGAGAGCAATATCAGAGTGGATGTCATCAAACTGTCTTCAGTGTAACATAGGGAAAACAGAGGTCATGCTGTTTGGACAAGTGGCAACACACTGGTCACCTGAATGGTGGCCTTTAGAATTAGGACCTGTTCCCAGCCCCAAGAGCACGGTAAAAAACTTGGGAGTGTTATTAGATCAGACACTCACATTTAAAGACCACGTCAACCAAGTGGCTGGTACCTGTTTTCGGGCAATTGGGATGCTAAGAAGAGTGTTTCCCTATCTGCCAGATTGTCACAGGAAAACACTTGTGCAGGCGCTAGTCATCAGCAGAGTGGATTACTGTAACGGTCTTCTTTTAGGAGCTAATGAAGGTCAACTTAATAAGTTACAAGTAATCCAAAATACGGCTGCAAGGACTGTCCTGAATGTTCCCCCAAGGACTCCTTCTCGCCCCCTGCTGACTAGACTTCACTGGTTACCAGTGAGGAAGCGAGTACAGTTTAAGACTCTATGTACCATTCACAAAAGTGTGATAGGCGAAGGCCCAAAATATCTGGCCAAAATCTTTCAGCCATATGCTCCTGGGCATTCCTTGCGATCCAGTAATCTGCAGCTATTGCAGGTACCCAGAATAAAGAAATCCAGACAAGGAGGCCGAGCGCTGGCCCATGCGGGACCAGTGCTCTGGAACTCTCTACCTCTTGAGTTCAGATCACTCATTAGCCATCTGGCCTTTCGGAAGACCTTAAAAACACACTTATTCACTAGTAATTAACGCCTCCTTTGCAATATGTACTACCCCCCCTGAACACGACTATCTGGAGTCATATTTTTACTGGCAAAAGCGCGGAGATACCCCTTTGGGGGTCTATTCAGGCGCTATATAAGAATATAAAATAAATAAAATAAAATAAATCACAGTTGCAATTCATACATGTTTTAATCTCTCCTGTCTTATCTGTTGGCTGCAAATGTTTTTTTCTATTTCTACTAATCGTACAGGATTTGCATTCGTAGAAGCCTTTCTGTTTTTGTAACCATGCCTCCTTCATATTTGTACCCAAGTAGCTTTTAACTGACATGTCCTTCAAGGATCTAGCTTTGCGATACATCACCAAAAGGTGCGTGGTGACATGCAACCCTATGACTGGATCACCCTAGATATTGTGCCAGTATTTATTGAGGCCTCTTCTGACTGAGTGCGACTCTGCATTATATGTCATCATTATTCTCAGTAGGTTGATTTTGCCATTATCTCTCTGATTCTTAGTCAGTAAGCTTGGTCTCTGTAGGCTCGCCACCTTTGTTTCTGTAGCCTTCAGAATGCTAGGTGGGTAACCCCTTTGTCTAAATCTTGTGAACATCCTGTCCTTCTCTTTCTCAAAAGCCTGTTGTGTGCTACAGTGTTGTCTAGCTCGAATGAGCTCCCCATAGGGGATACTCCATTTGAGTTTGTGGGGTGATGACAGGCAGGAAACTGTTTCCTGAAGGTCTTCTTCCCATGCAGACTAGTCTGTATAACATTGTTCTCTATTTTGACATTCACATCCAGAAAATCCATTTCCCTCTAATCACTCCTCTGCGTAAAACTCAAATTGATCTCATTGTCAGCTATCAAGACAAATCATTTTTCCAATTGATCTTTAGGGCCACTCCATATCATGAAAATATCGTCAATAAACCTTGTCCAAAATAAGATGTGCTTGGTGAGCTCTTCATTCTTTTCCAACTATACACACTGTTCTTTCCACCACCCCATGAAGATGAAGGCATCGCTCAGTGCGACGCAGCTTGCCATAGTTGTTCCGACTATTTGCCTATTCCATTGATCCTCAAACAGAAGGAAATTGTTTTCTAAACAGAAGGTCAGCATATCAATCAACATTCCTGAATGCTCATAAAGAAAGATAGACTTATCTCTAAAATAATGTTGCCATTTCTCGATGACTGTGTGTGTTCAATACAGGGGTACAATGACACCAAATCAATCATTACCAGCCAGTAATTTCATAGGTCTCCTTGCTGGTTATAACATAGTTTACTGATGTCATCAGTTGCCTGTTCTCTTCCTGTCTATTTTTGTCACTATCCTAAAGGACCACATTGCCCACCTTATCTGATGGCTTGATGACAAACCGGGGATCGCTGTTAAGTGAGTTCAATGCCAGTTTTTGCCCTGACTTTAGAATATGTGCATGATTACTCTTCGTGTTAGACCATATCTTCATTAGCTCACGTGTTATAACCTCATGAAACATATCCATGCTATCAAATGGCATATTGGGATTAAATTATACATTTCGATTTAAATTTACTGGGTGCGGCACCCCCTGTCACAAAGCCTAACAATTTCAGGAGCTCCCTCTCATCTGACCATTCCCTAATTTCCTCACTTAGTTCTGCCAGGTTTGCCAACCCCTCAGCATTTCTCAAACAACCGAAGGTCTGGTCATAATCATCCACCCCGGCAGCTGCAGGTGTTCTTTTGCCCTTGTTTCTTTTTTGCAAGAAACCTTCATAAGGTTCAACTTACGTATAAACAGAAACCCATCAATACAAGTTCTACTATAGTCAAAGTGTGCGTGGGACAAAATATCAATCCTAGTTCCAACAAGGAAGGCTCATCATTAGTCAATTCATGTGCAGATAAATTCACTACTGTTAAGTCCGTCTCACCTATTACTTCTATTTGGTTTGCCGAGTTGTTTTCCCAATGCGGCTTCGTGTCTTCCGCCAATTACGTTTACGTTTCCTCTCCCTGCTCCTTCCGGTGGCCTGGACCCTAGGGTTCTGCTTGATTGTAAAAAACTATATTCCTCCAAGTAAGTGAAAGGAAGAGCGTCCTTGTTTGATGGACAAGATTGTTCCTCCAGATCAGAATAACTCTCGGATACTGATTCAGATGTTGTCAACTCCTGTTGCCCAAGGGCTCCCATCTGTTTAAATTGTCTTATAGCTCCATTATATCATCTACCAAAGGTCAGAATATGGCCACTGGCGTAGTCCTGCTTATCTCTGAGAAACTTATGTCACTTCTTCTGCTTTATCTCATCCTCATACTTTGAGCCGAGGTTCCATTAGTTTTATTGCCACAGAAATTTCATTCTGTGCATGATGTTTGTCAAGCTCCTCTTTCAGTTTGTCTGTCTCCTTGCAGTTGGACTCCAGTTCCATACCTGCATACTTAGATAATAGCCCTAACATATTCTTACAGGTGGCATCAATAAGAATCGAACATTCTTCTGACAACTTTGGGTGTGGATTCTGGTAGGTCGGAGTAATTAAAATACAGAGCCCTCCTGTGACCCTACCGACCTCAATGTGGTTATTCAGGGAAGAAACTTCCCACCATCTATTAATCTCTTTCTTCTGTAATTTCTCATAATGTCCTAACATTTGCTTTAAATCTCCGCTCCCTTCTGTTGTGATTTGATCTTTTCCGTGGTTCCCTCTGTCTGGACCCATATAACTCTCATTAAATAGGGATGGGGCTTCCGCTGCTCTCCCAGCAGGTTTCATGGTTCCAAATGCTGCACACACTGTGGATGCTGTCCGCTGCCTCCTATGTTATTGTTCAATCGGTAAATGGTGTAAATATCGATTCCAAAATATCGAGTAACCTAAATATCGAGTCCAAAATATAGAATGGACAAAATATCGACTGGACAGAATATAGACATCCAAAATATCGTTTTCAAGGTAAGTACTGTAATATCGAATTAAAAAATATAGACAGTCAAAATATCGAAGTACATAATATAGGTGATTAAAAATATCGACTTTTTAATAATATCGATTTTTTTAAAGTGTTTTATATGTTAGTTTATGTGTGAAAAGTGTATATTTATTTGTAATTTATTGTAAGTAATTAATTTTATGTTATTTAATTTTTGCGTAATTTAATTCTGTAGCAGTTGTGGGTTTATAGGGGAATAGGGTGGGAAGTAATTTAATTATAATTATTTAAATTAGTTAATTGATTAACTGTTATTTATTTTGAATTATTTGTTAATTAATTTTTAATTGATAATTAATTAATTGTTAATTGATAATTAATTTTTAATAATTGTTTAATTGACAATTATGTGAATAATATTATTTTATTTTCTGTAGCGGGTTGTGGGTTTATAGGGGAATAGGGTGGGAAGTAATTTATAAATAATTAAATATGTTAATTAATTAATTAACTGGTATTTATTTTGAATATATTGTCGATTAATTTTTAATTGGTAATTAAATAATTGTGAATTGATAATTATTTTTTATTAACAGATTATTTGCTAATTATGTGAATAATATCATTTTATTTTTAGTAGCGGGTTGTGGGTTTATAGGGCAATAGGGTGGGAAGTAATTTAATTATAATTAATTAAGCATGTTAATAAATTAATTGGTATTTATTTTGAATAAATTGTCAATTAATTTTTGATTGGTATTTAATTATTTGTTAATTGATAATTAATTGTTATTAATTGATTAATTGATAATTATGTGAATAATATTATTTTATTGTTAGTAGTGGGTTGTGGGTTTATAGGGGAATAGGGTGGAAAGTAATTTAATATAATTAATTAAACATGTTAATTAATTAATTGGTATTTATTTAAAAAAATTGTTAACTAATTTTTAATTGGTAATTAATTAATTCTTAATTGGTAATTAAAATGTATTAATTGATTAATTTATAATTATGTGATTTATATTTATTTATTTTCACTAGAGTGGGGATATTAAAAGTTACCCCTATGCTATCCAACGCTTTCCCTACTGTTGCACTCTCTGGAGTGGGAATAGTAATTTTTACCTCTACGCTATCCAACGCTTTTCCTACTGTTGCACTCACTGGAATGGGAATAGTAATTTTTACCCTTATGCTATCCAACGCTTTCCCTACTGTTGCAATCTCTGGAGTGGGAATAGTAATTTTTACCCCTACGCTATCCAACGCTTTCCCTACTGTTGCACTTACTGGAGTGGGAATAGTAATTTTTACCCCTACGCTATCCAACGCCTTCCCAAATGTTGCACTCTCTGGAGTGGGAATAGTAATTTTTACCCCTACGGTATCCAACGCTTTCCCTACTGTTGCACTCACTGGTGTGGGAATAGTAATTTTTACCCCTACGCTATCCAACCCTTTCCCTACTGTTGCACTCACTGGAGTTGGAATAGTAATTTTTACCCCTACGCTATCCAACGCTTTCCCCACTGTTGCACTTACTGGATTGGGAATAGTAATTTTTACCCCCACGCTATCCAACGCTTTCCCTACTGTTGCACTCTCTGGAGTGGGAATAGTAATTTTTACCCCTACGCTATCCAACGCCTTCCCTACTGTTGCACTCTCTGGATTGGGAATAGTAATTTTTACCCCTGCGCTATCCAACGCTTTCCCTACTGTTGCACTCACTGGAGTGGGAATAGTAATTTTTACCCCTACTCTATCCAACACTTTCCCTACTGTTGCACTCATTGGTGTTGGAATAGTAATTTTTACCCCTACGCCATCCAACGCTTTCCCTACTGTTGCACTCTCTGGAGTGGGAATAGTAATTTTTACCCCTACGCTATCCAACGCTTTCCCTACTGTTGCACTCACTGGAGTTGGAATAGTAATTTTTACCCGCACGCTATCCAACATTTTCCCTACTGTTGCACTCTCTGGAGTGGGAATAGAATTTTTTTTACCCCTACGCTATCCAACGCTTTCCCTACTGTTGCACTCTCTGGAGTGGGAATAGTAATTTTTACCCCTACGCTATCCAACGCTTTCCCTACTGTTGTACTCTCTGGAGTGGGAATAGTAATTTTTACCCCTACGCTATCCAACGTTTTCCCTACTGTTGCACTCACTGGAGTGTGAATAGTAATTTTTACCCCTACGCTATCCAACGCTTTCCCTACTGTTGCACTCACTGGATTGGGAATAGTAATTTTTACCCCTACGCTATCCAACGCTTTCCCTACTGTTGCACTCTATGGAGTGGGAATAGTAATTTTTACCCCTACACTATCCAACGCTTTCCCTACTGTTGCACTCTCTGGAGTGGGAATAGTAATTTTAACCCCTACGCTATCCAACACTTTCCCTACTGTTGCACTTACTGGAGTGGGAATAGTAATTTTTACCCCTACGCTATCCAACGCCTTCCCTACTGTTGCACTCTCTGGAGTGGGAATAGTACTTTTTACCCCTACGCTATCCAACGCTTTCCCTACTGTTGCACTTACTGGAGTGGGAATAGTAATTTTTACCCCTACGCTATCCAACGCCTCCCCTACTGTTGCACTCTCTGGAGTGGGAATAGTAATTTTTACCCCAGCGCTATCCAACGCTTTCCCTACTGTTGCACTCACTGGAGTGGGAATAGTAATTTTTACCCCTACGCTATCCAACACTTTCCCTACTGTTGCACTCATTGGAGTTGTAATAGTAATTTTTACCCCTACGCCATCCAACGCTTTCCCTACTGTTGCACTCTCTGGAGTGGGAATAGTAATTTTTACCCCTACGCTATCCAACGCTTTTCCTACTGTTGCACTCACTGGAGTGGGAATAGTAATTTTTACCCCTACGCTATCCAACGCTTTTCCTACTGTTGCACTCACTGGAGTTGGAATAGTAATTTTTACCCCTACGCTATCCAACGTTTTCCCTACTGTTGCACTCTCTGGAGTGGGAATAGTAATTTTTTACCGCTACGCTATCCAACGCTTTCCCTACTGTTGCACTCTCTGGAGTGGGAATAGTAATTTTTACCCCTACGCTATCCAACGTTTTCCCTACTGTTGCACTCACTGGAGTGGGAATAGTAATTTTTACCCCTATGCTATCCAACGCTTTCCCTACTGTTGCACTCTCTGGAGTTGGAATAGTAATTTTTGCCCCTACGCTATCCAACGCTTTCCCTACTGTTGCACTTCCAGGAGTGGGAATAGTCATGTTTACCCCTACGCTATCCTACGGTAATAATATTGTGTATTTTTTATTAATAGTATGTTTATGTATATATATATGTTTTAACAGATATGATTGTATTTTTTCTTTTTTATAAGGTAAATTAATTATTTAATAATTTTAATGTAATTTAAGTATTTTTAAGTATATTTTAGCTATTTATTTATAATATTTTTTTTATTTTACATTATTTTTAACAAATTCGATAGTTTTACAATGTATATATATATATATAAACGATATTTTGGACTCGATATTTTGGTACTTACCTGTTTGTAGATAGGAATTCGATATTTTGTCCGTCGATATTTTGGCGTCGATATTTTGGGTAGTCTATATAGTGTCCGTCGATATTTAGTCAGTGATCCTGTTCAATCAGTTTAGAACTTCCGAATTTCTGCCACACAGCCGCTATCCATGTGGCACGGAGGCCCTGCCAGACCAGTCGTGTTGTTTCCCTTCCAGGTGCTACGTGCCCCAGTATCCGCTGCTCCTCATACGCCCTCCAGCACGTCGTGGTTCAACTTCCACTCACCCAACGCTGGTTCCATTGGCATCCACAAAGTTTCCTAGACTCCAAACAGGTCGGTGGCGGAAACAAATCAAACTTCAGAGCCAGGAAAACTTCCTGCAATGCTGGTCACTTCCCTCTCAAACTAAATACAATGATGCCTCTGGTATTCTTTTAAAGGAACCTATTAATTTAGAGACAGATACTACAAATTATCTATCCACTGTTTTTTAAATTTCACATAGAATAAATCTAAACATATTACTTTTTGTTCATCGCATAGCCATCAGAAACAATATACAATTAAATAAAACACAAACAAAGAAGTTAGTTTCTTCAGCTTATTTTAGTTAACCAATTTTTCTTTTCAAAGGATATTGTTTTCAATTATCTTTTTTTTTCATTACATACACATTTACATACAGTTATCCTATATCTATACACAATATTTACACTATGCAACAAACCATAAACATGACCAAAGCAACATAAACTTTGTAAATACCCTATTTACAAGGGTTCTACTGGAGCCCAATATTTTAAACAAGGAAATTCATGGTATTATCTTATACAACCTTAATTCCTTCCTCACAATCACCATATAATAATCGAGCCTAGGAAGCTAAAATATCTTTATGCTTCTTTTTTTTGATTGCTCTCATAGAATATTTCCACCAATTAATTCCACATTTATAGGGTGTTGGTTTATAATGACTGTCGACGCGTTTCGGCCGATAAGACAGTTTAAGGCATCCTCAGGACTTTGGGCAACAAGTACAAATTAACCAGCACAAGGCTGTACTCCGCCTTGTAGTAATGAGGTCACAAGATATCTTCTATGAACCATACAGGTCACACTTCAATTCCTCAAGGCAAAATCCTTAGTCCGATATTTTCTAAGTCGTGTTGCTTCCAAGTACTACGGCACTGCCCCATTCATTTTGCTGGGTCGCGCAAATTACACAACGACCCTCTTGTAAGCCGTACCAAACTCTAATGCACGGCCGCAAAAGATCCTCATTCAATCAGGATGCCGGTACGCACTAGCGCCTGCAGCTTTCTGTATCGCGCTGCACGTCGTGGTTCAACTTCCACTCACTCAACGCTGGTTCCATTGGCATCCGCAAAGTTTCCTAGACTCCAAACAGGTCCGTGGCGGAAACAAATCAAACTTCAGAGCCAGGAAAACTTCCTGCACTGCTGGTCACTTCCACCACAGCGGGGCCGGTGCAAATAACGGGTGCCAGGGCCCGTTTACCATATTCAAGAAAGTGTATACCATCAATTTCGGTACACACGAGTCGCTCTCCAGGGTCGCTTTCATTCAGGTACGATATTTATTTACAACGGCGACGTGTTTTGACCTTGCAATCTTTTTCAAAAGCCAAGTTGTTTGTGACCACACACCATACATATAGTACATAGTGGTAAACAGAAAAGGTAGACAACCTTTCCAAATAGGGCATGGACAATAAAGACAGACTTCCTCCATGTTGAGATACATTGAGCAAAGTACGCCCTTCTGGTTTAAACCAACACATCGTTTATTATAAAATAAATTATAAGTATAATCTTTTTAATTAAAAAATCAACAGAATAATATGAATCTCCCTATATGGATAATCATCTTTACGGGGCAATAATGTGCACGTTTGAACAAGAGTATAAATTAATTTTCTGCATTCAATTACATCTTACTTCTGATCCTACTGTTGCTTTACATATAACTCCATTTCAGATTCTGCACAAGTGTGTGACCAGTCTCATACCCAATATATAATAGATAAAAGTACACATGATCATATTTTGTCAGTATTGAATATTGTAAATCAAAAGAAAAAATCTACTAACACCGCAACGTCAGCATATAGGAGCATGGGGGTTTAGCATGATCCAATTTCAGTGACGTCGGCATCTATTTTCTGTAGCACCTTATAGTGGGAACTATGATGCAACCTTGTCTTATCACTCTTTTAATTGTAAATCTCGATTTGCATTAATTATCCAGCCCTTATCTTATGCTTGAGGTCATTGATGAATACATCTGAGAAAGATGAGAGACAATGTCCTTTGGTGCGCCCAAATCAGGCAGGGTTTTCCAAAGGATTGTATAGGTAACTACATCAAAAGCGCTGGAGAGGTCAGCGAAGCAAAGGTATGAAAATCCCTGCTTAGCTAATGTACATTTACTTACAGTAATGTGAAGATTTATACATTGTTCTGTGGTCCCTTTATCCTTTCTGAAACCATATTGTACATCTGTCAACACATGATTGTCGACTATCTAGTCATCCAAATGTTCTAATACAATTTTCCCCAAGATTTTGTAGTGTAGCTCCTATTTTCCCAATAGGCTCTGCGCATTGGAATAGTACCTACAGCAGTAAAGGCCTAGGCCAGACGTTAACTAGGTCTACTACTGTCGATGCTAGACTTAATTTTTGGGTTTGCCAGCTAAGCTCAGAGTTCGCTAGAAACTTTCTCGAATGTTCAAGGAAGGATTAACTCCCCTGATTAGACAAGAAGGGATTTAGTTTCTGACAACCATAGAACATGACAACTTTGCTCTCCCCTAATCAAGAGTCAATCTCAAGAGTCGTGTGAGCACAAGGCAATTATTTTACTCAGTCAGTACGTGCATTCTTAGTCTCATCAGAATGTAGAGAAAAGGAAGAGACGGGCGTGTTCAATAAAAGATGTTATTTATTGATCAGTCTCTTTTCTCGTACAAGAGAAATGGATCGATATTATTGCAATACTTATAGTTAAGTAAAGTGCATACATTAAAAGCAATAGTATAAAATAATACTGTAAAAACATTGATATGGTTTCTGAGCCATATGATGTTTTAAAATGATTAAAATATATTTACATACACATATACATTTGACTAAACGTGCTCAACTGGTGTTTCTAAATACGCCTACCCCGTGTACCTGACCTAAGTCTAATACGTGGGCGGGAATAGAAAGTTACAGTTTAAGTTAAGTTTGTTTTTGCCAAGTGAATAACTAAAGAATTCTCTAGGAGGGGTTATTCAGTTCTGTACCTGGAATTTAGGATGAATGAGGAATGGTATCTCTTTCTCTGCTCTCGATATTCCAGGCTGCCTGCGAGGGCTACCCGGAAGCGCCGGTGCTGGGTCTCTCGGCTTGAGATAGCAGCGCGTCTCTCAGCGCGTCAGGAAGGCGGGGCTGCTGCCTGCGGGGTCTGCTTCTGCTCTCGGCTTCGGCAAGTATGGCTGCTCCGTCTTGTCACCACGCGTGTGTTTGCATAGGGCAAGGTCGGCAATATTTATACCTTAAAGGTGCCGGGATTGACGTAAGGATGGACATAGGTACGTCAATAAAGATGTCATACGACTTGCTCGTTAGCACATTCTTTACTAAAGTTCTCTGTGAAATCAAAACAATGGCCGCACGGATTATCCAGGTTGTCATAGGTTTGATTTGTTATGAGAACGTCGTATGCCTTATCAGGGGCTGGAGGAATGTCGCTTGTCTAATTAGATCTCAAGCGTTATGACCTAATCAGATAACACGTTCCTGTGCCGTAGTGTGACTGCGTCAGATAACGGTATCTGCATCATGGGGGATTTCTTGCCTCATGGGCTGACTGTTAGTTAACTAGCTAGGTAGTTTAACCAGAATAGGGTCAGGAATAGGGGGATCGATTCAGAACCTATAGAATTACACGACACCCACTCCACGCTAACTATGGTCATATCTACTAATCTATGCATAGTATAACATAGTACAACATACTATAGAGTATAGTGTATACCTTACCACCCCAAAATACATAAATGCATTTTGAAATTTTCAAATATACTGAAAAATTGCAGTCATATATATTGTATGCACTTAAGCTATGAATTAAATGCAAAAGTAAACACGCATTGTTATGCATTATTGCTTGTTGGTATATGAGAAATACACATGAAATGGCTCTTAATATGGCTATACAGAAAAAAAGTCGAAACCATTTCATCACATAAAATATATTGTGAACATACCAGCGGGCAGCTAAAGTCTATATAAAGTCTATAAAGTATCTAAAAAAATAGAAATCTTAGTTCTCTAGGAATAGTTTCTTACTTTAAGCAGAAGGTCAGTGTCCCGGGGAAAAAATATATAGAAAAATATTTTAAGGGCTTGCTGAAAAAGGTTGCTGTCCGTGAACTGGATTGTAATTGTTCATGTGACTTTATTTTTTAAGTTGAAGGCCGGATTCAGGGAACGCCGTGTGCGAGTTTACTCAAAAGTCTCTATTTCTGTTCCGGAGAGAACATCATATCATTCAGGCTTTCGAAAAAACTGTCAACAGCTTCATGGGAAAGTTCCACTAAGTCGGAAATAGGGGTAACCATGCATTCATGCGCATGATTGTCTGCATTGACATTCTGATTTGCATTGCTGACAGAAGGTCGTACCTGTTCGATGTTGCTTTCATCTTGAACTTCACTACTCTTCAATCGCAGTGGTGAAGATTCCAGGAATGCCGTCATCAGAATTGGCAGCCTTTGAGGGCAGCACAAAGCGTGAACCTTGGTAGGAACCAGCAGTGTATCTGCATCCACCGGCGCATCCGATTGTAGTGTCAGACAGGTGTCTAACACGCATTCTTCTCCGCATAGCAGACACCTTAGTACAGGTAAAACACACCTTTGCCACATTGGTCGAAATGATAGAAACCAAGTCATGTTCAGGTCTCTAAGCCGGGAGAGTCCCAGGATTTTTGATATCCGGTCCCGGTATCCAATGGCTAGGATCGTATCTTCCATTGTCGTGAGAGTTTGTTCTGTGACATGGGTTGCCATAACGAAAAATAAGGACTAGGAATAGGATTCCTGCAATTAGTCCCAGGATCAAGGGAAGTCCGCCAAAAATCGAATGGACGAAATCTGGAAAAATACCCAGTATGGCTTTGAATGGTGTTAATGCCATCGAAAATACTGTCTTAAATACCTTTGAGACCCCTGTGGTATCAGAAATATTTAAGATTTCGCTCAGGATTTCCGCGAAATGTACGGGGGAATTGGTTGATAATAATGTATGTATCTCTGCAGTCGTCCTTGCGACTTGTAGATCATACGTTTCTTTAGATGACGTGAGCCTTGTAGGCGTCTGAAGAAGCACTGTTTTCATTCTGCTTAAAGTGTCTATTCGAATAGAAGTAATTTTCAAACCGGGCCATGCCCTTGCCTCCCTGTCTGGAAAGGAGCTGGGGAACAAAGAACGTCCACAGCACTTGACCTTCGCCGTCGCAGTGACGAGATAAGGAGTCCCGGGCATAAGACTACAACATCTGCGGTCTACAATAAGAATGTAACTCCCATTATAGAGTCTTTGAAAGAATGGTTCTATTTCAGTTGCAGGTGCGCCTTGCTGGTGACATGAAAGGTTGTGTGAATTCCCTTCACAGGCTCCGTGCAAACTAATACCGTTACACAGAAGCGTGCCGCTTAGTGACATAGCACAATTGTTGCCACTAAGAAACACTTTCTGTCCTTTGTTACTGACACATGCATGTGAATAGGGCAGGTTCCAAGTTGTTTTAAGGTACCCCTTTCCCAATTTCTCGTACATGCCAGCCTGTATATATTTTTGGCAGTATTGAAACCTGAAGGTTGAGATTGGAATATTTATGATTCCGTGGATTATCCATTCACTGACAGGTCGTTCTGACATTGTCATTGGTAATCTTTCTAGTTTTTCAATGCTCAAGATTGTATAATCAGCACCCTTCTGCGCCATACCGATTTGTCTATCAGTAAGGTTAAAGATTTGGAATAGTGACGTTGTGTTGATTAAACGCCAAGGCACGTAGCCTGAACGCAGATTTTGTAACGTCCAGCCAAGCTGTACAATAGAACGCAATTGCGACTGACCATGTTGTAATAACAGTAAGTCTTGCGATAATATATCGATTGCTGAAGACACAATGCTGTCCAATGAAAAAATTCTGGAGGACAGAGTCATTAACCCATTGTCCACTACAGAAAGTGATTTTTCCAAATTAATACGATCAATTTCACGTATTCTCTCTGCTGTTTCAATTTGAGTAACCTTCCAGGCCTCATTGTATGCTGCATATACAGAGGCTGCTATGAAACGCTTTTGACGCTGTTTGCGTGGTCCCATTATGAAATCACGCAAGTCAGCACCATCAGTAAGTAAAGTTAGGTGTTGCTTAATTTCAGGCAGTGTGGAAGACTGTAGCCATTGAAGGCATAATTTGCCCACACTGTAGGTTGTTATTATCCCTGGGTGATGTCTTTGGGGATATCTAGGGTCTGGCCTGGTCATTTTGAAACCCTGTGTTTTATTCAGGAATCTATATTGACAGTTATTTGTATCTGTGGGCCAGATCAACCATTGTTTCCAATCAGGATGTGTTCTGTTTTGGTTAAGTATATGGTTTATGTCTATTCCTTCATCTGTATCAGAGTTATTGCTAAACATTGTTGGCTTTGGAATAGACGGGTTATTTAAATCTTTGATTTTGGCTAAGCCAAGACAGGTGGTTTGTTGAACAGTGTCATTTAAAAATATCATTTGTTCTGGGATCATGCAGGCTCTAAACAAAGCTTCTATACCCTGTACTTGCCATTCTTTTGTACCCCAAACACTTTTCAAATCAACATTTTTGTCCCAATAATCGAATCCAAAAGTATTCATTTTTTCAAAGAATGAATCAGAATAAATCAATTTTGTGTTGGTTATCATGGTTTTGGTCCCTGTCTTGTTTGACAATTTATAATAAAATGTTTCAGCATTACTAGTGTTAAAACCTTGAAAGTATGAATATTTGTCATAAACGGTTCTAGAGCTCCCTTTTGGAGGTGTAGCACAATGTTCCCATTGATTAAAATTTAAAACATTTCTAGGTTGTGCAGATTTATGCAAGAAATGGTTACCATAGTGGTTATAGCAATACATACTATCATAATTTGTAGAACCTTGCAAATAATCATGTTTTGTAAATTTAGCAGACATTACTAAGTCAGACATCATATTGTTTATACTTTCAAAGTCCCAATCATCAGCAAATGAGTTTGGTTTTGCAAAGTCACTCAAAGAGATCTTAATTTGGTGTGGATATTTCAGGATCTCGACCGGACCATAAATTTCATAGTCAGTGTTGTCCCAGGCTACCCCACCAGGTATTGGAATTGCTGTGAAGTTGGCTGAAGAAAGTTCTGAAGAAAGTTCTCTTTTCTCGACGTGTGAAGATGTGTGTGGTTTGAGGACCAAGTTGATGTTCTGACTTGCTGTGTCCATTTTAGCATATTTTCCCTCAATGAAGCGTCCCAAAGTAAATACCATGATGAGCCAAAGTATGAGGATAAATGCACCAAAACCCACCCAAAATTCAATCCATGGAGAAATCAGATATGTTTCTTTTAGTTGTTTCAAAAGTTCCTTCGCTTTGTCTTTAAAGGATTTTGATGATGGCTGTGTCTTTTGTTCGCTGAAGCCGTCCGAGGAATCATCGAAGTTGATGAAGTAACCAGATGCAGTTCTATCAATTGTTCCAATTGGTTCAGGATTTTTGTTTTTTGCATTTTCACTTGGTACTTCAGTATAGATTGGTGTCTCTCTGCTAAATGTCTTTATTTGGGTTTTCAGAGGTCTAAGTTCTATTGCATTGTTGCATAGTCCTTGTTGTTCTTCTGTAGGCGTTTCGAATGTGATGAGCCTCTTTGTTAGGACCTCTGTACTGGTAGCAAACCTTGGTGTTCTGCTACTTATTGGGAGTCCACTTGGCCTACTGTTTGTTATCGGCCACATGTTGTGGTTTTACCAGGTCGATGGATACAACTCGGTTCTCCTTTTTTCCAGCAAGTGGCGGTAGTACAACTGATCTTGTCCCGTTGACAGACAAGACAGGAACTGCTTTTCTGTAAGAAGGCCCAAATTCCTTCTTTACCGCGATCTTCTCCCTGACTAGATCCCCGACTTTTGGAATCCAGACAGGTCTTGCTGGGACAGGTGGTGATTCTTCAGTGGTTGTTGGCTGTTGTTTCAACTGTATGTTGCTCAGGTCTTTTCTTGTTTTGTTTAAGTCCTGCAAAATAGCCAAACGGTCTTTGACATCAAAGCTTTTTTCTGTTACCACTGAAGTCTGACTATCAAGGTCAGAGATCAACATCCTAGTTCCGAATAATAATTCGTACGGACTGAATCCCTTCAGAGAATTTCTTGGCAAGTTATTTAGACTACGTTGGACACTTATTAGATGTTTGACCCACCCAGCTCCCGAACCTAATATCCTTTCTATTATAGATTGCTTTCTGTCTTGGTTTTTTCTTTACACCATCCCATACCCTCAGGAAGGAAGTGAGAAGATTCCCGCTGGGCTGTGCTCATTTGGCCATTCTTTCCCCCCCCAGGCTGGATTGCCTGAGAAAAAGAAAAAAAATGGTCGAACGTAGCATGCTCTTAGCGTATATGCCATTTAGACTCGCAAATCTTGTATAACAGTCCGGACGTCAGCTGAGTGCTGTGGATCTACATTATAAGTGGGAACTAGCCTGTATATGTTAATCGCAAGCCATTCTTTTTGCTGGTAATATTATCTGCCTTGATACGACGAGGTATTAAACTGCTTCTCTCCCCACTGCGATCTCTGTTGCAGTTTGGGCAGTTTTTTACAAAGATGGTAAGATGGAGGCTCATGCCTGGCCACCAGTACCGTGATTGTAAATCTTCCAGAGAATCTTTTAATTTAAGGTGTCTGTGACCCTCGCCCATGTGTGCGTCTGCGATTAACAAGTTTCTCCTGTCCATGTTTGGAATCACTCTATCCCCCACTCCAGGGATTCGAGCAAAAGGGACGGAGTTTGCATCGATTATGTATGTATAATTGAGTGGATAGTTGATCGGTAACGCTGAGCAGTCTCCTTTTGATGACGTTTTCACCGCCAGCAATGTTTCACCGTCAATGTTTTTTAATGTACGCTTTTTTCGATCTATGGGAGCCGATTTAGTGGCTGCCGCTGCGGCTGTCTCAGCCAATGAATTCCCCACAACGTGAACGCCATCACGTTGATGACTCAGTGAGTGAGTCACGTGAGTCTTTGGTAGTTCTTTCTTCAAAAGAGCTACTTGTTCCCAGAGAAGTCTCTGCTTTATTGGTGCATCTGTGTCATCTTTGTAACCGTTCTGAATCCATGTCTGCAAATCCTTGTTATATGCTTTTACGCAGAAATATGAATCTGACACTATAAGTGTCGGGAATTCGCGATCCGCATTATCTAGCGCCATTTTCAAAGCTATTATTTCAGTTTGCAGTTCTGAATTAGTTTCTACTGAGTGTGATTTTGTTAATAGAGGTCTTAGTTTACCTCCGCGCCACACTTCTTTTGTGATCTCACATGTGGGATTGTATGCATGTTCTCCCCAAACGGAGGGTTGAGCATGTCCGTCTGTATAGATTACACAGGCGTAATGTCGTAGAGGCAGAATGTCGATTGGCAGAGGGTACGTCTTTTCATATTTTAGATTTTCCAATTCTTCTAGTTCTTAAAAGACTGTCAACCAGGCAATACTTGATAATTCATATCCTCCGTACTGGATTTTCAGATGGGCAATTCTGGATTTTTTGAAGTTGAATTTGTAACCCTCTGCAGCGAAACCAAGTATTATGGTGTTCACTCTTTTCAAGTGAGTTTCCAAGTCATCATCTGTTAAGTAAATGTCATCGACATAAGATAATGCTTCATCATCATATAGTTGTAGTAATTCTGTTACTCTTGCTGAGAATACCCCCGGGCTGTTCTTGTACCCCTGGGCTAACCGACAGAATTGTTTTTGAGTGCCATTTACTGAGAAAGCTGTTAAATATCTGCTCTCTGGTGCTATGTTTTGACAAAAGAACCCGTTGGAGATGTCCATGGTAGTTTTGTATTTTTTGCGCACTATGTTATTCATTAGTGCAGCACTGTGTGAGTTTTGCACTGCAAAAGTTTTGCAACATGTGTTAAGGTGTCGGTAATCCAAAACTAGACGATATGAATTGTCTGGTTTGGAGACCGGAAACAAAGGATTGTTCATTTGTGAGGTGCAAGTTTCAATCACCCCCTGGTATTCTAGCTGATCTAGTATTTCATTTACTTGTTTTTTAGCTTCTTGCTTAATTGGGTACTGCCTTTGTGCAGTTGGTTGTGATTTTAACTGGATTTTGTGAGGAGGAGAATCCTCATCCCATCCTACATGATTTTTATATAAAGTAGGTGCTAAGGCCACTTCCCACTTTCTAGCAAGTGTGTATTTTTTATGAATCGGGATTTGATTCGAGAAGGCAGGCATAATTACTTCTTCGCCATGAGGGCACTCCCTGACAAACTCTGGTGGCCAGTCTTTTTCAGCTAAAAGGATGTCATAACCCTTTGAGAGGTTATCCCAAAATAGTCCCCTTATTTTCCTAGTCTTATCTCCCTCTATACGTAATGTTATCTCGTATATTTTGTGGGGCTTGCTAACTCTGGTATCTGCAGTTTCCACTTGAAGGTATTCATTCGTGTCCACTGTCTCCAGATGATTCATAAGGACTTTGCGAGCTATGCTCACCTCTGCTGCGCTGTCTAGCATTGTCTGAGCCCACTCTCCGTTTTTCAGTTGTGTCCTTAGTATTCTCGGCATTGTTAACTACCTTGATACTGGCTACCTTCTTCTTTGGAAATTGTGATTTCTTTTTCAGTTGAGCAGGTTCCTTGTCTTTGGACTTGGCGTGCTCTTCTGATCGTCCTCTTCTTTCCGATTTCTGCGAGGAATTCTGAAAAGATTGAGAGGGACGTGTATCAATGTCTTGATATCTATCAGGTTTTTTAATATTATCCCTATTTCTAAGGTTATATCTATTCCCAGAGGGTTCACTCTGGGGTGACCTTTGTCTCGGGTTTGGAGATTTCTCTCTTCGCCTAGGAGACCTTCCTCTGGACTGGAATTTCTTTTCTTTGGGATTGGATTGTTTGTTCCCATCCCAGTTCTTTTTTGGTGAATTGTTATTATTATTAAAAAACATTTTTTCTGGACTTGTAGTCAGTTGCGGTTTTACTGGTATTCCACCTAGACTATCTCTGCCTAGTTCTTCATAGGATTTTTCTATGATTCTGGCAATTTCAGCTGGTTGGTCTGCTATATCTGTCTCTTTTAACCTCTGGCGGATCGCCACGTTTGCTGCTTCACCCTTTATGTTGGCTAGTAATATAGCCGAGACCTGCTTGAAGTCTTTTAGTAATTTCATACCAAGAGTTAAAGCAGGTTCTGGACCGTATTCATCTTGAATTTGTTTTAGCACATCTGGTATTACCGAAATGGATGGAACACCGTGCGTTTTTGTGTAGATGGAAGCAAAGACTGTACCCCAAGTGTCACAGTCCTCAATGTGTGGTGCGATTCCCATTGGGAGACATATAGTCAGAATCCTGTGTTTTTCTAATGGGGTGGTGTCAGGAAACACCGCCTCTATTTGGGTAATTTTCTGTGCCAACCAGAATGGTATTTGTTCCCGTTTAGCTGGAACTTTACCTAGGCAGGATTGGATGTTCTGTGGTGTAATTTTATTTGTGTTCCCCTGGTGAGGGGTCAGCTGTGGAAGTTTAATCGCTGGCTGAATTGTTG
Organism: Lissotriton helveticus; assembly: GCF_964261635.1. Taxonomy (NCBI): domain Eukaryota; kingdom Metazoa; phylum Chordata; class Amphibia; order Caudata; family Salamandridae; genus Lissotriton; species Lissotriton helveticus. The sequence goes on along the minus strand of NC_136063.1, from coordinate 406,838,201 downwards.
AAGTCCGCATTACATACTGAACTAATTGTCTGTGAATTTTTAGTAGTTGTTTTAGCTGTATTAACAGCTCTGCTGCAGGCATTCTTTCGATGTCTGGATATGGTGTGTATCCGGCTAGGACCGGCCACGTTGCTCCTGGTCTTCCTAAAGGACCGAGCCTTGTAATGTGATTATTATGTTTTAGGGCGCCATCAAATAAGAGCAAATGCTCTTGGAATTTGAGTGGTACTTCCACCTCCTCGAAAGGAGTGTACTCATTAGGAGGTTCCTCTACTTTGTAATAGTGGAAGTACTTTGTTATAGTATTAGCTGCTGGAAAATGTATCCATGTATAGTATACCTCTGTCTGCCGATATTCGTGTGCCTCGATTACGAATATGACTGTGCCACCTCTAGGTGTCAGTCCATTTTCTATAAGTTTTAAGGTTATAGATCTCCTTTTGGCGACCGGAATGAGTATTATATCCGCGTCTGCTGCTTGCATGGTAGCATCAGCATCTGCTATTTCAGTAGCTAATCTAGTAACCTCTCGTTCTTCATCGCTGTCCATTTTGCTGACAGGATGGTATTATGTTTATTTGCAGATCAGGTTTCTTTATGGAAACAGAGATTAGATGCACAATATTTTGGAACACTGTTTATCCTTCAACGTTGACTAGACCAAGAACCATACATAGGAGTTCCCTCCTGCGAGGTTTTGGAGGATATTATAACCTTTCACCCACTCCAGACGTCTTTGGAGTATTTGGGAAAAGGGGTCTGAGTGAGAAAGCACGACTGAGTTACTCTAAATGTCTTACGTTAGTTTTATCGCCCTTTCCAAACACGTTGGGCGCCATGTAGTGTAGCTCCTATTTTCCCAATAGGCTCTGCGCATTGGAATAGTACCTACAGCAGTAAAGGCCTAGGCCAGACGTTAACTAGGTCTACTACTGTCGATGCTAGACTTAATTTTTGGGTTTGCCAGCTAAGCTCAGAGTTCGCTAGAAACTTTCTCGAATGTTCAAGGAAGGATTAACTCCCCTGATTAGACAAGAAGGGATTTAGTTTCTGACAACCATAGAACATGACAACTTTGCTCTCCCCTAATCAAGAGTCAATCTCAAGAGTCGTGTGAGCACAAGGCAATTATTTTACTCAGTCAGTACGTGCATTCTTAGTCTCATCAGAATGTAGAGAAAAGGAAGAGACGGGCGTGTTCAATAAAAGATGTTATTTATTGATCAGTCTCTTTTCTCGTACAAGAGAAATGGATCGATATTATTGCAATACTTATAGTTAAGTAAAGTGCATACATTAAAAGCAATAGTATAAAATAATACTGTAAAAACATTGATATGGTTTCTGAGCCATATGATGTTTTAAAATGATTAAAATATATTTACATACACATATACATTTGACTAAACGTGCTCAACTGGTGTTTCTAAATACGCCTACCCCGTGTACCTGACCTAAGTCTAATACGTGGGCGGGAATAGAAAGTTACAGTTTAAGTTAAGTTTGTTTTTGCCAAGTGAATAACTAAAGAATTCTCTAGGAGGGGTTATTCAGTTCTGTACCTGGAATTTAGGATGAATGAGGAATGGTATCTCTTTCTCTGCTCTCGATATTCCAGGCTGCCTGCGAGGGCTACCCGGAAGCACCGGTGCTGGGTCTCTCGGCTTGAGATAGCAGCGCGTCTCTCAGCGCGTCAGGAAGGCGGGGCTGCTGCCTGCGGGGTCTGCTTCTGCTCTCGGCTTCGGCAAGTATGGCTGCTCCGTCTTGTCACCACGCGTGTGTTTGCATAGGGCAAGGTCGGCAATATTTATACCTTAAAGGTGCCGGGATTGACGTAAGGATGGACATAGGTACGTCAATAAAGATGTCATACGACTTGCTCGTTAGCACATTCTTTACTAAAGTTCTCTGTGAAATCAAAACAATGGCCGCACGGATTATCCAGGTTGTCATAGGTTTGATTTGTTATGAGAACGTCGTATGCCTTATCAGGGGCTGGAGGAATGTCGCTTGTCTAATTAGATCTCAAGCGTTATGACCTAATCAGATAACACGTTCCTGTGCCGTAGTGTGACTGCGTCAGATAACGGTATCTGCATCATGGGGGATTTCTTGCCTCATGGGCTGACTGTTAGTTAACTAGCTAGGTAGTTTAACCAGAATAGGGTCAGGAATAGGGGGATCGATTCAGAACCTATAGAAATACACGACAATTTTAGCAGATGAGTCTAAGAGGGCTATTGGGCACCTAGGGTCCCCCCGGTCAACTTTTTTATATATGGAACGATTATGGATTCAGTCCAAGTGCAAGAGATATTTCCTCTACCCGCAGCATTGAAAATAGTAGCTAAAATTGGAGCTCATAGATCGACATTAGCCTCAAAGATATCACCAGGTACCCCGTTGGAACCAGGGGCTTTTAAGGCCGGTGTTTTACCTATTGCTACAGCCACCTCCTCTGCTGTGATCCGTTTTAATGGAATTAGAAATGGATTACTGATGTCATTCTGCGGTGCTGTGAAACAGTCCGTACAAAGATTGAAAATACCTTCAAAATGTTCAATCCAAACAGATGGCGCAACAAGGACTTCTATTTTGGGATCTGTATTATCTGACAGGAAAGCAAAGTTTCTAATTTTCCAGAATAAACCCCTATCACCAGTTTGCGCTGCTTTTTCTAATCCTGCCCATATTTGTACCCGCATCTCAGTCTTACGTTTCCCCAGGGCCTGCTTATAATTAAACCTATGGAGTTTAATTTATTTTCTATACCTGGGGTAGTTATGAACGGCCTTTCTTAGGTTATAATTTGCCTCTGTACACTGTTGATCGAACTACCCGTAGGGACGTGGCTGTTTCCTAGTACTCTACTTTTTAAATTTGTCTGCTATGGCTGAGGTAATCCTGCTAAAAGCTAATTCCAGTTCCTTAAAGGGGGGTTCAATTTTGGTACAGGTGTAAACGTCTTCTCGGTTACCTTTTACCAGATCTTCCAAGAATGCTAGCACATCTACTCCTGACCATTTGTGGCCAAACTATTATTTTTTTGCTCTAGCAACAGAGGTGGACATTTGAAATATTTCTTGTGTCTGCTTGGATAATTCTACTGCAAGTGTAAGTGGAAAATGGTCACTGTAATCGGTGGGATTAGTACCCAATGTTCTAATTAAAACATTTTTATTTGCTGACATTAAAATGTGTTCAATACAAGAGGAGCTACTATTTCCGTAGAAAGTAGGTAACGGGGTTCTTCCACTTTGTGACTAAGGGCCCGATGTAGGTAATCCCAGATTACCGATTCTTAAATACCGAATCATACCGATTCAGTATTTAAGAACTGGCAATTGGGATGTAGGTAATTTTACCGATTCTGTAAAATTACCGATTCGGTAAATTTACAGGAATCTGTATGTTTTTGCTACCCCTTCATACCAATGTCCAAATACCGGTCGGAAACGGCCGAAAATTGGTATTTTCAGCCGTTTCCGACCGGTATTTGGACACCTACATCTGGCCCATAATTTCTAAATTATAGCTGTATACAGCAGATTTAGACTGTTCCCGTAGACATTGTGGGAAAAATGCATTAAGGTATTTCCTTTTGCATCTTCATGACTGCATATATCGGCTGATGAAAGTACACAAGCCTTGATATTAAAATCACCGACTCAAATAAGCACCCTGTCCCCATTTATGCCCTTTTTGTGAAGGAATCCAGTTCTTTTTCAAGGGACCTTACGAGCTTGCTACGTTTGTTGCTAAAAACATTATTGTAATACTTAACCAGAACAATGTATAATTTTGGATTAGACTTAAGTCAAATTAATTGAAGAAAAAGGGGTGAGAATATAGGACTTTATATTTAGGGCTTCCGGGTTTATGGTATTTATTTTTTCGTCATTTCCATCTGCATTTATCCATAATTCTTTTTTGCTAATTTTTTCTGTATTTATCCATTTTTATTTTGTGTTTTCTGTATAAATGAGGCTGCAATGGCGATTTTTCCACATATATTTGACTCTCCAAAAACTTTTAGCAGTATACAGTGCAATAGCAATATCTGACAACATTGACAACACTCAATTAAGCTTAATAAGGAAATCTATTGTCATTTTTCATCTCCCCTACCTCTCAATCTGTACACCTACTGACTGAGCACTTATGATTGACAGTAGAAAAACCATCCAAAGAATCCCTAGTTTCTGTATTTTTCTGTATTTAAAAATAAATACATACAGGAAAATAAATAGATTTCTGTCTGCATTTATCTGTAAAAATCAGTAAAAACGGAAAACCGGGAGCCCTATTTATAATATACACTGGATCTGTAGTTAAGACCAAAACAGGCAGATCACCCTTAGCTCGCTCAGGTGGAGATGGTATTGCCGGGCAATTTATAGCAGTATACCCGTTTATAAAGTAGGTTCCAGTATGACAGGTTTCTTGGAAGCATATAACATCAGCAGAGCCGATGTATTTACACCATTCAGTGTTGGCCAATTTGCTTTTGACACCCACATTATTCCAAGATCTATTTATAAGAGTCTTCATATTGCTAACAACGGGTGTGATCACCACCCCCTTGTTTTTATTTACGACCCAGTGTACATCCACATCCCCACCATTTCCTCTCTGAACAATTTCAGTGCAGCTTCAATCTTGATCATCATGAGACAGTAGCAGAGCGAATCTATTCGATGTCAATACTATGTTGTTTTCTCCAATGTTATTTTGAGTGACTGTGGGTCACTGTGCTTGGGTTTTCTGCAGGAACTCTGTAAGCTTATAAAAGTATGCAAGGGGATGGCCACCATCCTTTCATCATAATATCTTTAGTACCACTGGCGTTGTTGCAAATTGAAGTGAAGTGACTGGACCAGGGCGGGATTACCAAAATTAAGAATCACCATTTTCTTGTTTCTGCCTAAAGCCCAACCAGCTTACTACGATTACCTCTGTATGTAAGAGAGTTGCATTCAAATTTCTACTTGATAACCACTGTATCACTTCATTCTTTAGGCTAATCTGGCTTTCTTTCATACCCGATTCTAGCTTAGCAACACCCTTTAAAAACATAACATATGGTGCAGCATCAGGGGGGTAACTTGGGGTTGTTCAAGTTTACCATCTGCTATATTCTCAAGTGGATGTGGCTGAGTAATGGACTCCCTATTTAGCTTACCACTAGAGCCAGAGTGCGGTTCGGATCCAGGGCCGGCTAAGGGAATTTGTACTAAGGGCATTAGTATTACTGATTTATTTTTGTTGGCTTTTGGGGTGTCATTATCATTTATATCTCAAGTATTTTTACTTGGGTATTTCTTAGAAGAATATCTTTACAGTGTATTTCTATGATTACAACTCTTTCCTTAATCTTTTTTCAGTCCCATAATTTCTTTTGTTCCATAGAGTCTATCTGCTTATATAATTTTACCACCAGCAATTGAAGATTTTATAGATCTCAGAGTCTTGTAGCTTTGTTACATCTTTCTCCTGACCCCTCTTTTCAGTTAGGTGAGGTTCAGTTGTTTTGATCGAATTTGTAAAAGCAGTTTTCAGTAGTGAGAGCCTTATCACATGATTTAGTCCTTTTTAAAGGTGGTGAGATCAGCCCTGAGGTATCCTCAGTGTCCACTATTTCAAGGGATTTATTTAGAACGCAAGGATTATTAGGCACCTTTGCGTGATCCGTGCTTGAGTTACCTGCTGGCTGGGCTTTCCCCTTTAATTTTCTATAGGAACTTTAGACAGAGATACAGCCCACACAGCTGAACGGACTGCCACCACATTTGACAGAAAGCTAGATCTTGGCCCAGAAAGAGTGCTATTTGTGATTTCGTGTAAATCCGTTCAGTAATTTTTAAGCAATTAACAGTCACAAAAATGGTATATTTCACACTACGGGGGATTAGTGGGCCAGCAAGTCTTGTGTTGAGAACTGATTAGATGCCACAAAATCAACAAGGATGTGGGGGCGGGGATCATAGGACATGGGACTCAGTCCTGAGTCTGAAAAAAAAAGGTTAGAGAAAACACAAGGAGGGAGGGTATGTAAACCCTAACCCCCTTGGCCTAGTGGTGGGATCCCAGAAGGATCTAGCATGGGGTCAAAAATGTTTTTTATTAAATATTGCCACATATTTACGGAGGATCCATGTTATTAATTAAAACCCATTGTGCCACAAAATACTTATTTGGGGAAGGGGCGTAAGGCCTCCCTCTCTGAGCCTTGGCCAGGCCCCGTGGACCCTATACTCCGCCTCACCACTCTGTATTAACGCAGGCAGGGTAACATATGTCTGCTCTCTTCCTCTTATTGGCTCAGGGAGGAGGGCCTTCCCTCTACAAAATATATTTTGAGCCTCGAGTGATCGGTTCTCCCGGCCCAATATTCTCACAGGCCAAAAACTCAGACTGATGCAATCATGTAACATTCTCAGAACTAAATAACCCATTGGACTCAATAATGGTGAAGAATTATTTGTACGTTTATGAAACAACTTGATGAAGATCCATCACAATGGATTTTAACTAATGAACTAAATTACAATCATTAAGGCGTTGATATAGTCCCGTGGAACTATGGCCACTGAGGCTTTCATTTGAAACAGTAGAATTAATACAATTGGATCTATGGCCACTGAGACCTTGATTGTTGGTTTAATAACTATTGGGATACATCAGGATCACAAGAAGTTTTGAAACAGTATAACATTATGTCATTTGATATAACTTGATATGTTCAGCATACAAATCAATGAATTATCATCAAGTTCATTAATGAATATTCATTGTGTATAATAATTAGGTCTCCCAATTTTATGGTATTTTTTTTGCCATTTCCGGCTGTATTTATCCATATTTATCTTTTGCTAATTTTATCTGTATTTATCCATATTTATTTTGGGTTTGTGGAAAAATTAAGCTGAAATTTGTATATTTCCATATTTAGTTAACTGATAAATATGCCCTCGCTTGAATGTTTGCCAGGTTTCAGTGCGGTGAACACCTGCAGAAGATAAATCAGTGTACTTATATGAACATATGCACATTTCAGTATCAACCATGTGAATGTCTACTGCTGTTAAGGTCTCTTTACTAAAATTCCTTTCTTTTATGACCCCCTTATCTATCAATCCACACATCTATTGGCCTGGCAATCATGACAGACAGTATTTCGAATTACTCAAAAAGTGACCCAGTTTTCGTTTTTATCCACATTTAAAAATAAATATAGAGAAGGTAATACATGTTTTCTGTCTGTATTTATCTGTAAAAATCAGTAAAAATGGAAAACAGGGAGCCTTAATAATATTCAATTATGTGGCAGTTCAATGCATGCTTAAGTCTATTATACTTCCGCTTATTCACTTTATTTTATTCTCACTGTCAATTATTTTAATATATATATTTTTTATAGAACTACAACTCCCATAATTCCACATTATGACAACATGGGAGAATGTTTATATAAAAAACACAAAGAAAGGACTCACTAGCGTGATAATGACCAAGAAGATAGAAACGTACAGTTGAAGCTGTAAAAGAGCCAATAAAACTTGTGAACTCTACTTCTTGGAGTTTTGCAATTATTTGTTTGTACCTGGATATGTAAATATGCACACACACACATATATATATATATATATATATATATATATATATATATATATATATATACGTATATGTGTGTGTGTATATATATATATATATGTATTCACTGAAAAAACACATAGGTTTCACACCAGTTATAGTTAGCTGAACATTTTACTCATATAAAACCATTGAAGTTCCCACGTTATAGTTAGTTGGACTCACTATAACTCGCGCGCCCGCAATCCACTGCTGATGATGTCACATATTACATCATTCATGACATGGTCAGTGACATCACTGATGACATCACTGATGACATCTCAAATGACATCACTGATGACATCACTGATGACATCTCAAATGACATCACTGATGACATCACTGATGACATCATCCATGTGATAATATGATGCACCTCCTCACACTCTAATCTAACCTTTGATACACCCAGTGTTAAATACAAACTACCATTCCTGAAATTATTGACACACCTATACCAGTAACTACATACGCACTCACTGATTCCTAGGTCTACACACACATCCACTCATTCACACATACAATCCCTCATAAATACAGACACTCATCAATACAACACTATCATATGCACTCATACACTATACAGACACTCACACACTGCCACTCATCCATGGAGTTACTCACACACCTAGTCAGTCATGCAAAGAATCAATCACACTCCCATTTTCTCATCTATACAGTTATACACACAAAACCTTACTTATTCAAACATAGACTAACATATACTTACTCTCTTTTACAATCACTGATACAAGTACACATTGATAGATACAGTCACTTATGCAATCACAGGCTCTCATATATAGTCATTTATATATGCCAACTCTGCTATGCACTGTATTTTACATATGTACTTACTTGGACATGTAGCACTGACATATCCATTCACTCACCCACACACCCATGCACACAGTCAACCGCCCATACAGTTGTTTTCGCATGCACTCTTGAACCCATACACCAAGTGAATCAACTGCTCACACATGTATGCACAGAGCCACACACCTCCTAGCCACCCACACACACACACAGCCTCACATAGAAATACTTGGGCAACCAATCAATAACTCATATAGCCACTCATATAGCTACTGATCAACACATGCAGCAGCTTACACAACAACAGACATAATGATGCACACATCATACAGTTTAGTCACTAACCCATGCATTCAGTAAGACACATTTAATCACTCACTCATACAGTCAGTCACACACCTACTAAACCCTTCATCCAGACACTTATACATCCCCTCATTCTTCAATATGTAAAACTTATTTAAACTTTACAGAAACACGCAGATACTGGATGATGTCATCAGTGATGTCATCAGTGATGTCATTTGAGATGTCATCAGTGATGTCATCAGTGATGTCATTTGAGATGCCATCAGTGATGTCATCAGTGATGTCACTGACCATGTCATGAATGATGTAATATGTGACATCATCAGCAGTGGATTGCGGGCGCGCGAGTTATAGTGAGTCCAACTAACTATAACGTGGGAATTTCAATGGTTTTGTATAAGTAAAATGTTCAGTTAACTATAACTGGTGTGAAACCTATGTTTTTTTCAGTGAATTTCAAAGGTTTTTTAAATGCTAATTCCTAACTATAACGATTGTGAAACCTATGTTTTTTTTAGTGAATGTCAAAGGTTTTTTAAAAGCTAATTCCTTACTATATCGAGTTTGTAACCTATGATTTTTAAAGTGAATTAATAATTTTTTTAAGTAGCTGTTTTTTATAACTATTAATTATTATATTTTTTATTAAAAAAAAATATATTTTTTTTTCTAAAATTAATTTTTCAATGTATTTTTCCTGTGTTTTTTTTTAATCATTTTACCTCGGAGCGCTCAGGGTGCGCGCACCGGTAAGCGCACCCGTTAGCATAGCGAGAGCGCTATTCCCGCGTGCGGAAAAAAAAGTATGTATTTAAAGTAAATAATAATGCAAGACATTCAGTGGCATACTTATAAAAGTAGTATTTTTGATTTTAAATAACCATATTTTAACTTAAAACGCATTTCGTAAAATCTAACAAAACGTCATTCAGGCGCGCCGCGTAAGCGCCCCCGGAAGCGCCTACGTACGTGCCGCGTAAGCACCCCCGGAAGCGCTCCGGTGCGCGTAGCGTAAGCTGGTCAAGTCATGTGACCTTAAAATAATACTTTTCATTGGTTGTTAACAGTTTTTTTTAAAACTAATGAAAACCCCACCCAATTCCTTCACTACCTCTTTCACTTTGGAGAGAGCAAGACCTATTCTCTTCTGCTCTTCAATTCTTCAGAAAGAATGGCTGCAAGACCACCAAGCAGCAGTGAGGACTCTGATGAGTTTCTTCAAGAGGACCCTCCTCAGCCAAAAGTGAAGGAGCACTTCATTTGGAAATTTTTTACCATGCCACAAGGACATAAAAAGGTAAATGCTCCAAAGGTGGAGTGCAAAATTTGCCATACTGTTCTTTCACGGGGTGACCCCACAAGAAAATATAGTTTTGGAAACTCCACGATGATTCGGCATGTTCAAAGGAGGCACCCCCAGAACTATGCCCGGGGGAGTGTCAGGGACCTGGCACGTAATCCCCCTAGAGATGGCGCCTCAACTTCCACCGGAGGACCAAAAACATCCGTGAGAGAAAGACCAGTTGAGTTAATTCCTAATATTCAGCCTGTGTTTTCGGACATTACCATCAGGTGTAAGCAGTGTGCCAAACTGCTTTGTTACGGAGAGCAGAGTATTCTGCTAATTGTACGCAAAAGAGAAGAACACCGCTGCCCTCCCCAGCCCTAATTTTTCCCCTTTTTTTTCTCCTGTTGAGTAGTTTGGCATTCCCTATTTTTGTTTTTGTTCTGAAAAAAGACAAAAAAATAATCAAAACGTTCGGAAAAAGTAAAAAAAAAAAAAAGAACTACCTCCAATTCTCCAAAAAGAGCTGTATTCTTTACAAATTCAAAAGGAGTGAGTGGAGTGGAGTTCAGTGAGAGAGGAAAGGAAAATGAGTGAGGGAGCAAAGAAAGGGACGAGAGGGGAAGGGAAGTGAAGTAGGGGGGTTTAAAGAAGGTGAGTGTGGGAGGTGAGTGAGGGCAAGGGGAGTGAACAAGGGGAATGAGGATAAGTGAAGAAAACGGAGTAAGGGAACGGGGGTGAGGAAGGGTAAGAGAAGAGCAGTGAGGTTGAGGAAAGAGTGGTGATAGAAAGTGGATAAAGGCAAGTGAGCGTGAGACAAGGGGAGTGAGGGAGTGAGGAGACAGAGGAAGTGAAGGAAAGAGTGAGAGAAGAGGACTGAGTGAGGAAGCAAAGAAAGATAAGTGAGGGAGTGTGGCTGAGTTATAGGGAGTAAGCGTAACAGAAGAGGAGTGAGAGACTAAGAGGACGGAGAGAATGGGGGTAACAGAGAGAGAGTGAGGGAAGGGGAGTGAGTAAGTTAGAGGACAGAGGGATGGAGAGAAGGAGTTACTGAAGTGGAGTAAGGAGAGTAACAGAAGGGAAAAGAGTGAAGGAGCGAAGGAAGGGAAGAGACAGAAGGGAAGTGAAACAGGAGAGCTGAAAGAAAGTGAGTGTGGGAGTGTGGCTGAGTTATAGGGAGTGAGTGTGACAGAAGAGGAGTGAGAGACTAAGAGGACGGAGAGAATGAGGCTAACAGAGAGAGAATGACGGAAGGGGAGTGTAGAAGTAAGAGGACAGAGGGAGTAAGAGAAGGAGTTTGTGAAGTGGAGTAAGGAGAGTAAGGGAAGGGAAAAGAGTGAAGGAGCGAAGGAAGGGAAGAGAGAGGAAGGGAATTAAAACAGGAGATCTGAAAGAAAGTGAGTTTGGGAGTGCGACTGAGTTATAGGGAGTGAGCGTGACAGAAGAGGAGTGAGAGACTAAAAGGACGGAGAGAAGGAGGGTAACAGAGAGAGAATGAGGGAAAGGGAGTGTAGAAGTAAGAGGACAGAGGGAGTAGGAGAAGGAGTTAGTGAGGTGGAGTAAGGAGAGTAAGGGAAGGAATAAGAGTGAAGGTGCGAAAGAAGGGAAGAGAGAGGAAGGGAAGTAAAACAGGAGAGCTGAAAGAAAGTGAGTGTGGGAGTGTGGCTGAGGTATAGGGAGTAAGCGTGACAGAAGAGGAGTGAGAGACTAAAAGGACAGAGAGAATGAGGCTAACAGAGAGAGAATGAGGGAAGGGGATTGTAGAAGTAAGAGGACAGAGGGAGTGAGAGGAGTTACTGAAGTGGAGTAAGGAGAGTAACAGAAGGGAAAAGAGTGAAGGAGCGAAGGAAGGGAAGATAGAGGAAGGGAAGTAAAACAGGAGAGCTGAAAGAAAGGGAGTATGGGAGTGTGGCTGAGTTATAGGGAGTGAGCGTGACAGAAGAGGAGTGAGAGACTAAGAGGACGGAGAGAATGAGGCTAACAGAGAGAGAATGATGGAAGGGGAGTGTAGAAGTAAGAGGACAGAGGGAGTAAGAGAAGGAGTTAGTGAAGTGGAGTAAGGAGAGTAAGGGAAGGGAAAAGAGTGAAAGAGCAAAGGAAGGGAAGGGAGAGGAAGGGAAGTAAAACAGGAGATCTGAAAGAAAGTGAGTGTGGGAGTGCAGCTGAGTTATAGGGAGTGAGCGTGACAGAAGAGGAGTGAGAGACTAAAAGGACGGCGAGAATGAGGCTAACAGAGAGAGAATGAGGGAAGGGGATTGTAGAAGTAAGAGGACAGAGGGAGTAAGAGAAGGAGTTAGTGAAGTGGAGTAAGGAGAGTAACAGAAGGGAAAAGAGTGAAGGAGCGAAGGAAGGGAAGATAGAGGAAGGGAAGTAAAACAGGAGAGCTGAAAGAAAGTGAGTGTGGCAGTGCGGCTGAGTTATAGGGAGTGAGCGTGACAGAAGAGGAGTGAGAGACTAAGAGGACGGAGAGAATGAGGCTAACAGAGAGAGAATGACGGAAGGGGAGTGTAGAAGTAAGAGGACAGAGGGAGTAAGAGAAGGAGTTAGTGAAGTGGGGTAAGGAGAGTAAGGGAAGGGAAAAGAGTGAAGGAGCGAAGGAAGGGAAGAGAGAGGAAGGGAAGTAAAACAGGAGATCTGAAAGAAAGTGAGTGTGGGAGTGTGGCTGAGTTATAGGGAGTGAGAAATGTCCAGCTAACTATAACTCTGAGGTGGGGGGGGGTGATGTGGCTGCGACGGGGGAGGTTGAGGATCAGGCGGGCCGAGGCGTTCTGTATGCGTTGTAGTCGCTGTAGGTGTTTGGTCAGGATTCCTGCGTGGAGTGCGTTGCCGTAGTCCAGCCGGCTGCTGATGAGGGCTTGGGTCACCGTTCTTCTGGTTTCGATCGGGATCCACTTGTAGATCCTGCGAAGCATGCAGAGGGTGTTGTAGCAGGAGGAGGAGACGGCGCAGAGCTGCTTGGACATGGAGAGGGAGGAGTCGAGGATGACTCCCAAGTTGCGTGCGTGGTCCATGGGCGTCGGTGCTGTTCCTAGTGTTGTCGGCCACCAGGAGTCGTCCCAGGCAGACGGGGTGGGGCTGAGGATGAGGACTTCCGTCTTGTCCGAGTTCAGCTTCAGACGGCTGCTCCTCATCCACTCGGCGACGGCCTTCACACCCTCGTGGAGGTTGGTTTTGGCAGTCTGTGGGTTCTTGGTAAGGGAGAGGATGAGCTGGGTGTCGTCAGCGTAGGAGATGATGTTCAGGTCGTGTCGGCCGGCCACTTGAGCGAGATGGGCCACGTAGATGTTGAACAGCGTCGGGCTGAGGGATGAACCCCGGGGTACGCCGCAGATATGGTTGGTAGCTTTGGAACGGGGGGGTGGGAGGCGGACACTCTGGGTTCTGTTGGAGAGGAAGGAGGTGGTCCAGTCTAGGGCTTTTTCCTGAATTCCGGCTTCTTGGAGGCTTGTTCTTAGTGTGTGGTGGCAGACCGTGTCGAAGGCAGCTGACAGGTCCAGGGGGATGAGGGCTGAGGTTTCGCCTTTGTCTTGTTGGCGTCAGATGTCGTCTGTGGCGTCAATGAGGGCTGTCTCGGTGCTGTGGTTCCGTCTGAATACGGATTGCGACGGGTCTAGGAGGTTGTGGTCCTCGAGGTGGCGGGTCAGCTGTATGTTGGCGATTTTCTCAATGACCTTCACCAGGAAGGGGAGCAGGGAGATGGGGCGGAAGTTCTTGAGGTCCTTGGGGTCCGCCTTGGGCTTCTTGAGGAGGGCGTTGATTTCAGCGTGCTTCCAGCTTTCCGGGAATGTCGCTGAGTTGAAGGAGATGTTGATGACCTTTCGTAGCTGGGGTGCGATGGTGGCGTCTGCTTTGTTGAACACGTGGTGTGGGCAGGGGTCTGCTGGTGAGCCCGAGTGGATGGAGTTCATGATATTTCGTGTCTCGTCGTCGTTGACGTGGGCCCAGGATGTCAGCTGGTTGGTGCAGGTGGTGTTCGGGGTGGGGTCAGTCATGGTCGGGGCTGGCGGTGCGTTGAAGCTGTGGTGGCTGTCTATGATCTTGCGGTGGAAGAAAGTGGCCAGTGAGTCGCACAGCTCTTGCGAGGGCCGGATGTCGTTAGTGTTGGCGCTGGGGTTGGAGAGTTCCTTAACGGTGCTGAAGAGCTCTTTGCAATCGTGTGCGTTGTTGTCCAGGCGGGCTTTGAAGGAGGATCTCTTGGTTCAATCAATCAATCAATCAGGCATTTGTAAAGTGTGCTACATAGCCGCGAGGGTCTCAAGGCGCTAGGGGGGGGGGCTGTCACTGATCGAAGAGCCAGGTCTTGAGAAGTCTTCTGAAGGCCAGCAGGTCCTGGGTCTGTGGTAGGCTGGTGGGGAGATCGTTCCAGGTCTTGGCGGCGAGGTAGGAGAAGGATCTGCCACCAGCGGTGGATTTCCGGATACGAGGAACTGTGGCGAGGGTAAATGTAAATGTAAATGTACAGGAATTTATATAGCACAAATCACCAAGCGGTTTCTAAGCGCTTGCTTAGGGAACCCGTCCTGGTATTCCCCTGTGAGATAACCCCGGCAGGGTATCCGCAAGGTGAAAGCCAGGCATCCCGCCGCGAGGGGCCGTTGTGGAGATTAAGCAAGCTATTGCCCAGAGTCGCAGAGTGTGAACCCGTGAATCGAGTAGGCACCGGAGCGAGAATTGTCGAGTCCATGGACATTTTAGGACTCAAGACCCCGCCGAGCCGGGTGATAGAACCCTGGTCCCGGGCTGACCTCTGCTTCCAGGTCTGCCTCCTCTAACCAGTGAGCCACACTTCTCCACTGGTGGCAGAGCCGGGGTTGCGGGTGGGGGTGTGGAAGCTGAGTCGGTTGTTGAGGTATGTAGGTCCGGTGTTGTGTAGCGCTTTGTGTGCGTGGATGAGGAGTTTGAAGGTGATCCTCTTGTTGACTGGGAGCCAGTGCAGTCCTCTTAGGTGGGGTGAGATATGGCTGCGTCAGGGGACGTCGAGGATTAGTCGTGCCGAGGCATTCTGGTTTCTTTGTAGACGTCTCAGGAGCTTGGTTGTTGTTCCTGAGTAGAGGGCGTTTCCATAATCGAATCTGTTGGTGATGAGGGCCTGGGTGACAGTTTTCCTCGTGTCGAGAGGGATCCATTTGAAGACCCTGCGGAGCATTCGGAGAGTGTTGAAGCAGGACGCGGAGACGGCGTTGACTTGCTTGGTCATGAAGAGGGTGGAGTCAAGGAGGAACCCTAGGTTGCATGCGTGGTCGGTGGGCTCCGGGGCTGTGCCTAGCGATGTGGGCCACCAGGAGTCGTCACAGGCTGATGGGGTGGGTCTGAGGATGAGGACCTCTGTTTTTTCTGAATTCAGCTTCAATCTGCTGTCCTTCATCCAGTCGGCGACGGCCTTCATTCCCCTGTGGAGGTTTTCTTTGGTGGTGGGGGGGTCTTTGGTTAGGGATATGATCAGCTGGGTGTCGTCGGCATAGGAGATGATTTTGAGGTTGTGCTGTCGTGCGACGTGGGTGAGTGGTGCCATGTAGATGTTGAACAACGTCGGGCTAAGGGAGTATCCCTGTGGAACGCTGCAGATAATCTTGGTGGTTTTTGAGCGGAAGGGTGGGAGGCAGACGCTCTGGGTTCTGCCGGAGAGGAAGGATGTGGTCCAGGCCAAGGCCTTCTCTAGAATTCCGGCGTCATGGAGGTGCGCTGATAGGGTGCGGTGGCAAACCATGTCGAAGGCAGCTGACAGGTCTAGGAGGATGAGGGCGGCTGTTTCTCCTTTGTTCATCAGGATCCTGATGTCGTCAGTGGCGGCGATGAGGGCGGTCTCGGTGCTGTGGTTGCTGCGGAAGCCGGATTGGGAAGGGTCCAGGATGTTGTTGTCTTCGAAGTAACGGGATAGCTGTTCGTTGACAATCTTCTCTGTCACTTTTTCCGGGAATGGGAGCAGGGAGATCGGCCGGAAGTTCTTGAGGTACTTGGGGTCCGCCTTGGGTTTTTTCAGAAGGGTATTCTGATGAGTTGGTGGTGTCTGCGAATGGCGCCCTTGTGGGCAGCGTGGTTGTCTGATGTGCGGTCTTGGATCCATTTTTTCTCTAGCATCCGGCATGTGTGTTTGGAGGTCTGGAGTTCTTCGGTGAACCAGGCGGCTTTCTTGCTGGAGTGGTTGATTGAGGGCTTCTTTAGCGGGGCAAGGGTTTTGGCGCAGTCTTCAATCCACTGTCTGAGGTTTCGGGCGGCGGTGTCAGGGTCGGTGGGGTCGGTTGGAGGGTCCAGGGCGAGGGCGGAGGTCAGTTGGTTCTCGGTGATTTTGCCCCAGCAGCGGCGAGGTAGCTGTTGAGTGTGGTGGTGCGTGGTTGCCTTCTTGAATGTGAAGTGGATGCAGTGGTGGTCGGTCCAGTGGAGTTCGGTGGTGTGGTTGAAGGCGACGTGGGTGCTTGTGGAGAAGATCGGGTCGAGCGTGTGGCCGGCGGCGTGAGTGGGTTCGGTGACGAGTTGTCGGAGGCCGAGGTTGGCGAGGTTGGCGATCAGGGTGGCAGAGTTGGTGTCGTTGTTGTTTTCGAGGTGGTAGTTCAGTTCCCCGAGGAGGATGTAGTCCGTGGAGGCGAGTGCGTGGGTGCTGGCGAGGTAGGCGATGGAGTCGCTGAACAGGGCCCGGAGTTCGGGAGGTCTGTAGACGAGTGCTCCTCTGAGAGTGGTGTTGGGGTCGGTGTGGATCCGGAAGTGGAGGTGTTCGGCGTAAGTGAGTTGGGAGAGTCGTCTGCGAGGTATCGGTCAGGAATGCTACGTCTGGGGCCGTTGTGTCGAGTAGGTCCCAAAGCTCGACGGCGTGTTTGCGTGCGGAGCGGGTGTTAAGGAGTATGCAGCGGAGGTGGTTGGGTCCGGTCCTTGGAGGCTCTGTCACAGGAGAAGTTGCAGGTGTGGCAGGAGAAGGGTTTGTGGGTGCGTTTTGGGGCGGCCTGGAAGCAGCGGCGGTCCCGGCCGGTGTGGAGAGCGAGGCGGGCGTTGGCGTTGTATCGGAGTCTGGCGTTGTGGGGGGCGCGGGGTCCAGGGGTTCTGGCGCTGGGCACGGTCCAGGCATGGACAGGCGCAGACGGGCCTGCCTTTGGCGTGCCAGTGGAGCGCCCGCTGCGCGTGTCCACTGCGCTTCCACGCGGCGTCCTCCATAAAAGGAGAAGTGGGAGGGAGGAGCAGCTGGGAGGCAGGAGCGGGGCGGCCAATGGGCGTAGGGGGACGAGACGGGACACAGAAGGCGAAGGGGGCGGGGCCGCAGGGTTGCAGCGGCAAAAAGAGGGGGACGGGGGGTACAGAGAGCAAGGGGCGCTAAGGGCGCCTACACTACAACCGACTACAATACGAAATGAAAATAAAAATAACTTAAAATAACAGTATAGAAAGGCACAAAGCAGTCACCAGACCACAACCATGGGAGCACACCAGCAGCGAACTCTCAGCAGCGGCAGCAAGGAGCAGGAGTCACAGGCGCACAGGAGGAGCCGTGTGGCGTGGGGAGCGACCTGTCCTGCGAGCAGGGTCAAGGGTCACACTCACTGCCACACGGCGTCCTCCATAAAAGGCCAATATAGTTATTTATATACTCCAACACTCACATATACTGCCTTTCACATAGTTAGTTACTCACACATGTACCACTGAAACATCCATTCACTCACCAACACACCCATACACAAACTCACCCACCCATACAGCCCTTCACAGATGCACTCTTGAACCCATACACCCAGTGAATCACCCACTCACACATCTATGCACAGAGCCACTTCCCCTCACCCTCCCACACAGACACTCAGGCACCCATACAGATACTTAGACAACGGTTTAGACACTCATGTAGCTACTCACCAACCTATGCAGCCGCTTACACACCAACTGACAAATTGATACAGACCTTTACACAGTTTACTCACTAACCCATGCATTCAATAAGACACTTTTAATCACCCACGTATACAGTCAGTCACGCACATACTTATTCATCCATTCAGACACTTATACACCCACTCATTCTTCTATAAACCTTGGCATATATATATATATATGATGGAGCAAGGTCTCGGAGAAAAGAGACTTGCTCATAAGCAATCCGCTCGTTTAACTCACTAACAAGTTATTAATAAAGTTTTGTGGAAACTAATATGCAACCACACAAACAGTTTTGGGTTAGTGGAGCTTGCATATGGATGTACTAACGCAGATAACATTAAAGATGGACTAATACCACTTTAAACGGTAAATCTGTTTTGCTCATGTGTCAACTACATTTACATAGAATGACGAGTAATGCTTGGAGGGAAATTCTGGCGCATGAGCAGAAGCTACTAATATGGCGTCTTGAAGACTTGCATGTATGACATCTGCTTATCTGAAATTAAAGCACGCTATTTTACTAATGCTAATGCGGGGATACGTTTAATAAATAAAATGGGAAAGAGTAGAGGTGGGTGAAATACAGTGCAAACACTTTATTTGAGAAATTAACATTTGTCTTTGACTTTTATCATTAGTGCGTATTTGGGCCTTTCTCGCATAACTGAATGAGCTGTGTGACGCGTAGTTTGCGCATGCCCACTGAGTGAAGTCATGAAGGTCAATGACAGAGCAGTTGAACGGAAGCCAAGATCGGGTGCTACTGCCTGGGAACAGGATGGTGCAGAGTTCAACAGTAAAACATTCTATTCATCAAAATGTTTAAAAGTTTTAATATTGATACAAGTAGTATATGGGAATCAAATTTATGAATAAAAAGTAAGGGGTTGGGTTTACGAACAATGGTTTATCTGAATCTTGTGACATGTGAGCATGGTGTGATGAAGACCCTCCTTTGCCAAACTAATCAAATTTTGTATTTTCCCGATATTGAAACATTAATGGGTGAAACATGCAGAACGAAAGGTAAAATTAAGACAGCTTTAATTAGTTAGTCAGATGATGAGTTGCTGCAGAACTGAGGGCTGTGAGCGGAAGATGATGACTTGCTGAATGCTGGGGAGAGAAGCTGATGCTGTGTTGCTGATGAAGAATCGATCGCAGAACCTGAAGCAGAACTTTCTATCCTAAATTGATTTGGGTTAGATTTGAAGATTGTGGAAGAATCTCGAGGAGGAAGAGAGTGTCAGAGAGGGGTGCGGCGCAACCGTCGGTATCTTAGAGAGGGTAACTATCCTGTCTTAATTCCTGTTCTGAAGTCTTTGTCTCCTGAATCTATCTATGGGGACCCCCATCAGCCCTTTGGCCAGGGGGTTGGTCTTCCACACCATCCCTGGAAATTATACATTTCAGTTATTCACAAATGCTTTTTGTTCTTTTCTCTCTGTCCTCTCCCTTTCCGGCATTGATTATTGCGTGAGTCAGAGATAAATGTGTTTGAATGGAGTTTTTTAAAGCGCATTACTACCCGGAGGCCTCAAAGCGCTGAGGACGGGTGGAGGGGAGTGATGCCAGACTGAGGGTTACTGAAAGAGGAATGTTTTCAGTTTTTTTTCGAAATTTAAGGAGATCAGGTTCGTTGCGCAGGGTGAGAGGCAGGGAGTTCCAGTCAGAGGCAGCGTTCCACGAAAAGGAACGGCCTCCCCATCTAGCTCGTTTGATTTTTCTAGTTGATGCCAGAAAGGATTTACTGGAGCGTAAAGATCTAGAAGGCTGGTGCGGGGTGACCAGAGAACAGATCATTGCAGGGCCTTTTTGCCACATGGCTTTTGTGCGTTATGCACATCGCCTTGAATTTTATCCTGGCCTGTATGGGCAGCCAGTGCAGTTTCCTCATGGCGGCGGCGCCCGAATATCTTCAGGGAAGTCCGAGGAGGAGAAGTGCTGTAGCATTCTGGGTGACCTGGAGTTTTTTAATAGAACTCACCGGGGCACCCAGATAGAGGGCATTCCCATAATCAAGGCGGGACAGGATGATTGCCTGCACCATTATCCTCCAAGCCTGGAAAGGGAGGAGAGGCAATTTTTTTCCCAACATCCTTATTAGACCGAAGCAAGTGGCAGAGAGTTTGGTGGCTTGCTGATTAAAGCTTAAGGTGTTATCAAGCCAGATTCCAAGACTTTTAATCTGGTCTTTAGGCTCTGGAGGAGTGCCCATGCAGATCGGCCAGTCAATGGTGGCTCTGGGTGAGATTGATTTTCCCAGAAACATCAGCTCTGTTTTCTCACCGTTCAGTTTTAAGTGAGAAAGTGCCATCAATTTAGTTATTGCTTCCAGACAGCTGCCCAGTTTGCTGGGGATGCCCTCCAGATGGTTCAGGGCCACCACTAATTGGGATTCGTCTGCATAGGTTACAATTTCAAAGCCATAGGGATGCACTATCTCTGCCAGAGGCTCCATATAAACGTTAAAAAGAGTAGGGCTTAGAGGAGTGCCCTGGGGCACTCCACGGTTGAGGGGCCATGCTTTGGATTGAGTGGCACCTTCTGATACCTGAAACATCCGGCCTTCTAGGAAGGATTGCAACCAGGTGAGGGCCTGACCTGCGACTCCAAGATGTTTTAGACGGGATACCAGGATGTTATGATCCACGGTATCAAAGGCGTCACTCAGGTCTAGCAGCATAATTGCCGTAGTGCCGCCTTGATCCAGTGCCTCTGGGCTAACTCAGTTACCGTCAGCAGGGCGACTTCAGTCCCGAGCTTGGGGCGGAAGCCTGCTTGAGAGTCATGGAGTAGATTATTGGACTCGAGATGGTTAACCAGGATGGAATTGATGTACTTCTCAAGCAGCTTGCTCACCCATGGGAGAAGGGAGATCGGACGATAGTTGGCCACGGTTGCTGGGTCGAGGTTGGGTTTTTTCAGTAATGCTCTGACCTGGGCGCACTTCCATGCTTTTGGTACTGTTTCTGTGGTGATTGAAGTATTCAAGATGTTTAAGATGAATGGTCTAATAGTATCCGCGACCAGCAGCAGGTGGCGCGGAGGGGCAGGGTCAGTGGAGAGCCCGATGTTGTGCTTATTAATTGCATTTTCTCTCCTATAAATGATGGTGACTGCACTAAATTGAGACTGCTCACATGCATCAGAAATTTTAGATAAAGATTTAAAAACTTACTGAGTCTGTGGTGATTTACTTAAAATATAGAAAAGTTAGTTTATGTAAATTTTCACCATCAACTAGATTAAATTAATGGTCCATCGAACAGAGGAAAGAACTTGTTGATCAGCGAAGAGTTAGTTGACAATTGAACAGAAGTATTGTATAAACTAATCCTAAACAGTTTGTAAAATTTTATAGAACTTGACTCCCCCACCCAGCAGTTTAACCACTGTGAGTTTATGGGCCCAGGTGAGTATATGGTAGTGGATTATCTGTTGTTTGTGAACTGCTGGATCATATATATATATATATATATATATATATATATATATATATATATATATATATAAAACATATTTTAACTTTACAGAAACACACAGTCACTGGATGATGTCATCAGTGATCTCATTTGAGATGTCATCAGTAATGTCACTGACCATGTCATGAATGATGTAATATGTGATGTCATCAGCAGTGCATTGCGGGGGCGCGAGTTATAGTTAGGTCAACTGACTATAACGGCCAAATTTCTCTGGTTTTGTATGAGTGAAATGTCCAACTAACTATAACGTCCCTGAAAACTGTGTTTTTTTCAGTGACTATATATATATATAGATATATATATATCTATATATATATATATATTTCTATTTGCTCTTTATAGAAATGTAGGAGTAGGAGCTGAACTAAAAAGAGAAACTTTTGCAAAATTTCGTAAAGATTCGTGAAACGACGCCAAAGTTATAAGCACATCAAAAAATGCTTTTCCTATGGAAACGTGGTCCTAACTATAACTACCTAGGTAATATATATATATATAGTGATCAAGTCCGGGCTAACCGGACGAAACGCGTCATGTCTGTCAGATGGAAAAATAAAGCACCTTGAAATTTGAATTTTGCCGTGTGGTCCGTGTCCTGGTTGTTATCCACGGTGAAAATTGGGAACTGTTTGACATATATATATAGATTGAGAAAGGCCTCTGTGTAGGCTGAAACGTTTCTTGTACCTGGGATTGGGGGCGACATGATCGAATAAAGTGATGCTGTTTCCTGAAACCACCTGTGCCTGTGCCTTCTTCCGCGGAGTTCTTCTTTGTGGGAGCTGGATGTTCTGTACATATATATATATATATATATATATTACCTACTGGCGGTCGCCAGTAGGTATATATAGTTAGGATTTTTTTGAATAGGGATTTCTGAAAGTTCTATGTTGAATAACTTTGGCGTTGATGGACGGAATTGGCTGAAATTTTCAGGAAAATGGCACATTGTGTTTCTGAGCATCCCCTGAAAGTTTGGGGGGGGTTTCGTCAAGCGGGGGCCGAGAAAAAAGGGGGGTCCCAAAACGTGTTTTTAACATTGAGTTTTCCATAGGGCGGTTGGACTCACTTTTAGCTCGAACGGCTGAATGGATTTCCACAAAAGTTGGCAAAATTGTAGGGACTGGTAGCCCGATGTGCCTTTGCAATGTCTCAAGATATATGCTCCAGTGGTTTTTACGAAAATTAACTTTGAAAAATATATATTGGGCTACATTGGGCTATATATATGTTAGATCCCACATGTAGCTCAATGTAGCCCAATGTAGCCCCATGTAGCCCAAAGATGGCCACCAGAGACAAAAAAAAACAAATGTAGCCCAAATATCAGCCAGATGTAGCCCAACTATAGCCCAGTGACAGAATGTCCCAGAGTGTTCTAAAGAACAACTAGAGCGCTAACAGTCTTACTTATGACAAAAGTATGGCACACCTGAAGTCATCTTGATTGGAATAAAGTGTTAACACTTAAAACATTTAATTTGCAAAGGAACAAAATGAGGGGGTTCATTTTGCCATTGAAATTATGATTAGTGCTGAAGAAAGAAAAATTAGGGCACATTTTGAGTGACTTCTCAAATCCTCTTATATTTCATTAAAACAATTCTGATATGCAGTCTCCCAAGATGGCCACCAGAGACAAAAGAGCCCAAATGTAGCCCAAATATCAGCCAGATGTAGCCCAACTATAGCCCAATGACAGAATGTCCCAGAGTGTTCTAAAGAACAACTAGAACGCTAACAGTCTTACTTATGACAAAAGTATGGCACACCTGAAGTCATCTTGATTGGAATAAAGTGGTAACACTTAATACATTTAATTTGAAAAGGAACAAAATGAGGGGTTTCATTTTGCCATAGAAATTTTATATATATATAAATATATATCTATATATATATATATATATATATATCTATATATATATATATATATATATATATATATATATATATATATATATATATATATATATATATATATATAACATTTCTATGTCGCCAGTAGGTATATATAGTTAGGATTTTTTTTGAATAGGGATTTCTGAAAATTCTATGTTGAATAACTTTGGCGTTGATGGACGGAATTGATTGAAATTTTCAGGAAAATGGCACATTTTGTTTCTGAGCGTCCCCTGAAAATTTGGGGGGGTTTCGTCAAGTGGGGGCCGAGAAAAAAGAGGGGTCCCAAAACGTGTTTTTAACATTGAGTTTTCCATAGGGCGGTTGGACTCACTTTTAGCTGAATGGATTTCTATGAAACTTGGCAAAATTGTAGAGACTGTTTGCCCGATGTGCCTTTGCTAGGTCTCAAGATATGTGCTCCAGTGGATTTTGAGAAATTAACGTTCAAAAAAATATATATATCTGTGACAGCGTCCCGGTTAGCGCCCAGGTTCGCGTACCAGACGCGTAACGGAACTTCGCGAGGAGAAGCGGATTGGCTCTCCGGTGACTATCAACATTCTAAACAGTCCGGAGCGGCCGCCATCTTGTCTCTCGGTAGGATCGAGAGACAAGAGGCGGAAATAAACGAAGGGGGAAATGAATGAAAGGGGGCAAGGTAGACCCCTCCTCACCCCCTAGGATTGATGTGGGGGCTATTAAAGGGCCCCGCGGGGCAAAACAAATAAATAATTTTTTTTTCGATTTTTCGCGGTGGAAGCGCTACCCGGTACGCGAACCGGGTAGCTCACCGGTAGCGTAACGGGAGTCCGCCATCTTGTGTTTTGGACGAATTTAGTCACAAGATGGAGGATAAACAATGTTGGGAATAGGTATAAGGGGGCACGGGAGACATATCCTGACCCCCTAGGTTTTCTGAGGGTGGCTGAGGAGGCCCATATATGTAAAAAAAAAACACCTTTTTTTTTCAAATTTTCGCACGGTTAGCGCCCGGTCCGCGCACCGGGTAGCGTTCCGGAAAGCGTAACAAGGGGAAAACCAAGGGAAATATTAAAATAATATTTTAGAGTGCTTTGAGGTAGGGTAGCTCTGAATAGAGCTGTTGTGTTGTGTGGGTGATGTAAGGACCAACATGTAGGTACCAATGAAGAGTCTAAAATTCAATGTACACCGTCTCCTCTGTAGATATTTTGTATGTTCTAATATGGGTTATTTAAATGTAAATGTGTGGAAAAGCACTTCATGCTTTAAAGCAATTGTATTTTTGAACTGATTGTTCTTTCCTCTTAGTCCCCCTCTTTGGTTTTTTTTCCCCACACTCTTCTTCAGCATGATAGTTGATAAATTCGTTCCCTCAAAAAATTTATATACATAAAAAAATTATATTAAATACATATAAAATATATTTTTCCTTTAAAAGAAGAATACATTTTACAGCTTTTGATATTTGCTATTAAAAAACCATTGCAATTCACTGAAAAAACCATAGGTTATAGAGCATATATAGTTAGGAATTAGCATTTATAAAACCTTGAAAATTCACTGAAAAAACCATAGGTTATAGACCATATATAGTTAGGAATTAGCATTTACAAAACCTTATTTTACTCACACAAAACCATTGAAATTCGCATATATAGTTAGTTGCACTAACTATATATCGCGCACCCGCAATCCACTGCTGATCATGTCACATATTACATCATTCATGACATGGTCAGTGACATCACTGATGACATCACTGATGACATCTCAAATGACATCACTGATGACATCACTGATGACAACATCCAGTGACTGTATGTTTCTGTAAAGTTAAAATATGTCTTACATATTGAAGAATGAGTGGATGTATAAGTGTCTGGATGAAGGATTTAGTAGGTGCATGACTGACTGTATGAGTGAGTGATTAAATGTGTCTCACTGAGTGCATGGGTTAGTGACTAAACTGTCTTAATTTGTGCATCATTATGTCTGTTGTTCTATAAACTGCTGCATGTGTTGATCAGTAGCTATATGAGTAACTATATGGGTTATTGATTGGTTGCCCAAGTATTTGTATGGGAGACTGAGTGTGTGTGTGGGTGGCTGGGAGGTGTATGACTCTGTGCATAAATGTGTGAGCAGTTGATTCACTAGATGTATGGGTTCAAAAGTGCATGTGGAAACAGCTGTATGGGCGGTTGACTGTGTGCATGAGTGTATTGGTGAGTGAATGGATATCTCAGTGCTACATGTCAAAGTAAGTACATATGTAAAACACAGTACATGTGAGAGTTGACATATATAAATAACTGTGCATAAGAGCCAGTGAATGTGTGAGTGGCTGTATGGATCATTGTGAACTTGTATCAGGGATTGTATAAGAGAGTAAATATGTGTTAGTATATGTTTGAATAAGTAAGGTGTGTATAACTGTATAGTTGAGGAAATGGAGGTGTGATTGATTCTTTGCATGACTGACTAGGTGTGTGAGTAACTCCATGGATGAGTGACAGTCTGTGAGTGTCTGTTTACACTGAGTGTATCTAAGGTTATATTAGAGTCTGAAGAGGTTCATCGTATTATCACATGAATGATGTCATCAGTGATGTGATCAGTAATGTCAAATGAGATGTCATCAGTGATGTCATCAGTGATGTCTTTTGAGATGTCATCAGTGATGTCATCAGTGATGTCATTTGAGATGTCATCAGTGATGTTATCAGTGATGTCATCAGTGATGTCATCAGTGATGTCATTTGAGATGTCATCAGTGATGTCATCAGTGATGTCATTTGAGATGTCATCAGTGATGTCATCAGTGATGTCATTTGAGATGTCATCAGTGATGTCATCAGTGATGTCACTGACCATGTCATGAATGATGTAATATGTGACATGATCAGCAGTGGATTGCGGGTGCGCGATATATAGTTAGTGCAACTAACTATATATGCGAATTTCAATGGTTTTGTGTGAGTAAAATAAGGTTTTGTAAATGCTAATTCCTAACTATATATGGTCTATAACCTATGGTTTTTTCAGTGAATTTTCAAGGATTTATAAATGCTAATTCCTAACTATATATGCTCTATAACCTATGGTTTTTTCAGTGAATATATATATATATATACCTAAGTGTTTCCTCAACAAACGAAGGAAGAAGTGGGCACTCTGGACAAGGCAAGAGATTTAAATTACTGTATTGCAGCATGCTCGTCTGACAGCCTTTCTCAAGGTTACATACATATATATATGTGTGTGTGTGTGTATTACCCATTGGCGATCGCCACTGGGTAGTCATAGTTAGGTCAGCTGTTCCATAGGAAATGCATTTTTTGCGGTGCTAATAACTTTGGCCCCGTTTGACAAATCTCCATAAACCTTTCTGAAAAGGTGTTACCTTTTACCCCTTCCATGCTCATGAAGGCCCCCGGCCATCATGAGTCACGGTGGGCGTGTGCGCACGACGGCCGGGGGCCGTCCGAATTCCGCCCATGAATGGAATGTCTAGCACCGTGGCGTAATTCGCACTGCAGCCAAGGTGTTAACTAGTTTGTTCATGGAAGGTTTCTGGGTGATCCGTGAAGTGCCGGCTGCGAAAAATCCCCACAAATTTTCCATAGACTTATTTAAAAAAGGCTGCTGGAAAAACTGGTGAACGGAATTGCACCAATTTTGGCAGGAAGCTAGATCTTGGTCTGCAGATTGTGCTTTTTATAATTTAGTGTAAATTCGTTCAGTTGTTTTTGAGAAATGAAGGCTAAAAAATATTTGTATATCTGTACGTTTGTGTCCGCGAGAGGCTTGAGAGACTCGTACGAGACTGCCAAATCAAAAATAGAGTGCTCTGTCCGTGTGGCAATTCAGCTTCCATCCGCTTTCTTGTCCCTCACTATGGAGACGCTCGTGGCTTGGATTCAAATTGACGCGCAGATGCGTGGTTTCGAATGGGCACCGGTAGTCTCCGATCGCATAGCGCTCTATGCGGACAATGCTTTATTTTACTCATGAATCTTGACCGGCCTTGTCTGTGCCTTCTTCATATTATGCAGATCATTGGCTAGACCTCCGGCCTCTACATGCACCGGGTAAAATCATTTATCTGGCCACTGTGGGGCGGAGATTGGCTGGGCGACTGGTCATGAGAGGTAGTGGTTGTCCCGGACGGCTTTAAGTATTTGGGCATCTTTCTCTCAGCATCCCAGACATTGGCATGGACTAAGAACCTTGCTCCCGTGTGGGTACAGGTGAATGACTAGACGTGCGTGTGGTCTCACATGCTCCTGCCTCTCTTTGGCGGTCCGCTATTTTCAAAATGGTTTCCCTACCTCGTCTTCTTTATCAGTTGCAAAATCACCCTTATTCAAACAAGCCGATGTGGTTTTATCAATTAAAAGCTGTTCTTGCCCGTTTTCTCTGGGGGCAGGGCGTCGCGAGTAGCGCTGAGGACCTTCTTCCAATCCACATACTCCTGTGGAGTGGCCACCCCGGACGTCCATATGTATTACATGGCCTCACATCTCCCATCCTCAATGACTGGTGGTACGGCAACCCCGGAGACCCGGCATATGCTGTGGAGCGTTGGCTGCTGGGAGATAATACGCTACACATGGTTCTCTATTCATCGGTGCTGCTTAAGGGGCTGACGCCTGCCACCACCACGAGATTCAGGATCTGGAAGTCTGCACTCCGTACGATGCGTTGGTGGGGGAGACTCACCAGAAACACTCCATTGTGGAACAACAGACAGCTACCACAGCTGGTGCGCTTGTCCAGCTTTTGGGGTTGAGGGGCCATTGGGATAGACACAGTGGGGGCAGTTGTATGCGACTGCACCCTCAAGTCATTTCTTGACATACAAATGGAGTATGCTATGCCGCGCACTCAATTCTACTGCTAACTTCAATTCAAGCATGCTTTTACCCCATACATATCCCGCCTAACGGAGATACCTGAATTTAACTCAGTTGAGGCTAAAGTCTTTATGAGCGAATTGGGAGACCATAACATAACCAAAATATACCAAACACTTATCAATAACACACCTACTACCTTACATAAAACTAGAGAAGCATGGCAGCAGGACCTGGGTACCCTGGAGGAAGACGACTGGGTGGAGGCCCTGGAGACCCTGCGCAGTGCAGCAATCACGGCCCACCTGCGTCTTATCTAATTCATGTATCTACATAGAGCCTATCATACCAGACACTGACTGTGGCATGCTGGGCTAATTGCATCCCTGCATTGTTTACGATGTGGGTCTATGGAGGGTATTTCCTGCATATTGTGTTTCCTGCCCAACACTGTCCCGGTTCTGGAGGCGGGTGTTTGTATGTCTATCTGAGGTTTTGGGATGGGACGTTCCTTCCTCTCCGAGGCTGGCCATGCTACATATTACAATGGGTTTGGGTGGCAACTGGTACAAGCGCCACCTCTTCATTCTGGGCCTCACATTGCCGAAAAGAGACATTGCCAGAGCCTGGAAAGATGAATCCCCACCGTTGATCAGGCTATGGAAAAGGGGTGTGGCCTGCTGTATGGGCCTGAAAATCCTGGTCTTTGAAGAGAGAGGGTGCCCTCGGAAGCTTTACAAGATCTGGAAAAGGTGGGCTGACTATAGGGGACTATATTTGGATCCTCCCCCCATCTGATGCTGAAGAACCATTGTTATGAATCCAGCGGACTGGAATATGCATAGTACACATGTTGGATGTGGCTACGGGTGGCAAAGGCTTTCCCTATATATGAGACGTCTCTCTTTGTCAAACAAAGGCTATGTGGTGCAGTTGTTTGTTTTTCTGTTATTATTTCTCTTTGCAATTTAGTCTTTGTATGACCGATATCATGTAATTGCCGAAAATGTTGATATCCATAATTGTTATCTTTTATGTGTATTTTGGGTACCCTGCAAGGCATTCTCTTTGTCCTGGCTTGCAAAAATAAAGTTATGTTGTGGAAAAAAAATAGAGAGCTTTATTTCCCTTGCCCCACCTCCTACCTGCAGAGTCGGACTTCTGCTGGAGCAAGTGTTCTGATTGCCTGCTAGCAACATGAGAAAAATGTTGCTGGCAGTTATTGCAGGACTCAGGGGCTTAGGGCCAGATGTAGGTAATCCAGATTTACCGATTCTAAAATACCGAATTTTACCGATTCGGTCTTTCAGAATCGGAAAATGGGATGTAGGTAAAAATTTGTTAATTTTTACCGAATCGGTAAAAATCGGTATCAGTCACCGAATCGGTAATTCCCATTCATTCCTATGGGCCTCCAGGCCTATAGGAATAAATGGGAATTACCGATTCAGTAAATTCCAATTCGGTAAATTCTGATTCGGTAAATTCCAAATCGGTAAATACCAAATCGGTAAATTACCGATTCGTATTTACCGATTCGGTCTTTTTTGATGTCCTACATCTCAATTGCCCAATACCGGTCGGTAACGCCCAAAATTCGGTATTTTCAGCCGTTACCGACCGGTATTGGGCTACCTACATGTGACCCTAAGTCCCTTGTCCTGAACATGTTTTAAAAAATATATATATGGGCAAAAATTAGGGAGATTATGGCCCATAGGGCCCATGGGGGGGTCAAGAGGGTCCCCTCATCGGGCTAAATTCAACAACAAAACCACCAGGACTCAAGCAAGATGTTAACAAACATTTGATGGCCAGGGCAGCTTTGTTTCGGGATTGGGAGAGGGGCGCATGACCCCACTCCCTTAGCCTTTATAGGCCCCAGGGAGGCCACCCCGGGGCTCAGAATCATTCAATATGGGGAGAGATGCCATACGACCACTTCCTCAAGCCATGAAAGGCATTGAGGAACCTATCCTCAGGGCTAAAATGAATCTATATGGGGAGGGGCCGTGTAGACCCCGTGCCTGACCCATCAGCAAAGCCTTGGGAAGCCCATTTGGCTGAAATTAACCAATATGGGGAGGGGACCACGCAGCCCCTTCCCCTCTAAGTAAAAAAAGGCCCTAGGGATGTGGTCCCCAGGCCTAATAAGGCTCAGGGTATGGGGTTCACATGCCCCCCTCCCTTTTAATAAAAAATAAAACAGCTCTGGGGGATTGTTCTTCAGGGTCATATAAGGCTCAGGGAGGGGTGCCATGCTGCTCCCTTTCGTTTTAACAATAAAAGGATTTAAGGTTCCCAAGGCCAATTAAGGATTGGGAGAAGGGTTTTGGGCCTCCCTTCCCTTTAAAAAAAACATAAATCCCTGTGGCCAGTGGGACACTGGGAATTGCCGAAGGCCATGCGTGGCGGGGGTTGGCTTTACATATGATAATAAAATATTACTTCACTTTTTTATTAAACTGAAATTCATTGAAAAAGACAAAGGTTTAAGTA
This sequence comes from Lissotriton helveticus, assembly GCF_964261635.1. Classification (NCBI taxonomy): domain Eukaryota; kingdom Metazoa; phylum Chordata; class Amphibia; order Caudata; family Salamandridae; genus Lissotriton; species Lissotriton helveticus. The sequence goes on along the minus strand of NC_136063.1, from coordinate 406,807,560 downwards.
ACGTTATAATTAGGTGTGATAAAAAGTTTTTTGTATTTAAACCTTAGAAATTCTCTGAAACAACCAAAAGTTTAAATAATATTATAGTTAGGTGAATATGTCAGTGACAACACTCCCATTTTTAACAAGAAAAAACACAGAAATTCACCAGTTATAGTTAGTAGAGCTAAGTCTAACTTGCGCCTCACATACTACATCACTCATGACATGTTCTAAGACATAATTTATGACATCACATGACATTTCAAATGACATCATTGATGACATCACATGACATTATCTATTGAGTGTGCTAGTTTGTTTTATAGTTTACATAGTGGCGGGTAGCTACCATATTACTTTTCTACCTAATTTTGTGCAGCCTGTGTCTAGCTATTTGGTGTAAGTGTTTACAAAATACATGTACTCCTAATGCACTACAAGTGTGTAGAAGTATTGAACATGTTATAAATCTTTGTAATGAACTCTGTAGGCAGGTGACATTGGGGCACAAGTTATAGGTATCTCTCCTAACTGTAACTGGTGAATTTCTGTGTTGTTTTTTGTTCAAAACATTTTGTTGCCACTGACATGTTCACCTAATTACACCATTAGTTTAACCTTTCTTTTTTACAGTGCATTTATAAGGTTTTTTCTTATGTAAAATAAAATAAAATGACAATTCTTAACTATAACGTCACTTTGACCAGTTTTTTTATTGAATTTCTAGTTTTCTTTTAATGTAAAGCAATATTGTGTTACCATATGTAAAACCAACACCCCGCTGTGCACAGCCTTTGGTTATATATGTTGGGGGTTTGCCACAAGGCCTGGTCCGCTGCCACATCCTACAGTCAACACCACGAGGCAATCCACCCCACGTTGCGCATAACCTTTGGTCTTGTGTGGCTTGGGGTTGGCCACAGAAGTTGACTTGCAGTCAGGCCTTGTATCCAACCCCCTGCATGTACCCAACCCTATCCTACACACTGCCATTCTTCTGCGTGCAGCGGACCCCCATGGGGGGTTGACCACGGGCAGCCAACCCCATGCAGGCCGGGGTGTGGTACGGTTAGCCTTCAAGCCGCATGAACCTCACTCCCTGAGGCCCCCACCCAAAGCCTTATTAGGCCCTGGGGATCCCATCCCCTAGAGCAAAATTCCATAATTTAGGGAAGGGGCAGCACAGCCCCACTTTCTGAGCCTTATTAGGCCCTGGGGACACCATCCCCCCGGACCAAAGTATATAATTAAGGGGGTGAGCATGAGCCCCCACCATCCAACCCACAATGGGCCACAGGACCCCATCTCCCGGGCCACAGGTGGGTGCCCCGGTACCCACTAGGGTACCCACAAAGCTCAAGTTGGGGATCAGAGGGAAGCTCCAAATCCCCTGCAACCACAGCTGGTTCCCCGCATAGTGCAGGAATCAGCATTGCTCATGACCGGAGAGAGAAGCTAGTTATTCATTCTCCCTCCGGGCGGGAGCAATATCTGCCATATTGTGACTCCCGCAGAATTGAGGCCAAACTTTTTGTTTGCTTTTATTTTGGTCCCCACAGGAGGTCCCTCTGGGTCCACTCCACAAGGCCTGGAGAGCACAGCATCCCTACCCCACCCCTCATGTTATTTATTTTTTTAAACTTCAGGACAGGGAACTACATCCTTGAGTCTCCTAACGGTCGCCAGCAAACTTTTCTCATGTTGCTGGCAGCCGATCAGAATGCTTGCACATGTGGGAGACTGACTCCCATTGGAGCGAATTGGCCCAAGGGAAAAAAGCCCCCTGGGCCAATCAGAATACTTTATTTTTAAAAACTGTGTTTGAGGGACTCTTGTGAGAGTCCCTCAGATCCAACTGTCCAGATATACAAATATTTTTGTACCTTAATTTCTCAAAAACTTCTGAATGGATTTACACCAAATAACAAAGTGCACAATCTGCGTACCAAGATCTAGCTTCCTGCCAAACTTGGTGTAATTGTATATGCATGGGGATTTTGTTTTGGGAGCTCCCTTTTTCTCAGCCACCGCTTGACAGATAACCCCGAGACTTTGTATGCTTAAGCTGGACTAAAAAGAGCACTTTCTTTGGAACATTTTGTGAAGATTCGTCAAAAGGTACCAAAGTTATGAGCAAAAGAAAAAAGTAATTTTCTATGGAAGCGCAGACCTAACTACAACGACCCAGTGGCAACTTCGGTGTCCTTCCCCAAATCACCATGCTTCCACGAAGATTCGGCACATCAATGACTCCTTGTTGTGAAATTTTGTCTTTAACCCTTTATTTCACCAACATGCAAGTTATGGCCGACACATTTTGGCAGTCGCCTTCGGCAGGACCATAGAGTCCACACTCCTAAAATGTATCTTCATGTTCCAGTTATTTATACTCCTCCCACCAAGTGAAAATAGATAAAAACACTAGACCACACATGTTCAGCATACAAGTTCCCTTTACATCTGCCATTTTGTAAATAATTCCAACCATTCTTCGACATTTTTATTATTTTTTAACCTTTTTATTTTTGGGAACTCATTGGCTGTTGCTGAAAAAGGAGGGTATGGGAAAGTGGACAATAATTCAAACTATATATATATATATATATATATATATATAAATATATATATATATATTTGTGTATGTGTGTGTACACACACACAAACACACATGTATATATATTTAAATACACACACATACATATGTATGTGTAATTTTTGTAGGCCTACCCTGCGATCACCCGTATGTAGTTATTTAAATATTACATACCTACCCCGTAACCCTAAAAACCTTTCATCTTACTTTACCTCTACCCATCCCTGAACTCTAAAAGACCCTTAACTCCTTTACCTATACCTACCTCTGAACCGTTAATACCCCATACCTTTCCCCCTAAACCACCCCTTTTTATAGAGTGGCATAAAAATATCATTAAAAAAAATCCTTACCTGTGTTGTAAAGGCTTCCTTCATTTTAAAAAAACCCTTACCTGCGTTGAAAAGGACTGCATTGTAAAATTCTCAAAAAAGGCCCTTGTTGTACTTACCTGCATTGCAAGGGTTTGTGTTGTAAGGTCCATTGTGGAAGACACCACATTATACATGTTACATACAGTGCATGCAGCACCATCACACATGGAGCCTCATTGTTTCTCCTTGAAATGTCTCCCATTACAGAAAATTAAATGTAATTTACATTGGGGGTGGTGGCTTGCCGAGGTGCGAAGATGGCCACTGCCTGAAGTGGCTCCGCAACTCGACCTTCTAATTCCCCCCTCATCCGAAACAAATCCATATGAAACTGGAGGCAGAGGACGAAGAGGGATAGCGGAGAGGCGAGAGCAGCTGTGGAGGGCGTCAACTGGCAGTGTTCGGTCCACCCGGTGGGGCAGCAGGATTGCGGCCTGTCCACCCAACCGAAGCCCCGCCTCAATTCTTGGAGGTGCTGCGGACTCCAACAACAGCGCCAGGTGAAAGGAGGTGAAGAGCAGCGAGATGGCTGGGCAGATCCCCTGGAGTGAACCCAACGGTCCTAAGAGAACCGATCGGCGCTCGAGGAGCCTCCGAAGGCTGGAGTGGACAGAAACGATCCGAAGGTGATTGAGAGCAGACCTGGGCTAAAAACTCAAAGGGGGCAGTGAGGTGCGATCCCAGGAAACAGGGAGCCTAATCATTTAGGTGGAACCAGTGTCGGTAACGAGGCAGGAGTACGAGACTGGGAAGCCAACCGCACATACCCCCCACGATGCTGCCAGAAATATAAAGGTTGACATAAGGAGAGACGGGGTCAATAGATGACCAAATGATCACGATGCGGGGATGAAGCTCTTCCCCGCCAATACAGTGCGGCCTCAAGGATGCCCCCTCAGCCATACCACAGCCCCAAAAAGGTGCGGGCTGTTTGACGAGCCTATGGGGAGAAAATACTAAGAGAAGAAAGGCAAGCACAGCACCCTGTGGGAAATAGAGGCCAAAACTTGGCATGAAGGGATGACCTGACAGGCCACAGGGATTACCTAGGTGACTCTTGGTGGGCAGCAGCGGTTCCCTCTGTCACGTGCGGATTCCAACTGTTAACTTCATAGAGATCGCACTACATAATGACATCGGGGAAATATGAAGGCCTCTCACCAGATAAAACTGGACATATTTACGCTCCTGAAAGGCACGGAGGCCCAGGAAACTCCTCATGAACGTCTGCTCCCTGACTCTGCGACCGCCTCATGCGGTAATACCTTCTCCCTCAGCGACATAATGGCCGCTATTCAAGGGGAGCGAACAGCCCTGGAGAACTGAGTGGACTCAGTCTTGACAAAAGTATTGCTGATTTGAGCAGACTTGCGTAATATGGGAGCAAGAGTGCATAAAGTAGAAAACACCACCAAAACTTTACTACAAGATACTTTAGTGCTCAAGGCCCAAATGAAAGAAATGCAAGCACTCAACAATGCTGGGAGGAGGGGGCGAGGGGTTTCGTACCCAGGGCAGGACTAATGGATCTGCAACTACTGTGGCCTTGGCCTGCTCAGCTTCTAAGAACTATGGCAGAAATATAGGAAGGCTTAACGGCCAGTGTGCCCACAACTGGGTAAGGGTATTTCACTATGGCTCCACGCAATCCGTCCTCTGTGCAAAAGGATACAATTAAGTCACATGGGAGGGGGGAGGAGGGAAGAGTTTATAGGCAGGCACACGTTCCCTATGTTTGTTAAGTTGGAACGGGTCGACAGGCACTCTGCTGAGTTAGGGAGCTGGCAATTGGAGCTCCGTCAGGCAGGGATGTAGGGTGGGGGGTGGGTAGGGAGAGGGAGGTTTCAGAATGTTATAGCATGTTGGCTATCGATTTTTTCATGTCTGATAGGACAAGTAGAGAGCATCTTTGAACAAGGCCTAAGCATAGCGGCTCACACTGACACCTTGGTAGGCACTCACAAGGATACTGATCCGAGAGGGACACAATGCGCGACCAAAACAGCATTTATGCGAACTGCCACATGACAGAGCAATTGTCCACGGATCTTAAATTGATGACCTGAAATGTAAATGGTTTGGGAAATAAGATCAAACGGGGTATAGTTTTGCAGCATTTAAAGAGGCATTCCCCTGATGTAGTGTTGCTACAAATACCCCACCTTATGGAAAATAGCTTTTGTGCCCTTAATCTCTAGGGGTATGAAATGAAGGTACTTGGAGGGTTCACATCGGGATCCAGGGGCATGGGAATCCTCATAGGAAAAATTTCCCCCTGATAATCGAAAAGACATGGTTAGACAGACTAGGGAGGTATGCAGTACTCTTGGGGACCTGGGCAGGAGAAGTAATAAATATCCTCTCGATATACCTCCCCCCAACCCTGAAGGATGTAACTTTGGCAGACTTGGGTGTCCTGATGTTGGAACTCCTTTTGGGATGTCTCTTTATGGGGGTGATTTTAATATGACGGGATTTGAGTATCTGGACCATAACTCTATCTACACACGCCTAACGAGGTTTCTTCGGCACTGGGCCTCATAGACATTTGGAGAGCACTGAATCCTAACACGCTGGAATATACTTTCCACTTGGGACACATGGGAGCCGCTCTTGAATTGACAAGTTAATCTCTCTTGCCTCACATCTCCCCTACTTTACAAACATGAAGCATATGGCGAGGGGGACCTTAAGCCACCCCCCCTTATGGATGAGGAACAAGGTGGGAATCCCACGTAGAACAGGCCCAGTCATGATTAACCCCTGGTATCTCAAGGTACCGACAAGCGGGAAGGGAATTAGTGATGCCACTAAACATTACTTCCAGGAAAATACTCACTTAGTCATGTCATCTCAGGTACTCTGGGAGGCATACAAGGCAGTGGTCAGAGGCTAGGCCCTCTCTGTGATCTCAGGGCACAAGCGTGAAAAGAGAGCAAAGGTGACTGAGCTTGAGCAAGAAATTCTTGACCTCGAACTCAAAATAGTGGAAAGGGAGGATGACAATTTTCAACACACATTAAAAATTAAACAACAAGACTATACGGACTGGGTGACGGAGGAGGGCAGAAATAAAATGAAGGCGAAACAGCACCGAGTGTATGATATCAGTGATAAAACAGGAAAGCTGCTGGCGTGGCTTGATCAGCAAGAGAGAGCAAGCTGGTGGATGCCACTGATGACTCTAGACACTGGGGCGGTCCTCCGGGATCCAGGAGAGATTGCCAAGGCGTTTGCTGATTATTACCCAGTGATTTACTCCGCTGGAAAGAGGGCAACAGAACAGGAGTCCTTGGGGTTCCTGACAGATATTCCCCTTCCAGTCTTGAAAATGGAAGAAAAGCAACTCCTGGATGTTGAGGTAATAGAGGAAGAGGTAATACAATCACGCCTTGCCCTAAGTTCGGGCAAGGCGATGGGCCGAAACGGCATCCCAATAGAATTGTGTAAGTTCACAGTACCTACAACAGCACCACACCTCCTGATGATGTTTGAGGAAAGCAGAACACAAGGCAAGCCCCCAGCCGACCAAAGGTCAGGCAGTATAGTAGTGATACATAAAGAAGGCAAGTATAGGGATAAATGCGCCTCATAATGGCCCATCTCGCTACTCAATGTGAAGGCAAAGATTTTAGCAAAACTATTAGCAGCTCCCAGTGCTCACCACATCAGAACATCTGGCTCAATCAGGCTTTATGCCAGGACATTGCACTGCTTTAAACCTCAGAAGCCTGCATTGGGTGCTGGGGCGGGCCCATAGGATCCGGGAAGATGCGGCGGTTCTCTCCCTCGACACACGATTGGCTTTTGACACCATTGAGTGGCCCAACATGTTCGCGGTGCTTGGACGTATGGGGTTTGGACCACCTTCCTGTCCTGGATCGGGCTCCTGTGTGAGAGGTCCCTAGCGCAAGTGGTGGTCAATGGGAAGACATCAAGAATATTCCCTCTGAAGAGGGGCATGAGGCAGGTTTGCCCCCTATCCACTTTAATATTCTCAATGATGTTGGTGCCAGTGTCGCAGGTGCAGAAACTGTCCGTATGGTAGGTCGTCGTGCAGGGATTTTGGGTGGTGGTTATTATAAAGTAGAAGGCTATTCCTGTCTGTAGGTTTTTATATGAGCTCACGACTAGCTCATTGTCTTTCTTCTTGAATAAAAGATCCAGGAATGGTAGATCCTCCTCAGTGATTGTTTTTGAAAATTTCAGGTAGGAGTTTAAGGTGTTTACTCAGGAGGAAAATGTCTAGCATGTAGCCAGGTCCCATTTCCAAAAGATGAGTATGTCATCTATATAGCGCCGCCAACGAAGGATGTTAGGTGTGTACAGGTTCTCTGGACAGAGAATGAAATGTTCTTTAAAATGTCATATATAGAGACATTTTTAACAAAGGAAAGGGACAAGTAGGGCTATTTTTGGAAGGGTCCAGCGTACGTGCCCGGGAATGTAATAACAAAGAAGGGTACGCAGTTCCCTGGGGAAGGGGATATGTACTCCAAGATAACAAACTAAACTAGTGGGACACAGGTAACAACCTAGGAAGGAACCGGGGAAAAGGGGGATGGGGATCCTCCCTTTCGGGACTTAAAACCCTCACACACCCAGCAAGCTAGGTGTCATGCTTCATCATATGGGTTTTATGCTCCTCGTCAAGCTGGCAGTGCAATGCCTGATGGGCACCCAGATGAGGCTCTTTGTCGGAGATCTTTTGTCCCTGCCAGTTGGTGCATACATGTGTGAGAGCCTACTGTGAGAGGGTGTAGATGTGTGTACGTGATAGTGGTGTAGATTTAAAAACAAAAGGCTAGGTAATCCACAATGATTTTTATTTGCGCGGTTATCTACCTTATTAAAAGCAATCAGGAGAGGTAAACTCCATGATTCAATGATCCAGGACAGTGTACTCTACCAAGTGATTAATTAGTGGGTGGTCGACATGTTTCATGCTCAATTCTTCAGGACCTAAACAATAAAAGAACACTATCTACACAGTGTGGATGGTGGAACGTATACCTACTCTCCACAAGGGGTCAGATGGTAGGCTGGTGGTCCTACCACTTCTTGATGGAACCCTAATGTAAATCGTGTGTAGCTTCAACAGTCTCCTGCAGTCATGGATTCTGTAGTATAACGGTAGTAGCCTTGTCCCGTCGCGTGGAGCGAATGTCAACCTACCCAGACGGCGGTAGCATGGAGGAGCTGGAGGTCCCGAAAGGGAGGATCCCCATCCCCCTTTTTACCGGTTCATTCTTAGGTTGTTACCTGGGTCCCACTAGTTTAGTTTGTTATCTTGGAGTACATATCCCCTTCCCCACGGAACTGCGTACCCTTCTTTGTTATTATATATAGAGACATGCCAGACTTGGGGCAAATCATCCCATGGAAATACCTTATGTCTGTTGGTATAGTTGTGTCCCATATTGAAAGAAGTTTTCCATGAGGGCCATGCATGCGCATTCCATGATAAAGTGAATGGGAATAGGGGAAGTCCACTCCTCCATACAGAGGATGGTGTCTGTTACCTCCAGTGTGGCTGCCTGTAGTATATTCTATAAAGTGATTCCACATCCAAGATGACTAGTAAGCCTAGCTGATGTGTGTCAGTAGTGGATTCAATTACATTCAATATGTCTCACGTGTCTTGTATATATGATGGAGCTTTTTTTACACATGGTTGCAAAAAATAGTCACAGAACTTGGGGAGTGGTTCCAGGAGGGAATGTATCCTTGAGACTATGGGTCTGCCTCGACATTGGGAAATCCCCTTATGAATCTTTGGAAGGGTGTAAAAGTATGGGACCCTCGGTCTTTGTTCACAAGGAAGTCTGGTTTGTTCTTAGCAATCCATCCCTGAGATTCAGCAGCAGATAACATTGAGATTATCTGCATGTTTTGCCTCATTGTTGGGTCCTGTGCGATGGGTGTGTAATATTTGCAGTCAGCAAGTTGACATACACATTCATTCTCATAATCAGTGGAGGACATAATTACCATCACACCACCTTTGTCTGCTTGTTTGATTGTGATCTGTTTGTCATTGCCATATTCTATAACTACTTTGGTTAACTTTTTGGACATATTGTGGAAATTCTGTGTGTTATAGGCATTCCCTATCTCTTTTAAGACAGCTTGTGCAATGGTCAATAGTTCATGAGGTATCATGGTTAGGTTTGGCATAAAATGGATGGATTGCATTGTCCGGAATCCATTTGTGTTAATGCTGGTTTGTCATGAAAGACTGCTCCGAGTCGTATTTTGCAGAATAATTATTGTAACTGGCAATTCCTCTGGAATTGGTCAATATTGGGTGTAGGAACAAAGCCCAATTCCTTCTGTAACACTTTAACTTCAGCTTCTGTGAGTTCTCCTAGTGAAAGATTTAAAACCAATCTTTCTTCCCTGAGTGACTCCTTAGTACCATCTGGGATAGTGGACGTTCCTGCCACTGTACCTGTTTCTGCTGCCCTCTTCTTCTTCCTCTGCCTCTCCCTCTACCCCAACCTCTGTCTAAATAGAAGGGTTGTAAGAAGTTTGGAATGGATGGTGTAGTCCCTAAGGAAACATTGGGTACTGCCACATTGGTGGACCCTGGAAAGGCATCATCCTATAACCACGTTGTTGGTGTGGGGGAGGAGTCTTTCTATTCCGGTCACTGTTCCAGCTGTCCGAGCTGGAGTTGCTGTTAAAGGCTCTCATCTGATTAGATATCTCCTATATTATCAACATAGTCAACTTTTAGATAGGGGTAGATTTTCTCTTTGTATAATTTTTTTATGTCTTTTTGTAATTTTGTTATTTTTTGTTTGGTCAGATACTCCTTATTCTATGTGAATTCTTTGTTGGTTTCTGCTAGTTTCGTTTTGTAAGAGGTCAGTTGGATACTAGTTTTTAAGGCTCCTTCAGCGATATTTATCTTAATGATCAGAGCATCGGCCAGGTGTTTTACTGTGTGGCTAATAAGTACCAACCAGTCCTTGGTGCATTTCCAGGCTACCTGGGAAATTTCTTTTTTTAATTAGCATCTTCAAGAAAAATACATGGTACGTTAGCCACAAGCAATCCACTGGGACAGATGTTAGCCCTTAGATATTCAGTCATGATAGCACCGTGTAGAGTAATCTTGACTAATTGTCTTTTCATTGAGGTGAGCCTGTTCCAATCTTCTGATTGGCTATTAGACAGGAGTGAACCATCAGTGTCTAGAAGTAAGTGTATCCTCAGAATATCATTGACTATATCATCCCCAAAGCTAAGGCCTAGGTTTCCATCTATAGTGGCTGATTGTGTTAATCTGACTAATGTAGCTGCTTAATTTGAGCAGTGTCTGGTGCTGGAAGGTATGTCAATTGATGACACCCACAATAAAGTGCTACTCAAAGCTACTTTTTTAATGACATAAAGTCCCACGGCTGGGCCCCTGTGCAAGTTATATTTATATATATCAAGAGGGAGGGACTCAGATCGCATAAAGGTCCAGCATACATGCTCCGATTAGCTAATCAAGATCACAGGGGTATGCAGTTTCCAGTAAGTACTGTTTTTTCTGCTTAGGTCAGTTAAGTTCGGCAGAGTCTGCAGGGGGCATTACTCTGTAGGAACAAATGCCCTCACACACCTAGATAGGTGTCCTGCTTCATCATTGGGCGTTTGCTCCACGTCAGCCGGTGCTGCAATGCCTTAATGGGCACCCTCTATGGGGGCTCTTTACCGGAGATCTTTTTATAAGCTGTATGGTGAAGTGTGGGTGTGTGGGTAAAATAGTAGATTGGTGCTTTTTTTTTTTCAGAGGTCATCTTAGGTTTCTTTTTTGTATTTTTTTTTTGTTTTCTTTAAATTCTGTTTTATTTTCTCAACAAAGAAAAGAAAAGGAAGGGGGGGAGGGGCCCCCGTGTACACAGCGTTAAGCCTACAACCCAGTCTGGGCCGGCCGCGTTCTTTGGAGGAGAATAAGCCAAGTGTAGAAAGGGGGCAGAGAGAAATGATGTTTAACACAGCATATCGCATACAACCCCAGAGGGGCCGGCCGCGTAAGCTAGGACATGGGGCGAAAGCCACATAATGTAGAGTCACTTAAGGTCTGCGCAGGAGCAGCTAATATAGGAAAGGTTCTATGTACGTCCAGGTATGCACAACAATGGGCTCACAATCCATGCACGGCTAGTTACTTCCACTGCGAATGTTCCTTGATGGGTGCGTAGGTCGCAGGGATCCCACGATGAGGGGGTACAACGCCTGTTACGTTCGGCCGCAGACTGCGTAAACTACATGAGACAGTATTAAGGTCAGCGAGCGGTGCAGTATGGGGCCCCAAGTGCGCATCCGGCGGGAGGAGCATGAACAATATTACCATGGGCAACAAGCCCCAATAAAGAGGATAGTAAGAGAAAGACAGAAACAAAAGCAAAGGAGTAAAGAGGGGGGGGAGATCAGCAGCAGGGGCAGCTACCTAGGCGAGTGTGGGGTCCAGAGGCGGGTAGCATGTCATGGGAGCCCGTCAGGGCCACCATGAGGTCCGCTGTAAGCTTGCTGAGGACTGAGCAACTATGTGTGAGCCGGGCGTAAAGTAAGCTTATTGGGGTTGGGCGGAAGCAAAGAATCTTCAAAGAGACGCAGCGCTCTAAGCTTAACAGGGAGGCATCGCGCGTGTTCTATTTTACGGAGGTGATGGACCAAGGGGCGCCACACAGCGTTGAAGCGGGTCTCCCGCAGTTGTAAGCGCGCAGTGAAAAGTTCCATGGTTAGAACATGCCACAGTCGTACAAACCATGCTGCAATCGGTGGCGCCTCCGCCTTTTTCCAGTAAAGCACAATGAGTTGTTTAGCGGCCCCTAACATGTGCAGAGCTATAGTCCAGTCGCTGTTTTTGAGCGCTTTAAAGGCGGCAGGCTTAATACCCATAAGAACCGTGGCTGTGGAATCAGGCAATGGGAATCCCAAGATCTCCTTAATGTGGCTGAGAACCTCCTTCCATAGCATGGACAGTAGTGGACAAGCCCACCAAATGTGAATGAAGTCGCCAGGTGCATTTGAGCATCTCCAACATAAGGGGGACACGCGATGTAGTCTGAAGGGCATGTAGTACCATTGCGTCATGATCTTATACGCATTTTCCCTTTGCGGGATGCTACGATAAACCCTAGGGATGTCACGCCAAAGTCGTTCCCATTGTCCAGGTGTGATGTCCGTGCCCGACGCCAAGTGCCATTGGCGTTGGTATGGGTGCAGTGACTGGGAGGGCGGGTGCTGAAGAATCTGGTACGTTCGGGATATAAGGCCCTTCGAACCATCGAAGGAACGGACCAGCCGTTCGAAGGGGGTGTGGGGACGGGTGGCTGCCTGCCTCATAGCGGGCGACAATATCCAATGGCGCAACTGCACATACTGTAAGTGCGCATCCGGCGGGAGGCGAAATTCATCCCTGCACTGGGCAAACGTCTTTAAGAGTCCCCCCTCAAACATATCCCCAATGACTCTGCGCCCTCCCTGTATCCATTTAGCAAATGCTTGCGTGTGGTAGGCCGGCGGAAAGAGCGGGTTATCGGCGATGGGAGTATGCGGTGAAGGGAACGTCGTCAGGCCCTTACGTATCGCAATCTTGTCCCATACGTCAAGGATCGTTTTTGTAGGTACTGCCATGTAGGCACTGCGAGAACGCGCCGTCCGATGGAGCCATGGTCCCATATGGTACGCCCCGTCACCATTCGGTCCATATGGAACCACACCTTTTCACTTTCTGTGGTTGTCCATTCTGAGACTATGCGAAGGTGTGAGGCCCAATAGTAGTTCAGGAGGTTGGGACACGCCAGCACCCCCCTGTCTCTGGGCAGCATTAAAATCTTGTGCGAGAATCGTGGTCGACGGCCACCCCAAATAAACTTAGTGACCTCCTTCTGAAGCTTGTGTATCTGTTGTTGTGGTATAGGGGTAGGAAGACATTGGAACAGGTACAAGAGTCTCGGGAGGAGTGACATTTTAACGGCATTTAGTCTGCCAAGCCAGGTGATAGTCAGGGGCTTCCACCTCCGCATATCCTCCCTGACAGCCGCCCTACACTCGCGCCAATTAGCCTGGGACCACGTATCCAGGGAGGGGGCCAATTTCAGGCCCAGATAGCGGACATGGTCCGAGGTCCACTGGTATGGGGCTGATGCTTCCAGGGCAGGAAGCTCCTCTTGCGGAATCGTGAGGTTTGGAGTGGTTGATTTTGAGGCCAGAGGCTCTCTCAAATGTTTGTAGGAGGGTGTGAAGTGCCGGAAGTGAAACCTGCGGGCGTGATAAGGTGAGAATGAGGTCATCCGCAAATAGCGCTACTTTGTTCTGGTGGCCCACTAGTGTTAGGCCATGGATGTCCTCGTTTCACGGAATCATTTCTGCCAGAGGCTCCACCACCAGGGCGAAGAGCAGAGGCGAAAGGGGGCAGCCCTGCCGAGTGCCCCTGGATATATAGAAGGGGCCCGGAAGCTGCCCGTTGACACGGACCTGCGCCCGGGGGAGAGATATGGCGCCATGTTCTTCGAAACCATGTTGTGCCCCAGGCCAACCTTGTGCAGAACCGAGCGGAGAAACCCCCACTCCACTCGATCGAAGGCCTTCTCCGCATCTAGCGAGAGAAGGCAGGCCGGGATCTTCCAGTGATGTGCCTTCCTGACCAGGTGAGCAATTCGCCGCACATTGTCCGCCCCCTGCCTATTACGGATGAAGCCCACCTGATCAGGATCCACAAGACCTGGCATATGGGGTTCCAGGCGTTTGGCCAGCATTTTTGTGTAAAGTTTAAGGTCGGTGTTGGGTAATGCTATGGGGCGGTAGGAGGCACACTGAGTGGGGTCCTTTCCTGGCTTTGGGATGAGAGCTATTTCCGCCATTCCCAAGGAGGGCGACGGCCCCTCTTCGTCCGAGAAGGAATTATAGAGGCGCAGAAGATGGGGCTGGAGCTGAGATACAAACAGGCGATAGAAGGCCACTGGCAGGCTATCCAGCCCTGGTGTCTTGCCCACAGGGAGGTCCTTTAGTGCCGCCGTCAGTTCTTCCAGCAGGAGGGGGCCCTCCATCTGAGCAGCATGGTGCGGGTGTATTGGGGTCCCCGGCCAATGAGCCAGCACCTCATCAATATGAGTTTGTGAGGGCGTATCAGCCTTGTAAAGAGCAGTGTAATACGCCCTAAAGGCGTCACATTTCGCTCCCTCCGCCGTGACCCTCCCCCCGTCGGGAACCTGAATGTTTGTGATGTGTGCCTTTGCTGCCCGTACCCGCAGGCGCCGCTCCAATAACCACCCCACCTTGTCCCCCACCTCGAAATATCGCTGCTTCAGGGCTAGCAGAGAGATTTCGGCCCTGTTAGTCTGTAGACAGCGGAGCTGGCCCCCAAGGTTAGCCAATTTCCACCTGGTTGCGAGCGAGGAATGCTCCCGGTCCTGCACTTCCAGTTTCTTTATGTCCGCGGAAAGGCTGTCCTCCAGTTTGCGGGCTTCCCGAGAATGCGCAATGGCAAGAGACGTGATGTGGCCTCGAATCCTCGCCTTGAAGGCGTCCCATACTACGGGGAACGGGGTCTCGGGGAGGTCGTTGGTCTCGAAGTAGGAGTCTATGGCCGTCCGAATTGAGTCCACCGCGTCCGGATCTCGCAGAATGTATGGCGGCAGGCGCCATCGTGGCGGACGGGCCGGGCCGGAGGCTTGATCCTGCAGGAGGAGTTCTACGTGTGCGCGATCAGAAATCGAGATATCCGACATAGTCACCGTTAACACATCCCGTATGAGTGCGTGTGAAACAAATAAATCATCTATGCGGGAATACAAGCTGTGGACGTGCGAGTAGTACAAATAATCACGCGCTTCCGGGGAGCAATAACGCCAAGAGTCGATGAGGCCGAGGTCAGACAGCTGGTTCCGAAGCGCTGAGGACATGGCACCAGAGCCATTCAAGGAGGCTTCACTACGATCCAGCGTGGGTCTCCACACCAAGTTGAAGTCTCCTCCCACTATAAGCGAGGGGTCGCCCCAAGGTATCTGACCCTTAAGCAGCGTCTGAAGATAAGAGTCCTGCATCTGGTTCGGCGCATACACATTACATAGTGTGAGTGAGCTTCTGCCAACCACCACCCCTGCCCTGAGGAAGCGCCCATCCGAGCCACAGAAGGTCTTTAGGGTCCCCTGTCCGATGCCTCTTCTGCAGAGGATAGCCACCCCCGCCGTCTTGGTATCCGCTGCCGCCCAGAACTGGAGGGGATATTTAGGATGGGCCATGCGCTGGGTATCGGCCTTGAGCAGGTGGGTTTCCTGAAGGAAAATAATGTCGGGGCTGTGTAGCAGGATATGGCGCCATACTTGCCTAGGCTTATTGGGGGAGTTAAGCCCCTTAACGTTGAGGGAAAGGATTTTGAGGGGATCTACAGGGGCCACAGACATCACAGTTTACTGGCCAGAGTGTCAAGCCTCCCAAATAACCACATTCCAGGCCACCCACGGAACAGTGGAGTGAAACCCCCCCTGCACCGCAGCGCCCATCGCAGCCCCGTGAGCCCCCACCCACCACCAGAGGTAGGGTAAGGAGGAAAGAAGAGACCAGAGAGACAGCTAGAAAGAAGAGAAAGGGAAAAACTAGGAACATCGGCCAACTGGGCCACATTTGTCCATTCCAGGCTTGGGTCATCCTACACCCTAGGGTTTGGAGGGACCCTGAGACGTCACTCTCTCAGGAACGGTGGAGGGGATGGCAAGCACGATCCACAAGTTCCACATCGTGGGCTGCTCTGGCATCAGCCACTTTGTCGAGCACAAAGGGAGGGGGATGTGGCCAATATGCAACAGCCGGAGGGAAGAGCAGATCAATGATAGGGCATAACAAACACCGTTGGTGCCAGGGCCAACTAACCAATGCCTGGTGAATCCGGGCCCCCCTCCAATCTGTCCGACCTGTCCCCCTCCAGGGACCGGATATGTTCAATAATGTCGTTCTTGGCCTGCAGGGAAGCATGTTCATCCATGGGCGGCGACCATTTACGCCGAGACACAGTGGATCAAGCAGCCTTGGCTGGCACCCGCACACTTGGCGAGGGGCGGGACGGGCTGGCAGGCCGGGAGGCGGGTAGACGTAGCAGTTGAGCCGCTTCCTGATACGATCTCATCACCCTGCGCTTGGCTTCCCATTGAAAGATGAGGGCGAATGGATGGCCCCATTGATAAGGGATTTGGAGGCTGCGCAGCTTGTCCGTTATCGGTCGGAAGGCACGTCGTCGTCGTAAAGTGTTGGGAGCCAGATCCTGAAAAATTTGGATTTTGTGCCCTTCATACACGAGGTCTGGCTTGTCTCTCGCCGCCTGAAGAATGGCCTCCTTCTCAGTGAAGTAATGGACCCTGGTCAAGATGTCCGGGAGGAGGCCCGGTCTCCCTGCGGGCCCGGCAACACGGTGGGCCCGGTCCAACGTCGGTGGAGAAGTGTCCTTGTCGCCCCAGACTGCGTGCAGGATCTGTGCTACATAGGACATCATGTCCTTCCCTTCCGCTCCCAATGGAATGCCCCGGATACGGAGGTTATTCCGGCGACTGCGTTTTTCGAGGTCCTCCTGCTTCACCTGGAGCTCTATATGATGTTCTTCCAGGGCCGCTAAGCGCGGCCAGAGCTGTTCTTGATCCTCTGTACGGGCGTTGGCCGTCTTCTCTAGCCCGTCCACGCGGTCGCCCAGTTCCTCTACATCCTTCCGGAGCTCACGAACGCAGGAGTGTACCTCGGAGCGTAGGGTTCCTATTTCAGATTTCAATTCGGTCATAAAGGAGGCCATAAATGCCTCAGTCACCGGTGGTGACGTCTGGGCTACAGGTTGTGAGGCTCCCCCCGACTGTGAGGCCACCTCCGCCTGGGCCGGACGCCCGCCTTTCCCCAGAACGTTGCCACCGAGGGATCTTTGGATGATGGCGCTGGAGCATCTTTTCCGCAGTTGGTGCGTGTCATCGTGGATCCGTTGCTAGCCCACTGACAGCCCTACAGACAGTTGTGGCAGGACTTCGGAGGGGGGGGGGTCAGAAGACCAGGACTTGCGCGGTATCCCGGGGAGGGGACGGGTAGACCGGCGCAGTAGGGCTCCTCACCAGGAACATCAAAGGGAGATGCAAGGCACTGGGCCCTCAGGTAGGGTGTTGACCCCAGATACTTCTTCGCGGGCTGGCACCAGCGTAGCGGGACTCCCAACACCGGGGTCGTGGATCGGCTGGACCCCGTCCCACCACTGCCGGGTCCCGCTGCTGCCCCCGCCCTCAGCCGCACTGTCCTTGGCGGGCGATTGCTCACGAAACTGCAGTCACGGGCCACCTGGCCCCACACCCTGCGCACACTCCCTCCCCACAGGAGACTGCAGTAAAGGTGGGGGGATTCCCTGTCCACTCCACACTCTTGTGGCTCCCGACCCTGTACCATTCAGTGGGGGCCCCTTCAGCCCCGCCGTGCAGGGGGCGCCGGTCACCTGTGAAAATTAGTCCACCCGGGGGGCACGGTTTGTATCCACCCACCTATATGTCCATTAAGTGCAAAAGCCCCAGGATAGGTAACGGGGCCCCAGCCACAGCGACACACCGCGGCAATATGCTGGGCCCCTCTCTTAGGCAGTCACAGGTGTTGGGGGGGCACTTTTCGTGGCCGCGCCACTCTTCCCCGGCCTCCAGGTGGCAACAGCACCTTGCCCGCAGCGGGAGCGCCCCCGGGGCCCGCGCTACACAGTGTCCTCCAAGCGGGTCCCTCCGGGCCCCCGCTCCTCCGCGCCTGCGGCCTTGTCCACCTCTCTGCTGTGGCTGCTCCCGCCGGCGCAATCCACAGCTCAGCTCCCCCGCCGGCACAGGGCTCAGGCCGCCGGAACTGCAGCAATCCAGCAAGGGCCGATGTAGATGAAGAGGGGGGGGGGGGGCAGCAGGGCACACGACAGAGGGGGCCGTGTGCACTCCGCCGCACCTCACGGTCGCCGCCCCCAATCACCGCCAGGCCAGACGATGCCCTCTAGGCCAGTCCAATGGTAGGCCCCACAATGGCGGGCGATGGCCGCGGGCCGCCGCTCCCCCCCCGCTGCGCTGTACCTGCAGTCAGGCTCCGGTCGCGGCCCCCTCGGAAGACGCCCCCGCGGTCAAGCTGGTCACAGCCTCCGCAGCCAACCAGGATCCGCCGCCGCTGCCTTTCCCGCTGCCGCACAGGGGCTCACCAGACCAGGACCAGGGGCCCGCCGACGCTCCAACAAAATGGCGGGTCCCACTTACGGCCGCTGCAGAGCTCCTCTCCGCTCCCAGAAACTCCAGGGGTCGCCGCTGCGCGACTCACAGCTCCTCACCAGCCGGCACCAGGAGGAATCAGCGCCGCCACAGAGTCACCTCGCCCCCGGTCCGCCGCTGCTCCACGCCACCAGGGCCCCAGGGGAACGTCTAGGGAAGATCTCCGTCAGGGCCGCCCAAGATGGCTGCCTGTGCACCCATGCATATTTCAGGGGTGCAACAGGGTGTCCTTTGGACACCCCTGCAATTATTCTCAATTTGCGATTCGCAAATTGCGAATCGCAAATTGAGAATAATTTCCCATTCATTCCTATGGGCCTCCTGGCCCATAGAAATGAATAGGAAAGTATTCCTTAATTGCGATTCGCAATTTGCTAATCAGAATTAAGGAATTTTAAGAAATATTTAAAAAAATGCGATTTTGTACATACATACCCATTTGCAATTCTCAAATAGCGATTTCTTAAAAATCGCTATTTGAGAATCGCAAATGGGTATCTTGATACATATGGCCCTTAATGTTTTGTAAAAACTTAGACAAACAAAAGACACAGTGACAAAGTCAAAAAGATGGTGGCTAAAGTCCGATCTCTTGGCTTTGTTAATGCGTGTTGGTTTTGAAATCTGGCCTTATAAGCAACAGATGCTCGCTCGCCAAGTCCCGGTGCTAAAAAGCTTTTTTCCAATTAATCTGCCTGTGTCAATTCTGGAAATTCAGGAGTAAATCACACAGAAGATAAGGAAGTAGGCCATAACTACCCCGAAAACTTTGAGAAAGAGTCCAAGTGCATTTTAAATAACAAACGGTGCAATGACCAGGAGCTCATTCGAAACGCCTTGCACTGTCATTAATCAGCTAACTATGTGAAAAGTGTACTTCCTACTTGTTGGCAAGTGAAAATGTGACTGGAAAGTAATTATTTACAGAGGCTGAGATTGAGCTCTTCTTACGGAAGGCTTATGAGCTAAAATTCCTGATTAATATGGCATGCAATGTCCAAGCAGAGGCATGAGGAGGATTCAGGGTTAAGTACATACTCCCGCTTGCTGGCAGATATTATCTTCCCAGAAGCACTTAGCAAGCATGGCGCGAGGGCCATGTGCACAGCTGATTATGCGGCGCGAGGAAACCCGTCTTATTTATAATTGCGTGGAATGGAGTGGAGAGCAGCGGAATGTTCAGCTGCTCTGAGGCCGGGACAATAAACTGCCATCTGCCAAAACGCATCAGCGGAGCCCACCAGCTTCCTATTTAACCTCTTTTCCAGAACACAGCGAGAAGAAGTAAGAAAAAAACAGGCATTCATCGCAGTTGCCCTGCTCCATCCCAAATGTCATGGGAGAATTCTAGTTGATGCCAGGTCATTGTTCGAGACATGACAGAACACAACAAAAGGGCGGCCTTAATGGGCTGCCCCGCCGCTGCACATACGATGCTGGATGGGGAGGGCGGCCGAAGCAGCTGCCCGGCCCAATTCGTCAATACAACACGGGGTGGGGGGAGGAGGTAACTGAAAGAGTTCAATGAAATGTAACTGCGTCACATCATCCGTAAACACCATTCTTCATATTGTTCAGCTATTTTATTTGAAGTGAAATTCTGTCCGTCAACTCGTGTTGTAATTGTATTGTTTTCTCACCGTTATTTGAATGTTTTCAAAGTGTAGGCCAGGATGAAGAATGCAAGAGTACACTAGAACCAAATCCATTGCTGACATTTATTTGGCAATTTAATTTGGATACTATACGTTTTCACCAATCTAGCATCTGAACAAATTACATTTTTTACATAATGCCATAAATAGAAGTCGAGGTTGTGAAATACGCACATATGAGGGGAACTAAGAAACAGTCACGTTTTCGAAACATTTTCATATACAAACTGGAGGGCATCGTTTCCTTTCTACATGGACGCAGAATCACCCAAATGCTTGGGCTAGGAGCAGTGACCTCACACAATCCCTGCCTGCCGATGACATCACAGGGTTGGCTGTTTGTCTTGCTCTTCTGCCCCTCAACAGTCTCCTATTTGTTGACGAAGAGATCAAGGGGAGGGGTAAAAAGTATAGAACGTGAACAGGGCTGTTCAGCACTGTTTACTCCGCTGCTGGTCACCTCATGACCTTTGTGACCTTGGGTAGCAAGGGCAGTGCCAGGGATACTAAAGGGCACACCAGAGGCAGCAGCTGCCACCCTTGACTGCCTACTTGACGTCCTTGCCTTTTTCTTTAACCAGCTGCGTGTCTTCTGTTGTGAAGTGCGGCCGACAAAGAGGCGATCAAGACCTCCATTCAAATGCAAATTCATTCTCATGCTCAGAAATCCGGCCTTTGCCTGTGCAATTAAGTCCCGGGCGTAGAATGAATGAATAACTTCAACTTAACTCGCTAGAATCGCATTGGGAGGTGGAGGCGATACTTATCAAGTAAAAAAGTATTTTCGAAGTTCCCACGATTTTCATTATTGGCGCATGAATCATTTAATAAGGCAGATGAACAAAGCCTGCCCCTTTATTCTACGCTCTAATATCGACATCAGCAAGTCGTTGATTTTTTCACGAAGGTACAGCATGCACACCACAGCATGTCGTTTGTATAACAGACAATTATTTTCCCCCAAATCCAATTTTATTACAGATCAAGGCCCAATTTCGGACAACACAGTGGTGTAAGTTCCTCTTGAGCAGATGCAATCAGTTAGTAATGGGCTAGGCAGCTAGTACACAGGGTTTGGGTATGCAATACTCGGCAAAGAAAGAAATACTAGCTGGTGACATTTGCAACTTGCAACCGAGTGTTGGTTGCTGAGTATGTCCATTGGGATTTTGTTCAACCAGTAGAACAGACCTTGCTATGTTTTTCCTACATTGGTGTGCCAGTACCACAAAGCCAACATATGGGTATATATATGAAAATTGACCTTTCAGCAGGAAGCAGTTCAGTCTATCCAATTCTGCTGCACTCACCAAGGAGTGCACATCTTTTCTGGTTTCTGTATGCATGGTGGAACCATCTTGATATATGTAAATCTGGCCTTTGGGTAAGTGCTGTGGCAGGCCTCTGGCAGCTTATAAAGCCACATAATGGAGGCATAACATGAATGTGAGGCTGGGGGCACAGCCTACGCCTCCCACTGCCATCTCCTACAGGTGTCAGCATTTTCCGGTATTACAGACGTGTCCTCCTAAGCTCCTTTCATATGGCCCTCTGGAACTGTGCCACATACCCCTTATGTGGGTCAGCTATCAGCACTCAGCTCTGCCGGCTGCAGAGAAGAAGTGTTGGGGGGTTGCCATCTGTCTGCCTACAAGTTATCAAGTGCTAATTCTGCCCCCCCCCTCACCCTCTCCCCCAGATGAATGCAGTAATGGGTAAGAGATCCTTTCATGCTGTGGGGGTAGCCATTGTGTTCCTAGGCTAATCAGCAGGCGACTTCTACCAGCTCATTTACCCTAGGGCAGGAAGGAGGAACTCAGGGCTATATGTGAAGAGCCTTTATTGTCCAGAGGCAATGAGCAACAGCCAAGGCGATGGGCTTATGCCCCCCTTTCTGTTTGTAGGGGGAGGGTTGTCAGAACCATATGCTTCTGTGGTTCTGAGGCACTCTGTCCATGTCCCAGTCAGGGTATCTGCTTGTTCTGCCTCCTAGATGAATAGATTCTACATCCGGGGTAAGGGGTGAGCAACTGAAACACTTGCTTTCAAAGGGGTGCGATATTGGAGGGGCTGGTACAAGATGAGTTGTGGGGGGCTTAACAACAGTTTAAGGGCCTAAGGACCCCATTATAAAAGTGACAGCTATTTCTTCCTCCTTATTACAAGCCCATTACGATTTAATGCACTTGTAAGAAGGCAAAAGGGATATCCGTCACATTTGTGATGGAGTACCTCTCTGCAAAACCCTTAATTGATTCCTCGGTTCCTTACCAATTCCTCCTGCAAACACTGCTCCCCCACCGCCTGAAATGGTCACTGTTTGGTTTCATGGAATCGTTTCATTTACCCGAGTGTATGTGAGCATTTTTTTCATGACCCGGTTTTCATTGCTTACACACCTCACTGCTCTCACAAGTCCCAGATCCACGTGTGAGTCGCTCATCCAGTCTGGGCTATTGCTTTGCATTCTGAGATTTGTATTCCTTATTCTAAAGTGAGATAAACTGGACTAGTAGTTCCAAGATGCAAAGTAAAAAACATGGACTGTATGGACTGAGTGATAAAACATGGCTTGATAAGCATATATACATGCACTTGGGAAGCTGAAGACCTCTGTGCTTTACTTCTCTCATCCCCTTGAGGTTTAGTGGAGAATGAATAGTTGTCAGTCCATGCTATGGGAAATGCTCCTCCCCAGAGGACTCCATTCTTTCCTCCCATGTAGTTTCAGCTCTCATCTCTCCTTCCCCGTTGCCAAGGACCAGCTACATTAGACCGTCCGCTCCCCTTTCCCTCAGAGCTAAGAGGGCTTTGCTTCTGTCAATGAAAAAGAGGAGGGGGCCAATGTCACGGAGTGCAACCTACAAGCCATGGATCTCAACTATGTTAACTTCTGTCTTGTGACCCGATGACAAATTGCCTGGTAGATCTGTTATACTAGTGAGTATTACTGCTCCTGTACTGGGCGATCTATATATTCCACATCTGAAATGGAGAAAAACATGAGGAAGCGGAGTTACCACACCATTTTTCACATTTTCAAGGCATACTGTCACCTGATTTTGGCAGGTGGCAATGTGGCCAGAAATACTGCAACACTTGTAATCTCATTTCAGATTTTTTTTAAAGTGTTTTCTGAGGAGACTGCTCACATAGACAGGTATTGCAAAATGGGTCCTCAACATTCTGCACAGATTGTACCAGAAATATTTTCCATGCTGATATTTTTGTGAATGAGGATATTTTCATAGGAACTGTAGGGACTATCCTGTTGAATTACACTAATGCAGAGGTCAACACATCCCAGAAAGGAACATCTATAGCTTTTTTGCTTCCTTTGCCACTTTTCACTGCAAATGCCTGTTTTTATCTCTTGAATACATATAGTTAAAAGTCCCAAAAACAATTTCCTAAGCGAGATTAAATAGAACGCTTTTACATCTGCTCAAATGGAACTTCCACCTTGTCAGTGTTTAATATGTATTTGACCAAACTCCTAAAGGATATTCTTCTGATAGATGCATAACACTTGCCAGATCTGAGTGCTGTACTTCTTTATTTATTTTGTAATTTGACACGTTGCTTTCCTGCACTTTGTGCCCATTGGTTTCATAGGTTCAGAGACTGGTATGCCCATCCCCACTGTCAGCAGCAGAGTGGATTGTGTGTTTAAAAGGGGTAAACGCTAGTCTTTAGAAATGCAAATATGTTTTTCTATTTGACTATGGGCAGTAGGCTCCTTCTTTGGGCGGTGGATCCATTATCGTGGAAAAATGGATCAGACGGCGTATGTAGTGACGAGGTCAGACATCACAATGATGAGGAAAAAATTATATTTCAGTGGACTGTCCTTGCAATCCAAACAGTATGAGGATTATGTAAACTCAACAAAGGCATCCAAAAATGATTTTAAACCGAGGAGTATCTATCAAGTCAACTCTTTTTTATCATAATGGTTTCCCAAAAATTATGGGGCTTATTTACAAGCCCTTGCACCGCTGGTGCATCACTTTTTGTTACGCACTGGTGGCACATTTTGCTGCCCCATATTTACAAGGACAGGAAAAGACAACCTGCGTGGCTTTTCCTGAACTTGTAAATACGGCCCCTTTACACGCAGCATTTTGTGTGAAAGGGGCGCTCTATGGGTGTTGCTGAGTATGTGTTCCCACACAACACCCATGGAACCTGACGCTTTTCCAGATTTACCAGAAATCGTAAACCTGGAAATTTGTCTGAATGCTACGTTTCACCAGGGGAGGTGCAATGAGGAGAAATTTATTAATTTCTACTTGTTTTAATCTCTTTCTATGCGTGCTGCATTTTGCAGCACACATAGAACGAGGAAATCACCTCTGGTGATTATTTATTGTTTATGTGCAGGAAGGTGTCCGTTCCTGCACATAAATAATCATTAAAAAATGAAGTTTTGCAAGTTCTATGTGTGCTAGAAGTTGAGAAATGCCATTTCAGATTGTTTATATGCAGGAAGGGACACCTTCCTGCACATAAACAATTATCCCTGTGACACAGGCATCCTTGCACCTTGGTGCAATGGTGTCTGCATCCGCGCATGGCGGAAAATTGTGCGCCAGCGCACTGGAGATCAAATGGGATCCATCTTATCCTTGCAGATATGACGCATCCATGTGCTTTAAAAGTGCAGCAGCGTGATGCAGCCAAAGGGCTTGCAGTGCAGCGCTGCAACACTTTCTTGTAAATGAGGCCTATGGGTATATGAAACCGTATGGTACCTGGGGAGAGACTAGAACTGTCTACTGCCTTGATTTCCTCCGGAATATTTTTCTTAATTACAGAAATTTGCAAAGATTGAGCAAACGTAATATCAATATAGTTCCTTTAGACTCCATTCCTGACCTTCTGATCAAGTAATTTTCATGGGAACTATCATAGGAGAAGCAAGATGGCGACTGCTACTGCAGCCGTGTGAGGAGCTGTGGCGTTCTCTGCCTGATGTCTGACTCGACCTGGCCTTAATCGGCGTTGCTTCCTGCTGCTCTACAGTTGCAGCGGGTTTACAAAACATACCTAATACTTGGGGAAAGCTGCGTGGGTCACGGCATTGGTTCTCGAACTTCGGCGCTTTTCGGGGGAGTGAGACCGGCATATTTGGCGTGCTTTCGCGCTGCTTCCGCACTGCTGCCGTTTGGATGGTGCGGCGGCTGGACGCTGCTACTGGCTGCGAGTGAAGACTTCCCGTGGCACTTCGTCTATGCGCCACTGCTGCTGCCGAGGCTGAAGCCGGTGTGGTGTGGAGCTTGCTTGCTGCAGGTGGAGACGCGATTCACGGCGTCTCTGCAGGAGAGGCGAGAGACACAGGCAGGTCCCGGTGGGTTGAGCTAAACACTCACTGTGCGTAGTGCTGCAACATCGTATCAACGCTCGAGGGATTGCTCGAGGGATTGCTGAAAACTGCTGGACATTGCGTTCAGCTCGAGCGGCGAGCTGTTTCATTTCTGGCAAGAATAACTAATGCTGAGCTCGATACAATGTGGCGTGGCAGGTCAAATTCATAAAGCTGTAGGTAAGAGCTGTAACATTTGAAAAAAGAGCGTGGTGAGAGCAGATAAAAAGGAGCCAAAAGCAAAAGAAGATTGAAGTCTTTGTGCTTGAATTGAATTGAATAATAAGTGAAACAGCAAGTTTAAGGTTTGGAGGCTTACTGAAACTGTTGCATTATTATAAATTGTTACAGAGTGTTTTTCTAACCAGCCACATAAAGTCATGGCCCCC
This sequence comes from Lissotriton helveticus, assembly GCF_964261635.1. Taxonomy (NCBI): domain Eukaryota; kingdom Metazoa; phylum Chordata; class Amphibia; order Caudata; family Salamandridae; genus Lissotriton; species Lissotriton helveticus. The sequence goes on along the minus strand of NC_136063.1, from coordinate 406,781,951 downwards.
AAAGGCAGAGGAGCTAAAAAAAATGTCATCAATTCAGCTAACCCCGTCAATACCACTCCAGGAGTCACAGAAAGAACGGCAACTATATCGATGACAGTACCAGAATCAGAAAATCGGATTTTTCAGGCAAATGGGGCTACTAAAGAGCCTATAATACCCGATCTATTTAGAAAAAAATATATACCTAATCCCTCTAAAAACAGTACTAACGAGCAGACCTCCTCCAAGGCTTTACCTGGTGCTATTCCAAAAAATTCTGACGCAATTCATTCAGCCAAATCTCCTGTAAACTTAGCAGTGATAACAGTTGAGGAAGCAGATGGAGCAAGAGCTGGAGTGATAGATGATGCACTAGTTGAACTCTGTCATGCTGTAGAAGAAGTCAGAGTCTCGCCTAGGGCGAATGAACAGCACGATGCAGATTCCATTGAATCAGGGGGCCAATTTTTCTCCATGTCTGATGTGTCGTTAACATCTGAAGGGGACCTTGATGAGGAGCTATCTAGCGATGGTCATCTACTTGCAAAAGATTGGGCCGATGATCGTAATGATGGTTCAGAAGAAGACCCGCTTGGATCAGACTTTTTATTGAAAGAAGGAGCCCCAAATACCGTTCGCAGGGTCATAGAGGCCAAAACAGGTGAAAATGTAGGCTCTATAAGTCAACCGCAGTGGGAAGGGGCTGGCACGAATGTTGGAACTGATCTTGAATCCTTAGAGTTAGTTAGTGGAGACGTGTGGCTCAAGGGTTAGAGGCAGCAGACCCGGAAGCTGAGATCGGTCCTGGACCAGGGTTCAATTCCCCGCCTCGGCAGGGTCTTGGGCTAAAAATTCCACGGACTTGATAATTCTCGCCCCGGTGCCTCCACGACTCACGGGTTCACACTCTGCGACTCTGGGCAATAGCTTGCTTAATCTCCACAACGGCCCCTCGCGGCGGGATGCCTGACTTTCACCTTGTGGATACCCTGCTATCTCACAGGGGAATACCAGGAAGGGTTCCCTAAGCAAGCGCCGGGAAACCCACTGCGGGTAGCTGTGCGCTATAGAAGCTCAACTACATTTACATTTACATTTACATTGGAGGGAGACGAAGAGGTTACATTGAAGTCAATATATAAATTACAAACGTCAATGTACAGAATGATCATGACTCACAGAGAGGAAACTAAAGCAGAGGGACTTCGCACTCAAGGAGCTGTGCGTAAGCTCCAGAATGTTGTTCGTCGGTTGGCTAAATCGAATACGGATACTAATCTGAGAGTACAGGAGACTGAAACTCGCATATCTGCGGTAGAGGATGAACTAACCTTACAAAAAACCTCAATTAAAGATCTTGATAGTACTAGACAAGACTTCGATTGGAAATTAACTGATTTGGAAAATCGTGCAAGGCGTAACAACCTACGTATACTGGGAGTGGCAGAAAAATCAGAAGGAAAGGACGTCCGACGGTTTGTTGTTGAGATGCTCTCAGATGCCTTTCAGGATCTCAAAGGATGGGACTGGGATAAAGAAGTCTTAAGAGCTCATCGCTTTCCTTTTAATCTAAAACATGGTCAGGAGGGGGGAAGCAAAAATCCAAGAGCTATTCTTATAAGTCTACAGAATTATCTACTCCGTGAGACTTTATATGATTTGGCAAGGCCATCCAAAACTAGAAAGGGTTTGGGGCACGAATTCTTTGTTCAACCAGATTTTTGCTCTGCAACAGTGCAACAACGCTGGAGACTTAAACATTTAATGGCACCAATACAAGCTAAGGGGGGACAAGCCTTTCTTTTAAATCCGGCTAAGCTTAAGGTTGTGCATAAGGGGAGTACTATTTACTTTGTATCGGAGATCAAAGCCCAACAATTTCTAGAAACTATGCAATAGTGATTCACAGGATAGAGGTGAAGGATAATACCTATATGTAGCTTGTGTGGGCGACCCTTCTAGCTTTGCTTATTTTCATGTTTTTTTACTTTCTTGGTGTCAGAGGTATATTATTTACAGGTCGGGCTGGCCCGGGCGGAACAAACAGCCCATACTCACTTACCATCAATGAGGGCATTAGCCCTTACGCTTCCGGTGGGGGGGTGCTGGGGAAAGGGTGGGTTGGGAGGGTTTAGCTGGGGGGGTTGTGGGTGGGAACATTCTTTTTTCTTTGGGGTGCAAGGACATACAGCTGAAAGATGTTTTAATTCTAAGACTATGATCTATTTATGGCAGGTGTCGAATCTTGGAATTTTCTGTTATCATATGTTTTACTGTGCTAAATTACTAAAAGAATATAATGGCTAAGCTGTCGATATGCTCTATTAATGTTTGCGGGCTAAATGACAAAAGAAAAAGGGGAATAATGGCTCAGATGTTAAAAACTATGCGGCTGGACGTAGTTTGTATACAGGAGACTCACATCGCTTGGTCTAATAGAGGGTGGCTAAAAGATCTTGGATTGGAAGTTGTAGGGTGCTCTCGTCAGAGCTCTACAATAAGAGGAGTGGCAATTCTAAAGAGATTTGGATTGGGGGAAACTAAAAAAGTTAAAGAAGATTTATTAGGTCGATGGGTTATTGCCGAACTTAAATTTGGAGGATTGACTGTCACTATCTGCTCATTATATGCATCAGTAATTGACGATCCCACTGCCCTTAATCATCTAAGTGTGGAGTTAGCTCAATGGTCATCCAACATTGTATTATGTGGAGATTTTAATTTACACTTGGATGAAACATTTGACATTTATGGCAGTACCCCATATAAAGGCAGAAAGAAGAAGGTATTTGGGGCACTTAAAGAAATAATTCAAGAATATAGAATGCTAGATGTAGGGTATGAGAAAAGGGGGGGAATGTTTGGATATACTTTTTTTTCTGCCCCGCACCAAAAATCTTTTAGACTGGACTACTTTTTCGTATCTAAGTGCTTATACAATGAACTTACTCAAGTGGAATATGGGGTGCTACCAAAAATTATTTCGGATCATAATCCTATTATTTTTAAGTTCGAATTAATTACTTCATTCACCCCTCGATCATGGTCATTCGACCGTAAACTATTGTATGACTCATCCTATGTTGACCACATGAATATTTGGATCCCCGAATTTTTTCTAATAATAAAGGCACTGCATCCTCTGAAATAGTTTGGGATGCTTTTAAATGTGGGGTTCGGGGAGAAACATTGAGCTACTCAATAAGAAAACAAAAGGAGGCTAGAATGCGAGAAGAATTAGAATTGAAAAATTTAAGATTGCTAGGGATTCAGCTTATGCAGGCGTGCAATAAAGGATTAGTTACTGAAAGGATTATAAAGGAGTTAATGACTCTCAAAGTTAAGATTCATCAGGGGTATGCGACAAAGTTTGCGCAGCAAGTTTCTGCCTTTAGGACAGAGGTTTATGAAGTTGGAGAGAATTCTGGCAAACATCTGGCTAAGAGGGCCAGGCAGAAAGCGGCATTTGCTAGCATTGATAAAATAAATAATTTGACAGGGATAACTGTTAATAAAATGGAAGATATTCTTAAAGTATTTAGTGACTTCTATTTTAAACTGTATACTGAGGATGTGAGGTCAGATTGTTCAGATCAGACTACTCAGTTTATCGAATCAGCTTTAAATATCACCTTATCTAGCGAAGAGAAGGAGAAATTAGATTTACCATTTTTTTTTCAATTTCAATCTTTATTTCGGCCGAGTTGGCCATCAAAGATATGCAAAAAGAAACACATATAGAACATTATAAAACCATCGAGAATAGGCAGCAAACACATGTTATACAATATAAGATCATTCCACCCTAGGAAATAAATACTGCTAGAGTGAAACCAGATAAAAGACCATACATTTAAAATTATTAATCTTAAAATTAGGTGGGGAACTGCGTCTTTAGAATACGGGTGCGAGTATGCCAGACATTTGTAAGAAATTTAGCTAGTGCAAACACCGTTGGTCCCGAGACGTCAGTTTTTAAAATTCTGTACATCGGGAGGTACTCCCTACAACCAAAGTTTCTGATGAGTGGTAGGAGCCAATATTTCCTGGCGGCCTTGTAAGTTGGACAAAACAAGACCACATGTAAGTCGCTTTCCTCAGCACAAGTGCATGCCGGGCATTGCTTGGTAGAGGGTGGTGTTGACCAGGAACTAGTGTAGGATCGCAGAGGCAATGTGCCATATCTCCATTGGAGGAATAGCTTCCTGGCCAGCACGGGAGTCATGCCATCCAGGACCCTCTCCAGCCTGTATGAATCCTTGCTTTGCGTGAATGCAGATGTTAATGTCCCGTCACCCTGGCATTCTAAGGCCATAGCTAGTTTCTGCTCATAGTAAACATTGGCCAAAGCTCTTCATGGGATCCTTAGTGAAGCATTAGCTGGATCGGACCATAGGTCGGGGAGCCCCAGTCTCACACAGGAATTTTTTATATATTTTATCCAGGGGATCTGTAAAGCTTTGGGGTGGGTTAGAAACTCCCTCAGTTCCGCCCTGTAGGTAAGAAGTTCTTCACTACTCCATAGCCTTCGCCAGAAGACTATGGGTCTGAGACCCAGTTCCTCTGCTATTGGTCTCAGTCCCAGGTCCATCCTCAGGGGAAGGAGCGGAGTGCTGGATGGAAGTGCAACTATCTGTCTAATAAAATTATTCTCAGTTATAGAAAAACTGCGGGAAGATGTGTGGCCCCACAATTCCGCCCCATACATAATAGCACCCCTGGCCTGTGCCTTGTAGATCTGGATGAGCGGCCCCAGCGGTCGATATGTGGAACTTTTCATCAACCGAGCGATTCCGCCAGTGGTCTGCACTAGTTTAAGGTTAGCCCTGGTCTGGTGTGTTCCCCAGGACATGGTTTCATTCAACGTTACACCCAAGTATTCGAAGGTGGAGACTCTCTCTAAACGTGATGATCCCAGTAAGGGGTTCGGGCGTGATCTTTGGGTTGGGTTCAAGACCATGAACTTAGTTTTTGCAGCATTGATCTCTAACCACCTTTCTGAGCAGAAAGCCACAAAAGAATCAAGGATCCTCTGTATCCCCATGGGGGTTTTGGACAGCAGCAGGGTATCGTCTGCAAACATGATTGCAGGCACCCTGCTGCCGTTCAACTTTGGGGCATCAGTGTATTCAGTGCCATTGAGATGGGCGATTACCCCGTTGACAAAGAGGCAGAACAGGGTCGGTGCCAATACACAACCCTGCCTAACCCCCCTGTCAACGGGGAATCTGTCCGTTAATTCCCCAAGTTTCCCGCACCTGACCCGGGCATAGTTGTTATGGTGCAATCTCTGTAAGATTATCAGGATGTCCGGGGGGACCCCCATCTCGGCCAGAACACTCCAGAGTTTCCCTCTGGGCACCAGGTCGAAGGCGGCCCTCAGGTCCACAAATATAGTATATAAGCTGCCACCTTCGAATATCGCTGCCCTCCAGTAGATAATGTTCAAACGAAAAACCTGGTCCACTGTAGAGACTCCCTTCCTGAAGCCCGCCTGGTATGGACTAAGGGCGCCCGTTTCTTCCGCCCAGTCCTGAAGGCGGTTCAACAGTATCCTACCAAACAGCTTCTGGGGCACGTCAATTAAACTGATTGGTCTGTAATTGGCTGGGAGCAGGGGCGAGCCCTTCTTAAATATAGGAACCACCTCTGCCCCCAGCCAAGTACTCGGGATTTCCATACCGTGCAGGACTGCATTAAACACAGCAGCAAGGTAGGGGGCCCAAACATCGGGATCCTGCTTGAACAGGTCCCCCGGGAGGCCGTCCAGTCCTTTTTTTTTTTTTTTTTTTAAAGTGTTCTTTATGTTGTTGATCGGACCCAGATACTGTTAGTGGCGACTGGCGAGCCCCTACCTGAACCAAGTTTTTTTTTTTTGTTAAATATTTTTATTCAAAAAATTTTAACAACGTTTATTCCCCTAACTCCTCTCCCCCCCCCCTGCACAGGACATGAAAAAAGCAACCAAAAAAATAATAAAATAATAAAAAAAATACAATCAAATTTCTACAACATTTCTATATCTCAGGTTACAATAATTCAACCTGGCAAATTGTACTAGGTAAGCTAGAGCGTCAATCAAAACAAAACAAAACAGCTGGAGAGAACCCGTAAAGGGCAAACATCTAAACATAACACCATGGATGCAGCTTGATTAATATTCCTGATTTTTATTACACACCCCCCTTAAAACCCTATGGAGATTCTATGTTTCCTGCCATCCTATTCTTCCAATCTGCTATTGGTTTCCAGATCTGCAAACCAAGGGATCTGCCCTTCTTCCCTTTTCTGACGTATAGCGCTTTTTCCATGTTGTATATATATAAAAGCCTGGCCAACCATTGCTGCATAGTAGGGGGGAGCTTATCTCGCCATGCTGAAGCTATGCATAGACGAAATACTGCCATGGCTACAAACAAAAAGTTCTCAAACTGTGATTGTTCTCCAGTCCCGTCCAGTCCTGGCGCCTTTCCGGATGTCAGTCCTGCAATTGCTGCCTTAACCTCCCCTACTGTTATCAAATCCCCGTCATACTCAACCACTCCATTACCGATGTCAATCATAGTTTCTCCCAGCTCAGAACTATAGAGAGACTGGAAGTGTGCCTGCCACACCCCTGCTGCAATATTTGGCTTTATTGCCGAATGGAGGCTCCCCGACCCCCCATTTACCACTCTCCAAAACATTCGGTGGTCTCTTGTTGCGAGGGAACTAGTGAGCTCCTCCCATTGGTTCTCCTCCCATTCAATTTTAGCGTGGGCAACTAGTTTTTTATATGCCAGTCTACTTTCTCGTAGCTTCTCTCCTCCTGTTCCCTCCTTAATACTTCTGAGGAGTTCTCCCTTCGCCTTCCTGCAGGCTGCATTATACCATGAGGATTTGTGTTGCTGCCCCCTCCTCGGATTCTGTACCTTACTAAAGAGCTCAGAGGCCGCTCCCTTTATAAGGTCCTCATGTGCCTGATATAATTTATTATGGGAACCTTTATTGCCCACGTCATTGACTAGATCTCCCACTTTTTCCAAAATGGGAATTAGTCCTGCGTACAGCCTCGGGAGTTTTACTTGGCTCATGGCTAATTTTTCCCACCTGATTCTTCTCCTGTTGTTACCCAGTAGAAGTTCAGGTATGTTCTCCTCCTTGGATGTTATAGAGGCTTCTAGGCCGGGGTGGATGAGATCTAGTTCAAGGGCGTTGTGATCGCTGTCTAGTCTTTCCGTGACCCTAAAGTCCAGGATAGATGACCAGTTCGCTATCTGTACAAGGGCGTAGTCCAAGCGGGACTCTCTTCCCACTCTGTTATACGTGGGTTTGCTTGGTACATCAGACTTGATACGCCCATTGCAAGCTCTGATTCCATGCTTTAGGGTTAGGGCAGTGATCTGCAGTGCTACAGGTGTCCATGCCTTCGGGAGAGATGCTACTACAGAAGGTACTGACCACCTGGACTCTTCTTCCATGGGAAATCCCTCTAAGAGGCCGGCCAGCGGCTCGAAATGAGAATTTAGATCCCCTCCCACTACATAGGGTGTGTCTCTTGGAATTTCAGATAAATAAGCTGAAAGCTCATCTATGGTGGAAGATTCTCGCGAAACTCCCACTGGCCTAGAATAGGTATTTATCAAGGCAAGTTTCGCTAGGTTCGGCCAGGCCAATAGAACCACTAGGATGTCGTCCGATGGCACCGGTAAGCGTGAAGCCTGACACCCTAGGTGGGATGCCACCCAGGTTGTAAGTCCACCTGAGGGGCGGCCCTTGCCCTCCCACCAAGCCGGGATGGAAAATGACAGGTAGCCCTGGTGCCTATATTCTTCCCTTGCCCAGGTCTCCTGGAACATACAAACATCCCCAGACTCGATATAAGTTACCCAGTCTTGTGTGTCCAGCTTATTGGCTAGGCCGGCCACATTCCACCAAATTAGTCTCAGGTGCGCCGGAGCAACAGCGGGGGGGATTACAGAGGTTTACTTGGGAGGAAATTGAACTCTCTCTAATGTCTCTAGCCTCAGGAAAAGCAGCGGGTCCCGATGCTATCCCTTTAGAGTTTTTTAAACAGTTTCGGAGTGCCTTAAAAATAGAATTAGTGGATCTATGTCTGAGAGCTCAACAGGGTATTGCCCCTCAATCATGGCATGATTCAATAATTACTGTGTTTCTTAAAAAAGGTAAGCCTCCGTTATCACCCTCATCTTTTCGTCCTATATCACTCATAAGTGCCGACAGTAAAAAAAATTCTAAAATTCTAGCTCTAAGATTATCTAATATTATTTCTCCCCTAGTCTATATTTATCAACACGGCTTTATTCCTGCTAGAGACACTGCTGATCACATTCGACGGGTGATTTCGTTCCTGGATTGGTCCCAGGCAACTCGGTCTAATGTTGGACTAATATTTCTAGATGCTGAAAAAGCTTTTGACCGGGTTGCTTGGGACTATCTGTGGGAAATTCTATCCAGGAAGGGACTAGGCCCCAGTATTATAAAAACTTTAAAAACTTTGTATATCGCTCCTAAAGCGCATATTCGAATTAACGGACAAATCTCCCCTCCTTTTTCAGTTACCAGGGGCACTCGACAAGGATGTCCCTGTTCTCCCTTACTTTTTGCTTTTTATATCGACCCCTTAACTAACCGTTTTTTTTTGGAACAAAAAATTAAACCTATTTATTTAGCCAATACTAATTATCGAGTTTTAGCTTACGCTGACGATATAGTGATAACCACTACGGATGCTCAGACAGCTTTACCAGTGATTGATGACCTTGCTAAACAATTCGGGCTTTTCTCCGGCTACAAACTCAACCTGGAGAAAACACAAATTTTATGTTCAGGAGATAATCCACCTTCAAATATTTCCACTACTTCAGAGGTCACATATTTAGGAATAAAGATTTCCCTCCCCATAGAGAAGATACCAGAACGCAATATAAACCCCATAATAAATCAGATCAATGCTTCACTGCAGCGCTTGGATCACCTACATTTATCACTATATGGTAGACTTAACATTTTAAAAATGATGATCTTACCAAAAGTATTGTATATCTACCGCACAATACCATTAGAATTTCAGTCGCTTTGCTTTAAAAATCTAGAAAGAAGTACTTTTCATTTTTTATGGGGTTATAAACGTCACAGGAAAGCATCAAAGAAAATGATACTTAGTAATGAACATGGTGGATGGAATGTTCCTTATTTTCTTTTTTATTATTTATCTGCTGCATTGCAATATATAAGTCCTTTAATTATGGGAGACAGGGTAGAAGTTTTGAACTGTCAAACTCCTTCAATTTACAAAATGATTATGGGTGAGCAAGCTAAAGGTAGTTTTTTGAGGATTGTAGAGCCTAGTTATCACAAAAAAACAAAAAAACAAAATATAAGATACTTAAGGCAGCTTTTGGAGTCTGGCAAAAAGTTCGTAAACATATAAAATTATATAAACTAAATTCTTATACTCCCCTTATATCAAAGGGCCTCTTACCTGAAATTTTTTGTGATTTAACTATGTATAGATGGCAGCAGAAAGGAATACGGTATCTGGGAGACCTATTTAGTAGTGATCAATTTGTTTCATTCCAGGATTTAATGAACACATTTTCTGTGGGAAGAAATGACTTTTTTTAATTTCTCCAACTTTGAATCTTCTTACAGACCCAATCTTTAATTTGCCCAGTTAAAATGACGAACATTTCATTGTTAGAACTCTTGCAAAAAAAAACCCCTATAGGTGCTATTTATTCAAGTTTAATTCAGGAATTTGGGGATGATTTAGGACAATGTCAGCGGAAATGGGCTAACAGCCTAGGTATATCTGATGTTGATATTTTGTTATCGATTAAAATGGCTTCAGATTGCTTAATGACAGGGATGATGAAATCCCAACATTTTATGTGCTTTCATAATCTATATTATACCCCAAACAAAGTTGCTAAGTGGAGTACAACGATAGGTACGAACTGCAGTCGCTGTGGGTTATATGCAGCTGATGAATTGCATATGTTTTTTTTTTTGCCCTAAACTTTCTATGTTGTTTCAACATGTTGAAAATGTTCTAGCTATTATTCTAGCTATTATTCTTAAGAGTGAGATTAAGATAACGGCGGAATTAGTGTTGTTGGGTATTGATCATACTGTTGTTAGGTCAACACCAATTTCTTACTTTTTATTTTTATGTATGGCTGTAGTTAGATCTTGCATTACTAAGGAATGGATTAGCTCGGACCCGCCGTCATTCTTTATGTGGCGTGGAAAATTATTCCTTATGTATAATATTGAATCTGCTATATATAAGTTAAAGGGGGTTAAAAAGAGAATAATGGGGGAGAAAATTTGGGCACCAATTGCCGAATGGATTTAAATTTTTATGCTGATTGAATTAGATTTATGTTATAAAGTGTTACGTACTCTATGAGGACATCGACTTATTCTGGTAACTATGTACCGCTGTATTTCCTTGCAATAAAACAATCAAATTTAAAAAAAACTATCATAGGAGACACAACTGACTGCATAAGTTTAACTGCCCATCTGGGTAATTAATTAATTTCTTCACTCGTCAAGGCATCGCCCTTCTTTGCAGAGGAGTCTAATTTTCCACTGTCTGCCGCCACTCAGTGGTAAACATTACGGATTTTTACGAGTTGGCACGACCATCCAAAGTATGTACATAAATTATGTACAATTATTCTTTCTCTCTATTTTTAAGCTATAGGTCATCTTATAATGCTAATGATAGAAGTACTGAAAATTCTCTGACTGTATTATTCCTTAACTTAGGCCGCCTGACTACTAATACTTTAATATTTTCTGAACAGTTTTCATATAAGCAATGATCCAATTGACCCACTGAATAAATGAGCTCAGCCATCTAGTAGGAGGATTTACTACTTGTGCTAAGACCTCTTCTAATGCACTTTGCAGGCCTTAATCAGTGATGCTGGAACAATTTTTAGAAGTGGAAGTGTTGGCAAATACCTTCACATCACTAAAGTCAAGGGAAATATTAGACGGCCTGTCTTAGAAAACACAACACATACTGCCAGAAGAAATCACATTGGAAGGGTTAGTTAATATTCAGTCTTTTTCTAAACTCAAGTTGTATAGGGCACTGCAGCACCTCTCTGACCTGTAGTCCCAGAGCTACTGACCTTGATAGAATGAGAGGTTGCTGATATTCATTATACCAGTCCCGGGTTGCTGCCACCATGCGGTGATGATATGCTGCCACCATGTGGTGGTGATAACCATCGATTTAATCAAATCCACGCTAAAATGTCTTCACAAGATTCTTATTTTATTTCTCAGTTGTGTGTATGGGTACATATCTGTAAAGTTAGAAATCAAAAGGTACTGTTACATAGATATATCGATTTTTACCAACATCTATTATCTGTTGTTCTTTGAATCCCCATAACCAGATAGAATGAAGTCCACGGTCCACGGTTTCCACTACCAAGCAATTGGATTTGGGAATATAACTTAATAGATCTCGATGGTCCTATGTCAAGGTTAATTGCTCATAATGAGTATGTGACTTCCTACTAAACAAATCCTACATCTGACCTCAAAAGACATAACATTTAAAGAGAAAGGAATCATTTCTCTCTAACTAATGTAATGCTCCATTTGCCTCATTCCCACTTAAATACCACAAAACAAAAGATACTTTTTGATTATTGAGGAAGGACGTATATTTACACAAAAAGTGTAATTAACACTGATTAAGAACTGGTGCAAACTTCTTTGACTCTATAGAAAACTCTCTGGAGGCGCTAAAGGCATGATTGGAGTCACTGCAGAACAGTGATGAGTAAAGAACGTAGGGCCAGATGGCTGAAAAGATGTTGTAATCTGAGACCCTGCGATCCATACAATGATTGGGTGTATGATTACAAAATCCCCATTTGTTATATTTAAACCCAATATATGAGTTGGAATTTTTTTCCAACTAGTAAAATGAGTTTTGTAACCCATATCAAATTTCAATTTGAAATGCCCATTCCTTTCGAACTGGATTTGGCAACCTGTGCATCAGTGGTTTGGTTCTACAATTCCAGCTTTCAGTGCTGTTTATAAAACAGATTTTCCAGTTTGGGAAAGTAAATACAGGGGTGGTGGTATGCTGTTTGGTGGATGCCAACATCCCTGCATTTGCAGTCAATTACAGGGGTCACAAATGTCTACCAGCCTAATGAATATTAATTAGAGAGGCCATTCTGAGACCCCCTCACCCCCACCAACCAGTGGCAATTTTACAAATCGACCAAACGGTACATATCAGGTTTCATTTGCAAAAATTCTGATAATTGTTTGTGAATGAAATCGTGGTACATCAGGCTTCCTGTGTGTTGCAACTTGGCACTTGGTATCTTCCACTCTCCTTCATTCCCCCCTCCCCTCTCATGCCCACTTGGTGTGACCCGTAGCTGTCTCTGAAGGCAGCTTTAGAATGTTGGGAGTTTTGGTCCTGTCAAGCTGGGAGCATCTTGTAATGATTGATACCGAATAAAGTTCCTGAAATAATTCCACGTGTGGACATTCCTTACTACATTTGTGGCGACGAGGACTACGGAGCTGAGCCAGGGTCAGTGGGGTGCTCTCCCCTGGAGTAAGTTAAGCTTGGACAGAGACAACGTGTGAAGAATTGATTTATTGAGCTGCGTCGGGCGTCCTGATGTGATAAAGAAACAGAAGAGGAGTAAGTCCCGAGTGGATGCATTTTGAAAAAAGATCATCAGGTGAGCAGCTGAAGCCAATGAAGAAGGCTGAGCGGAGCGGGAGACGAATTTGCAGTTAGCTGTTCCCACCGCGTTGTGGAGTTACATTGAAAGCCTCGGTCAAGAGGTCGAGAAATCGGCTCTGTAGGAGAGCACTTGTGAAATTAGCGGAATAAGCAATTTGAGAGATGATTTGCATCGGGCGTTCCTATGAAAAGTGAGTTTGTGAGGATAAATAAGACCCGAGTTGAAGAGCTGTGATAGAGACGAAGGCTCGTGTGGTGAGCAGTTGTAACTGACGAAGTAACATGAAGCAGTTGAAGAAGGGGAAAAGAAAATAAGACGGTTTGAAGCGTAGGAAAGCGAAGCGGTGAGGTGACAAGGGAGCTGACCCCAAGTGATCTTCAAGTAAGAGGTTGTATAGTCACCACTTTCCTGCGCATTAGCCCCTGATAGATCTCCCAAGTGAGGTGGAGCACGATAATCGGGTGTCGGGTCGGGCACCGTGCATTCCCATCACCTACTCAAAGTAAAGCCTTTGGGTATCAACAGGGTGTCCAGCAAACCCCTGGTGCAGCGTATGAAAGTGAACTGAGGCGGCGCGCTGCGAGGTGATAAGCATCTCGTGAAGAAATTAAGAATAACAGGGTGTCCAGCAAACCCCTGGTGCAGCGCATAAAAGTGAACTGAGGCAACGCGTCGTGAGGGGATAAGCATCTCGTGAAGAAATTAAGAATAACAGGGTGTCCAGCAAACCCCTGGTGCAGCGTATAAAAATGAACTGAGGCAATGCGCCGTGAGGTGTTAATCATCTCGTGAAGAAATTGAGAACAGGGTGTCCAGCAAACCCCTGGTGCAGCGTATGAAATTGAGCTGAGGCAGCGAGCCGTGAGGTGATGCGCATTTCTTCAAGAACTGTAACCAATGGTTGAAAAGGATGTTGATTTTACAAGCGTCATGAAGTACATGATAGCCTCTTTCTAGGGAATACATGAAAAAACAGTGTGATGAATCTAAATGCGAGCACCTGTAGTCAGCTCACACGAGTATCGGCGCAAAGCATTTTTGAGTAAACTCTGTAAGCCGAGAAGGGAAGCAGGAGGCGGAGCAGGAAGCATAATCTTCCCCTCAGAACTTCGGGGAAGGCTGTCAATCCCCGTTGCAACGCGTGAAAAGGAACTGAGGTAGCGCTTTGAAACAGCGTCAAGTAGCTGCGTGAGGATTGGGAAGCATTGGAGGTTAAGGAAGGTAATTTAACCCCGGTATAAGTGAAAGATCCTACCTGAGGAGTTAATCTCTGCCTGTCAGCACGTTGCCATTCTCCCTGTCAAGGCGTCACCACAACGCAGCGGGAAGCTGATCTGAGTTGATGAAGAAGAAGCGACTTTGGTAAACACCCCGGAGGGTGCCTCTGGCGGAGCCAGAGCAGGCGTTGGCGCGGGGAATTCCGGGGGGTGTGAAAAGGAAAATCAAAGAAGTGGAGATTCGTCATCGCGGGAGGAAGCGTCATGAAGAGGTGAGAGATAACAAGTAAAGAGGGGCCAAAGGCAAGCTGTCACACGTCTCCAGCCGGGAGCTGCACTGTAGAGACAGTTTGTTCGGCGTTTCACCCAGAGACATTTCCAAGCAGAAAATGTCCCAAGTTTAGCTGTTTTTGGCGGTACTATTTCCCCCGTTGAAGTGAAGGTACGATATCGTGAGACATTAGGCTTGCATAAGAGGAAGATATGAGTTAAGAAAAGAAGAGTTGTAAAGTGATGTTTAAGTTAAATATTTACAAACGTCCCTGAAGTGTAAAATAACGTTGCGGGTTACGAGATTCACTGAGGAACCAGGGGAGTTCTCGGGGGGTGAAGCGGGTGATAGAAAGATCGCACAACTGGTCACTGAGACTGTTCCCTGACTCACAGAGGGGTGCTCCTAGGAAATTGAGCGTGAGGATCATCCTAGAGTGGGTTTTTGTAATAACTACCCTCTTTCTCAGGAAAAGTTAAGCCGTCAAGATTTACAGTCGCCAGTGTCACCCCCACAGATGGTAAATGGTACAGACGCCACCTTGTACTGCCACCCAGTGGGCTATTCTGTCCAATGCACGCACATTAACAAACCTGCAGTGGGGAACAAGGAACAAGATCAAAGACTTTAAAAGACGTCAAGGAGAAAATAAATAAATAAATAAACCAAGGGGGTTTACTTATAATCACATGAGCACGTTTGTGAAGAGTAGTATTCTAAGAGAAAATTCGGCAAGGCTGAAGGGTGGGCAGTAGAGCTCATCAGGGAAGACTGTGTTTTTGTTTCATGGGGAACAAAGGAGGAGGAGGAACCCGCTACTCGCAGGACTGAAAGGGTGATCGCACCGAGCAGGACTTTCCCCATCAGCACTTTCCTTTTAACTATCCGGGGCAAAGGAGCACACAACGAGGCACTCTCGTCCCGACATCTGCTGACGGGAGGGGAACATTGCACCTCCATGAGCTATCATAGAGACAACAGCACGGGTAACATGGAGTGGGGCCAGAAGTACAATTTTCCAACACCCGTGCCGTTCATGGAGGAGGATGAGCAAAATGTCGCTGATTGGAGTGTGTGGAAAAAGTACTTCGAGAATTACATGTCAATTTTTGAGGAAGAGGTAGTATCCTTTGTACCCAAGGAAAAGGCTGAAATATTGCTGTACAGCTTAGGAACTGGGGGACGGGAAAAGTACCGAGAAATGGAAAAGGCATTCATGATAGGTACTATCAGGAACATCTATGAGGACATTTTGAGTGTATTGGATAAATACTATGAACATGACTCGTTGGAAAAAATACAAAGCGAAGAAGTAAAGAAGGAAAGGAGAGGTGGCCACGAGGAAGTCAATCTAAGTAAAATAAGCATGGGATGTACCATCGGTATAGGCGGAGTGATGACAGACGTGATAACAGATTCAGGTTCCCGCCATAGTATGATGAGCAAGAGGGAATGGAACCGTAAATTAGTCAAAAAATATGGAAGCGTATTGAAAGAGGCAAACATTTCCCCAAAGTCTAATACAGGTGATGACATTAAAGTAATAGGATACCAAGTCATGGATTTAATGTACAGGGGAAATCAGTCTAGGAGCACCATTTACATAACAGAAAGCGGACCCACCGTACTGGGGTGGAAGGATCAAATGAAACTGAGAATATCACACAAAGGAAGAAGAAGAGAACAAATGAAGGAGCAGGCACAGAAGCTAAGCATGAGGGTAACAAAGGGAGGTGTGTCGAAGAACTCTACGCCGCACTCCGAGGGTGCTGAAGTTTTGGATGAGGCTGCCAGCATTAAAGTACTAAGGGAAATTACCGCCATAAGCAACTTGCAAGGAAAACGAGAATCTTATCGATGTATAGTGGATGAGAGAGAAATACGTAAGAAACTAGAAGGCAAATGTGGAGAAGGTTTAGGAGGAGAAGAAGAAGTATTCGAAAGGAAGGGAAAACACACTAGGGCTATAGTTAATGAGCGCAAAAAGAATAAAGGTAACGGTAATCCATTCAATAGCAAAGAGATGAGGCAAATGACCTCGCCATCTGAACTCGAGTCTAAAGTGAGGGAGGAGTATGAGGTCAATAGTCTAAAGGAAAGAGAAGTGGTCTCAAGTTTGAAGAGGGAGAAGAAAGGAGAATACCCTCAAAGGCCCTACAGTGGGACGGTGGAGAGAGAGAGCAAGGTAATGCAAAGATCCATACTAAAAGATTTCCAGCCAAATGTCCAGCCAGGACTGAAGGGTCCACACTATGGTGATAGAAGCAAGCATAAGTTACTGGACCAAGAAAACACTTCTGAGTTCTCTGAGGGAAGATGCAGGATGAACCAGGAGAACGGAACTAGGGCAGTGGAGAATCAGGTTGTTCAGCGCGAGCTATTTGAAAAGGAAGTCAAGAGAGTATTGGTTGCTGGTAGCGGCCAAGGAAGGAAGGACAAAAGAGCGCCGAGGCCAGTATTCGTTGATGTTACTGCAATAGAGACATAGGGTGCCATAAGGAGTTGCCGGGCACTGCCAGGGTTCAAGTTTCTGCTTAAAGAAGTGATATGAGCGGCATCTCCTGGAGCATCTCTCCAGTGGGAGATGGAAGGACTGGTGGGAGTAGTTCAGAACTCCATTTCGTTGATTTCCACCCATTATTATGCATAGAGCAGAGGGGGAGGTGACTGTGGACGCGCCATAGGGTGGGGAAGTTCCTGCATAACCCCCTGTGACATCTTCCTGCTCGCCCATTGCGTCACAAGCCAGTATACCGCGTGGGACCTAGCGGTACAGGGTCCCCTGCCCCGACCTGGCCCCCTCTCCTCCGCAAGTTCTTTTTAGAAGTTGTTAAATTACCGCCTCTACAGTTATCTTCACACAGTTCTACCCCATTGGTACAGCCTTGCTGGCTCTGGGTTTGAGGTGCCTCCCCTCTCCCCTCTTCGCACTCCTCGCATTCCTCTCTTCTGCTGTTCCTCCCTTGAAACCTTTTCCCTCTCTTCCGTCTTCCTCCTCACTTTCATCCCTGCCTCATCTTTCTCCCTTCTCCCCTCTTCACCCGACCCGCTCTCTCTGCTGTCCCGTTTCCACTCCCTTTGTCTCCCTAGGGGGGATGATGTGTTGCAACTTGGCACTTGGTATCTTCCACTCTCCTTCATTCCCCCCTCCCCTCTCATGCCCACTTGGTGTGACCCGTAGCTGTCTCTGAAGGCAGCTTTAGAATGTTGGGAGTTTTGGTCCTGTCAAGCTGGGAGCATCTTGTAATGATTGATACCGAATAAAGTTCCTGAAATAATTCCACGTGTGGACATTCCTTACTACACTGTGTTTCCTAAGGGAGGTTGTAATGCTCATGAATAAGCATTAATGGAATCTACAGACACCTGACTAGCATCTTTCGTCTTTGTTTTAAACATATTACTTGTCTATTGATTCGCTGCAATTAATTTCTGACTAGAGAGCCTTATTCTCAGACTTCACAGAACTGACTTCAAATGTATCTTAGATACAACATCTGATATCTGGAAAAGAGAGGGGTCTTAATCCATCACTCAGGTTGGATGATAAATTCAATCCGTAGGAAAGCACCAACTTTGCACTTTGCATCAAATGGGAGTGATGCATTCTTCCATTTTACTTCGCCTCCACTAATGACCATGTATACCAATAGTGGGAGGGCCAGTAAAAAAGGGGATTGGGGACAGGGTTAAGAGAGAAAACAGAGACACCAGAAACCTGGAGCTAGAATAAGGTGTGTATTTGTAAAGCACAACTAATCCCCTAAGGGAATCAAGGCGTTGAATAACAGATGTTTATTGTTACACACCTCAATGGCCCTCATTTTATCAATCACAGAAAGATGAAAGTCTGAGTGGACTCCCCAGGATTCACACATGTGACGATGAGGCAGAAGACAGGACCCTACAGTGGGTGCATTAGTCCACTAAGCCACAAGACCTGATACAAGGTAAGAGTGAGTATCTAAAGGCAATACAATAGACCTTATCATGATGGTATGGTGTTGGGACTGAAAAGTCCCTCTCATGCTAATGGATGTGTACTCCTGCCGTGAGTGCCCCAGCTACGGCCATATCTGGATGCTTGATACCAATTTATTGGTCATGGGAGAACACACATCATGCATGTACACCATGACCTAAGCCTATCTCACAGATTGTAGTCTTGCTAAAGACAGGGAGGGGCATTCGAGTCAATATCCTTGACTGGTGGACAGCTAGAGCCTTTACCGAGACTTAAGCAGCACCTGTGTCACTGGACTAGTACCTCCCGGTTCACTCGTATGAGGTTCAGCTGCTGTGGGCTTACCTTGACCTTGGCCTGCATTGGATTGCATTTAGATCCAGGCAGCGCACATGATTCACTGTATGGACTCGGATGTATAAGTATGCTCCATTGCTGTCAGCAGCAAATTGTGCCTTGGTCCTGTTCTCCCACAACCAACTATATTTGGCACTTTGTACATCTTGGTGTTATTTCTATGAAAAACTTCATATCTCTGGTTTTCCATATCGGATTTTTGTCATTTTGGTGTAATTTTGTTTCTCAAAAATGAACACAATTTTTCCAATTATGTTTGGGAGTTTTATTGTTTTGCATTGTGACCTAATTACTGTTTTAATATTATCAAAATACTTTACACATTGCCTCTGAGTTAAGGTTGTCTGCGCTGCCTGGTTGTGCTCATGTTAATAAAGTGACTTTGAGGGTTCCCCCTGACAAAGAGTGTGATTAGTACTTACATGGGTACTTACTCTCCACAGCTATTAACCCATATTTGTACAATGGGGCTATCCATTCCACCTCTTCTTTACTATCAACAGGGAACTTAATGCAATACATGAGGTATTAAAGGCACTGGAGATACTGGGGTTACAAACTCCTTCATCTCCACAGGAAGAGGTCACACAATGTGCTTCAGGCAATGCCAGAGGATGCTGGTGCATCGAAAAAGCAATCACCACATGTAAGAAAGGTAGGAGATTAAGATGTCAGTGTGAAAAGGAAAGTTTTCTCTTGTCCACAGATGAAGATTGAGGAATTAATATTAAGGCCGTCTGATGATCCATTCATATATGGCTCTTCTCAAGTAGCTTTGTTACAGAATGAATTGTCCAACTCAGACCTAAAAAGCCACAGAACTTACTTGTGGGGATGAGGGCCCACATCCACTGGTGTAACTTGTTCCTTCCACTATGACTTGACTTCCATACCACATGGGTTTTATGACACAATAACTAGCACTAAAAGATCCAAATTGTCAAAATATCCCTCAAAAATATAGTTTACCAAAATATTATCACCCTATACACTAAAAATAAATACACAAATCTTAATAACAAAACTATAGTTGTTAAAAATATCTAAAATGCCAAAATGTCAGACACAAACAAATAGTATAACCAAATATTGTTAAACCAATATAAAGTGCAACAATATTGACTACTAAAATATCATTACATTTAAATATGAATTTTCAAGTAATAAACACTATTAACAACAAACACAAACAAGACAATTCATATTAATAAATGAACCAAATAAACCAAACAATTTAACTACATTTAAAATTATTTTAATTCATTAAACATATAAAAATAACATAAAACTACTAACAAAAAATATATTAAAATATTACCTCAAAATATAAGTTTATATACACTTAAAACTATTAACCTTCGAAATATAGAAATATATATTAAACGTAAACACAAAACATAAATAGTGTCCACCAAATATTGAATAAACTCACCCAAATAAATTCAGACTAAACACAAAGTAACTAATAAATTAAAAGAAACACAAAGCAACCAATAGAACTCTCAAACTAATAAAACAAACACTATAAAAAGGAGAGAAAAATCAAGCAAACCTTACAGCGAAAACTCTACACATATAGGAAAGCAAATCTCTGCCGGATTGCACACAGAAATTCCAGGACCTACTCTGCACAAAACCTACAATCTATTTTGGGAAATAAGTAAAAACAAAAATGAAACTAAAATATTTGTCTAATGCTTAACCTAATATAAACCAGTAAAATAAATATATCTTTTTATAACTCCAAGCTCTAACTGCCATTACAAGATTATAAACAAGAATGCTGTTCTGACCAAAACCACCAACTTCCACAGCCACAAACATGACAGAGTATAAAAAAGCAAGTAAATATAATTAAATGTTGGTGAATCCCTTTAGAGTTTTTTAAACAGTTTCGGAGTGCCTTAAAAATAGAATTAGTGGATCTATGTCTGAGAGCTCAACAGGGTATTGTCCCTCAATCATGGCATGATTCAATAATTACTGTGTTTCTTAAAAAAGGTAAGCCTCCGTTATCACCCTCATCTTTTCGTCCTATATCACTCATAAGTGCCGACAGTAAAAAAAATTCTAAAATTCTAGCTCTAAGATTATCTAATATTATTTCTCCCCTAGTCTATATTTATCAACACGGCTTTATTCCTGCTAGAGACACTGCTGATCACATTCGACGGGTGATTTCGTTCCTGGATTGGTCCCAGGCAACTCGGTCTAATGTTGGACTAATATTTCTAGATGCTGAAAAAGCTTTTGACCGGGTTGCTTGGGACTATCTGTGGGAAATTCTATCCAGGAAGGGACTAGGCCCCAGTATTATAAAAACTTTAAAAACTTTGTATATCGCTCCTAAAGCGCGTATTCGAATTAACGGACAAATCTCCCCTCCTTTTTCAGTTACCAGGGGCACTCGACAAGGATGTCCCTGTTCTCCCTTACTTTTTGCTTTTTATATCGACCCCTTAACTAACCGGTTTTTTTTGGAACAAAAAATTAAACCTATTTATTTAGCCAATACTAATTATCGAGTTTTAGCTTACGCTGACGATATAGTGATAACCACTACGGATGCTCAGACAGCTTTACCAGTGATTGATGACCTTGCTAAACAATTCGGGCTTTTCTCCGGCTACAAACTCAACCTGGAGAAAACACAAATTTTATGTTCAGGAGATAATCCACCTTCAAATATTTCCACTACTTCAGAGGTCACATATTTAGGAATAAAGATTTCCCTCCCCATAGAGAAGATACCAGAACGCAATATAAACCCCATAATAAATCAGATCAATGCTTCACTGCAGCGCTTGGATCACCTACATTTATCACTATATGGTAGACTTAACATTTTAAAAATGATGATCTTACCAAAAGTATTGTATATCTACCGCACAATACCATTAGAATTTCAGTCGCTTTGCTTTAAAAATCTAGAAAGAAGTACTTTTCATTTTTTATGGGGTTATAAACGTCACAGGAAAGCATCAAAGAAAATGATACTTAGTAATGAACATGGTGGATGGAATGTTCCTTATTTTCTTTTTTATTATTTATCTGCTGCATTGCAATATATAAGTCCTTTAATTATGGGAGACAGGGTAGAAGTTTTGAACTGTCAAACTCCTTCAATTTACAAAATGATTATGGGTGAGCAAGCTAAAGGTAGTTTTTTGAGGATTGTAGAGCCTAGTTATCACAAAAAAACAAAAAAACAAAATATAAGATACTTAAGGCAGCTTTTGGAGTCTGGCAAAAAGTTCGTAAACATATAAAATTATATAAACTAAATTCTTATACTCTCCTTATATCAAAGGGCCTCTTACCTGAAATTTTTTGTGATTTAACTATGTATAGATGGCAGCAGAAAGGAATACGGTATCTGGGAGACCTATTTAGTAGTGATCAATTTGTTTCATTCCAGGATTTAATGAACACATTTTCTGTGGGAAGAAATGACTTTTTTAAATTTCTCCAACTTTGAATCTTCTTACAGAGCCAATCTTTAATTTGCCCAGTTAAAATGACGAACATTTCATTGTTAGAACTCTTGCAAAAAAAAACCCCTATAGGTGCTATTTATTCAAGTTTAATTCAGGAATTTGGGGATGATTTAGGACAATGTCAGCGGAAATGGGCTAACAGCCTAGGTATATCTGATGTTGATATTTTGTTATCGATTAAAATGGCTTCAGATTGCTTAATGACAGGGATGATGAAATCCCAACATTTTATGTGCTTTCATAATCTATATTATACCCCAAACAAAGTTGCTAAGTGGAGTACAACGATAGGTACGAACTGCAGTCGCTGTGGGTTATATGCAGCTGATGAATTGCATATGTTTTTTTTTTGCCCTAAACTTTCTATGTTGTTTCAACATGTTGAAAATGTTCTAGCTATTATTCTTAAGAGTGAGATTAAGATAACGGCGGAATTAGTGTTGTTTGGTATTGATCATACTGTTGTTAGGTCAACACCAATTTCTTACTTTTTATTTTTATGTATGGCTGTAGTTAGATCTTGCATTACTAAGGAATGGATTAGCTCGGACCCGCCGTCATTCTTTATGTGGCGTGGAAAATTATTCCTTATGTATAATATTGAATCTGCTATATATAAGTTAAAGGGGGTTAAAAAGAGAATAATGGGGGAGAAAATTTGGGCACCAATTGCCGAATGGATTTAAATTTTTATGCTGATTGAATTAGATTTATGTTATAAAGTGTTACGTACTCTATGAGGACATCGACTTATTCTGGTAACTATGTACCGCTGTATTTCCTTGCAATAAAACAATCAAATTTAAAAAAAACTATCATAGGAGACACAACTGACTGCATAAGTTTAACTGCCCATCTGGGTAATTAATTAATTTCTTCACTCGTCAAGGCATCGCCCTTCTTTGCAGAGGAGTCTAATTTTCCACTGTCTGCCGCCACTCAGTGGTAAACATTACGGATTTTTACGAGTTGGCACGACCATCCAAAGTATGTACATAAATTATGTACAATTATTCTTTCTCTCTATTTTTAAGCTATAGGTCATCTTATAATGCTAATGATAGAAGTACTGAAAATTCTCTGACTGTATTATTCCTTAACTTAGGCCGCCTGACTACTAATACTTTAATATTTTCTGAACAGTTTTCATATAAGCAATGATCCAATTGACCCACTGAATAAATGAGCTCAGCCATCTAGTAGGAGGATTTACTACTTGTGCTAAGACCTCTTCCAATGCACTTTGCAGGCCTTAATCAGTGATGCTGGAACAATTTTTAGAAGTGGAAGTGTTGGCAAATACCTTCACATCACTAAAGTCAAGGGAAATATTAGACGGCCTGTCTTAGAAAACACAACACATACTGCCAGAAGAAATCACATTGGAAGGGTTAGTTAATATTCAGTCTTTTTCTAAACTCAAGTTGTATAGGGCACTGCAGCACCTCTCTGACCTGTAGTCCCAGAGCTACTGACCTTGATAGAATGAGAGGTTGCTGATATTCATTATACCAGTCCCGGGTTGCTGCCACCATGCGGTGATGATATGCTGCCACCATGTGGTGGTGATAACCATCGATTTAATCAAATCCACGCTAAAATGTCTTCACAAGATTCTTATTTTATTTCTCAGTTGTGTGTATGGGTACATATCTGTAAAGTTAGAAATCAAAAGGTACTGTTACATAGATATATCGATTTTTACCAACATCTATTATCTGTTGTTCTTTGAATCCCCATAACCAGATAGAATGAAGTCCACGGTCCACGGTTTCCACTACCAAGCAATTGGATTTGGGAATATAACTTAATAGATCTCGATGGTCCTATGTCAAGGTTAATTGCTCATAATGAGTATGTGACTTCCTACTAAACAAATCCTACATCTGACCTCAAAAGACATAACATTTAAAGAGAAAGGAATCATTTCTCTCTAACTAATGTAATGCTCCATTTGCCTCATTCCCACTTAAATACCACAAAACAAAAGATACTTTTTGATTATTGAGGAAGGACGTATATTTACACAAAAAGTGTAATTAACACTGATTAAGAACTGGTGCAAACTTCTTTGACTCTATAGAAAACTCTCTGGAGGCGCTAAAGGCATGATTGGAGTCACTGCAGAACAGTGATGAGTAAAGAACGTAGGGCCAGATGGCTGAAAAGATGTTGTAATCTGAGACCCTGCGATCCATACAATGATTGGGTGTATGATTACAAAATCCCCATTTGTTATATTTAAACCCAATATATGAGTTGGAATTTTTTTCCAACTAGTAAAATGAGTTTTGTAACCCATATCAAATTTCAATTTGAAATGCCCATTCCTTTCGAACTGGATTTGGCAACCTGTGCATCAGTGGTTTGGTTCTACAATTCCAGCTTTCAGTGCTGTTTATAAAACAGATTTTCCAGTTTGGGAAAGTAAACACAGGGGTGGTGGTATGCTGTTTGGTGGATGCCAACATCCCTGCATTTGCAGTCAATTACAGGGGTCACAAATGTCTACCAGCCTAATGAATATTAATTAGAGAGGCCATTCTGAGACCCCCTCACCCCCACCAACCAGTGGCAATTTTACAAATCGACCAAACGGTACATATCAGGTTTCATTTGCAAAAATTCTGATAATTGTTTGTGAATGAAATCGTGGTACATCAGGCTTCCTGTGTTTCCTAAGGGAGGTTGTAATGCTCATGAATAAGCATTAATGGAATCTACAGACACCTGACTAGCATCTTTCGTCTTTGTTTTAAACATATTACTTGTCTATTGATTCGCTGCAATTAATTTCTGACTAGAGAGCCTTATTCTCAGACTTCACAGAACTGACTTCAAATGTATCTTAGATACAACATCTGATATCTGGAAAAGAGAGGGGTCTTAATCCATCACTCAGGTTGGATGATAAATTCAATCCGTAGGAAAGCACCAACTTTGCACTTTGCATCAAATGGGAGTGATGCATTCTTCCATTTTACTTCGCCTCCACTAATGACCATGTATACCAATAGTGGGAGGGCCAGTAAAAAAGGGGATTGGGGACAGGGTTAAGAGAGAAAACAGAGACACCAGAAACCTGGAGCTAGAATAAGGTGTGTATTTGTAAAGCACAACTAATCCCCTAAGGGAATCAAGGCGTTGAATAACAGATGTTTATTGTTACACACCTCAATGGCCCTCATTTTATCAATCACAGAAAGATGAAAGTCTGAGTGGACTCCCCAGGATTCACACATGTGACGATGAGGCAGAAGACAGGACCCTACAGTGGGTGCATTAGTCCACTAAGCCACAAGACCTGATACAAGGTAAGAGTGAGTATCTAAAGGCAATACAATAGACCTTATCATGATGGTATGGTGTTGGGACTGAAAAGTCCCTCTCATGCTAATGGATGTGTACTCCTGCCGTGAGTGCCCCAGCTACGGCCATATCTGGATGCTTGATACCAATTTATTGGTCATGGGAGAACACACATCATGCATGTACACCATGACCTAAGCCTATCTCACAGATTGTAGTCTTGCTAAAGACAGGGAGGGGCATTCGAGTCAATATCCTTGACTGGTGGACAGCTAGAGCCTTTACCGAGACTTAAGCAGCACCTGTGTCACTGGACTAGTACCTCCCGGTTCACTCGTATGAGGTTCAGCTGCTGTGGGCTTACCTTGACCTGGCCTGCATTGGATTGCATTTAGATCCAGGCAGCGCACATGATTCACTGTATGGACTCGGATGTATAAGTATGCTCCATTGCTGTCAGCAGCAAATTGTGCCTTGGTCCTGTTCTCCCACAACCAACTATATTTGGCACTTTGTACATCTTGGTGTTATTTCTATGAAAAACTTCATATCTCTGGTTTTCCATATCGGATTTTTGTCATTTTGGTGTAATTTTGTTTCTCAAAAATGAACACAATTTTTCCAATTATGTTTGGGAGTTTTATTGTTTTGCATTGTGACCTAATTACTGTTTTAATATTATCAAAATACTTTACACATTGCCTCTGAGTTAAGGTTGTCTGCGCTGCCTGGTTGTGCTCATGTTAATAAAGTGACTTTGAGGGTTCCCCCTGACAAAGAGTGTGATTAGTACTTACATGGGTACTTACTCTCCACAGCTATTAACCCATATTTGTACAATGGGGCTATCCATTCCACCTCTTCTTTACTATCAACAGGGAACTTAATGCAATACATGAGGTATTAAAGGCACTGGAGATACTGGGGTTACAAACTCCTTCATCTCCACAGGAAGAGGTCACACAATGTGCTTCAGGCAATGCCAGAGGATGCTGGTGCATCGAAAAAGCAATCACCACATGTAAGAAAGGTAGGAGATTAAGATGTCAGTGTGAAAAGGAAAGTTTTCTCTTGTCCACAGATGAAGATTGAGGAATTAATATTAAGGCCGTCTGATGATCCATTCATATATGGCTCTTCTCAAGTAGCTTTGTTACAGAATGAATTGTCCAACTCAGACCTAAAAAGCCACAGAACTTACTTGTGGGGATGAGGGCCCACATCCACTGGTGTAACTTGTTCCTTCCACTATGACTTGACTTCCATACCACATGGGTTTTATGACACAATAACTAGCACTAAAAGATCCAAATTGTCAAAATATCCCTCAAAAATATAGTTTACCAAAATATTATCACCCTATACACTAAAAATAAATACACAAATCTTAATAACAAAACTATAGTTGTTAAAAATATCTAAAATGCCAAAATGTCAGACACAAACAAATAGTATAACCAAATATTGTTAAACCAATATAAAGTGCAACAATATTGACTACTAAAATATCATTACATTTAAATATGAATTTTCAAGTAATAAACACTATTAACAACAAACACAAACAAGACAATTCATATTAATAAATGAACCAAATAAACCAAACAATTTAACTACATTTAAAATGATTTTAATTCATTAAACATATAAAAATAACATAAAACTACTAACAAAAAATATATAAAAATATTACCTCAAAATATAAGTTTATATACACTTAAAACTATTAACCTTCGAAATATAGAAATATATATTAAACGTAAACACAAAACATAAATAGTGTCCACCAAATATTGAATAAACTCACCCAAATAAATTCAGACTAAACACAAAGTAACTAATAAATTAAAAGAAACAAAAAGCAACCAATAGAACTCTCAAACTAATAAAACAAACACTATAAAAAGGAGAGAAAAATCAAGCAAACCTTACAGCGAAAACTCTACACATATAGGAAAGCAAATCTCTGCCGGATTGCACACAGAAATTCCAGGACCTACTCTGCACAAAACCTACAATCTATTTTGGGAAATAAGTAAAAACAAAAATGAAACTAAAATATTTGTCTAATGCTTAACCTAATATAAACCAGTAAAATAAATATATCTTTTTATAACTCCAAGCTCTAACTGCCATTACAAGATTATAAACAAGAATGCTGTTCTGACCAAAACCACCAACTTCCACAGCCACAAACATGACAGAGTATAAAAAAGCAAGTAAATATAATTAAATGTTGGTGAAGAATATCTGTTTGAATTTATATTTTTCACTTTGCTGTAAAAAAGAAAATTGAATAAAGACCTTTTAAATATATATATATATATATATATATATATATATATAATTAAATGTTAACAGTCTCTAAACCACTTAATGTTAAAGGGCAGATTAAAAACGAAACATCTAAAAAATGAACATAACTATTTTTAGAAACATAAAACTAAACCACACCTTCTCTATCAAACAGACTGAAAAGTACCACCTGAAGCATATGTCGACTCACACATCAGAAAAGAAAAAAAGCTGCAAGTTAAAACAAGAGGTTACATGTAAGTATAACATGTAAACAGTAGAAATGTATTTCAAAATATTAAATGAAGTATATAAGCATTTTAAACATAAAGTAATAAATATATGATTCTCACATTTCAAGATTCAGTGTCAGAAAAAGCCACGTATATCGCCTCCCAGAAAAGACAGGTAATATTATAAAACATGGGAAATACATACAGTGAGGCAAGCACAATCACTGAGAATACACATTGGAAATGAACTAAATATTATGTTAATAATGCTTGTTATGGGAGGGCTACAACAAGAACGTGTTTTGTAATTAATGTTAGCGAGCACAATCACCCCTCAGATATAACAGGGATAGAAGTAAGAAATGTACTGCAAGACCTAAAAGAGGTAAGCACTAGTGCCTAGGAACCCACAGGAAAAATCTTTAAAAAGACGCTGCCCAACATCACAGCACAAATAGTTCTCATGTATTCTTCCTATTTCCCTGAATCCCTTTCTCTAGGAATCCCCCCCCCCTTCCCCAGAGCCCTACAGGTCTACCTACAGTTTTAGTTACTTGTGCTATCCTCACCGGACAATAGTTGTGTGTTAAACTTTTAAAACATATAGATTTGAATAGTTAAAATATAACAACACTTATGTTGAGAAATCCAACTTGTTCACTGAAGGAGTCAGATTTACTATTCCTATTTCAATCTAGACCATTTTTGGGAAGGTGTTGGGCACGGGAGGGGTCCGATTTAATACAATCACTCAAATCTAAACCATTTCAGGGAAAGTATTGCACACTGAAGGGATCACATTTCCCACTCCAATCTAAACCATATTGGGGACGGCTTTAAAAATAAGAACAATACAATTACTTATTGTAAACCATTTTATGGAAAGTTAAACATATAAATATAAAAGGTCACGTAGCCTCCCTCCACTAGCCTTGTTAGGCCATGTGGACCCCTTCCTCCAGAGCCACTCTTTAAATTAAAGAGGAGGAGGCGCACATGTGGCTCCCCTTCCTGGATCAATTGCAGCCCCAGGGCCTGGTGTAATTTTGAGAGGGAGGGGGCACACAGTCCCCCGCCCGGAGCCAATTACAGTTCCGGGGTCCACATCCCCCAGGTTATGACTTAAATCTGAGGGGAAAGGGGGCACAGGGTCACCCTTATGAGTTGATTTTGGCTCCCAGGGCCCCCAACTTCCATGGCCCAGTATAAGTTTGATGGGGAGGGGTGTGTGGTCCCCCGCCCTTGGCTGATTTTGGCCCCAGGGACCCCTTGGCTGGAAATTCAAGAATACTCCCCCCAAGCGAGAGCAAACACAGGTTTCCACTATGTCCTTTGCGTGGGATCCTGGGGCATAACCTACGAGCCGGCCCTAGGGGATGGTGTCCCCAGGGCCATTAATGGCTCAGGGAGGGGGATGCATGGCTCCCCTCCCTCAAAGTAATAGTCCCAGGGGTTGGACTAAATGTGGCCTTTTGAGACCTCTTACACAATATTTGGACTCTATTATTGCAACCAAAAAAGGTGTCTGGCCATGGCCATCTCCTCAAATAAATCATCCCAACAACTGTGGATGGTAAGTGAAATGGCCCGGTGAGACCCAGCACACAAAAAAAGAATCAGGGAAGTGATAGAGAGATAGTTTGTAGAGAACAAAGGGGAAGTGATCCAGGGCCCACTTTGGTAGGCGGCAAAGGCGGTAATAAGGGACAAGTTAATTTCTCACACCACCACTTATGAGTGTCACGTTAGAGAACAAAAATCAGAACTAGAGACAAAACCTTTACAAGCTGATTCCCGTCATAAACATAGTGGTAGCTTGCGATCATTGAGTGTAGTGATGGCTGGTGTTAGAGAGTGCTGGGGCCACACCCCACTAATCTATAATACCCATAGACACTGTTTTAACTTTATTTAAAGTGTAATGTTTCTGTGCTGGACTGCCTGGTTTGAAGTCCGATTGAGAGCCGGGCAGCCAGGCCCTGGTAGGCAAATCCTGCGCATATACGAATGTACACTATGCAGGGCGTAACTTTTTTAAAGCTCTTTATTTCCTTACAGGGATGGACTGGCCATAGCGGGCACCGGGCAATCCCCCGGTGCGCCGCACGCATGGGGGCCGGTTTTGGGCGCCTGGGGGCCGTTTTTGTTACGGGGACGTTTTTGCAGCGTAGCTGCAAAATCGGCCCTGTACCAAAATCGGCTGAAAACCGACACCGGCAAAGAGCTCGGAGGCACCCCCAACCCCCCGAGTGGGGAGGGGGGTGGCCGAGCACTTTGCCAGGGTCAGTTGTGGTTCCCAGTCTGGCCCTGTTTCCATAAAGAGGTGGTGCTGTAGTGCAGATTGGCCGCGATGTAATGAAGCCTGTCCGGGGGCTGCTGGCTGAAGTTCTGTGCAAAAAACACAGTTGATGGACAGAATGTAGAACAATGTCATACATTCACCCCAGTACAAGGTTCTGGGCCTAAATCCATCGTTTTTTTTGCACTCCACACCACCCTGGGTTAGACACTGGCTATATGCAAATCAGCTCTGACCCTGTGCCTCATGGGAACAGTCCAGTCCGAACTACCAAGCCATGTCTTTCCCAGACCGGAATCAAGCATCCAAGGACCGGTTTCTGGCTATCAGCCTTCATCAGCCTGGATAGCTTGACTCCAGTGGTGTGGAGAGCCTGGGACTCACGTCTGAGCATACCGAGCCCACTCGCGGTGAAAATTGCAAAAAACACAGTTGATGGCTGAAGTTCTGTGTCATATGTCATATGTTGTTCACCACATTTTCCTGTTGAAAAGATTCTTGCATTCTGATGCCTGCTTTTAGCGTTTACTATAACCCAGACTGCCAGATAGCTAGCATATTTGCTATCCTGCAGGTAATCGGTGATTGGGGGTACTTTTCATGAAAATCATCCGCATCATCAGAGGAAATAAATCGTCCTTGTTAATGCAACTTTTCTTATTAATTATTTTTCTGGCTGCTCCATAGCCCTACTAATTGGTTGCATGCACACAACAGCACTATACCAATTACTGCTTTCTGAGTTTTGGCAGCACCCTGGGATCACAAAAACAGCTTAACGTTTGATGCAGTCCAATCCATGAATTAGTGTTACTACATAAATAAATACTCTTTGGTCTCAACAGATTTTACATAATATTAAGAATGTTTTGATGAGTAAATTCTTGTTAGCCATGAAGCTGCCAGTGCTCTCCTGGAAATTCAAGTAGCTGGATAAGTAACATCAAAAGCACAATTCAAAAGGTCCAGACCATATTTTTAAGATTTGCTGAAAACTTTATGTTACTAGCTCAGTAAATTATATGTTTACTGCTAACAACTGTTGTGATCTGAAGTGCAAAAGTTGAAATCCCTGACAGGACAAACCATCCTACCATCACGGTGCAGTTTAATTTGAAATCTATAACATCCGTTATTTACAGCGCTAAGAAATAGAACAACCTTGGGGCATATTTAGATGCCCCTATCGCCGCAGGAACGCAACTTATTCTAACCTTCCTGTGGCGATAGGGGCTCCGCCTTATTCACAGGGCAGCGTTAAGTTCCTCTTTCACACTACATTTAGCGTGAAAGGGGTGGGCAATGGCCATTGATTATGACTCTGCCCATATCTACAAGGGTGGTGTAAGTATGGTGTAGCGCCAAAATTAAGACCAGGGAAAACCTTGTCTTAACATGGCGAAATGAGGAGAAATGCTTTATTTCTACTCATTTTTGCTATTTCTATGTGTGCTGCATTGTGCAGCACACACAGACACAGCAAAATGCCATGAATGATTGTTTATGTGCAGGAAGGTGACCCTTTTTTTTAACAATCATTAATGACGAGTTGCAACTTTTATGTGTGCTGGATTTTGGAGCACACATAGAAGTTACACAACAACATTACTGAATGTTTATGTGTAGGAAGGGATGCCATCCTGCACACAATCTTTCTCTGCAATGCAGGCACCTGTGCCCAATGGTGCAAGGGTGCCTGCATTGGCGCTCTGCAGATACATTTAGCGCGAGCACTTAGGGAAAGGTAGGGATGCAACGTATTCTTGTGAAGTCTGCACATTCTTGCGTTTTGAAACTGTCGAAGCGCAACGTTAGCCTTCTTGGCTTAACGCCTTGCTCCAATGGTTTCCTAGTAAATGTGCACCCTTGTTTGAAGTGCTATATAAAAGCATCCCACATGCCTTGGCCAAAGAAAGTAAAGAATATTCTTCGTACCTGTGTCTTTATTTTTATTATATTGGTGCCACACTCCATTATGTGTCATAATGTATTGCATCTGGGAGTGGTTTTAATATTGCAAATACATGATGCTTCAGGGCGCAAACTCAGGAGTGTTGGAATATATAACAGTGAAGAGTAACCCTTCATAGCTGCCTTTCATTTATTATTGTTATTATTCAATTTCTTTGGGGGAAATGTGTTGTTGAATGCACCACATTGCCTTCAGTTTAGAAAACATCATGAGGCATCACCCACTCAATGCAATACCTGTCAGTTATTGTTGCCCTACCATCTTAAAATTTCACCAGCCGCCATTAATTAAGAGATCTACGGAAAATAAGAGGTGAGCTATTCCAGCTCCTAAAGAGGGATGCAGTGAGGAAACTACTTTATAGTCAAGAAGACATTTATTCTAAAAAGGGGACAAAGCTAATGAGGTTATTGCGGACAGCAGATGAAAATGTTTAACACACATGCAACCACTCCAGCACATCTCAATCTTTTTTCAGAATTTATTCCACTCACTTCACTCATCGAGGATCGCACCAAATGATTCTGGATCATTGTCTTAGGGTATATAATGCACCAGACCCCCAAGCAATGGTGCTGGGGGGCCCTTAGCTCCAGAGGCCTCCATACGACACTCTGCACGGGCAGCAGTTGAGATCTCCTGACCAATGTTCCCTCTAATTTTTTCCCTTTGTGTGCGGCACTGTAAGGTCTCTGTGCACTGCAGCCAAGGCTACGTGTGCCAGTAACCCGACCGTATGTGTGGTTGAAGCGACAAATATCCGTGCAGATTGTATGAGTATTCATGTTAATCTCGGCGCCAGTCACGAGCTGCAAATACCATGAATACTTTTTCAGAGGCACACAATATGCCCCGCACACAGGCCGCTTTAGCGCTAGTGGTGCCCTGTGTGACAACGTTTGATGGCGCATCCCAATGACCACCCCACCAGTAATTCCCTCCCTATGACCCTTTAACAGTGCCCTTAAGGTCTCCATTACCACTCTCTCTGAGATGCATTTAATCTGTTTTATAACGTCTCTCATACCAGTGTGGGGTGTACTTTATATAGCACACATATTAAACAGAGATAATCAATCATAGGTATGTAAATCAGTGTATAAGAAATGTTACATATGACAGAGGACAGCAAGGTATACGAGTGACATTTCATTCATACTGGTAGGCAGTATAGTTTGAGTGTTTTGTTTGGAGCATCACAAACTCAGAATTTAAAATGTAACACCATGGTTAGGATTTCTCTTTAATAAGAATCACTTTGTACCCAAATGAATCCTATTTGCAACATTAGGATAATGAATGGCTGGGGAAAAAAAATCATAACGCTCTAATCTATACCTTGCAGTATGCATGAAGTTATTTGATGACAGTTAATAGATTACTGTTCCATATTAGGTTTTTAAATGATAAATTGCAGGTAACAAAATTACCTCTCTGACATAAGTAGTAACCCACTAACCAATTTTCATTCTTTGCACTTTGTGATCTGCATGGTACACGTTCTTTGCAGCAGGCATATTAACCCTCTGCGCTACCTTAAAACTTCCACTAGAGAAAATTCCTATCTCTAATACAACAAGTAACATTACACCTGCAACAAGTCAGGACTGTTGGCTTTGTCGTTGTTTCTTATTTGCATATGATAAATAAGGTGGCTGTTTATTTTTGTACCCTGCATTCAGACAACTCACTCCTCATTCTCGCCCTTCACTTTCACACTCACAGCAATCACAATTCACTCACACTGATCATCATGCACTCTCACCATTCACCTGCTCACCCTGCACTCACAGTGATCACGCTGCACTCACAATGCAGGTATGCTGTTCACCCTGTACCTCACCCTGCAGTCACATGAGCACACTACTCACCCTGAACGCATGTGAAACTTCACTTGCTTCTCCCCTCACTGAACAATCTGCAATCTCACTCAAATAAGCCCATCACTAACTATGCATTCATTCGTCCTACTCTGCACTTACAGCCGCACCCAAATTCATGTGGTAGCCTCACTCAACCTGCAGTTGCTCCTCTTACCGTACTCACACTGTTGCATCGCTCACTGTGCACTCACATGGGCACTCCTGCCACCCCCACAGCGCAGAGAGTTAATGTGCCTGCTACAAAGAATGTGTACCATGCAGATCACAGAACTGAGTGTGAGTAAACTATGAGTAGCGCAAAAAAAAACATTAAATGTTGGTCATAAAGGTGCTATAGAAAGATGAGGTGCATAGTTGGTGAGTGGTACTGAGGGAATTCATGGAGAAGGAGGAAATGGGGGAGGGGCGCCAAAAAAGACTGTTGCACCGTGTGCGACCAGTGCTAGGGCCAGCCCTGGCTGTGAGTGTTAGCCCCCCCGAAGTTCAGGTCTCGATGCGCCCCGGGTCCCGGCACCTGCTGAGCACCGCTTGCAGGACCCGGCCCATTTAAAGCCTTGGGTTTGGGGTTACTTTCAGCGTTTAACCCGGCCCACTTAAAGTCTTGGGTTTGGGATTACTTTCTGTGTCTGTCTGCTATCTGGCGCAGCAAATCACAGGCATGAAGTAAGTCTGTTGACACCACTGGATGGCAGATCAAAGCACGTCATGCTTCTGGTCAGGGTTTTAAGTGGGATGGAAAAAAACCATTGGGAATCTCTCATAGGGGCATGACTAGTGTAATTAAGGGAGTGGTTTGAAACACTTAAGCTAAAAATCTCTACTTGGCATAGTGTGCTGCCCCACTGGTATTTTGCTGCGTCTGTCTATTTATCCATAAGTATAACTATATAACACAACGAGTAACATGACACTTACAAAAAGCCAGGGCTATTGGCGCTGTCAATGGTTGTAAATTGCATAAGATAAATAAGAAATAGCTATGACTTTTTTGTATATAATATTGGAAATGCTTCTGTACTTGTGGGCGAGGTTGTGGCTAAGGCTAGAGCTGCCGTCTATCGAGCTGAGTAGCAGCTTCTAGCCTCAGGTCGTTCAACATCCTAAGAATCAAAGCTTTTAGCCTTGCTCATTTGATTTGTTAATAGAGGTCTGCACACACTCTGCACTGCTCTATTAGCAAAAGAAATGGAGCAAGTCTACAAGCACGACAAGTGCCTTCAGGTATTTCTGAAAGCACACGTCCTGATTGTAGACTTCCATAGCTGCCAAGGTTTCAGATTGCTATGGGTGACATTGTCATCATTTCAGTGTAAATATGAGTGACACTTTCTGGCAAGCAAAATCAAGCATTAAAGACGTAGGAAACATATAAATATAAGCAATTACACCCATCTCAACAATGAGAAACTCCAAGAAGAGTCGCATCATATGCCACAGGCTGTATTAATGCAAGAGAAAAGAAACTAATCAAGAAAATCATTAGCTGACAGAGCAGTCTACCCCGGTCCAGCGTGCCGCCCAGTACCTGCCAAGCCCTGCTGGCAGCAGGCGCCATCACATCAGCCACAGCCTGTCCCTACAGGCTCTACTGACTTAGTGACACTCAGCATGCTGAGAAGTAAGGTTGACACTTAGGCACCACAGTGGCTCTCACATTCCCCCAACCCAAAAAGAGTTAGTGGAGGTGAGATCTAACGTACCTTAAAACTGTCAGGGAGCAGTACCCCGCTGTAACAGGGCAGGCAGACGGCAGCTCAGAAGGTGATCGACTGTCACCGCGCGTGCCACTAAAGCACATTTTTATTAGCATGAAAGGTAACACCGCCTCGTCCTGTTAGGCAGTGGTAATAATACTGCGCAGGGCTTTAGAGTGAAAGTGTAATACAAATTTGCACACACTTCACCAGTGTGGTCCATCGGAATGTACTGAGGTGTTGGTGACCAGACGTGTGTGTAAAACAGCATACACAAACATGAAGGTCATGTGGGGGCCGTCCCAACTGGGGATTATACATGCACGCATTCATATACAATAGCATCATAAAAATATGCAAAGTGATTATTGGTCGCGGGACCACTTTACTGTGATGCAAGCACAGCAGCTCTTGGCGGCCATGATAAAGGGCACTCACTGCAAGTTCACGTCAGTCTCCCTTCTTTGCATTTCTTTTGTTGAAAGGACGTAGCTGCAGGACAGACTGTAAGCCTTTGTTAAAGTAATCATGTTAATTGCAGCACATGATGGGCGCTACGATTAACATGAATACATGCAAAGGCTTACAATCTGTCCTGCAGCCGCGCCCTTTCAACAAAAGAAATGCAGCAAGTGCAAGAGGCACTTGCTGCTGAACTAATCTGCTGTAATGCGTGCTTCAAATGCCACACTGCGCGCTCGTGGAGAGACCAGTGGGTGTGCACCCGCGCGCGCAGGTTTCTGGGAACAATGCTCCTGACTGGCTGGGGGCCCCCTCTATGTACTTTGAGGGGCCCTCCTCAATGTTCGTTACACCACTACCCCCGAGCAGACCATGAGACATTGGAAGGAGATATCTCCATAGATGTGGAGCAAGAAGCTATGAAAGGGATGCCTAGCAATAAGTCTTCGGGACCTGATGGCTATACAGCCTCGTTTTATAAAGCCTACATTAATAGGTTAGCTGACCCTCTTGCAAAGCTACTCAATTTCTTTCTCACATAAAAAGCAGTGACAGAGACTATGCTTAATTCCCACTTGTCCCTTCTGTTGAAGCCAGACAAAGAGCTGCTACTCTGCAGTACGTACCACCATATAGCACTGCTGAATTGTGATGTGAAGCTGTTTGCCACAATCCTAGTCCAGAGGCTTCACTCACTATGGCCCAAGATAATCTCAGTCCAGAAATTGGGCTGTTTGAGGGATAGGCAAGCAGGCGATAACACAAGGCTGGTGCTCATCCTGATGGAAGAGAATGAAGGGGCAAACCGATGTGCCTTCTCTCGCTTAAAGTGGAGAAGGCCTTCAACAGGGTCGACAGCCCATACCTAATGAAGGAGCAAGATAAGAAACGGGCCCTAAAATGAAAGTATTTATCCAAGCACACTATAAAACCCCCTACACCAAACTCAAAGTAAATGGAGAATACTCAGCTGGCATCATAAGGGACAAGACAGGACTGTCCCTTGTCACCTTTATTGTGTTGCACTTTTTATGGAATCCTTACTTGCAAAGATTTTCTAAAACTTGACCGTTTGGAGGCTTAAGTTGGGAGACACCGACCATAAATTAGCATTATCTGCTGATGAAGTCCTTTGCTGTGTTGTTTTTCCGGGTCAGTCCAAAATAGCCCTGCTTGCTGAGTGCAATCTCTTCTCTGAGGTGTCGAGATTTAAGATAAATTATGTGAAATCCCAACGAATAGGCATGAAAGATTTATAACATGGGATGTGGAACCACTAGAGCAATGGGGCATCAACATGAATGACAACCCTATAAAATATTATATGAGAATAAACTAAACAACGGATTGCACTCCTGGCTGAGTTTAGGGACTCGGCAGACCTGGAGACTCTCTTCTTAAGCAAATATATAACCCCCGCCGATACGGGGAAGGTGAAAGGCCAGACTGTATGCTATTGCAGCTGCTTAAGCCTCCATACAGCAAAGCTTATATCACTGACCTGAAATCTACCTCAGGACAACTTCTCACTGAAACTGCTGAGATCTGTGATGGATTTTTAGGATTTCTACACCACTTTGTACACCTCCAGGACAGTGCGTGATTCTACCGCACAGGAGGATTACCTGTTGGAGATTGCACTGGTGCATTTGGAAAAATATATGCAGGACTCTCTTGCCGAGCCCCTATCGAGGCCCTCAACGGTTCCACGGCTCGGGCCTTGACGGCTTCACTGGGGATTTTTACAAATCCTACAAGGATTTATTAGCTCCTAAATTGCTCGAGGTGTATGCTGAAGCACTCAAGAGGGGGCTTTGGGAGGCTGCCATCATTCTTTTTCCCAAACCAAGCAAAGACCCCTCACCATGTGGCTCATACAGACCACTATCCCTACTAAATTTGGATTATAAAATACTTGGTAAACTGATTGCCCTTCAACTTTCATTACTGATGGAGGAGATTATTGCCCTGACCCAATCAGGATTTGCCCCCCACGGGTCTACCTCACCAAGCTTTACAACAATGTTTTCGGTCCTACATAGAATAAAGCCTGAGATACCCGCAGCTGCCATTTGGTAGACACCGAGAAGGCATTTGACTCCTTGGAGTGGCCCTTTTTTAGGTCCGTAATGCACAGAATGGGCATGCCCAGAGGAGTAATGGTGACTACAGAACTACTTTACAGCGGCCCCACTGCGAGAATACGCCTGAATGGCACACTCTCTTGCCCTTTTTCTTTATCGCGTGGCACTAGTCAGGGCTGTCCCTTATCGCCACTAATATTTATTCTTTCGATGGACCCTCTAGTTCTGGACTTCCAAGAAAAACATCTACAGAGGGGGCTCCAATTTAATACTGGGCCACTGCTGGTTTCACTAAATGCGGACAATATTATTTTTTACGTCCATAAACCCCAGGAAAATTTGGAACTCCTAATACGGGAGATTATCAGTTTCGGACAATTTTCTGGTTTGGGAATAAACTGGCGCAAATCTGTAATATTCCCCATCCAGCACCACACATTGGGACTGTGAATTCTCACTCAAATGGTGTGCGGATTCAACCAAATACTTAGGAATTCATATTCATTTAGACAACGCCCAAATAATCAGACTTAATTATGGCCAAGCCATCCAT
This sequence comes from Lissotriton helveticus, assembly GCF_964261635.1. Taxonomy (NCBI): domain Eukaryota; kingdom Metazoa; phylum Chordata; class Amphibia; order Caudata; family Salamandridae; genus Lissotriton; species Lissotriton helveticus. The sequence goes on along the minus strand of NC_136063.1, from coordinate 406,743,136 downwards.
AATTTAACATCCCAGATCGAGAGGTGGTTGTGACTTCCTCTCTCTTTAGCAGCACGAGTAGGCCTGATTAAAATGATAGGGCTCCCACAATTTTTGTATCTTTTCAATAATATTCCAATCCCGCTTCCGAACAGTTTCTTTTTAACATTACGCTCCCACCTTATCAGGCTGACATGGGGGGGAGGGTAAACAGCCTCGGATACGATGACAGGTCCTGACTCTGCCCTACGACAGAGGTGGTTTCAGAGTCCCAGCTTTTCAGCTATATTATCTGGTAGCCCAGTGCAGTTATGCACATGCCTGGTACCACCCGGATGCCAGGATTCCGTATCTGCAACCAGAAGCGGATCTGGTCCTACCTGACACTCTAAATGTGGTACTACCCAAAGGCATGGCTAGGGACCCCAATGACATTCAGACGGTCTCCACCACCAGTTGGGCCTGGGACAAACTACGGTGCATCATGGGCACTCCCATATTGTACTCATCGGCCCTTCCGATTCCTAACAATCGTTGGATTCCAATAATGGGCGAGAGACTTGTACAGAGCACACTCACCAATCTAGATATTAACACGTTTGGGGATCTATTTCCGGGGGGACACATATTTGCGGACGAGGAGCAATTTAGCTCCGCCTCCTCATGGACCGGTTTGTCATGGGTAGAGTATGCTCTGCTTTACGCGCACTTTTGCCCAGTTTTCCCATCAAACCTGATTCGTTTGCTCCACTTACCACGATTGTAGAGAGTTCGGGGGCGGGGGGGGGGACATCTCATTTCTAAATTATTCCATGCATGCTCCAATACAATTCCTTTCAAAGATGATAAGATTTGCAGAGCCTGGAAGGTGGAGGTGGACATGGGACGCCCCATTCTTGAAGAGCAGTGGGCTAAGTGCTGTTCTGTAACGAAAGACGTATCCCTTAACAGCTGTCACAAACTACTTCATTTTAAATTCCTGCGCAGAATGTAAGTTACTCCAGCAAGGTCACACAGAATTGACCCGAACAGACTTTATAACTGCCTAAAATGTGGAGCTCCGCAAGCAGCCTTAGCACATCTTACTTAGAATTGCATTAAAATACAGTCTTATTGGGAGACAATTCACAAGAAATTGAGGGACATGGTAGACCAAGATCTTATCCCCACGCCTGAGGTGGCCCTGTTGGGTTATGTGGTCAATTTCCCTCAAGGGGTTCCGAAATATGTCGCCCTTAGTCTGTTACCGGCGAAAAGAGAAATTACCATTCACTGGGGATGAAAATCCGCTCCCACATTACAAAATTGGTTAAATAGCTTGACATACTGCAATACAAATAGTGATCTCTATACAAGTACACTGCCACATGCTTCACGTCCTAAAGATATCTGGGGACCACTTAAAAGTTATGCGGCCACCAAGCACCTGGCCTCTGGTACACAACTAGAGCAGAGCAGGGTCCCTACCGGGGTGGGGTAGTAGACTGCTTGAGTTGCCATAAGACAATAGCCGGGTCGTCTAGCAGCAAGCATGCAGTTCAGAATACCAGCGCACCATCTAGGTGGTACGCCAACTGCATGGAGGTTCGGGGAGGAAGAGAGATTGGCATGAGCGCCCCATATGGTAGACTTGGACATCTTTTTGGGTCGGACGTAAATACAGGATAATGTTATTTGGCCTCATATCTAATGCTTGTATGATTATCGGTATGCTGTAACAGATATGACAGTGAGCACTCATGTTATTTTTGATACTGTATGTTTCAAAATGGTAAATAAAGTTTAATAAAAACTAGAAATCTCCTGGATGGGGAGGACAGCTAGCTTAAAAAGGAACTAAATGCCCGCCTTATGTATGTGACCCAAGCCCTGCCCCATTACTTTCCTAAAATAGTCCTTTCCCAAATAAAAAAAAGACTGTTTGACTATGTCTGGAAAGACATGTCGCCCAGGATCACTAGAGTAACTTTATGTCAGTCTACTGCAGATGGTAGCCTAGGCTTCCCTGATGGAGACACATAGTTTAACGCATCCCAAATACGTCCGGCCATGGACTTGAACTTTGATTCGGACAAAATGCCTTGGATATCCCTCTAACACTACAAATTACTTTGTTACACAGAGTTGGGAGCTCAAAAAGGCTTTAGATCTTTAATTAGTATTTGTGACAATGTCATAGTATGAATTACTCTTGCAAAACAATCTTAAGGATATAAAAGTGAAAATCGTTTTGTTTGTTTGTCGACTAAAGCCTTGTGCTGGACAAGGGTGCTAGACAGTCTTTAAAAAAGGTGGTTTTGTAGGATATCGTAATCGTTCCAAAATTGTGGCTAATGATAGATTTGCAGAAGTACACTTGAGCAAGAGTTCGGTTTAGGAGGAATAGTGATTGCCCTCGAAGGTACCAGCTCACAACACCCACAAACAAGTTCAGTTTGTTCACCTAATGTCCAACAGATCTGTATGACTTTATAGCATCTGCCAAATGTTTCCTCCAATTGTTTTCCCTCATCTATCCCAGTCATGATAATTCATCTTGTCACCACTGATAGCAGCAGGTTTTGGGTCATTTATGATGAACCATGTATTCCATCCTTGTTTTCATTCACTTCTTGGTTCAAGTATTTGACTTGCTTAAATTGCCCATTTTGATTGCTCTCTCATTAAACTCCTGCTCCACCTTTGTGCCCGAAGCTGTGGACCATTACCTTGATCTCCCTCAGGAGAGGGCTGGATGTCAGACAGTGAATTGCTTCGTATCTCTTGCAAAGAGTCTACTAGACATCATGTACTCTCGAATTCACATAAGCAAAAGGGGAATAAGCATTTCGGGGTACACTGCAGATGAACAGTCCACCGCAGATCCCACCAGCTTAACCAAGGCCACTTCCTTTCTCCTTTGTGAGCCTTTTCACCTCACTATTGTTGGAATAGTAGAACTAGAGCTTGCTGCTGAATCCCAGTAATTGTTTACAGCTCTCCATACTTTCAATCAATCAATCAATCAAATAATCTTTATTTGGTTATACTATAAACATAAAATTACATACAATCCACAGTATAATATTTCATAAATACAACATAGAAAGCAAATAAAATACACAATTTGGAAATGAATAAAAACCTGGGTCAAAACCCTGTGGCACCAACCCTGAGATTACAAAGGCAGATAGAGTGACAGACAGCAACATTGTTAATCAAGCATGTAATCCCTTAACTCTCAGGGCAGCACTTAAAGAGCACAACACTTTAAAAAGAATGTGATTATCCAATAATAATTGAATACGTGCCTAAAGTTTAGGGACTTCAATAGAGGCTTAACATACATTTTCCTTGGCCCAGTAAAGCAATTACATAACATCATAAAGTGTAGGGTGCCCCTGGAGACTGATTTGTGGAGCCACGGCGACTTGGGGTGCCCGGAGGACTCCAGCCACCCAGAGAGGAGAGAAGATGATGTATCATGTAAAATCTAAATCTGGTCAGTGAAGGTCTGTCCCTATCTCTCTTCACATTAAACTGGTATGGTTCCATAGTCGATATGGATTTTAGAAGCATATGCCCCCTTGCTATAGGTTTCAACAGTTCTGACTGTTCGCTGTAGTGACTTGCGTTCAAAAAATGAGTCCCTTAACCATTTTACCTCTGCGGTGCTCAAGGATGCAGGGCTACAGAATATATCCTCTCCGGCTACTAAATGTGCCCTTGATATATCGAATCCATGGAATCTTAGTGGCATGATCCATGGTTAGACAGTCCTTGAAAATCAGCCTGTTCAGCTTGGAATCCTCTCTCCTCCACACCTTTATCGAACACTTCAGTGGCCTGAGACCAATCATACCACTTATGAACTGGACACCCAGTTAGTCATGCACAGATAGAGCTGGTGTACTTTGGGGAACCTGCAATACCCGCCTTAAAAACTGATTTTCTGCGGTCTGGGTGCTGTCAGCACTCGTATAACCCCACACCTCGCTGTCACATAGGACCTTAGAGATAAACTTGGCCTGATACACCTGAATTAAGGTTCTGGGTGGGCAGGATCCCAGTCTCAGAGCAAAACTAAAAACAACAGCGTTTGTCTTACTGAGCTCCATCTTCTTGTTTTTGACCAAAACCATCCAATTTCTATTACAATCAAACAGAACCCCAAGGTACGAAAAAAGAAGGACTTTGGCCATTGTGTGCGAGCCTACCTTAAATGTTTTTGATATAGTGCTTCTCAGACCTAAGACCATTATGTAAGATTTGGTGAGATTAGCAGCGATTTCCAAGCTAGTCAACGACCTTGTCCAGTAGCAACCTTAGGCCCACAGCAGTCCTGGCCATGAGGGCCGCGTCTTTGGCGTACAGTAAAACCAGTAACAAACTCGGACCAGACTTTGGGCAATCTCCTCACACAGACAGTAGGGCTGGATTTAGCCCGTTAACATATAGCGGGAACAGAAAGGGGGCAAGAATACACCCCTCTGCTAGTGCCAAATGGCCACGAACAAGCCGATCCCTGAGAGTATCGAACTGATGCTGCTATCAGGGTCGGATTGGTAAGGCAGGCACTCGGGCAATGGGCGAGGTACTGCTCCCAGCTTGGCAGCTGTGTTCCGCTTTGTTGGCCAGCGTGGACGGCGACTTGGGCTGTGTCTCTGCAGTGGGGGCCCGAGTGACCTCACCAGAGGCAGATGGACCTCTATTAACTTCCTTTTACCAATAGGGTGGGGGTGTCATTCCCACTCTCTCTGGGCCGACCCATTACTGTATGCAGAGTGAGCAGGGGCAGGGGGCCTGAGCAGAAGTGCCCTAAGGTGTGGTTCACATCTGTGAACTAATCTGTAGACAAAAAGTCCTGGCATAATTTGCATTTAAAAAAAACAATCTCAGTCAAGGTAAGAAAACATGCCTCTTTTAGATAACTCCCTTCATAATACTTAAAACACGAAAGCAGTGTTTTGCAAAAGAGCACAAATCGCAAATGTGGGCCACTTTTTTTTAGGGTGGCCGGACCTATTTTTGATCCCAATCCAACCCTGGCTGTTGTGAGTGTGTGTAGATCACTCAACAAGTGATCAATATTAGGGTCCGCCCCAAACCAAAACGCGAACACCACAATTTCCTATGGTTGACCCTCTCAAACGCAGATGTTAAATCCATGAAGGCAAGGTGGATCGATAGGGCCTGGCAAAAGTGTATTAGCTGATTACCAGATGATGGTTAAGGCATTGATCTGCCAAGCCTGAAACCATATTGAACATCAGAGATTATGTTGTGCTCGTCTTCTCACCACACCAGCCTATCGAGCACCACCCTGCCCATAAACTTCACCACTGCATCAACCAGTGTGATAGGCCGGTAACATTGGGGATTTTATTTGTCCCCCTACTTAAAAATGGGTACAATTATAGTAGTGGACCACTTTACCTGGGGACCCTCTTTCACAGGAGCATTTAAACCATTGTCAGGACTGGGCCCCAGAGCTCGATCTCGTCCAGTATCAGCAGAATGTATTTCTTTAGATTGTAGATTGTTACCAATGATTGTGGAAACCAACATCTAAGGTGCTACGTTTAAGACATTGAACTGGCAGCAGCGAAAACCCAAATAACACAATGGTGACAATTGCGACTTCAGTGCATTCCAACAGTATAGTCACTGGAAAAAGGGAACTCTCACAAACCGCACCAAAAGCAGAGGTAAAAATCGACAGAAGCATCTCATTGGTAAGCAAAACACTTCTACTGTGTATCAGGAAGTGGCATCCGCAGTCTGCTGCATTATTGGGGTATAGCTGTGATGCACAAAGGCCCAGATTTACTAATGTTTTGCACTAGTACTACCGTGAAACAAAGCAGTAGCAGTGATTTACTTTTCAGTTAATTGTTTTTTAGGGTTCGGCTGAAACGCGCGGAAGCGCGTCTCCGCCGAGAACTTATTGTGGCCGTGTCTCCTTCCCAGGAGACAATCCTGGCCGCGCGCATCGCCTTGGAGGCGATTCCAAACTGACACGCGCACGCGAACGAGCGCTGCGGCCAGGCGCTGTCTCCTGGGAAGCACACACACAAGCGAGGTCACTGAGCTGCGTCCAGCAGAATGCAGGGATTAGCACCGAGGACACAGAGCCTGCTTGCTGCTCTCAAATTATTTCGGATAAACCGTGGATTTCATGAGCTCATCCGTGAGTTCTAATTAGGCTAACAAGCCCATTAATAGGGCAGATGACTCTAGTTTTATTAGGGTCTTTAACACTTTATTGCACCAACGCAAGCGAGTTAACCAGAGAACGCTGCCAATACAAGCTGCCCCGGAGCCCCATTTGAAGAGATATGGATATATGAACTGAATAATCTCCCCTCATTTCTACAAAGGCCGTCAGGGTTAGGAAAATACATTTGGTACTGTTGGGGGGAGGGGGGGGCTAGCGTGCTATCTGGACGAACCTTTGCTAGAGAGGGGTCTGTATTGGGTTGTTTCAATGAAAGCTCACAGGGAAAGGATTCATCTGACCCAGTTTTAGGAAAGCCCCATCAGCAGGACAAAATCATGTTGTTTATAGGAACATTCATCGGGGTATGGGCAGGGAGGAGACTGTGCTTGCTCTTTCCATGGGCACCGCGACAGGATTATATTGCACTTGCTCTACAAATGGAGGGGGCATGCTGTTCTACTGTTAGGAAATGGTGCTTGGAGCTACAACTATTATTATTTTTTACACCGAGGACTATGCAGTGAGGTGGCAGCTACACTATGGTATTCGATATACTACAATTGTATCTGTAGTTACAAATAAAAAGCGAAACAGTTTAAATATGTCCCAAAACAGTATCACTGCTACCTAGCATACTGTATCTCTAGGTTGTTCCACACTTACTCGTAAACAATAATGACCTCGTTGTTACTTCTATGCAGCTTGTATCTGGGGGACTATTTTACTGAGAAGCTGCCATGCCTGGGTGGGAAGCGCCCTGGGAAAATGTCAGCTCCTTAAAACACGCACACTTCTCTACAACACGTACATATCAATGTCTATGTGAAACTCCTTCTCTCGTTCATTTCAGATAATTACATATGCTTCTAGTGACTTTTAAACCACCCTAAGATGTCCCGCGTCCTAGGCCTGACTCTACATTTTTGAATTCGGTTCACCTCGAACAGTACCCGGATAAACAGATAAGCGCGAACATGTCCATTTACAAAACTGTCCCAGTCTGCCTGAAAACACTTCGGAACCATAACAACCTTAAGGTAGGGCAGGCTCGCTCTCTGTGACCCTTGCGCCCCCATCTGTGTAACCCGCTACGAAGGGTAATAAAATCGAATCAAGGGCACTTACCTCTTTATCTATATCCTTCCCTCCTAAAGGAAATCGTTTGGCCCTTGAAAGGACGACAGACACATTTGCCAGGCACCTCCTTAAACTGCACTGCACTCACGGCTTCAAAAGTCACAAACTAAAAGAGCACCGATATGAGGATTTTACTTGACACGAGTCACAAACTAAAAAGCGCACTAATGCGATGAAATTACTTGGCACTATAAAAATCATTTCATCCTGCCAACTAAGATATTGGTATTTCTTACTTCAGGAGACTTTCTGCTCGAATTAGGAACTTGCATCTACTTTAAGGTAAAATATGACCTACTCATAGGAAACCCTCCTCCCCTCGGTCCTTATCACACTACATTATGGATATGTCTTACCACAAACATATTCACTTTCCAATACGGGCTATTATTTCTCCAACTTCAAGATTCGCTCCTGCCAAATGAAGGAACCCATAGTCACTCAAAGACAACACAGATTACTACCCAACTTCCTTTTTGTGGTCTGGCTTGTCAGTGCAGCCATCACCTAACAACTATTTGAGCATCACTGGAGAGACCGTGCTCCGCCCAGGTGCTTCCACAAAAAAAAAACATAACTTACCCTTCACACAACTGTATTGTGCTTATTTATCCAGCTGGCCGAGCTAGGAATTTTCAGGGGGATACACATGATATGGTCATGTTGTAAAGGTGGCTTAGATAACTAGATGGCTGTCGATCATTCTGTCACTGTTCTATCTTTATCTCGTATTCTGTCTGTATCGTACTGCTCGCCCCCCCCGTTTTCTCACTGAATCCTTTTCTTTAGCGCCCTCTTTTCTTCTCTGTTTCTTCTGTCTCTATCTAACTCATTCTCCCGCTCCTCTATCTCGCTCTCTTTGCCCCTTTAATTTGTTTCCACTTTTTTGTAACACTTTCTATTCCTCACTTTTCTCTCCCGCTGTCCCTCGTTATGCTTATGCCTCCGTGCTGGCTTCCTCATTCTCTCCCATGCCCCCCTCTCTTCGTCCCTGTTATGTTTCACTTTGCCCCTCTTTCTCCTACTCGTATTCTCTTCGCCCCTTCTTAATTTGTCTCCCATCCCCCGCCCTCTGGTTCTCTCTCACGTAAACACACCTAATGATTCCGTTTCTCTCCCTCTTAGTCTCAACCTCTCGTGTAACCTATCCTTGTCCTCGCCTTTGCCTAAAGCAGACACACGAGGGCGGGGAAGCCTTCTAGTGCGCTTTTCACATGCTACAAAGTGTGTATTCTTCAGATATATTGGCCAATAATAGGGTGCCCATGCGTCCCGGATTTGCCAGGACTGTCCCCGTTTTCCACCAGCTGTCCCGGCAGATGTCAGGGATTTGGCTTTAACATTCTGGTCACCCTACCAATAAGCACGTGTCGCGTTGCTATGTCCACGTTTGAAGTGGGGGCTCTAACTTTTGCAATGCCGAGACCGTTGCATTGTAAATGCTTTTTTTCATGCTAGAAAGGTGGCCTTTTCATAGACAGCACCAACTCCACTTTGCACCGTGGATCACTGCAAGCAACCAAAGGTTTTGATCGAGCTAATTAGGTAGCTTCACTAGACGTTGCTTCAAAAACTAACACCCAGTTGAAGCATGTGCAAATAAAAGGGGATGCAATGATATCCCTAAGGCACTAACACAGGGCATGTGTGCTGCAGTGCACTGCACACCTCCAGTGCATCCGACCCGTCTGCAGTTGTCTGTGCATCGGTACTTGTACTTGAAGGGTATGCCTCCAAAATAAATCAATGTACACTGGACACTACACATCCGTCTCTGCTCCCTGGTGTGGGCCTGTGCAGCACACAAGGTGGGTTGTTTTTGAACTAATGCAAGAGATGACCCTCCGAAGGCCAATTTTAGTATATATGGCTCAGTGGTGTGTTTTCCCCTTTGTGCAACGCAATTAAATCTAAGTCATTATAGGCCGTAGTGTAAAATTGTTGAAACAGTACCTTTGGGTGAACTGCATTACAATCCACCAGAGACACCAGACTGAAGTCTTAAGAAGTGGTTTTGGCATCGATGAGGGAATGGCAGGGTAAGGTGTATGTGTTGACAGAGATAACCCTCCCTGGTATGTAACATACCTGGTGACATGGTTTCAGAAACACAAACATTCCTCAGAACCGCTGAGATGCCAAAGCCTGCCTGTGGTGCATCCCGTGTAACCGTGTTGTAGGATTCCTGGGCGCACATGCAGACTCTCGCCTCTCTTCCGGTGACCTCAAATAGCCGATGACTGAATAACAAATATGTACACAGCTCCATAATGCAGATGTCCCATCGCGCCCCTCCAGGACACAGAGCATTCCACATCAGTGCACATTACTGAACAAATGCTCGTGGCACAGACGGAGGGCCAGCGCGTTCAGATGGCAGAAATGCCCATGGGGCACGTGACTTGCAGTACTTTGGACTAGAAACGAACTGCTGGGCGAGGGGAGTTGTTGTGTAGACATGCGTGGTGAGAAATTATGATTCCATTCTGTTCTGCTGTCTGCCACAGCATTTTAAAGCTACTGTAAAAGAGAGCGCCCCTTTTCTGTTGGTACAAATTACTGTGTAGTATTATTTTAGCCTGTTCTCTGTGACATTGCAGGTGGCAGTCTGATGCCATTGTGGATAAAGTTGCCATCTCTAAGGGACACAGTCATGTCAGGTAGTGCGCTATGTGCACCCTAACACGACACCCCGACTCTAGAGGCATTCCCATGCACAGAGACACTGGCGGAATGCCAGCCATCATTAACGGATAGAGTTAAAGGGTCTAGCTTTTGGGACCTTATACGTATTTAGTTATGCAGCACAATATCCTTGGGGCAACAACATCAACTGTTGCATGGCTAAACACTTATAAGGTCCCAAAGGCGAGACCTATTGGCTTTACCATGCAACACTTGATGTTGTTGCACCAAGGATATCGTGCTGCATAACTAAACACTTATAAGGTCTCAAAGGCGAGACCTATTGGCTATGCCAATGCTTGTTTTTACACTTGGTAGCAAGAGGCTTGGCACTGTGCTTCTCCAGAAATATAGGTAGTAAATGTTTTGTACAGTTTCTTGCAAGAAGAAAACTGTGTAGGAAACAAGATTACAATTTAGAAGTTTTTAAAGAAGTTTTTAAAGCAATACTTCTTACGACAATTGTTTGAGGAGTAAAACAGCCAAATGGTAGGGTTTGACACATATGAACAATAGGTACTGAGCCAAACTGACATAAAAGTTTGGTTATTCTTATAAAAGCTGTCAAACAGAGTAATTCTTGGGTACCTGGTAATTAGTAACAGTGTTTGTTTTATTTAGCGCAAACTCGACAAGATATCAGAGCGCTTTACATGTGCATCAGTTTCATTACAGATGGACACATTAATGTTTTTGTTAGGCGCGGGGAGATTAAGTGATTTGCCCAGAATCAAAGGATGTTGAGCATCCCTGCCGAGACTCGAACCCAGGTCCCCAGCTTTGATGTTGACCGCTCTAGCCGTAAGGCTACATCTTCTCCTACTTTCTACATCCTTTGTCTGTGCCACGGTGTGCCTACTTATCAACTTACCCATCCAAACTCCTCAAAATATTGAATCAGTGCATCTTCATACAGAAATACCAGAGACTGCACTGGCAACTTGAAGTCATAAAAATCCATCCTACAGAAGTAAAGCTGACTCCATTCCACAACCCCGTGCTTTATCAGCACCCGCACATCAGTCTTTCAGCACACCCTCTAAGTCCCAGCAAACTAAAGGCTTTACCTTTTTAATTCACCCATACTTGCATGCATTACTCCATACAAAGGTAGCAGGTGACAATGGGGCTTATCCAGCAACCAGCAAATCGTCGAGGTTCCTTCCTCAGCCCCAGTGGCCCCACAGCACCCGCTAGCTATCCAATTGGCTGTTTCACTCTGGCTGAAGATTAATAACTGCTTTGTGTGTTACTTTCACTCTAATATTCATATGTAGTGGCAGAGGGGGTACAGAGACACAGAATCTACTCTGCCCATCACAGCAGCCATTCTGTTCCTCAGATTTAAAGGTCAATCTTTGTGAGTGACACAAATGTAAACACGAACATCACACCCAACTGCTGTGAGCTGCAAGGATGGTGCTAAACAGCGTCTGACTTCAAGCAAGATAGAGGAGACAGACTAGTTTCTACAGCCTGAAAACAAAATCAATAAGCCTCGTAGCAAAATACAAATTACTGGCGTATTTACAGGGATTAACACTGACGTTACAAATGTGGCTCCAAATGACAATCAAAGCACAGGCACCCCTTCGCACTGAGTTCAATCAGAGAAAGGCAGTTCGTTTCCAAAAAGTGACCCAGACCAGTACCTCCTCGAGGGAGCTTAGCTTAAGGGAAGACCCGCCCATTCACAAGATTCCACTAATAGAAGGACCAAAGTGAGCAACCACTCCATTCCCAGAACAAGAGGTTCAGCAAACTAAAGGACTTGCTTTACAAAACAAGAGGTATAGGGATATTTATAAATAAACAGTCACTGAAAATCTGTGAAAAAGTTACATGGCCGCACGCACGCAGGTTAAAAAACAAGCGCTTTCCTCGCGCTAAAAGGAGGCCGCAGGGGAAGGGGCAAGAGGAGAGGGCGAGTGAAAGTGTTTCACTTGAGAGAGCAAGCAGCGCCAGGAGCGATAATTGCTACCACATGGCGCCGTGCACTCCCGCAAGTGAATCGTCACACATGTGCGTTGCCATTGAAGGCAATGGAACACGTGCACGTTTTTGGCTGAAAAGCCAAAGCGAATGCAAAAGGTCTTTTTGCCTATGCAGCACATGCGGCTGCGTAGGCGAGACCTAAAAACGAGGAGAAATAAAGATATTTCTCTCGTTGCGCCTCCCTTACGCCTCCCCTGGGGAGGCGTAAGCTTTTGGCACAGCCTCAGATTTAAGATTTCTCGTAAATCTGGGGCAGTGTCGAAAGGCCATGGATGTTGCTGGGAACGCCCCGAGCAACACCCATTGCACGCCCCTTTAGCGCAGAACACTGCGTTAAAGGGACTGATATTTATCAGGCAGCATTAACCAAAAAAAGTAGCTTAGTGCTGCCTGATAAATATGACGCAGGCTTCTGCGCCACGGAACGTCACAAAAAGTGACGTTCCGATGGTGCAAGGGGCCTCATAAATGAGGCCCACAGTTTGGAAATAATTAAAGTGACTGTGTGCAGATTTTCAAAAGTATATAAACCATCAATATAAAGTGCCAGAGTGCTAATGTGCAAAATAATTTAAAGATTTAAGGCATACACTTTGTAAGATTGTTCTTTAAAAAGTTCCTTTTACGTACTCGAGGCAAGTCTCAATAGCCATAACAGTCTTTTGTGTATTTTGTTTAATGATGAAATTCCTCTTTTTTGGCTCTCTTGTGAGCCGAGTTCTCCTCTTTCCTCATTTCATCATTTAATTTTCTCAATTTTTGAAGTGTCGTCATTTTTAATTTACTTATTGCATGTTATGGCAATAGAGACATGCCTCGAGTATTTGTAAATAGAAAAAGTAACTTTTTAAAGAACAATCTTACAAAGTTTATATCTTAAAACTTCAAATTATTTTGCACATTAATACTCTGCCACTTTATATAGATGGTTTATACACTTTAATTCTTTCAAAACCACATGTTCCAATATGTTATGGGGCATAATAGGAAATGAGAGCGGTAGTGGAAATAAATAATGACCGATGTTAAGTGTTGCTTATCCCGTGATCAAGGTCTGATGAGATAACCGAAACGAGTTGGACTTTGTAACAGTTCTTTGCACAATAAAAGTATTTTGCAGCAAAATTCCTATGAGTGCGTTGTAGAAACTAAATGGGGGGCACTACCAACCAGAATATAAGATCCTTAAGTATTGCCCGGCGGTGTCGCCTCTTGAACCCACAAAGAAGTTAAACTATTGAAGAGGCAGGCGCTGGAGACTGGAAGGCAGGAAACAAGGATTTTATTCTCTCCGGAGGAGAACACAACGAAACGGACAGAAGGTATCGTTCTGAGGTGCTCTAACTGCATCCCTGAGGCCTGGCCTCTTATACACACGTTTATCTGTTTATTGCATGTAACACATTCTCGTTGATACTTTGATGTACGGAAAGACATCCTCAGAATCCCCCCTTTCCCAGCCCGTTCCCACGCAAGGTTACAGTGGAAGTCCCCGCCCCGTTCACAACAGGTGATGATCATCGCGCAGCTGGATATTCCGCCGATCCACGGAGTGTGTGGGTTTCGATCGGATCTCGTGGGATGGGGGGGGGGCTTTGATCATCTCGGGGGTCCTTTGAGGAGGGAAGCTTTCTATTGTACGGGGAGGGGCAAGGGATTGGTATCGGCAGAGCTGGGTGTCGGCCTGGGAACGGGGAAGACAATCGGGCACACGGGGAAATGGGGTTTGCATCAAAGGGCCGGGGATCATAAATGGGAAGAGGGGAGGTGTCGCGCTGGGAACAGGACGAGGGTCTGGGGCAGAGCAGCGCTGAAGAGGGGTTTTATGATTCGCGGCAGGTGCAGGCAGGGGGGGTTGTCAGTATGCGGGGGATGCCGGCGAAGTTAGGAGTGGGAGAGAGGCGCGCTGGCTCTCGGCGGGAGCAGGGAAGCCATGGTGTTCAAGATGGCGGCTGTTTTACGGGCACAAAAAGGTTAAGGAGAGCAAGAGGGCGCCGATAATGTTGACGGTTTCAGCCTACTTTCAACAGTCCTCCCTTTTCAACATATCTAGCCAACTTGCTTACTCAATGTCAATTTTCATCAAATTCCTAACTTTGGTATCATACAATGCTCTCATATGTTCGCTTCCAATGTCCACAGTTTTGGGAAAAATACAACTCGCACATAAAGAACACATAGGTGGCAAACATTGAATTCCTAAGCATAGGCCACATATTACAACTACGGGAATCAGGATAATGGTGAGCAGTCTCCAGCCCCAGCTTTTGACGGTGTCCCAGAACCAACCACCAAGCGACCATTCTTCTTGCTCTTGGTGAACTTCCGAAGAGAGTCTGTGAAGATGTTCGATGGCTTTGTACACTGAGGGTGAGTTGTCCGGTATGTATGTACAACAGCTGGACCCAATAATGCGGCATGCTCCTCCACGGTCCGCCAGAACCACATCTAGAACGAGGCGGTTCTGCAGAGCCACCAAACGGACCGCTTGGAGCTCGGCAGTGTTGTTGGCAAAGATGCCCGCTGTGATGTTCATGGTTGTCTCGACTGCCTGAGTCAAATGTCGGATGGCACGGCTGTTTGCCATCGGGCCCCAGAGGGGGACGAGTCCTTTCATAGCATCGAGGAACTGCGCCCCTGTTGAGTCGGCTTGTTCAATGTCTTTGGCTCGTTTTTGCCGGTGGTGATTCGCTGGGGCTACATAAGTCGGAGGAAGGACGAAGGAGATGTAGCAAGTGCCCCCCCAGCCTTTGGGGAGCCAGGTGTAGGCCTTTGTGCCGCAGATGAAGTACATGTTTGGGGATGACACAAAGGAAGGTGGATCCGTGGAATCCAGAGTGCTGGTAAAGCGGCAAGCGCTGCGACCCACCAGCTGTGTCCCAAGTCCTTCTACACACATGTGGCCTGTGACGTTGATGACCGTCAGGGCCACAGCCAGAGTGGCAGCCGTTCGTTTCCGCAGATAGGAGAAGGTGGGTCTGGTTGGATTGTTGAACACCTGCATTTCGATTCGCTCTTTGGCCGGGATGTCCATTTGGATCGAGTCGCTGGGAGTCAGCGGGCAGAAGTGTGTCTTTGTCTTGTTTCGCCCGGCCCCATGAGAAGAATGTGCTGCAGTTCTGCTGGAGGTGGCATTGCCCGTATAGCTCTCTTGCAGGAGGATCAGCCAGGCAAGGCAGGAGCCGTGGACAGAGAAGGGTGAAGGGATGAATGGTATTGAATGTCCAGTGGCATGGGGTAGCAACCCACAGATCCAGCAGTTGGTGGTATTGGTGGCAAGATTGTGCTGGTGAAGTAGCTGCACGAAAGAGTTGTTCCAAAACTCCTTTCGCCTCTCTCTTAGTTGAGGAGAGAGCGAAATTAGATAATGTTCCTTCATGGTGGTAGGCTGAGCAGTGGTTAGGAATGTTTCGTGAGCAGGTGCATGTTCTTCCATAATCCAGAGCGTAGTCATGAGGAGAAAACAGAGGAGGATTACGATGAAGAGTGCAATTGTCTTTGAGCTATGGAGTCTGTCTATTCTCGGATTTCTGTAGTGGGTATTTCCTGCTGTCCCCGTCGGCTTCTTATTTGGCGCTTCCATCATCTTCTTATCTGGCGCTTCCATCATCTTCGTCTTCAAGGTGCTCGGTAGTGGGCAGGACCACAGACTTAGTTTTAGCTTCTCTCCAGGTAACCCTTGGTAGTTTGGGTCACCGTTCTGAGATCCTTTAACTTAGTCCGTGGCCTACTTAGCCGAAGCTCCCTCCTTTCGACACAGGAAATACCCTTCTCGAGATGGCACAGTGGGGTCAGGATGTTTTGAAAGTTCAAGTGTCTCAGTATCAGGGTAGCAGTTCAACGATGGTCGGTCCTGGTTCAGGAGCTCTTCTTGGGTGTTGACGGTGTCTGTCGTGGCCAGGGTTGGAGAGACCTTTTTGCAGTGGTGAGCGTGCAGCCAGTGTTTCTTCCCCTCCACTCGAAGTGCGGTCCGAGTGTTGATCAGCACTTGCCAGGGGCCCGTCCACCGGGGTTCCAAACTCTTTGATCGTTGAAAATTTCGGATCAGCACGAAGTCCCCCGGCTGGATGGCGTGACCCGGACCCCTGGAAGCATCGGGGATGGCCTGCTGCACCTGCTGATGAAGGACAGACAAAGTTTCAGTCAATTTGTACAGATAATCAGACATTAGGACATCCGGAACGTCATGAATGGAAGTTGGTTTCGGGGCAGACCAGACGCTCATGGGTCGACCGAAGACAACTTCATAAGGGGTTAAGTGATGTCGGGTGGGGGTAGAGCGCATCGATAGCAATGCCAATGGGAGGGCGTCTGGCCATTTCAGGCCCGTCGTAGCCACTATTTTGGCCAGTTTAAGCTTTAGTGTGGCATTGTGTCGTTCGACAAGCCCAGCAGATTGGGGGTGGAAGACTGCGTGGAATTTCTGTTTAATACCCAGCCCATTTAGGATGAGCTGGATAACGTTGGCTACAAAGTGGGGGCCATTATCACTCCATAAAACACGGCAGAGGCCATAACAGGGGAAAAACTCCTTTAACAGAACCTTTGCAGTGGCCATAGCGGTGTTGTCACGGGTTGGATATGCTTCCACCCACTTGCTAAATGCGCACACCACGACTAGTACATATTTCAGGCCTTGGCATCTGTCTAGCTGGATGTAGTCCATCTGCAGGACTTCAAATGGGTGGTTTGGGACCCCAAATCCCCCCCGGGGTACTACAGTTCCTTTCCCGGGGTTGTGTTGCAGGCATATTAAGCATTGTTGGACCAGGCGTTTGGCGGAATCTGGGATCTTGTCATTGTGCCAAACCCTGGAGACAAGTTCGATCATGGGGGCTGATCCTATGTGGGCAGGGGAGTGTGCCATGGTTAATATGGGAATCAAGTACGAATCAGGTAGCAACCATCTGTTCGTGTCTTTTGTCCGCCAGCAGCCTTCATCGTCTTTCAATCCCACCCGTGTCCATTCAGTCAATTCGTGTTGTGTGCTAGTCGTTTGTATGTCTCTAATTGTGTCCTTGGCGTCAGTCCAGTTTTCTGCTTGTGACCTGGTCACGTACATATGTGTTGTCGTTCTATTTTCAGCTGTCGTTCGGGCGGTGATGTCGGCTAGTGCATTTCCCTGTCCAATAATGTCTGTTACTTTCTTGTGTGCCTGGCATTTGATAACGGCAAGTTTGTTGGGGAGGAGGACAGCTTCGATTAAGGCGGAGACTAAATCCCCGTGCAAAATGGGTGTGCCGTGTGAGGTCAAGTATCCTCTCTCCCTCCAGAGGAGCCCAAAATGGTGAACCACCCCGAAGGCATACTGGCTGTCGGTGTAAATGTTCGCTGTGGTTCCTGTTGCCAGGATGCAAGCTCGCGTCAAAGCAATCAGTTCCGCTGCCTGGGCAGATCGCTGGGCGATGCGGGCTGTTTCTACTACAGTTCGAGCCGTGGTGACTGCATAGGCAGCGGAAGTGGTACCATCGGGGAGTTTGATGCAAGAACCGTCCACCCACAGCTCCCCGTCGGGGTCAGGGAAAGCCGTGTCTCTGAGATCGACCCTACTCCTGGTCTGTTCGTCCGTAAGAGTCACGCAGTCATGTACGGGGTGCACATTGGGATCGTTCTCTGGCAAGGGTAACAGAGTTGCTGGGTTCAATGTGGTGCATCTTTTCAGGGTGATATGGGGGGCAAGCAAGGTCAGTTCGTATCCAGTCAGTCGTGCACTCGTCAGATGTTGCGTCTTGGTTTGGTTCAGGAGGGTGTCGACTGCATGGGGTACCAGTACCGTGAGGGAATTCGAGAGTACAATCCCCTCACTCTGTCGGATAGAGACTGCAGCAGCAGCTACAGCTCGAAGGCAGGCAGGCAAGGCTCTGGCGACAGGGTCAAGAGTGGCAGAGAAGTAAGCGCACGGTCGTTGCTTAGGGCCGATGGCCTGGGTCAGGACAGATAAAGCGCACCCCTCCCTTTCGTGAGTGTAAAGGGAGAAGGGCTTTCTGTAATCAGGGGTACCCAGGACAGGGGCTGAGCAAAGAGCATCTCGCAGTTCTGTGAAGGAAGTTTGACACTCAGGAGTCCAAGGGAGTGGGAAAGGGACGTCTTTGTTTAGCAGAGAAAGCAGTGGTTTTACCACGAGGCTGAAGTTTGGTAACCATTGTCGGCAGAAGGAGGTGAGGCCTAATAAGGAGCGAACCTGCTTCTGGGTTTTAGGGACAGGGGTATCTAGAATGGTTTGGATTCGATCAGGGGTGAGTTTTCTTCCATCTTTGGACAAAAGGTGGCCTAGGTAAGTGACCTGGGGTAGGCAGAATTGCAACTTCTTCTTGGAGACCTTGTGGCCATTTTCCGCAAGGAAGTGCAAGAGTTGAATGGTGGCGGTAACCGCTAGAGGGGTGG
Source organism: Lissotriton helveticus (assembly GCF_964261635.1). Lineage (NCBI taxonomy): Eukaryota > Metazoa > Chordata > Amphibia > Caudata > Salamandridae > Lissotriton > Lissotriton helveticus. The sequence goes on along the minus strand of NC_136063.1, from coordinate 406,724,757 downwards.
TGTCGGCTGCCAAAAGGATGTCATCGACATATTGTACCAACACCACCCCGTCGGGTAACTGGACTTGGTCTAGTTGTCTTTTGAGGGCCTGGCTGTAGATGCTAGGGCTTTCCGTGTAGCCTTGAGGCGCTCGGCAAAACCTATATGAGCGGGCTTTTAGGGTAAAGCCGAAGAGATATCGGCTGTCTGGGTGGATGGGGATGGAGAAGAATGCGTTCTTGAGGTCGATGACGGAAAAGGTGGTGGCAGTGGATGGAATCAAGGTCAGGATGGTGGTGATGTCTGAGACCACAGGGTACTGGGGTACCACCACTTTGTTGATCTCTCGGAGGTCGATGATGAAACGGTATGCTTTCTCATCTCCCTCTCCCTGTTTCTTGATAATGGGCAAGATAGGGCTGTTACAAACATTGCTAACCACTTCCTCTACCACTCCTGCGTCTATCAGTGACTGGATAATCATTACCAATGCCTTCTCGCCCTCTGGCGATATCCGATATTGTGGGAGTTTTGGGAGTGTTGCGTCTGGTCGGACAGTAATGTGCACTGGGTCAATTAACATACGCCCTACGTCCGAATCCGCTTTGGCCCACAGATACGGAGGTAGAGTGTCAAGCAGGGACGCGTCAACGTCGGTGATGGAAAACATGTGTCGGGGGGAACAATGTCTAAGCAGAACGGGGTTGTCGTAAAGAAACACTCGAACTCCATCTTGAGAACACCTAATCGTCGCTCGGAAGTGTTTCAGTAAGTCAAGTCCCATAATGGCGTCAGGGCTATTGGAGGAAAGCAAGAACGTGGTGTCGGTGGTGTTGTTTTCTACGTCAAAGAGAATCGGGGCAGACAAAGGGTTGGTGGAGGGCGTTCCATCGAAACCTGTCGATGTTATGAGTGAGCCAGACAAGGGTGCCCTTGGAATCAGTCGTTTAGATAACGCACTACGTGTTGCGCCAGTGTCTACCAGAAATGGAGACTTGGTACCCAGGACCTTAGCAGTGACATAAGGGCCCTGCTGGTCAACATAGAGCTCGACTGGATCCCTCCCTCGCCCTTGGCTGTCCTATGCGAAGGTGTGAGTGTCGTCATAGTCAGATTGTTGATATTGGTTCTGCCTGGGTCGATCGAACGTATTTGGTCTGCTTGATCTGTCATTAGTCGCGTCATTTGGGGGCCCTCGGTGTTGTCCCCTAGGTCTCGGTCCGTTTGCTACATCCCTGGGGTCTTTGTTTCTGATCATTTCCAGAAGAACTGGGCACTGGGATTTCCAATGGCCAGTCCCTTTGCAGAAAGCGCACTGGTCTTCTCTAAGGTCTGTGCGTCCACTGTAGGAAGTCAGAGTGCGGTCCTGGGGAAATGTAGTCTTAGGGACGTTTGTCTGGTAGTTTCCCCGGTATTGGTCCCGTCCTATAGTCACCCCTTGCAGTTTGGCAATCATCACCCTCTCTTTTAAGTCCTTCTTCTTTTTCTCTGTCGCCCTATCGGTTTCATTTTTCTGATGCTCATAATATTGAGAAGTATTCCGATACATCCTCCTGGGGTTTTTGGCGACAGGCTGTTACTATCGACCAGTCCACTTTCTTTTCTGGGATTAGGGTTTTTAATTTCTCTACGATTTTATCTGGGAGGTCTAGAATGGATTTCAACGGCTTTTGTCCTGGTCCCCGTTGTTTGTCCAGGTCATCGAGTTGTGACCAGGTATGTCCAAACAGCTCAAGGTGGTCGACTTTCCGGATTTGCTTCCACACATCAGCTGGTAGACATAACCCGAAGAACAAGTCGATGTCAGCCAGGGTCATGATCGTTGAACCCAGGGCTGTACCCAATTCAGTATAGAAGGCAGTGGGGTTTTTACGTAGGTCGGGTAGAGATTTCCGGAATGTCAGTATCTCTTGCCGGTCCCATGGCTGGTAGACCCAGTTGTACACTACCCTTCCCTTCGCATCTTGGTTGTTCGCATCATCGTGAGTCCCTGTACCCCGAGGAGGAACCCAGTAAGGGGCAGCCTCACGTATCGGCATCATGGTGTTAGATTGCTCGGTTGGTGGTTCGGTCACTACGGGGGCTGCGGATTTAGCTCCCGGCTTTCGTTCAGTGAGGTGGCGGAAAACCTCAAGCGTACGCGTAAGGAGGTCCGACACATCACACTCGCCCTCATCCCCGATATCGACCTTCCGGTACAGAGTCCTTAGACTCTCGGGACCTTTGTCTCGATATCGGTCCTCGTATGCATTCAAGACATGATAACACAGTCGTACGGTAAAATGTCGTCTGTGACTCCCTATATACGAGCTGAACATATCTGCGATGTACTCTTCATCATCCTTCCTTTCTACCAGTGTCCTTGCTATTTTGTCGATCCCCGCTCGCTCATCTTTGTCTAGCCTGTTTGTTCTTGCAGGGCCAGCCCCTCGAGTCTCATGGTCGTCTAACGTTGTTGTTGGTGCGGGTTTTAATACAAGGGGTTCGGCTGGCACAGAGGCCATTGGGGCCGACGCTGTGGCGGTACCTTCGTTTGTACCTGGGGGTGGCGCGTGCTGCGCCACGGGTTGAGAAGGGGCATATGGAGGGGGCATGTAGATGATAGGAGGACCTAACAGCAGGTCCTCATTGGCTTGTCGTTTCGAGGGTAAATCAGGGTAGAGCATGGAGGGGGTTCTAACCGGACACTGGCTTGGTGTTTCCATTTCTAGTTTCTGTTTAGCTTTCTCTCTTTCCTTTATCTCTTTTTCTAGTTTCTGAGCAGCTAGGTGGGCTGCTTTTCGCAGCTCTTTTTCCAACCTACTCTCAGTTTTCTTTTTACGTTGTTCAGTTTCTTTTCGCCACATGCCGAAGCTGTCAAGCATAGTAGGTGTTGTCTTGTTTTTACCCAGGACAGTTTCTAGCGTTTTTATTTTATCATCATCGAAGGATCCTATCAGGGGCCATTGACTTTCTTGACCCTTTTTTGTATATTTATGCCATAGTTTACTATAGGCTATAGCGGTCAATCCATGCTTCATGAACATGTCCTTATTAGGGGTGCCTTCCAGTGGGGCTGGATGGTCCATCTCTAATAGGCGGTCCGGGCTAAACAGGCTACTAATCAGTGGGGAGAAGACAGACATGACGGCTCGTAACGAGGGACTAAAAAGTCAGCACTGCCTATCTTATCACTAGGTGCAAAGACTGGACAGAATATTTCTATTCTACGTTGTTTGCAGGCAGTGAATACCTCATGGATCAAGATAACAAAAGACCAATAAATAACAATGGGGAGAATGAGTAGGTCCGCAAAGATCTGCGTTACCTACCCTTTTCACTATCTGCAAAAAGGGTGGTCTCTTCCCTGTTTGCAGACAGGGAATCTCCAGGAAACAATAGTTTGCGAACAACAGTTCAGTTTCAAGTGATTATTGAGTGGGGGAGAAAAAATAAGCACGGCTTCTGCCCTACCTATCCTCCACTGCTTGCAAAGAGAGAGCCCGTTGTTTCTCCGTTTGCAGACGGTGAATCCCTCATAGATCAAAATAACAAAAAGACCAATAAATAACAATGGGGAGAATGAGTAGGTCCGCAAAGATCTGCGTTACCTACCCTTTTCACTATCTGCAAAAAGGGTGGTCTCTTCCCTGTTTGCAGACAGGGAATCTCCAGGAAACAATAGTTTTGGGAACAACAGTTCAGTTTCAAGTGATTATTGAGTGGGGGAGAAAAATAAGCACGGCTGCCGCCCTACCTATCCTCCACTGCTTGCAAAGAGAGAGCCTGTTGTTTCTCCGTTTGCAGACAGTGAATCTCCAAATAAATAAAAAGAGCAATACTAGTATTTTTTAACAAACAAGCAATCAAGCAATTTTTTCGCAACTTGTCGTGGTGACACGACCTTACCCGGACCGCATGGACAGTTTCCTGTCTTCCGAATCCAGCGCCCGATCGTCCTCTCTTCTTCGTTATCCTCGCGGCACTCCTGATGGTTCCCAGTCAGGACCGTAGATCACTCGAGAGAGGTCTGTTCGGAACCAGTGAAGTTCGGATGATCGGCTGTCAGACGAGGGTCTATCGGACAGACGCGTTCCCGATCGTTGCAGTCGTTCACTTTGTCGTCAGGACCTCTCCCACTGGATCCATGGGTCGCTGATGGGCCCCACGCTTGGGACGCCAATTGTAGAAACTAAATGGGGGGCACTACCAACCAGAATATAAGATCCTTAAGTATTGCCCGGCGGTGTCGCCTCTTGAACCCACAAAGAAGTTAAACTATTGAAGAGGCAGGCGCTGGAGACTGGAAGGCAGGAAACAAGGATTTTATTCTCTCCGGAGGAGAACACAACGAAACGGACAGAAGGTATCGTTCTGAGGTGCTCTAACTGCATCCCTGAGGCCTGGCCTCTTATACACACGTTTATCTGTTTATTGCATGTAACACATTCTCGTTGATACTTTGATGTACGGAAAGACATCCTCAGAATCCCCCCTTTCCCAGCCCGTTCCCACGCAAGGTTACAGTGGAAGTCCCCGCCCCGTTCACAACAGGTGATGATCATCGCGCAGCTGGATATTCCGCCGATCCACGGAGTGTGTGGGTTTCGATCGGATCTCGTGGGATGGGGGGGGGGGCTTTGATCATCTCGGGGGTCCTTTGAGGAGGGAAGCTTTCTATTGTACGGGGAGGGGCAAGGGATTGGTATCGGCAGAGCTGGGTGTCGGCCTGGGAACGGGGAAGACAATCGGGCACACGGGGAAATGGGGTTTGCATCAAAGGGCCGGGGATCATAAATGGGAAGAGGGGAGGTGTCGCGCTGGGAACAGGACGAGGGTCTGGGGCAGAGCAGCGCTGAAGAGGGGTTTTATGATTCGCGGCAGGTGCAGGCAGGGGGGGTTGTCAGTATGCGGGGGATGCCGGCGAAGTTAGGAGTGGGAGAGAGGCGCGCTGGCTCTCGGCGGGAGCAGGGAAGCCATGGTGTTCAAGATGGCGGCTGTTTTACGCGCACAAAAAGGTTAAGGAGAGCAAGAGGGCGCCGATAATGTTGACGGTTTCAGCCTACTTTCAACAGCGTTCTCACTATTCACATTCAGTAGGAGGATGAGAGAAAATATTTACCGGCTTCATCCTGCCGGGAACACACACCACTCATATCGAGAGCCCCGGATCCATCCTGAAAGATCAAAACAGAGTGTGTGTGTGTGTGTGTGTGTGTGGGTGTGTGTGTGTGTGTGTGTGTGTGTGTGTGTGTGTGTGTATATATATATATATATATATATGCGTGTATATAAATATATATATGCGTGTATATAAATATATATATGCGTGTATATAAATATATATATATATTGTTTAATCTCTATATGGTCCCCCTGATCAATCTGATCTCTTCCTTCGGCATAAGTACGATTGCATATGCCGATGATACTCAGCTGGTATTAATACTTGATAAGAACTTAACCAATGCTGAATTGACCCTGAAAGAATGCCTGTCGGCAACTGCAATTTTTACGTGGATGACCAATAATCATCTAAAGTGCAACTCAGCAAAAAGAGAAATTGTGCCTTTTGGGCCCAATAACTGTTTTTCACCCCAGTCTTGGTGGCCTAAGGAGGCAGAGGCCCCGCCAAACACCATCAACGCAGTACGGAATTTGGGGATCAAATTTGATAACAACTTGTCCTTTAAACAGCAAGCACGGGAAGTGGCTGGTAACTGCTTCAATATCATCAGAGGTCTCAGAAAATTCTTTGATCTGCTACCCCTGAATGCCAGACGGACGGTCGCAGTGGCATTGATAACATCGAGATTGGATTACTGTAATAGCCTGTATGCAGGGCTAAATAAATCTGCCCTGCACAGACTATAGATGGTCCAACATGCCGTTGCTGGACTGGTCCTCAGATGGCCAAGAATATCCTCGGCCTCTGCTGCTTTGGACACTCTGCACTGGCTCCCGGTAAAAAAGCACATTCTGTTTAGGGTCTTGACAATCTCCTACAGGGCCTTCCACCATCAGGGCCCAATGTATCTGCGCAGATATTTCCGTCAATACCATCCGTCACGTGAACTCAGATCATCTACAGCAAATTTGCTCATCGTCCCTAATTTCAGGCTGGCTACTAAGGGAGGCAAATCTCTAGCAGTAATTGGCGCAAAAACATGGAACAAACTGCCCCACTACCTTCGTGAATCTACTACGGAGCAAAGTTTCAGAAAATGTTGAAAACATGGATCTACACACTGTCAGACACAGGATGCAAAACTTTGATATGATCCTCTTTTACAACAAGGACAGTCTAGCCATGACCATCTGCTAGATATAGGGAGTCACAGCCCCAAGATGCTCCCTGGAGTGGTAGTGCGCTATAAAAATATCCATTCACATCACATATATGTAGTCAACTTACGTTGATGTGGAGATACAAATTGTAAATTCTTACCTCCATCTGTCCACTTACCTGCCGGTATTTCGTCCCTCGATATTGTTCTAGGGGTATTCTGTGCCGTAGATATTCAGGATTCGGCATTCCCTACTACAATCCCTTAGGGAAGATTGTAAGTCTGCCAACAACTCAAGGCCAGGTTTTGTGGGTTTAGGGGGCAAGAATTGTATTATTTTGCTTAGACCCTCACTACAAGAATTCTGCAGTGGTACTGATGCATGGTTTTCATTGATAATTCCACTTCCCATTATTACCACTATTCCCAGTTGCGGTATTACCAGGTAGTAATACTCCACCCTGTCATCTGACAGTATGACACTCCCCAGTAACACATGTTTTTCCAGAGCAGTGGAGGTAGATAGTTCAAAGCAGAAAGGGGACTAGAATTCATATAAAACTTGCAGTAAATGGTCCAGTAATAACAGCACCCCCATGTGTTATTCCCCATTGAACTCTTCTAACTGTCTTACTAGGATGCCTGCATCACTTCAAACCGGCATTACCAGGCTAGGTACAACCAACCAACCCATTTTGTTAGTCAATTCGCATTGGGGCACTTAGAGGACACATTCTGCATATTTTAGGTGCATCACCCCACATCATTTATTTGAATTCGTTTTAGGTAAGCTATCCGATTTCTCCCTCCAAATATGCACGCCTTGTCAGAAAGTCATATATGTTGGCGAATGTTAAATAGTCCTTTATTCAAAGGTCTGTCAGAGAGTGCAAAGGTGCGGGAAAAACAGAAGCAGGTTAGCTTCCACACTTAAAAGGGGCTCAGGTGAAAAATAGAATTAAATTCCATGGCTGCTGTTGGCTTTGCATATATTATACAGTTGTAGGAGTTAATATAAGAAGATCTGTCAGCTGAAGCCAATCCATTTCCAGCTGTAACAATGTCGTACCAGGCACATGTACTGAACTGCCTACATCCCTTCTATTTATTCCGTTTCCGGTGTACAATGAAAATTCACACGGCTAGAGAAAGACCCCTGCTCTTCCTCACTGTGACCAATGAAAGCAGATCTACTTGCTGCGGTGTGTATTTAGTGTGCCAAATGCTTATATTAGAGAAATAAAATATGGCAGCCTGTAATGTCCCTATAAATGTATGCAAATAGTTTCCCTTGTACAGGTGATTAAGGACTTTACAAAGTCTCTCAATGCACAGTGGGAAAAAGTGGCACATGGCTTTTCCTCCCATAAAGTGTAGGGTACATATATAAATCAATATGATGTTGCTTTTTTATATAGAGATTGTGTTGCACATTTCAGCCTGTCATTGTAAATAACAGATGTTTCTGATAACCAAATCGACCATTTGTGTGACTTTCCCTCAAACCCATTCATTTGTTATCCATGTCATTTATTTTAAGTGGTTTTTCTGGTGCTATCTGTAGCTCGCAGAGCACTTTTAGTCCCTCTATAAAAAGCATAGTTATGAAAATGCACGTGCCAGTTTATAATTCTAATGAAATTATTTTGACTTGAATGTTGTATGATTACTTCCATACCAACTTCTATATAAGATTGTGTTCTTTCATCCTATATGTGAATGGTAAAAATCTGAATTATTCTATGGGTCCCCTTCCATTTCAGAGTCTCATTTCAGACTGAGTGCTTGATTTCGAGATTGGGATTAAAGTAGCGGCTGCTACTGGATGGGAGTAGGGGGGCGGTGGAGGGGGCTGGACAAAATGAAAAAAAAAACACTACCTGGGCCAGCCGGCGTCTCCTCCCTCCAACCTCCTCTTGCTGTCTCCGCCGGCATCAGGAAGCACCTGGGCTCCCAGGCTCTCCATAGCCCATCACAATGCTGCAATGCAGTTTTAATATTGGTCTGAGCACTGCGTCTCGGCGCTCAGACGAGGAATACGATGCTTTGCAGGTTCCTCACCAGGCTGTGTAAAGTAAGCCTGGTGGGGAAGATGCAAAGTGCGCAGGACTGATTGGCCAGCCTAAGAGGGCCGGTCAAGCAGTCATGCACACTAAAGGAGTGTAAACCACTCCTCTTCCTGATCTGGCCAGCCCCACCCGCCCTGAAAGCCACTGACTCAATAGGAAAAATAAAATGATAATAACAACATATTATCATTTTATTTTTCCTTTTGAGCAGTGGGGTGACGCTCCTCCGTACAAAAATCCATCAACACGTGGTGAATGTACTGATACCAAGGCAATAATAGGACTGATGCACCTCCAGTGGCTGATTCCAATCAGCCGCGGGCCGTGGAGGGAGTTACGGTGGGGCAGGGAGGCGGGGAGGGGGAGGGGCAGGGTGGAGAGGGCTAAAAACCGGCATATGGATAATTACAGGTAAGTAAACAATTTCAATAATAAAACGAATTTCGTAGCGCGCCCTGCATTGCAAAATGCGATGCAGTGCGCGCTATGAAATTCGTTTTATTAATTAAATTGTTTACTTACCTGTAATTATCCAGGTGCCGGTGTTTAGCTCTCTCCACCCTGCCCCTCCCCCTCCCCGCCTCCCTGCCCCACCGTAACTCCCTCCACGGCCCGCGGCTGATTCCAATGCCGAAATTGACTATTTTAACCCCTTCTCTGTGGGGCTAATTCCCCCGCGGTGCGGGAGGAGGGGGGCCGCGCGCCTGCCATGGTGCTCGTGACGGGCTCAGCTCATCACGCAGCACTGTGGCGCTGTGCGCATGACGAGCTGAACTCATCATGACCACACCCGTTTCTTTAGAAAGCTCAGTGCAGCAGGGGAATTTTCCCCACATGGAAGCACCGCCGTGGTCATGACGAGCGGTCATGACAGCGCCACTGTGCCTCATGACGAGCTGAGCTCGTCAAGAGCACAGAAGGTGTTACGAGCATATCTGTTAATGGATTTAGGTAGCTTTCGACGCACTGGCATAAATCCAGCAAATGTAACACTATTGCCATGGTAGGGGAAGTGAATTTACCAATAGTGAAAATAGTTTCTCAAATCCCTTACTACAATCTAGGTCCTAGAAACTTAGGGCCTGACGGTCTTTACTCTTTCAGGGTAGATGAGTAAAATACTCTGTTGCCCCGATGGAGTTACCATACCCCACATTTAGATATATCCCTCGGCCCGGTGGACATCTACTAATATTTGCAGGAATCACTGTCATGGTATTTCCTGTCAATGTTTTTAAAGTTTGACAGATGACTCTGTCAAACATGACGGTTGCCCGTAAAACTTTTAGCTGGATTTTGTTGTTAACACCTTGAATGCTATGGGGATTTTTCCCCTGTGCTGGGAAATCATGAACACCATTATTCATGACGAGTTGGGCTCGTCATCAGCGTAGCAGGAGGCTACTGCATGACGAGCCCAGCTCGTCATGAGCGTGGAAGGGGTTAAAAAACACAAAGACTAATGACCCTCATGCCTTGGGAGTTGTCTCAGTTGACATTGGGACATCAGGATGGCCTGCCCTCATGATGGCCACAGCAAAATTACAGTTGTCCTGATGTCAAGATGGACACACCAAAATTACAGTTTCTTGAGAATCCATGTGGCCTTCTTAAGGTCAGCTCATCGAAATGTGAAAGAGACAACCCATCCCATTGCATCCTGGAACAGTAAGTGGCAAAAGGCCCTGCTCTAACCGGTTAATATTTTCTTAGTGGAGTTGACCTACCCCTCACATCCCTATCACCAATCCATGTGGAGCAAGTTGGTACTTACTAGGCAAGAGAAAAAAGCCGTGAAGCAATGACTTGTCAGTGTTGGCATGTCAACAAGTCTGCTCCCTGCATCTATCCGCCAGAGCTGTTCAGGGTGATGACATTCAACCTACCTGCCTGCATGAGGAATACATGTTAATTATAGAGGCAGAATTGGCCCAGATTCCAGCTGTTTTAGGAAGGTAGACTTTCTCTTGGTTTCAGAATCCTTGATTAATCTATGCTAATACAGGGACAGTCACACAATATGGCAACAGAGGAGGCCAGACTTTTTCAGATGTTGTGGTTTGGCAGGGCTTGAGTGTATTTAATGGGTATGTAATGGAGATGTATTCCATGTGTTTTAGGTTGCAAGCTATGGAAATGTTTTCTCCTTGCGGGACCTGTGGGTAGCTTGTTCCTCTGCACACATTAATCAAGCACTCTGCTTCTGACTGTGGATTTAAGATAGCAAGGAAGGGTTTTCATTTGGTACTTCACATACAGCCAGACTTTAAAGGTTGTTTTGATTCTTTTCAAAACGCCTATTTATTCTGTGATGATCATATCTACCAGCAACATACACATGCTGACTAGATGCAACGAGGAGTGACACCCCAAAGCAGGTCCCAGGATGCTTGTTTCCGGTCCAGGGAGGACCTGGCCTGGCAGTTCGGGCTGACTGTTCCCATGAGAAGCAGGGTCAAGACTGATTTGCTTATGGCTAGGTCCAAACTGGGGTGGTATAGTGAGCAAAAGAAAAATGGATTAAACCCAGATCTCTTGCCTTGAGGTGAGTGGCTGAAAGGTTTCAGCATTCCGTCCATCATCTTGTGTTTGCCGAGAATATTGACATTCCCAGACTCAATACTGCAATGGTGCAGGACTTTTAATTGTAACAATGATTATATGTTGAAACTATCTTTAAAAAAAACAAAAAACTGAATAATCAAAATAATTTATTGGTATACAGTGCCTAATTTGGCTGTTTGTAAGCACTCTAATCAATAGGTATTAAAGTCATCCAATGTAATGGTTCTCAGTTGATCAATCCTTGAAGCATGAATGAAAGGCTGAGTTTGACCTGACAGGATTGAGTCTTGCCACCCACAGGTGTTAAAAATAGCAATGTGTATGTACATAAGCGGCGTTCATTTATGTTCACAGTACCCCTTGGTGTAAACAGAATGGATATCGTTAAAACTCTGACTGTGTTGTCCCACTAGCATAGACCCAGGCACACACGTACACGACAGCCACTTTAGGCACCATGGTCTCTCAGTTTGCGGTCGATCGCCAGCGCCCCTTCCCTGACCCTGCAAGCTTCCCCCATGCACCCTGGCTGCCCCTCTCCCACATGCGCGAGTCATGAGCCCACCCCTCCCGCATGACTCTGTCCCTAAGAATCGCACCCTGCGCCTGACCAACACCTCCTGTCCCTCCATGAATACCCCTCCTTTGATGACCTCTTCCTCTGAGCCTGAATGTTTGCACGGACCACTGGTCATCCCTTAGCCTGAGGATACAGTTTATTGCCCACTACTGTATGCACTCGCCTCTCCTGAAAGAGGCCACTATTGATCCTGACATCCCCACCCCCGGAGATTCGATCTGGCACACGCATTCCAATGGAATCAGCAAAACACTCAGCTGCGTGACAGCCCCTCCTATTGCATGGAGGATAAGGGCCCTACTGTAGCCACGTGTTGAAATACCTTCATACTATACAAAGCGTTGATTGTAATAAAGGATGCCTGTGTGCCACAAACCTGTGTATAAAAGACGAAGCCTGAGAGAAACTTGTTAGAGCACCTCCCGAAGACACTATGCGAGTGTCCCAAATGACAGGCTCTCCTCATGAGTAATAAACCTTTTTCCTTGTCTTCCTACTTCCAGTGTCCGTCTCTTTATTTGGTAACTTCTCAAGAAGGAAACAAAGAGTCGCCCTGCACCAGCAGCCTGGGCATCGGGTGCGATCGGGGCTGACCCTTTTTACAATTGGCGTCCCAACGCGGGGTCCATCAGCGACATAGGGTCCGGTGAAGAGAGGTCCAGACGATGGAGTGAACATCTAAATGATTGGAGTATACCTGCCTTGAGAGGGCCCTCGTCCGGCTGCCGATTGAATGAGCTTCACCGATTCCGAACGGACCTCTCTCAAGTGACCTATTGTCCTGACTGGAATCCCACAGGAATGCTGCGGTAAAAACATGGAGAAAGAGAACGATCGGGCGCTGGAAAAAGGAAGGCGAAGAACTGCCCACATGGTCCGGTCCGGGTAAGGTCGTGACACACGACAAATTGCGAAATTGATTGATTGATTGATTGTTTGAAAATACTAGTATTACCTATTGATTGCTTCTGGGAGATTCTCTATTTGCAAACAAACACAGAATCGCCATACTCTGTTTAGTCTTTGCAGATAGTGAAGGGTAGGCAACGCAAAACTTTAACACGTCGTGCCTATTTTTCTCCCCATTGATTGATTGATTGAATCGAGCATTGAATTGTTCGAAGTTGGTTCTCTTAGGAATCTTCTCTGCCTGCAAACGGGGAAGAATAGGAATATTCTCTCTCCCTTTGCAGAGAGTGAAGGGTAGGTAACGCAAACCTTTAACACGTCGTACCTATTTCGTTCCTCATTGATTGATTGTTTGCCCGAACATTGACTGTTTGGGAATTGGTTCTTTTTGGAGGTATTCCCTGTTTGCAAAGAAACGTAGGAAAAACTTTGCAAGTAGTGAAGGGTGGGTAATGCGGACCTTTTGTCCCCCGTTGTAATCTGCCATACCTATCTACTCCCCACTGATTGATACGCCAGTTTCACCCGGACCATTTACTAGAGGAAGATCATCTGACCCGACCAGAGAGCATCCCTAGTGAAAAGGACATATGAGATAATAAAGTGATCACTGTATCCTGTTAACAGAAACTTTAGCATGAAACGACCTGGAAAGAGAGGAATAGGAAAACGAAATCAGTAGGCCACTGATGAACTTTTTATTAAATAACGAACAAAGAAACGATAACAATACGTAATGATAAAACCTATTAATGCCCTAGAAACAAGAAACGTTAGAAATAAGAACGGTAAACTGGGGAAAATGCAAGTCAGCAGAACATCCGCCCCCACTCTGGAAACTTCCAAAGTGGAGCAGGGTTGCGGCTACGCCCAGCTGGAAGCAACCCATATAAGGCGGGTCCTGCTGCCAACAGTCGGCCAGGAGATCATCACGTAGGGTGTAGCCGGAGGAGAGGCCGAGGCCAGCGGGACCCGGCCAGGGGATTGCCTTGACAACGCTGGAGAGTTGCAGGGGGGGGAATGTCTATGTCCTCGACCCTCCCCTCTCTCTCCCAGTCCGGCCGCGGTGGCACTTGAGAGTTGCAGGTAGTCCCCCCACTCTCTCTCCCGGTCCGGCCACCAACGGCCGGGGGCTGGGGCCGACGGGATCCGGCTGCAGCCGATGAGCCAAGGAACCCGTTTATGGGGCCAGAGCAAGGGGCGTCCGGCCGACATCCACCGGAAGCCCGGCCCAAAGACGGACGGGACATTTTTTCTTTTCTCCTTCGTAATGGCAGCGACAACACGCCAGACACCACTTCTTTCCTCTATAATTGCTGCGACAACTCTGGGGGGGATGTCTTGCACATGCCTCCGACCCCCCCGTCCTCATCGCCTGGTCCGGCCATAACAAATGTCAAGCGAGACGCCGTGGGGTGCACTGGGAGGGAGAGACGGTGCGAACAGGCCTCTCCCGCCTCCCCAGGTGGAGGCTTCCCAACTGCACCCTCAGCGCTCCAGGCGCCTGGAAAAGGGTTCTTCCACTGTGGCGATGCTGCAACGCCTCGCCCGGCAGGTGGGAGCCCGTCCGCTCATTTGACCCCGCGATCGCCGGTAGCTGCCGAACTCTCAAAATGGCGATCGACCTGGCAAGAGCTGGCCCAGCATGAAGGAATGGCCCGGTCACTTGTTGACTCCACCGTCATAGTTCTCCACAACCTTGAAGATTCTAAAGGAGCCGCGGGAGTCCCCGACTCCCGCAAATACCCCCGATGGGGAGTGACTGCCATGATTGCCCACGGAACGATGGAAATGTAGCCGCAGGACGTCGGCGCTCCCATGCTGGCGCCAGCCTCAGTTTGAATGACTAGAGTCCTATAGACCACAGTTCGGATCAGTTCCGGTGAAAGCACAGTATGACCCGGTAGGAACATTGTTGCCTCCCTCCCCCCTTTTTTTGACTGATGGTTCGAACCACCGATCCTTTCTTTTGCCCTTTAACGGAACTTTGGGACTGCCAAAGGAAGCTCTGGGTCAACCACGAGTTAGTAGAGATTAAGACTATGCCTGGTTCTGCCTGACTGCACCCAAAATGGCGCCGATGCAAATGAAACCCTCAACTCTATTGTACCCCGATTGCTCAGCCTTGGTGTCATAGGATATGTATGAAGTTTTTAAACATTTAGATTGATATAGGATGTGTACTGATTGTGAGTTCGAACAATGGATTGATATAGGATGCATACTGTCAGCTCGAACAATGAATTGATATGAGATGGGTACTGATTAGGTGTTCGGACAATGAAGGACAATGAATTGGCATAAAATGGGCACCGATTGAACATTCGGACAATGAATTGTTGTTTAAATTTTGCACATCATGATTATTGAAAGTTGGAAGCCCAACACTTATGACACTCGCTCACACTGAAGTCTCGACATGATTTTATTGCGCTTTTTCGCACTTTATTTATGAAATAAACGACCACCGACTCCATCAAGCTTTCACTAATAAAAATATCCCCACATCTACCGCTCCAGCCTGCTCCGTGGCCGGTCCACGGGGTTGTAGGCCCGTATTTATGCACCGACATTCTTATTAAAGATTTTTTGAGAAAGCAACTATAGTTGTCCGTATAAATTGATAAAGTCTTGAATGAATAATCCCTATTTTTCGATATAACTGAAATGTAGGTGGAATGACTAAGCTCGATTAGATAAAGGGTTGAAAAGGTATAGCACGTAGAAATATTGCAAATATGAAGGGTCGAATTTTAGTTGTGTATTTTTCCTTTTTATACAGCCAAAAGCAACCGCTGAAGATCCAGGTATTTAGCCCATACTTTATATGCTACCTGTATAAGAAAAATCACACTAACGGTCCACCTGGGCTTAAACGTCCCAGTTGGCAGTGACTGCATCCTGTGGAAATAGGCCGAGTACGCAGTAAGTAAAAACCTTTCTGGGTTTATGCGCGCGAGTGCGTATCAATGTAGCCTGCTCTCCCTTCCCTCCTTTTCTCTCTCTCTGCAGGTCACCTCTGAATGCCGACGAAAATGGTGATCCAACAGACGAAGAGACGGGAAAAGGGGTCTGATTATAGTACCTAACCGCGACAAACCCCGAATAAAGCAAAAAAGAATAATGTACACACATGATTAAGCATTCTTACGTTTAACTAAGTAGGGAAAAGTTTAGGGTATTTCGAGGTAGGGGTTACACAAGTATCCTCCGCCGAGAGGACTAGGGATATTGCCAATATTTGAAAACCTACTACCTCCTTTTCCGCATCCTCATAGGCATATAACTAAAAGCTGCCCCATTGCTCTCCAATTGACACCAACTGTTGTCTCAGCCTGGAAACGCACTTGCTAAAAATGACTCGAATAAACCTCCGTGAGCATTAGCCCGACCAGGTTAGTTCATGACCAGTTGCCAAAGGCGTAAGTGTGTACAATCAAAGCCACCAGTAAGAGGCAGCCAACGAATAAAAGATAAGAAAAAGGTAAAAAGAGCTTAGGATGATAAAGATGCTCAGCACACAGAAAAGGATAATTGTGGCCAATAACTGTTTTATGTTTTGTCTTGGATCTTTTTATGTAATACCTGTACTGTCTCCCCCGTCTGAGTTTGTGTGTACGTGATGTATGGATCTACGTCGTCCCTCCGCTTGTGTTTATGCATTACTTAACCCCTGCCGTTCTAGGTTGTGTGCGCACTGAATGGACCATTATTGTACACGTCTCTCTCTCTCCCCACGGCATACGTGTACCGAATGGTTCGTTTAGAGTACGACTCTCTCTCTCTCTCTCTCTCTCTCTCTTTCTCTCTCTCTCTCTCTCTCTCTCTCTCTCTCTCTCTCTCTCTCCAGAAGCCCCCCCCGTTTCCTCTTTTCCTTGTATGGTGACGTTGTGCCCCTCCGGCACAAAACATAATTGGGGTTCCTCGAACGCAAAGGTGTTCAGCAAAATTGACCAAAAAACCAAAACGATTGTGACTTGCCATATCACTACCTCTCCTTTCTGCAAACGATAGAACCCGAGTTGGTAATGAAGGAAAGGACAGGTAAGACGACGGATGTCCCCTAATCTGGCCTTTTATAAGGGAACTATAACGTCAATGGTCTTCTGTTTCTCAGTTCGTTAGAAAATGCGATCCCCAATGCCCCGATTGCCCCACCCCCTTGCACCTAAGTGCGGATGTCCAGAGTACCCCACTTCCCCCGATCGACCCCAGCTCCCTGTCCAAAAGCACCCACGCGCCCCCGATCAACCCTATGATAACGCCCCTGCTTGCAAGAATTAGTCGACCCCGAAGGGAGATGTGATATTGTCGATACTTGGGTTAAAGGGAAGAGCGAGTCTCTCCATAAGGACTCGATTTTTTGTAACGTAATACATTGTGTACAAAAGTTCAATTTCTCTTATCATATGTCGCGAATGAACGCCAAACAAGTCTATGAATTCAATATGCAATGCCCTTCTACAGACTCCATAAATAACGACCTCTGACTGTGACCGATGAACCTATCCCCCACCTACTCAGGAATAGGGAATGAATTGAGATGTATATCTGTTCTCCCGACCAGTTTTTCTAAAAACTTGTTTTTCACCCATTCAAAGATACAATCACCAAAGGAGAGGAGCTGGACGTGACGCACAGCCTGGCCACAGATCATGGAGCACGTGTGACGACCAAAGGTGGAGCCGCAGAGCAACGAGACGCGGGACGAGGCACAACTTTCAAGTTCAGCTGATGAAGAAATAAGGGGCTGCCTTGAAGCCCTCGACTTGCTGACCCACTCGTGCCTGAAGTCCCCGTCCCTTTTTGAGTCCGACAGATGGGCCTGCCTGCTCATTGTCCTTTGCTCCCTTGGTCCCTTGGTGTGTTCGAAGATCTGGCCCCACTCCGCCCTCTCCTCCCTCGATTATTCAACAAACTCTTTCATATAAAATTTGACTATGGACTGGGATTTTGTCACGGAAAAAGAAAGACACGCAGGTGCCCAGCATAAGGCACCCCTAAGAAAATGAGTTAGGAAACAGGACTGTGATCTAAACGCAGAGGACTGATCGCACCCTGCAACGTGTAAGGACGAATCCGAGCTGGACCTATAGCTCCACCGCCGGTGCTCAGCAGCGCCAACAAAAGAAGACGGACTCTGTTAAAAGACATTGCGACAAAGACCCTCCCCCTTTCCAGAACTTTCTATTCGCCCCTTGACTAAATTACTTGTATCGAATTGAATACCTCCCTCAACCATTTTGTATTGCCTTTTAAGGAATGTTTCATCGGTCACTCATGTGGTTAGTTTTCCAAAAATCCCCTATAGTACTGACAAGCCGGAAGGTATCAGAGCGTTCTTTCTGTATATGATGTCAATAGAGAGAAAATGTGAACTTGATTTTTATGTGTCGGAACATTTTTCTTGATTCTACACCGACTAAATACTATGCCGATTTCTAGGCTTGTATAAAGAGCCCAACAGATGTAAATTAACATGTATTGTATTCTGCCTATCACATCGACTGTGTAGAAATTGAACGTGCTTATGTAAAAAGCGGCGACTGTTAAAAATAGCAATGTGTATGTACATAAGCGGCGTTCATTTATGTTCACAGTACCCCTTGGTGTAAACAGAATGGATATCGTTAAAACTCTGACTGTGTTGTCCCACTAGCATAGACCCAGGCACATACGTACACGACAGCCACTTTAGGCACCATGGTCTCTCAGTTTGCGGTCGATCGCCAGCGCCCCTTCCCTGACCCTGCAAGCTTCCCCCATGCACCCTGGCTGCCCCTCTCCCACATGCGCGAGTCATGAGCCCACCCCTCCCGCATGACTCTGTCCCTAAGAATCGCACCCTGCGCCTGACCAACACCTCGTGTCCCTCCATGAATACCCCTCCTTTGATGACCTCTTCCTCTGAGCCTGAATGTTTGCACGGACCACTGGTCATCCCTTAGCCTGAGGATACAGTTTATTGCCCACTACTGTATGCACTCGCCTCTCCTGAAAGAGGCCACTATTGATCCTGACATCCCCACCCCCGGAGATTCGATCTGGCACACGCATTCCAATGGAATCAGCAGAACACTCAGCTGCGTGACAGCCCCATCTATTGCATGGAGGATAAGGGCCCTACTGTAGCCACGTGTTGAAATACCTTCATACTATACAAAGCCTTGATTGTAATAAAGGATGCCTGTGTGCCACAAACCTGTGTATAAAAGACGAAGCCTGAAAGAAACTTGTTAGAGCACCTCCCGAAGACACTATGCGAGTGTCCCAAATAACAGGCTCTCCTCATGAGTAATAAACCTTTTTCCTTGTCTTCCTACTTCCAGTGCCCGTCTCTTTATTTGGTAACTTCTCAAGAAGGAAACAAAGAGTCGCCCTGCACCAGCAGCCTGGGCATCGGGTGCGATCGGGGCTGACCCTTTTTACACAGGTAGACACAGAAGTCAACAGGTACTATTCTTTAATAAAAAGAAACATAGGGTACTATCTGCTGGTCGTCACAATGCTCTGCACACCCATTAGAAGTGGGCAAGCTTATGAAAAGCAAAGCTAAAATATTTGGCTTGCCTTTGAATCAACGTTTGCTGTGTAAGAAGAACCGTAGCTGAGACAGTTTTAACTATAAGGAATTATCTGAATGGTCCAGAAGTTGCTCTGCCTATTTTGACCCTTGGTTAATTTGTCGGAGCCTCACATGTTTTTTTTTCAATTGCCCTGTTGCATGCTTAAATTTGATCAGTTCATGCTTTGACTCGTGGTGCCAGGTAATTCCTCATGCTTAATTCTAACTGAAAGTTTGTAACTTGCCATGCTTTCCCTATTAAGGTGGGGGCACTTCTCTGCAGGCCTAAGCACATCTGACAGAGCATGAGAGGCACCGCTCTACAGTCTGCCATAGTTTTCATGTCAGTGGTACTACTTTTTGGCCAGATTAAAAAACTACAGCTGAAGAGCTCAGACAATTCTATGTGATCTCTATTTAAAACAAACCTGAAGAATTATTTATTTATTTTTCCCTCATGGTCATCTGTCGAATTCCCCCCACCCCCCGGCCCCACTGCTCTTCCCTGCACAGGCCGCTCCTGTGTGCTCCCCTCCTATTCCCTTTCTTTTTTTCTTACCCATGTCTCAGTTGCAAAGTTTCTTTTTTCTTGCAGGCTAAACCACTTCTCCCTTGTTTTTTAGTTTTCCACCCTACTTCCTCTTTTTCCATTTTTAGTTTTCCACCCTGCCTCCTCTTTTCCCATGCCTCCATATCTTTTCTGTTATGTCTGACCCATTCGCCCAGGGTTCTCCTCTTCCATTCCTTCTTTCAATATATATTTGTAGTTGAAAAGCATACTGCTGTTACCCCAATCTTTCTATTTTCTATTCCCCTTTCCTGTCCTTACAAATTAATGATATATGTATTAGCACTCCCTTCGAATTCCCTTTCTGACGAATTTTAGAATGATGTCATGCATTCTTAGCACTTTTATTGTTTACGTCAGTATCCGGGATTTCATAGTAGGTCCATAATATTTTCTGCGTTCCTTTTTTCACTGTCGCATTTTAATAAACTGAACTTTTGCTAGTACGGATTGCCACATGACTAGCTAAACTGGGTTTAGATAAGTTATTTTTAATAGAATCACATATTTCCGCATAGGTAGTTCGGAAAAGAACTGCCTGAAATCTAAAACAAGTGTGCTTGTGCATTGCACTTTGAAAAGGTCGTTATGCCAGTTCTCTGTGGGATTTTGATACTTTTCTTAAGAATTCAGGAACTGTGGCACCAGGGGAACCTACCACGTCATTTTCCAATTGTAACCATGCTAGCCACTTTAATGTCACATATGTCAGGCTATTCACATCCAGGAAGGCCATGAGGAAGTTTAAAATATCCCACAACCAGTACCACCGAGATGTGCCATTTAAAAAAAAAAAAATCAAATGTCACTGTCTAGCAGAGGGAGGCAGCAATATATATATGAGATCCTGACAGGGTACCCGTGACCTTAGAATGACAAGGCAATGGCAAACTAGATAATTAGACAGGATGGGCTGAAATGTCACAATCCTGTTATGACTTCTTATTTTTACGATATTGAATGTGCACACCTCATAGGAATGAGTTGTTCACACTGTGGTATCGCCCACATGCATGAAATAAGTAAACACCATATGAAAAGGGTGTAAATGAAAGACACCGTATGTTAAAACACCACTGGCCTGTGAAGAAAGGTAGAAAGGGGTTCAGGCAACATGCTATACAATGAATTAGCCATATTTTTCGATATATTTCGGAGAAATGCTATAAATATTATTTTATACATGCTATTCGTTTTCTGACTTGTACTTGTTTATTAATCTGTTAAAGTTAGGCATTTTATCATTTAATGTAACTGTGAAGCGCCTTAGATTAATTTACACCAAAAGCGCTTATTCAGGCGAAGATCTGGTTGACATGGATATTCTAAGGGTTTGGGTGTTATTTATTTACAGGCATGTGAATCTATGCGCTATTATAATGTAGTGAGCCCTAGAAGTCAATAGTGAATATACAGTAAAACTAAGAGAATCTTGTCAAAAATCTTATTTCACTCAGTCATGTTGTACCCAGCCGCGGCCGGTAGTGGGAGTACCGGCCGGGCGGTGACGTGGGGAGGGGGAGGGGCAGGGTGGGGGGTAGTAATGTATGGATTACGGACTTTAAAAGGTAAGTACACATAAAAATAAATAAAACGAATTTCGTTGCACACACTGCATCACCAAATGCGATGCAATGTGTGCAACGAAATTCGTTTTATTTATTGTTATGTTTACTTACCTTTTAAAGTCCGTAATCCATACATTACTACCCCCCACCCTGCCCCTCCCCCACCCCACGTCACTGCCCGGCCGGTACTCCCACTACCGGCCCGACTGGTTGTACCTAGAGCTTTTGGTTGACGGTTTTTGCTGCTAGGCATCAACCCTGTTAACCTCTTCGGTGCTCGTGACGAGACCAGCTCGTCATGAGTCACGGTGGAGTTGTGCTCCTGACGAGCTGGTCTCTTCATAATGCCTGCCCTCTGCCCACATGCGATTAATTCCCCGCATGTGCGGGCGAATTGATCAGTGGGCGGGGTCGTGACGAGACCAGCTCGTCATGAGCACAGCTCCACCATGACTCATGACCAACTGGTCCCGTCACGAGCACCGCGGCGCTGCGTTCACCCCCTGCCACCCCCCCCCCCCACACGTGGGGTAATTACCCCCGCAGGGAAGGGGTTAAACAATGGCTGATTCATTATTCTGAACTAATTTTTATTTTTGATCATAATGTCTTCTAGAGTGAAGATTCGTATATATAGAGGACTGAATCACAAAGGTAACTTACACTTTTTTGTAAGTTCAGTACTTTTCGGTATAAATGGCCTACCACTGGTACTGCAGTGCTCTCCCATAGAAAATAATGGAGGTAGGGTCTTAAAATAAACCCCCATAGTAAATAATGTTAAATTAAATTTAATTATTTAAAATATTAAAAAATATAAATACATACAAATACTATTAAAAATGTATACACAGTACATATTAAATATTTAATTATAAAATATTTTAATCTATTTGAAATGTAAAATTAATATATACAATACATTGTATTGAAAGAAATGATTTAAATTAATGCTAGACCACTTTTAATAATTACTAGTGCATGTTAAAATATGTGTATTTGTTTCTTTGGGAGGGAATTTCTTTTTAATTTAAACTTCAGAAAAATAATTGATTAAAGTTGAATTCAAAATGAATTTATTAATGCTGTAGCATTATGTTTTTCTGACATTTTTTATGGGAAAATGTAGGGCAAATTAAAACATTTATTAAACTCAAAACAATATAAAAAATATTTTTACGTTAAATATTAATGTCAATTAATTTGATATATTTATTTTAAATGTAGATCATAAGAAAACAATCTATATTCTGTATACTGTATTTTTGTATTCAATATTACATCTAAATCAATTTTAGAAATGCCGTATTTTCATATTCTATAGTTCGATAGTTGATATTTTTGTAATTGCTTTATTTCTAGTGTTTGCTCATTTTTAACTTTACATTAATTTAATTTGCAATATAAACTTATAATGTATATAATTTTTATTAACAATGCTTTGTACGCAATATTTTAGTGTTACAATTTTTTTGGGGTTCATGTTGTGACATACAACCAATCTCTTCACACTGAATACATGGAATAACGAGAAAACAACAGAAATGGGGAAAAGGCCAGACTTGAGTACTAGGCAAACATGGGAGATTCAAAAGCAGCAAGGCTAGAAAAGGGTTGAAGTGAGGTAGAATGTGAAGGAATGATTGTGACTTGAAGTGGAAGGACAGGAAGAATTGTTGAAGAGAGTAAGGATGGGGGAGATCAGACTGAGGAAAGATTGAAGAACGTAAGAGGAAAGGTGCGGCGAGGAGGACTACAGGGCAGGATGGGAGCTATATAAGTAAGATAAGGGAGAAGAAAGATGCAAAAAGAAAGAAAGAGGTTACTAGTCGGAATTTAATACATATAGATCTGTCTCAATTCTTCCAGTAGGGCGTTCCAAAGGTAGACAGCAATCTGGAGAATGGCTTTGCTGCAGCAAGATGCTTACCTTTTTGGTATGCAACGTTTACAACAACATTTTTACAACGCACTACCATTACAACGCAGGTATTACCACGCATACCATTACAACGCATTGCGCTGGGGGGCGCTCTAGGGTAAGTAATAAGTTTAATTTTCTATCCAACACCTTCCCTAGTGTCCACGGGGACTGGAGTTGGAATAGAAAATTATACTTACCACTATCCAGCACCTCTAAGCGCTATGCGTTGTAACGGTATTCGTTGTAAATACCGCGTTGTAAAGGTATGCGTGGTAAAAGTATGCGTTGTAACGTCATACATCCTACATTTTTTGTCTGTTGTCTAAGAGTGTCTAGGCTACTGAGGCCTTTTTTAGACATGAGCGAACTTTCCATTACTCCTGCATGATCTTGTTTGGCCTGTATTTCACACTATGCTTGCTATATGAAATTTGGGAAATTATGTCAATACCCATGTGGAAAAATGTGACTTAGGGGCACAGCAACAACATAAACAACCATAACGTGAGTAGCTGTTGTTTTTTGTACTTATTTTTCTTGTGCTATTTTTTTAAGTGGCATTCGGAATGGATGCGTGAAGGCATTTTGTGCTGAAAACATAGGTCTAAATGTCGTTTTTGCATGTTACATAATTTCACATACATTTTGCAGAATTTCACGTACTTACTGAAATATGTGAATTTTGCACACTTTTAATCTTTTGTTCCGCTGCAATTTTTCACGAAGGAGAGGAAATAATCAGTTGTTCTAGGTAAAAAGCTTTAGAATGTATGCATTCCAAATTCTCACCTCAAAGTGGAGACAGTGCATCTCTCTTTAGACAGAAGTTGTGAGGCCTAATTTGGTTTGTCTAAAAGAAGTGTGCAGACACACTTTGAAGTACTTTAGGCTGGCTTTATCATTCACATCGGGATATCATTCTGCTACTCGACACAAGAGAGGAACAATTCATATACAACACGGAGAATGTTTGAAGGTTGAAGAATGGTTTTTAGTTTTTAGATTGTCCAAAGAGGCAACTTGAATGATTTTACAGTGTGTGTAAAGCGATATGACATAGTTAGATGAGGATCTAGCCTGATTCTTCTGCTGAGTTAGAGGACATTCACTTATGTAGGAGGCATGTTTCAAAATGGAAATATCTTAAATTGTTGACATTTTTAAATATATTCAACGATATTGCTCTGGTGCTTTTGCTGAAGATGGAGCAGAACCCTTTCACCACTGAAACTATGTGCTAAAAGACTTAGGAAGGCCACTGCTGTACTGGTATTGTTTAACCCTCTTATACTCCAGGTGATCGTTTGCTGGGTTTGTAGACATATTCCTTTTATTTATTTTTTTTTTTTTTTAGAGCAAAACAAATATTTAATAGTCAAATGCAGTAAAGAGAAAAATGCATGAATTACGATAAAGGTCCAATTACACAAGTACAGATAAATGCACACATCATTAAACTATATAATTCCTAGCTAGGCAGAATTTAAGCAAACACAGTGTAAAGAGCATTGACTGCATAAGAGGAGCATAATAGGAGCATGGCAAGTCGCCTATAACGAAAATAGCAAATAATTCCCAAATTCTTCCATGAAAGACAGAAACCCAAAGGTTTTATAGACAAATCACACAAACTATTAATAGAATTTGTAAATTCAGCATGGTATTATCATGGTTAGGGTGGTATAGGCAAATCGGTATCAACAATGTAATATTCAAAATCTTTAGTATTAGCTAACTTCTTAAGGTAAGAAAAATCTTTTGCTTGCTTCCTCAGCAACTGCACTCCGGAGATATTCAATTGTAGACATATTCTTAGGGGTAGTGGTGTTAATGCCCTTTACATCAGCATAGCATCTCTGAGATTGTCTGTCTGGTACACTTTCACCCTCATTGCCAGTGTCCACAACCTAAACAACATCCTGTTCACCCACTTCTGCAGCAAATATCCCTACAACTCCCCCTGTAAGCAAAAACAAATGTGCTAAATAGCACTCTGTGCCCACCTTTCTTCTGCTGACAGTTAAAAGAGCTGACCCATGCAGCAATGTTAATCCTACATTCAAAGGTGTAAAGTCAGGTGAACAAATTCTCAAGTGCAATGGTGCTTGACAGAATGAGGCAAGTTTCAAGGCAGCCCACATTTCTGCTCATAATCGGATTGAAGATATATGTAGCCAGAAACCATGGACATGCATGTGCAAGAGCAAATGTTATTGGCTACCAACATTTTTTTTATTAATAATGTGCAAAGCCTATGTTTTAATAGCACATATACTAAAAATGAATATTTGTAGTAGGCAATCATACTTAAATGTTATAAACCTAAAAATAAAATAAATAATTGCATTTGTGCTCCCCTCAGTGTTGACTGTAGTGTTACACCAAAGTTTGGAGTAACACTACAGTCAACACTAAGGGGAGCGCAAATCGTGGACTGCATGTACCATGATGCAAAGGAGCAAACTTTTGTGGGATGTGATGTAGTGTCTGGCCACACAATTTTCCCTGCCCAAACCGATTTTCATGACTTCTTCTACCATTCATCTCACATTTCTAACGATCCTTTTTGTAAAAAATGGTGTTGCAGCCCATTAATTCCATTTCATCCGGCCTGAACTTGAGATTCCGGCCTGGGCGTGGACATTCGGACCCATATAGAAGATTCCAACCCGACTGCGAGAGTAAAGATCAGACTCGTAAATGACCCCTGTTTGGATCTTCTGCACTTGTGGCTGGGGTTTGTGCAGAGCTTGTGCGAGTCTCCCGCTGCTGTCTTCGCGGCTGGGCTTTGCTCCACCCCCCCTCCCGCATCCTACCTTATACTCTCAGCTGGTGTCCGGCCAGGCTTGGCTCCGCCGGCCCCGCTGAGGACTCCATCTCCCAGGATACTTTGGGCCAGGACGACCCTTCATCGCGCGCCAGGAGGTGCATATATCCACGGCTGGTGCTGAGCCCGGTGGGAAACGCTGTTTGGATCTTCTGCACTTGTGCCTGGGGTTTGTGCAGAGCTTGTGCGAGTCTCCCGCTGCTGTCTTCGCGGCGGGGCTTTGCTCCGCCCCCCCCTCCCGCATCCTACCTTATACTCTCAGCTGGTGTCCGGCCGGGCTTGGCTCCGCCGGCCCCGCTGAGGACTCCATCTCCCAGGATACTTTGGGCCAGGACGACCCTTCATCGCGCGCCAGGAGGCGCATATAACCACGCCTGGTCCGTCGCCTCGTGAGGTAGTGCGCGGGACGCGCCGGGCTAAGCCCGGGCAAAGGGCGGGCCGTCTGTGGCCGTCCGAGGCAGGACGAGGCTCGGCTGGGCCACGGACCTTGGTTCTTGGACATTGTAGCTGAGCTTTGGCACCCCAGATAAAGTGAGACTTTTACTCATTCAGCGTATGTTTGTTTGAATTGTTTGAATCATATGGTCGCAGGACAAGGAGTTGATTTAAGCCTTTCATTATTGTAGTGCGGTCTTTGTGACGGTTTAGCTCCCAAAACCGAACTTTTCAGATTTAATTGTAAACACTAATAATGTCGAAAGCTAAAGCAGTTAAAACACCCCCTGTATCAGCGACGCTAGACAACTATCTGGTGAAAGTTGTGAACAAAATCAATAGCGAACGACGTAAATCATTAGGCCGGGGGACCTCCTCTCTCTCACCGCCTACATCGCCCATTGTATTGTCTGCATCCCCACAGGGTGACAGTTGTGATGCTGATCATCCCGATCTAGTAAACATGGAAGATCCAGCCCTCCCATTCATAGAACCAATGCATAATCAGGACAAATCGGGCGCTTCTTATGCCCTCCTCGAATGAGTTGCAACGGATTTGCCGATCTATCAAATCAGGGTCCCCGTGTGATCCTGCTTCGCCCAAACTCCTTGGAGGAAGCATAGAAACCCTTGAGCCGTACATCAGAGATGTTCTTGACATCTCTTTTACGACCTGCACTGTACCTAAAAAGTGGAAGCAGGCAATTGTACTCCCGCTCCAAAAAAAATCTAACCTTAGCTGGGACAGGATGGACAACTTGAGACCCATTTCCCTTCTCCCTTACATGGCCAAGGTGGCAGAAAAGGTGGTCAACCTTCAACTTATGACCTTTGTGGATCAATCCAACCTTCTTCATCCCAGTCAGTTTGGATTTCGCCCACGCCACTCCACGGAGTCTGCGTTGCTCCTGGCCACTGAAACCATCAGGCAAGGAGTTGATGAGGGCCAAACTATGGCACTCATCTTGCTTGACCTAAGTGCCGCCTTTGACACTGTAGCACACCCCATCTTGCTACAGTGTCTTAACAAGGGTGGAATCAATGGGAAGGCACTTGGGTGGATACAATCCTTTCTGATGGAGAGAGGCTTTCAGGTTAGACTGGGTGAACACTACTCCAGGCCGTTCAACCTTGATCAGGGGGTGCCCCAGGGCTCTGCCCTTAGCCCCACCCTGTTAAACCTGTACGCCTCTCCTGTAGCCACCATTGTGGAAAGATATGATATCCAACTTGTATCTTATGCGGACGACACGCAGTTGGCCATCTCCCTATCGCGATCGCCCGGCACTGCGGCCGCCAACTTCAGTGCTTGCATGCAGGAGCTAGCCTCCTGGATGTCTAACAACTGCCTGAAGTTGAATGGCTCCAAGACTGAGGTGCTCGTGGTGGGGGGAGGTCCATCTGTGTGGTCATCTGCATGGTGGCCGGACTGTCTGGGCCCCACTCCTGTGCCATGTCAACAGGCCAAAAACCTAGGGGTAATATTCGACTCCGAATTGTCATTTGCACCCCAGATCAATCGGGTAGTGGGAATGTGTTTTGGGATACTTAAGACCTTACGTAAGGTTCTTGACATGCTCCCTGTAGGAGACAGACAGACCCTTGTGCATGCCCTGGTGACATCCAGACTTGATTATGCTAATCTCCTCTACCTGGGCAGTACAGTCACAAGTCTCAACCGTCTCCAAGTACTGCAGAATGCGACAGCCCGGCTAGTGCTCAGGCTTCCGAGGCGTACTCCCTCCAAAGCTGCTCTAAAGTCCCTTCACTGGCTGCCTATCCGTGAAAGGATCAAATTCAAAGCCCTTTGCACGTGCCATCGCATTTTGGGAGGCAGAGCACCGCCTCCACTCAACCATCTTATTACCCCTTACAGACCAGAGCGGATGCTTAGATCTTCTGGCACAGGTCTGGTCGCTGTGCCCAAAATCCGCAGAGCCCGCATGGGGGGCAGATCGTTCCGTCTTCTCGCAGCTAAGAATTGGAACTTGCTACCAACCGAATTACGCCTTGAACCCTCTGAGGCCAAATTCCGTAGAGCCCTCAAAACACACTTGTTTCGCCTAGCACTGCCCTAATTTTTCTCCTACCTTCACCTACTCAATCTCAGCGCAGGGACACGCCGGAGAGCGTAACTAAGCGCTTTATAAAATTCCAAAATAAATAAATAAATAAATAAACTCCCTATCTCAGCGCTCCCCAGCCCCGAGAACTCAGAGAGTACTGAGATCTCGTAATAACACACAAATTAAACAGGGGGGGGGGCGAAACAACAAAAGAGCAGACTCGCTACCCACTAGTGCTGGTAGTGCTACCGAGTCAGTAGTTAATAATGCCACAGTTAAAATAGACACTGAGCAATTAGATCTCCTGATTGGCATACTAGACGCAAAAATTGCTAAGCTAGTTAAACCTCTAATGGCCAAACTTGACCTGATGTCTGCGGAAGTTGCGAGATTAGGCAGCCTTCTGGGACCCCGCATTGACACAACTGAAAGTGATAAAACTGCTGAAAAAGGTCCTAGGGTTAATAATGAGACCGTAAAGCTTCCAAACGGGGGATCTTGTACAGTAGAACCAGCAGCCTCTGTAACCCTGGAAACTGTGCGTAAAATTCCACCGCCAGTAACAGGTCTTGGGAGTAAGACAGGGCAAGCAGAAGCGAAGAATAGATCCCTGGTTAGCTCACAACCAGATTTACCTCCAGAATGTGCACCGCTTGTGGCAGTCCTGACTAATGTTCCACCTGTAATAGAGACTGGCCACCCAAATAAGCTAGAATCCCACGAATCCCTAAAGAACAAAACTGTGTCATGGCTTAATAGAGAGTGTGGGTTTCCAGTGGCACTATCACACCAGATTTTAACCACCAGAAGAGTCACATGGATAGGAAGATCTCATAAGAATATCAGTGGTGATTGAGTCATTATTAATTTTAGAAATGCACATCTTGCCAATACTGCATTGTTAAGAGCTAACTCTCTACCCCATAACGACCAGGGTATCACACTTAGACCACTGGGATATTTTTACAGACATTTAACTCAGCAGCCTCTTAATGATTCATTTAGGGGCAGAGGTAACAGCATTGATGGGTCTATTGGCCGTGGGGTTGCCACATTCAATCGTTATCAACCCCTGAGTGATTTAGACTCCAATGATTGACTCGAACTTGGCCGGGCCCAATCTTTACCTGATGCAGAAGTTTATCCACCGGTTGTGGGGGAGGAGTATGGAATAGCTGGAAACTCCGTGAGTACATGTGGGGGTGGCAATCTTAACCTCAATGACATTTTGGGGGAGGCATAAGGTGGCTGCAATGATGGCATGGTGGTAGCTAAGGTCCCTCGTCTGGGAACCAGGTTCCTTAGCTGGAACATTGCCGGGTTAAACAGTAAGGCAAACGACGCAGAGTGGAGGGACTGTCTCACTGATTGTGACATTATTGGGCTCCAAGAAACTTGGGACACAAAAAACACCTTTCTCTTGGACGGGTATGCAGCCTTTTGTTCGTCAGCAGTTGCTTCCCCTATGGGGAGGGCGAAGGGTGGACTACTAACCCTTATCTCATTAAAACTCGAGGGGACCTACACTAAAGTGGAGACAGGCACACCATACTGCCTAGCCGTGAAATTTTAACTAAAACCTCTGGTAACTGGCTTATTGTTAACTTTTACAACTCCTTTGATAAGACCACTTTTAATGAACATCTTGTCAGTTTATATGATTTTTTAGAATTGTATAATGTCAACAGTACAAATTGTTATTCGGTTATAGTGCTTGAAGATTTTAACGTTCACCCCACCCAATCTACAGGGGATGTTCCAACCTTTGAAGGAAAAGGCTCTGGGTCAACTATTGATTATATTTTTGTCAGCCTAAATGTGGCAAACAGGGTTAGCCAGTATAACGTTTCTTGGTCTTCCTATGGCGATCACAACCCTGTAAGGCTGACTTTGATAGATGACCTAAAGAAAAAAGTTACAACTAACTTCACAGCTGGAATCCTTGATATAAGACCCACCGACCAAGCTCGACGCTTGAAATGGTGCCGGGTGGTGCCTAAGGACTTTAATGACAACTTGCTGGCAAAGGTTGGGCAAGATATGTCTACCTGTCTAACAGAAGGTATTGTCAGTGAAGAAGTCCTTGTGACCTACAGTAGAATTTGCACCCAGATCGATAGTGACCTCAAAAAAGTAGTCAAGGGGCAACCTAGGAACGGGGAGAAATGGTTTGACCAAAAGTGTTCAATAGCCCATCGGAAGCTGATGGTAGCGTTGAAATCCAAACCTCCTGATAAAGTGGAAGTAGCTGCCCTCAGAAACACATACAAAAAGGCACAAAAAAAGCGGAAAAATGAAATCAGGGAGGAGGCCTGGAATGAGCTTTTATCCATCGACGTAATTAAAAATAGTGCCAAATTTTGGACCGTGGTTAACAAGCCTTTTTTCCAGGACAAAAGCAACAGTGAGCTTGATTGTAGTATCCAGGAACAAGACTGGTACAATTATTTTAAACATGTCTATGATGGGGAAGGGATACCGGCAGGTCCAGTCTTAAATACGGAAAAATATTCATTGACATTTACAGAGCTAGAGGTAACGCAAGCCATAATGCAAATGACGAGTAATAAGGCTCCGGGACCTGATGGAGTCCCGGCAGACCTTTTTAAAGCAGATGTAAAGACCTGGACAAAGATATTGTATAATGTCTTTGTAAATGCTTGTCATTTGGGCTTGCCTTCCACATGGGCAAGATCTGTCATCATACCAATATATAAGAAAGGGAATAGAGGCGACCCGAGCTGTTATCGCCCGATATCTCTAATTTACTCCTCTGTAAAAGTACTTGGCAGGGTGGTCCTAAGCCAACTGACCGGATGGCTTGAGGAAACGGGAACACTTTCTGTGGCCCAGTACGGCTTCAGAAAAGGGATGGGCACAATAGATCAATGCCTAAACCTGCAATTATTGATAGGTAAATATACGGTGGCAAAGAAGGGAGCATTATTGTTGGCCTTCATGGGCCTGTCCTCGGCCTTTGACCGAGTAAACAGGTCAAAGTTGTGGTCCATTCTCCTAACTCTTGGAGTAGACAAAAACATCGTCTATTTTTTAGCGGACCTACACAGGGACTTATCTGCAACGGTGAGGTATGATCAGCAGGGTAATTGCACGGAGGGTATACCCATCTTAAATGGAGTCAGGCAGGGGTGTATTTTGGCGCCCCTGCTCTTTACATTATATATTAACAACTTAGATACCACCCTAACTGCCTCCTGTAAAGAAATTCCCTGTGCAGGGAAACGCCTGATTCCCGCACTTTTATATGCGGATGATGCCGCCCTCTTAGCGAGAACGGCAGTGGGACTTCAGTTATTGTTAGACTCTTTCTCGGCCTTTATGATGTCATTAGATCTAAGTGTAAACCTTTCAAAATCACATATAATGGCCATTGGACAGAAATCCCTAAAGGTCAAAACCCTTTATTCCGAGGGACGCATACTAACCAGGGTTTCGTCGTTCCCTTATTTGGGAGTATTATTCGACGACCAGGGATCCTGGGGAACCCAAATTACAGCGAAAAAAAAAACTGTTTTGATAAGAGCAACATCGGCTGTGTTGGGTTTCGCCAGGAAGCTAGGAGCCAGGCCAATGAAGGCCCTAATTGAAATATACAGAGCCAAGTGTATATCACTAGCTATGTATGGGGCCGGCTTGTGGGGGATAAAAAATACAAAGGCCATACAGATTGTTGAAAATAGGTTTCTAAAGTACCTTTTAACTGTTCCTAAAACAACAGCCAATTACATTGTCCATCAGGAATGTGGAATTGGCTTTGTTAAAGATGCAATTGGCGTGGCACCCCTACTGAAATGGATAGCTACCTGGTTAAATCCTGATTTAGTGCTTAACCATAATATCTTGAAAGATTGCATGTCACTCGATCGTGGGCTGTGTATACCCTGGCTCAAATATGTTCAGAAGTTATCGGTTAAGCTGGGTCGACCAGAATTATATAATTCCCCAGAAACGTTAGAGAAGGGAGATATAAAATGGTCCAAGGAAACATACCTGCGCATAGCAACCATGGATAGAGAAGAGAGAGAGCTGGTAATGGTGACAGTAAGGGCCCACCAGCTATGTAAAACAACACTATCCCTGGAACCATATCTAGGCTGTGCTACAAATAACAACCACCGTTTCTTATTGACCAGATTTAGACTCAATCAATTTCATTTCCTTCTTGGTGAACAGAAAGGTTGGAAGAAGGTAAATGATCTTGGCCCCTGCACCTGTGATCATTTTTCGGGACAAGATATCATACACTTCTTTTTTTTCTGTGAACACCTTACCGTCATTAGGAAATGCTTTATTTTTCCAATTTTAATTAACAAAGGCTTTATGCAAGTGAGACCAGTCCTTCTCTATTTGCAAATGTTGACAGATGTTTGAGAAACTTCTAACATTGCTAATTTTTTATCTGCAGCTGTAAGAACCCTGAGAAAAATAACCTAATATTTTATCATGTATATTTTTATTATTGTGTTAAAATGAAATTGTTTGCATCAATCACATTTATTGATTTTATAGGTATTTATGAGTTGTGATTGTGTTTTATATGTTAGGGATGTACATCTGTTGCTATAATCAGTTTTTTTTGTAGAATGCTTTTATGGTTTGCACATAAACCGAATAAAGACACTTGACTGACTGACCCCTGTGAATACCAAAAGTCGTAAAGTTAGACTTTTTTCTCAGATTGATTTTGTGAATCGGGCCCTGTGTATTTATTTTTGTGCATATTCCTAGAGTAGCACAAGACAGGATGATGAGGGATTCCAAATTCCTTCCCAGACTATCTAAGAGAACTCATCTTTGAGTTTCTAATACTTCTCTACATAAGAGGCTGCTTAGTCTATTTTTTTCTTTGATTGTCTGATGATTTTGAGCTGAGAGTACTTTTCAGCTTATTATGCAAAGGCTTTATGGGGAAAC
Source organism: Lissotriton helveticus (assembly GCF_964261635.1). Classification (NCBI taxonomy): domain Eukaryota; kingdom Metazoa; phylum Chordata; class Amphibia; order Caudata; family Salamandridae; genus Lissotriton; species Lissotriton helveticus. Next base: position 406,691,501 of record NC_136063.1, on the reverse strand, counting down.
ATCCTTTACAACGCAACTTTTACCACGCAGTGCCTTTACGACGCAACTTTTACAACGCAAACCATTACAACGCATTGCACTGGGGGCGCTCTAGCATAGGGAATAAGTTTAATTTACTATCCAACACCTTCCCTAGTATCCACGGGGACTGGAGTTGGAATAGTAAATTAAACTATTCACTATCCAGCACCCCAAAGCACTATGCGTTGTAAAGGTTTTCGTTGTAAAAACCGCGTTGTAAAGGCATGCGTGGTAAAAGCATGCGTTGTAATGTCATACATCCGGCTTTATGCTTGCACGTTAATTCTCTCATCAGAACTCTTTATTAAATTTCTGAACTGATACCTTCTTTTCCTCTTTTTCAAATATATTTAGACTAAGGAACTTTCTTTATGGAACACACTTGCTGCATTATAACAATAATTACTATTGTTTTGACTAATGTAGTATTTTACATTATATTGAAATGTCTATTATTGGACTATGTTAATTTAAAAAGCTGATGCTTAAGAGACTAATACTTACTGAATACAATTGAAAAACCTGAGATGTAAAAAAGAACACTCTTTTAACTCTCTCAAAATGCTTCTCTTTATTAACTGTACTAAAAGTAATTTAAAATAAAACATGTTATTGGATTAATGTAGATGATTGCTCCTACTTCTTGATGGTCAAAAGTCAATATGACAAGTGGTGGTGGTATTTAGTTATTATGCCCAAAGATTAAGGCATAAAAAACCCCACTCCCTCACATGCACATCTGGATCAGTGAGTATGTCATCAGTAGTGGGCCAGAGCACCTGTGATCTGATGGGAATTGTCTGGGATGTGGTTGCTGAGGCAAACGACATATAAAGAATATGCGTCAGTCATTGACGGCACTACTATGTTTGGCTGGCATGGCAAGTGATATGCTGGGGAAGTAGTAGCAGTGCTTACTTTGTGCTTGTTTATTCCGATGCTTGGCATCAGCAATTATTTCTAAACACTGGCATGTATTTATGGAATTACTCCCCACGGTGGTACAGTGTGCCTATTTTAAAGCTGAATTGATCAGTGTTGTGTTTATTTAAAAAACATAACTCTAGTACCTAGGCAGTGCTGGTACTGCATTTGGCTGCAGTGGCAGGGCTGTTGGTGGTGCCAGCGACAGTGGACTCCTATGACGTACCTTCGGCTATGGTGGTGAATGTTTTGCAAATTAAGCACTAAGTAGCAGGACTAACTAGAATCTACCTTCTTCTCCTACAGTTCCTAGGTGTGTATTTGTGTCTTGTGAAGCATGTGTCTATAGATAATAACAGTGGACCACTATGGCCGACATAGGTCTCTTGCATCAAGGTTGCAACATTCAAACTAAGAAAATATCCTTAAGGTGTAAACCCTCGAGGACACACCTGGGTCCGTACAGGGCACAAAAAACGCTGTCCCTTCCAAATGGCCTTTTACTTAGTGAACATCCACCCCACTAATCACAGCAGATTCCCCCAGAGCAAATGCAGCACAGCAAAAGAAACAACATTCTCCCCTGTACACTAGTTTTTCAGGCCCATAACAATTTCTTTACTGGTAGCAAAGGCATACAGAATGACGTTTAAATACAATCAGTGTTAAATTTGTAGAAGAATAAGGGCTGGTGCACAAAGGTCTGCTCAGAAGCCCACGGCCATCCCTGGGGCACTGAATTCCAAGGCTGCGTAGTCTGGAATCACCAGACCTCTGACATAAGATCGATGCATACAATAACAAAACACAGAAATATTGGAACAATATATTATTAACAAAAATATCACCTTCCTTTACTTAACTATTAAAATCATAAATATTGTAACACAAATATAGCTTTTCCAAATATAGATGATTTTTACTTATATCGAAAACACAAATATCGTAAACAAAAATACTGTCCTTTTAAATAAATAAATCCATGGCAAAAATATCGATTCACACCATACTGATTACAATAATAACGCCCACATGATAACATTATCATTAATAAATGTAAAAATACCACTTTTTATGTTAAACATTTATTTGAAGCAACCATTAAACGAGTGAAGCTTTAAACTCTATTCTAGTAGGAAATGACATGTTTTCTAAATAATTATGTCTGCAATTCTTCCTCTCAGTGCCCTGCTTATGTTGGTTGTGGCAGGGATAGTTCTTTTGACTGTATGTTAATGTCTGGGAAATTTGTTACTCTTGTCCAGAGTTTTACGGTTAAGCCTAATTGTGCAAGTGATCACTATCCTCTCATTGTCTCCCTCAATTTAAAGATTCAGGTGGGGGTTAGTGATGAACTTCCAATCCAATATTACCCAAATAAAGGTGTCAGTTTAAATTGGGGACAGGTAAACCCTTTTACATTTGAGGAAGATACCATCATAGGAAATTATTATTCAATAACTGATTGCTTGCAGTTAGACTTCTCCCCGGTCGAACTTGTTCGGGAGTTTGAGTTACTTTGTTCAAATATAACCAAAAGGCTGACTAGGAATTCCCCCCAAAAGAAACCCCTAGCGGCTCGCTGGTTTAACACAAAATGCTCTCGGGCCCAAAAGGAATTAAAACGGGCACATCATGCCACTCCCCGTGATAGAGATCTAATCAAATCCACAAGGTATAAATTTAAAAATGTGATTGAAAAAAGGAAGGCGGAATTCAGTTGAATGCCATGGGAAGATCTGGAAAGAGAGGGTTCCCTAAAAGACTCTAAAAAATTCTGGAAAATATTTAACCACCATTTTTTCACGAAAGACGCGAGACAGATGGACGCGCTGATCTTGGGGGAAGCTTGGGAAACTCACTTCCCTGGCATTTTTAACCTTATTAATAAGAAAATAGAGGAGGAGTCAAAGGATATGCCATTGACTTAACAAGAGCCTCCCAACTCAGTTCGTCTAACACATTTGCTGAAGTGGAGGAGGCCTTAGCACAGGGTATTTGTTTGACAGCCCCAGGCCCAGACGGGTTGCCCCTTGATCTTTTTAAAAGAAACCCTAACTTATGGACACCTAATATTGGCCCTCTGCCCGTGACTTGAAAGGAGATAATAGTTGTCCCAGTTTTCAACAAGCATTGGCATAGCCAATAGGTCTCGCTTTTGGGACCTGTTAAGTATTTAGTTATGCAGCACAATATCCTTGATGCTACAACATCAACTGTTGCATGGCTAAAGACTTCTAAGGTCCCAAAGGCTAGATCTATTGCTATGCCAATGCTTTTTTTTGTTGTTGTCTCACTGATGGTGTGGTATGCGCAGTTTACCTGGACCAGCATTTTAAGATTATGACACGAGCAGGTGGTGTGAACAAGCATGGGCCCTGGCTGTCTTATCATAAGGTGCAGGCAGGTGGAATGGAGCTGCAGTTCTAAGTGAGTGTGGAAATCAAAGGGTGGACTATGGTAACCCAAATGGTCAAAGGGCTGAATTAGGCGAGGAGCCCAGGCAAGTTGTTTCCTTTAAGTGGTGTCTGGAGCTAGACCATTAGGGCGCAGCAAGGCTATCACAGTATAGAAGGGGCTGTGGAAAAGGCTTGGTGGGGTGGGAAATTGACTGGGATTAGGGTGTCATTTACCAACAGAGGACTCTCAAGTGAGTATCTTTCATGGGCACTGTGTTAGAGGTGTGCTGGCATGCCTCATTCCTCTGTGGTGCAGCCAATGTATAGTGTAAAGATGGGTGCATAATCCTACATGTCAATGAATAGTGTAAAGATGGGTGCATAATCCTGCATTCAACACTGGCCTAAAGCAGGAGCCTCTCCACAAAATAAACAGAAATAATCAAAAAATGCACTCTGCATTTATTTAATGTGTTTGTCAATGTTTGTGGTGCTGTAGTAGTAGTGCTCCATTCCAGGCGGTAATGAGACATCAGCAGGACTGTCTTCATGCATAACTCCTGCGTTTAGACTTCAAAAAGGTCCCTAAGAAGGCTGGCCCAACCTGAACATTCCACTAAACTACCTTGTGCCAGTGTAGTCATCTCAAGCCTAAAGAGATAAATGAAAGGGTTGGGATCAGTGATGGGACTCTGAGAAGACTAAACCGCTCCCTTTCGCTCCACATACTCTATTCGTTTCAGATACCCCAGGGCTAGGTTAAAATGCAGAGTTATAGCCCACTGCCCCCGGGAAATAAAACTGAAGAATAGAGCGGAAGTTTGCGCTTTCACAAATTAGACCATTCCTGCACCCTTTTCTTTCAGGGATCTTCAACTCCACTACAAGCCACTGACATTCATCTTTGCATATTTAATAATGCGCACCATTTCACGTTTCTTCTGCAGCACCCGGCTGGAAGAGGGTTCTACTGCTCGCGCCAAACCCATCCACATTGTAGTAGTATAAGGATTTGGATGTATTTATTTATGCAGTTTTATATAACGCATATATGGTCCAAGTGTTTTAGAGAGCTTCACAATGACATGGAAAAGTCGCGGGGGAAAGAGGTGCGACTATATTAACATAGGATGCCTGAGAATACAGAATTATTAAATAAAGGGATGAGATAAAATGGAGTAATGCTGATCAAAACTCAAGAGAACACAATAGCTGTGAGAACATGAAGTGTGTGAATGAACAGAGAGAAAAAATTATATGATAGTGGAAGGGAGAGAAAAGAGAATTGAATAAAATCTGCTAAGTGAGTAAAGGAATAAGAAGTATGAGGCTGAAATATGGAGAAACAAGTGGGAGGGGTGGGGAGTGCATACGCACGCGCGCCGGCAAACACGCGAGTGGTGCGCGTGCAGCAGCGCCAAAAGTGAAAGCAATCGCGCTCCAGATGGCGCCTCGGGCGCTGAAAGCTGGCAGCTGTGCACGTTCACGCTCGGGTGAACGCAAGCATTAGGCCAGCAAAAGCCGGTGAGTAGCACTTTAAAAACCCACTTACTAAAGTCAAGGAACAGCGCATGCGCTGCTCTAGGCTCGACCTAAAAAGGGCAGTAGGAGTGATCCTGCATGCTACAGGCCCATTTCATTGATTAATTCTACAGCTAAGGTACAGGCCAGGGTCCTTCTTGCCCAGATAGTAGATTGGGCATCCACCACAGGATTCTTGTCCAATAAACAATACGGCTTTAGGAGAGGAATGGGCAAGACCAAGCAATGTCTCAATTTGTCCCTTCATGGACTTATCTAGAGCCTTCAACACGATTAACTGGGACAAACTGTGGGTCATGATGGAAGGTATGGGCGTTGATGAAGCATTAGTAACCCTCTTCCGTAGGCTTCACTCCAATACCACAGTAGCCATTAGATATGGTAATAAAGGGGAAAAAACTCTCCTGATTATTTTGACAGAGGGTGTCCGGCAAGGGTGTATTTTAGCCCCATTCCTGTTCTTAATCTATACAAATGGACTGGAGGCTTTTTTATTAAGTAGGGAGCTACATCTTCCCAAAATCGGTAACAAATCTTTTCCTTTATTATCATATGCGGATGACACTGTTTTAATGGCAAGGACAGCTATGAACCTGCAGAAATCTCTTGATGCCTTTACTGATTTTATGTCTTCTCTTGATTGTGAAGTCAATTTTAATAAATCATATATAATCCCTCTTTTGCCCGTGCGATAACTTTTCTAGCCTAAGCACCATGCACTTTGTAATATTCTGCACTATTTTATAAATCGGAGAGAATTACATTTTTACTTCTGCTACTAAGGAAGATTCGTCCCAGCTTATATATTGATGGTTTTAATTTCTTGTATACACTGGCCTACACCGATATCTGTATCGCGTTAGTCAATTATATAAAAGCTTCTATTGCATTAGAAAGCATTATGAGTAAAAGATGCATACGAGTGTCGCCACGCAGGCAATGGAGTTGGACGCGCTCTGTTAGAGCCCTGTCGCAGACTCCCCCTCGCTTGCTTCAAAGATCCAACAAAACACGATCCTGAGGCCATAAGTTACACTGGCTGATCACTGCTGAAACCTGGGAGGTACTGAGTAGTTCGGGCCGTAGTAGACAGAAAATACGGGAAGTGCGGCCGAGTAGCGGTGGAGGCGCCCAGCCAGGGAAGTGCTGCACCCGGCTGCTGTCTGCAGGAAATGCTGGTGTTAGGCCCCCACCCACTGGGCCGCAACACCAGGCACAAGCGGTGGAGCTGTGTTTTCCCCGGCTAGCAGCATATAACGGGTCCGCTCTGGTGTCAAACTGAGACCCCGCTGACATACATTGCACACGGAGCCTGAGTAAGTACGACACACCAACATGGCAGCTGCCCGACATAGTGATTAGCTGTAAGCCTTGTTGCCCACATGGACGTTCCTTGAATTGAGAAACAGCTGCTGAGGCCGCGCTGCTTTACGCCATACTCACCAAGCGTGTGCTGCATGCAGGCTGTGGGGAATGAGGTGCTGAATGAATCTCGGTGGAGGGTCCCGTTTGGAGGTGCAGTGGGCCTGGCGGCCCCCTGCGGATCTAGGTGGAGTTGAATCCAACTCAGCGATCTGGAGCACAGTGAGAAGAGGTGTTGGAGATATATGTCTTTAAGGCCTGAAGAGGTGGGGCGGATCTGAGACACGAAACCCGCTTGCGGCCCCCACCACCAGTGATACATCTGCAGGAACTGGGATTGCGAACCGGGAGACACTACCCAGCAAGTGTATATACACTACCGGAGAGGAGGCAGCATAAACCCTTGGGACACGAGTGATAAAAAGGGGAACTCACTGTAAGATGTCTGCTGGGTGCTGGTGTTAATGTAGTGGCTGGCTGGGGATGAAAAGCTCCTGATGCATTAGATTGTCGCCATCATAATCACGAGGCCACGAGGAAGCAATGCGAGTTGAGACTGCGGAGGCCCTTTTCCTGGAATTCCCTCCTCATTAACGACAGTGTCACAAACTGAGGTCTGAGGCATGCTTCGACTGAATTGATGCAGAACTGTCAAGCCTAGATACCTCCTTCTAAGCACTTTTTAGAAGACAAATTGACTGGGGAACGTGCTCCTTCTTCCCTTCCCTAAATTTACACTTGGAGGGGATTGACATAGTTTGCTCTGTAATACCCCTATGTCACACAGAGGCCGACCTCGGGCTGGCACTGGGGGCCCGCCAACTCAGCCCGTCTTGACATGTGCACAGTCCAACAAGATGTCCTGAGAGGCATCACATGAACCAATGTCCAGCAAACTGGACTCTGTCTGGCAGCGGTGGAGAAACTGGGAAAAACCATGGAACAGACACGCGCTTCCCTAGAAAGCAAAATAGACAAAGTGGCCTCTGATTTGAACTTTCTGCTTGCGGACCACCGCAAACTCGCGGACAGAACATCTGTGGTAGAAGACACTATGAAGACACTTTCCCCTCAGGTGACAGCAGCGGAGAAATGACTCACACCCTTGCTGATCGAGTGGATTTTCTGGAACATCGCGCCGAAGATGTGGAGGGTCGGTCAAGACGCAATAGCATATGCGTGGTGGGCCTTCCGGAAGGCGTGGAGAGGAAACATGCGGTGGCATACCCTGAAAATTGGCTGAGAGACCTGCTGCTGGAGGAGTCGCTCTCCCCCCTTCGTCATTGAACACGCACACAGGATACCAGCTAAATGCCCCCTGGAACCAATGCCAGACTGCTCCTGTTGCGAGTGATGAACTGCAGAGACAGAGGTGTGATCCTTCAGGAAACCAGAAAAATGCCTGCCGTTCAGGTGGAGAATCACAATATTATTTTCTTCCCTAACTATACAGTACAGGTACAACGACAACAGTACTCCTACATGGCAGTGAAGTGCTGTTTATGGCAACAGGACCTTAAGTACTCCCTGCTATTCTCGGCATGCTTGTGGGTGATCGCAAATGGCAAAACCCACTTCTTTGATAATCCTGAGGCGGCTGGAGACTGGCTGTACATACGGAACTCCACGGGTGGACCGCTCCTGGCAGCGGACTCGGCTAACGCGAGTCAAGGAAGTCTTCCCGGTCGACGCAGAGTGGACAGAAGATGCAGCAAGAACCGCCCTTCCCAAGGCTTCGGCCTTAATCCGGGCCAGATGATCCAAGACCAATGTAATACTCTTCAGGCAGTGGTTGAGTTCAGCGGGACTCCAGATGACACATCTACCACTTCCAATATGAAGGAATGCGAAAGTGAAGGTGATCTATCAGATGACACACTGAACTCACATGAATCGGATAACATTCCGGTGGTCACCCCTCAGACAGCGGATGACATAATGTAGACTGCACAAATATATCCTATATTTGCAGCTTCCAGTATAAATTGTGGGTCACACAAGTATATCTGGACTTTGTTCCCACTATTTTCTGATGCGATTATTGCATTACTGTACAGATGGGGCCTTTATAGTCGGTGGGGAGGAGTGGTCAGGAAATTAATGTCCGGAATGTTATAACTTTAGGCCCTACACTCTGTGTGTTTTATATATGCAGACTGCTTTTCCATACAACCACAGTTAGCACGGAAATCGATTCCTTTTGCGGGGACGGTGAGTCTTTAAAATATGACACTTAGTATTTAGTGACAGCACCCCGCCTGCGCGAGGACCCCCCCTTGTCTTTGATGCAATGTCGTTTCTTTGTATTGCTTGGACAAGTGCATGTTGCATTTTCGCCCTTTTGGCATTGTGTGTTTTAGTTTGATGTTGGGTTTTCGTCTGTCATGCACTGGGCCGATATTCATCATGTATCGTCTACTCAACCAGCCTACAATCACTCACTATCCCTGACACAAACCCTACCTGTCTGCACGATCTCTGGTTCATACGTGATAGACAAATTCATTTTATCATAATGTCATGGCCCCTGTCAAGATAGGTACATTGAGTGTGAGAGGCATACATAGCCCTTCCCGTAGATATCTCATCTATTCATATCTGAAGCGCCATCATATACAGATTGCTCTTCTCCAAGAGACGCATTTGTCGGGCCTGAGGTAAACCACTCACGGAGGTGATGGAGAAGATGGAGAGGGCAACTCCATGCTACGGGGTACTCTGCATATGCTAGGCGGACACTAATTTGGGTTAGACCGGGCACCCTCTTCATATAGAGGACTCTCCCATTGACCCGGAGGGTCACTATGTCCTTGTTAAGGGAAGATTGGATAGACAACCAGTAATTATTGCCTCAATCTATGCACCTAATGTAAAATAAGCTCCCTTTTTTATACCCTATCAAATAAGTTAGCTACCTGGCATGGGATTCCGATGGTTCAGAGGGGCGACTATAACAGTGTTCTTGATGTGTCCTTGGACCTCTCCTTCCCTCCTCTGCCTGGTGCGCCCACAACCGCTGCCATGAAGGCATTAAATGCTTGGGCGGCCCAGTGGCATTTGGTGGACGCGTGGAGACACAGGAACCCACAAGACAGAGTATACTCCTTTTATTCTGGTGCGCACAGTCTCCATGTATGATACTGGTGACTAACGAACTCCTGCCAATGGTTGTGGAGCCTCAGTATCTTGGGAGAACTCATTCTGACCACAATCCCCACACCTTACAAATGAACTGGAACAGTGACACGTCCCTGTCGGGAGGCCATCGGTAGAGTGGGACGCTTTTAAGATAGTGACCAGGGGACATTGTCTGGGCATACAAGCTGGTATGCGTTGGCAACTGCACTGGAGGGTAGGCTAGCATCTCAGGAGAGAGGGGCGGTTGAGGGCTCACATGAGCGACTTACGACTAGTAGAAAGGAACACACTGCACTGTTGGAAAGGCTCCGGTACCTGAATTATGCTGCACATTTAGCGTGCACACATCACTCGGGTAATAAGGCGGGCAGACTCTTCGCTTGGCTGATCTGATAAGAGGACACTTCTTCGCCCGTCACCTCACTCTGCTCCGCACAGAACGCTATGATATATTCCCAGCAAGGCATACACCGAGAATTTATATCCCACTATAATACTTTATACAAGTCACACAGTTTAGCCACACTCGATGACATACAGAGGTATCTAGGAGACATTACCCTACCGCGAATTAAGCACGAGCAGCGAACTGAATTAAACAATCCTATTCTGCTAGAAGAAATCTAGACAGGCATACATTCGCTAGCATCGGGAAAAACTCCTGGCCCAGATGGCCTACCAGCAGAATTTTATAAAGCTTATGCTTACACCATGGCGACCCAATTGCTAAAGGTATACGATGCAGCGATAACGGATTCCACTCTCTCTGACCCACAAAATGAAGCACTGTTAGTTACTAGCCTTAAACCTGGCAGGAACCTGGAAATGCTGGCTCATTTAGGCCACTGGCATTACTTAATACTGATTATAATGTTCTGGCATCCAGTATAGCAGCCCGATAGGCTCCATTAGCTCGGACCTTGGCACATGTTGACCGAAACGGTTTTGTCCCCACCAGAAGCATGGCCCTTAACACCCGTAGACTCTTCAGAGTGCAACATTATGCAACTGATGTATGACCCTGTCCCGGCTGTCTGGTCTTAGATTTTGAAAAGGCCTTCGACTCCCTCCAATGGCTATACATCTTTGAGGTGCTGCGAGGATATGGTCTGGGTGATTCATTTCTACACATGGTCCGATTGGTCTACATGCAACCATCTGTCAGAGTCCGGACTGGCCGACTGATATCAGAAAGTATCTGGATACACAGAGGCACCAGGCAGGGCTGCCTTTTGACACCACTCCTTTTCTCGCTTGCTATGGAGCCACTGGCAGCATGCCTACGCAGGGAAGGTGTGGATTGGGGCATTCAATTGAGGGACAATCCGCATGCAGTTTCTCTGTATGACGATGATTTGCTTTTATACCTGAGGGACTTACATGATATTCCCGCTCCTATTGCAGACACTCTCCGTACTTTTACAGATATCTCGGGTCTCTGGGTGAACTGGGTAAAGTCAGGGCTGTACCCCTTTTGAGACGGAACCTCTAAACCTAATGTTCGTACGAACGGCTCCCCTCTCCTTTGGCACCCATCCACATTTATCTACCTTGGAATCTTTATATACAGAGACCCCAACAACATCCTGGAGGGTAACTTGATTAGAGCAATATCGGCCATCAGGGCACTGATCCAGTTTTGGAAGACCCTCCCACTAGACGTGATGGGTAGAGTAGCGCTCTCCAAGATGATGGTGTTGCCAAAACTGCGGTATTATTTCACCAATCTCCCGGTTTATGTCCCGGCCGATATCTTTCGCGATTTAGAGCGACTGCTCCACAATCTCATCTGGAACAGGGGCCAGCCCCGGATGGCACTCTGGAGATAGCCTAGCAGGACCCAATCTGGAGCTGTATTACCTGGTGGCACAGTGGCAGTGGGTAACGAAGTGGCTGGTAGGTCTCAGCCTAGATGACATGCCTACCACACAGCCACCATGGTCCCAATCCCAGATATATCAATTATTTCATCCTATTGCCCAGCCCCTACACCCATCGCAGGCATACCTTGCCTTGGCACATCGTTGTTATTAAGCTGGAAGCAGGCCGAAATCAACACCCTCCTCAAGAAGCCCAAGGTAGACTCCAAGGACCTCAAGAACTTCCGCCCCATCTCCCTGCTCCCCTTCCCGGCGAAGGTCATTGAGAAAATTGCCAACATACAGCTGACCCGCCACCTCAAGGGCAACAACATCCCAGACCCGTCGCAATCCGGATTCAGACGGAACCACAGCACCGAGACAGCCCTCATTGCCGCCACAGACGACATCCGGCGCCAACTAGACAACAGCGAAACCTCAGCCCTCATCCTCCTGGACCTGTCCGCCGCCTTCGACACGGTCTGCCACCACACACTAAGAACATGCCTCCAAGAAGCCGGAATTCGGAGAAAGCCCTGGACTGGACCACTTCCTTCCTCTCTGGCAGAACCCAGAGTGTCCGCCTCCCACCCTACCGATCCGAAGCAACCAACCTCATCTGCGGCGTCCCCCAGGGCTCATCCCTCAGCCCGACGCTGTTCAACATCTACATGGCCCCCCTCGCACAAGTGGCCCGCCAACACGACCTGAACATCATCTCCTATGCCGACGACACCCAACTCATCCTCTCCCTTACCAAGGACCCGCATACCGCCAAAACCAACCTCCTCGAGGGTATGAAGTCCGTCGCCGAGTGGATGAGAAGCAGCCGCCTGAAGCTGAACTCGGACATGACGGAAGTCCTCATCTTGGCCCTACCCCGTCTGCCAGGGACGACTCCTGGTGGACGACAACACTAGGAACAGCCCGCGGGCACCGACGCCCGCGGACCACGCACGCAACTTGGGATTCATCCTCGACTCCTCCCTCTCCATGTCCAAGCAGGTCAGCGCCGTCTCCTCCTTCTGCTACAACCTCCCTCCGCATGTTTCGCAGGATCTACAAGTGGATCATGATCGTAACCAGAAGAACGGTAACCAAGCCCTCGTCAGCAGCCGGCTGGACTACGGCAATGCACTCTACGCAGGAATCCCGACCAAACACCTACAGCAACTACAACGCATCCAGAACACCTCGGCCCACCTGATCCTCAACCTTCCCCGACGCAGCCACTTCACCCCCACCTCAGAGACATTCACTGGCTCCCCATCAACAAGAGGATCACCTTCAAGCTCCTCACCCACGCACACAAAGCACTTCACAACTCCGGACCAGCCTACCTGAACAACAAACTTAACTTCTACACCCCCGCCAGCTCCGCTCCGCCAGCCTTGCCCTCGCCGCTGTCCCACGAATCCAGCGTACCACCTCCGGAGGCAGATCCTTCTCCTTCCTCTCTGCCAAGACCTGGAACACTCTCCCCACCCACCTGTGGCAGACCCAGGACCTGCTCACCTTCAGGAAGCTCCTTAAGACCTGGCTCTTCAAGCAGTTGAAGCAGCCACCCCCCCCCCCCATCAGCGCCTTGAGACCATCACGGGTGAGTAGTGCGCTTTACAAGTTCTGTGATTGATTTACAAGTTCTGTGATTGATTAAAGGAGTCTATACCTCACTAGGAATACAATCCCTTAGGCCCATTCATTACCACTTCTGGGAATGCCTTGGGGCAGAGTGAGTATCACCAATGGGGTGCTGGTGTGCTGGCATGCTGCAGGCCTACATACACTAGGCGACCTTTACACCGAGGATGACCTCTTATCCTTTGAAAACTTAGCTGAAGAATACAATTTCCCCGAAGGTCAATTCCTATTATATACCTCCATCTTGTGATTACTCATTGTAGAATGGGGCGACATTAAAACTGAACCGGAAACGCACCTACTATTGCAATATTTACATGTAATGGGTAGTGGGTTCCACATCGTCCACTGGCTTGCGGGAGCATTGCTTATACGCACTTTACAACCTCTGACGTCGCTCCATGCTAAATGGGAAGCAGACAAAGGCACCCCATGGACAGACAGTGCATGGGCCCTGATATTAGCCACCCTCACGAGTATACCATGCAACTCCAGATTAAGCTCATACAGACATATATTGTACATAGAGCATATCTTTCTCCAGATAAATTAAATACATACTTTCAATAACCACATCAGCATGTCCTCGCTGTCTGCAGGTAGACGCAGACTTTCCACATATGCTGAGGTCTTGCATTTCTTTGAATCCTGGCGGGAGGTTAACAAGGCACTTGCGGCATGCACTGAAAGGGCACTACCACAGACATGGGAGGTGTGCATACTGGGTTCGTATCCTAGACCAAAGAAACACAGAGTCACATCCAGGTTCATTGACCTGGGCCTTATTGTAGCTAAAAGGATAATTACTAAACGTTAGAAGCATGCCGACCCTCCAGCAACGGTACAAAAGGGGGTGGTGATGGACAGAGCATCTGAACCAATCAAATACTCACACCCAGTCTACAGATCTGGATTTAATCCATCACCGTTCTTTAGCCCACTCTGCCACCCCAGTTCAGACATGGCCATATGCAAATCAGTCTGACCGATGTGCCTCATGGGAACAGTCCAGCCCGAACTGCCAAGCCATGCCTTCCCTCGACCGGAAACAAGCTTCCGAGGACTGGTTTCTGGCATCAGCCATCTTCAACCGGCTTGCTTGAATCCAGTGGCAAAGTGAGCAAGGGGCTCACGTCTGAGCATACCCTGTCAACTTATTGTGAACAAAGCTTGGATGCTTGATTCCGGTCCAGGGAAGACATGGCTTGGCAGTTCAGTCTGTACTGTTCCCATGAGGCACAGGGTCAAAACTGATTTGCATATGGCCATGTCTGAACTGGGGTGGCTTGGTGACCAAAATGACAATCGATTAAACCCAGATCTGTGACTGGGGGTGAATGTTAAGCCATTGTGCAACATTTCGTCCTTCATCATGTGTGTTTTGCTGTTCACCCTATGTGGGAAGGGTATGCCCAGACGTGGGTACCTTGCCAACTAAGCCACTGGAGTCAAGCTATCCTGGCTGAAGATGGCTGATAGCCAGAAACCGGTCCTAGGATGCTTCATTCCGGTCCAGGAAAGACATGGCTTGGCAGTTCGGTCTGGACTGTTCCCATGAGGCACAGGGTCAAGACTGATTTGCATATGGTCATGTCTGAACTGGGGTGGCTTGGTGAGCAAAAAAACGATGGATTACACCCAGATCTGTGACTGGGGGTGAATGTTTAACCATTGTGCAACATTCCGTCCTTCATCATGTGTGTTTTGCTGTTCACCCTATGTGGGAAGGGTATGCCAAGACGTGGGTCCCTTCCTCACTAAGCCACTGGAGTCAAGCTATCCTGGCTGAAGACGACTGATAGCCAGAAACCGGTCCTAGGATGCTTCATTCCGGTCCAGGAAAGACATGGCTTGGCAGTTCGGTCTGGACTGTTCCCATGAGGCACAGGGTCAAGACTGATTTGCAAATGGCAATATCTGAACTGGGGTGGCTTGGTGAGCAAAATAACGATGGATTAAACCCAGATGTGTGACTGGGGGTGAATGTTTAGCCATTGTGCAACATTCCGTCCTTCATCATGTGTGTTTTGCTGTTCACCCTATGTGGGAAAGGTATGCCCAGACGTGGGTCCCTTGCTCACTAAGCCACTGGAGTCAAGCTACCATGGCTGAAGACGGCTGATAGCCAGAAACCGGTCCTAGGATGCTTCATTCCAGTCCAGGAAAGACATGGCTTGGCAGTTCGGTCTGGACTGTTCCCATGAGGCACGGGGTCAAGACTGATTTGCATATGGCCATTACTGAACTGGGGTGGCTTTGTGAGCAAAATAACGATGGATTAAACCCAGATCTGTGACTGGGGTGAATGTTTAGCCATTGTGCAACATTCCGTCCTTCATCATGTGTGTTTTGCTGTTCACCCTATGTGGGAAGGGTATGCCCAGATGTGGGTCCCTTTCTCACTAAGCCACTGGAGTCAAGCTATCCTGGCTGAAGACGGCTGATAGCCAGAAACCGGTCCTAGGATGCTTCATTCTGGTCCAAGAAAGACATGGCTTGGCGGTTCGGTCTGGACTGTTCCTATGAGGCACAGGGTCAAGACTGATTTGCATATGACCATGTCTGAACTGGGGTGGCTTGGTGAGCAAAATAACGATGGATTAAACCCAGATCTGTGACTGGGGGTGAATGTTTAGCCATTGTGCAACATTCCGTCCTTCATCATGTGTGTTTTGCTGTTCACCCTATGTGGGAAGGATATGCCCAGACGTGGGTCCCTTGCTCACTAAGCCACTGGAGTCAAGCTATCCTGGCTGAAGACGGCTGCTAGCCAGAAACCGGTCCTAGGATGCTTCATTCCGGTCCAGGAAAGACATGGCTTGGCAGTTCGGTCTGGACTGTTCCCATGTGACCACTGCGCCTCTCACCAGGCCTGGTCACCCCCTTGCTCCTCCTGCCGCCTCCTGCTCCTGCCTGCCAGCCTTGCCGCCTTTTTTCGACGCAGACGCCCCCCCTGTACCCCTGAGCGTCCCAGCCTCAGCAGAGCAGCCCGCTCGCCAGATTCCCGCCGCAGTTCGCCACAGGCCCCGCCCACCACCGGCCCATTGGCCGAGCCGCTCCCGCCACCCAGCTGACCCGCCCTCTCGTCCCCCTTCTTATGACGCCCCCAGAGCGACCGCGCAGTGGACGCGCGCAGCGGGAGCACCGAATGAGCGCCGAAGGTGCGCCAAAGGTAAGCCCGTCTACGCCCGTCCGCGCCTGGACCGCGCCCAGCACCAGGACCCCTGGCCCCCGCAGACCCCAGTCCACCCGCCGGACGTACGACGCCGCCACCCTCAACGCACTCAACGCCGGACGAATCCCAGGATGCTACCGAGCCACCCCGAGACGCACCCACGGACCCTTCTGCTGCAACGTCTGCAAGTTCACCTGCATCCGGACCAGCAATACTCCTACACCAACCAAGACCAAGACGAGCAACAGCAGCAGCCACCTGAAATGCATCCTGCTCAACACCCGCTCCATCCACAGACACGCCATCGAGCTCTGGAACCTGCTCGACACAACCTCACCAGACGTCGCCTTCCTCACGGAAACCTGGATGAACGCCTCTTCAGCACCCGACATCGCCATCGCCATCCCAGACGGCTACAAGATCATCCGAAGGGACCGCAGCAACCAGACCGGAGGAGGCATCGCCATCATCCACAGGAACACCATCCGCATCACGACCAACACCGATGACACCCTCGCACCCGCCGAGCACCTGCACTTCCAGGTCCACATCAACCCCAAGACCACCCTCAGAGGCACCCTCATCTACAGACCCCCAGGACCACATACACAATTCAGCGAAGACATCGCCGACTTCATCAGCCCGCACGCCCTCCTCTCCGCCGACTACATCCTCCTCGGGGACCTCAACTTCCACCTGGAGAACAAAAACGACCGCAACACCACCACCCTGCTGGACAACCTCACCAACCTCGGACTCAAGCAACTGGTTAACACCCCCACCCACTACGCCGGACACACACTCGACCCCGTCTTCTCATCCTGCAAGGACATCGCCTTCAGCCACGCCACTGGACTCAACTGGACGGACCACAGCTGCGTCCACTTCAGCTTCAGAAAGACCAGGATCCACCACCACCAGCAACAGGCTGCACGGTGAAGCTGGAACAAGATCACAGCCAACCAGCTCGCGACTTCCCTGAGCAAGAACCCACCCACCAGCGCAACGAACCCAAGCCAGGCGGCCACCAACCTCGCGAAGTGGATCAGCAACTGCGCAGACGACCTCGCCCCTCGGAAGACCCCGCCTAGCAGACCCGGTAGCAAGAAAGCCCCATGGTTCACTGACGAACTCAAGAGCTCCAAGAAGAACTGCAGAGCCCTCGAGAGAACATGGCGCAGAGACCAAACACCGGACAACGTGACTGCCCTCAAGCTTGCCACCCGAAAACACCACCAACTCATCCACGCCACCAAGAAAACCGCATTCAAGGAACGACTGGACAACAACGCACACAACAGCAAGGAACTCTTCAACATCGTTAAAGAGCTCTCCAACCCCAACGCCGGAAACAACGACATCACCCCTTCGCAAGACCTCTGCAACTCCCTCGCCTCCTACTTCCACAACAAGATCGCAGACATACACAACAGCTTCAGCACTCAACCGACGCATGCCACGACTGAACCACCGCCCCCCACCACCACCCTCCGCGCCTGGACCCCGATCAGCACCGAAGACACCATCCGCACGATGAACTCCATCCACTCCGGATCTCCTACCGACCCCTGCCCTCACCACGTCTTCAACAAGGCCGACGCTGTCATCGCACCCCACCTGCGGGACATCATCAACACCTCCTTCGACACCGCTACCTTCCCGGAGAGCTGGAAGCACGCCGAACTCAGCGCTCTACTAAAGAAACCATCAGCTGACCCCACCGACCTCAAGAACTACCGCCCCATCTCGCTGCTCCTGTTCCCTGCTAAAGTCGTCGAGAAGACAGTCAACAAGCAGCTGGCCGCCTTCCTCGAGACGCACGGATCCCTTGACCTCTCGCAGTCCGGCTTCCGGGCCAACCACAGCACCGAGACCGCCCTGATCGCAGCCACCGATGACATCCGAGCACTGCTTGACAACGGAGAAACAGCAGCCCTCATCCTCCTAGACCTCTCCGCGGCCTTCGACACTGTCTGCCACCGTACACTAGTGCAGCGACTCAGTAACGTCGGAATCCAGGAGAAGGCACTGGAGTGGATCATCTCCTTCCTCGCCGGAAGGACACAGAGAGTCTGCCTCCCCCCGTTCAGATCTGAAGCCACCGAAGTCATCTGCGGCGTTCCTCAAGGCTCCTCGCTCAGTCTAACCCTCTTCAACGTCTACATGAGCCCCCTCGCAGACATCGCACGCCAGCACAACCTCAACATCATCTCCTACGCCGACGACACCCAGCTGATTCTCTCCCTCACCAACGACCCCGCCACCGCCAGAGCCAACCTTCACGAAGGGATGAAAGAGGTAGCCGATTGGATGAAGAACAGCCGCCTGAAACTGAACTCGGACAAGACGGAAGTCCTCATCCTGGGATCCTCACCCTCCGCCTGGGACGACTCCTGGTGGCCCCCCGCCCTAGGCAGCGCACCCAAACCAACAGACCACGCACGCAACCTAGGCTTCATCCTGGACTCCTTCCTCTCCATGACCAGACAAGTCAACGCCGTCTCCTCGTCGTGCTTCAACATCCTGCGCATGCTACGTAAGATCTTCCGGTGGATCCCCACAGAGACCAGGAAGACGGTCACCCAGGCCCTCGTCACCAGCCGTCTGGACTACGGCAACTCCCTCTACGCCGGAACCACCGCCAAGCTCCAGAAGAAACTCCAGCGGATCCAGAACGCCTCAGCACGTCTCATCCTGGACATCCCCCGTCGCAGTCACATCTCCGGACACCTGAGAGACCTGCACTGGCTCCCGGTCAACAAGAGAATCACCTTCCGACTCCTCACCCACGCACACAAAGCCCTACACTACCAAGGCCCAGAATACCTCAACAGCCGCCTCAACTTCTACGCTCCCAAACGCCAGCTTCGATCGACCGGCCACGCCCTCGCCGCCGTCCCCCGCATCCGAAGAGCCACCACAGGGGGACGGTCCTTCTCCTAACTCGCCGCCAGACATGGAACTCCCTCCCAACCCACCTCCGCCTGACCCAGGACCACCTCGCCTTCAGGAAGCAACTCAAGACCTGGCTGTTCGAGCAGTAGCGGACCCCCCTCCCCCAGCGCCTTGAGACCCTCTGGGTGAGTAGTGCGCTATATAAATGCTTTGATTGATTGATTGATGAGGCACAGGGTCAAGACTGATTTGCATATGGCCATGTCTGAACTGGGGTGGCTTGGTGAGCAAAATAACGATGGATTAAACCCAGATCTGAGACTGGGGGTGAATGTTTAGCCATTGTGCAACATTCCGTCCTTCATCATGTGTGTTTTGCTGTTCACCCTATGTGAGAAGGGTATGCCCAGACGTGGGTCCCTTGCTCACTAAGCCACTGGAGTCAAGCTATCCTGGCTGAAGACGGCTGATAGCCAGAAACTGGTCCTTAACTTATCTTATCTTATCTTATCTTAACCAGAATTTATACAGCGCACGTTCACCCAAGGGTTTCATGGCGCTCACCAATAGGTCTAGAAACTGAACTCAAGGAAGAGAAATGGCGTACTAGGCCAGCGTCTGAACAAACAGCCAAGTTTTAAGCTGCCGTCTGAACTGAAGGAGAGTGGTAGAGGAGCGGATCTCCAATGTGAGGGAGTTCCACAGTTTAGTGGCAAGCGTGGTAAACCTGCATCCTCCCTTCCGTTGGGATTTAAAACGGGGGACATTCAGAAGAATCTGAGAAGCGGACCGCAGGTTGTGAGGAGGAGTGTACTTGGGCAAAAGTTCCTGGATGAACCTAGGACTGCGTGCACGAAGAGCTTTAAACGTCATGCAGTCAGTTTTAAAGAGTGTACGCTGTGTAATAGGAAGCCAGTGAAGTTGCTTCAGCAGTGGTCTGGCAGATTGCCAGCGTGGGAGGCGATAGATAAGTCTGGCTGTTTGATTTTGGGCCAACTGGAGGCGTTTACTGAGAGCCACAGGGAGGCCCAGGTAGATGGCATTAGCATAGTCTAAGTGTGACAATACCAGTGCCATCACAACCTGGGTCAAAGCGGACTGAGTAAGCATTCGGCTGATCTTTTTTATTTTCCGAAGCTGAAAAAAGCAGGATGACACCACTGCGTTAATCTGAGGCTTTAGTGAGAGCTCATCATCAATAAGTACCCCTAGACTTTTGACCAATTTGGACGGAGTAGGGGGCCGATTAAGTTTGGGGGGCCAATAATGTGGCCCCCAAAGAAGTTTGCTTTTCCCGAAGAGGATCAGCTCCGTCTTTTCAGGATTCAATTTGAGATGGTTACTGTCCATCCAGTGACCTATGAAGAGCATGGTGGACTGAAATTGGCAAACAGATTCTAGGGAGTCATCAATGGTGAAAGTGAGTTGCAGATCATCTGCATAATTAAAAGTAGTGACTTTGAAATTTTTTAATGAGTGCAACAAAGGAAACATATAAATATTAAACAAAATAGGTGATAAGAAAGAACCCTGAGGGACCCCACAAGTGGTGTGAAGTTTCGATGAGGACAAGGGAGGTAGACCAACAACTTGTGAGCGGTCACTAAGGAAGGATCTGATCCAGTCATGTACAGGGCCGCGTATGCCAGCTAGTTTGACACGGTCGAG
Source organism: Lissotriton helveticus (assembly GCF_964261635.1). Classification (NCBI taxonomy): domain Eukaryota; kingdom Metazoa; phylum Chordata; class Amphibia; order Caudata; family Salamandridae; genus Lissotriton; species Lissotriton helveticus. The sequence continues at coordinate 406,670,877 of NC_136063.1, read as the reverse complement.
AAGGATGTCATGGTCGATCGTTTCAAATGCGGCCGATAAGTCGAGCAAGACCAGAGCCTGAGGGATGCCCCGGTCTGCGCTATGGCGTAGGGAATCCAAAACTGCTGTAATGACTGCTTCGGTGGAGTAGGCTGGTCGGAATCCGACTTGAGCGGGGTCCAAAAAGTCAGACTGCTCAATGAAACTAGAAAGATGGGTAGTGACGTGGGCTTCCAAAACTTTGGCCAGGTAAGGAAGCAAAGAAATTGGTCTATAATTAGACAAGATAGTGGGTTCCATACCTGCTTTTTTTTGCAGGGGTACCACCACTGCCTCCTTGAATGAATTTGGTACCACGCCTGAAGTTAGGGAAATGTTAAGGAGACCTAATATAGGCAGAGGGAAGGCAGTGATTACCTCTTTTAGGATGTGGGGAGGACAACAATTGCGAGGGGAGCCCGACTTAACCCTGGTCGTCAGGGCAAGCAAAGATGAAACATCCAGAGGAGGAAAGTGGTCAAAGATGAATTCATTAGAAAGATAAGTGGAATCATGGGGGATCGGGAGAGTAACTGGGATACTAGACTTGATGAGCATAATCTTTTCCTGAAAATACTTGTTAAGAGTATTACAGAATTCTTGTGTAGCTTTAGGTTTGGGCTGGGTTCTTGCAGGATTGGTGAGCTTATCAACGATGGAAAAAATGTCCTTCGATTTATTGTTAGACATTTCAATAGAGTTGGAGAAAAACTCCGCTTTAGCTGAAAGAATGGCCTTCAGGTAGGCAGAACGAGCAGCCAAATAGTGGGTCTTCCCGAGGGGGTCATAGTTCCTTCTCCACACGTGTTCCTTCTGGCGAACGACGAGTTTCTTAGCCCTAAGGTCCAGAGAGAAACATTTGTGAGCGTCGGATTGGGGCAAAGTTTTCGACATTTTCAAAGGGGCGTGTATGTTACTAGCATTTACAAGCCAGTTGGAAATATCCGCTACAGATTGATTAAGGTTAGCGTTGTAAGCAGGAACAAGGGGGCATATTATCAAGTAAGGGCGTTATAAAAGCGGCGATAATGTAATGCCCTTACTTGATAATATGCCCCTTAGGTCCTTAAACTATCAAGAAAGGCAGAGGTATCCAGAGAACCCCATTTCCTGATCAAGCCTTCCCTGGTGTCAGTATTTATAGATGGCTTAGAGATGGAGATGTAAAATTGGATCAAGAAGTGGTCGGACCATGTGCAGGGAGAGATAGTGGGAGGTGCAATACTGAGGTTGGAACTCCAGATCTGATCTAACGTATGCCCTTTGATGTGAGTGGCGGATCTAATGTGATGGCTAAAATTAAGCCCTGTAAGGAGATCCACGAGCTCACTTGCTACCGGGTCCCCAGACATACTGTCCAGCCAGTAATTAAAAAAGTCGCCAATCAGCAGAATCCTATTGTAATCAGTGGCCAGTGTGGCCAACTGGTCACACAAAGAAAATGGAAAAGCGGGCATACTTTGAGGGGGTCTGTAAATCAAAACACATATAAGGGGGCCTAGCCCAGAGTCAAGCCTAATCACCATGTTGTCCATTCCCGATAGGTCAAGGGACGTCAGTTTGGAAAATACCAAGCATTTATTGATGATGGCCGCAACTCCACCACCCATTTTGCCTGAGTCGCGATCTACCTGTAGCGTGTAATAATTCTCAGGTAGCGCTGCTAAGATATCTGGGGAGGAGTCCATGTTAAGCCACGTTTCTGTAAGGAAAAGGATATCTGGTTTGTGACAAGTCAAAAGGAGGAAGATATCCAAGTGATGTTTCGCTAAAGATCACTTGGATATCCTCGGATGCTTCATTCCGGTCCAGGAAAGTCATGGCTTGGCGGTTCGGTCTGGACTGTTCCCATGAGGCACAGGGACAACACTGATTTGCATATGACCATGTCTGAACTGGGGTGGCTTGGTGAGCAAAATAACGATGGATTAAACCCAGATCTGTGACTGGGGGTGAATGTTTAGCCATTGTGCAACATTCCGTCCTTTATCATGTGTGTTTTGCTGTTCACCCTATGTGGGAAGGGTATGCCCATACGTGGGTCCCTTGCTCACTAAGCCACTGGAGTCAAGCTATCCTGGCTGAAGACGGCTCATAGCCAGAAACCGGTCCTAGGATGCTTCATTTCGGTCCAGGAAAGACATGGCTTGGCAGTTCGATCTGGACTGTTCCCATGAGGCACAGGGTCAAGACTGATTTGCATATGGCCATGTCTGAACTGGGGTGGCTTGGTGAGCAAAATAACGATGGATTAAACCCAGATCTGTGACTGGGGGTGAATGCTTAGCCATTGTGCAAAATTCCGTCCTTCATCATGTGTGTTTTGCTGTTGACCCTCCAGCAGCGGCAGGCTAGGAAGTACGTCATTACATAGGGAGGAAATAGCAGGACTGCGTAAATACCCTAATGCCCAGCTATGGGACTCTATACTGGCGGATCTAACGTACACAGGTGGGGAGGGGGGAACAGCCCTTCCGGGAGGTTGGGAGACGAGACGGAGATGATGAGGTGAGAGCGGACACGCCTGACATCTACATGAGCCAAGGAAGCGACAATATAATCACTAATTCTCTTAATCACCAGGAAGATGGAAGACACATCAAATGCAGTATGACTACATAGACGATACATTTCCTCTACATTCTCTAACCAGGGCGTGACGATGTGACAATGATTTTCTTTGTTTGTTTTATGTTTAAATGTAGATTTAGAACAAAAAAAAGGTATCTGATTTTGACACAATGGACGCTGAATCGTATAGTCAGGTACAGACATGGATGTGTACAGTTGAGACAGGATGAATCATTTTCTTTGATGTGTATGGACACTAAACAGTGGTCCTTCTGATAGTTGGTACAACAAATATGCAATCTATGGTCAGTCAGTAGCTACATGGACTTAATGTATACCACAGTTTGTGAATACTCTGGAAATGACTGCTGACATCCTCTTGCAACTGTGATGATTGTTTATTTTCTGTCTCATTAGAGCCCCATTCCTTACCTGTCTCACCATTCCCCTCCCCTCCCCCTCTCCTTCCTTCTCTCACTTATGTATACTGTAACCTATTTGTTTAACAAAATTCAAATAAAGATATATATTTTTTTAAATTAGCAAAGATGCACAGTTACTGGTGAACCATCATGCTGCTCAAATTGACCATTGTATATAAATAACGCTATACCGCTGGTATTTTATGACTTGTCTTTTAACTCTTTTTATCATGTTTGTTTAATGAATTGTAAAAATGTATTGGAACTGTTAAACTTTTATGGTTCTTTGAACTGAAATAAATTGATACTTGACAGTATATACTCATGTTATAATTCACTCCAATAAAATATATAACTAAACTGATAATATAAGCAAAGATTCTTTAACTTCAAACATGTATAAATTAACCTGAATATTAATAAATATATATGTGTGTATATATAACTATATTATATATTTATATTTATATCTATATCTATATCTATATATGTATATGTATATATATATATATATATATATATATATATATATATATATATATATATATATATATATATATATATATATATATATATATATTTACTGAAAAAACATAAGTTTCAGGGACATCATAGTTAGTTGGAGATTCCACTTGTACAAAACCACAGAAATTCGGCCTTTATAGTTAGAAGACCTAACTATAAGTTGCGCCCCTGCAATGCACTGCTGATGATATCGCATATTACATCACTCATGACATCACTGATGACATCTCAAATGACATCACTGATGACATCATCCAGTGAATGTGTGTTTCTGTAAAGTATAAAAATATGTTTTTATGTATATATATATATACCAAGGTGTATTGAAGTATGAGTGGGTGTATGAGTGTCTAAATGGATGATTTAGTAGGTTTGTGACTGACTGTATAAATGAGTGATTAAATGTGTCTTACTGAATGCATGGGTTAGAGACTAAACGGTGCGAATGTCTTTATCAGTTTGTTAGTTGGTGTGTAAGCAGCTGCATGGCTTGGTGAGTAGCTACATGAGTGTCTATATGGGTTATTTATTAGTTAACTGAGTATCTGCATGTGTTCCTGAGTGTCTTTGTGGGTGGGTGGGGATGTGTGTGACTCTCTGCATAGATATGTGAGTGGTTGTTTCACTGGGTGTATAGGTTCGAGAGTGCATATAAAAACAGCTGTATGGGTGGGTGAGTGTGTTTATGGGTGTGTTGGTGAGTGAATGGATGTCTCAGTGGTACATGTGTGAGTAACTACATATGTTTTAAAGCAGTATATGTGAGTGTTGGAGTATATAAATAACTATATGTGAGAGTGAGTGATTGCAAGAGTATCTGTATGGATGAGTGTGTGTTTCTATCGGTGACTGTTTAAGAGAGTAAGTATGTGTTAATATTTGTATAAATAAGTGTGGTGGTGTGTGTATGACTGTATAAGCAATGAAATGGGTGTGTGATAGTTTCTTTGCATGACTGACCAGGTGTATGAGTAACTCTTTGGGTGAGTGGCAGTATGTGAGTGTCTATATAGGTGTATGAGTGGATATATCAGTGTCTGAATAGATGAGTGACTGTGTGTATGAGTGACTGTATGGGTTAGTGGGTGGATGTGTGTGTTGACGTATGAATCACTGAGCAGGTATGTACTAACTGCTATTGGTCTGTCCATGGTTTCAATATTGGTGGTCTGTATTTTATATTGGGTGTATAAAAGGTTTTATTAGGGTATGAGGAGGTGCATCAGATGATCACGTGGATGATGTCATCAGTGATGTCATTTGAGATGTCATTAGTGATGTCTCTGAGCATGTCATGAGTGATGTAATATGTGATGTCATCAGCAATGCATTGCGGGGGGGTTATAGTTAGGTCTACTAACTATAACGGACGAATTTCTAAGGTTTTGTACGAGTGAAATCTCCAACTAACTATAACGTCCCTGAAACCTATTTTTTTCCAGTGAATTTCTAAGGTTTTTAAATGCTAATTTCTAACTATAACGTCCCTGAAACCTATGGTTTTTTCAGTGAATTTTCAAGGTTTTCTAAATGAAAATTTCTAACTATAACGTCCCTGAAACCTATGTTTTTTTCAGTGAATTTCTAAGGTTTTTAAATGCTAATTTCTAACTATGCCTACATAGGTAGGACATGTGAAGAATGAGGCCGAAAAGCGCAGAAAGAAGCAAGACAAATGCAGAAAGAGGCAACACAAGTCCATAAAGATGAAGAAAAGTGCAGGAAGAAGAAGATGTGTGCAGAAAGGACCAAGAGAGGAGCAGAAAGTCCTCCTGTGCCCACAACTTTTTGCTGATGGGTACTGGTGGTAACTGACTCTGACTAACCAGGCCTAGAGCCAGTGCTATGCTAAAAGACACTTAGAATACATTGAAAACACCTACATACACTAGGAAACACTATGTGTTAGGGTACCCCTGTGATTAGCATGACCTCCTCTGTATTTGCCATGAGTTAGTGCCTGGGTCATTGCATGAGTACATGAGTAGTGACTGGATGATTTGAGTGCTACAAGGAGAGTGCATGGTGATTTTATAAGTGCTTGGGTTGTGGCGCAGTGATTGGATAAGCATATAGGATTGGGTGGGTGATTGGAGGACTGCATAGATAGTACCAGGGAGATTAGTGGACTGCATAGGTAGTCCTCAAGGCATTGCAGCAGTGCATGTGTTAGTGACTGGGTCATTGCATGAGTACATGGGTGCTGAGTGGATAATTAGAGTACTGCAAGGAGAGTGCGTGGTGAACTTATAAGTGCTTGGCTATTGGAGGAGTGTTTGAATTAGTACATGGTAGTGGCTGGGTGACTGGAGGAGTGCACAGGGAGTGACAGTGTGATTGCGAGACTGCATGGGTATTATACCTGGGGAATTGAAGTAGCAAAGGAGAAGTGTGTAAGTGGGCACAAGACTGTAAGGGTAGGGCATATGGGATTGTAACACTGGTCAGTTAGTGCCTGGATCTTTGCATGAGTACATATTTACTAACTGAAAGATTAGAATACTGCAAGGAGAGTTCCTGAGTGAATTAATAAGTGCTTGGGTTTTGGCGGAGTGTTTGGATTAGTACATGGTAGTGGCTGGGTGACTGGAGGACTCCACAGGGAGTGACAGGGTGATTTCTAGACTGCATGGGTACTACCAGGAGAATCGAAGGAGCGAATGAGAAGTGTGTAGTTGGTTAGAGTACTGTATGGGTAGTACACAGGGATTGTAGCAGTGCACGTGTTAGTGCCTGAATCATTGCATGACTACATGGGTAGTGACTGGATGATTAGAGTACTGCGAGGAGAGTGCATGGTGAATTTATACGTGCTTGGGTTTAGACATAGTGATTGGATAAGGACATAGGACTGTCTGGGTGATTGGAGGACTGCATGGGTAGTACCAGGGAGATTACTGGACTGCATAGGTAGTCCTCAATGGATGCATGTGCTAGTGACTGGATCATTGCATGACTACATGGGTAGTGACTGGATGATTAGAGTGCTGCAAGAACAGTGTATGGTGATTTTATAACTGTTAGGGTTTTGGTGGAGTCTTTGGATAGGTACATAGTGCTGGCTGGGTGATTGGAGGAGTGCATGGGTAGTGACAGAGGGATTTCTGGAGTGCATGGGTACTACCTGGGTAATTGGAGGAGTGAATCAGTAGTGTGTAGGTGGTTAGAGGTCTGCATGGGAAGTGCTTAGGGGATTGTAGCAGTGAATATGTTAGTGCCTGGGCCATCCAATGAGTACATGGGTACTGACTGGCAGATTAGAGTACTGCAAGGAGAGTGCATGGTGAATTTATAAGTGCTTGGGTTTTGGTGGAGTGATTGGATAAGTACATGGTGCTGGCTGGGAGATTAAAGGAGGGCATGGGTACTGACAGGGTGATGGCTAGACTGCATGAGCAGTGCTCAGGGTATTGTAGCAGTGAATGTGTTAGTGCATGGGTCATTGCATGAGTGCATGGGTACTGACTGGATGATTAGAGTACTGCAAGGAGAGTGCATGATGAATTTATAAGTGCTTGGGTTTTGGTGGAGTGATTGGATAAGTACATGGTGCTGGCTGGGAGATTAAAGGAGGGCATTGGTACTGACAGGGTGATGGCTAGACTGTATGAGCAGTGCTCAGGGTATTGTAGCAGTGAATGTGTTAGTGCATGGGTCATTGCATGAGTGCATGGGTACTGACTGGATGATTAGAGTACTGCAAGGAGAGTGCATGGTGAATTTATAAGTGCTTGGGTTTTGGTGGAGTGATTGGATAAGTACACACATGTCACATCAGTCCCGCCCCTTCCCTTCACCACTCTGTAAACACACCCCCTGGCAGGTTTTAAGTTGGGTGATTAATTCCCCTTGAATCCTGAGGGTCCCTGGGGGCCAACTAGCCCACCAGGTACCTCCAGTAAGTGCCACAGAGCTGCGTTGCAGATAGGTGGTCCAAGGCCATGCCCCTTTTTACACCTCTCTGCAACACAGCTCTGTGGTGCTTACTGGAGGTACCTGGTGAGCTAGATGGACCCAAGGGACCCTCAGGATTTAAGGGGACTTAATTCCTCAACTTGCAATGCACCAGAAGGCCCGTTTGCACAGTGGTGAAGGGAGGGGGTGGGCCTGATGTGACAAGTGTGCAAACGCACCCAAGCAAGTTTAAAGTTGGGGGATAAGTTCCCTTGAATCATCCTGAGGGTCCTTGGGGCCCAATAGCCCACCAGGTACCTACTGTTAGCACCACAGAACTGCGTTGCAGAGAGGTGGTCTGAGGCCACGCCCCTTTTTTCAACTCTCTGCAACGCAACTCTGTTGTGCTTACTGAAGGTACCTGGTGAGCTAGTTGCCCCCATGGACCCTCAGGTCAGGACACCGTTAGCCGCTTTTCCGCCCCGGTTGCCTTACGACCGGGGCGGAAAAGGGTTTATATGGTGGCGGTGTCTGCTAGACTCCGCCATCCATATTAGGATGCAGGACAGGAGGGTGCCTTTCAACGCCGCCACGGAAAGGCATGCGGTCTTTCAGTTTGGGGGCCCGTTGCGGGCCCCCACGATGATAGGGGGTGGAGGAGGCACATGGGGGGGAACCTATGGTACCCCCCTATATATGCATGCACAACATGGCAGGCACCGCACGGTGCCTGCCACGTTGTGCATGCACATGCACAACATGCATTTTTGGCATTGTGGCGGGCAGTGCTGAGAGCACCGCCCGCCACGATGTTAAAAATGCAGGCTGCGCCCGCCACTGTGGCGGGCACATTCTAATACCCCCCACGGGACCCCCGCCCTTGTGGCGGGTGGACCCGTTATCCGATAGGATGGCGGGCGGACAAAGTCCGCCCCTCATCCTAATAGCCCCCTTAGGTTAGGCTACACATAGTAGGAGTACACCAGATTTCTTTATTGTTTTATATGCTTGCATATATAAATTGATTTAGCACAATGGCGGAAATTTTTTCACTATCCTAGTACTTCTAATACCTTTAATTTGATTCTATCTATTGATCATTGCAGCACAAATATTTTATACAATAATCATATAGGTTCAATAAATATTTAAAACATACCACTGTGAATTCCTTGTATATTTCTCTGAGAGAAAGAGAGCACATGTGACTGAGCAAAAGGGTTCTACATATATTACCACGATTCCTGGGGATCAGGTTTGTCATGTTCGGTGGTAGCCAGAACCATTTGCTACTAGTCTAGGGTTAGGGGGGGCTTATGGTGTCACTGTGAGCTAGCTGGCCTATAGGAAGACATATCCTGTGGGGATGCATGGAATCAGTCTGGCACCATCCCAAAAGTTATGCTGACCACAAATGTGCAGTTCCTACAGTAGGGTGGAAACTACAGGACAACATGTTATGTGTGTGTCCTTGATACTATAGTGTCCCACCCCCAGCGTAAATGCCACCCTGGCATAATGGTGGTCAAGGATTAAGGTAAATATCTTTAGCATAATGGAAGCTATCCTAATCATTGTGGAGGGCATTGTTGTTATATTGTTGACCAAGGCATATGATTGCCATACTTGGTTTCTGATGGCTATCCATAATATTTGATGGGCATCTCTTTCACAAAGTGAGCATTTCTGACACCTAGTCACTCTCACTAGTTTATGGCATTTTACAGTGAAACTTGGGCTTTCTGAGCATGTGAGACATAAGCAAAATGCAAGTACTTACTCAGCAAGCTTCTTTGTTCTCCAAATGTGGTTACTAAGAACAAAAGTTGACAAAGTTCGTTTTTACAAACAAATGAAAGGTTTTCTGTGTGAAAACTACGTTTACATACTCAAAATCAAAATGTGTAATTTGAAAGCTAAATACGTGAAAGACAGTACTTGAAACTAAATAGGATCCCTAGGGGTTTGAGGTCACAAATCCTCCCCAGTTATGACGACCTTGAGGAAGATTTACTTCTCATTTGGGAAAAAGAGCTGACATCTAACTCCTCTGCCTCCCGCTCCCAAATTACGCCATTATGGCTTCTTTTTTAAATTTTAAATAATTTGGGAGAGGGAAGGGGCTGGGTAACTCCTCTCTGCCACGGAGTTTTGCCTACCTCCGCGTTTGCAATGGAGCGTGGAGAAGGCAAATCTCCGCAAACTCCGCTAGCGGAGTGGAGTTAACTGCCTAGGGTTAGTTAAAACGCTCGAGAGCCATTGTAGAGCTCGGCTGCGAGTCCCTATCTCTTCTAATCTTTGGACCAATTTGGGATGGGACACAGTGTCAAAAACTGCTGATAGATCCAACAACACCAGCAAAACAGCCTGGTTGTTGTTTAGAGAATATGTGATGTAGTTGGTTACCGCTATTAGAGCTGATTCCGTATTGTATATAGGTCTGAAGCCGGACTGTGAAGGGTCCGAGCATCCATTAGACTCTATGAACTATGTAAGTTATTGATTAGTATGACCTTCTAAAAGTATGCACAGAAGCAATAGAAGGGAGATAGGACAATCATTTTCCAGATCCAATGCCGGGAAATTCTTCTTCTTGTGAATGGGAATCACCTATGTAGCATTCCAATCTAGTGGAAGCTGACCATCATTCATTGATAGGTTTAGTATCGGGCAGATGGAAGGGGCAAGTTATTTAGCTAGTAAAAAGGAAATCTTGGCTGGCACTATATATAAAGGCGACCCTGATATAGCAGATCTCAACATTTCCTCAATGGTATCCACCCTAAGTAGGGTAAAGCTCTCTAGCAAGAATGCATTGCATGTATCTAAAAGCATGTAGAGGGGTACTTCTAGAAAATGCTTGCTAGCACCAGTGAATTATCATAGATCAGGTTTATTTTATATTTTAGGTGGTTAGCAATAGCATCACATAGAGCTTGGGTTTCATTAGTGCAGGCAATCAGGTTGGTAAAAGATTTGAGAACTTTATATAGTTCTTTAGAAGAGTTACCCACTTGGCTAAGTTGGAAAGCAATGTAGGCTTTACAAGCTTTTTTTTATATTCTTGTGATAAAGTCCTAAGGTAATTTTATAGGTCTCTTTCTCATTAGGGTTGTGGGACTGACGCCAACATCTCTTTACTTTTATACAGTTCTTTCTCCTTGTGCAATTCTAACGAATACCAGGGCGCGTGCCTTCCCTGTTTGTCTTTGTGTTTCTGTTTTAAGGGGGCTAGGTTGTCTGTAGCTGTTTTTAGGGCTTCGTGATAATGCACTAGTCTTAGGTTGATATCCCCTGACTCCCATCTCGTCAGAGCACTAAACTCCTTAATGATGGCGCCCAGAGTGATTTTATGCCATTGTCTACTCAGGCTGCAAGTGGAATTAGGGAAGTGGCTGCATGTTTAACAATTCAATTCAACATATATTTACAACTATATATTATTACATGGGCGCCCCACCAGCTTTGGTTTACGTGGAATATTCCAAATGGGTATATTTGTCAACTGTGATGGTTAGCAGGGAGCATTGGTACTGACCTTTGCAAGCAATGGAAGGGACAGTGGATGGTGTAGGCTGGAGTGGCCGTTAAGGTATATATTGGGCCCTTTCACATTTTTTTAGAGAGTAAGCCCTGATCAGATGGTTATAAATAAAAGATGTGACAGCGAGAATGTATGATTGTCTGTATGATTGTAACTCATTCTCTGTGCCCCAGTGTAAGGAGGCCCCTGGGGACCGGGAGTCGATAAACTGTTAGGAAACTGACTTTTTGCTGCTGCTCCGTTTGCAGGACGTGAGCAGCCCCTTTAATCCATCATGGAAAGAGCTGGTGGTGGAGTCCAAGGAGCTGACGTCCGCCCATGCCTTCCCATCAGAGGCAGACGCCTACAAGAAGACAGAAGGAATTGGGTGCCGAGGCACGCATGCCGGGGAACCAGAGAGGAACCGACCGAGAGAGGAGGATGCCGGAGAAGCACCAGAGAGACTGCGCACCGCCGAAGGTCCTGAAGCTCAAGGAGGAGCCGGATAGCAGGACTGAGCTAGGAGGCCAGTGATACCATGCGCCACCCCGCCACTCTTCAGGAGGAGCGTGGCTGCAGCAGGGTACGGAGCCCTGAGTAATCCAGCCAGAACTTCCATGACAGCGGGAGAGCCATGACAAGAACCACATGCTGGATATTCGTGCAAATGCCTCTTATAAATAAAACCATACCATATAGACAATTCAGGTGTCCGACGTTATTACAAAAGGGCAGATTGATTGTATAGCGCCAACTCCCCAGGGTCACATATGGTTTTTGCGCTGTGTAGTCAGTTTTATATCTAGCATCTCTGGTAGAGGGCCAGTGTAGGTGGATCATTGTGAGCCAACAAGACTAAAATTAGGTAACCTAGTGTGTGCAGGCAGGCCTCACACAACCATAGACAACTGAAATAAATATCTTCAAAGAGAAAGCTATTTGGTAATGTCCCCATAAGAAAGTGCACCTATCAATCAATGTTTTTGTGAATTTTTTTAGGATCAATACAAACAAGCAGGGGGACGCGGTGCGCGGCGAAACAATATGGCCGCCACCCAGGGTGTCTCCGCCGCATCGAGCAGCGCTCGGCTGACAGGGACCTCTTCCGCGCCCCCTCACATTCCTCCGGCGGTGGTTACGGACGTCGGAACATATGGGGACTGCTCTCTTCAATTAACAGACCTCAGGGAGGTCTTTTTGTACCTTTTTTCGCTCCCTTTTTTCGCAGAGCTTTGGCAGACGCCATCTTAGGTATTTCAACCTGCGCACTTATTTCTTCTTCAGTGTGATGTTGCGGAGCCGCTTGTTTTCCTCTTTCGCCCCATTTTATGCCTTTTAATGCTCAATATTGGTACTTTTTGTGGGGCAACATGGTTTTATTAATTTCTTTCTGTCCCCAGTTTTCATTTTTTGGTTTACAATGCTGTAATTGAAGGAACATACGTACTTCAACATGGCGCAGTAATTTCTTTTGCTTCTGCCTTAATTGTGCGTATTCTAGTACGCTTGCTCCTCTCGATAAGCTTGCTTTTCCTCATAATTTTTTGGAATCTTTCCATTTTCTTGTGGAGCTTCATTGTTGCCCTTTTATTAGACTCTGACACAGCACTTCTTTGCTTGTTGTTCTACATTGGCTATTACCATGGAACACTCACAGAAATCCCAGGGTTCCTCAACTGGGGGTCGTAAGGACACTAAGGCTAGCACTAGTAAACGCTTCAAACACGACCTGCCATCTCCCTCCAAGTCGCCTCTTCCACTCACGTTGGAAGACATTATGGAAGAATCGCGCCTTCTCAAGCCCTTTATGTCTGATACTGCAGCTGCCATAAAGCGCATTGAGGACAAATGGACTGGCCTCGACTCCAGAATATCCGATGTAGAACAGAAGGTCAGTGATGTCCAAGATGTGGTGACTACAGTCGAAACTCTTAAAAAAGAGGTCAGTCAGTTGAAAAAGACTTCTGAGGATTTGGAAAATCAAAATAGGCGCAATAATCAGCGCTTTTATGGTATTCCAGAAAATTCCGAAGGCAATGACTTAATAACATTCTTGAAATCACAAATCCTCCCGCTTGTTGGTCTCCCTAAAACTATGGACTTTAACATCCAGTGGGCGCATAGGCTTGGGCCTCGGAATGCCTCTACTTCTTCCAAACAATGCGGCATCATTGCTTACTTTCTCCTCTATTCAGACCTCATGGCTATTCTCAATGCAGCGAAACTGCATAAACAACTTGTCTGGCCCGGTCACAAAATCTTCCTGAGCCAAGATGTCTCCAAATCTACTGCCAGTCGTCTGAAGGAATTTCTTGTTCTGAGACCTGCACTTCGCTCAATGACTGCTCGTTACGGACTGATTCATCCCTGTTTCTTCAAGGTTACTTACAAAGAAAGAACTTTTAGCTTTGAAGATCCAGCAGACCTCCGCAAGTTTATTCATTCGCACAGAGGGGAACAGATGGAATTCACCAAGCCATGATGACTTCTTGATATCTCCGTAGTTTGTCTTAGTTGCTGTTGTTTCTTATGCCTCCTGTCATTGTTTATTGTTCATTGTATGCTGTTTTACTGTTACTCGTTCCGTTTCTCCTCACCATTACCTTTGTGTTTTTCAGGTACTTTTTCCTAGTCCTGCTGCTGGCTTCCCCTTCATTGTTGCCCTCCTATGAGTCCTATGTGTGCTGTATTACCTCACGACCCTGTTCATTCCTGTTGTATGGTAAGCCCCTTGTACCCATCTTTGTACATATTCGTCTTTTTTCTTCTTCTTTCTTTATATATACCATGGTAAATACTTATTCACCCAATTTATCTTAATTTCTATCATGTACTTATTTTTCATTCCGTCCCATTTTGTCACTTTCCTTTCTCGGTGTCCTACTCCTGTGTGGCTGTCTTGCCCTTCGTCGTCCCCCTCCCTCTGTAATGCCTCTCCCCTTGCATTGCTCCTTGACTCGAGTCTGCGGACTGTTGGTCATCTTCTTCTCGATATTCTTTCTGGTGGAGTGCTATCTTCCACTGCCTTTTTCTCCCTCTCTCCTTGCCTCTCTCTCTTTTCTCTTTCTCTTCAGGAATCCTTCTACTTTTTTGTTCCTTCCGCTTCTCATATTTTGGTTCATCTCATAATTCTGGGTTATTTTTCCCTCTTTATCTTCTTTTCACCCTCTATATGACTATCTTTTCTCCTTGCATTTTTGCCTTTTTTTTTATTCATTCTTAATCGTTCATATTTCTCTTTCAATTTTTATCCCATCTATTTAACTTTTTTTACTTGTTCTTTTCCTTTTAAAAAATGTTCCTCTTCTAATTCTCTATCTTTTCTTACTCCTTTCTTATGAAAGGTTTACGCATTGTAACCTGGAATGTTAAGGGACTGCGTAATCCTATTAAAAGACATCGAGTGCTTTCGCACCTTGCTAGATTGAATTGTCAAATTGCTATGTTGCAGGAATCTCATCTTACAACCCAAGACATGTCCATGTTACATAGGTATTGGGTTGGCGAGATCTTCTGTTTATCTGCTGTTAATAATAAGAACGGTGTGCTTATTTTATTTCATAAATCTTTAAATGTTGTTCTGCAAAATGAATTCTCTGATAACAATGGTAAATGGTTATATTTAGATGTTATGGTTAATAATCACCCTTTCTCTTTATGTACTGTTTATGGTCCCAATGGTGTTGATTTATCCTTCTGGAGTGACTTTTCCACCCTCCTCTCCTCTCACTCTGCTGAGCATTTAATCCTTGGTGGAGACTGTAACCAACGAATGGACCCTTTCATTGACCGTAAATCTCAGACTAGATATGTCCCTAATAGAATGCACACAGGTTTTTCCAAGACTATTGCCAATAGAGGAAGGACTCATAGACGCATGGCGTACTTCTCATCCCGATACTCTTGAATTTTCCCTTGTTTTCCCCTGTTCATCAATCGCACTCACAGATTGATTACTTCTTCCTCACACAGCCCGCTTTTCAATTAGTGAATAAAATTGACATTGGTTCCATCCTCATATCCGATCATGCCCCTGTTATTTTAGATATTGATTATCCTTCTCCTTCCTCTACTTCCAAGAGATGGCGCTTTAATAACTCTCTTCTTTTAGATTCTCAATTCCCTGAACAATTCCTTGCTTTTGCACAGGAATTTTTTCAACTTAATCTATCTTCCGTTTCTCAATTTCATGTTCTTTGGGACGCCTTTAAAGCTTCTGCTAGAGGCTTTATTATAGATTACATTTCTTGAAAGAAAAAGAAAGCTCTTTCTCATTCTTTATCTCTTCTTAAACAAATTAAAGCTCTTGAGTACTTTACCACTTCTTCTCCTGATACTTTACCTCTTCTTATTCGCACCAAGATACATTATAATAAACTTTCCTGGGACCCGGCTAGTACTACTCTTCTTAAGTTTAATGCTAAGATATATGGAGGTCGTAACAAAGCTGGTAGATCTCTAGCGAATTACTTGAAGATTAAAAAACATAAGTCCAACATTGCAGCTATTAAAGATGTTTCAGGTACTTTACACTTCTCTGATTCTTCCATACTTGATTGCTTTTCTAAATACTACTCCTCTTTATACACACTGGAGACTTCTTCTTCTTCTGACCTTCTTGACTCCTTTTTTCAAAAAATTCCTAAGTCTCCTGACAATGCTCCTGACCTCACATCCTTGGATTCACCCATCTCTGCTGCGGAGCTTGTGGAAACGCTGTCTCTTTTGCCTAAAGATAAAACACCAGGTCCGGATGGTTTCACTGTTCGTTTCTTCTTACACTTTAAAACTCTTCTGATCCCTCATTTATTGTAACTGGTGGATTCCTTTTTATCTGCTGGTGAGTCACAGGGCTCCTTCACGCAGGCCATGCTTTGCCTCATCCCAAAAAAGGACAAAGACCCTACCCTGTGCAAGAACTATAGACCAATCTCCCTTATTAATACCGACTGTAAAATCTATGCTAAGCTTCTAGCTCTCCGTATTAATAAGGTTATACCCGATTTAGTTAACATATACCAATCTGGTTTTGTGAAGGGCCACTCAATTACTGACAACTCACGCACCCTGCTTAATATCATACATCTAGCCTCAAAATCCGACTCTCCTCTTGCAGCCGTTACCCTAGATGCTGAAAAGCTTTTGATAGGGTTAGTTGGGTCTTTATTGTTTGCTCTTTGAGATGGCATGGCTTTAGCCCTACGATTATTAAATTTATTAAACTTCTATATTCTGCTCCAACCAATTCAGTATGGGTTAACGGCTGTCAGTCTGCTTCTTCCTATTATTAATTTCTATCTCTCTATGCTTCCCATTTCTCTTCCCAACACTTTCTTTCGTACCATTAATACTATACTTATTAAGTTTTTGTGGAATAATCGCAAATCCAGATTGTCATTAGCTAGACTCCAACTGCCTAAAGATTCCGGGAGAGTTAACTTTCTCAATCTTAAAAGAAATCACTCAGCCTTCACTTGGAAACAAATCTGGACTTTCCTTTCTGATTCTACCTCCTCTTGCACTGCATGGAGTTCTTTAGAACAGGCCCAGTACCCTCCCTTTTCTCTTCTCTCTGCTATTTTGATTACTCTGCCTCCAAAACGTTTTTCTTTCCCCACTTTTGCTCATTCTAAGGCATTAGCTCTTTCTTCATTATGTGCTCATCCCTCTTTTAATTCTAGCTCCACTAACATTCCTCTCTGGTATAATAAACATTTTAAGATTAATAATCGCACCTTGTTTTGGAAGGAGTGGATTGATAAAGGTATCTTAACCCCTCAACACTTGATGAATGATGGTGCTTTCATGCCCTTCTCTGCTCTTCAATCTCTTTATGACATTTCCTCACATTATGCTTCTCATTATGCTGCACTCACTGATGTCCTCACTTGTTATTATACTCCACCGCATTCCAATCCCACTACCTCTTTTGACCAGTTACCTCACTCCCCCAACACTATTGATGTTTCCACTCAATTTAAGGCAGCTACTATATATAAATTATTATCTCATTCTCAGGTTACAAGAATTAAATCTCCCTTAGAATTACAATGGGAAAAAGATTTATGCCTTGATCTTCCTATACATACTTGGTAATTGCTTTGGTCCAGGATTCATACTGCCTCCTGTTCTGCTAGTGCAACGCAAACCCTATACTATTTTTATAATAGACTTTTTTTGACACCTTGTGACCTTCATCGTTTTCATTTGACAGACTCCCCTAAATGTTGGTCATGTCCTCATGTTACGGCAGACTTATTACACATGTTTTTTCATTGTACTTTGACTAACACCTTTTGGACCACTATTTGGAGTAAACTTAATGATATCCTCAAATTAGATGTTCCCTTTCATTTTCACCATGTGTTCTTGGGCAGTCTCTCCCCAGTTTTTGTCAACCATAAAGATGTAGGCCCTTTTATTAACCTCTTTTTAGCAATTTCTTTTCAGAGTATTACTGTTAACTGGAAGGACACTTCTAAAATGTCATACCAAGCTTGGTGGAACTTATTATGTCATCACCATAGAATGGACAGAGCTTATGCTAACTCCACCTCCTTGTTAATCAAGAGAGATTTATTATGGTTACCCCTAACTACCTTTTTGTCTAGGAAGTTAACTTGACTTATGTTGATTGTATCTCTTAATTGTTACATACTTCTTATTGCAATTTGTTTCCTGATGTTTTTCCTTTTCTACTACTCTTCTTCTTTTGTTCTTATCTCCCTTTTTCTTCTTTCTCTTTTTCTTTTCTTCTTCTTTTTCCTCTGTTAAAAATTTTCCAAAATGCCCCTGTTACTAAGTACAGTTTTTATTTATAGGATAATGTATCTCTTTGCCTTTGCTATGCATTCCAAGTTGTTATTTTTTCCTATTTCCTGCTAATATTTTGTAATGATGTTTTACATTGTTCTTATCCTTTCAATAAAGCATTTTAAACTCCCCAAAAAAATACAAACAAGCAATGATAAAGCATCGGTTTTGCCTATGTGATGAATAATGGTTATCAATCACCGTTGGGAGAAAGGAACAAACTCCCTTACAAGTATTACAGGTGGAGAGGATGTGGCGCAGTGGCCTGAGCTTCTGAATCATAGAGATGAGGATCCCGGTTTGAGTCTTGGTGCTACAAGCATCCTTTGATTCTGGGCAAATATCTTAATCTCTTTGTGTGATAATTTGCGCTCTATAATCTGCAGCAATGCAAATAAGCAGAAAGAGGCAAAACTTTATGAAAAAAGATGTTAACAGTATTTTGGCTACATGAAACTGATTAGAGAAGCAGAGGAGGAAAAAGCATTGGTAAATGCATGAAAATATGCTACAACTAATAGAAATGGAGCAAATGAAAGTGGCAAGCACAGGAACAAATGAAAAGCCAGAAAGCCGAGGTGGTGGAATGTAATCCCCTTTTAAGATTTATATTAAAAATAATAGATTTCACAAGCACAGCGCAAGTACTGTGTAGGCGAAACCTAAAAAACAAGTTTGTTTGGTCCCACTCGTCCCAAATACAGTTTATGATGTAAACACAAAATTGTACGTTTGAAAAACGTTTGCAAGAACAAAGTCTGTATGAAAGCTATATTAGGAAAAGAGTATGTGGGCTCAACACAAGTCATTCTACTTAGAAAAAGCTGGATTAACTAAATATGCATTCACTTGTGTTTTAAAAACTCAGTTGGCCTTGTGATTTTTTGCTTGAATTGGGCAAGTATAATTGAAACAATAGCAAAGCCTAGGAGGAGCTTGTGATCCACAGAAATTATGTTTACAGCCGGCTTTGCCTAGGTGGACAGTGAAAATATCCATTTTTAAACAGCGAAGCACATTTATATTGAGTTTTAAATATCATACGGACAGAATATCGAAATCAAGAATATCGACAACGAGAGTATCGAAGTTAAGGTATGAAATATCGATGTTGCAAATATGAATGTTAGTAATATCGATAGTTACATTTTCGATATTAATAATATCGATATTTATATGAGTGTTATGCATTTTAGTATGTATTTTATATGTATGTGTATATATTTTTGGTTAAGTATTGTACTTTTTTTTTAAATATATGTTATACATTTTTTAGAAATTAGTAAGGTTTTTAAAAATTAATTTTGCGTTTTAGTACCCTAGCGGGTTGTGGGTTTATAGGGGAATAGGGTGGGAAGTAATTTAATTATAGTAAATTAAATAATAATTTTGAGTAATTATTAATAAATTTTAATTACATTTTGTGTTTTATTTCTGTAGCGGGTTGTGGGTTTATAGGGTAAAAGGGTGGGAAGTAATTTAATTTTAATTAAGTAATTATGCATTTTTAATTATTGTTATTAATAATGACTTCATTGTTAATTGATTAATAATTATTAATGAATTATTATTAATTGATAATTATTGTATTTGTATTATTTTATTATTGGAGTGGGTTGTGGGTTTTTAGGGGAATAGGGTGGGAAGTAAATTATTTGTAATTAAGTAATCAATTAAGAAATATTGAGTATTGATAATACTTTTTTGTTAATTAATTATTAATTCAGTATTCATTTTTATTGAATATTATTTATTGGTATTGATAATAATTCCTGTTAATTAATTATTATTTGGTTATTAGTTTTTTATACATATTATTTATTGGTATTGATAACCCATTTTTGTTAATTAATAATTGTTTATTAATTTGTAAGACATATTATTTATTGTTATTGATATTTAATTTATTATTATGTAATTACTAATTTTAAATACATTTTTATGAATTGCTTAATTGAAAATTAATTTAATTGTGTGAAATTGTATGTGGAGTGTGTTGTCTGTTTTTTGGGGAATACGGGCGGGAAGTATTTAATATTATTAAAGTAAATATTATTTTTGATATATTTGTCATTTTTTTTTCAAAATTTATGAAAAAATCATTAAATTACAATATTTATTTCATTTATCAATCAATCAATCAATCACAGCATTTATAAAGCGCACTACTCACCCGGTGGGTCTCAAGGCGCTGGGGGAGGGGAGGTCCGCTACTGTTCGAACAGCCAGGTCTTGAGCTGTTTCCTGAAGGCGAGGTGGTCCTGGGTCAGTCGGAGGTGGTTCGGGAGGGAGTTCCAGGTCTTGGCGGCCAGGTAGGAGAAGGACCTTCCTCCTGTGGTGGCTCTTCGGATGCGGGGGACGGCGGCGAGGGTGTGGCCGGTCGAACGAAGTCGGCGTGTGGGAGCGTAGAAGTTGAGGCGGCTGTTGAGGTATCCTGGGCCTTGGTTGTGTAGGGCCTTGTGTGCGTGGGTGAGGAGACGGAAGGTGATTCTCTTGTTGACCGGTAGCCAGTGCAGATCTTTCAGGTGTCCGGAGATGTGGCTGCGACGGGGGATGTCCAGGATGAGTCGTGCTGAGGCGTTCTGGATCCGCTGGAGTCTCTTCTGGAGTTTGGCGGTGGTTCCGGCGTAGAGGGAGTTGCCGTAGTCCAGGCGGCTGGTGACTAGGGCCTGGGTGACCGTCTTCCTGGTCTCGGTGGGGATCCATTGGAAGATCTTACGTAGCATGCGCAGGATGTTGAAGCATGACGAGGAGACGGCGTTGACTTGTCTGGTCATGGAGAGGGAGGAGTCCAGGATGAAGCCCAGGTTGCGTGCGTGGTCTGTTGGTTTGGGTGCGCTGCCTAGGGCGGGGGGCCACCAGGAGTCGTCCCAGGCGGAGGGTGAGGATCCCAGGAGGAGAACTTCTGTCTTGTCGGAGTTCAGTTTCAGGCGGCTGGTCATCATCCACTCGGCTACATCTTTCATCCCTTCGTGTAGGTTGGCTCTGGCGGTGGCGGGGTCGTTGGTGAGGGAGAGGATCAGCTGGGTGTCGTCGGCGTAGGAGATGATGTTGAGGTTGTGTTGGCGTGCGATGGCTGCGAGGGGGCTCATGTAGACGTTGAAGAGGGTTGGGCTGAGCGAGGAGCCTTGAGGAACGCCGCAGATGACTTCGGTGGCTTCTGATGTGAACAGGGGGAGGCGGACTCTCTGTGTCCTTCCGGCGAGGAACTAGGTGATCCATTCCAGTGCCTTCTCCTGGATTCCGACGTTGCTGAGGTGCTGTACTAGGGTACGGTGGCAGACAGTGTCGAAGGCCGCGGAGAGATCCAGGAGGATGAGGGCCGCTGTTTCTCCGTTGTCGAGCAGGGCTCGGATGTCATCGGTAGCTGCGATCAGGGCGGTCTCGGTGCTGTGGTTGGCCCGGAAGCCAGACTGCGAGATGTCGAGGGATCCGTTCGTCTCGAGGAAGGCGGCCAGCTGCTTGTTGACGGTCTTCTCGATGACTTTTGCAGGAAACGGGAGCAGCGAAATGGGGCGGTAGTTCTTGAGGTCGGAGGGTTCGGCTGATGGCGTCTTGAGTAGAGCGCTGAGTTCGGCGTGCTTCCAGCTCTCCGGGAAGGTAGCGGTGTCGAAGGAGGTGCAGGTGGGGTGCGATGACGGCGTCGGCCTTGATGAAGACGTGGTGAGGGCAGGGGTCGGTCGGAGATCCGGAGTGGATAGAGTTCATCGTGCGGATGGTGTCTTCGGTGCTAATCGGGGTCCAGGCGCAGAGGGTGGTGGTGGGGGGCGGTGGTTCGGTCGTGGCGTGCGTCGGTTGGGAGCTGAAGCTGTTGTGTATGTCCGTGATCTTGTTGTGGAAGTAGGAGGCGAGGGAGTTGCAGAGGTCTTGCGACGGGGTGATGTCGTTGTTTCCGGCGTTGGGGTTGGAGAGCTCTTTGACAATGTTGAAGAGTTCCTTGCTGTTGTGGGCGTTGTTGTCCAGTCGTTCCTTGAATGCAGTTTTCTTGGTGGCGTGGATCAGTTGGTGGTGTTTTCGGGTGGCGAGCTTGAGGGCAGTCATGTTGTTCGGTGTTGGGTCTCTGCGCCAGGCTTTCTTGAGGGCTCGGCAGTTCTTCTTGGAGCTCTTGAGTTCGTCGGTGAGCCATGGGGCTTTCTTGCTGCCGGGTCTGCTAGGCGGGGTCTTCAGAGGGGTGAGGTCGTCTGCGCAGTTGCTGATCCACTTCGCGAGGTTGGTGGCCGCCTGGCTTGGGTTTGTTGCGCTGGTGGGAGGGTAAGTATGTTATTTTTAACATCTATGCTGTCCAACACTTTCCCTACTGTTGCACTCACTGGAGGGGGAATAGTAATTTGTACCCCTATGCTATCCAGCGCCTTCCCTACTGTTGCACTCTCTGGAGTGGGAATAGTAATTTTTACCCCTCCACGATCCAATGCTTTCCCTACTGTTGCACTCACTGGAGTGGTAATAGTAACTTTTACCCCTACACTATCCAGCGCTTTCCCTACGGCTGCACTCTCTGGAGTGGGAATAGTAATTTTTACCCCCAAGCTATATGACTCTTTCACTACTGTTGCACTCTCTGGAGTGAGAATAGTAATTTTTACCCTCACGCTATCCAACGCTTTCTCTAACGTTGCACTATGTGGAGTAAGTATATATATTAAATTATATGTTTAATTTATTTTAACATTATATGTACGTTATTATTTTTAAATATGTTTTAATATTTTTAACTATATTTCTTTTAATTATATGTATTATTTACTTAATTTTACATTATTATTAAAACATTTAAAAAGCGAAATTTGACAATATTTTTTCCCGATGTTTTTGTACCTACTTTTATGTAGATTGGACTTTGATATTTTTGACTTTGATATTTCTGTATCGACATTTTTGTAGGTCAGTTTTCTGTCCGACGATATTCTGTCAGACGTTCCCTTGTCCACTCCCAGCAAATTCTATTTTTCTTCTAGTAGTAGCAGTGTTGTAGGGCTAGAGCTCTGTGAACGCCCTCACAGATGTGCTTCTTGGTGGACAGCAGCAGTGTCAACTTGTTTGTGCAGTAAGATTTCAGTAGGATTTGCTTCCAGCAGCAGTACCCTGTCAGTGCTTTAGGGCCCCAGCAGAGTGGCATTTCTAGCAGCAGGGTGTGGTCTCATGCCAGTGCTAATCAATGCTGTTAAGGTCCACCATTGCCATCTTTCTGGGCTGCTAGCTCCCTGACAGTGCTAAAATATTACCAGACAGCACTGCCCAACAGGTGGGCTTCTTCCAACTCTTTCTGTCAGTACTAGGGGAATCGAGCAGGGCAAATTTCCCAAAGGAGTGCATTGGCAGTGCAGTGGGTCTTTGGCTGTGTGAGACTACTCTGCTTAGCCTGAGATAATCAAAGTTTTCTTGAATACAGGGGAGTCTCTCTAATTTTTTTTAGGTTGTTTTTTAGACACAGGGAGATTAAGATATTTGTCCAGAATCTCAGGATGCTTGAGCCTCCCGCCAGACTCGAACCTACTTAGCTTCAAAGTTGCCCACTCATGGCCATTAAGCCAGATCCTTTATAGTTATTCATTGTAAACCTCTCTGGAGTGCAAATGGCTGCTCCCTTTTCCACCTTTTTCTGCAAATGAGTTATTTATTACCCACACAAAGAGCTTTTGAAAACATGCTTGGAGGTGGAGTCAAACAACAGGACCTTATAAGAGACACGTGCTCAAGTCTCATACCCAGTGACAAGAAGTAAAGTACATTCATCTCAGGTGAGACAATGCCTTGATATGTGATGAGTAATTACAGAATTTAAACATGCTCCTCCCTCTCTTTTTCTCTCCCACTATTATCTACACTGCTATTTCTCTCACACACTCTCTCTGTAATATGCGTCTCTCTCTCCCACTCTCAGTCTACACCACTATCTCTCACCCTCTCTCTATGTTTATTAGACTTCTGTCAACATACAGGCAAGCACAAAAATACAAACCACATACAGTCAATGACAATATTGCATGGGCTTTGCCTAGCTATGACCATTGCTTGCCACTTTTTCCGCCCCTTTCACTAGTTGCCCATCTCTGTTAATGCCCTGCACCAATGCAACAACTATGAACCAGGCGAAGGTTCAAAGATTTCCCCGTCACCTAGTTCCCAGCATATCCTGGTGTGCCTATACCAATGCCTGTGCAGACAAGTGTTACATATGTTTCCACTTCCTTAGGTCTCAATGTGTCACTTGTCACCCTTGGTATAGGGTGTGAGCGTAATAGATGTTACCAGGGTCTCTCTGCGTTGTCCCTGCCAGTGTTTTCATCTGAACCCGTCTGTTGCCTTCCCCCTCAGATACCATATCATGTGTTTCTCCCCTCTAGGATGTCATTGCAGGAGTGAGGCAATACCTGTACCTTTGGTGTGCCTCAACCAAGTGTTTCCCCCCAAAAGTCCCTTCTTTCCCATCAGCCCTAGTTTCTGCAGTCTTCTCAAGGAGGTCTGGTCTCTGGCGGGTCAGTAAGCTCCTGCACCATTGCAGCCAATGTTGTCTAATCTTCCTGCTTCTTATCATCCCGTCTAACCTTTCTCATCTGTGATTCTTCAGCCCCTGATCATTCTAACATGTCTTCTACTCATGCTGCCACTGGTAGTGATCTATGGCTCAACCAGTGGATTGCTACACAATGCTTAGCCAATATTGTGCCCAGTTTAAAGAACTTTGTACACATGCCCTTTATCTTCCCCCTTTGTGATATGAGGTTGAGGAGATGTGTTTTTATAGTCAGTATAGAACCGCATTCTGTTTTTTGTGAAAACCCTTCCCAGTAAGTATGTATAACCGAGGGTGCCAGGTCGTGTGGAGGAAGTCCACGGCTTCCACGTGGCATTGGCCACGTCGGGCAGATGTGTCAGGGTAAATTTTTAGCAATTTAGCCAGTATGAGGTAAGTCATGTGCACGTATTTATACTGTGCCAGTTTGAAGCGTCCATTAAAAGATACTAGTGGGGCCTCCCTATATACCCGCTTACATTCCTTGCCTGTGAGATCACCCTTGACACAAGGTTGCCACCACTCATAAGCCCACAAAGCTGTGGTGAGCTTATCAGATCTCAGTGCTTTATATAGATTTCATATCAAGCATCCGCTCAGAGGAAGAAGTGGTAGCATTACCAACATGTGTGTGAGTGTTGGAGCCTCTGGGAAGAGGTCCATGTGCCCTTAGCCGTATGTGCCAACCACACTTATTGAAGGAAATGTCCAGGTCCAACTTCGAAAGCCGTTTGTGCATCCTCAAGCGTGATGAACTGATCATTAGGGTGTAAGTCTGCAAGAGTTAGGATACTTCCCTTTTTCCACCTCTCCACCGAGATTGTTTTAGTTAATTTGGCACACACCCCTACGCTTCAGATGGCCAGCTCCAGTGAGTATGGGGGCCTTCGCAGTACTTTCTTAACTACATTGCCCAATATTTAGCAAACAATTTGGAGGAAGTATGACGCCCCATTCACCTTGTCAGCATTTATGACAGTATTTCTCCATCATGAGCGTCTCCAAGCAGCCACATTTCCCCTCTTATATTTCTTGTATAACCAATGTACTGCGTTTTGCAGCTGTGTTGCCATATAGTATAATTCCATGTTGGGGGCTTCCAGTCCACCTTTTTCCCATTCACGTTTTAGTGTATCAAACTGGATTCTACTTCGTTTTCCTGCCCTCATTAACTCTGATTAGGGACCACAGACGCTTGACTTGGAATAGGCTACGTAGAGCCCTGCATGATATATAAGCATCTAAGAGAAGTACCATCTTCACCACTGACCTCTCTCCCCATAACTGACTCTGTCTGACACTGTCAACGACCTACGGCTGACGGAGCCCCGCCCACTCAATGGAACGCCCGCACCGCGGCGGAAAAACTGCCGCGGTTAAGGCGTTAAAAGCCCAAAGGAAGAGGCCAATTATGATGATGGTGAGACGGCCACCAACAGCTTGTCGGTGGCGGTCTTACCGCCATCATGTGCATGTTTTCTGCCCACCATATTATAATGGTGGGCGGAAGGATGGTGGTCGGCAAGCCTGACCACCACGCATTCGATGGACTCCTTGAGCCTGCCGGTGTGGTGGAGGGCCTCGCATTCACTACAATGGTGGCCGTGCCTACCAGGCACCGCCGTAGAGATTACGATGTCCCTTTCCACCCGCCATGAACAGGCAGGTGGGGAGGGACTTTGGGGCCCATAGTGGACTCCCCTTCCACCCCAGCCCTAAGCTGTGGGCACCAGGTGCCTCCCTACAGATCATTGCACCATGTGGAAGGCACCGCATGGTGCCTGCCATGTAGTGCAGGGATATGTACAGTGCCCCTTTTTTGCATTGCGGCGGGTGCGGCAGCCAGCAGCCCCCACTGCAATGCAAGATATAGGCATTGGAACCGTCAAGGTGGCAGTCGCATCCTAATGCCTACTGTGGGACGCCGACAGCCTGTCTGGCGGTCCCGTCTGTGACAGTAGCCATCGTATTAAGGCCCTAAGTCCTCGCTTAAAGCCCTGAAGTGATGAAAGGTGCTGCAGTGTTGTCCAGTGACATCACTCTATTACGCCACTCGAGGTCTAGCGCGCGGTCCTAAAATGGCTGATCCAGAACTTCATAATGTCAGATGCAAAAGCGAGTGCACAACTGAACTGGGGCAGGTGTGTTCTATGATACAAAAAGACACCAAAGACACCAGCACTCAGAGCGATAGTACAGTTACACAGCAGCCTCAGATGCGTGACAAACAACTTTTGATGAGGGCTAAAAGCGCTCCAACGCCAGATGTGCATATCTCCCTAATATTATTCTGTGCACCCTGCGCAGATGTGCCCATACTCTTGCCCTCGTCTCCCATCACATCAGGACTCTTCCTTGCTATCTGATGCAGCCTGGCCCTGCAGCTCTGATGGGCAGTAAAGCGGCTTACTCTAATTGGATAAATTAGAGACAAATTACCTTGTGCTATTAATGGTCCCCCGGGCTCTGCTATTACAGTAACTACCGCGCCTGCCTGTTGTATAATACCGAAAAAACAGGTGATAACCCTGGCCCAGCGAGCACCCTCCCCGTCTGCTGAGCCGGAGCTCTGAGGGCCGCACAGTCCGCACAAGCAAAGCTCTTTTTCTACCTGTGACACTCCGGCTAACAATGAATTTATGGACTTCTCGTTAAGAAAAAGGATATTTAATTTTGTTCAAAGATTTGAGAGACTTCCTTTCAAATGGGTTTCCTTTAAAATGAACACCAAAGTGTCTTCCCTTTCAAACATCCCAATTCTGGATTCATCTCACTGCTGACACGAACCTTCTCAATGTATAATGAACACCTTTATGTCAAGCCACTCAAAATAAAGGTGTCCAAATAACACCTTATTGGGAAAAGGCCTACTAATACGCCCACATGCACTCATTTAGAACTACAGTGAACATTTAAATTCCTCGTCGTTGCCACAATATGATATATTTCACTTGAGCAAAAAATGCTTATTGTTTCACACATTTCAATCTAGTATTAGTTGACAGATTAAAGCAATTAGAGACATTCACACAAAGTGTAGCTATTGTAGCTCATTACACGGATTTAAACCCTCGTATTCATGGTATGGAGGTGTACCGGATGTATGACGGTACCACGCGTACTTTTACAACGCGTACCGTTACCACGCTACTTTTACCACGCAAGTCGTTACAACGACTTGCGTGGAGGGGCGCTGGATAGTAAATTATTTAATTTACTATTCCAACTCCAGTCCCCGTGGACTCTAGGGAAAGGAGTTGGATAGTAAACTAAAGTATTTACTATCCTGGAGCGCCCCCCAGCGCATGTCGTTGTAACGACATGCGTGGTAAAAGTAGCGTGGTAACGGTACCGCGTTGTAAAAAATGCGTTGTTACCGTTGTGTACCGGTGTACCCTTGTTTATAACTATGGCTTATGAAAATGCTGCAATGCAGAGAAACCATATCAGTGTAAATGGAGAATACAATGAATCAATATAAAAAATATTATTAAAATCACTTCATCTTCGAGTTAAAACTACAATAAGCAAAAAATATTTCGTAATCTATGTATGTAAGTAAATGTAAAACATACCGTGACATACTAAATATTTTAGGATGTTTAATCAATTGATTAATTAACCATCCAAATTGAACTGGACTATAGGGTAGAATTTCCTTCTCATTAAGAATTTTGTTTAAAGTATAAAATCAATTCATATATTCGCAATCCAAATTGTACTGGGCTATAGCACAACATTTCCTTCTGGTTGTCCGCATAGAAGCTGAGAAATTGGCTACACTTTAAAGAATTGCCCCATCTCTACTAGCCCTTAAAATCCTCAAGACTTCAATGTGCTTTGTAATCCCTAATATAGGGCACACTGGAAATATCCATTTCATACATGGAACAACATCTGCACTACAGAAGATAAACAAATGTGCAGCCAATTCAAACTCTGTTGTACAAGGTGGGCATGTGTTGTTGACACAATGTTACATGCCCCATGGTATGCAGAAGCTGTTAGTGGGTAAAATCACATGTCTAAATTTGACATACCCTTGCTTGGCCACTGTGCATACTAAGTTATCAAGAAAGGGGTCACATTAAGGTATACATTTGGGATCTAGAAACCCGTCTAACAGATTTCCAAATTTACAGCTCACCTTCCGATGAATAGAACCAAACTTTATCTTTTATGACAGACTTAGACCACTGGCATAACGAAACTTGAGCCCCCCCCCTCATTGCCCGCCCTTCTGAAATGTACATTGACCGGCCCCTGACAAGCTCTGGGCCCAGTCAAGAGCTCTCGAACTAGGGGCCTGTGCAGATTGCGGGAAGGCCCCCCTGTAGCTCAGGCCCCCGCCCCTGCACCCTACACCATTGGGGCTGGGGCGGCACTGACATAGACACCCAATTTGCATCAGGTGGAGACTCCCAAAGGCCAGGTAGGCCTAGATGATACGGCTTGGATTTAACATAGGCTAACCATGGAATTCATATATGGTGGTCTGATTATGCTATTGCTTTTATGGCTGACCCATATTGGGGAAACTTCTCAGTTTGCCATAACATAGGCCAGTACAAAAGTGCTCTTAGTTTAACAATATGGGCAATCAGGTGGTGGCCTAAATTGGTGAACAATGCAAAATAGGGGACCCTAGGGGAGATTTACGAATGAGCATAAAAATCTTTTCCCACCACAGTTAACCTGGAGTCCGTAACACGTCCACATAGTTCAGACTGCCCCTCTTTCTTTTATATTATATATTTCCAAAGCTGGCAAATTGTTCTTGTTTTTGTTTTCTAGTATAATTTAAGGATGGTTATAGACTGGTGTTGTAATTTAGCCTGGTGTTCTGATGTTAATGCGCTTTTGTTAATCTGGGGCATCCACACAGGTTATTTGTCAAACCAGGGCCAAAATATGCAAAATCAGTAGCACAGTCAATCATTTCATTGCATGCTTTTGTAGAAAGCATCACCAATTTGCAAGGGTTGAGCAACATATACTTCATTTTTAGTGTGTTTCGTTCCAGCTCACGATCTGCGCAAAACATCAGAAAACGATCAACCAGGCCTGCAGGGATTTTGAAATTAGGTGCGTGCCAGTTGCCAATAGCAATGCTGGTGGTTTTTGTCCTCCTAGTTTTAGCGCTTCTTTGCAAGGGATATATAGATGTTTCACTACATCCTTATGTATAGCGAAAAAAGGGACAAAGCCAAAACACATCCCTGCCGGACACCTTTTTTGATTGCAATGCTGCTGGTCACTTCACCCTTGCTACCCCATCTCACCTGAGCATAATTAGTATTGTGCAATATTATTAATCTCGAAAAGATGTTATCAGGCACACCCATGCTGTCCAAGACATTCCAGAGTTTATGGCAGGGACTCAAATCAAAGGCCGACAAAAGATCGGTGAATGCCACGTATAGGTGGCCCTTCCTGATATGTCGATGTTCCAGTATATTGGATATAGTTGAAAATATAATCAATGGTACTGGTTTTAGTGCAAAAATCTGCTTGTAAATCCAGTATTATCCTATTTTCATTAGCCCACTCTACAAGTTTCACCAGTATCAGGTGGCAGAAAAGCTTCTACAAGTTATCAATTAAACTGATGGGCCTGTAGTTATGTGGATCTTCTCGAGTGCCCTTTTTGTGAATCAATACAATCTCAACACCACACCAAAATTTGGGTAACTCAGCGTCCTCCAGAATGCATTTTAGGGCGCCAATGCATGGGGTTATGATGCATATAGATTACCCGTTATTCCAACCGAGCCCAGTGTCTTCCCGCAGGTTATCTTATAGATGGCCTAATAGAACTAATTTAGTATTATCAGTAAGGGAATTGATGTTAGTTTTGTCACTTGTAATTCAATAGCTACTAACCCTCTGTTCACTTGTTTGGTTCCGAATATATGCCCTTAAAGTGGTTATCCGATGCCTGAGACTGAACATGAAAGTTTCAGCACTCCATCTATCATCTCCTTGTGTTTGCTTTGTTCACCCTAAGTTGGCAGGGTATGCCCAGACATGTGTCTCTTGCACACTTTGCCACTGGATTCAAGCTAGCCTGGCTGGTGAGGGGCGTTACCCCGAAACCGGTCACAGGATGCGTGTTTCCTGTCCAGGAAAGACCTGGCTTGGCAGTTGGGGCTGGACTGTTCCCATGAGGCACAGGGCCAAGACTGATTTGCATATGGCTGGGTTTGAACTGGGGCAGTGAAGTGAGCTAAAGAACGATGATGGATTCAACCCAGATCTGTGACTGGGGGTGAGTGTCTGAAAAGTTTTAGCGCTTTGTCCATCATTTCCTTGTTTTTGCTTTGTTCACCATAACCTTGCAGGGTATGCCCAGACGTGGGTCCTTTGCTCACTTTGCCACTGGATTCAAGCTAGCCTGGCTGATGAGGGGTGTTACCCTGAAACCGGTCCCAGGATGCTTATTTACGGTCCAGGAAAGACATGGCTTGGTAGTTCGGGCTGGACTGTTCCCATGCGGCACAGGGTTAAGACTGATTTGCATATGGCTGGGTCTGAACTGGGGTGGCGAAGTGAGCTAAATAATGATAATGGATTCAACCCAGATCTGTGACTGGGGGTGAGTGTCTGAAAAGTTTCAACGATCTATCCATCATCTCCTTGTGTTTGTTTTGTTCGTCTTAAGTTGGCATGGTATGCCCAGACATGGGTCCTTTGCTCTCTTTGCCACTGGATTCAAGCTAGACTGGCTGATGAGGGGTGTTACCACAAAACAGGTCCCAGAATGCTTGTTTCCGGTCCAGGAAATACCTGACTTGGCAGTTTGGGCTGGACTGTTCCCATGAGGCACAGGCCAAGACTGATTTGCATATCGCTGGGTCTGAACTAGGGTGACGAAGTGAGCAAAAGAACGATGATGGATTGAACCCAGATTTGTGACTGGGGGTGAGTGTGTGAAAAGTTTCAGCGATCCCTCCATCATCTCCTTGTGTTTGCCTTGAAAGTCAACCTGAGACGTGAGTTGACGGCTACTGTGGGCTACTACATGCAAAAATAATTAATTACCCCCTGCTCTTGCTGCTTTGGTCAGGTCATGCCACATATCATTCTCCCATTCTGACCTACCTTCCACTTTAGTATGTTTTTAGCTTTTCCTGAGCTTCTTTAATTTTCCCACAATCCTTAATTTTGATGGAAGCTATGAGGGCAGACTGGGCTTCACAGCACTGTTCAGTGAACCAGGAAGGTTTGGCTCCTGGATTTGCTCTGATCTTGAATACCCTACTAAACATTGCTTTTAAAGCATCAAATAGAACCTCATGAACCATTAGGATACCAGTGGGATACTCAGCTGCTTCATCCATGTTTATCATGGTATCTAGTGCACCTGCAACTTTATTATAAATTTGAGCTGTTAATTCTGGTTTGTTTTTAACATAAGACCATTTTAATGCACGCTTGCTGTACGAAAGATTTATTTCAACATATTGTATGGTAGTTGATTCTGTAGATTAGGGCAATAAATACTTTTGTATTGTGAGGTGGATTATCACCTGTCAGTCCTCTTTAGTTGAAGGTTTAGCATAATATAATCCATTCTTCTGAACTGATTTACCCTATTAAAAGTATAGGCACCAGCTAAATCTGAGGGAGACCGACAATAACATTCCATGTTATGGTATGTTAAAATTATTTAACATACCATAACATGGAGCGCACATGCACCAGTCGGTTTCTTAGCGCTTCTCTTGCACTGTAGGGAAGCTTAGCCACATTGTGAATGACTTTATTAAGCAGTTTGGTTGCCTCCAGTATACTTGCCTCTACTCACACTGTCTGAGTGCCAATATGTACAGGACTGCCCCTTGTCATCATCATATGAGGCACCATCTGCTTTGCAGATAGTAGCAGGGTGGAGTGTTACACCAGTTCCATATTTCATGGTGGTTTAGCCCTCTTGTTGGGTCTCATAGATATCTCTCCCGCTCATTCAAGCTATTACCAAAGTTTGGTCTCACTCTCCATATATTTTCAGTTGGATGTGTTACCATTGGATGTAAAAGGGGTGGCTACTCAGATCGTAAACTCCCAAGTAAAACAGGCAGCATCTGTCTGCTTCTGGACTAGCATTAACAGCCCGGCCACCTTGTGCAGTCACACCCACACAATGTTTCGTATAGTCTCTATCTTGGAGGGGGTCCTACAGAATTTTGAAGTGAGAGCCTTCACCAGCGCCTTGAGTTTCATAATCTCAATTCTGAGTTTGTTCACAACATGGAAAACATTACTACCTTTTAAGGCCTGGAGGTTGTGTTAGAAGAGATACATGTTTTCTCTAACAAGGAGCCATATGTGTGGTAGATACAAGCGGTGGATCTAATTGTAACAACTCAGCTTCAGCAATTCCATTTGTGACAGCAGGGGGAAGATTGCCACATGGCTTAGGTGTCTTACTTGGCTTCTTTGCAAATAGTTTAGCAATTGGTTTATTAGTGGAAGCGAGCACAGATTACTAGACGGGTTTAACATTTTCTCTACTTCCTTGATTTAGACATCAATTTTCCTCAGGGTACAGTACTTTGAGTGGGATTTAGCCAACTTCCAGCGGGGAATCAGCTCCCTTCCTTTTTCCCATGATTGCGCTCTGATTGCTCAAACAGGGTCCAAAATCTAGGCAGATTTATGTGTAACCATTGCTAAAATATTGTTAAAAAGATTATTTTGTTTCCAGGACACAAAGCCGTTAGAGCAGTTTTCCCCAAAAAGTCGGTCGTTACCCACTGGTGGGTCGCAAAAGACCGATCAATAAGTAAACATGTTTTAAATTCTATATTTATCTTGTCGCATTTGCTGCAATAAAATACCGAGATCAAAGTTGAGGCTATAAATTCTGACATATTGTTGATTGTTTTTTAACATGGGGATTTGTGTTTAGATACTCTTCTCACTTTTCAGTCAAAGAACGAAAAGGAAAGTGAATTATGTGACAATCTTGTTAGAATACAGGGAGTATGAAAGGAAAGGCAGTGAGATGAACTATGCATGTTCAGCAATTAGGAAAGCAAAAATAAAGCAATTTTTTTTGCAATTCTTATGTGTGATGGAAACAAAGATTTTATCGGTATCAAAACAAATCAAGACACTTGCTGATGCACAAATGGTTATTATTCACCGAAACCTGATTTCACACATTATCGTTTATGTGCAATATTGTTTTATAAGTAAAACTGTATGTCTGTGCAAATTAAGTAATTATTTCAAAGGAAAATTTGCTGTCTGTAAATTAAAGTGCGCTACCACACAATGTGTTAGTTCCATTAAAAAATCACCTGCCTCATGTCCATTAAAGGTAGGTAGGTTGCAAAAGTTTGTCTTTCTAAAACTTGGGTCATGTTTCTAAAAGATTTGAGAAGGTGTTCTGAGTCTATTTCCTCACAGGAAGGGAGTTACTCCAGCAAAGACACAAGACCATCTCCCACATTTCCAAATGAGAGTGGCTTGAAAACTATTGTAAATGTCACGCTTTCCGGAACATCTCTAAACTGGAACATCCACTCTCTGCTCCAAGAGTAGAATTTACACAATCATAATATTGCACCAATGTGAGGTTAAAATAGGTCATGTGATAATTTAACTAAAATCTGCAATTAAATTAGTTGGAGAATAGGATCCCTGATTTTTCTTTCTATAGGAATTGGTTATGAGAGCACCCAGGAAATGCTAAAAGAGGTGTAAACTATGTTATGGTCCTTGACTCCTTTATAAAAAAAATGCTATTCAGTATGCCAAATGAAATAACTTTTGAAGTTTGATTTGTACTTGCAATAGCCAAATGCAAGGTAATCATCTTGTTTTTGATGCATTTTCTCCACATACAAAAAAGGGCTTTAGGTACAGACTCCTACAGCCATTGGCTTCTTTGCCTGTGAATCCTTAGGCTATTGAATTGTGACATTGTCAATCACATCTTAGATCCCTCTAGAGTATATTAGTTTCACTGTTATCCTGCCTCCACTGGAATACAGCAAACACAAGGAGATAATGGACGGAGTGCTGATACTTTTCAGACACTCACCCCCAGTCACAGATCTGGGTTGAATCCATCCTCATTCTTTAGCTCACTTCGCCACCTCAGTTCAGTCCCAGCTATGTGTAAATCAGTTTGGCCCTGTGCCTCATGGGAACAGTCCAGCCCGAACTGCGAAGCCAGGTCTTCCCTGAAGCGAAGCAAGCATCCTGGGACTGGTTTCTGGGAAACACCCTTCATCAGCCAGGCTAGCTTGAATCCAGTGGGAAAGTGAGCAAGGGACCCATGTCTGGGCATACCCTGCCAACTTAGAGCGAACAAAGCAAATACAACTAGATAATGGACGGCGTGCTGAAACTTTTCAGACATTCACCCCCAGTCACAGATCTGGGTTGAATACATCATCATTCTTTAGCTAACTTCGTCACCTCAGTTCAGACCCAGCTATATGCAAATCAGTCTTGACCCTGTGCCTCATGGGAACAGTCCAGCCCGAACTGTCAAGCCAGGTCTTCCCTAAACTGGAAACAAGCATCTTGGGACTGGTTTCTGGGTAACACCCTTCATCAGCCAGGCTAGCTTGAATCCAGTGGCAAAGTGAACATGGTACCCACGTCTGGGCTTTCCCCTGCCAAATTAGGGTGAACAAATCAAACACAAGGAGATAATGGACGGAGCGATGAAACTTTTCAGACACTCACCTCCAGTCACAGATCTGGGAGCTGGAATACGACTGACTATTTTACATCATAAAAACACATTCATTCATTTTTTATTTCATGCATGCATTGTAGGAAGAATGCAAAATGTTCCCTTTTTTACTGCAGTAAGTGTTTTTTAAATGTTTTTGTCAGGACTTTTTTTTTTTTTTTTTTTTTTTAAAAACCTTTATTGGAGTAAGCAAGAAAATACAAGGATGGGCCTACAACCACACGGGCTGGCCGCTAAAAAGGAGTCGAAATACAAGATACCTGCCCGCAGAGGCAACAATCGACCAACAATGCAATACTCCCCACGAAATACAGGACAATACAGATTTTATTTTATATGAAAGAACAAGCACACAACAAGGCGAAAGTATAGTACTGTCAGTCAGCCCAAAGGACGTAAAGGGGGTATAGCAGCAGGAGAACATAAACGGAGCTCCAAGCTCCAAGGAGACCGGGGGGGGGGGGGGGTGGGGAGGGTCGAGGAGATCAGAGGGGAGAACCGGAAACACCAGCACAACCCCTGTATAAAGGGTTCCAGGAACGCTCGCCTAGGGAGACAGGGTAATCTCAGCAGTGCCTACAAGGGGAGGAGTACAAATGTCGCCACGGTAGTCATTCCATTGACCCCAAACCTTCGTCCACGCCCCGGGTCTGCCCCTGGCCACATAGACAGTCTTCTCACGGAACATGGACCAGTCCATATTATCCTCCCATTTCGAGACGTCAGGGGGCCTAGAGGCCCCCCAGAGTTGCGCGATATCCCGCTTCGCAACCATATAACCCAGGGTGGCCCATCTGGTCTGGGCCACCGAATAGTCGGTGGGTTCCCAAACATTCAAAAGACAGCGACGAGGTTCCGGACGCAAGGACACACCTGTCACCACAGCCATCACTTCAAGCACAGCCGTCCAATAAGCAGCCACCATCGGGCACTCCCAAAGAATATGCAAAAAAGTTGCACTCAAACCACAGCCACGCTTGCATAACCCGTCGGAGGAAAAGCCCATCACCACCAGACGCGGTCCCGTAACGTACACCCGATGAAGGATCTTAAGTTGAACCAGACGGAGACGAGCCGGAATAGCCACCTCCTTCGGGGAGGAGAGGGCCGATTGCCAGTCCTCATCATCAAGTTCCAACCCATCGCCCACCCACGCTTCCCGAAGTCGGACCAGTAGGTCGGCCCGATTATTAATCAACTTTTTATAGATCAGGGAGATAGTGCTATCAGGAAGATGCCCGTCAAGGATACGGTCTTCAAGGGGGGAAGAATCAGGCGGAATCTCACCCGGAGCAAATACCGAAGCAAGGGCGTGTCTGACCTGTAGATAACGAAAGAACTCCCGACCATTCAGGCCATAGTCAGCCTGGAGGGCCTGAAACGACCGCACAGAACCCTTAGAGTACACATCCCCCGCCTTACTAATCCCAATCACATCCCAACGGTCGAAACCCTTGGTAGACCAGAGACCGCCCAGACGTTCCGAAGCATAAAGCGGTGTCGCCAACGTCAAGCGATCTTCCCAGCCCAAGCTCACATTCGCAGCGCGCCACACAGTCAAAGCAGTCAATGTAGGTCCCACAAGATGGCGCCCAGCGGAGCGAGAGTAAAGCACTCTGTTAAAATCACCTCCCGGGAGCTGAAGTTTATCCATCTCGAACGCCGGATTACGACCCGGCGAAAACATAACGTGATTGATAGCAGACAGGTGGGAGGCCCAATAATATCTCTTAATGTCGGGGAGCGCCATGCCCCCGTCATACCACGGGATGGAAAGTTTCGCGAGAGCAATGCGCGGACGCCCATCCCAAATAAGCTGTCTCTGAAGACTCTCAATCTCCCGAAAATAGGTCTTAGGGATAGGATCATAAAAGTTCTGGAGAGCGTAGAGAAATCGCGGCAAAGACATCATTTTAAACAGGGCCGCCCGACCCAGAGGAGATAAGGGAAGTTTACGCCAGCGGGCAACGTCCAAACGTAGTCTAAGCAACGGGGGAAGGAGATTACGATCAAAGCGAAGGGACGAGTCCAAAGTAACAAAAATCCCCAAGTATTTGAAGCCATCCTGGGCCACCTGAATGGGAAGTCTACTCGGCAACGGAGGCAAGACACCAGATAAAACATATACACAGGACTTGGTCCAGTTAATTACAAGGCCCGAGTTAGCACCAAAGGACGCGAGAACGTCAAATAAAACGGATAAAGACTCACGAGGGGAGGTAAGATACAAGAGGATATCGTCCGCATAAAGCGAGACACGGTCTTCAAAGTCCGGGGCCCAACGAATCCCTTTTAGGGACGGTTCCCACCGAAGCCAGGCCGCCAATGGTTCAAGAGCGAGTGCAAACAGCAGCGGAGACAAGGGGCAACCCTGGCGGGTGCCCCTGCCCAAGGAGAAGGGAGCCGACACCCTACCATTCACCACAACTTGCGCCAGAGGTTCAGCGTACAACAATTTAATCCAGCTAATAAACTCGCACCCGAATCCGAATTTCTCAAGAGTCGCCCATAAATAGGGCCACTCCACAGTATCGAAGGCCATAGAGGCATCCAAAGACGCCAAAATGGCCGGTTCCGTCAACAGCCCCGCCCTCGCTATCACGCCGTGAAGGCGACGTAGATTCAAAGCAGTGTTGCGATGCGGGATAAAGCCAGATTGATCCGGATGGACCAGGTCACCAAGAACCGACAGGAGACGGGACGCCAAAAGTTTCGCCAAAACCTTGGGTTCAACATTTAACAGGGATATAGGCCTATATGAGGAACAAAGGTCCCGCGGTTTACCATCTTTGGGGATGACGACTATCGTCGCCAGACGCTGATCGTAGGGAAGGATGTTCCGCTCTCGGGATTCTAAAAACATATCGCGGAGATACGGCGCCATCTTATCGGGACGTAACTTGTACAACTCAATAGGCAACCCGTTCGGGCCCAATGCTTTGCCCGAGCGGAGCGAACGGATAGCAGTAGCTATCTCATCAGCCGTAAAAGGGGAGTCCAAAGCAATACGGTCCAAGTCGGAGACACAGGGCAGAGTTATATCACGCAACAGAAGGCGAGAATCAGCCACATCCCTCACAGACACGGGAGCATACACAACACGGAAGTATTCGGCAAAACGGTCAACAATAGCAATCGGGTCAGTCACATTCTCACCACTCGCAGACTGAATCACGGGCACCACACGATTAACTCTTTCTTTCTTGTCCAACCACGCTAGGAGTTTACCCGCTTTATCACCCACATCATATAACCTGCCTTGTTGTTCTCGAAACATCACCTTTGCAGCGTCCGTGACCAGGGATTTATAGGCAAATTGTTTCAAACCCAGGGCGTGAAGTTTCTCAGGTGTGACACCAGAGTCCAGTTCGTTCTCCAAAGCCGAAATCTCCCCCTCAAGGTCTACCACCTCCCTCTTCCCGGCTTTCTTAGCTTCAACAATCAAGGAAAGGGCCTGTCCACGAATCACCGTTTTAAAAGCTTCCCACAGGGACACAGCCGAAGAGACCGACCCCTCGTTGTCCAGGAAATACGCATCCATGGACTTGAGCAAGAGGCTACGGGTCTCAGGGGAGGAAAGGTACCATGGGTTAATGGGAGCTACTCGGCCCGCCGCCTCCACCCCAACCTCAAAACGAAGCCAGAGCGGCGAGTGGTCAGAGATACCCCTCGGCAAATGCAAAATCTCACTGACCGCCGACGACTGGGCCGCGGGCATCAGGAAATAATCCAGCCGAGACAAACTGCCATGTGCCCCAGAGTGGAATGTGTATTGAAGCTGAGTGGGATGCAACAGTCGCCAGCAGTCCACAAGGCCAAAGGTATCTAGAAACCCACCCAACCACTGCTGAGCCGCCGGAGTATCCCTAGGGGGATGGCGATCGTGAAGGCCGGAAAGCACCGAATTAAAATCACCGGCCAGGAAGAGAGTACTATTAGGGAGATCTAACAAGACGCGGCCCAAATCAGTGAAAGTAGAAGTCTGCAAACCCGGGGGGACATATACATTGAAGAGAGATAGGGTGCGGCCCTCATATCTACCCACCAAGACCGCATACCTCCCTCGGTCATCTTGAATCACCTCATCAATTGCCAGGGGGAGGGAGGTTCGAACAAGGATACCCACACCCCTGGAACCAGAGGTAAACCCCGAGTGTGCCACAAGGCGGTAGCCCCACCTATTCATTGCATAACAAACATTTCCAATCAAATGAGTTTCTTGCAGGAAAACAATGTCCGGTGATAAACGTTGTATACATTTCAAAACCACACTGCGCTTAATACGATCTCCCAGACCGTTAACGTTCCAGGAAACGAATTTTAACCCTCTATCCCCCATCCCATCCACCCGATCCAAGACCCCACGTCCATGAGCACGACATCAGAAACAGCAGCAAACACAGGAGCAATCCGCCTTGAAAACAACACACAGAAAAGAAAGAACTTCCCAACCCCCCTCCCCCAAACTGAAAAGGAACACCCCCCACCCTGCACCCCTGCAAAAAGCTAAAGAGCCACCCCAACCTGCAGTGTGCCTGTCGCCCTAGGACCCCTATTCTACACAAAGACCCCGGAGGAGGAAAGGCCCCCGTTCCACCCGCCCCCCGACCACACCAAGAACTAAAAGGAACAAACTAAAGACAAAATAATTATGCTGTAGAGGAACGCCGGCCAACACTCCTGAAAACGTGTTCAAAGTAAGACATGAGAGCCGAACAGTCAGATCTCCGCACCACCTTCGGCACCACCAGGGTGAGCGGCGGGCTCGGTCTCAGGAGGACGGTCAGGCAAGGAGTCCAGCCAGTCATTAACAACATCTGGTCGATCAAAGAAAAGGGTACGCTCGTTATACTCGACCCGAAGCCTGGTGGGAAAGAGCATAGCATAGCGTAGGCCCCGGTCCCGAAGACGTTTCTTGGCACCACGAAATTCCATCCGTTGTGTCTGAACTTGTTGGGAAAAGTCCGGGTAAAAGTTCACCGTGGCATTTTCAAAGGCCACCGGGCCCTTAACCCGCGAAGCCTGCAGGATAGCGTCCCGGTCTCTATAGTGGAAAAGCTTCGCCACAATAGGTCTCGGCGGGGCTCCCGGCTTACCTTTGCCCCCCGGAACACGATGTGCACGTTCCACTGTGAAAAACTTAGTAAGACCAGAAGGGGCAAGATGGTTCAAGACCAGATCTTCAACCAGGAGATCCACCGAGTGGGGTTCTGGGTTCTCCGGTACACCAACCAGACGGACATTGCAGCGACGTGCCCTATTTTCAAAATCCTCCAGGCGTCGGGTCATGAAGTCGTTCACCCGACGGAGATTCCCAACCTCCGTCTGGAGCTCCGATACGTCCTTCGTGAGGCTGGATGATTTAATATCCAATGATTGTACCCTTTCATTCGTCTTGCCGAGATCAGCACGAATCAGATTTACTTCAATAGCCACAGTGTCAAGTTTATGGGCCAAGGCCTCGTACTGTAGGCCGATGGATTCCCTCACGCCCGAAATGGCGCCCATAATGTCCTGCAGGGAGGGCTCCGCCGACTCCTCCAAAACTCGATCGGACGCTGTAATAGGACCAGGCAGGGCAGCTCCGGGGGACCCCTTAGAATGGGTATAGCGGTCCATAACATTTGATTGAACCGGAGCTCAGCGCAGAGGTGTTTTCGTCTTGCGCGTCTCCCTGTCCCCTCTGCCCGCCATCTTGAAGACGCGTCACAAGGCGAGCCACCAGGGTCAACGGGCCCGACACCAAATCGCAGGACCAAAGGTTCAAAAAAGGGCACCACACGGGTAGAGGTCGCCAAACCAGCAAATAGTCCACAGGAAGGCCCAACAGCCGATCTGCCTCCAAGTATCAGTCCCTGCACGACACGCACACTGTCGGCCCAAGTCGAAACAGAATCGAAACCGAAACTTAGGAGGGGGACCCACAAGGCTCGTTCTCCTGCCGCTGTTGTTCAATTCCAGGACGGCCACAGAACCGCACCCCGTCCCGGGCGCACCTCAAGGGCGGAGCCCAAAAGTTCAGATCACCATATCTCAGGAATCCAATGTCCAAATCGATTTCTGAAAAGTGCCAGGGTCATCAGCCAAACGTCCTCCACATGAATTCTTGCAGGAAATCAGGATTCAGTCAGGATAAAATGCCGGGAGCGGCGAGGGTCCGGAGAGCGCTGTGCTCAAGCGGCCATCTCGGATGCCCGCCAAGCTCCTCCCTCTTTGTCAGGACTTGAGTGAGTGTCTTGACTTTAAGATTACCAACTTATTGGCCTGTCTCTTTGGGAATCCACCTTGGAGTGAAGCCGCCCTGATATTGATGCCGAAACCCACATCTTCTAGGTGTTAATTCTCACTGGACTGCTAATGTCCATAGCAGACATCTAGTATTGCTTCACTACTTGAGGACAACTGTTCATTTCTTGTCCTCCACTCTCCTATCAGTGTTGTAATGCCCCTTATGTCTTTAAACCTCCCCTCCTCGCATCTATGACTTTCATAGGTGTACTCCTCTGCGACTGTGGAACTGCACATTTCACACCATGATTTCACAGTGTTTCTGGCACATGCTGTTACGCTGCAAAAGAGCCACTTGCTGACTTATTGTAAATGTGGAGGCCATTTTAAACTGCTGCTCTACGTATTCTATAATTATTTCACCTTGCCAAGATGCCCAACATGTATAAAATAGGTCACTGAGCAGCTTGTCAGCACTGGGAAGGAAGTGCTGACAAAAGCATGTGAAAAATGAATCCTATAGAAAATAAAGCAACCCATCTTACAATGGTGAAATAAATAGTGTACGTATAATACTTTTTCAAGATGTGAACCACGTTGATTGAAAATATGGCGACTATCTTGGCACAATGTAGTACATACTTTATATTGTTTTATCCTTTCAAAATGGATGCCATGTTGAGAATCAACTTAGGGCCTGATTGCGATGTTGGGCGGACCATTGCCGACCGACCGTCGGTTGCGGTCTGCCGGACATCTGCCATTGCCGTCCGCCCGCTGCATTACTTTGCAGCGGGCGGAGGCATCCAGTGGAGGGACCATCCGCTGTGCTTCCGACAGACTCAAGCAGCCTGTCAGAGTGGAAATACGCATAATCCTATAATGATGGCAGAGCCAGCCTTGGCTCTGCCCTCAGGATTATGATGTTACTTTCCGACAGCCTTTCCATGTCGGCCTTTCTGACATGGAAAGGCTATTGGAAAGTGACTTTGGGGACCACTAGCAAGGCCCCCGTGGGCTTCTTCTATGGGCTCTGTGGGGCGCTGATGGTGCCCCCTAAACATCCCTGCACCATTTGGCAGGTGCCACCTGGTGCCTGCCACACGGTGCTGTGATGTTTAAAAACAGAAATTTTTCAATGGCAGCTTGTGCTGCGGGCCTTTTCTGCTGCATAAGCTGCCATTGAAAAATGGATATTTCATACTGGGCATAGGGCGGCCACATCCAAATTGTGCGATCGGAATCACCGGCCAATGGTCGGGTGGTTTCAACCCGCAATGGTATTGGGCGTACTCAAGTCTACCCGACATCGTAATCAGGCCCATAGTGGCCAAATTGAGTTGCCTCCGTACGATACAAGCTAGTATTGGCAAAGTCAATAGGTTTAATTTTCATACAGTATTAGCAGCATATAACACAAATGTCACACCTATACTATATACATATATATGTATATAAACACACAAACAAATATATTCATATGTGTTTATGCTTACATAACTATATAAATATATTTATATAGTGTAACATAATTAATAAAAGTATTTGTTTTATATATTATTTTTAAAATATTTCACATTTATGACTACAAATATATATAAAGACAGCTACGGCTGTTGAAACGCTTTACTGTTGTTTTTACTGCCAATAAACCGCAATTGATAGCGAACTTGAGGGTGCTGGAGTCTGCCTACACTGAAAGGCAGGCTTGTGGATTCTTGCAGGTGTTTAAAGTTCTTAATCATGCCTCAGTGGGCGGGTGCTTGCAATGAATGCTGGATCTCGTAGTCCAGGTAAGTGCTTGATTCTTTAGTAGGGGCCGCTGTGCCTTCACCTTCATGATTAAAATCCATCGGGTCGCTGAGGGGAACAGGGACAGCCTGCTGCTTCACTTGTGCCTTACCAAACGGGTTCGTTGTTCCACATTGTGCCTCCAAATCATGGCACATGGACCTGCTATTCAGCAGTGGGGTTGTCTTCGTGGTCAGAGTGGACCACTACATACTCCAATTGAAACTGCTCGCAGATAGAAGACACTGCACACAATGTTGTATTTGACCCTTCTTTATTCGGCAGACAGACGGCAGAATGAAACATCCCTTTCAGCAAAGTCTTGCTCCGGATCACGCCATACGCGTTTCGGAAAGTGTTCCCTTCATCATTGGCTTGGCGTCTCAGGGAAAAGGAAACAGCGTGACTGATTCTTGCAGGTGCAAGTTCTTAATCATGCCTCAGTGGGCATATATATATATATACAAAACACACTGTGGGCAACGAGAAAATTGCCCGGCGCTTCTCGTATCTCAGATACTGGTCCCCACCAGGATTTTTTTATATTAGTATATCAAAAACCATCACTGAGATACATACAGTTAAGACATCATTAAAAATCAAATCTTCTTAGTTCATTTCTTTTTATGGTTATTTATTTGTCTTAAGCAGTCAAAACATAGCCGCTGTCTGTACAAAGCCAACACGTGTTTCACGCTCCAATGCGCTTCTTCAGGGCTTTTATAGTCTCTTGATTTTGCTATTCTTTTTTCATCTTCTAAAGTTAGCACTTGTACTTCCACAAAAAGAATTCTTATAACGATTTTAATCTCCAAGTTCTAAGTTCATCATTGTCGGTATTTCTTAATTTAACATCAGCCAAGCAAGTTTTTTTCCCCACCAGCCGATTACAAGACAG
This sequence comes from Lissotriton helveticus, assembly GCF_964261635.1. NCBI lineage: Eukaryota > Metazoa > Chordata > Amphibia > Caudata > Salamandridae > Lissotriton > Lissotriton helveticus. The sequence continues at coordinate 406,626,963 of NC_136063.1, read as the reverse complement.
GCTTAACTGGGGCTTAAAGAAAATCCCATCGCTGTTCCTTTTGTCCGCTTGTAGATCTCATCACCGAAGGGCAAGATATTTTTGGTCAAACACATTTTGTTCATTTCAAGTAGCATTCTACCAAAGATTCATAATGACCCGATAAAACCCCTGGCCATCCGATCATATCTACTAAAGTGTCGCTTTGGAACCTAGGGCCAATTACGTAGATTATTTTCTAATGTCTTTCATTTTAAGCTTGAACTTATACATCAAGGACACCAGTGATCTACTGCGTTATCTACACGGAACACCATGGCAGGAAACATATAGGCTTATTACAATTGACGTGGTGTCCTTCTATACCAACATAGGGGATGGCATAGGAATCAAAGCATGTGAATTATTTCTAAATGAAAGGAATATACATTATGCCCAGCCCAATCAAATGCTACTTGAAATTATAAAAATGTGTTTGACCAAAAATATCTTGCCCTTCGGTGATGAGATCTACAAGCAGACCAAAGGAACAGCTATAGGGTTTTCTTTTAGCCCCAGCTATGCCTGTCTTGCAATGGGCTGGTGGGAACAAAAACTTGCTTGGCACCCGGATAATAATAAATTCGTGAACAAAACGGTCATGTGGCTACGATTTATCGATGACCTCCTCATCATTTGGGATGGAACAGAAGTTGAATTTCAGGAATATTTCGATATCCTAAACTCAACTACAGCTAACCTTAAGTTTACTTACAACATCAGCCAAGAGAGTGGCATTCTTGGACACTGAAGTTTTACATACAGTATAACCACATACACACAACTCTACATCGCAACAAGTCAACTGCAACAAATGCCACACTTTATGCGGAGAGTTTCCACCAGCAAACACTAATTCAAAATATACCGTACTATGAATTTTTAAGAATCCGAAGAATATGCTCAGAGAAAGAGGAGTGGTACAAACACGGTAAAGCAACATCTCGAAGATTCAAGCAAAGAGGTTATCACGAAGGCACTATAAAGAAATGCTGGGAGAAATTGAACTGAAAGGCAAGAGAGGAGATCATGAAAATCAAAGCACCCGCAACCAATAAGAACTCCGAAACCATCAGATTAATTACCAATTACCCCAATGAATCCATGAAAATCAAAGCAATCCTAAGAAAAAACTGGAAAATACTTCAACTAGACCCCACCGCGGGCAAAATCATGGGCAGGCATCCAAATGTGTCCTTGAGAAGAGCACGTAATGGAATTGGGTCTATGTTGCACAGAACACATGCTTGCTACACCTAAGGGAGTTGTATCCGTGATGGCATTAATGATGCTTCATTTTATTCTGGGCTGTTTTGTACTGCCTTTCAGGCCTCGAATGCCATAATAGTTTTTAGAGTAACATATACAAAAGAAGCTTGGATGATGTCATCAGTGATGTCAGCAATTATGTCATTTGAGATATCATCAGTCATGCAATAAATGATATCATAGAACGTCATGAGTGATGCAAAATGAGAGGTCATCAGTAGTGCGTGGGGGCCCACAAGTTGCTGGAGAATTTCTTTGTTTTTTTTAAAGTTCAAAATGTTAATGTTGTGACTGATTTATTCAACTAACAATAACTTTACTTTAACCTTTGGTTTTATTAGTGAATTTCTAGTTTTTTTGCAATGTAAATTAATATTTTATTGCCATATTTAATACTGTGCATGGCGGGGGTTGCCAACTGGGCCAAGCCAGTTGCCACGCCTTGTGGCATCCAACCTCACACAGTGTACGGTCTTCAGCTATGCACCGCAGGGGGTTAGCCGCAGGACAACCCACCTGGAGGCAACCAACCCCCACAGACAGCCAATCCCATGTTGGGCACAGCCTTTCATTACACATAGCATAGGGTTGGCCGTAGGGCCTGGCTTGCAGCCGTGCCCTGCTTCCAACTCCTGGCATGCTTAGCGTAGAGTTGGCCTTTGGAGTAAAAACATATATATTAAGGGGCGGGCTTGCAGCACCCTCCTTACCCTTAATTAACCCCAAGTATCCTATCCCCTGGCTGAGTTCAAATGAAAATGGGAAGGGCCATACAGACCTCATCCTTGAGCCTTCTTGGGTCTTGAGGACACCATCCCCTGAGGCAAAATTCTAAAGGGAGGTGAGCATGAGCCCCCCTCCCCAAGCTTTATTAGTCTCCAAGAACCACATCCCCTGGGCCAAATATTAATAAAAAGGGGGAGGAGGGCTGTATGCTCTCCGAACCTTGTTAGGCACCAAGGTTCCCATCCCTGGGGTTAAACCAATGAAAAATGGGAGTGGGGTTGTGTGGCCCCCCCATTCATGAGCCTTCATAGGCCCTGGGACCACTTCGGGGCTTATTGTTGTTTAAAAGGGAAGGGGAGCTGCACTACCCTCTCCCAGGGTCGTGTTAGGCCCCAGGGACCCTATCCCCAGTGCCAAAGCTAATTAAAAAAAGGAAGGGGGCATGTGTCCCCCTTCCCGTCCCTTTTTCAATCATGGGGACTCATTTCCCTGGGGGCCAAATTTAATTTTTAATAAAGGGGAAGGGGTATGCGGCCTCCTCCCCAAGGCTTTTCTGGCCCGGTAACCTATTTCTCTGGGGCAGAGTAATTAATAAAAGTAGGGGGCGTGCAACCCCCTACCTGACACTAATTAGGCTCTGGAGACCCCAACCCCCAGTGCCAAAATGTAAATAAAATGCCCCCGCCTCAATCTTTATAGACCCTAGCGATCCCATCCCCCGGGGTTGTACTTGTTTTAAAAGGAGAGTCGCGGTCCCACCTATGCATTTTAACTAGGTAGGTGCTTCAACGTTCACCCAGGGCACCCACTGAGCACAGTGTTGGGAGCAACAGGAGAAGTCCAAGGGCCACCGCAGTCCCTCCCATCTCCCAAGCTGGTATGGGAGCTGGCAGTGCTCTTGCCTAGAAGTAGCAACTATTTATGCTGTTTACTCCAGGAGGGAGCAATATGTTGTGCTGCTTCCCTTCCTGCATGTATGTCTGTACTTCCTGTTCCTGCACGGCATGAACCTCACTGTCCATGCCTTACAGGAGCAAGCTTTGGGGATTCCCATTGCGGTGCCTTTCTAAGGCTCACTGCCTGGAACCGCCAAAGCACTGCCCACCAGACAAGGAGACAACTCCTAATCTGGCTAGCGGCTGGCTGTGGAGTTAGGTGGTGTGGGAGGGGGGCGCTGGGGGGGGTGGCCTGCTCCCACACCGCCAAAGGATGTATGACGTTACAACGCAGGCTATTACAACGCCTGCCTTTACAACGCGGTTTTTACATCGCAAACCTTTACAACGCATAGCGCTTAGAGGTGCTGGATAGTGATAAGTTTAGTTTTCTATTCCAACTCCAGTCCCCGTGGACACTAGGGAAGGTGTTGGATAGAAAATTAAACTTATTCCCTATCCTAGAGCACCCCCCAGCGCAATGCATTGTAATGGTTTGCGTTGTAATGACCGCGTTGTAATGGTAGTGCGTTGTAAAACTTTCGTTGTAAAGGTTGTTCACCGGAGCAAACATGTTTTCTGCCCATGGTAGTGCAGGCTGAGAACTACTGTGTTCCCGGGGTGGGCTCTCCAGGAACAGTAGGTGTGCTGGCCCCTGGGCATGGGGTCCCTGCTAACTTTTTACGGTTCGGGGAGGCCGCAGACCCCTCCCCTTAATAAATACATTGTGAAATGGGAGATGGGGTCCCTGGGGTTAAAAACAGCTTGGGATGGGTGCCCCACACCCCCTTCCCTTAATTAATCCTTTGGGCCCCGGGGTATGAGTTCCAAAAACAGCTTGGGGATGGAGCCAGCTCTCTCCCCTCCCCTTAAATATAACCGGCCCCAGGGAATTACCATACATTAATACAACCACCGCCACGCACAACCTGCGTGATGGGTGTTAACTTCCTGCCAAGTTTAGTGTATATCCGTTCGGCAGTTCGGGCTGTAGTTGTGTTGAAAAAAAGCAAAATCCCCCTAGACATTATATGGGGGGAGCGTTTTGGGGCTACCCCATTTTCTCAGCCTCTGCTTGACAAATCACCACAAAACTTTCCAGATAGCAGCTGAAGTGATTGGCATACTAGTTTTGAAAACGTTCGGAAGATTCGTCAAACGGGACCAAAGTTATTATCAAAACTAAAGCAGCCAATCAGATCTGACCATAAGATCTGTGTGGAGGCTCCGCACAGGTATCTATATTTATTTTTCTTTAATAACTCCAAAACAACTGAAGAAATGTACACCAAACTACAAAAAAAATCTTTCTGGACCAAGATCTAGCTTTCTGCCAAATTTGGTGTAAAATCATTAAGCGGTTCGGCCTATACTCGTGTTCAGAAATTGCAAAATCACCATAGACCAATTATTGCATGGGAATAAAGCATTTGGGACTCCCCATTCTCTCCGCCCCCACTTGACAGATCACCCCGACATGTTCCATGCAGGACTAAGCCAAGTATGACACTTTTTTGGGAAAATTTCGTGAAGATTTGTCAAATGGCACCAAAGTTATTAGCAAAACAAAAAATATTTTGTCAGTGGAAAAAGTTGGTAATCTATCTATCTATCTATCTATCTATCTATCTATCTATCTATCTATCTATCTATCTATCTATCTATCTATCTATCTATCTATCTATCTATCTATCTATCTATCTAGCTATCTATCTAGCTATCTCCCTGCCAGTCTGTCTGTCTGTCTGTCTGTCTGTCTTTCTGTCTTTCTATCTATCTATCTATCTATCTATCTATCTATCTATCTATCTATCTATCTATCTATCTATCTATCTATCTATCTATCTATCTATCTATCTATCTATCTATCTATCTATCTATCTATCTATCTATCTATCTATCTATCTATCTATCTATCTATCTATCTATCTATCTATAAAGATAGATAGATAGATGGATATCTATCTATCTATCTATCTATCTATCTATCTATCTATCTATCTATCTATCTATCTATCTATCTGTCTGTCTGTCTGTCTGTCTGTCTGTCTGTCTGTCTATCTGTCTGTCTGTCTGTCTGTCTGTCTGTCTGTCTGTCTGTCTATCTATCTATCTATCTATCTATCTATCTGTCTGTCTGTCTGTCTGTCTGTCTGTCTGTCTGTCTGTCTGTCTGTCTGTCTGTCTGTCTGTCTATCTATCTATCTATCTATCTATCTATCTATAAAGATAGATAGATAGATAGATAGATAGATAGATAGATAGATAGATAGATAGATAGATAGATAGATAGATAGATAGATAGATAGATAGATAGATAGATAGATAGATAGATATATCTATTTATCTATATATAGGTATATAAATATATACATATGTATATTAAAAAACTAAAACAAAATAATCAATAAAATAATTATTTATATCAATTAATAAATAATAATTTTTCAATTATTAATTACTTTCAAACCCTATACCCCCACAAACCTAGCAGCCTGCAACTAAAGTATAAGTTAAATAAACCTCTATCGCATATTGTAAATGACTAAGGATTAATAAAATAATGAATTAACAATTAAAAATATATTGTTAATTATTACTTACTTAACTTCCTACCCTAGACCCATATAAACCTAGCTGCCCACAACTAAAATATAAGTAAAATAAATCAGTATGCCATACATTACATAATTAAACAGCAATTCAATAATTAAATAACAATTAATATTGAATAGTGAATTGTTACTTGACTTCCCACCCTATACCCCTACAAACCTAACAGCCTGAAAATTACATGTAATGAAAATAAATCAGGATTACATAATTTAGTTAACCATATACAATTATATCATCAAATTAAATGTATTAAATAATTCATAATTAATTAGTAGCTAATTAACTTCTTACCCTCTACCCCTACAACAACCTGCTACTACACTGTAAATTACTTTAAATAATTAAATGATGAATTCTAAACCCCTTAAAACTACAAACTATATCTACAAAAAACGAATAACACGTATGTTAACAATAGTAGCACATACAATTAAAATAGCAGGTTAGCACAATTAAATCATTTAAAATGCAATATGTTTAACAGCTATATTACTGAAAACGATATTAAATACATGGATATTCTTTAAAATGTGATTACTTATCTCAAAAAACAATATTCTTGTCAATGATATTTGTGTTTCACGATATTTGTGTGTCACAATAGTTAATTTCTGATATTTATGTCTCCCGATATTTTAAACTTGCCATTTTGTTTAAACACCTTATTTGTAGATGCATCATAAATGACATCACAGCTGTATTATATCGGAAACTGCATTTCCCTATGAGCTTTTCAGTTTAGTGTAGAGTCACTTTGAAGCAAAAGAAAATAGGATTTCAGTGAGTAAAACAGTATGCTCTTCAAAAATATTACCACACAAAGAACCTTAATAGAAAAATGTATTTGATTTTGTAATGAACAATGTGAAGAGATACGCCATGCAAACATAAACTGGTTATACAATGACATTTTAACTGTAGTTGTAAGATGGCTAAGGGTTTTGCTTTGCAAATTATTTGCCACAAGGCTATATTGTCCTTGCTGGCGGTGAAACGCTCATTCTGACTAGAAGGATTCAAGAGCAAATGTTGTGAGCATGGACTGCTCCTCCGTTTGAGCAGAGGAGCACCGCCCCACAAAGAAAAGCCCCCGGCCAAAGCCCAAAAATAAAATGGCAATAAAGTTGATTTATTACAATTTTATTTTTCCGCAACTAACCTGCCCTGAACTGTCTGTCAGGAAGGGGCAGGCCAGGGCTGCCGAGTGGCGGCAGGGAGCTGGGCACTGAAGTTTCAAATGTGCCTGTTTCTTTAGCCAGTCTCTTGTGATGGCCAGTCAGACATGCGCATTTTAATCTTTCGAACCTAGCTGTTTTGGAGAGCACTGAGAGAGGCCACTCTCTCCATTGCTAGTGCTGCTCTCATGCGGGTGAGAGCAGCACCAGAATTGGTTGGGGTAGCTGTCTGGGTCTTGTGTTGGAGCCTGCCTTGGGAGAAGATCGAAGGAGGACGTTGTATTTCGCAGGAACGTCAATTTTTTTTTTTGTGTGTGTATGAAACCCACCCACATCTCTCAGTACATGTAAGCCGCCTCCGGTTGTGAGCTAACATTTCTTGCTTAACCTAAAAAATAAGACAGACTGGGTAGGAGTTCACAGTCTCAGTTATTGATGTTGCATAAATAACAAGACCCGTAGGCAAGGCTTTTTTGTTATATTTACAAGAAAACAGTTCTAATGGTCTGAAGTGTGAGGGCAATGGGCATCTTTACAAAAAACAGAACCTTTATAAGGATTACTGTCAAAGGGAAATGACTGGTCTAGCCAGTGGCTAGCCAGTGTGTCATGGGCCCTAGTGCAAGGAAGGAAATGCCCCATTTAGCCGCTATTTGAACTGTGAAATGCAGCAATAATCACGGTTCAATCGGCCCCTTAGGCCTCTAGGCACGGTGCCACTGCACCTGCTGCACCAATTGAAGCTACGCCCCTAGTCTAATAATCACAAATGCCTGATAGAAGGCAAGACAGTCAAAAGTAGCTGCTTGAAACTTCAGCACGCTCCATTGAAGAGAAACATGGAGGACTCACCACAAAAGCGGACAGAAGAACAAACTTGAACTGTAGAATTTAAAGCAAGCCATGGAAACAGACTAACAGGCAGAGGAAGGAGGCAGCGCTAATTACAGGTGTTTCACCAGTTAGAGGGTTCTAGGGTGCCAGATATCCAGGATCATTATCTGTCTGGCATGCAGGTATGTCTTTAGATGTGGAAAAAGGAAATGAATCAAGACAGCATCAAATTGCCTCAGAGCCCAATGCAAAGAAACAAAAGACAGACTACATGCAGGCTGTAGCAGTCTAGTGTTTCACGGGGCTCGGCTGAGACCCGGAAACACCACCACACATTGTATCACCTTTTGGCCAGGCGTGGCCAGAAGGCTATAAATAAACGGACGGTCGTCGCTCGTGGCTTCCGGTCCGACTATACTGCCAACTGTGTGTGTGTCGTTTATTATAACTGTCCCCACCTTGTATTGCTTACCGTTGGCCCCCAGTGTGTCCCCCAGCTCCCCTACACTGGTGACGAGGGTGGTGCGAGGAGCGAAGGTGCTCGAACCCTGGCTGCAGAGCGGGACGATCCTGGCCATTCCGGTGCAGTCCTGACACCGCGTGGCGTCCGCTGTGGTGCCATCTGAGGGAGTTCGTCGGACGGCGGAGTTCCGGTAAGCAGCGTGTGCAGAGCTGCGTGGGGACCGGAGTGCACGGCAAGGCCTTGTGAGTGCGGAGAAGGCCCGGCAGCCACTACGGAAGGTACGCGCATGCGCAGTGTCATCGAGGCCTAACTCTGAGGTGGAGGCGTGCGCAGGAGGCCCTGGCCGCGGCGGGAGACGGCGTTGCAATCGCCGAGGTGACGGTGAGGAGCCCTGAGTGTGGGAACGGCTCTGTGAGACGGCGGAAAGTGCCGCGCCTGTCCGGCCGGCGAGGGGAACAGCCAACAAGCATTGGCGGAAAACATTTTTGTGAAAGAAAATTTGGTAAATCCAAATTTATCCATGGATAAATGGAAATCTGTTTAGTGAATCACAGTCTTTGAGCCCGAGTGGACAGGAATTGGCTGTAGCACGGTGCAGACAGAGAGACATTGCAACACCACTAGTCAAGGCCAAAGAGAGACAGCAACAAGGCGCCATCTTCCACGTCAGGCGCCACGTGCTGTCTAACCACGGGGCAAGGAGGATTCACACTGGCCTAGCATACAACAAGCATGTCGGTGCAACAGGATGCAGCCAACACGGGCGGGGCACAACAAGCGGTGGCCCCAGCACAGAGGGTAGGCCCAGTAGGGCAACAGGCTGCAGGAGCGGTGATAGAGCAGTCGCCACATGCCCAGATCAACCCCATTCCTCCATTTAGTGCGTTGGCGGACCTCGGCACAGCAGCGCCACGCTGGGGGGTGTGGTTAAGTCGCCTGAACAACTACTTCACAGCGACAAGGGAGAAAGACAATGAGGTAAAAAGGTCCCTGCTATTGCATTTTGGTGGCGATGAGCTATACAAGTTATTCCTACATCTGCCCAACACTGGAGCGGCAACGGACTATGATGGCGCAGTCCAAGCACTGAATGCGCATTTTGATCAGCAGTTGAACCCCCATTACGAAAGGTTTAAGTTCAGGCAATCTCGGCAAAGGGAAGGGGAAACTATGGATGCGTTTTATGCCCGACTGAGAGAGCTAGTAAGTACATGCCCGGTAAGTACATGCCCGGATGATGATCAAGATAAAGAAGTAACGGCGCAATTAATACAAGGGTGCAAGAACAAACACCTAAGGACATTAATTTTGAGGCAGCCCCGCATAACACTGGACGAAATACTAATGTTAGCCCGGTCACACGAACTATCTGATGCACGAGCCGCAGCGATGGAGTCAGCCGTCAATCCGTCAGCAAACTCTGAAGCAGTAGTCAAGACAGAGAGGGTCGATGTGGTACGGAGCTCTAACCGGGGGAGCAGAGGAAGATGGCCGACCAGGACACAGAGGCGGACACAATGTGGGTCCTGTGGGCACGAAGAGCACAATCGAGACAACTGCCCTGCACGTGGCAAAACGTGTGACAAGTGTGGAGGAAGTAACCATTTTGCCAGTGTATGCAGAGGCGGAGCAAGAGGATCATCTCGAGGACAAAGAACCGAGGGAAGGAAGCCACCAACTAAAGCAGTCCGGCAGCTAGCGCTAGATGACACACGAGATAATTACTCGGTAAAAGGGAACAGGACACTATCTCGCCACCCGAACCGTCTGGATGACTCTTCAACAGACGATGAGGATGAATGCTACTATGTCTCCTTTGTAAATGAGCTCAAAAGGCGGCGTCGGCCCCAACCAAAGTGTCAGATCCAGATCGACTGATCGACGGTGACAGGAGTCATAGACACCGGAGCCACGATCAATGTCATAGGTATCCAGCATTACAACGCATTGAGACCAAAGCCTCGGCTAGTACCGCCGAAAGCGCGAATCCTCACCTATGGAAGCACGACACCACTACCGTTAAGAGGGAAGATGACAGTACAAGTCAAAGCAGAGAATCAGGAACTAACTACGACCTTTCATGCAATCGATAAGGAGGCAGACCTGTTGGTCGGCAGTCACACGGCAGAAGACCTCAAGTTGATTGCCTTCGCAAACGCAGTGAAAGAACTACACACGGAAGAAATCCTCCAATTATTCCCATCACTGTTCCAAGGTCTGGACACTATCAAGAGGCCACCAGTAAAGCTACATATCGACAAGGCAATCCAACCAGTTGCGTTAAGGCATAGAAGGATACCATTTCATCTTCGGACGGTAGTGGAGCAGGAGTTAACGAAACTAGAGGAACAAGGAGTAATAGAAAAAGTGACGGGACCGACACCGTGGGTGTCACCTATGGTGATTGCTGAGAAGCCTAGACAACCAGGGAAAATCAGAATATGCATAGACATGAGGATGCCAAACAAAGCGATCAAAAGAGAGAGACATCTTACTCCCACAGTGGATGATATATTAACGGACTTAAATGGGGCGCAATGGTTATCCAAGTTGGATCTAAATGCGGGGTACCATCAATTGAAACTGGCGGAAGAAAGCCGGTATATTACTACATTTTCCACGCATCTAGGTCTGAGGAGGTATAAGAGACTCAATTTTGGAATAACGTCGGCAGCTGAAATCTTTCAGAACACTATCAGAGAAATTCTATTGGGACTTAGTGGGGTATTAAATGTCAGTGATGATATCCTCATCCATGCCAAAACCAGCGAGGAACATCATAGGAGGCTGAAAGCAACACTGAGGAAGTTGGCAGAGTTTGGTGTCACGCTGCACAAAGAGAAATGTCAATTTTTCAAGCAGTCCATAGAATTCTTTGGCTACGTGTTCGGAACGGAAGGAGTGAGAGTAGATCCACGGAAATCGACTGCCATCAAGAACGCCCCAGCCCCGACAACAGCCTCGGAGGTGAGAAGCTTCATGGGAATGGCACAATACTGTGCCCGATTCATCCCACAGATTTCCACCATAGCTGAACCACTGAGGAACCTGACAAAAAAAGAGAACCCATGGAGATGGTCACGGATGGAAGAAGACGCTTTCAACAAGATAAAAGCAGCACTGCTGGACAGCACGACGATGGCCTACTTTGATACAGCACATCAAACGGAAATACTTGTGGATGCTAGTCCAGTCGGGCTAGGAGCATTATTGACGCAAGAATCAGAACCTGGAATATGGGTGCCATTGGCATTCGCCAGCAAGGCCCTCACAGCTACAGAGGCAAGGTACTCACAAATTGAAAGAGAGGCGTTGGCCGTGAAGTGGGCATGTAATCATTTTCACTTATACATCACAGGGCAACCCTTCAGAATGGTCACAGATCATCAGCCTCTAGTGCCACTGTTCAAAGGCACGGCCCCACACCCTCCTCCGAGGATCGAGAGATGGGCCGTCCAGGTTCAACATTACCAAATGGACCTAGTCTACAGACCAGGGGCCAAGAACCCGGCGGATTTCTTGTCTAGGCATCCACAGACAGAAGTTGCAGAGACGATGGATCAGGAAACAAAGACTGAAGATTACGTCGACATGGTAGCCCACCTATCGTGCCCCCAGGCCCTTGCACCGGAAGACATTGTAGCTCAGTATGGGGAAGATGCCGTCATCATGAGAGTCAAAACGGCCCTAGACACTGGGTCGTGGGAAAACTTCTTGCGAAATGTGAGTGACTGGGACGAAGCAGATCGGACAAGGCTGTCCCAGTTCTGGAGAATACACAATGAGCTCAGTAGAGCGAATAATGGGCTGATACTTAGAGGAATGAGAGTAGTAATTCCCCGCACTCTGCAAGACCGAGCAACACTACTTGCTCATGAAGGACATCAAGGAACGAAACGGATGAAGGCGAGAATGCGTGAAAAGGTGTGGTTCCCTTACCTGGAGGAAAAAGTGGATGAACTGGTAAGAAACTGTCAAGCTTGTCAATTGACCAGTCTTCCTGAGGCGCCGGCACCCGTCATAACGGAAGAACCACCCCCGGCACCCTGGACATGGGTCAGTCTAGACTTTGGGAGTTTCCCGGACGGGAGAGTGACGGTAGTACTAGTCGACAGTTACACGAAATACCCAGTGGTAGAAGTTGCCCAATCTACAAGTTTCGCAAACGTCCAACCAATACTCAGTAAGATATTTGCGATGTTTGGCATCCCGCAGGTGTTAAAAAGAGATAATGGACCCCCATTTCAAGGACATGAATTCAAAGAATTCCTGCAAGGGCTGGGAATAACACACAGAAGGATCACACCTCAATGGCCTCAAGCCAATGGGGAGGCAGAGCGATTCATGAGAACTGTAAACAAGACTCTGAGAATTGCACTGGTAGAGGGAGCAGATCCTGAAGCAGCTTTACAGCTTTTTTTGAGGGAATATCGAAGCACCCCACACAGCACTACCCAGAGATCCCCGTGGGCGTTAATGTTTGTGGGACCCAGGCACGATCTGTTGCCAACAGCAGAGAACTGGACGCAAGAACCATACTCACCAGCCTATGCTCAAGAGAGAAGAAGGAAAGCGAATGAGAAGGCAAGCCACAAGAGGCGGGCGCAGGACAGAATACTAGCCCCTGGTGATGAGGTGCTGGTAAGAACGCGTCGCCCAGGCGGAAAGTTCAGGACCCCATACGAAGTGGAGCCATGGACGGTCAAGGCAACCAAAGGCACAGCGGTGACAGCACAGAAGAGTGGGGAAGAAATCACCAAGAATGTTTCATGGTTTAAACGGATTCCATCTAAAGAAGACAATCATGAAGAAGGTGGAGGACCTGCCGCTGAATTATCTAGTCAACTTGACGACGAGCATGTGCCCCATGAGAGTGAGGAGAATACCAACAATCCCTCTTCCCCGGGTAGAAGAGAACACAGACCAATAATCACCTGAGGGCGAAGCTATCACAACTTGCGACCGAACCCCAGACCCAATCGGATGCTAGCGGACTTTGCGTGCTGACTCTGCAAAGTAGTGGAAAAGAAAAGAACGTTGAACACCAACTTGGGAAGGGATGTAGCAGTCTAGTGTTTCACGGGGCTCGGCTGAGACCCGGAAACACCACCACACATTGTATCACCTTTTGGCCAGGCGTGGCCAGAAGGCTATAAATAAACGGACGGTTGTCGCTCGTGGCTTCCGGTCCGACTATACTGCCAACTGTGTGTGTCGTTTATTATAACTGTCCCCACCTTGTATTGCTTACCGTTGGCCCCCAGTGTGTCCCCCAGCTCCCCTACACAGGCCATTGTCCGCATCACGCAGAATGTCAAACAGATTCAATGTAGCAGCTCTTTTTTTTTTTATTTCAAAAGATTTTATTAGACAACATTTTTACATAATCAGTACAGAGATAGTGAAGGCAATACTGGTCTCGTTATTTATCAAGAAATTCTCCTCATTTTTTTCAAGATGTATGTTCACCCGCTGGTGCATCCGTCAGAGTCACCTGGCTGAAGAGGATGTGTAGAATTGACACCCAGAATTGTCAAACGCTGTGAGCATTTGTGTTGTCATTCAGGATTCACTGATTTCTTCCCCCGAGAACACGGGGCACCGAGAGAGATCTGAGACCCAGGACAATCCCCACAATGAGTAATATGTTGACGTAGGTGCTCTAGATTCGACTGAACCGTGACCCACATCTATTCTTATTCATATTTCAATATGTGTGCAACACTTTCTCTTGCAGTATCTTGAGATTTGCTGTGATCGAGGTGCTTTATTACGAGGCACGTGTGAGACCTGTAGCACAAACATCACCTTTGGAACGTTTCTGGGGAGCTACGTCACCTGAGGTAGGTCTTGAAGCATCTTTGTCTACGCACATGCATTTTTTTTTAGAGTTTTCGATAAAGCGCTGTGAGACCCCGATGCGGCACAAACGAGAGTAATAGGATCAGAACTAGCATAACATCTGCCAGTGGAAGGGAAGCGAGCTAAACGTATCAGGGAGCACGTGAGAGCTAAACACATTTGTGGCTGCCATTAGTATAACCCTGGAGCTTTTAAAATGTGTATACACATTTACAGGCTGCAGTGATTAAACATTTACAAAGAGCAGCAGCGCAGCTGCAATTTACGTCAGATGTATCAGGATAATCTCGCCTAGTCCTCTACTAAGCTTTTGGAGCATAAATTGTAGATCTTTACCTCAACACAGATACAATATATTTGATTTTCTTGCTGAACATCAACCGGATGCGATATTTCTGACCGAGACGTGGCTCAGGGACTGTTCAGGGCCGGATATTGCAGATGCCATCCCCTCTAATTATGCTATTCTTCGCCAAGATAGAGTTTCTGGCAGAGGGGGTGGAATTGCAATTATCTACAAGAATATATATAATTGTAAACTGGTCGACGCAACCCAAAAAGATTGTGAGTCAGTTCTATTCCAACTGTCCATAACTCCTCAATTTACGTTGTCAGGTTTACTGGCATATCGTCCCCCTGGGACAGCGAGTCATTGGATAACTTCACTACCTGACCTACTAGCCCCAGTCCTGCTTAAAGCATCTAATTTCACTATTCTAGGAGATTTAAACATTCATTTGGATGATAACGAAGGCTCTTATAGAAATCAGATCTTTTCCACCCTAGAAGCTTTTAATCTTCATTTACTCAACACTGGTCCCACACATTGTGCCGGCCACTTACTTGACCCTATTTTCTCGAATCTGCCCAATCTGCTCGATTGTTCCCGTGAAGCTTTACAAATTACTTGGTCTGATCATTTAGCTGTCCCTTTCACCTTAGACATGGCTGATACAGCAACTAGATCTCTGACAGGAAAACTGGGGCCATCTCGGAATTGGGGGAAGGTCTGCATTCCAGAACTTAACAAACTACTGATCAAAACTCTTCCGTCTATTGATGCATCGATTACTGTTCTTGATGATGTTACGAAACTTTGGCTTACTAATGCTGTAGAACGGGCGTTACCAATGACGTCTAAGTCTTCAGTTATACATCATTCTCCTGCTCCATGGTACTCGGAACAACTTAAGAGTCTTCGCTCACAATGTAAGATCTTGGAGCGAAAATGGAGAAAAGGCTACTCTCCTTCCCGTAAAGTCACATATAAAGAAGCCTTAAAAAAGTACCATAACAGCTGCAAAACTGCTAAGGCAAATTACACCACGAGAACAGTGACTGATGCACAAAACTGCCCTAAGGTATTATTCTCTGTCGTGAAAAATTTGACCGGTGCTAATTCCACTCCCCCTCCCCCGGCTCTTGATGCCGCACAATGCCAATCCTTGGCAGATTATTTTATAAAGAAAGTGGATCTTATCTATGACCACTTTTCTCCATGTTCTGAGACCACTTTCATCTCCTCTAACATGGCCAAGGAACTAGTGAATGCAACCTCTGATGCCACCATCACTATCTGGCAGCCGCTAGACACCATTTCTTTTGTGTCCTGTTTAAACAGCGTGCGTTCTGGCTCCCCACAGGATGTGCTCCCGGCCAAAATCTTAAAACAATTGGATCCCCTTACCCATCCCATTTTTATTAAGCTATTAAACACCTCTCTGAGCGAGGCCCAGGTCCCTCAACCTTGGAAACACGCCATGGTGGTACCTTTATTAAAAAAATCAGGTGCTGATTCTTCCAACCCTGCCAACTTTCGCCCGATATCCTTGCTGCCAATCTTTTTGAAGATATTGGAGAGACACATTAATTCACAGCTTTCTAAACTGGTCGAAAACACCGCTTTTCTCCACCCTTCTCAGTCGGGTTTCCGGCCTAGGCACTCAACTGAGACAGCACTCCTGGGGGTAACGGAGAGTCTGAGGCACGGTGTCGACCAAGGTAACACTATGGCGCTCATCCTGTTGGATTTGAGCGCAGCGTTCGACACCGTGTCACATTCCATCCTTATTGACTCTCTGAAATCTCTAGGAGTAGGTGGCCAGGCCTTGGCCTGGCTGGTGTCTTTCCTTAATGACCGAAGTTTCCAAGTGTTCTCTCCTAAAGCAGCATCCACCATCTGTCCTTCTACCCGCGGTGTCCCTCAAGGCTCAATCCTTAGTCCCTTATTATTTAATATTTATGTTACACCCTTGGCATCCATTGTAGAACAGGCGGGACTTACCCTGTTTTCGTACGCGGATGATACCCAGATTGTCTTCTCCCTATCAGGGAGAGACGAGAACAACATCTCCGCACTCAAGTCAGGCCTCACTCTTGTGGCCGATTGGATGCGGAGAAACTGTCTCAAACTGAATGGGGAGAAGACCGAGGTGGTCATCCTGGGCCGGAATAAACATCTCTGGGGTCCCTGCCACTGGCCCATTGAATTGGGTACCGCGCCAACTCCTTCCACCGCTGTCCGCAACCTGGGTGTTATCATAGATGATAGATTATCTATGCGACAACAGGCCACTAAGGTTGCGGCCATCTGCTTTTCAACGTTACGGTGGCTCCACAAGATCCTGTGGATGCTTCCTCTTTCATCCCGCAGAACTGTAGTCCAGGCGCTTGTAACATCTCGCCTGGACTATGGCAATATCCTTTATCTGGGTGCAGACAAAGCCACCTTACAGGTGCTACAGGTAGTGCAAAATGCAGCTGCACGCCTTCTTAAGAATGTTCCCAGACGCTCCTCAGCCAAGGCCGCCTTGCATGACCTTCACTGGTTGAGTATCCCTGAACGTATCAAATTCAAGGCACTCTGCTATATGTTTAAGGTTAAGCAAGGCAGTGCCCCAGCCTACCTCCAAAAGCTGATAACACCCTATAAACCCTTACGGCCACTAAGGTCATCAGACATGGGAAATTTTACCATGCCAAGATGGAAGCTGACAAAGATGGGAGGTCGCTCCTTTTCCACTCTAGGACCTAAATATTGGAACTCACTCCCATTGGCTCTAAAATTAGAGACCAATTTGTTTCGCTTCCGTAAGGCCTTAAAGACACTGCTTTTCACTCAACGTGCCTAATAGTCTGCTGTAGCTCAATTCAGGTGAAGTTGCCTCCTTCTTCTTTAGTCTATCCCTTGCGCCGGGAAACCCACTGTGGGTAGCTGTGCGCGATATAAGCTTAAAAATAAAATAAATAAATAAATGTATGCATTTGTAATGAGCAGCACTTGTGGCAAGGAGGATGAGTGAAGGTGTGGTTACCACATGAAGGAGGCACGTTGCTCACTGTCACCCACTGCACTGCAAGGGCTGCTGTACCTCCTGTAGTGGCAGGGTGCAGGTGAGGAAGTCAGGCAGAAGCAGGGTGACAGAAGTCAGGTTAAATATCAGCAGGGTGCACGCTGCATATTCATAGCTGATTTGGAGGGAATAATTATTTTTTGAGTATTGAGTTCTCACTGTCAGGGAAGTCCACGCGGCTGTGGTGACGTAATAGCTGGAACACAACTTCTTTCTTCTTGGGAGCTACAAGAGACTCTTTAGTGAGTGCTATGGGCATTTGTTGCCACACTCTCACAATGTCAAATTGCTGTACATAGACTCAATGGGTATTATACATTGCAGGTTAGGGAGAGGCACATACTGCCATAGTCTTCAGTCTGTGTTCTATTTATCTTTACAAATCAGACAGCTGTACACTATTAAATGTGCACTTTGATTGACTCCGAGCTGGTCGACATGTACCCAGGAGACTCATGGCAAGTGCCTGAGAAAAACATCAATACAGTCTCAATCCACATTTCACTAAGCCTTTTTCCTTTAGCAGCTGTCTGTGAAGCTCACAGAGTTCTAATGAAACACTGAAAAGGTCATACCCACAACAAAGGCTCAACCCAGGAAGCTATCATAGCTCAAGAAGAAACACGTACTTTTGACGACATCTTCCCTGTCAACTCGTCGGACCATCAAATCATTCTCTTCCACATCAACAGAGCTCCGCACCACCCAACTCGCGCGTAAAAAAAAACACCTTAATGGGCGAGAAACATAAAGCAAATTCCCCTAGAAGACCTCAAACTATAAATAGGGGCAATACTCCCCTCCATCAACAAGGTTGTCGATATTGAACAAAGTAGGCCCTTTGAAATTGAAAAGGGTGAGAAACACACCCTCGAGATCCTGGTTCATTAAAGACCTCAACACTGATATAGGACAACTTGGAGCAACAGAGAGACTCTGCCGAATCAATTCATCCACAGCCCACCTAGGTCAGCTCAGGATGGAACGTAGGAATTACAAAAAATGCATCACAAAAGAAAGAAACACTTTCTTCTGTAACGCTCTAGATAAGGCCAAAAACTGCCGTAAGGAGCTTTTCAATATCATCAAATAGCAAACCTCCAAGCCATACCTGAAAAACCCTCAGTTCTCCAAAGAACTGTGTAATAACTTTGAACACATCTTCAATGAGAAAATAGACCTCTGCCTTGAAGATCACAACGCCCCCATCCAACAGGAACCCTCCTCCCAGGAAGGTAGATAATATCCCACCTTATCAAAAATCCCTCCACAGGACAACAACGGATACAATCAAATGCAAAGGCCCCACAAAACTCCTAGAAGCTGGACGGTATTTAACCTACTCTTTGCGGAGGACATATCTGTTCTTTTGCCCAACTCTAAACCCTACTCACAGCTTGTGGACCACCTGTTAGCATCCCTAGCAAAAAACATAACTACGACCTTACTCCCCTCTGAACTAAGATCAGAAACAGCTCCCTGGTGACAGGAGTGATGCCAGACTGTCTCAAACTTGCTCATGTCACAAAACCGGAGTAAACTTGAACGACCTAAACAACTTCAGACCTTTCTCCAATCTCCCCTTCCTAGCCAACACCTTAGAAAGATGGGTGCAACTAAACCAAACATATCGACAAATACAATCTCCTGGACCGTTATCAATCAGGTTTAAAAAAAGGCTACAGCACGGAAACAGCTATTCTGAAGTTAGTAGATGACTTACATAAATTCCTGGATACAGACTGATGCTTCCTGCTAATATTCCTAGATCTATCGTGGCCTTCTACACAGTGGACCACAAGCTTCTCTTGGATTCCCTCCAAAGAGGATCAGAGTGGAAGGGTTGGTCCTACGCTGATTCACATATTTTCTATAAAACCGGTCTCAACAAATAAAAATAAGCAATCTGACTTCTGACGAATTGACAATTACCCGGAGTGTCCCCCAAGGCTCTGTCCTCTCGTCTATACTATTCAATATCTACAAAGAGCCCCTCACAGTCCTGATCAACCAAGCAAACATCCCATTCCATCTATACACAGATGACACCCAGCTATACATGGAAATCTCCTCACTAGACAAAGTACACCGACTAAACGACACCCTCAAATAAGTACAACACTGGTTAACTCACAACCACGTAAAGCTCAACCATGACAAGACAGAAATTATGTTCATGGCTAAATGGCTAAACTCCATAGACGCCCTTAACTGCAATCTCACCGTAGCTGATTCTGCTACATTTGTAGGAATCACATTGGACCCCCAAACTGAGCATGAAAGATCATTTAAAGAACAATGCCAAGAGCACCTTCTACAACCTGAAACTTCTGAACAAAATCAAACCCTACCTACCGCCGAATGACCTCAATTCTGTCACCCAAGCGCTGGTGTTGTCTAGTTTAGATTACGGGAACACCACCCTCACAGGCACTGCAAAATACCACCTTTAACCCTTTGAACCATTCTCAACGCTCCAGCCAGAATGGTTATTGGAATAACAAAATATGGCTACATTGCCCCTGACCTGAAAGAACTGAAATGGCTCCCAACGTAAGCTCGCTGCAGCTTCAGAACTGCCTGTCTCACTCATAAAGCCTCAAAGCTCAAGAAGACAGGACAGTCAAGAAACCTAAGAAGGTCACATACCCTACTTCTCATTCTGTCTAGAGCCCACAAACAAAAAATCCCTGGCACACTCCTTCTCAAGAAAGGCCACCAAGACCTAGAACTCCAACTCAGCACAAAACAGGGCAAACCACTTGTTCTTGAGGTTCAAGCAACAACTAAAGGACCTCATCCTCAACCAACATCTCAGCTGAACAGTAGATCTATCGACCATCAAGACATGAACTCAACCTTTAGTTCTCCCAGAATCCCACCCCTACTTCCTCCCTCATGTGCAACCATTGAGTTTTGACGTTCTCTCAAATGTGTGATTACACTCGTTATTTTTAATGAACATGCATTGCTGCAAAGCGCTCTGATACCGTTGGGTCTTGCCAGCGCTATTTAAAACTCCTAAATAAATATATAGAAAGAGCTAGTGAGTTCATCTAACTAACAGATTGTTCTAGCCCTGGAATACACATTGCTGGAGAAGGCAGATTTAGATTCATTAAATTTCTAGTGCATGAGGCTAAATATGTTCTTGATAATGGTTTGCATTAGTGTTAGTACAAGTGCCTGAAAGAAACGAGTCCCTGAAAACATTAAATTCCCTGAATCTGTATGATACATAATCAAATAAATATGCAGATACAGATCAATATACATATACATAGATAGTGTTCCAGCCCTGTGAAAATGATGTAGTTCATGTCAATTTTCACTTTGTTGGCTCATTGTTCTGTCGGCTTTCACATAGTGCACCATGAATCACCACATCCAACCTTTCAGGGCACACTTATACCTTATGGTGGGAAAGAGCAATAGGCTTCCATATAAGAACAGATGTAACCCCCACACACTCTGGCATAGGAGCTAAATGAAGTGAAGTAGTGAAACAGGATGCATCTAGGGGCAAAGATGCGAGCCCATTCAGGTCGAGGTGGGTCTACTGGTGTTACACTACATCCCACTACATATTCGGTATTGTGCATGATCAGCCGGCTTCTAACATTCAGGAGAAATGTAGCTGCCACAGTAAAAAGTCAAATAACCCAGGAACAATTAATCGAGTTCTAACACAATTTGAGTTTATGGCACACAAAAAAGAAAAAGAGAAAACTCAGTTCCAAACTCCGACCTCCACCCACCCGCACTAAATTCCAAACTGATATTGCAGCATTCCAGACTCTGAACTTGAACATTAAACCAAACTTGTCTTGATGTAATGCACATAGAGGCATGTGCCACACCCCACCAACTGCATAGTTCAGTCGCAACTTCACATCAAGGAAGGAGAGGCAGAGAGACAGATATACATAGAATTAACAAAAAACAGGTCCCACCGGAACTGTTGACCTACCGCAAAGGCAAGATGACAGAGGTATTAATCAGAAAATGCCAAGGATCATTCAGTCATGCGAATGAAACACTCTGCAGGGATAAGTTTATTCAAAATAGTTCAGACTGGTTGAGTTTAAGGAAACCTCTGCCAGTTATTCCATTTCACTTAGAGTCTGCTGAGAACCCGAGTGGGAATTGGGTGAGCTCACGGGTGGTCTCCTCATGGTATATTTTTTGCAAAATGTATATACCTCCTCAATTTTGGTGTAGTAGTGGGAGTGGCCCTCTGTCTTTATCCTGAGTATTACAGGACATAGCTTGATGTTACTTACCTTTGCATTACTTACACTTAGTTCTACATCAATCAAACCTCGCCTTGCCTCTTGCATATTCTTAGTGAAGTCAGGCAAAAGGAATAGCTTGACACCTTGGTATGGCCATTGCCTTTTTCAATTGTACAAGGGCACCAGGAGTGGTTTTAGGGCCATCCTCTAGGTCTGAGATTGGTTGTTCCGCATCATCCAGCTAGTTAGTCGGCCTCTCAAGCTGCTCTTTCAATCAGTGGCTCCTGCCAGCAGGCAAAAGTGGTGAGGCAGAGCAGGGGGGGCAATAATAAATAATTTGAAATTAAAAAGTACCTGCCGCCTCAGTGCTCTTCTGCTCCTGATCACAGACTCCCCTGCGCCAATCCAGACGCTGCTCTAATTCTGGTAATAGTATTACCCACCTTGAGAGAAGCACTGGAATTGAGCGTAGTGGGCTGGTTTTACACTCTCAGAGTCACTGGGAGCCTGTGCCTGCTGTTCTCCATGCAATAGCCTGGAGATATCTATTTTGCATGGTGATTTGGCCGTCCTAAGACAGCCAACCAAACCATAATGCATGTGCAGTACCCACCACTCCTCCTTCATGCTGCTGTCAGAGGATGGCCTCGCCCTCAAGATTTGGCTCCAGCTTTGTCATGGAAAATAAAATGATAATAAAACTGCTTTATTATCATTTTATTGTCCATGTTTTTTTCTGCTCACTGAGACAGTGGGGCGACGCTACTCCGCGATAATGGAGGAGACGCAGCTGCCTTCAACTGGTCCAGGCATAGTAACATCAAGTCTATCATGTGATCAATTTTCATAAGATAAGACTTCACCCCATCATTATGGTTTTCATGTTATTCATTGAAGAGCCAATGATGTCTGTAGTGCATTGGCCCCCAGATGCAGCATCAGCATTACTCGTACAGATTGAAAAGCCACCACTGGGAGAATACCGTATACTGCACAAGAGAATTTCTACAAAAGGCCAGATTTGTGCATAACATATGCTGGTCTAATAAAATCCTTTAGGAACTATCACCTAGATTCATCAAAGTCCCGTTTTGCGAGTCTGTAATAGCAATTCATAAGGAATCGCTATTACAGACTCGCAAAACGGGATTCATGTAGGAATCGCAATATTTATTGCGATTCCTACAGCTTCCTTATTTGGGATTAGCTAATTGCTAATCGCAAATAAGGAATAACTCCCCATTCATTCCTATGGGCCTAAAGGCCGCATACATGAAATTGAGAGAATGTTGGGGGTGCAGGGATGTTCGTGACAATGACTTCCATACAGAGCTCCATCAAAATGAGCTGTATCCAGAGTTAAGACACCCATCGCCTTATTGAGATTGAATGTTATTTTCAGGTCAGGATGATACTATTTAGTTCGCCTGCTTCCTGATCCATTCTCCAGAGGCTAATTTATCAATTGCTAAGGATACAAGTGACCCTATCAACTGATTCTATGATGACGCGTGTCAGGTACCTGTATTTCCCTGCAGGGGCATCAGCGATCAGTTCATTGCTCCTCATCTCTCTCTGTGAGTCAAGAATCTCTCAGTATTTACATGGGATTAAGTGAAAGATACACTTGGAACAGGGCAGGACACTTGTCCACTCCATGGAGGAGATTATCTAGTTGAAAGGAAGATTTGTTTTATCACTGTGTTGCCTCTTCCCTGTTACAGATATACAGGTCACATCAATTCAAAAATAATAATATATTGCATCTGGTAGTATGCACATGTTGCACCGTAGTCAACCCCGAGCTGTATCTGCCATGCCTTGATGTATGTTTTCTTGAATGAAACACAGCTCATAGAACACAGGTTGGTCATGTTAAAAGCATTCAATTCATACATACATACAAACAAAAGTACTCAATGTATTCCCTTGCCTCAAGGGTCTCTTTGTAAATAACCTTGCCTCGTAATCTTTATGGAAAATCATAAGGGCAGTTCTGTAAACACGTGCATTCTTATGTCGGCCACACTATGGTCACTCACAGACAAGGGTGCTATTGGGCCAGAAGCTCACGTTCAATCAGACATATATGTGGAGCCCTTCCCCACACATTGCCACCCACTCAGCTTGGAGCTATTGTAATTGTGACCCAACATGTGTTGTCCTTATACTATTTTCAAAGAAAACAAGTGAATTAGGGTTCCAAAAACATTTTCTGACTCGAACATGATTGCAGGTGCAAAGACAGTTTTAGAACAAGAAGACCAGAGTCAATCTAACAGCGGGGCCATCGAGTCAGCCAACCTTTGGTTACCAGTTATTATCTTTTCTTCTGAGGAGACTCTTTCAAGCTAAGGGGCTCCAGACATATTTTCGCCTTGACATCCCTTTCTTAGGGGTACAGGGTTCCACTTGCAGCCCATTATGACTGAACTAGCCCACTGAGGGCTCATTTGCAACGGGGCCATTCAAACACGCTCAGTCACTGTCCTGTATCTACACATTAAATCAGTCCTCTGCAGGAGCTGTTAGTGACATAGATCCCTGCCCCTTGTCTGTCAGCCATGACAATGTCCTTCCTTACATGAGCACACTAATTGTGGCATCTCATGAAGGGTTTGCAAGGGCACCGCATATGTTACCTGGTCTTCACATACACTATCATGCTCTCCAGGGACTTGGATGGGAGATGCTGCAATGTTAGAAGATTAGATAAATGTGGTGATTTGCTGGGTGGATGACTCAAAAAGAAAGAAAGTCAAGATTGAAGTATAGATTTCAGGTTAGGAACGAGTTATTCGTGTTGGCGCTATGACACTAGCGGAGGAGCAGAAAATGGTTTAGAACACAGTGATAGACTCTCAGAAATTCCTATTAAGGGAAGTGGAAGGTGGGGTTATCCAGGGATGCCTACAAAATTTAAAGATGTTATTCTGGAATAAAAATTTGTTTTGCTTTGTCCTGTTAAAGGGGGGAGTGATAGGTGCATTGTATGGGCACGTATGGTGTGTGTGTGTGTGTGTCTTCTGTGTCAGGGTTTACATGCAAAATAGTATGGGTCTTTCTTTTCTTATGACTTGTCTATCTCATGATAAGAAGTAGAATGATAACAACAACCAGTTATGTTACCGGATGTTAAAGATAGTTTACAGAAATACCGTCCTGTTGGAGTTCCTAATAGAAAATCTACACCCAATTGAAAATATTTTTATAAATGATATTTAGGGCACAATATTTAAGTCAGATGACATTTCTTCAGCCATATTCTGCCATACACCCCATTGTGCAGGGAATGCATGATGAGGGCCAGTCATTTGCTAGCAAAGGCTTAAAGAAGAGAATCTGTGTTGCCCTAGTTGCGAAAACAGATTCATGCTTCGACTCCGGTAAGAACTTCTTTGTTACGTGTACTGCGCTGAAATGCAATTTCCGTCTGTGATGTCAGACGTAGTGAGTATCATGTAAACAAACTTATATTTGCAATTACATTGTTAGCAGATGTGGGCCATTTGCAGCGCACAAGTCCTAAAAAAGAAATGGGGGACCAACCAGGTTAGGCAGTACGCAAGTGAAATCATGATGCGTGTCATCCCACTACATGGTGTCACGACGAGTGACATTGCATGTGACATCAGAAGAAGTGACCTCACTGGAAGTGACATCACAAGAATGAGACATCAGGTAGTAAAACCTTACACATATGATTATCAGGTATTTCATGAGTACATTTAAGCGCATTATGAGATTTAACAAATGAGAGTTGGGGTTGTGCCAAAAAAGTGGCGCAATCCTGACGTATAATCTGTGCCTTAACTAATTTTTCAAGCCCTGCCACAAAGAAATTGGCAACAAGGAGAAGCATGACAGTAGATCTGTTATGCTTAATTGGTTGCAGAGTCTAAATTTTAAAATATTTGATTACATTAAGGCATCTGCTGTAAAGGTGCCCAGGAAATCTCAGGGAATAGTAATAATGGTGAGATACCTGTGGAGTTTAATGCGTTGCAGAAATCTGTGTTTTGTGAAGTCCCAGATTTGATTTAAAAGTAGTATAATGTTAATGTCTCCTGCATAGCACATCATGTAACTTGCAGATGCCAGATTTCTACTTTATGTAGTCAGTAAAGTGGGTTGCTGCTTTTAACACACAGATCCTTTTGTTTCCTGCAGTTCATAATTTGTAATTCTTGTAATATAGCACAGTGAGCTATGAAGGGCACGTGACTCCTACACCTTGAAACCCTGTCTCATCAACTCATCTTGTACATTGATTTACAGATGTACATGATTTATTGTCAATGATTAGTGTGTACGTTACATAAAGAACTCTGACACACTGCATTGGGTTGTGTAATACTACAAAAGAAATAAAATAGTGCTATTGAAATTGTTTATTTATGTAAATACTGGGAAAGACCAACAAATCTGACATTCTTACAGTGCATGCATGCATCTCACATACAGGGACTGAACAAAGGCAAAAGCATGCCTCTCTAAAGTACCTGTGAAGAGATAGCAAGCTGTGTGCCTTTGTTTCTCCTTCCTGGCATTTTTATTTTAGTGTGAGGTTCCAGGCCATCTCCAGCCAGGATATTCAAAGAAAAGGAGGCCTGATGGCCCCTTAACTTCGGCTCATCTCGAGGTGAAAATAAAGCTCCCTCTCTGCATGTTGCTGCTGGGAATTGAAAGCAGACAAGGTACAGGTGCTGCTGAACGTGTCCCCGGTGTCTTACACCGGGACAAGTTGAGCATATTTCTGTGGGGCCCAACTTCATGGCAGAGGAGCCGGCTTCCACCCTGTAAAAATAGTGGGTGGACGCTGTGTACCTGCGTGTACCCCCGACTTGCGCCATGGCCATTTGCAAGCACTCCCCAGGCTATGCTTTACCTGTAGTGCTTACTTTAGGAAAAACATGTTCTTTTGGTGCGAACCCTACTTTAATCCTACCACCTTCCCATATTGCTCGTCATCAAAAAGGGGCAATACGATCTATTGAGAACACGGCATAAAAATACAGTTGTGACTTATTGTGTCCTAATTGTCAAATGTACTTCGTACTTTGCAGTGCATTTTGCAGACCTGCTGTGGTGAAATGGCCTCCAAGGCCTGGAATGATTTGCATTTATGGAAGCCACTATTAGCAGCCCCAAGGGACCCCTCTACATTCCAGGCACACAAATCAATCACTGGGAACACATATGTTTAATTGCATCGGAATGCATCATCTTGGGACTCCAGAATTAGCACAGAGCTAAGCTCTCAGGGCTCTGAGGCAGGCATTGAAGAAGAGTCTGGGGTCTGCGGGACCACCAGGCACGGGGGAGGCTGCATGCCACATTAGAGAAGTACGGGGAAGGATAGCGTGCTCTAAGCTAGGGAGACTCTCAGATCGCTTCCGAATCATGATTCGGTACCGGCAAGATGGTATCAGACTGACAACTCCATTTCTGCAGCTGGGCATATAGATGTATAAAGGTGGCAATCATCTTTAGAGCACTTGCTTGATTGCAAAAGTGCCCAAGCACGTGGCATAAGCCACTCTTGCACTTTAAATACAGGATTAACCCAGTTCAAACATCCTTCTGAAGCGATGCTTTAGTGTCTCATTTGCAGGGGGGTGATAAAGGGATAGGAGCAACATCTTCAGATGTCCAGTCCGTCCACTGCTCCCCCCGCCTCATTTCCTATGGGTAAGATGGGGTCAGAAGGGGTGAGGGGCAGCTGGCTCTGACATTGGGGACAATCACGGTGCTTGTGCAGAGAGAAAGGGCATTTTCGGAAAAATCCAATTAAAATAAGGCATGCTGATATCATTCACATCTTGTGTTTGGGACCGCCCAGTGCTTAATTTGAGCCGGTGGTTGCAGGTGGGGACCACCGGAGCTAATTTTTTCCCATCAGACCCAGAGCTAAAGAGTAAAAAACACACAAGGGGGACAAGAGGGGTTAGAGATAGACTGAAAAAACGTGACAAGGGAAGAAAGTAGGCACCTGCATGAATGAGGCAAGGGGCCAGGCGTGTCTGGATTAAAGATAAATGTGGTAGAATCAAAACTACGCAGCCTTGGTATTCTGCACGCTGAAATACAAAAGCACCGGCTACAGGCTTCTGAGCAATACTTTGGGCACCGGAACTTATTCTTTTACTAATGAAACACTGGGACCGCCTTTACAACCACAGTGACCCCGGCAAGGGAACACGCTTTAAATATCCTCACATGCCAGAAGAAGCCTTCCAGCTCGTGGGTGACATAATGTCGGTGAGTCCTGGGAATGGCACCTGCTTCGAGGGTCCGCCGCCAGAAACCGCATGGTTGCCAAAGTTATGCGATGCTACCCTCGCATATGGAAATGTCTGTCACTGCTATGTCCTGGAAGAGGTTCCTGAAATGCAAGCCAGCAAGCGCCACAGAGCTGCATTGCAGAGAGGTGTAAAAAGGGATGTGGCCTCAGACCACCTCTCCGTAAGGCAGCCCTGTGGCACATACTGGAGGTACCTGATAGTCTAGTTGGCCCCCAGGGACTCCCAGTAATGAAGGGGAATTAATTCCACAACTTAAAACGCACTGAAGTTGATTTGTGGGAAACTGTCTGCTAGACAACCTTCAATTTTGGGCCCAGCCGCAGGAGGTGTGCCAGAGGGGCCACCCAAAAAAGGGGTTGTCAGTCTCCATTTCAGTCTTGCTTCTTCTGAGCGCAGCAACATTACAGACTCAGGAACAGGGTCGGATTGGTAACACAGGCACTTGGGAAATGGCCAAAGAGCCGGCAGCCGGATTCCAGCTGTGGGCTGTTTTTTGGGCAGCCTGGGGGCTGTCTGTGCTGTTTGGATGCCGCCAGCGGCCCTGTGGGTGCCTGAGTGGCCTTTCTAAAGGCAGATGGATGGAGGTATCACTCCCTTTCTCTGGCTGGGCCGGCCCATTAATGTATGTTGAGCAGGGGCAGGGAGCCTGAGCAAGTCTCACTTGCATTCATGTGTGGCTCAGCAGTGTGAACCAATCTGTGCATTTTCTTTATCTAAGTGAAGTTAATAAAATATGCCCTTCGCTCCCTTTCTTTTCATAAAACTTCGCTGAAGCAGTGTTTTGCGGAAAGGAGATACGCTAATGTGGGCCACTTTTTTTTGGTGTGGCAGGCCGATTTCTGATCCCAATCCAACCTTGCCCAGAAATAGAATCATAAATAGTATTTTAGTTCCTCCTAATTTATTATCGACACATGCCGTGTTGACAAAGTGGGGGGAGGGAGAGGGGAGAGGACACATTAAAAAGAGGAGTGGATTAGGCAGAGTATCTAAAAGAAGACACTCGGACCCAGTGGAACCTTTAGAACGGCACTATAAATATCCAGACCAGCAACATAAGCAGAAACATTTGCTATGGTTTACCTTGATATACCACCAACAAGTGTACAACCCTTTAAAGCTACAATTGGCCACTTAGAAAAAGCTTCTGCTGCATCGACTGTGTTATTTTGCGGACAAATGTTTGGTTGCTGTGGGGGAAATGACAGTTTTTTCAAGTACTATTTTGGCAAGGATTATTAGTGTGTGTCAGGCCTTTTCCCCAGGTTACCAGGCAACTCTCTGGTGGGTAGCTGTCTTTTATCACCGGTGTACCTAGATCTAGGGTACTTCTGTAATGCACACTGGAGGACAAGTGTTGTTAGTTGGGTTTTGACTCTCGATGAAGTAAGGTAGTTGCGAAACAAGGCTTATTCTAGGAGGTGATGAGAGTTCACATCTCATTGACATCATGACCATGATATGAAGTAATAACATGCAATAAATAAACAGTCCAGTAAGCATCAACGTGCAGGACCATAAAATAAAGATTGACCAAGTAACCCTTGAGGTTCTGGCAACGCTGAGCTGCAATCTCCAATGCATTTGTGATGATAATTCAGTAAGGTGCATGATTGTTGTTAATATTACGCACTATAGGTTTGTAGTCTTTGGGTCTCACTCTTGCATCTTTAGCTGCTGACAGTCCCTGGTTTCTGAACCAAACCAGAGTTAGACAGTGAAGAATAATCTGCATTTGGTATTATGTCCCAGTGAACTCAAAGCCCCTGTTCCAACTAAGAGAGATCAGTAGATCTCAGACAATTCTGCTGTCACCACCCTGAATCCAACAAACAGGTCCCTTGAAAATGAACAGAGGCTGTCAGCCGTAAGTGTAAGGATGGTGCGGATTTGGACTTTGGGGACTTGGCAGGATCTCTGGTCCCCGGTGTATAAACTTCACTGTGCTCTTAAGCTTCTCTGCAGATACAATAGGGAGAGGGGTGTTACCATACACAGGTTAAGGGGGCTAGGAGAATCACAAAAGTGATCCAGTCAATGTTCAGGGTAGCAACTACTGCTAGGGGATTAGTTGGAATCTCACAGTTGTAACCCAGTTGGATTCAGCAAATGTTTGTTGTCAAGAGCTTATGAATCAGGGGCCTGTTGTCAATGGTTCAGCAGGTGCTGTGGCGTCAGGGCACATGGCTGTGAGGAGGCCTTGAACTCCGAATATTAATGTTTTATTCTCCAAAAGAGGACATGGAATGCCATTTCCACGCTTTCCGTCGGGCCCATGGTTTTGTTGTTACACCTCTGCCAGGACTGACTGATTGCTGTCAGAACCCTCAAGTGGGATGGGCTACCCACTAGACTTGTTAGCGAATATCGGGGAAAAGTGGGCATCATTGTTGTGGTTAGCTTGCTGCTGCTAGTACACCTGTAAACATCTATATCTCTAAAGCCAGAGAATATGGTAAAATCTTTATGCATTAAGGGCCACATGTATCAATATTATTAGCTAATTGCGATTTCCTGTGAATCCCAATTTGGAAATCGCTATTCCTAATGTATGAAACTGCACAAGTTTCACTTAGCGATTCCTAGGAGGTCGTAAAACGACCTACTTCGTTAATATTAATGAGGTAGGTCGCTATTTGCGACCCATTAGGAATCGCTAGAATCACATGGATGGTGGCCTGCTGGGCTGCCAGACCACCATGTTTGTGATTGCTTTTAAATAAAGCAATCATTTTTTTACATTCAGTCTGTTTTGCTTAAAGGAAAATGGGTTGCTTTAAAAAAAAAAAAAGAGTTTTCTTTTCATTTTTTAAGTGCAGGCAGTGGTCCGTGGGACCACTGCCTGCTCTTAAGAAACATTTTCACCACCATTCACAAAGGCCATTTGCGAATGGGTTACCGCCTACTTGAAGTAGATAGTAAAGTGCAAATGTTTTGCGACCGGTATTTGGTAGCAAAACATACATACCACTGCGATTCGGTATTAGGAAGGGACACCCTAAACATGTCCCTTCCTAATACCGACTTGCAAACCAATTTTTAGATCTGGTAACTGGTTACGGAATTGCAAAATAGAGGTTGGTACATTGGAAAAGCCTTTCTTGCATTCGCAAACGGGGCTGATTTTGCAAATTGACAAGTTTGTGAACGCAAAATAGCTTCATATATGTGACCCTAAGTGACACTAACTCTAGGCAATAGGATTACCAGAAAAAGGAAATCATTATGTTATCCTTAGGTTTGGGAAAAAGCAGTATTGGATCCTGAAGTGTTGGTCAAGTGAATCATCAACAGACTTTGATGCCTGCAACACTCCTGTAACTCAGTGAACGTTATTCTGCAGGGATTCGGTCCTGGTCAGCTGGGTTGCCAATTTTCTGGGAACTGACCTGTCTCTCTTGCGCAAGTGATCCTCCACACAGGGCTTAGTAAGATCTTCCACACAGGGTTTAGTAAGATGGACCTTCATATGAGTGAAGCTGCAGAAAGGGCGATCCAGTACCTTGTCTCACAAATAGACCACAGCAAAATGAATCCATTATAAATGCTAGCCTTTGTCCTGGCATCAAAGGGAAGAGCAAGCCAAGTTCTGGTCCTGTTTATTCACCATCCGTAAGATGAATAAAGGCCAGTCATCCTAAAAGAGACTCTGTTTCTGGAGAGATGTTAGTATAACTAAAGGGGAAATTCACCAAACGGTCAAACGATTTGCTTATAGAGTGGCAAGCATAGGCTGAAATCCAAGTTGGGGGGTGAGGAG
This sequence comes from Lissotriton helveticus, assembly GCF_964261635.1. Classification (NCBI taxonomy): domain Eukaryota; kingdom Metazoa; phylum Chordata; class Amphibia; order Caudata; family Salamandridae; genus Lissotriton; species Lissotriton helveticus. Next base: position 406,595,412 of record NC_136063.1, on the reverse strand, counting down.
TTGCTATGCAGATTTTGGAATAAGGTTGAACAGGGAGGCAGCCACTTTCAGCCAGTGGGTTCGTCCAGGCAAGTTTCTGGGCTTAATGTAGACTGCAGCTAAGAAACTGGAAAAAGGTCAAATTAGCTGGGATTTTCCAGAGATCGCATCATAATAGCTGCTTCACAGGGCGTAAATGGCTGCCACAGTGGTGTGGAGGATTGAGCACACTGTAAGATATCCAACAATACCTAACTTAAGCTCAATTACACAGTGCGGCTTAAGAGAATGTGAATGAGCCCCACTGTAGGAGGCTCTGTGGGTTAGGTCAAGAATGTTATTTGCCACCTCTCTTAGAAGCACAAATAACAAGCATTTACAATGCAATGGTCTCGGCATTATTAAAGGTAGCGCTATTGGCATTGCTTATGCCTTTTTTTTTTAATCATAAATAAATAGCATTGTCATTTGCATTGCCAGTAGCTCAATCGTTAAATAAATAGCATTGTCATTTACATTGCCAATAGCTCAATCGTTAAATAAATGGCGTTGTCATTTACAATGCCAATAGCTTAATCGCTCACATATGCATGACCTATTGCATTTACACCCACACAGAGCCATACACACACACATACAGGGCCACCCACACAGAGCCATACACACACACATACAGAGCCACTCACACAGAGTCATTCATATAGAGCCACTCACACACAAAGAGCCACCTACACAGAGCCACCCACACATGGGGGTCGATTCCGATCTGGTAAAAAGTGCTCCGATTAGCTGTACGGAGCCTTTTTCCCGTACGAATCGTACACCTACAACGTCCCCGTACGAACTAGCAAGTACGATCCTAACCCAAAGCGCCACTCCGTACGACTCGTACCAAACACCGTACAAATAAAAAGTACATACAGATTCATTCCGGCCGACGCTGTACGCCACGTCCGTACGTAAATTGGCAGCCATTTCCGAACCAGGAAGTACGATCCGTGTTGACGACACTCCGTACGACCCTTTTTCTACGGGAGCTGAAAACAGCCGTAAAAGCAGAGTTCGCGCCGTAACAGGTGCGGAACGGCCCCCCGGGTACGGCTCGTACCCTCCATGATCGCAGGGGTACGCACCGTACCCCTGCGATCATGGGGTGTACGAGCCGTACCCCATTGTACGATCGATCGGTGTACGGCTCGTACACCTATCGTACAATGGGGGTACGGCTCATACACCGATCGTACAATGGGGTACGGCTCGTACACCCATCGTACAATGGGGGTACGGCTCGTACACCCATCGTACAATGGGGGTACGGCTCGTACACCCATTGTACAATGGGGGTACGGCTCGTACACCCATCGTACAATGGGGTACAGCTCATACACCCCATGATCGCAGGGGTACGGTGCGTACCCCTGCGATCATGGGGGGTACGGACCGTACGGTGTGTATATGTTTGTGTGCTTTTCCGTACGACTCGCCCTTACCTGACGTGGACCGTACGAATCGCGTCCTCATACCCCGTCCGGATCGTACTCGTCGGGTCGTACGGCATGTGTTGGAGTCGTACGGTATGTGTACGAGTCGTACGGTTCACGGTTTCAGCCTTGCAATACGTACGGATCGCGACGATTCGGACGGATTCACGGAATGCGGATCGTACTTGGCGACTCGGACGGACGGGTACGATTCGTACGGAGAGGGCTCCGGATACAAATCGTACGGACGTTTTTTTTCCCAAATCGGAATCGACCCCATAGAGCCTCCTACAAAAAAAGCTATCTACACAGGAGGAAAAAGTAAGATGGGCAGAAAGAAAGACAAGAATGGAAGGGGAAATGAAGAGTAAAAGAAGGAAGGAAACTTCGAAACAAAGAAGGAAGAAATGGTGAAGGGTGGAAGGATGGATGGACTTTAGAATGAACCAATTGGAGTGATGGATGGAGCAATGGAACGATGAGTAGCAGAGTGAATTGAGGATTGGTTGAAGGATAGGTGATGGGCTAGTGACTGGATCAATGGCTAAAAAGATAAATGGATGCATGCATATACTGACGAGTGGATGGACAATGAAGGAAGCATGCAAATGTGGATGAATAAAGGGTGAACATGAGAACCGATGGATGGATGTGTGGATGGATACATGAAAGGAAGGACGACGAAAGGATATAGGAAACTGTTCTAGGGAGTATGGGCTGTGTCCCTTGGTGTTATTTAAGATATGGTTCAAGGTGGGAGCTATTTTACTGTTATTCCTACTCAGCTGTTTCAAAGTCTATGAAATGCTGCAATTCAAGGAGCGCTGTCCTGCACTCCCGAATTTTAATCTGTTGACAAAGTTTGATTTGATTCCCCTGAATGTTTTGTCAATCTTTGTATTGATAAATTAAAATCAACTACAGTTATGTGCACAGATTAGCAAATCTATAAATATGCACTTTAATAAAGCAATCTAGAAGAGTGGCTCCTACTAACAAAGAGAGAGGAATAAAATAAGATACAAGAGCGCATAAACATTAATGACACCATCTACAATGTGGTTTCCACTGGAATACAATCTGTCAAATGCAAGCGATTCTGAGAGGGGTAAGAATGCGGAGATTATTAAGCTGTAAAGTCAGTCCCGGCTGTGGAGCACGCTACCTTCTTTTTCAAGCGGGGCAGGAACACGAAGAAGCAGAGCAGGGTCCCCGCGACGACTCCGAGCACCACTCCCACGACCACGGCGGCCGCCATCAACCCGGGAGCCACCTGCAGCCACTCCATGGACACCCGCAGCACCACATCGCTCAAGCACGAGTCAGCCATCACAGCCGGAGCTGGGACAGAACAAGCCCTGCTCTCCTAGGCTCCCTCTGCGGGGATGTTCCCCGTATTTGACCGGGCAGCTGGCTTCACCCCCATTTTGCTGGTGGATTCTTCCTTTAAACGATACATAAACAAAGTACCCGCTGTGCCTCTATAGGAGGCGGGTTGCTACCTAATATCTGCCTAGTATTTACAAAGCATTGAAAGTTTCTGAAGTGCTCATTTGGCAACAGTTACTTTGAGCAAATCTGGGAGTGATATGAAAAGAACAGCTGCTAGGGATTCTGGGACATTGAGTTTCTAATAGTTTTCCACAACCATTCACTATACTTAAAAGGTACCTCTTTAAAGTCCGCAAACAGAGATGGGGAGATGGATGAAGAACATGTGACCATGTTTAAGATGCTGGTTTCAAAATGCAAGTTTGGACCGGCACTCAAGGAGAGGATTAGAGACAAATTAAAATTAGGATGTAGTAGAGAAAAAGTGTGTCAGGAGTCGTGGTTAATGATCTATTCCTCTCTGAACAAGGAGCCATTAACGGCAAAGAAAGTGTTACATTTGTGTGCGCGTACTGATGAAACTAGACACAAGAAGATCAACGAGGTTGGAGTGACAAGTGCTGAAAGTGCTGTTGTCTCCCTACCCGTGCCCGTGGAATTGTAAAGGACCGCTGATGCCTAATATTGCAACCAGTGGTCTATCTGAGTGGGCCCAAAAGCAGTCCACACATCATGTTGAGGATAGACTAGATTCTCCAGTATGTCTCCTGTAGCCTTCTCACCCACCCCAGACTTTCGTCCACTTCCCTGGGGACATAAGTTTATTTGTTGTGTTATATTTATTGTTAATTATTGTTATATGTATTCATTTATAAAGCGCTTGGTAACTAAAAGTGCATCACGTTGATGAGGCGATTTTATAAGGGGCTTACGGACTGAGATAGAGAAGGACTAATATCAACGTAAAAAGCGTCTAACGAACAGAAGGTACGAGGTGAGTGGCAACATAACTCGTCACAGGAGTTACACAATAGCTGCTTTCACCCGCTCTTGCCCTTTTGGCATAATTTCAACCTCGCCAATATGCAACAGGCTTTTCGGTGCGCAAGGTGTAACTGGTCCTGGTGGCCCTCAAACTACATTTTCACTCTATCAATTACATGAATCAATGCGGAAAAAATGGGAAAGTATTGTTGCGTTTTCGCAGTTATCTTGTCTCATATGTAGCTGTAAAGTTGATCTTACCGACACCTCTGTTTTATTGTGGGAGCCCGGAAGGACCGGTTCTGGTAATGCTTTGCCGCAAAATACCAACATGGTGAGGACTGGGCTGTTGGACTATTATGGACACGGCGTGCACAATGATCTATATAGCCCATGCATTACAATACAATGTCTCTTTAAGTTACACGGTTACAGGTACCGGCTAACAAAATGGCCCCCGCGTCAGAACGCACGGATAGTTGTCAAATTTCTGATATAAGGCCTTTGGGACACAGACAGTAAAAACTTGAGACAAAGACAGTATAGAACACTGGCAGCAAACCCTCAATTCAGAGCTAACGACAGCCGCAGTGTCTGCTCCGGGCGCTGCACAGACATGACTGCACAACATTATACTGCAGTGGTCGCTGGTGATTTGGTTATGTGAACAACTGGCACAGGGAGTCATGGTCGCCTATCATGAAAAAGGCCATGAGGGACAAAGCTAATTTACTAGATTAAAATGGAGCAAAATGAACCAGATCTCAATATGCAAAAGTAAGTCTGAACAAATGTAACTGAGTCATGTAAGGAGGACATTTGATAGTGTTTTCTGACAGAGATCAGAAAATCTGCTTGAATCACTTATACTTACGCCTTCTATTGAGAAGGTAAAAGATCGGCACCGTGAGATACATTCAGAGTAAAGTGTATTGAAGGTGGATAGAGTTTCTAGAAGCTTGTGCAGCAACACCTTGACATTACATCATGAATGGCTCCCTCCCATCCAGAGAGCCTCGCAGCACAGCTTTGATAACACGTGGGGGGAGGGGCACAGAGTTTTCATACATAACTGGAGAACACAACCGTTCAACATGAGATAGTGCTTAATTTATGCCGGTGCTTGCATATGGTGGGCACCGGCACTCATTTTAGGGAACAGAGACGTATTTTTCATAATCAGTCTTTGACGCAGAGCAAGTAAGAACGAGGCATATGTAGAGGAGAAAGAATCAAAAACAGAAGAGCAAAAGAAGGCGGCATGGATGGAAAATAACCTGCTAGAGCCAAGAACTGTATAACGGTGCGGAAAAGGAAGTATGAGACGGAAGACTCGTCAGCCTGGAGGTTCGTAGCACCTGGGACAGGCTCATAGGGATAGCGCTGAAACCCTACGTGCAGTATTATCACAAATTAAACATTGCATGAGAGGCCGTGGCAACCGCAGCTGCCCTCAACGCTTCGTGTGGCACCTTACAAAGGCTCACATCGAGCTGCAAGTGGCCTTCTCACGCAGCACTGCTGAGGTGTTACTGAGTGCCAGGAAGCAGTAAGGCGGTCCCTTGGTGGCGGCCATGCCCGAGCCCAACAGACATCCGAGGGAGGAAAGCCGCTGATTCCACTCTTTGAAATGTGACAAACGCTTCATCTATCAGTCATTTGGGCGCGAATCTTATTATTCGGCTTTGCGTTTCTTTTTGTGGGAAAATGGGTGATCCAAGGCTCTCACCTTGACTCTCGCAAAACTAAAAGTGATTCATTATTTCAAAAACAAGTGTTGACGTTAGTTACATGTCCGCGGATCCGCCCTGCTGCTTTCAATGTTCGTCACAAACGCCAATTGAACTTTTTATGACTGACCTTTAATTTGATGTCGACAGCTAATGAGGCGCACACAAACAATGCAGCGGCAGGTAGTGCCACGCGTTAGGGGCGGTGGTGGGGGTGCAGACCACAGTGTAAGAGAATAGACACCGCCAACCAACCCCATCCATCGCAGGCATGGTCTCTCCTCCCTCGCAATTTTGCACGAATTCCACACCAGGCTGGCTCGGGATCCAGGTTAGCAGCGAAGCCTCGGACGTGGGTGGCGCTCTGCCCGCTGCCATGCACAGCTCCGCTCGCAGGCTGCGTCGGTGCCCGGGCTGCAGGCGGGCGGACACTGCGCCCGCGTCACTTGAAGCTGCTGGAGCGGGGGTGCAGATAGGAGCGGGATGCAGGGGGCGGCGGAGGTAAAGGCGACCACTGGAGCTCAGGGCACCGAGAGGACCCGGGCGGCTTCCCGCACGGGTCAGAGACAAGCTGCTGTAGCGGGGGTGCAGATAGGAGCGGAATGCAGGGGGCAGCGGAGGTAAAGGCAACCACTGGAGCTCAGGGCACCGAGAGGACCCGGCCGGCTTCCCGCACGGGTCAGAACGTCTCACAGCATCGGGCAGTCAAACTAATCCCCGGCAGAAAACAACCGGCTGCAAAAGTCAACAGGCGGCGAGCACTCCTCATCCATGCTGCAGTCAAGACAAGAAAACAAGAAAAAAAAAATGGCGGCGCAAAGCCCCGTCTCTTTCGGATTCGGGGGCGTGTTGTTTGCGTTCTGAGTGACGGATGACGTCACAGGGCGAAAGAACGCAAAAAACACGCCCCCGAATCCGAAAGAGACGGGGCTTTATTGGAGTGATCCCCTTCTCCTCCAATGGCTGGCCTCCGTTTAGGAAACCAGCCAATGGAGGAGAATGGAGGAGAGAGGCAGGTTCCAAGCCCCCTAACTCTAAAACATTAATTCTTCGGGACTCCGCCCCCTCACTGCTTCGCAGTGAAGCGACGGTCCCTCAACCTAAAAAGGTCTCTAAACCTGCACAATGAATCCATTGCCACTTACCATCAATCACCCCATAATCTGAGTGGGGGACAGGAGACCCCTCACACAATATGGATCAGGGTGCACTTTGGGTGTTGTCCCAGTTTAGCTAAAACCAGCGCTTTAATGGATGCAACAAAAGCACACATTAAGCATCTACCAATGGACTCAAAGAAAGCACACTAGGTAGAAAGCAAAGGGTCGGCCAGGGTATACAAAATGGAGACAAGATTTCACAGCACATTTTTTTAAACCAGTAGAACATTCCATTGTTTCTTTCTGCGAGATAGTTAGGGACTAATTCAGAAACCTTTTTAGATATGGTTTATTGTGATTCACGATGTCGTTTGTAAACTGTCCCGAACTAATCGGTTCTGGACTGGTTTCCAAATAAATCGGGTCCTGTGAGTCCGGACGACCGATTATGATGCCTCTCAACATCGTTCTGTCAGACTCGCATTGACTTCAATGGGATCCTGTGTTCCAAACATAAAATACAGGCTCCCATTGAAAAAAAGGGCGGTTGTGGAAAACTTTGCAACCTGTGGCGGGCACCCCATGGTGCCTACCACATTGTGCATGGTTGGGAAGAGGGGTCCCTTGGGTACCCCCAAGGGCTACATGCGGATGCATCCAGATGTAGGGGGGCCCGCAACTGGACCCCAGAGACTGATTCCGGCAGCTGTTTCGTCTCGGGCAAACCGAATCGGAACGGCTGTCCGAAGCAGTCATCGTAATCGCTCATCCGGAAACCGTGTCTATAGACCTGTACTAATCGGCTCTAAAAGACCTGGGCTGTCTGGGTCCCTTTCAGAACTGATTCAGTCAGCACTAACAGTTTCCAAGACATCGTAATCCATTGTTGGGAAAACTGTACGATTCGAAGGAAACAAGGGTTCCACATCGGATTCGACAATACCAAATCCCATCTGGAGCCCTTCTTAACGATTTCGTAATCGGGCCCAGAGTGTACAAGCCATACATTACTCAATGATCAATTAAGATATATATATCTAAGTTGCAGATGAGAAGGTGTCAGCTCCAGTTAGTGACAGGTACTAATGCAGGAGTATCAGTGCCTCCTGCATGGGTAAGTAACACCTTGCTGTAAAGATCTGAGAGCTTCTGGGATAGTGTCAGAGAAGTGATCAGCGATGTGTAAGGAAAATTAGATCGTAACTATGTGGGGTTTCACATTAATCTTTAATACATTGTCCACATTTATCTGCACATTTAAACGTATACCTGAACGAACCAGATACAAGGGGTGTTCAGACAGTGCAGGAAGGTATCCCTTACTTATCTTGAAGCAATTTTAAACTGGTCAAGTGGAATTCTCAGAACGGAATATAGTTGTTTTGCAGATATGTCTTCGTGTTCCATTTGAAAGTAACTGCAGCGTGTTCACTGCTGAACACGAGTCCTAAAGGTTCGCTAATACCATGAGAGTGCAGGCTCTTCGAAGGGTTCTCCGGCGCACTGTTCTACCCACAGGAAGCTCCAAGCATCTAATGCAGGACACCACTTGAAGTGTTTCCAGTGCTTCCGCGCTATTTTATTTCCCTAAGGCGCCATAGAACAAACAAGGAGGTGTCAGCTTCCCTTGCAATCTATCGATTGCTACATCCTTCCATAAGCAGGGCTGCCAAATGGGCTTCTTTGTAGATTTACTTCAGGGAATAGAGGCGTGAGATGATCTGACAGATACAATGCAGCAGTGAATTGTGTGCACCAAGAGATGGGATTTTCAAGAAGAGCAGTAAAGAATCACAATATTTGGAAAGCCTGCCACTTCGGCTGCATTTTCTAAAAGACACTTTCTAAATGCTGTGGTGAGTACAAAACTGAGAACAAACGGTCTTTCCGCCTAGTTTTACAATCATAGGATTTGCAAAAATAGCGTTCGGTACTATTTTGTGTTTCAAGTACTAACGAGAACAAATTGTGGAGGCAAAAATGTGTTGCAATGATCCTATCCTGCAGACGAACCAATCACAAAAAGTGTTCCACATCGCATTGTGCAAAGTAGGGATTGGGCACAAACCCTGACCTGCAGCTGTGCTCAAACGCTATTCCATGCGTCACTCCCTCTAGCAGTTCTTGCTCACCAGCCCTCACTCTCTCATTGCCACAAAGAGGTGCATCAATGTGAATGGGACTGTCTGTCTGTCCTGACGAGTTGGTGGATGTTAGTCATGCAGAAGCTGCAACGTGCATGGCAGGATTGCATTGCTCTGCAGTGTTGGCCACTTAACAGTTCAACAGGCCCAGGCTGCCGTTTGAGGACAACAGATGTCTTTCAATATGTACCCATAAGGGTTTGTTCTGACAAGCAGGAAACAAGTGGGTGGTATATGCCAGCTGGGGTGCTAAGTAACAGAGGAGCATATTTACAAGGGAATGGCGGAGCAAACATTGCTAACACCACCCTCCACCATTCCCACAATGCAGGGATGCGCTATATTCACATGAATGCAGCGCATCCCTGCATTTGCCTACAGCACTGAAGGCCCTATTTATGAGGCCCTTACGCCGCTGTTGCAACACTTTTTGTGATGCTGCAGCGGCATAAAAAATGCCCCATACTGTGCCATATTTAAAAAGTGACGCATCTAGGCAGATGCGTCACTTTTTAAATCCCTGCTCTACATTATATCTGCGACAAGTATAATGCATGTAGGGTGTGCGTTCTGGCACAGAAAAGGCTCGTAGAAGTGTTACAGTGAAATTGCAACACTTCTATGAGCTTACTGCGTCAAATCCTTACGCCTGCTTGAATCAGGTGTAAGAGGTGATACTAGGCTTTTCACATGGGGTTTCCCCCATGTGAAATGACACATTGCTGAAGTTGTGTCTGGTTCCAGATACACTCCAGCACTGCTCCATTTTTGAGCCGACAGATACGTCAGGATTTCTCATGTATCTGTCAATCCTTGCGAAATGGAGCACGGTACAATAAATATGGCGCATCCATGGTGTCGCAAGGAGGGCGCACTGAAAAGTGTTGCATCGCTGTTTTACCGCAACGATGCAACACTTTTCATTAATGAGCCATACATCTAGCTGCCTAGTGCCAACCCACTGTGTTGAGGGAATGGTTGTTTATGTGTAAATTGTAATTTTTTTTAATGGTTCTTTATGTGCAGGAAGAGACACCTTCCTGCACATAAACATAAATTCCTGGCGTGTTGCAATTTCTATGGGTGCTGCCCAATGCAGCACACACAGAAACCGCAACAACATGGAGAAATAAAGCATTTCTCCTCGTTTCACCATGTTAAGACCAGGTTTTCCCTGGTCTTAATTTTGGCCCTGCCTCCTATTTATGCTACCTTTGTAAATAGGGGGCAGCATCAAAATTAATGGGTGTTGCAGCGGAACGCCCACTGCAACACCATTTTCCCACCCCTTTCACACGCTAAGTATTGTGTGAAAGGGTGCCTTATTAACAAGGTGTTGTTAAGCCAAGTTAAGTGGCTTAATGCCAACTTGTAAATAAGGTGAAGCCCCTATCACCACAGGAACGTCGCAAAAAGTGGCGTTCTTATGGCGATATGGGCTTGTAAATATGTCCCAGAATCTAAGTGTCGCCATCGCAGCCCTACACTTACTGTTGGTATATGCAAATTTGGTGACTTCCATTTTGGTCTAGCCCAGCCCCAAATGAACTTGGGGGTATATTTACAATGCCACTGCAGCATCACTTTTTCTGCTGATCCGGTGGCATTGCTCCATACCCCATATTTACAAGGTGGCATTATGCCACTTTCCGTGGCTGAATGCCACTTTGTAAATATGCCCCTTTCCCCAGCAGTCCGCTGCACCAGAAGGGTAGGCAATGAGTGTTGCAGTGGTCATTCCACTGCAACACCCATTGCTTTTCGACGCTGCCCCATATTTATAAGGAAGGGGCAACGCCAAAAACTAAGGCCAGGTAAAACCTGGTCATAGGATGGCGATATGAGGAGAAAATATGAATTTCTCCTCATATTTTGATCTTTCTATATGTGCTGCATTCTGCAGCACACAAAGAAACAGCAAATCGCCTTTAAATTTAAAGACTGTTTATGTAAATGTAAATGTAGTATACTTGTAAAGCGCACAGCTGCCCCAGCAACGGGGCGTCCCGGCGCTGTATAACTCTGGGGAACCCGTCCTGGCTTTCCCTGTGGGATGGTCCCTTGCTGGGAGTCCCCAAGGTGGAGCCAGGCATCCCCGGAATTGGTGGGGCCGTTGTGGAGATTAGGCAAGCTAATGCCCAGAGTTGCCGAGTGGAACCCCTGATTAGAGTAAGCACCGAAGCGAGAATTATCGAGTCCGCTGACCAAGGTCCACGACCCTGCCGCGTCGGGAATTGAACCCTGGTCCCAGGCTGACTTCTGCTCTCAGGCCTGCCGCCTCTAACCAGTGAGCCACACTACTAGGTCTCCCTTCCTGCACATAAACAATCACCCCTGCAGCACATACACCCTTGCAAAATTGGGCAAGGGTGCCTGCGCTGGCGCCAGGCAGCTTTGTTAGTGCCAGCGCTAGGGGAAACGCAGGTGTGCACCGTATTTTTGTAATTATGGCGCATCTCTGTGTTTTGGAAATGTCGGAGCGCGGTGTTGCTTCGACATTTTCTTGTACATATCCCCTTTGGATTTCACCAAGTCGATCTTATTAAGGTGTAGTTTGGTTTTCTCAGGTAAAACTTCTTAAAGACAGTTAAATCTTGGTGCAGTGGTCATTTGTACGGTTTACACCCCTTTCCACAGTGACTGCCGTAGACTCCACCACTGCAGAAAGTCAGCGGATGTTTCTTGTAATAGGAGCCATATTTTATCATAATCATTCCTTCCAGGCCTCAGTTAACTAGGATGTCCAGGTACCTTAGGTTTCAGGGAGCCCAATTGAAGGGGTTGTCACCTAGCACTGACCTTTTAGTGAATTTGGTCATTGATAATGCCTCACTTTTAGTCTACTTGACTCTGTACCTGACAAAAACTGACCATTCATTCATTGGTTAGTGACATGATGTTTGAAAAGAATTTGGGTTCTGAAATTGTTAGGTGAATGTAGTCTGCCTATATTAGGATTTTCGGGCGCTCACTGGTGTCTCAATGCCTTTTAGAGCAGCGCCCTTTGTACTTTGATAGCAAGCAGAATTAGGGTCACTGTAAACAACAGAGGGTATAGCTGGCATCCCTAACTGGCCCCCCTCATTCCGAAAGACGTGTCAGAGAGAAATAGGGTGTGAGTACAGCCAGCAGATCTTAATTATAAATTCTGTGCCACATCCAGCACGTTTAGCAGTTTTAAAGCGGTAGCACCACTCCACACATTCAAACACCTTCCTGACATCTAACCTGCATTAAGGGGTGCAGTAATGCTCTCATATTACACCCTAAGGATTTCTCAGGTATTGAGCCTACCTGTGTTAGGTGTTTAGGAGCTGGGATCAATGAGTTAATTCTGTTGGCAAGGACCTTTGCAAGAATCGTCCCATCTGTAATCAATAATGAGATTATAAGTCTATAGCTGCTGCAGAAACTTTAACAAGTTTCAGAATTGTTGAAATGGTTGCTTTATTAACCCCTTGAACGCTCATGACGAGCTCAGCTCGTCATGAGCCACTGTGCTCGTTGCTCATGACGAGCTGAGTTGGTCATGACCGTTGGAACGCTCGCACGCTGGGCTAATTCCCCTGCTGTGCGAATGTTCTGCACAAACGGGTGTGGTCATGACGAGCTCAGCTCGTCATGAGCACACGACCACCGTGGCTCATGACGAGCTCAGCTCGTCATAAGCATCGGGGTGCTGTGCGCTCCCCCCAACCCCAAGCACAGCGGTGGAATGAGCCCCGCATGCAAGGGGTTAAATTCAGAGTCAAATGTCCCAATTGTTCTGCGTCTTTGGATTTAATACAGCATTTTCTAGTCCCACTTGCTTACCATTGGACCTTTTTTGTCTGACTGAGAGGTGATGGGAGTTAACAATTGACATCAATCAAATTCAATTAACAGTGCAACCCATTTGGCTACACAATGAGGACCAGGAATCAGCACCTTGGGTTAAGAAGTGAGGAAAAGTGTTCTTCTGATTGGCATCATTTGTACCGGGACTCCATTGCTTTTTCATTGCCATTTCGTGTCAAACACTTCCACACGACCCACCTGGTCATTTCTGCTGATGCCTGAGGAGATTCTACTGACACGACAAAAACCCTCTTGCAGCCTGCATTTCTGCCCAGGAACTGTCGAACACCCAACCCCCCAGTTCAACTGAAAACCACGAGACACTCACACCCTGAGTAAATGATTTGTTTTCCATCTCCTGCTCCCAGCCTGGTAAACATTCTTGACAACGTGATCAGGTTATCTGGACAATGCTCTGACTGCTGGGCCTTGATCAGGGTGATTAAACAATGACTTGAAAGACCAGGCTTTGATCAAGGCAATTGAACAATGACCCGAAAGACTGAGCCTTGATCAAAGCCGAGTGAACAATGATTTGTGTACCAAGCCTTGACTAGGTCACCATCTATAAACATCGTCTGGATCTGGTTATCAACTGCAAACACTGCCCTGATTAAACAATGAACTAACAGCCAAAAGACTGTGATGAAAAAGTATAAAAGGCTTGTAAGCTGCAGAGTGAAGCAGCAGCCTCCTCTGTCTTGTCTCTGACTAGCTTGGGACTCTGTTCCATAGCCCGGGCTATTGAATAAATCTGGGTTCCTCCTGCAGACGAGGCTCCTGTGTCTCCTTTTACTAAGTATGGAAGGTATGGAAGACATGGGCGGTTCCCCGCCACCGAGACCCAGTAAGTGGGTTTAACCGGTTCTTCAGAAGAATTATTGCAAATTCAAAATCAAGTTAAGATACACCACTCAACACCATTCTATAGAAGTACAAAAAAGCAAAAGGTAGTCCCAAACTATGGATGAAATTTAGGCAAACAAGCTATTCAGCCCCAGCAATACAAAAGATGAGGAGAAGTATCTGATGCTCAGAAAAGAGTCACAAATGTTGTTGTCTAGACATGGATACATCTAAATCACCTAGATTACAGTTCCAGCTAAAGGGAGGGTTCTAAAAGTTTAAAGAGTCTCAAATTCAGGAATTTCCATAAAGGGAATTAGAACCAGGCAAGGGCAAAAAATAAGTAGGGAAGGAGTCAGCATCTCAGAAGCTCAGTCAAGAGTCTTCTATGAGTCAGGAAATAAGTGTTAGCATAAGCCATACTCAGCAAAGAGTCAATGTAAACATAGCAGCCTAAAACCTCTCAGAGTCCAAAGGAATCTGTGGTAAGGGAACCTGAATGGATCAGGAAAGTAATTGTTAAGATCAAAAGGGCATCTGCATCTCTAACAGGGTGAACACTAAATTATAAAACAGAAGAGTCTATTGGGTAACACCTCTTTGTACGCATCATCAGGGATCCATTGTTGTCGTCTATTTCTCATGTTACAGACTGCAACAGCAGAGGAATATCTCACCTTGGACATGGGAAGGACACCTCCTTCTCATGCACAGGTTAGATTGCAACATTGCTGAATAGACCTTTCAGTTGACGCTCCTTATGTTCTTTCGTCAAGGTCTTCTTCTCAAGCTCTCTCCTCTGTAGCAAGTACAGTAATGTATCTATTCTCAAACTAACAATGCATGTGAATACCTGCATAGAAATGTCACGTTGGCAGAAAATGGAAAAGAGCATTCATTCAGCATGGTGAAATACAGGCCTAGCCCAGACAGGTTAAAGCATTAGTTCAATGGTGCATATTTACTATACGTGTGCACCTTTAAACACAAATGAATAAAAGTTTCTGGTGCATTTGACTCTCATTACATGGAGTAGCCGTCCGTTCGGGTAAGCATAGTGGGGTGGGGGCCGAGAAAGTGACAAACGACCGGATAGGGAAGGTAAAAATAAATAAAACCACTCACCTTGCGCTCGCCGCATTGCCGTCCATCATGCTTACCTGCACAGGCCACTGCTGATTACATGTAACACACAGTGAATCTTTAAAATAATCACATGTAAATATGGCTAGGGACTACATTTAAATCAAATATATGAAATATTGATGCATATTACAAATATGAGGATGGTTTCTATTTAGGTTGCTGAGCTATAAAAGTTATTCAAAATATTAAAGCATATATTATAAAAGTCATATTTCATCTTTAGAGTAAGTACATTACCTACTAAGTAAGGACAGTCTATTTCATCAAGATTTGAAATATTATGCAAATCAGTAATGGTAAAAAAGCACAACATGAGTAAATTCTGTAATCCTACAGTGAATGTACTCTTTAGAAATGATGTCAAGTGCAACACTTACATTAATCGTTAAACCACACAACAAACATGTGCTAAGTGCACGTTCATATCATATATCATTTAAGTATTTTTTTTTTTTTAAAATATTTTTATTAAGCATTTCCAAGATAATTTTCCCGCATATTCCTGTATATGTTACAGCACATACCAGTTTCACAGGTGGTTATATACATTACAATATTATTCTGCTACATTTTGACGTAAAATCTTCACCAAACATATGTGTGGTATGTACTACCTATTCCAATACAACAAAACAGAAAGAAAGCATCTATAAAGTATTATGACGGCCTTTCATTCACTATCCTAAGTTTGACCTACTATTTTTCCACCTAGTGATAGGTTGCCATATTCTGTTACCAAGTACCTTAGCTCTCCTACCTTTCCTCTCATAGATTGCTTTTTCTAGATTGTACATAGAAAGAAGACTTGCAATCCAGACTTGGAATGGGGGGGGAGCCTTGTCCAACCAACTTCTTGCTATACATATACGATAAACTGCAAGTGAGACAAAAATAAACTCTACTGGCAGAGCATCTGCCGTATCCCCCACCCCCAATATAATTAATTCATCTGTAAGTTTGATCTTAATCCTAAGTGATTTATCAAAAAACTCTTCGACAGCCATTTTCAAGGTGAACAATTGTGGACACTGTGAAAACATATGTACAATATCTGCTTCAATTGAATCGCATCGGGGGCATGTTATTCCAGATGTGCCGCCCCACTGGGCAATTCTGGCCGGGGTATGATAAAGTGAGAACACTGTCTTAAAGTGTTGTGATTGCAGGGTTGCAGAGCATAACACCGTTCTGCCCAGATCCAAAGATAACTGAAAGGTTTCTAACCCTGACCCCAGTTTTCCTGACCATTTTTGTGAGTATTTCGCCCTTTCATCTGTTTTATTGTCTTTCAGTACCGCATATAGCTGTCTTATCGTACACTTATTAGCTGTTTCTATGTATTCCATAACTTTACATTGTCCCAGCCCTGCCAGGCCGCCTTGTTTTTGCATTAAAAAACTTCTGGTTTGGAGATATTTAAAAAAACTATTATGCTCTAACCCGAATTTCGTTTGTAGCACCCCAAACTGCAGCATGTTCCCCTGGCTGTCAAGCAGATTCCCTATTTTCACTATACCCTTATTATGCCAGTCCCTCATAGTGGCATCCCTGAAAATGTCCCTCGGTAGTGAACAATTTGTGTACAGTCGTGTGTAATTGTTGAACCTGCCTAGTCCAAATTTTTTTGTCATTCCTTTCCAAACCCTATAGGCCGCCTTCAAAGTCTTAAACCGTGTGTGTTTAAAATAAGTGAAGTCGGTTGTGTTTAAAAACCCATTCTCAGCCCCCTCTCCCAGTAGTGTAGTATATACATTAGTAAACCCTGCCTCAGTTTCCGTTGTGTGTTCTGTACCTCCACCACCTATTAACCCCTGGCAATACTGCATTACGGCGGCCCAATATTAGAGCCTAAAATCCGGTGCCCCCCAGCCACCTTTTTCTCTAGATACTGTTAAGTGTCTATAGGCTCTCCTTGTCTTCCCTTTAACCCAAATGAATTTGTTCAAGATCACTTCCAGCTTATTGAACCATATGTTGTCAAAAAATAATGGGATAGACCTAAGTAAATACAAAACTTTTGGGAATGTTACCATTTTTATTACATTGATTCGACCCAACAAGGTCAAATGCAAATTATTAATTCTTTCCGTATTTGTTTTTATTTTTGCCAACAGTGGACTCATATTAATTTCAACTAACCTATCTAAGTCAGCTGTGATCTTAACACCTAAATACGTAACTTCGGGAGCTACTCTTATGTCCTGAAAGTTCACCCAGTTATTTTGTATAATTTGTGTTTTTCCTTTATTTAGTGAGTAGCCTGAGATTGTACCAAAGGCTACAGCCTCCTGTTCAATTTCTAGGATAGCCGACCCTGGTTCTGGGGTAACCACCACCACATCATCTGCGTAAGCAAGTGTTTTATATTCGTGAGAATGCAACTTAATCGGGAGAATATTAGGGTTCCCTTCCAATCTACGCAAAAGAGGGTCAAGGTATAAAGCGAATAACAGTGGTGAAGCCGGACAGCCCTGTCGTGTACCGCGCCTTATACGTATTCCCGCAGTATACCCTCTGTTTATCCTCACCTTAGCCGTAGGTTCTAAATATAGTGCCTGTATAGCCTTTATATAGCCTGCTCCTATCCCAAACCACTCCAAGGCCTTCCACAGATACCCCCAGGAGACCCTGTCAAAGGCCTTCTCTGCATCCAAGAAGATGGCCGAGGCAGGTTCTCCTGTGGCGCCTGCAGCATCCAGTATAGTAACCATCTGCCTTGTGTGCTGTGTAGTCCCTTTACCGGGTATGAATCCATGCTGTGTTGTGTATACCAGACCCTCAATTACCCTACTTAATCTTTGTGAGAGCGCCTTGGAGTAAATTTTTGCATCGGCATTCATGAGTGTTATTGGCCTATATGAACCCGGATTCAGATGTGGTTTTTTTTTCAAAATAACAATAATATTTGCTCCGGCCCATGATTGTGGTACATTTTCCCCCTTCTGTGCTTGACTTAAGGTTTCCAGCATATCAATCCCCAGAGTGTCCCAAAATTTTTTATAGAATTCCGCCGGAATTTGGTCGGGCCCCGCTGCCTTTCCTGAGGGGAGTTTAGTTACTGCATTATGGATTTCTCCCAATGTCAATGGTAGCTCCAGAGCCTCCTTGTTCTCCTCACCCAGTTCCTCATGAGGAATGCCTGTTAAGTAGTCCTCTATCTCAGCTTCAACATTCCCCAGATCTTGGTCATATAGATCAGAATAGAACTCCCTAAACACCTCCCTCACATCTTCTACCTTAGTCACAACATTTCCCCCTTTATCCTTGATTTCTTTGATTTCTCCCGCTGCCAAATTTTGTCTAATGCGGACTGCTAACATATGACCTACCCTCTCATTAAATTCATAAAATTTTTCCTTTTTTGTTAAATAATTACTTGCCGCTTTATTTGCCAATTTTTCGCTGGCCTCTGCTCTTTTCAGCTCTATCTCTAATAGAATCTCCTCGAGAGGTTCTTGATTAATGACCGCTTGAATAAGCTGTTGTTCTAATACCATTAGATCATGTAGCCTATTAGTTAATTCAAGTTTTTCGTTTTTACTTCTGTGGAGGGTATAGGCCAGTGTTTCCCCTCTTATCCCTGCTTTAAAGGTATCCCAGACCACTCCTGTAGATGCCGTACCTCTATTTACCTCCCAAAATTGTCTGATCCATACCTTCATCCTATTTACATAATCTTCTTCTCTAAGTAACCCTCTTTCAAATGTCCAGTTATATTCTTTATAGATAACACTGACATTCTGAGGGATAATTAATACTAGTGGATTATGGTCTGAGAAGACCCGAGGGAGCCTTTCTATTTTTGAGTCTGATACTAAGGAGCTAGTGACTAAGAAGTAGTCCAATCTAGCGATAACCTTGTGGGGAGCAGAGTAAAAGGTGCTGCCTGTTCCAATGGGATTGTATGCTGACCAAACATCAACCAATGCATTATTAGACATTAAATTAGCAATAGCCCTTCGTGTTCTCTTCTTGCGGTCACCCTGCGTCCCCCCACCCAACAGACCCAACCCTGGTAATCTATTAATGTTGAAGTCCCCGCAGAGGATTACCGGTTCTGCCCACAATGCCAGCTCGACATCTAGAAAGTCAAATAATTCGGGTTCGTCTTCATTAGAGCCGTATACAGACACAATTGTATAACGACCTCCAGCTGTCTCCCCTTCTACCATCACCCATCTCCCTCCATCATCTTCCTTCTTTTTCTTTACCAGCATAATTCCTTTTTTCGCAAAGATAGCCACTCCTTTTGTTTTTGAATCTTGCTGTGTATATGCTAAGACTTCATACCCTAGCTGATCCATAAGATATTTATCCTTTCCTCTCACATGTGTCTCCTGAAGGCATATAACATCCAATTTCAATAGTCTACACATAGCCGCGACTTTCTGTCTTTTCCCACCATTATTTAAACCGCAAATATTGATAGTAGCAAACCTTAACGCCATCTAATCTTCGAAGTTGAGCCATCAGTCATCATCCTCTTAAAATTTACTGCCACTTGTTTACTCCTAAGCATCTTCTTCCCTTGTGCTGTACGTAACCTTAATTCTTCACCACCCCCTTCCCACCCGCCTCCCTCCCCCACCCCCCCGTCAACCCCCCTCCCCTTACTTACCCCCCCCTGCTACAGGCAAATAGGTCAATCTTGACCTATGTGTGGCTGCTCACTGCTGTAGTGTCGCCTCCTTCTCCTACCCAACCTACCCAAATATTACCATATTCAATACTTCCTTAGTATTGTAATATGGATCTCATGCTGGATCAACATCCCTACTCTTCTTGCCTTTTTGATTCTCCGTGATTTCTGCAAGGTACTCGCCTGCCTTTATTTCTGAGTAAAACATTCTGATACGACCCCCTGTAACAACTTTCAGCTTCGATGGATACATCAGGTATGCTTCAGAGCCCTGGCGCTGAAAAGGAGTAATTAACTGCCTAAGTTTCCATCTCCTTTCTACGGTCGTATGGCAAAAATCTGGCCTAGTGAAAAATGTAACCCCTTCAAATGACTTCTTGTTATCTGGTCTGGCAGTCTCCATAACTTCCTGTCTGGCCAAGAAGTTTCCAAAGAAAACTAGCATTGCCCTTGGTAAGACATTTTGACTAGTGCCTCTTGTTTTCTTCTGCGTCAGTGGGAATCTGTGTGCTCTCTGAACTTCTAATTCCCATTGCCACTGTGCCTCTGGGTATGTGCCTTTCAGTAATTTGATCACAAACCCCCTTGGGTCCTTCCCTTCCACTCCTTCCTCCAGACCCAGAAATCTCAGATTGTTCCGCCGCTGGCGATTCTCGAAATCCTCCAGTTTCCACTGTAGATCCTCGATCACCTTTCCTTGCTCCATTCTAGAAGACTGCCAGTCTGTGACTTCATCCTCTAATCTGCCAGTTCTCTCTTCAACCTGCACCACTCTTTCTTCCACCTCTTCATACTTTTTATTCATTTTCCTAATACTCGCTTGTATTTTTTTAGTGTCTTGCCTGGATCTCCTACTTTCTAATCTGGCCTCCATATGCATTTGTTTTAACATAGCAAACATTCCATCTAAAGTTGCTTGAGGTGGCAATTCAGCGGTATCTTGAGAAGCATTGTCTGGGTGATTATCAAGTGCTTCACCTGGGTCATGTTCCTGATACATTTTAGAAGAGCTACCGTAATCCCAGAGGAGTTTCCTATTTGTACTTGATGCTGATCTATCTATATCTCTGTCACGTCTTATCATGGTTCTCCTTTTCTTCCTCTGTGTTTCTTTGCTTCTGGGTTCGCTAGAGTGGGACCTCTCTGATTCTAGCCCTGATGAAAGATCTGTAGTAGTGCCCTCCTCTTCTGAGCCCATCAGGGAGGAATCAGACCCTTCAGTCACAGAGTAAAATTTTTCCACGTCGGGGGAGCGTACTCTCCTTCCTTTATCCCCTTTGAGCCCCCTTGATGTGCGACTTTCGACACTTCTCATGCTCCCCCAGTTAGATTGAGTTAAAGTATTACTGTCCCCAGGAGTGGGAGCGAGGTTTACCTGCATCAAAGCCTCTAGCATTTGGGAATTATTAAAATTCACCGGGTCTTTTGCCTCCTCCAGCTGTCCGCTATTCGACTTACTGGGTTCGCTCTCCGTAACTGTAGCTGCATCTGTGTCTTTGCCTGCCTTCTCAGCGTTCTCCCCTCTCAGCACGGCTCCCGCGTGAGGCGTGGATGATTGGAGCTCCTGCTGCTTAGCAACCGCCGTGCTTGCGTCCTCGCGGTCGGTGAGAGCAGCAACCGCGTTTGTCTCCGTGTTTGTATCTACAGCAGCTTCGGAAATCGAAATCACCGGGTGAGCCTTGCCTGCAAACGCCTCCGTGACAGTGGATTGTCTTAAGTCTTTAGTAGATACAGGTACGGCAATCGCGTTTTTCAGCCCTCCGCTGTCTGATTGTGGGCGCCTCTGCTGTTGCATTCCTTTCATTCCAGGGGTTCCTGCTTGCGCCGTTAACTTGGTTTCCGCCTTTTCTTTTTCTTTGACAGCTCTGTCTGGCTTCTCTCTTTTCTTGAGCTCACTATTTTGGGCGGCAGTATTTGCAGCAGCGACTCGTTTATTCATGCTTGTGTGTTTTGGGATCGCTCCAGCGCGCTGTGACATCCCTCTGATTGTAGTAATACCTTGTATGTACACTTTCCTCCAGCGCTCCCCAAAGCAGAAAATTAAAGCTGCCACGGCCTTCTGTATCACCCCAGCACTTCCTGCATTCTTAATCTTAGTTGCTCCTTGGAGAATCAGCATATCTTAATCGAGTTTCCAGCCGCATGTCCCATGGGTTTGGGAGAAGGAGTAAATGCGACTACTCTCTACAGCTGCATAGCGGCCATCTTGCCTCCATCATCATTTAAGTATTTGTAACGTGTTTGTGATGTATAAAGGGTGGGCAATTTTGCTCTGCACCAAATGCCTTAAATAACATCTGATACTTTAATGTATTATTCTTATTATAAGTAAGCTTATTTATCTTATTACCTGGGAGGCAGTCACTTATCAGGGCCTTGCCAGTCCATGTCATCAATAGCATAAGCGCTTTCATCTTCTGAGATACTGCTGTCCAAGACAGCACTTCCATCTTCATTTAACTTTAGCAGGAGACATTGGCCAAGAACCTATCTTCCAAATACGGGGCGGGGGAGGGTTTATTGTATCATGTAATCCATAAACGAGCATGGTAATTCTTTGATTATGTCTATTTTGCTTGTTGTGTATCACTGGATAACAGTGATCTCTTCCCTCTGATGAAGCTGAACTTGCCAAGAGTCTACCAGGCTTTTCTCCAAGTTTGCAGTATTTCTATTCAAGTTGTTTGAATGCACAATAAGTGAGATATGAACAGCGCATTCACTTCAAACTTAGCTTTATTGAGTTCTTTTTAAAAGTGTGGTGCTAGTTGACAGACTGTAACAGTGACATCCTATTAGATGCTTCTAATGTCTTCTGTTGTTCATGGACATTCCTCTTCCTCAGGGCTGACTCTTTCATCGTGTGGCTCCCCGCACACACCTGGCTAGCCACCTAAAGTATCTGATGAGAGGTTACAAAGCCCTCCTTATCTAAAAGGAAATCTGCATGGGGAGACCACAACTTTTCTTCCAATAGTTTGTATTTATAGGTGATCATTCACCAGAGGGGTGAGGGAGGCGTCATGAAGCCCAGATCCAACTGCAATTGCACCAGGGCATGAACCAAAATGCCACCTTCTAGTATAGTACTAGACAAAACATTCAGTAGTACTGAGGGCAGGATGAGGAAAATATCACACAGGTGCTTTGACCATGCACCACAACACAAATGTGTAGTATGTGTTCCCAGGGTGCAAAAGTCTCCATATGCCTACGAGCATATCATCTTGCAAGAGATCAACCACTGGGCCTCAGTCACTGGAGTTTATTTGGAAATATTTTGTGAAATTGCCTTTTTGGTAGTCCCGCGCATTCTGGAACTCATGAAAGTAATTCTCCAAAATAGTGTATGATGGTATGGCAGCTGCCACTATGCTGAAAGGTCTAGATACTGTGATCACAATTAACACCATTCCCTGCATCGATATTTGTGCAAAAACATAATGGCCCTTGTTTTCCATCCAGGTTTTTAGCACCAAGACAGATAGTGTGTTCTTAAGCATTGGCCATTTTGTAAGCAGCTGTCATATCATGCACAGATTTCAAAGTGTTACATGCATGTAACACTACGTACACCCAATCCTGCTTCAATTTAGTGGCGCTAGATGAGGAGAGAATTTTTCGGAACTCAACTACATCAAGCAAAAAAAGTCCCAAAAAACTGTTCAAACTCATCAAGTCCCAAGCTAACAATCATCCTACCCTCTCGTCACTGGGCTAAGGAACATTGTTGAACTGTGAAGAATTCGCAGATTTCTTCACTGATAAGACTATTAAGATCGAGACTGAATTACGCTCGGCCTGCGATCACCTCTCGAACAGTCCACTGAACACCCTCCGCCCCTCAGGTTTGGATATCACTGACCCTTCACAGCCCTACCTCCCCATAAACAATGTATCTTGGAGTCTGTTCCAAACCTTGGATGAATGCACTATTGGCAAAATGCTGTTTACTTTGAAACCTTCCAATCACTACAATGACCCTCTGCCATCAAACCTTTTCCCTAAGGCGAGATCCTCCTTACTAACACTTTGGACGACAAGTGTCAATGCATCACTTCGGCAAGGTTCTATTCCGGATTGCCTTAAATCAGGTCAAGTTACCCCGATTTTAAAGAAACCAACTGCTGATCCCACAGACCTTCTTAACTTTCGCCCAATCACTAACATCCCCACCTTGGCAAAGCTCCTGGAGAAATGGGTGCTCGCTGCTGTGTAAACACATCGACCATTTCCAACTCCTGGACCAATGTCAATCTGGTTTCTGCCCAGATCATAGTACAGAGTTGGCGCTAATGCACATCGTGGATGAGGTGCTAAGAATGCTCGATCACAATGAGTCGTGCCTATTGATCCTTCTTGACCTTCTGTCAGCATTCAAAACTGCCAAACACAATAACCTAACTGTTTAAATCAAAAAGATCAGGTGCACCACTTCTCAGCAGATAGGAAAAAACAAAATACAATAAATTTCCCAATAACTATTCTTCAAAAAGTTTACTTTATTCTAATAATAAACACAATCTATAAAAACAAAGTCATAAGCATCACTTGTTGAAAGTGATCCCAAAGCTTCAAGGTGAACCAATCCCTGTCCCATCTTGCACCGGTCACCCAGAGGGACCCCCAAGGTTCAGCACTCTCTCCCACGCTCTTTAACCTGTTCATGGAGCCACTGACAGAAATTCTAAAATCATCCAGCATTCACTATCACATGTATGTGGACGATACCCAACTATACCTGAAGATCGCCTCCTCTGAAGACATTCAGTCCCTCAACTCAGTCCTGCTGGAAACACAAAGCTGGCTAACACGTAATCACCTGAAGCTAAATGCTCTAAAATGGAATTCCTACTAATCTCACCCCAAAAACAATCTCTGGTCATGGACAATGGTTGAATCAGCTCACTGGTCTTAACTGTACACCTCACCTCGTGGATTCTGCATCCTCTCTGGGTATTATGCTAGACAAAAGTCTGAACATGCAATAAAACATCAGTTCCCTCACCAAAGGAGCAAACGTCCAATTAAGCATACTTAGGAAACTCAAATCCTTTTTCCCTGCTCATGACCTAAAGGTTGCAGTACAAGCATTAGTCTTCACTCTAGGCTTGCCTAGAGTGAAGACGGCTCCTCTTAGGGCTGCCCTCAAATCCGCACTAAAAAATACCACCACATTTCTCTGGACTTGCAGGACCTGAATTGTCTTCCATATGAAGCTCGGATGCAGTTAAAAATTGCATGCATGGCTCACAAAACCATCCACTTCAAGACCCCGCTGTACCTTGCTCAGAAACTGGAGCTCTCATGTGGTTGTAGAGCCTCCAGAAGCACCAGCACCCTTTTGCTCAAACCACAAAAATTCAAGAAACAAAAAGACCTATAACCGACCTTTTTCAGGGATGGCTCCCAGGATCTGGAACTCCCTTCCCCCCGAAGTCAGGGTGAACCCTTCCACTGTCTTCTTCAAAAAAGAAGTCAAAGGGCTCCTGATGAAGAAATTTCTGCTTCTTCTGGGCCCCTCCATCTGAATCTGGAGCCATAACAGATGACTGTGCCCCAGCTGCCTGGCCCATGAGAATGTTGGACAATTTTAGACTGGGAATTTGTCGCTTTGTTGATTCTGTTGTGTTTGTTTGTACCCTCTGGAGATTGTCGGACAATTTTAGACTTTGAATTTGTCGCTTTGCTGATTCTGTTGTGTTTTCTTGTACCCTGCATGCTGCATAATCTGTAAAGCGCTCTGATACCCTCTGTGGTTATGTTCGCACTATAAAAAACTTCCTAAATGAATAAATAAAGAGGTAAATTTCCGGAAGTAGAGCAAAGTTTGGTGATTCAGTGGATATGTAGAGCAATGCCTTTTCATTTTAATGTAATGTGCGCATATTTAGATAAACTATATTGAGGGCTCTGGGTGGCTTAGATAGTCACAGGGGTTATCGCTGTGGTGCCTTGCACAGTGTCATGGGGGAAGATGAAGACATCTCAGAGGCATGTATGGATATTAATATAAGTGGTCTGTCCTCCGGGAAAAGTTCTCCAAAGGAAACTGTTTTGCTAAAGTGCTGTCCAGTTAAACAAGAGTACTGTTATGTGGTGTTGATAAATAATTGCCAGTGCCAAGCACCGGTAACCACTGGTTCAAATTAAGCACTGTCTGCAGCTCCTGAAATCCTGAAACATATTTCTTGTTAAAATCAATCGCAGTGTGAGCAGCGCTTGATTGGACTGCTGTGCTGAAGCTTTGCCTGCAGAGACATCATGATGGCCTGCAAGCTGGGCCGAGGTTGGGGAAATAACTTGCTTCTCTTGTTGCTATGGTGACCCCGGGCCGGCTGGTGCAGTTTTTGATTTGATACATTGTATGTATCTGCTGCGGGTCTGGGCCAGGAAGCTTAGCGAAGGAGGACGAAGTGCACGCAGCATGGCTGGGCATGATTGGACAGTGACTAACTATACGTGCTGCAGCTAGCAGCACGTGTGTGTAAGTGCAAGCATCCATCTACTGCACTCTACCCTAGCTGAGTACCTGGTGCCTGGTGCGGTATGTGGACCACCGTGTTTGAGACCGCCGACCTGGACCCAGGGCACTGCCAATGATGACGGCTGTGGCAAAAATGATTGACCAGCCCCCACACGGCAGTTAAAGCCACGCTGACGTGGCACAGCCTCAGAGTCCAGTCGTGCTTGTGTCTGTTGCAGGTGTGCTGGGTGTCAACACTCTAGAGTGACTGACTATATTCTACGCAAGTTTGGGACTGGGCTGTGAGTGACTTGCTTCACTTAATTGTCACTCTCTGACTGAGTCAGACGGTTGGACCTCAGTCGGGCCTCGAGCCAGGTGAGGTCGTTTGAGAGTGTGACTGACTGAGTTGTCACATCAACTCGACTAGAGTCTCGATTCTCCAACTCCCCTTGTGTTGGTCCCGGTACTTGTGACTCCTGTAAGCTGTGGGCCCAGGGGAAACCTGTAATAGAAGCATCTAGTAGAGATGAGATTTTCTGTTTTTGGAGTTGACACGAGATTTTCAAATGCCCTGCAAAACTTCAAATTCAACCCTTCTATCGGTCTAGCCATCATTTAGGTAATGTGAATAACACAATAATTAGCATTGTTTTATGTCGAACACTGCATCCGTGTAGCCACAGCATGCTCACACCGGTCAGTGAGTGCTGGTGGACCGGCCAACAAGACATTGTCTATTTTAAACAACACCAAGGCCAGAATAGCTGTACCGGGCATCGGGCGATGGGTGGGCGTTTCCCCGGCAGGCTGGAATGGTTGGAGGCAGGTTTTGTTGCAGTGCAGCAGTTTTAAAAGCACTGCAAAGTTCCTTGTATATTCAGCAGGTTTAGGGCAACAATAAAAAGTGTTGTTAACTCCAGTGAATTATTAATAATGTACCTGCTGGAGAGAGAGGAAGGTTTTGTGTGGTGGCAGTTGTCACTTATCTAAGGAAGCGCAAAAGGTTAATATGCCTGCTGCAATCAACGTTTGACATGCGGTAGGGCCTCGGAGTCGGAATCATGCCTGCTGCATGGTGTGGGTGT
The DNA here is from genome assembly GCF_964261635.1 of Lissotriton helveticus. Classification (NCBI taxonomy): domain Eukaryota; kingdom Metazoa; phylum Chordata; class Amphibia; order Caudata; family Salamandridae; genus Lissotriton; species Lissotriton helveticus. The sequence goes on along the minus strand of NC_136063.1, from coordinate 406,568,640 downwards.
CACTAGTGTTTGGAGTGAGTGACTGACTTTAAAACAAGTTCGGAAACAGACTCCCACCCCCCACCAGGATGTGAGTGATGTGCTTCATTTAATTGTCACTCTCTGACTGAGTTGGACAGTTGTACCCCGTGGCGGGTCGCTTGGGCAGAAAGTATGAGAGTGAGACTGACTGAGTCAACATTGACTTGACTAGAATCTCGACGCTCTGACTCCTCTTGCGGTGGTTCCAGTCGTTGTGACTCCTGTGAGCTTCGGGTCCCGGGCAAACCTCTGACAGAAGACACAAGTAAAGCAAGATAAGATTATCTGTTCTTGGAGTTGACACAAGATTTTTAAAAGCCCTGCTGCTAAACTTCAGAAATGATTGTTAAAGAGCACACATTTCAGCTTCAACCCTTCTAGCAGTCTAGCCATTGTTTAGGTAATGTGATTAACACATTAATTGCCATTGTTTTATGTCGAACACTGCATCTGTGTAGCCACAGCCTGTTCACGCTAGTCTGTGCTGGTGGACTGGCCAAGCAATGCAGCAGTTTTTAAAGCAAAACAAAGTTCCTTGTATACTTAGCAATTTTTGGCCAACAATAAAAGTTTCAAGTTAACTCTGGTGATTTATTAATGTACCTCCTGGAGAGAGGTGTGATTTTTTTTTCTAGTGGCAGTTTTCACTTATTGAAGGTTGCCCAGAGTGTTAATATGCCTTCTGCACATAATGTGTACCATGCATATCACAGAACAATATTTTATGTGGATAGCTCAGTTGGCTTCTGATTTGTCACAGAGATTCTGTTGTTACTGTGCAGTTCATGAATTACATTCGTAATCTAGCACAGTGAGCTATGAACTGCCATCTAAGAAGTGCATGCATGCTACAGGTTGGAAAGTTATGTTTTTCCCCCACTCTTTCTATCCCGATGTTACTAAGATTACTTGGTTGGGTAGGAATACAATCCTATTATTCAAGTCAACCCTAATCACTGTGTTATGTTCTGAACCCTGACTTTGTGTTTCTCCAGACCAAGCACTCAATTCAATTCAATTCAAAGATAGCTTTATTCGGTATTTGGTAAAAGACCATAAAAGCACATAAATTTTTTTTTAAAAAAGAAAACATTTCATCCGCAAATACAATGGTACAATTTAATACATTATTTTACATAAAAACATTAAAAGAAGGGGGCATTAAAAAACCATTTTAAAAAGCACTGGAGAAGACCAAGATAATTAATAAATACTGTTGAATCGAATAGTATACAGTACAGTCATACAATCATTATGCCATCGAGCCTCTACATCTTACTACATACTTCAGAAATTTAACAGCTGCGACCATAGTAGATTCATCTTGTAACATATATAGTCTGATCAGAGCTGGTTGGCATTGTCTCAATCCCCACATCTTTAGGGGGGGCAACAGGTACCTCTTTCTGCCCCACTCATAGTATTTGCAAAAAAAGATGCAGTGGATATTTGACTGCGTAGATAAATCATCACATGGACAATTTATTAGCATGGCAGACCAGTCATTCGGGGCAGGAAATGATATCAGCCTTAAAAAACAATCAGTCCTCATCCTTGTTAGTAGCATTCTGGGGTAGCTGGAAAGTACCGGGGCCAGGTAGGGATGTAAACCTGGACCATGTAGAATGCGACGATGAGAAATGATCGTGGACTTATTTCCATCCAGATACCACCGCCTGTCTTCTAACAGCTCAAGGCAAGTTTCTTTTAAAACTTTTTTCGACATTAGTGCACATGAGCTGGGGGTTACATAAAGTTCTGGAAGGCCAACAGAATTCAGAAATTTTTTAACATAGTATAGCCAGGTGAATTTCCTAGCCGCTGATTGGTTCATACAGTCTTGGATCACTTCCCTGCTAAAAGCTGTGTCCTTAGAGGACCATATCTTGTGCCACAACATGACTGGTCTTATCTTAATTAAATCTGTAATATGAACCCGATCTAGTTCTTTATGGCATATGGTTGTAGAAATTGATCTTGGAACAGCTAACAGATACCTGAAAAAGGCATTTTCCGCTATTTGAATTTGTGTGCAATCGGCCATCCCCCAAATACCAGCACAATAGGTCGCGGTAGAGACGCATTTAGCTGCGTAAATCTTAAGCAAAGTGTCTATGGGTTTACCACCCAGTCTCTTGGCAAATTGTTTTACTGCGCCAATGGTGCGGGAGAAGGCCAGGTTGCGTGTAGCAATAGCTGTAGTCCAGGTTCCTCTGTTATTAAAAGTGATGCCTAAATATGAATACGTTTTAGTGAAGCCTATCTTTGTCTGATTAACAAAAGTTTTGCAGTCTATTTTGGAATTATTTTTTGACGTGCAACTCATGGTAAAAGTTTTTCCCACGTTTATCTGCAGACCTCTAGAGCCCATAAAAGTTGAAAACCCCGTTAATGCCTTTTGAAGGCCCACCTGAGTTTGTGACATTATTACGGCATCGTCGGCATAGAGTAATATAGGTACCGACGAGCCGTTTATTTTGGGATAGTCAACTTCCAGATTAATCAAAAAGTCTGCCACTTCGTTAATATACAAATTAAAAAGAAAAGGTGCAAGGATACAGCCCTGTCGATAGCCCTTTTCTATAGGGAACTTCTTGGTGCATTCTCCATTTTTTCCATAACGGACCGTTGCTCCTGCACCTCTATAGAGTTCTTTTATAAAATTCAACACGGATGGGTCTATCCCCATATTGGTCAGGGTAATCCATAAGACTTTGTGATTCAAGCAGTCAAAAGCCGAGCTTAAATCGACAAACGTCATGTATAAATTCCCCTTTTTGGCCACCATATATTTGCTAGTTATTAGTGCCAGGTTAAGTCCCTGCTCAACTGTGCCCAGCCCCCTCTTAAATCCATATTGGAATTTAGACAGGACCCCCTCAGTTTTGGCCCAGGATTGTAGTTTGGTAAGTAGGACTCTCCCTGCTACTTTCATCAGAGAGTCAAGCAGGGAGATTGGCCTGTAGCATTTAGGGTCCTGTCTATCTCCTTTTTTATAGATAGGAATTACAATGGCTTCCTGCCATGTGGCTGGAAAGTCTGTTTGATTATAGGCATTCAAAACATTTATGAGGAGCGGGGCCCATAGATCCATGTTTTCTTTAAATAAATCGATAGGGATACCATCTGGCCCTGGGGCTTTAGAATTGGCACTCTCTCGGATGGCCTGCTCAACCTCTAGTGGAGAAAAAACTATATTCAATGGAAAAGTATCTGTAATGTGTGATACTTCAGGCTGCGGGGCAGTGGCAATGTGTGATAATGTCGCGCAGGAGTTTGACATCAGTAATTCATCATTTTTGTACAATGCCGTAAAATAACTGACCCACACGTCCTCAACTATAGCTACCTCCAGAGAGTCAGTCTTTCTCTCCACGAAGAACGGGGCATTAACTTCTCTCCAGAATGAAATATTATCCCGAAGAGCGCTAGCCTTAATTAACGCCTCCCAGGCAAGATTTTTAAGTGCGTTTTTCCTATTTTGAAGTGCCTGTTTGTAGTCCTGCCTAGCTATTCTAACTAACTTAATATCTTTCGGGAGGGTCTTTACAGCCTGTAAGAGAGCTTTATGGGCTCTGGTGCAGGCAGAATTGAACCAACCGTTTGATCTAACCATTTCAACGTCTTTCCGTTTCCTAGTCAATTTATAGTAGTAACTATCTTGTCGTATGCCACTCTGATCTTCCAGACACATCATGAAATGCTCACAGTCTTTCATGATTACCTCCTTTAAAAAGTTATTCGGGTCAACCTTGGCCCACTTAATGGCATACCCATTTCTTCTGGACAGGGAAATTGAATGACGATATAATTTTTCAGACAGGCTTGATGCGTGGCTATCATAGTTGGAAAGTGGTCACTCATTACTAGGTCTTCTGTTTTGAAACCCTGTACAGATCCCTGTTTGTTGTTAGACAACAACATAAAATCTATAATGGTGCCTGCCCCTCGACCATGGAAGGTTGGTTGGAAATCGACTGCGGGCTCACAGAGTTCATTGGCATAGCCTAGGTCCCAGTCATGCATTAATTGGTTTAGCATGATACCAAAAATGGTATGTTCAAAGTGCGTGCTAGGTTCCCCTTTTAGATTTGTTATGCCACAAATGTCAGAGCCACTGTGAGGACATAAATGACAGTTGAAGTCTCCTACTATAAGGATACAGTCAACCTCGCCCATTCCTCTCTTTAAAATATGAGTTAAATCCTCTATGAGTGCTTTGGCTTCTTCTTTCAAGATGTTATTATATAAATTGATCCGAAGAAGACTCAGCCCTTTCCCTTTAACAGAGAAACCCTGCAGGGATTTACACTCCCTGTTATTAACCTCCTCATTTTCAAATCTCTTCACTGTCAAATTTGCCAGATTAGAAACATACATACAGAGGCCTCCAGATCCCCTGCCTCGATTACCCCGAATAGACGGGGTGAAGAGGGTACTGAAGCCCTCTATATGGGACTCCTCCTGATCCCAGCACTCCTGGAGGCATATGATGTCAAATTTATCGGCGAAGGATAAGAATGTTTGGTCCTTCGATTTCTTGGAGAGACCCGCAATGTTCCATGATGTTAAGGCCACGCTGGCTCTCCTCGCTATTTGTGTTATATCTTTTTCCCGTAAATGTGGGCTCGCACTATTAACTGCACTGCGCCCTATCGTATCTCGGGTTCCTATTTTAATTTCCTCATGGAAGGATATGTCATATTCCTCATTGGCAACTATAACGTCGGGCTCCTCAAATGTGGAGCCTATAACTGATTGATATGAGGAGGGTGATGCCAATGATGCTGATGGCCAAAGGGGGGCGAGATTGGTACTTAGCAGTGTTGGGCTGGTGTGACGGGGAGAATGTATTTTGTTGCACGGGTTGGGTGCTCTTCCTAAGGTTGGAAAAGTAGAGTAAATTCTATGATGCTGTTTTACCCCGCTTGAATACCCTAGTGGTCAATCGACCATGTCTAGGCAATCATATCTATTTCTTGTTGAAATACCCCTCCAGCCTTCCCAATTAAACTGTTCTCTTCTAGGAAGCCAAGACCGAGCTTCCCAGTCTCTAGTCCTATTCCTATTTCTGTTCCAGTGGCCCACTTGGTTCCAAGACCAGTCAGGGCCCTCCTCCCAACTTGGGGGTTCTCCATAGTCAAAGGTGTTTGATGGTGGGTAAAAAAAGGAGAGGCGGTGGGCATCAATCCCTCCCTTTTTTGCCAGAGTAGGCCAGGAGCAGATATAATCAACCGTGGCGGAATCGTCGCAGTTGATTATAACGCAATCACCCTGTATACTTTTTCTTAATTCACCAATCCACGATACTCTTCGTACCGAGGAAATTCGGCCAGAATTTGGTGGTTGGAACGGTCTATTTATACTCAGCCACTGCAGCACCTTGTTTCTAAGGGACCAGGAAGGTTCGTCTGTGTTTTCCGACAACTCTGGGACCCCAGTAAGGATGACAGTATATGGGGTCGCCTCAGGTGGAAGGTGTGTCGGACTCCTGAACCTCACTCCCTTCTTTCCATCGCCCAAAGGCTGCGGAACCAGCCCTTTAGGAGGTATGAGTGGTGTAGCTTTCGACTTGACTGTCTGAGTTAGACCCTTTGACGGACCAGGGGTAGCCTGAGAGGTTTCTTGAGTTGTATTGGGCTTTGCCTGCCCGGATCCTAAAGTATCCTGGGTGGTATCTTGTGTTGTTTTCCGCTCTGGTTGCGCGTTTGCAACTTTTGCAGCTTGTATTGGATTAGCACGGGAGTCAGGTTGAACTAGTTGGGCTGATGTACTAATGACTTTGGATTTCCCCCCCTGCATTAGATGGGCCTAATGTTTTCTGGGTGAAAGGTAGTGTATTCAGCTTCGCGAGTTGTTTTTCAATATTCATTAGGCTTCGTTCTACTGGCTGTAAGTAGCATTTAAATAGCTCCCCCACACGTTTAGTAATTGGGTGTTGGATGCACAAGTTTTACATATGCCCCCTGCCGCCCCCATGATGTTTGGGTTCTCGGGCATTCCTGAAATATTAATCAGGGGGGTATTGCTAGCATTTAGGGGGCACTGGGTGGGCTGATTTAAGCCCAGTGTGTGAATATTTGGGGAAGATATAGATGTGCTTAAGTTGGGGTTAATCTTTTTTTTCTTTGCCCGTTTTGCTATGGCGCCCTCCCTCCTCCCTTTAGCATTTTTTACCGGAGGTTCAGCATAAGTTTGACATTGATGTAAATCAGGTATTTTTTCTAGATCCTCGGTTAAATCCGAATCGAGGGACAACTGGGTAGCAGAGAGATCCACCGTACTAGGGACAGTGTGGATCACTGCTATGGTTTCAGATGGCAACAACAGGGGAGTGATCGATCCTGGCTGAACCGGGGTTAGGGCAGAAGCAAGAGGGCCCATAGAAGACCTTCTCGCTATTGCCAGCTCATGAGATACCCTGCGCTCCAACATAATTATACTCTGGTCTATCGCCTCATTTGTCCTGGTGATAAAAAGATCTATTGGGCCTGTTATCTGAGCTGCGCTCAGCGCTGTTTTGCTTCTAGACCCTCTGGTCATGGCTGAACACGAATGATGATAAATAGGAGTATACTATCACAGAATAACAGGATAGGAGAAATATCAAACTTTCAGACAGCAGAGAGCGATCTGGAACAGAAAATGCAAATAACGTGGCCCAGTCCAGTCTTACCAGTCTATAACGGGCTAAAACGGGCCCACCCTTGGCCCGGGCTTCGCCCGGCGTCCCGCGAGATGGGACTGATGACTCTTTTAAGCGCCTCCTGGCGCTCACAGGTGATGCGGCTCACCGCTAGGGCGTCTGGGAAACGTAGTCCGCCCCTCGCCGGTCTCCACTCGGCGGCCCCGCTCCAGGTGGAAAGAGAGCGGCAGGGCAGCGGGAGACAGGCGGGCGGGTCCGTAGCAAGCAGCGAGGGTCAGCAGGAAATTCGTGGCGTCTGGCAGCAACAAGAACAAAAAGATATTCTTAAAAGTGCCTACCAGTATAAATGAAATGTGAATCCTACACCATGAAGCCTCCTTTGCTGTGCGTAACATTTTCTACACACTGATTTACACACATATGATTCACTATCTCTGTATGTGTGTGTGATGGATTTTGAAAATGTGGAACGCTTTGCTTTAGGAGAAGCTCCAGTCGCGTTATCAGGCGTGTGGGACGCTGTCACTCAGTATTACAGATGTGGATGTTATTGCTCTGACCTAACTTACACTGCTACGAGGAATCTTGTGGTTCTCCAATCGCGTTACTAGGTGTGTAGGATGCTGTCGCTCAGGATTACGGATGTCGGTGTTCAGCTCTAACTTACTTACACTGCCACAAGTAACGGGCCGCGCCTCTTACCTTATCTCCCTTATTCGTCATTTGTGATCAGGACCCAGATTGGTTTAGTAGCCTTCTTTACCAATCAAGGACTTGTCTGGCTTAGATCTTTCCTGCTTGCTACCACGTCCGCTTTCTGCAGTGACTGACAAATTTGTTGTAGTCAGTACACCACGACATCAAGCGGCCTGATTCATTTAAGATATTTTGCCTTGAGGAGGTCTGGGTACGAACTTTGTACTGACGAAACACGTGTTGGCTGCTTTTGACGCTTGAACTCGAATACATGAACAAAAAAACAAAATCACATGCACATAGTCTTCGATTTGGTCATCTTGTCCTAACAATAATGTATTGATGTATTACTATTACTGTATTGTTGAAACAATCTTGCGACCAATAAGTCATTCTAAATATTGTAATTTGGATTGTGCTGCACTGACCCTTTCAATTTTCTGTTAGATAAGGTGTTTGTTGCTGGTATTGTATGCTAATGCAGTGCAAGCATATATTGATCAACATAAGTACTATGCCAGTGATGTGCATGTTTTCTATGGAAGAAATAAATGATAGTAAACCCGGAAAGGTTCAATGGCTCCACTGGTTTAGAAGCATGTTTGCCATGTCATGAAAAGGAAGGTTGCTGGAAACATTTTACCAGCATTAAATAGCACTGTTAACTACTTTCCAAGACTGAGATTTAATTACATGGTACTCTCAGTTTCTAAAACAAATGATAAGATGAACTTGTTTTGAACATTATAGGCCCATCCACCTTCCCATTTTATGTTATTTGATATTGATAATGGCTGATTTCAACTTGACTATTCATTGGTGTACACTATTTGATATGTTCTTAATCAATGATACATTATCTTAATTGTATATCTGAAGATACTACCTGAAATAATGTATATAGCTGCATTTTCAAAAGGATTTGAAGTCTGTCTGTTTATTGGGTACTTCTATTGCATCTATAGGGATTTTCCAGCCGCTGTGTGTGAGCTAAGTAAACACAAGTTAGATGCATCACTTCCTGTGATAGCACAAAGCCCAAGGTCATGCAATATTGCTTCCTTTGATTTCCTGGGGTCCAAAGGTCACGTGATGTCACTTCCTGTGATGTCATCAAGTCAAATGCCTTGCAATGTCACTTCCTGTGACATGATTGGGGTGGGCCAAAGGGCAGGTGATGCCATTTCTTGTGATTTCTAGAGGTCAAAGATCATGAGATTTCACTTCCTGTGACATCAGGTGGGGGTCGCATGAAACGTGATGTCACTTTCGCTACCCCAGGCATTTTGATAAATCTACGTCCATGCCCTTGCACAGCTCCAATAGACATTTTGATGGTGGAGGTTCTCTCTTTGTTGCCTCCAGCATCACCTCAAAAGCTGTTATCTTGGCTCCCACTGCCTACCCTCATTGCTCTCTGGGCTTGCAGCAGGCCCAAAAATGTGTGCAGAACAGGAGGAGTGGGCTCACTTTCACATGCTTCTGCCTAAACAATTACTGATCCTTAGGGCCTGTCATTTTATCACAACATGGCCAGAGTCTCTACTTCATCATTCTCACAGTGAAGGTTTGGAAGGTCATTTACAAAATGTGCAAATGGGCTTTCAACTGGATCAGTGATCCAAGAAGTGGCAAAGATTTTCATTGCACCCAGCCTGCCTTCTCTGGACTATACCTAACATGTTCCCAGTGCTATGGCTGGCGAGGTGAGAGATTATATTCTGGATAATGTGAAATATCCTAAAGACAGGTTTGCATTGCCATGTGCTAAAATATGATTAAAAAAGGCAAAGATCTTAATGAAAGTATGATTCTTTCTTGAAGTCGCGCTCAATAATGCAGCAATGCCATTGGAAGCATTGTCCTCTGCAATTAAGTTGTTAGAGACAGAATAACCATTGAGAGACCACATGCTTCGACCTCTCCCACATTTTAAGTGATCCATTGTAGAATTTACCATCATAACCTTGTACACCTAAAGCTACTGTTGATTAGCAGTTTGAGACACATCTTGTAACAACGCTGGTTGACCACCTGTGTGAGACTCGGCCAGCATGGCTGGTGAAGGAAAGTTACTATTGGCAATAGTACTCAAACCAGTGATCCACATTTCCATGTCCAAGTGGTCTTTACTGGCCTCTTAACTGACAAATGTTTCCCGCATGTCATCTTTTTGGATTTTAGGGGCCCTAGGCTAGACTTATTTTGTGGCCCTTGTATAGAACAAACTAGAATTTTATTACACACTTCCTGCTTGTTCAAGACAACATGATTCTAAAGAAATAACAGTGTCACACATAAACGGTTGAAATATGTCCTGCTCAGGACCCCCATAATCCTTAAAATAGCACTAGATAGAGAGAATGATTCTGAGGTAGAGATTAAGATAGACATGCCTTAAAGCATCTCTGGCCACCCCTAAGTGCACTTATGGCCCATTGATATGACTCTGGGGGCGCATTACCTGAAGAATGATATAAATAATGTATTTTTTTCATACCACAGTTCACCATTTTTGTGCACTGCAAATAACAGTTGTTACTCAACCCACTCATGGCAGTTAATTTACTGACCTTCCAGAGGATGGCCGGCTGAGTCGGCCTTGCCAGTATTTGAACTTGTGACCTGCCGTTCACTGATGCAAGGGTGAAAGTTAAGTTCATTGAGCTATCCTTGATTCTGATCTTTGTAGCCTACAATTTCCAACAAATCCTTAACGCCAGGTCTTTCTGCAAAAGTATGGCAGGAACTTCACTGCTAGCGCACTTGCTCCTTCCGTGTTAGGCAAGCATTCTCCTTTATTATCCTTGTGACACTTTTGGTCAACCTGTACCACAAATAGCGGAGGGAGAGAAAAATAGACCAGTTGCAATCTCCCGATTTAAATAGTTTGACACAAAGGGCAAATGGAATATTCAAAGTGTCTTACGAGGAACTCGCTCATTGACAACTTGTCTAAATAGGTCTCAAAGAAAACCTCTTGAATATCCAAAGATATTGGAGTAGATGCCTCACTCATTTACCATGACATGCTTCATCATCGGTGCCTATCCACACCCTGATAGGATGATACCACCACGGCAGACTCAACCAAGATGTTGTATTGGTAGTTCTTAAATTAAATCTGACTGGATAAGCAGGGATCCAGGTGCCATTTTTCCTGTTAAAAATACCTACAGGTATACCCAAAGATTTCCTTTATTCGCCGAGTACCTGGGGTATAGATCAAAACTTGTTCCAAGGTTTTTTGTTGAATATAATCGTTCACTAAAACCATTTGTATTCGGGACAACATGTTTCGGACCACAGAAAGAGCCCAATCGGGTTTGAGGCCTTCGTCAGGGCTCAATAAGTCAGTCCCTGCTTTTTGGAGTATGCTCTCCATGCACACTTATGAGGCCTAAGGCTCTCACCTGTCTTGCTAGTTCTTCTTTATAGGGATTTCCTCCGAGTTGATTTATTCCAGGTCATGCGTCACTGGAGTGTGGCGGCCAGAGAGGACAAAAATGATACTCCCTCAGTGCTTCAACTTTGACGGATGTGTGACTATAAGCCACAACGACTCTCCAGTGACCTCATATATTTAAAAATCTTTGTTTAAATATTGTTTACTTTTTAATATGGTTTGTAAATTAAAAGTCATTTTTTGTTATTTTTAGTACCGTAGCCGGTTGTGGGGTTCATAGGGGAATAGGGTGGGAAGTAAATTAATTACAAATAATTAATAAAAGATTGTATTTAATTGTATAATTAATATTTGTTCTGCTTAAATTTTAGGTGTAGGTTGTGGTTTTTTGTAGGGGTATATGGTGGGAAGTAAATAATTATAATTAATAAATAAATATTTTAAAATATGAATTATTTAATTGATAATTATTTATGTTAGTTGTATAATTAATATTTGTAGTTTTAAAGTTTTAGTTGTGGGTTTTGTAGGGGGATAGGGTGGGAAGTGAATTAACTATTAATTTATAAGGAATTTCTAATTATTAATTGTTTATGTAAATAGCATATTCTTTTTTTTTAATTTGAGGTGTGGGTTATGTGTTTTGTAGAGGTATAGTGGTGAGTGAGCAGTGGCAGGGCTCACAGCTGCTTTTAGCGCAGATACTGTGTTTTTAACAGTGGTCACGTAGTGCTTTTATTACGGACTGTGCTGCACAGCATATTTTAAAATTGCTTTTTTGTTTAATTAGCGGCTGCACTTTTAGCGGTGTTTCCGCTGGAGTCAAGTCCTTAGTGGGCTGAGGCTGAGGCTTTGTTAATTCCCCCCGGATTCCCCGACTCACCGGAAGCAGTGGGGTGATTGTCTTGTCGTCCCTCCTCCACGCCTCGGTCCGACAGGGTGGCTAGCACCGTTGAGCGGAGGGCGTGGATGTGAGAGACAGTCACTTCCGCTTCCGCCTGCGAGTGACCGGTTAGCGGTCTAGTTGCTGTGAGGCAGACGGGCTGAGGGCTTCAAAAGGGATCCAGAGACGCGGGACGAGTGGCGGTGAGTGAGCAGTGGCAGGGCTCACAGCTGCTTTTAGCGCAGATACTGTGTTTTTAACTGTGGTCACGTAGTGCTTTTATTACGGACTGTGCTGCACAGCATATTTTAAAATTGCTTTTTTGTTTAATTAGCGGCTGCACTTTTAGCGGTGTTTCCGCTGGAGTCAAGTCCTTAGTGGGCTGAGGCTGAGGCTTTGTTAATTCCCCCCGGATTCCCCGGCTCACCGGAAGCAGTGGGGTGATTGTCTTGTCGTCCCTCCTCCACGCCTCGGTCCGACAGGGTGGCTAGCACCGTTGAGCGGAGGGCGTTGAGGTGAGAGACAGTCACTTCCGCTTCCGCCTGCGAGTGACCGGTTAGCGGTCTAGTTGCTGTGAGGCAGACGGGCTGAGGGCTTCAAAAGGAGGATGTCAATTCGGAAGCGCAGCGGACAAGCGCAGCGGGCGCGACGAAGGCGTGCCGAAGTGTCGCCAAAGTCGAGCCCGTCTGCGCCCGTCTGTGCCCGTCTGCGCCCGTCTGCGCCCGTCCGCGGCCGATCGTGGGCTAGGGCGACAATCCCTGGCCGTAAGATCTGTTGGGCTAGGGATCAACTTATTGGCTTCCGTCCTCACACGGCATCTCTGTGCATGCATGGCATGTCGAGTGACGAGAGGGAATGTCCTCATTGTGGTTTCCGTTACACCACCCTGTTGCGGGATACTGAGGAGCAAGTACTTTCCTGCGGTCTCCTTAACGTAAGGTCGCTACGTAAACATAGACTTGATGTCTTTGAGCTGATTACAGATAAAAAGTTCGACCTACTGTTTCTTACGGAAACATGGCTAGACCAGTTTTCCGACTCGGACATTATCGAGGCCACGCCGGAGAACTACTCGTGGGTGAGGCAGGATAGGCCAGAGGGGGTGGGAGGGGGGATTGCTGTTATTTTCAGGAAAACACTGGGCTGTTGCCTAGAGCGTATGTTGATTGCGGAGAGTGAGGCGGGAGTTTTCACGATTCAAATCAACGGGGGCACGTCGATCAAGGGATGTCTGGTATATCGACCACCAGGGGCGTGTACAAAGTTCAGGGAGAGCCTGCTAGATAATCTTATGGAGGCTACCCTACGTAGGGATAAATTCCTCCTATTGGGAGACCTGAACTTGCATTTAAACTGCCCAGAGGCTATGGGGGTCAAGGATTTCTGTCGGGATATGCTAGCTCTTCAATTGGAATTGAAGCTCTCAGGCCCCACGCACCGACAGGGACACCTCTTGGACCCGGTTTATGCGAACTGGGGAGGTGTGGAGGTGTCGGGAATAGAGCCTATCCCTTGGACAGACCACTCTTTGGTAGCTTTCTCCATACATAGCTTAAAAACCACCAAATCCAGTCAGGCACCCCCTAACTATCTTAGGAGGAAGTGGGCTACATTCTCGGTGGAGGATTTTAATCTAGCCTTAAGTAGGGAGGGCCAGCCTGGTGGCGAAGACATAGAAACGGCGGTCTCTAACCTTTATCAGTGCATTACTGAAGCGCTTGACCAGACAGCCCCACTCTGCCGCACCTCCGCATGTGCCCGGAAAGAACGCTCAGCCCCATGGTTTAGTGGCGAGCTGAGGCAAACAAAGGCGGAATGTAGGCGAGCTGAAAGAGTCTGGAGGGTGTCTTATGACAATCAGGCTAGGGAACTGTTCTTGGAAAAAAGGCGCCATCATCATAGGCTGATTAAAAAGTCTAAGGCAGCCTACTATGCAGGACAAATCTTGGGGGCGGAAAACTCGGCCAAAGAACTCTTCGGTATCTACAAGTCTCTGACTACTGTAAATTCATCTACAGATCCGGAGAGTTGCTCAACGGAGTCGTGTGACCGTATTGCCGATTATTTTTCTACTAAAGTCGAGAAGATCTACTCGACTTTCCCGAATCCGCCGACAGGGGTTGACTTTGAGGCAGCATTGGTGGACATAGAGATGGCAGGGCACCTTACAAACTTCCGCACCCCCTCTACTGAGGATCTAGTAGCGGTGCGTCGCTCTGTTAAATCAGGGTCCCCGTGGGACCCGGTGTCACCTAAACGCTTGGCGGACAGCCTGGAAGTACTGGAGCCTTATATGAGGCATGTCCTGGACACCTCCTTTGGATCGGGAAAGTTGCCTGAGGGGTGGAAACAGGCGGTGGTGCTCCCGCTCCGGAAGAAACCCCACATAGGATTCGAGGTATTAGAAAATCTGAGGCCCATCTCACTCCTGCCTTTTCTGTCCAAAGTGGCGGAAAAGGTGGTTAATACCCAAATTATGAAGCATGTGAAAGAGACGGGATTGCTCCACGCGACGCAGTTTGGCTTTAGGCCACGCCACTCTACCGAGTCCGCCCTCCTTATGGCTACGGAACATCTGAGAGAGGGTGTGGATGCAGGCCAAACTATGGCTCTGATCCTGTTGGACCTCAGCGCGGCGTTCGACACTGTAGCACATAACATCTTGCTACAGTGTCTGAACAGAGGCGGCATTTCTGGCACCGCGCTGAGATGGATCCAGGACTTCCTCAAGGGGAGAAGCTTCCGAGTAAGGCAAGGAGACTGCTATTCCAAGGGGGTTCCCCTGGGCCAAGGCGTGCCTCAGGGCTCGTCATTGAGCCCGACCCTCTTTAATATGTATGTCGCGCCTGTTGCTTCGATTGTGGAGAGCCATGGTCTCCAATTGGTTTCGTACGCCGACGATACGCAGCTGGTGATCTCCCTATCGCACGCGCCCTGTCTTGCTGCCGATGGCTTCCGGTCGTGCATGAAAGAGCTTGCCGAGTGGATGGCTATCAACTGCTTGAAGCTTAATGGCGGCAAGACAGAGGTGCTGGTGGTGGGGAGAGCCCAGTCCGCTTGGTCGTCGGCATGGTGGCCACCCTGTCTAGGACCAACTCCAACCCCTTGCCAAGAAGCACGAAATCTGGGGGTTTGGTTTGATGCGGGCCTTACTTTTGGCCCCCAGATCAACCGGGTGGTTGGAGTTTGTTTCGGGATTTTGAAGAAACTGAGAAAAGTCCTGGACTTACTCCCGATCGGTGCCCGTCAAACCCTGGTTCATGCTCTGGTGACAGCTAGGTCGGACTACGGGAACCTGTTGTACCTGGGGGCTCCAGAAAAAAGTATGGCACGCCTGCAAGTGCTGCAGAATGCGGCAGCACGTCTGATTCTCAGGCTGCCCAGAAGGGCGCCTTCTAAGGCGGCCCTCCAGAAGTTACACTGGCTCCCTGTGAGGAGAAGAGTGGAATACAAAGCCCTCTGCACCTGTCACCGAATTTTGAATGGTAGGGCACCCGACCCGCTGAATAAACTGATTGAAGTGTATCAACCTGCACGAGCACTCAGATCCGCAGGGGGCGGTCTTCTGAGGATCCCCAGAGTTAAGAGAGCCCGCATGGGAGGTAGGTCCTTTAGATGCCTAGCGGCAAATAATTGGAATAAACTACCAGCGGACCTGCGCCTGGAACCGGAGGAAACGAGGTTCCGAGCGAAACAAAAAACATTCCTTTATACCAAATAACTGTCTGCTCAGTTGTTGTGTTCCCTGCACGCTGCCTCTCCCACTTTTTAGCGCGTGGACACGCCGGTGTGCGTAACGCAGCGCTTTATAAATGTCCCTAATAATAATAATAATAATATAGGATGGGAAAATAATTAATTATTTATGTTAATTCTATAAATATTTTTATTTATTTAAATTTAACGTGCAGGTTGTGGGCTTTGTATGGATATAGGGTGGGAAGTAAATAATTATAATTATTGAACAAATTATTTATTATTATAAGTAATTATTTAATTGATAATTAATTATGTAAATTGTGTAATATATATGTTTTGTATGGGTAAAGGATATGTAGGAAATTATAATAATGAATAAATATTGTTAATGCTTAATAATTGTTTAAATGATAATTAATTATGTAAATATGTAAATAAAATATTGTTAAGGTTATGTGTGTGATTTGTATTTGTGGGGGTAAAGGTTGGGAAGTTACGTAAATATAATTATTTATTCTTAGTTAATTAGCAATATTGTTTAATTGATTATTAATTATGCATATTCTTTAATTACTGCTTTTAAATTGATATATTAGGTGTGGGTTGTTTGTTTTGCATGGGTAAAGGGTGGACAGGTAATTAATAGTAATTGTTTTATTAGTAGAATTAAAATGTCAATAGATAATTAATTAAGTAAAATGTGCAAATATTATACATATAAATTGTAGAGGTATTGTGGAGAAAGTTATGTCAGTAATAACAACATTAAAAAGAGTAAAACTTTTTTATTGTAACTTATTATTGTATGTGTTAATTGTGTTATGCTTTTTAATTGTAAACAATATTGTATTTATTGGTTGTTATGATTTTGATACTCGATTTTGGTATTTTGATAAAAAATTATTTTTGTATTCATTTTATGATATGAGTGGAGTGGGAATAGTAACTTTTACCTCTCGCAAACCAACACTTTCCCTACTGTTGCACTGACTGGAGTGGGAATAGTACATTTTTCCCCTCCACAATCCATCACTTTCCCTACTGTCGCCCTGACTGGAATGGGAATAGCAAATGTTACCCCTCCGAAATCCAACACTTTACCTACTGTTGCATTCACTGTATTGGGATTTGTACATTTCAAACCTTCTGAGTTTGAAACTTTGTCTACTATTTATAAGTTGTAGTGGGAATAGTATATGTATTAATTAAAAAATGTTGTAGTTTACTTTATATTGTTTACACTTTCATTAATATATGTTGGTTATTCAAATTATGATATTTATAATAATTAATATTTTTAATATTTATTTTTTTGTGAATTCATGATTTTTATTTAGTTCGAGTTTTTCAGTTGAAATTAACATGGTTGGATTTACATATTTTATGTTATTGGATATATGTATTTATATTTATTTTTTATGTTATTACATTTTAAAAAGTATTAAAAAATAATATAAATTTAGCTATATTTTTAATTAGATATATGTAAATAGAAATATATATATATATTAACATATATTTTTGTTTTAATTTATTTGAATAATGATAATTGTTATATTTATAAAAAAAAATATTAAATATATTTTATTTTCATTACATTAGTATTAATATTTAATTTAATTAGGGGCTTATTAAGTCTCAGGACCAACTGACCTCCGGTCTGCGGTTCCGACCATCTGATTATGATGCGACCGAACACTGTTCGGTCGGATACTCTCATTTCTCTATGGAAGCTTTTGTCACAGCCATAAACCGGACGAAATACAAGCTCCCATAAAGAAAATGTGGGTGTCCATAAAACCCTGCACCCTGTCGCAGGCACCCTAGGTATCCCCTCGGCCAACAACCGGAGGCCACGGAGGCAAGGGGGCCCCCAAAGTCACTTTCCGACACCCTTTCCACTATAGTTAAAAATGGAGAAAAAAGTGTAACAGAAACTTGTAAAGCTCCAGCTTTTAGATGCTTATTTCAAGCAACCAGGCTTTAACCGGATATCTGAATGTAAAAGGATTGGAAGCAGATCCCAGCTCAGTATTTACTATTAGGTCAATATGCTATAGGGCCACGTGTTGATCCTGAAACCTGTGTTCCTGAAAAAGGAAAGTTTTAGAGACTTTTTAGTTAGGTAGGCGTGTAGGCCAGCACAATGTCAGATGAAAGTGATCTGTATGATGTTGTGGGATAAACTAGTGAGGCGGGCTCTTTTGCTGTTGAAGTATTATTTAAAGATAGAGTTCTCAGGAAAAACCCTATTCTATACATTCCCTCTTTCATTGCAGCCTACGGTTGTATATGTGACCCAGGGGATTGTGCCAGGTTTGTTTAAGAATAATTTTGTTTTAATATAGTTTGATTACATTAGTATTAATATTTAATTCAATTAGGGCTTTTACGTCCCGGACCGACCGACCGACGGTCGA
Organism: Lissotriton helveticus; assembly: GCF_964261635.1. Lineage (NCBI taxonomy): Eukaryota > Metazoa > Chordata > Amphibia > Caudata > Salamandridae > Lissotriton > Lissotriton helveticus. Next base: position 406,550,869 of record NC_136063.1, on the reverse strand, counting down.
CGGTTCTGACTGTCTGATTACGATGCCTCCGAAAAATGTTCGGTCGGAGACTCACATTTCTCTATGGGAGCTTCGGTCACAGTCATAAACCGGCCAAAATACAAGCTCCCATAAAGAAATGTGGATGTCTGTTAAACCCTGCACCCTGTGGCAGGCACCCTAAGGTGCCTGCCACACAGTGCATGGATTTACAGGGGGGCACCCTAGGTATCCCCTCAGCCAACAACCGGAGGCCGTGGAGGCAAGGGAGAGCTGCTAGGGGCCCGCAAAGTCACTTTCCGACAGCCTTTCCATGTCGGAAAGGCTGGCACGGAAATGCTGTTGGAAACCGACATTATAATCTCGATGGGGGAAACGCCGTCCATAGGGGATTACTGTGTGGTTCTGACCGTTCGTAGGGCTCTAAGTGCCAGTTGTAACTGCAGCAGAATGAACGGCCGGTTTATGCTCTGACCACCGACATCGTAATTTGGTGGTCGGACCGCAAACCAATCTTTTTGGGCGGGAAAGCCTCAGACCGTGGTCGGAAAGCTTACGACTAGCAGTCAGAGGCTTATCGACTGATATCATAATTGGCCCCAAAATGTTTATTTCAATTTATATATAGTTAAAAATCAATATTTTAGACAATATATTAGTGAAAACTAGATTATTTTGATATTTTTGTCATTTTAATTATAAGTATAGGTAGTCAATATTTTTTAATTCACAAATTTTGAGTGAATATTTTTGTATGTAGATTTTCTTTTAATAATATTTTGTCAGTGAACCTAGATAAATGTATAAATAAATAAATACATCTTTCCATGAAATGACATTCACAAAAGGGCTACAGTTAAAAATTGAGAAAAAAGTGTAACAGAAACTAGTCAAGCTCCAGTTGCTTCTTTCGAGCAACCAGATTTTAATCGGATATCTGAATGTAAAATGATTGGAAGTAGATCGCAGCTCAGTATTTACTATTAGGTCAATATGTTATCGGGCCAGGTGTTGATTCTGAAACCTGTGTTCCTGAAATAGGAACGTTTCAGAGACTTTTTAGTTAGGTAGGCATGTAGGTGAAAGTGTTCTGTATGACGTTATGGGATAAACTAGTGAGCGGGCTCTCTGGCTGTTGAAGGATTATTTAAAGATGGAATTCTCAGGAAAAACCCTATTCTATACATTCCGTCTTTCATTGCAGCTTACGGTTGTATATATGGCCCAGGGAATTGTGCCAGGTTTGTTTAAGAGTAATTTTGTCTTAATATAATTGCTTCTTCTTTTTCATTGTGTATACTTCAGGCATGATAAAATCAGCATGAAATTGTTAGATGTAGCGTTTAGTGTGGAATTGTTGATATAACATGTATGAATTATATCATTTTATAATGTAATGAGTTTGTGCTTAGAAGTTCATAACGAGAACTAAATATACTAAATAAATTACATTACTTTTAGCAATACTATATGTAAGTGTACAATTTAATAAACATATTACCAGCATATTTGGCTGTTTCTGTTTCTTGTGGGCTTTACAACATAAATAGCTATGCTAACATCAGAAAACAGGTTAATGTTTTCATGAAATCCTCCCATATGAGCCCTCACCAAGATGTTTTTTAAGAAGTGCAAAAATGATGCTACTCATGAATAATTAAAGACACCTATTTAAAGTGTTTCATATTGACAAAGCCTCACCCAGGTTTGTTCACTTTTGTGTGTCAAACTGTATAGTATAGTCACAAAAAAGGTAATTCATCTACATTCGCATATTTACTTATGTCCGAGTGTAGATTGGATACTTTTTTGAATTTGTCAACTCCTCAAGGAGCCAAAAGCTGTTCTTGGCATCGATTTCCAATTAGATTCCTTTGGTATCACATGATTTACTTTTTGCAATGCATTCCTTCTTTTTGGTGGATTCCACCATGCAAATGAAAAAAAATATTCTTTTTTTCCGCAGGAACATATTTTTCAATTTGGGAAACCTCTACCTTTACACTGCCACCAAAATTTAAAGCTGATCAGCTCCCTCCCCACCATGGAAAGGGTATTTCCCTAGCACTTGGCTGAATGAAACATACAACCTTTTCCAGGCAGAAAGGGGAGTGATAGTTGTATGGCCGTGGGCATTCACCAACTCCCAAGGCTTACCATGCCATGGAATGCCCTAAATTCCAAACCTTTGAGTGGGATATATGGGTGCAGAGATCTCCGCACCGAGATGGAAATATCCACACCCGTAAAGGAGCTTATGCTTGCAGGAATCCCTTTGTGAATTCCTGGCAGATGTAACTGAGGTAGCAACTGAGGTTACAACCTACGTTTACAGCCAACTTGACCTTTGTGAATAGGTCCACATTTATTCGAATATATCTCTATGGTTCATATAGATTGTGATTTAATATCATAATGTGTATGAGTATTATTAGTTTGCACTAGTTTCAACAATGTTTTAATTATTTATAAACGTGTCTGTTGTTACTTTTGTAATTGTTAATTCTGATTCGTTTAAATACATGTTTAGTAGTAATTTACCCTAATTTTTAACAGGCAGTAGGCTATATTGGGGGTTTGGGTGCATAGTAGTTTAATTTGAGAATTGCATTATATTTTTGGGGAGATGCTTATTTATTTTTTGTGGTTTTGGTTAAGAGCAGGCAATATGTTTTTTGGAGGTGTTTTTATTAAAATGTTTTCATTCATATTATTTAGATTGTTGCATCTTAGATTTTTTTATATTATGATATTTTATGAGTTTGTAGTTCTATAGTGTATTTGGGTGAGCATTGTTTAAATTTTGTATAAAATGTGAGTAAACATTTTGATTTCTCTCATGTTTTTGTGGTTGTGGGTTATAACAAGAATGTGGGTGGCATGTATTTGTTTTGTGCACATTTTGACACTTTTGGGATTCATATTTTTAGTAATGCCAGTGAAAATATTTCTAGGCATATGGCAATGTCACGTAATCTGCTTTCATGTACTTACCTGAGGTTTTACTGAAATTACCTGTAATTACAGGATAAACAAATTTTATTTTGCACTATATTTTAGTGCAAATTTATTCTTTGCATCAGTTTGTAATGCGAGGACGCATTTCATGTTATAAAATAGTACAAAATCAAAAGTGAACTGAAAACAATAGCTGCTCGCATTATGTTGTCCCATGCATCCGTTCTAAAAATAAATTTTCACTGAAAAAGGCACATTTCACAGTACATTTCGAGAATTTTGAGGAACAAGCCTAGCATGAAGTTCTCGAAAGCAAAGAAATTAGGCTGACATAATTAACATTTCAGCTAGGTCTAATTGGTTGTACAATGTTTACATATCTCGTTAACTTCCTGTTTTTTGTTACAAAAAGTATCTGTGGAGCAGTAGAATTGGATGCTATTAATTTTAAACCACCTGCTTCTGTTCTATCTTGAATTTCTGTCTTTGAAGGTGGATTGTTGTGTTCCCTAATGTTTTCTTTAGAGTTGTTTACTCTAGTTTCTGCTCCAAAGCACTGGTTTGAGTAATACTTTGTGCACTTCCTGCGCATTATTTCATTTTAGCATTTTCTTTGGACGCCCTGACAGGTTAACAATTATTTTCTTTATTGTGAGGTGATGCTTTTAGGTTCATTTGTAGACCTTTTAAATCTGTCAATAATATAGTAATAACAAACAACTATTAAAATGTTTAATTGTTTTTCTCATATTATACACATATATGTATTGTTGTGCAATTTAAAAAATAAGTAACATGAATGTTTTTTTACATTATTGGTTTTAGGTAATTAATAATTATATTATTTTTCTAATATTATGTAGCATTTATACTACTTCTTCTGTCTGGTTGAATCATTTGCCGGCAATCAGATGGCAATGTATAGCTAATTGATCAAAATTAAGGACATTTTCTACAATCAGTTTACATTTAATTAGATTTAGAGGTTTAGTTATGTTGGATTGATTTTGTTTTGTTTGGTACTTAGGTTAATTTAGAAAATTAACGTACTGCAATAATGAGGGTAGTTGTTTTTCTTTACAATTGGGGGTGGGGTCGCACACTACTCACACACCAGCGGTATCGCCCCTAAGGACTGTGGTCAATGTAGTTACGTGTTCCGCGATGCATCTTCTTTCGATTATCTGCTATCTTCACTATCTTCGCAATCCCTGGACACGTGTTTCGTGGTATCACCCCTCGTCAGCAGGGTTAGGCTGTGTTCTGGGGTTGCCGGTGGCTGCCAAATATCTGCCGGGTTTAGTACCACTCAGGCGCGCAGGTGCGGGGTCCCAGGCTCGTCAGCCAACTGCTCGAGGGAGCTTTAACATTACAATAGGGGGTGGGGTCACACACTACTCACACACCAGCGGTATCGCTCCTAAGGACTGTGGTCAATGTAGTTACGTGTTCCGCGATGCATCTTCTTTCGATTATCTGCTATCTTCGCTATCTTCGCCATCCCTGGACACGTGTTTCGGGGTATCACCCCTCGTCAGCAGGGATAGGCTGTGTATTCTGGGGTTGCCGGTGGCTGCCAAATATCTGCCAGGTTTAGTACCACTCAGGGGCGCAGGTACGGGGTCCCAGGCTCGTCAGCCAACTGCTCGAGGGAGCTTTAATATTACAATTGGGGGTGGGGTCGCACACTACTCACACACCAGCGGTATCTCCCCTAAGGACTGTGGTCAATGTAGTTACGTGTTCCGCGATGCATCTTCTTTCGATTATCTGCTATCTTCGCCATCCCTGGACACGTGTGTCGGGGTATCACCCCTCGTCAGCAGGGATAGGCTGTGTTCTGGGGTTGCTGGTGGCTGCCAAATATCTGCCAGGTTTAGTACCACTCAGGCGCACAGGTGCGGGGGTCCCAGGCTCGTCAGCCAACTGCTCGAGGGAACTTTAACATTACAATTGGGGGTGGGGTCGCACACTACTCACACACCAGCGGTATCGCCCCTAAGGACTGTGGTCAATTTAGTTACGTGTTCCGCGATGCATCTTCTTTCGATTATCTGCTATCTTCGCTATCTTCACCATCCCTGGAAACGTGTTTCGGGGTATCACCCCTCGTCAGCAGGGATAGGCTGTGTTCTGGGGTTGCCGGTGGCTGCTAAATATCTGCCAAGTTTAGTACCACTCAGGCGTGCAGGTGTGGGGTCCCAGGCTAGTCAGCCAACTGCTCGAGGGAGCTTTAACATTACAATTGAGGGTGGGTCACATACTACTCACACACTAGCGGTATCGCTCCTAAGGACTGTGGTCAATGTAGTTACGTGTTCCGCGATGCATCTTCTTTCGATTATCTGCTATCTTCGCTATCTTCGCCATCCCTGGGCACGTGTTTCGGGGTATCACCCCTTGTCAGCAGGGATAGGCGGTGTTCTGGGGTTGCCGGTGGCTGCCAAATATCTGCCAGGTTTAGTATCACTCAGGCGCGCAGGTGCGGGGTCCCAGGCTCGTCAGCCAACTGCTCGAGGGAGCTTTAACATTACAATTGGGGGTGGGGTCGCACACTACTCACACACCTGCGGTATCACCCCTAAGGACTGTGGTCAATGTAGTTACGTGTTCCGCGATGCATCTTCTTTCGATTATCTGCTATCTTCGCTATCTTCGCCATCCCTGGACACGTGTTTCGGGGTATCACCCCTCGTCAGCAGGGATAGGCTGTGTTCTGGGGTTGCCGGTGGCTGCCAAATATCTGCCAGGTTTAGTACCACTCAGGCGCGCAGGTGCGGGGTCCCAGGCTCGTCAGCCAACTGCTCGAGGGAGCTTTAACATTACAATTGGGGGTGGGGTCGCACACTACTCACACACCAGCGGTATCGCCCCTAAGGACTGTGGTCAATGTAGTTACGTGTTCCGCGATGCATCTTCTTTCGATTATCTGCTATCTTTGCTATCTTCGCCATCCCTGGACACGTGTGTCGGGGTATCACCCCTCGTCAGCAGGGATAGGCTGTGTTCTGGGGTTGCTGGTGGCTGCCAAATATCTGCCAGGTTTAGTACCACTCAGGCGCACAGGTGCGGGGGTCCCAGGCTCGTCAGCCAACTGCTCGAGGGAGCTTTAACATTACAATTGGGGGTGGGGTCACACACTACTCACACACCAGCGGTATCGCCCCTAAGGACTGTGGTCAATGTAGTTACGTGTTCCGCAATGCATCTTCTTTCGATTATCTGCTATCTTCGCTATCTTCACCATCCCTTGAAACGTGTTTCGGGGTATCACCCCTCGTCAGCAGGGATAGGCTGTGTTCTGGGGTTGCCCGTGGCTGCTAAATATCTGCCAAGTTTAGTACCACTCAGGCGTGCAGGTGCGGGGTCCCAGGCTAGTCAGCCAACTGCTCGAGGGAGCTTTAACATTACAATTGGGGGTGGGGTCGCACACTACTCACACACCAGCGGTATCGCCCCTAAGGACTGTGGTCAATGTAGTTACGTGTTCCGCGATGCATCTTCTTTCGATTATCTGCTATCTTCGCTATCTTCACCATCCCTGGACACGTGTTTCGGGGTATCACCCCTCGTCAGCAGGTATAGGCTGTGTTCTGGGGTTGCCGGTGGCTGCCAAATATCTGCCAGGTTTAGTACCACTCAGGTGCGCAGGTGCGGGGTCCCAGGCTCGTCAGCCAACTGCTCGAGGGAGCTTTAACTTGACATTTGGGGGTGGGGTCGCACACTACTCACACACCAGCGGTATCGCCCCTAAGGACTGTTGTTAATATAGTTACGTGTTCCGCGATGCATCTTCTTTCGATTATCTGCTATCTTTGCTATCTTCGCCATCCCTGGACACGTGTTTCGGGGTATCACCTCTCGTCAGCAGGTATGGGCTGTGTTCTGGGGTTGCCGGTGGCTGCCAATTATCTGCCAGGTTTAGTACCACTCAGGCGCGCAGGTGTGGGGTCCCAGGCTCGTCAGCCAACTGCTCGAGGAAGCTTTAACATTACAATTGGGGGTGGGGGTCGCACACTACTCACACACCAGCGGTATCGCCCCTAAGGACTGTGGTCAATGTAGTTACGTGTTCCGCGATGCATCTTCTTTCGATTATCTGCTATCTTCGCTATCTTCGCCATCCCTGGACACGTGTTTCGGGGTATCACACCTCGTCAGCAGGGATAGGCTGTGTTCTGGGGTTGCCGGTGGCTGCCAAATATCTGCCAGGTTTAGCACCACTCAGGCGCGCAGGTGCGGGGTCCCAGGCTCGTCAGCCAACTGCTCGAGGGAGCTTTAACTTTACAATTGGGGGTGGGGTTGCACACTACTCACACACCAGCGGTATCGCCCCTAAGGACTGTGGTCAATGTAGTTACGTGTTCCGCGATGCATCTTCTTTCGATTATCTGCTATCTTCGCTATCTTCGCCATCCCTGGACACGTGTTTCAGGGTATCACCCCTCGTCACTAGGGATAGGCTGTGTTCTGGGGTTGCCGGTGGCGGCCAAATATCTGCCAGGTTTAGTACCACTCAGGCGCGCAGGTGCGGGGTCCCAGGCTCGTCAGCCAACTGCTCGAGGGAGCTTTAACATTACAATTGGGGGTGGGGTCGCACACAACTCACACACCAGCGGTATTGCCCGAAGGACTGTGGTCAATGTAGTTACGTGTTCCGCGATGCATCTTCTTTCGATTATCTGCTATCTGCGCTATCTTCGCCATCCCTGGACACGTGTTTCGGGGTAGAAGATGCATCGCGGATCACGTAACTACATTTACCATAGTCCTTAGGGGCGATACCGCTGATGTGTGAGTAGTGTGCGACCCCACCCCCAATTGTAATGTTAAAGCTCCCTCGAGCAGTTGGCTGACCAGCCTGGGACCCCACACCTACGCGCCTGAGTGGTACTAAACCTGGCAGATATTTGGCAGCCACCGGCAACCCCAGAACACGGCCTATCCCTACTGACGAGGGGTGATACCCCGAAACACGTGTCCAGGGATGGCGAAGACAGCGAAGATAGCAGAGAATCGAAAGAAGATGCATCGCGGAACACGTAACTACATTTACCATAGTCCATAGGGGCGATACCGCTGTTGTGTGAGTAGTGTGCGACCCCACCCCCAAATGTAATGTTAAAGCTCCCTCGAGCAGTTGGCTGACGAGCCTGGGACCCTGCACCTACGCGCCTCAGTGGTACTAAACCTGGCAGATATTTGGCAGCCACCGGCAACCCCAGAACACGGCCTATCCCTGCTGACGAGGGGTGATACCCCGAAACATGTGTCCAGGGATGGCGAAGACAGCGAAGATAGCAGAGAATCGAAAGAAGATGCATCGCGGAACATGTAACTACATTTACCATAGTCCTTAGGGGCGATACCGCTGGTGTGTGAATAGTGTGCGACCCCATCCCCAATTGTAATGTTAAAGCTCCCTCGAGCAGTTGACTGACGAGCCTGGGACCCCGCACCTACGCGCCTGAGTGGTACTAAACCTGGCAGATATTTGGCAGCCGCCGGCAACCCCAGAACACGGCCTATCCCTGCTGACGAGGGGTGATACCCCGAAACACGTGTCCAGGGATGGCGAAGACAGCGAAGATAGCAGAGAATCGAAAGAAGACCCATCCCAGAACACGTAACTATATTTACCATAGTCCTTAGGGGCGATACCGCTGGTGTGTGAGTAGAGTACGACCCCACCCCCAATTGTAATGTTAAAGCTCCCTCGTGCAGTTGGCTGACGAGCCTGGGACCCCGCACCTACGCGCCTGGGTGGTACTAAACCTGGCAGATATTTGGCAGCCACCGGCAACCCCAGAACACGGCCTATCCCTGCTGACGAGGGGTGATACCCCGAAACACGTGTCCAGGGATGGCGAAGACAGCGAAGATAGCAGAGAATCGAAAGAAGATGCATCGCGGAACACGTAACTACATTTACCATAGTCCTTAGGGGCGATACCGCTGGTGTGTGAGTAGTGTGCGACCCCACCCCAATTGTAATGTTAAAGCTCCCTCGAGCAGTTGGCTGACGAGCCTGGGACCTCGCACCTACGCGCCTGAGTGGTACTAAACCTGGCAGATATTTGGCAGCCACCGGCAACCCCAGAACACGGCCTATCCCTGCTGACGAGGGGTGATACCACGAAACACGTGTCCAGGGATGGGGAAGACAGCGAAGATAGCAGAGAATCGAAGGAAGATGCATCGCGGAACACGTAACTACATTTACCATAGTCCTTAGGGGCGATACCGCTGGTGTGTGAGTAGTGTGTGACCCCACCCCCAATTGTAATGTTAAAGCTCACTCGAGCAGTTGGCTGACGAGCCTGGGACCCCGCACCTACGCGCCTGAGTGGTACTAAACCTGGCAGATATTTGGCAGCCACCGGCAACCCCAGAACACGGCCTATCCCTGCTGACGAGGGGTGATACCCCAAAACACATGTCCAGGGATGGCGAAGACAGCGAAGATTGCAGAGAATCGAAAGAAGATGCATCGCGGAACACGTAACTACATTTACCATAGTCCTTAGGGGCGATACCGCTGGTGTGTGAGTAGTGTGCGACCCCACCCCCAATTGTAATGTTAAAGCTTCCTCAAGCAGTTGGCTGACGAGCCTGGGACCCCGCACCTACGCGCCTGAGTGGTACTAAACCTGGCAGATATTTGGCAGCCACCGGCAACCCCAGAACACGGCCTATCACTGCTGACGAGGGATGATACCCCTAAACACATGTCCAGGGATGGCGAAGACAGCGAAGATTGCAGAGAATCGAAAGAAGATGCATCGGGGAACACGTAACTACATTTACCATAGTCCTTAGGGGCGATACTGCTGGTGTGTGAGTAGTGTGCGACCCCACCCCAATTGTAATGTTAAAGCTCCCTCGAGCAGTTGGCTGACGAGCCTGGGACCTCGCACCTACGCGCCTGAGTGGTACTAAACCTGGCAGATATTTGGCAGCCACCGGCAACCCCAGAACACGGCCTATCCCTGCTGACGAGGGGTGATACCACGAAACACATGTCCAGGGATGGGGAAGACAGCGAAGATAGCAGAGAATCGAAAGAAGATGCATCGCGGAACACGTAACTACATTTACCATAGTCCTTAGGGGCGATACCGCTGGTGTGTGAGTAGTGTGTGACCCCACCCCCAATTGTAATGTTAAAGCTCCCTCGAGCAGTTGGCTGACGAGCCTGGGACCCCGCACCTACGCGCCTGAGTGGTACTAAACCTGCCAGATATTTGGCAGCCACCGGCAACCCCAGAACACGGCCTATCCCTGCTGACGAGGGGTGATACCCCGAAACACATGTCCAGGGATGGCGAAGACAGCAAAGATTGCAGAGAATCGAAAGAAGATGCATCGCGGAACACGTAACTACATTTACCATAGTCCTTAGGGGCGATACCGCTGGTGTGTGAGTAGTGTGCGACCCCACCCCCAATTGTATAGTTGTTTTTCTTGTTTTTTTCTTTAATGTTTCTGCAGTGTATTATCTCTCCACAGTTGAGTTTTAGTTACATTAGTAGTGTTGGTGAATGTCACTGTTTAATCTTTTTTCATTTGTATTTCATTTTATAGATAAATGATGTAAAGTTTTTTTTTAGATGTCTAGTTTGTTAGAGTATAATTTTTAATGATATGTTTCATTTATTTATTTTCAATATATTACATAAATGTGCTGTTAGTCCATAATTTCTTTATTGTTTTTTCTATTAATTGGTTTGTTGGTATTTGTTTTGTCAACATTAAGAATGGTTACATTTTAGTATTAAAAGTTGATATTTGTGTATATAATATTTAGGCTTTCCACCATTAGCCCTGGAAGAAGAGGATTATCTCGAAACGCGTCGGCGTTTTAGTGGGAACCGAGAAGGGAGCAGGCTGGTGTTTTCCTTTCCGCTGCAATAAAGTGTTAGCTTGGAACGCTACGGTGATGTTCGAGTGCTCTTTAAATGAACGATCAAACCAAGCGTGAGCCTGATAATATTTAGGCTACAATGTTTTTAAACTGCTGTATTTTGTAGTCAATATTGTGATGTGCAAGCTTAAAGGTGCTATAATCGAGGTCTTTCGTGGGTTCTTTATGTATATTCAGCAAAGGCTTTTTGACTGAAAAGAAAGAGACTAATAATAATAATAATAATAATAATAATAATAATAATAATAATAATAATAAGTTCTTTATTGTTTGATTATTTAAAATAAAGAGACTACATATATGACCTGGCTGCATGCTTGAAGAGCGTGTAGTATCATCTAGTTTGACTGTGTCCTCATAGTAATCCAATCCTGTCAGGTAGACCTTGGTTAAGCAACTCTAACAATCTTCTTCCTACAATAGTTTGGCTTCCTTATTGAAAATGGAGTTCTTTGCTTTGCTGAGCGAGCCCTCATGCCAATTGAGTCTACTGGAGATAAACCTGGCCAAGATCAAAAATACCCTCTTTACAGTTAGCTCCAGGATCTATTATCTACTGGGAAAGGATGAGATCTTGTCATACTGAAGGTCTTAAGTTTAATTTGCTACTTTCCTAGAACTGGTCGTTGACCTATCAAGTTGCCTCCTCTTTTGTTGTCCTTTCTGATACATTGAAGATGGAAGATCAAGCGTAGTCCTTCAAAACCACTGGTAGCCCAGTGCATTTATTGTTGCAACTCTGTAGTGCTTTCTCGTCCACCCGTCAGCACCAGCAATGAAGACTGGCTGCAGGCAGGGTTTTTTGCAGTGGTGTATCAGGCCCTGTCCATTGCTATCAGTGGGAGAAGCCTGCCATGTGTGGGGCACGCAACTGGCTCTAGGCCTTGGGAACACAGGGAGAGTGAGTGCGTTTGCAGGTAGCTGCTGCCCCTCCCCCCCATAAAATGTACTATGCGACAGCTGGCCCTCCAGTACTGCCAATTAGTTCAGCATTCCTCTACCTGGGGCCTTGTTAAGAAGCAGAGTTTCCTCCTCAACTTCCTTTTCCCAGAGTGCCTTGCTCATGCCTCTGGGAAGAGTTATAGCTTCCAGCCAAGATGGCATCCTTCCATAGAGGCTAGAAGTGAGTTGCCCAACTGAAGATGGCACATTAAGTTCTTCCTGCCTTTTCTCTATATACAGAGCAAAAACAGCTTAGGTCAACCTGATTGTCTTTGATGCCTTATGCTTTGTGTTTCCAAATGTAGTATGCTTGTCTGCAGTCTGGGATTTCAGGATGCAATAACAAATTGGCTACGTTTTTAGTTTTCTTTTCTGGTCACTTGTGGCTTTCATAAGTTTCTATCTGTAGTGGGGGCCTGGCCACACGTTCTAAGGCCAATCCGTAATTATTGCTGCTGTCCTCACTGGAAATATTATTATCTATTAATATTATTATTATTATTAAAGCATATATTATTATTAAAGCATATATTATTATTTAAGCATTTATAAAGAGCATGGCTACCCGAAGGCATCCCAGCGCTAACAGCATCAGGCAGAGCAACCGGCTACCTGGTTACAAAACTGTGTTTTGAAATAATCAAGTTTAGAGAAGTTTCTGGAAGGAGAGATGGTGGGCCATTGAGCGGAGATGTGAAGGAAGGGAGTGCCACAATCTAGCGGTGTTATAAGAGAAGGAGTGGTCTTTGCATCTTGCTCTTTAGTTTTAGAGACTGAGGTTAGAAATAAGTTGACCGAACGTAGGCATCTCCTGGGACGGTAGGAGAAGATGAGAGAGTGGTTGACTGAGGCTCTTCTCCCCCAAAGGGACTTGTGGGCTATACAAAAAGCTTTTCTTTTTTTCTTTCACCAATTGGCAGCCAATGTAAAGTCTTCAAGGCCGTCTTAGCAGAGTGAGGTTTAGGAATATTAAGCAATAGCTGAGCTGCACAGTTCTGTACAACTTGCAGTTTTCTTATCGTTGATTTGGGAGCCCCAAAATAGAGGGAATATCCGTAGTCCAGGTGAAAAAGAATCAACACCTGGACCATGACTCTCCTTGCTGTCATGGGGAGGATAGGTAGGACTTTCCGAAGCAGTCTAAGGAGACCGTAGCAGGTTACTGCCAGTTTCACTGCTTGGTGGGCGAATTTAAGGGACTTGTCCAACCAAACGCCTAGACTTTTAATCTTAGTGTTAGGGGATGGAGTAGGGCCAAGACTGTTTGGCCAAGCCAGTCCGAAATCAGGGATCTATATTCTTCTTTTTGTTTTTTTTTCTTTTCTTGTGCAGTAATCAGTTCTCTCTCTGCCAGTGTGAAGCCTCTTGGAGGTGACAATATACTGGGCTTTGATCAACCAGCATGTGCTGATACGTGCCTTATTTTGTCTTGATATTCTCTTCCCCTGGCACCAGTGCTGGTAACTCAAGCATCAATGCTCGTTGACCCACTGATTGGCTTCCATCGGCCTGAGAGGATTGGTGAATCTTTTGAGAGCAGGAAAGAAAACGCAGCAACTCATCTGTGCTCTCTCAGGTCCCTCACTTGGTGCATGGGTCTCACTGTGTGCTGGATGCTCTCTGGCACCTCAGCATCTCAGTGCCTCCTATGCTTTAAAGATATTCGGTCCCATGGCTGCAGCTGCTAGTTTAGGAGGTTCCTCCAGATGATGCACCATTTGTGGATGCTGAAGTTGGAGAGGTGTATGCTGTGCTCAGAAGGCTAACCACCTCTAGTCAGTGCAGTAAGGGCAAGGTGTGGGACCACATGTGCTAAAGCCTTAGCGCAAGTGCAGGTACCACAGATAAATGGCACACACTGGTACTTTCCAGACCATCAATTGTATTCATTGCAACACAGCAAGATGATGGACCAGTCATAGATCTGGGTTCAGTCCATTGTTGTTTTGCTCACCATGCCACCTCAGTTAAGACCAAGCCAAATGCAAATCAGTCTTCACCCTGCTGCCCATGGGAACAGTGCAGCACAAACTGCCATGCCAGGTCCTCCCTCGACCGCAACCAAGCATCCTCGGACCAGTTTCGGGATATCACCCCTCATCTCATTAGTGCCTGACCTTCGGGAGTGCGTAAAGCCATGCTTTGTCATGGCACAGTGCCAGGTGGCACACTACACTGTCCTCTTAGTAGGCAAATACAAAAAAAAACGACTTTGAAGTGTATAGTGAAGCTTCAGGTGGCCTTCTATTAATAAAGACAATAAGTATACCGTAACAGATATTTTCCGCCAAGGTAGGTCAGTGTCACGCATATGTCCGAAAATGTCATTTCAGCAACTGATAATATCATTGCTTTAGATATATTGGGGAAGCACAGGGCATTTTAAATTTGATGCCAAAATCATTGAGTCGAAAAGTTTAAAAATAGTTTCATATTTTAATGCTTACTTGTGCCAAGAAATGTGCTTAATTTGTAAACAAGAGAAAATCTGGCATCTCTCCCAGGATGGTTCTGATAAATTATTCCCAAAGGATAAGCAGAAAATTCCAAATTCAACTTTGTCCGCCAAAAACTTGCTATTTGAATTCTCAAGTCGATATTACAGAGAACTGACCTAATTAATGTGTTGATGTTGTAAATAATTGCATACATCCTCACAGCCCCAATCTTCCTCAATCAGTAAATGCATTCTATTGGAGCATGTTCTAAGATAGCGCCTTTGGAAATCAGGGAACATATGTTGAGTGAAGATGTTAGTAAATGAATAAGGATCTCTAAAATGATGAAAGGCCCTTTAAAATAATTGGGAGTCAAACCCAGAATGTGTCAGATTTCATAATGGCAATGGACAAAACTTAAATTTGTATTGGGAAGACGTTCTGAATTTGACGTCATTCACACCATATTCTGTATTTGTCCCTCTACCTTTGTGGATAATATCCTAGGATTTATTAGAGCACCAGATCTTGGATAACCCACAGTAAAGAAAAAATAATGTAGGCAACATTCAAACTAAAAGCAATATTTAGGTAAGATAATATTTATGTATTGATAAGGACAAAGAAACACACTAGAGGTTGGGGAAATATATCTGATTGTTTGGTGTTTTTTGTCTCTACAGATGAAGGGGCTTTGTCAAATTAGAACGCTATGTACAGGTTTCAATTGAGACATTCATATAAATTTGTAGGTAGTGTTTCATACAATTGTGTAGGTTCATCATTCTACATGGTTTACTTATTAAGTACATTTTTGTAATGTGATGTTTTTTTAAAACAAGGTAGAATGATGGGTATATTGTCATGTTGTTTCCCATTCATGAGCCATCTGAATGTAAATCCCTTTCAATATGTACAATGATAGCAATGTATATTTTGGTAGATGAGGAATTACTAGGTTACATATTGGCATGTATTTTAGATGTCGTACATGTGGGTTGATGAATATCTTGCCTATGTTGTACAAAGGTGTCTGATATTTTCTTGCTATAGTAGAAACACTATGATGTTGGCATGATTTTAGCTGGAGTAAAACATTGTTATTTTAATTTTAAGCGTATTTTTGTGTCATGTTTCATCACAGCCCTATAAAAATTCCCAGTTGAGAGGAAAAAAAGAAGCTGGCTGTTGAAATGCTGTTTTGAAAATTAATTGTTTGGAATATGAAATAAAGATATCAGAAATCAAAATAACGACTGTTACAGAATTCTTTTTACTGTCAGGTTGTTCCTATGAGCACACACAGGGGGCGATTCCGATGTAGATCGGAAGGGCTCCGAATCAGAATTATGTTTGCAGAATCCGATCCAGAACCCTATTTTCCGACCGAATCGTGCACACTTCCCAACGACCGATTATGATGCTTGGAAACCGCCAGGGCTGTCCGAATCGAAAGGCATTGGGACAGGATGCGTCTTTCGAAGCCGAATCATACAGCTCTATGGACTCGGTTCCCAAGCGAGCGAGTCCGATGACCAATTTGGACAGCAGTTCCGAATCGGTTTCTCCGGAATGAATCGACTGCTGGAATCTGTCTTTGGGTGCCTGTAGCAGGCTCCCATTCACCCGGGGCCTTCCAAATCAGGCCCGTGGGGGTACCCAAGGGACCCCACTTTCCAACCACGCACATTGTGGCAGGTACCATGGAGTGCCTGCCACTGGGTGCAAGGTTTTCCCCAACCACCCCTTTCTTCAATGGGAGCCCGTGTTCTCGTTTGGAACATAGGGTCCCATTGAAGTCATTGGGAGTCTCACCGAATCGTATCCGGAAGCATCCGGATACATCCAAATCGCTCACACGGACTCCCCGATCTGAGTCATCTGGAAAGCATTCCGGAATCGATTCGGTAGGAATGCTTTCCAAACGACATTGCAATCAACCCCATAGTGTGTAAAAGTGTGTGTTATAGTGTTAGTCGCACCACATGTTAGTGTGATTGAGCCTAACGTAGCGTGACTAATGCAGATTTGAAAGTATATGATTTCTATCTGAAGAATCATGGTGGCAGCAAAAGCTGGATGTGAATTTGGTCAAAGTAACTGCCAGTGATTCAAGCACTCCACCGATCACCTTTTTGTTTTCTTTATGATGTCGGAAAATCAGAGTAAGTTCATTGCAAGACCCCATTGGTCAAAAACTACCTGCAAGCTGGACTCCTAGAAGACAATTTGACCAGGAAGTATATATCCCTCATTGGATAAATTGGACTTTCTATTGTTTTGACTGAATGTAATGGATGGATTGAAAAATATTATTTTTCCGTGATCGTACAGTCATTTTTCTAATGTGGTAGTAAATTACTTCGAATCACAAATTGAATGCTATTCTTAATGCTCTTTTGTATCTGCAATTTTTGTTTGTATTTGGCATTGAGTCTTTTTTCCACCTTTATTTTCCCAATTACTTGTCCAACTTTTTTTCTAACATATCTCATCATTCCAATATTCTCCAACTTCATTTTTCAAAATGTTACATTTCAATATATCCCACTGGGTAATAATTAGTACGTATGTTTGCCTTTTTTCTACATGAGACACTAATGCCTTTTGAACGTGTGTCTGACATAGCATGTGCTGGACATCATTATTCAATTTGTTAGCGTTGCACGCTATCATTACCATTGCTGGGTAGAAAGGTAGTGACAATCTCTACAATCTTCTCCGGCTCAATTTTTGTGGGCCCTGCCTCGTTATTACAACTTAGTGTATCATAGTACGTGGTGTGCCTGCTGTATGGAATAAATAGTTTCTCATTTTTGTACTGTTTTTACTATCTCAAAACTCTTTTTACTTCACAGCCTCCCATCAAACATCAGTACAAATTCTACATTTATTCCAATTGGTAAGTCACAATCAGTTTGTATACACGTATTTATGAAGTATGCACAATCTGGGTTCTTTGGGACACACTTTTCACAACACTTATGATTTTTCCGTATTATTTTTTACAGTGACCTAGTTTCCATGGGAAAAGCGTTCTTTGACTTGCCTATATCTTTGGCACCGATTGATGATTCTTCATGAAATTGTCCCCAAAAAGTGTCATAGTTAGTCTTGTTGTGCCTGGAAAGTTTCAGGGCGATTCATTAAGTGGGTGCAGAGAAAAAGGGGGCTAAAAAAAATTGCATTTTCACAATTTAATTCCCGTAGGTCGCGTAGTCAAACCTACATCCCAAACTGCTGGATGGAATTACACCAAATTTGGGAGAAGCAAGATGGCGGCCGCTACTGCAGCCGTGTGAGGAGCTGTGATGTTTTCCGCCTGATGTCCGACTCGACCTGGTTTTAACCGGCATTTGTTCCACTGCTCCACTGTTGCTGCGAGTTAAAAACTTATCTAAACACTCTGGGTAAGTTGTGTGGGTTAAGTGGGGCCACTGCACTGGTTTTTGAACTTTTTCGTTTTCCGGAGAGTGAGACCGGCGTGTTTGGTGCTTTCACGCTGCTACCGTGCTGCTGCCGCTTGGTTGATGCGGCGGTTGGACGCTGCTACTGCCTGCGAGTGAAGACGTCCCGTGGCGCTTCGTTTGTGCACTGCTGCTGCTGCCGAGGCCGAAGCCGGTGTGGTGCGGTGGCTGGGGCTTACCTGTTGCGGGTGGAGACGCGATTCACGGCGTTTCTGCAGGAGAGGCGAGGGGCACCGGCAGGACCCGGGGAGTTGAGCTGAAAACTCTTTGTGCCTATTGCTGCAACATTGTTTCATCGCTCGAGGGACTGTGGAAAATTGTTGAACATCGCGTCTGGGGGTCGCATTCAACTCGAGTGGTGAGCTGTTTCAACTCTGGCAAGAACAACTAGTGCTGAGTTTGATACGGTGTGGCGTGGCAGGTCATATTTATAAAGCTGCAGGTGAGAGTTGTAACATTTGATAAAGGCGTGGGGAGATCAAATAAAAAGGAGCCAAAAGCAAAAGAAGATTGAAGACTCTGTGCTTTATCTAAATAATAAGTGAAACCACCACTGCTAAATTGTTATAAATTGTTACAGAGTGTTTCACTAACCAGCCACACAAAGTTATGGCCCCCAAAGGCAGAGGAACAAAAAAAAAATGCCACCAATTCAGTTAACCCCGTAAATACCATTCCAGGAGTTACAGAAAAAACGGCTACTACATCGATGACAGTAGCAGAGTCAGAAAATCTGATTTTTCCAGCAAATGGGGCTACTAAAGAGCCTATAATACCTGAACTATTTAGAAAAAAAAACACACCTAATCCCTCTAAAAATAGCACTAACGAGCAGACCTCCTCCAAGGCTTCACCTGGTGCCATTCCAAAAAATTCTGATGCAATCCACTCAGCTAAATCTCCTGTAAACTTAGCAATGATAACAGTTGAGGAAGGAGCTGGAGCAAGAGCAGGAGTGATTGATGATGCACTAGCTGAACTTTGTCATGCTGTAGAAGAAGTCAGAGTCTCGCCTAGGGCGAATGAACAGCATGATGCAGATTCCATTGAATCAGGGGGGCAATTTTTCTCCGTGTCTGATGTGTCGATAACATCTGAAGGGGACCTTGACGAGGAGTTATCTAGCGATGGTCATCTGCTTGTAAAAGACTGGGCCGATGACTGTAATCAAGTTTCAGAAGAAGACCTGCTTGGGTCAGACTTTTTATTGAATGAAGGAGCCCCAAATACTGTTCGCAGGGTCATAGAGGCCAAAACAGGTGAAAATTTAGGCTCTATAAGTCAACCGCAATGGGAAGGGGCTGGTACGAATGTTGGAATTGATCCTGAATCTTCAGAGTTATTGGAGGGAGACGAAGAGGTTACATTGAAGTCAATATATAAATTACAGACGTCAATGTACAGAATGATCATGACTCACAGAGAGGAAACCAAAGCAGAGGGACTTCGCACTCAAGGAGCTGTGCGTAAGCTCCAGAATGTTGTTCGCCGGTTGGCTAAATCTAATACGGATACTAATTTGAGAGTACAGGAGACTGAGACCCGCATATCTGCGGTAGAGGACGAATTAACTTTACAAAAAACTACAATCAAAGATCTTGATAGTACTAGACAAGACCTCGATTGGAAATTAACTGATTTGGAAAATCGTGCACGGCGTAACAACCTACGTATACTGGGAGTGGCAGAAAAATCAGAAGGAAAGGACGCACAACGGTTTGTTGTTGAGATGCTCTCAGATGCCTTTCAGGATCTCAAAGGATGGGACTGGGATAAAGAAGTCATAAGAGCTCACCGTTTTCCTTTTAACCTAAAACATGGTCAGGATGGGGGAAACAAAAATCCAAGAGCTATTCTTATAAGCTTGCAGAATTATCTACTCCGTGAGATTCTATATGACTTGGCAAGGCCATCCAAAACTAGAAAGGGTCTGGGGCACGAATTTTTTGTTTGACCAGATTTTTGTTCTGCAACAGTGCAACAACGCTGGAGACTTAAACAGTTAATGGCACCAATACAATCTAAGGGGGGGACAAGCCTTCCTTTTAAATCCAGCTAAGCTCAAGGTTGTGCATAAGGGGAGAACTATTTACTTTGTATCGGAGATCAAAGCACAACAATTTCTAGAAACTATGCAACAATGATTTATAGGATAAAGGTGAAGGATAATAACTATATTTAGCTTGAGTGGGCGGCCCTTCTAGCTGTGTTTTACTTTTATGTCTTTTGCCTTTCTTTGTGTCAGAGGTATACTATTTTCAGGTCGGGCTGGCCCGGGCGGAACAAACAGCCCATACTCACTTACCATCAATGAGGGCACTAGCCCTTACGCTTCCGGTGGGTGGGTGTTGGGGAAAGGGTGGGTTGAGAGGGAGTAGTTGGGGGGGTTGTGGGTGGGAATTTTTTTTTCTTTTTGGGATGCAAGGACATACAGCTGAAAGATGTTTTCATTCTAAGTTTATGATCTATCTATGGCAGGTGACGAATCTTGGAATTTTCTGTTATCATATGTTTAACTGTGCTAAATTACTAAAAGAATATAATGGCTAAACTGACGATATGCTCTATTAATGTTTGTGGTTTAAATGGCAAAAGAAAAAGGGGTATAATGGCTCAAATGTTAAAAACTATGCGGCTGGACGTAGTTTGTGTACAGGAGACTCATATCGCTTGGTCTAATAGAGGGTGGCTAAAAGATCTTGGATTGGAAGTTGTAGGGTGCTCTCGTCAGAGCTCTACAATAAGAGGGGTTGCAATTTTAAAGAGATTTGGATTGGGGGAAACTAAAAAAGTTAAAGAAGATTCATTAGGACGATGGGTTATCGCTGAATTTAAATTTGGAGGATTGATTGTCACTATTTGCTCATTATATGCATCAATAATTGATGATCCCACTGCCCTTAATCATCTAAGTGTGGAGTTAGCTCAATGGTCATCCAATATTATATTATGTGGAGATTTTAATTTACACTTGGATGAAACATTTGACATCTATGGCAGTACCCCATATAAAGGCAGGAAGAAGAAGGTGTTCGGGGCACTTAAAGAGATAATTCAAGAATATAGAATGCTAGATGTAGGGTATGAGAAAAGGGGAGGAATGTTTGGATATACTTTTTTTTCTGCCCTGCACCAAAGACTTTTTAGACTGGACTACTTTTTTGTATCTAAATGCTTATACAATGAGCTTACTCAAGTGGAATATGGGGTGCTACCAAAAATTATTTCAGATCATAATCCTATTACTTTTAAGTTTGAATTATTTACTTTACCCACCCCTCAATCATGGTCATTTGACCGCAAATTATTGTATGACTCATCCTATGTTGACCATATGAATATTTGGATCTCCGAATTTTTTTCTAATAATAAAGGTACTGCATCCTCAGAAATATTCTGGGATGCTTTCAAATGTGGGATTTGGGGAGAAACGTTGAGCTACTCAATAAGAAAACAAAAGGAGGCTAGAATGCGAGAAGAATTAGAAATGAAAAATCTAAGATTGCTAGAGATTCAGCTTATGCAGGCGTGTAATAAAGGATTAGCTACTGAAAGCATTACAAAGGAGCTAATGACCCCTAAAGTCAAGATTCATCAGGGCTATGCTACAAAGTTTGCTCAGCAAGTTTCTGCCTTTAGGACAGAGGTTTATGAAGTTGGAGAGAACTCTGGTAAACATTTGGCTAAGAGGGCCAGACAGAAAGCGGCATCAAAATAGAAGATATTCTTAAAGTATTTAGTGACTTCTACTTTAAATTGTACACCGAGGATGTCAGGTCAGACTGTTTAGATCAGACTACTCAGTTTATCGAATCAGCTTTAAATATCACCTTATCGAGTGAAGAGAAGGAGAAATTAGATTTACCATTTACTTGGGAGGAAATTGAACTCTCTCTAATGTCTCTAGCCTCAGGAAAAGCAGCGGGTCCTGATGCTATCCCTTTAGAGTTTTTTAAACAGTTTCGGAGTGTCTTAAAAATAGAATTAGTGCATTTATGTCTGAGAGCTCAACAGGGTATTGCCCCTCAATCATGGCATGATTCTATAATTACTGTGTTTCTTAAAAAAGGCAAGCCTCCGTTATTACCCTCATCTTTCCGTCCCATATCACTCATAAATGCCGATAGCAACATTTTTTCTAAAATTCTAGCTTTAAGATTATCTAATATTATTTCTCCCCTAGTTTCTATTTATCAACATGGCTTCATTACTGCTAGAGACACTGCTGACCACATTCGACGGGTGATTTAGTTCCTGGATTGGTCCCAAGCAACTCGGTCTAATATTGGACTTGTATTTCTAAATGCTGAAAAAGCTTTTGACCGGGTTGCTTGGGGCTATCTGTGGGAACTTTTATCCAGGAAGGGACTAGGCCCCGATATCATAAAAGCTTTAAAAACTCTGTATATCGCTCCTAAAGCGTGTATTCGAATTAATGGACAAATCTCCCCTCCTTTTTTAATTACCAGGGGCACCCGACAAGGATGTCCCTGTTCTCTGCTACTTTTTGCTTTTTATATTGACCCCTTAATTAACCGGTTTTTTTTTTAACCAAAAATTAAACCTATTTATTTAGCCAATATTAATTATCGAGTCTTAGCTTATGCTGACGATATAGTGATAACTACTACCGATGTTCAGACAGCTTTACCAGCGATTGATGACCTTGCTAAGCAATTCGGGCTCTTCTCCGGCTACAAACTCAACCTGAAGAAAACACAAATTCTCTGTTCAGGAGATAATCCACCTCCAAATATCTCCACTACTTCAGAGGTCATATATTTAGGAATTAAGATTTCCCTCCCCATAGAGAAGATACCAGAACGCAATATAAACCCCATAATAGCTCAAATTAATGCTTTACTGCAGCGCCTGGATCACCTACATTTATCACTATACGGTAGACTTAACATTTAAAAAATGATGATTTTACCAAAAGTACTGTATATCTATCGCACAATACCATTAGAATTTCAGTCGCTCTGCTTTAAAAATCTAGAAAGAAGTACTTTTCGCTTTTTATGGGGTTATAAACGTCATAGCAAAGCATCAAAGAAAATGATACTTAGTAATGAATGTGGTGGATGGAATGTTCCTTATTTTCTTTTTTATTATTTATCTGCTGCATTGCAGTATATAAGCCCTTTGATTATGGGAGATAGAGTAGAAGTTTTGAACTGTCAAACTCCTTCAATTTACGAAATGATTATGGGTGAGCAAGCTAAAGGTAGTTTTCTGAGGATTGTAGAGCCTAGTTATCACAAAAAAACAAAATATAAGATACTTAAGGCAGCTTTTGGAGTCTGGCAAAAAGTTCGTAAACATATAAAATTATATAAACTAAATTTTTATACTCCCCTCATATCAAAGGGCCTCTTGCCAGAAATTTTTTGTGATTTAACTATGTATAGATGGCAGCAGAAAGGAATACGGTATTTGGGAGACCTATTTAGTAATGATCATTTTGTTTCATTCCAGGATTTAATGAACAAATTTTCTGTGGGAAGAAATGACTTGTTTAAATTTCTCCAACTTCGAAGCTTCCTACAGAGCCAATCCTTAATTTCCCCAGTTAAAATGACGAAAATTTAATTGTTAGAACTTTTGCAAAAAAAAACCCGTATAGGTGCTATTTATTCAAGCTTAATTCAGGAATATGGGGATGATTTAGGATAATGTCAGCGGAAATGGGCTAATAGCCTAGGTATATCTGATGTCGATATTTTGTTATCGATTAAAATGGCTTCAGATTGTTTAATAACAGGGATGATGAAATCCCAACATTTTATGTGTATTCATAATCTTTATTATACCCCAAGTAAAGTTGCTAAGTGGAGTACGACGACAGGTACGAACTGCAGTCGCTGTGGGCTATTCGCAGCTGATGAATTGCATATGTTTTTTTTTGCCCTAAACTCTTTATGTTGTTTCAACAAGTCGAAAATGTTCTATCTAATATTCTTAAGAGTGAGATTAAGATAACTGCGGAATTGTTGTTGTTGGGTATCGATCATACTGCTATTAGGTCAAGACCAATTTCTTATTTTTTATTTTTATGTATGGCTGCAGTTAGATCTTGCATTACCAAGGAATGGATTAGTTCGGACCCGCCTTCATTCTTTATGTGGCGTCAAAAATTATTGCTTATGTATAATATTGAATCTGCTATATACAAGTTAAAGGGGGTGAAAAAGAGAGTCTTGGGGGAGAAAATTTGGGCACCAATTGCCGAATGGATTTAATTTAATATGCTGATTGAATTAGATTTATGTTATAAAGTGCTATGTACTTTATGAGGACATTGTCTTATTCTGGTAACTATGTATTGCTGTATTTCCTTGCAATAAAACAATAAAACTTAAAAAAAAAAAAAAAAGGAATTACACCAAATTTGGCAGAAAGGTAGATGTTGTTACGCAGATTGATCTTTTTGTTATTTGGTGCAAATGGATGTACGTTACAACGCAGGCTATTACAACGCCTACCTTTACAACGCGGTTTTTACATCGCAATCCATTACAACGCATAGTGCTTTTTGGTGTTGGATAGTGAATAGTTTAATTTACTATTCCAACTCCAGTCCCCGTGGACACTAGGGAAGGTTATTGGATAGTAAATTAACCTATTCCCTATCCTAGAGCGACCTCCAGCGCAATGCGTTGTAATGGTTTGCGTTGTAATGACCGCGTTGTAATGGTAGTGCGTTGTAAAAGTTTCGTTGTAAAGGTTGTTTACCGGTGCAAATCATTCAGTAGTTTTTGAGAAATTTAAGAAGACAATGTTAGTGATGTCTCTGGTCTCAGATATTTCACCTTGATCCGTGATTTATCGCAACTGTGCGCGCCAAACGTAATGCTGTGATTGACTGGATGCAACCTGAACAGAAAGTTGCAGCCACCATTTTATCGATCGGGAAACGGTTCCCGGGGCTGAACATTTCTGTGAAAGCTAACATAAGGGGTCAGGGTGAAGGTACTCTGACCTCATGTTTGAGAAATGAGAGTGTTAGTGACACAAGTTATGTGGCCAAAATTTATTTTTTAATCATGCACGATATTCGCTACAGCGTCACTACGGCCGCCATGTACTGTTGCGGGGACATTGCAACTATCGACGTCGTCATGAATATTGGGTGAAAATATAAAAATATATATATACGCACACTTGCCACCAGTTTTACTTAGGCACTCATACACCCACTCTGAGATGCACAAACATACTGATGCACCCCCTTCACAGACTCACCCAGACACTGACACACGCACTCACACACTGACACACCCACTCAGAGACCCACTCAGACACTCACACACTCACTAACATACTCACACAGAAACTCATGCACCCAATCACAGAGCCACTCAAACACTCATGCACCCGCTCACAGACACACTCAGAGACTCGTGCCTATCCACAAACCCACTCAGAGAGTTATACAGTCACTCACAGACCCACTCAAAGACTCATGTGCCCACTTACATGACCAAGCAGAGACTCATGCACCCACTTTCATACCCACACAGACTCATGCACCCACTCACTGATCCCACTCAGAGACTTATGAACCCACTCACAGACCCATTGAGACAGTTATGCACCCATTGACAAACCTACTCAGAGGCTCATGCACCTAGTCACATATCTATGCAGACACTTATGCACCCACTAACAGACCCACTCAAAGACTCATGTGCCCACTCATATAGCCAGCCAGAGACACTTGCACTAACTTGCATACGCACTCAGGGACCTATGCACCCAGTCACAAACCCACTCAGACACTTGCAGACCTAATGAGAGACTTATGCATCCACTCCCAAACCCCCTCACACAGGCTCTTGTTATTCTCATGCAGTTATGTTAGAAATGGGGGTCTCTGGTTGGCAGGTAGTTACCCTGTCCAAGTAGGGACCCTTCTTCCTAGTCAGGATAAGGGAGATACACTAATTAAATAACCCCTTCTCACCCCCTTGGTAGCTTGGCACGAGCAGTCAGGCTTATCTCAGAGGCAGTGTGTGAAGCATTTGCACATAACCAACAGTAATATAGTGAAAACATAACAAAAGGAAACCACACCAGTTTTAGAAAAACATCCAATATTTTATCTGTTCAAAACAAGACCAAAAATCTAAAAATCCACCACACAGTTCTTGGGAATTTCAATAATCAAAAATAGTCTTAAAATACAGTTACTTAAAGTCAGTAGCTCAGTCCGGGGCTATCACGGTGTCGTGAACGACAAATCCACACAGTTCTGGCTGACCACGGCGTCGTGGGCCAGCTAAGGTGTTGGGGAGACCCACAAAACAGTACCTTTAGAAATGCAGCATGAAAGTTGACTGGTAAACCCCCATTGTGGGTGGGTGACCCCCTGAGGAAGGTGGCGACTCTGTCAGGTTTTCAAGGGTGGAGGCTGATAGGGGTTGAATACCTTGGTGAGGTGTGGAGGGGAAACTCCCCCTTACCTTTCAGAAACTCCAGCAGGAATACAATTTGCACCAGACTCAGAGGTATCCACAGCTGAGGCTAGTACACACACTTCGGGCACACATTCCCAGCATCACCTCTATTCCAGAATATTCCCAACTAGAGGATAGGTTACTACTGGACCCAATAAAGGAAAAGCCGACCTCTAAAGTCTACCACAAGCTGATAAATAACATGCCTGATCCCTTGGGGGTCCTCTGAGATACATGGGTGAAAGTCCTGGAACCCATTGATCATGAGGACTGGCAAGAAGCAATTCAGAGTCTAAGACAAATAGCAGTCCGCTCCAGATTTAGATTAGTGCAACTCAAGATACTTCACCGCACCTACTACCCAATGGCCCACTATATACATGGGGAAGGACCCCACCTACGTTATGTGTGCAGGGATGCCAGGGTGAGGGAACCTTAATGCACATTTGGTGTGAATGCCCAGTGATTGATAGATACTGGACAAAGTCACGGACACCATGTCTAGGGTGGTGGGGATGGAGGTCCCACTGGTACTGACATGGTTGCTTCTGATTATAAATGGTGACTTGGACTGGTCCAGACATGAGGGAATATGGTTGGCATTGGTTGCAGGGACAGCAAAGAGAAACATTGCAAGGGGATGGGGAGCGCCACTGCCTCTGACGCTGGAGGACTGACGAAGGGACCTAGATTGGTGCCAGCACACCAAAAAAACGGTCTACAAAAGTAGGGGGTGTCCTAAGAAGTGGGAATAGATATGGGCACCCTGGCGAAAGTTCAGAGGAATTAGCTTGGGTGTCTGAGTGGTATTGGGGTCTCTGCTGCCTGACAACACCCTGTACAATTTCATTGATGAGGTACTATGTCTGCCTTCCTGTGCACTGTTGGAAATGCCTATGGTAATGTATGGTCATTGAGCTCAGTGAATACAAAGAGTTTAAAAATAAAAAATAAAAAATAAATGCAGCTTGCCGGAGACATTTCCTAGAGCTCCGAAGAGCCGGAGTCGGCCATCATCAGTTCTGGAGGTCGGTGCAGGAGTCGTGGGACCCCTGAAGTCACATGCATGCAGATCGAACTCCTTGCGGTTGAAGGCAGGAGCGCCGGTGTTGGTGGGCATTACCCTTGCGGTCAAAGTGTAGCGGTGTGGGGTGCGATACCCTCAGATCATGGTGCAGGCAGCAGCTCAGTGACAGTTGCCCAGCTGCTTCGGTGAGCGGTGCCGGCAGGTCACAGTGCAAGCAGCGGCAGCATTGTTGCTGAAGTGCTGTTGTCGGCTGATGAACTGAAGTCAATCGCGCTGGTAGGCAAAGGCTGCGGTGCAGGATAATGGCGGTGAATCATGTAACTCATGACCGGTGCCCTTGCACCACGTGCAAGCAGCCGCATCAATATGGGCATGGAGCGGCGTAGTTGGGGTTACCAGGGCGGCGGCGTGAAGCCAGGAGTTGTGTAGTGCGTTGCCCACAGGTCGCAGTGCAAGCAGTGGTGGCGTCAGGCAGTGTCGTCGGTGAGACCAGGGTTCAATCAATCAATCAATGCATTTGTATAGCACGCTACTCACCCGGAGGGTCTCAAGGCGCTGGGGGGGGGGGGTCCACCACTGCTCGAACAGCCAGGTCTTGAGTTGCTTCCTGAAGGAGAGGTGGTCTTGGGTCAGGCGGAGGTGGATGGGGAGGGAGTTCCACGTCTTGGCTGCCAGGTAGGAGAAGGATCTTCCTCCCGTTGTGGCTCTTCAGATGCGGGGGAACGGTGGCGAGGGCGTGGTTGGTCGATCGTAGCTGGCGGGTTGGAGTGTAGAAGGTCAGGCGGTCGTTGAGGTATCTGGGGCCTTGGTTGTGGAGAGATTTGTGTGCGTGGGTGAGGAGTCGGAACGTGATTCTCTTGCTGACGGGGAGCCAGTGCAGGTCTCGCAGGTGTTCGGAGATGTGGCTGTGTCGGGGGATGTTCAGGATGAGTCGTGCTGAGGCGTTCTGAAAGCGCTGGAGTCTTTTCTGAAGTTTGGCTGTGGTTCCGGCGTAGAGGGAGTTCCCGTAGTCCAGTCGGCTGGTGACGAGCGCCTGGGTGACCGTCTTCCTGGTTTCGGTGGGGATCCACCAGAAGATCTTCCGTAGCATGCGTAGGATGTTGAAGCAAGACGAGGAGACGGCGTTCACTTGTCTGGTCATCGAGAGGGAGGAGTCCAGGATGAAGCCCAGGTTGCGTGCGTGGTTCGTTGGTTTAGGTGCGCTGCCCAGGGCAGGGGGCTACCAGGAGTCGTCCCAGGTGGAGGGTGATGACCCCAGGATGAGGACTTAAATCAATCAATCAATCAATCATATCACTTGTATAGCGCGCTACTCACCCGGAAGGGTCTCAAGGCGCTTGGGGGAAGGGGGCCGCTACTGCTCGAACAGCCAGGTCTTGAGTTGTCTTCTGAAGGCGAGGTGGTCCTGGGTCAGCCGAAGGTGGATGGGGAGGGAGTTCCATGTCTTGGCCGCTAGGTAGGAGAAGGATCTGCCTCCGGCGGTGGCTCTTCGGATGCGTGGTACGGCGGCGAGGGCGAGGCTAGCAGATCGTAGCTGGCGGGTGGGCGTGTGGAAGGTCAGGCGGTCGTTGAGGTACTTGGGGCCCAGGTCGTGGAGAGACTTGTGTGCGTGGGTGAGGAGCCTGAACGTGATCCGCTTGTTGGCGGGGAGCCAGTGCAGGTTCCTCAGGTGGCCGGAGATGTGGCTGCGTCAAGGGATGTCTAGGATGAGTCGGGCGGAGGCGTTCTGGATGCGTTGTAATCTTTTTTGTAGCTTGGCTGTGGTTCCGGCGTAGAGGGTGTTTCCGTAGTCCAGCCGGCTGGTGACGAGGGCCTGGGTGCCCGTCTTCCTGGTTTCGATCGGGATCCATCGGAAGATCTTGCGGAGCATGCGGAGGGTGTGAAAGCATGAAGAGGAGACGGCGTTGACTTGTCTGGTCATGGAGAGGGAGGAGTCCAGGATGAAGCCCAGGTTGCGTGCGTGTTCTGTTGGCTTGGGAGCGGTGCCCAGGGCGGGGGGCCACCAGGAGTCGTTCCAAGCGGAGGGTGATGGTCCAAGGATGAGGACTTCCGTCTTGTCTGAGTTCAGTTTCAAGCGGCTGTTCTTCATCCACTCGGCGACGTCTTTCATCCCTTCGTGGAGGCTGGTTCTGGCGGTGTCGGGGTCTCTGGTGAGGGAGAGGATCAGCTGGGTGTCGTCGGCGTAGGAGATGATGTTGAGGTTGTGTCGGCTTGCGATGGCTGCGAGGGGTCTCATGTAGACGTTGAAGAGGGTGGGGCTGAGTAATGATCCTTGCGGGACGCCGCAGATGACTTCGGTGGCCTCGGAACGAAACGGGGGGAGGCGGACTCTCTGTGTTCTTCCAGCTAGGAACGAGATGATCCACTTCAGTGCCTTCTCTTGGATGCCGGTGTTGCTGAGGCGCTGCACTAGGGTGCGGTGGCAGACCGTGTCGAACGCCGCGGAGAGGTCCAGGAGGATGAGTGCCGCTGTTTCCCCGTTGTCGAGCAGGGCTCGGATGTCGTCTGTGGCTGCGATGAGGTCGGTCTCGGTGCTGTGGTTGGCTCTGAAGCCGGACTGCGAGTGGTCGAGGGATCCATTCGTCTCGAGGAAGGCGGCCAGCTGTCTGTTGACGGTCTTCTCGATGACTTTGGCAGGAAAAGGAAGGAGCGAGATGGGGCGGTAGTTTTTGAGGTCGGTTGGGTCCGCTGATGGTTTCTTCAGTAGGGCATTGAGTTCGGCGTGCTTCCAGCTCTCTGGGAAGGTGGCGGTGTCGAAGGAGGCGTTGATGATGTCCCGGAGATGGGGTGCGATGATGGAGTCGGCCTTGTTGAAGACGTGGTTAGGGCAGGGGTCGGTTGGTGATCCGGCGTGGATGGAGTTCATTGTGCGGATGGTGTCTTCGGTGTTTATCGGGGTCCAGGCGCGGAGGGTGGTGGTGGGGGGCATTGGTGTGGTCGTAGGGTCGTCGGCTGTGTGCTGAAACTGTTGTGTATATCTGCGATCTTGCTGTGGAAGAACGAGGCAAGCGAGAGTTGCAGAGGTCTTGCGATGGGGTGATGTCGTTGTTTCCGGCGCTAGGGTTCGAGAGGTCTTTGACGATGTTGAAGAGTTCCTTGCTGTTGTGGGCGTTGTTGTCTAGACGTTCCTTGAATGCGGTTTTCTTGGTGGTGTGGATCAGCTGGTGGTTTTTTCGAGTGGCGAGCTTGAGGGTGGTCATGTTGTCTGGTGTCGGTCTCTGCGCCAGGCTTTCTCGAGGCCTCTGCAGTTTTTTTAGAGCTCTTGAGTTCGTCGGTGAACCAGGATGCTTTCTTGTTGCCGGGTCTGACGGGGGGGGGTCTTCAGTGGAGCGAGGTCGTCTGCGCAGTTGCTGATCCACCTTGTGAGGTTGCTGGCGGCTTGGTTGGGGTTCGCTGAGCTGGCGGGAGGGTTCTGGCTCAGGGATGTGGCGAGCTGGTCGGCTGTGATCTTGTTCCAGCTTCTGCGGGGAACCTGTTGCGGGTGGTGGTGGAGCGTGGTCCTTCTGAAGCTGAAGTGGCCGCAGCTGTGGTCTGTCCAGTGGAGTCCGGTGGCGTGGCTGAAGGAGATGTCCTTGCTGGAGGAGAAGATAGGGTCAAGCGTGTGGCCGGCGTAGTGGTTGGGGGTGGTCACCAGTTGCTTGAGTCCGAGGTTGGCGAGGTTGTCCAGCAAGGTGGTGGTGTTGCGGTCGCTGTTGTTCTCCAGGTGGAAGTTGAGGTCCCCTAGGAGGATGAAATCAGCGGAGGGGAGGGCGTGTGGGCTGATGAAGTCGGCGATGTCTTCGCTGAATTGTGTGCGTGGTCCCGGGGGTCTGTAGATGAGGGTGCCTCTGAGGGTGGTCTTGGGGTCGGTGTGTATCTGGAAGTGCAGGTGTTCTGCGGCGGCGAAGGTGTCGTCGGAGCTGGTCGTGATACGGATGGTGTTCTTGTGGACGATGGCGATGCCTCCTCCTGTCTGGTTGATGCGGTCCCTCCGGGTGATCTTGTATCCGTCCGGGATGGCGATGGCGATGTCGGGCGCTGAGGAGGCGTTCATCCAGGTTTCCGCGAGGAAGGCGACGTCTGGGGATGTGGAGTCGAGGAGGTTCCAGAGTTCGATGGCGTGTCTGTGGACGGAGCGGGTGTTGAATAGGATGCACTTCAGGTGGTTGCTACTGGTGTTCGGCTTGGCGGGTGAGGTGCAGGTCCGGATGCAGGAGAACTTGCAGGATTGGCAGGTGAAGGGTCCGTGGGTGCGTCCTGGGGTGGCTCGGTGGCAGCCGGGGGTCCGGCCGGTGTTGAGTGCGTTGAGGGTGGCTGCGTTGTAGGTCCGGCGGGAGGGCTGGCAACGTCGGGGGCCAGGGGTCCTGGCGCTGGGCGCGGGCCAGGTGCGGACGGGCGCTGACGGGCTTGCCTTTGGAGCGCCTTCGGCGCACAATCGGCGCGCCCGCTGCGCTCGTCCGCTGCGCTCCCGCGCGGTGACCTCCATAAATGGCGAAGTGGGGGGGAGGAGCAGCTGGGAGGTGGGAGCGGGGTGGCCAATGGGCGGGTTACAGAGAAAAAAGGGGGCGGGCCGCAGGGGAGCAGCGGCGGGGAGCGGGGATGGGAAAAAAGCAGCGGAAAAGGACACTGGGGCGGCGAGAATACAAGGGCACAGTAGGCACAACGAAATACAATATCAGGGCACAGGCACAGTAAGGCACAACAAATTACAATATCAGGGGCACAGGCACAGTAAGGCACAACAAAATCCCAAAACGGGGCACAGACCGGCAAAGAGCTGGCAGAAGGGCAATCCAGGCACATGGCTGTGCGAGGCAGCAGCGGGGGGGTCAAGGGTCCTGGCAGTCACGGAGGGAGCTGCGCGGTGTGTGGAGCGACCGGCCCTTCAGGCAGGGGCAAAGGTCACAGCTCACCACCGCGCGGCGACCTCCATAAATGGCCAAGTGGGAGGGAGGAGCAGCTGGGAGGCGGGAGCGGGGTGGCCAATGGGCGGGTTACAGAGAAAAAAGGGGGCGGGCCGCAGGGGAGCAGCGGCGGGGACGGGGAAAAAGCAGTGGAAAAGGACACTGGGGCGGCGAGAATACAAGGGCACAGTAGGCACGACGAAATACAATATCAGGGGCACAGGCACAGTAAGGCACAACAAATTACAATATCAGGGGCACAGGCACAGTAAGGCACAACAAAATCCCAAAACGGGGCACAGACCGGCAAAGAGCTGGCAGAACGGCAATCCAGGCACATGGCTGTGCGAGGCAGCAGCGGGGGGGTCAAGGGTCCTGGCAGTCACGGAGGGAGCTGCGCGGTGTGTGGAGCGACCGGCCCTGCAGGCAGGGTTGTGGTGCAAAGTGAGGTGGTGCCCTCTGCGGTTCCTTCAGGACATGGAGTCAGAATAGATATCTGTATCAGTTATAGCGGATGCGGAAGTTTCATCCACATTTGGCGGCATGCTTCCTCATTGGCTACTTCATCTTACCCTGGTAAGATGGCACTATCAAGACAGAATCAACCTGAGTATGAGGGAGTACTTTATAAAAGACACACTGGATGAAGGTAGGAGACAGGACAACTAAAAATACCTTGAGGTAAACATAAGCAATTACCTTTTATAGTTTATACCTCCTCTATAGTTAAAAACAAAAGTGGAAGATAAATCAGTATAATGGCCAGTTCATCGACTTATGGCAAATGTTTCTGCCCTTGCTGGTGCCAAAAGATTTGGTATGGGGCATTCATCAGGGTTTAAGGGATACTTACTTTCAAAGAGGCCTATGACATATACACGTGTGGAAACATTAATTTTCTACCTCCACATTCATATAAAGTAAAGACATGCACATTTTTGGGGAAAGGAATTTCCTACCTCTGCATTAATGTAAAGTAAGTCTGCATTATTTATCATGGAGGTTTTATGCTTTCTGTTTCCAGTCCATCTCTGCCAGGAAAAACCTGACAATGAATGATAGGAAAAAAACAATGACTCCCACACCCTGGGAAAGAACACTCCGATCGTGGCGGTCATTGTTTATTTGTTTTTCAAAAACAAACTCATTCTCTGCAAGTTTGTTTCTGAAAATCTTCCTCCAAAACCGGACACAACAATTCAAGGTCAACAACTCCTTGTCCAAACCCATCCCAGTAACTTTGGGAGTCCCTTAGGGTCCTTACTATCCCTGACATTGTTCATTACATGGAACCACTCACCGAAATTCTACACGTGTCTAACGTGCAATATCACAAGTATGCTGATGACACACAACTATACCTTAAGATCCACACCCTAGAAGAGATCAAATCGCTTAACACAATGCTTGGGAATACCCAGACATGGCTGGCAGAAAACATCCCAAATTGAATGCCCTAAAAACTGAATTCCTCCTAATCACTCCACCCGCCCAAGTCCCCATAATGCAATACTGGATCAAACACCTTAAGGCACTCAATGGTCAACCAACCATTGTGGATTCAGTGAAATCACTGGGAATAACTCTTGACAGTAACCTCAATATGCAAAAACACATCAGCAACTCAACAAAGGGATCAAACTTTCGTATAAACACACTGAGGAAGCTGAAACCTTTCCTGCCAGACAACGACTTCATGCAGGCAGTACGAGCTCTAGTTATCCCTCAAGTGGAGTACGAAAGTGTCTCTCTTTGTGGCCTGTCCAAAGCTACAACAGCACCTCTAAGGGCTTTAATCAATGCTGCAGCGAGACTCATCACTGGTTCTAAAAGAATTTCCCACATCTCCCCAGACCTAAAATCCTTGAATTGGCTACCTCTTAAAGCCAGAATTCATTTGAAACTAGCGTGTATGACGCATAAAGCCATGCATCACAAGGCACCCAGCTATGTGGCTCAGAAACTGACGATCTCTGGTGGGATCAGATCCTCAAGAAGTGCGTAAAACCTACTACTGAAACCGCAAAGATTCAACAAGAAGAAAACATATAACCAAACCTTTTCAGGGATGGCGCCCAGAATCTGGAATGCCTTACCCCCGGAAACCAGACTTAACTCCTCTACTGCACCTTTGAAAAAGGAAGTAAAATCGATTCTCATGGCCAAATTCACCTGAGCATGTTCTAAAGAAATTTTGAGACCAAACGTACAGTACTACTAACCCTTATTATGACAAGGGACCACCCAGGAACCTAGACATTATATCTACCCTTTACCTGACTCACCAGGGTAGTTTTGTGAGGGAAACATCCTTTATAACGCAACTTTTACAACGCACTACCATTAGGACGCAACTTTTACAACGCAAGTCATTACAACGAATTGCGCTGGAGGGCGCTCTAGGATAGGGAATAGTTTAATTACTATCCAACACCTTCCCTACTATCCACGGGGACTGAAGTTGGAATAGTAAATTAAACTATACACTATCCAGCGCCCCCCAACGCAAGTCGTTGTAACGACTTGCGTTGTAAAACCTGCGTCGTAATGACATGCATTGTCAAAGCATTCTTTGTAATGACATTCATCCGTTTTGTGATGTACCTTCCTACTCTGTTTTTACAAGATGTTATGTATACGAGCTTTGACTTGCATTGAACTGATGTGTAAAGAACTTGACTTACTGTAAAGTGCTCTGATATCCGCAAGGGTCTTGTTCGCGCTCTATAAAACTTTCAAATAAATAATGAAATAAAAAAAGTGTGGTGGAACCTATGAAATTTGAGGGCAGTTGAACACCAACCTTTCAATACATTGAAAGGAACCACCATGACTGGTGCCTTTTGATGTACAAATATGACAGTGATGTCTAAATTTGGTGGGCTGGGTTCCCTCTGGATGTCAAAGATAATGTCCACCACTTTCCTGATGGACACTGCTCCATCTGCCAAATGCAAGCCTGTAGTTAGCATCCTATATTTGTCTTGGGGTGTAGTGTGAGATTATACAGTTTCCAATTGATTATTTTTATGAGCAATCCAAAAGGGAATCTAGTCTCCCTTGATGTCTACAGAATGTGCTGTCAAAGTTGTTTATGTATAGCCACTAATTGATTTAATAAGTGACTTAATTCTGTAGCGTAGATTTGCTGCATCTGCACGTGGAGTGTAACCGGCCAACACAGGCCAGGCAGCCCCAGAATTACCCACGGGGACATTCCTGCACTACAGCTCTGCATCCTTGATAACATACCAGGATTTCAAAATGTTTATAATGTTCTTAAGGGGCAGGGGCGACTTCACATGTATGAAAGTGTATAGTATTAAGATCTACAGGATCAAACTCCACACATAAGTAAAATATTTCAAAGGGAATGCACATTTAGGATAACAATTACTTTAACCCCCTGTCCCCGACTTATGGAAACCCTTTCTCATAAGGTGTTGTGTTAATGGTGTCCTGAAGTTTACCCATATCTCAACAGGTTGTGCCACCATTGTAAGACAGATTCAGAATGAAATTCAAAAACGAATACCTTTGACAAGTCAAGTGCTTGGCAAAGCCACAACAGACAGTAAGCTCCTATCTGAGGGATTGCTAAAAAATTGGCCCACTGCTAGGTGCAAATGATATGTGTTTTGCTTTTTGCAAGCATGTGCACAATATGGGCTGTTTAACACCCTCCTAGACCCTCTGGCCAAGTACTGGATCATGCCAACTTACCAACCTGAGATAGGAAACATGGCAGGCTGTAACTCACAAATCACCTCCGCTTTACTTGAGAATGTTTTTTTCTGGGTAATGGTCAGTCCTGTGAGACTTACAGGTTTTTTTGTCGTTAGTGAGCTCCGAGCATCTTTCACCATGGATGAACACAAACAAGAATCCACACTTTAGACATATTTGTAGACTTTATGAAATTCAATTCTTTAATCTAGTGTGGTTAATGAATAGAGAAGTCACTCTGGACAAGCAATATAATGGCAATGAACATAATTAATAAACAAAAAGTTAAAAAAGTGTAACACTGTGACAGTGATTCAGAAGCTCATTAGATGGAATACTGGAACCAGTCTTTCTTTATCAGTCTAGCTAGTCAAACTACCAAACGTGCATGCCTGAGTTTCTCTAGGGGGCCTCTGGCCCGCATACCTGAGCTGAACGACGATTTCAGAAGCTCATTCTCAATCTCCCTGCCTCAGTTATGATGTTCCCAAGTGAGCTGACGATGCCGGGCTGGTTTTGAGAAACCGCAGGACTTTACTAAAGATGTATGCAGCTCCTGTCTCACACTCCAAATCCTACTAGAAGCTGAAGGTTCCTCTTTCCCAAACTTGTCTGTATCAAGCTTACCTACACCTTTCTGATTTTTTTAAAAGGCAGGCCTCACGCTAAATGATGAAAAATGCATGAATTAGCATATTAATCTTGCTGTACCTTCACTTAATTGTATCACACATTATAATTCATGTGGAGACATATATATATGCATAATTGATGAGCTTTCAAACTATATTAATGCAAATGGTAAACTTTATACCTGTTCAAACAATACTAAATGCGATAAATATTTAAAACTGGTGAAGGTGCACGGAAGTAAATGAATAAATGAATATTTGAAATGGAATAGAGGGACATAGGCAGAAAAATGCAAAGATTATGTCAATATGGACTGTTTGCATATCTATCTCTCACGTCTAAGTGCGTCTTTTCTAAACTAACTGCATAAAATATTTCATAGAGGAACCACTTGTTGCTTCTGTTATTTTAAATGCCTAGTTGCTGTGACCATGGATTTTTCACTTTCCTGTATTACTCCTTATACCTGGTGAAAAGTTATGAGATCTGTGCCTGAGGGAGATGGCAAAGATAACAGTAGAGCAGGGGAAACACCCATCGCATCGGGGTCAAAACACTTTGCCGCTGACTGCGTGACCCGCAGGGGAGCATAGGCAAGGCAGCGCTTTAGTGCCACTAGTCGCAGCGCCACCCCCGGGCAAGAGTAGGGTGGGAGAAAGGTGAGGCGGGCTCCTGGCCCCTCCCCGCGGTCACCAGTCGCTGGCCAAAGGGGGCGGGCTCACCTGTTGTGAGGGCGTGCCCCTCCCCTATTTAATCCAGCGCGCCCCTGGCCTGGCCTCTTTGTCCTGCCCGCCCGCGGCCCAAGTGCTGTTCCCTCCCTGACCCCGACCCAGCTGCTAGGGCGGCGCCGGTGGATAGAATGTTGTAATTTTCTCTTTTTTGTGTTGCAGGCTGAGTTACAGGGCGATCTGGAGGCAGACGGGTACAGTAAGGGTACCTCTGCGGCAGAAGGGTACAGTAAGGGTACCTCTGCATGGTACAGTAAGGGTGTCAGAGCCAAGGACCAGGAGCCGCAGGAGGTTCCTGGAAACCGCGACGGCGCCCAGTTAGTCCTTCGGGCGGTCGGGGGGCCTGAACCGACCGGGGATGTGCCACACCGCTCCGCCCTGACAGGGAGGGCGGGAGTATAACGAGGATGGCAATGTGCTGCACCGTCAGAGCATCAACTCACCGTGAAAGACGGCTCTTTAGGCATGCGGGCCAGCGAGGGGCTGCCTGCTTTGGATCGCCTGTAAGATGACCCACCTAAATGTCATATGTGCTGTATGAAAATAAACCTGCAACAGTTCTTTCCCATAACCACGTGTCCAGAGTATCATTTGGGTTGGGATTGTGTGGATGTGATCAGGCGGGAGCGAATGACGGTGTGGGCACTATGACATCGCTTCGTCGTTCACATCGCATGCTTTTAGTACGCATGCTACGGCGGCGCAATGCCATTAACATCGCATGTAATAACATCGCATGCAATTACAACGCATGCGATGTTAATGGCAAATTGCAGACTGTCACACGCCTAAAGAAACGGCAAACATATGCAACAATGTCAAATGCAAACATAGAGGAACGGGTTTTTCTGGCAAATTGCAGACTGTTACATGCCAATACAAGGCTACAGAAACGGGCTTTTTCAACATTTATCCCTTCTAGAAAATGAAGACTGCAAAATCACGTCACGTAAACGGGCTTTTTCAACAATTATCACGTCACGTACATGCCAAACA
Source organism: Lissotriton helveticus (assembly GCF_964261635.1). Classification (NCBI taxonomy): domain Eukaryota; kingdom Metazoa; phylum Chordata; class Amphibia; order Caudata; family Salamandridae; genus Lissotriton; species Lissotriton helveticus. The sequence goes on along the minus strand of NC_136063.1, from coordinate 406,512,709 downwards.
AATGCAACAAATTATCACATCACGGATGGATGGATGGATGGTAGAATGGATGGCGGATGGATGAATGGATGGCTGTCTGGATGGATGGATGCATGGATGGGTGTATGGGTGTATGGATGCATGTATGGGTGCTGGGTGGGGGGTGGATGGATGCATGGATGGGTGCTGGGTGGGGGGGTGGATGGATGCATGGATGGGTTCCGGGTGGGGGGTGGATGGATGCATGGATGGGTGCTGTGGGATGGATGGATGGCTGGATGGAAGAATGGATGGCGGATGGATGAATGGATGGCTGTCTGGATGGATGGATGCATGGATGGGTGTATGGGTGGATGGATGGATGTACGGGTGCTGGGTGGGGGGTGGATGGATGCATGGATGGGTGCTGGGGTGGATGGATGCATGGATGGGTGCTGGGGGATGGATGGATGGATGGATGGAAGAATGGATAGCGGATGGATGAATAGATGGCTGTCTGGATGGATGAATGGATGGATGGGTGTATGGGTGGATGGATGCATGTATGGGTGCTGGGTTGGGGTGGATGGATGCATGTATGGGTGCTGGGTGGGGGGTGGATGGATGCATGTATGGGTGTTGGGTGGGGGGTGGATGGATGCATGGATGGGTGCTGGGTGGGGGGTGGATGGATGCATGTATGGGTGCTGGGTGGGGGGTGGATGGATGCATCATTCTGTCCTAGACAAGTTACAATATGTACCAGAAGGCTTTTAACTAGAGTCTCAATTTTCAGGTAAAAATTATCCCGAAGCACCTGTAGCATAACCTGCCTGCTATGATTACCCTTATGATCCATGTAAACGTGCGCTCAATCCTGCAAGAATGGGGGTTTAGAATGTTTTAGTCTAGGGCCCACCCTTTCACTTTTTTTCTTTTAGCAGATAAAGGTGCTGGTTCCAGGGGGAGATGTTCATGACTAGTCGATATATTAGCGGGGATTGGAGCACAAGTACCTGGGTCAGAGTAGTGCTTCCAACGCCCGAGGGAGGAACAAGAACCAAACCCTTCTCCTGGATTTCCACAGCCCCAGCTGGGGCAGCATAATCTGATGGGGAGGTTGAGGACCAAGAAGAGATCAGGCGGTTAACATTGGCCTGCATGGCTAATTCCTTTTCCACAGTAACAATTTCCACAGTGAGTGCCCCCCACCACTGAAGAAAATTATGAGAGAATAGAGCACTTACCTGGGGCAGACTTCATTGGGGGGCCCTCATTCTCAGAAGAAGATTCTGCCAGTGCAACATCTTTCTATTTGCCCATTACACAAGACCCCCAATGGGCTGGTGAAATGTGACAACTGAAATAGGATAGGGCCTGTTCCAGTCATGTTCAGGGAAAGACGGGCCTACCCTTAGTGCCGCAGGATGACTCCGGGTCCTTTATGGTGCAGCAGCAATTGTGGAAATAGCAGCACTAACTGGAATGCAGCAGAGCACCGGCCCCTCCTCCTTGGGTCTGAGCGGTTTGGGACTTAGAGCCCCCTCACTAGAGCCACAACAGCAGATGTGTCATCAGTTAAGAGCAGGTAAAAAGTATCCAAATGTGCAGGTCAGCCCCTCGATCAGTTGGAGGGGGATAGTCCTACAGTATATATCGTATTGCCCACCGTGTAAATATTTAAATTCAAGTCAGAACTGTCCAATAGTGGTTGTGAATTTCTGCAATAATTGGGTAATTGTTTACTGGGAGTGGTTTGCCTGGGGATTCCTACCTCTCGGAACTAAGCTCAAGTGTGAGATACCTTTTAATCATTCAAGAATACATTAAATCATACGTCTGACATCATAACGTTGACAAAAATTCTAGCATTCAAAATAAAAATAAATGGCATTCCTAGGCAGACGCAAACGTTTAGGCTCAGGAAAGACCACATATGTAGATGTGTGTTCTAACTATCTATTTATTTTTTTCTACGTTAGATTTATAATCAAAGAGGGACAGGGCTCAAAGGCTTGGAAATAATCTCTAAACACCTGGCACAAACATCGCGTTGTCACATCACGCGATGTAACCGCTGCGATGTGACAAGCTATCCAATAATATGCCCGCATTAGCGTCGCACAACATGCGATGGAAACTATAGTAATGTAAATGACGCGATGTAAACGCGCGCGAAATGAAAGTTCACGATGGATCGTCATACAACCTGCAGAGTTCTCCACAGCCTGTCCTGAAAGGCTGGATCCATGCCAGATTGTTTGTATATCCCCATTTAGATAAATGTAGTTATATTAAAAATCCGATTTTGGAGAACTCTGCAGTAGAGCATTGGTATTTGGTGGCGTCTTTCAAACCAAAGCACCATCCTCCTCATGATGCCTTTCTTGTTTAGGTCTCGCCTAGGCAGCGCATGCGTTGTCTCGTCAAAAGATGCTGTATACAGTATAGTGGGGAAAGCTCCGCCAACTTTCCAGCCTTATTTTTGATTGACTTGAATCATAATTTCGGCATTCGGATTGGTGCTTGGCTTGGTAATCCCGCCTCCTGACGGGCATGTTGTCAGTTTTTTTCCTTCCGAGGCTATATGCCCCTTTACTGTAAAAACAGTTTGGTTCCCCTGCCTCTCCCCGTTCCCTCCCATAGTCCATGGCTTTTTCAACCACCACCACCCATCCCACCCCGTCCCATTCGTGCCTTCTTTGACGCTAGCACTTTCGTTTAAAATTCAATAGGGCTTGCGTAAATACGAGTTCTATTGCATTTTAAATTCTTGTTTAGCTTGTGCTAGTTATCCTGTATTTCTCAAGTCGTCAAGGCTTGCTGTTAAGAGTACAATCCCACCACTGAGGTGCTTTAGCAACAGCACAGAGTTATGCTAGGATCAGTGGTTGGATTGGTTGTCCAGTTGACCGCTTATACTGCATCCATTTGCAGTCATTAATCACAGGACCCATAGAAATATGATTATGTAATAGAGTTTTCTCACCTGGTTATTGGTTCTGCATTTGTGGAAAATCTTTGCCCTGGGAACACAGGTGAATAGTCTGGTGCTCATGGGTATCCAAGAATTGCTTCATGCAAAAGGACCGCAACTGAATCGTGTTACTAAAGGTCTCAGGTGACTTTCATAATGAGTCATATTTGAAACAGTGTCATTCAGCATGCTATTTCTCTGTAGATAGGTGTTTGATCTAGGGTCCACAGACCTACACACACATATATCGGCATGTATACAAATTTATCAGTTTTCGGTGGATCTTTAAATCAGCTGTAAATCTGTAAAACGATTCTATCCTCATCAGATGGGTGCACCAAAAGTATTTACTATCTGTAGTGGCAGATAAGCACTGTCAAGTCAGAATGCTCTGCACCTTTATTGCACGTTTTTTTAATTATCCTGACACTTATCAGAAAGCGCATCTCTGCTGACCTCGTCGCCTGTTGGGCTGTGAAATTTGCTATTTTGGGTTATTTTGTGACAACAGTGGCCATCTTGGAACAGCTTAAAAGCCATTCTGTCACAGTATTGCCCACTGAAAGGGAAGCCTTCCAGTAAGCATGAAGTTGCTGGGCTCCTGTTTGAAATTTAAATGTACTCCCAACTGATTTTACTTCTTTCATGGTGGTTTTTTTATTCAGAGCTAAAGCATGTCCATTCTAGATTCTGTACCTATTATATTGCACATTTATTGGATTAGCCTGACACCAGAACATTCTTTTATGTTGACCTCATACCCAGTTAGGCTGCAAATTGGTCTTCTGTGAGTTATTTAACAACTATTTATTTTCATTGTAGTAGCACAGGCTCCCTGTAAGTGCCTGATTCCGACCTTACCCAGATGGTCAACATTTGGAATGGCTTACAAGCCATTTTAATCATTTTATAATTTAGTGTTCTCACATTTTTAGGTTGAGCCTAGGAAGCGCGTATGCGCTGTCTGGGAAATCTGCTGTAATGAATGTAATCCTGCCTGCTGCTTACAATTGGTTCACTCCTCATCGCTCTGTTTTGCTGCCTCCTAAGTCGTTCATGCAGCCAATACCTCACTTACGGTTAAGGCTATTGAGCACCAGCCAAGCACAGTCTTCTTATGCTCACTTTCTTAATCTGTTGTTTTACAGCAGTGTTTTCTCTAAAGGTTGCTTTAGACCCATTGCTGCTTCCGCCCTCCCACCACGCTCCAACACAAATGCAGGTTAACTCGCTAACTGTCCCCACCATGATTGAATGTCGGTCTTGGCAGTGGGTGAGGCGAGGAGTCAAAAGGGCTTTGTAGTGAGTTTTAGCGCTCTCTGAAATGAGCAGACAAGTGGTGTTTACAAGTGCAAAGCAACAGGTCTTCGCTTCATGTGAGCCAGTGCCGTCTTGGCAAGCAAAAGGCAGGACGGTGTGTCCCCAGGGGAGCAGTACTTAAAGTCTAGTGTCTAGTGCACACTCCTGCCCTAGACCCCATTTTACATGTGAGAAGGAATAAGGGGCATTTCACTAAAGCAACAGAACTGAATCGATTGGCGCACATCGAGAGATAAAGACATTCAACAGGTTTCCAAAACCTCTACGTATGCACAGACTGTGGCCAACTTTCTGCTGGTTAACTCAGCATTTCTTCGACTACTGTTTCAGTTGGGATTTTCAGATTGTTCTTTTGTCAGAACAACACACCAGACCACTTAATGTTCTGAATATAAAGGACACGTGCTTTAACCCCCTGGCTGTGGCCGGAATTCTGCGCCTGTGCGGCACATTCCTATCGCGGGCGTGGTCATGACGGCTCCCGGCCGTCATCAGCACACGCCCACCGTAACTGATGACGACCGGGAGCCGTCATCAGCACCGAAGGGGTTAAATCGACAAACAGACAACAGCACCCACTTTAGTTTGCTGCTGCAAAGGGTGTACTCAGCTATTGGCTAGCTCGAGGAGTTATTGGTCATTTTGTGATTGAAATATGGTAATTAGAAGAACAGTAAACATTTGGTCAGGCGTTCTTCTGGATGTTTGACACAGCATTGTGGTCCTGACTGAAATAAGCTGTGGAAAGGGGTGAGAAAGAGGACACATGGTATGGACGGGCATATTTCTCTACACAACTCTTCAGAGAGGTTTCTTCTGACTTGAACGTCAACTTCAGAAGGGATCAGATCACACTGTAAATGCTTGAAGATTGAAGCGATGTGCCCCGCTATCGTGCTCACCTCTGTGCTCTCAGCTCTTCCTCTTCTCCATTCATCTCAGTATTTCAGCTTCTCCTTTTGTGCACCCATTCTTTATCCCCTGCTCCTCCTCTACTCCTGTTCATGTTTCATCACTGACTTCAGGGCAACTCGTTCCTCCTTTTCTCCATTCTGCTTGGTACGTTTCCCTTCTTCTATTCATCCTTGACCTCACCGTGCTTTCCTCCTCCGATCATCCCCAGACTAAAATCTACTTTTCAGTATTCACCTTGGTGTGCTACATCCCCATTTTTTTCACCCGAAAATCGTCTGCTCATCTTTTTCTTCACCTGTCAGTATTAACTGGGCCTCATTTGCTCTGCTAGCCTTGGTTCACTGCCCTTCTTTTTTCAACACACCTCAGTAGACTTTGTAACTGGCATTAATTATTTTTGGAGTGCTGTTCAGCCAGATTTATTTCAGTTAATGCATTTTTCCTCAAATTGTGGCCCCACTCAATGTGACTACCTGTGACGTTAAACTCACCAGTATTAATGCGAAGACGTTATCTAAAAGCCATTTGCATTAGCTTGGTTCCCTATACTGCAGTCTCCCCTGTCAGTGCTGCATGGAGAGCCCCTGGTTGCGGTCTGTATGCGGCATTGCTTTCACCTGTCTGCAATACATTTGGCATCAGTACTCTGTGCTGTCTCGACTGAGGGTTCCTGCATAGTTCTGGTATGCACACACCAATAATGTGAGGATCAGTGTACTAGGGTTATGGTAATGGAGTTGTATCCGTTTAATGTGTGCTTTCATGCACGTATGTTCTTCAATACTCACTGTTTGGCATGGGCCAGCTTGCGTAATTGTTGAACGTGGTTTCTTCTGTGGTGAACTGCTTTTCACAAATTAGTGCTAATTATCCATACAGTTCCATGCCATGCAATTTAACTCCACACACTTCCAATCTACACCACATAATTTGACACCAAACCACATAATTCACTCAACACAATTCCACAACACACCACATACATCCAAACCACACCCCAAAATTCCACATCATGCCACAAAATCAACAGCACACCACATCATTAAACTCCACTACATACCACTCCAAAACACAAAATACAATTCCACATAATCACACCCCATAATGCACAATCCCACTCCACATAATTCCACTACACTCAATACCACATAATTATTATCCACATAATTCCACTGCACACCATGCCACTTAATTCCACTACACAAATCCACCCCACACCACACAATTCCACAGCGCACAATTCTACAACTAACAATTCCAATCCAACCCACATAATTCCACTACATTCTACATACACACACTCCATAGCACATGGGTAAAAGACATTGGGCCAGATGTAGGTAGGCCAATACCGGTCGGTATTGGCCGAATTTACCGAATTTCGGCCGTTACCGACCGGTATTGTGCATTTGGGATGTAGGGGACCCAAAAACATCCGAATCGGTAAATTTACCGAATCGGTAAAGTTACCGAATCCGTTACCGATTCGGAAATTATACCGAATCGGTAAATTTACCGATTCGGAAACATTACCGATTCGGTAAATTTACCGATTCTGTAAATTTACCGATTCGGAAACATTACCGAATCGGTAAATTTACCGATTCGGAAAATAAGAAATGGTAAACATGAGTATGTGAGATGTAGGTAAACTCAGAAATACCGAATTTGCATGAAATTCGGTATTGAAGAGTCGGTATTTACCATGGATTGAAATCAGGTGGTAAACAGGTGCAGTGTATAAAAAAAGGCCCCAAAATGCAACATTTTCTCCAGAATGGCGGCATTCTATGTCATTGCGAGGCGGCTACAGGCAGAAGGAGAGAGGGTCTGGAGGAGGGAGGAGCAGGTGTACAGGCAGAGGATCACTCTATTCCATCTAACTGAGCCAGAGATCCTACAAAGGTACAGGCTGGCTCCCCAAACCATCCTGGGACCTTTTCCCACTATTGGAACATCCAACCACAAGGGCACACGCCATCCCACCCCATGTGCAGGTGCTGTGCAGCCTACACCTGCGTGCATCTGGGAGTTACCAGAGTGTGGTTGCTGCGGTAGGTGGGGTGTCCCAGAGCTGTCTGTCACGTTTCTTAAAAAAATTATTTGATGCCATGTTGCAGAGAATGCATTTCTACATCAACTTCCCTGCAACGCATGCTGAACTGCTAAGGACAAAGACAGACTTTTATCAGATGGCGCATTTCCCAAACATAATTGGCTGTATTGATGGTACTCACATACCAATATGCCCACCGGCTGCCACAGAGTACATTTATCGGAACCGGAAGTCCACCCACACCATAAATGTACAGGTGATCTGTGATTCCAAATACATGATCACTGACCTAGTAGCCAAATTCCCCGAGAGTACCCACGACTCATACATCTTCCAAAACAGTGGGATCTACGCACGCCTGACAGCGGGGGAATTTGGCGAAGGATACTTGCTAGGTAACACACTGTGTGAAACTCTCTTGATACATATTACAGGTGGATGTGTGTGTGTGCATGTGAGTAATTATTTGTCTCTTACTATTAGGGGACAGTGCATATGCCCTTCGGTCCTTCATCCTCACTCCCTACCTCAACCCTACAACACCAAGCCAGAGGAGATACAACCAGGCCCACAAAACAACCCAAAACATTGTGGAGTGCACCTTTGGCATGTGGAAGAGCAGGTTTCGCTGCCTCCATAAGGGTGGAGGTGCCCGCCAGTACACACCAATCACCTGCTGCAAGATGATTGCAGCCTGTGCAATGCTGCACAACCTTGCGGTCAAGAAGGGCACAGCAGTGGAACTCTCAGATTATGAGGACCATGATGATGAGGAAGCAGTGCCTGAACCACACGCATCTGGAGTTGCTACACCAACTGATGGCAGACACAGACAGGATGAGATCACACGCAACTACTTTTAAGCAAGTCAAGAGCCACAGACAGGTGGAGTATGCACCAAGTGTAGTTTAATTTGGTAAAGAGGTAGGTTATTAAAGCACAACTGTGCAACAAAAAGTATTTAACTGCAATGATGTCAGTCCTGGTTCACCTCACCATGTACTGTAAAAGTCATTTCCTTCCTCGCTTCCCTGTAACACCTGTAGGTTGCTCACCCTGCTCACTGTCTTGCTGGCCTGTGGCCTCAGCGTGGCGCCTGCTCCTCCTTGTTTCAGGGACAAGGGTGCTTCCTATGCTGCTCCTGCTAGTGCTCTCCTCACTTACAAACACATCCAGAGCAGCTGTATGCGCAGATTGGCCATTCAACAGCGCCTCAAGAGCACTGGTCATCCTGCCCATGCCCCTAGTGACCTCATTGGTGTTTTGGGTCATAGCCTCCTGCATGTTACTGCTTCTCCTGCATAACAGGGACGTGGCAGTGGCCAGGCGGTTGATGGCTTTATTTTGGCCATGAGTACGCTGCCTTTCCTTGCGCCTTGCCTCGAAATCAGTGTCTAGTTTGGTGCATAGCAGCTGCACCGAGTTGTCAATTCTGCGCATCCCTGCTGCCATCTCTTTATTGACTTGTATCAGCTCACTGATGCCCTTTCCTATTTCTCCTATGTTGCTGTTCAGCGACCTCATTTGTCGTTGGCATGACTGGATGGCTCTTCCCTGCATCCTCTGTATTCTCACCATGCTCCCCTCCAGACCACGGAACACACTTGGACCCTCAACTGTTGCATCTGCTGGCCTCTCTTGGACTCTGCGACGTCTTGCACCACTATGGGCCACCCCTGCACTGGAGTGCGTTGTACCAGAGCTGACATCTTCAGGCAAGTTGTGTGTTTCGTCCCCCTCAATGTCAGCTGCTGCTGACTCCATTTCTAGGAGTGGGGCCACAACATGCCTCCTGCTTGGTTGTGATGCAGGTGTGGTATCATGCTGTGATGCTGGCATTTCTGGGGAGAACAGCAGCAGAGGGGATTGAGATCTGCCAGGGGACGCCAGGAAATCTTGAGGCATTTCTGTTTCTTGTGCAGGAGGATGGCTACTTGATGCACCTGTGTCCTGTGGTACGGTGTGGGTAGTTGGACCTGCTTCCTGACTCTCCTCCCTCTCAGGTGGTGTGCCTTCAGTCTCCTGCGAACGCCTGCGAGACGTTTCACCTGTGGACATATGAGCGTACAGTAGCTAAGCGCTACTGTCTCACAGTCACTACCATTAAATATGTATCACATTGGCTATATTCTCTATGCAGTCATTTTCTTCACTAGTTGGTTGTTGTGCTGTATGACATGCTATTACATTTCCTGACTACATATCGCATCATGCATTGGCCCTGTATAGTGCTAGCAGTACTGGACTGGGGTTCACTTGGCCACAAAGGGTACAGGTAAGGATGATGGTATGGGGGCGAATGCTGTGCATTTGCCTTATCTTTTTTGCTTGCAGCTCTGGCTGAGCTGTCCACTTCTCCCAGTCCGCAGACGCTGTCTGGTTCAATGGTTGAGGCCACCATCTCCTCCAGGTCAGTAAGGGGGGGGGTGCTGGGTTCTTGCCTCCGCCAGTTTTTGATGCCTGCTTGTGATGTTCAGCCAATTTCTTTTTGGTTTGGCTCCTGATGTCATGAAATCGTTTTTTAAGGTCCTCTGTGTCTCTGGTGGTCACCCCAACTGCATTTACTTTGTCCAAAATTTCCAGCCAGATTTTTCTTTTGGCAGATTCTGCCACAGTGAGGGACTGCCTGCCAAAGAGTATCAGCAAGTGAGTAATATTTATTGTTTAGTTAATTAAAACCGTAACAATTTAGAACAGGTATCAAAAGCAGATAAGAACAATATTGTAACAAAAGGTTAAAAGGAAAGACTTAAACATGCTGTCATTTTGTATCTTCCCGGGGTTTCTAAAAACAAACAATTCAGTATTAGAAAAAGGTCAGTGCAATGAGTTAGGGCGATATGTATCAACATTCCATTGTGCGATTCCTAAATAGCGATTTTTAAGGAATCGCCATTTAGGAATCGCACAATGGAATGTATGTAGAAATCAGCTTCTTTTTAGCGATTTCTTAATATTCCTTAACTGCGATTAGCAAATTGCTAATCGCAATTAAGGAATAATTTCCCATTGATTTCTATGGGCCAGGAGGCCCATAGGAATGAAGGGGAAATGTGCGATTAGCAATTAGCTAATCGCAAATTGAGATTATTTTCAAGGGTGCAGGGGTGTCCAAAGGACACCCTGCTGCACCCCTGAAAATGACATGTGTGCTCATATGGCGCACATACATGTCCTAAGGGCATGTATGAGCGTCACATGGCACCTTTTGTTTTTGAATAAAATGCTTTTTAACAGGAATTCGCAACTTACCACCAACTTGAAGTTGGTGGTAATTTGCGATTCCTTAGGAACAATTAGCAATATTTTATTGCATCATACATTGCATTTAAGGAATCGCATTTTTTGCGATTCCTTAAATGCAATCGCAAAATAAGGAATAGCAAATTGTGCGATTCCTTATTTTGTACCACATTTGTTTAATACATACTATATAGAGAATTCGCATTCGCAAAGGCCGAAATTCTGCGAATTTCGGCCTTTGCGACTGCGAAAATGCTTGATACGTATCGCCCTTAGTCCATGTTTTTTTTTTTGTGCTTTCGACCCTTTTAGCACAACTTTGCGAATGCTTTGAGAAATTTGATCAGCCTGCCATTCAGTGGAGTATCTGAAGGATTTATGCAAGCCATTATGGCAGCTCTACAGGATTGAATACCTCTTTCATTGAAGCATGTTTTTAAAAGGATTACTCGTTCCGCCTGCAGTTTTTTACAAGTGCAGATAACGTGGATGAAATCTTCTTTTTGAAAATTGCACAGCCGACATGATTTAGGGCCTGTGTACAGCCAAGAGGGTTGATCGGCCAAAGATTGTAAGAATCCAAAGCGTAATGTCATAAGTTGTTTTTTTATGTTGATTGAAAATGTTTTGCTCAGATATGCCGCCGGTGCAAGAGACTTATAGTGGTTCATCACCATCCAGGCATGCGATCTTAATCTAAAAAGGTTTTTATCCCAAAGCGATGAATGAGTTTTTGAAACTTTGTTTACCGCTTGTTTGAAAGATTGATACGGCAAGTTTTTATTCCATAGTTCCATTGTGCATGTAGAAGACAGTGATTTGGAGAGATATTGCTTAAAAGGAGAAGTTTGCTCTTCATTTAGTTCACACCAGAGGGCTTCGTTGATCTTTGATATGGCTACTCTTTGCTTCAATCGGTACCAAGTTTTCACTGTCGCATACATTCTGCCTACGTTTTCATTTATTAGGCCGAATTCAAGTCGAACCTGAGCTGGAAAGGCCGACCTTTGAATGTGAAAGACCTTTTTATAGAAGGAGGCTATTAGTTGGTTTAGAAGTTCGCCGTCCTCACCGTGGAAGGCAGTGCTGGCATAGGTCAGAGTTGGCAAGATTTTTGCCTTCATTACATCGAGCAAGGGTTTATAGGAAGGGCCCTTCAGGTTTTTGGCCAATGAGCTGAAGGCAAACGTTAAGGCACTTGTTCGCAGCGACATATACCTTTTTTGCTCCGTAAGGTTTCTTGAGTTGTCAATGTAGAGGCCTAAGTATTTATATTTTTTAACCTCCTCTAATTGGTTTCCGTTGAGCCAGATTGTCTGTTTTCTTCGCTGTTGACTCCCAAGCACCATTGTTTTGGTTTTGGATATGTTTATTTTAAGTTTGTTTTCTAAGATGTATGCTGGCATTTCATTCAGGGATCTTTGGAGACCGATCTTTGTTTGGCTCATTAGCACCACGTCAACCGCGTATGAAAGATGCGAGAGTCTCAATTCCCCAAGCTTTGGTGGGTGGGAATTAATGCTGTCTAGCCTTTGAGAGAGGTCCGATAGAAACAAATTAAAAAGGTGAGGGGTCAGGACACACCCTTGTTTTAAGCCTTTGGTGGTTGTCAGCTTCCTTGATAGTCTGGTCCCGTCACCGATCTTGATCCTTAGCCAGGTGTTTGAATAGAACAGCAAAATTCCTTTTAGTAGTCTTTCAGGGACGTCCCAAGCTCGCAGCTTTCTCCATAGGAGATGGTGGTCAACGCTGTCGAAGACTGCCTTTAGGTCTATAAAGCAGAGGTAGAGGTGAAGTTTCCTTTGCTTATGCTTGTTAGCGATTAATGATAGACCTAATATGTTCGTTGTCGTCCCTATGCCTTGTCTGAAGCACGTCTGATTGATCGGGATGAGATTGAGATTGTCAGACCATGCCATGAGGTCTTCCAGCACCCGGGATGCGTAGTATTTAGCCTCTACATCTAGCAGGGCTATCAGCCTGTAGTGTGCTGGGTTTGCTCTGTCTCCTCCTTTAAATATTGGCGTGAGAATCGAACCTTGCCAGTTTACTGGTATTATGTTCAGATTCTCTATCTCTTGATATAGTTCGGAGAGGTGATTACCCCAAAACGGAATATCGTGTTTGAAAATCGCTTGGGGGATTCCGTTGGGGCTTGGCGCACCGTCGTTCTTGCCTTTCTTAATCTGTGATTTCAACCTTTATGTTGACCTGTTGAGTCTTGTGTAGTGAATGTTGCTTGTCGGTCACTAGAGGTCAGCAGTGAGCCTGCCAAAGAGTTTGTGGTGCACCTTCACCACCTCCTCAACAAGGACCTGCAACTCCATGCTGCTGAATTTGAGTTTCCTCCTCCTCTCAGGCTGCTCTTTTTCCTTGCTGCTTGCCATTTTACACTTTTAAAAGTGCACCAAACCCTTTCTGCTGCTCAGTGACTCGGCTCAGATCCAACTGCCTTTCCAGAAGCTTCTAATTAGTTGCAGCTGCCTGTGTAGCCACTTCCTGGGAGGGAGGGGGAGGGTGGTAGCACCTGATTGACTGCCTACTTAAGTTTCACTTTTGTTAGCTTTCCGAATCGGTATTTACCGTTTCGGTATTTACCGATTCGGTATTTACCGAATCGGTATTCCCCATGCATTCCTATGGGCCAAAAGGCCCACAGGAATACATGGATAATACCGATTCAGTAAATACAGAATCGGTAAATACAGAATCGGTATTTTCCGATTGTCCGATACCGATTTTTACCGAATCAGTATTTTTTACCGATTTTTTTTCTACATGCCATTTACCGATTCTAAAATACCGATTCGGTAAAATTCGGTATTTTAGAATCGGTAAAATCGGATTACCTACATCCGGCCCATTGTCATTTACAGCGCCAATAGCTCTAACTCAAGCAAATTCGAGCACAATTGCATTTCCAGTCCTTGTATTTAATTATACTTTATTTTCCAGTACTGCCCACTGAAAGGGAAGCCTTCTAGTGTGCAATGAGTTGCTGGGTTCTTGTTTGTCATTGCTGCGCACTAGACTCTGACCTTTGTTGCACATTTATTGGACTAGCCTGACAGTTATCAGAAATCATTTGTCTGTTGATCTTATTGCCTGTTGGGCTACTGTATGAAATTCTGATTAATAATTGGGTTGGTGAAATCAATAAAAATCGTTGAGTAAGGCAGAAAGTTTGGGGGAAGACCACCCTAAGGCTGACAGGTCTAACACGTATCCCCACCAGTTGAAAGTGGCGAGAAGTACCCAACCTCCTGAGAGTTTCTCATCACTAAGGCAGAAGAACCTGGAGTGACCATCAGACTTGGTGTGGTCTGACATAGGGCAGTGTTCCACCATAAAGTCCATTCCCGATAGGGAGATGGACCAACTCAACAGTTGGGATTTTCACCCCTCATTTGCTTGAGCCGTCGGAAGGATCAGTGGACAGTCAGAACCCAGAAGTGAATGCCAAACAGATATGGTCTCAACTACAGCAAAGGCCTCCCTCTCAATAGCACTCCATCTCTTTTCCCAGGATATTAACTTCCTACTGATGAATGCTACAGTTTGGTCTAGGCCTTCCTCATTTAACTGTGCTAGAACCATTACTATGACATACTCTGAAGCATCTTTCTGCACGATAAACTCCTTGGGGAGGTCAGGAGCCTTGAGTACAGGCGCTGTACACAAAGGCTCCTTGAGGTTGTTAAAGGCCTTCTGACCATCCTCTGTCTAGATCACCAATCTGTGCTGCTTCTTGGAAGTTAGCTCAGTTAAGGGAGCTTCAGTGGTTCCATCTCCCTTAACCAACCTCCTGTAGTTTCTGGTGAAGCCCAGGCCAGGACGGTTTCAACCTAAGTTCTGGAGTGGTGCCTGGTGGGTCAGCCTCAGCTGCCAGTAAAGGCTCACTTCCAAGGGTCCAGGACTGGGGAGGCACAGGAGTCAAAGGTGGTTGTAGCCTTTTCTGTCCCTGAGGTTCTGATCATGAGACCAGCCAACTAGCCCTTGGAGACAGTCTGGTGGTCCTAGATTCAAAATACAGGTCCTATTCTTTTTGCTCAGGCAGCAGGGCATCAGAGTAGAAGGACAGCAGCGTAGTAGTTCTTCTTGCATCAGAGCAGCACAGCAGTCCTTCTAAGTCTTCCACAGGTCCAGAGGTATACTGATTAGTTTGATCTGAGGGTGCAACATTTATTCTAGGTACCAGTTTTGAAGTAGAATACATTTGTGGGTATTTTCACCCCCAGAGATGTTTGGAATTTCCTGTCACCTTGCCCGGGGCTCCAGCTTGGCTAGGGGCACAATAGAAACCCTTTGTGAGTGTGCTGAGGTGAGGCCTTTGTGATGTGCAAGTGTGGTAGGTGACAGCTCCTCCCCCTATCAAGTAAAAGATGCTCCATCCTGCCAATGCCTATTCCCCCTTTGTCTCGTTGTCTGGTAGCAATACACAAAGGCAAGCTGCCACCTACAACTAGTCCTGTGACCCAGGATATAGGCTGCAGGCACCAAATAGTTGGAACAAGGCAATATCAACTTTCTAAAAGTGGCATTTCAGAACTGTGACTTAAAATCCAACCTTCCCATTAAAGAGGGTTTTAAATTGCTGTTCTTTAGACACCAAACTTGATATGCTTACCTGCTCTCAATTGAAAGTCATCACTTATTAAATCTAATACGTTATCCTAATGTTATCCTAAGGGAGAGGCAGGCTTTCAGTAGTGAAAAACTAAATGAGGGGTTTTGCACTACCAGGACATGTAAAAGTTAAAAATAAATGTCTAACATTTTACATACACCATACCCTGCTCTGTGGGCTGTGGAGGGCATACTCTACCGGTGACTTACCTGTATTAAAAGGGAAGGTTTAGGTCTGGAGAGAGGTTTACCCTTGCCAGGTCGAAATGGCAGTTTAAAACTGCTCACATAGGCTGCAATGGTAGCTTGTGACATGTTTGACAGGCTACTTAAGTGGGTGGCACAATAGTGCTGCAGGCCCACTAGTAACATTTCATTTACAGGCCCTGGGTACCGGTGATTCAACTTTACCAGGTACTTCTAAGTAAATTAAATGTGCCAATTTTGTCTAAGTCAATGTTACCATGCTTTAGGATGTGAGCACACACACTTTAGCACTGGTTATCAGAAGACCCCCCTATGGCCGGCAGATCTAACAGCCACACACTGGGCTGCTTTAGGGAACTGATAATGAAAATGTAATCACGGTTGGGGCAGAAGGTTGTGGTACCTGTATTGTCTCTATTGGTCCTGTAGACACATTGCTTGTAGCGAGACGTAAAGAAATATGTGAAGCAGCTGGACCAACTGGTTCAGGATTTATAAAATGTAGCAGATAAAGAAGGAGCACAGGCTCCCTGGAGGTGCCTGGCTACACCCTTAAACTGGCGGTCTCCATCATGGAATGGCCTAGAAGATATTTTATTCAATTTATGAATTGTTGTTCTCATTTTTATTTAATTATACTTTCTTTGCCAGTACTGCCCACTGAAAAGGAAGACTTCCAGTGAGCACAGGGTTCTGGGCACCTGGATGACAATTTTAACCCCTTGATTTTACTTCTGACACAAGTGTGTCAGGCAGTACGACACTCCCCCCTTTCATGGTGGACTTTTTATTCAGGGCTACAGCACATCCATGCAATAGACATGAAAAGCTAGTGTACCACTGGCACACTGAAGGAGCACCAAAGGAAAGGCCTCTGTATCCATCCGTGCTCAGACTGGGCCATGCACTAGGAACTCTGGGTCTTTATCCCAAGCTCCATCAATTTCTACCCCTTGAAGCAACTACGCAATCTTAAGCCACCAGGTAACCCTTCTCCACTTTGTTCTTTAATAACCTCTAACTCAAATACCTGCCAGCATTGTAATAGCTGTCTTTTTATCACCCCAACCTCCCAGTGAATTCCTTGCATTTGTCTCAACAGGTCACCAAAGCCGCCTTCTCTCTTTCCCTTCTCCACACACAATTTTTTCTTTAAGCACATATCTCCTGAATGAGAGATCCTTAGTTAAAATCAAAATAGCTAATTTTATCGAGGAACACAAGCCAGTTCTCTTTTGTTTTGGAGAAACCTGGATTACAGACACTTCTGCTTCTAATATGTTTGACGTAATTAGTGGAGTGGTGTGGCTCACTAGTTAGAGGCGGCAGACCCAGAAGCAGAGGACGGCCCGGGACCAGGGTTCTATCCCCGACGCGGCAGTGTCGTGGACCAGGGTCAGCGGACTCGAAAATTCTCTCCTCGGTGCCTACTCTAACCAGGGATCACACTCGGCAACTCTGGGCATTAGCTTGCCTCATCTCCACAATGGCCCCCCACATACGCCGGGGATGCCTGGTTTCACCTTGGAGATACCCAGTAGGGACCATCTCACAGGGAAAGCCAGGATGGGTTCCCCAGCGGTCTACAGCGCAGAGATACTCCTTCGGGAGTCGATTCTAGCGCTTTAGAAACGCACAATTAATTAATTAATTAATTACTGAAAGGTACAACATTCTGTACCATGATCACCAAGTTGAAGGTGGTATAGCCATTATTCACCACAGGATACTCTCTTCTTCCTTGCAGGGTGTCAATAAACTGTTCCTACAAACTGAAGGTGATGATGATTCCAAGGTTGAATTGGTTACTACCCTAAAATATGGAAGAAGCAGGACGGCTACTGCCAAATAAGAATGTAAAGGAAAAACAAGAAACAAGCAGCTAACAAAATGAATATGAGGAAAACAAAACTAATGCATGGAAGCTAAACTAAGTAGAAACTGATATGAGAAGCAGGACCCTTACAATGCTTAGCAAATTGTTCATAGACGAATCTACCTTTACAGCCCCAGAACCTCTCCCACATTGCCTCCTCCTTGACCTGTGTCTCCAGGGGCCCACCCCTAACTTGAGTTTCAGCCTCCACAGACCGTTCTACCGTTATTCCAGTGTCCTGCTGCTGTTTCCTTCTTCCAACTACATTGCTTCCCTTGTAATTCACTCTTGTAGTCAAAGGCAGATGGCTCTGTCAAGTTGAAGAGTGAATCCTAACAGCATGTACATTTGAATATTTATTGTAATTGAAGGAAAATAATGATCATGGGACATCATGGGACCCTATATGTCATCATGGCTCAAATTTTACCATATCATTGAACCATATGGATTGGGCCTAAAATGATTTTGTCAAACCACTACTGGCACAAATGATGTGTCAATCTCTGATAATATAAATGCATTCCCCCTCTCCAGTAAGGACAATGAGAATAAATTAGTTTCATTACAAGAGCTGTTGTGAGATCCTTGAGTGACACAAGCCCTAAGCAGGTTGTTTGCTGTACTGTGTAATTAAGAATCAAACAAGGGGGGGGGACTGGGAGGAATCAAGGTCCAGCATACTTGCTCCCTAACGTAGATCAGAGGAAAGCGGTTTCTGTTACTAAATATTACATGGGCAAGTACATATTATGTCATCTCTCAGTGTAGGACAGACCAAAAGGAGATTAGAAAATCAGGAGCAAGAGCCCTCACCCACCCAATTGTGTGGCATGCTTCATCATTTGGCAGATCCTTGTTAGGCCGGTGCTGCAATGCCTAATTGGCTCTCATAAGGGGGCTCTTTGCCGAAATGTTTTAAAAAAAAGGTGCCGTAAAAAAGAGATACGAATATATGTAGATTAGAAAAGAAAAAGTAAGAATTAAAAAACTAAAAGACACCAAAGACTGATTTATTCTGGTGGTGAATCTTGTCATTGTTAAAAACAGGAAAAAGAATGAAGGAAACGAATGTTGCCAATTTCATGTTCCCCAAATTGATTTAAACTCAATGTTGTCTTTCCAAAATTCTTAGCCTTGTATGGCCATCTGGGAAATTAATGAGTCTGAATAGGTCAATTTTGTTTGACTGAACATATTTTTATTCGCTGGGGAAGAGGCAAGCTTATGTTTTATTAGAACCTAGATCTAACATTTTTTTACCAGAAAAATATACAAACTTTTGCAAGTATGTTTTTGAACTAACTACTGGTGGTGTCGGGCAATGTTTCTATTGTGTTTAATTGAAAATGGCTTGTGGAATACTAGATCTGTGTAAAAGAAATGGTCTGTATAGGGTTGGTAACAAAGCATTTCACCATAATTAGCAGAATTTAAATATAACTCTTCAGTTTTCAATACAGTATAAGATTCTAGTTCGGAAAGTATGCTTTTGAAAGTGGGGACATCCCAATCATCAGAAATACTACCAGGAGTGATAATGTCATCCATGGATACTTTAAATACATGAGACATTTTTTATGTTTCTATAGGACTGAAAATATCAAATGGGACCGTATACAAACAACTCCATCCAGGACAGGAAATGCCGAAATGCTCAAAAGGGACAGGTCTCTTTGCACTTTATGTAAAGAAGAATACCTCAGCTACCAGTTCAACAGTCGAGCGTTCTTGGAGAAAATGTCCATTTAGGCGCAAAAAGAAAACTGTAACAATTGCAAACCAAATGAATACGAAATGCAGTGAAATGGAAATCCAAATATAGTACCATGGTCAAATTAGATAAGTCTGTTCCAATCAGAAAGAAAATAGACACATCCAATGCATTGAAATATGTGACAAATCTGTAGAAAAATCAATGATGGGAAAGTAGCCAGAGGCAGTCTATGCAAAAACAGGGACCTCACGGGGTAATAGACAACTGGTAGACACCTCTGAAGGTGGTTGCTAGTAAATAACTTTGTTAGGAATGGCACTTGAAGACTGTGAATTCACATATGATGTGCTTTCTGTGTTAGCTGTAATAAAAGAAAGTAGCAGAACTTTGGTATCTGACATCCCAAGTCCGGGAGTTACAATTTCAGTAGTATTTAATCCTTATAGTGGGATTTCCTATATGTAGTGAGAGGAGGCAGGTAACTACCAAGGATCCCTTGTAGCCTACTCATGTAGGAATGGCCACATGTAGAACTGGCCACATGGTGTGGTTTGATTAGATCAATTGACATAAACCGTTTGTTTCTACAACCAGGAAGTGGTGACAAATCACAGTTCTGGTGCCAGCAATGCCAAGGACTGGCCCTTGTGCTCAGTATGATGGGTCAAAGTCAGTCTTGTTGGTAATTTTCTCTTGAACTAGATTCCCATTTTTAGGAATCCAGCCAGGAGTTGCTGGTTGCTCCAACAGTTCTTCAGAGGCAGAACGTTTAGTATTTTCATTTGAACGCTCATCTCTGAAGACTTTTAGTTCCTGTAAGACAGCGAAACCTTCATTGATGTCAAAAGGCATATCTGCCGCCGCTGTGCCAGGAATTTCATGATCCGGAACGTACTTCTGGATGCCAAACAGGACCTTGTAGAGGGTCCTTCCACGTAAGGATATTCTAGGCAGATTTTCAAAGCTTTCTGTACTCCACACAATTGATGGACTCAGCTACTACCTGAGCCTAATACTCTAGCTATTAAAGTTGGCTTTAAGACATGTTTTTTTCTTTCGAGATCAAATTTCCCTCAGGATGATAGGGGAAGGAATAATACACAGCCACACCCAGGGTTACCATGGTATGCTGGTAAACCTTAGAGGCAAACCCTGATCCCAGGTCCGAGTTGAATGCAGCTACTGCATACGTCCCAGTAAAGACTTGCAAATCTTTTATAACAGTACGAGCATCAGCCGATGGCTTTGGCCACACCCACAGAAATCTAGAACATAAATCCACAACCAATAAAATACATTTAAATGAACTATCTGATCTTAGATGCCAGTGGTCAAGATAGGCACATGTCAATGGTTTGTTTGAAACTAAGAGAGGTGTCTGCGGTAAGCAAGCTGCGGTGGAACTTTTAATTTGCAGACAAACATCACAACTGAGGACATATTGTTTAGTCTGTAAAGACCATGCCACCAATAGTGTTTATGTAGTAAAGAACTGTAGCCACCGCACCTGCATGAGCAGATGCTAACCCCTCATGAGCAGTTATGACGAATTCTAGCCAGTGTGAAAAAGGTATATTTTGGGCATTCAGTAGATGGGAATATTTTGCTGAAAATCTTTTAGGTAATAGCATGCCACTACATGAAGCATTGACGGCAACCATGATATCACCATAGACTCTCGTGTGAAAACGAGTAATAGAAGCTACTGCAGCAATCTGAACTTCTGCTTTAGCGGCTTCATCAGCCATTGAATTGTCTGCAACGTGTATTCCAACTCGCTGATGACTCAATGTATGAATTAGTTCATGGATAAAGAAGGTGCACTCAAAAAGGAGTCATTCAAAAACACAAGTATAGTCCATAAATTTTCTTTCTTCAAATTGTCGTTTTAAAACCGGCACACAGCCAATGCATTTCGTTCCTCGATTGCAAAAGGAACTTTGTCAGGGCTTAAGAATAAAATGCAGATTAAGTATTATGACGACCAATGTATAAACAACAATTTCGCTAAAGAAGATTTATGGACAATACTTGTGTTTTTGAATGACTCCTTTTTGAATGCACCTTCCTAATCCCTCAACTCCTTCGAAATTGTGGCATCTATCAAAGGTGGATGCTGGGAGTAGTTGCACCTAACCCTAATTCATGAAACAATTGGAATTGAAGCGCTTAACCGAGGTTGGCCGTTGTGTATTTCTTTTGTTGTTGTAAATCAATGTATGAATTACATGAGCCTGTGACAAACATTCATTAAGATGTGCCACCTTTCCCCAAAGTAAATTATGCTTGATAGCGTTCCCTTTTGAATCTCTGAATCCATTCAAGCGCCAATAATGTAAATGCTCCTTAAAAGGTGGAACACAGTAATACGAATCAAACGCTATGAGTTTGGGGAATTCAGAATCAGTTGTCTCTAGTGCCAGTATTAAAGCTTTGAATTTAGCCAGCTGGTCAGTACAATCCCCTAGAGATTGTGTTAAAGTTTTATGAGGGTGGAATTCTCCATTCCTCATGACATTGCATACTGTGGCACAGACAGAGGAATATTGCTGTTTAGTTCCAAGAGTGGGTTGGGCTGAATCATTTGTATATATGATATGATCATACAGATCAAAAGTCAAAATGTTGCTGGGTATGTGTGTAAGTGTCTGGATGCAAACATGTGAGTTTGGAGTGTTCTCAGAATCTTTTTATGTTCTGGTGTACAATATGTGCTTGAAAAGTCTGGATGAATTCATTCAAAAAACGTTTTTACCCTTTGTGCATATTCTGGTATGTATGTTCTACCAAAGTCGAGAAAGTCTAAAGGTGATTGTAGCTATTTAATAAATGAATCCAGAATTTGATATGCGTGGCAAACCACCCATATGGATATCAAGGCACTAAATTGTAGGCACGGGGAGATTCACTGATTGGTCCAGAATCACAGGATGTTGACGCCAATGCCAAGACTCCAAAGTCAGACGCTCTGGCTGTTATGCCACGTCCTCTCCTGATAGTGTTTGGTGGTTACAAGAGGGCATATGTCTCCAAGAAATGTGGTGCTAGACTTTTGCCTCCAATTGAAAACTCATATCCCTAAAATAGGACACTGAGATAAGCAGTTTTTGTTTTTTGGAAGTTAAATTTGTAGCATTGTTCAGCAAATCCCAAAACTATGCAATCTACTCTGGCTAGATGTGTGTTAAAGTCATCATCTGTCAGATATATGTAATTGGCATAGGACAATACTCTCGAGTCAATTTCATGAAAAACTGATATTACTCGGGCAGAGAACCGACCAGGGTGGAGCTGGAGGGCGAGACTGGTGGTGTTAAGCGCAGGAAGGCAGCTAGCACTCTCTTCTGAGATGGATCTGTGTGGCTAGTCCGTTGTAGCAGCCATGACCCCCGGAACTGAGGGTGTCTATTGCTATGCAGGCCTCCAGGGTGGGGGGAAAGGGGTGCTGCTGCTGTCAGTGCTGTAGTCACATGTGATAGATAGGACCACTGACCACACTGACAGGGCTCCTTGACTCCTGGAGTCTACTTTTACTTGAAAGATATCTCTGTTGTAGTCGTGGCTACCAGGTGGCCCTGAAAGATGTGAACACCACACCAGTTGCACACCAATTTCTTGTAGAAAAATATAATGGTCTCAGATCGCCTTAACTTAGATGAACGCTTTGACTTTAACGCGATAATTCTGAGGTAGGCCAAATTTACCTTGCGTGCTTTAAACATCCTCTATTGGTTTAAAAAATATACAGTATCTTACTTGACAATTAGACTTTGTGAACCACATATTCATGTAACAGTTATCTCTTGTAGGAGAACGTTTCAGGCATACTAATTTGCAGAGCATGCTTGTGAAGGGGTAGCTAACGGGGGTGGTGGAGTAGGATCGAAGTTTGGTATCCTATTTCATAACATACTTCTTAGATCAGTTGAGTTTTTTTGTTTTACATTTTATTGCAACATTTATACAGTGCTTCCTTACTGTAGGAAGGATCCACATGCTTGAGAGGGAAGAATGGTGGCCACTCCACCACACACATTACCTATACCAGTGTTCAAATCTAACACAAACACTCATATCATTTGTCCATCCCCTCTTACCCACCACATACTCTTCTCCAAAACACATCACCACCCCTGTACTCTTCAAATACCACTCACCAGCCTCTACAATGAAGGTACATTTTCCCCCGTAAGAGGGAGCTCTTATTCCAGTAACATTGCTGTTACAGCACGTCTGCAATTAATAGGGATAATTGCTGCTTGCACCATATTTAATTAATGGTATTCAAAGAAGGGAGAAACTATAGTAGGGTGATTCTTTTAAAAGGTTCAAGTGTTAACAACTTTCAGACAAAAATAGGGGTTTCCTATTTAGCTGAGGAGAATTAATCCCTAACACCATGGATGTCTCCATGTAAGGTGAATAGGGGCTTTGGGCACACGCAAGAACTACACGGGAGACCGATTAAATATGTACCTGGCCTAGGACGTTGGTGGCGCGATGTCATACAGTTCCTACGAATTAAGTAGGACTATGTATCAGGACAAAATAACTATCAGAATATGGGGACTGAGTCCACACATATCATGAGAGTATGTTGGCCTAATTCCTACCTAGCTCACAGTGCCCCATCTGAACCCCTAATCTTACCACGGTACCAGATGGTATATGCAGACCTCAGAACATGACCACTCTAATTCCCCAAGGAAATTGTGGAAACAGATCTACTCTTTCGTTGTTACTCAGGCATGCCTAAGGGGGACACAAGACAGATACAAATTGGCTTTTCAAACATTCATTGAATTGTCTCAGCCAAAGTGTCCCTTCAAGAGAACCAGTGGACACAGGTTGTATATCGATATCCAGTGCGGATACCCAGGCACAGAGAAGGCGGACCCGCTGGTGGCATTAAAACCCTTTTTATTATCATAATAAGGAATCAGTGAATTGTTGCATCTCTGGTCATCGAAGAAACCGGCAGGGATTGCACTTTCTTCATAATAGTCTATTTAGGACTTAAAACCAACATATACTTGCTGTGATATAGGAACCTGTCTCTTAGAACAGAGGACAGGAATCATTTATTCTGGCAGTAAAAAGACTGAAACAGAATTTTCTGCATCAATCTCTTGATGTCATTGGGAAGCACATCACTGATTGTGATCTGACCTACCAGTAGTTCCTCTAAGAGGGAGGTTTTAATCCCTGATACACCTTTTTGTCCTGAGGAAGGTGGGGTTTATAGTTCCAAGACCACCGAAATGCATTGACACTGTACAATTACTGAATTTAACCACGAGAAAGATTACTGCAAAAAACATAGATGGACAGCGATAATGATATGAATTCTACATGAAAAGTTGGATCAGGTTCTGTAACAGTACCTTCTAGAGTGTGCAATAGGGTCTCCCTGTTAGGTTTTCATGTTTTTTTCCTTAACATAATTTTTTTGTTTAAAATGTTTTCTTATTAAAAATCAACATTGCTTTTATGGTCTATATGTTTGTCACAACTAATACGTGTTGGCTTTAAATGCACATTGGATTTATTGTGTTCTGTATGAATTGTTTTTAATGCACATTAGATATATTGTGTTTTTTGAGAATTGTAAGACAACTAGGTTTTTAAATGTGAATTGTAATGTTTAAAATACGTGCCTAGTTTTTTTATATATATGAATAAAGCCTCTGACGCTGTATTCTTGAGCCTCGTGGTATTTTAGTTAAATGATTCTAGTGTATGTGCACTCCTCGTTTGTAGGGGTCTATGAGTTTGAGTGAGCTGTATTTGTGTGAATTTGAGTGTTCTTTCCTCTCCAAGGGACATATTTTTTCTTCACTATTAAGTAGTGCCCTGGTCCCTTTGGTTGGTGGGGCCACCTCTCTCCTTTACTCAGTAGAGTGTACAAATAACATCATAAAATGCTTGCTAAGAAATGTGTTGCTTGCAGAATAATTTCAAAGTATACTGTTGTGTAAATGCACAAAATGTAAAAGTTCGCCATTAGAAAAAGACATCAAGTGTAACGTGGAACTAAAATGGAGACTTGTGCTCTGGCCCTGTAGAACCTTACAACCCAATCTTGGATTGTATTCAAGCTGAATATCCGAACTTGTCTGTTTCACCTCCCATTGTACCCATCTCTCATGCAGTGCTCCAGAATGGGATATTCTTGCTCTGGTAGCAGCTTCTAATGTGGTTATTGGTGACACAATTGTAATGCTTTTGTCCCATGCTCTAATCTTTGCAACTGGAGGGAAACGCTCTTCTGCTGCTGAAAATAAATTTGTGATTGACATGGTTTATACTCATATAACACCCATGAGAATCCTGACTCACTTGGTACTCATCAAATTAGAAATTTACTTTGACTGTCAAATACCTGCAGGTATGTAGTGACAACCATCTCCCTTTGGAGCTTTTGTGATATGCATGTATGACTTTCAGTCTGATCTTTATCAGTGGTGAACATGTGGGAATGATGAGTTGGTGCAATGCTTTCACTCGTTCAGCATTGAATGGTAAGTATGTGGCTCCAAAATTCAAACACCCCATTAAAGCTTGCAATTTACATGTTGGGTTAGTGCATGTGCTGAGTGTATGTGTAGCTGCCTGGAGTACATCACATGAAAGAAGATGTAGTGCTGTGCAGTGCGTGCGCCATGAGAGCATGTGCTCGGTGCATGTGTACTTGCATGTAGTACAATACATGTAGGGTGAATTGTTGTGCAGCATGCACAAGGTGAGTGTGTGTCTGCTGGCAGTGTGTTTGTTGGTAAATAACACACCCTTTGTTAAATATAGAAAAACGTCAGTGTTAAACAGTGAGCACAGATGCAGGTGTGTGCTGAATACATGTTTACATGTAATAGTACAATGCATGGATGTACAAGTGCTGAACAGTAAGTGTGCTGTAAATGTACAATAAATAAGCTTGCCTAAAATGGTATATTATATGGAGGACCCTGAGCACCATTTTGGGAATCCCAAGCCTGCCTGTTGAAGGCATGAAGAGGAGAGGAATCCCCCAGAAAGATTTTTGTATTGCTGCATTCCTGTGAGCTGGGTGGGACATATTAGAGGGAAAAGGAAGAGACTCCCTTTGCACTTCAAAAGACTGCTTTTTGATTTAGTGAGAGATCACAAGGAAGAGACCTTTAGACATCTCAGGAAGAGAGATGGGGCTGATAAGGGAATCATAGAGTAGTACTGGGTGTTTGGGATAAACCTTTCGATGCACATATCACTGTGGCTGACATCCAGGTGTGAACTCTAGTCCCTCCCATGAGTGGTGTTGTGGGACAATCAGGTTTGAAGTCTAGCCTCCTGTGACAGACTTCTTTCTTGAGGAAAAAAGAAAGAGAGAACCGTCCACTTCAAATTCAACAGAACCCCAATATAAAACCTCAAAGACTCAGACCCTAAACCACAATTGGTGTCTGGAAAAAGACTGGAAGGTTGAGTCCCCAAACCAAAAATGTGTCATCTGCCAAGTGGGTGAGTAAATAAGCTAGAATATACCCTGTTGGATAATATATTATGTTCTATGCAGACCAGTGTAATAGATTGTGTTTTTCCTGCACGTTTGTCCCCTCTAAATAGTACATACACGACCAGTTGCCGAAGAGAGGAGTTGAAACAGCTGAGGGCAAATTATATCCTTTACTGGTTTTCTACTTGTGTGTTTTTTACACATATTATTTTTTTCACACTTTATTCACTAATTAATGCAGTAGTATTGTTATAGAACAGAGACCCTGACGAAAGCCGAAGGACTCATCCCTGAGTGGCTGAAACATGTTGGTCTCCTCGCAGCTATTTGTTGGGACTGCGACGATGATATTGCACTGTTCTTGTTTTTAGGAAGGAAGGGGCAAACAATTATTAAAGGTTTCTGGGTTGAGCTCCCTATCCTTTTTTAAGATCACCACTTTTTTCTTTGTTTACACTGCACTCCCCATCACATCAACATCATGTGGTAGTACCGAGTGATTGTGGGTCGCTACCCCATATCTGGTTATCGGGGTATGCTGGTCTCAATGATCTAGAGACACAATACCCGATTAGGACTACCAAATGATAATATTGATCATTACAAGACTGTTGATGGGAATCCTACACCAGTGGGGACTCACGTTACTGGTTCTTCACATCTTGTGATCTGGTTTGTTGGTTTACTTCATTCACACCCTAGTACTTTAGACAAGGTGTAGATGAGCAGAGGACTACGGCTGAATCCTCCATAAGACCCCTAAGTTTGTAGTTGTTAGTTGATTCCTTTGGGGGATAATACTTAGGCTAGGTCTATAAACATCCCTCTAGCCCTGTATAAACTCGTGTTTTTCTATAGACATCGTAAGAGCACATGGGTTCACCCCAGTGTCGTATGCTGACGACACTCAGCTTTTGTTCCCCTTTTCTGACCCTCACGCCGGCAATACAAAAATCTTTTGCGGACGGAATGAGGGCAGTATCAGACTGGATGGCATTAAATTGCCTCCAGTGCAATGTAGGCAAGACGGAGGTCATGCTGTTCAGAGAGGCCACCCTCTTGTGGTCTCCAGAATGGTGGCCCCCGGATTTGGGACCAGTACCGAGTCCCAAACAGAACGTAAAAAATATCGGTGTGCGGCTTGATAAGGCACTTTTGTTTAAAGAACACACAAATCAAGTAGCAGGATATTGTTTTCGTGTCATCGGACTGCTACGACGTGTCTTTCCATTCCTATCAGACATCTATAGGAAAACACTTGTCCAGACGTTGGTAATTAGTAGGCTAGATTACTGCAATGGCCTGTTTATTTCGGCCAATGAGGAACAACTGCAAAGACTACAAGTAGTCCAGAACACCCCAGCGAGACTTGTTCTCAAGGCCCAGCCTAGGACAGCTTCACGTCCTCGCCTGGACAAACTTCACTGGCTGCCGGTCACGCAGCGTGTAAAATTTAAAATCTGCTGCACAATACACAAATGTCTGTTTGGTACTGGACCTAAATATCTGAAAGAAAAATTCAACCCCTATAGTCCTGGACGCATTTTGCGTTCTAGCAGTCAGCAACTGCTCCAGGTCCCAAGGATTAAAAAATCTGGACAGGGAGGTCGTGCCCTTTCCTACAAAGGCCCCACTCTATGGAATTCACTCCCCTCAACCCTGAAACTAAACACTAACTTTCAGTCTTTTAAAAAGACTTTAAAAACGTATCTATTTCCGGCCTGCTAAGATATCAACACACTGATTCCCTCACAGTCCATGATCATGATTAGGTTATCTTGGTAAGAGCATAAGCGCGGAGATACCCCTTCGGGGGTCGAGTCCTGCGCTATATAAGAAAATAAATAAATAAATAAATAAAGCGGTCGGAAAAGCCCTCCATATCAATTACAAAAAATCACTCCTGAGTCCTGATCCTGCTCGACTTCTGCTCAACCTTCAACATTGTTAATCATCATATACTTATTCACACAGCAAATTCATGCATGGGCTTTTCCAACACCCCTTCAATGTTTCGCCTCCTACGTCGGCAAATGCTAACAATCCATACAATCCAAAAGATCTTAAAAACTCCCTATCCTATTCCAAAGGACCTCCAGTATTCATTATCTTCCCCATTATCTTAAGTCTCTACATGGAACCCTTCTCACTAACAACAACAAGATCCCTTAATAAGCCAGTGACTTATAACTCTAAGACATAGTCTCTTTTACCAGAGTCTGTCACCTCTTAAAGGAATTTTACATACTCAGCCCTTTTACTTTACAACTTCATGGGGAAATGGAAAACTACTAGTGCCCAAACCCAGGCCCACAGACATACAACTATTGACAGCTTTATAGTGCAGGCTGAGCGCCGGCTCTCGTGCTCTCCAAGACCATCAACTACAGGGAGGGACCGCAATTAATGGCCAGGTCTCGCCTTGTGTTGACACAGCTCTAATGAATGCTCCAGCAGTAGGACAGGAGGAGTCCATTAATGCATTAATGTGCCAGAAATCCCCAGAAGTTGGCCCTGCAGCTAAGGAAAGGAAATGAGCCCAGAAGCCTAGACCATATGAGCTAGATAGTCAAATGATCCCTGCCAGGCGATGATGACCCCCAATGTAATTGTATCCCACAAATCGTACTGGAACACCCTAAACGAAAGGCTTAGTACCCTTCTAGAATCACAATTGCACACAGTTATGGATTGCCTAGATGCAATCGAAAAATGCTTGAACAACCATGGAGAGGAGCATGTGTCATCTTGTGATAACTGTACTCCAAATCCTCCGGCTACCCAGACATCCCTCATGGATGCTAATCATGGTGACTCTGAGTTGAGGCACACTAGACATCTCTCTGGTGCTATTAGTCACAGGGGCGATAGGAATCTATGGCCAGCTCATGACACATGACTGCTATTGCTAATCAGACCCAGCCAGAACACCTCACAGTGATCCATCTGCCTGCAGCATCATGTCCATATGTAGCAATAGTGACCAATGTTCCCAGATTGGCCCCTGGAGTGATAGAATCTCCATTTCAGCTAAATAACTAGGTGACTTATTGGCTCTATTTCAATGTTTAATGTAATATCCAGCTTTACAATGAGATTCTTTTGGCACGTTTGGGGTGGGCTCTTTACCTTGAAAATTTGAAGGTAATTGCATAATTGTCAATTTCCGACAACCCAATGTGCTGGGTAAAATTTTGTCCCAAGCCAGGCAAGAGCATGAAAGTCCCAGCCAATGAAAGTATTACCCCTTGGTTTCTTCTACAGGCATTTGTATCCTTATTCCCCCTCCTCGATCTCCCATGGGTCAATTTTGCTGCTGTACCATGCTGATCTATTCATATCTGCGAACACGTTTATGGGCCATATTCATCAATAGCTATGATATTGTACTGTTACAAGAGACTTGGGCGCAGGATGAATCTTTTCTGTTTTTTATGGTTATACATGTTATAATCTGCCAGCCTCCCCATCAGGCTCTGGCTGGACTAAAGGGCGTTTGGCTGTCTGGTTCAAAGTGAACATTGATTGTAATATAGAGATGTTCCTAGTTGATGGTGATAATATGCAGGCCTTTGACTTGAGGGGGGATCCAACTTTGGTTTGGTCATAATTAACTTTTATAATAATGATTTTGCATTAAAATATAATCATTTTTTTTGTTGTTTAATTGAATTTCTAGACAATGTAGTCAACAGGAACTATTGCTTGGGTATACCATTCAACCTCTTATTGGCTGGCAATTTTAATGCTAAACTAGGTATTTTGATCTCTTTGTCATCTTCTATATGTTCCCCCTCTCAGCGTGATTGCAGTTCTGACTCTAATATGGATTCCAGGGGGCACCTTTTATACTCTTACTTGGTGTTGCCATGAATGTCCTCACGCTGAATGAGATCATAATCCCATTTCTATTTTAGTAAGAATTCCCATTAAAGGGCCAGCAGGCTATAAGCAACCTAGTGCCACAAAAGATGTTGGGTGCAGATTAATATGGTTTTTGGCTAGTATGTCGCTAATTTTGCATAAAGCCATGGTTGGTTGCAAGGGTCTTATTAACTCCTGCCTCATAGAGGAAAATTACCCTGTTGTAGTCTTGGGTAACTTCTGGGAGTTAAATCTTTATGTTAGGGCTTTACTCAAACATCTAGGTAATAGGAAAGACATAATAAATCCTGGCTCAATAAGGCTTGTAGAGAAGCAAATAACCGCCTAAGAACAGAATTAAAGCGTACCCCCAGAGATAGGGAATTTGTAAGAACATGCAGGTAGAAATACATGCTGTTGTTAAAAAAAAAGAAAGGCTGATCTGAATATTGAACAGTGGGAGAAATCTGATGTATGCCTTTCAAGCCAAAGACACACAGGGCCTCATTTATGAGAAGTGACACATCGCTCAGTGCGTCCTCCTTGCGACATGATTGATGCGTCATATTTACTGTATGACGCATCATGTCGCAAGGAGTTACAGATATGTCAGTATTTCTGACGTATCTGTATGGCGCAAAAGTGACACATTGCTGGAGTGTGTCACAAAAGTGACGCAACTACAGCAATGTGTCCTTTCGCATGGGGCAAGCCCCATGTGACAGGACCTGCGTCACAGCAGGCGTAAGATATTGATGCATTTGCGTCCTAGAAGTGACGCAGTGAAATCTTATAGATTTCACTGCATCACTTCTATGACCCTTTTGTGCGGCAGAACGACCCCTGCATACATTATACCTGGCGCAAGTATAATGTGGCGCAGGGATTTAGAAAGTGATGCATCTACCTAGATGCGTCACTTTCTAAATTTAGTGCAACAAGGCACATTTTTTATGCTGCTGGTGTGTCACAAAAAGCATAAAAATGATGCACAGCCTCATAAATAAGGCCCCCAGTCTTTTTGGAAGGCAGTACATGCTGGCCTCCCTTTAAGTAGTACATCTAACAGAGTCTGTGTGCTTATTTGCCCCGAGGAGTGGATGCATCATTTTTGTAAAATGTTCTGTGCCAATGATTGTGACCAGGCCAGTGAATCTGAGGGCTATCCCACACTGCCCCTTGACATTTCATTTTTACCTGGGAAGGAGTTTGAAACTATTCTTAATAGTCCCTCCAAGAAGGCTCTTGGGCCCGATGGGATCGCTATGGATCTATGTAAGGAAAATCCCGTGTTCTGTGCCCCCTGATTAGAAATCATATCAGCACAGCATGTAAAGTTGGTATACCAATGCCTGGCGTTCATCCATAATTGCGCCGTTTTCAAAAATTGAAGCGCATAGGATCCAAAATGCTACAGCGCCATTTCCCTCCTTGATTCTACGATTAAGATCATTGGGAGAATTGTGCTCAATAGATTGCTCCCCTGGTCTATGGAGAACAAAATCTTTACACAGGTCCAATATGAGTTCAGGAAAGGCCTTGGAACAACAGAACGATGTCTAAATCTGCACCTTTTAGTGTGGAAATATAAGTTACATAAACACGGCTCCCTTCCCCCGGCATTTATGGATCTATCCAGTGCGTTTGACTATATAAATAGATCAAATTTGTGGGATATTTTAACTGCCATGGGTCTGGAACGGGGCTTGGTAAACTCCCTCTGATCTCTACATCTGGACCTGGTTGCCTCAATGAGATATGGGGAAGGAGGTGAGTACACACAGCTCCCTTATCGGTTAATTGGGGGGGGGGCACTCATTTTGTTCCTGCTTTATGTAAATGGCCTAGAATCTTCCCTTGTGAAACTGGGTTCACACCTCCCAGTGGTAAATAAAAAACCCATTCCAGTGATTCTGTCTGCAGATGATGGGGTATTGTTTGCCATGAAAGCCAAAGGCCTTATTTCTTTGCTTGACACCTTTGTCTCCTTTATGAAAGTGTAGTGGTAAGGAATGTATAAAACAAAGAAGTATATTCTTTAAGGTGAGTTTATTCGAAAAATTCAGCTCCACCCAGTGCGCGATGCGTCCACTTATCAGGCAGCTCAACGGTGACTGGAGTAACGTTGAGAGCCCACAGCTGAGCGGACACACCGCACGAGAACAACACATTCAAGAGATAACATATGTGTGCGCAGCACGCGACGAGCAATACAATCAAATGAAAACAATATATACGTGCATCGCGCGGAACCCCATGCGATGCACCACGACTTACTCACTGTCACACCACCTTCCCCCTTACAATAACAAAATGCAAATGAACAAGAAAAAAAGACATGACCCTTAGAATCTTACAAAATCCTCAAATTTCTTAGGAACTCTAATATTCCTGCCTCGAGAGGAACAAAAAGTAACATTTTGCACATTAGAGTGGACATTAGGATGAACCTGGGACTCAATAGCTGGAATGGGACCAGAGCATTTCTCTGGAACATCCAGCCAATTACTCCAATCACAATCATCATGGACTGTACCACGCCTACTCTGCATGCTTCCCACTTGCTTTTGGGAAACTTTTGCAAGGTGGCGCTTATTCCACCAACCCTTTCCATCAACAAATGCAGCTCCTTTACTGACTTTAAGAACTTGGACTGGTACATAGAATTTTGACTCCCCTTTTTTTTTACACGATCAGGCTTTTTAATTAAAACCCAGTCCCCAACAAAAATGTCCACATTCATAGAACTAAATTTCTTATCAAAACATCTTTTCATGTGAATTTGCTTCTCCTCCACTTTATTCCGTATGGCACTTGAGTCCATACTGCTTCCGCTAGACATATTCCTCAGCCAAACAGGAAACAAATTTGAATGCACTTCCCTATTCCTTAAGAAAGAAAATGGAGGTACACCTGTAGTACAGTGTGGTGCTGTGTTATAATGCCAGACATTGTCCCTAATAAAATCCACCACGTTAAGCCTACAAGTTAAAGCTGTTTGAATACCCTCCTTAATCACAATATTTCCTCTCTCTACCAATCTGTTTGACGAGGGAGAGTACAAAGCAACCTTCAATTGTTTAATATCCAAATCAGTTAAAAATTTACGAATTTTATCCGAAGTGAAATGTGTCCCGTTATCAGTAACAATTACACTTGGTGCACCTTCCACATCAAAAATGTTCTTTAAGAAAGAGATAGTAGAATCGGATTCAGGAGCCTTAACAAACTCATGGTACATCCATTTTGAAAAATAGTCAACTAACAAAATTACATATTTGTTATCTTGGTCCAACACCGAATATGGCCCTGAAAAATCTATACCAACTTTTTCCCAAGCCTTACTGGGAAATTCAGTTGGGTGCAAAGGAACTTTCAACGTACGCCAATGTTTGTCTGATAAGAGACATTCAGGACAGGAATCAATTAGTTTCCTAACCTGTTCTTCTAAAGAGGGCCACCAGTAATGAAGTTTTATTCTCATGACAGTTTTAGTAATTCCCAAATGTCCCTGATGCGCCTTGTTAATGATTGCATTACGCAGATCGAAAGGCGGAATAAATCTATCTCCTCTGCGTGCTATTCCGTTCTCCACAGAAATTTCATCAGATACCTGCGCAAATTTGCGTAACTCACCCTCTAAACACCTGGGTTCGGGCAAGAAACGAGTAGAAAAATCAATGACCTTTTTCATAACTGAATCCCTCTCACTAGCAGACTTCCACTCTGACTCAGACACAATTGGGCTCATCTCATGTACCGCATCAATCACAGCGACACATTCGATATCTTCTGAAGAAATATCCTCCTCATCATCTTTCACCATAGACAATCTAGAAAGGCAGTCAGCCCGGAAATTTTTCCCGTCTTGAATATGCTTGACTTCGAAATGAAATTCTTGTAATTTGGAGACAAGTCTCATTAATCTTGCTGACATACTAGAAGAGCCAACCTTATTAAAAATAAAAATTAGTGGCTTGTGGTCGGTAACTAGTTCAAATTTCCAACCCCAATTATATGTTCTGAACTTCTGTACAGCCCAGGTGCAGACTAATGCTTCCCGCTCAATGGTACTGTACTTTGTCTCGAAAGCTTTAAGAGACCTAGAAGCGAAAGCCACCGTTTGTTCGTGATCTTCCACCCTTTGAGTGAGCACTGCACCAAGTCCAGACATACTGGCATCAACTGTTATGATTGAAACACAATCATCTCTAAAGGCGTGAAGAGCCTTGGTGGATACAATCATCTCTTTCACACCAGCAAAGACCTATCCAATTCTGGAGGCCAAGCGAAACTGCAACCCTTTTTCAACAGCATGCGAAGAGGTTCCACTAGCTGGGAATAAGATGGAACATACCTAGCGTAATATTCCGCCAAACCAAGAAAAGAGCAGAGGGAGTCCTTATCAGTGGGGTGCTTAGCATCTACAATGGCTCTGATTACTGAAAACTTTGGTTTAATCCCTTCGTGAGACACAGTGTGACCCAAGTATTCCAATTCTCTAACTGCGAACTTGCACTTATCGCTGCGGACGGTCATATCTCTAGAACTCAAAATGTCTAGTACACGCCTCAAAATCACATTATGCTCTTCCAAAGATTTAGCAAAAATTAAAATATCGTCAAGGTATGCTTGGACACCCCAACCTCTCGAAAAAGAGAATCCATGAGTTTCTGGAAAACACTTCCAGCTGATGCCAAACCAAACGGGAGAAAAGGGGTAATAAAAGTAGTTAATTCTTGGGACTCCTTAGACAATGCGACTTGATGGTAAGCTGATTTGAAGTCAATCATTTTGCAACACCCAGATTCGCGAGAAGCTCCTGAATTTTTGGCAGGGGGTGACAATCTATGATAATATTTTTGTTTAAGGCGCGCTAGTCCGCGCAGAGCCTAATCTCGCCAGACTTTTTGCGCGCGACTACAATGGGGGCGACCCATTGTGAAGAGTCAACAGGTTGTATTATCCCCTGACTACACAAATCATTCAATGATCTTTCCGGTTCCCCTCGAACACTCAGGGGAACGGATCGAACTTTATGTGCAACAGGATGAGCGCCTGGAACTAATCTAATCTTGTGCTCAAACCCCTTCACGCTGCCAACCTTGTTATTGAACACAGATTTGAACTCATCAATAATCTTGTTTAGAGCAATCGAATCAGAAGTAGATGGTTCACAATCAATATTAGAAACGGGCAGTTCTCTAACTTTGATAGGATTATCATCGCCTGGAACTAAGTATAAGCCCATGCGAGCGAGGTCCTTCCAACCAACAATATTTTTCCGTTTCTCTGCAACATAAATTTTCGTTGTAGTTTCTCTACCCAAACATTGAACTAGACCCGTAAAATACCCTATCATGTTAATATCCTTTTCCCGAAAGGCTTTTGGGTTTACATCAGACTGCAATAAATCAACCTTCCTTTTCCACAGATTCGTAATAGGTTGAGTCTCTTAGAATGGTGAATGGTGATCCTGAGTCAGCCATGACCTGTAAAGGAACATTATCAATTATTGCTGAACATAATGGCCCTTGATATCCTGGACTTCACCATCACAGTCTAAAGTAACAACTATGTTGCTGATAGAGTTACTACAATACTCTACCTCTGAATCAATATAATTCACATTAGGTGATTTTTTTACGTTTCTACAAACCCCTTGAAAATGTCCCACTTTCTTACAAACAACACAACGTTTGTTAATAGCTGGACAACCATGGAAATTCCCAATATGGGTTTTAGAACCGCACCTATAACAAAATGTATTTTGTTTCTTTTGAGCAAACCTTACATTTTTATTTTTAACACTCACTGACCAGATAGAATTATCTTGGGAACACTCTGCAGAATTAATCAAATTAATTCCGCTCTTAATAGAGTCAGACATAACCTTACTGGTGAGTGCAGAACGCTCAATACTCAATGCAAGATCAATTACTTCATTTAATGAAGGATTCTTGCATCCCAAAATACGTTCTTTAATATTCCTAGAAGAACAATTAAAAACGAACTGGTCCCTAATATAGTTGTCAGACAAAGGGCCAAACTCACATGTTGTAGCTAAAACTCTGAGAGCAGAAATGTACTCTTCAACTTTCTCCTCCTATTTCTGCTTTCGAGCGTAAAAATTATGACGCTCTAACATAATATTTGGCTCTTCTGAGAACTGTTTTTTTTAGGCGAGCAACTGCTTCTTGATAAACATTCCAACGCTGGTCCCCAGATTGAGAAGTAGGGGGAGGAATAGGAGTAACGCTTTTAAAAATTCTCTGAGCAGCTTGACCAAGACATCCGAATATAATTGCAAACTTATGTTCAGGCGAGTAAGCAGTTGCGTCAATGGCTACAAGATGGTTTTCAAAAAGGGCAAACCACTCTTTCCATATGATCTCAGGGCTACCTGGTTTACTTAAAAATGTTGGTGGTTGTGTAATTTGTTGTAATTGTAAATTGGCCATAACTCAACAAATTAATCCAACTATAGGAAAACCACCCCAAACCAGATTTGAAATCTAATGAAACAAAATAATCCTAATAACTAATACTAGACATGGATTGTCAGACTGAGTAACCCAAATATATAAGCCAAATATTTATAGTTACAAACATTGAAAATAATAAAAATATCAGAAAACGAATATAATGTACTTCAAAAGACAGATACCTGGAACCAACTTGCTGTATCTGCTGCAGTAAAAAGAAACATGTAGGATGAAGTAAATTATTCACATATTTAATAAATCACATTAGCGTTGTAAATATGTGCAGCCAAATACAACCAGGAAACAAATCAAAGCGTGCGCGTCGCTGTAGAGAAGCACTGTAAATGTCAAAGAGTCAACCAAAGCGTGCGCGTCGCTGTAGCAACGCGCTGAGAATGACAGCGTGCGCGTCGCTGTAGCAACGCGCTGATGAATAGTAGCATGTGCGTTGCTATAGTAACGCGCTGGGGAATGTTAGCGTGTGCGTCGCTGAAGTATTAAAAAATGCAACCTTGAATTGGGTGATGTTAGATAAAATACGAGATCCTCCTTGGTAGTGAAATGCGGTGCTTAAGATGGATCGACATAGCGAAGCACTGAAAAAGCGTTGAATCGCTGAGGTGATTGGCTGAAACTTGAAACCAATGGTACAACGGTAATCCAATAACGTGTAGGTTGATTGGACAAATACCTTGAACCACTGGCGAATGAGAATCCAATAAACAAATTCAATATCCAATCATAGGCAATATGAGTCACAAGCAACTTCCCATGGCTAACGGTCTTTAAAACCTCCAGCAGCCAATCCGGAATTGAACATCCAATAATTTAGTAAAAAGGCTCCGGCCTGGACCAATCGCGCCTCATTAAAAACAAACTCATGAAAATCCTACCGGAACACTTTATAAAGAAAGACAATAGGAAGAGTCCGGAGACGGATGCGTCTTCACGCAGAAAATGGTGAAAATGACTAAATTAATTAAGCCTCTTGCGTGGGTATGGGTGGAGACTCCCGATCATCGCCAAATGTAGTGGTAAGGAGTATCCAAAACAAAGAAGTATATTCTTTAAGGTGAGTTTATTCGGAAAATTCAGCTCCACCCAGTGCGCGATGCGTCCACTCAGCAGGCAGCTCAACGGTGACTGGAGTAACGTTGAGAGCCCACAACTGAGCGGACACACCGCACGAGAATAATACATTCAAGAGATAACATATGCGTGCGCAGCACGCGACGAGCAATACAATCAAATGAAAACAACATATACGTGCATCGCGCGGAACCCCACGTGATGCACCATGACTTACTCACTGTCACAGTTAGACTTGAAGACTAATCTGTCATAAGCTTTCATTATGGTCTGTGAGCCTAAAAGTTTTAAACTTCGCAGTATGAGTATTAATGAGAGATTTATTGGGAGAGGGAGTCAGTTTCCTTATCTATTTTTTATGTTTAATAGTTTTTCCAATTGGGCACCGTGTGTTACCAATAGGGAAAATTGATTCTTAAGAGCGGTTGGTACAGTTTTCTCTCTCATTTCCACTATAGTGAAAAAAACCCTACATACACCTGATAATTGAGCTTTACAAAAGAAAATGTATTCCTATTCTGTCCTATAGAGCTTGGCTATGGGGCTACAGGGATGTGGGATGCATCCAATCTGAGAAAAACAAAGTCTGTCGATGTATCTTGGGGTTCCCCTGACAACTTCACCCTTTGTAATCCACCATGAATTGGGTATGGACTACATCACGGACCTGATCAGCCTTGCTCCCTTGCTGCTCAATTTTGTGTAATGAGCAGGCTACTCTAAATAGATAGATTATCCTAGACCGCCTTACTTGTACCTATGCTAATAGAATTCCATGGCTTATATACATCAGGGATACAACAGCTGCCCTTGGTTTCCCATCCATTTTTGAGGACCAATTTATTATAAGGCAAAAGGAATTGCTTGGATTCCAGATCTTTTTTAATCTGATAGAAGGGCTCAAAGAGAGGTTAGAGAGTTGATGAAATCCTCTGTTAGGCATACTGTGTTGTACAAACTACTTTGGGGCTAACACTTTATCTAAATTTTATTCCGGGGTTCTGAGAGCGTATGTTGCTGGCCAGGTTTAGACTGGGTTCTGCCAGAGAGGTCTTATGCTTCACACAAGGTCAGTTTTTCTCCTCTAATATATGTATCTACCTGTGCGATGAGGTGTCCACCAGACCTTGTTGCACTTTGTCTTTTTTGTAAATATTATTCCCCCTTTACACAGCATTATTTATTACCCCTTTTATGCAACTACAAATTTTGCAGATGTAGACAGACATTGCCTTACTTGCAGCGGTTAGAGTGCTTAGATGTATGTGCAGCAGTGGTATCTTTTTTAAAATGTCTAATACGATCACATAATTTAATGGTTTTTTTTTAAAACACAAGGGATTTATATCTTATTGCTCTTATGATTGCAATGTACCTTTTAACCGGTAGTTACATTTTTGATCTCTGATTTTCTAATTGTATTTATAATGTAAATATATGTCTGTACTGTCAATCAAATCAAATCAGGGACATTTATACAGCGCACAAATCACTCGGAATTCTCATGGCGCTTGCAGACGGCTCTGATAGAGTACTCATTTAGTTGTCAAATAGCCATGATTTCATCTTTTTGCGAAAGCATTTATGGCCTGAGATAGTACGTAAGTTCAAGGGAAGTTTGTTCCAGGAGGCTGGAGCAAGATAGGAAAAAGACCTTCCTCCATCTCTCGCAGTGCGGATTCTGAGAGGTGTGAGAAAGGATTTGTTGCTCGATCTTAGCGACCTAAAAGGCTGGTACCTACGTCGTTTTTTGGACCAGTACCCCGGGCCTTTTCCATACATGTTTTTATGTGTTAGACAGAGTATCTTAAATAGGATGTCTCTGTCTGACTGGGAGCTAATGTAGAGATCACCGACAGCGGGCAGATAGGGATCTTGGCGGGAGATTCAGAACCAGCCTGGCCGCAGTGTTCTGCAGAATCTGGAGTTTAGTGAGAAGGCCTTCGTTTATTGAGGACAGCAGGGCATTTCCATAGTCCATGTGATTTATTATCAGATCCTGGACTAATGGTTTCCTGGCCTCCGCTGGAATCCATTTGAAGATCTTTCATAGATTGCGCATCTCTCCAAAACATGAGCCGATTATGTGATTGATCTGATTTTTCATTGACATTTGACTGTCCATATGAAAACCTAAATTCCGTACCGTCGGTTTGGGTGTTGGACAAGGACCAAAGTTCGGGGGCCACCAGTCGTGAGGCCAATGCTTGTGAGCCATGCCGAAGAGCATGATCTCAGACTTGCCTCCGTTTAATTGGAGATGGTTTGAACTCATCCACCTGTCAATGTGGGACATACATTTTTTTAAACGCTGTTTTGTTTCTGATGGGTCTGGCCCAAGAGTGAGCAGCATCTGCGTGTCGTAACCATAAGATCTGATCTCCTTGGCCAGTGGCGTCATTTACAGATTAAAAAGAGTTGACTCAAGATGGAGCCCCGCGGTACTCCCATCTTGACCGGTCTGTTACATGAAACAGCGTTTCCCACCTGGACCGTTGTAGCACGGTCCGTTAGATAACCTTTAAACCATTTTAGGGCGTTCCCGCTGAAACCAATCTCCCAGATTGAATAAAGATTATTGATATTGAGAATGGTATTGATATTGGAGACTCGAGTCATAGGCCAAAGTGGATATTATCTTTCTTTTCACAAGACTTGGTGATAGGTTACCATATTCTCAGCTTTTCAGAAAATAGAAAGATTTACTTTCAAAGATGCGGGAAGAAGAATTAGAGTGTGCCATTTTCTGATATTATTCCCAAATCCTTTTGAAACTTGGAACTTGATTTGCAATTGATCAGCACAATTGCTTGCATGACTCTAATTGTTACAAATGGAAGCACTAATCAACTTTCACTTTCAAAAGTTATGTTTGTTTCAAAAAGTGTCTATAGCACTTTTAATCTATGAATAGAGGCATATGCGCCGGAAGTAGAAGTGCAGCAAACGTAGTACCCCCAAAATAACCATGCTGAAGTTCAGAAGGTGAATGAGCAATAAAAATGCCTTCACATTTCGTTTTTAGCCTGTCAAACTTACATTACCTTCAAAAGGGGAGCTCCAATGTGAGGCAATATGTTCTGACAAATTGCTGCTTATTCTTCTAACAAGGATTTTGGTGATTGCTTTTCTTTTTGTGACTGCAAAGTGGGAACGTTTTCGGTAGCGAACTATACGACAATCTTGCTGGGGTACCGGGAGTGTGAAAGGAAAGGTTATAGAATGTATATTTCTCTAACACAGAAGAAAAATTAAGTGCCTGTAAATAAAGTGTGCACATACTTTAAAATATATCGGCAGACACGAAAGCACAAATGGACCTCATTTTTCTAATTCTGAAATGTGATGGAAACAAAGATTTTAATGGAATCAAAACAAACTAGAACACTTTACTTGGTGATGCTCAAATGATAAATATTGACTGAAACCCAATTTCCACACAATATGCTTTGTGCACTATATAGGTGTATCAATAAAACCGCATGTCTACAAAATCAGTGGCCTTTAAATGCCAAAATCGGCTTCTGTAAATGACAGTGCCTTCCCTCACCATGCTTTAGTAATATATTTGCTATAGTGTGTTCCAAAATGCACCACTGGCTACATACTACACCCGTACCACTCTCCTGCTGAATGGGTTTTGTTCATTTGCTGCAATTGTTCTTTGTGTGACACTCGGATTTTTCCCAGCCCTATTGACATCAGCAATGTACCATTGACGGGAGCACCACCACTTTCAAAATTGTTTCAGCATCAGTAACAGGGCGGGAACTGAGTAAATATCCTTAGGATTCCAGGTAAAGCCAGAGCTGCTGAAGAAGCACGGCCGGACTTTGCGTGAAATCCTAGCACCAAATAAAACCAGACCCAAGCAGAGTATTACATGATATATATACACGAGAAACATGTAAATGCACTGAAATTCCATAATTTGTATGGCTTACGCTTCAGATGTGATCTACATTGGAATTTGTACTAGAGGGTGTGCCTCGAGTCCAAATCTCACACAAGGCATAGCTCACTCACAACTGTAGAGTGGAATGGCACATAGATTTGCAGCATCGGCTCCTCCGCTAAGGAGAATGAGGAGTGTTGCCCTAGTCAAGTCAAGTCATAAAAATTTGTATAGCGCACTACATACCCAGAGGGTTTCAAGGCGCTTAGGAGGGGAGGAGGATTATTTGTCAAATATCCACGTTTTAAGCTGCTTTCTGAACGCTAGGTGGTTCTGGGTGAGGCGAAGGTAAGCGGGGAGTGAGTTCCATGTCTTAGCAGCCAGGTATGAAAAGGATCTGCCTCCCATGGTGGTCTTGTTAATGCGAGGTACCGTGGCGAGGGCTTGGCCGGAAGAACGTAGTTGGCGGGAGGGGGTGTAGAAGGACAGTCGAGAGTTGAGGCAATCTGGTCCGATGTCGTAGAGTGATTTGTGTGCGTGGGTAAGCAGACGGAAAGTGATCCTCTTATTGACGGGTAGCCAGTGGAGGTCTTTAAGGTGACCAGAGATGTGTTCGTTGCGTGGGATGTCTAATATGAGCCTGGCTGAGGCGTTTTGGATTCGTTGGAGTTTCTTCTGGAGTTTAGCGGTGGTGCCTGCGTAGAGGGTGTTTCCGTAGTCCAGTCGGCTCGTGACCAGAGCGTGGGTGACTGTTTTCCTTGTTTCGGAGGGGATCCAGCGAAATGTTTTTCTGAGCATGCGAAGAATGTTGAAGCAGGAAGAGGATACGGCGCTGACTTGTCTGTTCATTGAGAGTGAGGAGTCCAGGATGACGCCAAGGTTCCGTGCGTGGTCTGTCGGGATGGGTGCTTTTCCAAGGGCTTCCGGCCACCAAGAGTCGTCCCATGCAGAGGGGGATGTACCTAAGATGAGGACTTCTGTTTTGTCTGAGTTCAGTTTCAGACGGCTTTGTTTCATCCATTCAGCAACTTCTTTCATTCCTTCGTGTAGGTTAGTTTTGGCGGTGCTGGGGTCCTTGGTGAGAGAAAGGATCAGTTGGGTGTCGTCCGCGTAAGAGATGATGTTGAGGTTGTGTTGGCGTGCGATGGCCGCGAGGGGGCTCATGTATACGTTGAAGAGGGTGGGACTGAGTGAGGATCCTTGGGGTACGCCGCAAATGACTTCAGAGGCCTCGGACTTGAATGGAGGAAGGCGGACTCTCTGGGTTCTTCCGGTGAGGAACGAGGTGATCCATTCAAGTGCTTTTCCTTGAATTCCGATGTTATTGAGGCGTTGTAGAAGGGTGCTCTGGCAGACTGTATCGAATGCTGCCGAGAGGTCGAGGAGGATGAGGGCGACTGTGTCTCCATTGTCCAGTAGAGTTCGAATGTCGTCTGTTGCTGCGATGAGGGCGGTCTCAGTGCTGTGTTTTGCTCGGAAGCCAGGATTGTGAGGGGTCGAGGGATTTGTTGGTTTCGAGGAAGGCGGCGAGCTGGTTGTTGACGGCTTTCTCGATGACTTTGGCCGGGAATGGAAGAAGCGAGATGGGGCGGTAATTTTTGAGTTCGGTGGGGTCCGCTGTTGGTTTTTTCAGAAGGGCGGTGAGTTCAGCGTGTTTCCAGTCTTCAGGGAAGGTAGCGGAGTTGAAGGAGCAGTTGATGACGTCTCGGAGGTGCGGTGCTATGACGGAGTCTGCTTTGTTGAAGATGTGGTGAGGGCATGGGTCTGTGGGGGATCCTGAGTGGATGGAGTTCATCAGGCGGATGGTGTCCTCAGTGGAGATTGGGTTCCAGTCGTTAAGGGTGTTCGCGGGGGGAAGAGGGTCGGCAGATGGTAGGGTGGGTTGGTTTCCGGGTAGGTTGTCAAAGCTGTTGTGGATGTCTGCAATCTTGTTGTGGAAAAAAGAGGCTAGGGAGTCGCAGAGGGTTTGAGAGGGGGTGATGTCGTTGGAGTTGGCTGAGGGATTGGAAAATTCCTTGACTATGTTGAAAAGTTCCTTGCTGTTGTGGGCGTTGTTGTCAAGTCGATCCTTGAATGCTGTTTTCTTGGCTTTTCGGATTAGTTGGTGGTGAGTGCGGGTGGCGCTTTTGAAGGCGTCCTTGGTGCTGGTGGTTGGGTCTTTTTTCCAGGCCTTTTCGAGGGAGCGGCAGAGTTTCTTGGACTTCTTGAGAT
This sequence comes from Lissotriton helveticus, assembly GCF_964261635.1. NCBI lineage: Eukaryota > Metazoa > Chordata > Amphibia > Caudata > Salamandridae > Lissotriton > Lissotriton helveticus. Next base: position 406,468,778 of record NC_136063.1, on the reverse strand, counting down.
CGTTGTTGAACCATGAGGCCTTCTTGCTGCCAGGTTTGCTTTGACGTTTTTTCAGTGGAGCTAAGGTGTTGGCGGTGTTGGATAACCATAGGGTGAGGTTGGCGGCGGCTTCGTTGGCGTTAGAAGAGAGGGCTGGGGAGTTTCGAAGGAGCGATGCGGAGATTTGGTCCGTGGTTATTTTCTTCCAGTTTCTTTGCAGGATAGGTTGAGAGTGGTTGATGGGTTTCGGCTTGTTGTAGGTGAAGTGAACGCAGCTGTGGTCGGTCCATAGGAGATCCGTAGTGTGGCTGAAGGAGACATGATTGCTGGATGTGAAGATGGGGTCTAGTGTGTGACCTGCGATGTGGGTGGGGGAAGTGACTAGTTGTTTAAGTCCTAGGTTGGCGAGGTTGTCCAAGAGGGTGGTGGTGTTGCGGTCGTTGATCTTTTCAAGGTGAAAGTTGAGGTCTCCCAGAAGGATGTAGTCTTTGAAGGGGAGCGCGTGTGGAGTGACGAAGTCCGCGATGTCTTCACTGAATTTTGTGCGGGGTCCTGGTGGTCTGTAGAGGAGGGTGCCTCTGAGTGTGGTCTTGGGGTCGATGTGGATCTGGAAGTGAAGGTGTTCGGAGTTGGCGAGGTTGGCGTCAGAGCTGGTTGAGATGCGGATTGATTTCTTATGGACGATAGCGATTCCTCCTCCTGTGTGGCTGGTACGGTCTTTGCGGGTGATTTTGTAGTCTTCAGGGATGGCAATGGTAATGTCTGGTGCGGAGGAGGCATTCATCCATGTTTCCGTAAGGAAGGCGACGTCTGGAGAGAAGGTGTCTAGTAGGTTCCATAGGTCAATGGCGTGCCTGTGCACCGATCGAGTGTTGAGAAGGATGCATTGTAGGTGGTTGGGATCGGGATTCTGTGGTGTGGTCGTGGCGGAGATGTTGTCGGTGCCGCTGAATCTGCAGGAGTAGCAGGAGAAAGGTCCATGGGTGTGTCCAGGAGCGGCTTGGACGCAGGTGGGGGCGCGACCGGGGTCAAGGGCTAGGAGGGAGGCGGCATCATAGGTAATGCGGGGGGGCTGGGGAGCGCGAGGCGCAGGGGGTCTGGCGCTGGGCGCGGTCCAGGCGCGGACGGGCGTAGACGGGCTTACCTTTGGCGCACCTTCGGCGTGTCCGAAGCGCGTGGACGCTGCGCGTGGAGGCATTGGCCATTAATGGAGGGTGGAGGGGGCGGAGCGTGGGAGGGTCAGCAGCTGGGAGGCGGTAGCGGGGAGGAGGGGCGGGTCAGGGAGCTGCTACAGACAAAATGGAGGGTCAAAGGGAAGGTGAGGTAGGGGCAGCAAATGGACCAGCGCTCCTACTGTTCTGTTAAAGCGCCACAAAGTCCCTCGCACAGCGCTATTCTGTAACAATTATAGTGCCACTTGCAAACAAGCTAGTTAATTGCCAAGTCCCTCGCACAGCGCTATTAAGATACAGAGGCTCTTGGAAGGCAATCGAGTCAATTTCAGGGGTAGCGTTGCAGTGTCCACAGTGCCTTATGAAGACAAGCAAGTCAATTACCAAGCTCCTCGCGTAGCGCTATAAAATACAGAGGCTCTTGGAAGGCAATCGAGCCGATTTCTGAATAAAGGTAACGATACCAAATGGAGTCAGTCAGCAGCGTCCACAGTGCGTGAGACCACCGGGGGAGGAAGGGAGCGACCGTTTAGGAACAAGTCCGGGCGGTCACAAGTCCGGGCGGAGCCCTACTGCTCTTGAGCAGTGCAAAAATAAAATGATAATAATACAATGTTATTTTTATTATGGAGCCAGGTTAGGGTGTGGTGGGGCAGGGCTGGGCTGTTGTCAGAGGGAGGAGGAGTGGTTGGTGCACCATAGTGCGCATGACGATTTGGCAGACTGTCTTGGGCAGGTCAAACTGTCATACGCACTTAGCAATCCCTGTCTAAGCAGCAAACCAGGCTGCTCAGACCAATCACGACACTGTAGTCATGCTGGTGACAGCAGCGTCATGATTGGCTTAGGGGAGTCTGGCAGCCTGGGTGCTGCCAGGAGCCAGGAACAGAGGGAGGACGGAGAAGAGGGAGCATCGGACAGCTCTCTCTCTCACTCTCTCACTCTCTCTCTCTCTCTCTATACATATATATATATATATATATATATATAGGGGTAAGGCTGGAAAGGGCTGAGGCCTACGATCAAAATGTTTACCACTCCAAATGCAGGCTTACCATCGTCCAAAGAACAACTTGGCATTTCCTCATCCAATTTATTCTGCGTTTCTGTTCTGAAACACTAGAGCGCCATTGGGACACATATGTGTGTTTTCTATTATTGTTAATGGCACACATAGACGTTTTAACAGGGCCAGGCCAAATGTTGTTTAACAGATGCAGTTTGTCGGGCTTTCACAAAATTATAAGTGAACTCTGATACTCCGGAATGTATGCCAAGTTTAACCCACTGGATCAAGTGAGTCACAAAATACATATGATTGCACAAACCATTTCCCTCTAGATCAGGATGTGAAGGATGTCTAGACAACCGCTCCATGATGCATGCCACAAATGAACATTCCGAAATGACCCATCATTGTGCTGTCACCTCTGACCAATGCCAAGTGTGGAGCCTGCCTTCATTTCAAACCCCGCCCTGGAGTCACAGGCGGGTTGAGGCGGGCTTCACTGGAGCAGCTCTCTCAGGCTGTGCATGTGAGGCGAAAATGAATGCTCTATACACTTACCTTTGTAGAAAAGTTATAGAGAAATAAAGAAAACGTGTAATATATTCATAAAGTGGCTGGACATTCAACAAAACCTGAATAAATGACACGATCATTATAGGTATGAAAACGCATATATTGGTAAAATGATGCTTGTGTAGAAATTTCAGGACAGGACTTAACCACGCTGTGGGAAGCCACAAGATAGATCATAAATGCTGCATGTTTAGCTATTTACTGGTAGAGATTGCTATTGTGTGATACAGTACATTTCCTCTCTTATCTGTCTGTCTATCTATCTATCTATCTATCTATCTATCTATCTATCTATCTATCTATCTATCTATCTATCTATCTATCTATCTATCTATCTATCTATCTATCTATCTATCTATCTATCTATCTATCTATCTATCTATCTATCTATCTATCTATCTATCTATCTATCTTTCTGTCTGTCTGTCTATCTATCTATCTCTATACAGTAATTATTGGTACAACCCATCCCCCCCCTTCCCTGATTGGTTTGTCCCAACTAATTGAGCAGAGCTTGGAGGTATCACTAGAATAAAGGAGTTATTCCTACCTCTTCGTTTCTGCTTCTTTCTTGGCGCTATTACCAGTGGGAGGTGATTGCATTTATATTGCTCTTACTACCCCCGACAAGGTGTAGTGTCATTTGTAAGTGGTGGGCAGACGGCAAGCAAGTGTGACTGATTAATTAGATTGCCTATGAGCAGGGTCACTGAAATTATGCGGCATGAGAGAGCCAAATGATGGGACGGTGTTGACTAAATTATGTCAATCACTCAATCAGGGAATTGTAAGCCCGCTACTCACCCGTGAGGGTTTCAAGGCGCTGAGATGTGTCAAGAAAGGACAAATTATGCGGCGTAATGCAGCATATTTTCTGATAATTTAACTTCATTCTTTTGTACTTTTTTTTACACATGTTAAGAATGTCTGCGCATAAATTACATCTTATTAGTACCAGTTTGACACGCATACTTAGCAATAAGCAACAAAAATGTGACCAGGCTAACTTTGCAAATGGCTTTCCACTGCATGGGAACACGTGTTCCTGCAATTTTAGTAACTTTTGAACTGCTTAACCAAGAAACACATTTTTTTGTTGTTAAACTCTGCAGATTATGCAGGGGAGGATGGATTATGTGGAAAATGCGAAAGATCTATAATTATACTAAAAAACACAGTGGCCGCACAATCTCATAATTAAAGTGGCCCTGTCTATGAGATTCCCAGCACTAGTCAGACTGCCAGTGAGTACAATGCCAAGATTTCTACTGTGTTTGCATGTAAGTGAATAAAAACCTCTGCAACGTAAATGTTCATGTGCTGAAATTCAGAAGTTGTTGCATTGGAAGCCCAATTCAGTAACACGCTAAATAGGTAGAATTCTCACAGGAAGGATTTAGAGGGCGGTGTACATTTACTCTATGCAAGCATATCAGTGCTGTGTTGTGGAATTCTCCCCCATTCCACTGAGACTGAGTTGGCAGCTCGGTCGCTGCGTGTGTGTGCTGAGTAGCAGTAGCAGATGGGAGTCAGTAGATGGCTCAGCTGTCGAAAAGTGCGCTGGGCCATCATAGGCGATGCTAATAGAACTGGTGAAGGACTTGACCTGAATGGATGCAGCTTTAACATAAAAAAAAAATAATGTTCCCCCTCAAGAACAGCACCATATTTAGGGGGTGATTACGATGGCGGGCGGAGAGCGGTGCCTGGGTCCACATGCCTGAAACCCACATTAGGATGTGCCCGCCACCATGGCGGTCGCATCCAGGCACTTTCCCGCAATTTGAAATTGCCATGTTGTGCATTTCCCTGCACTACGTGGCAGGCACCACGCGTTGCCTGCCACTTAGTGCAGGGAAATACAGGGGGGTACCATGGGTACCACCCCCCTGTGCACCACCACCTTCCCCCAACACAAGGGGGGACAACAACAGGCCCCCCGAAACCAATCCCTGCTAGTCTTTCGATGGCGGTTCTACCGCCATGGTAAGGCTGGCTGAGGCCAGCATCATAATTTTACAGCTGCAGACTGCGCCGCCAGGCAATCATAACAATTGACGGATTTGTGGCAGGCAGTCTTTGCGCCCCCCACAGTCGTGGTCTGATTTCCCCCGCCATCCTAATTTGGCGGGGAGAAAATTACTGTCCGATGGCAGGGCGCGCGCCACCGCACGGCTGGCAGTGGCGGACCCTCCGCCATCGTGATCACCCCCGTAGTGACAATTGTACAGTTCGCAATTACAGCAAAGAACAAGGAACAGTAAACCACATATGTGTTCCTCTGGAATAGTGAGGAAGATGTTACACAGTTAGGTCTAAACCAATATCTAAAAGAGGTGCCCATGTGGCAAATCAGACATTCAGTACCATATGGTGAATCGGTTTACTGCGACCTCAGTGGATCTAGAGGGGAAAGAAAACGACATGGTCCAAAATACAGACAGGCAATAACAGCATTCACAATATGTACATGAAATTGAAGCACAAGCCCCAGGAAATCATTCCTGTTCAGCCATTCCAGAGTGTTGCAAGTATGTGTGAAGGGGTTGCCAGATATTTTGTGGGCGAGATGTGGGTGACTGCATCAAGGCATATAGCTCATTAGTTGTGTCACAAAAGATATGACTTTTAAGCCACTGCACAGTGGTGAGGCGTGACCCCTCCCCCAACATATCGCAAACTCATGCTTCGCCAACAGAAGTGTAATTGCGAAAAAGTGCCGGAACTCCTTTGGAACTTTGTGCACTTATCCCAGTACCACCAGCAGGGGCTCCGGCATCAGCTTGAGTGTCATCTCCACCATCTGGGAAAGCTGTGCAAAAATTTCAAACCAGTACCTACTCATGTGTGGGCATGTCCATACCAGATGCAAAACATCTGCGTCCTTGGTGCTACATTTGGGACACGGCAGGGGGCGGGTGGGGTCAATCCCGTCCATGAGACTAGGTGTCATGTAGGTACACTGGAGGAATTTAAAGTGCAACAATTTATGTCTATGATTGGGGGAGACAACATATCCAGACATGCATGGTATAACCTGGAAAACTAGGTGTTCTCTGGTTTAATCCGCTATGAGGATAGTGATGAGGATGAAGTCATCAGGAGCAATGGGGTATGAGGGGGGTCTGGACCCATAAAGCACTCTGAATATGATGCAAAACAAACCTTTTGAGTAGAGTTGTGGTGGTGAAATGCATGTCCTCTGCCCAGGAGATGGAGTGGCAACCCGGGTACAGATCTCCAGTGGTGAGTGGTGCCTAACGGCTCAATGTGTGCTTGACAATTGTTTCAACCACTGGGGGGAGCCAGCGATTATCAGCAAGTGGTAGAGCAGGGGAGAACAACTGCCCAAATCCCAGAAGGCGCAGCAGACAACGCTGTGCCCAATAGGTAGTGGAAAGTGGCTGAATGTCCATGGGGTCTAAAGGTAGACCCATGCAGGGGATCGAATTCATTGGTATATTACAATCGGCACGATTGTAAAGTAGCATGGATTGGTGAGATCTGAAGTGGGCATGTCGGCTGGCCGCCGCAAGACAGCCGGCGTATCCGACATGCGCACTCCACATTTTAGTTTTAGTCATCATCTCTTCTGCCAGCCAGCCAATCATCAGGATCATTTCTGCCCTGGAGCTCGAGCCAGAACAACGCTCGCAAGCACTTTATAATGAAATGGTAACAACCATTGTATTAATTTACATTTACTGCTGCATGCTGCTCGCAGCAGGCGGGGTGACGCTACTCTACCCTAAAGGAGGGACCACCGCTGGCCATTACAGCATTAGAGTAACTAGACTTTGAAAAGTTATGATGATGGTTAGAGGTGTGTGAAATTTGTGTAATTTGCTTTTGTGAAATTTTGGGAAAATTACATGATATTACATGTTATTACACAAAATGTAAATCTGCTATTTAGTGCTGTATTTTAGTGTGAAATGTGTCCTTGGGCCCATTTTTGGGTTTCGCCTGCCGAAGGCTGCGCTCTGCGCAGCTCTTCAGCGCAGGTGAAATCCTATGTCGTCAATAAGGACTCCTGGAACGTCCCCCGGCTCTCATTGGTTAGCTCCATAAATGGAGGCTAGCCATTGAGTGCCGGATCTGTCCATCAAGGCTGGACCAGATTCGGGGGCGTTCCGGAGATTTTTTCCCAGGGCGGAGTTACGTTTTTTCCCGTTCCCTCCCCTTTCACTGAAAGTGAATTCAGATGCGCTGTACATTCCCGCCCCCTCCGTGTGCCTTTCCGCCCCCCTTGCTGTCCTGTGCACGTTTCCCGCCGTCCGTGTCCTCTCCCGCCCCCTCCCGCCGTCCGTGTCCTCTCCCGCCCCCCTCCCGCCGTTCGTGTCCTCTCCCGCCCCCTCCCGCCCCCTCCCGCCGTCCGTGTCCTCTCACGCCCCCAGCGAGTGCCCACCTCGCGATTTCTGCCCGCCTGCCTGCCTAGCGAGGGCCGCCGCGCTGCCCGCGGCGACCCGGAAGTACCTGGCCGGCCGGCCAATCCCTTCGCGGCCGGCCGGAAGTGTTTATGCCCGTCCCGGTTTTTAATTTAGAAAATCTGGTCACCCTATCCTAGCCTCAACTTTCCCTGATATCCGTAATTAACTGAATCAGTTGGGAATGCCCGGACCGAGACAACTATCACCGGCCAACTCAAGTTCACTGGCTGGTTCCTGGACGACTTACCGCAGGTCATTCGCCACCCACAGCCTGGCCGTCTGCTCCAAGCCACAAGGCGCCCGCCAGCTACCTGGTGACAGATGGGACAGTGTTTACACACTAAGAGGCACGTGCGGACTGCACAGCGAATGAACACTTCGTAATTCTATGTAGTGCGCTAGGATTGGCTGAGTTGCCCCCAATACTGCAATCCTGGGTCACCTTACACATCAGGAGTCCCTCCCTCTACCAGGCGACCCCCATAATATGTTCAGCCGTGGGATTGGCTCCCGTGTGAACCGGAAGTACTGGAATTACGGACAAATGTCATCCGTACAAAAGATGAATAACGGACCCCGAGCAGACTGAATTCTCGGACGATCCGCGTGAGTAGCGGACAGGTGGTCGTTTTTAACGATGTGCAGACTTGGGGAGGGGTGTTTTGTATAGAATAGAGCGAAAGGCTTGTGGAGAGATTAGTGATGTACCAATGTAGTGACCGAGAGTGCATGTTGTCTAGACTTGGGGGAGGGGCGCTTTATATCAAGACCGCTGAATATGTCACAGAGAAGCGAAAAGGGTGCTTTTGGAACCAGGACCTAATTTTCATAAGGGCATGTTCATTGCAAGTTAATGAGTCATGCAGGGCTGTTGAATGATATACATTACTGCAACTTCAACAGAAGGAATACAATCTGTGCAACTGTATAAAATCTGACTGCTCAGAATATGCCTGGCTTCATTTAAAAACAGGTTCTGGGTCTAACTACAGGGTCACTAAGGTATTTTTTAAGTGAGTAAAGTAGTGTTGGTAAAGAGACAACTGTAGGACGCATAAAGTATCGGTGTGGGATGAGGCAACTGTAGCAATAGAGCGGGTGGATAAGGTGTGGTTACGGATGCTTTGGAAAGTGTGATTATAGTGAATGCACAACATGGGGATGTAGGCAATGCTGGAATTGCGCACGGACTGCGATCAGTGTGGACTCAAAGAAAATGGTTTGTAGGATTCAGTGAGAATCGGTACATAACGGACTTAGATGATGATGTAAATGTGAACGCGGGGTCTGCAGGAATTGTGAGCAAACTGACAGATCGAAGCGTCGTCCTAAGAGCTGTGGGGCTTTTGGGGTAGAACATCGTGCGGGAACAGGGCGGGTTTAGTGCGCTAAATGGGGCTGGGCGGGCCGGGGCGGAGTGTGGGGCTTGGAATGCTTGGGGTGAGCACTGCTTGGCCTGGGTGCAAAAGATGCTGGTGGTGTGGATTCTGTTCGAAGTAATTGATAGAGGATGTATGGACACAAAGGATACAGGAATATGGTTGCAGAACAGGTTGGAAGAGTGAACATAAATATTTCTGAAAGTGGGGTCCTGTTGTGCAAAGTAAGTGTAGCCTCATGGAAATGTTCGGAGCGTGGTTGTAGGATTTATGGATCGCTTTTGAGAAGTAAATTATGGAAGTGTGTGTGCTACTCAGGTTTCCGTACAGCCAGAATAATAGACGCACAAGCTTCCGGACTAAGAAGATACGAGGATTCGAGAAATGAGGGCCCTGCGAATGCTCTGGGAGGGTGGGTACGAGATGTTGGTGTTTTGGGTGTAGCTGGAAATGTGGTCACAGAGTTTGACGGAAGTGTGACTGATACTAGACATAAGAGTATTGGAAGTGAGTGTGGGCAGTGTGGTTGCTGGGAATACTTGAAATGTGTAATAGGCTATGCTAGAAGTTAGTGTGCACGGGACAATGGAAATTACATTTGCGAGTTGTTAGGGCGATCTTAAGAGCGCTGTTAGAAATGAAGAGTTTGGGGTTCTGCTGGACAGTGTGAATAAATCCTGTTAGGTCCGAGTGCTAATGTCAGCATGTTGTAATCGAAGCGAACTGAGCGGCAACCATTCTGCGCACTGATAGACATATTTGTCCCGCATATTTCTGTTTGTGTTGCAATATATTTATAATAAATTACGCAATTTCTAATCACTAGTTTCTGTGTCAGGTTCTAAAACTAGGTCTGCAGGGCATTTATTCATTAGTTACAGTTTGGCTGGCTGTAAAAAGTAGAACTTATCTCCCAAATCCCCTTAAGCGTAATCGCCAGTAATGCTTTTATATATGGAGCACGGCTCCGTTTTTTATTTATTGATGCGTGTAACTTGGAGTATCCTTAAATGAAGTTCGATAATTGTCTGGAAGACTGTACTTTTTCAGATGGTTGAATGAGTTTTTGCCTCTTTTCACTTGGTATACTTTCTTATTTCACATGTTTCACAAATAGGTGGTTTACCACAGATCACCAGTACGCAGGAGAAAAGCAAATCTTGCTTTAGCATTTAAGACACTGTGGTTTTCCTGGTGTTAGCCACACTTACTCATTGGATGATCGGGTCTTTATGGTTTTAGTGCTCTCTTAACAGTTCAGAAGGATTTGTCCTCTGTTACTATATGTCCAAATTATATAGACACAGGTTTGCTTAACCTAAGAGACTTATTATCAACTTAATAAAAACATGTTTAATAACATTTCCAAAATAAATTCCGTTTGGAATATATTTTATGTATGTATTCTTGCGCTGGTGTAAAATTCAGAAATTGTATTTTTAATAGTGTTCTCTAAAATGTAAAGCATCGTTATTTTATATACTAATCTATCTAAATCTGATTTTCATTTGGAGGTTTGCACCTTTGTGAAATTGTGCAAAATTGTTATTTGATATTGACCCTATAATTTTTGTAGACTGAATAGCCACAACAGTTATGCCTGTTCTACATAGTTTCTCAATCTTATATATACATTATCTGCAAAAAGAATCTTATGTGCGTTGACCTTTTGTATTTCTATGAAATATGGATTGCCTTTGATGTTTTGGTAATCCATTGCTAACAGTTTAAAAAGGAGCAAAGAGAGGCAACATTCATGTTTTTCTCCTCTGTTTTATTTTTCTGAGGTCAGTCTATTTTCTGTGATCCAAGCCTTTTCTAAATAGGCTTCCCAAATCCCAACATTTGCATACTGTTCTGCTGCTGCTAATTAAATTATTGAGCACCTTTTGGTGTCTGGACCCAGAATGACTAACTTAATACGTTTTTTTTTTAATTTCTTTTTATTAAACAAAAATCAACAAAGAAACACATCAGGTGACATACGCATAATTTTGCTGAGATTCTCAATGACATTCCGTACAGTCAAGATATAACACTGTTATGACAGTTAGTGATTCAAGCGGACTCATGCGCCTCCACATCCTCATGACATGCTGGCGCGGCACAGACATCTCCCCTGTAATGATTCCAAGCCTCCCAGACCTTACCCCACTTCCTCGGGCATCCCCTAGCAGAATAGACTGACCTCTCCCTAAACATACACCAGTCTAAATCTTCCTCCATTTCTCAATCTGGGGCGGCTGGCTAGCTCCCCACAATTGGACGATATTACGCTTCGCTATCATGAATGCCTATGTTGCCCATTGCTGTTTGTATGTGTTTAGGTCCGTGGGTTCCAATAGGTTTCGCATTTGGAAAGTTGGAGCTATTGGTTTTGTAAATGACATTTTATATTTATATATTGTTATTGACAATGCCAATAACGATATATAAATATAAAATGTCATTTACAAAAACCAATAGCTCCAACTTTCCAAAGGCGAAACCGTTGCATTGTAAATGCTTGTTAATGTTGGAAACAGTTATTGCGCCAAAAAAGCACACAAAACACATGTGAGCGAGCAACAGCCACTCACATTTTTGTTGTTTAAATTGTTACTATGCACTCACAGTAAAAGTGCACTGTGAACAGCATGCAATTACACAATGTGACATAATTTCAGAATTTTTGTGTGACGAGTATAATGAAAAATTCACAAAATTACAAGAATTACGCTAGATTATTTAAAATGTTCAATGGGCCTAATGATGACTGTGTATATCATGAAGAAGAATGCCACCGGAAATCTATGCGCAGTATAGTAAACCGTGGAGGAAGCATATTGTTTTTAGATCCGATTTCTTTCTTACAAAACAAGGAGCAACCTGCTTGAGGTCCTTTAGTGCTTGGTGGCTCATGTGGATTTGGTGGTCCAGGAGTGTGGTGATGGCTGTCTTTTCTAGGGGAGGCATGCGAGACAAAGGTAGCATAATGATGGAAGACAGGGATGTGATTGGGCCGGTTGTGGGTTGGGTGGGATCAGAAGCTTTGATTGATGTTGGCTGATTAGGCCTTTTGGGGGTGCAGTTACGGCAGGAGGAGTTCTTTGTCTTGGAGAGGTTTTCTTGTTTTTACTCTACCCAGTATTTTTTTTGACACATTCTTGAGAAACCCTGTTTCTATCACCGTCTTTATTAAGATGGCTGACTGTGTATTGATCTTGCAAAATTCTGGGGCTGATAACTTAACCCCTCCCCTGCTGATGACGGAACCACTCCGTCATCAGCTGCGGTCGCGCTGTGCTGATGACGGAGCAGTTCCGTAACGGCCCGCTCGGCGCGCCTGCGCGGCGCGAATGTCACGCCTGCTCTGGACGTTCCATTGAGCGGGCGGGGCCGTGACGGAACCGCTCCGTCATAAGCACAGCTCAACCGCGGCTGGTGACGGAGCAGTTCCGTCACCAGCATGCGGCCGCCGCGCGTCCGCCCCGCCCCCTTAGGACTGCGGCGGAATAGCCGCCGCAGTGAAGGGGTTAAAGATAACTTCAAAGTGTTTTGTACATACATCATGGGCCATGTTACATATACAGCAAAATTTCCCTGTTTGCGCCACAGTGCACCTTTAAATAGGTGCCCGTGTGTAAAAACGCAAAGTGCACCGTATTGCTTAAATGAGCGGGGAATACCCTCTAATGATAGTGCTGGCACTAGTTGTGTGCCAACCCTATCTGTATTACAGAGAGGGAGTCTGCACAAGTGTCTGCAGCCTCTTCTGTAATGCCAACGTGCTAGGGGCGCACAAAAAATGGGCACACATGCCCTTGCACCCCTGGAGCATTTTCCATAATAAGGATCCAGGTGTTCCATAAATAAGATACAGGAGACTATAGTCAGCACGATGGGGTGAAACCATCAGCCCGCATTCTTCGGTCGCAATTTCTAGGAAATTAAATTCGGAGGAAATGATTTCTTGAAGAGTTAAGTTTTAGCAAGTTTCCTGAATCAGAGACAGTTTCGTTCACGTCTGAATGGGGTGTCCAGGGTCTTGCAGATTTTGGGGCCTAGTACTCCTAATAGTTAAACATATTTTAGGCATTCTGAATAGGTGTTGTGGGATCACAGTAGTGCTTGCTGGCAACGACAGGACAGAACATTTCTCGACGAATGTATTCCATAAATCTCTAAGATGGTGGGAATCGAGATAATGGGGTTCTGGGGAGGCTTTGCAAGGAACAATTATGATACCATATTATTAGATATTTTTTCTTACCACACATTCATAACATAAACTGATAAATTAGTCAGGACTGAGGAACCTGGACCATCCTATCAAAAGTAATAAAAAGAATTACCAGAATTTAATGACTGAAAAAAAAAATATATATCTGATTGTTGTAAATGATATGCATATATATATGGAATTTCTACAGTGCGAAAAGGCAGAGGATCACTATACAGGGTCAAAGACAAACATCAAGTCAAGAAGTGAGAGGAGAGGTAGGTGGTTTGTATAAGGTTAATGCAATTTGATGTAAAAATCTTTAAAGGGGAAATGATTTAACCCTATCCAAAACTGGTGCAGCACTGGAGCTGTTTTGATTAAAAAAAGGCATGTTGTCCAGATCCTGGGTGCATAGATCCCTTTTGTACTTAGTCTGCTGTCTGATGGTGTCCTGGCTGTAGGTGTGCAGAGAAGCAACAAAGATTGTTGCGTTTGTTTGCAATATTAGTGAGGATGCTGGTCATGAGGTCTTTGAAAATGATGCAGCTGGCTTTGAAGATGGTAATGGCCAGCATGTAGGGGCTAATGGAGAACCATCTGGATTGGGGTGATGTGATCATAATTCTATAGGTCCTGGATTGGATGTTCTGCAGCATGTAGGATGCCCTTAATAGGTGCCATTGTGAAGTTTGGAAGACCATGGAACAGGGCATTACCACCATTTATATGCAAGCAAACAAGTGATTGAACAGCAATTCTTAGGTAGCTTTCTAAAATAAATGGTTTCACTTTCTTTAGAAGAGAGAGCTGATACCAGGCCACCTTGGTGTTTTTTGCCATTGTGTTCCTTGAGGGTAAGGTTGGTGTCCAAGCTGAATCCAAGTGACTTGCCATTCCGGTAAAGTCGGAGGTAAAGCCATTGAGGTTCATGTCACTGAGCAACATATGTACTGTTTCTTTTTTTTTCTTGGCTATTAACAGGGTCTATGTCTTTGTTGGGTAGAGCTTCAGTTAGACACTGAACATCCCAATGAGGATAATGTGCAGGCAATGTTTAAGGCGATATGAACAGAATTTAAAATATGGAGCTCTACACTGAGGTTCTTTAATTTTGACTCCATCTTACATTTGTCATCAATTTGCGTTGCCTTTACACAGGCTGCTCTATTCATGAAGTGTCTCTGCCCTTTGGACTGCAACGTATAGAAAAACCCCTCTGTCCTTGCTTTGAAATCAACCTCAGACACCAGCTGGCCTAACTGCATACAGACATGTTCTGCCATTACTGATTGACCTATAAGTGCTGTAATTGATTTACTTATGGGTTGGGCAGAAACACAACGTAAGGGGGACATTCTGGTTACATGATGTTTTTCTATTGGCTAATATTTTACAGATCTTGTATGTCCATATTAGGTATTTTGTATGCTTGCAGAAGCTAGGACTGCCCCTTTCTTTTATGCTGAGTTTGTAATCGTAAGCATATAAAAGACCTCTGTGTTCTGTATTCTTTAGACTGCCTCATTAAGTTGGTAAAGGCTTCTGTGTGACGTAGTCTCACTTAATTAAGTTTAATAAAGATGTCTTTAAATATTTCAGCTTCTGTGCCAAGTTCTTTTGTATTAGTGAGACCCCTGAGAATGAAGATTACAGTTCTTCAGATGGCGCGGCCAACGCGCGCTTCATCAGAGAAGTGACTTTCTGTGGGAGTGATCTTGTCAGAAGACTGAAATCTACTGAGGACAACAGAACAGGATTCTACTAAGAAGGTACTCTGTGCACAGGGATTCTGGAGATTCTTCGTCTCTGCAGCCCAGTATATTTCTGCTCTTCCTGATTTTGATCCTCCACATGATGTCACTCCTGACTGAGAACCTTTTTGGCGTGAGTATTAAAAAACAAAAACAAAGAGACCGTTAGGTCATTCAGAACTTGACAGTTAGAATTTGGATAACATTTTTGATTGGTAAGAGTAAGGTAGTTTAGTAACGCTTACTGTAGCCTTGAGAACTTTGGAATATGTGTTGGCCAACTTTGGATTTGTATAGGTTTGTATATGCGAATTGCAATTTGTGTAGAACAGGTAATGAGGAGATTTTTCTCTATTTGGTTTAGTTGAACGGTGCACGTATGAAAAGTACATTAAGCACTACTTTTGATTATAATACTTGCATATTCGGCGGTATTTTTGGCATGCCTGTTTCAAAGCTCACATAAGAAGAATGTGTTGCTTTATTTGGAAGGTACCATGTTGTGAAATGAAATTAATTAGCCGGCTCTCCTAGAAGGAATACCTAAATAGGTAGGTATACAAACATATTTCTTACTTGGTGATTCTGTAATCCCAGGGAATTAAAATATGACAAAATACAAACAAGGATCCTTTGTTCTGTGCATTTTTTTGATATGTAGAACGATTTTTGGTGTTCTGCTAGCCAAAACTAGTGAATTGAGTGTATTTTCGCTTCTTGGACATACATCAGTCTGTTGGGCTGTTTTTGAAGTCTTTTGGAACACTATTGAGAAGCGCTTCTTGTAAATATGACTTACAACTAGTATTTACAAATGGTTTGGTTTAAGTACAGTCTGTGGGCTGTCCTTTTTTTTCTGTTCTGAGTATTGGTTTGTGGGTTAAATGTGTGTTTAAATGTCTATGTGGTTTTCCCATTAGTGCAATTTCTGTAAGTGAATAGCGTTGGCGCTATTTATGAAATGCATGGCTAAAGCGCGCCGTATTGTGTGTCCTGAGTGTTTGACCCCTTTCTGCTTATGTCTGAAATGAGCTCAAATGTGTGTTTGTGTTTCTTTTTGATGTTTTCAGTCTATTAAGCAAGATGTCTAAATGTTTAAAAACTAAAATGTAAATTCACATTCACTAGGAATAAAAAAGGCCCCAAAAACGAAATTGGGTGTTTTGCAAAAAATAAATAAACTTACAGCATTTTCCTTAGATATATTGTATTAGATATTAATAGGCAAACACATTATCTGAATATATTGGACCTTGCTGTATTGCTCACGCATTTTGTAACTTGAAATGTCTTAGTTTTAGTTTTAAATAGACAGCCACCGTGCTTATGTTATGAACCTTGAGAGACAAGCTACATAAACAGGAATATTTATTCAGCCAGGACTTTCCCCTCAGTTGCATGGGTGAAACTTTGCATTTCAGAATGTTGTTTTAAAAAGGTTTCAAAACTAAGGTTAATTATTTTGTATTATAGGAAGACATTTCAATTAAGGGTTTTCCTCTCTTTAAGCATTTCTGTAAGTATATTCTTGGCTCAGTTGCTAAATAATAATTAACCCATGTAATGAAGAAACATTTAACAAGAAAGAAATAGTAACAGATGCTGAAACAGGATAAGGCAAGTCCAAGGAAACTAAAAAGTTAACGATGTCTTGAACATTGATTGGCAATCTCAGATAAAGATCAATCAGGGAAATTGGCTTTGCAGGTCAGTTTCGGGTGAAGAGGTTAGTTTCTTATAGTTTAATCTGGTTAATGTGTACAAGACCTGGGGAGGCCAGGCTACTTTGTTCGTCGGCCTACGTGGCATAGAGCAAAAAAAAAAAAAAAAGAAAAGTCAGATTCGAGGAATTACAGAGCCTTAATATGTGGAATTATCAAAAAGGATTGGGTTATAAAAATAAGTGCTACAAAATTCGTTTTTTACTATTCATGAAGCTTAATACTTATACTGTGACTTCTTAGCATTATAATTTAATTTAAGTTACGGTATACTGCATAATGAGGACATTAGCTTATAGAATTTCACTTGACGCAGGCGTGAAAAACTCATTTTTCTCAGGATTTGCATGAGATATGTCTAATGTCCAATCTCTGCAATTTGTAAAGAACATTCTGAGGATGATTAATAAGTAATGCAATTGTAGGATCTTTATTTTTAAGTGCCCCAAATATCAAAGTCGAATTTGGGTAAAATGTGGGCATTTTTGCCATTTACAATAGCTTTAAAGTGCTTTAGGCTTCAGTAAATGCATACATTTGGGTATAAAACAAATTTGCAGGTTGTTCCCATTTGGGTTTGCTTTTAAATGGCTCAGTGAGCCAATGTGCCTGGTGCAGAGGTTTGAGTTTAATATCAGGGTGGAAGGTTTTAACTTTTGCTGGACCTAACTCAGACCTTCATCCATTTAAGGTTGATGAAATTAGTACCATTGCAAACAAGCATTTGTTCTAAAAACTGGTATGTGTGTTATTATGTTTTGCGAATTATTCACAGTAAATGTTTTAATAATGTAAGTATAGTAATAAATTGTAGCCCCTATCAGGAGTAATATATATAAAATGTGTTTTAAATAGAGTGAATTATTGCAGGTTAGGAGGAATTAGGAAGGCCTTTTGTCTTTGACAAACCTCTTAGTGAGCAGAAGCTGGGGGCTAGGACAGCTGCAGAGGCTGGCTCGAGTCGCGCTGAGGTGTTATCTTTAGTTTCCCTGTAAACAATGGAAGCAGGCTGTCATGTCGACATCTGTGACCTCGTAAATTAGGGCCTTGTCTCTGTGAAGTGCAGAATGACCTTGCTAAACGGGCCTCTAAAAGGAAGGGTTTCTGGTTTCTCCGTAAGAACATCAATGAAATTAAAGAAATTAATTCCAAAGGAAAAATATGAAAAAGGGTTTCTTTGAAAGTCCCAACATCATGCTAAATGCTCTGCAGAAATGATACATTAGTATTTCTGCTCTGAAAAAATGATGTCCGCTAGTTGCTTTTATTTGACAGAAAATGAGGCATTGCATTAAGTTTTAGACAGAAAATAAGAGGAAGCTCTTTATTAAAATTTTGAAGGCTACATGCCTAAGTGAGAACGATTTGCCAATTAAGAATTATTTTTCAAAGTGAAAATTGTGGCACGAAGCGAACATGGAGTGTCAGTGAAAGAATTTTAGTTTTAGCTTAATGTTGCAAGCTGACCGACAAGATGGTAACAGTTAAGTAATGGAAATTTATTTTTGTGTCTGTTAATGTGTATCATGCTTTTTCTTCTGATTACAAGTTATAAAGGATATTTGTTTGTTATGAGAAATGTCTCTCTTTTGTGTGTTGCGTTTTTTTTTTTTGCTTCTGCCCGCAGATCATTCATGCATTGTTCTGGGTGATTTTAAGGCTGACAAGACACGTGAGTTTGGTTGGTTGAAAAGAGATGTGTTTTTGCGTAACTCCTTTGGAAAGGAATGTTCAGGTGGTTTTCATGTTTCTGTATTTGGTCCTATTATGAATTGTTCTTGATGGTCGTGTATGTCAGAAGTGACACAGTAGATTGTATTGCCAGCCGATCACGACTGACTAGTGATCAGCTGTCAAAAGGAGGGTAAGGAAAGTAAAAGTAAGTGTGAGGAAAGTAAGAGAAAGTGTGTAAAAGAAAGTGTAATTTTGATTTTAAACCTGACAAATTAAGAAGGCCTGAATAGTGGGTTTTGGGCTGCAGGTTCACAGTGCATAAAGTACAGAACTTGAAGTGTGTGCGTCACCGCTCATTCACACATGCTATTGCTTGTCTATGTTTTTTGTTGTTGTTTTGTGCGTTTTTATTTTTATGCATGTTTTTGTTTTATGTTGTTGCTTTAGATACTATTACAAGTTCGCCTGTGTTGTGAAGGGTTCTACATGACGATGTATATCGCTGTACAACAGTTGGGTGAATTTGCACTAAATTTCACAGATATGATATTTTTTTCATCCTGTGAGCGAGACAGACAACACTTCACCAGTGCATGTCTATTTTGGCTATATAGTATTGAAGTAAAATAAAAGAGATATACAGGAAACAAGGTTTCACCTACAGTTAGTCACGTTACTGCCCCCTTTCCTGTAAGGAATAGGCAGCCCTAAACTTATGTATCCTGAATTGGACGTAAGGATAAATTATAGATCTGTGACTTTTGTGCATGGTGACCTAATTTTTATATTACATTAGTCAGTTTTGTTCTGCTTCCTGAATAGTGTATGGCTTTGTACCATAAAGGAAACAAGGTTTAATTTTTTTTCTCTGAAAAAGGAACTGGAACATTAGCTGAGATTACCGTATATGGTGTAGCGGCCAGCGGTAGAGTTTAAATTTGTGTACTATTTTGACTTTTTGTGTATCACCCATACTCTTGGTATTGTGTCACAAACTTGACTATCACCTGAGTAATTTCTTGTTCTTCCTATAGATTTTTCTTTTGTCATTTCTCCCCTGATTGATGTCACATTGTGCCTAGTTAGTGGGGATTTTAGCAGTGTCCTAGTTCCATTTCCCTTTTCCATATTCCTTTCACCAGTTAGCCCATTTTTTATTGTTGGTGTATTATTCACGTTCACACTTCCAGATTGCAGTAATGTACCATGGACCCCCATATTATGTATAATTCCCTTTTGTATAACCAGACTTTTTAAAAAAGATTTTTCCTTAGGCCTACTTTGATGTTTTCCAGTCTGACTGTCAGGGTAGTGATGGACTTGTTAACTGACTTGATACTATAGTAAGACAAGTTTCCACCTCAATAGGAGACACCTTACGTTTTTTTGAATATGACAAATTCAATGCCTATTCTAATTTGGTTTTTAGTTCCTTTTTTCTGCTGCTTTAATTTTTGATGGACCAGATGTGTTTTAATAATGGAAATACCAGGACTCTCTAGTTCTTGTCTTTTTTTTCCACATTTGATCATTAGCCTTTGTATTGTATAGTGCACCTGGTGCACAGTTATTAAAAGGGAGGTATCTACATGTCTTTGATAATATGTATTATGTGATTTCTTTTTTGAGGTGTTGTAGATAAGGAATTAGGAAGCACCTATATGTAATCATTGAGAGAAAAAAAAATGTGTTTACCCCATTAGACAATGCCACCATATGTGAGGACATCCATTCAGATAGAATTCCCATGTTGCTATCTACCCTTAGATGGTAGAGGATAATGAAGGATACCCAATTGAAGAGATAAGAAGTATTGCCTTTGAGAATGACAGTGTGTTCTAGACCAGAATTGTCCCACTCCCTCGCAGATTGCAGGCCACCTGCTTGCAATCCCCTTGTTAAAACATTGAACTGTTTTTGTACTTAATTGAAGGAAACTGTGTCACATTTCCTACGTCACTAGGTTCTGCGGGATTAAGTCATAATAACCTGCGGAACTCACCCACAATCCCATCAGTGACAGCTAAGAGATGAACAGTCCCAACACCCAGAAAGTGCTTCATCAACTGCATCTCCAAAGTATTGTACTTGCTTCATCAGAAGGTGTTGAACATCAGAAAAGAAGGAGGAGCTGGTTTTGCCACAGAACCAGAGTTTCAATGCAAAAGAGCGACCTATCATGTGCTGGTAACCTCTGACAGTGTGCAGTCCCTTGAGCCCCTTGGCCTGAGTTTTGGCCACACCCCCCCTTTTCTTTACTCCAACGGAAAGGCAGTGCACCGGAGGATCCAAGATTGGAAAAAGGCACTACATTGTGGTACCTATGATTAAATGGAAGAGCAGCCTGAGCGTTCTCTGACACTGAATAGAGAGTGTTGGAGCCTGAAAGTGTTGCTGAGAGTGACAGTCTGTTGCTCTTTCCCGATTGATAGTACTTGGGTCTGCATGAGATGATCTGTGCCCTTGATCAATGAAGAGCACACTATCTGTAGTGCCTGCAGCACAGGAAATATTGGTGCACTGCATTGAGACATTGAGACTTTCAAGTGAGCTGCGAGTGTTTGCCAGGAAGGCACTCCAACGGATATTGAGAAACATCATTTTCATGTAAGGCCTGAATGAAGAGGCCCATGCGGAAGAAAACAACAGAAACGGATTTTGATGGACAATAGAAGTCTGCCAGAGAGGCTTCGACGGACTCTGGGTATTTCCCATGCGATTGCATAGAATGGGTGTTTGGAGACTGATTCTTATTGTTTTATTGGCATTGTCAATAGTTACTGAAATACATAATGTTTGCAAAATAATTTTAGGATTTGCCTGTGTAATGGCAAAAGGAGGGTCTGAGGTTCTTTAATTTTGACTTCATCTTACATTTGTCATCAATTTGCGTTGCCTTTACACAGGCTGCTCTATTCATGAGGTGTCTCTGCCCTTTGGACTGCAACGTGTAGAAACCCCCCCTGTGTCCTTGCTTTGAAATCAATCTCAGACACCAGCTGGCCTAACTGCATACAGACATGTTCTGCCATTACTGATTGACCTATAAGTGCTGTAATTGATTTACTTATGGGTTGGGCAGAAACACAACGTAAGGGGGACATTCTGGTTACATGATCTTTTTCTATTGGCTAATATTTTGCAGATCTTGTATGTCCATATTAGGTATTTTGTATGCTTTCAGAAGCTAGGACTGCCCCTTTCTTTTATTGTGAGTTTGTAATCCTAAGTATATAAAAGACCTCTGTGTTCTGTATTCTTTACACTGCCTCATTCAGTTTCTAAAGGCTTCTGTGTGACGTAGTCTCACTTAATTAAGTTTAATAAAGATGCCTTTTAATATTTCAGCTTCTGTGCCAAGTTCTTTTGTATTAGTGAGACCCCTGAGAATGAAGATTACAGTTCTTCAACACCAAAGACTAGGCAAATATACTTATGCAAGGGAGTTTCTGTTTTCTAAACTAATATAAAAAAGTCAGTGACTGCTCATGTATAAATTACATTATAAAATAATGTTTATTCAAAAAAAGAATTGGCAGCAACATTCTTATAAAAGATGAGACAAGTATTGGTTTAATCTGTTGTACACAGCAGCCATTTCGTAGTGTATTTGTTACCAAGTCACAGCTCTTTTTTTCCCTCTCTATTATTTTCTTGATGGCTGGCCGAAGCAAAACAGAGTTTAATTTTCATCAGAAAAAAGGAATTTGTCAAAAAGTGAATCTCAGGTTAACAAAGTGTGCTTAATTTGAGCCGAAGGCTGCCGGTGGGAGCAATCGACAATCATTTTTGCGGACCAGCACTTATTTTTCTGCATTAGACACTTCTAGAGAGCAAGAGAGGGAAAAGCATACAGAGCAAAAAGAAGAAGGAAGAGAAAGAGAAAGAGGAAAAAGCCACCGTAAAATGAGAAAGCAGGAACCTATAAGATTGAGATAAAGCAGCAGGGAGTGTTTGCAGTGGATTAGAGAGGCATGAGGTAGACTGAAGACCTGATAGCATTGGTAATTGGCACATTGACGTTTAAAAGCTTGTAACAAACTGGTATAGCTAAAACTGTGCTCTTTTTTATGGTATTGCCTCCCAGGTCCCGGCAGCAGTGGGTAGGTCCTTGAACACATTGCGTACTAAGCAAACTATATGGGTAAGTTACTCATATCTTGACCTGTCGGGGATTGACGAAGCAGTAGTATATCGGTATATATTACGGTAGAACCAGTACTACCAGCCATTAGACAGAGTGAGTCATGGTGGCTTAAATCCCAAACATTAATTCATTATTGTTTTCCAGTCCACCTTAGTGTAGATAATTTTTTAACTTTAGGTCCTGACGAATGGCCTCTGAACTTGTAGAATTGCAAAGAAACATGTTGACCAACCACACGGAAGAGCGCCGCACCTGAGACATTAATTTAGCATTGCGCCTTTCCTCTTTATTTTAATCAGGGTAGGAGACCCCACAATTAAAGGTATTTTTGCTGGTACTCGCAACCCTGTTTTAACTCACATAAACATCACACACCACTTATTCATCCTTACTCACTTAATCTCGCACCCCCACGGCACCAAACGGCTATTTGGAAAAAGATCTCTGCCAAAGTGCCCCTCATCGGGAGTCCATCAGGCATTGCAGCACCGGTCAGATGAGGAGCAGCCCGATGATGAAGCATGACACCCAACTGGGTGTGTGAGGGCATTACATTCCAAAGAAATAGATTCCCATCTCTTTGACTTTGTAGCCTACTGTCCTTCGTATATTGCTGAATTCCAGATCATTCAGGAACAGCACAACTTTAATTTTCATATTGCCTTAATATACCAGATTTTCATGTCAGATCGGTATACCTTTGACTTTTCTGCTAGGCTTTGTCATTGAAAAGAAATAACACCATTCACCAAGGAATTAATCAAACTATCAAAAAGAACGCAATACAGATACATTTTTAATTATCAATGAAATATCCATCCAACTAACAAACACAGAATAGTACCACAATGATAAATGTAAAATAAAGACAGTGGGCCTCTATTTACAAAGATAAAAACAAAAGGGGACGATGAACGGAGTGTTGAAAATTGCAAGCACTCACCCCCAGTCAACTAGTCTGGGTTTAATCCATCATTGTTCTTTAGCTCACTCAGCCACCCCAGTTCAGACATGGCCATATGCAAATCAGTCTGACCCTGTGCCTCATGGGATCAGTCCAGCCCGAACTGCCAAGCCATGTCTTCCCGTGACCGTAAACAAGCATCCTGAGACCGGTTTCTTGCTAATCAGCCATCATCAGCCAGGCTAGCTTGAATCCAGTGGCAAAGTGAGCAAGGAACCCACGTCTGGGCATACCCTGCCGACTTAGGGCAAACAAAGCAAAACCAAAAGGGATGATGGACGGAGTGTTGAAAATTGCAAGCACTCACCCCAGTCAACAGATCTGGGTTTAATCAATCATCGTTCTTTAGCTCACTCCGCTACCCCAGTTTAGTAATGGCCATATTCAAATCAGTCTGACCCTGTGCCGCATGGGAACAGTTCAGCCCGAACTGCCAAGCCATGTCTTCCCTGGACCAGAAACAAGCATCCTGGGACCAGTTTCTTGCTAATTAGCCATCATCAGCCAGGCTAGCTTGAATCCAGTGACAAAGTGAGCAAGGGACCCACGTCTGGGCATACCCTGCCGACTTAAGGTGAACAAAGCAAAACCAAAGGGGATGATGGACGGAGTGTTGAAAATTGCAAGCACTCACCCCCAGTCAACTGGTCTGGGTTTAATCCATCATCGTTCTTTAGCGCACTCTGCCACCCCAGTTCAGACATGGCCATATGCAAATCAATCTGACCCTGTGCCTTATGGGAACAGTCCAGCCGCAACTGCCAAGCCATGCCTTCCCTGGATTGGAAAAAATCATCCTGGGACCGGTTTCTGGCTAATCAGCTGTCATCAGCCAGGCTAGCTTGAATCCCGTGGCAAAGTGAGCAAGGGACCCCTGTGTGGGCATACCCTACCGACTTAGGGCGAACAAAGCAAAACCAAAGGGGATGATGGACAGAGTGTTCAAAATTGCAAGCACTCACCCCCAGTCAACTGAGCTGGGTTTAATCCATCATCTTTCTTTAGCTCACTCCGCCAACCCAGTTCAGACATGGCCATATGCAAATCAGTCTGTCCCTGTGCCCCATGGGAACAGTCCAGCCCGAACTGCCAAGCCATATCTTCCCTGGACCGGAAACAAGCATCCTGGGACCAGTTTCTGGCTAATCAGCCGTCATCAGCCAGGCTAGCTTGATTCCAGTGGCAAAGTGAGCAAGGGACCCACGTCTGGGCATACCATGCCGACTTAGGGCGAACAAAGCAAAACCAAAGGGGATGATGGACGGAGTGTTCAAAATTGCAAGCACTTACCCCCCAGTCAACTGATCTGGGTTTTATCCATCATCGTTCTTTAGCTCACTCCGCCACCCCAGTTCAGACATGGCCATATGCAAATCAGTCTGACCCTGTGCCTCATGGGAACAGCCCAGCCCGAACTGCGAAGCCATGTCTTCCCTGGACCGGAAACAAGCATCCTGGGACTGGTTCCTGGCTAATCAGCTGTCATCATCCAGGCTAGCTTGAATCCAGTGGCAAAGTGAGCAAGGGACCCACGTCTGGGCATACCCCGACGACTTAGGTCGAACATAGCAAAACGAAAGGGGATGATGGACGGAGTGTTGAAAATTGCAAGCACTCACCCCCAGTCAACTGATCTGGGTTTAATCCATCATCGTTCTTTAGCTCATTCCGCCACCCCAGTTCAGACATGGCCATGTGCAAATCAGTCTGACCCTGTGCATCATGGGAACAGTCCAGCCCAAACTGCCAAGCCATGTCTTCCCTGACCGGAAACAATCATCCTGGGACCGGTTTCTGGCTAATCAGCCGTCATCAGCCAGGCTAGCTTGAATCCAGCAGCAAAGTGAGCAAGGGACCCACGTCTGGGCATAGGGCGAACAAAGCAAAACCAAAGGGGATGATGGACGGAGTGTTGAAAATTGCAAGCCCTCACCCCCAGTCATCTGATCTGGGTTTAATCCATCATCGTTCTTTAGCTCACTCTGCCACCCCAGTTCAGACATGGCCATATGCAAACCAGTCTAACCCTGTGCCTCATGGAAAGCCATGTCTTCTCTGGACCGGAAACAAGCATCCTTGGACCGGTTTCTGGTTAATCAGCCATCATCAGCCAGGCTAGCTTGAATCCAGTGGCAAAGTGAGCAAGGGACCCACGTCTGGGCATACCCTGCCGACTTAGGGGGAACATGCCACTGGAATCAAGCTAACCTGGCTGATGAGGGCTGAAAGCCCAAAACCGGTCCTACGATGCTTGTTTCCAGTCCAGGGAGGACCTGGCTTGGCAGTTCGGGCTGGACTGTTCCCATGGGGCACAGGTTCAAGGCTGATTTGCATATGGCTGGGTTCAAACTGGAATGGCATGGTGAGCAAAAAACGATGGATTTAGCTCCAGATCTCTGCACTGGGTTGAATGTATGACATTGTTCTGCATTCTGTCCATCAACTGTTGTTTTTGCATTTGTCACCCCGAGAGGGATGGGCATGCTCAGACGTGAGTTCCGTGCTCTCCATGCCACTGGATTCAAGCTATCCTGGCTGATGATGGCTGAAAGCCCTGAACCAGTCATAGGATGCTTGTTTCCAGTCCAGGGAGGACCTGGCTTGGCAGTTCGGGCTGGACTGTTCCCATGGGGCACAGGGTCAAGACTGATTTGCATACAGCTGGGTTCAAAGTGAAATGGCATGGTGAGCAAAAAAACTATGGATTTAGGCCCAGATCTCTGTACTGGGATGAATGCATGACATTGTCCTGCATTCTGTCCATCAACTGTTGTTTTTGTATTTGTCACCCCGAGTGAGACGGGTATGCTCAGACGTGAGTCCTGTGCTCTCCATGCCACTGGAACGAAGCTATCCTGGCTGATGAGGGCTGAAAGCCCGAAACCGGTCCTAGGATGCTTGCTTCCAGTCCAGGGAGGACCTGGCTTGGCAGTTCGGGCTGGACTGTTCCCATGGGGCACAGGGTCAAGACTGATTTGTATATGGCTGGGTTCAAACTGGAATGGCATGGCGAGCAAAAAAACGATGGATCTAGGCCCAGATCTCTGTACTGGGGTGAATGTATGACATTGTTCTGCATTCTGCCCATCAACTGTTGTTTTTGCATCTACTCACAAAGATACCTTTAAACATATAGGGGCCGATTAGGATGGCGGACGGACTTGCGTCCGTCCGCCATCCCAGAGGTGGAGGGACCGTCCGCATGGGCTGCGGCGGTCCCTCCGTGCAAATTAGGATGTGACCGCCACCCTGGCGGTCACATCCTGGATATTTAACATTGCGGCGGGTGCTGCTTCAAGCAGCACCCGCCGCAATGTTAAAAGTGCATGTTTTACATTTACATGCACAAAGCGGCAGGCACCGCGCGGTGCCTGCCGCTTTGTGCATGTAAATACTGGGGGGTACCATAGGTACCCCCCATGTGCACCCCCCACCCGTCTACACCCTGGGGGCCCGCAACGGGCCCCTAAAATCAAAAGTACACATGCTTTTCCACGGCGGAAAAACCGCCGCGGAAAAGCATGTTTACTAATGCATCCTAATTTGGCTGGCGGTGTCTGATAGACACTGCCAGCCAAATGAGAGCTTTTCCGCCGCGGTTGTAATCCGACCGCGGCGGAAAAGCAGCGGACAGAAACCAAGACCCACCAGCCATCGTAAGGCGGCGGTGGGTCTTTGGTGACTCCTCAGAGGATTTTCCGCCTCCTCCGGGCCGGCGGTGGCTTCCGCCGGCCCGGAGGAGGCGGAAAATCCTCCATCCTAATCGGCCCCATAGATTTACTCACATGCAAATTTCTGCTACACTTTGTATTAACTTTACACTTCTTTGCTATTCCCCAGACTGTGTGTCACTTGAAACCTGGGACCGGCAGGCCTGGGGAGGGACTGTACAGGACCTGTATAAGAAGCTCTGACTGTGCCCCGGGTCAGAGGTCTGGCGGGCCCTGGTGTGAAAGTCCTTGATCAGAGGCTCTGTTCTCTTGCCCACACTATCACTTGCAGCCCTGGACGGGGACGCTCAGGCTCGGGCAGGAATGTATGACGGAATCACGCTTGCATTTTGCCCGCATGCCTTCACAATGCCATCATTAGAGCTAATGCATTGTTAGACGCGTTCCTTTAGCATGCAAGTCATTCTAACAACTAGCCTTAGTGGGCGCTGGTCTTTGAATTAGTATAATTTACTAATCCAACTCCAGTCAGTGCAATAGTAGGGAAGGTGTTGGATTTAGAATCCAACACCATTCCACCAAGGCACCCCCCCAAAGCAAATCTTTGTAACAACTTACGTGCTGAACAAATGTGTGGTAATGATGCATTTGTTTTATTGCCAGCGCTATAAAGGCACAGTGTGATTGCGGCTTTGTTCTGACATACCTTGCGATGGAAGTTGGAGGCCCTGTGCTCCATTTCATGGCCTGCCATATCTCAAATTGCCTGGGATGGCAACCAGCAGGTTTGGGAGGGCCTCCCTGCTTTCCTGGGATAAGCAGCTCTGACTGGGGCCTAGGGTGGAAACCCTGTGCCCTGAGCTCTGTTCCCTGGCCCAGCTGGTTTCCAAGTGCTTAGGACAGGGACCGATAGCCCCAGGAAGACCTCCCCAGCTTTCTCAGGATAAGAAGCTCTGACCGGGCCCTGGGTCAGTACTGTGGGTGGCCCTAGTGTGGAAGCCCCTGGCCCTGGGCTCTGTTCCCAGGCCTGCACTATCAATGGGAGCCCAGGAAGGGAACCCACAGGCCCAGGAGTGCCTCCCCTGCTTGCCTGGGATAAGAAGCTGTGACCGGCCCTGGGTCAGAGCTCTGGCATGCCCTAGGGTCGAAGCCTCTAGCTATAGGCTCCGTTCCTTGGCCGCAGTGTCACTTGAAGCCCAGAACAAGGACTCACAGGTTTTGGAAGGCCTCACCTGATTACCCAGGATAGGGAGCTCTGACCGGGCCTGGGTCAGAGCTTCATTGGGCCCAGGGGTGGACGCCTCTGGCCCGGGGCTTGGTTCCCCAGTACACTGTGTCACTTGGAGACTGGGACTGGGGTCTACAGGCTGGGGAATACTCCACTGCTTACTGGGATAAGAAGCTCTGACTGGGTCCAGGGTCACAGTTTTGGGTTACCTGGGAGTGGAAGTCCCCAGGTCTGGTCTCCCTTCTCTGGCCACCATTCACAAAGTGCCCAGGATGAGGTCCCACAGGCACCAAAAGGTCATCCCTGCTCATCTGGATTCTGAAGCTCTGACCGAGCATCAGGTCAGAGCTTATCTGGTTCTAGGGTGGAAGTCCCTATCCATGGGCTCCCTTCTCCAGCTTGCTGTGCTGCAAAGTGCCCGGGATGGGGTCCCAAAGGTACCAGAATGTCTCTCCTGTTTGTATGGGTCCATAAACGCTGACCAGGCTTCGAATCAGGGTTCTGACCGGCCCCAGGGCTGAAAGCCCCCAGTCCTGGGTTCCCTTCTCCAGTCTGAGATGTGGTCTGACGGGCCTGGACGGGCTCCTGGTCAGAGCACCATGAGGCCTTACCCCAGCACCTTACCTGATACCCAGATCAGGCTCCGAGGACCTGGGCCTCAAAGTCCCTGTCCCCTCCAAGGGCGAGCAGAAATCTTTTTAATAAGACATAACGACCGGACTGCCGTCTTTTGAACCAGGGCATCTGTTCATTCCACGTTGCGGACATATGGTCACATGTCTTGCATTCCTATGGTGAGCTCTGATGATTGTTTTACATTGGAACTCCCAATAAAGGCTAATTTGCCTCTTTGAACCCAGGACGGGCTCCAGGAGGTTATGTGCATTTTCTCCAGTGTCCCCCTCCGTGCATGGATTACAAGAAAGGGGCATAGCTGTTGTCTGGATTAGTAAGGACCGAGTATTCTGGATGTCCTTGCCATCCACTAGCTCTCACCCGGGTGCCACCAGGGTCTGGATGGGGTCAGGTAATGCTAGTCTCAGATGCCATCTAGCAGCCCTGGTCCGTGTGCTGTCTGTTGCCATTCATCACCTACAGCATTTCCACAGCAGCTCAGAACAACTGTTCAGTGTGGTCACACCAGATGCCAAGGCCGAGACACTGCACCCCTGTGTCTTACTTAGGCTACACCTCAGCCTGCCTTGCACTTCTGTTGCTGCAGAGCCTACCACCAAATCTGTGCCTGGTGCAAAAAGTGTGGCATACAGAAGACCGTGTCTTGGCATCACCCAATTCCTTCTGATCGAGGCTCACTCTACGGTAGCTTCCCTCAGCCAGATGGGTACATCTTGGAGTCATGCTGCTTCGGAATGCAACACAAAGTGGATGATAAACTCAACCTAAGGATAAATACATGCACAAGACTCATAGCCAACAATTACCATAAGGAAAAGGTGAAAAGAACTTTGAAGAGAAGTTTCAAGGATTTCTTTATACATTGACTAAAGTGTATTGAGTATTCATTTTTTATGTATAAACATATATTTTTTTAATTTAGGAGAGCCAATAGTAAATGTAATCTTTTCAAAGTTCAGCACTTTCCCTATTGTTGTTCAGCTTGGCATGAGAAAAGTAAATCTGATCTCTTCAAAGCCGAACATTTTCCACACTTTGGCTTACGTTGGAGTGGAAGTAGGAAATCTGACCACTTCGAAGTCCAGAAATTATCCTACTGATGCTTAATTTGGAGTGGGAATAGTACGTTTTGCCTCTGTATTTCTTCGTTTTTTTCTACATGTTTGTTTTTGTTTTTAATTTTTAAACACATTTAGTATTAACTTATCTATTTTATCACAATATTTTGAAGTCAATATTTTGTCCGTTACATAGAAAGCATGTAAATTCAATAGTTGATCCTCTATGCGTTTTGGCAATAGTTTTGTATGTAAATGTTTTTTGCTCCGATTTTTGTCATACAACCTTCCAAATAAAGGAAAAAGGCATAAAGAGAACAGTGGGGCATAGTATTAGGATACAAAATGAACAAAAGAGGGGGGATGAAAAGTCCCACATGGCTGAACATTATATTCCAAAGAAGCCCCCTACCAGAGAAGCAATTCAGCTTCTTTCTTCTTTTGTTTGAAGCAATTGTTTATTATAGTTTTCATTAAGTAGTACAAGTATTGCAACTGAGGACAGAAGAATCAGGTTAACAATATTCCATAGTTTCATGCACAGCTCTAATCTTTGTGTGAGCCTGCCAATAAGATTCACCATAGTAGGAATTACTACAAATGCAAATTGAGTACAGTTTTCATGGAAAGGTATTCCTCCAGGAATCAGCAGGACACTATAAGGATCAATGTGTTATTCAAGCAAAGGGGCACAGAGTTTGTCAAACATCTCAATCGTATCTAGCACATTGTATATTATTTTCCCAGATGATGAAAGGCAACATAGCTCGGTCAGCCGTTCTCTTTGTATGGGAACCACTGTCCTTTTCCAGTATACATATTTTAGCCATTGCAAGTGAAGTTGCTATCCAACTGTGCCACGAAGAGGGGAGTTTCGGGATATCTGACAAGTCATGGAGCAGGACAAGTTTCATGGAGGTTCCTGCAGCGCAAGCTGATTGTTCATCTCGGCACTTCCTGGCTGATCCTTGCATCTCTGCTTTGAACAGCTTCACTGCAGAACCTTCATCTGCTGAGCTACTACCAGTTTGTTAGAAGACACCTTCCCCACGCAGATTATTTTAATACAGTTGGGAAGGTGTTTGAGACAGATGGCTCATTTTACATTAGCCCCCTGGAAATGATGGATTGGGTCGAAACGTCACTGAGAACTCAGGTGTTGTTTATTACAGAGTTTTAGACCGACAAGGAACCATTACCTTTGAACTTGTAATTTGAAGAAATAACGAAAATCCCTAAGTCTGTTTATATCTTGTGGATCACTTTATACATTGTCTTAGCAGCAGGTATGGATTTACTATTCTAAACTCCACATCTACGTACCTTGAAGATAAATATATCTTCAAGGTATTTAGATGTGGAGTTAGACATAGTAGAAATTTGCTTACCTAAAGAAATGTACCTTCATGATATTTTTGTCCTCGATATTCTTGACACAATCATTTTTTTTCTGCTATTCTCCCTAAACACCAGTTCTTGCATTGACTTTAGACATAAACTGTTAATGTTATTAGCTTCATGTAGAGTCTGAATGGTATTGGTCTGTGATTTGTATCTAACCATGGGCATGAACTCCGCTCCGCTGGTGAAGTTTGCGGACTTTTGCGGAATACGAAGTTCCTGCAAAACTTCTTACTCCTCGGCAGAGCGAAGTTCAGCCCCGGACCCTCCCACCTCCCACCCCTCAATAAATATTTTTTAAATAAAATGTACAATTAAAGTAAAATAAAAGCGCATTTACCTTATGACGGCGTCCCGGGCTGCCCTCCTCCTCTTCGCCGTAATCCCCTCCATCAGACGTATATCAGGATATGACTGCGCATGCGCATGCATGCAGAGTCCTACCATGATGCATGGGATTACAGAAAGGAGGAGGAGGGCAACCCGGGATGTCATGTTTAGGTAAGTGCGCTTTTATTTGACTTTAATTGTCCATTTTATTTTTAAAATATTTATTGCGGGTGTGGGAGGCACGGAGCGGAGTGGAGAGGAGCTCCACTGAGCTTTTGGACAACTATGTTGAGCTCCCCGTTGAGCAACTTCACCTGCTCCGCCCGGTGTTATTTGTTTCCCGTGTCTCTGTTAAGTAGCCTGAGAGTAGTTTACCTAACCAAAGGTTGTGAGAGAGAGTGGCCTCGTCTAGATTGCATCTCCAGCAAGAAAAGCTACAACATGAACCAGATCTAGTAAGTGTGATGGTGTCCAGTACCAACCATGTAGTATCTTATAATATGTGAATTTCAGTCTTTAATATCTCAGCCCTTTGTCATATGTGGCCTTTAGATAGGGTCCCTGTTCCTCAGTGTATTGAGAGGTTGGCTTTTTAGAAAATATGCAGTGTCTGTTTTATGAGAGTGGAATATAGTTCAGTGATTAATGTGTTGTGCAAACCTGTTAATGGTGCCTTTGTGCTTACTTTATGTTTTGATGTTCGTTTCAAGAGGTGATGTGGTGAGAGGGTGCAGCTGCCTACCTAATAGTTAGAGAAGACACTGTTTTGCTTGATGGTATCTCCACTTCTGTTCTTCACCATTGTCGTGTCACTTCTTGAAATATAAGAATTCCATTCTCCTTGAGAGATAAGTATCCTGTGGTCAAAAAATAGTCAGTGAAGAAGTTTGAGCCATGTACAGAGGAGAGAAATGTGTAATCCTTATCTAATCGGTGCAGAGACCCCCACATGTCTACAAGGGAGTGGTCTGGTAGAATGCCAGTTATCAGTGCTCTGTCAAAATGTTTTGGTCAGGCCTATTTTGGTCAGAATAGGGGGCAGAGTTACGTTCTGGTCACCTCCAATGATTGCCCTGCTTTACCAAAATCTATAAGAAGGCAGTCAATAGTTGTAAAAAAGTGTGTTTGTGAGAAAATGGGTGCATATACTGACCTAATCATCAGAAATTAATTTGAGATTTTTCTTTGACAGAAGCATAGCAACCATGTGGATCTGTCCACGTTTTTAAAGTTTTAAGTGCTAGGTGTTTGGTAAAAAGATCTGCAACCCCTCAGGATTTCCTACATTGTATGTAGGTGATTGTGTTGTCCCTTCCCGATCCGTGCACCTGCTATCAACAACTTATCCCACCCAGTCATTTTTTCATTTACCAGTTTCTTTTGGTATTAATTGTGCTTCTTGAAAGAGGGTGACATCTACATGTTTATTGGTCATATAATGTTGAATATTTTCCATTCTTATGTAATGTGATACCCGTCTACCACTTAGTGATAGAGGGTTCAATAAACAAACTGCATTTTATAGTACATAAAATAGTACTACTTACTTACTACAAAATGCAATTGACAAACCTATGAGTGTAGAAGTCCACCTCTCATATGCTTTCAATGGAGAGATCCTCAAACATGTAAGTTTACTACTTAGTAGCAAATATTGGAAGAACATGGCAATGGCTTGGTAAGGGGTATGCTTACTATTAAATGGAAGGGGATTTGGTAGGAGTAAAGGGGGACTTAGAGAGGGCTACGGAGGGACAGAAACCTACCCACAAGAGAGTAAGCAGATTGCTATTCTCACGCTGCACTGCTAAAGTCACCACAGCCAAAAAGGACCCAAAACAGTAGTAAGTGTACTACATCTCAGAATTAGAGTAAGTCCAGCACCACACATGTCCTACCACTGGTACTGCAACATTCTCCCTTAGAAAATAATGGGCACAGTGATTTAAAATAACGTTGAAATAATTTAATTTACTTTGAGTTTTATATACATTTTAGAAATGTAATTGATTGTTTAAAAATTAAAATGCAGTACCAGCAGTTGGGCTTGTGTGGTCCTGGATTTACTCTAGTTCTTAGCTACTACAGTTTTATGCTTTGGTAATTTTACACTCAGAAATATGGCTCCACCCCCAATTTAAGGGGTGTAGGCATGCAACTCTATAATTTATAGCAGATTTACCAATTAAATGGGAAATAACAAAAAGAAGTACACTCACTACAAAGTATAAGAGTAAACTTACATTTGTAGATTTACTCACATGTTTATTTACCTTTGTGAATACACCTGGGACTCTGCAAAGGTATGGTTCTTTGTGTCATTGTTACTGGGACGTTGAATCTAAATTGTTTAGTGTCTAATAAGGATGGGCCCATAAGTGGGTGAGGGTGAAAAGGCAACAAAATCAGTCATGTGAAGTACTAAACATCAAAAAAAATGTGGAATAGTACAGTGTATTGCTGGCTAACGGTGTATATATATATATATATATATATATATATATATATATATATATATATATATATATATATATATATATATATATATATATATATATATATATATATATATATATCCAAATGCTCTATTAGATGCGTTCTTGGAGTGGCGATTAAAGTGTTCTAACAGCACCGGTGTGTTAACTGTTAGTAGATGGGCATGCCATAAATGCATGTCTCCACATATCTGCCATCTTGGTGTGACTTAATTTACCAGTGCCACCCCTAGAGTAACTGATATTGGGAGTGCCAGTAAGTCAAAGGCTAAAATATAGCCAGCCCTTTAGAAGTTAGATTCTGAGGGTCCACTAACAAATTAGGAATAATTAGGGGATTATGAATTTCAAGGTCTGATTCTCCCAGTAATTGCCCATTTTCACTAGGCTCCTCATAGAGATTAAGGCTGTTTTCAGCAGCTAATATTTCAATGTCAAAGGTAAGAGATCTGCAGTGATCCCACTGTTCTCCAAATTCTGATGGAGCTGGTAACTGGTTCTACCAGCCCGACTGGATACAGTTGAATATAGACGTAGGCATGGAAGGTCTACCACTGTTGGAAGGTGAAGGGAATAAGAAAGTCGTCATGGCAGTATCTTTTAAGTCTATAAATGCTCCAGTTAGAACTCATACATATTGAAATATGTTTATCCTTGTGAAACGTTATATGTTAATACAATAAACGTATTATTTTTAATTAATCTCAGGCATTCCCAGACTCTATGGGGGCCTTCCAGCAGTTGTGCAAGAGATTATTTTAGGGGCTCTCTGTTGCATTTGCTTTTTAGTGGTATCTGGTAGTCGAAGGTTCAGTTCAATTCCATTATTTGCCCCAGAAAATGGTAACTGCTAACAGAAAGAATCAGGTATGAAGAAAACACTTTTGAATTAAGTGAAAATTAGGTTCCAAATGAACCATTACTAGCTTATAAATTAAATACTATGAATGTGGATATGCCCTCATTTCATGAATAGAATTATGTGATGGGAAAAAATGTGTCATTCTCTTGCATTCATGTCTTATTACGGCAGACTTTACTCTATACATTGATATGTATCCTTTGATTATGACAATGTATGATATTGTGCATCTGTGTCACACCTCAGTTAGCAGGACAACACAGTCTCTTTGAACTATGAGACCAAGCAATCATCCTTGAAGCACTGCAAACAAGTCTCACAGAGCACTACATTACGCCCAAGGACAGAAAGAGAAATGGTATGATTTTAACCTAAAGCATGCTAACCTATCTTGCTAACTTCGTAAGACTTCATATGCAAAGCGCCAAGTCATAGTGACACGTTCAGTGCTCTACTCAGGATCTCATACACAACACCAAGGCTTTCACATGGGCTGTATTATAAACATGCACTCTGCCAGCCAAGCATTCAAGCTTCAGCTTAGAATGAAGAAGTCAAGGCAACCTCACAATGACAACTATGGCTTCTACCAAGCTAAACAATACAACTGGGTAGGTGGAGATGGCTTCCTGGCACACAAGTACAGTTTGCAGTAGACTAGGCAGGGCAACGTTTCACATAAGCACAAGTTTTAACCTGATTTGCTCCTGGGCAATGCCTTGTAACAGTGCTGCACCACTGGCAGCAAAACGCTATAAAAATATCAATACAATAGAATTAATTACTCTTCATAAGATATAATGACATTATGGTTCAACCTTGACTTATGGTCTTTTATTCCACAATGCACGTTTTACTTACCTATTCGTCTCAGCTGTAACTCTCCCTTTTGCTTATCTTTCTCTAATATTTCTGTACTACTGTTGATTGTCTCATAGACCATTGGTCTGAATTGATATTGTTGCACAAACACCTTTAACTCTTTGAATAAGAAATGCTCCATATGTTGTTATACTTCATGCAGTGTTGGATGCTAGGAAATGCATTTAGATCACTCCCTGCAGGGATGAATGCTAGGGAATAACGTCCATTTGTCTGACTTCTTCTTTGAAGCCCATGGTAACAGACAAGTTAATGCTCATATAAATGTGATCCTGATCTATGTCATGATGGTCAGGAGAGGACCCTATACAGACGGACTTTTACAGGGCACAGATGTAATGTGCTACCCGTTCAAAGCGTGTGTAAATGACAAGAAAAAGCCTATGAAAATAATGAAGGTCATTGACTTTTGAAAATACTTTGAGAAAATTACCAATATGTTTGTGGCCACAAGTTAGCTAGTTGTACCTCGGTGTTACAAATGTTGCTCATGCCCATTTGCCTGAGCTGTGAAGTGACGTTTTAACCTCCAGATAGGAGCATAGTTAAGGATTGGTGAGTCAGGAGGTCTGTAGAAGAATCCACTTCTATGATTGCCAGTGGTGGTATCAAGTTTGGAAAGTGGAGAGTTGAGCGTTGTCATATTCTGGGCCTTAACACCACTTCAGGGTTCATCCTAGTGTATGTACATCATGCGACTAATTACTAAGCAGCTGAATCTCTCAGAACTATTACCGTCCAGGAAGAGCTTTGATTGACATGTTATACAACTTGTGTTTCCCAAGAAGGTTATAGCTGATGGTGGACAAACATTATGCAAAGTTTCATGTAAACCTTGTGGAATGCACCTGATGTATCATACACATTCTCCATTTAGACTTGTTGAGGATTTCAACAATATCCTGTAAGGCATATTTTGAGGCGTCTTGGATCGTGTAGTGATGATACATGTTCTTTCCATGTCTATGCTTTATCGATCTGGGGGTTTCACAGAAGGTGGCAGAGATTAGTACCGGTAAACGTATGTTTTAATATAAAGTGAAAGAACTGATCATAATTTGTCGCATACATAAGGGACAGAATGAAGGGTTAGCTAGTCAATATGCAACCTTTAAATAAGCGAGCCTTCACAATGCTTAGGTTAAACCCTATGGTACTCATTTGCAAAGTTAACAGCTCTGAGACGGGCCTTTGTTTGGATATGTACATCTCAGCTTTGTTAATAAGACTAATGCTGACCTAATGCCTTGAAATTATATCCTAATAGATAATTCATGGTCTGTCAATTTCGTATGTGCCTTTGATATAATAGATAGGCAAATTGAGTTAACACATAGTTCCAAGGAAATGCCATCTATATACCATTTCCAGTTCTAATTGACATCTTTTGGTCTGCTGACTTCATTTGCCACCATTCAGAGGTGGATCATACATGTTGTAGTTGTAGTTGGCATAGCATAGTGGATTAAAAATCCTCCCTTTAGTACCACATGGGAGGGAAGTCCTAAGGCATTCAAAAAGACTACTCTGTCTCTCATGGGCAGTGATTGGTAGCCACTGCAGAATTCGAAAATCTATTTGGCCTAACAGGTGGCTGCTGGACTATTAAATTAATTCTGTCCAGAACCAATGAGATATGAATTTGGGGCTTTTCGATCCCAAAACCCAAGTGAGAACTTTCTTTAGCCTCAATAGATTTTACAAAAACGTTATAACAGTTTGTAATACTATAAAAAGAGTTATCTTCATAGCGCTAACCCACAATTAGCAATTGAACATGAGAAAGAGAGGAGGCCTTCGATATTTTTAAATAATGTTCATGGTATAGATTCTTTGATGAAGGCGTCGAACTACAATAATGACTTAATTGCTCGGATGATTGCATTCGATGATGTAGCTGGAGCAGTGTTAACTTTCTGTAATGAGAAACCAGAAGTCTAACGAGAGAGTCATAACTTCTACTGAGTGTTAAGTATCAGGAATATGTCTAGATCCTTCTCAAAAGGATAGGATGGATTTAGTCTCTCAATCTGACAGACATGAGGTGAGTAGGAGCAGAAAAGTCTCCACAAGCTCTGCATCCATCCTTGCAGGTTCTAAGCCTGGAAGCTACAGGAAGAGAACAAGGCTTTGATCTAAAGATCATGCATTCTGCTTTAGCCTTTTGCAGCATCTTCCCATCATTTAGAGTATTTATGGTTCCTCGCCGTGATCACACACCAGGCTTGTCCATTGAATTTGACATCTCTTTACACATCGTCTGTAAAATGCGGCCACTTGAGAGTACTTTCTTCCAGAACTCTGTATTAGAGAATTTCTTGGGAGAAAAAAATTGACTGAGGCTCATCTTCAGCTTCTATTTCTATTCTGAGTTTATAAAGCACTTGATCCTCCCTAGGCTTCTCGGCACAAGGGAGATGAGTGAGTGGCAAGAGTGAGGTATCGAGAGAACACCCTTGATAGAGAATAATTATTTCAAATGGCATGTTTGTAGGAATGACTTGTTATTGGCAAAGATTTCCATAAAGTAAGGGTGAGCACTCATCCTTCCACCCTGTATGTTTTAAAGGCGTCAACTCTAGGCAATGACTGTTACTGAAGCAATGCGCACTAACTGGGCAGAAGGTCTTAGCGTATCACACAGGAAAGACGTCTATTCTTGATAAACGGATGGAAGAGCACGTTGAAACTGATGAATTACCACACAGACAGCCAGTCAATACCATGCTGATCCTTAGCCACAAGACCACATTTCTGAACTCCAGTCTCTCACACCACTTAAAATACCCCCATACAATTGTTATCACTGCTTTGAGTGTGGCTGTGACTCGCCAGCGCTTGAGAGCGAATTAGTTTCTCAGAATGTCATGAGCCCTCTGTTGTGTTAACTATGCACCCATAATTACCAAGAGCGTTTCACAATTTCTGGGAGCTTATTTGGGGACATATTATTATATTATGTTCTGCTTATCCCGGCAAATATGTCCCTGGTAATTTCAAAAGGAGTTGGGAATTTGGCCCAGATGGCATTAACAGCCCCAACTGACGGGCTGTGGAAGGTTTTTTTGGACAGAAGGAAAAGAAAACCCAAAATATATTTAAATATAATTCAAACAGAGTGAATACATGGTTCATTCTTTGACATAGGAAAATTTCGCTTCACCAGCAATGCCACTTCATGTTACATCACATTGTTTTTAATGTAGCAGTCACAGTGTTTAATTTGAGCCGGTGCTTGCCGGTAGGAGTCACCAACATTCTTTTTTGGGGGCTGGCACTTATTTTTCCTGATCGGACATTACCAGAGAGCCAAAGAGACAAAACACACACAAAGAGAAAAGATGACGGAAGAGAAAGACAGAAAAAACGTCACAAAAATAGAAAGAAATAACATGCAAGTGATTTAAATGAAGAGACAGGCTGCAGCTGGTAGCAGATTGAAAAGGCCTGAGGTGGATTCAAGGCTATTCAGCTTTGGTATTCGGCGCACTGACATTTAATAGCGCCGGTCGCAGGAGTTTGAGCAGAGCTTTGGGCACCGGCACTCATTCTTATGCAAAGAAAGCACTGCAGTCATTTCGAGAAGACACTCGCATTTCCGGAAAAGTCTAATAATGTATCCTGGATTTTAAAGGTTTAATGTCTTACACCTGCAAGTGCATTATACAGAGAAATTCAGGGGCTTATTTACAAGACCCTTGAGCCACTTTTGCGTCACTTTTCCCATGAGAAAAGTGACGCAAAAGTGGCGCAAGAAGCTTGTAAATCCGCCCCTTAGAAAGTAATATATAATGTAAAATCATCTCCTGAAGTACCACTGCTTGTTGGAAACATGAGGTTAATGAGGTGAACTCACAATAAACCTAAGACTGAGCTAGATGAGACAAGTATACAGACATATCTGGAATGCACAAAATAAAATATGACTACCTTTTAGGAATACATAAAGCTTTGTCTGCTTTTGAGTGCAACATTGTCCATGTTTTACACAAATTATTCCTTTCCGGTAGGTAGAAAGGGCAAGACAAGTAACATCGAGGGTCAAGGGTCTATGCATTTATTCAAGACATTTACATTTTTTAAAAGAGTTTCATCAATTACCTATGTGGGGAAAACATAACTAGACATCGACAGAAACGAAGGTTATTTCCACCTTCAGTGCGTCAAAGCTACAGACAGGAGATCAAAGTGACACCAGGCTTACCTTATGACTGCATGCCACAAAGTCACGTCTGGACAAAGCCCTGGACTTCAGATCATGTTTTCACGAGTGATAATCCAATTCAACTAAGCAAGACTACAAGCCTCAAAGTGCACTAAGTGCTAAAGTCTAGGCCCTTTATTATGAGTCCATGGACCACCAGACTCCCGGAAGCTTCCCACCACCCCATAACGACCAGGGTGGTCGGGCCACCTTGGGACCACTGCAACCACCAGGGATCAGTGATCCCTGGAGGTGGCGCAGTGGTATTGAGGCCACAATATGTTTAACAGGGCCGCAGCGGCCCCACTAAGCATATTACGAGTTACCTCACCACCACACTTTTCATGGTGGTGCGACCTCTATGAAAAGTGTGGCAGTAACGAAACAAAGGAGGCCCTACAGGGCCTCTTGTGCCTCACACCATGTGGATGCACACAGCGGGGCACAACATATGTCCCCCTGTGTGCATGCACTCCAGTACCTACACAGCATGGGCTGGAGCAGTCCATGCAGTGCAGGTACTGCCTTTGACGTTTCCATTGCGGTGCCTATTTTATAGGCACTGATCTGGGAACGCCAAAGAAGAACCACCTGCCAGACTGAGAAAAAACTGTTCTAGCGGGCGGTTCCTACATGGATTTGGTGGTGCGGGAGTAGGGCAGTTCCAATTCGGCACCACCAAACTCTTAATAAGGCCCTGGGACTGGAAAAGTTGTGTCCTCTTGACATTGAGCCACATGGTAACCATACCACAGGTAGACTTTGAAGAACCTCTCCTGGTGGATATGTGAGTTTAGGTTTTGCAGTAGCTCATTTAAGGGACACATTTCTCTTTTGCTTTCAGATCATCTTCAAACTTTTTGCATCAAAGAAACCTCATACTGCTGCAATCTGTCCACCCTCCTACTAGCCCCACCAGGATGCCCTTGCTTGTGATACACCACTCAGTTGGACTATATTCCTCTCCAAATCCTCTGGCCTTTCTCCCTTTCTTCTATTGCCAGGGTTACCAATCATCATTGATGAAATGTCCATAGTTCCTATATCATAACGATCTGGGGCAGATGAATAAAGTTGTTACATACTTCTACTTACATTGAACAGCAAATGCTTGTATGCTCCATCCATCTTCAATTATTACATTTGAGCAACAGGATCCTTTTTTACATGATGGATCTGAAAATGGATCCAAGCAAGTGTCAGATCCATGCCAGTTTTCTGATACAAACACATATTCCGTGGGTTAATTAGATTGAGTTCTCTTCCATCCATGTCAGTGAATATCCAGACAATTTGGAATGGGTCCTACCCTCCTGTACAGACATTGTCCCCCTATTGTCTAATCCCATTCCTGAATTGTTAATTAAGGGCAATTTATTATCTTCCCTACATACTAAACAGACTGTGATTAATATAGAGTTTGACATTGCCTAATGAACTTTAATGCTACAGGTTTTACAGATGCTCATCATTCATACAGTGAGGATATTTTACTATCTGAATTCTCAAAACTTCGAGCAAACCAGGAAATGCCATTTACATATAGAAGATTGACGCTGCTACAGTGGCCACAATTTCTCCAAGGGCACAAAAGGTCAGATTATTAGTCTAACCAGGCTGCTTATTCATGAGAAGAATTTGCATTTGATATGGTACAATTTATGTAAAATAGATGTGATTATGCATCTGAGCGTCATTGCTGGAAACTTGACCTATTCTGTCCTTCTTATCGAAAAGCAAGAAGCAAACAGCACTGATTTGACTTGTCATGTATTGTGCAGAATTACATAAACTATAGAGACATGGGGCCTGATTTGGAGTTTGGCAGAGCGGAAGCACCACAATAAATCAGTGGTCACCCCGCGCCACAAAACTCGTTCCCCCCTCCATGTGGAGTAGTGGGAAAGTGCCCGGTATACCCCAGTGGGGATCACTGACATAATATCGACGTCACAAATATCGAGATACACAAATATCGAGTAAAAAATATCGAGTGACAAAATATCGACTCCCTATCTACAAACAGGTAAGTACCAAAATATCGACTCCAAAATATCGACTTACAAAAATATAGACTGTCAAAATATCGATTTTTGTAAATGTCTTAAAATTAAGTTAAAACTAATATAGTAATAAATATATTTAATATAAACTTAGAAATAATTATTTTAATAATTTAATTTTAATAAATAATTTCTCTAATTAAAAAAATTATATCACCAAAAATAATACATATATATATATATATATATATATATATATATACATATTATTAAATAAACATATATAACATTTTTAGCGTAGCATAGAAAATGGTTAAAATGTATTGTAACAACTATAGTGAGTTCAACATTAGCAAAAGTGTTGAATAGCGTAGAGGTAAAATTTACTATTCCCACTCCAGTGGGTGCAACAGTAGGGAAAGCGCTGGATAGTGTAGGGGTTAAAATTACTATTCCCACTCCAGGGATGTATGACGTTACAACGCATACTTTTACAACACCTACCATTACATCAAAACTTTTACAACACAAAAACTTTTACAACTCATACATTTACAACGCAAGATTTTACAACGCACATACCTTTACAACGCATACCATTACAACGTAAGTATTGGTAAGTATATCATTTTTTTTATATAAATTAATTTAAAATATTATAATATAATTTAATTTTATTTAATTTTATTTAATTAATGTAATTTAAATGTAATTTTACTTTATTTTTACAAAGTACCCCTGTACCCCAAAAACCCTAAACTGACCCTGAACCCTAACAATACCCCTTTACCCAAAAACTGAAAACTGACCCTGAACCCTAAAAATACCCCTTTACCCAAAAACTGAAAACTGACCCTGAACCCTAAAAATACCCCTTTACCCCAAAAACTGAAAACTAACCCTGAACCCTAAAAATACCCCTTTACCCAAAAACTGAAAACTGACCCTGAACCCTAAAAATACCCCTTTACCCAAAAACTGAAAACTGACCCTGAACCCTAAAAATACCCCTTTACCCCAGAAACTGAAAACTGACCCTGAACCCTAAAAATACCCCTTAACCCAAAAACTGAAAACTGACCCTGAACCCTACAAATACCCCTTTACCCAAAAACTGAAAACTGACCCTGAACCCTAAAAATACCCCTTTAACCAAAAACTGAAAACTGACCCTGAACCCTAAAAATACCCCTTTACTCCAAAAACTGAAAACTGACCCTGAACCCTAAAAATACCCCTTTACCCAAAAACTGAAAACTGACCCTGAACCCTAAAAATACCCCTTTACCCCAGAAACTGAAAACTGACCCTGAACCCTAAAAATACCCCTTTACCCAAAAACTGAAAACTGACCATGAACTCTAAAAATACCCCTTTACCCAAAAACTGAAAACTGACCCTGAACCCTAAAAATACCCCTTTACCCATAAACTGAAAACTGACCCTGAACCCTAAAAATACCCCTTTACCCAAAAACCCAAACATATAACATTTTAAAAATAATTATATACTTAGCAATACTTACGTTGAAATGGTATGCGTTGTAAAGGTATCTGCGTTGTAAAAACATGCTTTGTAAATGTATGCGTTGTAAAAGTTTTTGTGTTGTAAAAGTTTCGTTGTAATGGTAGTGCATAGTAAAAGTTGCGTTGTAAACGTTGCATACCCACTCCAGTGGGTGCAACAGTAGGGAAAGTGTTGTATAGCGTAGGGGTTAAAATTACTATTCCAACTTCAGAGAGTGCAATAATAGGGAAAGTAAATACTTCACAAATAGATATAAATAACATAAATAGTAATACCAATTACAAATAAATAAAATATTTTACTTGTGTATAAAAAATATTAAATATTTATTTATAAATACAAAATAAAATTATTTAATTTTAAAAATTGCCTACTCATACTAATTAATTACCTATTAACAATAAATTATTTTACAATTTAACAATTAATAAATTAATTTTAATTACCAATTATATTTTAATTAATTACCAATTAATACATAATTAACAATTAATTATAAATAAATATCAATAAATAATTTAAAAAATTTAATTAATTATAATTAAATTACTTCCCACCCTATTCCCCTATAAACCCACAACCCGCTACAGAAAATAAATTACTAAAATTAAAATATTTATCAATTAATCAATTATAATTATTTACCAATTATATTTTAATTAATTACCAATTAATAATTAATTAACAATTAATTCTAAATAAATATCAATAAATAAATTAACATATTTAATTAATTATAATTAAATTACTTCCCACCCTATTCCCCTATAAACCCACAACCCGCTACAGAAAATAAATTACTAAAATTAAAATATTTATCAATTAATCAATTATAATTAATTACCAATTATATTTTAATTAATTACCAATTAATAAATAATTAACAATTAATTCTAAATAAATATCAATAAATAAATTAACATATTTAATTAATTATAATTAAATTACTTCCCACCCTATTCCCCTATAAACCCACAACCCGCTACAGACTTATATTACACAAAAAATAAAAATTATTATTAACTTACCTTAAATTCGATATTTTTGTTGGCTAGTCGATATTATGTCCATTCTATATTTTTTACTCGATATTCTGTCCAGTCGAAATAAAAGACTCGATATTATGAGTGCACACCCCCAGTGGAGCCACTGTGCCTGATTTTCCTTAACTTCAGTGCCATACATGGCAGGCACAGGCAGGGAAATGCAGCATGCCCCCCAGGCTCAGGAGAAAACACCATGAGCTTGGGCCATTTATTTTTTGTTTATAGAAAACAAACTCCCTCTTTTCGAATTTATTTTCTTTAAACAAAAAAGTTTTCTAATAGATTATTTCAAACAAGGCACCCATATGGCATACCTGCAGCGAAGTGATGGAAGAAGTCACTGTGCTTGCCCCCTTCATGGCACAGAGATCCAAGCCAGGTGACCATCTCTTAAC
The DNA here is from genome assembly GCF_964261635.1 of Lissotriton helveticus. Taxonomy (NCBI): domain Eukaryota; kingdom Metazoa; phylum Chordata; class Amphibia; order Caudata; family Salamandridae; genus Lissotriton; species Lissotriton helveticus. Next base: position 406,424,037 of record NC_136063.1, on the reverse strand, counting down.
AGTGCCAACAGTCCACAGCCAGGGTGGTGGAAGCTCCTCCTGGATGAAGGACTGGAAGATTGGCAGACCGACAGACCATTAGTGGCAGCTGGTGACATTTGAAAGTGATGGGCGCAAAAGTTTGGGGTGAGTGGCCTTTGGTGAGAGAGCGTGCCTGACTATCATAAAGTGGGTTCAGGGGGGTTGTTCCCAGAGAAAATTCTGAAAGAAGTGGGGGCTAAAGGTGCATTTTCCAGCATATTTAATAGAGCAAGAAGGTTAATCAAGCAATTGTTTATGTGTCTTTTCAGACTTCCAAGCCTGCCAATAAATCTACTGGCACTGCCCGCAATCAACTGTCCTTTCAGACTCCCAGGCCTGCCAGTATATCTACTGTTGCGGCCCCACCTCTACTATTCTTTCAGACTCCCAGGACCGTCAGTAAATCTACTGAAACTACACCCAGTTCCACTATCCTTTCTCACTCCCTGGCCTGCCAGTGAGTCTACTGTCGCGGCCTCAGCTCCACTGTCCTTTCAGACTCCCAGGCCTGCCAGTAAATCTACTGTTGCGGCCCCACCTCTACTATTCTTTCAGACTCCCAGGGCCGTCAGTAAATCTACTACCACTGCACCCAGTTCCACTATCCTTTCTCACTCCCTGGTCTGCCAGTAAGTCTCCCATCGCTGCCCCAGCTCCACTGTCCTTTCAGACTCCCCAGCCTGCCCGTACATCTACTGTCGCGGCCCCAGCTCCACTGTCCTTTCAGACTCCCTGGCCTGCCCATACATCTACTGTCGCGGCCCCAGCTCCACTGTCCTTTCAGACTCCCAGGCCTGCCCATACATCTACTGTCGCGGCCCCAGCTCCACTATCCTTTCAGACTCCCAGGCCTGCCCATACATCTACTGTCGCGGCCCCAGCTCCACTGTCCTTTCAGACTCCCAGGCCTGCCCGTACATCTACTGTCGCGACCCCAGCTCCACTGTCCTTTCAGACTCGCAGTCTCCCCTGTCACACTCCAGGGCCTGCCAGTAAATCTACTGTTGCGGCCCCACCTCTACTATTCTTTCAGACTCCCAGGGCCGTCAGTAAATCTACTACCACTACACCCAGTTCCACTAGCCTTTCTCACTCCCTGGCCTGCCAGTAAGTCTCCCATCGCTGCCCCAGCTCCACTGTCCTTTCAGACTCCCCGGCCTGCCCGTACATCTACTGTCGCGGCCCCAGCTCCACTGTCCTTTCAGACTCCCTGGTCTGCCCGTACATCGACTGTCACGGCCCCAGCTCCACTATCCTTTCAGACTCCCAGGCCTGCCCATACATCTACTGTCGCGGCCCCAGCTCCACTGTCCTTTCAGACTCCAAGCCTGCCCGTACATCTACTCTTGCGGCCCCAGCTCCACTGCCCTTTCAGACTCCCAGGCCTGCCCGTACATCTACTGTCGCGGCCCCAGCTCCACTATCCTTTCAGACTCCCAGGCCTGCCCATACATCTACTGTCGCGGCCCGACCTCCACTGTCCTTTCAGACTCGCAGTCTTCCCTGTCACACTCCCAGGCCTGCCAGTAAATTTACTGTTGCGGCCCCACCTCTACTATTCTTTCAGACTCCCAGGGCCGTCAGTACATCTACTGACACCACACCCAGTTCCACTATCCTTTCTCACTCCCTGGCCTGTCAGTGAGTCTACCGTCGCTGTCCCAGCTCCACTGTCCTTTCAGACTCCCAGGCCTGCCCGTACATCTACTGTCGCGGCCCCAGCTCCACTGTCCTTTCAGACTCCCAGGCCTGCCCGTACATCTACTGTTGCGGCCCCAGCTCCACTATCCTTTCAGACTCCCAGGCCTGCCCGTACATCTACTGTAGCGGCCCCAGCTCCACTGTCCTTTCAGACTCCCAGTCTTCCCTGTCACACTCCAGGGCCTGCCAGTAAATCTACTGTTGCGGCCCCACCTCTACTATTCTTTCAGACTCCCAGGGCCGTCAGTAAATCTACTGACACTACACCCAGTTCCACTATACTTTCTCACTCCCTGGCCTGCCAGTGAGTCTACTGTCGCGGCCCCAGCTCCACTGTCCTTTCAGACTCCCAGGCCTGCCCGTACATCTACTGTAGCGACCCCAGCTCCACTATCCTTTCAGACTCCCAGGCCTGCCCATACATCTACTGTCGCGGCTTTAGCTCCACTGTCCTTCCAGACTCCCAGGCCTGCCCATACATCTACTGTCGCGGCCCCAGCTCCACTGTCCTTTCAGACTCCCAGGCCTGCCCATACATCTACTGTCGCGGCCCCAGCTCCACTGTCCTTCCAGACTCCCAGGCCTGCCCATACATCTACTGTCGCGGCCCCAGCTCCACTGTCCTTTCAGACTCCCAGGCCTGCCCGGACATCTACTGACACTTTAAGGGATTACTGTTTGGTGCCGGTGGGTGGCATGAAGGTTACTGATGAGGCCAGGCTGATGCTGTCTCTCCCTTCTTGTCTCTCTTGTTCAACTGGACGCGCGCCGTCTGCTGGTAAGCTTCCTATCCACCTTGTTCCGTGCCTATCCCCTCAATACCCCTCCTACCTTTCACACTGCCGCAAACCTATCTCACTCCTCTGGCCTAATCCTTACCCAACCTACTCCTGTCGCCTCCCTACTCGCCCTGTCCCCCTATTAACCTCCCGTCAATTCTTACCTTCCCAACCCCCTCTGCCCCCACTGGCCCTCTCCATCTCCCCTAACCTTCCCTCCCACCAACTCCTGCTTCTCATGTGATCTCCCCCTCCCTCTAATCGGCAGGCCCCTTCCATATCAACTACTACCTCTCTTCCCTACTCCTCGTACCTGTGCAAACTTCCTTTCCCCGAATCTCTACTACAATCTCCTCGTTTTTTAAATACAACTATATTGAGTTTTTAAACATTCAGGAAGATAATGCCATATTTATTTAGTGCATTTTACTGCCAATGACCCCCAAAATAATGTCCTTCTGAACATTGCAAACAAAATATACCTGTATTTTCCGTTAAACATACAGAAGCTAGGGAAAGGAATACACGTTAAAACCAACCCAACCCTGTGTAGTTGAGTGAGACGCGCCTGAGTTCTAATTGCACAGGAGTACATACTTGCAAGGCAGACTTCAAGACAAAGGTGCCAGGTTTGCTTATTAGATCATTTAGATTATTTTTTTCTTCTTTTTTCGTTCCCTTTGGCCACCTGCTTGTCTTTTCTTTCGCGCCAGGACACTCTGGTAGTAACAGAGCGCGTTATAAAACAGCAAAAAAAAAAAAAAAATAAGACAATACGGTTTTATAGAACTTAGTGCAATGATGCTCTTGATGAGCTAATCTGGAACACGAAAAACTGACTTACTGTAATGCAGTTAGTTCCGTTAGATAGGAATTGAGAGGCTTATTTACAAGCCCCTTGCGCTGCCAGTGCTCCACTTTTAATATGGGAAAAAGTGAAGTACCGGTGACGCGAGGGGCTTGTAAATAAGCCCCATAGTGTTTCCATACCAGTGTGGCATGACCCTCCGACTCCACCGCTCCTTTCTGACTCCTTCCCCCTTGCTCCCTGCTCACCTCAGCTTCCCTCTGGGCTTAATGCTGCCTGCAAAGGTTGCCTAGAACATTGGTGGTGGCATACAGAGGAGTGCGGTTGGGCACATGTGCTAGTGTCAGAAGTGCCAGCGGTAGGTTTTACACCTGCTTATGAAGAAGCTCTTGCACTTCCTTCTTGTGTGAAGGCCAAGCAAACCTACCCAATCCTGCAGCTGCTCTCATGCAGTTTTCACCATGAGAGAAGTGTCAGAATTGGATGAAGCAGGCTAACCCAGCGCTCCTTTCGCGACTGGAAGCATGTGTCTGCAATCCCAGGCTGTTAACACAGCTGCTATATTGGTGCGGGCAGAGGTGCGCATGTTGGATTGGCCGTCGCAAGACAGCTGGTCAATCCGACATGCACACTCTGACTGTCATCCCTGTTACTGTATAATAAAATGTTAATGAGTCAATACTAATTCATGAATGTTGGTTTACTACTGAGCTTGCCACCATGGTGGGGCTGCGCTCCTCCACCCTAAGGGAGGAACCGCCCCTGCACCATGCATCAGGGTTTGAATGACCCAATAATCTTTAAAGTATGATTTATTGCTGTTGACTTGTGCGACTAAGAGATATTTTCCTTTACCAAAGAGTGTAAATCTTTAATGAAGCATGGCAACTCACATTGAATAGACTAATTTCCATTTAATTGCTCCAATTTTTACATAAGAAACAGCCCTGTTTCTATAAGAAACATGGCTAATCCTTTAGAATCAGATATCATATGGGTATTTAAACAACTATACATATCTATATGCTTAATTTTCAGGTTAGCCCATAGATGTTCTCTTATATGTTGATCATCCCACAATAGAAAAAGTCTTGTTGTTTGTTGGGGTTTGTACGGGTATTCTTGCATGGAGATGCAGTCCTCAGTCTCTGCTGTATGGTACTCTTCAACAATATAGTAACAAACATTTTTATACAGTAACCTACTTCCCACTATCCTTCAACTAACCCACACACACTGTGTGCCAAGTTGTTAAGCTAATAACATGGGCATTTTCAGTGTGTTTTGATAGTTCTCAGTGTATTACTGAGCACTGCCTAAGTAGATATCATGACACTATGACTATAAGATGGTGGATTAAACTAAAACATAAATCAACTGCTTCATGCTTCCTCTGGGTTAATCAATCAATTTGTGAGGCAGGCAATTTAAATATCAAATATGAATTAGCAGTGCTACCTCTCGAATAGATCAAATATGTGAAAACTGAGTCATGATCCTAGTTAGCCGAATTGCGCAGAAATGTGCGCTTCCCACACAGTGCTTTGGAACTACTTAGACCTTATTATGCTTTTCTGTCCTATCAATCCCTGATGATGCAGCTTCAAATTCTCAACTTGCCCTAATATAACTACTAATCTCTACGCATCTCTGCACACAATGGCCATCGCAACGCTTCAGTCATCCATAGACGGTCTGGTCAGACAAATGAACCCCAGAATGATAACAATGCAGAAGTAAATGGATGGCGGATTTGGATACTTACATATATCCACTAAGGGTTCAATGCACAAAGGTTACACACCAGCGGCCCGTGCAGGTAAGAGCGGCCGGGTCGGTTGCGGGGGGTATTTCGACAGACGACGAAGGGAAAATAATTATTTATTTAATTTCCCCTTGTCTCATGTTCGTCTGTCGAATCCTCCACCCATCTGTTCTTACCTGTATGGACCACTGCTGCAAAGGTAAACTTACAGCCAGATTCATGAAAGCAAAATCGGCTCGCAAAGGGCCAGATTCTGAGAATCTGGCCCTTTGCGAGCGCTATTTTTGCATTTGGGATTCATCATCCCAAATGCAAAAATCGCAAATCTAGAAATCGCTAAATTGCGATTAATTGCATTTAAGGAATCTCAATTTGAGATTCCTTAAATGCAATTCATGAACCATTTTAAAATTGTGAATTCGCAATCTGGGGCCGCTATTTACCGCGAAGTCTAACTACGTGGTAAATAGCAATAACTTAGAAAAATGCACTTTAGTGCATTTTGCTAAGTTGTATGTTACACACACACATGTCCTTTGGACATGTGTGTGCGCAACACCAGTGTACATTACCATTTCAGGGGTGCTACAGGGTGTTCTTTGGACACCCTGGCACCCTTGAAATTGCTTCCTTATTTGAGATTCGCTAATTGCTAATCGCAAATAAGGCATGACTCCCCATTCATTCCTATGGGCCTTAAAAATCGCTATTAAGGACTCGCAAAACATGTCAATGATGAATCTGGGGGTTAGACCTGAAGTCCAAGTTTAGACCTGAGTCCAAGTTTCACTTTATGAATTGTTATGAAACATTGCACAGAATCATTTTGTCCCCCAAATATTCACAAAACTAGTCAAAAAGGAACGAGAAAAGCAGATTGAATCATTGTAACGTGGGTGGTCAAGGCAAAGCAATAATTCATTATTTGTTTTTAACATTAAACTCCAAATATTAGTTAAAGGCACATTTATCACAATCAAACAATTGCTTCCCATTGTGCCTGGATTAAACTTCGAGGTCAGGTGAGTACATCACACATCTATTACTAAACGAAACAGAACGGTAGGTTGAACTGGTTTGGTATCCTTTCTAAACGAGGTTATGTAACTGAACTTCCCGTGGCCTCAGACATCAAGGAGACGGAGTTGTGGCAATGAAACATTAATGTGATCTGATTTGGCTCAAGGCCCCTGCGGAAGGGGCTCGGGGGTTTCTAAGGACAGGCAGTGGTTGCATCACTAATGAAAAATAAAGCATTTGGAGAACTGGCTATGTGTTCAAATTGTCAAACTTTATGTATTTTAAGTATCCCTACGCTAGTTTATTACTATAGTGGCAAAAGAATGACATTGTTGTATCAATTGTGTTCTTTTTAATGGCGAGCCCTTCAATTTATTTTAACATTTAGAAAGGTAAACAATTCAAACCTCATGCCCCTCATTAAAGTCTAACTAGCTGTGGAGTAATCTGAAATGAAACTATATGCCCAATAAAATATTTAACCATTCATTTTACTGTTAAAACACAGGCGTTCCACGCTGGTTCTCCAGGACAAGTCCATGCCAGATGTCTTGGAAATCCACGTAGGATAGATCTACATATTCACAAAAGAGGTGGACATTGACACTAGTACATACCCTGCTATGCAAGAGTGCACATTTCCTGTTATTTGGAATTTACAAACATTTTCAGTAGTATGCAGGGAGAGCTGCACCAGTTACAGCTGCCCAGACATACCATTTGGGAATATCATGACAGAAAATATGTCAATTTATGGGGGAAAACCTTCCGCTTAAACCTAACTAAGTTTGGAGGTTTTTTGCTGGAGTAAATCTCCAACCATTTCTAAGGTGGGAAGGGGCCTGTGAGGAGTGCGTAAATGACAATATACTCATCAGGTTATGGGTATTCACAAACTCTCAAGGCAAGCCACGCCTTTTATTTTACCAAATCCCACCCCTTGCGTGGGATTTGCTACTATGTAAGTCTACTCAGCTGTGGCTTCAAAATGCACAGTAGTAAAACTAATTGCACTTGCCTTGTATCCTGATGTGATATCTAAAATCCAATGAAAGCAGGTACAGAAAAGGAACATCATGTGATCTCCAATGCATAATACCTGTAATATCTGTGGAATAAAAAATATTTTGCTGCTACAAGTTGGGCGATTGCTTAGACAGATTTGTAAAGAAGGGTGTGCCTTAAGTACAACTCTCATGCAAAACACCTCCTGCTTGCCTTTGGCCGGTGATGTAACACCACGGTGATATTTGTTGCGCATAACACATAGTAACCATTTGTGCAGCACAGCCATTTAGAATGATCTGCAGTGTTGCATTACGCTGCAGTTTGCCGCAGTGCGCTGGGTGGCACTGTTTGTCTACACAGTGGGGTGGGTTCAAGACCTGGAGTATCCCCCTGTACCCTGGTGCACAACGTCTGCTATTCAAGGTGCACAGTAGGGGTTTGGTGCCTGGGCTGGCCTGCGAACAGGCCCTGCACCCAACCGTGTATGCACGTAGATTAAGGCTGTGCACAGCATGCTTTTTGGGGACAGGGACTGGCCTCGGGTCTGCTTTCCATGCTCCCAACCCACTATGTGGCTCAGGCTGAGATTAGCTGCCTGGTGGGTTGGTGCAAAGGCTGGCTTCCACACCAGAGCCCAGCTTTCATTGTCAAGGGCAACAAAGTTAAAATGGGAAAAGTAATTTATATGACCCCTCCCTTATTTTCTTTGATCTGCATACCATTTGTAATGCTGAAACTAACTCGAATGTCAAAGCTATTAGCAAAACTAAAACAGTTTTTCAATAGAAATTGTGAACTAACAATCACTTAACATAACTACTGTCGATTTCTATCCAATCTGTATAATCCGCCTTGACGCATGTGAACCGAATAGCTTGGATCTTACAGAAGGATGATTTTATACTTATAATAGATTGTATGGTTTCTTCACTTATTTTTTTGCCATAGAGAAATGTACCTGTGTGTATTTTACTTAATTTTAACAGGGGACTGATCACAATGGAATTTTACTGTGGATAATTTTCAGTGAATTATGAACCATAGTCCACAGGGGTTGAATTGTGGATGTTGTGATTTTCTATCGGATCATGGATGAAGAGATTGGATAAGAAGTTGAGTACCCACTGTGGCTTGATGGTAGAGATGGGGAATTGTATAAATTATTACAGCGCTCTACCTTCGTTTCAATGACAACAGAGAAGAACAGGACTGATGTTGAATAATTTGTTGACTATTATATTTTGCCTCATAAATAGTTTATGTAAAGATTTCCCACAAGTGAGTTTAATAAGTTATTTCTTCTGAAGTAGTTCTTCTATGTTGATTACTTGGATGCAACACATAATTGCATTTAATGAGGTCATATGTCACAAGATGAAGCCGGGAGTAAGGCATCCCATGCCAACATTCACTGGCAGACATGGCCACGGTGTTCTTGTGAGCAAATACTGTGGTGCATTAATGTTCCTCAGTCTCTGACTCCTTTTGTTGGAAAGTGACACTTTGATTACAAAGGAACCTGTCCTGCGGGTCTGACAAATTGAATTCAATATATATATATATATATATATATATATATATATATATATATATATATATATATATATATATATATATATATATATATATATATATATATATATATATAGTTGAATTGAATTGTCAGACCCGCAGGACAGGTTCTTTTGTGTATATATATATATATATATTCACTGAAAAAACCATAGGTTATAGACCATATATAGTTAGGAATTAGCATTTACAAAACCTTGAAAATTCACTGAAAAAACCATAGGTTATAGACCATATATCGTTAGGAATTAGCATTTACAAAACCTTATTTTACTCACACAAAACCATTGAAATTCCATATATAGTTAGTTGCACTAACTATATATCGCGCACCCGCAATCCACTGCTGATGATGTCACATATTACATCATTCATGACATGGTCAGTGACATCACTGATGACATCACTGATGACATCTCAAATGACATCACTGATGACATAACTGATAACAACATCCAGTGATTTTTTGTTTCTGTAAAGTTTAAATATGTCTTACATATTGAAGATTGAGTGGATGTGTAAGTGTCTGGACGAAGGATTTAGTAGGTGCATGACTAACTGTATGAGTGAGTGATTAAATGTGTCTCACTGAGTGCATGGGTTAGTGACTAAACTGTCTTAATTTGTGCATCATTATGTCTGTTGTTCTGTAAACTGCTGCATGTGTTGATCAGTAGCTGTATGAGTAACTATATGGGTTATTGATTGATTGCCCAAGTATTTGTATGGGAGACTGAGTGTGTGTGTGGCTGGCTGGGAGGTGTGTGACTCTGTGCAGATCAATGTGTACTTGTATCAATGATTGTATAAGAAGGTAAGTATGTGTTAGTATATGTTTGAAAATGTAAGGTGCTCTATGTTTAACTGTATAGACAAGAAAATGGAAGTGTCATTGATTCTTTACATGACTGACTAGGTGAGTGAGTAACTCCATGGATGAGTGGCAGACTGTGAGTGTCTGTATAGGTGTATGAGTGCATATGATAGTGTTGTAAAGATGAGTGATTGTATGTATGAATGATTGTATGGGTGAATGAGTGAAGGTGTGTGTAGACGTAGGAATCAGTGAGTGCGTATGTAGTAACTAGTATTGGTGTGTCAATGGTTTCAAAAATTATACTCTGTATTTAACACTGGGTGAAACAGAGGTTATATTAAAATGTGAGGAGATGCATTGTATTGTCACATGAATGATATCATCAGTGATGTGGTCATTGATGTCAAATGAGATGTCATCAGTGATGTCATCAGTGATGTCATTTGAGATGTCTTCAGTGATGTCATCAGTGATGTCACTGACCATGTCATGAATGATGTAATATGTGACATCATCAGCAGTGGATTGCGGGTGCGCGATATATAGTTAGTGCAACTAACTATATATGGAATTTCAATGGTTTTGTGTGAGTAAAATAAGGTTTTGTAAATGCTAATTCCTAACGATATATGGTCTATAACCTATGGTTTTTTCAGTGAATTTTCAAGGTTTTGTAAATGCTAATTCCTAACTATATATGGTCTATAACCTATGGTTTTTTCAGTGAATTTTCAAGGTTTTGTAAATGCTAATTCCTAACTATATATGGTCTATAACCTATGGTTTTTTCAGTGAATTTCAATGGTTTTTTAATAGCAAATATCATAAGCTGTCGAATGTCAAGTACGTGGTAAGTAAAAACATTTTCGTGTTTATGCACACTGATCTGCTTTGAATGCTGCCCCCCCCCCTCATTTCTATTAGGAGTACTCTCTCTTTGCAGATAGTGAAAGGTAGTTAACGCAGGCCTTTGCCCCCGTTGTAATACGTCGTGCCTGCTTCTCTCTCCATTTGATTGATTGTTATCCAAGCATTTACTGTTTTAGAATTGGTTCTCTTTGGTTCATTCTCTATTTACAAACAAACACAGAGTCGCAATACTCTGTTTAGTCTTTGCAGATAACGAAAAATCGTGTAAAAAAACAAAAGGAATCGAGCAAAATCAGTAGGCCACTAATGGGATCTCTTTTTGACCTCGCTAAAATAGAAACATTAGGAACAACCCCTCATGACAAATACGAAACTAGTGAGATGAACTGAACTCCACACAATGATGGCTGCAAAACAGCTCGGCTCCGCCACCCACCCCGCCCAAAATAACGATAAAGAGCGGCTGCCATGATTGGTTGCGGAATGGCCACGACGGAGCTACGAAATGGTGGTGCTCTCATGCTAACCCCAGCTTCAGTCTGAAACATCCAGAAACACTGTAGACTACCAATTCGATCAGTTCCGGTAGCGCCCCAATGTAACCCGGTAGAGAAGAACTAGCCCTCCCCTCTTTGACTGATGGTTCTTGTTGCCTGTCCCTTCTGTTGTCATTTAACAGAACTATTTAGCCTGCTGAAAGGGGTTGTGTTCCGACCGCTGGTTGGTGGAGACATTTTGACTATATTCTGGACCTGCGTTGTCGCGTAATGCGTCATATGACGCGCCGCGTTAGCGCATCCGGAAGTCCTCCGGGGCGCGACGCGCGTAACGTAAGCATAACAAGTCATGTGACTTGTTAATAAAATTTTTCATTGGTTCATTTTACTTTTCTTATTCTAATGATGAAAGGCTTGGTCATATGACCTAAAAATTACGCTTTTTATTACTTCCGAACATTATTTTTTCTTAAATATATGTTGTAATGTTCCAGGATAATGTACTTTCCCGGAAAATTTCCAACTGTCCTGCAAGTAAAATATATTCTTTTTTCGAGAAAAAGAGCGTTTCTTCGTCCTATGACGGAGCCGTTGAGCAAAAGAGGGTCGACCTGCTGTCTTAGTCGCCGATACGCCTGAATATGATATTCTTATCGATCACTTTATGTTGCAGGAGTAGAAAACACAACAGCCCTTGACCATTTATCTTTACTGCGTTCCTGCGTATTATACCTTTTACCCTTCATGTAATTGGTCTGCTTTATTTCACTTGCCTTTTAATGATTCTAAAACAGTGACTATTATTAAAAACTTTACCAATGTATATACTACTACCATGTTTTCTTTTAAAAACCTTTATTGTGAAAATTTAATTATACAAATACAAGCCTATAACCACGTGGGCCGGCCACGGAGCAAACTGTAATCGTATATGATGAGTAGACATTTACACTGTAGAGGAACGTAACGGGCGGGCCATTAGGTTGCAAGAACTAAGGTGTCTAACAGTTGCGGAATTGGTGGACGTACATATTATAATTAAAATACGACAGGGCCAGTTACAATAAAATTATCTAGATATACATTTGCGGGCAAGTACCATGGGTGACGTTAATTTGAACTTTCAATAGTAAAGTAATCAATAACACATCAGAACTTAATATCAATAGGGATGTCGAAATATTCAATCAATTCTCGTCCCCGCCCGCCATGTGCTTCAAAACTGCATACGTATCTCGTGATTTCAAGGTTCTGCAACCAGTACACAACAAGGAGTTACGAGTCCCATTTATTCCGGCGCCATTTTGGGCGAGGACGGGCAGGTCCAGGATATAGTCAAAATGTCTCTAGCAACCATCGACTATGATGATGTTCATATGCTGTATTTATTAGAGTAACACTCATCTGTCCACATGAAATTAATTTGCCACAATCTAAACATGTCATTTTAATCTTTCCAAAGTTCTTCTAAATATTTGGGACCGTTTCCCTTGCCTCTGATGCTGTCAGTGCCACTTCTTTGATGAATGTACTGGCAGGTCGGGGGTTCTCCTCCAAATCTCTCTTTTATGCAGCACTATAATTAATTGGTGCCACCTCTCCATATGACGATGCATGGTATAGTTACCATAACTATATTTTTTTTCGGTTCCTCTGGAGAGTACATCGTGGCAGATGAAGCGTGTAACGTACCGGGCATTTACCTTTTTTTGCATGTACAGGAAAGGAAAAAAAAATTGAGCGTCCGAGTTCTAAGGTGTCCCAGGGCCATTTTAGTGGACCAGGCCCAAATCCAAAGAACAGGCCGCCATTTTGAGAGTCCTGTTGCAGCCGCCTGTCGCTGTAGCATCAAGAGCAGCCGAAACTCAGCTGAATGGCAACTGAAACGGTAAAGGGGCGCCCCACTACAGCAGACGAGCCTCCACCTAGGAAGGCCCGTTCACGCCGCCTCCCCCCCCCCCCCTTCGGGCACCCCACGCCGTTATTCGGAGCAGTATTGTAGGATGGCCACACCAGTGCGGCAACTTGCTAGACATCACCTCGGTGGTAACCGAATCTCAGCGCCTTGTGGTGTCTTCTCTTCAGAAAATATTGTTGCGCTGCCTTTGGCCCCATTCGCACATCGGTCCGCTACTGACGCCATCTCACAGGCTAATGGGGCGCCCCACGCCGAGTTTCAGCATTGTAGGATGGCCACACCAGTACAGCAACTTGCTAGACATCACCTCGGTGCCATCCGGATCTTGGCATCTCAGCGCCTTGTGGTGTCTTCTAGTCAGAAAATATTGTTGCGCTGCCTTTGGCCCCATTCGCACATCGGTCCGCTACTGACACCATCTCACAGGCCAACAGGGCGCCCCACGACGACTTTTACCATTGTAGGATGGCCACACCAGTGCCACAACTTGCTAGACACCACCTCGGTGCCATCCGGATCTTGGCATCTCAGCGCCTTGTGGTGTCTTCTATTCAGAAAATATTGTTGCGCTGCCTTTGGCCCCATTCGCACATCGGTCCGCTACTGACGCCATCTCACAGGCCAACGGGGCGCCCCACGCCGACTTTCAACATTGTAGGATGGCCACACCAGTGCGGCAACTTACTAGACACCACCTCGGTGCCATCCGGATCTTGGCGCGTTGTGCTGCATTCGGCCTATTCGCACATCGGTCCGCTACTGACGCGAACTCACAGGCCAACGGGGCGCCCCACGCCGACTTTCAGCATTGTAGGATGGCCACACCAGTGCTGCAACTTGCTGGACACCACCTCGGTGCCATCCGGATCTTGGCGCGTTGTGTTGCCTTCGGCCTATTCGCACATCGGTCCGCTACTGACGCCGCCTCACGTGCCAACGTATTTTCTCCGCATTTTATACCCTATGCCGCATAACAGGTCATGTGACTTGTTTATAAAACTTTTCATTGGTTCATTTTACTTTTGGTTTCCTAATGATGGAAGGCTTGATCATATGACCTAAAAATAACACTTTTCATTGGATGAAAACTTTTTTTTTTTCCCAAACGATGAAAGCCCCACCTTGTTTCTGGATGTTTCAGACTGAAGCTGGAGTCACCATGAAAGCACCACCATCTCGTGGTTCCGTCGTGGTCATTCCGCGAGCAATCATGGCAGCCGCTCCCCACCAGAAGCCTGCAGGAGTCGGGGGCCCCCAAAACTTTTGATGAATCCTCAAGGCGGAGGGGACGCTTTCGAGAATGGGGTCCAAGACCTAGCAGACAAGCGTCCGATTTCCAAGGTGTCCCAGGGCCATTTCAGTGGACCAGGCCCAAAAAGGAAACAGCCTGCCGCCATTTTGAGAGTCCTGTAACAGCCGCCTATCGCTGCACCGCAAGAGTGGGCGCAACTCAGCTGAATTGCGGCTTTTGACACAGTGGACCAAAAGCGGACGGAATGGCAACTGAAACGGTAAAGGGGCGCCCCACTACAACAGACGAGACTCCACCTGGAGAGGCCCGTTCACGCCGCCTCCCCCCCCCCACCCGTGGCGCCCCACGCCGTTATTCGGAGCAGCATTGTAGGATACCAAAACCAGTGCGGCAACTTACTGGACATCACCTTGGTGCCATCGTTCTGCTGCCTTGGAACTATTCGCACAACAGTTTGCTACTGATGACCCACCCCCCGCGACGCCCCACGCCGGATGCCGAAATCAGTGCGGCACCCAGGCAACATCACCTGGGTGCCGTCCAGAAATCTGGACGTTGTGCTGCGTTGGGACTATTCGCACAGCCGACCGCTACTTCGTTGTTTTTCCCTAAAAATGTTTATATGTTATTACTGTTTTTGTTTTGTTGTATATATTTATAAGTTATTAAAGTTTTATAATCTTACTACTTTGTTGGAGTGCTATATATTTTTAATGTGACACATAATTGTAAAAACTTTGATGTACAAAGAGTCATCCCTGGAATCTTCCGCTTCAGGCTCGGTCCCCTCCCCAATCACAATACAGGATGGTTTTCAGATAATAGGAACGCGTCTGCTGTGACGGATCTCATCGAGTGTGGGCCTTGATCTACTATAACTCCTTTGAAGAGGGGTGATTCTTTACAGCTGGGGCCATAAACTACATCTGCAGGGCTAGCTGATAGCCTAGGACCGGCCTGGACAATCGGACACAGAGGAAAAGAAGTGTCAGAGGGTGCGGTAGTGAATAGGGCGAAAGGGAGGTGTCGGGCGGGCACAGGGTGTGATTCTCAGGGAAGAGCAGCGCAGATGGGGGGAGGTTTATTACCCATGCATAAGACAGAGAGCGGGGGTGACCACTGCCTGGGGGAGATGCTTGCGAGGGTGGGGAGCCATGCTAAGGATCGACAGCGTGCAGAGAGTGGGTCTGGTCAAGGCATCTAAAATGACTGCCGTGCACGACAAAAGTGTGGCATTTGAAAAAAGGCAAGATGGCGCAGACAATGTTTTTCAACACTTCCTGATTTCCTTCGAATCGAACGTTAACAGACGTTGGGGCATATTACCAAAGTTAAGCGATATTTATCCCTAACGATGCTTAGCAACGAATTTTTTACCGCTAAGCATTGTCAGAAATTATCGCAGATAAACCTTGCTATTATCAAGGTTTATCGCAAATACGATAAAAAACGACCGCAATGCATTAATATCGCTGAAAACTCCGCGATATTCATGCATTACCGAGCTAATTCTCTTAGCCATGTTATCCACCTCCCATTGGATAACATGGCTAAGAACTGCTCAGGGCAGGTGGTAGCTTTTGGAGATATTCGCGCTTATCGCGAATATTTCCAAAAGTTGGTAATAGGAGATAGCGATGTTAGCGACTGTTTCCAGAAAATTGTGATAAAAAGTGAAATTAAAATCTTATTGCACTAAAAAGACAAATGTATACAGTGAACAAAAGCCGGAAAAGGTCAGTAATCAGGTTAGTTCGATAATTTACATTGCATTGGTTAGCAGTATCTCATGACTTATATTAGCACAATCACGTATATAAATGAGTTGCCAGTTCCTCATCCAGGTTATGGCCCCCAGGGAACCTGGTCTCGAGATCTAAAATCCACCTTGATTCTCGTTTTCTGAGTGCCAACAGCCGATTTCCCCCTCTTTTACCAATATTAACCTGTTCCACTATGTAATATTTCAATAGGTTATTATTGGATTGATGGTATTCAGAGAAATGTCTTGCTATGGGATATTTGCTGTCCTTGTGTGTAATTGCTCTAAGGTGTTCCTGCACTCTTTTTTTGGCCATACAGATTGTGCTCCCCACATATTTTTTGTTGCAGGGACATTCCAGAACATACACTACATATGTGGAATTGCAAGTCAAAAATTGTTTAATCTCCTTAGGTTTGGGATTCCCTGGTATGTGTATCTTTTTCACCATGACACTAGCCATGCACGCACGGCAATGTCCGCAAGGATAAAAGCCTTTAAGACCCTGCACATGTGTCCTTTTCTCTGTGATGTCTCCCTTTACCAGTATGTCCCGGAGATTATGTCCTCGCCTGTAGGTAATACTAGGTCTTTCCCTTATACGTGGCCCTATGATGTTATCCGATTTAAGGATAGACCAGTGATCAGTAACTATTTTCTGGATTTTCTTTGATTCATTGTTGAATGTTGTGATTATTCTAGTCTGGATCTCATCTTCCCCTGTGTTTTTATTGCTTTTGGGTAGAAGAGCATTAGTTCTGTCTATTTGTAAGACTTTAGAGACTGCTTTTTTGAGTACCCACTCGGGATATCCCCTCTCCCGGAATCTCGATATCATGATGGCTTGTTCCTCTAAGAATCCCTCTGGGTCACTGCAGTTTCTTTTGGCCCTTAATAATTCACCAAAGGGAATGCTCCATTTAAGTGGGTCAGGGTGGGCGCTTAAGGCGTGCAACAGACTATTGCCGGCCGTCTCCTTTCTATGGAGTTTTGTGACCAGCTTCCCCTGACTAACCTGAATTTCTGTATCTAGAAATTCCACACATTCACCACTGATGTTGCTCGTGAGATGGATATTGTATCCATTAGAGTTAAGTTTTTCAATAAATGTTTCTGCCTCACTTTTGGTGCCATGCCAAACCACAAACAGGTCATCTATGTACCTGATCCAAGTACCTACTTTCTCAAAGTATTCCTTCAGCTGGACATCATTCCTTATTTCCTCCTCCCATTTACCCAGGAAGAGGTTAGCAAAGCTCGGCGCAAAGGCCGAGCCCATAGCCACGCCTCGGACTTGTTTGAAAATGTCCCCATCAAACATAAAAAAGTTATTTCGTAGGCACATTTTCATCATGTCCATAATCATAGATGTGTGGTCTAGGTAGCATATATTTCTGGTTTTAAGATAGTGGTAACTCGCTTCCATACCCTGGACGTGGTCTATGATGGTATATAGAGCACTAACGTCCAGGGTAATGAGCAGAGATCCTTCTATCCAATGCAAGTCGTTGATTTTATTGAGAAAATCAGTCGTATCTTTAATGTGAGAGGGTAATTTACAGACGTATTCCCTCAGGAAGTGGTCAATGTATTTCGATAGATTTTCATTGACGCTTCCAATGGAAGATACTATAGGTCTTCCAGGGGGATTGATAGGGTCTTTATGAACCTTGGGTAGTAAATAAAAAATGGGTAACTTAGGGTAATCATTCTTAAGGAATTTAAACTCCTGCCATGTAATCAGGCCTTCATTTTGCCATTCAGTGAGATTTCCCCACGTTTCCATGATACTCTCATGATAGGCATTGATATTGCTTTTACCGTAAAAAGCCCCCGTTTCCAATTGTCTTAGAGCTTCCTTGATGTATAGCTCTCTTCCCCACAAAACAACGTTGCCCCCCTTGTCTGAGGGTCTTAGAACCACACTTCTATCCTCTGCCAATGAGAGAATAAATTCTCTCTGTGTGTACGATAGATTGGAATTCCTGTGTGGGTGTTTGTAGTATGTGTGTTTCAATTTGGTCAATTCCTTATTTACCACTTCCTGGAACGTATCGATAGAGTCATGGGGCATAATTGGACAGAAGACAGATTTCGGTTTGAATGGTGTTTTGGCAGCTCTATCTATTCTGGTGTCTTCAATTATAAACCCTTGGTAATCCTCTTCCCCCTCCTCAGATCTTATCCCGCCCAAAGAGTGCACAGTGTTCAGCATACTGATATCCTCTATCCTCAATATGTGGGATTCAGTAGTTTCCTCCTCCATACTCGGAGAGTTTTCCTTTCTGTTACCCAGGATATGCCATTTAGAAAGTTTTAATTTACGAATAAATTTGAAAATGTCTATCCTGGTTTCCGCATAGTCAAACAGTTCTGTGGGGCAAAAAGTCAAACCTAGACACAAAGTTTCTTTTTCTTTAAATGTCAATTCTCTGGGTGAAAGATTAATAATAGTCTTATTTACCATTTCTGGATCCATGATCATTTTCTTCTCTGGTAAACCTTTCTTTTGTTTCCCACGGGTTTCTGCTTCTTTTCTTCCCCTATGCTTGAACTTGAGCCGTCTCTGGCGTGATCTGCTTTGCCTCTTGCTCTTCCCCTTGGACGACCTCTTGTCGTATTCTTTGTCTGAAATGTAGGTTGTTGGGTTGTTTCCACTTCTTTTTTGCGCCTGGTTCTCAGCACTCGGAATTCGTCTAAAAAAGACGCCTTCTTTTTGGTTACTATCACCACTTCCGCGTCCGTGGAGGTACTCCCCGTCCTCCTGGATGCATCCGTCTCAGAATCACTTGTGACTATTGGAGTTACTGCGATTGGTTCCTTAGCGGGGGATGCGGAGCTTGTGTTTTCAGCTCCTTGTTGATTGTAGAGATAGTCATATTTTGGGCTATATGTAAGAATACGCCCACTCTCGTAATCCCCGCAATCCCTGTGTAGTTTTCTTTGTTTCCTGTATTTTATATCGTCCTCATACTTTTTGAGTCTTGTTTTAAGATCATTTTTAAATCGAGTGATGGTCTCCTGATCTAGATTCTGTGAGAATTCATTCTCCAAGTCTTTCAATTCTTGTAGGATATCCTCCCTTTCTTCCCACGCATATTGAATTAAAATGCATAGCATGTTCTTAGAACTGGCCGCCGAATTCTTTGCCCAATCTTCTAACATTTTTGGTTTAGGAGACTCATGGGAAGGGGTAATATAAATTCTTAGACCGCGGGGTACCATCCCTTTTTCTACGTAATCTTGAAGCGACGTTGCTTCCCACCATCGGGAACTCTCCTGTTTTTTTAGTTTTTCGTATTTTCGCAGTTTAGCATTCAGTGGACTCGCTTCCACTTTATCCATGGGTGTGGTTTTAGTATTTTTTCCGGGTGCTCTCGCAAACAGTGTTGCTGCTTCCCTTTTTCTTTCCTCATCATTCTCCATGATTATAGGATTTCTCAAAACCTGATATTGTCCTCTATACCGGCATAGAATCACTGTATTTTCCAACTCGAAGTCTTTGGGAATACTTGCCAGTAAATGTATAACTGTCACTTAGGTGATTTCACAGCATCAGATCTGTCTCCCCGCCCTTTTGGGCAGTTCCCGATGCCACTCAAATAAGACCTCAACGGAATAGCACTAACAGGACGTGGTACAAATTGCAACCTGGTTCCTTAGATTTCGTTATCCCCGGTTGCACATTCTCCTGTTCTCACCCCCCCAGAATACGGCTCCGCCCGGTCTCCAAATATCGGCGCTGTCTGTCCTGGTTCCACCCCCGCACTCCTGCACTGGTAGTCCCTTTCTCGACAAACGTCGGCACATGAAATCCCGGGCTTACCGACTGGGTCCGGCTCGCTGTGTGCTCCCAACTGTTAAGTACAATCCAATATTCTGGTGGCCGGCACCTGGTCTCTCTTTAGTATCCAAGCAGATTGGGTTCTTCTGAGACCATTACTCCCATCGTCGGGTGGCGTACATCGGCGGCGAACCCCGACCGTTACTTCTTTATTACTTCAAAGTTGCTGGTCAGCAAGTACGCACTCAGAGACAGATACTGATGTAGAGTTTTATTCCCAAATTACGCTACGCGTTTCAACACTATGCAGTGTCTTGATCACACAATGCTTCGAAGTTTACTGGCATTTTTTATAACTAAAACAAACCACAATCAACAAAAACAAGGGTGTCCCTTTGCATAAATCACGTGACTTGAACTGTAATGTTGTCGGCCATCATTGAGTGGTGGCATACTGTTACTAAACACAGCCTGCACCCTCCAAACTCAAGTATATATGCACATACAAATAGGCTGCTTCACAAGTCAATCTGTATAGAGATAGTTTTTATACACAGGCTTCCAAATTCCAAATTCTTTCTTTGGAATGTACGCCTAGCATATATATATATATATATATATATATATATATATATATATATGCAAACCAATATTTTACCTCACGGTAAAAAAGAAAGAGACGCACTCTCTTGTTGACAGAAGTTAAGGCGGTTTATTCACAAGGTTCCACCATGCCCATGGGCATGGTGGAACCTTGTGAATAAACCGCCTTAACTTCTGTCAATAAGAGAGTGCGTCTCTTTCTTTTTTACCGTGGGGTAAAATATTGGTTTGCATATTCACCGGCGTGACCCTGCCGGTAGAAACCCACCGCCCCACCTAAGAGCGCCGGCGTCCACACCTTCTGGGTCACACAGCTGCTATTATTTATATATATAGGAGACCCAGGCGCTGGGATGTACTTTACACAGGTGGGACTGATATTTGTGGAAAGACGAGCCACAGTGATTGGGCGCTGAGGAAGGCCAACCAGGCCGAAATGCATTCGCCGCCTCTGTGAATCGGCACGCCGCCTTTGTAAACCGGCCAATAAACGAGCTGTTTTACCAGAACTCCCCTTGGCCTCTGAGTTCTTCTTTTGGTGGGGAACTGTTCAGTCATGTAATCTGCGCCAGCCTGCGACGCAGTACGGATGGCCCTGCTACCTAAAGAGTCCCGGAGTAAAGACTGGCACCATGCTGCTTGCAGCATATACATGAATCGAGGGATCGATAAACTCCGGTGACCGCCTGGATTCACACAGCACCCGTGGGGAGATATTGGTATTTTACCGAATTGGGACTCCAGTCCGCATTGACTGCCCCTGCCCATTGGACTACCTGTGTGATTTTGCGGGCTGTAGCAGTTATGAGGGGAAGAAGGAAAACGGCCGTGGTTTGTCCGGCTCTTTGGCTGCGCGCCTGCCACCACCTACCTGTATCCAGCGCTGACCTACTGTCTACTCACTCCCCTATGCCATCCACCCGGGGGGAGCCGCCACAGTGCTTCCTGGGACTTGTGGTTTGGGTGTGACGACTTCATTAAGGGGAGGAGACCCAGGTGCTGGGATGTACTTTACACAGGTGGGACTGATATTTGTGGAAAGACGAGCCACAGTGATTGGGCGCTGAGGAAGGCCAACCAGGCCGAAATGCATTCGCCGCCTCTGTGAATCGGCACGCCGCCTTTGTAAACCGGCCAATAAACGAGCTGTTTTACCAGAACTCCCCTTGGCCTCTGAGTTCTTCTTTTGGTGGGGAACTGTTCAGTCATATATATATACATATATTACCTACTGGCGATAGCCAGTAGGTATATATAGTTAGGATTTTTTTCCTATGGGATTTTTGAAAATTCTATGTCGAATAACTTTGGCGTTTGAGGACAGAATTGGCTGGAATTTTCAGGAAAATGGAACATTTTGTTTCTGAGCAGCCCCTGAAAATGTGGGGGGGTTTCGTCAAGGGGGGGCCGAGAAAAAAGGGGGGTCCCAAAACGTGTTTTTCCCATGCAATTTTCCATAGGGCGGTTGGCCTCACTTTTAGCCTGAACGGCTGAATGGATTTACACCAAACTTGGCAAAATTGTAGGGACTGGTAGCCCGATGTGCCTTTGCTATGTCTCAAGAAATAGGCTCCAGTGGTTTTTACGAAAATTAACTTTGAAAATATATATTGGGCTACATTGGGCTATATATATGTTGGAGCCCAAATGTAGCCCAATGTAGCCCAATGTAGCCCAATGTAGCCCAAAGATGGCCACCAGAGACAAAAAAAACAAATGTAGCCCAAATATCAGCCAGATGTAGCCCAACTATAGCCCAATGACAGAATGTCCCAGAGTGTTCTAAAGAACAACTAGAGTGCTAACAGTCCTACTTATTACAAAGGTATGGCACACCTGAAGCCATCTTGATTGGAATAAAGTGGTAACTCTTAAAACATTTAATTTAAAAAGGAACAAAATGAGGGGGTTCATTTTGCCATAGAAAGTATGATTAGCGAATATATGACGAAATCCCGCATACCATCAGTCCGCAAAAAAAATCCCGCATGTACTATAAAGCCGCAAATTAAAATAACGAAAACTTTTAGAACGAATATGCCTTTAGCATACACTAAACAACTAAACTACCCTAAACCCTAAAACACTACCCCCAGCATGACCCTACACTACACAAACAGTACAACACTACCCTAAACCCTAAAACACTACCCCCAGCATGACCCTACACTACACAAACACTACAACACTACCCTAAACCCTAAAACACTACCCCCAGCATGACCCTACACTACGCAAACACTACAACACTACCCAAAACCCTAAAACACTACACCCCAGCATGACCCTACACTACGCAAACACTACAACACTACCCTAAACCCTAAAACACTACCCCCAGTATGACCCTACACTACACAAACACTACAACACAACCCAAAACCCTAAAACACTACACCCCAGCATGACCCTACACTACGCAAACACTACAACACTACCCTAAACCCTAAAACACTACCCCCAGCATGACCCTACACTACACAAACACTACAACACAACCCTAAACCCTAAAACACTACCCCCAGCATGACCCTACACTACGCAAACACTACAACACAACCCTAAACCCTAAAACACTACCCCCAGCATGACCCTACACTACGCAAACACTACAACACTACCCAAAACCCTAAAACACTACACCCCAGCATGACCCTACACTACGCAAACACTACAACACTACCCTAAACCCTAAAACACTACCCACAGCATGACCCTACACTACGCAAACACTACAACACTACCCTAAACCCTAAAACACTACACCCCAGCATGACCCTACACTACGCAAACACTACAACACTACCCTAAACCCTAAAACACTACCCCCAGCATGACCCTACACTACGCAAACACTACAACACTACCCTAAACCCTAAAACACTACCCCCAGCATGACCCTACACTACGCAAACACTACAACACTACCCTAACCCCTAAAACACTACCCCCAGCATGACCCTACACTACGCAAACACTACAACACTACCCTAAACCCTAAAACACTACCCCCAGCATGACCCTACACTACGCAAACACTACAACACTACCCTAAACCCTAAAACACTACCCCCAGCATGACCCTACACTACGCAAACACTACAACACTACCCAAAACCCTAAAACACTACCCCCAGCATGACCCTACACTACGCAAACACTACAACACTACTCAAAACCCTAAAACACTACACCCCAGCATGACCCTACACTACGCAAACACTACAACACTACCCTAAACCCTAAAACACTACCCCCAGCATGACCCTACACTACGCAAACACTACAACACTACCCTAAACCCTAAAACACTACCCCCAGCATGACCCTACACTACGCAAACACTACAACACTACCCTAAACCCTAAAACACTACCCCCAGCATGACCCTACACTACGCAAACACTACAACACTACCCTAAACCCTAAAACACTACCCCCAGCATGACCCTACACTACGCAAACACTACAACACTACCCAAAACCCTAAAACACTACCCCCAGCATGACCCTACACTACGCAAACACTACAACACTACCCAAAACCCTAAAACACTACACCCCAGCATGACCCTACACTACGCAAACACTACAACACTACCCTAAACCCTAAAACACTACCCCCAGCATGACCCTACACTACGCAAACACTACAACACTACCCTAAACCCTAAAACACTACCCCCAGCATGACCCTACACTACGCAAACACTACAACACTACCCTAAACCCTAAAACACTACCCCCAGCATGACCCTACACTACGCAAACACTACAACACTACCCTAAACCCTAAAACACTACCCCCAGCATGACCCTACACTACGCAAACACTACAACACTACCCAAAACCCTAAAACACTACCCCCCAGCATGACCCTACACTACGCAAACACTACAACACTACCCAAAACCCTAAAACACTACCCCCCAGCATGACCCTACACTACGCAAACACTACAACACTACCCAAAACCCTAAAACACTACACCCCAGCATGACCCTACACTACGCAAACACTACAACACTACCCAAAACCCTAAAACACTACCCCCAGCATGACCCTACACTACGCAAACACTACAACACTACCCTAAACCCTAAAACACTACACCACAGCATGACCCTACACTACGCAAACACTACAACACTACCCAAAACCCTAAAACACTACCCCCAGCATGACCCTACACTACGCAAACACTACAACACTACCCTAAACCCTAAAACACTACGCCCAGCATGACCCTACACTACGCAAACACTACAACACTACCCTAAACCCTAAAACACTAGCCCCAGCATGACCCTACACTACGCAAACACTACAACACAACCCTAAACCCTAAAACACTACCCCCAGCATGACCCTACACTACGCAAACACTACAACACTACCCTAAAACACTACCCCCAGCATGACCCTACACTACGCAAACACTACAACACAACCCTAAACCCTAAAACACTACCCCCAGCATGACCCTACACTAAACAACCACCACAACTCTACACTACACTAACACAACACTACACTACACAACACTACACTACACTACACAATCACTAACCCACGAAAAAATTAACACAAACCCACTTACCTCTCTCGTCATCGTGGTTTTCACAACGCAAATGCATTTACCATACATGCCTTTAAAACGTAATTCTTTGTAAAGGCATGCGCGATAAATGCACATGCGTTTTGAAAAAATGCGGGATAATGGTATGCGAGGTCAATGACCTTGCGGGATAATGGTATGCGGACTGAAAGTCTGCGGGATAAAAAATGCGGGAAAATGGCTGCAAACCATGATTAGCAGCAGACTTCCCTGGTGAGCACTAGCTTTACTACAGTGATCTAATGAGCAACTAGAGTGCTAACATTCAGAATTTATGGCAAATGTGTGACACATCTGAATGCCTTCTTGATAGAACCAAAGTAAACAAGCATTGAAAATGCAATAGATCTCGCCCTCGTTTAAGTTAAAGCCATTCTGTTTGTAATGAGGTGGCTTTTTAGCTTTGCTTTTATTAGTGTTTTTAAAACTTTCATGTAAATAACATGCATATGTATGCATATATGTATATGTATGCATGCATTTATTACCTACTGGCGGTCGCCAGTAGGTATATATAGTTAGGATTTTTTCTCTATGGGATTTTTGAAAATTCTATGTCTAATAACTTTGGCGTTTGTGGACGGAATTGGCTGAAATTTTCAGGAAAATGGCACATTTTGTTTCTGAGCAGCCCCTGAAAATTGGGGGGGGGTTCGTCCAGGGGGGGTCGAGAAAAAAGGGGGGTCCCAAAACGTGTTTTTAACATTGAGTTTTCCATAGGGCGGTTGGCCTCACTTTTAGCCCGAACGGCTGAATGGATTTGCACGAAACTTGGCAAAATTGTAGGGACTGGTAGCCCGATGTGCCTTTTGTAGGTCTCAATATATGTGCTA
Organism: Lissotriton helveticus; assembly: GCF_964261635.1. Lineage (NCBI taxonomy): Eukaryota > Metazoa > Chordata > Amphibia > Caudata > Salamandridae > Lissotriton > Lissotriton helveticus. The sequence goes on along the minus strand of NC_136063.1, from coordinate 406,398,408 downwards.
CAGTGGATTTTGAGAAATTAACGTTTAAAAAAAGATATATATCTGTAACAGCGGACCGGGCAGCGCTCCAGTACGCGTACTTTTCGCGCAACGGAGCTTTGTGAAGCGAAGCTGATTGGTTCTCCGGCATCTGTAAACATTCCAAACAGTCCGTAGCGGCCGCCATCTTGTCTGTCGGTAGGATCGAGAGACAAGAGGAGGCCAAAGCGAAGGGGCAAATGACCATAAGGGGGCATAGTAGATCCTCGCTGACCCCCTAGGTTTGATGTGGAGGTTTTAAAAGGGCCCCGCGGGGCAAAAAAAAATAATAATAATAATAATCGAACGGCTGAATGGATTTGCACGAAACTTGGCAAAATATTGGGGACTGGTAGCCCGATGTGCCTTTGCTAGGTCTCAATATATGTGCTCCAGTGGATTTTGAGAAATTAACGTTCAAAAAAAGATATATATCTGTAACAGCGCTCCGCTTCGCGTACTTTTCGCGTTACGGAGCTTTGCGAAGCTGATTGGTTCTCCGGCGTCTGTCAACATTCCAAACAGTCCGTAGCGGCCGCCATCTTGTCTCTCGGTAGGATTGAGAGACAAGAGGAGGCCAAAGCGAAGGGGGAAATGACCATAAGGGGGCATAGTAGATCCTTCCTGACCTCTTAGGTTTGATGTACCATTTTGCCAAGTTTGGTGTAATTCCGTTCAGCCATTCAGGCTGTAGACGTATGTAAATGTCCTATGGAAAATTGCATGGGGAAAACACATTTGAAAGTGTTGAAATTTAGAACCAATTAAAATGTTACTTTGGTTTTGTATTTGTGTGTGATGAAAGTTAATTGGTTATGTATATATGTCAAATGAGAGGAAACCACAGCCATTTTGTGATACTACTGTCTGAGGTACATTTGTGAGGAATTTTTGGTGGTGAATTTCTGGTGTTTGATTTACACAGTACTAACACTTCTCCTACTTTTAAAAAGGTGAGTTGTTAATTTGTAAGGGGAACTATGTTGTACACTTGAAGATAATTTGAAAAATGTTTTCTGTTATTTATTTGCAGTCCTTCTGTTATACTAAATACTTGATAAAGTTAGTTTTGTATTATGTATTACTAAAAACGATAAATGAAAGTGATTATTTTTTTCTGCAATTTACAGCAACCAATTTCAAAATAAAATGATTCACAATGAAGAGACCGCGGCAATTTCTTTTGAATTGTCCACTACATTGATTGAAATTGAGAGCACCAATAATGAAATATTGTCACAAGGAGGAGATGACTTGCATGATTCCATTAGATTGATTGAAATGGACAGCACCAATAATGAAATATTGTCACAAGGAGATGACTTGAATGATTCCACTACATTGATTGAAATTGAGAGCACCAATAATGAAATATTGTCACAAGGAGGAGATGACTTGTATGATTCCATTAGATTGATTGAAATGGACAGCACCAATAATGAAATATTGTCACAAGGAGGAGATGACTTGAATGATTCCACTACATTGATTAAAATTGAGAGCACCAATAATGAAATATTGTCACGAGGAGATGACTTGAATGATTCCACTACATTGATTGAAATTGACAGCACCAATAATGAAATATTGTCACAAGGAGGAGATGACTTGAATGATTTTTTTGATCAATCTGTTGATGGCGAATTTATCGAATGTTTGGAGACCATAGAGTTAGAAGAATCATCATTGCAGACTTTTCATGAGGAAATTGCTGATGAGGACATGTTACTAGTTCTTTCAAATTTAGAAAATTCTGAAGAATACATTTATATTTAGAAATCAAAAATTGTTTGAGACATTATTCATTTTTATTTTTAATTTATGAGGTTGTAGCGAAGTGATTGTAGTATAAAATGAGACTTATAGTATAGAGTGCAACATTTTTATGTTACATGGTAAGTTTACTCATATTTACTACCCTTCTGCCACTATATTATCTCCAATGTGTATTTGACATCTCTTCTTCATCTCCGGCCTCCTTTCTCTCACTGTGTGTCTCCGATGCATCTTATCGCTGCTATTTTGTGTAATTACAGAAGAGAGTAAAATAAAATAGTTCGGAACGTGAAAAGGGGGCAAAGTAGAGTACCCCTCACCCCCTAGGCCTTTTTAGGCGGTCCCAAAAGGATCAGTTTCTGCTTTCCTGAGAGATTATGGTATGAGTTGCATATACCACAATAATTTGCATTACAACATGCAAGATATCTATCTCCTATTACCAACTTTTGGAGATATTCGCGCTAAGCGCGATTATCTCCAAAAGCTAACACCTGCCCTGAGCAGTTCTTAGCCATGTTATCCAATGGGAGGTGGATAACATGGCTAAGAGCATTAGCTCGGTAATGCATGAATATCGCGGACTTTTTAGCGATATTCATGCATTGCGGCCGTTTATTATCGCATTTGCGATAAACCTTGATAATAGCAAGGTTTATCTTCGATAATTTCTGACGATGCTTAGCGGTAAAAAATTAGTTGGTAAGCATCGTTAGCGATAAATATCGCTTAACTTTGGTAATATGCACCAACGTCTGTTAACGTTCGATTCGAAGGAAATGAGGAAGTGTTGAAAAACATTGTCTGCGCCATCTTGCCTTTTTTGAAATGCCACACTTTTGTCGTGCACGGCAGCCATTTTAGATGCCTTGACCAGACCCACTCTCTGCACGCTGTCGATTCGTAGCATGGCTCCCCACCCTCGCAAGCATCTTCCCCAGGCACTGGTCACCCCCGCTCTCGGTCTTATGCATCGGCAATAAACCTCCCCCCATCTGCGCTGCTCTTCCCTGAAAATCACACTCTGTGCCCGCCCGACACCTCCCTTTCGCCCTATTCACTACCGCACCCTCTGACACTCCTCTTCCTCTGTGTCCGATTGTCCAGGCTATCACCTAGCCCTGCAGATGTAGTTTATGGCTCCAGCTGTAAAGAATCACCCCTCTTTAAAGGAGTTATAGTAGATCAAGGCCCACACCCGATGAGATCCGTCACACCACACGTGTTCCTACTATCTGAAAACCATCCTGTATTGTGATTGGGGAGGGGACCGAGCCTGAAGCGGAAGATTCCAGGAATGACTCTTTGTACATCAAAGTTTTTACAATTATGTGTCACATTAAAAATATATAGCACTCCAACAAAGTAGTAGGAATATAAAACTTTAATAACATATAAATATATACAACAAAACAAAAACAGTAAAAACATTTAAACAACGAAGAGACCGTGGCAATTTCTTTTGAATTCCTGATGAGGGCATGTTACTAGTTCTTTCAAATTATGAAAATTCAGAAGATGTTGCCTGGGGGTGGGTCGTCAGTAGCAGTCTGTTGTGCGAATAGTTCCAAGGCAGCAGAACGCGCTGAAATCTAGATGGCACGAAAGTGATGTCTAGCAAGTTGCCGCCCAGCAAATAACGGCGTGGGGCGCCGCGGGGGTGAGTGAGTCCAGTAGGCACCACAGCTATTCTTACCGGCATTGCAGAATTACTGCTGGGGACAATGCCTGTGCTGTAGCAGGGTCACAGCAGAAACAAAAAGGATTCTGTTGAAGATGTTGTTGGTTTTCAATTTGAAAACAGTTCTGGTGTCAACTGCTATGCTAATGTAGTGGTTAATGTTTTGTTTTCTCTAGAAAATGTAAAAGAGGGGGAGGCAGTCCAAAGTTCCGTTAAAAGGGCAAAGGAAAGGATCGGTGGTTTGAACTATCAGTCAAAAAGGGGAGGGGGTGCAACAATTTTTCCTACCGGGTCACACTGTGCTTTCACCGGAACTGAGGTCTGCAGGATTCTAGTAATTCAAAGTGAGGCTGGCGCCAGCATGGGAGCGCCGACGTCCCGCGGATACAGTTTCGTCACTCCACGGGCGATCATGGCAGTCATTCCCCATCGGGGGTCGGAGACTCCCGCGGCTCCTCTAGAATCTTCAAGGTCGTGGAGGACTACGGTGGTGGAGTCAACCAGTGACCGGGCCATTTCTTTATGCTGGGCCCGCTCTTGCCAGGTCGACCGCCATTTTGAGAGTTCGGTAGCTACTGGCGATCGCGGGGTCAAATGAGCGGACGGGCTCCACCCTGCCGGGCGAGACGTTGCAGCATGGCCACAGTGGAAGAACCCTTTTCCGGGCGCCTGGAGCGCTGAGGGTGCAGGTGGGAAGCCATTAATAGGTTTTATCATTACGTTATGTTATCGTTTCTTTGTTCGTTGTTTAATAAAAGTTCATGTTCATCAGTGGCCTACTGATTTTCGTTTTCCTATTCTTTTCTTTCCAGGTTGTTTCATGCTAAAGTTTCTGTTAACAGGATACAGTGATCACTTCGTTATTATTGCATATGTCCTTTTCACTAGGGGTGCTCTCTGGTCGGGCCAGATGACGTATCTCTAGTAAATGGTCCGGGTGAAACAGGTGCATCAATCAGTGGGGAGTAGATAGGCATGACAGATTACAACGGGGGAGAAAGGTCCGCATTACGTACCCTTTCACTATTTGCAAAGATTTTCCTACGTATATTTGCAAACAGGGAATACCTCCAAAAAGAACCAATTCCCAAACAGTCAATGTTTGGGGAAACAATCAATCAATGAGGAACGAAATAGGCACGACGTGTTAAAGGTTTGCGTTACCTACCCTTCACTATCTGCAAAGGGAGAGAGAATATTCCTATTCTTCCTCGTTTGCAGGCAGAGAAGATTCTTAAGAGAATCAACTTCGAACAATTCAATGCTCGATTCAAACAATCAACAAGGGGTACTGTGAACACAAATGAACGCCGCTTATGTACATACACATTGGTATTATCAACAGGTTGTTCCTAATGTTTCTATTTTAGGGAGGTCAAAAAGAGATCCCATTAGTGGCCTACTGATTTTGCTCGATTCCTTTTGTTTTTTTACACGATTTTTCGCTATCTGCAAAGACTAAACAGAGTATTGCGACTCTGTGCTTGTTTGTAAATAGAGAATGAACCAAAAAGAACAATCAATCAAATGGAGAGAGAAGCAGGCACGACGGATTACAACGGGGGCAACGGGGGCAAAGGCCTGCGTTAACTACCCTTCACTATCTGCAAAGAGAGAGTACTCCTAATAGAAATGAGGGGTGGGGGGCAGCATTCAAAGCAGATCAGTGTGCATAAACACGAAAATGTTTTTACTTACCACGTACTTGACATTCGACAGCTTATGATATTTGCTATTAAAAAACCATTGAAATTCACTGAAAAAACCATAGGTTATAGACCATATATAGTTAGGAATTAGCATTTAAAAAACCTTATTTTACTCACACAAAACCATTGAAATTCCATATATAGTTAGTTGCACTAACTATATATCGCGCACCCGCAATCCACTGCTGATCATGTCACATATTACATCATTCATGACATGGTCAGTGACATCACTGATGACATCACTGATGACATCTCAAATGACATCACTGATGACATCACTGATGACATCTCATTTGACATCATTCTTGTGCTAATACGATAAACCTCTTCAGACTCTAATATAACCTTAGATACACTCAGTGTATACAGACACTCACACACTGCCACTCATCCATGGAGTTACTCACACACCCAGTCAGTCAAGCAAAGAAACAATCTCACCTCCATTTCTTCAACTATACAGTTAAACACACCTTACTTATTGAAACATATACTAACACATATTTACTCTCTTATACAATCCCTGATACAAGTTCACAATGATCGATACAACCACTCACTCATTCAGTGGCTCTCATGCACAGTTATTTATATATGCCAACTCTCACATGTACTGTGTTTAACATATGTACTTACTATGACATGTAGCATTGAGATATCCATTCACTCATCAATACACTCATGCACACAGTCAACTGCCCATGTAGCTGTTTCCACATGCAGTCTTGAATTCATACAACTAGTGAATAAACTGCTCACACATCTATGCATAGAGTCACACACCTTCCAGCCACCCCCACACAAACTCAATCTCCCATAGAAATACTTGGGCAACCAATTAATAACACATATAGCCTCTCGTATAGCTAATGATCAACACATGCAGCAGTTTACATCACAACAGACATAATGATGCACAAATTAAGACAGTTTAGTCACTAACCCATGCATTCAGTGAGACACATTTAATCACTCACTCATACAGTCAGTCACGCACCTACTAAATCCTTCATCCAGACACTTATACATCCACTCATTCTTCAATATGTAAGACATATTTTAACTTTACAGAAACATACAGTCACTGGATGTTGTCATCAGTGATGTCATCAGTGATGTCATTTGAGATGTCATCAGTGATGTCATCAGTGATGTCATTTGAGATGTCATCAGTGATGTCATCAGTGATGTCACTGACCATGTCATGAATGATGTAATATGTGACATGATCAGCAGTGGATTGCGGGTGCGCGATATATAGTTAGTGCAACTAACTATATATGGAATTTCAATGGTTTTGTGTGAGTAAAATAAGGTTTTTTAAATGCTAATTCCTAACTATATATGGTCTATAACCTATGGTTTTTTCAGTGAATATATATATATATATATATATTGCATCAAACTTACGTAACATAAAAAAAGCACAGTTCAAAAACGCTGCCCACTCCGGCCGTAATTTTCAAAAATAATGTATTTTTTAAATGAACGCAAACACTGTCATACTGACAAACGCGTTTTAGCCTCCTGGCCTTCGTCAATGTCAGTAACTTCATGCAAAAAACGACCATTTAACCATAATTCATTTCATCGGTTCACGGCAGAAAAAGAAAATAGAAAGGGAGACTTGATACTTCGACCACCCAACAAGGAAAAGTGTCGACCATTTTGACACTATTCAAGTTACATGCAAAAATATAACATCAAATGATCTTCATATATCTCCAAGTGATTAGCGGATAGATGCATCATTGTTGCCCTTTGCGATTCCTAAATTGCGAAAACTAAGGAATCGCAATTTAGAAATCGCAAATGGCAATGCATGAAAAATTTGCTTTTTTTTTGCGATTCGGTATTTTTCTTTAATTGCGATTCACAATTTGCGAATCGCAATTAAGAAAAGCCTTCCCATTGATTCCTATGGGCCAAAAGGCCCATAGGAATGAATAAGAAGGCATTCACATTTTGCGAATTTTGTTTTGCGAATCGCAACATGTGAATGCAATTTCAAGGGTGCAGGGGGGTTCCAAAGAACCCCTCCCTGCACCTCTGAAATGTAACTTTAAGATCCATTTACACACACACATGCCCCAAGGACATGTGTGTGTGTAATTTAAAAGTTTCAAATATGTAACTTGTGCATGTTTGAAAGTTTTTGGTAAATTAGCATGAAGTTCAACTTCATGCTAATTTACCCCTTCCAAATTGCGAATTCGCAATTTAAAAATAATCATGCATTGCATTTAAGAAATCTCAAATTGCGATTTCTTAAATGCAATCGCAATTTTAGAAATCGCAACATGGTTGCGATTCCTAAATTTGCGAAAAGCATGATGCATCCAAAATTGGAGAATTGCATTCGCAAACGGCCGAATTTTGTGATTCGCACCGTTTGCGAATGCAATTTACCTTGATGCATGTGAGCCTAAATATCTACAGTGACACCGAAAAAGGGGTATCCAGAATTACTGTAAAACGGAATTCAGATGGTAACAAATGCTATGCATCGATCATCAATAAACAATTAACAGCCCTTAAATATTTTATCATATATATAATTCCTAAACTGATGCTTGGGCTATCCACCTTCAATCCAATTCCATCATTTATTGCACCATTACCCCACATGATGTTTGAGACCCAATCAAGCTATCTATGAGCATAGTTCACCCATCAGGGGACAGCCTATAATTATAAAACAATATCTCATGGGAAATCATTAGAGAATTACTAGAACCAGAGTGGATGATTCACAATTATATCCGATTTTTTTCAATTTGTGTTCCTACCCAATGTAAGACCACAGTTCTTCTTCACAATTCAACCCCCACGGAACGCGGGTGCGCAAATCGACTATATATTTGGCCTCTAGCTGCCGCAGGAGTTTGACCCTGTTGCTCCCTCTTTCTTTTGCCGGAAATTGATCAACACAATAGTATACCAATTTATCACTCCTGGCTTCATGTAGCCTTGAGAAATGCCTTGCGACAGGGTAGGTTCTGTCCTGGTTGGTAATCACCCTCTTATGTTCGAGGATTTGTTTTTTCGCTGGATGCATCGTGCTTCCAATGTATTGCAGTCCGCATGGACAGAGTAAGCAATACACCACGAAATTGGAATTACAATTTAGCAGCTTGCCTAGGGACCTTCTATCTTTCTTTCCTGGCACTTCATAGTCCTTGACTTTTTTACAATTCTTGCACGCTTTGCAGGTAGTGCACAGAAAAAACCCTGTGATAGTGAATTTACTGCTGGGTTTATCTTTGAAGTGGCTCTGTACTAGAATATCCTTCAAAGATGCACTCCTCCTAAATGTAACATCCAGTCTATCGGGTATCAGTTGGCCTATTATGCCATCAGTTTGGAGGATATTCCAGACTCTGCAGAAACAGTTAAGATCAACCTGACTTGGGATTGGTCATTTTCGATTTCCGTGTCAATGGGGTGTCTGCCTGCTGGTAACTCCTGTCTATCCTTGGTTTTGACCTTATCAGCTGCTCCACGCAATAACCTATTACCATAGCCCCTCTTCGAAAATCTGGTCAGAGACTCTCTTTTAGCTTCATGGTAGTCCTCTGGGCAGGAACAGTTCAGTTTGAGTCTTAACAGCTCCCGGTAAGGTATGCTGTTAATTATTTTCTATGGGTACTGACTCCAGGAATGTAGAACTGTGTTCCCTGCCGTAGGTTTATGGTAGAGCTTAGTACATAGCTTGGTATCTGCCACAAATACTAGAAGATCTAAAAACTGGACTTCACTTTCACTGATATGACTCGTGAACCTGGGATTGAACTCGTTGTATTTCAAAATCCTGATGTAGTCCTCTGCCTCTGTGAAAGTACCCCTCCAGACAATAAACAGGTCGTCTATACACTTGGTCCAAATTAAGACTAGACTGGTGGCTTATGAAAATGACATCAAGCGACGTAAACAGAACAAATTTGTACGGGATCAACATGATAATGAAAGTGGCAGAGTTCTGACCTTTGCGAAAAAACACGACGCACTCCGCAGAGCGCTGACGAGATTCTCGAATAGAGGCTATGGTAATAGGTTATTGCGTGGAGCAGCTGATAAGGGCAAAACCGAGTCTTGGCATTGGCAAGTCGACGTGGTGCACACGGGTTTGGTCCCAGTGACTCCAATGAGGGATACTGTCCTCCAAATTGCAAGGAAGACAGGTCAATCCTCTGGAGAGCCACATAGGCACCATCTGTGTTGCTGAGCCTAGGGAAGTCTGTAGGACAACAATAGCAGGAGACCAGTCAGCTACATTGTGGTGCCTGCAGATGCAGGGGAGTGACTCCTTCACTCCAAGGGAGATTTCTTTAGATGTTCTTGATGCCCACAGACATTCTGGAAAACACAAGTGAAGCACAGACAAATACGTGGCTGAATACTTGAAGAACAGCAGGACCAGGAGCGGCAGGAGTCTTCCTTGACACAGTCTCAGCTCCAGTCGAAATCCAATGAAGTCCAAGAGCAGGGCCGAATTGGGAACCAAAACCGGTCCTGTTAAAGTGCTCGAATGCCGCCCCCCAAGGGCAGGGGGTTGGGGGATGCCGCCAAACTCTTTGCCAGGGATAGTTTTCTGCTGATTTTGTTACAGCGACGATTTTGCAGCCATGCTGCAAAAACGGCCCTGTAACAAACACGGCCCCCAGGGGCCCAAACCCGGCCCGACCCATGCGGCGCACCGGGGGATTGCCCGGTGCCCGCTATGGCCAGTCCGGCCCTGTCCAAGAGTCCATATGGTCAAAGAGTGTCTTGATTTCAAAGGTAAGTCTTGTTCCATGACGAATCTGAAGACCCACCCATGGGGGAGCCCTTAGATACCCAAAGAAAGGGTTGCAAGTGTGAGAAGTTGGCCTGATATATGATGCTCACTAGTTCTAGTGATCACCTTGTATCAGTCCAAAGAACCCTTATGGTGATTGGTTGTAAGTCAACCTTATAGACCAGCTATCCTAATGGTAGCATGGACAAGGCAGTCTTAGGCTAAACTCTTTTGGCATGTGAAGCCAGCTGTTTTACCACAATATAACCCCTTGAATACCAGATGAAAGGACACCACACAGGTTGTTATGAAAATAAACAGTATATTTATTAATAACAACACCTCTGAACTCTTTATGAGGTCAGAGGGCTAAGCACATGACAATCTCTTACGAAAAATACTACAAGTTGCACAAATTTACAATGGTGCCCTAGGGGCACGACAAACCATATACTAAGTAAGTGGAATGTGAGAGTCGATAAAAGGAATGGAGCTGTCCAGAGGCTGTAGGATCGATGGGACCACGCTACACTAACTTCAGGTAAGTAATAGGAGGCCCACGGAACGCGTGTGCGGAATGTGAACTCACACGCGAGATGCGTAGCAACGTCTATGGACAGTACAGTTCAAGTTAAAGGTGAGTACGGACAATCCTGACTAGTTAGGACAACAACGACTGTGGAATTGGACACTAGGACAGTTAGACTACCCTTGAGCACCGAAATGCTCTCGTTACCTCACCCACGGTCTGCGGATGCATAGGTGCCAAAGTGTGTCGGGTTCTCGCGTTGAAGTCAATGGAGCCTGAAAGAAAAGATGCTGCAGGCGACCAGGAGGAAGATGTCCGGTGCAATCCAAGGGTGGATTGGTGAAGAAGGAGACCTGAAAGCAGAGGGGACAATGTTCACAGTCACTAGCCAGTGACTGGGGTGGAACCAGGAAGGAACCAGATGTCGTCGTCGCGATCAGGTGAAGAGTGGATGCTTGACTCTGCAGCCACGTGGACCAGGAGGTGTCTTCGATGACCAGGATGGAGGCACGAGCTGTCCCACGCAGGCTCTCGCTGTCGGCGGTGTTGGATCCGGAATCGGCATCAACAGGCCTTGGCAAAGGCAACCCACGCGGTGAGTGGAGAAAGCGTCTGGTGCGGAGTAGGAGAGTCCGGGGTGCCCCTCTTTTGGAAGGGAGCAAGGGCCAGTCTGGAGCAACCAGACCAGCAGCAAAGTTTCAAAGGTTCGTCGTCTAGGAGGCCACTAGCCAGCCGGCAAGTGACCAGACAACTCGTCGAGCAGCAAACAAGCAGAAGGGCCCCACGCAGATCTCGTGGATGCTGGAGGGCTGATCTTCAGTACAGGAGCTGCTCGGGGCTGGGGCTTCTCAGTCCCCAAAGCACTTGGTCGAGTTTACCTCGGGAGTTGTGCTGGAAATGAAGTGCAGGTTTGTTCAAGATGGCCGGTCCCACATGTCTCGTCGCACCCACGGGTCTCAGCTTTGCTGCAGATGTGAGTTGAGGTCGGAGAGGTCTGGGAATCTGGGTCTCGTTGGGCTCTGAAGTCTGGATCCTCGAGGGAAGATGACAAAGTGAAGCTGCTGGACGCTTGATGGTGCCTGCAGTTGCAGGGTGGACACTCCTTGTCCACAAGGGAGATTCTTCAGTCTTCTGTGGAGCAGAATGTCAAAGGCCAGAGTTTCTTCTTGTTGAATAGTTCAGGATAATCTGATTTGAAATGGGACCAGCTCCTACCTTTATCCTGCTAAAGGGGGCTGCACTACTGACTAGGTCCCTCCCCTGGGTGGGACCAGGAAGGGGGGTGGCTACACCCCCTATCCTTTGTCCGGTTTCCCGCCAGAGCTGGGGCAGGGATGCCCCAGCAACTGGTTTGAACCGGTGTATGGACAGGGCACCTTGTGTGCCCCAGGCATGTCTCATTCCTTTCAAGCCTATCCTACCCAATACACAAAATCCTGTCTGGGGTGGTGCTAGCACCTCCCAAGGCAGGAAACCCTTTGTCCAAGCCGTCCTCGCTGGAAGGACTCCCAGCAGCAGGAGGTCAGACTTGTGTCTGTGGTGGCAGCATCCATTTTGTGATGCCAAGGCTCGAGTTAACTTTAACCGGGGTTCACAGTTACATACATGTCGTGTCCCTCTAGAAGGGTGGAATGCTACCCCCGTCGCCAGAATTAGCGAGGGGGTAGTATTCCAATTCGTATGGCACCTTACTCGACATATTTTGATAATGTTATACCAGAGTTAGCATTTAACCACGAGGTTGATAATGCACTTAAGAGTATATGGTATAGCGTTATCATGGAACAGCTATTAGGACTTGGTTCCGCAAGCTGCAGACGGGCTCAGCTCATGCCAGAGCACCATCTCACATAATTCCAAGCACTCTGCCTTCAGTATTGTTAAGGCCTGCCATAGGAGTGACTGATAGGAGGATATGTGTCCATTTTAGGGTTAGATATAGGTATACTATATCTACAGCAAAGGGTGATTACACCACCTTGCCCCAGCTGTCGTGCAGCCAGTTGTGTCAGTTTTAGATGGCCAGCCAGGGGTGGCATAATACATGCTTCAGCCCCTGGTAGGCCCTGGGTACACCTATGCCCTGGATACCTAAGGTATACGGTACAGGGACTGATAAGGTGGCCCAGTACCAATTGGTAAATGCACCTAAGGTACATGGTTGTCAATTTAGAGAGAGAACAGCTAGGCTGTGGGTCTGATTAGCAGGCCCACAGCCAGGGAAAGTCGTAAACCAGTGAAGCAAAAAGCAAAAAATCTGGGGTGACCATAGTATTGCAGACCCCACTCTCCTACAGCAAGGACTTGGGATCCCTCCCAGAGGAGGGGCTGGACATAGGGGAGGATACTCCCCTGTTCTCTGTCCAGTTTCATGCTAGAGCGGGAACCAGGGGTTCCTGAACTGGCTCAAACCGGAGTATACAAGGAAGGCCCCAAATGTGCCCTTCATTGCAGTCTGTTGGCGCTGAAAAGCCCCCCCACTGAAGCCCAATACACAATTTCCTGTCTGGGGGGTGATGACACTTCCCTGTGAAAGAAAACCTATTGTTCTACCTCCCCCTGCTCAAGCTCAGCTCAGCAGCAGGAGTGCAGAACAATGTCTGTGGTTGGGAGCAGCACTAGTTTGCTGGCAGGCCCTGAAAGTCTGTTACCGGGAGTACAAGAGGCCCCCCTAATGGGCCCCCAGTATATGGGATTATACCTCTGACACCGGAATTGGTGGTGGGGTATTATTCCAACATGTTTGATACCAAACATGACCAGGTTTGGTGCAACCATTATATAGGTAGACATATTGTAATTACGTCCACTATGTCTTAAAATGACTGCCTGCACTTACAAAGCCTGGAGAATTGACTCTGGGGCTTGCAGGGATGTCCTGCTCATGCAGAGGCCCCCTTCACACTTATAGCCAAGCTCCCTGCCCTCAGGACTGAAGGGCCTCCCATGGGGGTAACTTATAACTTTCAAGTGTAGCGACCTCAGGTATAAGGAAACTTATATCTATATCTGTTGCGAGAGGTGCAAGCACTACCTCACACAGGCTGCAATGGCAGCCCTGTAGTCTGAGTTTAAGTAGAGTCTCATGGGTGGCACAATACATGCTGCAGCCCTGGAGATACCCCAGTGTACCTATGCCCAAGGTACCTTAGTACCATATACTAGGGACATATAAGGGTACACCAGTAGCCAATTGTGGAGGTACAAATGTACTTACCATAGCCATTTTAGGAGCGAGAGCACAGATGCTGAGGTCCTGATTAGCTGCTTCCCAGCAAACTACAGTCAAAGCACACTGACACCAGGCAAAAAGGGGGGGTAACCATGAAAGCAGATCCTACTCTCCTACACTGGCTTTATTAATAAGAATGAATATTGATCCAGCAAACCCTTTTCAGCAACATTATTAATAGATAATAAAAGACTGGGGGGGAAATATAACGCCCTAACCAATTTTATGCAGTTTGCATGCTGCTCTTTGATGACAGTTCGTAACAGTCACTGTTCTATATTAGGATTTTATCTTATGAACTGCTGTAACAAAAGCCTCTCTGTGACAAAAGCCGTAATGTGCTTAGCTATCCATCTAAAATACAGACCTGTGATCTACATGTACACGTTCTTTGCAGCAGGCATATTAACCCTTTGCTCTACTTTATGGTAAGTCAAAAGTGCCACTAGAAAAAACTCTGATCTCTCTTTCTAGCAGGAACATTAATCACAAGAGCTAGCTTGACATTTTAAATGGTGATTGAAAACTGGACATACAGGAAACTCTGCCCTAGTGCCCCCTCCCTGAGGTCAGTGTCTCGCTCCCCAAGGCAGCGCCCAGTGCGGCCGCATGGGTTGCACTGCCCTAAAGCCAGCCCTGAACTTCACCAACATTAGCCATTGTTCAATGTCAGATTGAAATACAATTAAAGTCATCTTCTCAACTTTTAGAAGTTATGACTGATGCCTAGCTGTCCAGCTCCACGAAAACACCCACACTTGTTTGAAAATATAAATTATTTTTTGTAATATCAAGGTAAAAGGGGATTTTTTGAAGCTATGTCTTGTAACAATGGTATCTTCTTTCTCATGAACAGTTACATTGTTCAGAAGCTGGAGTGGAGTGTGTTTTGCAATGCAAAATGTTTGTAAAAGTGTTTACTTGAAATAAACTCATTTTACTTAATAAAATATGAAACATTGTTTCTTTCATTTTAATATATTCTCAAATGTATAATTCCATTTTCTGTCCAACTCATTATACTTAATAAAATATAAAACATTGTCTCATATTAATATATTCAAATGTATTTTAAAATTTTCTGTCTAACTTTAATTAAAAGTTTAATTTTAAATTAACTTGGTTGTATTTATCGTGTCTGGTAATAGATCTGGAATGGGCATTTGATACAGTGGACTGGGCATACCCGTTTGCAGCTCTTTCGTGGTCTGGGCTTCCTGCGCGACTACTCCATCTCATCTACCTATTTTATATGGCTCCCACTGCCAGGGTCAAGATAGATCAACTGATCTCGCCACCCTTTGAGATCAGCAGGGGGACGCGCTAGGGGTTTCCGCTGTCACCCCTCCTCTTCGCGTTGGCAGTGGAACCGTTTGCCCAATGACTGCGACGAGCTGAGGAGGATGAGCGGCATGAGGTTTTCCTGTATGTGGACGATGTCTTCATAAACATGCGGGTCACTCTGCAAGGGCTTGTGAACATTGATCTGATACTGGAGGAATTCCATTGAACGTCAGGCCTGAGTGTGAACTGGGCCTAGACCTGCCTGTCCCCCATGAGCCCAGTGTGTCCGCCACAGTGTCTCCTGGTGGGCCCGCATCAGGTGCGATGGGAGCTGCCCAAGTTTAGATATCTGGGATCAGAATATTCCACAACACATGTGACTTAATTGATGGAAATCTAACTTGGGCATTTGCCTCTCTGAGGCCGCAGATAGCCTTCTGGGGCATGCTTCCACCTATGGTGTAATGATGTGTCTCTCTTGCTAATATGCCGATGCTTCCTATGCTTCTTCATTTCTTCCATAACCTGCCTGCCCATATACCACGCTCCACATTCTGCACCCTACATGGCATGTTGGGGTGCATCATTTGGAATAAAGTACACAGACAAGTTTCCTTGCGGAAGCACCAACTCCCAGTTGATATGGGGGGCCTGCGAATCCCCGATTTTGAACATTACTATCTGCCGGCTCATTTACAGTGGCCGTCTCACTGGCTGGCTGGTCAACACCTGGCTAGACTGGGCCCTCCTGCACAAGATCACACTGCACAAGGGATTCATGAGCTAATTCTACCATCCGTAAACTCCCACCACATTCTAAGAAGCTGTTAACTATTGCCTACAGTAGCTATACTAGGAGCCTCCGCCTAACCCTAGCCCTAGCGGCATACATGCCGAAGATCTGTGTTGGGTCCCTGTGACCGTTCAGGGAACTTCTTGGGAGGGAGGGAATGGAGCTCTCGGAGAGAAAGGGAGTAGAAACTCTAGGATGGCACCCTCATGTCATTTGAACAACTCTAGGAGGATTGTGGTCTGCCTGTAGGTCATTTCCTAGCACATCATATACTGACATAAAACGCACACATAGCTGGCCACTCATCCACTGTTGCATGCACTCCGTGTGATGGGTGGTGATGGACACCTAATCACGTGGTTCACACGCATGAAGGCCTCTGCCCCACAAGATTTGATGCATTCCACTAAGCAACACTCGGAATGCGATATTGGCTGTGAGCTCACGCAGAAGGAGTGGGAGAGGGTGCTCATATACCCACAAACACTTTCACGCAATGCAAAATTCCAGTATATCAACCCCAACGTATTACACAAAGCTTAGTAAGATTTATGGGAGTGAGTCCACAATTCCTCAATGTGCAACAGATACTGCAGATATAGCTCATATGTTTTGGAACTGCCTGGAGGTGCAGGCATTGTGGGGGGCGGTTGCAGATGCCCTGATGGCAGTCACAGGGAGAGAGGACTTACACACCATAGAGGCAGGTCTGTTGGGCTGAATGGACGCAGGAGGAAGGGATGTGCCACTGCCCAGTTTATTGATCTAGCCCTGATATAAACAAGAGATATATAGCCATGAACTGGAAGGATTCTTGCCTGCCGAGTATGCCCTCTTGGTATGCAGCAATGCTGAAATGGAGTATGTCCGAGTCGGAGGCACTCCGTAGGGAGGAGGTCAGAGGATTGTACACAGTTCCCATGGCAATGGAATCGGATGCCCTCATGCACAAAATGCAGGTCCTCTCAGAGGGGCCAGAGTGGGAGGGGGCCAGGGGAGAAGTGTGATTGCTCACTATGTGTTGGTACACATTCCCCTGTGCTATCTCTTGCTCCTCATTCCCCTCTTTTTCTTGCCTGCCTCGGTTCTCTTTCTCCTCATGTTATGCATCACTTTTGCACAACATAAAGTCGTACATGAGTGACTCAGGCCTCTCATAAAGATTTATGAAGCCACGCAAAGTTACCCTGTGGGGATTTGAGTGGACTCATAAATTATGAGTAAGGTAATATAGTGCAAAGTGCTGTGTCGCCTTACTCTGCACCCAGGAGGCTTTTAATGGGTGTTGTGCCCCAGATTTACAAAGTGATGGGAACCTGAGGAAGCATCAAATCTGCACGCCTCCCATGGTGAGCCCTAACAAGGAGAAATATATTAACTTCTCCTAGTTTTTTCCTCTCTCCATGTGTGCTGTATTCTGCAGCACACATAAGAGGAAGATGCCTTGTAGGATTGTTGTTGTGCAGGGAGGTGCCTCTTCCTGTACAAAAATAATCCTGCCTGCAAATAAGATACCCTTTTAACATGGTAGAAGGGTGCCTACGTTGGTGCTAGGGTGCCAAAATGGCACTGGCACAGGCAGAAAGGAATGCACCATATCGCTTAAATATGGTGGAATCCTGCCCTACACCTTGGGGTAGGGTAGCATATCAAGGTGCGTTACTGTGCTGCCCTACACCAAAACGGCATAAATGAAGCCCCTTGCTTACAGTGAATGTCGTGATTTATTAAGGAATGGTAACAAGTCTACTTACCATTTAAGTATGCTGCTACAGCCTTGGAAGTGTATTAAATGCAGTGTGCATCAACAGTTTGGCACTGATGACAGACATGTACATAACTGGGGAGGTGGTTTGATTGGCTTCGATCAGTCACACTACGCTGTGGAGGAAAAGATGGCTTCTACTTCTGTTACAGCCCTCATGGGTGCAATTGAGCAAATACTGGACCAAGGGGGAGAGTCTACGTCTGCACCCAACAGATGTGCACATCAGTGCCACAGCATCAGCAGCCTGCAATGTTTGTTGAGCTATGATCTATTCAAATGCTAAAGAAGACAATGAGTGAAATAATATTAGCTTCAGCCATCATATCTTGTGCCCCACGAGTAGGGACTGTAAATAAATTGGATCTTTACAAATCCTCACTTCGAAGTACAGGTTCTATCGCATCCTCTAGCTCGCCAAGGTCATTCAAAACCAATAACTTGATTTTAAAATAGATTTTTTTTACTGCGTGTTTGTGGATATCTTTTCTTGTTTGCAAATACTGCCTTATTTTGTGTGAAGTAGAAACAGGATGATTTTGTGACATATTTATTAAAATATGGTGATCAGTCAAAAGGGCATACACTGTTTGATGCAAGGTGAAATTGTATATGTTCCAATAATGTATTGTCTATCTCAGTGGACATATGCTTACAGCCCCACAATGCACAGGCTTTGCCGACACCTACCTTGTGATGTATGTTGACGTGTTGGCTTTGTTAACATTGAAGTATTTTGTGGCAAGCAACCTCTGGGTGTTTGCTGTATGTCCCATTATTTCTCTTACGTTAAGTGATTGCTCATTAGCAAACAAAACCTTGCACATTATTTTCTGCAAGTGAAATTGCTTACATTCCAATGACATGTAGTCTGTTACATGCTTCCACCATGGAGTGTGTGTTCTATGTAACTAGTTCACAAACATTGATAATGGTGCAAAGTAGATTGGTGCAAAATTAAACTCCTTAAGCTTCAAAGTGCTGTCTCGTGTGTGAGTGGATTTGTAATTGGGCTCCACCAAGTCATAGGCTTGACCCATCCTGATGTCAGAAGGGTGTTCTGTTTTCCTCGTATGCAGGGGTGCACACTGAATTTGTGCAAACTGAAAATTCATATCCCGTTGATGAATCAAGTTTGAGTGGGGACATAATGCTTCTTTCCACCAAGGCCTGAGTTTTGCCTAAGCTGAAGCAGGGATTGGTGTTGAGTGCTCTCTGCACGCTTTGTGAAGTGTTCACAAACATAGAAAATGGTGAAAAGTGGTTTGGTTCAAATGGAAATGCCGTATGTTGCTGTGTGGTGTTATGTGTGTCAGGGAACTTGCAATATGGTCCACCAAGACGTGGCCTTTGGAATGTGTGCTGTACGTCCCTATGGTGTATTTTCACTACTGTTTGTAAACAACGACATAATGCTTTGCTGCAAAATGAAAGTGTACATGTCCCATTAAGGGGTTCTGTTTGTGAGGGGTTCTGCCAATGCGTCGGTTTTAGCCACGTTGATGATGGGTCTCAGAAACTCCTTTTAATTATATATTTTTTTGTTCTATTCCATTTAAGGTTAGCAAACATATTTAATTATCTCTCACACTGTGTATTCTCAAGCTATTGTAAATACATGTTGAAGTGTTTGCAAACTTTTGGAAACAAAATGCATGTTATAACATGTACACTAGGGCCCAGATTTATCAAACTATAACACATCACAGCAAGACACCTTTCTGCGCTGCGCGAAAGTGAGAGGGCAGAAATGCAACATATATTCAACATTATATGGCAAATTCCTGTCCTCTCCTTGCGCTGGCGCACAATGTGCTGCCTTGCACCAATTCAGGCACCCTTACGCCATGATGAAAGGGTGCCTGCATTGTAGGTAGGAGTGTTTTGTGAAGGAAGGGACATCTAATTGCACAAAACCAATCCCCTGAATTTTTTTTGTAGAAGGTGGAAAAATCGAGGAGAAAGAAACACATTTCTCCTCTTCGCACCTCCCCTGGGAAGGCGTAGCCTTTTGATACTTTCCCAGGTGTACCACTCAATGGCAAGTCCATGGGTGGATGCATAGGAACCCTACGCTCTACCCATGGAATGCCTTTCAAAGGCAGAGTAACGCACAGTGGCCTTGTGTTGCTTGGTAAATCTGACTTTAGTCTTGCGTTGCCCTTGCGTTATGTTGCCTGATACATGGGCAACTCAACACTATGATAAATCTGCCTTCAGATACTGGGCTGCCTGGAAGACTGAGACACTCTTCTGGGCAGTATGGCCCTCCACAGGGAGGAAAGGAGCGGCCTAAAATGGCAACTAATTGCATCTCCATGGGACACTCTTGGGCTCGACCTGAAGCACTATGGAGAGGAGAATGACAGACCCCCATGAATCCTCTCCATCTGATTTTTAGATTAGACAAACAGCCTAGAGGACCCTTGCTTAGAGAATATCCTCAAACACACTACAATATGCTAGCCTTCTCCACATGTCCCTTTCCCCTGCCTGGCTAAAGAGGCTCCCTCCCTCCATGGGTTTTTCGCCCCTGTAAAATCAGGGAGGCACCTCCTTCCAGCCACTGCACCTCTCTCCACGGTTCTACTCCACCAGCAGCTTAATGTTTCTCAAGGGTTCTCTACAGTTCTAAAGTGACTTCCTTTATGGATCAACAAAGTTGCATATTCACGTCCTCACTTTTGGTTCTCCAAGGGGAAAATATTTTCCCTGTGGAGAAACTCCTTCTACTTGACTCAAACCATTTTTGGGAATGTTCCCTCTCCATTCCTACTCCTATCACAGACTGACTCCTTCATTTCACAGGAATAAAGTTCTAATCATATGCAAGCTTGAATTGTAACATGCCAATGTTTTAGAATACCCATAATCTCAATTGTTTGTGGGTGTTCACTTATTTTGCCAGGTGTTCCTTACTTGAAACAACCACTTTCTGATCCTGGGAGTAGGTTTGCTTCCACAAAATATTACACCATGCAGGTTGCTCAATTTACAAGTGTAGATTTAAGTTTCTGGGTTGTAAATCATGAATTTGCATTCATAAATCATGTCATTTGTGCAGCCCATGTTTGCTTAGATGCGCAAATTGCTTTGCAAATCGAGACCATTGAATTTCGCACCATACAAGATATCTCACATCATCTTGACATTACCTTACTTCAGAGGTCTTTAAATTGTCACCCTGGAGGCCGTGGCAGTGTTCCCAGCGAGGTGCAAAAGCCTCAGTAAGATCTTGCAAATGATAATGGCCTGGAAGTGCAAATTCGGTTGTGAGGGTGCCCCTGCATGAGCAGGACACCCCTATAAACATCGGCGAAAACGCTGCAAGATTTGTAAGTGCAGTCGGCCATTTTAGAAACATATAGTGGACATCAGTTACTACAAGATGTCTAACTATATAGTGGCTTCACCAAACCCAGTCATCTTTGGTATGAAACATGTTGGAATTATACCCCAACACTGATTCCAGTGTTGGAAGTATGAACCCATATCCTGGGGGGCACCCTTGGGCTACCCCCTATACTTCCGGTAACAGCCTTTTAGGGTCTGCCAGCGAGCTAGTGCTGTTGCCAACCACAGACACGGTGCTGCCCTCCTGCTGCTGAGCCAAGCTCAAGCAGGGGTAGGCAGAACAATAGGTTTTTTTTCAGAGGGAGGTGTGACCACCTCCCAGACAGGACTTAGGGCCAGATGTAGGTAAAAAATATTTACCGATTCTTAATTACCGAATTTTACCGATTCGGTAATTAAGAATCGGTAAATATGAAGGGTGGACATGTAGGTCCATCCAGATGTGTTTTTTACCGATTCGGTAAATATCTGTATTTACCGATTCGGTAAATACCGACCGGTAATGCTCCATTCATTCCTATGGGCTTTGAAGCCCATAGGAATGAATGGGGCATTACCGGTCGGTATTTACCGATTCGGTAAATACCGATTTTGACAAGGGTGCAGGGGGTGTCACTTTGACACCCTCTAGCACCCCCAAAAAAGGTTCGGGGGCCATGTGGCAGGCATACCTGCCCTAAGGGCAGGTCTGCCTGTCATATGGCACAGGTGTGCATGCACACATGTGCATGCACACCTGAATCGGTATTTTACCATCAAATTGAATTTGATGGTAAAATACCGATTTTGTAGGCCTTGTGGGACTCAGAAGAGTCCCACCTACATATCAATTTTACCGATTCGGTAAATATACCGGTCGGTAAATTTACCGACCGGTATATTTACCGAATCGGTAAAATTACCGATTTGCCCTGTTTCCGTGCCCCTACATCTCAATAGCCAAATACCGGTCGGTAACGGCCAAATTCGGCCGTTACCGACTGGTATTTGGCTACCTACATCTGGCCCATAGTGTTTTGGACTGGGGTGGGGATGCTAGCCAGCACCACCAGACTGCTTTGAAGGACACATTGGTGCCCTTCTTGCAAACTCCAGTTTGAGCCAATTCAGAGAGCCCTTGGCTCCCCTTCTGGCGCGAAACTGGACAAAGGAATATCCTCCACTCTGTCCAGCCCCTCTTCCAGGAGGGACCCCTGAGTTGTTCCAAACCTTCCTTGAGGGTACGTAAGGGCTTACCTATGGGCGATCCTCAGATTCATTGTGGAACAAGACTCAAACCTGAAACTATGTTGCTCCTAGACCGACTGGACACTTTGACTTCGTTGGACTTCAACTGGAAGCAGGTCTGCACCATGGAAGACTCCTGCTGCCCCTGGTCTCGCTGTTTTCAAGTCTTCTTCATTGTCTGTGTCTGTGCTTCTTCCAGGTACTCCAACAGGCCTCTCCTCGGCATCTGCAGGCACTGCAATATAGCTGACCGGTCTGCTGCTCCTATCAGTCTACAGACTTCCAGAGGCTCAGCAACACAAGTGGTGGTTCTGCAACCCCCATGAGGCCTGACCTGTCCTCTCTGCAATTTTGAGGCCAGTATCCCTCATTGGAACCGCTAGAACAGAACCCTTGTGCTCCACTTTGACTTGCCGAGGCTTGTTGGCTCTGCAATCCAGAAATCTTTTGGCTACAGAAAGCTTGCGTATCTCTTCCCTCCACGGTCAGCATCCTCATTGCATCCTCTGCACCATGGGCCTTCACTCTTGGTGAGCTGCTCGAGGTCCTTTTGTGACTCCTGTGCCTTTGGCCTGTGGTTCCTCCTGAGGTCTTCTACTGCTTTAGTGGGCTCCCCTACTTGCTTTGGGCGTGCTCTCACTCTCCTGCTGTTGGCAAGTCCCTTGGACCTTTCTGGTCCTAATGTTGCTCTTTCTTCATTTTCCACGCCATTTACGGCTACCAAGGCTTGTTGGTGCTCCTGTCCGACAGCAATCAACTAGTCACTGGCATCCAATGTGGGACAGCTCATGTACAGCTCCTGGTCTTCCTCAGCATTGCCTGGTCACCATTGACTCTTCTGAAACTCCCAACATTGGTGGGCATTATGTCTTTGTGCCCCCTGGTCATGTCCGAGTGGCACAGACTCTGCCCCTCTGCTTGCATGTTCTTCACTTCCAGAATCCACCCTTGGGTTCCACTGGACGCCTTCCTGAACTTCTTCAGATGCACTTTCTTCTACGTCTTCCAGTGCCGTCTATGGACGTTTCCGACGTCTCTTCACCCCTATGCACCTGGCTTCCCTGGCGTAGGTAACCTGGTTCCCGGGGCATCCACGGGTGGGGTGGCCCTCCAACCTTCCGTCCTCCAAAGGAATTCTTCGGGATACTCTGGGAAGAGTCCTTCTTCTGCAAAAAGTAGTGGAATGATCCTTATGGTTTCAAGAAATCCTCCATATGTACTTGTAAAATCCAAAGCAGGTATACTTTCCTGCGTGGCCTCATCCGAGGGTAACTTATTTTCCTAGTACTCCATGTGACTTGGAATTTCCTCCCCTTGAATTCCTGTCTACCTGGAGAGATTGAAAAAATTATCCGAATGTGGTACAAGTGTTCTCGTAATATTTCTTCAATAGACAATGCGTCCCCATCCTTCTGTCCCCGTTACCCAAATCAAGTCAACAGGGAATTTACAGGTACATATGGAGGATTTCCTGAAACCATAAGGATCCATCCACTACATTTTAGCCACCACAAGGCCTCTATACACAGGCTACTCTGAAATTAATTCATAGTCCTGAAGAAGACCATGAGTCATGTTTTACATTTGCACTCTTTGAATAGGGATCGAAACATCGATGTACAGATCAGGCATTCCATACTAGTACTTCACATATCGGTGCTAAATAATAAGGCCATATGTGTTACTATATATGCTAAGTCTTCATGGATGCTGAATTAAGTGTTTACTTCTATGTGCATTGTGAATGTTTAACGTTTGGATTGAGTTTAATGTAATTATGTGGCAAATATTTATGTGTGTTGAACTGTCTTATGTTTTTACATATTTGTGTATGTAGTGTTCTACACAATATATGACTATTAATATGTCGATCACATTTTGAGTCTTTAACATCAGTCTTATTATTTCTTGTGTGTGTATGTTAGTTAATGTTTACTGCATACCATTGATTGTTTTTTCTAGTGGTCAGGACAAACAAAAAGTTCCAAAGCAATTCTACCTTTCTCGACAGAACCAACCATCAGCATATACTGTTGTAGTTTCCCAGGTTCAATGAGATGCTGGGCTACCCCATTAATCTTTAATGGATTAGTGCAAGGCGCACCATATACTAATTCAGCCTCCTACAATCCTGGTGGACGCAGTGGGGAAAAAGGGCTTGTATGTGTCTATATAGTGATACAGATCCCAGCCTGTAACAGAAAGCACTGTCAATGTGGCTATGTGAGTCATTATTTTAAAACCATATACACAGCATAAAATAGGCAGCTGTAGAATGGCTAAGACAGAGTCACTGGAAATATGGGGCAGGGGAGCACCAAATTATGCAGTATGGTTGACGAAATTATGCTAGAAGAATATGCAAATAATGCAGCATTTTCTAATATTATTACTTCATTATTTTGTACTTTTTACACATCGTAATACTATTTGGACAAAGGTTTTACCACATTATTAGCAGTTTAACAACGAATTACTGAAGTAAGAAAATGAAAGGTGACTAGTTAACTTTTGTGAATGACTTCTACTGCATGACAATACTGCGCCTCATTTTGTAACTTTTGATCCGATTGAGCTTGAAACAATTTATTTTCTAAAATCTGCAGTTTATGCACCAGGTCAGGGATTACAGGGCAAATGTTGAAGATCCATAATTATGCAAAAAAAATCACAGAATCCTATAATTTCAGTGGGTTTGAGTTTAGTGTTTAAGATAAAACAAGTGCTTTCAAATCATGTTTTTAGTAATAAGTATTCAGAGTGTGACTAGTGCAAGCATTTTTATAAGTATACATAAAAATGACACTTTCCAGAGCTCAACACCCTGAAACTTGGAGTGACTCCATCAATTAAGGCTTATACTGGGTGGGTCCCAAACAGCCTTTATATATGGTGACTAGCAGCCCGTCCCGACGTTGTCCGGGAGCAACAGGCTTCCCCGACCCCCGCCCGCCCCGACATTGTCCAGCAGCCCGTCCCCCGCCCGGCCCGTCCCCCACCTGCCCCGACCCCCGCCTGCCCCGACCCCCGCCTACCCCGACATGGGTCCCCTCTGCCCTGACATGGGTCCCCTTACCTCAGCCGCCGCTCCTTCCGCCTGTCCGCTGCTCGCACCTCCGCTGGCCTGTCCGCTGCTCCTCACGTCAGCGCTCCTCCCCCGCGCCATGTCCGCCACTCCCTTACATCAGCCGCCGCTCCTCCAGCCTGTCCGCTGCTCGCACTGCCGCTGGCCTGTCCGCTGCTCCTCACGTCACCGCTCCTCCCCCGCGTCATGTCCGCCGCTCTCGTCGCGCTCCTGGACGCCGCTCCTCCCCGCGCTCCTGACGTGAGCATGCACGTCGGGGCCGGCGCTACTTTGGATGGACTACTTTTTTTTTACTGTAAATTTTTTAAATAACATTTTTTTTTAAATGTATATAGCCTATAACCATCTACACACCCTGACGATTCCAACGGTGTATCGGGTGTGTGGATTGGCGCTGTGGTTCCCGAGTTTACCCGCCTCAAAGGCTGAAAGTTCTTCCTTTATTATAGTAGTATAGATTAACCAGTTGCATACATTTACATTTCTTTCAGGTACGTGGCATCTTGGTTGCAGTCCCACCCTCGGCTTCACAACACATGAGAGCCCCACACCCTCCCCTTTCCCGTTTACCCAGAGGCACCACAACATCCACATTAACCATTCATCAATGGTTGATTCTTTTTAGTTTAAAAACAAGTATGGGAACTGGCTTTTTGAAATTAAAAAAAGTCATATTTGCCCCCACATATCCTGATCACTTTGACATGCAGATATCTTTTCAGGTATGTTGAAGGGCAACCAGCAGGGTTGCATTCATAAGCAGATCCCTGATCATCCGGACTCCTGGGGCTTCAGAGTAATGGCCCTGGAGAAAGAGGAAAAGAGCGAGATCTATGGATACCATCAAAGACATGGCCCATTGGAGGGTGCTACTTAGGGGATAATTTTTCCATCTACAAATTTACAGGCACAGCTCGCTCTTAGATAGATGACCTGAGGAATGTGGCAACATAGGGGGGCAGTTTTATAATGAAAGTGCCAGCACTACCATTAACGTAGCAGGTGTGCGGTGGAACAGGGGCCATTGATGTGAGGGGGAAACTGCACCCCAATTATGACTGTCTTACTAGCAAAAAATCAAAAAGTGGAGTGGAGGCACACTTTCCTTGCTAGTATTAGGGTCCAGGACACCCATGTAGCACATGGAACGGGACCTCAATGGAAATAGGGGAGTGGGGGTGAGATGTGGGGCTTTGTTCCATTTTTTTATTACATAGAGGGCAGACGGCCTACTCTGAGCCTCAGGCAAAGGTGTGATAGTTTTGTGCAGTGTGTAGAAGACAAGCCCTCTTTTGTAGGGCTGTAGGTATTGTTGGTGCTGCAGGTGCAGTGGCACGGAGGCCCAGTGGTGTGATGGGGCAACTAATCTCCAATTATGACTGTTTTACTATCCTTCCTTGTTCGCATTAGGCCCCAATGCACCCTTGCTGTGCCAGTGTTTTTGGCCACATACCAATGGCCCAAGGGAGGTGAATATTGAAGCAGAAGAGACGGCTTAGCTTGGATCTTAGAGAAATGACAGAACAGGTAAGGGGCAAGATCAGGGTCCATGTGTTTAACAACGAGCAGAGGAAACTGCCTATTTCATAAAAGGCAATAGCTATTGATAGTGTAGCAGGTAAAGTGGCAGTGGATCGCAGGGGGTTGAGGGACCCACTGAATCAGAATCATGATTGTCTTACTCTCCAAAAGAGTCACAAAGCCTTGCTAGCCTTAGAGCTGAGGAAACCATTTCTGCAAAGTGGTGGCAACATGTGGGGGCTCTTTTTCTGGTTTCAGGACTGGAGTGTCAGCCAGGCATGGAGGGAAAAGCAGAGAGGCAGCCTGCCACTCAGAGCTGCAGATATCATTAGTGCAGCAGATAAAGTTGCATTGGGGTCCAGGTGTGTAAGGGGCTAACAACACCCTAATTATGTGGGGCAGAGTTTTTTGGTCAATTTTCGTTTTTGTTTGAGTATTTGCTTTTTGATACTGCTCCAGTTTATTGCAGAACATGAGCTACAGAAAAGTACCCCTAAAACTTGTATCATACTCCCGGCCCCCGTGCTCAGCCTTACCACTCTTGCTCCCTCAAGTCTTGCCAGACAGTTTGGGAGGGAGCCTGACTTCAAAACATATTCCTTAAGGGGGCTCAGAGCAAAAACGTTCGAAGACCTCTGCCTCACTTACTACATCAAATCTGTCATCCACTACCTAGGTGAAGTGACTCCAAACACACTCAAATAGTAGGCCAGATGTACTTTAATGACCATTAGTTCCAACAGCTCCCAGGAAACTGCCAAACCAGAGCACACAAAGAATATTACATAAACATTCTGTAACCATAGGGAAGGAATGACAATATGGGAGCATGCACAATTATAAACATAGAAGATAGATTACTACACTAGGGTTCTCAGATGCACATTGTTGCCTGCTAGAGAATGAATTGACGATTGAGAAAATGATACTTAACCACTAGTAAATCATTACATTTGATAAAGAGTTAAAACAAGTGCTTTGTTTCCAAATGCACCTCTTTGTATATCAACCAAGATGCAATTTAATGATCACCATATTGGAGCATGAATGAATAGGTTACTTACCTTCAGTAATGCACTTTCTGGAAGAAACTCTATCCAGCTGTGGATTCATCACTTTTTGAATATTCCAGAGGCACCAGCTTGGATCCAAAAACGTTTCCATAGTACCTCTGTGCACCGGAAAGTGACGACTTACAGCTCTGTATTGATGCCCCTCCATTCCAGAAGTGACGTGCCGGACCTACATAGGTCCCACCAACACACATGATGTCAGTGCTTTCAAGACTGTCAGCACCCTTAGATGTGGAGCCCAAATGTGAAGTGATAGACCAGTGTGCAGATTCCTAGACTTGGGATGGTATTAATGGGTAGAGTCTAATCACAAAATGGGAAAAATGGGAGGGTCAGTGAGGAATCTGAGGCTAGATAGATTTCCTAACAGAAAGAGTGTTACAGAGGATAAGTAACTTGTTCTTCTGTCGGAGACTTCTAGCCACAGATTCCTCACCTTTTGAATAGATACCAAAGCAGTACCTATGGGCTGTGAATTGACTCAAACCAGAAAGTTCACCAGAACCGAGGGGGCAATGTGCCCACCCTAGTGGAATTGGCTGTCCAGACAATAGTGCTTCATGAACATATGTAGGGATGGCCACGTAGCAGCCTGGCATATGTCTAGGACAGGGACTCTGCATGCTTACACAGTGGTAGCAGCTTTGGCCCTGGTGGAGTGGGATTGCAAGCCATCTGGAGGCTGCTTCTTTGCTAATGCTTAGCAGATTTTAATGCAGAACATGATCCAGCGTGCGGTGGTATGTTTTTGCACAGCTCTGTCTTTTTACTCTGGCGCACCTCACAAAGAGATGATCGTCCCCCCAGTGGTCTCTGGTACGATCGCTGTACAAACTGAGCACTCTTATGAGGTCCAAACCATGGACTCACTCTTCTTCCATTGAGGGGTCAGGCAGAGCATAGAACACCAGCAGTGTGATGGTTTGATCAATGTGGAATGGCATCAAAACTTTTGTTAGAAAGGAGGATCTAGTCTGCAGAACCATTTTATCAGGGAAAAGATGGTATATGGTGAATGAACACACACAGCCTGAAGCTCAATCACATGCTCTGAAAAGGTAATAGCAATCAGGAACACAGTGTTAATGGTGAGAAGCCGCAAAGGACAGCTGTGGAGTGGCTTTAATGATTGGGCTCCCACTGCTGCATCACAAATAGAGAAGTGAAAAACTTGTTGTACCCCTATCAAAAAGCGTATCACAACTGGTGATTTGAACAAAAAGTACTGATCAGGCATCTGTAGGGAAGTCCAAGAGGGCCTAAAGATAATCATTTACTGTGCCCAGAGCATGGCGAGAGACAGAACAAATAATAAAACCTTCAGACTAAGTATGGGCGAAATTTGCGAATTCGCCGTCCGCGAATTTGCGCGAAAGCAAATTCGCGGTCTGCGAAATCTGTTAATTTGTGCGAACTTGCGAATTTTTTTATTTTGCCGTGTTCGCGCGTTTTTTTTTTAGCACGGCTACCGCGAACTTAGCCATGCGGTCCTTTTTGGGCGCGGCCATCTTGTTCGCAGGAGGAAAACAACTCGGCAAATTCAGAATCAAGGTAAGTCAATGCAGCGCACGCGAGATTGTATTTTAGAAGCGCGAACAAGCAAAAAAAATTCACAAACTGGCGAATTGCGGATTGTTTGGCAATTTCACGCGATTCGCGGATCGCGAAATTGCCAAAATTCCGCAAATTTCGCGAGCGAAACGAATTTTCAGCCCATACTTACTTCAGACAGTTTAGTCTGAAGGGGGTCAACCTGTCGGGTGCCGCACTAAACCACAAATATGTCCCAAAGATAGGCATATATACAGTATTCATTGAGGGACACCTGACTGTCAAGATGACATCAACCACCTTCGGAGGAAGGTCAAAGGTGTTCAACTGTCACCACTCATTCACCACAAATGAAGGTGGAGGATGAAAAAGCAAAGGCCTGGGTGCAGAACCCTGGTCTAATGTTGCAACAGTAAGTTCCCAGAAGGGGCAGCCTGTTCAGATGACATATGCTCAAGCCCAGCAGTTCTGGAAACCAAACTCTCCATGCCCAATCCAGAGCCACTAGGATGATTGGTCCCGGTCTGTCATGATCTTCTTGGGAATTTGGGGCATGAGTGAAATTGGCAGAAAAGCATACCGGAGCCCCATGTTCAAGTCGAAGTGGAACGCATCTCCGAGAGAGAGAGACGCCTTGGAAGCTCCAAAGCACTGACGTGCTGACATTGGAAGTTCTTGCAGTGGCGTATAGATCTAACCAAGGTTGTCCCCATTCGCACAAGTTTCCTTGTGCTACCTCCAGGTGTAACTGCCACTCGTGATCAGATAGTTCATCCACCCTGGCATTCAGTGAGCCCACCAGGTAGTTTGCCACCAGGAAAGTACCATGGTGGTCCAGACATCTCCAGGGGCACATGGCCTCTTGGCACAAGGCCTGAGATACCACCTGAAAGGAAGAGATTACCACAACGTTGTTGTTAGCTTCCTTTATTTCCGTCCATGCAACAGCTCTCCCGGCAGCAACTGCTGTCCCAGGAGTTCTACATAGAACACTTCCACGAGCGCTCTCGTGAAGACATCATTAAAGGTACAGAACATCCCAACACATCCCCCTTCCCTCAATTGATTCCAATAACAAAATGATAATAATTACTATTAACCCACCCCCTCCCTAAACAAAATAACCAGATTGAGTGAATAATTAATAATTTAAGCAGAAATACATATATGATTGAATCTACAACGTATGACCAATGGTTGTTCAGTATGTGACAAAATCTCGAAATTTTCCAGGAACTTGTTTGCACCTGGTGGAACACCGTTTGGTAATCGTGTCATTTGATTCAGCATTTGGTTTAGTAGCAGGCAAAACCTTTGGACTGGCACCATGAGACATTGAACCTGAGTCAGGGGTGGATACCTCGCTGGACTTTAACCCAAATTTGCTCTTAACAAACTCCACTTTATGCTTAGGAACAATAGAAACACGAGATTTGTTCCAAATTTTGCCATTTTCCAGAATTACTACATGGTCCTTAACTTCCTTGACTAGAACAGGAGGAGAAAAACGAGCTAATCCTTTACGCAAAAGTACAGGTCTCCTGATCCTGACCCAATCCCCCGGCTGCACTGGGGACGACCTAAAGCTACCCTGAGCATAATTAGCCTGAGTACATGCTCTGACATCTGCTACTCTGCCAAGCTTGACTACATCAACATCTTTCCTCAACATCCAATCCTTGTTCAATTCCGAACCTGCCACTCTACCTCTGAGTAAGGTAAAAGGTGAGACACCCGTGCTGGAATTGGGAGTAACTCTTAATGCCCACAACATGTCAGAAATTACTTTCTTCCAATTCAAACCATTGATGTTGGCTAGTTGTAACTGATCCTTGATCACACGGTTCAACCGTTCAACCAATCCATTACTTGAAGGATGATACAAAGATGTGAGAATGTGCTTGATCCCATGTAATTTGAGAAAACTTTCCATTTCACTCGACACTAATTGAGTGCCATTATCAGACACTAACTCTTCAGGCCAACCTTCCCGCAAAAATATGTCATTAAAGAAATTAATAACAGTGGCTGAATTTATGCACTCAACAAATTTAACCTCCGGCCACTTTGACATGTAATCAATTAAAACTAATGCATATTTCGGAGTGACCCCAAGATTGTAAAATGGACCGGCCACATCAAACGCCAATTTATGCCAAGGCAATTCCTTAACTTGTATAGGAGTCACCGGAGAAGGACTCGTAACTTGAGACTTATCACTGAGAACACAAGCACTACAATCACGAACACAGTGTTCGATCGCCCTGTCCACTCCAGGCCACCAAAAATCTTCATGTACCCTTCTTTTCATTGCACGAATGCCCAAGTGACCAACGTGAGCTAAATCCAAAACCTTTTTACAAAGAGTATCCGGAACCACCAATAAACCACCCCTTCGTAAAACACCATCAATTAAAGATAGTTCATCACAAATCCTCCTGAACGGTACTAACTCTGAAGGTACGGATTTGTCATCGGGCCAACCATTAATCAAGTAGTCCATTACACTGCACAAATTCTTATCCTCAGATACAGCCAACTTCCAATCTTTCTCAGACAACGTGATTCCAGCTTCAGATAAAGAACTTACTGCACACACCATTTCTAATTCCTCACTATAGTGCTCCAAGTCGACATGAGGGAGAGGCAACCATAAAGCCAACGCCTCTTTTTCAATGGTTGAATAAGTGCTTTCCGCTCCCCGAAGAGTTCTGGAGGCGAAAGCAATAACCTCTACATTACCATCTGATCTCTTCTGTGACAGTACTGCCCCAAGACCCACATTACTGGCATCGGTAATTACAATACATTGATCATTGATGTTGAAAAGTTTGAGAGGACGTGCCTGTACAATTGCATTTTTCAGTAATGTGAAATCACTAGCACATTCTTGTGACCAATCATACTTAACATTTTTCTTTAGTAAATTCCTTAAAGACACAGTTCTATCAGAAAAATTACGAACAAATTTGGCGTAATATTCAATTAGCCCCAAAAAGGAACGTAATTGGTCCTTGTTGGATGGTTCTAGTGCATTCTGAATGGCGTCTAACAATTTCATTTTGGGTTCCACTCCCTTAGCCGAGATGTGGTGACCCAAATAATCTACACTATCCCTGAAAAATTTGCACTTATCTTTTTTTAACGTCAAACCAAATTTTCTTAAAATCTCTAAAACTGTTCTTACCCTATTGTTATGTTCATCCACTGACTTTCCATAAATGAGAATGTCGTCCTGAAAGAAGACGACTCCCGCAGTCTCTTTAAAAAGGTTACCCATAAGACGTTGAAAAACTGCGGAAGCCGACGCCAGTCCGAACGGCATTCTCAAATACCGGAATGCACCCTCCGGAGTCACAAAAGATGTAAGATGTCTTGAATCTTTGCTCAATACAACCTGGTGATATGCTGAAAAGATATCCAGCGTAGTAAAATACTTTGCGCCTTCCAATGTTGATAACATTTCATTAATATTCGGTAACGGTTGCCTGTCAACCCAAATGCAAGCATTCAAGTCACGCAAATCCACACACATCCTGAGGGACTTATCAGCCTTCCGTGCTAAAACTACGGGCGACAACCACTCTGAGGCCTCTATCGGTTCAATCACACCCAAAAGACGCAATCTCTCTAGTTCGTTCTTCAATTCATTTCGCATACTAAGCGGCACTTTACGAACCTTATGTGCTACTGCTTTAGCTCCCTCTTTCAAAATAATTTGGTGTTGAAAACCTTTGAGTTTACCCAATTTGTCGCAAAAAACTTCCGGAAACTCATGCACCCATTCGCTATTACCAGAGACACTCAGGGAATGTATAGGTTCAATATCGGGCAAAGAGGCATAATATTGCTTAGCCTCGCGTCTAGACAAAACCATCTCTTTGTGGTTAGGATCAAGGATCATTCTAAGCTCACCTTGTTCGTGCCAACCTAGTAAATTGGTACCATCTTTGACAACATAAATGATGGAAGACGTTACATCACCTTTGAACTCAAGCTCACCCCTAAACTTTCCTAATACCTCCACTCTTTTGCCCCCATAAGCAAACATTTTAATAAAGGATTGAGACAACAAGATATGTCCTATCATGTCTAAATCTTTGACATTTACTATGGAAAAAGGAGAACCTGAATCTGCTAGAAACTTGATACACACACCATTCACACTAATGGAACAAATTGGAGATTTTCTTCTTGGAGCTCCATCAATAGATGCTATTTCAACAACACCATCTGCATCCATGGGAGAAGAATATAACATTAATAATTCATATCGCTCATCGTCATCATCAACATAGAAACGCTCATCAATGTTCTTCACCATGTGTGGAGATCCTTTCTGTGCACTAGTGGCCTTGCATAAGCGTGCCAGATGAACTTTCTTGCCACATTTGAAACAAAATTGGTTGATTGCAAAACAGAATTTAAAGTTTCCTAAATGAGCTCTACTACCACAACGATAACAAGACAATCCTTGTGCATCATTCCTGGTCTTGTTGGCAGAAGGTGGAGGACGAAAGGTATTAGGATTTGATGTCCTGCGTTCTGAAGTTTTTGACTGTAGCTTTAGTGGCGATGGCATTGATGTCAGAAGATTCTGCTGGTGTTGGAACTGTAACAGAAGATGTAGGAGTACTCATTTCCTTTAGACAGAATTGAGAATGTTCAACAGATTTGGCTAAAGTCAAAGCAGTCTCTAAGTCGGGGTCACCGGAAGACAAAAGTTTTTCACGCACTTTCCTGTCATTTGTGCGTTCAATAAGTTGATCTCTGATTATTTCATCCCTAAATTCCCTGTAGTTGCAATTGACTGCTAGGATCCTTAAAGCAGCAACGAAGTCGTCGATGGACTCACCAGACATTTGCGCACGTTGCAAAAACTTGTGACGTTCCAAGACAGTGTTCCGTTTGGGACTAAATCTTTTGTCCAGCGTTTTGACTAGAGAAGCATATTCATCCAAAACTTGTGCATCTCCATCATCACTTGAAATTGATATCCTCACTTCTTCAAGAGGTAAAGTTTCAAGTATGGACCTTCCTTCAGGTCCCAAATTGTATACTAGTAGTGCCTTCTTCTTTTTTGAAGTAAAAACGTCACCATCAATGGCTTCAATATAAGCGTCAAACGTAGATTTCCATTGTTTCCAGGGCATAGGAGGAGGCCCAGGAGACTGTAAAAAGGGAGGTGGTGAGGCTACTTTTTCCATTGCGTGGGGAGCTGCTGCCACAAAACCTCACTAATTTGTATAGTTCAGTTTGTTTGTGAAATTGTATTGTAAATTCGTGATATATTTAATATGTAGGAATATTTTAACACTTGTGATAGAATTATTGAGCAGTGTATTTCTTTCTCCTTCTATGTATTAGTTTCCTTACTATTTCATTGTGAAAAAAAAAACAAGACTTGTAAAATGATTGATGTTGAAATGCGCTTCACAATGCACTTGGAATCCCAGCATTGTAAAACGTCATAGAGTACTGTAATTTCTCAGTAAGCGCACGTCACAAAGATGTCCACAGTCGGAAATAGAATTATGCTGGAACGCGAGTGCTGATGCGCTGAGAGCAGTGTCAGAGCTCGAGATAGCAACGCTCGCGCTTAAGCGTTCGAGTCCGTTTTACGTGCGATTGAAAGTCGCGCTGGATACAATGTTACTAATTAGGTTGAAATGAAGCTTTGACTGAGAAGGGATAATCGCGCTTGCGCTTGACAACATCAAAGCGTCTAGAACTGTTAGCGGAAGTCTCTAGAGATAAATCAAACTCACGGTGATAGTTGCACGTCTTGCCGCTTTTGCTTCTTGAAGTTTTTTTTTTCTTAAAACACGACGTGCGGTTGCTCCGTTCATGCGAGAGGCAACCTCTTGGGAGAGATGGAGCACTGGACCCGCGTCGCCAGTGAAAGGAAGAGATTACCACAACTTTGTTGTTAGCTTCCTTTATTTCCGTCCATGCAACAGCTCTCCCGGCAGCAACTGCTGTCCCAGGAGTTCTACATAGAACACTTCCACGAGCGCTCTCGTGAAGACATCATTAAAGGTACAGAACATCCCAACACCACCCTACCCTGTTTGTTGCAGTGGGACATGGCTGTGGTGTTATCCATGAGCCCCTGTACCAGGCTTCACTTGATGGATGGCAGGAAGTCTTTTAGAGCCAAGTGGATGGCTCTCATCTCCAGAGATTGATTTGGAGCAGTGACTCCACCGAAGACCAACAGACCTATAATCTTCACCTCTCCCTGGTGTCCACCCGGTTCAGAAGCTATACATCGGTCACAAGTGTGAGCTCTAAGTGGGGAAGAGGGAGAAGTCTGCCCCTGACCCAATCGTGGTCCAGCAGCCTCCACTGAAGTTCTTTCTGAACTCTAAACGTGGCCTGAGAGGTCCTCTTGATGTTGGACCCACTGGATTTCAGATCCCACTGCAGAGCCCCTTCATGCCACCTGGCATGCTCGACCAGCAGGATGCAGGAAGCCATCAGTCCAACAGCCTTAGAGTTGACCTCACTGAAAACCAGTACCAAGGCTGAAAGATCGGGATTATAGCCTGAATGTCCTGGACTCTCTTTCTCAGGGGAAAGACATAAAAGGAACCATGAGCAGGTTGGCTCTAAAGAAGGAGAGCATCTGGGAAGTAGACAGATATGACTTTGGAACGTTGATAGGGAATCCCAAAGATGAGAGGAGGTTTGCTGTAATCTGGAGGTGGTTGACAACTTCCTCAAATGAGCCTACCTTCAACAGCCAGTAGTTGAGGTAGGGGAAGGTTTACCCTCCTAACCTCCGAAGATGTGATGCCACCACCACCATCATTTTCGTGACCACCTGAGGGCACTGATGAGACCTAAGGAGAGCACAACAAACTGAAAATGCTAATCTCCGACCATGAACCACAGGTAGCGCTGATGGGCCAGCAGGATGGGAATATATAAATAGGCTTCTTGCTGGTCCAACACTATGATCCAGTCTCTACCATCAAGAGCAGACAAGACCTGGGTCAGGGTGAGTATTTCGAATTTCTCCTTCCAGATGAAGGCATTGAGAGGGAGAAACTATAGAATAGGTCAAAGACCACCATCCCTCTTTGGCACCAGAAAGTAGCAGGAATAATAATCACGGTCTACTTCTGGCACTGGTACCCTCTCAACAGCCCCTTTTGATTTCCTGCAGCAAAATGAAGAGAATGTCCTCCATCAGTAGCTGGAGTGAGGGTGTGAGGTGCTGCTGGGAAGAAATGGAGGGTAAGGTGTAGCCTTTGAGAACAATTTGGATGACCCGCTTGTCCGATGCAATCGCTTGTCAACCTGGATTGAATAGATTCTGACTCCCACCAGGTGGCAGTGACACTGTAAGAGTACACTAAAGAGGTTTGGCAGGTGGGGTATGGGAGGAGGGGCAGTGAACACAGCAGCTTGCTGACTTTGGCTGCAGGGGCGGTCAGCACTGCAGCCTCTCACATGTAACTGCTGGGTTCCCTGCTGGGGAGGGACAGTCTGGCAGTAGGGAATGCTTCATCCGAAGCCACGAAAAGAAACTGAAATTGTCACTGGTGAGGCTGGGCAGAAAGGCAGAGAGAGCGTGTGGTAGCCCTACTCTCCTTGAAATGTTCAAGGGCAGAATCAGCCTTGTTCCCGAACAGCATGTCTATCAGTGAAGACTGGACGTTGCACAAGAACCCAGTCTATTATAGCCACACATGGTGATGAATGGCAACCCTGGTGCCAATAGCCCTTCGTTTGGAGTTGGTGGCATCCATGCCACAATGAACTATGAACTCAGCCACTTCATGACCATCCTAAATAGCCTATGTCAGAACAGGCCAAAGGTCTTCAGGTACACCTGGGAGGACTTATACCATTGAGTCCCAAATTACATGAGCATAGCTGGCCAACAAACAACAGGAGTTAATAAACCACAGGAGAAGAAGCGTTTCCGAAATGTGTCCTCTCCCTTTGATTTCCTGTCAGGAGAAGTGGTAGAAAATTGATTGGGTTTGATCTGGCTGGTGGAGGTCTGCACCACAAAGCTTTCAGGGAAGGATGTTGAGAGAAAAAGACTGGTTTGCCTAAAACAGGTCGAAAGCATCTGGCAATTTGCCGGTTAACAGGAGGCAGGTACAAGGTTTAGCACAGGCCCCTAGTAGGGTATCTCTCAAGGCCTCGTTAAAAGGTAGGAGAGGCTCAGAAGCAGCCTGAGCAGGCTGCAGGACTTCCTTCTGGATGTTTGTCTTTACCTCTGTCGCGGAGAGGTGGCGTTCAAGGACTTCAGCCTCTCTACACATAATGGCCTAGGATGCAGATTCTTCCATGTCTGTGCCAAGAGGAGAGAAAAGGACTGACTCTGGAGAAGTGTCCGTCTTGTAAGCCCTCATAACAATTGTTATTGGCATAGGACTGAGAGAACTCATTGAAAAATGCGCTTTTTGTCATTTTTCAAAGAGCCATGTGGCGAGGGCATGTATGTGCGCCACAAGTGCACACATACTCATTTTAGAGGTGCATCAGGGTGTCCTTATGATACCCTTTCACCCTTGAAATTGCATTCACAATTTGCGAGTACGTAATGGGTACTTGCGAATGTCTCCCCATTCATTCCTATGGGCCTGGCCCTATAGGCCCATAGGAATGAATGGGAAGCCATTCCTTAATTGTGACTCGCAATTTGCAACTCACAATTTCGGAATACCAAGGAATCGCAAAATATTTGCGAATTTTTAATTATATCTCGTTTTGGGATTCTCAAATAGCGATTCTCAAAAAATTGCTATTTGAGAATCGCAAATACAGTATTTGATACATATGCCCCTCAGTCAAATAACCTGTTTGTAAAGTATGTAGGAAGTGAAAGTGTGCATTTGAGAAACAACCTCTTTGGACTGGAGATTACAAGCTTACCCTACACACAATGAGTACCTTCAGCTTGCACAATATGAGAATACATTTAAATGATCAATTTTTCATGGTTTACACAACTTCACTTTAAGTTTATAAATTGATTTTTGTGGTAGCTATGCCATCGCCTTGGATGATTACTTTTTTTCTCACCCATTACTGACAATTGATCCTGGCATGTGAAGTGACATACATATGTTTCCTGCAAATGTTATCCCTTATAAGCACCTGGTCCGAGCAGGAGGTAACTAGAATCATGGTGGTGGTGCATGTTGGGACCCTGGAAACCTTGAGAACTAGCACCCCTGTGATTGATGGATAGAATCGTCATGGCCTACATTGCATCCCCACCATTCTTTCCACTGAGCTTCTGCTCACAAATGGAAAGTTCCACAATATGTGTATCTGACATGAATCTGTTTTGCAGAGAGGCCTTCAGTTTCAGGAAAATCTCCACATAAAAGGGAATTCTGATCAGCTTTAACATTCTAAAGAGGCAAGCATTTTTTGGCCAGTGCAGGCTTCAAGCATTTGATTTTTGCAATATAAAATGCAGAGTTGCATGGAAGTGCCTGATTGAAAAGTTTAGACCATTTCTCGCAGGTGGTACAGCCACATGGTCGTGGTTTGATGGTGCAGAAGAGTTTGGGCCCAATTCACAGAATGAACTTAAGACTAAATCCTAAACTTACTACTATTTCGATATTCACAGAATGCACTTACTACTTTTGGCATTCACAGAATGCACTTACTACTTTCGGGATTCACAGAATGAACTTACTACTTTCGGGATTCACAGAATGAACTTACTACTTTAGGGTTTCACAGAATGAACTTAAGACTACTAACTTTACGTCCGCCGCCGGGCCGTATTTTCCGCCACCGGGCCAGAATTTACGGCACTCCGGCGGAATTTGCGAATACGGCACGCAATTTACGAAATAGTGCCGTTATTTACGATTACGGGCCGGAAACTCCGATTTCGGGCCGGAAGATACGAATTTTGGCAGTTGGTCAAGTTATACAAGGGTAAACACCTGTGAAAGTGCCTACCATCCCCCACCAGGGATCAGCTGATACACTGCAGCCAATCCCAGCCAACAGTCCCATTTTGCCATGGTGAATGTTGCCAGTGCCTACCATCCCCCGCCACAATCCAGCTGAAGCCAATTAGCAATAATTGACCAGCTCTAGAAAACACATAAAAGCAGCACACATTGAAGGAACCGGTTTCTCTACAGAGAGTTTGTGGCTACACCGCTCACAGTGACCCTGAAGATGGACAGGAGGAGGAAAAGGAACTTCACAGCAGAATAGACCACCATGCTTGTGGAGTTCATAGTAAGGCACCACAAGCGCCTCTATGGCTTACCACCCTACTGCACCAGTGGGGCACAGAAGGCAGAGCTATGGCAGAAGATAGCCACTGCTGTCTCAGCCTTGGGGGTGGAGAGGCGCACAGTGCAGGACATAAAAAAAATGGCAGGACGAAAGGCAGAGGGTGAAGGAGAAATACTCAAGGATTGAGTTAAGCAGAATCCTCCCTGCTGCATGCCCTGGACCCCGCATCCAGCTCACCCCACTGAAGGAGGATATCCTGACAACAATACACCCCAACTTGATCCATGGGCTGCCTGTCAGTGACGTCCGCTACGTGGTACCAGGTAAGTGGAATGAAAAGGAAAAGTGCATGA
Source organism: Lissotriton helveticus (assembly GCF_964261635.1). NCBI lineage: Eukaryota > Metazoa > Chordata > Amphibia > Caudata > Salamandridae > Lissotriton > Lissotriton helveticus. The sequence goes on along the minus strand of NC_136063.1, from coordinate 406,358,444 downwards.
AAAGATTGTCTGTGTTACACTGTCATTGTTATTAAGGAACTTGTCCAAAGTGTAAATAAAAATATAGTCAGTCAGAGACTCACGTGTCACCCTCTGTGTGTAGCACCACAAGTCCCAGAATCCTTTGCATTAGAAATCCCTCCCCCCCTATTGCAAACATGGACACAGTACTGCAGCCGTACATACACAACCCTGCTAATTCAATATTGACTGAAAATGTGCAATGCTATATGGAAATGCAAAATCAAGTTACAAATATAAAGTAGCAATTGACAGTCTAGCAGGGAAGCGCCAGTACCAATGTGACCTGCAATTCAACCCTTGCGCATACACGGATGCATTGTGTTTAGATGGTGGTGCACTGTGGCGCAGGGATAGACAGATGTGTGTTGAATCGGATGGTGTGTAGGGGGGCGTTGTTGGAGTTGTGTCACAAGAGCGATGCAACTCCAATAATGTCCATGCACTGCCCATACCTAACGTGCCGCGCCGCTCCTTACGTCTGCTTCAAGCAGGCGTAAGGTTGCGTTGCAGCGGCCTCTGAAATGTGACTCTGTGAAACCTTGTAGATTTCACGGAACCACTTGTACGCTGCTTATCCCAAAGGAATCCCCACCCTGGCTGCACCAGAGCTGACGCAGGTTCAATGTTGCGCAGGGCCTCACAATGTGACGCTTCACCATAGAAGCGTCACCTTGTGAATTATTCTAAATGTGTCGTCTGTTGTACACCACCGTTGTGTCACAGAAGTGATGCAACAGCAGTGTAAATCTTATTCAAGGGGCTTGTAAACCTGCCACGAAATCTCTAAGAAGTACATCACCCTGTGCCAGCCTGAATCACAAAGCAGAAGGTGAGAATATCATCAGATGTAAATATGTCATTCACATATTCTGTTTTCCATTTTCCACTCTGCCACGCTATTACATCCCCAACACACCACTGCTCCTACCTGCCCCATCTGCGGCAGTACTTCACAACACTGTTAGCACGCAGAAGATATGGGCAAATCCCTAAAACGTTCCACAAGCACATTTCCCATTTGTTTACTTTTCTCTATTGTCACCCATTGACACATCCAGCTAGAGCACGGACAACTGCAGTAGCAGAGGTCACCGCATCTAATGGGAGGAATCAGCAATGTACAGAGGAAGGCATGACAACCGCACTAACTGGTAAGTCACGCTGGCCAGGAGATGGTCAAAATGCATACATTGTCATGAGACAACAGAGGGACAAATAGTGCCCAGCTATGTAAGTCAACCAGTGATGCAAAATTAGCTTCATTACAATTGGAGTTGTCAATGGACATTCACCTTTACCATATGACATTTGTGAACAGCCAAAGACAAAATGTAAAATGTCTTGGCTCATCATACCTTTGTAAATGTGGTACACAACATGTATTTCACCAACAGACCCAGACTGGGGAAACCATTCCTGTAATCGAAGGCCACAACTAGTCAAAAGGGTGTAGCCACTATATTGTCATAGTGTCTGTAGAACTTATCAAGAAAGTATATTTACACAGATATGGAAATGAAAAACAAACAGTGAGATACCAGTCTCTGTAGTATTGACAATGCATACACTGTCCAACTAATAATCTTAACGACCTACATTAAATTGCACAGTCCACACAGCTGGTCATGTACTGCGTACATTGGATGGATAATTTTCTGGGCATCAACAAAACACGATAGTGGACCTTACCTCAGAATTCGTAGGCATGTCATTGTGATATAGGTAGCATCAAGGTAGTGGGCCCATTTCAAGTGATGTATAGGTTCCATGATGAAATATCGATTACTAAAACATCGACCTACAAAAATATCGCCACAAATACATCGTCTACAAAAATATAGTCACCATATACTTAAACAAGAAATTACACAAATATCGATAATTTTTTATCGACTACTCTAATATCGTTAACAATTATATCGACTACATAAATATCGACTACCACATTATCGACTATCTTTAAAATAACATTACCTTCTACACTAATATCGACTACACAAATATCGACTACCTTTCTACTTATATTAATATACAAAAAATATCGTCATTTTCATTATAACCTTATATACACATTACCTTTCTATTATTCACTTTTTCATAATAATTAAAAATCAAAATAAGCTTTTCTAACATATATGTATATACACTATGTATGTTTTATTTATATATAATAATAAAAAGATACATTAGTAATATAAAGGATGTATGACGTTACAACGCATACTTTTACAACGCATACCTTTGCAACGAAATTTTTACAACACAAATACTAATACAACGCATGAATTTACAACGCATGTTTTTACAACGCAAGTACCTTTACATCGCATACCATTACAACGTAAGTATTGGTAAGTATATATTAATTTTGTTAATATAAATTAATTGAAAAAAATAAATTGTAAATTAATTTAATATAAAATCATTTCATTTAATTTTTTTTTAATTATATATAATTTTATTTTTTTCTATCCTGTACCCCTGTACCCCAAAAACTCAAAACTGACCCTGAACCCTAAAAATACCCCTTTACCCAAAAACTGAAAACTGACCCTGAACCCTAAAAATACCCCTTTACCCAAAAACTGAAAACTGACCCTGAACCCTAAAAATACCCCTTTACCCAAAAACTGAAAACTGACCCTGAACCCTAAAAATACCCCTTTACCCAAAAACTGAAAACTGACCCTGAACACTAAAAATACCCCTTTACCCAAAAACTAAAAACTGACCCTGAACCCTAAAAATACCCCTTTACCCAAAAACTGAAAACTGACCCTGAACCCTAAAAATACCCCTTTACCCAAAAACTAAAAACTGACCCTGAACCCTAAAAATAGCCCTTTACCCAAAAACTGAAAACTGACCCTGAACCCTAAAAATAGCCCTTTACCCAAAAACTGAAAACTGACCCTGAACACTAAAAATACCCCTTTACCCAAAAACTGAAAACTGACCCTGAACCCTAAAAATAGCCCTTTACCCAAAAACTGAAAACTGACCATGAAGCCTAAAAATACCCCTTTACCCAAAAACTGAAAACTGACCCTGAACACTAAAAATACCCCTTTACCCAAAAACATAAAACTGACCCTGAAGCCTAAAAATAGCCCTTTACCCAAAAACTGACAACTGACCCTGAACCCTAAAAATACCCCTTTACCCAAAAACAGAAAACTGACCCTGAAGCCTAAAAATAGCCCTTTACCCAAAAACTGAAAACTGACCCTGAACCCTAAAAATACCCCTTTACCCAAAAACTGAAAACTGACCCTGAAGCCTAAAAATACCCCTTTACCCAAAAACTGAAAACTGACCCTGAACTCTAAAAATACCCCTTTACCCAAAAACTGAAAACTGACCCTGAACCCTAAAAATACCCCTTTACCCAAAAACTGAAAACTGACCCTGAACACTAAAAATACCCCTTTACCCAAAAACTAAAAACTGACCCTGAACACCAAAAATACCCCTTTACCCAAAAAATAAAAACTAACCCTGAACCCTAAAAATACCCCTTCACCCAAAAACGCTAAACTGACCCTGAACCCTAAATATACCCCTTAAAAAAAACCAAACATTTTACATTTTAAATATAATTATATACTTACAAATACTTACGTTGTAATGGTATGCGTTGTAAAGGTACCTACGTTGTAAAAACATGCGTTGTAAATACATATGTTGTAATGGTTTTAGCGTTGTAAAAGTTAAGTTGTAAAGGTGGTAAACCAATATAAACATTACCAAACACTATCATACACTCTTATCGGATTACTTTAAATAACATTTCACTAATTTTAACATTGTAATAAATATTTACATTTAAAATAAAACACATATAATACATTTTGTAATTAAAATCTAAAACAATTATTGATGCTACAAACTCTTTACAAATTAACGGCTTTCAAATTCTAACTAATGTTCTCAGCCAATGAATTTAAAATATATGTAATTGAACCAATCAAATATAACAATTAATTAACTCACTACTATAAAGACAATTACAGAATTAACGTAATTTACCATTTTTTGGCCAAACTTGGATGAAAACGGTTACTTTGCTGAAAACAAGAGAATACACACCTACTACAACGACTACAACACAGCATACTAAAAATCAAGTAAGTGAAGTCCCATTTCATTTATCATACAAACCTGTTGATAACTAGCTAAACTCCCTAAACTAAAAAGATGGTCTTTTTATTTGTTTAAATATAACTACAACATCCTATCAACAACTACCACAAGATAATAATTAAATGAAATTATGAACTGCCTTATCCATGTGTACTTAGAAAGCTTTAAAATAAATGTAAAAAGTCACAAAGTAAACTTGCTAAAGACTTGATATGTTATTACCTACTAATAGATCCTAATACAATAAATAACACAATTTAACTTTCTTTTACAGATTATAGAAAATTCATCTACCAATCTACAACTAAACTAACAACATCTTCTACTACATTAAGTAAGTATACCCACTGTGTCTATTAATAATCAGAAAGTAAAAACAAACAACTATAAAACTAAATCATTTTTTTGTATTATTCTTTACCACAACTACAGAACATTAAAGAGTGAAAATCTACATATAAGAACAGAAAACATATAATTAGCAGGAAAACAACATTGGAAGTAAGTTTTTGCAGTTTTTCCTTTTAACGTACACATGTCAAGAAATGTTTATCACTTTTACTAAAAAAAATATATATGTCTTAACAGATCTACCTTAGACATGGCAACAGGAGCTACTTTTATTACTTCTCAAAAAGGGAAAATTATGCTGAGCTACATGGGTTACACCTACACCCAAGAAAGAATCAAAGGGAATAAAACTTATTGGAAATGTAGTAAATATTACTCAACTGCATGCTATGGTAGAGCACAGACTGTTGATAACAATGTTGTAAATGTACATGAGCATAACCACCCACCCAATGTAACAGAAGTCGAAGTAAGAGAAGCACTAGAGACATTGAGAGAAGCTAGTACAGGCTCACAAGAAACAAGCACCACCATTTTGAAAAATGTTTTAAGCAAGGTGCCAGAACATGTCACAGGACAGTTACCTTCAATACCCAACTTGAAAAGATTAATTGCAAAAACAAAACGAGCTTCTGATCCAACTCCACCAGCACCTAAAACTTTTCAAGACATTATAATTTATCCTGAATATACTATTACACACAATGAAGATAAATTCTTAATGTATGATAACCACAGTCATGATAAAAGAATTTTACTTTTTGCAACAAATAGCAATTTGCAAAAACTAAAATCGTGTGAAACCTGGATGATGGACGGAACTTTTAAAGTATGTCCCAAACCTTTCTATCAACTTTACACCATCCATGGTGAGTACCAAGAAACAAATATCCCTTTAATTTATACACTGCTGCCAAATAAAACAAATGCTAGCTACGTAGAAATTTTAACAACTATCAAAGAATTTACTGATAATTACTATCCACAAAGAATAATAATAGACTTTGAAATAGCCATGATTCAAGCTATACTTAAAATATATCCTCACACATCAATACAAGGGTGTTATTATCACTACAACCAAAGTTTATGGAGGCACTTACAAAAATCTACTTTAAGCATTGAATATTCAACAAACAGTAACTTTGCTTATCAGATTAAAAAGTTAATAGCATTGGCATTTGTACCAACAACAGAAGTTGCTAACTATTACAATTTACTACTTGACAGCCCTTTCTACCGCACCAATGAGACAAAATTAACTCCCTTCTTAGACTATTTTGAAGATACCTGGGTGGGAAGATTACATCGTTCGGGCCACCGCAGACAACCTAAATTCCAAATTCCATGGTGGAATGTGTATGCTAGTACTATGGCACAGAAAGCCAAAACCAACAACGCAGTCGAAGGATGGCATAATGCCTTCCAAGCCACAATAGGAAGAACACAACCCACACTTCATAAACTAATCCAAAGCATCAAAAAAGAGCAAAGCTACCAAGAACTAAGAATAGAGCAATCTCTATCTAAAATCGGCCCTAAACTAAGTAAACAAACATTAAATATGTACGAATACCTACAGCAAAAAGTCAGAATGTACCCAAGTATTGAAGGTATTGAATACTTAGAACTAATAGCAAAATCTATCCTTTAACAAGCAACACATAAAAACATTTCAAACAATAAATAAAACAAACCTTTTTATTTAATGTAGTTACATTATGTCATGTAAAAATAAATGTAATCTATTATTACAAGACATAATAAAACGACATTAAACAAAATTGCACAATATAGCTCAATCCACCCCAATCTAAAATATAATAATAACTTAAGTGTTGTGCAGCTGTAGAATGTGTTCCAAAAAGATGGTTTCAAGACGAATAGAACATACATAAATCCACATGGTTTAAAAAAATCCCCACAAAATGGAAAAAAACAACTGTTTTATAAGGGTCCCACGTAGCAATCCTCTCGAGAACGGAACCATAAAAAACGAGAAAAATAATGACGATAAAAACGCTCCAAAACCCCGAAAAATCAAGAAATGTAGTTAAACATTTAGCTGTATTTAACCAAAATTACGCGATAAAATCCCTCAGCTCACCAAAACGAACACCTGTAAATAAATACAAACAAAACTCACCCACAATAAATACGAAAGCCACAAAGCCTAAACATAACATATAAAACATAGGAAAACACCTAAATTAATTCATTTACACAATACATAAACCTTAATTTCATAATAAATATCTTACAAAGTACGTTATCAATAAAGACCTTAAATAACACGTATTTTTCACATAAACTGTAAAGTACAACACATACCAACACTTACACAATACAACTAGCTCTATAATGTCTTAAAATGTAGTTAAAAATAATGTAAAATAAACTTACATTCACCAACACGAAGCAGCTCCCAACCGCGAGGTTCCGTTTTCTGAATTGACCCAAACAACAATGTAGATAGACAAAAAAGTGAAGTTCAAAAATTAAAATGGCAGCACAATAAAAACTAAAATAGGACTAAATCCCCATAATTTAAACAAAAATAGAGATGAATAGCATTATTTTTTCCATGTATTGTAATAAATGTATTATTGTTTGTAAAGAACCTTTTGATTAATGTAAAATATACAATAATATTTTTAATATAATTATATATTAAATAAATATAGTATATTAAAAATATGTTTTTGATTGTTAATATTTTTTATATGTATAACACTGAACACAATTTTATGTACATACTGTAGAAAAATACAATTACATGTAAATTAATTAACATATTAAATTTTAATTTAAAATTTTTAAATTTAATATAGTAATTAATGTAATATAACAATGTATATATGATAAAAATTGCAATGTAGAATGTAAACAAATATTTGAAAAAAGTGTATTAAAAAATATGAAAATGTTTGCATCAACAATTGAAAAGTATGAATAAAAAAAGTGTCCAAAACTATATTACCATTGTACTTAATAAATGTTGACACTTGTGATATATATGTAAAAATGTACAAAAGAATCATATTTGTTTATGATTAAAAAAATATAGCAAAATTATATATCATAATATTTGTAAAATATAAAAAAAAAAACATTTTTTTTATAAAATATAAAATATAAAACATAACACATAGAAAATACTTAACAGTAAGCTAAAATAAATCACAATTTTAACTCCAATCCTACATAAGTCAGGTAAAGTGCTGGACAGGAAACAATAATATTTGTGATATTATAACACATAAACATCACTATATATATTAATAACCACTCTTATCTATTATACTACAAAATAGACTATTAAATTACAATCACACAATATTTTATTTTGAACATAACAATACCAACATTTTTAACCAAAATTTAAAATTTCAAAAATCTAAATTTTTTAACAATTTTAAAAAAGTTTTAAAACTTTTAAAAATGTAACCCAAACTTTGTATATTTGTATTTTGACTCATTCTTAGCATATATTATAACAAATACACAAACATAAAATATTACACACTTGACTTATAATAATATAATTTAAAAAATAAAAGTAAAATTTCAAATTTCAAATTTGAAATAAAAAATTTAAAATTTCAAATTTCAATTTAGAAATTTAAATATTGAAATTTCTAATTTCGTATTATTTATAGAATTTTTTTTATTAAACACTATATAAAAAATATAACATTTAATTACCAAATTATTATATAATACATTCAATTCCAAATAAATTAAATAAATTTTCGTATTTCAATTTATAATTTATTTTAATTTAATTTAAATTTTATTAAACATATTTTAATATACTACCCACCCTTATCCCCTATATCACCAACAACCCGCTACTAAATCTTTAAAAAAAACAATTCAATCAATAATTCAGTAATTTAAATTAAATTTAAAATTTCGCCATTGAAAAAAATTTTTATTTAAATTTTTCTAATTTTTTACCATTATATACATATTATTTACACTACTTTTTTAAATTACTACCCACCCTTATCCCCTATAATACCAATAACCCGCTCCTAAAATATTTACTAATATTAAAAAAAAATAACATTTTTATCCCTATAATAATAAAAATAAACATTTAATTAGTAATATTTAAACATAAAACAAATTTTTCTACACTTATATTACACATTCAATTATTTTGTCGATATTATATTCAACGATATTTCTCTAAACGATATTCTATTCAACGATATTTTATTTTGACTATATTTTTGTCATTCTACAAAAACGATATTTACAACAACGATATTTACTACAACGATATTTTTTACAGTCGATATTCTTACCTCGATATTTATGCTAGTCGATATTATCCCGTCGATATTCCTACTTTATACCATGTGGGATCACTCCTTACATTATATATTACACACTTCTGCAACGGTGGTGCCCACAACTGCTTGTGCTCATCCTCTGTGCCAGAAATTGAATGCATCACATGTGGCAGCAAGAATGTAAAGTTGCAAAACACACTTATCATTGTAGGTACAATGCGGTCCTCTCAGATACAAAGACGCACACTGACTCCTGCTACTAGGTTGAACTTGACATCTGTCCAGGGACCACACACTGCTCCGGTGCTGGGCCAAGGTAAGTCAACCTGGCTGAATGCACATCAATTGTGCCTTTCACCTTCACCGTATGTATTGTATAACACTGTTGTCCTGCATCACAATATGCTCACATAGGACATCTGAACACATGGCCAATCAGACCCTGGTGACAAATGAGAGACTGATACAAAATGTATGCCAAGTGTGTGCAGAATGGACACACAATAGATTAATGTGTCATAGGAACTGACCAAAACACAACAGGCTTGCAATTCAATGATAGGATGAATCCGTAGAAAACTGTACATGGTCAAATCAAAATTAAATTGGTATGGCCGAGGCACACACTGGTGCCAGTTGTGTACCTTTCAGGTGGGTGTAGGAGCTGCTAAGGTGACTCTACATGCAGTTACACCTGAAAAATGAATTGGCTGAGTAGCTACATGATACTCCAGTGCAGGTGGGAAGCCTCAAAGCTTTTCAGCTCATCTGCAATGTGTGATCATAACCAAAGTTTATTTTCTGCTTGCCTCCCTTCTATCGTATTCACATGTATAGGTGAGTGTTTGACATATGAGGTTTGGATGTCTGCTGCACAAGACATCATCCGTTGTCATGTAAGTAGTACCATGATGTTGGAAATGGAGTATGGGAACAGAGAACACTCAAAGGATGGACATTAGTAATCTGTGTTCTCTCATTCAAATGTGAGCTGTGTGACCTCATGGGTAGGGAAGCACAAATGGGCAAGATCATGTCCCTGACAACTGCACATCTCACACATGAATTCCTTACTGACTTGTTAACAGACAACATTACACTCATGATAAAAGTTAGTCTCAATGGTAAAGATGAAATCAGTGTGATGCAGATGAGTCCGGGTCATTTATCCCCTTCCTTGAAATATCAGTAACCTTCTCATACAAGTTTGTCAATTGATGTGTCATATTATTGATGTCAGTGCTGCATGGATGTAACAGCTGTCAAATGCTGCTTGTGAGCAGGTGCCCATATGTTAAGTCAATGAGGTAAACATGCTGCACATCGTCCTTGATTATCCGCAAATGGTTAATGAGAATAACATGTTGGCTCATAGCTACAATCTGTTGTACTAAAATATGGACATGCATTTCTCATCACAGGTGCTGACAGGATGAGACCACTGCAGCGGACAACATCCCGGGGGATGCATTACATCCTGGCTGCAGCTGTGAAACCGTCACGCACCTGTTTTTCAGGTAAATCGGGCATGAGGTGTGTCATCAGCTTAGATTACTTATCCATGACAGAGATCGAGATCCCCTTCTGCATGGAATCAACAGTTGTTGTTTACAAAGTGAAATACTAACCAGGTGTGTCACATATGCCTGTCTGTCAATTGGTGACGCAGATCATTGATAATGTAGTTTCTACCCTCTACAGCTATGTCTACAATAACTATGAGGAGACAGGTGCAGCAGGATACACCAGGGGGGAGCACGAAGGGACAGAGAGTTGTGGCTGGAGCTGGTGAGTTTGCTAGTAATATGTACATCTCTGTGTAACACCTCAGTGCTATGGTGTGAGCGGTCAAAAACAACCCTGGTGTTGCAGCACATGTAATTCCTGGTCAATCACTAATACGGTTGCAACCTCTGTGTTTCAGATGATGCTGAGGGAGAGGTTGACAGACCGACAACCAGTGCTGGCCGACGGGGAATCAGAGGGGAGAATCCCCTGATCCTCCAGACAGTGATGTCGGCAGCAACTCATGCCCAAGAGGAGGCTCAAGATCAAGAGGATGTTGACTTGGAGGAGGAGGAGGAGCACATATACATTGACTCCGAGGATGACGGTACTGACATCACGGCATCACATCCTCTGCCAAGCAACGCTCGTCTGCCTCCTCTCAAACAAACTGGGCATAAATCAAACCAGCCACGGCTCACACACATCCAATCACAGACATCACTCCGTCACAGCCCTCACGTCCGGGACCGACATGATATTTCCCCTACCCACTCTTCCCTACGAAGTGTACCCCTGACACCCTCTCCACCATCTGTGGGAAGTACCAGCCCTGTTGTGGTGGAGGTATCCCCTGGGCACCCTCCTCCTGCCCACAGTCTTCCACCTGCCACCCCCCCTGTTGTTCGACCTGCTCATCTCATCCCTGGCAGACACATGCAGAGGGGGCATGCACGTGGTGATGGTGGCCAGTGGGAGCAGGACTTCTTCCGACAGCAGGCAGATGTGAGGCAGGACATTCGTGCCATAGGGGCTACACTGCAGGACATGGTCCAATTACCTCATGGGGTGGACAGGGTGTGCCAAGCTTTGGATAGGATGGATAGCACTTGGCAGGTAATGTCTAGGAATATGACTGACCTGATATCCATCCAAAGGGAAGAGAGTGCAAGACTCCATGCCTTGGCCATGAAGATGATGGAGGGCATGGTGAGAGTGATCCAAAGTCTACCTTCACGGCCAACGCAGGGAGGGGAACCATCATATCGGCCTGCAGGACAGCACATCACCACACCTGTAACACCAACTGCATAGCACCACAGCCAAGGAACACAAACACACCAGCACCCTGAACAGGCATCCCCACCACTTGCAGAAACACCAACAACCTCTGAACAGCCACCCCCACCACCTGCACAAACACCAACAACCTCTGAACAGGCACCCCATCACCTGCAAAAACACCAACAACCTCTGAACAGGCACCCCCACCACCCCCACCACCTGCACAAACACCACCAACCTCTGGACAGGTACCCCCACCACCCCCACCACCTGCACAAACACCACCAACCTCTGGAAAGTCACTCCCACCACCCCCACCACCTGCACAAACACCACCAACCCCTGGACAGTCACTTCCACCACCTCCACAACCAGCCCTTGTCCAGCGACAGACACCAAATGTGCAGACACCTCCTGCACCTCTTGATCATCCTGTAGTACAGCCACATACACGAAGGCGACAAGCACAACCTCACCCCTCACCGCGTTCATCACCCTCACTATTGCGGAAACGCAAACACGATCACCATAGACAATCACGTGAGCAATTTGTGTTGGGGTCCTTAGGTGTATCGTGAAAATAAAGATCTACAAAAGTAATATCCTGTTGTGTATCATGTCCTGTCTAACGATGTAAGCATGTGTGTGTGTGTGTGTGAGGCAGTTACAAGTGTAACACATCATAGCAACATGTTATTATGTGCATAGCATATGACTCAATAAATATGTGTCCATCTTTGGAAACAGACATTCAAAATGAAGTCAAACAAGTTAAACAAAGTAGAATTACTCAAAGATATTTATGTAGGCAAAAATAACTGACCATCCGTTTGGAAGGGAGAAAGGAAAACAAATGATGATCATAATGCAGAAGGAGAAGGGAACTTGGATTGGGGTGGGGCAAAACAAATATAATACGTCAGGGAAACCAGTCTATTTACAAGGGTAAAAAGAAATCTTCGTCAAGAACAATGTCTCAGTCCAAAAGTGAAGTGTCTGTCTGGTCATCCTCCAGGACCACAATATCTAGATCCTCAGGGTCTGACAAATCCATATGGCTGGCTTGTGCAGGAACAGGCACCACATGGGGACGTGACACACGAGGAGTACGTGGGGAAACTGTGTTGGGCAACGGACAGGGGGACACATTGACGGTGGTATGGGAGGGAATTTGTGAGACAAAAGACGACATGGCTGTGCTCATGGACTGCATGTGGGTGCTGAAGTTGTCCATTGATCGTACAAGGTCCGCTCGCATAGACCGTATCTCCAGACACACTTGTAGGAACATGCGAGCGTACCTGTCAGGTTGACCCTCGACCATCCAACCCAAGTCCCCTGGCACAGCCACAGGAGGAACAATACCGGGAGGGGTGGGGGGGACACAAGGGATGTGGTGCCTCTGGTCCGGAGCTGATTTGTTCGGCTTGGCAGCTACGAGGAGGGGGACAGGTTTCAGGGGATCGAGCTGGAGCCCAGGATGGCATGGGGGACTCTAGAGGTCGTGAGGGGCAGGTGGCAGGCCTAGATTGAATATTGGCCTGCCCGGGGGACACCCCTTCGTTACCCACTGGTGAAGAGAATGTGGGTGGTAACAGCTCTCCACCACATCATGGTACGAGGTGTCCGGTCCTTCCCCCACCAACACAATGTCCACAGCCTCCACCCGGGACGTAGTACCAGAGTCTTGTTCTTCCTCATCCCGGGTGGGCGCAACCCCCTGGTCTGCAGATGGTGAGGACCCCTCCTCCTCCTCTTCCTCGCTGGTGGAAAGAGGGTGTAGCCGCCAGCAAACTGATTTCCTCCTGCTGCGGACTTGTTCCTGTGTATCTTCTGTCTCACCAGCCGTGCCTGCAGAAGTGTAAGCAAAATCCTGATGTGGTGGTTGTTTCATGCATGACAATGCACATACATAGATGAGCCAAGGTCAGAATTAATTTCTCCTCTGATCACACTCTACAGTTGTCAGGGGCCGATTTACTACTTCTGGCGCATCTCTGCTAATCAGCAGAGGTGTGCCAGAAGAATTGCGACGCATCTGCCCACCTATGCGCCACCCCTGAAGCACCGCATTTACAATGCGGCACACCGTGGCGCTTGGGTGGGCAGATGCATGATGCATCCCCGGTGGAATAGCGGCGCTTTGCTGGAGTGGCGTGGCAAGTGCGACCCCACTCTAGCAAGGCTCGGGGGTGCATGATCGCTGACATGCTGCGTCAATCCTTACACCTGCTTCAAGCAGGCGCAGATTATTGATGCAGCAGGGCCCTAAAAGTGACTGAGTGAAAACTTGTAGATTTCACTCGGCCACTTTTAGGAGATGTTCCAGCACCGGATGCGTCTCGTTGTAATTAAATTACCCAGCAGCATGGTGCTTTGTCAGCTCCGCCGCTGCGTCACAAAAGTGACCCAATGCCGGTGTAAAAGTGGCGCAAGTGCCTTGTAAATCTGCCCCTCAGTCTTTGTGGACTTAATGGGGGTTGGGAGCACACTGCCTCACAGTCCCAACACAGTTCGCCCCTTTTCATCCTGGTAAATGCAGTACACAGTACAAACTTACTTCAAAATCATCTGTGCTTGCTGCAAATGCTGCCAAGTTCCTCCCAGGTCACAGTACCACTCACTGGCACATAGCAAACCCAGATGATTTTTCTTTGCTCTCTAAAACAGCTGCTCTCTACTGATGAAGCGCTCAAAACAGAAACACGTGTCTAGAGTTATACAGCAATGTCTGCACCAACTTTGGTGAATGATTCCAGATAAATTTGAAGTAAGATTGAACTGTGTACTGCATTTACCAGGACGCAAAGGGGCGAACTGTGCTGGGACTGTGAGGCAGTGTGCTCCTAACCCCCATTCTGTTTATCAACTTACATTACATGTATGTTCACTGTCATATACAGAATTGAGTTTGACTTGGACATCTCATGTGTATTATTGTGCCTTACGCAACGTTATTGGCGAAACCTCAACCTTGGCATTCTTGGGGGGCGTGGCCAACAGCATGGCCGGTTAGGACGTGCTAAGACGGAGCTCCCTCCGAGCTGCCTCCAGATCCGACACCATATCGAAATATACTGTCCCCAAAACGGAGGCGGGGAACCCGCAGAGGACCTGCATCGGCTGAGGGCAAGAGACGTGCACCATACTGCGCCCGGAACGGAGAAATCTTCCCGAAATAGTCCGCTCGCGAGACGGACTGCACCAAGATGGCGGCCGCCAGAGCGCGAGCGAGCCGAGCGGAGTGACAGAGGGAGCTTGGCCCCGCGGCTCGGACCTGCGGAAGGTAGGCGGCGATACTGCAAGCCTTATCCCCCCCCCCCTGGACTGGCGCCTGCATCGGCCTCGCATTCCCGGCAGAGAGCAGTCGCCGCAATGCCTACACCAAGATGGCGCCCGACCTAGTGTGGGACAGCCGGAGGCCCTGAGACCCGCGATCCGGCCCCCGAATCTACAGGCACCGGGAATTGAGCGCCCCAATTGATAGGGGCGGCGGACATCTGAAGGACTCGTTGGGAGCCGCCCCTTCATTGCCGGCGGGAATACTCGGGGAACTGAGGACTGGCCCCGCCCACTGCCTTAAGGCCCGGCTCCCGGGACAGCGGAATGCGGACGAGCCCTACCGAGGTCTGACACCCTGCGGAGCGGCAGGGTGAGTGCACGGGCGCGACGCTCACCTGGACAAGGTGAGAGAGGCCATCGGGGCCCCGGGACCCTCACAAACTAAGGGGCATTCAGACGGGCATACCCCCGTGCTACGGACGCAGAGAAAGCTGCGGGGGTCACGAAATTCGGCACAAGGGCATTAGGGGGTAAACGACCAAATACTCTGCAAAGGCGCAGGTACTTGTGGCCCTAGTGCCGACCGGACTGCCCTGGGGAGCGACAGGGCTGACCTACACCTGTTGTGTGGCGCAGAGGGCCCCTAGACGCCCTTGGCTGGCGGAGTGCAGTGACACGCCGAGGCCCCCCGGTACAGATTGGGAGGAGACGTGAGAGTGGGGAGGCGAACCCCGAAGGCCCATGCGGTCGAGGATTTGAGAACTACTCCTGAGGGGATCTAAGCCTCCGCCAGCCTGAGAAGCCTGGGAGCAACTTCGGACCATATCCTACCTTCACCTGGGAAAAGGACGGGCTGGGCCACTGCCATTCATCATGGGGAAGAGAGAGACACTACCGAAAGGGCCCAAGCAAGGCCCGATGGACAACTTCGCGGCACCGCGCCAGGTGGTGAATGGACTCCCGGCGACCCCTGGCCAACGCTCTGACACCGACTTACTTATGGAGGCCATCCGGGCGTCGCGAACCGACATACAGGAGCCCAGGGCGGCATTGGAGACCAAGATTGGCGAGGTGGGCTCGGAAGTGACGCTCCTGCGACAGGATTTTCGGAATCTATCGGACAGGGTTACCAACGCGGAGACACGGATGGGGGAGGCGGAAGCCTCTATCACAACCTTGCAAAGGGACATGGCGGAACTCCAGGCCTCGCATCGCCAACTCCTCTGGAAAGTGGATGACGCCGAAAACAGGGCCCGTCGCAACAACCTGCGCTTTGTAGGCTTTAGGGAAGGATGCGAGAAGTCTGACATGGTGGCCTTTCTGAAAGCATGGCTGATGGATACATTCCCGGAGGCGCAATTTTCGCCCTGTTTCATTATAGAGAGGGCACATAGAGCCCTCCTTGCCAAACCACCGACAGGGGCGAGACCACGTCCTATCATTGCACGCTTCTTGAACTTTGCCGACAGGGACTTGATATTGAGAGAGGCGAGGAAGTTGGGAGAGATCCGGTTTGAAAATACACACATCATGATTTTCCCGGACTATAGCCAGGAGGTGCAGAAGCAGAGGCGATCCTTCGACGCGGTGAAGGCGAAACTAAGAGACCTGAAAATCACCTACATGCTACTGTTCCCGGCGAAACTTAAGGTGCTCTTTAATGGACAGACTCTCTTCTTCACGCACCCAGAGGACGCTTGGCAATGGCTGGAGGAGCGACCGATCCTCAACAGCAGAGAGATCGCCAAACGGGATCTGCTAGACAGACCCGTGAGAAACGCCACCCACTGGGAAATTCCTAAGGCCCAGAGACTGAAATCTAGAAGATCCAAGAGGCGGACCCCAGTGACACCGTACAGAGGTCAGGACGCAGGCATGGGGCGCTCGGGCTCACCAGGAGGGGCGATTGCATCAGGGTCGAGATTCGCGGTACTGCACGCCACAGCCCGCTCGGAGGGCGAGGATGAGGAGGCTCTAGATAGTCGCACTTCGGGAGGAGAAGAGGAAGAGGAAGAGAGACATTCTGATCACCCGCTGGTACAAGAGATCCGTGTGCTGGAACTGGACTTGTCAGGACAACACAGCGCACCAGAATCTGAGATTCCGGACTCTAAATCATAAACGGATGTGTGCCCGGAGGTGGGGCAAACTGTGCAACTCATTGTGTAGAGATGTGGATTGACCCTCTGCTACCTGACGGTTCCATGGGACTGGATTGGCAGCCGGTTGCAGGGACGCATGCAAGTTGGCACCCCCTTATGTTTTGTTTTCCACTTTTGTGGTGTGTTTGAGTGTTTGAAAGGGAGGGTTTGGTGGGTGGGCGACAGGCCTACTCCTACGGAAAGCCATGTCCCGTCTTGGGGCACATCTGGAAGGGGAGGGAGGTGGGGAGGGGGGAAGGGGTTTCCTAGTTTGTGGGGGCAGGGGAGTGGGTGGGAAGAGTTGGCAGCAGCTGAAACACGAGCGAAGGGTCAGTCACACGAATTGCACCTCTACATCACCTCCGTCGAGAGGGATTGGGTCTTCTACAACCTTAACGTTTTCTGATGGCGGATACTATGCATACACCTAGGGAGGAGGACAGGGGGTTACAGATCCTGACATGGAACGTTAATGGATTGGGCTCCAAGGTTAAGAGGGGCCTAGTGCATAACTATATAAAAAGAACTGACCCGGACATTGTTTTCCTACAGGAAACGCACCTCAAGGGCACTCAATGTGCCTTCATTGCCAGGGGCCGTTACAGGGTACTGGCGCATGCCGGATATACATCCGACTCCAGGGGAGTAGCAGTTGTGGTTTAAAAATCCCCACCCTTTACCGTCACCCACACATGGATAGACCCCCAGGGTACATACGTGGCAGTACAAGGCACCTGGAATAGACGCACATATACCTTGGTCTCGGTATACGCACCTCCCAAACTGCAAACACGCACGTACACCGCTCTCGCAAACATACTCTTGGACACAGCGGACACCATGCAGGTGGTGGGTGGAGACTTTAACGACGTCATGGATACACACCTAGATAGATCGGGAGTCAAGGCTGGAGGGGGACATAGGACTGCGCAGTGCGACCAGATGACCACCATAGGCTTGACCGACGTGTGGAGATGGCTCCACCCGACACTTCACACCTACTCCTACTATTCCGGGGCTCACCGGACGTTCTCGCGCCTAGAATATGTCTTCATGTCCCGACAGTATCTGAATCTGGGGGATGTCGCTGACTATAAGGCCAGAGGAATATCGGACCACTCACCGTTATACGTGAGAGTGGGCCGAGACGGTGGTAAGGACACGGGGTCCTGGCGCCTCGCGGCATGGGATCTCCAGAACACGGCAATGCTGAAAGGTGTAAGAGCTGACATCAAGGTATACTTTGCAGAAAATGAGGGATCAGTGGACTCGAAGGTCACACTATGGGAAGCCCTGAAACCGGTCCTACGAGACCGAATTAGGTCCAGACTAGGGGAGGAAAGGCGGAAACTCCAGGCGGAGGTAGCGGCCCTGGAAATAGCTGTGCTGAGATGGGAGGAAGCCTATACAACCCACAAGTCTACCGAGTCTACCGACTCCCTGAGACGGTTACTTGATGCCTAGAAACGATACAGGGAATTAGTGACTAACGAGGCCAGGACCCAATCCTTGGCCACCCTGCACAGATTGTATGACGTAGGAGACAAGTCAGGGAAACTATTGGCATGGCTCAGCAAAAGGGAACGAGCGGTGCGGTGGATTGATAGCATCGCTACGACCGATGGAAGGTTGGTAAACACAGACGCGGAGATAGCGGATGCGTTCGCCACCCATTACGAGGATTTCTATGCAGCCCGGGACCTAGCTACCCCTGAAACGGCCCTCCAATACTTGGAAAATACCAACCTACCGACCGTACCCCCGAAGCCCTGGAGGCTCTGGAGGCGGACATAACATCGGACGACATCACGGCGGCCATTGCCAGGCTTCGGCCGGGCAAAACCCCTGGGCCAAATGGTTTCCCACCAGAACTTTTTAAACGCACGACGGACCTACTGACCCGTCATCTTAAGGGCCTTTTCGACGACGCTTGTGAGGAAGGTGGGCTTCCACCAGATCTCACAATGGCCACGATCGTTCCAATCTATAAGGAGGGAAAGCCAAGGGAAACCTGCGCCTCCTATAGGCCGATCTCCCTACTCAATACGGAAGTGAAAGTGCTGGCAACCATCTTGGCAACCCGCTTAAGGTCGGTCATAACGGACCTTGTGCATCTAGACCAATCGGGCTTCTTGCCAGACAGGGCTACGAAGTTCAATCTCAGGAGAGCCCACAACTGGCTCCAAGAGGTGGCGGGGAGAGACGACCCACACTGGATCCTCTCCCTAGATGCGGAGAAGGCGTTCGACGCGGTCCACTGGCCATTCTTATTTGCGGCACTCCACAGATTTGGTTTTGGGCCTAAATTCATTAAATGGGTGCGGTAACTCTACACTGACCCCAGGGCCAGAGTGAGGGTAAACGGGAGGCTCTCTCGAGAGTTCCACATACAGAGAGGCACTAGACAGGGCTGCCCCCGGTCCCCCTCCTCTTTACGCTCGCCATAGAGGTGTTCGCGGCTAGAATCCGACAAAACGACGACATCTATGGCTTCACTAGTGAGGATGCGGCTTTAAACATGGAAAAGATCTCGCTTTATGCGGACGATGTACTGCTTTACATCACCAAACCAACTACCACGGTCCCGGAGCTCTTTAGAGAACTAGAAAGGTACGGAGGGATGGCAGGCCACAAAATCAATTGGCACAAATCAATACTCTACGATCCGGGGGGACGCGACCAATGGGGGAGACTACCGGAGAACCTACTGACGACAACTGAGGGCTTCCAATATCTTGGGATTTACATAACGGTGGATGCGAATCTTTCGTTCCAAAGGAATTTGGAACGGATCATCTCTAATGCAGTAACAGATATGGACCGCTGGAGACAACTCCCACTGACACTACTGGGTAGGGCGGCCATGTACAAAATGATTATACTACCGAAGTTCCTATACGCCCTGCAAAATGAATATTACCTAATACCAGCGGCGGTCTTCAAAAGGATACATGGGGATCTGAGGTCCTTCCTTTGGCTAGGGAAACAAGCTAGGGTGTCCCTGACCACGCTTCAGAGGCACCAATACAGTGGGGGACTCTCGCTCCCCAATTTGGAGGCCTATTATTGGGCGGAGCATTTGACCCCAATCAATGACTGGCTCCATGCGCCGGCAGATCACCCAACTTACGCGTTGGAAAGAACTAAGCTGGCGCCCACTAACATTTTAAGATATCTCTATGGGACCATCAGTGGGGCACCCCTTCTCCCCGCCACTTCTATAACGCTCGGGGCATGGGTGAGAGCCACGCGTCGCATGGGCTGGGAAAAGAAGCCCACGCGGCAAACACCGTTGTGGCACTGCCAATGGTTGCATGAGCTACACAAACTACGCGGATTCCATAGATGGGACGACATAGGGATATCCACAATAGGAGACGTCATAGCCAATGGAGAGTTGAAATCGTTTCAAGCCCTTCAGTCGGAGTTCGGACTCAATAAAACACAACATTTTAAATACACACAATTACGGCATGCGTGGGTAGCCCAAAACATCACGCTTACTGACATCCCCGAATACGCACCACTGGAAGGGAGGCTCCTACAGGAACAAATGGTGGGACAGGCAGTGTCCTTAACGTACAAAACATTAACTAACCATATATTGGGCGACCTAACCAAACTTAGACTCACCTGGGAAGCAGAAGTAGGGGAGATGGAGGACCTGGATTGGGAGATTGTACTGATGCATCCCCGGGAGGTGGCAATAAAAGCTAGACTACGACTTATTCAATTTAACTTTCTCCATAGAACATACTTTGATAGAGTGCGTCTATGCAGGATGGGGAAGATAGATGAGCCACGATGCCTACGATGCCTCCAAGGGGTGGGAGACTTTTTCCACACGGTATGGTCCTGTGAAATAATACAGAGATACTGGACCCAGATTTTTAGGGAATTGGAAGAGGTCCTCGAGGCCTCGATACCCCGGGACCCCAAGCTGGCACTGCTTGGCATGACGAATGAGGTGGATCTGAGTCGCCCACTAATTATTTTCCTGGTCCTTGCATTGGTGGTCGCCAAACGTGATATAGCTAAACACTGGGGAGCGCCGGATCCCCCAGACCTGGAGGAGTGGAGAAGGGGTCTGGACTTATGTATGGCAGCGGAAAGGGTAACGTATAAGGCGAGGGGCTGCCCGAAGAAGTTCCATAGAGTATGGTCAAAGTGGAGGCACTACCATGGGCTAGACGGGGGGCTGTAGGAACGACCCTAGCAGGAGGGTTGGTGGGATGTAACCCCAGGATCATAAGGTTTTTTTTACCTGTGATAACAACTAATGATGCTGATCCCATAAGGAGCCGGGCCCCATAGGGTACGGCTGACCTAGAATGCTTGATTGCCCCGGGAGGGTTTGGGGTAGAGGGGAGAGCAAGAAGAAGTGACTGAAGCATCTGTCTATTTGTCGGACGTGTACACCTTGTACGAACTTGACTCGTGTGTTCCTTTACCCACGGGGGGTGAGAGGGGTGGGGGGAGGCCTTAGGCTACGTTCTAAAATTAAAAAAGCAGAAACTTGGATTGCCTATTTATGTACACGGGGGGTACTCTATACTGGATATATTGTATTACTCATACTCGCCGCCCAACCCCAGGGATGTGGGCTAAATGGCTGTGTATTCCTTCCTGACAGTGAGTGACCCCAACTGTGAGACCTTCTTGTCACTACAGACTGACTGCACCATTGGCTCCTTGTGTATCTGCAATAAAATGTATTAAAAAAAAAACAAAACCTTGGCATTCTTGTGATCTGTGTGTCCTGTCACTGCTACATGTTCATGTTCAAAAACCAGTCCACCAAATGGGAACATGAAGAGTCCAGATTTAATAGATTCTTGTCATTGGTATGGATTTTCATCTATTTGACGTCTGGACAAGTGTCATCTGCTTTGGAGCATCGTATGGGACAAGGCGAATGTGGGTCACACATCCACATTGGGTCTGGACTACTCCTCTAGCTACATTGTGAGTTCAGCCTTTGGCCCTCCCCACACATCATCGGACAATCCAGTGCCACATATTGGCTTTGTTGACTTAAACTGTAGTACAGGACACTGGTGAACAGTGGTGGGTGGTTGTGACAGCTACCTGTACATGTGAAATGTCATACAGGCCACTAAGGGTGAGACGTCTGTCAGTGGACACACCTTGCCAATTTAGGAACACTTAAGAGTGATGCAAGGATCTCAAAGTCTGTCTTGACTCCATGGCACATGATGATTTGTCTCAATTGGAACCCAACTCTACAGGTGCAATGGAAATCACAACATCCAATACCCTATGGCCTGCCATGCGCACACTGGACAGTCTCTGTACCATTGCTCATCCAATGCACACATCAATCATGATTTACTTGGTTCAATGTTAGTGGTGCTGGCAGAGCAGAATTCAATATGAATGCATGAGTGTGGCTCATTTACCCAGTTGTCATGCAGAAACTACAACTCCCAAAATGCACTCTGCCCTGTACAGTCCATATGCCACAGTGTGCTACTTCAATCTTGGTGACTGCTGCTTGGACACGGAATTGGTGAATGGAGGCATGGGACACACAATGGTACAGCACTGTTTCACTCACATCATACTCCCAGACACATATTGCATATGATGCACTTACTAGGTCTCTGCTGCTCATGCTTCTCCAGCTGAGCATGGAGGGTCGGCCAAACTGCTTCCAGGACTCTCCTGTACAGTGGGGAGAGGTGAGGACGATGCACATGGTGCTGGGAAGACAGGACAGCCAGCTCCGTAGCCTTGTGACGGGCCCGGCGCTTTAGGTCATCCCAGTGTTTGCGGCACGCCCTAGCACTACTGGTGTACACTCCCACTGTACTGCAGCGCTCGGCGATGTTGGCCCATAGCCTGCCCCGGGCTGCAGTGCTCAGGGTCACCATATAGCTGAGGAAATTTCTCCAGCACCCCCTCCACCAAGATGTTCAATTCCCTTTCTGAGAAAGGGGGTGCTCTCTCCTCATAATCCTCAGACATTATGGGGAAATAAGTATTATGAGAGCAGCAGGATGCCTGAGGATCTGTTTAGTGATAGAGGATGACTCAGAATGACCACAATACGGCTGCCAACTACTTCCTGTGATGTATTTCCCGTCTCCCATTTCCTATATTACATTGTCTGAATGAAATGATGTGTTCCAGTTTATTTTCGGAATTTGCGTCCCGAAATCGTAGTTTTCGGGTCGCAAATTACGCGCACACGCGACACCGGAAGTTACGATTTTGTGCCGTAACTTCCGAAAATGACCCGGAACACATTATATCATACAGGAGAGGTCATACAGACAGGAAATATATACATACAGAGGTCATACAGACAGGAAATACATCACAGGAAGTAATTGGCAGCCATTTTGAATTCATCATGATCCATCCACAATCAGTAATCAAATCCACTGCCATCCTGTTCTTCTGTTGTAGTAAAAAGTGAAATGACAGTGCAGGTGTGAATCATGAATATGTATCTAAAGGGGGAACAGATCATTTAATGACATTTGTACACAGGCAGGGGGGGGCTGACATAACATCAGAGCCCAGTTTCATTTTCTCATACTTTGCATTATGGGACATGTAGTCCACATTGAGTGCTCAGTATCAGAGTTGTGTGATGTGTTACGTAACATTAGTGTGGAGCAGTGTGGATATGTCACAGACACATGGGGGCAGATTTACGAGCCCTGTATGCCACTTTTGCGCCACAGTTGCGTCAATTTTGTGACGCAGCAGCAGCGCAAGGCCAACGCCATGCTGTGGCTTATTTTCAACGTGAAGCATCTGTGAAATGTGTCATGTTGTAAGGCCCTGCGCAACAGTTGAGCGTTCCTGCGAAGGGGGGGATCCAGCACAGGAACGCCTCCTAAAAGTGGCAGAGTGAAATCTAAAACATTTCACTCAGTCACTTTAATGGCCACGCTGCGTCAGAACCCTGCGCCTGCTTGTTGGAGGCGTAAGGATTGATGCAGCATGTTAGGCATAGGCATAGGGTCACTGCTTGCCTTGCGGGAGCTGCATTGCGCTTGCAACGCAACTCCAGCAGTGCTTCACCTTCACGCTTCTGTCTATACTTGCCCCATGGCGCGCCACATTGTAAATACAACACATCCATGATGGCGCTAGGGGTGTCTGCTCTGAGGCACATTAACTGTGGCATCCCGGCTGATATGCTGGGATGCACCAGTTATTGTAGGTCTGGGCCATGGTGCCTGATTCTCCCATGACATCATCACTCACATTCAAGGCCCTTCGTTTGTGGTGGAGTTAAATCTTTGGAGGTCACAGGCCTAAGTATGCAACCTTTTGTGAATTGGTTACCCATCCTTATGTGGTCCAGGTATGTCTCTCAGGACATGTATTGTTTGTCAACAGCGTGAATAGTTGGTTTTAGGGATGTCCACTACACTGATCGCTGACATCGGCACATGAGCTGAGGCACACTCCACCTTTTGACTACTGTCAGCGGCTGTGATTTGCATGCAGTACATGTGGCTTGCAAAGTCGTCTCAGGGTGGGATTTATTGACACTGTCATGTCTATCCAAGTGTCATCATTTACAACAGACAGCAAACCACATTTTGTCCATGACACTACAGGTTGCTCATATGAAAAACGTGGCAACGAGCTGATCACGGACTTGCACGCCCTGCCGTCGGTCATGTGCAATGACCCGGTTTCCCAGATTCAGAGCTAGCCGAGGTTCCAGAGGCATGTGTAAGCCATGCGTTAGAGCTATGTTATGCAAAACACAACAGGCTAATATAATCTTGCACACGACTTCGGGGAAGTACTGCAGCACACCCCCAGTACGGTGGAGACATCTGAATCGCGACTTCAACAACCCAAAAGTGCGCTCTATGATGGCTCGAGTCCGTATGTGTGCCCTATTGTACCTGCGCTGAGGTACAGTGTTCGCACGCCTGTAAGGGGTGAGGAGATGTGGGGAGAGGGCATAGCAAGCATTACCTGAGGAGGGAAGAAAGGGCAGTTGTTAACATTTCCCTTTTTTAACTTGCACAGAACATGATCTATACGTTCGTACATGCAGTGTCTGTTGGGCCATGATTCTCATTGTACAATGGTTAATATTGGGGGCATTCAGATATTTCAATGGCACATATCACTCATTTTCAGTGCTTGGTACTTAACCAGTAGCCACATGTTGGCAAATTCACCTGCAGCCATACGCCGGGAAAGAGGTGACATGCGGAATATGAAGCTGTCATGCGTACTGCCTGGGAACACTGCATGCACGTCGATGAACCTCCCACTGGCATCACAGACAGCTTGCACATTGATGGAATGCCATCTGTGTCTGTTGCAGAAGATGTGTGCAATGTGGTGGGGTGGCTGAAGGGCCACATGGGTACAGTCAATTGCACCCAGCACACTTGGGAAGTGTGCAAGGAGATAAAAATCTCTTGCTGCGGTTTGTCTCATGGCCAGTGTATGTGGCATTTGTATGTAGTTGGGGTCTAGCAGTGATGCATCTCAGTACCTGATGCAGGCACCGCGACTGGCTCGCCTAGGAAATGCCCACAAGGTCACTGGTGACCCTTTGGAATGACCCAGTGGCAAAGAAGTGTAGGGCAGACAGGATCTTGAGAAATGCTGGTATTGCATGTGAGCAGCAGGTCACAGAATCAAGTTCCTGCTCCCACTCACAGACCATATCCAAGATGACTTCTGGTGGGAAACGGTACCTGGCCCTTACATCTTGGCTTGTCATTCCAAATAGGTTGATCCTCTGCCTGAAAATCCTTTCAGCTCTCCTCCTCCTCCTCAAGTAGTTTTGCCGCATGGCAACGGGCAGTGCTACGAACAATTTCAGTGACATCCTGAAAAGGTTTGTTTGTGTCTGCTCTGCATTTATCCATGTTGGTAGGCTGGGATTGGCTGCAGTGTATCAGGTGATCCCTGGTGGGGGATGGTAGGCACTTGAACAGGTGTTTACCCTTGTATAACGTGACCAACTGCCAAAATCCGTAAATTTCGGCCCGTAATCGGAATTTACGGCCCGTAATCGGAATTTACGGCACTATTCCACAAATTGCGGGGCGTATTCGCAAATTCCGCCGGAGTGCCGTAAATTCCGGCCCGGTGGTGGAAAATACAGCCCGGCGGCGGACGTAAAGTTAGTAGTCTTAAGTTAATTCTGTGAATCCCGAAAGTAGTAAGTTCATTCTGTGAATCCCGAAAGTAGTAAGTTCATTCTGCGAATCCCGAAAGTAGTAAGTGCATTCTGTGAATGCCAAAAGTAGTAAGTGCATTCTGTGAATACCAAAATAGTAGTAAGTTTAGGATTTAGTCTTAAGTTCATTCTGTGAATCGGGCCCTTTGTCTTTATTTCTTTCCAGATGACGGAGAAAACCATGTTTGGCTTAGACTGCCTGAGCTCTCACCAGGTGATTGGAAATAATTAGTGATGTCTGTAGCTGAACTTTGTGTGGTTATGTTTGACCCGCGTGTCATAACTGTTAACACAGGTTTGCAGGGTGGACTGGACTTTGAGCAGAATACTTCCAGTATCTAAGACAAACACATCTGGCCCTCCTAACCTATACTTGTTTCGATAAACAGTCTGGTAGAAAAACAAATCCCTAAAATAGTCTGAATTGGAAAAAAGACCTTACTTTACAGTGGAAAATCTCCTGGCAGGTTAATTGGCTATGTGATAAACTGCCTGTTACTGTGCATGAACCCCCAGGAGTGGCTGGGCATGGTATATAGAGGTTTCTCACACCCCCAATAAGGTTGAACGAACAGGTGTAGCAAGCCTCAGATCTGGCATCACTGTGTTCAGAGCATAGTCCCCTGATTATACAAGTCACAATTCTGTAACCATCTCTTTCCACTGGTGAGACTGAGGGGACATATATATAGTAACAGCATGACATAAGAGTCCCCCTAAAGATGAGGATGGAAGATTGCATTCCATTATAGAATAGAATTTTAGCTGAATACAGGGCACAGCGTGATCTCCCTTATATATAGAAAAGTAATAACTAACGTACCCGATGCATTGGTGGATTTTGGCAAAGCATGGGAGTGGAACATTAAGGACCTGGCAGACGAAGAGTGGATGGAGGATCTGCTGAGGCCCTCTGTAGTGGCAATCAGGGCAGGATTTAGGTTTTTGCAACTGATGCTACTCCTCAGAGTATATGAGACGAGAGAATTGATGATGACTATTGGGCATGCTGACAATCAGGAATGCCTTTGAGACTGTTGCATGGTGGGCACATTCATGCATACCATATAGGATTGTCTCAAGATGAACATTGGGTTGAGGTAATGCGGTGTTTGGAGAAGGTAATGACATCAATGCTCACTCTCAGCCAGAAATTGTGCATTCTGGGGATATGGGGCGAACAGACACCAACATTTATTTTGTGATGTAGGCATGGTGGTAGCTTGCCTTAACATAGCACAACTATGGGGACTGCCCACACAGCCGTCATTTGAACAATAGGGTAGATGTATGGAATGGAATATTGGTGCTAAAAGATATGCCTATATAGGGTCATAAGTACCTGTGCAAATTACAAACGGTATGGGGTCCCTGGAGGAGCTATTGAGGTCTTGGATAACTTTTCTCCACTTGTGTATGATTATCGTGCTCTGGTTTGGTAACTGCTATGCTGGGAATAAATCTTGATTCCTTTACATACAGTGACGGTTAGCTGTGGTGATTAAATTGTTGAATTATTTACTGACTACACTTGTTTTCACCTGTAGACTGAGATTAATAACTGCTTGATATATTGTATTGATATGTCAAAACTGGTAATAAAAAGATGTACATTTATTTTTTAAAAACAGTGCCAAAGTGATTAGCAATTTAAAAAATGAATTTTCAGTGAAAAACGAGGCTCAACCATATCTACGCAGTTACTATCACTGACTGTGTAACATATAGATATGGAAGTATATACAGCTCAACAGATCTTTGCCCTAATATTTATTGCCAGATCCTCGTCTATTAATACCAGTGTGTCGGCTTAGCATCTTTATGCTCTACCATACTCTGTCACAAGGCTCAACATTTCCTTGGTCCTTCTTGTGTACTAAATTGACACATTTCGTCCCAGTATTCCATTGCTTTTATCACTCCAGCAATCCAAACACAGCGGTAGGAAACCTACTCCTTTGTGGGAAAGACTCTGTGGGGTGGTTGTTCGCAGACTTCCTGGTTCACATGTGCTATTTTGCCTTGAGAAGCTAGACAGACAGGGTAGGATTTATTAAAGATAATCAAGTGAGAGAATGGACACTTGTAACTACGTTACAGTAGGTTAGTTAGGTCACCCTCATAAACGCTATGTTAATTGTGCGGTTTATATCGTTTCTCCGCCCCACATATGCGTTATGGCATTTATCATTGGGTGTTCCAAATTCGTGCTGTGTGCCAGCCTCAAGCCTGAGGCAACCTCTGGTGCAGCGTAGTAGTGTCCAGAGATATGTAGATACCCCCAAAAAAAGATTGTATTCATAAGAGCAAACCTTCAGCTGGTTGAAACTTTAATTGCCATAGGGTGAAGTTTTATTAAAACCAAAGGGTATAATTGCAGATCGTGTTACTATAAATGTGACTAAAAAAGAGTGAATAAACGTAAAAAGGGTAACTAGAAACAACCCGCAAGCCTACTTTTAATATTGAATGGATATAATATTGAATATACCGACATTGACATAGTACTGTAGTCACAACTTTTTAAGCATTTACGGGGTGTAATGAGTGAGTCTATCACACCGGACACAGCAGTGAACAAAAACCGAGGTACCATAATTAACATCTAACGGTACACAGGGGTGCTGGGACATCTAGAATTCCCCAGATCATAGAACAAGCTAGAATCTACCCACAATGTTGTAATTAATACTGTCTCCTAATATAGCAATAACACGATGGTCTCCATAGGGACTGCTCTTATGAATTCTCTTTTTGTGTGCATAAATTATGCACCCTTTTCTTCTTTTTGTGTCTCAAATTGAGATTTACTGAGAGTGCTGAATATGTACCCCCATACTTGTTTGTGTGTTTCTTTCATTACAGGTATACCTCACGGATCACTGAAATAATATCGACTGACAAAATATCGACTACCCAAAATATCGAGGAAAAAATATCTACGGACAAAATATCGAGTTTGTATGTACAAACAGGTAAGAACAAAAACATCGAGTACAAAATATCGTTTACAAAAATATAGTTGTAAAAAATATCGACTTTATTAAAAACAGTGTTAAATTAAATTAAAATTAAAAATTAATTACTAAAATATACTTAAAAAATACCTAAATTAAATTATAATAATTAAATATTTAATTAAAGTTATAAAAAAAATAACAATCCTTATTGTTAAAACATATATATATTGACATAATATAATTAAATAATATCCAATATTATTAACGTACAATAGCAAAATGCTATTCCCAATGCAGTGGGTGCAACAGTGAGGAAAGAGTTGGATAGCTTAGGGGTAAAAAATACTATTCCCACTCCAGTGGGTGCAACAGTAGGGAAAGCGTTGGATAGCGTAGGGGTAAAAATTACTATTCCCACTCCAGTGGGTGCAACAGTAGGGAAAGCGTTGGATAGCGTAGGGGTTAAAATTACTATTCCCACTCCAAAGAGTGCAACAGTAGGGAAAGCGTTGGATAGCGTAGGGGTAAAAATTACTATTCCCACTCCAGTGGGTGCAACAGTAGGGAAAGCGTGGATAGCGTAGGGGTAAAAATTACTATTCCCACTCCAGTGGGTGCAACAGTAGGGAAAGCGTTGGATAGCGTAGGGGTTAAAATTACTATTCCCACTCCAAAGAGTGCAACAGTAGGAAATGCGTTGGATAGCGTAGGGGTAAAAATGACTATTCCCACTCCAGTGGGTGCAACAGTAGGGAAAGCGTTGGATAGCGTAGGGGAAAAATTACTATTCCCACTCCAGTGGGTCCAACAGTAGGGAAAGCGTTGGATAGCGTAGGGGTAAAAATTACTATTCCCACTCCAGTGGGTGCAACAGTAGGGAAAGCGTTGGATAGCGTAGGGGTTAAAATTGCTATTCCCACTCCAGTGGGTGCAACAGTAGGGAAAGCGTTGGATAGCGTAGGGGTTTAAATTACTATTCCCACTCCAAAGAGTGCAACAGTAGGAAGTGTGTTGGATAGCGTAGGGGAAAAAATTACTATTCCCACTCCAGTGGGTGCAACAGTAGGGAAAGCGTTGGATAACGTAGGGGTTAAAATTACTATTCCCACTCCAGTGAGTGCAACAGTAGGGAAAGCGTTGGATAGCGTAGGGGTTTAAATTACTATTCCCACTCCAAAGAGTGCAACAGTAGGGAAAGCGTTGGATAGCGTAGGGGTTAAAATGACTATTCCCACTCCAGTGGGTGCAACAGTAGGGAAAGTGTTGGATAGCGTAGGGGTTAAAATTACTATTCCCACTCCAGTGAGTGCAACAGTAGGGAAAGCATTGGATAGCGTAGAGGTAAAATTTACTATTCCCACTCCAGTGGGTGCAACAGTAGGGAAAGCGTTGGATAGCGTAGGGTCAAAAATTAATTAAAAGTAATTACAAATTTAATATAATATAATAATTAATCAATTAAAATTACAAATTAAATGTAATTATTACAATTATTTAACTATTAATACAAATTAATTACAAATTAACAAATAATAATTTAACATTTAAAAATTAATTTACAATACCTTCAATTTAAATTCTATAAATTGAATTTGATTTATTTAATTATTTATAAATACATTACTTCCCATCCTATTCCCCTATAAACCCACAACCCACTACAGAAAATAAATTATTAAATTGACATAATTAGCAATTAATCAATTAAATAAAATTAATTAGCAATTCTAATTTAATTAATTAACCATAAAAAAATTAATTAACAATTAATTCTACAATACCAATAAAAATGTTTGCATATTTAATTAATTATAAATAAATTACTTCCCACCCAATTCCCCTATAAACCCACAACCCGCTACAGAAAATAAATTAGAAAAATTAACATAATTAACAATTAATCAATTAATTTAAATTAATTGACAATTAAATTTTAATTAATTACCAAATAAAAATTAATTAACAAATAATTAAAAATGCATAACAATAAATACATTTACATATTTAATTAATTATTATTAAATTACTTCCCACCCTATTCCCCTATAAACCCACAACCCGCTACAGAATTAAATAACGCAAAAATTAAAAAATACAAATTTAATTAATTATTATTATTTATAACATAAATACACACTTTTCACACATATAATAACATAAAAAACACTATAAAAAATTCAATATTATTACAAATTAGATAATTTTAATAACCTATATTATATACTTTGATATTTTAACTGTCTATATTTTTAACAGTCGATATTACTTTACTTACCCTAAAAACTATATTCTTGCTGTCTATATTCTGTCCAGTCGATATTTTGTCCAGTCGATATTTAAAACTCGATATTATGTCCAGTCGATATTTTGAAGTCAATATTTTGACTGTGCACCATACGTCACCTATCTAGAAACAGAGTGTTAAAAAAAACACGTAGTACTTCACAAATTGTGTGAGTAAAGCATTTTTATTTATTATTTATTTATTTATTTATTTTTATTTTGTATAGTTTGTCCTGACGAATGCCCCTTAGACCCGGCTGGGCGAGACGGGGCAGAAACATGTTGACTCTCTTTAAAGTGATATAATGAGATCTGTTATGTTATGTTATTTGGTTTTTGTACCGCGCACAGCTGCCCCAGCAAAGGGGCGTCCTGGCGCCTTGAGAAGGTAAACACAACACATCATCTAAAAAGGAGCATGCTCCATCAGGCGGATTAGACAAACAGAAAAGTTTTTATTGCCCGCCTAAACTGCAGAAGGTTGTCCAACGCCCGAAGCTCAACAGGAAGAGAGTTCCTTAACTTTGCGGCCACCACTCGAAAAGAGCGTCCGCCCATTCTGCTTAGTCTAAAACGAGGGACCGTTGATAGGTGCATACCCCGGGATCTCAGGGGTCGCAGGGGGACATAAGGACT
Organism: Lissotriton helveticus; assembly: GCF_964261635.1. NCBI lineage: Eukaryota > Metazoa > Chordata > Amphibia > Caudata > Salamandridae > Lissotriton > Lissotriton helveticus. The sequence goes on along the minus strand of NC_136063.1, from coordinate 406,326,337 downwards.
TAAAAGGTTGATCAGAATTTGTGGAGCCATGCCTTTAAGGATTTTAAAAGCCAGGCAGAGTACCTTAAATTTAATCCTCTGGCTCATAGAGAGCCAGTGTAAAGAGCGCAGAGTCTTAGAGACCGAACACCGTTTAGGCAGTCCCACCACCACTCTAGCAGCGGTATTCTGCACTCGCTGAAGTCGGGTGAGTTCTGCCTGGCTAATCCCGGCCAAGAGTGCGCTGGCTTAGTCCAACCTGGACAGGACCGACGCCTGAACCACCAGCTGTCTGGTGGAGGCATCAAAGAACTTAAGTATTGGCCTGAGTCCTCTGATGACGCCATAACAAGAGCCTGCCACTCTCTTGGTATGGCAAGTAAAACTAAGCGCCGGATCCAACCAGACCCCAAGATTTTTTATCTCAATTACAGGGGAAGGAGTCGTCCCCAGTTCCTGCGGCCACCAATTATCATTCCACAACCCGGCCTGTTTTCCCAGCACCATGACCTCCGTTTTCTTAGTGTTTAATTGGAGACAGTTCTGATTCATCCAATTTGCCACGGCACATATACCCTCGCGAAACATGTGGGCCTCCACATCAGAGTCCCCACTCAACGTGACCGCCAGCTGCGTATCATCCGCATAGGAGACCATTGTCAGGCCCCAGCGTTTGACCACCGCAGCCAGCGGTCTAACGTATAGGTTAAATAGGGTGGGGCTCAAAGATGACCCTTGTGGGACCCCTAGTGTCAGGGGGTACGATTTAGATTTGCCGGGTGGAATAGCAACCTGGAATGATCTATTCGAGAGGAAGGACCGAAACCAGCACAGCGCAGAACCTGTAGTTCATCTAGTAACACGATCTGCAATTATACCCTTTGGTTTTAATAACAACTTCACCCTATGGCAATTAAAGTTTCAACCAGGTGAAGGTTTGCTCTTATGAATACAATCTTTTCTTGGGGGTGTCTACATATCTCTGGACACTACTACGCTGCACCAGAGGTTGCCTCAGGCTTGAGGCTGGCATACAGCACGAATTTGGAACACCCAATGATAAATGCCATAATGCATATGTGGGGCGGAGAAACGATAGAAACTGCACAATTAACATAGCGTTTATGAGGGTGATCTAACTAACCTACTGTAACGTAGTTACAAGTGTCCATTCTCTCACTTGATTATCTAGAATATTGAATTGGGGAACTGAATGGACAAGAATTCCTCCTCCCTACTTGGTGATTATTAGGATTTATTAAAGACAGGAACCTAATAAACATTTTCAAGTAATCTTCTTAATCACAATAAATATTTTTGCTCATTAGCCTCTTGTGATTCTACACCAAGTTTGACATTTGTGCCCCTTGACAGCTGCCTTTAAACTAGGTGAAGTTTCATCTTTTTCAATACTGCATTCTTGTCACTCAAAGCCTTTTTTAGTTCTTTAGGAGGACTCGTATGCCATGCTGTTACTATATATCTGTCCCCTCAGTCTCACCAGTGGGGGTGAGCATGTGTCCTGTCCTAACTGTCATTCACTCGTTGAAGACCAATTTGGCTCTTCCACCCCGATCCTGCTATTTGCTATACAGATACAGATCGCCTTCCACCAAATGTCCTTTGTCTCTATACAGGCCCCTTCACACATCATTAGAGCAGTTTGTCTCAGATTGTCAAAGGCTGGCCAATCAGGAGAGGCTACTAGAAGACTGGATTTTGGCGAAACAGAAAAGCAAGTTCTATAACTTCTTTTCTGTGATAGTTATAATAAATCTAACATTGGCAATTTGTTGGATATAATCTATCATTTTACTGCTTTGAAGCATTAGTTTAGCTCATTCCTGTCAAATAGTTATATTTTAGTAAAGTATTCCCATGTTAGTCTACAGAGCCAATGTGCTACAAAGGGGAACACCAAGATCTGCAGTTTTCCCTCGCCAGGGCATATAAATAATCTTTTATTATGTCCTTGCTATAGTTCCAAGACACCCTACCTAAGGGGCACCTAGGGGAGACCTTAGGGGTGACGTTTATATATAAATAAAGTAGTTTAAGACTTTGGAAGTACCTTTAATTCCAAAGTCGAATTTGCATATCATTTTATTTTAAAAGCAGCCTGAAAATCGTGACTGCCTTTAAAATGACAGCTGGCAACACAGCAGTCTCCTCTAATATCGAGAAGTACTGAACAACTGGACTGCCAGCCTGCCGAACCTACAAAGAAACTGGAAAATTGGTCACTCCTAGATACAACTTCTATTAGACGGCTCCTAGACAGTCTTAAATCTGGTTCTCCTAGAGATCCTCTCCCCATCGCCGTGTTGCAGAAACTTGAGCTGCCCTACCTGAAGTTAATAATGGAGCTGCTTAATGCTTCCTTACAGGAAGCAACTGTTCTGTTAATGGAGGCACGCCATGGTCCTTCCACTTCTGAAAAAAGCCAATGCAGATCTGGTGCAACCGTCCAATTTGTGGCCTATTTCTTTACTTCCGGCTTTTCCCAAAATTTGGAAAAAACACATTAATCTCCAACTGACTCACTTTGTTGATTCCCAAACGTTTCTGAATCCCTCACAATCCAGTTTCAGAGCTGGTTTCTTGACAGAAACTACTCTTCTAGGAGTTACAGAAATGCTGCGAAACTGTTTGGATGCTGAAGACACTGTGGCACTTATATTACTTGATCTGAGTGCTGCTTTCGACACAGTATCTCATACCGTGTTACTGACAGCTTTACAATCAGTGGGCATGGTTGGCCCTGCACTCAAATGGCTTGCTGATCTTTTGGTAAACCACACGTTTCAGGTTTTCTCTCCTACGGCCAGTTCTAAAACCCATGTATCACCTTATGGGGTAACGCAGGGCTCCATTCTCAGCCCTTTATTGTTTAATGTTTATATCAGACCTTTGGGACTATTGCTGAAGATGCTGGGTTGCGCAGTTTCTCCTACCCCGATGACATCCAGATAATCTACTCTCTTTCTGCTAAAGGGGGTATAAGGCATCATCTCTTCAGTCTGGATTGAGGTAAATTGCATGCTGGATGCAAGCCAACTTGCTTAAATTCAACGGTGAAAAGACGGAAGCGTTAATTTTAGGGAATAATAAAGATCTCTGGAGTCCTCAACACTGGCCTTCTGAAATTGGTGCTCTTCCCCAACCTACGCATCAGGTCTGCAACTTAGGCTTTATCATTGATGACCAGCTATCAATGAAGCAACAAGCGGTGAAGGTGTTCTCAACCTGCTTCACCATCCTTAAATGGCTCAAGAAAATCCTTTGGATGTTGCCCACCTCTACTCAAAGAACCGTGGTCCAGGCTCTTGTCACTTCTAGACTGGATTACGGCAACATCCTGTATCTAGGAGTCAATAAGGATGTGATGCGCAAATTACAGGTGGTGTAGAATGCGGTTGCTAGACATCTTTGCCAGGTTCCCAGAATGGTTTCCATCTTAGGTTCCCTTTGTGACCTTCATTGGCTCAGGGTTGAGAATCGCATTAAATTATAAGCCCTGAGTTAAATGTTCAAGATCAAATCTAGCAAGGCACGCCAGTACCTGAACGATTTAGTCCATCCTTACTTACCATTGTGCCTTCTTAGTTCCTCCACTCAGGCTAAATTTTCGGTTCCTAGGACCAGACTGTTGCAAATGGGTGGTCGGTCCTTTTCTTGTCTAGGTCCCTCTATGTGGAATTCTCTCCCCATGTCACTTCGGAACGAAACTGTTTATGGGTACTTTCGTAAGTGTTTAAAAACTTGGCTGTTTAATCAATAGATTATTTTCTTTCCTTCTGTTCCAGTGATGCGGCGCCGGGAAACCTTCGGGTAGTGCGGTGCCTTATATGATTAAAATAACATAACATAACAGTGCACACTTAAATGTATTAAATCTACTCGCCCTCTCAACCTACATGTCCTACTCTATACTACGGTCTTACAGGTAGGTTGTCAGTACCAACTGTATTTATACCTAGTTGCCATGTACTTTTATTCAGAGCACAGGCCCCGGTCTGGTTAGCAGAGCCCAGCGCCCAATCAGAGGTGGAAAACTAATATCTAGTGGTCAGAAAGTGGATAAAAAGTGGGGAACACTGTGAAAAGTCCTGGTTTCTCAGTGATGCATCAATAAAGTAGCATCTTCCACTCAAGTTCCCATTGGAAATTTTGATCTCTGATGAAGCAAAAGCTGCTGCTTGGATTTACACCAAAATTAAGAAGAACATTACTCAGAAAGTGTGTTGTTTATGCTTATGTTTACATCTGGTTGTATGGCACAATATTAAGGAAAACAACCTTCACAAATACTGATTATCTTAATATTTCAATCCTACACTTAAGAAGAGAAAATAATATCTTAATATTTAAATCCTACACTTAAGAAGAGAAAACATTATTATTGACTAGAAAAATGTCCAAAAATAACTAAAATTCCGAAATATTGAAAACAAAAACATTGGAAATGCTATATCTCACCACCACAATAAAACAAACTAAACATAACAACATATTTTGATAGTTAAAATATCAACAACAAAACTATTGTTATCATAATAATAAAAAAGTAAACTATGCACAAAAAAACCTATATAACATTCATTACAATACACTAAAGACTAAATATAGAATACAATAACTATGATATATAGTATTATATAAATATGTTTTACTAGCTTACTATCAAACAAATAAAATATAGAATAAACCATTAATGTATTTATAATACTGATTGAACACAGCCAAACAAACACTAATTTGAGTTCACCAAATAAGATTAAAAAGATTTAGATAGCAATTAACCCAACTAATATCATTAAACTTTAAAACAGTTAATCAATTTAAATGCTTCAGTCATTAAAAAACAATATCAAAAAGCTACACAAAAGTTCCAAAAATTGTTTCCAAAAAACCTGCACATCAAGAAGCCAAAACACTGCGAGATTGCTAAATCATACAACAAGAAAAAGACAACTCAAAAGAAAACAAGAAAGGATTCAGGTGTTATTTAAGTAAATTACACTTAAACTACATTTAAAAGAAGACAAACTAAAAGCACTTCATACTTAATATAACCTTTTTCGTGTTACCTAACTAAAGATAAATGAAATGGATTCAAACTGAAAAGAGAACATCAGTGAAATTAAAGTTGCATACATATTTCAAAATCAAACACCACCACTAAAAATAAAAAGCAAGTGAAATGTAATAAAATATTAACACATAATTAACTAACAACTTTACTTTCAAAAATAAAATAAACAAGAGTTAAAAAATAAAAGGAAATTAATTATTTATCACATAAAACTAATGCTACCATTATTTTTCCAACAGCTCAAAAGAAACACTTGTGGCAAAAACCATTTAAATTTACAAACAATTAAAGTAATGTTTCTAGAAAATTACCACATGCATCTAATATATGGGTATAAATATAGAATAATGTTTTACAAATGCATGAATAACTATCTAGTAAAAGCTCAGTTATTAGTAACTTTTTCTTTATTTAATATTGAATAACACAGATAAAATGTCTAACAGAGTCACACACAACATCTTACAAAGGAAAACTATTTTTTAACCTCATGAGATACACATACAGCAAAAAAAGTACAAGAAAGGAAAGAACGTAGTGGAAATGTACAAAATATTATTCTAGTGCATGTAATCAGAGTGCAACTACAAAAAATGAAATTCTTGAAAATGTTAGAGAGCATAATAATCTCACCAACATTACAGGAATTGAGATATTAAATGTACTGCAATAACTCATAGAAGCTAGTACAAGGTCACAAGAGCCTACTGGCACAATTTTAAAAAATATAGGGCGTGATTCACAGAAGTAATCTTAGACAAAATCCTAAACTTACTACTTTTAGTATGCACTGTAGGCACTTAGTAGTAGTAAAGTTAGGATTTTGAGCCAACAACGCTCAGCCAGAATGAGGAGCAAAGGAACTGCAGCAAGGAAGCCCTCTGGATCGACGACTCGACGCAGTTGTGCACCCAGAAGCAGAGGTAGGTGTCATGATGGCGGAGGATGCATGTGTAAACTACAACGCAAATTGCTCTTCCACCCATGCATGCCCTTTTTATCCAGTCCTTGCTCAACCCTCGCCAAAATCTGGTTGAGAGCAGAGCAAGCGCAATAGTACATACCCCAAGAACACAGCCAACAGGCTTAGGCTTCAGAGGGTATGGCCTGTGGAACAGGCGCAGCAAACAAGGAGCATTTACATGGCCAGCCGGTTCCCACGTACATTCCTCAGGACCATACCCCTTCCAATGCACCAGATATTGCAATCTACAGCAAACTCTTCCAGATTCCACGATTGCCTCTACCTCACATTCAGGGCCATCATCCACCAATATAGCTGGTGGTTTAACAGGACATTGGGTTCCCTATACCACTGGTTTAAATAACGAAACATAAAAAACAGGATGAATGTGCAGAGTGAAATTAAGTTCCAATTTTATGGCAACATGATTGACCATCTTGATGATCTTGTAGGGAGCAATAAAGCAGGGTTTGAACTTAGAGGTACCCTTCACTGTTGTAATATGTGTGGATAACCACACCTTGTCTCAAATAGCAAAATCAGGATTGGGGCAGCGATGGAGATCCACACTCCTTTTGTACATAGCTGTGGCCTTGTCTAAGTTACCCTGAGCTGTTTTCTGTACATCGTGTATGTGATCTACAAGAATTTGAGCTGCCGGAACGGAAGAGGTAACATGAGTGGGTAATAGCAACTGCATAGGGTGAAACCAATAATTACAATAGAAAGGTGGTAAGTTCGTAGACCAATGCAAGCTGTTCTGCTCACATAGAAATGTGTCACACTCTATAGAGGAGTGTAGTAACTGGCAGCTCAAATACTGTTCAAGGCTTTGGTTCACCCTGTCAGTTTGACCGTATGTTTCAGGGTGGTGATTAGATGACAGACGTATTCCCAAGTGTAACAAGGTGACCAACCCTTTTCCAAATTTAGACACAAATTGGGCACCCGATCGGAAACCACAACAGAACCAAGACCATGGACATGCACAATATGTTGCAGAAATACTGTGGGCAAGTCCTTGGATGTAGGTGTCTCTATGATAGGAATAAAATGAGACATCTTAGTCAACATATCCCCCACCACTAGTATTACTGCGGACCCTTACACAATCTTTGGTATTCTACATTGAAGTCCATGGTTATAGAATGCTAAGGAGCAGGAGGGATGGGCGTAGGAGTCAATAAGCCAGCAGGCACCTGATGAGAACTTTTGCAGTGAGCACATATATGACATTTTTGTACATATTGTGTAGCATTGGAAACTATTGTGGTCCACCAATACCTGCGAAGGAGTTCGATAGTCTTTTTCAACCCTGGATGCCCTGTGAGGAAAGGTGTATGGCACCATTCTAGAGCCTGCTGGTGCAATGACTGTAGGAATGGCTAAGTCCCCTGTATGTACAAAAGGTTCTGTACTCTCAATCCCTTGTGTTTCTGTTCAAGGACCATTACTTTATTGGATTGCTGAGCCTTTTGCACTTCCTTTATGAATAGTTCTTCTGAATATCCAGCTCCTAATATACGATCTTTAGCTATGATTGGTGGGTGCCCACAAGGTGTCTCCATAGCCTCATAACCCAACCGTGATAAAGCATTTGCTTTCCCATGTTTCCTCCCTGCCTGAAATTGAATGACACAATCAAATTCACTGAAGTACTGGACATGCCGATTTTAAGAACTGCAAATTTCGGTGTGACAGTGTGTTATGCTCCTAACAAATATTGAAGCCATTCTTCAAAAGCACTCTTTATGGAAAGCAATTCCATAAGGCGTCGTAGTGAAAGGATAGAAGCTTTTTTTTTATGAAACACTTCAGTCAAGTCCTGATAGCACAAAGGTAATTCTGGCATGTCTCTATCATTCATCACACCGATTTCTTTCTGACTTTCATTCCGTGAGTTCAATGCTAGTTACAGAAGGCAGAACAGAATAACAAAAAATCTACTCCAGTCAATATCAGGGTTGTGTTTTACTAACCATGGAATCCAATATTGTGTGGAACTGTGATGATTGGATTAGATAAAAAACATACATGTTCTCTGTGGTATTCCTGCAATATAAGGCTCAATTCCCTTGTGGCATGAGTTATAGAGCCTGATTTTATTTTACTGCAATCTATGGTTTTAATCTCGTTGACAATTTTTGTGGTCACAAAAGGGATCTTCATTTGCTGAGTCCATTGTATTTCCATAAAATTGCCTGTTGCTCCAGAATCGATTATAACCCGAACTTTAGCTGACTGTTTTCCCCCTACAAGATAGGCACTTACCAAAGAAATGTTGATGAGAAAGCAAAGAGTCCTTTGATGCAGCAGTATGTGAGACGCGTAAACCAGAACTGCATGAAGCGCTTGTCCAAACAGGCTTCGGGCTCTTTAGTTTCCCGAGTCACTATCCGCCTGATTCATCAAGCTAAATTGCACTCGCAAAGGGCAAGATTCTCAGAATCTTGCAATTTGCGAGTGCAATTTTTGCATTTGGGATTCATCATCCCAAATGCAAAATTCGCTATTTAAGAATTCGCACATTTGCGAAGAATTGAATTTAAGGAATCTCTATTTGAGATTTGTTAAATGCAATTCATGAAGCATTTTAAAATTGCGAAATTGCAATTTTGGGCCGCTATTTACCGAGAGGTCAGACCTCTCGGTAAATAGCAAAAACTTAGAAAAATGCATTTAAATGCATTTTTCTAAGTTGCATGTTACACACACACATGTCCTTTGGACATGTGTGTGCGCAACACCAATGTAGATTACATTTCAGGGGTGCTACAGGGTGTCCTTTGGACACCCCTGCACCCTTGAAATCGCATCCTTATTTGCGATTAGCTAATTGCTAATCGCAAATAAGGAATAACTCCCCATGCATTCCTATGGGCCTGTAGGCCCATAGGAATGCATGGGTAGTTATTCCTTATTAGCGATTAGCAATTAGCTAATCGCAAATAAGGAACATGTAGGAATCGCAATATTTATTGCAATTCCTACATGAATCCCGTTTTGCAAGTCCTTAATAGCGATTCGTTATGAATCGCTATTAGGGGCTCGCAAAACGGGAGAATGATGAATCAGGCTGTATGTCTCTTGGGTTTAGCAGGATAATCTTGCAGGAAATGTCCCTGCTTCCTGCAATATAATCATAACTTGTTGTCTCTACGTCTGTGACGCTCTTCTTCAGTTAAAGGGGCCCTAATGCTCCCCATTTGTATTGCTTTGGGTTCTGCTGGAGTTTTTCGATATCTGTTCTTTTCTCTTTATAAAACAGGACTCTAGTCTCAGAATGCCCTTTTTCTCTGCACCTTTCACTCAATCTATGATCTAGCTTAACTACTAAATTAATAAGAACATCCCAAGAATTGGGAGGGTCTACTACTTGAGCTAGCATGTCTATTAGGTCATCTTTGAGTTCTTTGTAAAATAGAGTGCTACATTTGCCCTCAGGCCAACCTGTTTCTGCAACCAGTCTATTAAAACTGGATATATAAATCATGAGGTATTTGGTACCTTGTATTAGGTTTAACAATTCTGTGTTCACAGATAGCATGAAGGAGCGTTGGTCGAAAAGTCTTTTTAACTCATCTTTAAAAGTACAGGTCATTATGCTCTACTAGGGGAATAGACTAGGCTGCAGTTCCCCCCAACTGAGATAAAACAAATGCCACCTTAGCCTGCTCTGTAGAAAAACATGAAGCCTTACACATAAAATTCAACTGGCATTGATTTATGTACGCAGCAAATTTTATGTGTTTGTATTTATATAGCGCACTTCTACCCAGAGGTCTCGTAGTGCTGTATTCATACCGCTGTGGAACCCATCCTGGCTTTCCTGTGAAATGTCCACTCCTGGGCACCCCCAAGGTGAAGCCAGGCATCCAAGCGCTGCTGGGGCCGTTGTGGAGATTAAGCAAGCTATTGCCCAGAGTCACAGAGTGGGACCCATGATTAGACTAGGCACCGAGGCGAGAATTATCAGGTCCGGGGAAATTGAGTCCAAGAGCCGCTGAGGCGGGAATTGAACCCTGGTCCCGGGCCAGACCTCTGCATCAGGGTCTGCCGCTCTAACCACTGAGCCACGCTTCTCCACTTTATGGGGTCTCCCATAAAACACTCAGGAGGGCCAAAGGAATAGCAGGTGGGGTAGTGATGTGGATCACTAGATTGCCTGTTCCAGAGGTGGATGCCAGAGAAAATAAGTTCCCAGCAGCTCACTGAGTTGGTTCCGTAGCAGTATGAGGGATACTACTCTGTTGGAGAGTGTCTACTCTCAATATAAGGGCTTCTGTTCCTTTCTGTAAATTGCCTATCACATGGGCTAGATCTTCTAGGGTGTTTCTGCAGGAGCAATAGGAAAAGCGAAGCACAGTCCCAACTTCCTCTCACCACCAAGGCTGACCAACCATGCCAAAGTGAGTCGTGGGAGAAGGGGGAAGAGTGGAAGAGAAGAGAAAAAAAAATACATGTTTCCCATGGAGTCAGCAAAGGGAGGCAAATAATTTATTGAAGTATCTTTATGTTTCTGCATATAATGAAGAGAATCATGAGTACAGCATTTCTGATAATGCAACAATAGATACATTATTATGCATGAGGTTATACTTCAAATAAAGACTACATGTAAAATTCCCCTCTTCCAAATTAAAGATTTGACTGCATACCCAGGAGTGATATAGAATCTATGATAATAGTAAGAAAGAAGAGCATTTGGTTACAGAGTATAACAATGATAAAGTTTAGTTCATATCAAAAAGAATTGGACATGTAAACCCACTTATATATATTCTGTAGATTGCCCATAGGTACTGCAAAATAACAAGAGTGGATACCTTGTGTAAAAAACACTCTTAGCACAAAATTGTAACAAAAATTGTGTAGGGCTTTATCACCTCAAAGATATAAGGTCTGTATTGTAGTACTCATCATGTTTTCTTTCTTTCTCTTTTAGGACCAAAAAGCCAGTACGAGAAAAGAAATGTATCTCCTCACGCTAGGAGCCACAATCCCAGCCTTTAAACTGCTGATGTATTTTTATCTGTCCTTAGTGCAGGAAGTCCCGGAATGGAGAATATTACTGATGCAGCCAAAGACACTTTAGCCGGAACGAGGAAAAAAGGAGCCTCTGCACAGCAACCTGCCGGATCGACAATGCAATGGTAGGGGTCACGAGGGCGGAGGATGCATGCGTCAACTAGAATGTGAAGCGCACTTCCTCCCGGCCATGCCCTCTTTATGCTGGCCTTGCTCCACCCTCGCCACAGATCCGGTTGGGAGCGGAAAAGCAAAGCCCAACAGCTATAGTTAGGACCTGGCATTTTTTGACATGCCTATATCCATGTTACTGGTTGACAAACTTACAACATTTTCCAACAAATGTGGGCCAGTGGGTTTTATTGTGCATGGAAAGTTGCCAGGTGATCGGTCAAGTGGGGGGTGAAAAAAAGGTGGCGGTCAATAAAAGGGCTTTTCCCATGTTAAGTCCCAAAATAATTTTGAGCACGACTCGAGCCCGAAATGCTCAATCAATCAATCAATCAATCAGGGGAATTGTAAGTGCGCTACTCACCAATGAGGGTCTCAAGGGGCTGGGGGGGTCAGCAGTTACGTTCAGTCGAAAAGCCAGGTCTTCAGAGCCTTCCTGAAGGAGTTCAGGGAAGGGGCGTGTCTGATGTTGGTTAGAAGCTCGTTCCAGGTCTTGGCTGCGATGTAGGAGAAGGATCTTCTCCCTGATCTGGCTCTGTGGATGCGTGGGGTTTTGGCGAGGAAGAGGTTGGCAGAACTGAGGTTTCTTTTGGGTACATGGAGGGTGACTCTGTTGTTGAGGTATTGGAGTCCGGTGTTGTGTAGGCATTTGTAGCCATGGGTGAGTATCTTGAAGGTGATCCTATTCTCGATGGAGAGCCAGTGGAGCATGCATAGGTGTTGACTGATGTGTTCCTGTCGAGGGATGCCGAGGACGAGTCTGGCGGCGGTGTTCAGTATCGTCTTGAGCTTGCGGAGTAGAGACTTTTTGATGCCGGCGTAGAGAGTGTTTCCGTAGTCCAATCTGCTGGTGATGAGGGCGTGAGTGGCTGTCCTCCTTGTCTAGGGGGGACCCATTTGAAGGTCTTACGGAGGATGAGGAGGGTGTTGAAACAGCTGGAGGTGACGGCGTTGACCTGTTTGCGCATGGAGAGGAACCAAATTTAGCAAAATCCAGAAAGAGCCCTTTTTGGTTATTTGGTGTAAATCCGTTTAGTAGTCTTTGAGATATTAAAGGAGAAAGAAATTTGTATATCTGGACAGTTGGTTTTGAAATGTGCCCTGATTGGTCAATTTAAAGGAGAATAGTCAATCCTCATTGGATGGTGACAACCTGAACAATATGCTTTGGCAGCCATTACAAGACTGGTACATGGTCCCAGTGTTCGAAAAATAAATTACAAAACAAATAAGTAAGTGGGCAAGGTGAGCACACTCAGACCCCGAAGGGCATATATGAGGTTCTCAAAACCCCTCTCAAACTTTCCCCTTTATTGTCTGGCCACAACATGGACAGCATGCAGTGGCAGCACTTACAGGACTCTCAGGCATGGTCCCTATTGAAATGCATTGTAGTGAATAGCAGGTTTTAAGGGTCACAAAAAGGAGAATGTATTAGGATGATTACAGATTTTAGTTAAAATAAAAATCCTTTGTTGATGGTATCATACTAATTTTAGTAATTGTGGTGTGTTCTGAGGTGATTTTACCCCATGAAAAAGCTTTCTGCTGGGATTTCATGAACCATGTGTGAGGAAGACCCCGGGGTGGAAGCCCTGCATTACCCCTGACCCACTACCGAAGCCCCATGGACCCCGTTCCGGATGGAAGACGAAGACCCATCTATGCCAGAAGTAAACAAAGACTTCCCCCTCCTACAGGACGCATCCATTAACCCGGAACAGGAAACCCGGAGAGGAGGCGGACCGAAACCCCCGCTCGACCAATCCACGGCATGGCCCGAGGTCACGAGGAGCAGAAAAGCTGGACAGAGAAAATCGTCAGTGTGTCAGGCCTGAAGAGGAATCCAGAAGGAGAAGACTTCGGGAGAGACGCCGAGACGCTACCTGATGCAGCAGGAACCAGTGAAGAAGGAACCGTCAACGAGGAACACTGCGAGACTCCTCAACGGTGGACAGAGGACTGGTGGATCCCGGAGGACGCAAAAGCCACCACAACTCTGGAGAGTTGTGGCTTTTAGCGATACGTGACGGGGCAAAGGGGAGTGAGGGAGCTGACATTATGGGGAGGGTAAAAGTAGGAGAAACATCTTGGTGGTGGCTGCTTCTATCGTAACTCTGCCCTGCTCCTTTTGTTTCGCCTGGACTATCTTGAGTACAACCCCAGCCCCATTCTCACGCAAAACCAACACCCTACCCAATAACACCCCACTTAAACCTCCAGACAAGGAAGGGACCCACCTACAGTTAGATAACTGTGGTTCTCTGACCTTTATATTTGGTCCACCGATTCTCACAAGTGGTGTGGGGACAGTAGAAACAATTAGTGAACACCCTGCTGACCGCTTCTTTTCCATTTGTTTTTTTTTAGTATATTCCGGGACCCCATTTACATTCCACGACATCCTTGACACCTGGATCTCCAACCCGAATACCACCATCCCAAAGAAGAATACTCACGAATCCTGTACTGGAGTGGGCATCATCGACTTCATTTGCTCCCTTCATCACATTATTCACCCTATACGGCCTCCTCGTTTCTGTTTCCGACCGTCCCTCCGACAGCATGTTTGAGAGAAAACTGTTTTCTCATAATTTTCCCTTAGAGATTATAGAAGGGGCACCTGAAGCTAAAATGAGAGCACATTTTCTATAAATTCACACACTCTCTCACAGCCATATGAGAATGAAGTCTTACATTCTCAGCAAAACATGTACTTCCAACAGAAGCAGTGTGTCAGTCGATTCCCTTGTGTTCGACTGCCGACTCCCAGAGTGTTCTAAAGAACCACTAGAGTGCTAAAAGAGCGCATTAGAAACCATCATCCAAAAGCTGCTTTCTGCCGACATTGTACATTATTGCAGCACTCAAATAAACTTTTTCAGGATCTGGCAACTGCTGCACTCCAATGCCACTGATAGGTGCACACCAGATCAGGAATACCTTGTTGTTTCAGGGAGGCACACAATTCCTACGAAAGGATAAATAGATTAGAATCACATCACCAAAGGGATGCCATTATTTATTTTTTTCATTCTTGCTTTAGGTATTACATTTATACATATTTAATCTTTATTTCGGTTATATATTACCATAAAAGATACAATAATAAAACACATTACATTTTCATGAATACTCCATAATTTCCTATTAAATTAACACAATAGACGGGGCACGGATCGTGATTTAAAAAGAGAACATAGCCATAACTACGCCATAAAAACCTATCTAGCCCAAAAATTACATTGTATTTAAAAAACATGCTGGCCAACTATCTACATAGTTAAAAATAATCATTTACATCTTAAAAACCATAGGGTAATTTTATCATGTAATCATATCCCCATGAAAGTGCAGGTGCTTGGCTTGGCCTAGGTTATACCCTAAAAAGCAATTTTTATTAATAATTTACTTATTATAACCTAAGCCCACTTCTTTTCCTTATCAAGGATATGTTGAATAAAAATCTGCTTACAGCAAAAACTGCTTTTTGCGTCGAATCAGTCCTTAAAATACGTAAGGCATTGCTACAACTCCTAGTGCCTAGCAACCTACATAGTGGTTTAATCCAACGGCACCTTGCAATAATATATGCAGCACAGAAGAATAAAAATATGCTCGTCGGTTTCCCTAGCTTGCATTGTACACAGGGGGCAAAGGTCACTACCCTTTTCCCCCTTCTCATTTTTCCAACTTGATGTATTTGCTCCTATTTGCAAAATTCCACACCTAAAGTGAAGAAATAAGGATTTTGCTAAGGGAGGTTCTATCTCGTCAAGGGTACGTCCTTAAAGGCTAAAAATCTCAAAGTTAGTGGGCCCATTGTAACATTATTCAGCAAATTGCTTGCTATGAAGTTCCAATAGATCAACTTTAAATTCTTTTTACAGGGTGGTGTTAGTTTTAAAGGGTCACTCCAATAGGAAGAAAGGCCTAATTTTTTCATCCAAGATATTACGTGCTTCAACCACGGAATGTCTTTAGGACGGTTCACCTTCATAATTTCCTCCAGACCAACCTTATAATGGATTAGTTCTGGGGGTAACCCACATCCTTATCCAAAACAATAGTGGTCTTAGTACAGCGCAGTGATCTGTGCGTTTAATGTCCAGATCCAAAGTTACAGGAAGCAAGGGTGTCCTATTGGGGAGTTTTAAAAGCTGTCTAAAATATTTATTTTCTTTCCGCTCGAAGTTTTTGGTGCAGTTGGATCCCCAGATCTCGGCCCCGTAAAGGGCTGCCGATTGGGCTTTAAATGTATATACTTCTAGAGCCGGGGACACCGCCTTTGAGGTGCTAGCTTTGTGTTTCTTTAAAATGGGGATCGAATTTTGCAGCAACGTTAGCTTACTTTTTTCTAATTGGCCTTTCCAGGCCATTTTGCTTTCCAAGGTGATTCCCAAGTAATTAAAACTTTCAACATATTCTAGTGGTTGTTTATTTAGGGTAAGATTTTTTTTAAAAGTCTTATGCGGATTCAGCGCCATGTATTTCGTCTTTGATGAATTTATTTCGAGGCCTTTTTGTATGCAGTAGCTATTAAAAGCATTCACCAAGCACTGTAAGCCTTTGGGCGTTTGAGAAATTAAAATCGTGTTGTCAGCAAATAATAAGGCTGGTACCGCTTCATCCCCGAGGTGTGGTGAATCATGCTGACAATTTAAGAGAAATTTGGGGATATCATTTACGTAAAGTGAG
Organism: Lissotriton helveticus; assembly: GCF_964261635.1. Classification (NCBI taxonomy): domain Eukaryota; kingdom Metazoa; phylum Chordata; class Amphibia; order Caudata; family Salamandridae; genus Lissotriton; species Lissotriton helveticus. The sequence continues at coordinate 406,310,402 of NC_136063.1, read as the reverse complement.
AAGAGGGTTGGGGGCCAATACGCACCCCTGCCTAACCCCTCTTCTCACCGGGATTGGTTTGCTTAATTCACCCTTTGGACCCCATCTAACCAAAGCATAATTCTCGGTGTGTAGACTTATTAGTTGCTTTAATAGCTGTATTGGTACCCCGATATCCTTCAAAGTGACCCATAACTGGGATCAGGGAACTAAATCAAACGCAGTGCGTAAATCTATAAAAGCTATATACAGGCTACCATCCCTAAAAATTACATACTTCCAACAAATACATAAAAACCTAAAAACTTGGTCGATGGTGCTTGTTTTTGGTCTGAACCCCGCTTGAAACTTGTTTAAAATATCCTCCTCTTCCACCCAATCTAAAAGTCTATTTAAAATGTGGCGAGCATATACATTTTGTAAAATATCAATAAGGCTGATAGGGCGATAGTTAGCCGGATTACAGCGATCACCTTTTTTAAAAATAGTCACGTTCTCCGCCCCTTTCCATGTGTCCGGAGTCGGAGTTCCTGCAGCTATTGAATTGCATAAAAAGTTGACGTAGGAACTCCAAACTTCCAGATTGTGTTTTATCAGGTCCCCAGGGATCTTGTCCGGACCCGGAGCCTTCCCCGGTTTGATGGCTGCTATTGCTTTTACTGTCTCATCTGGACTGAAGACCAATTCTATCCCATCATCTATTTCCTCCTCTAGGGCATTTCTCAAGGTAGATCCATCATTACTAGTATTTTGGTAGAGATTTGAAAAGTGCTCGACCCATGTTTTCTCATCAAGAAAAGTTTCCTTTGTACTTTTCCCTGTCCTATTTCCCTTCGCAAATAAGCTCCAAAAAGCTACCTGGTCCTTAGATTTTGCGGCAATAATTAGCTTTGACCATAAGTTGTTATCCCATGTTTTTTTGGACTCTACTAGTAATTTTTTATATTTGAGCCTACTTAAACGGATTTCTGAAGGCATTTTCATTTTAATTACCTGTATTAGCTCCAGTTTTGCTGCTCTACATTCTTTGTTGAACCATGGATTGGCCATCTTATTTAAGTTTTTACTACATTCGTCATCCTTTTTATATAAGGTTGTCAACAATGGATGTAGAGCCTTTACCAAAGATTGGTGCATTTTTTGCGCACCATCGTCCCCTTTCCTTAGTTCACCAAATTAGCTAATAATTTCAGAAAAAGTATTGTATATTTTTATCATTGTGGCATCTTTGGCCAATATATAAGGCCATTTCAATGCACGTCTATTGTTACTTATACATAATTCACCTGTTTGATGCGCAATTTCCTCCACCAAAGCGCCCGTAGATTTAAAGGGATAAGATTCAAGTGAGAGTTCTAAAGGATAGTGATCACTCTCTACCCTAGGTATTACAGTTTTGATTACATCAAGATGACATCATGTGTGCTGCCTGTGAGAAAGTGGCTCTATATATACTGGACCAGAATAAGGTACAGTGTGTATAGAGTCCACAAACCCCAGAGGTAAAACAGAGGTTAAAGCCAGGTGTGACCTTACTCTCTAAAGTGGTAGCTTGGTCAAGCAGTAAGGCAGTACCAGAGGAAAGTGTAAAGCATTTGTTGTACACACTCAGTCAGCAAAAGGTTTCACACACTGAAAGACTGAACTCCAGGCCAATTGTTTTTATATCAAAAGATATAGTTGTTTTATTTCTAGAACCATCAGGCATTAAGAAAATACTGTTCTCAATATGAGAGGTCTCAGATGAGTACTTTGCAGAAAGTCAATAAACTTTGTAAAGACAATAGGTACAGGGCTTGCAGTAGGCAACACAATTCTATACACAATTTAGCATTGAGCTCAATGGATTTCCTTATATGAACACAGGTGATTACTTTGTAGATTACTTTGGTAATTCCAGGACTGGCTCCTAGGTTCAGTCCTGGGGTCTAAGCTGAAAACAGTTTAGCAAAAACGTTTTAGGTATTGTAGTCATTTTTCAGGAATAAAAAGCTATTTTAAAAGTTCACACTTAGAAACTTTTCAACAGAAATCTGGCAATGTTATCCAATGGGAGAAAATTCAGGTTGCAGGTAAAATACAATCTTGTTACTTTTGTAATCCAGTACTGGTCTCCTAGGGCCAGCACTGAGGTCTCAACTCAAAACAGGTAAGTCATTACATTTCAGTACTTCGTATGATTTTTAAAGAATATTTCAAGTTTTCAAAAGTAGACCAAAGAAATCTCATAGAAAAGCAGACAATGGATTCCTATGGAAAAAATACAAGTTACTAGTAAACCCTGCTATGGATTACTTTTGCGTTTCGGCACTGAGCTACAAGGTACAATATTGGCTCCTCTCCTGATCACAGGTGAGTATTTCGGAATTCGGAATTCGGATGATTTTATATGAATATTTCAAGTTTTCAAAAGTAGACAGAAGATTTTTCGAGCCAAACCAGTCAATGTTATTCAATGGCAGGTAAGTGAGTTACCGGTTTCCTGGTGAGTACTCGACTGGTGAAGTTGTGGTTCTGGGCATAGACCCAGGGGTCCCCCAGGGTCTGGTAGGTACAGTTGGTTCACCCTCAGCGGCGCAGGGGCAGCCGGGTGCAAAGGTAGGTAGGCCCAATGTTATCCAATAGGGGATAGGAGGCCTCCGGTTGGTGGCTGCTGGCTAGCAGGCCACGCGGCTGTGGGAGCTGGTCTCCAGGTCACTTGCTCAGGGCAAAGGGGGAAGCAGGATAGGACAAAGGTGGCACAGCCAGCGGTACTCGGGCGGCTGGGTGCAGGGTGCTTTTGAGCCGTCGGGTGCTCAATGTTATCCAATGGAAAAGGTCAGAAGGGAACAAAGGCTGCAGACTCGGGGCGGAGACTCTCCAGGGGCGACCAGCACGTCGAGAGGTAAGTTGGGATCATGGAGCACAGGTAGGTACCCCAAAGGGAGGCACAGGGGGCTGTAGGGCGCCGGGTGCAGTGGTGTCTTTGGGTGTCGGAAATGCTTACACTCAGCTGGTCGCGGTTGGGGGGGACCCTGGTTCTGAGTCTGCAGGCGTCGTCTGGTTCGTCGAGGAGGGTCTTTGGGCACTGGACTTTGGGTCCCAGTCGCTGGGGGGACAACCTCGTGGTCTTGGATCACTCGGGCACGGGACGGGCTCGGCAGGTGCAGAATGGGCTGGTCCGGAGCTTCCTGGCTGGCACCAGGGGGGGTTGTTGCAGCAGAGCTTCTGCTGATGGGAGTCGCAGTCTTTAAGAGGGTCAAGGCAGACAGGTCCTCTGGGTGTCCCAGGGTTGCTGTCCGCAGGAGTCGCCGGGATTTAGGCTGGAGCAGTGTCCAGGATCGACAGGCCGGTAGGGCTGGGGCCAAATCAGTTGTTGTCGTCCTGTTGTTAGCAGCTGTGTGGCAGGTCTTCTTCTTCTTGATCTTCTTTCTTCTTTTGGTATCGGTATCTGAGGAAGGAAGGTTCAGGGAGCCCCTAAATACTGAATTTAGGGGTGTTACAGGTAGGGCAAGGGCAGGGGCCAATTGAGGTTACGTAGTTTTAGCCTCGCTTTGCTACAGTCTCCATTTTACGCTCAGTCGCCATTTTATGTTGCCTCACTCAGGCAGCACGGCTAACGTAAGGAAAATGGTCTTTTCTGCCACTTTCAGCTGCGCGGTGTTTTTCTTGTCGACAAGCAACCTTTGTCCTTGTGTGCAATACTGATGTCAGGGTCCGGCCGAGTTCGTAAAGCCATGTCTAGACTGATTAATCCATGTCTCTACTCCACTGTTTGGGTCCCACCATTCTTCTCTTCCTTATCTTATTTAACTGGCCTTCACTATTCTCTCCGTGTGTTCTCTTGTTACATAGCTCTCCTTTTGAAGCATTCTACACATGTTTTACCACCTGCAAACTGGATTATGGTCACCTGTGTTGATTAACCTGATGGGAGGGGAGCACAAGGGGTCTGAAAGGAGGGTGTGTTTTTAGACATCTGATACTTGTTTTCGAACTATTCCTATTCGTTAGTTTTGTGTATTTTGGGAGTTGTCATTGTAAACTTGTGTTGTATAATAGACTGTGCGCCACAGATTGAAGTGGCAGTCTCTTGAGAACCTACCTGTTGGTACTTCTTAGACAACTGTGCTTAGCTGCAGCTAATAAAACTACTTTTCTACGCCTAACGGAGTGTCCAGTGTCTCTGTCGGTCAAGGCAGGTGAACTCGGGGATCTTAGGCGTGCCCTGCGCCGCTTGGCCCGTAAGGCCAGGTTCTCCAATTGGCGCCCAACGTGGGGCAACTTCAGCGGTAGTAGTTTTGCCCGAGAGTCGTGAGGAGCTTCGCAGGAAAATTCCGGAGGATTTCGAGAACCACGTGAGCGACCCCTGCATGTCGAAGTGGACCGAAGGTCTTTTGAAGCGTGGCTACTCCTTCCCGACGGCTGCTGACGACTGCTGCCCTGACTGTCGCCCTGCCTTGGCCCCTGGTGATGATTGGTATCGCGAGACGATAGACGGACATCTGTTAGCGTGAGAAAAGCATTTCGTTAAGTATTTGTGGGTAGCGCCCACTCTCTTTGTTTTGTATTTTTGTTATTCGGGTAGCGCGCTAACCGAAGCCAAGGGGTAAGTACGTTTGTCCTGTGACTACATTGTCTAAATAGATCCCTTGACGTTTGTAGGGTTAAAATGCCTGGATTTAGTAAATTTAAGAGATTTTTTTGTTGTGCTTGTTCTGCGGACTCCCGGTTGGAGGATTCGTGTCCGATTCCTCCAGTTGGAACTCCTAATTATGAGTTGTACTCAAAGCACGGTGTGGGTCCTATAGTTTTTAATGACATATGGACCCGTTACACTAAAAAAGACGGTGTTTTACAATGGCCACAACACGGGTCATTTGAAACTGAGATTTTAGACAATCTGGAAGCGATTTTATTCAAGAGAAAAGCCCGGCCGGCAATGTTTGACTCTTTTCCCCTATGGCGCAAGGAAGCCAAACAGAAAGAAATTAAGCAAATGAAGAAAGATAAGAAAGAGCAGAGTGTGACGATTCTTCAGGCTGCCCAGCAATTTAAAAATGATGAAACTGATCAGATGATTCAGGTGTCGGAAAGACAACATCGTATGGCAGCGGATAGATGCTACCCTGTATTGCCTACCGTTACAAAGAGTAAAAATCCTGATGACGATTCTTTCATGTCCCATTTGTTGACATTACCTCCGCCTTACGTGGTAGGAGCCAATGCACCACCATTACAGCCTGCTGCCAATGCGGCCGCTGTCCTTCCTGCACAAATACCTGTCCCTGTCATATTGCCTCAGCCTCCTTTGCCGACAATGTCTGTACCCCAATCTCCTTTGCCTCAGCCTTCTCCATCTGTCGTTTCTTTCGCTACAGATTCTTCTTCCACTTTACAGAATACACTGTCTCCTGTCTTAGTTTCAGATTCTCCTACAGCTAGACGGCGTTTAGTTGATACTGTCGCAGGTCTGTTATCGCCTTTGCTTGGCCCTCTTTTCTTCTCTCCTGCTTCGTCTAGGAGACAATCTCGTAGTCAGTTTCCAGATTTTGAAGAACGAACTAAATTGGATTCCCTTGCTTCTAATTGGATCACGAGTCGTGTACCGTATGACACACGTGACATATTAGATACTTTTCTTCAATGGAACGCGCCCACACAGAGATACGTATTTGATGTGATGTGCAATACTTTGATTAAAGCGTGGGAAGACGTAGATCTAGACTCGCCTCCTCGGGATTTATTTGACATCCAGGATCAATTTGATAAGGGATTGATCGTGGGTCCTGCTGTGGAACGTGCTGTTCAACAACTTGTTGCTTTTAGGTCTACCGTTTTCTCTCAAAATTCTCCTGAATCTGATCTTGTGGTTTGTCGCAAGACAACACAATATCCTATGCGAGAAGTTCCTCCAATATGGAGAGATGCAGTTCCTCAAGCAGGTAATAATCCAGGTGTTCCTGCTCATTTTCAGCGCATATGGGTACATGACCCGTGGAAAAGATCGGAAGTATTGGCTCTTAAACAGTCTTTACCGGACCCTCGTAAGAATCCTGCTGGATATTATAAGGAGCTGTCCCAGACTGTTGACGCCTGTATTATGAATTTGGCTGATATTGACTTACTCATGGGGAATGTAGTCCCACAAGCTATATGGGCTAAGATTCGTAGGCAGGATCATGCGGCAGCTTTAGGTGGTGATTGGGCTGCCATTACGGCTGCAGACGTAGGTCAAGTAGGTGGGGCTAAACCAGACGCTTTGATTACAGAATTACCTGGAAGAATCATAGATTTGATGAAGACTCTAATGCCTGCGATGCGTGTTAACTGGGATAAGTTGGCGGCATGTAAGCAAAAGACGGATGAAAGTGTCTCTGACTTCTTTACTCGTTTTGAGGAGACTTTCATCGATCATAGTGGGCAAGACATGAGCACTGAAGGGGGACAGCGATTATTCGTAGACAAATTTGTTTTTAACTTACTTCCAGAATTATCAAACAAACTGAAACAGTCGGAGAGTTCGTGGGCTGTCTCTTCCACTGCCCAGATATTGGCTACTGCTCAATATTATGAGACTAGGGAAAAGGAAGATAAGGAGAAAGCGGAGAAAAAGACTAAAGACTTGAAAACGAAGGTTCTTCTGCAACAGGCTTATCCATCTCGTTCTGCTCAACCTCTATTTTCCCAGCCCCCACAGTTTCAGAGGTTGTTGCAAAAGCCAGTTCCCTCTGTTCCTCGGGCTCCATTGGGCCCCAACCAGTGTGCTTACTGTAAGGAGGATGCTCACTTTAAGAACACTTGTCCGATTCTATTACAACGGTATGGTGAATCGTTAGCGCCACGAGGTCGTGGTGATTCTCGATCCATGTCTAGAGGTAGAGGTCGTGGTGCTCCTCCTCAGGAACAACGTCCCTCTCCTCCTCAAACCTCTGCGAATTATTTTGACCAGCAGACTTCTCAATCTGCACAATACTACAATGATGACTATTGTTACGACAATGAGAATGTTGCTTTCCATACTAGCTAGGACAGCCAGAGACAAAGTGAGGGAGTCATATCAGTTCCAGTAGATCAGGAAGGACCTTATGTTAATGTTATGGCATTAGGTGTTACAGAACCATTTCTCTTGGATACTGGCGCTATGAGAAGTTCTATAATGCGTTCTAAACTCCCTGGGGCACCTTTGTCCGGCTTAACAAATGTTTCTGTAGGATTCTCTGGCGCCCCAGTTTCAAATCCTATTTCTTGTCCCTTGCCCATTTCCATTGGTCCATATGATTTGGAAGCTCCACTCCTTCTAACAACAGGTTGCGGAGAGAATTTGTTGGGTTTAGACCTTTTGAAACGTTTATATGCCACGTTGTATTGTTCGCCTTCTGGTGTACATCTTACATTGGGTGATAAAACGACTTCTCCAATGTATGTTTCTAAGGAACAACTGCCACCCGAGTTGCAATCTCTTCCAGCTAAACTTTGGGCTGTGGGTCCAAATGATGTTGGTTTGTTACAGATTCCACCGTATGTCATTACTATCAAAGATAATGTTAAGATGCCACGTGTTCCTCAATATAAGATCTCCAGTGATGGTGAACGAGCCTTGTTGGCCATTGTTCATGATCTGGTTCAGAAGGGTGTGGTTGAAGAGACTAGAGGAAACGTCTGCAATAGTCCTGTTTTGCCTATTCTTAAACGTACTGATCCTTCTCAGCCACCTGTTTATCCTTTTGTCATTGATCTTCGAGAGGTCAACAAAATTGTTGTCCCTCAATTTCCTGTTGTGCCAGATATCACGACTTTGCTTACTATGATTCCTGCTTCAGCAGTCTGGTTCTCAGTGATCGATCTTAAGAATGCTTTCTTTAGCATTCCCATTGCTGCAGAAAGTCGGGATCTTTTCGGCTTCTCTCTCGGAGGTCGAAGCTTCCGGTTCAAACGCGCACCTCAAGGCTATTGTGAGAGTCCTTCAATATACAGTCAAGCTTTGAAGTCACAACTTGATACATTTTCTTTGCCCTCAGGTGCCACTCTTATCCAGTATGTGGACGATCTATTGATTGCGGCTGATTCTGAGACTGCTTGTAAAGCAGCGACTGTATCGCTCTTACAGCATTTGTCTGATTTAAATCATAAAGTATAGTCTTCCAAGTTGCAATATTGCCGACAAGAAGTTACCTACTTAGGTCATCTCTTGTCGAAGGAGGGAAGGCGATTGACTCCAGAACGTATTCATGCAATTGCACGAATGCCTGTACCATTGTCACAGAAAGAAGTGCGTGCTTTCTTAGGTATTACCTCTTATTGTAGGCAATGGATTCCTAATTTTTCCCTTCTTGCTAAACCTTTGTTGGCACTTACACTTAAAGATACGCCTCAGCCTTTGCCTTGGACTGATGACTGCTTTGTGTTCTGCTCCTGTGCTAGGTACTCCAGATTACAGTAAACCTTTCACACTATATGTGCATGAAAGGGAAGGTTGCGCATTATCAGTCTTAACGCAACGATTTGGTGACAAACAAAGGCCGTGTGCCTATTTTTCTGCAACATTAGATCCAGTAGCGAAGGCATTACCTAGTTGCCTTAGAGCAACAGCAGCAGCGGCCATTTCTATTCGTCAGTCTGCTGGACTAGTGTTAGATCATACTCTTAATGTGATGGTTCCACATGCAGTGGATACTCTTCTGAATAGAACAAAAACTGAGCATTTAACGAGTGCTCGTTTGTCTGGATATGAGTTGACGCTTCTAGCTAGTCATATACATATAAGAAGGTGTAATGTCTTGAACCCAGCCACATTGTTGCCTGTTCTGGATGTTAATAATGTACAAGATCAGCATGATTGTTTTCTTCGCACAGAAGAAGAAACGAAGGGTCGGATAGACCTTAAGGATACACCGCTTGTGGATCCAGATGGTACCCCATGGGTGGATGGGTCATGTTTCAAGCTCCCTAATGGCGAAACAACGGCTGCTTATGCAGTCACGACGTTGTACACAGTGGTAGAAACTGCACATATTTTGCATAACTCAGCGCAAGCTGCAGAACTGATTGCGTTGACAAGAGCATGTGTGTTGGCGAAAGGGAAAAGAGTGACTGTCTATACTGACAGTCAATATGCGTTCGGCGTTGCCCATAGTTTTGGTCGTTTGTGGAGGGAAAGAGGATTCTTTACCTCCCACGGCACTAAAATACAGCATGGTCAATTGGTAACGGATCTTCTTGATTCACTTGCCTTGCCTATTCAGACAGCGATTGTAAAGTGCAGTGCGCACAAGAAGATTACTGATGACGTGGGTAGAGGGAATGCATTTGCAGACGAGGTGGCGAAGGGAACAGCGAGGAATGTTGAAAGTCGCATGTATGTTGCAGGGCCTGCTAGATGGGTTGCAGAAGCTGGTATGTGTGAAAACACAGTGGAAAGTGTGAAAGCAATTCAGAAGGAAGGCTACTGAGAAAGAATTGAGTACGTGGAAAGAAAGTACGGGAATGTTGGATGATACGGGTTGTTGGACGGAATTGTCAGAGTATCAGCGATGGTTGCTACCTAATGCGTATGTACTGCCGGTAGTTACTATGGCTCATGGACCAGCTCATATTAATGCTCGTGGTATATGCAAACTTTTAGCTCCAGTATGGCAGAATGAGGGTATTCCAAAATGTGCAGAAAATGTGGTGAAACACTGCATTGTTTGTTTGATGCACAATCCAGGAAAAGGAACTCCAACTCCAACAGGTCACTTTGCACCCCCTACATACCCATTTGAAGTACTGCAGATAGATTACATCCATATGGAGCGTTCTAATAATCTCAAGTACGTCCTGGTGGTGGTTTGTGCTTTTTCCAGATGGATAGAGGCCTACCCCCTAAAGGACAATACTGCTTTGTCCACTGCTAAAATACTCTTGAAAGAATTCTTCCCGAGGTTTGGTTTGCCGCGCATTGTCTGGAGTGACAATGGAAGTGAATTTGTAGGTCAAATTATGCAAAAGGTGTGTATAGGTTTAGGCATCAAACAAAAATTCCATGCAGCAAACCATCCTCAGTCAGCGGGTCTGGTAGAGGGTTACAATGGTACTCTCAAACTTAAGCTAGCAAAGATTCAGGCCAGCACGGGCCTTTCTTGGCCTGATGCATTACCTTTAGCACTCCTTTCTACTAGAATGACTGTTCATTCTCGTTTGGGGCTTAGCCCATACGAGATTGTGTTTGGACGTCCAGCTAATGTCTGGGGAGTCCCCAGACCCAAGGAGTATTCAGATATCCCCTATCCACTGTTGATTGACTATTTGCATGATCTCACCACTAAATTGCATGTCATTCGTCAACAGGTTCAAAACGCTTTACCAGAGGCCTCTTCAGATCCCGGACACACCATCCAGCCTGGAGATTGGGTGTGTCTGAAGAACTTCCAGAGGAAAAAGAATTTGGAACCTCGCTGGGGGCCTCCAAGACAAGTCCTGCTTACAACTCGTACGGCTGTCAAGGTCCTGGGAAAAAGACATTGGATTCATGGTGTGCACTGTAAAAGGGTACCATTGTCTTTGCCTTATGACCAGTGGGTCCGAGAAGGCGTTGGTGATAGTGAGTGCGAAAAGGTACCCACGTTTATTCCATTTAGCAGTGCACACCTGGATTGGACTAGTTCAGAGAAAGAGGACGATGATGTTTTGCAGGAAGCTGTACCTTCTCATCTGAGACTTAATACAACAGATCCCGAACATTTGTTCCAGGACCAAACAACACCCGGAAAGAGACAATACAATTTAGGAAAAAGATCCTCTGAAGACAATTAATTCTAACTTTCCTTTTCTTTACATTCTGCTAATAAAGAAAAGTTTTTCCTTCCCTTATCCATCAAGTTGCAGGGTCGCGGTAGGAGTCTTTTTTTTTTTTGTCCTCATGAGCCAAGTGATCGATCCGAGTGTGCTTTTAGCCGCATAGACACGAGGCCCGACCCCCCCTGTAGCACCGAGAAGCCTAATCCTAGGCTCCCGGTACCCAGAGAGTCAGGTCCGACGTCCCCAGCCAAGCATGGAAGAGCACTCTCCCTTCAGGCCAGTTTGGCCAGTTGTCCAGTGACTATACGACCTGGGATGCTTCCCTGTGGACAAGGAGTCTTGAGCTGTGACCTGAATAGTGACTAGGTCAACAGGACTTACAGTGTCATAGGACGGCTAACAATCACAGCCAAGTGATCTAGGAAGATTATCGTGAGCAACGCTTTTAGAGTAATGGATAGTACAGGGAAAGGAAGTGATGCGAAAATATTGAAGAGAGCTCATTATAAGAAGTTATTATTTGGTCGATGTGGCGTAGCATTGTGTGTTTTAGTAGGTCTGAGTAGTTTATTAGCATGCATTGGATGGCTTATTCATGTTCTACAGTTAGTACCTGTTCCTATTTTTGCCCCTTTGACTCCATCTACTACTGTTTCACCCCATAAATTTTACTCACTCCCAGATCACGAGCAAATGAGAAGAATGGAATATCTTAACAATTCGTTCATTCAACTGTTACACCAGCATCAATTGATTGTAAATATTACTGATTGTTGGGTATGTGGCCTCATACCACATAATACACAAAGAGGAATGCCGTATCTAGTTCTCCCTTTTTCATACGAAGGTTCTGCTTGGGCTTATCTGGCCATGTTTTCCAATACATACCAGAATCTACTCAGATATCCTTCTGGTGGATCCTATAATGGTGGAGTGGATTTCAGTCACAGTTCGTTGATAAAGGGCATTGTAACTATGGCAAAGATTGCTGACATCATCAAGATTCCCAAAGATGAAAAGAGAGCGTATGATGGGTGGAATATAACTCGTTATACTCTTAGTCTCACTGACAAGCTTAAACAGCGGAATTCTGCACCTATTTGGGTACTACCCCAGAAAGGTCATTTATGCTTACAAATAAATGGCCAGAATACGAAAACCAAGCAAGAAGGAGGGGATTTTCTGAAAGGATTCCTTCCCTTTTGGGGTCCGATGGCCAATAGTAAAAATATCAGACAGTTGGTCCGTGTGGTTGATGCCACAATTAATGTCACTTCTGGAGCATTAAAGAATTTAACTGCTGAGCTTCAGGCGGACCGACTTATGACTTTGCAGAACAGGATGGTGTTAGACATAGTGCTTGCAGACAAAGGAGGAGTTTGCAAATTGATTGGGTCTAGTTGCTGTATTTACATTCCTGATAACGCCCCTACGGTATACCAAGCCATCTCTAAGCTACATGTCATCTCTGAATCCATACACCAAGATACTGGAGATTGGTCTGTGATGGGATGGTTTTGGGGACTACTGTCCACTTGGGGATGGAAAGTACTAACTTTCCTTGGAATGATTCTAGCACTCGTCTTTTCTTGCTGTCTCTGTCTTCAGTGTGGTCCAGCTGTTTGTGGACTTTGTGCCACGATCTGTGTTTCTAAACCAGTAACACAACAGACTCAACATATTAAGATGATGGTGCAACAGCATCTTAGTGACCTCATGACCATTGACATCGACTCAGATTGATATGGGTTCCTTTTGCTTTGCCTGAGTATGGCAAAAGGAGGGTCTGAGGTTACGTAGTTTTAGCCTCGCTTTGCTACAGTCTCCATTTTACGTTCAGTCGCCATTTTATGTTGCCTCACTCAGGCAGCACGGCTAACGTAAGGAAAATGGTCTTTTCTGCCACTTTCAGCTGCGCGGTGTTTTTCTTGTCGACAAGCAACCTTTGTCCTTGTGTGCAATACTGATGTCAGGGTCCGGCCGAGTTCGTAAAGCCATGTCTAGACTGATTAATCCATGTCTCTACTCCACTGTTTGGGTCCCACCATTCTTCTCTTCCTTATCTTATTTAACTGGCCTTCACTATTCTCTCCGTGTGTTCTCTTGTTACATAGCTCTCCTTTTGAAGCATTCTACACATGTTTTACCACCTGCAAACTGGATTATGGTCCCCTGTGTTGATTAACCTGATGGGAGGGGAGCACACGGGGTCTGAAAGGAGGGTGTGTTTTTAGACATCTGATACTTGTTTTCGAACTATTCCTATTCGTTAGTTTTGTGTATTTTGGGAGTTGTCATTGTAAACTTGTGTTGTATAATAGACTGTGCGCCACAGATTGAAGTGGCAGTCTCTTGAGAACCTACCTGTTGGTACTTCTTAGACAACTGTGCTTAGCTGCAGCTAATAAAACTACTTTTCTATGCCTAACGGAGTGTCCAGTGTCTCTGTCGGTCAAGGCAGGTGAACTCGGGGATCTTAGGCGTGCCCTGCGCCGCTTGGCCCGTAAGGCCAGGTTCTCCACAATAGGTCCCTGTCCTTGGGTGGGTACACCCCATAGCCTGCTCCTCTCCTGTGGGAGGGGGGCAGGCGCCTAGCTGTGATTGGGCAGGGCTCCCCATCTTCAAGATGGCCGGAGCCCGGGGTCGTGCTTCACCTCGTCTCCCCCACCTGAGGGGTGGGGTTGGCATAGGCTGGCACACCCCCCTTCCTGATGTAGTTTTTCCTGCCAGTCTTCCCACCAGAGTGGGGGTCAGAACTGGTGGGGGCCAGTTGTTGGGTACAGCAAATGGTCTAGAGAAACTCACAGAGGTGGCATGCCTTTGAAGCTTCCCTCTGCCCATCCTGGGGGAGAAGACCTAGCTCTTTGCCCAGGATGTGCATTGTTGCAGGCCCAGGAGAGCGGGGGGCTCAGCCCAGACGTGGATTGTAGGTTAGGTTTTCAGGAGGCATCTCTAAGATGCCCTCTGGTGCATTTTACATTAAATCCCACACTGGCATCAGTGCGGGTTTAATGTGCTGAGAAGTTTGGTACCAAACTTGTCAGTCTTCAGTGTAGCCATTATGGTGCTGTGGAGTTCGTAATGACAACCTCCCAGCACCATATACTCTTAATGACATCACTGCACTTACAGTGCCCAGGATTGGCCCTGGGTACTGTAGGAGCACAGGGCTCATGCACCTGTGCCCACACCTCTGGCATACGGGCACCCAGCTAGAGGGGTGACTGAAGTATGCCAGGGCAGTCGGTTCTGTGGGCATGGCACACAGGGATGTGTGCCATGTCGACTCTTGGTTTAGTTCTGTACTTAGACACTCAGCCTGGGTGGCAGGGTACAGAGCCCCTGAGGGTGGCACAATAAGGGCTGCAGTCCTCAGGGGTCTTCTCTGGTCACGATGCCCTGGGTACCTAGGGTACCATTTACTAGGGGTTGATAGGTGGCCAGATATGTCAATTGGGTTTTAGTTTCAACACAGTTTTAGGGAAGGAACACAGGCCTTGGGTACCTGGTTGACAGGAACCCAGGGCACAGTCAGTCAAAGCACACCAGCAGTTCAGAAAAACAGTGGGGGCATACCAAGGCAAGAAATATGGCACTTTCTCACACTGCCCTATTGTAATAATTATGGAATGTTAGCAATCCAGTTGTACATTGGAATACTGTGGGGAGGCTGAGGTCAGGGGCACGGTTTTGGATAATTGAGGGAAGGGAGGAGGGTGCAGAGGCAACAAGTTGAACATGCTGGGCAGGCAGGAGGGGCAGTGGCAACACGAAGGACCAAGGAGGGCAAGGGAAAGGGGGCAGGGGCAACAAACTAACCTTGCAGGACAGGCAAGAGAGGCTGTGGAAATATAACAGACCACTGAGGACAGAAGGAAGAGACAGTGCCAGTACAACCATGCATGCCAACAGAACAGACTCAGGCAGGAGACTCCCGATGTTTTTAAGCCCAAAAGGACTTTATTTTATCTGTCTCCTCCATAAAATCTCCTCTTTTTCAATGTATGTCAGGGGTGAAAATCAATTCCCCAAGTTTATTTTCCCAAAATCTCCCTCTTGACAAGTTCAAAATGTTTGCAAGTATGGTGCATTGGATCATGGAGGACAGGAGAAATGGGGTGGGGACATGGCCTTGGATAACAGAGGGCAGGAGAGAGATGGGCAGGGGCACCAAACTAATCTGAAAGGTCAAGCGTCAGGTGTTGCAGAAGTACTATACACTACACAGGGCAACCAGGATGGCAATCCAGCACAACGGACCAAGGAAAGCAATAGGCAGGGAACAGGGCCATGCACATGAACAACAGAGAGCAGCGAGGAAAGGGGCATGGGCAGCGAGCTGACCATAACAGGCAGACAGAAAGGACCATGAAGGGTGGGAGGGTGGGGGCAGTGGAACAGCAATGGATCAGACAAGGCGAGGAGGGAGGGGATAGGAACCTGAACATGTAAAACAGAAGGCAGGGCCAATGGGGCAGGACAGGAGCAGCAGGCGGACCATGGAGGGCAAGCGGGATGGGCACTGGAAGCACAACACACCATGGAGGGAATGTGGGGGTCAGGGGCAGCAAGATGACCACACAGAGCAGGTAGGAGAGGCTGTGGTAGCACAGAAGACCGTGCATGGGAAGCAGGAGCGTTAGTGGCAGCACAACGGCCATGGTGGGCAAGAGGAAAGGTACAGGGGCATGCACAAAGGCCTATGGAGGACAGAAGGGAGGGGTAGGGCTAGACACAGACAAAGAGGGCAGGGGAAGGGGCTTCACAACAGACCATGCAGGTCAGGCAGGAGGAGCAGTTACAGCCCAACAGAGTATAGAGGGAAGAAGTGAGTGGCGGCAAAATGGACCATGGAGGACAAGATGGAGAGGATAGGGCATGAAACTCAGATAGGCAGGGCGGAGGTGGCAGGGACGGGCGACATCCATCTGACCAGGCTAAGCAGGTGGGAGGGGCAGTTTAGTTCAACAGAACACTCGGAGTAGATCACTCGGAGTAGATCGGATGGGCAGTGACAGGTCCATGAAACATGGTGGGCAAAAAGGAGGGAGCAGGGGCATGCACAAAGACATCTGAGGGCAGGGAGAAGGATTGTAGGGGCAGCAAGCTAAGCACAGAGAGTAAGCAGAAGAGCAATGATTGGGCATAGAATTGGGCAACGGAAGGCAGGAGGAATGGGCAGGGATATCAAGCTAAATAAAGTACAGTGGCAGCACATAAGACCATGCAGGGCAGGAGGGAGGGGGCTGATACATTGACTCAGACAACGGAGGGTAGGTAGGAGGTGGATGTGTCAGCAAGCTAACTTGGACTTGAACAATGGATGGCAAGGCGGATGGGGCCCAGGAGCTGCAAGCTTGGGTGGGGGCAGCACAATGCCAGGCCAGAAGATGCGTCCAACCTCCGCCCCCACTGTGCATTGTGATGGCGTCTTACTTAATGTTAAATAAAATAGAAATTCACTGAAAAAAACAAAGGTTACTGGGACGTTATAGTTAGGTTCAGATTTTACATGCACAAGACCATAGAAATTCAGCTTTTACAGTTAGAGTTATTTCTAGTAACTATAACTCGTGCCCAAGGTAATTATAACTTGCACCCTCACCCTGCACTGCTAATTACCCCACATACTGCATCACTCACAATATCTTCTATGGCATCATTGATAATATCACTGTGTCATTTACAGTAAAATTATTGATGAGAAAGCTGTGCATGGCGAGGGCATAGTAGCTGCCAGTGGCCTGAAGTGACATTTGAGTGACATAAAGTTCTTTGCTTCTAAATTACTTGACATAAAGGAAGAAGATGTATTGTTTTTGGTTGAAATGCATTAAGATGTGCATCTTATAGGATCCATTTTAGTATAAACCCACATAAGAGTGGTATATATGTCTGAATTCTAGAGCAATTAATGAACAGACCTTTTTTTTTCCAACTGAGTATTATATAGCGTGAACTTGAACCCAAGGTATCAGAGAGCTTTACACGAGCACCAGTTGCGTTACATGAGGACACATTTGTTTTTGTTAGGCACTGGGAGATTAAGTGATTTGCCCAGAACCACAGGATGTTGCGTCTCCCTGCCGAGACTCGAACCTGGTTCCCCAGATTTTAGGTCGACCGCCCTAGCTGTGAGGCCACATCCTCTAGGAAGATCATATACAGTTTACAGCAGTTATCAAGTCAAAAATATGAAGCAGTGAGTTTGAATCTTTGAGGAATAGTGATGTATGACGAATGGAAAATGGAAAACTGCATCGCAAGCAGAAATATAATTTTAACCAGGCTTTTAGAAAAAATATGTAGCTATTACAAAGGTTCCACATATAAATTTATCAAAGTATCTGAGGTGGTTCCTTGTAGCCTATGCTCTGGTGAACAAGTACAAAGGAATTGACAATGTGTCCATCTGAATGCATTAATCATGACACAAATGGTAAGAACATTTGATTTAAAAAATGACTGGGAGGAGAATAATGACAGTCCAGGTGTCCCACTGTCCACTTAATGGTTGGCTATAAAAGTGACAATTATACAAGTAGTACTTCCATTAGAAGAAAAAGGAGTGACAGGATGAAACAGGTAAAGACTAGGCCTGCTAAAAATAATGCATTCTCTAAGAACAGTGTATATGCACTGCTAAATATGTATCGATGCAGAAAAAGCAGGAATATGCAAAAGTTAGGGTGGATCTGAAAATCAAGTCTTGCATTTGTGCAACTAGGCAAATGCAATTGTCACAGTTTTAAGTCTATATCAACACCAGAATCGTGGCACACGAATTTCGAGGACAGAAAATTTCGAGGGACAGAATATTGAAAGGTAACTGTGGATAGCGAAGTATAAATTTCCTATTGCTAACACCACATCGCCATCATCGTAGGTACTTATGAGTGGAGTTAGATATAGAAAATCTAGACTTACTTACCTGCCAATATTTTATTTTCGATATTCTGTCCTTGATATTTAGTCCTATCAATAATGTTGAATCGATATTCAGGGGACACCGTTTTTGGAAGTACAGAGTTGCAGTACCAGCGCAGTGATTCCAGTTCTGGTTTTTGCGAGAGTTCCAGTGTGAGAGCGGGAGAGCTGCAGTAGCAGTCAGCAGAGGCAGCGGGGGACCGCGAACCGCTACGAATCGTGGATTGTGAGCTGAAACGTGAACCGTGAAACCGCGTTGGGAGGCTGAGCGGGAGGTTGCAGGTAGCACCAGCACCAGCGAGTGGGGCCTAAAACTGCGACCCGCAAAGAACCGCGGATCTGGAGTTGGACCTCACTGGGAGCCGCAGGAGCCGCAGGAGGCTACAGGAGGCACCAGCATGTCCCGGCGAGACCCAGTGACCCCCAGTGAACCCCAGTGATCCTTGTGGGAACCGAACCAGCGGTAGTTGAGTGGGAGCCACAAGTGAGAGCCACAAGCAGCAAGAGTGAGAGCAGTGGGCGTTCCTGAGTTTTGCCAGTTACATCAGTCTCTTCAGGAAACTTGGTTCATTGGAATGATGGCATACTTGTATACACGTGCATGTTTGCACGTCGAGGAGCAGGAGCCTCTGCAGGTACGCTATTAGTTACCTACAAACTCGCATGGAACTTGCATTGAGCTTTTCTATAGTCCTGGTGTGGTCTTTACCACCTGCTTTAGGTTTGTGTCAGACCCTTTGTGTTCCCCAGACTGCTTTTGCGCTTTACCCCCTGGAGGATTGAACGGCTGCAACGGCGCATCATTTAAAAACGTGCTTGTAGGTCCCCCATCATAGGACCATAGCACGGGAGAGCCAAAAAAGCAGCAGCAGCGAGGTGGTGCCATCATCGCCGCCACAAATCTCCCCAGCCCTGAGCCCCGACTTCCAAACCCTCACTAACATTGTGCCGGGGGAACAGAAGTGACTCCCTGCTGAGAGTTTCCGTTCTCAGACCCATTGGCACAGAGTGTTTTAAAAAAACGTCCATCGTTACCTAGAGGAATTTACGAGTGCTCATTCCCAATAAGAGGTTTGGCGACGCTCTGCGTGTAACATCCCAAATTGGGTCAAACATCTACAACAAGGAATATGAGATCTGGAAAAATTTGATAGACGTCGTTAAACAAATCAAAGAGGGTGGTTTCAAAAACAGACTTAAACAACATCCCGAATAAAAGGAGAGAGAGAAAATAACACCACAAAAGGAGAGGCTAGTGTCAGCTCCCACCCCGAACGAGCATTCTTCAAATTTTGGGGAAAAAAAGGCAAGCAGCCGTTCATTGGTTCATTTCCTAAAAGACCCAATGGCCACATGCTCTGGAAGGAGGTCTAGTTTTGCCTAGCCCAATTATTCAAAATAAAACAAGTGAAATGAGTCCACAGGTATTGAGATGTTCAAAAGTTGAAACAAAATCAACTCAATTAGCCCAATTAGGGGAAAGCCCCATACTCAATAGGAAAATAGGCCAAGATATAAGCCAAGTTGCAAGCAAAAGTGAGGCCGTTAGTGAAGAGGGGCCAACAAATAAGGTGTTGATCAAAATTACAGCGCAGGTGCATCTTCCCATGGATTCATTAGATCAAAACAATGAAGTGAAGCGTGGAACATTTTTTAGTAGAAATGGAGCACCAGGCAAGATAAGAGCACAAGAGAAAGTCCAAACGGACGAATGGACTGGTTCCTTTTCGATATCTAACAAAGCAGACCTCATTCAAGCTCTGGAAATTAACACCCAAAACAAAGAGGACGCTCCCTCCCAAAATAAAGTGGAGGCCAACTTTCAAGACCAAGATGACTTTCCTATCTTTATTTCATCCTTAGATCAGCAAGACAAGGAGGCAGGGGGGGGGGGGAGCCTCTACTCCAATTGAATATCCTATCAGCGTGGAGCAGCAAGAGGACAATAACATCACTCAAAATGGTAGGGTTTTGGAAAGACAAAAGGTCCTGTCTCCTCCGAACATAATTTCATCAGTTAGTGGGTTTGAAACAACCTCAGGGGCATCAGTATAATCCACACATTTAGGTACATGGAGTGAAACCCTGTTAAGAACTCTCCAGTAAGCAATTGATGTTCTAAATTTTCAGTCAGATAAACTAGATGTTCAGATGGACCTAATGAACTTAATCGCAGTTCACATTGCAGATATTAACTCAAAATTGGTCACCAAAACAGTACATATAACAAAGGATTACAATTGTCGAGATCTAGGTAGTGGCCGCTTGTCAATCACAAACCCAAACTGTGGATGTGGTCGAATAATAGATAAATTAGCATCCCTTCCAGAAATCCTAACAGATATTCAATGTGCCGTAAAACCAGTTCAAAATATGTAACAATCGGCTATGAAAGAATCAAAAGATGTAAAAAAAAGACAGAACAGGACTGGAAAGAACCCTAAGTAATATCCAACACGAAGGTTCTATAAAATATAATGAATCTATGGGTAAAAACGGAACAGGAAAACAGCAAATTATTCAGCAATCTACATCAACACTCAGTTCACCAATTGGAGTCCAAACTAAGAGACAACAAAAACTGGCACGGAAGGCCAAGAACAACGTGTGCAAACAAGCTAGCCAGGAAGCAAGGCGGAGTTATCCTTTATTTTCTCAACGGCTAAGTATTAAACAAAGTCAACAAAGCAAAAAGACCTCTAAAGGGCAAAATAGTAGCCCTAGGTTATATCGGCAAGTCTCTAGTGATAGTCTTAGTAAATCCATACAAAGTGTTTCATCCTCGAGCGACCAGGAAAGCATTAAAGTACATCAAAGTGAAGGCTCCAAAGAAAAAAAAAACTATCAAGAGCACCCAGCTAATTTATTGGAGATAGTTAAAATTCCAGACATATCTTCTCATCATTTTAAATCTGGTTGTGAAGGAGAAATAATTACAATTTAAAAAAACAAGGGATCTAAACTAATAATTCAGGATAAAAAGCACGAAGTAAATAAATCTGATTATGAACAAGAAATCAACAAAACCCTTAAAAATGAAGGATAAAAAAAATATGAAAAAGAGCTTACTGGAATTTCAAAACAGAAATGTAACCCCTCCTGTGCTCATGATGAGCTCAGCTCGTCATGAGGCACAGTTGTGCTGTGCACATGACGAGCTCAGCTCGTCATGACCCGCGCGGCGCTCACATGCGGGGATAATTCCCCTGCTGTGCTGTGTTCCACGAAAACGGGCGTGGTCATGACGAGCTCAGCTCGTCATGAGCACAGCGCCACCATGCAGCGTGATGAGCTCAGCTCGTCACAAGCACCGTGGTGCTGTGCGCACACCCCCTCCCCCAGCGCCGCGGGGGAATTAGCCCTGCGGCAAATGGGTTAACTCAACTGCTGTAATAAATAATCAAGAGGACAAAAATAGTACCTACATGAAAGGTCAAAGTATGCATCCAATCACCGAAGTAAATCGAATTGAACACCAAAGGGTAATACCCAATACAAAAACACAAAGAGAGCAAAATATAACTCAGGACAACAGGCCAACAACAACCACGGCAAAAGTGCTGGGAAATCAAATGGACATATTTGAAACAGAGAATAGAAGCCAAAAAAAAATGTATTTTGGAAAAACAGGACGAGTCTATAATCTACCAATTGTAACTTCTACGACACAAGTACCCACTAGGACATTATCAAGCCTAAAGGTAGTAAATTCAGAAGGAGAAATTACCAGCAAGCGTAGACCGAATTTATACAACCCAGAAAGGTCCATCTCTAATAACATAGTACAGAGCAGAAACCCAGGTTGTGATCATCCACACGCACAAATTTGTATAAATTTGACAGAACTACAACAGAGAGACCTAGGAGAAATAACTCACAAACTGATTTTCGAACCCAAATATGAAACATAGTTCAGATCAGACACACTCAATAGGGGAAACATATTGCGACTGTTCAATGAGATACCAGAACTATGCATTATTGAATCTGCAAATCTCCTGGCAGTTGAATTTCTGCAAATGGAAAAGAGGCCAGACATAGAGGTGACTCAAACAACCTGGTTGTCATTTAAAACAACTGCCCTGATATACTCCAAAAAAGAAGTCTTTGAATCTTGGGGCATATCAATATCATATCTAAAACGATTAAGATATGCATTTCCATTACTATCAGATATTGCGGCCCCACATTCATCAGGATACGAGTTAAGGACCACATTGTGTTTAAGGGGGCAAGAAGCACAACCTCCAAAAACACAGCTTTGTCAGGCAAAAAGTCAGAAGGATTAGATCAAAGTACAATACAATTAAAGCAACAGGCAGCAGAATTTCAAGATTGATCATGGGTCCCTCATTTCCTGTGTCAACAACGATCCTTATGTAGTTGATGGCTCTCAAAGGAAACAGCACTCAGAGGTATCTGCAAGACATCCTAAGGAAACTCAAATAACACTTTGTTCATGGAACATCCATGGCTTTAGGGAAATGGGCCAAGACCCAGATACCCTAGTTTTCTTACAAGTTTTTGATATCATATTATTGCAAGAAACGTGGAATCTGACTAGAACAAGAGTAGGCTACGAGGACTGCCACGTCTTTGCTGAAAAAATCTGCAAGTATGGGCATCCAAGGGGGG
This sequence comes from Lissotriton helveticus, assembly GCF_964261635.1. Classification (NCBI taxonomy): domain Eukaryota; kingdom Metazoa; phylum Chordata; class Amphibia; order Caudata; family Salamandridae; genus Lissotriton; species Lissotriton helveticus. The sequence goes on along the minus strand of NC_136063.1, from coordinate 406,288,103 downwards.
GTTTGTCATTATACGTCACAGAAAATCAGATTGGTACATGGAAGAAATTGACATGGGTGAAAATTGACTACAAGTAGTAAAATTAGAGCGCAAAATCTCTGTAATTGTAAAACCATGGCAGTTGTTGATTTTAAATGTATATATTCACCCAACCAAAAAAGATAAGAAGGATACATTGTCACGCCTGATAAATTAGATACAGGTTTTGGAAACCAGCTATCAATGCAGTGGGTTGATTGTTTCAGGCGATTTTAATACAAAAATTATAGGGACTCACTTGAAAAAAGGAGCAGGTCAAAAGCTGCAAGAGGCTGGTAAAGAAAAGTATGAATTGGAAAACCTTGGTCTAGACTTTCTGAATGGAAAAACAAAGGGAAATCAGCCTGCCGGCATTACCTCCTCAAGTGGGAAAAAATAATCCACTATCGATTACACAATGGTATGCAATGACCTACTCCATTTAGTTGAATCATTTTATATCCAATCTCGTCCCGAAAGCGATCATTATCCACAAGTTTTGGCTTTGCACAAGAACCTGTGTCAGAAAAAAATCACTGCAACTTTAACAGAAATACCTGTTATATATAATTTAAGGAAGCTAAAATGGCGCGGTAAAAACATTGAATTAATTATGGATGTAGTTTATAAATATATAGATGACAGTAGTTTGTTGAGCATCCAAACTTTGGAAGGGGCTTGGGAAACATTAGGGAAATTCTTAGTTAACAAATTTCCAGTACTCCCAGAATGCCCAGGGCCGCAAAGAATGATGCACGAACCATGGTACAACTTTCAACTCCGTGATCAAAAAAGGGAGATAGCAAGGGAGGTGAGAAAAAGAACTGTCGCAGTAAGAGCGGGAAAAATTGTAAACAATTGCGACATCAAAGAAATGAGGAAGAAATACCAAGGAGAAGTGTAGGGATGCAAAAAAAGTAGATATGGAAAAACTCTGGGAGCAACTACTCAGAGCCAGAAAATTGCCAAACAGCTGCACATTTTGGGGGATTTTAAATAAATTCATTAAGGGAACAAGAAGGTATCAAATGGCAGGAATAAGTGAGGCAAATTGGGTAAAACATATTCAAAATCTGTACAATCACACTACGTCTGATAAGCAATTTAGGCTGGAAAGCGGCATGGAAATCTTGCAGGAGGAAAAGCAGAGCGCATTAACTAAACCTCTATTTTTCTTGGAAAACGTCCAAACTAAAGAAGACTTTAAAGAATGATGCCCCAATGGCTCAAACCCCTTAACCAATCGTACACAACTAAAAGAAGTAATAAGAAAAATAAAAACGGTGGGCGTAGCTGGGCCAAATGGCCTTCCGAATGCACTTTTCAAGCAAGACACAGATTTTTGGCCCAATTACCTCACGCCGTTATTTAATCATTTGTTCTCTCAAGATAAGACCTTGCAATTGTGGAAAGTGAGTATATTTCATCCCATTTATAAGAATGGGAGTAATAATGAGCCAGGGAATTATAGGCTTGTTGCCTTTATGGATGTGGAGGCAAAACTCTATGCATCTTGCATTTTGCTAGAGCTAAAAGCATGGTCAGAGTCAAAAGGTATAATCCCCAAAAATCAAACTGGTTTCAGAAAAGGAATGGGCACAATTACAAACCTAGCCGCATTAGCAATTCTCACGGGAAAAGCCGCACTAAAGAACACAGGACTTTTTGCGTGTTTTATAGATCTTAAATCTGCTTTAGACAGAGTCCCAAGAGATCGGCTCTGGATGAAACTAAAAGAATGGGGATTTCTGCACCAACTAATCAATCCCATAGTAGCTCTCCACAACGAAACTTGGGCTAGGGTGAAGTTGGGAGATGGTAGCATTGTATCCTCCAAAATAAACATTCACAATGCCCTGAAACAGGGTTGTGTTTTGACCCCAAGCCTCTTTAATCTGTACCTCACCGACTTGCAATATTATTCGTCAAACGTAAACAATCTCCCTCCAAAGTTGGCAGAAGACCACATACAGTATCTGTAATATGCAGACGATATTAACTTCGATCGGCTTACAAAGAGTCATTAACCACCATTATAACATACTTTGACCAGCAAGGATTAGAGATAAATAAGAAAAAACAAAAGTTGTGCAATTAGCAGGACCTGTTCCAGGACAATTCAGGTGGTTTGCCAAAAACGAACAAATACAGGAAGTCAGTACATATAAGTGTCTGGGGATTAATTTGGGCATGTCCTTCACTGAACAGAAAGGAGCAATAAAAGCAAAGGCCCAAACATTAATCTTTGCTTATAAACAATTGAAACAAAAACTGAGTTGTCCATCATATAGTCATCTCTTGAAAGTAATGGCCTCTCAACTACTTCTTGCACTCGCGTATGGTTTGGAAATATGGCATGGCCGGAAATTTGAAGTATTTAATGAACTTCAGGTAAAGGTGTACAAAGCTGTTTTTAACCTTCTGAAAAGTGTATCGCCAGCACAGATCTGTCTGGAATTCGGTCTACAAAATCAGGAATTCCAGCGTCAATCAGTTTTGTAAAACTATGCTGAAAACTTCGTTCTGCAGATCCTGGTTCACTAAACAACCCTTGGACCAAAATAAAAACACAGTTTGATTTGAGAAAATCTCAGTCTTGGGGCGAATACTTACGATCAGCATTGCCTGCAGAAAGCATACAAGAGGTATGGGATATTAAGACGGAAAGGGCAACATTCAATAAAGAGTGTAACAGTGCTGCAAAAAATGTGTCCCTTTTTGAAGACAAAAGATTATTGGTAAAGTGCAAACACCCTTGGTCAGTTATAAATTCTTATGTTAAACCAAAACCGTAAGACTACTTAGCGACACATTTTCGAGTGTTCCTAAAAAAGAGTTTTATGCTGTAACGGTTTGAATAATATGAAACCAAGGATTTGCGACTATCATGGAAAGGAAAATTCCAAAATGCTACTTGCCGTTTATGCGGATACCATACCGAATCTTTATGTCACTTGATGTGTGTCTGCCCCATAGTGTAAGAAGCAAGAATGAGACTTTTAAAAACAATTTAAAAAGAACTTAATATACGTACCTGTAGACAAACTGTAACTTGCTGGCTGGGGGGAAATCAACTATTCTAATCTGTCGAGGGGTTAAGCTACTCACCTGGATTGTCAATCTCCTACGAATAGTGGACAATACCACATTAGCTAGTCTACAAACGAGTTGGAAGTTGTTGCATGAATTGTAAAAATTGTATTTTTCCGAAATGTTTTTATATGTAATTCAATTTTAAACATTTTGTAACTACTTTTAATCAACAATTTTTATTTTTAGCATTATTCTTTATGGTTGTGATAACCAAATAAAGTTTTTCTTTGACTGACGGACTGAGTTGCAGTACAGCCTGTGCTAAATTGTATTTCCGAAGGTGAGAGCACAGGATATTAGTCTTTTTTTTTTTTTTTTTTTTAGTTCCTCATCTCTACCATGGTACTAATCTGTCAAGATTTCGGACAGGGTAATCTGGCTCATAGTATGCCTGACAAGCTGCCTCAGCCGAAGGCTGGTAGGGGCAGTGTTCGATGTACGATTCCGTCTGCACCCCTCAGCGATGTCGTACAACTAATACACCTTAAGAACCCAGTGTGTTTATATTGGACAGATATTTACCAATAGCCAGTTACCACCATTGCTTTTGCCACCAAGTCGCTGAGTAAGGAGCGAGGATGTTTTAGCAGAAGAAGTGTATCTTTTTTCTGGCGTTTTGCGAGTAGCTTTCTTACCGCAGCTCAATGTGTTTTGAGAAGGGCGTTCCCAGCGCGGACACAGCAATTACCGGATCCACATTGCCGAGTTTTGACCTAACCCGGCTGTTGCAGCAAGCGTCCCCCTGGAAGTGGAGCAGAGCCGCCGTGGAGCTCCGCCGAGGCAGGCGGCTACGGTCCCTACGCAGAGACCTCAGCCCTGCAGCCACAGAGGGAGTACCGAAGGGTATATCAGCAAGGAGAGTTACGGCGGCGGCAGCTACAACCACAGTGGCAGACGTAGCGCTAGGAGCAACGATTGAAACAGCTGCATCGGCTGAAACGGCTGTAGCGGTGGTTGCAGCACAAAACAGACCCCTGAATCCAGCGGACTCCCTAGTTTCAAGTAAGGTGAAGGGGGGGCAAAGTGAGGAGACATTGGGAGAGGCAGAGGGAGCATTTAAAGGTAATAAGGATCGGAGAGGTAAAAGCCAGAAGTCCTATACAAGGAAAAGTAATAAATCAAATAGGGTCAAGCGCAAAAAGGAGGGTGGCTGTGGATCTCAGGTTCAGGCTCAGGCTAGTGTAGTTAGACTGGAGTCTGGGGGCATAGCCCAAGCTGAGGGGGGGCCCACTTGGTCAGGTTTGAGTGGCATTAGCGAAAGCAGAAGCACTGAAGCTGGTAATAACATCAGCAATATTTCATTAAAAACCTCCTCCTATCTCTCTTCGGAGGTAAAACCCAAACGGGCAAAGAAAGTAAAAAAGGTTAAAACAACTTTAGATCCGACCATGAAGATAACGCCTTCATTGAGATCTTACTTTAAGGTCATTCCTCAGGTCTTGAATTTAACACAGAATAATTCCTCAGGAATTTACATGTCCCAGGTCACAGCTCCAGACATAGTCACATCAAGGGATCAGCCCTTATTGGGGTGTAATCAATTAAGCATGGAGGCAGGCTGCGTAACCACTGATGTTGGTGTTACCTCTGCAGACCTGAACTCCGCTTCCCCCGCTATAGATATATTGAAAGTGCTGGGGGTAGAAAACGACAACACCCAGAAGGTCTTGAATGACCCCTTAGCTATCAGCAAGAGTACTGCTGCTCCTATGATACCAATGGGGTTGGTATTGAGCATCAGAAATCTGGCATAAATTCCGAGTCAGAAGTAAGAAACGAAACAGTAATTGCAGATGAGCCAGAAGAGGTTGAAGGGCCTGGTCATCAACACCCCGAATGTCCTTTAAATTTATATCATAGCATTCAGCCACAACCTATATGCAATTTACCTTTATGCTCGGATTCCATCACAGGCTTACCTACATTCCATACTAATATACCCCCAGATCTCTCACTCTCCTCAATAGCCTCCATGTTCTCAAACTTATCGTCGGATATTAAACGTGGATTCGAAGAGTCCTCAAAAATACAGAGAGAGATCAGGTCTTACTGCGAGTCGCTTGACACCAAAATAGATGGGCTGTTTGTTAGAACTGGGGTCTTGAAGGAGACAACAGCTGTAATGTCAATGGAATTGGAAAACGTTAAAGAAGACATAAACAAACTGAAGCGAGAGGATACCGCACCAATGGATAGAATGGAGGTCCTTGAGAACAATGCGCGTCGCTGTAATATACGCATATTACATGTACCCGAAGGAAATGAGGGATCAGACATCAAGTCCTATATCATCCAACTCATCAAAAGGTCTCTCAATTTAATCCATACTGAAGAGGAATTGAAAGTGGACATCCAACGGGTTCATAGAGACCCTTATAGGCGTGATCCTCAGCGCACGAAGCCCCGGAAGATACTAGTTAACTTTCATACCTTTGCACTGAAGGACCATATCCTCAACTTAGCCCTCAAACAAAAATCCCTGTCTGGTGGTGATTTTACTTTCCAAATAAGATCGGATCTATCAGGAGCAACCTTAGATAGACAGTGGGAATTGGGTAAGAGAATGGAGGCCTTTAAGAACCTGGGTGCATCAGTTCAGTTGAGTTTTCCCGCAGCCTTGAAGATAATGTTTAATAACAAAATGCACCATATCCGCACAGTTCAGGCCGCAGATGACCTACTGATGAGTTTAGGCACTCCTAAAAGATGAGGCCGGCAAGTTTAATCTAGAAGTTTGTGATTGTGAGATATTTTTTCTTACTGCCTATAAGCTCGCAAGTTTGCGAATTACGCGAAATTAACTCTGAGTTGAACATACCATTTAATTATTTAACTCGGATCCGCATCACGACCGACGCCAACGACACCTACACCGCCGCCGAACACCTCCACTTCCAGATCCACACCGACCCAAAGACGACCCTCAGAGGAACCCTCCTCTACAGACCCCCGGGACCACGCACACAATTCAGCGAAGACATCACGGACTTCATCAGCCCACACGCCCTCCCCTCCGCCGACTACATCCTCCTAGGGGACCTCAACTTCCACCTGGAGAACAACAAGGACCGCAACACCACCACCCTGCTGGACAACCTCGCCAACCTCAGACTCAAGCAACTGGTCAACACCCCCACCCACTATGCTGGCCACACGCTTGACCCCGTCTTCTCATCCAGCAAGCACATCGCCTTCAGCCACTCCACCGGACTTCACTGGACCGACCACAGCTGCGTCCACTTCAGCTTCAGAAAAACCACCACCCACCACCACCCGCAACAGATTCCTCACCGGAGCTGGAGCAAGATCACCGCCGACCAGCTCACCACCTCCCTCAGCCAGAACCCACCTGCCAGCACACCGGACCCCAACGAAGCAGCCCGCAATTTCACACAATGGCTGACCGCCTGCGCAGACGACCTTGCACCACTGAAGAACCCCCCCAGCAAACCCAGAAGCAAGAAGGCCCCCTGGTTCACCGACGAACTCAAGGACTCCAAGAAGACCTGCCGCACCCTCGAGAAAGCCTGGCTCCTCGACCGGACCACTGACAACATGACCGCCCTCAAACACGCGACCCGCAAGCACCACCAGCTCATCCGCACCACCAAGAAGAAATCACTGAAGGATCGACTGGACAACAACGCCCACGACAGCAAGGAACTCTTCAGCATCGTCAAGGAGTTCTCCAACCACAGAACCGGCAACAACGACATCACCCCTTCACAAGATCTCTGCGACTCCCTCGCCTCGTTCTTCCACCGCAAGATTGCCGACATCCACAACAGCTTCGGCACACCATCCTCGCACCCAACCGTCGAACCAATGCACCCCACTGCCACCCTCCGCACCTGGACCGCAGTGACCACCGAAGACACAGCCCGCACAATGAACACCATCCACTCCGGATCTCCGACTGACCCCTGCCCCCACCACATCTTCAACAAGGCCGACTCCACCATCGCACCCCAACTCCGAGACGTCATCAACACCTCCTTCGACACCGCTACCTTCCCAGAGAGCTGGAAGCATGCCGAGCTCAGCGCCCTACTGAAGAAACCAACAGCGGACCCCACCGACCTCAAGAACTTCCGCCCCATCTCGCTCCTCCCTTTTCCTGCCAAAGTCATCTAGAAGATCGCCAACAGACAGCTGGCCGCCTTCCTTGAGACGACTGGATCCCTCAACCCCTCGCAGTCCGGTTTCAGAGCCAACTACAGCACTGAGACCGCCCTCATCGCAGCCACCGACGACATCCAAGCCCTTCTCGACAACGGGGAAACAGCGGCTCTCATCCTCCTGGACCTCTCCGCCGCGTTCGACACTGTCTGCCACCGCACCCTAGTTCAGCGCCTCAGCAACACCGGCATCCAAGAGAAGGCACTGAAGTGGATCACCTCGTTCCTAGCTGGAAGAACACAGAGAGTCCGCCTCCCCCGTTTCGCTCCGAGGCCACCGAAGTTATATGCGGCGTCCCGCAAGGATCATCACTTAGCCCCACCCTCTTCAACGTCTACATGAGACCCCTCACAGCCATCGCACGCCGACACAACCTCAACATCATCTCCTACGCCGACGACACTCAGCTGATCCTCTCCCTCACCAGAGACCCCGACACCGCCAGAACCAGCCTCCACGAAGGGATGAAAGACGTCGCCGAGTGGATGAAGAACAGCCGCTTGAAACTGAACTCCGACAAGACGGAAGTCCTCATCCTTGGACCATCACCCTCCGCCTGGGACGACTCCTGGTGGCGCCCTGCCCTGGGCACCGCCCCCAAGCCGACAGACCACGCACGCAACCTGGGCTTCATCCTGGACTCCTCCCTCTCCATGACCAGACAAGTCAACGCCGTCTCCTCTTCATGCTTTCACACCCTCTGCATGCTCCGCAAGATCTTCCGATGGATCCCGATCGAAACAAGGAAGACGGTCACCCAGGCCCTCGTCACCAGCCGGCTGGACTACGGAAACACCCTCTACGCTGGAACCACAGCCAAGCTACAGAAAAGACTACAACGCATCCAGAACGCCTCCGCCCGACTCATCCTAGACATCACTCGACGCAGCCACATCTCTGGCCACCTGAGGAACCTGCACTGGCTCCCCGTCAACAAGAGGATCACGTTCAGGCTCCTCACCCACGCACACAAATCTCTCCACAACCTGGGCCCCAAGTACCTCAACGACCGCCTGACCTGCCACACGCCCACCCGCCAGCTACGATCCGCCAGCCTCGCCCTCGCCGCCGTACCACGCATCCGAAGAGCCACCGCCGGAGGCAGATCCTTCTCCTACCTGGCGGCCAAGACATGGAACTCCCTCTCCATCCACCTTCGGCTGACCCAGGACCACCTCGCCTTCAGGAGACAACTCAAGACCTGGCTGTTCGAGCAGTAAGCGGCCCCCTCCCCCAAGCGCCTTGAGACCCTTCCGGGTGAGTAGCGCGCTATACAAATGACATGATTGATTGATTGATGGAAAAAAAAAAAAGGGGACTAAGAGGAAAGGAGGAAGAGGAAAGGAAAAAAGGAAAATAAAAGCAGAATGTATATCTTCAGTGAAACCATAGCAGAACAAGTACTCTAAAAACAATTATTTAAAAAAAAAAGTATACAAAAATATGTAAAATATATAAAATAAATATTAAAAAAATAAATAAATAAAACACAAAAGAAAAAAAATCACTAAATTTAAACTACCTCACTTCTCGGAGCTCAATCCAGTATATTTAGTATAAGTAGTAAATTTATGTAATTCTATGTAGTTCTGTGTAGCCTTACAAGCCGTTTTCAAATAGATCTGGCGAGTTCTTTATTTCCAGAATAAATATTGCCCCGCGGAGCTAGGATTGGGTAAGGGGTACCAAACCCGGACGCGTTCCGGAGGACAGTCAAGGGTTCCTCAAGGGAGGGTGGGTGGGGGTCACGGGGGTGAGGGGTAGGGCAAAAAAGTTTACAATGTTTCTCATCTCTGTACTGGTAATCATCTCTATCATTGTTAAAAAATGGACAGTATATAAATTCCGGATCTATATTATGGACTATAAGTCAGAGGGATTTCGCCTCAATGGATGCATCAACTATGAGTGTAGTTAAGATACTCTCCTGGAATGTTAATGGCCTGCGCACCAAACCTAGATCTAATACAATAATACAATATCTACGTGACTTTGATGCGCAGGTCATTATACTTCAGGAGACCCATTTGGTTGAGGCCGAGGTTCATGATTTGGTAAAGAAAAACAATTGGATAGACTTAGCTGTGACTACATCGCTGACCCTTAACATCAGAGGGGTCACCATTCTTTTTAAAAAAAACAATAAATACAAGACTTTTAGAGCAGAAAGCAGATCCCGCAGGCAGGTGGGCTATTGCAACAGTCGTGATAGGTGGCTCACGCCTTACAATAGTGGGATACTACGGGCCTAATAGGGACGACCCATCTGCCTTAGTATCATTGTTTTCTGAACTTCTGCTCTTTTCGGAACCTGTTATAATAGCAGAAGATTTCAATGTTGTACTCGATCCTTCACTAGATAAGACTAGTTCTAGTCGACAAAATATTTTGTCGAAATCCAGAGACTTCTTACTTAAAACCATGTCACAATACGGTATTATTGACATATGGAGGGTTAGGTCTGGGCAGAAAATAGGTTTCTCTTTTCGAAATTACAAATATCGCCATAGATCTAGGATAGACTTCTTTCTAGTAAGTAGAGTGTTACTAAACTTAACGAAGAGTGTTAACTATCTGCCATCCCATCTTTCGGGACCACTCGGCGGTACTTTTAGATCTTGAAGTACTTACTCAACCTCCAATTAGGTCATGGTCTATTGATAAGTCTTTTCTTACATCACTTGAAGATTTAGAGTATATAAGAGCACAATCAAAAGAATTTTTCCTAATTAATATAGGTTCTGCTAGCCCAAGTACTGTATGGGACGCCTTAAAATGTTTCCTAAGAGGGATCATTAAAAACAAGATAATGTTCCGAAGGAGGCAATATAACCAGGAAGTAGCATCTATCGAGGCAAACCTACTACTGGCCCAGAATGAATTAGATACTTCTGAACCTGAATCTGCAACATCAGTTAAACTAGAAGAAGTGTTGAAACTTTAAGGGCAATTAGCCTCAACACTTAACCAACGTGTACTTCAAAGGTGGGAAGCAAGTAAACTTGCCCACTTTGAATTTGGAGAAGGGGCAAGTATATTGCTTGCGTGGAAATCCAGAACTGACAGAACCCGTAATAATATAGGGGAGATAAAAATTAGTTCGGGCACCAAAACTTCGGACGTAGAAATAAGATCTGCTTTTAAAAACTTCTTTCAAAACATATATCAGGAGGATAATAATATCACATCTGATAGTATAAAGGAGTGGCTGAGTAAGATCACCTTGCCGTCTTTTTCCCCAGAGCAAAAGGCCTTTTTAGATCAGCCTATAGCGGAAGAGGAAGTAGTGATGGCTATTCGTAACAGCAAAAATGGGAAGGCGGCCGGGCCAGATGGCTTGCCCACAGAGATATATAAACGCCTTACGGAAGACATTTCTCCTTTTCTAACAATATTATTTAATCAAATCCTCTTGGAAGGAGATTTACCACCTATATCTTGGAATAATGCAACAATCACACTTATCTTGAAACCAGGCAAGGCTTCCTCTGACTGTGGCTCTTATCGCCCCATTTCAATACTTAACACCGATTACAGGGTTTTCACTTCACTCTTGGCTAAGAGGTTGGGTCAGGTTGCTCCTTCAGTCCTGCATTTAAATCAAAAGGGCTTTGTTAGAGATCGCCAGCTCTTTGAGCTGACATATGACTTGATTGGAGCAATAGACATAGCTACTAACTCTTCATTACCCCTGGCAGTTCTCACATTGGACGCGACCAAGGCCTTCGACAGGGTTAATTGGTTGTACTTGTCGGAGGCCTTGCGAAAGTTCGGCGTGGGTAGGGCCTTCTGCAGAGCAGTGGCACTCTTGTATCACAAACCATCAGCTTCTGTTATGGTCAATGGGGGTTTGTCAGAACCTATTATAATAACAAGGGGAACTAGACAGGGTTGCCCCCTGTCACCCCTTCTTTTCGATCTTTACATTGAGCCGTTTGCTCAAAAAATTCGAGATGAGAGCAGCATTATACCTTTTAGATATAGAGATTGGGAAAAGAAGGTGTCCCTATATGCGGACGATATTATGATAATGACGTCAGACATTAGCTCCGCATTTTCATCAGCTATTAAATTAGCACTGGAATTTGGTAATATCTCCGGCTATGAAGTAAATGCCTCCAAGACCGAGGTTATGGAATGGAATAGTGCAACAACTGGGCTTCCAGTGCAGCTCTGTAGCAGTATGAGATACTTGGGTATAAGAATAGTCAAAGATATAAGCCAGATTGCGTCTACAAATTTCACCTTAGTTGCTAAGGAATGTAGGAAGTTAATGGGCTCTTGGAGTCATCTCCCCTTGACACTTTTGGGTCGCTCAAATCTAGTGAAAATGACCATTTTACCCAAGTTAACTTTTATTTTTAATAGTATCCCTCTATTTTTTGAAACCTCACTAATATCGAAGATGCAGAGCGATATATCTTTATTCATTTGGAAGAAGAAAAGTGTAAGAATAGCATGGAATAAATTAAGGCGACGCAGGGAGAAGGGGGGTTTGGCAGGCCCTGACCTTCAGATCTACGCCTGGGCTTTTCAGATGTCGCATGCCCGAATACTCTTAAACACTCCACTAGATCATGGCATCGGATCAATGTTTAAAACACTATTACAGTGCGAACAGATCGGGCAGAAGGGGTTCCTTTTTAAGTTTGGAGACCCCAAATATTTCAAAAAAATCAAACTGAAGGTGTTGTCAGGCCTAGCAAAAACTTGGTATAACCTCAGAGTTGCCACCAAAATAGGATACTACTCAAATCGATCTCCCATATGGGACCTCCCTATTTCTCTTGATTGGGCAAACGATGTATTGATATATCCATTAATAGATGCCAACATCTCAAATTGGGGTGACCTGTTTGTAGAAGGGGTTATGCTATCCTGGGAGCATTTAGTAAGCAACGTGGGCCCTAATCTTTCTAGATTGAAGTACTTACAAATCTCAAGCTGGTCACAAGTGATATCCTCAGGGGGGTCTTGTCGTGTCCACATGCCCATAGGTGGTAGCAGCTACTTGGAATCTTCCCTTCTAGATAAAACAACAGGACCAAAGGAGGTTTCTTTTTTCTACAACTTAATCTTGGAGGAAATAGACGGTGATTTCCATCTCCCAGATCAACTGTGGGGTTCCCTTTTGCCATCTGTTAATCTACATGAATTATGGTTAACATCTTGTAATGTTCTCTGGGATTTAGTAAAACCAGCATGGCTTCGCAGAAATCATCTTTTCACTCTTCACAGGGCATACTACTCCCCCCCAAGATTATCTAAATTCACAAGAGCGGAGCCTGTGGCGTGTGCCCGGTGTGGCCTAGTGGAAGCTTCGGATACACACATGTTCTATGAATGCCCACAGTTAACATCATATTGGCAATCAATAGGTAACAAATTAACATCTCTTATAGGCACCACCGTGTTAATAGATCTTCGGTTGGTAATATTCGGAGTAGTGGAGCAGAAACGCAGCCCAAATAATAATCTATTGTTCTACTCCATGTTGTTGGCCCGACGAGAAATATGCAAGCGATGGAAAGATGCTTCTCCCCCGACTTTTTACGATTGGTGTTCCTCAATGTTACAAACATCAAAGATGGACATGTCCAGGGCTGGAACATCAAACAAAAGGGCATTTTGGCAGATACTTGTTTAGACCCACAGGTTTGAGCTGAGGTTTTTACCCCCCCCCCCCAGTTCCAATGATTACAAAGCCATGATACACTTCTTCTGCTAAAACAGGATATTAGTCTCAGAAGATAAAAATATAATTTTTGTCTGTGAGTTGGAAACTGACAAGATACACCATGATAGCAAATGCATTATGGAATTTCATTAGTCGTGTTTTTTCTTGAAGTTTCCAATCAGAGCATCACATTAAATCACCATTCCAATTAAAATAAAAAGGCTGACTCAATCGCTAATGTTTAATGTAAAGGTATTGGCTCAAAGTTAAACATATTCCATTTTTGCATGGCTTGTTCTTGTTGATACAATGAAATATGATTTGGAGGCTGTGGTTACATTGTCTTACTCCAGTGTTACCTGCCCTCCTCCTTGACTCTTTTCAGTGCCCCTCACTGCTCACCCTTTCTTTTACACACCGCCTCTGAGGTCATTCTGGCCCTATTACGCAATGTGTGCAGCCAGCACACATAGCTTGACAGAACTGATACTGTTGCACAAGCTGTGGACACCCATGCAACAGGAGCATTCTGAAATTAGTAAAATGAGTATAATTAAGTTGAGTTACAAAAACACATATTGTTAAAGTCCTTAGAGACAATTTCTTTGACTCCTAGAATGCCAACATGTAAAACAAAACTCAATGGCCATTTTCTGCTACAGTGACCAAATCTATGAATCAGTTGCACATAAATATTTGTGTCACTATATGGTGTGTGGTTATATTGTCCAGCAACGTTGGCAGCCGCTGGTCTCCCTCACAGGACAAACAGGAAGTGAAAGTAAAGCGCTGACGTTTACTATTGGTTTAAGGAAGGAAACAAGGGATTCAAGTTAACATGTTTCAAGATCGCTGGGTACACACATGAGAGGGTTCTGCTTTAAGGGAGCAGCTCTGCCCACTCTCCCCATATATAGGTTTCTGGTTCGTCACACACACAGATCTTCATTAATGTCAATGATCCTGAGGGGCAGAGCGGATTCTGCACATCACAAACCCATCTGCGGCCCCAGATCTAAGGCAATCCAGATTGTTTTGAGTAGTGTAATTCGTGCAGGAACGGACAGTGAACCCATTGGTCTTCCCATGCACTGCGAAGCTTGCATAAGACAACATAAAGGGAGGCTGATCTGCCCTCTAATGACAGCTCTCTGGTTCACACTGGTTGCAGAGTCCACAGCTCCTATGGCCAAGCAAGTGAGGAAAACATATGGAGTAACCTCAAATTCTTTGTGCCGCACAACAGAGCACGGCCAATGACAGCACCAATCCCACAAGATAACAAGCAACTATCACCTTAAGAAAGGATGATATCAAAGCACGTCTGGTGGAACTCAAAGCCATCGTTCAACGGGACATTCACCAATCACCTTGCTCAGCTGAAGGTAGACATTAGCAGGGACTCAGCTGTACTCAAAATCGACATGGACAGTATCACCACTAATCTGGAAACTGTATGGGAAGAAAATTTCTTGGAGAAAGGTTTAGGTAGCTTTATTCTGGTGAATTTGTCTTCCCTACAATTCCCAACACCTGAAAGTGCAGATAAAGATGCTGACCAAGAAATGTACAGATCTCCAGAACAGACCATGCTGGGACAACATATAGCTTCAAACGCTACATGAGGTTGCAAAGGGCGATGACATCTATGGGTGCCCAAGAGAGCTGTTCTGCGGACTCCCGAAGGAAATGCCTCAGCTCTAGAACAGAACAGAACTGAGCATGCTTGCAGAGTGGGTGTAAGGGGTTCAGAAGCAATATCTTTTCCCAGGTAGGTGCTTTCCAAGATGTCCTCTTTCATCCTATAAGAAACCATCATTCAAAAGTTGCTTTCTGCTGACACAGTGCATTATTGCAGCACTCAGATAATACTTTTTCAAGATCTGGGAACTGCCGCACTCCAATGCCACTGATAGGTATTAGAATTTAAAAAGACCAGATTAGGAATTACTGGTAGTTTTCAGGGAGGCACACAATTCCTATGAAAGAATAAATAGATCATAACCACATCACAAAAGGGGATAACATTCTGCTTTGCAGGAAATGAGGGATTTATAAAGCGCGACATAACCCAGAGGTATCTAGGCGCGGGATACACCAGATGGCAGTCATGTTTAGAACGGTGCCGTTAGTACAGCCAGGTTTTTAAGTGCTTCCTAAATTGAAGTAGGTATGTTTGTTTTTTAACCCCTTCCATGCTGATGACGGCCCCCAGCCGTCATGCACTACAGTGCTCGTGTGCTGATGACGGCTGGGGGCCGTCATGACCGCACCCGTGCTGAAATCCTCAGCACAGGAGCAGAATCGGCCCAGCATGAAAGGGGTTTAGCAAGTACGCATGGAGTCCCACAGTTTAGCAGTAGTGTAGGAAAAACCTTTGCCTCCCAATTTTACTTTTGAAATCTTGGGGATAGATAGGTTGCCACTGTTAGACGATCTTAGTGATCTGCCTGGGATGTAGGGTCTGAAAAGGTGTGACAGTTGTTGTGGGCCCTTACCATGTGTGGCCTTAAATGCAATACACAAGGCCTTCAACTGGATGCGCTTAATGATGGCCAGCCAATTTAGCTCTGCGAGAGCCTTGGAGGCTGAGTCGATGCAAGTAAGCCCAAGGAGAACTCTGGCAGCGGCATTTTGCGTAGTTTCCAGTTTTTGGAGACTACGCTTGCTTGCACTGGTAAGAAGGGCGTTGCAGTAGTCCAGTCTTGAACCAATCAATGGTGTTACCACTGTTTCCCTGAGCTCCAATGGGATGAACTGAAGTATTTTTTTCAGGATTTTAAGGATGAAAAAACAAGTTGCTGTGGTGTGATGGATCTGGGATTTGAAGGAGAGCCTGGTGTCAAACAGAACTCCAAGGTTCTTAACCTTGTCAGCTGGCATTGGGGGAAGGCCCGTGTGACTTGGCCACCAGCTGTCTGACCAGACAATAGGTGTGTTGCCAAAAAGCATACCTTCCTTTTTTTAAGTGTTAAGTTTAAGACAGTTTGTCTGCATCCACTTCCCTACGTGGCTCATAGAGCTTTCGAACTGGAAAGCAGTGTCTGCGGACAATCTGTTAATGGACACTATAATTTGTGTGTCATCCGCATAAGACACCACCGTGAATCTAAAGGTTCTTATCAGTTTGACCATCGGGGTGACGTATAGATTAAAAAGAGTTGGGCTCAACGACGAACTCTGAGGCACTCCACAGGGGAGTGAGAAGTCCGGGGAGACAAAAGGGTTAAGTGCTGTGTCCTGTTTGACAGAAAGGATCTGAGTAGGAGGAGTGCTGTGTCCCTGATTCCCAGTGAGGCAAGACGTTCAACCAACATGTCATGGTTGACAGTGTCAAATGCCGCTGAGAGGTCTAAAAGGATAAGGGAAGCGCTCCCACCTCTGTAGCTGTAATTAGGGCCAGCTCAGTGCTGTGGTTTGCCCGGAAGCCAAATTGCGAGTGGTCTAGGACATCCCCTTACACGAGGAAGGCAGATAGTTCCTCGTTTAGATATCTTTCTATAATTTTAGCAGGAAACTGTGTCCTGGAGAACAGTCTGTAATTTGAGGGGTCATCCAGGTCCAAATTTGGCTTTTTCTGGAGTGGCAATATAGAAGCTCTTTTCCAGTCAGTGGGAAAGGCTCCCAAAGGGATCATGAGATTAAAAATACGCCAGAGAGCAGATGCCATGATTTCTAGGATCAGGTGCAATATTTCGGGAGGGCAGGGATCAGAGGGTTATCCTGTCTTAACTAAGGAGATTAATTCCCTAATACGGTCAAGTGAGATTGGTGGGAACATAGATAGTATGATGGTGGGAGGGCTAGCTGTGTTAGCTTGAGGGGCTGGATTAGCACTTGGGTTTTTATCTGTGGGTGCAGACTGATTGGCTTTGGGAATGAAGTGTTAAAGACTTGATTGACTTTTAGTTGAAAGACATATGCTAGCTTGTTGCAGAATTGCTGACCATTGCCCTGACTTTGGATTTCAGAAAGCTTGGAGAGTTTTGTTACCGTAGCAAACAATTTTTTAGCACAACCATTAGATGCTTTAATAGTTTTCTCAATAAAATCAGATTTGGCTTTTAGAATGAGCTGCTTATAGATTTGCAATACCAGTCTGTATTCTGATTTGGTTTGAGAATTGTTGGCTAACCACCATTTCCATTCAAGTTTCCTACAGGTCTGTTATTGCGCTTTCAGAGTTTTATTGAACCAAGGTTCAGAGCGTCTGGTGGGGCGCCATGTAGTTGGGGGGGCTAACTGTTGCCACGCATGATGAATCCAGGAGTGATAGCACATCACTGCCTCATTCAGGTTCACAGGTTTGCGAGAGCCTAGGAGTATCTCGCTCAATTCATCTCCCTCAATCTTATGCCACAGCCGGGAGGTAAGAGCTTTCTTGGGTACATAGGTGGGCTTTTAAAGTGGTAAGCTAATTTTAAACAACACTGCTCTATGGACTGACCAGATGAGTGGGAGGGCATCCCAAGATCATCTATCAAACTAGTCCAGAGAAAACATCAAGGAGGTGCATGTGGCAGGTTTGTCTAGAATAGAACAGCGGGTGGGAAATTATGGTCTGGAATGAGTCCCAAGTGATTACCAGTGGATGAGCTCAGGGTCGGACTGGTTTTTATATGGCAATCAGGCTGTGCCGAAGGGATGGTCTGGCAGGTCAATGAGTGGGCCGGTTCGTTGCTGTTTGTAACACCTTTTATATGGTCTGGAGGGACAGTTTATTATTATTTCACTGAAATTACCACAAACATTGCCTACCGCAAGCACAAATGCATACAGTTTCCCAGACTCTGCAAAACAGGTAGCATTTTTAAGTATTTAGCTCACTAACAGAGGCCACTTTTATTTTGGTGCTCGGACCTATTTTCTGTTCCAGGTCGACCTTGGTGGAGATTATTTTAAGCATTCTTCCCATCACCTAGCTGTTGATGGCAGGAGGTACCACCATGATTGGAGTCTAAATGACTTTGCTTGCTGCACAAATCCATTCTTAAACCCTCACAATCATGTCTGCCAGCAAAAGGCGGGAACGTAATTCAACAAAGGCTTTCTATGCCCATTCCCCTATCAGATTACTGGTGTGGGTGGTAGAGCCTCTTTAATAAAAACATGGCTGCTTTGGAAATTTTTTATTATCCTTCATGGGAAGATGCCCCCCCCCTTAATTTTCGGAAATTGCGATTCCTTAATTGCGAATCGCAATTAAGGAATGGCATTACATTGATTCCTATGGGCCTAGAGGCCCATAGGAATCAATGCCTTTTTGCGAATTTTTTTTTTGCCAATGACATTTTGTTGATGCATTGCAAGGGTGCTGAGGGGGGTCCAAAGGACCCCCCCTGCACCCTTGAAATGTTTGTTTTAGTGCAAGTTTCACACACACATGTCCAAAGGACATGTGTGTGTGTAACATGACACTTTCCAAAATGCATTTTTGAGCTTTTTTAAAGAATTTCGCAAATTAACACGAGGGTCAACCTCGTGTTAATTTGCACTTCCTATTTCAAAATTCGCATTTTTTTTCCAAATTCATTATAAAATCAGCTTACTTTGACAAGTGCCCCTGCATATTTTTATAAAAAATATGTTTCAATTATCAACAGTGGAAATATTCTTTCAAAATATTGTTAGATTATTTTAGAGAGGATACATTTTGCATCATTGTGCACTTTCACATTGAAATGTATTGTGGGTTGGTCAGAGACGCTGTATTGTAATATGGCCGTCATATTAACATGCTTCTCTGCTCTTTGCTGGGCGTGTGATACTTTCAGTTTCAGAGTGGAACCTTATGTGTGATTCCTACTGTCCTGACTCCTGCTAGGGGTTGGTGTAGGTGTAGACCAACATGTTGCTTTGCGCCTCCTGCAATTTATGCTTTCTTGCTGAACTATCTGCTATTTGTGGATGTTGATGTCCAGGGATGGACTTTGTAGCCGCTGAGTTTGGGAATTTGACTGCAGAGCAGATTGAAGCCCCTATAGATACTGTGGAGGTGAGAAAGACTCTGCCGTTCATCCTGTGCTAGGACTGGAGTTGGGAGGGATAACGGTAAAAAATCATCAAATTTCCATTTACATTCTGTCCCATTTGTGTCGACAAATAACTCAATGTACCCTTGCACGTTATACATTTGTGTTGTGCTTCTCATTTTTAGGTCTCGCCTATGCAGAGAGAATGCGCTGCATAGGAAAAAGAACTTTTGGAATCCATTCACTTTTCGCCCTAAAAACGTGCACACATTGCATTGCTTTCAATGGCAACGCGTGCACGTTTGGCGATTCCCTTGCGGGACCGAGCTTTGGCGCCATGTGTTACCAATTAATGCTCCTGGCGCTGCTCGCTCCCGCAAGGGAAAAGTTTTCACTTTTGCCAACACTTTTTTTTTTACTTTTAACACAAGGTGCGCGCGCGCTTAGACTTTATATAGCTAAAACATAGAAATACTCGCATTTTTAAGCAAGGATGCAAAAACTGTAAACATTGCACACAGAGCTATTTGCACACAAATAAGAGTTTTCAGGTAGGTATGAGTGTGCCAGGCCTGCTGCACCCCAGCCTCTGGAGTCTGCAGTAGCACTACCTCGCCACCCCCGCCCTATGAAGAAGCAGCCACCAGACAGAACAGGCATTTCATTCAATGAGGGGGCGAAAAGTGTATTCTCTTCCTTACAAAAAGCTGCATGGAGTTCAGCTCTGAGCAGGATAGCTCAGCACACTTTTCTGACATCACACAGAACAAGCCACCCCTCACAACACTGCCCCTACTGGGGGCTGGTGTTGTGTAATTATACGTATCCCCTATCTTTTTGTCATTGAATTAAGGCGATGCACCACCCGCAATGGAATCCCGCACGGAGGCTGACTCACCTCCCTGCTTGGCATCGTTCATTCCGCACGCTCCCTGCAAACAAAGTCAAAAAGTCCAGGTTCGGCCAGTCAGAGACGACGGGGATACATCTTTGAACCGGCATGTGCGCCCTTTGTCCAACGGGGGGCCTCAGCCGCTTCTGCGTGCTCTGGAAGAACCCCTTAGCTCGCAGGGCAGTGCGCGCAGACCCAGTTTGAAGGAGCAGAGATAAGGCAGCAGCCGGTGCGGGCTGCTCACAGTTATGTATCCCATAAGCTTATCTTTCATCCTCCCTCCTCTTCCCCCTCCCTCCACGGGGCTCCCTCGTCGCGCCTGCGTACACAAAATACACCCAGGCCATGCTTCCCGACTCAGAGGGGGTGGAAGGGGCAGTGAGGAGAGAGGGAGAATATCTGCGAGAGATAACGCTTGTACTGCAAATTAATGTTCAGATAACATCCACGTGCAAGAAGGTGCAACTGGGGTGCTTTAGACTTTTTATTTATTTTTATTTTATTTTTGCAATTTAATTCTGCGTGGATATGGCCCGAAGGCATCAGTGCACTTTATAACAGTAGCAGGACACATGGGTTACAACGGCTTCCAGTTCCAGTCAGGGCTTTAAGTGTGATGAAAAAGTCTCGCAAAGGGGCGTGGTCAATGTAATTAAGGGTGTGGCTTAAAAACATATAAGCTAAAGGTTTGTGCTTAGCATAGTGTGCCGCCTGACTGGTATTTTGCTGTTTCTGTCATTGCATCCAGATATATATGATACAACAAGTAACATGGCACCTACAAGTCAGGACTATTGGCTTTGTCAATGGTTATTAGTTGCATAAGATAAATAAGCAGCAACTATGGCTTGTATATAATATTGAAAAAGCTTTCTCTTAAAGCCCTGGTGACACCACCACAATGTTGCTGCTCCTGAGTTTCAACAAGCATTGGCATAGCCAATAGGTCTTGCCTTTGGGACCTTATAAGTTTTTAGTTATCCAGCACAATATCCTTGGTGCAACAACATCAACTGTTGCATGGCTAAACACTTATAAGGTCCCAAAGGCGAGACCTATTGGCTAGTCTTAACAGGCCCTCAAATTTAATGGAAAACTGTTACATGCAATATGCAACAACAGACTAGGACAACTGACTTGTAGCATTGTTCTGTAATAGGTAGGATATGCAAGTTTCATGGCATGGTAACTGATTTTTATTTCCCAGATGCTAATTAGTTATGTTCCATTGGTTACCCACTAACAGTATCTTAAAAAAAAAAAGAACAACGTTAAGGTAAATAACTGAGGCTATTCCGCTGCAGGGAGCTTTGTGCGCTGATTAAAGCGAGATTTTAACTTCTCTCTGCTGTTTGTGTAATGCGATGCTGTGTCGTGAGAGGACACTTTTATAATTGGTGATTGAACTGTGTTTTTACCGTGTTTTTATTTTAAGCTTTCTGTGAGGCTCTTTTACTGTTTATTTCCGACGGCATCTTTTCCTCAGTTCCTGACTGTTTTCATTTCACTCGGCATACAGAGGGGTGGAGCATTAACTCGGGAGAGGTCGGTGGAGTCTTTTGCCTCTTCCCGGTCTGATTCCTAACGCTGCTCCGATTGGCTGGGACCGTCCGTGCGATTGGTCCCGCCCTTCCGGTAGCTAGCCTCCCAGTTGGAGGGGGCAAGGGATATAGCTGCATGGAATTGCGAGCACGCAGCGGGCGCGCCAATGGCGCGCCAAAGGTGAGCCCGTCTGCGCCCGTCCACGCTAAGGACGCGCTCGGCGCCGGACAGGCTGCCCCTCCCCTGCCGCTTGGGACTCAAGGCCAGGGAAACAGCATAAGGTATTCGTCTGACGCGTTGCATAAACTTAACAGAGGGGCTAGTAGCAGAGGTGATCTGGGTCTGGTAGGAACTGCAGGTCCTTTGTCCGACTTTTTGACCAAGGACATCATCCCTTGTGGGCTGCTGAATGTGCGGTCCCTACCTAAACATAGGACTGAAATTCAGCTATTAATAGCAGCTCACGAACTGGAGGTGTTATGTATGACCGAGACCTGGACGCGTCTGGACTGCGAGGTTGACTTTGGACTAGCCTGCCCACCGGGCTTCAAAATATTACATAAGCCAAGGCTGGAGGGGAAAGGGGGAGGGGTGGGGTTAATTTATAGAGACACCCTGAACTTAAAGATCCTTGACATTGACCTTGTCGCCGGGGCTGAACTCCTTGGTTTTACCTTTGGGAATGAGCTTGGTCAGTCTCTGACAGGGATCATTTGCTATCGCCCTCCGGGCTTTGTTAGTCTGCTGCAGCAGCAACTCTTGCTGGAAACTTTTACTAATATGGCGGTTACTCACCGGAGAGTTTTAATCCTGGGTGATTTTAACCTCTGGCCGAATGGCTCCCTTGACCTAGGTCTGTCCAATATTATCCATTCATGTGAGGGGCTGGGACTGCGTCAACACGTCTCTGTAGCCACCCACACGGGGGGACATATGCAGATCTCATCTTTGCAGTAGATGAGCAGCTATATATGGGGATGTTTTCCCGATGGACTGGACTGACCACTTCTTGGTCAAATTCTTTTTGAATATGGCCAGTTGGGACATAAGGGAAGGCAAGCAGAGGACGAACCCTGTGGACAGGGACTAGAGGGCCTTGACACAGAGGAAAGGTATGGGGGAAGTGTTCTCGGTGGATAACTGCCTCCTGTCTGAGGCCCAGGTGGAGGAGAACTACAACAGTCTCTGTAAAGAGATTAAGTCGACCCTGGACGCCCTTGTGCTCCTCAAGGCCTTTCAGAGCAGGGGGAGGCCTTCTGCCCCCTGGTTTGGGGAGGAGCTGAAAAAACTAAAGCTTGAGTGCAACCGGGCCGAGAGAACTTGGAGGCGGAAATATCTAGTGGAGGACAAACTGGCCTGGAGAGCAAAGATTGTGGATTATAGAAAGGTCATCAAGAGAGCGAAGGCTGATTTCTTCGCTTCTAAGATTCTTAGGGCCTCGAACAGCTCTCGTTGTATCTTTAAAATTCTTAACAGCCTGACTAAACCTGAATGCTGTAAAAATGAATTCCTGCCATCCCAGAGGCTTTGTGATAGTCTTGCCGACTTTTTCCGCGATAAAGTCGCTAATATCATTGAGGAGTTGGAGTAGACATCCTCTCAGTTGAAAGTAGTGAACGAGCAGCTACCCTTCGCTAAAGACCTGGGTGAGATGGCAGAGAATGACAGTACGGTAGAGGTTGCCCTAGGGGCACTCTCGGAATTTCCCCTTTAACAGATTGAGGATTTTTATAAGATAGCAGACAGTATTGTGTCTGGCTCTCCCCTGGGTCCACTACCTTGTAAAATGTGGAAGGAGTTCGAGGCAGAACTCTTTCCACCACTGTGTAAGATCTGCAATCAGTCTCTTGCAGATGGGTTGGTGCCACGCCAATGGAAGCAGGCGGTGGTAACGCCATTGCTAAAAAAAACCTCCCTTGATTCAGAATGCCTAATAAACTTTAGACCAATATCTCTTCTCCCTTTCCCGGCCAAAATAGTAGTAAGTGGCACACTGTCCGCACATTTAGAGCTGGCTAAACATCTGGAGGAGGAGCAGTTTGGGTTCCGACTGGCTCATGGTACTGAGACGGCATTGGTGACCGTAATGGATGAGCTTCGGGGGCGGGCAGACAGGGGTCAGGCAGCAGTGTTGATTCTGCTGGACCTGTCTGCCGCCTTCGATACGGTAAACCATAATATCCTTCTGAGCCGGCTGAGAGAGGTGGGAGTGACTGGAGTGGCCCTTAGGTGGTTTCACTCTTTCCTCTCAGGGAGACAGCAGGCGGTCTCTCTTCCCACTTACCAATCTGCCTCCACTCAGGTCCGACATGGGGTACCTCAGGGCTCAGCCATCAGCCCTATTCTTTTTAATGTCTACTTGAGACCCTTGCTGGCGATCATCAAGCGATTTAACATCAAGGTCGTCAATTACGCTGATGATACGCAACTTATTTTCTCCCTGGAGGGAGACCAGTCCATCTCAGTAGAAGGGTTTCAAAAATGTTTAGAAGACATGTCACAGTGGCTGAGGGAGAATTCATTACAGTTTAATATAGCCAAAACAGAGATGATGCATTTTGAGGTGCGCAGACACACAGCAGGGCCGCCCAGGAACCTGTGGCCCCCAGAGTTCCCCAATCCTGGCCAGTCGGTCAAGACAGTGCGCAACCTGGGGGTAACATTTGATTGCAAACTCTCTTTGGAGGCACATGTGGCGAAGGTGGTGAGCTGCTGCCTGGCTATTGTTCATTCACTGAGGAAGATTTTCCCTCTTTTACCCCATCAAGCCCGCATCCTGATAGCACGCAGTACGATCCTTAGTCGGGTGGACTATTGTAATGTTTTGCTCCTAGAATCCCCCGCATTCCTCTTAGACAGGTTACAGCGGATGCAATCTGCCGCGGCCAAACTGGTACTCGGTTGGCCGAGGAGGTCTTCTGCCTCTGGAGCACTGGCGGAGCTGCACTGGCTCCCTGTGGGACAAAGAATTAAATTTAAATCCCTATGCCTAGCCTAGTGTTTAAGGCTCTACATGGGAAGGGTCCTGTCTCCTTTCAGAAAAAATTCGAATGGTATGTTCCCAACAGAATGCTCCGCTCCGCTGGGGGCAAGCTTATAAAACTACCCCGCTTTAAAAAAGCTAGAGCAGGGGGTAGATCATTTGGGGTCGCTGTGGCCAGGTTGTGGAATACTCTACCTATTGCACTCAGACAATATGATGATCTTCTTGCTTTCAGAAAGAAATTAAAAACTTGGTTATTTCCTAAGAACTAGATCTGTTTTTTCTTTCGATGCCTCCTCCCCGTCGTTATGGTTGCCGTGTTACTAGCGCCAAGATGCCTGTTAGGTGATAGTGCGCTTTAGAAATCCCTCAAATAAATAAATAAATAAATAAGGTAGACACTTATTGACATAGTTACGTGGTCTTTAGCAACATATCTAGCTGATATTGTTAATGACCTTGTTTTCAAAGTAGAGCTCTGTTCGTTACACCTTTTTGCCATTAGTGATTCTTTGTATAGACCTAGTGGTTGGCAAGTAGACATACAGATAAACAGGGTAAAAGAATGAGAGTCCTTTTGTGATGGTTGCAATTGTTTATTACTACATAGCAAATTTGAGATGAAAGCAGGAACATGAAACGAAAACTTCATCAAAGTTAAGGTTAGCACAGTTAAATAAGTTAAATTCCCTTGTCGATTTTTTTAACACCCAAAGACACAGATCTGCAGCTTAGCTCCTACCTATTTATTTTTTCGTCACCAAAAAGGCCAAGCTATCCACACAGTTCAATGAAATGCAATTCAACTCCACATGTTTCCAATCCACATCACATAATTTGACACCAAACCACATAACTCAACTCAACAACACAATTACACAACATACCATATACATCCAATAGACACCACAGAATTCCACATCATGTCACAAAATTCAAGAGCACATCACATAATTAACCTCCGCTACATACCATTCCAGAAAACAAAATACTGTTCCACATAATTGCGCTCTATAACACAGACTCCCACTCCACATAATTCTACTACATCCAATACCACATAATCACTATCCAGATTATTCTACAGCACACCATGCCACATAATTACACTACACAAATCCACTCCACACCACACAATTCCACGCCATACAATTCTACAACTAACTAATCCAATCCAATCCACCTAATTCCACTACATACCACATACATACACTCCATAACACATAATAAAAGACATTGCCAATTACAATGCTAAGAGCACTAACTCAAACAAATGAGAGACCTAATGCATTTACAATGCTTGTTTTGTAGTAACTGCATTTCTCTTGTATTCTCTGCAAGCAACATTATAACACACAATTAATTAAAAAATAAAACATAAGTGCAGGTGTTTCCGCACCTATTCCTGTACGTTCAGCAACTGAAATCTCTGTGTGGAAGCTTTAACTTGTAACCCTGATTTCGCAAGTAACTACTGTCACCAGCCCCATCGGAATTACAGAGGGCACTTGAAATGCGGCCTACTATGGAATGCAGCACTACATAGCAGGGTCATCAGCTAGCAGTACCAAGGGGTTGAAATTTCTATATTTATTGTGCCTCGCGGAACACCTAGGGACTGCTTTGCAATTGCTATTATTTATTAAAGTCATTTCAAATGTGCCTTTAACGTTTGCTAGTTTTAGTAACAGTGATCATTTGTATGTGTTTATTAAATAAAAAGTTTACAATACACCATTCAAACGTTATATTTACGTCAATATTTTATTACAAAATGTATACAACTGAGTAAAAAACAGTACAAGTGAAGTACAAATGGTTTGCTCAACAGAAAAAATAGCACCTACATAATGTACTAACATTCGAAGTATTGTGGGCCTTACTCAGAAATTGCACTTCGCAGTACATTTTATGCCACAAAACATACCACAAATTGCAATTCACCAAATATATGCAGAGTTTTTCGCCTCTGCATTACCTATACTTATATGTGTGGGATTCTCTTCTCCTAATGCAGAGTCTCTGTACAGGTAAGTATAGTTTCAGTACTAAATGTCGGAGGGACTCAGGGAAGTGGCTTAAAGAGTGGGCAGACTTTCTATGCAAGGAGTTGAGATTAGGGAGGAGTAAGAAGAGTTTAGGGTAGGTTAGGAAGGTATTTATATAGGAACGTCACCATCCACACAAGAGTAACCCACTTCCAATTCTCTGTGGGTGGAAACAAGTAATTAACACTTTTGTAGTAAGTTTATAATCTTCGGGTCTGATTCACCAAGTCAAATTTACACTTTGCGTAAGTGTACTTTTTTTTGGTATTCACAAAATACAAGTTTATTTTGCTAAGAGTAAATTTACGACTGTGGAGACTGCATTCAGGGTGGAGGACTCTGCATATAAAAAGATAGGATAGCTCTATTTTTTATGTGCTGAGTCTCTGACACGAATACCAAAAGAATAGCAAACTTACACAAAAGTGTACATTTACCTTTATGAATCAGGTCCAGAGTTTGTGAATACCAAAAGCAGTAAACTTACTCCGAAGTGCAAACTTAATCAGAAGTGTAAGTTACCTCTGTAAATCAGGCCCTCAGCATGTAAAGCGTGATATGGGTTCAAACATTATAGTGAAGCTTCACAAATTCATCAAACACAAATACTAAATTAATGCTTTTCCTCCAGCTTAGGATAATAAGGCCAGGTTGCAAGTGGGTTGGACGTGAAGTATCTACTGCACCTGTTGATTACCATAACCAGGCTCATTGATTGGCTGGACAATGTTAATAACTGTCCAAGTGTTGATATGTAGGTGTGACAGAATGTAAGTCAAGTTAATGACACTCATATTCAGGAACTTGGTCCACAACATCTCTGTGCTGCATCATCTACGGATTTATGTAAAACACAATAACAGGGCTACTCCTGCATTTGCATGACTGGAAACGCGACCTAATGCCAGTGTATGGTATGCTATTAAAAACCCACTTATAAAGTCAGTCTACAGTGGAAGTATGATAATACTTGTATTGATATCTTATCAGTAACTGTTTGTTAAAGTGCTGCAGCCTTGATTTATCAATGAGGATAACCCATCATATGAATGAATAAATGGACTATGATGTTACTCAAATATACCTACTGCATCAAATGTGTGAAAGTCTTAAAACCATACTTTCATCCTTGCCCAGAAAACAATCTGTGGATTACAATCATTAATAGAATATTCCTTTGTGCCTTCCTGGAGATTATTCAGCATTGACCTATCTGCAAATGACAGTAATTTATGGAATAATAGGAGAATATTTGCAATGCATTTTCTATTTATTATTCCATTTTTATCTCAGTTAGTTAGTGAAAGTGCGAATTTTAATACTGACTGAGCACAATTGAATAAATGTAGACTTTAACCAAAGAGCAATTTTGGAGCTAACCTGTGGTCTGCCACTTTCTTATATATACATATGCCCGTAGACTGTAGTACAACTTGGCTTTGCACACAACATGGCATAGTCGTTTATGTTTTGGCTGTTTAGAAATAACCATATGCTGGGGCGTGACTTAGAGCCCGAGGAGTGCGGAGGCAATGGCGTGAGGCGCTCCGTGACGGCCGGTGTATTCCGCTGTTCCTGCTACCGTTTTGAAGCACAGGGGACGGATTCGGCAGTCGGAAGGATGCGGGCATAACTTGATGTCCTCCACAACTTTAAAGCTGCGATTTAAGCAGACTTATACCTCCATGTGAGTTCGGTCGCGGCTCTGCTTTTGCCGCGACTGCCATTTTGTTTTCTTTTTTTTCCTCTCATCTACGCGCGACGCGCGTTTTTTCTTCAAATGAGCACCTGCAAGCTCCTCAATGATATTTTCTTGTGCCGCTATTGTAAAATTTGCCCAGGACTGTTTCTCGCTCAGAATTTTACAGCGCACATGCTCATAGCTGGCTAATTTACAAGAATATTTCTGCTTTTATTGTGTGCTGAGGTATTTTTTGTAAGACAACCATCTTCTTGCTTCATAGTGCCACTATGATATTTCCTTATTTCATTTTCACATTGGTCTGACCTATCTCCTGATGACTTTTGCTGCCTCATTGCTAATAACTCTTCATGGATATTACTCCACACAGGAACTTTAATGACCTTTTTATCCTGCGCTGACAGGCTGTTTATTCTCTATACTGCGCCATCTGGCCTCTTCTTTGACTCTTTCAGTTGGTTCTGTTTTTGACCTATTTTTGTGCCCTTTTGACGTATCATTGTGACTCTGCAATTACTACGAGGGTACCTTATGGGCATTGCCAGTCTGGCGCATTCATCTACTACTAAATCTCGGCGTGTTTTTATTAAGAATTCGAAGACTTTTTCTGAGTTCTCCAATTTTGAAGATTCCCAGGCGTCTTCTGTTCAAGATTTGCAGACTACAACGGAGACCTCGGCAACGGCCTCTGGGAAAACAAACACTAAAAGGCTAAAGAAGGACCCTCCTTCTCCACCCAAACCTCTGTCGCCAATCTCCATGGAACTCTTGCGGGAGGAGATTAGAGCCTTACGTCCCTATATGGAGGAAACCAACGCTAAGCTACAATTGATGTCTGACAACTGGTCTCTGCTCGAGACGAGAGTCTCCTCAGTGGAACAAAATGTTTCTTCTCTTAAAGAAATGAGTGCTACAATTCCTCAATTGCACTCCCAGATTTCTTCTCTTCAAAAGCAGGTTGAGGACCTTGAAAATTGTAACAGACGTAATAATCTACGTATCTACGGCCTGGGAGAGGGCATTGAGGGGAATGACCCTATCGCCTTCTTCAAATCATTTCTCCCTAAATTGCTGCATTTGCCGGAAGGCACACTGCTCAACATTCAGCGTGCCCATAGGTTGGGTCGACCTCCCTCTTCTTCTTCACCTTCATCACGACCTAGAGGTGTTATTTTGTATTTCTTGGAATACACTGATCTCTTGAAGGTACTATCAGCCGCTAAAGCTTCCTCAAAAATCACATGGTCAGGCTCCTCTCTGTTTTTTGCACAGGATTATGCCAAAGCCACTGCAAATAGGCGCAAAGCCTTTTTGGACATGAGAGCTGAGCTGAGGTCGATGGGAGCTCGTTATGGCCTCTTCCACCCATGCCTTTTCAAAGTCACATATAATAATAAAACAACGACATATGAAGATCCTGTTCACCTTCGAAGTTCATCAACTCCTGCTCACCAACCAACATGGATTCATCAGGCTCTTTCTCCTCATCCCACACTTGAGACTATTTGTCTTTTCCATATATGACTCTCCTCAGCGTTGGTTTTTTCTTCTTGTGGCAGTTATTTCATGTTCTGAAGTTCTTTGTTTTCTTGTATATCGCTTCTGTCAGGTTGCTCGTTCATAACCCCTGATGTTGCCCATTTTTATTGTTATTGATTTTTAATAGCATTATTACCCTTCTTATTGCTTTGCTTTTTCTTAACTTTAATATCCTCTCTTTTTTTTCTTGTCTCCATAGGATATGTAGCCTTGTCCGTGGTGTTCCCCGGTCGCATGTCTAGCCGACCCCTGTTGCCCTGCCTGCTCCAAGCGGTCCCCCCTCTCCTGTTCTCTTGTTTACGCTCTCCTGATTTTTCCTTTTGTAGGTATGTCTTTTCCTTACTTACCTATCGTATTTTTGTTCCTCAATGCACTCTTACCCCTTTTCTTTTCTTTCTGCTCCATTAACTTATCAGGTGTCGCTCTCTTTTTATCGCTTATCCATGTTCCTCCTTTCTTTTTCCCCCTTACTTTCTTATTCTTCTTTTCACAATATTATACTCCTTTGAAATTATCTCTTTCTTCTATTTCCTTTTTCCATTCAACTTTTTATTTACTTTGAATTTTCTACTTCCAATGGGTTTTTCTTGTAAGTCTCTCCGATTTATTGATCGTCTTTTGTATTCTATTGTATGTCGTTAAAAATTGTTTTATGGAATATTAAGGGTATCAATTCTCCTATCAAAAGACAAAGAATTTTATCTCATCTAGCCAAATTAAATGTTGATTTTGCGTTTTTGCAAGAAATTCACCTCTCAAACACAGAGTCCGCTAAACTTAAAAGGGGCTGGGTAGGTGATGTTTATTCTTCTCCTGGCGATGGTAAACGCAATGGGGTGGCAATTTTGTGTCGCAAATCCCTTTCTTATTCTCTAATTTCCCAGGAATCTGACATCGAAGGTAGATGGGTATATGTCAATTTATCACTAAAGGGTGTTCCAATATCTCTCATTAATGTTTATGCCCCTACAGGAGGAGACCCCACTTTTTGGCATGTGATGTCTACACATATTACTAAATTTATAGATGACAATTTCATTTTAGCGGGAGACTGTAATCAACCTCTCGACCCCTTTCTTGATAGAATTCCCAAATTTCTTATATTTCTAACAAACCCCACAAACTTTTTGCCCAAGCAATTTCGCAACACAAGCTCATTGATGCTTGGCGCCTTTGTAATCCCGCAACGAAAGAGTTTACTTTCTACTCTCCATCTCACCATTCCCAATCAAGAATTGATCATATTTTTGTTTCCTGTAACATTGCCCAAACTGCTGAAATTGGCTCTATCTTGTTATCCGATCACGCCCCCGTCTCGATTAATATTGACATTTTGCCTAAAACTTCTGGACCCAGGAGATGGCGCTTTAACAATACTCTTCTCCTGGACCCTAAGTTCACTGCCATGTTTACCTCCTTTTTTGATGAGTTTTTTTAGATTAACGATACTCATTCCTTGCCCAAGCACACCGTCTGGGATGCTTTTAAAGTGGCTGCGAGGGATTTTATCATTGGATATGTCGCAAAAAAAAGGAAGTCTGCCCGCAAATTTACTGGTGATCTTCTTCAGAACATTAAAAGATTGGAGCACGCCTACTTTACTTCGCATTCTCAACATAATTTGACAGCTCTTGTTGCTGCCAAGATGCAATTTAACAAACAATCTACTGAAGATGCTTCCTTATATTTGTTGAGATCAAGTGCAAAATGTTATGGGGGCAAGAACAAAGCTGGGAAAATTTTAGCTAACTACCTGAAAGTTAAACATAATAAGTTAAATATTGAATCTGTTTATGATAATAATTCTGACCTTAAACACAAGGATGCTGATATCTTAACTGAATTTTCTCATTTTTACAATAATCTTTATTCTTCTGAAACTCAACCCTCTCCCCAATCCCTTTCACATTTCTTTTCCAGCATACACAAACCCCAACACTTTCCCCTCGATCTAGCCTCCCTAGAATTAGATATAACCCAACATGAATTACTCACTGCACTTCAGCATTTGAAGAAAGATAAGGCCCCTGGACCTGATGGATTCACAGTCGAATTTTACCTCCACTTTTCGAAACTATTGCTACCAAAATTGTACTCATTAATTGACTCATTTGTTTCCCTAGGGTGCTCCTCAGGTTCCTTCCCTGATGCTCATATTTGCCTCATTCCTAAGGAGGGGAAGGATACCAAATTTTGTAAGAATTACAGACCCATTTCTCTAGTCAATATAGACTATAAAATATTCGCCAAATCACTTGCAGCAAGGTTAGACCTCTTGTTGCCTGACCTGCTGGGTGCGGAACAGTCTGGATTAGTCAAAGGGCGTTTTATCACTGACAATACCAGACTTTTATTTAATGTTCTGTCGAAATCCTCCCGGTTACAACATCCCCTTGCAGCGATAGCATTGGATGCTGAGAAAGCATTCGATAGGGTAGAATGGACTTATCTTTTCTCTGCCCTCAAATGGTTTGGCTTTGGTCCTAAATGTATATCTTTGGTGTCCCTTCTCTACTCTAACCCACGTGCAGCAGTTTGTGCCAATGGCCTGGTTTCCTCCTTTTTTAACTTGGGACTGGGTGTCCGTCAAGGCTGTCCCCTGGCACCATTCCTCTTTAACTTAGCTTTGGAGCCCTTTCTTTCCAGGCTTCGTCAGCACCCTAACATTCATGGTTTTCAAGCCCCGCACTCTCATGTCAAACTTGCCGCATAGGCGGACAACATCTTACTCTTTATATCTAATCCCACTGAATCTATACCTGCCTTTTTGGATGAAGTGCGTGAAAACTCCCTAATCTCTGGTTATACACTGAATAATGTTAAGTGTGAAATTTTGCCCCTAAGGAAATTCACTTTCAAACCTGATTTTAGCACTTCTAATTTCACTTGGAGTTCTTCCCACATTAAGGGGTCCATTAGGATGGCGGGCGGATTGCCCCGCCAGGCAGGCGGTAGCCACCGCCGGCCTGGCGGGGGCAATCCGCCCGCCATCCTGACTCAAAACACCCCCCCGCCATATTATGATGGCATGGTTGGCCGCGGCGGACGGAAAGACCGTCCGCCGCTTTTCCGCCCTGGTCGCCTTGCGACCGGGGCGGAAAAGGCCTAACATGGTGGCGGTGTCTATTAGACACCGCCAGCCACATTAGGATGGCCTAAAACGGATGCCTTTCCGTGGCGGCGATGCCGCCACGGGAAGGCATGCGGTCTTCACTTCGGGGGCCCCCTGCGGGCCCCCGAAGTGAAGTACAGGGGGGCGTGCACACAGGGGGAACCTGTGTTTCCCCCCAGCATTCACATTTACAAAGCGGCTGGCACCGCACGGTGCCTGCCGCTTTGTAAATGTGAATGCATTTATGCATGTTTACCATTGTGGCGGGCGGTGCTGAGAGCACCGCCCGCCACAATTGTACACATGCATGATGCGCCCGCCACTGTGGCGGGTACATCCTAATCCCCCTCCCGGGATCCCCGCCCTTAGGCGGGTGGTCCCTTAGTCCGATAGGATGACGGGAGGGCAAAGCCCACCCACCATCCTAATGGACCCCTAAGTATTTAGGTTTACATATTACTCCCTCCATTTCGGATACTGTTTCTCTTTGTTTACATAAATGTACTCAGAAAATATCAGATTTAACAACCAGATGGCACCCTCTTTATCTGTCATAGTGGGGCCGCCTCGACACCATTAAGATGATGCTGACCCCCATAGTTCTTTACACGATTTCAAATATTCCTGTACCAATCCCCTCAAAAATTTTCAAAAAAATGAATTCATTGTTATCCTCCTTTCTCGGGAATGGCAAAAAATCTCGGATGTCTCTTACTAGGCTAATCCGCCCTAAATCAGAAGGTGGAGTTAACTTCCCGGATTTTCCAGCTTACCACAAAGCTTTTCTTCTAAAACAAGCTTTTTTTTGGCTACAAGATCCTGACACTCCTTGTTCTTTATGGGTTACGGTTGAACGTCTTTCACTTTCCCCCTTCTCTTTTGCTGAATATCTTTCTTTCTCACGTAAACCTTTCTCATTATCCACCCCTTTACACAAATTCACAACCAAATTGCTGCTATCCTCTGCCCCTCCCCCCATCACTACAGTTGCTGACTTCCTCAATTCCACTATATGGCAAAATCGAAATTTATTAATTAATAATAAGCCCTTTTACTGGAAATCTTGAGGACTAAAGGGATTACTTTGGGTATCTCAACTATTTTCACACTCTACGTTTATACCTTTTGCTACACTTTGCCAATCTTTTGATTTACCTGCTTCCTTTGCCCGCAAATACCTTACACTCAAAGAGGCGGTATTGTCCACTCACACTCGTCTCTCACAGTCCCATGGCCCTCCTTCATCATACTCTTCATCTTCACGCTCCATTCCTTTTTGCGCACTGCACCCAAAGCTTCTGCTATATAGAAATATCTCCATGTCACAGAGTCCATTCAACCTAAAACTATGGGGGAGGAACAATGGGAGGGCGATTTCCCCACATCGTGGCCAATATCTTTATGGAATAAGATTTGGTCTAAAATCCGCAAAACATCTAGAGCAGCAACCTTGACACAATCCCTGCTCTTCATATATAATAGACTTCTTTTCACACCATATGACCTGAGCAAGAAGTTTCCTACAACCCCGGACCTTTGCTGGACCTGCTCTTCCCCGCATGCCACTTTATTCCATATGTTATTCTCATGTAGTGCTGTTCATGATATCTGGAAACAGGTCTGGGCTCAAATTAACACAATCTTTCACACTCACATTCCACTCTCTTTTATTCACATTTTCCTAGGTAGCCTCTCTTCTTGCTGGGAGGATACTACACTCAATGTTCAAATCATTGACTTATTACTGGCTGTTGCATTCCAGCAGATCACAGTTAACTTGAAAAACTTTCCAATATTTCCTTTAGAGCATGGTGGTATAATGTATGTCATAATCACAGATTGGATACTGCCTTTGTCTTTCCTATTCATATGGCGACGAAACGTAAGGAATTGTGGCTTCCTATTATTCTGTACCTTGATGTGTGTGCTAAACGATCTTTTTATTTACAGCCTGCTCAACAAGAAGTTTCAAAACCTCCTTGATTACCCTTGATGTTCCTTGTTTTTTTTTCACTATTATATTATCTTTTTTTTTTTTTATTGTTTCATGTTTATGACATTTTTTATACCCTTGGTTTGGCTTTAAAACCCATTATTAGTTATTATATCATCATTTTTGATGTAATGCTTCATTTAACTGTTATTACTTCTTTCCTGAAACGTTTTTTGTACTCTGTATTGACACCTTGCTTTTGACCAATAAACTTCTTTCTGAACTTAAAAGAAATAACCATATGCTGATGACCTTCTTTGGAACACTTTCAGAAGCAATACTGACATAAATAACAGAGAAGGAAAACAGTATAAATAATATGGTATCCAACACAATATAGAAACAAGCATTGGCAAAGCCAATCGGTCTTTTCTATACGAGAGCTACTGGCTTTGCCAATGTGTTTTAGACATGTTGTACAGAAGCGTGGCTGCTGTGTATCATAGCTAAATGTTCTAAAAAAACAAACGCTATGACATGGCCAGTGCTGGTTGTGTCATACAGCTTTTTTTCGTCAGGGCAGGTGAGGGGGGGTTTGGAAACACGGACAATGGGAGGAAGGGTATTAGGTAAGGAGCACATTGGCAATACATTGACTGTGACTGTGAGCAAGGAATAACACTTTTTCTGGACTAAATAACTGAAACGAGATATGGTGGAGGTCCAACAAGGTAAAAAAAAAACCTACCTATAAAAACTGCTTAATATTGAATGGGAGTTACCACCAAAAGGCCTTGGGAGATAATCTCCCATTCACTAAGTACATGAGGTCGAGGAGGTATTAATCCCATACACTCACTCTCAAAAAACAAGCTGATGCACTAAGAACCAAATTAGGAGCTTGGCATTAAGAAAGAAAATAAGCACATAATAATTATCAATCAATCAATCAATCAATATACTTATAAAGCGCACTACTTACCTGCGAGGGTCTCAAGGCACTGAGGAAAGGGGGGTCTGCTACTGCTGGAAGAGCCAGGTCTTGAGGAGTCTTCTGAAGGTGAGGAGGTCTTTTGTCTGCCGTAGGTGGGTGGGGAGGGTGTTCCAGGTCTTGGCGGCTAGGAAAGAGAATTATCTGCCGCCGGAGGTCACACGTTGGATGCGGGGGACTGCGGCGAGGGCGAGGTTGGCGGAGCGGAGCTGGCAGGTGGGGTGTAGAAGCTGAGTCGGTCGTTGAGGTAGGCTGGTCCATAAAGGATACATTGTGAAAGGTAAATAAAAAACCACAAACAGAATACGCAACTTGCTTAGTTAATTACAACCGCCATACCAATTAGTTATCAACAAAAATTTGAGTTGTAGTAGATAGAAGACAGATGGCAGACAACAAAACTCTGTTTCTGCTTTAAAGATTGACAAACCTGTAAGATGAATTGCTGAACATCCACTGGAGATATCACAACAAACCTTATGGCAAGCCCCCACAGCTTAGAGGCATTACCTCTGCAATACACTTTGGACCTGAATACGAGTTTGGCAGATGAGCTACTACATCACAAACATGACGGATAGCCCGTCTGCCGTATTAGGAGTTGCATTATATTCCAATGGCTACGGAAGTGATGGAATAACCCGTCCTCCAAACTCATAATTAGGCCCAAAGTGTTTGCAAGCACACTAAGGTAACAAAAATTATTGAGCTAGGTTGGTCAGTATATATGATAACATACTGATGTGATTTAGGTTATACAGGTGTGGCAATCATATCAGTAAATTTGTGGAACATAGGAATATTATCCAAAGGCATAACCAATACAAAGGGGGACCCCTGAAGGCAAATAATAGACAGGTGATACAGGGGGAAAAAACCATGAAGCTACTACTACTGAGGAAAACCACCTGCCTATATCAAAGGTTATATATATATATATATATATATATATATATATATGCCCGGAAACGGGTCAGAACAATGTAGAGCAATAACTAGGGCTGACAAATGGACTTAGTCAAAATGATTACAAAGGTACACTAATCATCAGATTTCTATTTATTTTATTGTAGTCATTTTGGTAGTTCATTAATTTATATTAAGTATGGGCGAAATTGGCGAATTCGCGTTCCGCGCGAAAACGAATTCGCAATCCGCAAAATCCGCAAATTCGTGCGAATTTGCGGATTTTTGTTTTTTGGCGCGTTCGCGGGGTTTTTTGC
Source organism: Lissotriton helveticus (assembly GCF_964261635.1). Lineage (NCBI taxonomy): Eukaryota > Metazoa > Chordata > Amphibia > Caudata > Salamandridae > Lissotriton > Lissotriton helveticus. The sequence continues at coordinate 406,251,199 of NC_136063.1, read as the reverse complement.
GTGTTCGGGGGATTTTTTGCATGTTCGCAGGGCTTTTTGCATGTTCGCGGGCCGCTTGCATGGCGAAGTTACCCATGCAGTCGTGTATGGGCACAGCACCCTCTGGTTCACCACTGCCACCCTCTGGTTCATCACTGCCACCCTCTGGTTCACCCCTGACACCCTCTGGTTCACCCCTGCAACCCTCTGGTTCACCACTGCCACCCTCTGGTTCAGCACTGCCACCCTCTGGTTCATCACAGCACCCTCTGGTTCACCCCTGCCACCCTCTGGTTCAGCACTGTCACCCTCTGGTTCACCCCTGCCACCCTCTGGTTCACCACTGCCACCCTCTGGTTCAGCACTGCCACTCTCTGGTTCACCCCTGCCACCCTCTGGTTCAGCACTGTCACCCTCTGGTTCACCACTGCCACCCTCTGGTTCACGACTGCCACCCTCTGGTTTATCACAGCACCTCTGGTTCACCACTGCCACCCTCTGGTTAACCACTGTCACCCTAAGGTTCAGCATTGCCACCCTCTGGTTCACCACTGCCACCCTCTGGTTCACCCCTGCCACCCTCTGGTTCAGCACAGCACCCTCTGGTTCAGCACTGTCACCCTCTGGTTCACCACTGCCACCCTCTGGTTCACGACTGCCACCCTCTGGTTCATCACTGCACCTCTGGTTCACCACTGCCACCCTCTGGTTAACCACTGTCGCCCTCTGGTTCAGCACTGCCACCCTCTGGTTCACCACTGTCACCCTCTGGTTAACCACTGTCACCCTAAGGTTCAGCACTGCCACCCTCTGGTTCACCACTGCCACCCTCTGGTTCACCCCTGCCACCCTCTGGTTCAGCACAGCACCCTCTGGTTCAGCACTGTCACTCTCTGGTTCACCACTGCCACCCTCTGGTTCACGACTGCCACCCTCTGGTTCATCACTGCACCTCTGGTTCACCACTGCCACCCTCTGGTTAACCACTGTCGCCCTCTGGTTCAGCACTGCCACCCTCTGATTCACCACTGCCATTCTCTGGATCACCACTGCCACACTCTGGTTCAACAATTCCACCCTCTGGTTCCCCACTGCCACCCTCTGGTTCACCCCTGCCACCCTCTGGCTCCCCCCTGCCACCCTCTGGTTCACCACTGCCACCCTCTGGTTCAGCACTGCCACCCTCTGGTTCACCACTGCCACTCTCTGATTCACCCCTGCCACCCTCTGGTTCACCCCTGCCACCCTCTGGTTCACCACTGCCACCCTCTGGTTCAGCACTGCCACTCTCTTGTTCACCCCTGCCACCCTCTGGTTCAGCACTGTCACCCTCTGGTTCACCACTGCCACCCTCTGGTTCACGACTGCCACCCTCTGGTTCATCACAGCACCTCTGGTTCACCACTGCCACCCTCTGGTTAACCACTGTCACCCTCTGGTTCAGCACTGCCACCCTCTGGTTCACCACTGCCACCCTCTGGTTCACCCCTGCCATCCTTTGGTTCACCACAGCCACCTTCTGGTTCATCACAGCACCCTCTGGTTCACCCCTGCCACCCTCTGGTTCAGCACTGTCACCCTCTGGTTCACCACTGCCACCCTCTGGTTCACGACGGCCACCCTCTGGTTCAGCACTGCCACCCTCTGGTTCACCACTGTCACCCTCTAGTTCAGCACTGCCACCCTCTGGTTCACCACTGCCATTCTCTGGTTCACCACTCCCACCCTTTGGTTCACCCATGCCACCCTCTGGTTCCCCACTGCCACCCTCTGGTTCACCCCTGCCACCCTCTAGATCACCCCTGCCACCCTCTGGTTCACCACTGGCACCCTCTGGTTCAGCACTGACACCCTCTGGTTCACCACTGCCACCCTCTGATTCACCCCTGCCACTCTCTGGTTCACCCCTGCCACCCTCTGGTTCACCACTGCCACCCTCTGGTTCAGCACTGCCACTCTCTGGTTCAACCCTGCCACCCTCTGGTTCAGCACTGTCACCCTCTGGTTCACCACTGCCACCCTCTGGTTCACGACTGCCACCCTCTGGTTCATCACAGCACCTCTGGTTCACCACTGCCACCCTCTGATTAACCACTGACACCCTCTGGTTCAGCACTGCCACCCTCTGGTTCACCACTGCCACCCTCTGGTTCACCCCTGCCACCCTCTGGTTCATCACAGCACCCTCTGGGTCACCCCTGCCACCCTCTGGTTCAGCACTGTCACCCTCTGGTTCACCACTACCACCCTCTGGTTCACAACTGCCACCCTCTGGTTCATCACAGCACCTCTGGTTCACCACTGCCACCCTCTGGTTCACCACTGCCACCCTCTGATTCACCCCTGCCACCCTCTGGTTCACCCCTGCCACCCTCTGGTTCACCACTGCCACCCTCTGGTCCAGCACTGCCACTCTCTGGTTCACCCCTGCCACCCTCTGGTTCAGCACTGTCACCCTCTGGTTCACCACTGCCACCCTCTGGTTCACGACTGCCACCCTCTGGTTCATCACAGCACCTCTGGTTCACCACTGCCACCCTCTGGTTAACCACTGTCATCCTCTGGTTCAGCACTGCCACCCTCTGGTTCACCACTGCCACCCTCTGGTTCACCACAGCCACCCTCTGGTTCATCACAGCACCCTATGGTTCGCCCCTGCCACCCTCTGGTTCAGCACTGTCACCCTCTGGTTCACCACTGCCACCCTCTGGTTCACGACTGCCACACTCTGGTTCATCACAGCACCTCTGGTTCACCACTGCCACCCTCTGGTGAACCACTGTCACCCTCTGGTTCAACACTGCCACCCTCTGGTTCACCACTGTCACCCTCTGGTTCAGCACTGGCACCATCTGGTTCACTACCGCCATTCTGTGGTTCACCACTGCCACCCTTTTTGTTCACCCATGTCACCCTCTGGTTCCCCACTGCCACCCTCTGGTTCACCCCTGCCACCCTCTGGATCACCCCTGCCACTCTCTGGTTCACCTTCACCCCTGCCACCCTCTGGTTCACCACTGCCACCCTCTGGTTCAGCACTGCCACTCTCTGGTTCACCCCTGCCACCCTCTGGTTCACCACTGCCACCCTCTGGTTCACCCCTGCCACCCTCTGGTTCATCACAGCACCCTCTGGGTCACCCCTGCCACCCTCTGGTTCAGCACTGTCACCCTCTGGTTCACCACTGCCACCCTCTGGTTCACAACTGCCACCCTCTGGTTCATCACAGCCACCCTCTGGTTCACCACAGCCACCCTCTGGTTCATCACAGCACCCTCTGGTTCGCCCCTGCCACCCTCTGGTTCAGCACTGTCACCCTCTGGTTCACCACTGCCACCCTCTGGTTCACGACTGCCACGCTCTGGTTCATCACAGCACCTCTGGTTCACAACTGCCACCCTCTGGTTCATCACAGCACCTCTGGTTCACCACAGCCACCCTCTGGTTCATCACAGCACCCTCTGGTTCGCCCCTGCCACCCTCTGGTTCAGCACTGTCACCCTCTGGTTCACCACTGCCACCCTCTGGTTCACGACTGCCACCCTCTGGTTCATCACAGCACCTCTGGTTCACCACTGCCACCCTCTGGTTAAGCACTGTCACCCTCTGGTTCAGCACTGCCACCCTCTGGTTCACCACTGTCACCCTCTGGTTCAGCACTGCCACCCTCTGGTTCACCACTGCCATTCTCTGGTTCACAACTGCCACCCTTTGGTTCACCCATGTCACCCTCTGGTTCCCCACTGCCACCCTCTGGTTCACCCCTGCCACCCTCTGGATCACCCCTGCCACCCTCTGGTTCACCACTGCCACCCTCTGGTTCAGCACCGACACCCCCTGGTTCACCACTGCCACCCTCTGATTCACCCCTGCCACCCTCTGGTTCACCCCTGCCACCCTCTGGTTCAGCACTGCCACCCTCTGTTTCACCCCTGCCACCCTCTGGTTCAGCACTGCCACCCTCTGGTTCACCACTGCCATTCTCTGGTTCACCACTGCCACCCTTTGGTTCACCCATGTCACCCTCTGGTTCCCCACTGCCACCCTCTGGTTCAGCACCGACACCCCATGGTTCACCACTGCCACCCTCTGATTCACCCCTGCCACCCTCTAGTTCACCCCTGCCACCCTCTGGTTCACCACTGCCACCCTCTGGTTCAGCACTGCCACTCTCTGGTTCACCCCTGCCACCCTCTGGTTCACCACTGCCACCCTCTGGTTCACCCCTGCCACCCTCTGGTTCATCACAGCACCCTCTGGGTCACCCCTGCCACCCTCTGGTTCAGCACTGTCACCCTCTGGATCACCACTGCCACCCTCTGGTTCACCCCTGCCACCCTCTGGTTCATCACAGCACCCTCTGGGTCACCCCTGCCACCCTCTGGTTCAGCACTGTCACCCTCTGGTTCACCACTGCCACCCTCTGGTTCAGCACTGCCACCCTCTGGTTCACCACTGCCACCCTCTGGTTCACCACAGCCACCCTCTGGTTCATCACAGCACCCTCTGGTTTGCCCCTGCCACCCTCTGGTTCAGCACTGTCACCCTCTGGTTCACCACTGCCACCCTCTGGTTCACGACTGCCACCCTCTGGTTCATCACAGCACCTCTGGTTCACCACTGCCACCCTCTGGTTAACCACTGTCACCCTCTGGTTCAGCACTGCCACCCTCTGGTTCACCACTGTCACCCTCTGGTTCAGCACTGGCACCCTCTGGTTCACTACCGCCATTCTCTGGTTCACCACTGCCACCCTTTGGTTCACCCATGTCACCCTCTGGTTCCCCACTGCCACCCTCTGGTTCACCCCTGCCACCCTCTGGATCACCCCTGCCACCCTCTGGTTCACCACTGCCACCCTCTGATTCACCCCTGCCACCCTCTGGTTCACCCCTGCCACCCTCTGGTTCACCACTGCCACCCTCTAGTTCAGCACTGCCACCCTCTGTTTCACCACTGCCACCCTCTGGTTCACCCCTGCCACCCTCTGGTTCATCACAGCACCCTCTGGGTCACCCCTGCCACCCTCTGGTTCAGCACTGTCACCCTCTGGTTCACCACTGCCACCCTCTGGTTCCCAACTGCCACCCGCTGGTTCATCACAGCACCTCTGGTTCACCACTGCCACCCTCTGGTTCACCACTGCCACCCTCTGATTAACCCCTGCCACCCTCTGGTTCACCCCTGCCACCCTCTGGTTCACCACTGCCACCCTCCGGTCCTGCACTGCCACTCTCTGGTTCACCCCTGCCACCCTCTGGTTCAGCACTGTCACCCTCTGGTTCACCACTGCCACCCTCTGGTTCACGACTGCCACCCTCTGGTTCATCACAGCACCTCTGGTTCACCACTGCCACCCTCTGGTTAACCACTGTCATCCTCTGGTTCAGCACTGCCACCCTCTGGTTCACCACTGCCACCCTCTGGTTCGCCACAGCCACCCTCTGGTTCATCACAGCACCCTCTGGTCCAGCACTGCCACTCTCTGGTTCACCCCTGCCACCCTCTGGTTCAGCACTGTCACCCTCTGGTTCACCACTGCCACCCTCTGGTTCACGACTGCCACCCTCTGGTTCATCACAGCACCTCTGGTTCACCACTGCCACCCTCTGGTTAACCACTGTCATCCTCTGGTTCAGCACTGCCACCCTCTGGTTCACCACTGCCACCCTCTGGTTCATCACAGCACCTCTGGTACACCACTGCCACCCTCTGGTTAACCACTGTCATCCTCTGGTTCATCACAGCACCTCTGGTTCACCACTGCCACCCTCTGGTTAACCACTGTCACCCTCTGGTTTAGCACTGCCACCCTCTGGTTCACCACTGTCACCCTCTGGTTCAGCACTGGCACCATCTGGTTCACTACCGCCATTCTGTGGTTCACCACTGCCACCCTTTTTGTTCACCCATGTCACCCTCTGGTTCCCCACTGCCACCCTCTGGTTCACCCCTGCCACCCTCTGGATCACCCCTGCCACTCTCTGGTTCACCACTGCCACCCTCTGATTCACCCCTGCCACCCTCTGGTTCACCACTGCCACCCTCTGGTCCAGCACTGCCACTCTCTGGTTCACCCCTGCCACCCTCTGGTTCAGCACTGTCACCCTCTGGTTCACCACTGCCACCCTCTGGTTCACGACTGCCACCCTCTGGTTCATCACAGCACCTCTGGTTCACCACTGCCACCCTCTGGTTAACCACTGTCATCCTCTGGTTCAGCACTGCCACCCTCTGGTTCACCACTGCCACCCTCTGGTTCACCACAGCCACCCTCTGGTTCATCACAGCACCCTATGGTTCGCCCCTGCCACCCTCTGGTTCAGCACTGTCACCCTCTGGTTCACCACTGCCACCCTCTGGTTCACGACTGCCACCCTCTGGTTCATCACAGCACCTCTGGTTCACCACTGCCACCCTCTGGTGAACCACTGTCACCCTCTGGTTCAGCACTGCCACCCTCTGGTTCACCACTGTCACCCTCTGGTTCAGCACTGGCACCATCTGGTTCACTACCGCCATTCTGTGGTTCACCACTGCCACCCTTTTTGTTCACACATGTCACCCTCTGGTTCCCCACTGCCACCCTCTGGTTCACCCCTGCCACCCTCTGGATCACCCCTGCCACTCTCTGGTTCACCACTGCCACCCTCTGATTCACCCCTGCCACCCTCTGGTTCACCCCTGCCACCCTCTGGTTCACCACTGTCACCCTCTGGTTCAGCACTGCCACTCTCTGGTTCACCCCTGCCACCCACTGGTTCACCACTGCCACCCTCTGGTTCACCCCTGCCACCCTCTGGTTCATCACAGCACCCTCTGGGTCCCCCCTGCCACCCTCTGGTTCAGCACTGTCACCCTCTGGTTCACCACTGCCACCCTCTGGTTCACAACTGCCACCCTCTGGTTCATCACAGCCACCCTCTGGTTCACCACAGCCACCCTCTGGTTCATCACAGCACCCTCTGGTTCGCCCCTGCCACCCTCTGGTTCAGCACTGTCACCCTCTGGTTCACCACTGCCACCCTCTGGTTCACGACTGCCACCCTCTGGTTCATCACAGCACCTCTGGTTCACGACTGCCACCCTCTGGTTCATCACAGCACCTCTGGTTCACCACAGCCACCCTCTGGTTCATCACAGCACCCTCTGGTCCGCCCCTGCCACCCTCTGGTTCAGCACTGTCACCCTCTGGTTCACCACTGCCACCCTGTGGTTCACGACTGCCACCCTCTGGTTCATCACAGCACCTCTGGTTCACCACTGCCACCCTCTGGTTAACCACTGTCACCCTCTGGTTCAGCACTGCCACCCTCTGGTTCACCACTGTCACCCTCTGGTTCAGCACTGCCACCCTCTGGTTCACCACTGCCATTCTCTGGTTCACCACTGCCACCCTTTGGTTCACCCATGTCACCCTCTGGTTCCCCACTGCCACCCTCTGGTTCACCCCTGCCACCCTCTGGATCACCCCTGCCACTCTCTGGTTCACCACTGCCACCCTCTGATTCACCCCTGCCACCCTCTGGTTAACCACTGCCACCCTCTGGTCCAGCACTGCCACTCTCTGGTTCACCCCTGCCACCCTCTGGTTCAGCACTGTCACCCTCTGGTTCACCACTGCCACCCTCTGGTTCACGACTGCCACCCTCTGGTTCATCACAGCACCTCTGGTTCACCACTGCCACCCTCTGGTTAACCACTGTCATCCTCTGGTTCAGCACTGCCACCCTCTGGTTCACCACTGCCACCCTCTGGTTCACCACAGCCACCCTCTGGTTCATCACAGCACCCTATGGTTCGCCCCTGCCACCCTCTGGTTCAGCACTGTCACCCTCTGGTTCACCACTGCCACCCTCTGGTTCACGACTGCCACCCTCTGGTTCATCACAGCACCTCTGGTTCACCACTGCCACCCTCTGGTGAACCACTGTCACCCTCTGGTTCAGCACTGCCACCCTCTGGTTCACCACTGTCACCCTCTGGTTCAGCACTGGCACCATCTGGTTCACTACCGCCATTCTGTGGTTCACCACTGCCACCCTTTTTGTTCACACATGTCACCCTCTGGTTCCCCACTGCCACCCTCTGGTTCACCCCTGCCACCCTCTGGATCACCCCTGCCACTCTCTGGTTCACCACTGCCACCCTCTGATTCACCCCTGCCACCCTCTGGTTCACCCCTGCCACCCTCTGGTTCACCACTGCCACCCTCTGGTTCAGCACTGCCACTCTCTGGTTCACCCCTGCCACCCTCTGGTTCACCACTGCCACCCTCTGGTTCACCCCTGCCACCCTCTGGTTCATCACAGCACCCTCTGGGTCACCCCTGCCACCCTCTGGTTCAGCACTGTCACCCTCTGGTTCACCACTGCCACCCTCTGGTTCACAACTGCCACCCTCTGGTTCATCACAGCCACCCTCTGGTTCACCACAGCCACCCTCTGGTTCATCACAGCACCCTCTGGTTCGCCCCTGCCACCCTCTGGTTCAGCACTGTCACCCTCTGGTTCACCACTGCCACCCTCTGGTTCACGACTGCCACCCTCTGGTTCATCACAGCACCTCTGGTTCACGACTGCCACCCTCTGGTTCATCACAGCACCTCTGGTTCACCACAGCCACCCTCTGGTTCATCACAGCACCCTCTGGTTCGCCCCTGCCACCCTCTGGTTCAGCACTGTCACCCTCTGGTTCACCACTGCCACCCTGTGGTTCACGACTGCCACCCTCTGGTTCATCACAGCACCTCTGGTTCACCACTGCCACCCTCTGGTTAACCACTGTCACCCTCTGGTTCAGCACTGCCACCCTCTGGTTCACCACTGTCACCCTCTGGTTCAGCACTGCCACCCTCTGGTTCACCACTGCCATTCTCTGGTTCACCACTGCCACCCTTTGGTTCACCCATGTCACCCTCTGGTTCCCCACTGCCACCCTCTGGTTCACCCCTGCCACCCTCTGGATCACCCCTGCCACCCTCTGGTTCACCACTGCCACCCTCTGGTTCAGCACCGACACCCCCTGGCTCACCACTGCCACCCTCTGATTCACCCCTGCCACCCTCTGGTTCACCCCTGCCACCCTCTGGTTCAGCACTGCCACCCTCTGGTTCACCCCTGCCACCCTGTGGTTCAGCACTGCCACCCTCTGGTTCACCACTGCCATTCTCTGGTTCACCACTGCCACCCTTTGGTTCACCCATGTCACCCTCTGGTTCCCCACTGCCACCCTCTGGTTCAGCACCGACACCCCATGGTTCACCACTGCCACCCTCTGATTCACCCCTGCCACCCTCTGGTTCCCCACTGCCACCCTCTGGTTCACCACTGCCACCCTCTGGTTCAGCACTGCCACTCTCTGGTTCACCCCTGCCACCCTCTGGTTCACCACTGCCACCCTCTGGTTCACCCCTGCCACCCTCTGGTTCATCACAGCACCCTCTGGGTCACCCATGCCACCCTCTGGTTCAGCACTGTCACCCTCTGGATCACCACTGCCACCCTCTGGTTCACCCCTGCCACCCTCTGGTTCATCACAGCACCCTCTGGGTCACCCCTGCCACCCTCTGGTTCAGCACTGTCACCCTCTGGTTCTCCACTGCCACCCTCTGGTTCAGCACTGCCACCCTCTGGTTCACCACTGCCACCCTCTGGTTCACCACAGCCACCCTCTGGTTCATCACAACACCCTCTGGTTCGCCCCTGCCACCCTCTGGTTCAGCACTGTCACCCTCTGGTTCACCACTGCCACCCTCTGGTTCACGACTGCCACCCTCTGGTTCATCACAGCACCTCTGGTTCACCACTGCCACCCTCTGGTTAACCACTGTCACCCTCTGGTTCAGCACTGCCACCCTCTGGTTCACCACTGTCACCCTCTGGTTCAGCACTGGCACCCTCTGGTTCACTACTGCCATTCTCTGGTTCACCACTGCCACCCTTTTGTTCACCCATGTCAGCCTCTGGTTCCCCACTGCCACCCTCTGGTTCACCCCTGCCACCCTCTGGATCACCCCTGCCACCCTCTGGTTCACCACTGCCACCCTCTGGGTCACCCCTGCCACCCTCTGGTTCAGCACTGTCACCCTCTGGTTCACCACTGCCACCCTCTGGTTCCCAACTGCCACCCGCTGGTTCATCACAGCACCTCTGGTTCACCACTGCCACCCTCTGGTTCACCACTGCCACCCTCTGATTAACCCCTGCCACCCTCTGGTTCACCCCTGCCACCCTCTGGTTCACCACTGCCACCCTCTGGTCCTGCACTGCCACTCTCTGGTTCACCCCTGCCACCCTCTGGTTCAGCACTGTCACCCTCTGGTTCACCACTGCCACCCTCTGGTTCACGACTGCCACCCTCTGGTTCATCACAGCACCTCTGGTTCACCACTGCCACCCTCTGGTTAACCACTGTCATCCTCTCGTTCAGCACTGCCACCCTCTGGTTCACCACTGCCACCCTCTGGTTCACCACAGCCACCCTCTGGTTCATCACAGCACCGTCTGGTCCAGCACTGCCACTCTCTGGTTCACCCCTGCCACCCTCTGGTTCAGCACTATCACCCTCTGGTTCACCACTGCCACCCTCTGGTTCACGACTGCCACCCTCTGGTTCATCACAGCACCTCTGGTTCACCACTGCCACCCTCTGGTTAACCACTGTCATCCTCTGGTTCAGCACTGCCACCCTCTGGTTCACCACTGCCACCCTCTGGTTCACCACAGCCACCCTCTGGTTCATCACAGCACCCTATGGTTCGCCCCTGCCACCCTCTGGTTCAGCACTATCACCCTCTGGTTCACCACCGCCACCCTCTGGTTCATCACAGCACCTCTGGTTAACCACTGCCACCTTCTGGTTAACCACTGTCACCCTCTGGTTCAGCACTGCCACCCTCTGGTTCACCACTGTCACCCTCTGGTTCAGCACTGGCACCATCTGGTTCACTACCGCCATTCTGTGGTTCACCACTGCCACCCTTTTTGTTCACCCATGTCACCCTCTGGTTCCCCACTGCCACCCTCTGGTTCACCCCTGCCACCCTCTGGATCACCCCTGCCACTCTCTGGTTCACCACTGCCACCCTCTGATTCACCCCTGCCACCCTCTGGTTCACCCCTGCCACCCTCTGGTTCACCACTGCCACCCTCTGGTTCAGCACTGCCACTCTCTGGTTCACCCCTGCCACCCTCTGGTTCACCACTGCCACCCTCTGGTTCACCCCTGCCACCCTCTGGTTCATCACAGCACCCTCTGGGTCACCCCTGCCACCCTCTGGTTCAGCACTGTCACCCTCTGGTTCACCACTGCCACCCGCTGGTTCACAACTGCCACCCTCTGGTTCATCACGGCCACCCTCTGGTTCACCACAGCCACCCTCTGGTTCATCACAGCACCCTCTGGTTCGCCCCTGCCACCCTCTGGTTCAGCACTGTCACCCTCTGGTTCACCACTGCCACCCTCTGGTTCACGACTGCCACCCTCTGGTTCATCACAGCCCCTCTGGTTCATGACTGCCACCCTCTGGTTCATCACAGCACCTCTGGTTCACCACAGCCACCCTCTGGTTCATCACAGCACCCTCTGGTTCGCCCCTGCCACACTCTGGTTCAGCACTGTCACCCTCTGGTTCACCACTGCCACCCTCTGGTTCACGACTGCCACCCTCTGGTTCATCACAGCACCTCTGGTTCACCACTGCCACCCTCTGGTTAACCACTGTCACCCTCTGGTTCAGCACTGCCACCCTCTGGTTCACCACTGTCACCCTCTGGTTCAGCACTGCCACCCTCTGGTTCACCACTGCGATTCTCTGGTTCACCACTGCCACCCTTTGGTTCACCCATGTCACCCTCTGGTTCCCCACTGCCACCCTCTGGTTCACCCCTGCCACCCTCTGGATCACCCCTGCCACCCTCTGGTTCACCACTGCCACCCTCTGGTTCAGCACCGACACCCCCTGGTTCACCACTGCCACCCTCTGATTCACCCCTGCCACCCTCTGGTTCACCCCTGCCACCATCTGGTTCAGCACTGCCACCCTCTGGTTCACCCCTGCCACCCTCTGGTTCAGCACTGCCACCCTCTGGTTCACCACTGCCATTCTCTGGTTCACTACTGCCACCCTTTGGTTCACCCATGTCACCCTCTGGTTCCCCACTGCCACCCTCTGGTTCAGCACCGACACCCCATGGTTCACCACTGCCACCCTCTGATTCACCCCTGCCACCCTCTAGTTCACCCCTGCCACCCTCTGGTTCACCACTGCCACCCTCTGGTTCAGCACTGCCACTCTCTGGTTCACCCCTGCCACCCTCTGGTTCACCACTGCCACCCTCTGGTTCACCCCTGCCACCCTCTGGTTCATCACAGCACCCTCTGGGTCACCCCTGCCACCCTCTGGTTCAGCACTGTCACCCTCTGGATCACCACTGCCACCCTCTGGTTCACCCCTGCCACCCTCTGGTTCATCACAGCACCCTCTGGGTCACCCCTGCCACCCTCTGGTTCAGCACTGTCACCCTCTGGTTCACCACTGCCACCCTCTGGTTCAGCACTGCCACCCTCTGGTTCACCACTGCCACCCTCTGGTTCACCACAGCCACCCTCTGGTTCATCACAGCACCCTCTGGTTCGCCCCTGCCACCCTCTGGTTCAGCACTGTCACCCTCTGGTTCACCACTGCCACCCTCTGGTTCACGACTGCCACCCTCTGGTTCATCACAGCACCTCTGGTTCACCACTGCCACCCTCTGGTTCACCACTGTCACCCTCTGGTTCAGCACTGGCACCCTCTGGTTCAGCACTGCCACCCTCTGGTTCACCACTGCCACCCTCTGGTTCACCCCTGTCACCCTCTGGTTCATCACAGCACCCTCTGGGTCACCCCTGCCACCCTCTGGTTCAGCACTGTCACCCTCTGGTTCACCACTGCCACCCTCTGGTTCACAACTGCCACCCGCTGGTTCATCACAGCACCTCTGGTTCACCACTGCCACCCTCTGGTTCACCACTGCCACCCTCTGATTAACCCCTGCCACCCTCTGGTTCACCCCTGCCACCCTCTGGTTCACCACTGCCACCCTCTGGTCCTGCACTGCCACTCTCTGGTTCACCCCTGCCACCCTCTGGTTCAGCACTGTCACCCTCTGGTTCACCACTGCCACCCTCTGGTTCACGACTGCCACCCTCTGGTTCATCACAACACCTCTGGTTCACCACTGCCACCCTCTGGTTAACCACTGTCATCCTCTGGTTCAGCACTGCCACCCTCTGGTTCTCCACTGCCACCCTCTGGTTCGCCACAGCCACCCTCTGGTTCATCACAGCACCCTCTGGTTCGCCCCTGCCACCCTTTGGTTCACCCATGTTACCCTCTGGTTCCCCACTGCCACCCTCTGGTTCAGCACCGACACCCCATGGTTCACCACTGCCACCCTCTGATTCACCCCTGCCACCCTCTGGTTCACCCCTGCCACCCTCTGGTTCACCACTGCCACCCTCTGGTTCAGCACTGCCACTCTCTGGTTCACCCCTGCCACCCTCTGGTTCACCACTGCCACCCTCTGGTTCACCCCTGCCACCCTCTGGTTCATCACAGCACCCTCTGGGTCACCCCTGCCACCCTCTGGTTCAGCACTGTCACCCTCTGGTTCACCACTGCCACCCTCTGGTTCATCACAGCACCTCTGGTTCACCACTGCCACCCTCTGGTTCACCACTGCCACCCTCTGATTAACCCCTGCCACCCTCTGGTTCACCCCTGCCACCCTCTGGTTCACCACTGCCACCCTCTGGTCCAGCACTGCCACTCTCTGGTTCACCCCTGCCACCCTCTGGTTCAGCACTGTCACCCTCTGGTTCACCACTGCCACCCTCTTGTTCACGACTGCCACCCTCTGGTTCATCACAGCACCTCTGGTTCACCACTGCCACCCTCTGGTTAACCACTGTCATCCTCTGGTTCAGCACTGCCGCCCTCTGGTTCACCACTGCCACCCTCTGGTTCACCACAGCCACCCTCTGGTTCATCACAGCACCCTCTGGTTCGCCCCTGCCACCCTCTGTTTCAGCACTGTCACCCTCAGGTTCACCACTGCCACCCTCTGGTTCACGACTGCCACCCTCTGGTTCATCACAGCACCTCTGGTTCACCACTGCCACCCTCTGGTTAACCACTGTCACCCTCTGGTTCAGCACTGCCACTCTCTGGTTCACCACTGTCACCCTCTGGTTCAGCACTGCCACCCTCTGGTTTACCACTGCCATTCTCTGGTTCACCACTGCCACCCTTTGGTTCACCTATGTCACCCTCTGGTTCCCCACTGCCACCCTCTGGTTCACCCCTGCCACCCTCTGGATCACCCCTGCCACCCTCTGGTTCACCACTGCCACCCTCTGGTTCAGCACCGACACCCCCTGGTTCACCACTGCCACCCTCTGATTCACCCCTGCCACCCTCTGGTTCACCCCTGCCACCCTCTGGTTCAGCACTGCCACCCTCTGGTTCACCCCTGCCACCCTCTGGTTCAGCACTGCCACCCTTTGGTTCACCCATGTCACCCTCTGGTTCCCCACTGCCACCCTCTGGTTCAGCACCGACACCCCATGGTTCACCACTGCCACCCTCTGATTCACCCCTGCCACCCTCTAGTTCACCCCTGCCACCCTCTGGTTCACCACTGCCACCCTCTGGTTCAGCACTGCCACTCTCTGGTTCACCCCTGCCACCCTCTGGTTCACCACTGCCACCCTCTGGTTCACCCCTGCCACCCTCTGGTTCATCACAGCACCCTCTGGGTCACCCCTGCCACCCTCTGGTTCATCACTGTCACCCTCTGGATCACCACTGCCACCCTCTGGTTCACAACTGCCACCCTCTGGTTCATCACAGCACCTCTGGTTCACCACTGCCACCCTCTGGTTCACCACTGCCACCCTCTGATTAACCCCTGCCACCCTCTGGTTCACCCCTGCCACCCTCTGGTACACCACTGCCACCCTCTGGTCCAGCACTGCCACTCTCTGGTTCACCCCTGCCACCCTCTGGTTCAGCACTGTCACCCTCTGGTTCACCACTGCCACCCTCTGGTTCACGACTGCCACCCTCTGGTTCATCACAGCACCTCTGGTTCACCACTGCAACCCTCTGATTAACCACTGTCATCCTCTGGTTCAGCACTGCCACCCTCTGGTTCACCACTGCCACCCTCTGGTTCACCACAGCCACCCTCTGGTTCATCACAGCACCCTCTGGTTCGCCCCTGCCACCCTCTGGTTCAGCACTGTCACCCTCTGGTTCACCACTGCCACCCTCTGGTTCACGACTGCCACCCTCTGGTTCATCACAGCACCTCTGGTTCACCACTGCCACCCTATGGTTAACCACTGTCACCCTCTGGTTCAGCACTGCCACCCTCTGGTTCACCACTGTCACCCTCTGGTTCAGCACTGCCACCCTCTGGTTCACCACTGCCATTCTCTGGTTCACCACTGCCACCCTTTGGTTCACCCATGTCACCCTCTGGTTCCCACTGCCACCCTCTGGTTCACCCCTGCCACCCTCTGGATCACCCCTGCCACCCTCTGGTTCACCACTGCCACCCTCTGGTTCAGCACCAACACCCCCTGGTTCACCACTGCCACCCTCTGATTCACCCCTGCCACCCTCTGGTTCACCCCTGCCACTGCCACCCTCTGGTTCACCACTGCCACCCTCTGGTTCAGCACTGCCACTCTCTGGTTCACCCCTGCCAACCTCTGGTTCAGCACTGTTACCTTCTGGTTCACCACTGCCACCCTCTGGTTCACGACTGCCAACCTCTGGTTCATCACAGCACCTCTGGTTCACCATTGCCACCCTCTGGTTAACCACTGTCACCCTCTGGTTCAGCACTGCCACCCTCTGGTTCACCACTGCCACCCTCTGGTTCACCCCTGCCACCCTCTGGTTCATCCCAGCACCCTCTGGTTCACCCCTGCCACCCTCTGGTTCAGCACTGTCACCCTCTGGTTCACCACTGCCACCCTCTGGTTCACAACTGCCACCCTCTGGTTCATCACAGCACCTCTGGTTCACCACTGCCACCCTCTGGTTAACCACTGTCACCCTCTGGTTCACCACTGCCACCCTCTGGTTCACCACTGCCACTCTCTGGTTCACCACTGCCACCCTCTGGTTCACCCATGCCACCCTCTGGTTCCCCACAGCCACCCTCTGGTTCACCCCTGCCACCATCTGGTTCATCACTGCCACCCTCTGGTTCACCCCTGCCACCCTCTGGTTCAGCACTGCCACCCTCTGGTTCAGCACTGCCACCCTCTGGTTCAGCACTGTCACCCTTTGGTTTACCCCTGCCACCCTCTGGTTCATCACTGTCACCCTCTGGTTCACCACTGCCACCCTCTGGTTCACCACTGCCACCTTCTACCGAGAACTTTTGTGACGCAGCGGCAGCACAAAAGATGCGCCATGGTGCTGGGTATTAACAACGTGATGCATCTCTCTGTGAGTTGCGTCACGTTGTAAAGCCAAACGCCATCAGGAGGCGTTCCGACTCAGCCTCCTAAAAGTGGCTGAGTGAAATCTACAAGATTTCCCTCAGTCACTTTTAGGCCAATGCTGCGTCAAAACCCTGCGCCTGCTTGAAGCAGGCACAAGGCTTGATGCAGCATTGGGGAGATAGGGCCCCCCCAGAGCATTGCTGGAGCTGCGTCGCAAGCGCGACGCAGCTCCAGCAATGCACTGCTTTTACGGCACAGATGCGTGACGCATCTGTGCCGTTTTTGCCACATGGTGCGTCGCATTGTAAATGCGGCGCCCCATGGGTGGCGGAGCTGCGGCGCACAATAACTGGCACATCCCTGGGGATACGCCAGTTATTGTAAATCTGCCCCAATACATTTAGCCAACGAGGGAGCACTTACTGATTAGAGAGTAGAAAGTACTCCAGTCGAGTAGAGGTATTGCACAAAAAGGTGGCATCTTCGTGGACAAACATGCAGGGCGGGATTCATTCTACCCTCTGTTAGACTCGTTTTTTTGTGCCCTTCTGCCCTCTGTTATGCCCTTGTTTTTGTACCCTTCTGCACTCTGTTAGACTAGTTTTTTGTGCCCTTCTGACCTCTGTTAGACTCGTTTTTGTGCCTTTCTGCCCCGTTAGACTCGTTTTTTGTGCCCTTCTGCCCTCTGTTAGACTCGTTTTTCCCTTGTTTTTCTGCCCTTCTGTCCTCTGTTAGACCGGTTTTTTGTGCCCTTCTGCCATCTGTTAGACTCGTTTTTCCCTTGTTTTTTTGCCCTTCTGCTCTTTGTTAGACTGTTTTTTGTGCCTTTCTGCCCTCTGCATCACCACATCATCACTCAAAGCTACCCCAGCATCACTCAGCTCCACCACATTATCACTCAGCACCACCACATTAACACTCAGCACCACCACAGCACCACTCAGCACCACCACAGCATCACTCAGCACCACCACAGCATCACTCAGGAAAACCACAGCACCACTCAGCACCACCACATCATCACTCAGCACCACCACAGCATCACTCAGCACCACCACAGCATCACTCAGCACCACCACAGCACCACTCAGCACCACAACAGCATCACTCAGCACCACCACAGCACCACTCAGCACCACCACAGCAACACTCAGCGCCACCACAGCATCACTCAGCGCCACCACAGCATCACTCAGCGCCACCACATTATCACTCAGCACCACCACAGCACCACTCAGCACCACCACAGCATCACTCAGCACTACCACAGCATCACTCAGTACCACCACAGCACCAATTAGCACCACCACAGCACCACTCAGCACCACCACAGCATCACTCAGGAAAACCACAGCACCACTCAGCACCACCACATCATCACTCAGCACCACCACAGCATCACTCAGCACCACCACAGCATCACTCAGCACCACCACAGCACCACTCAGCACCACCACAGCATCACTCAGCACCACCACAGCACCACTCAGCACCACCACAGCAGCACTCAGCACCACCACAGCATCACTCAGCGCCACCACAGCATCACTCAGCGCCACCACATTATCACTCAGCACCACCACAGCACCACTCAGCACCACCACAGCATCACTCAGCACTACCACAGCATCACTCAGCCCTACCACAGCACCAATCAGCACCACCACAGCACCACTCAGGGCCACCACAGCATCACTCAGCACCACCACAGCATCACTCAGCACCACCACATTATCACTCAGCACCACCACTGCACTGCTCAGCACCACCACAGCATCACTCAGCACTACCACAGCATCACTCAGCACCACCACAGCACCAATCAGCACCACCACAGCACCACTCAGCACCACCACAGCATCACTCAGCACTACCACAGCATCAGTCAGCACCACCACAGCACCAATCAGCACCACCACAGCACAACTCATCATTACCACAGCACCACTCATCACCACCACAGCACTACTCAGCACCACCCCAGCATCAATCTGCGCAACCATTCAACAACAACTGGTTCAAATATGTTCTCTGAATGTTTCAAACTTTATTACAAATGTCACTAAAAGATGTTAATATTTCACTTCTGTTCTTGGATTTTCGTCACAATAAAATACACTGAACATAATCTTCACAAAAGTTATTTACAAAAGTTTAAGCTATTGCCATTATAAATTAAAATCACGTTTTATTTAAGTATTAATTATTTAAAAATGAAAAGCCATTGTAATTTGTAATATCAATACAGCTAAGTCACGTAAATACAAAACATGCGAGACCTATTGCATTGCAAATGCTTGTTTGTACTTTGTTATCTACGAGATCTTTGCAATGTTTCAAAAAAGAGAAAGAGAGAGAGATAGAGAGAGAGAGGGAGGGAGAGAGAGAGAGTGAAAGAAAGAAAGAACGAAAGAAAGAAAAAAGAGAGAAAGAAAGAAAGAAAGAAAGAGAGAGACAGACAGAGAAAGAGCAAGAAAGTGAAAGTGAAAGGTAGAGAGGGAAAGAGAGGGAGAGAAAGAGAAAGAGAGAGTAAAAGAGAGAGGGGAGAGAAAGAAAGAAAGAAAGAAAGAAAGAAAGAAAGAAAGAAAGAAAGAAACAGGGAGAGAGAGAATGAGAGAGAAAGAAAGAGAGAGACAGCGAAAGAGCAAGAAAGTGAGAGAGAGAGAGAGAGAGAGAGAGAGAGAGAGAGACATAGAAAGAGAGAGAGAAAGAGAGAAAGACACACAGAGAGGGAGAGAGAGAGAGGATGAGAGAGAGAAAGAGAAAGAGAGAGAGAAAGAGGGAGAGTGAGCGAGAAAGAAAGAGAGAGAAAGAGAGAGCGAGAAAGAGAGGATGTGAGAGAGAGAAAGGGAGAGAAAGAGAGGGAGAGAGAAGAGGAGAGAGGGATCTAGAGAGAGAAAGAGAGGGAGAGAGAAAGAGAGAACGAGAGAGAAAGAAAGAAAGAGACAGAGAAAGAGCAAGAAAGTAAAAGAGAGAGAGAAAGAGAGAGAGAGACATGGAAAGAGAGAGAGAAAGAGAGAAAGACACACAGAGAGGGAGAGAGAGAGAGAGAGAGAGAGAGAGGATGAGAGAGAGAAAAAAAAGAGAGAGAGAAAGAGGGAGAGTGAGAGAGAAAGAAAGAGAGAGAAAGAGAGAGCGAGAAAGAGAGGATGTGAGAGAGAGAAAGAAAGAGAGGGAGATAGAGAGAAAGAGAGAGAGAACAACGGAGAAAGAAAGAGATAAGCAGAGAAAGAGGAAGAATTTGAAAGAGAGAGAGAAAGAGATAAATAGAGCAAGAAAGGAGAGGAAGAGAGAGATAGATAGAGAGAAAGAGAGAGAAAGAGAGAGAGAGAGAACGGGAGAAAGAAAGAGAGGCGGGATCTCTGAAGGGCCAGATTCCTGAGTTGCCCCTACAGAACATACAGCTTTTTATTTTTAGCAAAATGCATATGAAAATTGTGCTGTAAAGGTCTCTTTTAGTTTAACCCCTCCTGACAACTCAAAATATGTGTATTTGCCATCCTCTTCCTTCTTCCTGTTTTTAGGGCTCGGGGCGGAGCTCCAAAATCCTTTTGTAAAAGAAAAAAAAAAAAAAGTGTCTTTAGGGGTCCGGGCAGCAACATTCCTTAGTGCGCGCGCTTTTTTTATGGCATATGCATGGTGATTCGTCTTCACTGTGCTGTATTTTTAGTAGCCTTGACGCGATAGGCTATATGTAATTTACGTCCGCCATGTTTGGCATTTTCTCTGCGGTTTCGCGCACGGCCGTCCATAAATATCAATTAGGAGCTGTCAGGGAGGTGCTTTAATGGAATCCAGATGCTGTGTGCGCGTTCACCATTCTGCAGTGCGTTTTGGTGGGCGCGCGCCATGCATTATTTTGTTGCTCCTTTCATCTCAGATTTACTCGGCTAATTTCAATGTTTGAATAGCTGAAATGCTTTTACCGAAATTTGAAATGTTTGTTTGGAATAAAAGGTTTACAGTTTTCAGCTAGCTTGCACCTCCTTGTTTGAACACGGAATGTAAAGCGAGTTTGTTTTAGAGCACTGATAGCCCTGTAAGGTGATACTTCAGGGTCGACGTGGTGGGTGCTGTGGGCTGGCTTGCCAGTTTGTTTATTTAAGCGGCTGACATGGTAAGTGGAATAACGAGGGAAGAACACGGTACCAGCTGTATATTTGACTGTCACTCTTAGCTGCGATAAAAATAAGTGGGAAAGTGCAATTTTGGATGATATTGAACATTCACTCATTTCAACAATTATGCATTTAAAAAGATTTTGTAGTGGTATTTTATTCTGTATAATATAATCTGAGCCTCTCTGGGTCACCCGATTTCCTACATGATATTTCTTCACGCCTAAAGCTGCCGTGCGTGAAGGACTCTGTCGACACAGTTCAGCTACTTATTTAAAAAAAAGAAAGGTTTGTTATTTGCTCAACGATGTGTCAGTTAATATGCGTCTGACTATGCAGGAGTTCCCAGGAGCACCTGACGGGTGGCGAGTTCAGTAAGAGGTAAAAAGTGCGCATTTCATGCCCTACTTCGGGTTCACAGTGTGAGTTTGGGCGGCTGCGACACCAGCTAAATATAAATCTGGCGCAGTCCTACTGGGCACCATGCTGTATGTCAGTCTATGAGGGAAGGCGCCGTTCTGCTCTGTGCTGTGGTGAAGGATAGGGTAGTGCAGAGTGCAGAGTGGTAGTGCAGAGTGCATAGTGGTAGTGCAGAGTGAGAGTGCGAGTGGTAGTGCAGAGTGCAGAGTGGTAGTGTAGAGTGCAGAGTGAGAGTGCGAGTGGTAGTGCAGAGTGAGAGTGCGAGTGGTAGTGCAGAGTGCGAGTGGTAGTGCAGAGTGCGAGTGGTAGTGCAGAGTGCGAGTGGTAGTGCAGAGTGCAGAGTGGTAGTGCAGAGTGGTAGTGCAGAGTGGTAGTGCAGAGTGCAGAGTGGTAGTGCAGAGTGCAGAGTGGTAGTGCAGAGTGGTAGTGCAGAGTGGTAGTGCAGAGTGGTAGTGCAGAGTGGTAGTGCAGAGTGGTAGAAGTATTACGGGCAGCAGTACCACTACCACCAATGCTACTGCTACCAGTACCACCACCACCAGTACTCCCACCACCAGTACCACCACCACCAGTACTCCCACCAGCAGTACCACCACTACCAGTACCACCACCACCAGTACTACCAGTACCACCACCACCAGTACTACCAGTACCACCACCATCAGTACTACCAGTACTACCACCACCAGTACTACCAGTACTACAGCCACCAGTACTACCAGTACTACAGCCACCAGTACTACCAGTACTACAGCCACCAGTACTACCACTACCACCACCAACAGTACTACCACCACCTCCAGTACTACCACCACCACCAGTACTACCAGTAGCAGTACTACCACAACCAGTACCACTACCACCACCAGTACTACCACCACCAGTACCACCACCACCAGTACTACCACTACCAGTATTACGGGCAGCAGTACCACCACCACTAATGCTACTGCTACCAGTACCACCACCACCAGTACTCCCGCTACCAGTACCACCACCACCAGTACCACCACTACCAGTACTACCACCACCAGTACTACCACCAACAGTACTACCATTACCAGTACCACCACCTCCAGTACTACCACTACTACCACTACCAGTACCACCACCAGTACTACCAGTACCACCACCACCAGTACTACCACTACCAGTACCACCACCACCAGTACTACCACTACCAGTACCACCACCATCACCAGTACTACCACTATCAGTACTACCACTACTACCACCACCAGTACGACCACTACTACAGCCACCAGTACTACCACTACTACAGCCACCAGTACTACCACTACCACCACCAACAGTACTAACACCACCGCCAGTACTACCAGTACCACCACCACCAGTACTACCACTACCACCACCACCACATTAACACACTCCATAACACTTAGCAAAAATACATTACCATTTACAATGCCATTAGCTCAAACTCAAATAAATCCGAGCCCGATTGCATTTCTAATGCTTGTTTATATCTGTAAGTGCTTCCTGATGAGGTTTAATTCCTGGGACAGGTGCCTCGCTGCCTACTTGTAACTATTCTCTGACCCTGCTTCAAGGGTCAGAGAAGGGTCAGAGAATAGTTGCAAGTAGGCAACGAGGCG
Organism: Lissotriton helveticus; assembly: GCF_964261635.1. Lineage (NCBI taxonomy): Eukaryota > Metazoa > Chordata > Amphibia > Caudata > Salamandridae > Lissotriton > Lissotriton helveticus. The sequence goes on along the minus strand of NC_136063.1, from coordinate 406,228,560 downwards.
CCAGGAAGCACTTAGCAGCAGGTGCCCAAGTTGAAGTTAATTTCTTTGTAACCCTTTTGTAAAAGGTTACAAAGAAATTAGGTTCAACTTTTGCACCTGCTGCTGTAACCCTTGCTTGGCTGAAAATTCGTCCCCGCTGATTCGCGGATTTTACCGCGATATCGTGAGATTCGCGGATCGCGAAATCGCGGAAAATCCGCAAATTCGCCCGCGAAACGGATTTTACGCCCACCCTTAATTTATATCAAACTTCACATAATACATGAATAGGTACATAATGCATAGTGCATAGTACATTAATACATATAGGTCCCACACACAACAAGCAAAACCATCAATCATGCCAACACTCAAAGTTCCAAGATAGCATACACATTCATTCATCACTTACAATCCAGAACATTCTAGCAATCATACATATAATTAAAAAACAATCAAAGATGAAAAACAGCCAAGTGATGTAGGAGTAGTGGGCTCTCATGTATCCTCCCGGTCGTAGATGGAGGCAGAGTCCAAATGCTCGAGGAAATTAAACGCCAACACGAGTTTCAGTGTTAGGCTGCATGCGGCTCTGAGCTTTCCGCCCCGCCGGCCGCCGGAGGAATCCCCATTTTTTACGTGGCTTTGGTCATTTTCCAAGATTTTTTTAGCCCTACTGGATGAGCCTATACACTCACTCCTCAAATAAAAGTACGGAGGAGACTCTTCCCCCCTTTTCCTCACTCCTCATTGAGTCTGAAACCTTCCGTAACCTGGTGGAGGGTGACCCATATATAGTCTTGTGGATATCTGCTTGTTGAGCTGTTCTCAACCTTGTATGTCACTCTAAAACTTTTGAGTGGACGCTATTAAATTGAAGGTCTGTCTGTGTGTCCAACACTAATGATATATTCACTGCCCTGAAGAAGGTGTAGACCCCCCTGATTGTTTTTTAATTATGTGTATGATTGCTAGAATGTTCTGGATTGTACGTGACGAATGAATGTGTATGCTATCTTGGAACTTTGAATGAGTGTTGGCATGATTGATGGTTTTGATTGTTGTGTGTGGGACCTATATGTATTAATGTACTATGCACTATGTATCTATTTATGTATTATGTGAAGTTTGATATAAATTAATGAACTACCGAAAGGATTACAATAAAAGAAATAGAAATCTGATGATTAGTGCACCTTTGTAATCATTTTGACTATGTCCGTTTGTCAGCCCTAGTTGTTGCCCTACATTGTTCTGACCCGTTTCCGGGCATATATATATCGTTTGATATAGGCAGGTGGTTTTCCTCAGTCGTAGCTTAATGATTATCCAAAGGCATGTCTTACTAGCAAATTGGTAACTCAGTTGCATTCTTGAAACATACACCTAACAACAGCAATTGGAGAGTCCGAGAGAGAGTGAGCGCAAACCATGATAGTACTCCTGTACATCCGAAGGTGGGTCTTGAAATTATCTAGTGAGCAAGCCAGTCTGGATAATGAAGTGAAGTGGGAACTAATAGGCGCTGAAATGTAATAACCCTCACATAATTTGGGAATAATGAGACTGAAACCCCTTCAAGAACATTACATTCGTTACACAGCCTTGGACTAATACACCAAAAGCACACCTTGCGTACAATTATGTTTATGCACATTTCGCTCCAACATAATAGAGGGGAAAGTGAGACTCAGGTGCAGGGTTTAGATTGTATTTGGACAAATTAGTTCAAGGAGGATGGCTCTGTGTCAGCCTGCTAAGAGTGCCACTATGATTGGCGGGACACGGGCATAAAGAACATGGCCTTCCCTGTTTTGTTAAGTTAAGTTAAGTGAGTACATCCATGATCGAGCAGTGACTCACACATGGTTGCTGGACTACACCTATAAACAGAGTGAGCGCATGTATGCTGATAAATCACTGCTTCTTGATCAACCAAGTTTCTACGGCTGAATATAGAATTAAAATGCTGTATCTTGGTGGGAAAACATACCACTTTCAGACTGGGTTTAAAAGGCTACTGTCAATTTTTGGTTCAATACCTTAATCAGGTCTTTTTACTGACAGGAAGTGATCTTCTGAAAAAGCAACTGAAGACCTGACCCAGCAGGAGACATATTTACAAGCCCCATCACCACTGGAACGTCACTTTTAATGACATTCTTGTGGCGAAATGGGCTTCACCTTATTTACAAGGCAGTGTTAAGACCCTTAACGTGGGTTACCGTCGCCTTGTAAATAAGGCACCCTTCCACAATATACTTAGCCTGAAAGGGGTGGGCAATGCGTGGTGTGTGAGCAGCACCAAAATTAAGACCAGGAAAAACCTGGTCTTAACATGGTGAAACAAGGAGAAATGGCTTATTACTCCTCATTTGTTGCTGTTTCTATGTGTGCTGCTAACAGCAAATCACCATGAAATATTGTTTATGTGCAGGAAGGTGTCCCTTCCTGCAAAAAAACAATAATTAAAGAAAATGACGATTTGAAACTTCTATGTGTGCGGCACAATGCAACACATATAGAAGTTACAAATCAACATTCTGGATTGTCTATGTGCAAGATGGGATACCTTCCTGCACATAAACAACCATTCCCTCAACGCAGACACACTTGCACTATAGTGCAAGAGTGCCTGCGTTGGTGCTAGACAGCTTAATTTAGAGAAAGCACAGGGAGAAACGCAGGGCTTCGCCGTATTATTGTAAACACTGCACATCCCTGCTTTCTAAAGTGATGGAGCACTGCATTGTCAATTTTGGAGCTAACCCGCGCTCCGCCACTTGCTTGTAAATGTGTCCCAAAATGCTTCAGAGTTGAATAAGATGCTTATGTACAGTATGCCCTGACTGCCTCTCATGGAAAGGTGGTATATCCAGGGTTGGGTTGACACATGTGGGTAATATCCTCCCTTAGTGATCCTTATGATGATTTGTATGTCACAATATTGAGATAGAAACAATAATGGGTCAACATGAAGTCGAGTATTACAGCTCAAAATTAGAACCTCAGTATTATTGCAACACACCCTCATGCCAAAGTTACTGACAAGCTCAGAGAGTCAGGCTGAAGAATCACAAAAAATGCCACTACTCCTACTTCCTGTCTGTTGATTGGTGAGGCTACACAACAACAACAATTAGAGAGTCTGAGATGGAAAGGTTGAGGGCTGTGAGAGAGACACAGGTCGTAATCATCTTCTTGTCTGGATGGACACATGTGGCAGGAACAGGTTGATATGGCTTATAAACAAAAGCAAATGAAAATAATATGAGACACTCAACAGTTGTAAGGACAAGAAATCACAGTAAACTCTGGAGGTTAACTTACTGATTTACATTACAGACAGTGATGTAATGAGCCCCAGGCCGACCTTGATATAGATGTCAAACACCAGGACACCACGAAAAACACAGCTGGGGAAACACAAAGTAATACCAGCTTAACCCTACTAAACCAAGAAACCCAAGGGGTGGTGTTGGACCTTGCTTTTTTTGAAGGGTTGTGCCCCAGTTTTTTTCCCCCGTGTTGTTGAACCTGTTTTCTTTTGGCATTGGGACTCTTAGCAGGTTTTCCCTGCTAAAGAGTGGTAAAGTGCACATGCTTTCTCTCTAAAAGTCCATCATCCCCTTTTGTATCGCTTTGTTCGCTCTAAGTGTGGCAGGGTATGCTCAGACGTGAGTCCCTTGTTCATTTGGCCACTGGATTCAAGATAGCCTGGCTGATGAGGATTATGAATCCGAAACCGGTCCCAGGATGCTTGCTTCCGGTCCAGGGAAGACATGGCTTGGCAGTTCGGGCTGGACTGTTCCCATGAGGCTCAGGGTCAGACTGATTTGCATATAGCCATGTCTGAACTGGGGTGGCTGAGTGAACTAAAGAATGGTGATGGATTAAACCCAGATCAGTTGACTGGGGGTGAGTGTTTGATTTGTTCAAGCGCTCCGTCCATCATCCCCTTTTGTATCGCTTTGTTCGCCCTAAGTGTGGCAGGGTATGCTCAGACGTGAGTCCCTTGTTCATTTGGCCACTGGATTCAAGATAGCCTGGCTGATGAGGATCATGAATCCGAAACCGGTCCCAGGATGCTTGTTTCCGGTCCAGGTAAGACATGGCTTGGCAGTTCGGGCTGGACTGTTCCCATGAGGCTCAGGGTCAGACTGATTTGCATATAGCCATGTCTGAACTGGGGTGGCTGAGTGAACTAAAGAATGGTGATGGATTAAACCCAGATCAGTTGACTGGGGGTGAGTGTTTGATTTGTTCAAGCGCTCCGTCCATCATCCCCTTTTGTATCGCTTCTCTCTAAAAGCAGCACTTTACCAATTTCAAATGTACCAATCAAGTATATACAATATACAGTTGTCATGTATCTGATTGATACATTTAATTTATTTGTAAGTCCCTAGTAAATGGTACTGCTTGTATCCCGGGCCTATAAATGAAATGCTACTAGTGCACAGCAGCACACCCTGTGCCACCACTAGCACAGCCTTTTAAAGCATTTCTTAGGCCTGCCACTGAAGCCTGTAGTGCAGTTTTAAACTGCCATGTCTATCTGGCAAAATAAACTTACCAGGCCTAAACCTTTCATTTTAATGCTTGCAAGTCATCCCTAATGTAGGCACTAGAGTCTCATAGGGCAGGGTGCATTGTATCTAAAAGGTTGGACATGTGTCCTCAAGTTTTGCATGGCCTGGCAGTGGAAATCTCCTAAAGACATTTCTCACTGTTGTAATGCCTATCTTTTCTATTGACTGATACTGGATTACCTTATCACATTTAATGAGTGTTAACTTTGGATTGGGAGCAGATATAGAGATGCTATTTACTACAAAAATGAATTGTAATTTAAAATTCTCTGTAATGGTAAAGTCAAATTTTAATCACTATTCTCAAAATGCCCCCTTTAGAAAGTGACTGTGAAGGACTCTGCTGATTGGGGTTGTGTATTGCTTCCAGACAGTAACACATAGTTGCTTAGGTGTGCATAGGATGGACCATCCTGGCAGGCAGCCTGGAGAGGCTCTTTACCAAGCCCCACTCACACTTTAAAGCGTTATGCCTTCTGCTCACACAAGGGAATCTGACACCAGATATGTCCTGCCTTTTGTTACCCTCAGACAGTTTGGAGCCTTGATAAGTGAAGGGGAAGACCTTTCCAGAACCAGATGTAGGGGAAGGACAGGGAGCCCTCCCACACAAAGACTAGCAACCCGCTGTAAATATCGGACCTCCATAATCACTCATCAGAACACTCCTGGACCTGTGGAAGTTATATAAGAAGGACTGCCCTACTGCTTGAGGACTGCCTTGCTGTCTGAGAAGCAAGACTTGGCCTGCTTACCTACATCTCAAGCTAACCCACAGTGACTACAAGGGTCAATTGGCTGACCTCCTGAATGAGCTACAGGGACATAACAAGCTCCAGAGTCACCCTGCAACTGAGCATCTGCCTGGTGCAAGTCCCCAAGAGGTGCCCCATAGGTCCTGGACCCTTGGCTGGCAATAGAGTGTACTCCTCCCAGCCTAACTGTGGGTTACATTAGATCAAACACAGCGTGATGCAACCTGATGCAGAATCTCACATTGCAGTTCTTTGCACCTCTAATCGACGGCTTCATCGGAACCGGCGCAACGCAACTCGATGCAGTGCCTTGAATTTCAGCCCTGGTAGCTCTTGATGGAACCCTTGCAGCACAATGCAGCTTAACACAGGACTCTCAGCGACGCAAACCTTTGTATACAGGGCATAAGGTACAACTCTGAGTGGGACTAACTTGGCCGCTGTGTGCAGCCTGTGCTCCATAATGGTGGGACTGAACTTGTGACTTTGTCCCGGTCCCTCGCAACCAGATAACCATAGTTGGCACTTTCTGATTCTTGGTGCTACTTTTACTAAAACAAATTACGTTTCTACTGATTGGGTGGCTTTGTGTTGTTCTGGTATTATTTTATTTATTAAAATATACTCTATTTGACTAAATTAGTTTTGGATTTTACTAGTATTGTGTTTTTGTTTTTACTTTATTGCTGTTTGTTTGCTGCATACATAGTTTACTAATTGCCTTCATGTTAAGCCTGACAGCTTTGTGCCAAGCTTCCAAAGGGATAACACAGACAACTTTAGTGCATTCTTGAGCATTACCCTGACAAGGATTGTAGTTCCTTGCATGAGCACGGTTTACCCCCACCCGCTCAACCAATAGCCCAATTTCTCACAGAAGGAAATCAAGAAAAGTGCAAGGTATGGAAGACAGTGCTGAAGTATGAGCTTACGTAATTTACAAAGCTAACACCGCCAGCAGCCCTGCTTATCTTGCAAGCAAGCACATCATCTCTGGTAGTTCTTGGTACACCTGCAGCCAGGATACCATCAGATAACAGACTAAGAAAGAAGCATAGAAAGAGAAAAACAAGAAAACAGGCCTTCTCTGTCTATGCACCCAGGATCTGGAGCAACATCCTTGTATCCATCAGCACCACCCAAAGCTGCTCCACTTTAGGAAAGATGTTAAAATTCACCTCTTTAAAAAAACACTGCATCACAGCTCATTAACCGTCAACAACCCAACTTCCTCTCCTAATACTCACAGCCTTTGAGCTTGTCTTTGGCCATGTACAGCACTTGACTGCCTTTTGCCCTATAGAAATACCATTTACATACAGGCATAAATGCATACATACATGCATACAAATATGTGAACGAGGAGCCTTTCAACAAAACAGTAAGGGTGCCAGACAATGAATTCATGTTAACAGAGAACCTTAGTACTCCTGTTCCCTAGAAAGCCCCAGAAGTGGTGACATTAACCCAGAAGTGGTTACACATACAGGGGTTGGCACACTACTTCTCTTTTGCCATTTTCTACAAACCCGTTCCCCACCACCTCCAGCCTAGCTTAAGGTCTTGCTGATGACCATTGGATCTTGTGGTTTATACACTCTCTGTTTACACGCTCTCAGGGCATATTCTTTACCTTTCCATTCAACCTTCTGCTCTTCTGTCTAATCCTGAGAGTAATGCAAGATGCTTTTAGATATGAAAATGTTTTGCACCATATGTTTTTAACAAAAATTTGCTATAGGCTAACAGAGGACGACCAGGGCAAGTTAGGCTGTGGGTTCCTTTAAGTGTGTGGGCATACCTGGGCGCTTTCTCACTTGTTTATGTTCTATTGAAGATTTCAATAAGTCCACTAAAAAAGTATAGAGCCACTTTGACACCCTTGTTAGAACTGGGAGTCTCTAGTTAGCATTGGTATACCTCCTGTCCAAATAGGGATCCTTCCTTAAGCGCTGCGAGGCCTCAGGGCAGTTATGCGCTATACAAATGCAATTTTTCATTTCATTTCATTTCATTTCATTTCATTTAATTTCATTTCCTTCTAGTCAGAGTCAGGGTGAGTAAAGTACACACCTAAATGTGCCTGTTCTCATCCTCTAGTAGCGTGGCACAGAGCAGTAAGACTCAACTACAAAGGGAATGCATAAAGCATTTGTATATAACCCACAGTAACACAGTGAAAACACCACAAATGGACACCACACCTGTTTAGAAAGTATCTTCATCCAAACCAAACAAGTCCAAAAATGACAAAAATCCAGCATACACAATCCAAAGTATCATTTTGTAAAAAGGTTTCTTGCAAAACTATAGCTCTTAGAAGACAATAGCTCCAACTGGTGCTATCTCAATGTCATGAAAGGTACAAATCCAAAGTACGGCGTCGAACGCGAGTTGTGCGGACCCCCAGAGAAACAGTACCTTTTGTGATGTTCCAAACAATGGCATCACACAGTGTTGGGGAGTGAAGCGCTGCCTGTGCAGTGCAGCGTCATTTCCTTGCTGCCACAGGGGAGATGAGGGATCAGTTCCCTACAGCCACAGGAGAGGTGAGGCATCGATTCCTTACTGATATGCAGAGGAGGTGAGGCATCAGTTCCTTACTGTTGCAGGGGAGGTGAGGCATTGGTTCCTTACTGTGCAGGGGAGGCGAAGCGCGGCAGTGCATTGGTTACTTACGACGGTGAGATGCCGGGCAGTCACCCACATCAGTTTTCAACTTTGCAAGGGTGTGCGGGAGGCTCTGGCTTCGGTCGGTGCTTCGTGTGCCCCTTGAATGATGGCCTTGGCCCAGGTGCCAGCAGCGTCCTCGATGACGGTGCTAGAGTCGATGCAGGGACGGTGGTGGCAGGCATTGGGACTGCGGTATTGTCGCGGTCGGTGCTGCGCTCACACAGCAAGTGGTGACCATGGCGTCATTGCAGGTTGTGGCACTGGAGACGGAGTCGGGAATCTTCTTCTTGGTGTTTGCAGCCCAGCAAATACATTCAGTGGTCGAGAACTAGGAGTGGCATACTAGGCAGGTCAGAACTCTTAGCAGTGGAGTTCAGGCATGCTGCAAGTGAAGTCTTTGTGTCCCTGAGACTTCAGAACTGGAGGAAAGCTCTACTTCAAGCCCTTGGAGAGTTTCTCAAGCAGGATTCACAGCAACGGTCATCTGCACCAACTGGCCACTGAAATTATTCTTATGAATGCACTTGGCCCTTAATGGTTAAGCACGGTAATGCAGAAACATGTCACCAAAATCCAGACAGCAAGGGAGCATGGGTTATGACCTTCATTTGCTTTTAATTCTTTTAAAGGGAGGACCGAATAAAGAAGACGTTTTCTGACCCATATACATATTAATGGGAAAAATAACTTACAACGCAACTTTTACCTCGCAATGCTTTTACATCGCAGCTTTTACAACGCATACCATTACAACGCATTGCGCTGGGGGGCGCTCTAGGATAGGGAATAGGTTAATTTACTATCCAATAACCTTCCCTAGTGTCCACGGGGACTGGAGTTGGAATAGTAAATTAAACTATTCACTATCCAGCACCCCAAAGCGCTATGCGTTGTAATGGTATGCGTTGTAAAAACCGTGATGTAAAAGCATGCGTGGTAAAAGCATGCGTTGTAATGTCGTACATCCCATATTAATACCCTCTTCATTATTTCCAGGACTGAGACAGTAGATTTATAGACTCCAGTGATGTAATGATGACAATTTCCCCTTCCAGAGTTCCAGCCGAATTGAGAATAATTAGCCTTTAAAACCCAGGTGAGGTTATGAACACTGGTTCCAAGGCAGACTGACATGCTCTGGGTCCAGCAGTGTCTGCTCTGCGTCACCTCTTAGGTTCTTATGAAGCACATGGGACAAAGGACAGAGGCAGTCCTTCCAGAAAACAGTGTATACTGCTACTTTGGAATGAGAGGAAGGCACGTGTGAACCTTTAGTGCCATTAAAGCAACTTGATTTTGTTGATGTCACTTTGTACAAACATTTGGTGCAAGCTTACTGAGGGACAACTTATGATAAATGGATTTAGTCCAAAAATTTGCACCAACAGAAACAGAAAAACTATTTATGCCTAGCTGGGGTTTGTTGTTTTATGAATTTGGAATATCATATCATCAAGATCCATAACGATCTGGATATTAATGATATTCCAAAAACCAAACAAGAGAGTTAGGACAGTGTGTCCTTGTCCCAATCTAGTAATCATATAATCAACAGAGAGGGGCTACTACAGAGTGACTAGTTCACCATGTAGTGTCTGACACAACAGGGATTGTTCAAAAGAACCCTCACACACCAACCTAGTTGGTGTCATGCTTCATCATTGGGTTCCCAGTTGGGCAGCCAAATGCCACCCAACTGTGCTGCGACACCTGATTACAGTGGAGCTGTTTTTTGTTTTTTGTGTGATGATATAGTGTGAGTGGTGATGTTTAAAAATACATCTGAGAAACTCACTATACCGTACTTTATTCTGTAGTGGCCTGTCTCTGTTGATTATTTGTTAATGATATTCCACATTCATAAAACAACAAGATGAAGCCTGTTTCTATTCATGCTATTCTCATACTGTGGACTCAGCTTGACCACCAGAGATGGATATTCCACATCCCAACCATCCCCTGGGATGCTGATTCGAGGTGTGAAGGCGGTGGTCATGCCGGGACCGTCCAAAAAGCAGGGAACCGCTGCTCCCTTGCGGTGGCGCGGTGGTCCTGAGGCATGCATATACTTGTCAGAACCGCAGTGGTTCCCCCAAGCATAAATCGAGTCTCCTCAAAGGCCAGAGTTTTCATGGCGGTTCCTACTCCATGAAATCCCTGGTGGAGAGGAAACAAAGAGGGCCCTACAGGAGCCCTTGTGCCTCACGCCCTTTGGATGACACATACAGGGGGGCACAACATGTGCCGCCCTGTGTGCATACAGAGAAGTTCCAGCCTGGCATGGACTTTTCAGTCAATACCATGCTGGAACTGTTTTTAATGTCCCCATGGCGGTGCCAATTTTATAGGCACCGCCGTGGTAAAACCAAAGGAATTGCCTGCCAATTACTAAAAAATTAATTATATGGCGGGCAGTCCTCACGCTGCCTTGGCCGTGCTGCGGCGGGCGGACTTGCCGCTGCACCGTCAAACGTGTAATGGGCCGCTAAGTGCTACTGTGTACACACCCCTATGACTCACTGGATATAGGGTATAGGAGTGGAAGACTGACCAGATGTCTAAATAATAATAATAATAATAAGAGTAAGAATAAAAATAAGAATAAGAATATTAAGAAGAGGGAAATGAAGAGGAATATTGTTGCTCTTTTAGTGTTGTTGATGTTGCTAGGGTTAATACTTTTTTTGTGTTTGTTGCAGTATGATAGTAACGGACTATATTGAATTATTCCACGAAGTCTTACAATGACTGTACAGAAACATCGTCATAACATCATTTTAATAGTCTACTTCACTACTTGGGTGTAGTAAGAAATAACAGCCACAAAAATCAAATCTCAGTTGATTAGGCAAGGAGACAGTCATGACGGTATATTTATGTACCGCACTGGTAGAGGTTGGCAAGAGAGAAAAAGAATCTGCATACATTGAATATTTTGTTAAACTAATAGAATGCTGGCTTTAGTTCCTCTCTTTGGTCATGGAACTCCCCAGCGACTTGTTATGTCATTTGAAGGCAAGGTAGGGGCTGTTTTATCCCATATACAGTACTTAATTTGGACCGGTGGTTGCCGGTGCTTGGCACCGCCACTTAATTTCCAGCAATGGCTCCAATGACAGTTTGCCACATGGGGACACTGTTGTCTAATTTTGAGATGAGCACAACAACAATTGTTTAACCATTCAATATACTTTAAAAATTAATATTGCCGGCCGCGGACACCATTCTTTTACCTTTGGGCAGCCTGGAATAGTCTGAATTGTCACACTTGTAGGAGTGTGGTAAATGTAAATGTAAATGTAAATGTACAGGAATTTATATAGCGCAAATAACCGAGCGGTTTCTAAGCGCTTGCTTAGGGAACCCGTCCTGGTATTCCCCTGTGAGATAACCCCGGCAGGGTATCCGCAAGGTGAAAGCCAGGCATCCCGCCGCGAGGGGCCGTTGTGGAGATTAAGCAAGCTATTGCCCAGAGTCGCAGAGTGTGAACCCGTGAATCAAGTAGGCACCGGAGCGAGAATTGTCGAGTCCATGGACATTTTAGGACTCAAGACCCCGCCGAGCCGGGAATTGAACCCTGGTCCCGGGCTGACCTCTGCTTCCAGGTCTGCCTCCTCTAACCAGTGATTAGTAGTTGTGTTGGTACTGTCATTGGCAGCGCTGGCAGGGGCAATGGGCGGTGCAAGATGCAGTGGCCTTCGGAGAAGGGCCCTGGCACTTACCTTTTTTTTTTTTACAAATTAAGCACTGCGCTATGTATAAACATAAAACAAGAAAGGCGCAGCTCTTCCCAATGGGAATGGAAAAATCCTTCGATAATGTGTTAATCCTCCTTTTTGTACAGCAGGGAGGACCTTTATGGCTTATAGAAAATTCCAGGCATAGGTTTGCAGTTTCCTTTGTTTTGCTATTAGGAAATCTAAACCACAATGTAATGTGAAGGTACTTCATGTGGAAAAAGAACACACAAGTCCCGTGTGAGTCGTAATGCAATACTATGATGTCAGACGTTTCCACAGCAGTGAGTAGAGCAGATGGAGGGTTTCCACCAGGGATAATTATTCAAGCAAAATATAATGCTTTTGCCGTACATTGGCTGGCTTGTATCTGGCAATATTTTATAAGCAGTAAACTATTCAAAGGGATTGTGTTTCCACAGTATCATATTCCAGCACAGCAGCGCAGACTTTGGCTTGTTTCGCCCGCCCAGCTGAAGTTGTGTGAGTGGAAGAAATGTTGTATGTTCCTTCCCGTGGTCCTTCCAAAGCCCATTTCTCATTCAGCGCCGCAGCGTCATTAAGGAAATCACTGTAGCCCTTTCCGGAGAAGGTTTCATCTGTGCCCAGAGCCCTGTTAAATGGCCCAAATGATTTAAAGACTTTTGTAATTAGTTTTATTTCTGCTTTCAGTGTCGGGCTGTTAACTATACAAACGTCCACGGTGTGATAAACCAGGCGAGCGCTTTAATTAAACACAGCCCTCGGTAAAGATAAAGAGACTGAAGTGAAGTCGCAGGCCGGGATAACTTGCACATTGCAGCGCTGTAAATGTAGTTAATCTTTTCTCATCAAATATCCCACAGGTGTGCAGTGTAAACGTGTCCACTCGTGCTGTGGCACGTTTATTTCCCTTCATGTGCATTTATGGTTCTACCTGGATATTATTCCCGAAGGAATGCTTTTCACGCTGTAATATATCTGGTAACGGAGATGTGTGGTCACAGGCTGATTACAAGAGCGCATTGGAAGTCCACCCACTCCCTCAATCCACACTCCCACTCCACCATGGACGAGGCCATGCCACCTCTTTCCCACGGAAGCGGGTGGACCTCCCTCTGGATGCCTCATAGGACTAACCGAGGCAAGGGTGATGCCTGCTTGGTGCTGGTAGGATCTAGACAGAGCTAAGAGCCAGATGAATCAAGGATTGCTTTTGAGATTCTTAAATAGCAATTGTTGCCGATTCGCTATTTAAGAATCGCAAAATGCAATGTATGCACGATTTGCAAAACAAATTGCGAATTCTACATATTCCTTATTAAGGAATATCTTCCCAATCATAGGCCCATAGGAATTAATAGGATTGCATTCGCATTTTGCGAGTAACAAATAGGTACTCGCAAATTGCGCATGCAATTTCAAGGGTGCTAAAAGGACACCCTGTTGCACCCCTGAAATATGCATGTGTGCACATGTGGCGCAGGTCACTTAGAAAAATGCTAAACAATATGCATTTTTAAAGGAATTAGCAAATTACCACCAACTAGAAGTTGGTGGTAATTTGCGATTCCTTAAAGTCAGGTAGCAATTTTTTCTTGCTTCCTGCATCGCAAATTCGATTCCCTAAATGCATTTGCAAAAAAGGTAATCGCAAAAATTGAGATAACCTATTTTGCAAATGCCAAAAGGCTTTTTCCTGTTCGCAAATGGGCCGATTCTGTGAATCGGCCCGTTTGCGAACGGGAAAACACTTGATACATCTGGCCCTAAGAGCCAGAACTCTCGCCTCTGTTATAGCCTACCTCAAACCAGTTTTAGCATACGCTGTTCCTCCCACCTGTATATACGTGTCCCACCTCCACCTTATCAAGGTATACATTAAGTACAAAGATAATTATCATTCATGCTTAGTCAAACCAAGCAACCTATCAGTATTCCACCCATCTCAGTACTCAAGAAATGCAATAACCACACACTGCACACTATGCTGTTCTTGCTCATTCTGCAGCACTACAGAAAGCTGACATAACTGACTTCATCACAACCCACAATCTTGGCCTCTTTTCTCATCCATGGCAGCCTATTTCCCCTGAGTACAGCATTGAGCACACCAAGTCATTCAACAAAACAAGAGGATGCATAGCAGTTATCATTCTTCATCAGCAACTATCCGTCTGCCCCTTCAAGGTTCTCTCCTGTCAGCAGCCCAGGCTGTAATCATACCTCTGATCTGCCATACACCAGGACCTACTGACACCTGTACCTCCAATTATATATGATTTTATTAACACAATATTTACCAGTTACTATAACGGTATCTACCTGGGATCAATCAGCTAGCCATCAAAAACACAAAAGAAACCTCCACCAGTACCATGGAGACCAACAACAGCTTGCCAAACTAGACATTGACATCAAAGGCAAATTTCTAGACTTCATCTGTTTCCCTCGCCAACAACAAAATATAACCAATCAACAGTTTTGATCTTGATTTGATTATTAAATGTAATAATGTAACCAAGTGCTTTTCTATGGAACAGCAGCCTTGCTAATAGTAAAAAAAGCTTTTGGAGCCTTTTCACTGTTGTAACATGTTAACATTACATTTCTACATGTTATACCTTTAATACTATGCACACTACCTTGTGGACTACAAGGCCTACATAGGGGTAGCTTATACATATTTTAACCTGTCAAGAGGTGTCATTTTCACAGGTTGAATTTGTATTTGACACCTGTAATGTTTAGGCTACACATTGTATACCTGCAGTTGTGTTTGCTGTGTCACTGTAGTACGTGCCACAATGGTTGCTTCTGACCACTAGTGCCATTCAACTTACAGGCCATGCGTACACTTTGTACAATATGCTAAGGAGTGAGAGGTAACTTAAATTTTCCAGTTTCAACATGTTGAATGGTGTAGCACAGGCACCTTATCCCTGGTTAGCAGGAGAAAAGTGTGCAAAAGTCTGATGCCAGCAAAAATATAGGGTCAAGTAAAAGGCAAATAATCTCGGGCAACCACACAGAAAAGGTGGATTTCCTACAGCGGTATTTTGCTAGCAGCTGTCACTTACCAGCCCTGGTCAGCATGATACTGTTGCACAGCAGCAACGGTGTGTAGTCTAAATATCGAGTTTTTATTTTCGACTGGACATAATATTGACTCCAGAATATCGAGATGGCATTAATGTCGAGGTAAGTAATATCGATGTATTTATTATCAATTTTCATGTATGTTAAAAAATATCGATTGAAAAAATATCGAGTAAGTAATATCGATAGTAAAAAATATCGTTATTTATAGTAGTTTAAAAATATCGAAAGTCAAAATATCGGTTTTAAGAATATCGAAAGTTGTGTTATGGACAGTCATGATTAAATATATGTTATTTTTTTATGTATTTATATTGAATTTTTTTTATAAACAATTAATAAATATAAAAATGTATTCAAATAGTATAATAATTTCTAGGAGCGGGTAGTGGGTTTTTAGGGGAATAGGGTGGGAAGTAATTTAATTATAATTAATTAAATATGTAAATTTATTAATTGGTAGTAATATTTAATTAATTGTTAATTAAATAATATTTTTTAATTATATTAAATTTAATTGCTAATTAATTTAAGTTAATTGATTAATTGGTAATTATGGTAATTTAAATTATTTATGTCATGTAGCGGGTTGTGGGTTTTTAGGGGAATAGGGTGGGAAGTAATTTAATTATAATTAATTAAATATGTAAATTTATTAATTGGTAGTAATATTTAAATAATTGTTAATTAAATAATATTTTTCAATTATATAAAATGTAATTGGTAATTAATTTAATTAAATTGATTAATTGCTAATTATGCCAATTTAAAATATTAATGTGATGTAGCGGGTTGTGGGTTTATAGGGGAATAGGGTGGGAAGTAATTTAATTATAATTAATTAAATATGTAAATTTATTAATTGGTAGTAATATTTAAATAATTGTTAATTAAATAATAGTTTTCAATTATATAATATTTAATTGGTAATTAATTTAATGTAATTGATTCATTGCTAATTATGCTAATTTAAAATATTTATGTGATGTAGCGGGTTGTGGGTTTATAGGGGAATAGGGTGGGAAGTAATTTAATTATAATTAATTAAATATGTAAATTTATGATTTGGTAGTAATATTTAATTAAAAGTTAATTAAATAATCGTTTTTAAGTATATAAAAATTAATTTGTAAATAATTTAATTTCATTGATTAATTGGTAATTATGTTAATTTCAATAATTTATGTCATGTAGCGGGTTGTGGGTTTATAGGGGAATAGGGTGGGAAGTAATTTAATTATAAATCATTAAATATGTAAATTTATTAATTGTTAGTAATATTTAATTAATTGTTATTTAAAAAATATTTGTTGATTATTTATAATTTAATTGGTAATTAATTTAATTTAATTGATTAATTGCTAATTATGTTAAATTAAATTTTTTATTTCCTGTAGCGGGTTGTGGGTTTATAGGGGAATAGAGTGGGAAGTAATTTAATAATAAAGAAGGAAATAATAATATTTATTAAAGGTATACAACGTTTACCACGCCACTTTTACTACGCACTACCATTACAACGAAACTTTTACAACGCAAATACCATTATAACGCATGTATTTACAACGAATTTTTTTACAACGCAGGTACTTTTACAACGCATACCATTACAACGTAAGTATTTGTAAGTATATAATTATATTTAAAATGTTATAGGTTTGGGTTTTTGGGTAAAGGGTTTTTTTTAGCGTTCAGGGTCAGTTTTGGGTTTTTGGGTAAAGGGGTATTTTTAGGGTTCAGGGTCAGTTTGGGGGTTTTGGGTAAAGGGGTATTTTTAGGGTTCAGGGTCAGTTTTCAGTTTTTGGGTAAAGGGGTATTTTTAGGGTTCAGGGTCAGTTTTCAGTTTTTGGGTAAAGGGGTATTTTTAGGGTTCAGGGTCAGTTTTCAGTTTTTGGGTCAAGGGGTATTTTTAGGGTTCAGGGTCAGTTTTCAGTTTTTGGGTAAAGGTTTTTTTTTAGTGTTCAGGGTCAGTTTTCAGTGTTTGGGTTAAGGGGTATTTTTAGTGTTCAGGGTCAGTTTTCAGTTTTTGGGTAATGGGGTATTTTTAGGGTTCAGGGTCAGTTTTCAGTTTTTGGGTAAAGGGGTATTTTTAGGGTAGGGGTCAAGGGTGTTCAGGGTCAGTTTTCAGTTTTTGGGTTAAGGGGTATTTTTAGTGTTCAGGGTCAGTTTTCAGTTTTTGGGTAAAGGGGTATTTTTAGGGTTCAGGGTCAGTTTTCAGATTTTGGGTAAAGGGGTATTTTTAGGGTTCAGGGTCAGTTTTCAGTTTTTGGGTAAAGGGGTATTTTTAGGGTTCGGGGTCAGTTTTCAGTTTTTGGGTAATGGGGTATTTTTAGGGTTCGGGGTCAGTTTTCAGTTTTTGGGTAATGGGGTATTTTTAGGGTTGAGGGTCAGTTTTCAGTTTTTGGATAAAGGGGTATTTTTTTGGGTTCAGGGTCAGTTTTCAGTTTTTGGGTAAAGGGGTATTTTTAGTGTTCAGGTTCAGTTTTCAGTTTTTGGGTAAAGGGGTATTTTTAGGGTTCAGGGTCAGTTTGGGGTTTTTGGGTACAGGGTAAAAATTATGTTTATACTTGGTGGAGTTGGAATAGTAATTTGTATGGGTTCAGTGTCCAGCACCTTCCCTGATGTTATACTTGGTGGAGTGGGAATAGTAATTAGTATGGGTTCAGTGTCCAGCACCTTCCATGAGTTTACAATTGGTGAAGTGGGAATTGTAATTTGTATGGTTTTAATGTGTAGTATGGTTTTGTGAGTTTATAATTGGTGCTGTGTAAATAAGAAAACATTTTTAATACAAATAACTATTATTGGTAGGATACTATAATAAAGTTTTAAAATTACATATAAAAAATTTGTATTAATGATAATTATTGTTATTGTAGTAGTTAAAAGATAAATACATTTTTACATTTATTAAAATTTAAAATGCATTTTTAAATAGAATATTTCATATGCAATTAATAATCATATAGAATAATAAAGAAGGAAACATACACAGGGTTAAATGGAATAAATGAAAAACAGTTTATTAACATATACAAAATAAATTGTAAGTAGAGATGTATTTTTTATTTCTATTGAAAATTGTAAGTAAACAGTTTTTATTATCCAAAAAAATATATGAAGTGCATATATATGTTTTTAACAAATAAATGATATTTAAATATTTATATGTTTATTCACATATATTGTAATTAAATTAGTTAAAGAAACAAATTGGTAATATGTACTTTTCATTTAATAACAATTATGTTATTCACATAGACATTGAATATATTGTCTTAGATAAATATGTATATTTGTTTTATAACAGTAACATTTTTGTTTTTTACAAAGTTATCATATTTTTTTTACAAATTAATATTATGAATATGTAACATTTATAATATTAATTTTAACATAGATAAACACACAAATACATTTTTAGATACATACATAATGTTTAAACTAATATGAGCTATTTTTATAAACAAATTATTTGTAACAAGGTTATATATTAATATTTGTTTAACATATAGATTTTTTTCAACATGCATATATAAATAATAACATACTATTTAAAGTAACAGATAACAGTTGAATAATTTTTGGAAATTAATGAATATTTAAGAAATAATTTTCTACAATTTAAATAATTATTTACACTTAATATAATACTCAGTGTATTTTTTTAAAGTGTTGAAATATAGAAATTAAAGAGGTTTTTGCTGTATACAGGGACTACTTTTTAACCGCGTAATGTTATTTAGGCTTATTTGGTGCTTCAACAGATCGCGGTTGGATGCTGCTTCGCGTTAGAGAGGGTAAGTTTGTTTTTATTGTATTTTATAAGTTAATGAAGTTAGTGTTAGTGTATGTGTGGTGTGTTTAAGTTTATGTACATAGGGTTATTAAGAGAAGATTATGTTTTCGGTTTTAGGTAGAGTGTACGATATTTATTTTTTACCGCGTTTTAGTTGTAGGTGTGTGACGTGAGCTAATATGTTTAAATGTTACAAAGATAATATGTTTGGTGTATAAATATGTCTTTTTATATCTGTATGGGTGTTTTTGTGTGGGTGGGTATGTATTTTATTTTTTCAAGGTTATCGTCGCGTTTTACTGTTTTTGAGGAGGTCCTTCTTTTTCGATCAGAGTTGTGTGACGAGTATTATATACTCTTATTTTAGCACACAAATGTTTTGGTTTTCACGTTTTGCAGGAGCGTTTTTTTTTTTACAAATAACTATTTTCGGGTTTTCTTTTTTTTTTTCTTTTTTTTTTTGGGTAAAAACTTTTATTGAGCAATCAAATAAAGGTTACAAGGATGGGCCTACAACCACACGGGCTGGCCGCTAAAATCAAGGCACAATGTAAAGATCATACGATCACTCCCGTGGTCAGGCACAGATCAGATACCAAATGTTACTCGAAGTATAGAACAGGACACAACAATTTTCTGTTATATACATACAAAAAACAACAAACCACAAAAAGGCGAATGCATACTAATCAAAGTCAGCCCAGAAGGCGGAGGGGAAAGTCACTAATCAGGAAGACGGAATCACAATCGATAGGACTCGGCAAAGCGGGGGGGGGGGACAGCGGGGAGGAAAGGCAAATCATAAAACAGCATAAGAAATCTCGGGAACACCAGCCTAGGGAGATAGGGTGACATCGGGTGCGTCAACCAAGGGAGGAGTACAAATATTTCCACGATATTCGTTCCACTGACCCCAAATCTTCGTCCACGCCCTGGGTCTGCCCCTAGCTACATAGACGGTCTTCTCGCGGAACATGGACCAGTCCATGTTGTCCTCCCACACCGAGACGTCGGGAGGTCTAGATGCGCCCCAGAGTTGCGCAATGTCTCGCTTTGCAACCATGTATCCCAAGGTCGCCCATCTGGTCTGGGCCACAGAATAGTCGGTGGGTTCCCACACATTCAACAGGCATCGTCGGGCCTCAGGCCGTAGGGCAATCCCAGTCACAACTGTCATCACCGCAAGTACTTCAGTCCAGTAGGCCGCCACCCCCGGGCACTCCCAAATAATATGTAGAAACGTCGCACTCATTCCACATCCACGTTTGCATTAACCATCCGGGGAAAAACCCATCACAACCAGACGCGGACCAGTAACATACACCCGGTGGAGGATCTTAAGCTGAACCAAACGGAGACGGGCAGGGATGGCGACCTCTTTCGGAGAAGAGAGTGCCGATTGCCAATCTTCGTCATCTAAGTCCAGCCCGTCGCCGACCCAAACCTCCCTAAGTCGGACAAGTAAGTCAGTGCGATTATTGATCAGCTTCTTGTAAATCAGGGAGATAGTGCTATCGGGAAGGTGGCCATCCAGAATGCGATCCTCGAGGGGAGAGGACTCGGGGAGGGCCACATCAGGAGTCAAAACAGAGGCCAGGGCATGTCGGATTTGCAGATAACAAAAAAATTCCCTATCACTCAAGTCATATTCGGCCCGAAGGGCCTCAAAGGACTTCATTCTACCATTCACACAGACATCACCCACTCTACATATCCCAATCATATCCCAGCGGTCAAAGCCCTTACTAGACCAGAGACATCCCAAACGCTCGGAAGCATAAAGCGGCGTCGCCAGTGTCAGACGATTCTCCCATCCCAGACTCACATTCGCGGCGCGCCACACACTGACTGCAATCTTGGACGGGCCCATAAGATGGCGCCCAGTCGACCTGGAATAAAGCGCTCTATTAAAATCCCCTCCCGGCAGCTGGAGTCTGTCCATCTCAAAGGCCGGATCCCGACCCGGGGAATACATTGCATGGTTAATGGCCGACAGCTGGGTAGCCCAGTAATATCTCGTGATATCAGGGAGCGCCATGCCCCCGTCAAACCAAGGGATGGTAAGTTTCGCAAGGGCGATACGTGGACGCCCGTCCCAAATCAGCTGCCTTTGGAGACTCTCAATCTCTCGGAAATAGGTAGTGGGAACGTCATCATAGGAATTCTGAAGTGCGTACAGGAATCGTGGCAAAGACATCATTTTGAAAAGGGCAGCCCTGCCCAGAGGGGACAAGGGCAACTTACGCCAGCGAGCCACATCCAGTCGCAGTCTAAGAAGCGGGGGGAGGAGATTACGTTCAAACCGGAGTGAGGAGTCCAGCGTAATAAAGATCCCCAGATATTTGAAGCCAGACTGGACAACCTGGATAGGGAATCTATCCGGCAACGGGGGCAGAACACCCGAAAGAACATACACACAGGACTTAGCCCAATTAATAACCAGACCAGAGTTAGCGCCAAACGAAGTAAGAACGTCAAATAGAACATTTAAAGATTTGCGCGGGGAAGTAAGGTAAAGAAGAATGTCATCCGCGTAAAGTGAGACGCGGTCCTCAAAATCTGGTGACCAACGGATCCGTTTGAGTGAAGGTTCCCATCGAAGCCACGCAGCTAGTGGCTCCAAAGCAAGAGCAAAAAGTAGCGGAGACAAGGGGCACCCCTGTCTGGTCCCCCTACCAAGGCAAAAGGGAACAGAAACTCGACCGTTGACCACAACCTGCGCCAGGGGTTCGGCGTATAGTAACTTCACCCAACCAATAAATCCAGGGCCGAAACCAAATTTCTCGAGAGCTGCCCAAAGATAGGGCCACTCTATCATATCAAAGGCCATCGAGGCATCAAGCGAAGCCAAAATGGCCGGCTCCGTCAGAAGCCCCGCCCTCGCAATGGCTCCATGGAGACGACGCAGATTAAGAGCCGTGTTACGATGCGGGATAAAACCGGACTGGTCCGGATGAATCAAACCGCTAATAACCGTCAGGAGGCGGGTAGCCAGGAGCTTAGCCAGAACCTTGGGCTCAACATTCAACAGGGAAATGGGCCTATAAGACGAACAAAGGTCCCGGGGTTTACCTTCCTTAGGAATAACAACGATCGTAGCCAGCCGCTGATCATATGGGAGAATACCCCGTTCCCGGGACTCCAAAAACATGGTACGAAGATAGGGCGCCACCCTATCAGGACGTAGCTTGTACAACTCAATTGGCAATCCATTCGGGCCCAAAGCCTTGCCCGAACGGAGTGAGCGAATGGCAGTCTCTATCTCGTCCGTGGAGAAAGGAGACTCCAAAGAGACTCGGTCTAAATCGGAGACACAGGGCAGAGCTATATCACGCAACAAGAGGCGAGAGTCATCCACATCCCGTTCAGACACAGGGGAATAAACCACACGAAAATAGTCTGCAAAACAGTTCACTATTTCAACCGGGTCAGTCACTCTCACACCATTCAAAGTCTGAATCACCGGTACCACACGATTCGCCCTCTCCTTCTTGTCCAACCACGCCAGCAATTTACCCGCTTTGTCCCCAACATCATACAAACGACCCTGTTGTTCCCGAAACATCATTTTAGCCGTGTCCGTAACCAGAGACCTATAAGCAAATTGTTTCAGACCCAGGGCGTGAAGTTTATCAGTAGTAACAGTCAATTCCAAGTCAGCCTCTATCCCAACAATCTCCCTCTCGAGTTCCACCACCTCCCGATTCCTCGCCTTTTTGGATTCAGCAATAAGGGAAAGGGCCTGCCCGCGGATCACTGTCTTAAAGGCCTCCCATAGGGACACCGCAGAGGAGACGGACCCCTCGTTGTCTAGAAAATAATTGTCCAACGACTTAATCAAGAGACCACGGGTCTCGGGGGAGGTTAGATACCATGGATTGATAGGAGCCACCCGGCCCGCCGCCGCCACCCCCATCTCAAAACAAAGCCAAAGCGGAGAATGGTCAGAGATGCCCCGGGGGAGGTGTCTAATCTCCCGAACAGCCGACGACTGCGCCGCAGGCATCAGGAAATAATCCAGTCTAGACAGACTCCCATGGGCCCCGGAATGGAAAGTGTATTGAAGCTGAGTAGGGTGCATGAGTCTCCAACAATCCACCAACCCAAAAGTATCCAGAAACCCACCCAGCCATTGTTGGGCCGAAGGAGTGTCCCTAGGGGGGTGACGATCATGTAGACCGGAGAACACAGAGTTAAAGTCACCCGCCATGAAAAGAGTACTATCTGGGAGGCTCAACAACACTCGGCCCAAATCGGAAAAGGTAGAGGTCTGTAGACCGGGGGGCACATAAACGGCAAACAGGGAAAGGGTCCGACCCTCGTAGCACCCCACGAGGACGGCGTAACGCCCCCGATCATCAAGGATCACATCATCAATCGCCAGGGGGAGGGAAGCCCGGACAAGGATGCCCACCCCCCTGGAACCCGTGGTAAACCCCGAATGTGCGACGAGGCGATAGCCCCACCTGTTCATTGCACGACAAGTATTGCCCACTAGATGAGTCTCCTGCAGAAAGACAATATCAGGAGACAAACGTCGTAGACATTGCAACACCACACCCCGCTTTATACGATCCCCCAGACCATTGACATTCCACGAAATAAACCTCAACCCGCTACCCCCCATCCCACACAGTGATGCCGGACCCCTCCCCCAGTGAGCATGACATCGAAAATACCATTAGCAAAATAGAATCGCCTTGAAAAAACAAAACACAAACATCAAACTTCCCATCAACCCACCCCCCAACGACCAAGAAAACACCCCCCACCCTGCACCCCTGCAAGAAGCTAAAAAGCCACCCCAACATGCAGTGTGCCTGTCGCCCAGAAACCCCCATTCTACAAAAAGACCCCGGAGGAGGAAAGGCCCTGTCCCACCCGTCACCCCGAACAAAATAAAGAAAGAGGAGAACACACAGAAAATAGAGGCACTTAGGCATAGAATCACAGAAGAAGTGACGTGGCAAGGTGACCGAGGCATAGACCACAAGTTCAGCTCTCTACACCACCCTCGGCACCACCCAGGTGTTCGGCGGGCTCAGTCCCAGGAGGTCGGTCCGGCAGAGAGTCCAGCCAGTCATTCACGGAATCAGGCCGATCAAAGAAAAAGGTCCGGTCATCGCAGCCTGGTTGGAAAAAGCATAGCGTAGCGCAGTCCCAAGTCCCGGAGACGCTTCTTGACTCCACGGAAGCCCATACGCTGTTTCTGCACCAATTGAGAAAAGTCCGGGTAGAAGTTCACCGTGGCATTCTCAAAGGCCACCGGGCCCTTCACTCGCGATGCCTGCAGGATAGCGTCCCGGTCCCTATAATGAAAAAGTTTCGCAACAATAGGCCTCGGCGGGGCGCCAGGCTTGCCCTGGCCTCCCGGAACACGATGGGCACGTTCCCCTGCGAAGAATTTACTCAACCCAGACGGAGAGAGGTAGTTCTGTATCAGGTCCTCGACCAGGAGATCAACAGAATGCGGGTCCGGATTTTCCGGAACGCCAACCACACGCACGTTACAACGACGTGCTCTGTTTTCAAAGTCCTCCAAGCGCCGGGTCATGAAATCGTTCACCCTTCGGAGGTTGCCAATCTCCGTCTGTATCTCCGAGACGTCGGCCGTAAGGCTGGATGACTTGAGATCCAATGACTTCACCTTCTCGTTGGTTTTAGATAGGTCGGCCCGAATCAAGTTCACGTCAATGGCCACGGTGTCGATTTTGTGGGCCAAAGCTTCATACTGTAGGCCTAATGTTTCCTTTATGCCGGAAATGGCGCCCATGATGTCCTGCAAGGAAGGCTCCGTCGACTCTTCCACAGTGTGGCCAACTGCACTCGGGCCAGGCAAGGCGGCTCCAGGGGACCCCTTCGAATGCGTGTACCGGTCCATGACATTAGACTGGACCGGGCCCCCGCGAAGGGGCGTTTTGGTCTTCCGTGTCTCTCGGTCCCCTCTGCCCGCCATGTTGGAGACCGCGTCCCAGGGGACTCACTCGACCCGGTGAAAACGGCCACAGGAGAGCAGGGCGTTGTAGCCCAAAGGCAGCGGCGAGGGTACCTCTAGGTGTGAGCCAGCCTGGAAGGACAATAAGCTAGCCAAAGGCACAACAGCAGTCTCGTGCCGCCGGACCCAGCAAGGGCCAGACTCCTTTGCCAGATGCACAGTCTGAGGCAGAATCAAAACCGAAACTTAAGAGGGGGACCCACCAGTCGAATCCCCCTGCAGTTGTTGTTCAACTCAGACACGGCCACTGTGCCTCACCCAGACCCGGGCGCACCTCCAGGGCGGACCCCGAAAGTTCGAGTCGTCGTATCTTCGGTGTCCCTGGTCCAAATCAAAATTCAAAAACCACAGGAAGATCAGCCCAGTGTCCTCTACACAAATCCTCGGGAAAAATCAGGATATGTTCAGGATATTATGCCGGGAGTGGCGGGGTCCGGAGAGCGCTGTGCTCACGCGGCCATCACGGATGCCCGCCAAGCTCCTCCTCCTATTTTCGGGTTTTCAATGGTATATCGTGTGTATTACATTGGAGAGGAGTCGCTATGGATTTGCATGTATTTTTGCATTTTTTTTTGGGCTTCCATGGATTGAATGGGTTTTTGCTATGGTGTCGTATGGATTGCTTGGAATTGGATTACCTTTGAAGGTGCAACAGAAAGGTAATTTTTTACAAAACTTTTTATAGGTGGGGAAACTGTTTTAATTTTTGCTTTAGTTACGTTGTATGTAACATTTTGTAAATACATTATCTAAATACATTTTATATATGTTAATATTATGTATTTGATAATTTAATTGCAAATTGTTACATGTAAAAATTAAGGATTTTCAAAACAAAAAGCTTAATGTCACGTGTATAGTTATGTTATGTTTTAAAGAATAGTTTTTGCAATCATTGATAGATAGTCTAGTCCTTTGCTAGTTGGATAGAGGGTAACTTGACTTTGGAGTGTGTTATACATTTTTTTCCTTTCTTTGGTGAGTTTAGGTCCGATCAAAGTTACTGATTGCTCCATTCGGAGCTCCTGGTAACTCTGTTCTTTTTGTAAGGATTGTATTAATTTGTGAAGGGTAGGTGTTCCTCGGCCTGTAGTTGCTTGGAAGGCATTGTGCCATCCTTCAACTGCATTGTTGGTTTTTGCTTCCTTATTTAGTGTGCTAAGGTAGACATTCCACCAAGCTATTTGGTATTTGGGTTGTCTTCTATGGCCTGATCTGTGTAGCCTTCCTACCCATGTGTCTTCGAAGTAGTCAAGCATAGGGCTTAGTCTTTCTTTGTTTCTTTTATAGTAGGGGCTGTCTATTAACAAGTTATAGTGCTCAGTTACATCTGTCAGTGGAACATAGGCTAGGGCGATGAGTTTTTTATTTGATAAGCAAAAGTGCTATCAGTGGCGTATTGGATACTCAAGGTAGATTGTTGTAGATGTCGCCAGATACATTGGTTAAAATGATAATAGCAACCTTGTATTGCTGTGTGTGGGTATGTTTTAAGGATGGTGTTTATCATTGCTTTTTCAAAGTCAATGATAATTTTTTGTGGAAAATAGTTGTTAGTATGTTGCTTGACTTCAGTTAGTATTTCTTGATAGGTAGCTTGCTGTTTGTTTGGTAGAAGGGCATAAAGGAATGGAATATTAGCATTTTGGAAATGACCATGGATACTGTATAATTGATAAAAAGGTTTGGGACATACAGAAAAAGTACCATCCATCATCCAAGTTTGGCATTGGGTAAGTTTAGTCATGTTGTTTGCTGTGGCAAACAGTATAATTCTTTTATCTTTACTTTTGTTGTCATAGAGTATAAAATGATCTTTATTGTGAGTTACAGAGAGTTCAGGGGGAATTTGCACTTCTTCAAAAGTTTTTGGTGTGGGAGGAGTAGTGCATGTTGCTCTTTTTTTTCTAGCTATAGTTTTTTTAGGGAATCGATAGATGGTAATTGGCTAGAAGCATGTTGGGGAAGTACACTTAAATGGTGTTTTAGAATAGCAGTTGTTGGTTGATCAGTACTAGTACTAGCTTCTTTAAGGGAATCTAGCATTTGTCTAATCTCTATTTCTGTTACATTGGGTGGGTGATTATGTTCCTTAGTATAAGTAACAGTAGTCTCCTGAGTTATAGCTCTACCATAACATTGTTGGCATAATATTTCGTACACTTCCAAAAAACTTTCAAATCTTTTTGTTTCTCTTGAGTGTAGACATATCCCATGTAACAAAGAAGCATTTTCCCTTTTTGTGAATAAATGAATTTAGTTCCTTCAGTCATGCTTGTATTGTAGTGCTAGGAGGTAATTAAAAGAGAATGTCATTACATTTGTTCAAAAAATAATGTTGTATTCTAATAATACAGTTTAACACATTTCTGATTTACCTGTAAATCTTTTTATGATTTCAAGTAGTTCTTTTTAGGTGTTGATGTTCTTCAAACTGTTATTTTCTGTGTATATATTTTTGTACCTGTGGAAGTTGAGAAAATGTGTACAAATATTTTAGAACTATTTATGATATTTTGTTAGAGGATTTTAGCTAGTTTCTATTTAGTTACCTATCTATTAAATGTCGAAGTTACATTTAAATTATATACTTACTTATTTATATTTAACTTTTGATGTCCAGGTTTTGTCTAGGTCTTCTGTATTTTCTTTTTGTCTGTAGGATAAATAGTAAAAAAAAACATATATTTTAGGTATTTGGCTTTTAAACATAGATGTGAGGTTTGAGAGTTACATTTTCGATAGAAAATAATGTAGTAGTACTTACTTTATATAGGTGTAGCTGTCTTTATGTTGAAGTCAATACGTTTTCTTTCAGAAATCCTGCAGAGTTTCGTCTTCCTTTAGTTAGGAGATTTAGGCTGCATTTTTAGTTTGCTGTAATCTTGTTTATATAGTATTAGTCTAATAGTTTCTGAAGTAGGATTGGTTGTTTAAATTGATAGTCTGTTTTAATTCGTGGATTTGAATTTTTTAACCTGTTATACTAATTGCTTTCCTTATATGGGTGACGCCAATTAACGTTTATTTAATGTGTAAGGCCTTATTTTGTATAGGTAATGTTATCTTTATATTTTTAAAGTGGAGGAATATATATAATTTGCAGTAAGAAATGTTTAGTTGTTCGAAACATTGTTTATGTATTATAAAATGTATGTTTGTATTTATTTTGTGTTATAAATGTTAGGAAAATATATAGTATGTTTTATAGCTTTTTAGAAACAATTACTGAATAAATATGAATAGTACGACTAAATTTTAAGATAATACAGTGATTTATTCAAGGATGTAGTAATTTCGATATTTTAAAAAAACGATAAATGTGCTATCTATATTTTTGTATTCGATATTTTGTCAGTTTTTCATTTAAAGATGTGATAATCGAAGTTTTAGAAATCGATAATGTTGTTAGTCGATATTGTAGTAGTCGTTGTTTTTTTTAGTCGATAATGTGGTTTCGATATTTTTGTGTTTTGTTGTTTAAGTATAGGCAATCGATAATTTTGTAGTCGATAATTTTTCGGCGATATTTTGTACAGTCGATATTCGGTCTGTCGAGGTTATGTCAGTGATCCAGCAGCAACACAGTACTGTACAAGAACATCCATTCTGGTTCAATGTTTTGTTTAGCTTTGTATTCACTCACATGCAAAGAGTTGTCTTTCCTATCACTCTAGCATTTTATCATGGAGCCCTCGGACCATGGATGAAAATGTAGGTATCCTACAACAGGAAGTAGAATGAAAGACAGCAGAGAATGACTGCTGGAAATTCTTATGTTGCCAGAGTGGAAGCAGTAACACCCACAGGATCAGTGAAATCTTGCTAGACAAATGTTATCAGAAGTCAGATTATGTAGTGGATATCTTGAATGTCATTACTATATAAATGTAACTTGAAGCAATTTGCTTTGCAATAGATGTTCAGCAAATATACTACTAGAATCAAGGAGCCCAGTTCAGCACAAGCAACAAACACTCAACCACAGTCTCTTCAGAACCAGCATATTCAGGGTCTGAGAATCCTGTCAGGGACAGTAGAAGAATGTGAGATGTAGGTTCACAACTAACCATCCACACTTTTTAGTGACCCAAAGTACACAATTCTCTCTCAGGGCTATTAGCACGAACTAATAACTCAAACAGCGTTATGATTAATGGCACTGCTCAGACCAACCCCATCTGATGCTTGTCAACTGCATATCTGGCAAACTAAAATGTGCAGCGAAGTGACAATTAACCACATGGATCACTGACATAACCTCGACAGACCGAATATCGACTGTACAAAATATCGACGAAAAATTATCGACTACAAAATTATCGATTGCCTATACTTAAACAACAAAACACAAAAATATCGAAACCACATTATCGACTAAAAAAAACAACGACTACTACAATATCGACTAACAACATTATCGATTTCTAAAACATCGATTATCACATCTTTAAATGAAAAACTGACAAAATATCGAATACAAAAATATAGATAGCACATTTATCGTTTTTTTTAAATATCGAAATTACTACATCCTTGAATAAATCACTGTATTATCTTAAAATGTAGTCATACTATTCATATTTATTCAGTAATTGTTTCTAAAAAGCTATAAAACATACTATATATTTTCCTAACATTTATAACACAAAATAAATACAAACATACATTTTATAATACATAAACAATGTTTCGAACAACTAAACATTTCTTACTGCAAATTATATATATTCCTCCACTTTAAAAATATAAAGATAACATTACCTATACAAAATAAGGCCTTACACATTAAATAAACGTTAATTGGCGTCACCCATATAAGGAAAGCAATTAGTATAACAGGTTAAAAAATTCAAATCCACGAATTAAAACAGACTATCAATTTAAACAACCAATCCTACTTCAGAAACTATTAGACTAATACTATATAAACAAGATTACAGCAAACTAAAAATGCAGCCTAAATCTCCTAACTAAAGGAAGACGAAACTCTGCAGGATTTCTGAAAGAAAACGTATTGACTTCAACATAAAGACAGCTACACCTATATAAAGTAAGTACTACTACATTATTTTCTATCGAAAATGTAACTCTCAAACCTCACATCTATGTTTAAAACCCAAATACCTAAAATATATGTTTTTTTTTTACTATTTATCCTACAGACAAAAAGAAAATACAGAAGACCTAGACAACACCTGGACATCAAAAGTTAAATATAAATAAGTAAGTATATAATTTAAATGTAACTTCGACATTTAATAGATAGGTAACTAAATAGAAACTAGCTAAAAACCTCTAACAAAATATCATAAATAGTTCTAAAATATTTGTACACATTTTCTCAACTTCCACAGGTACAAAAATATATACACAGAAAATAACAGTTTGAAGAACATCAACACCTAAAAAGAACTACTTGAAATCATAAAAAGATTTACAGGTAAATCAGAAATGTGTTAAACTGTATTATTAGAATACAACATTATTTTTTGAACAAATGTAATGACATTCTCTTTTAATTACCTCCTAGCACTACAATACAAGCATGACTGAAGGAGCTAAATTCATTTATTCACAAAAAGGGAAAATGCTTCTTTGTTACATGGGATATGTCTACACTCAAGAGAAACAAAAAGATTTGAAAGTTTTTTGGAAGTGTACGAAATATTATGCCAACAAATGTTATGGTAGAGCTATAACTCAGGAGACTACTGTTACTTATACTAAGGAACATAATCACCCACCCAATGTAACAGAAATAGAGATTAGACAAATGCTAGATTCCCTTAAAGAAGCTAGTACTAGTACTGATCAACCAACAACTGCTATTCTAAAACACCATTTAAGTGTACTTCCCCAACATGCTTCTAGCCAATTACCATCTATCGATTCCCTAAAAAAACTATAGCTAGAAAAAAAAGAGCAACATGCACTACTCCTCCCACATCAAAAACTTTTGAAGAAGTGCAAATTCCCCCTGAACTCTCTGTAACTCACAATAAAGATAATTTTATACTCTATGACAACAAAAGTAAAGATAAAAGAATTATACTGTTTGCCACAGCAAACAACATGACTAAACTTACCCAATGCCAAACTTGGATGATGGATGGTACTTTTTCTGTATTTCCCAAACCTTTTTATCAATTATACAGTATCCATGGTCATTTCCAAAATGCTAATATTCCATTCCTTTATGCCCTTCTACCAAACAAACAGCAAGCTACCTATTAAGAAATACTAACTGAAGTCAAGCAACATACTAACAACTATTTTCCACAAAAAATTATCATTGACTTTGAAAAAGCAATGATAAACACCATCCTTAAAACATACCCACACACAGCAATACAAGGTTGCTATTATCATTTTAACCAATGTATCTGGCGACATCTACAACAATCTACCTTGAGTATCCAATACGCCACTGATAGCACTTTTGCTTATCAAATAAAAAAACTCATCGCCCTAGCCTATGTTCCACTGACAGATGTAACTGAGCACTATAACTTGTTAATAGACAGCCCCTACTATAAAAGAAACGAAGAAAGACTAAGCCCTATGCTTGACTACTTCGAAGACACATGGGTAGGAAGGCTACACAGATCAGGCCATAGAAGAAAACCCAAATACCAAATAGCTTGGTGGAATGTCTACCTTAGCACACTAAATAAGGAAGCAAAAACCAACAATGCAGTTGAAGGATGGCACAATGCCTTCCAAGCAACTACAGGCCGAGGAACACCTACCCTTCACAAATTAATACAATCCTTACAAAAAGAACAGAGTTACCAGGAGCTCCGAATGGAGCAATCAGTAACTTTGATCGGACCTAAACTCACCAAAGAAAGGAAAAAAATGTATAACACACTCCAAAGTCAAGTTACCCTCTATCCAACTAGCAAAGGACTAGACTATCTATCAATGATTGCAAAAACTATTCTTTAAAACATAACATAACTATACACGTGACATTAAGCTTTTTGTTTTTAAAATCCTTAATTTTTACATGTAACAATTTGCAATTAAATTATCAAATACATAATATTAACATATATAAAATGTATTTAGATAATGTATTTATAAAATGTTACATACAACGTAACTAAAGCAAAAATTAAAACAGTTTCCCCACCTATAAAAAGTTTTGTAAAAAATTACCTTTCTGTTGCACCTTCAACGGTAATCCAATTCCAAGCAATCCATACGACACCATAGCAAAAACCCATTCAATCCATGGAAGCCCAAAAAAAAATGCAAAAATACAAGCAAATCCATAGCGACTCCTCTCCAATGTAATACACACGATATACCATTGAAAACCCGAAAATAGTAATTTGTAAAAAAAAAACGCTCCTGCAAAACGTGAAAACCAAAAAATGTGTGTGCTAAAATAAGAGTATATAATACTCGTCACACAACTCTGATCGAAAAAGAAGGACCTCCTCAAAAACAGTAAAACGCGACGATAACCTTGAAAAAATAAAATACATACCCACCCACACAAAAACACCCATACATATATAAAAAGACATATTTATACACCAAACATATTATCTTTGTAACATTTAAACATATTAGCTCACGTCACACACCTACAACTAAAACGCGGTAAAAAATAAATATCGTACACTCTACCTAAAACCGAAAACACAATCTTCTCTTAATAACCCTATGTACATAAACTTAAACACACCACACATACACTAACACTAACTTCATTAACTTATAAAATACAATAAAAACAAACTTACCCTCTCTAACGCGAAGCAGCATCCAACCGCGATCTGTTGAAGCACCAAATAAGCCTAAATAACATTACGCGGTTAAAAAGTAGTCCCTGTATACAGCAAAAACCTCTTTAATATCTATATTTCAACACTTTAAAAAAATACACTGAGTATTATATTAAGTGTAAATAATTATTTAAATTGTAGAAAATTATTTCTTAAATATTCATTAATTTCCAAAAATTATTCAACTGTTATCTGTTACTTTAAATAATATGTTATTATTTATATATACATGTTGAAAAAAATCTATATGTTAAACAAATGTGAATATATAACCTTGTTACAAATAATTTGTTTATAAAAATAGCTCATATTAGTTTAAACATTATGTATGTATCTAAAAATGTATTTGTGTGTTTATCTATGTTAAAATTAATATTATAAATATGTTACATATTCATAATATTAATTTGTAAAAAAAAATATGATAACTTTGTAAAAAACAAATATTTTACTGTTATAAAACAAATATACATATTTATCTATGACAATATATTCAATGTCTATGTGAATAACATAATTGTTATTAAATGAAAAGTACATATTACCAATTTGTTTCTTTAACTAATTTAATTACAATATATGTGAATAAACATATAAATATTTAAATATCATTTATTTGTTAAAAACATATATATGCACTTCATATATTTTTTGGGATAATAAAAACTGTTTACTTACAATTTTCAATAGAAATAAAAAATACATCTCTACTTACAATTTATTTTGTATATGTTAATAAACTGTTTTTCATTTATTCCATTTAACCATGTGTATGTTTCCTTCTTTATTATTCTATATGATTATTAATTGCATATGAAATATTCTATTTAAAAATGCATTTTAAATTTTAATAAATGTAAAAATGTATTTATCTTTTAACTACTACAATAACAATAATTATCATTAATACAAATTTTTTATATGTAATTTTAAAACTTTATTATAGTATCCTACCAATAATAGTTATTTGTATTAAAAATGTTTTCTTATTTACACAGCACCAATTATAAACTCACAAAACCATACTACACATTAAAACCATACAAATTACAATTCCCACTTCACCAATTGTAAACTCATGGAAGGTGCTGGACACTGAACCCATACTAATTACTATTCCCACTCCACCAAGTATAACATCAGGGAAGGTGCTGGACACTGAACCATACAAATTACTATTCCAACCCCACCAAGTATAAACGTAATTTTTACCCTGTACCCCTGTACCCAAAAACCCCAAACTGACCCTGAACCCTAAAAATACCCCTTTACCCAAAAACTGAAAACTTACCCTGAACCCTAGAAATACCCCTTTACCCAAAAACTGAAAACTGAACCTGAACACTAAAAATACCCCTTTACCCAAAAACTGAAAACTGACCCTGAACCCAAAAAAATACCCCTTTATCCAAAAACTGAAAACTGACCCTGAACCCTAAAAATATCCCTTTACCCAAAAACTGAAAACTGACCCTGAACCCTAAAAATACCCCTTTACCCAAAAACTGAAAACTGACCCTGAACCCTAAAAATACCCCTTTACCCAAAATCTGAAAACTGACCCTGAACCCTAAAAATACCCCTTTACCCAAAAACTGAAAACTGACCCTGAACACTAAAAATACCCCTTAACCCAAAAACTGAAAACTGACCCTGAACACCCCTTGACCCCTACCCTAAAAATACCCCTTTACCCAAAAACTGAAAACTGACCCTGAACCCTAAAAATACCCCATTACCCAAAAACTGAAAACTGACCCTGAACACTAAAAATACCCCTTAACCCAAAAACTGAAAACTGACCCTGAACACTAAAAAAAACCCTTTACCCAAAAACTGAAAACTGACCCTGAACCCTAAAAATACCCCTTGACCCAAAAACTGAAAACTGACCCTGAACCCTAAAAATACCCCTTTACCCAAAAACTGAAAACTGACCCTGAGCCCTAAAAATACCCCTTTACCCAAAAACGGAAAACTGACCCTGAACCCTAAAAATACCCCTTTACCCAAAAACCCAAAACTGACCCTGAACCCTAAAAATACCCCTTTACCCAAAAACCCAAAACTGACCCTGAACGCTAAAAAAAAACCTTTACCCAAAAACCCAAACCTATAACATTTTAAATATAATTATATACTTACAAATACTTACGTTGTAATGGTATGCGTTGTAAAAGTACCTGCGTTGTAAAAAAAATTGTTGTAAATACATGCGTTATAATGGTATTAGCGTTGTAAAAGTTTCGTTGTAATGGTAGTGCGTAGTAAAAGTTGCGTGGTAAACGTTGTATACCTTTAATAAATATTATTATTTCCTTCTTTATTATTAAATTACTTCCCACTCTATTCCCCTATAAACCCACAACCCGCTACAGGAAATAAAAAATTTAATTTAACATAATTAGCAATTAATCAATTAAATTAAATTAATTACCAATTAAATTATAAATAATCAACAAATATTTTTTAAATAACAATTAATTAAATATTACTAACAATTAATAAATTTACATATTTAATGATTTATAATTAAATTACTTCCCACCCTATTCCCCTATAAACCCACAACCCGCTACATGACATAAATTATTGAAATTAACATAATTACCAATTAATCAATGAAATTAAATTATTTACAAATTAATTTTTATATACTTAAAAACTATTATTTAATTAACTTTTAATTAAATATTACTACCAAATCATAAATTTACATATTTAATTAATTATAATTAAATTACTTCCCACCCTATTCCCCTATAAACCCACAACCCGCTACATCACATAAATATTTTAAATTAGCATAATTAGCAATGAATCAATTAAATTAAATTAATTACCAATTAAATATTATATAATTGAAAACTATTATTTAATTAACAATTATTTAAATATTACTACCAATTAATAAATTTACATATTTAATTAATTATAGTTAAATTACTTCCCACCCTATTCCCCTATAAACCCACAACCCGCTACATCACATTAATATTTTAAATTGGCATAATTAGCAATTAATCAATTAAATTAAATTAATTACCAATTACATTTTATATAATTGAAAAATATTATTTAATTAACAATTATTTAAATATTACTACCAATTAATACATTTACATATTTAATTAATTATAATTAAATTACTTCCCACCCTATTCCCCTAAAAACCCACAACCCGCTACATGACATAAATAATTTAAATTACCATAATTACCAATTAATCAATTAACTTAAATTAATTAGCAATTAAATTTAATATAATTAAAAAAT
Source organism: Lissotriton helveticus (assembly GCF_964261635.1). Taxonomy (NCBI): domain Eukaryota; kingdom Metazoa; phylum Chordata; class Amphibia; order Caudata; family Salamandridae; genus Lissotriton; species Lissotriton helveticus. The sequence continues at coordinate 406,192,877 of NC_136063.1, read as the reverse complement.
ATTATTGAATTAACAATTAATTAAATATTACTACCAATTAATAAATTTGCATATTTAATTAATTATAATTAAATTACTTCCCACCCTATTCCCCTAAAAACCCACTACCCGCTCCTAGAAATTATTATACTATTTGAATACATTTTTATATTTATTAATTGTTTATAAAAAAAAATTCAATATAAATACATAAAAAAATAACATATATTTAATCATGACTGTCAATAACACAACTTTCGATATTCTTAAAACCGATATTTTGACTTTCGATATTTTTAAACTACTATAAATAACGATATTTTTTACTATCGATATTACTTACTCGATATTTTTTCAATCGATATTTTTTAACATACATGAAAATCGATAATAAATACATCGATATTACTTACCTCGACATTAATGCCATCTCGATATTCTGGAGTCGATATTATGTCCAGTCGAAAATAAAAACTCGATATTTAGACTACACACCAACCACATACCTTAAATCAACAAAAACTACTAGAAATGCTTCAGTGAGCCACAAAAACTGCACAAGAACATCAGTGTCTTTTCTCTTCTCTGGCATAACTGGGTGGGAAGGTACAGAACGATTACCAGAAAACATGAGTAATTGTTGGAAAAAGTCACCGGTCTCCAAACAGGTTGGTCGTAAGGTAAATTGTGCATGACCGAAAACTCTAAGGGGCATATTCAAAAAGAGCTATTGCCGAATCAACTGCACTTTATCGCAGCCAAAGTTGTGATAAATTTACCCCCCCCACATTCACAAGCTGGTGCAAACAGCCCACAGCACCAGTTTTCCCACGATAGCAGCTGCAAAAAACATTGCCACAGAGGAACCCCGCAACTATTGCTAATGAGATGCAGAGTAGGCGTTCCCGTGCAAAAAGTCGCGACAACACCACACCTCGACATTCACAACGACCAGCCAGATCGGGGATAAGAACACAAAACACGCGATAAGGCTCGTGAGCAGCAGGAAATTAACACCTGCTCTGACCTGGTGTAAAGTCAGACCACAGCCTGCACCACAAAAGGGAGCTCAGCCCACAGCCACACCTGACGGGCAACAGATGCCATGGAGCAACTGAACATGCAGCACGGACACCCAAGAGGGCCACAACACCCACCGACACCACAACCAGGCCCGCAAACCCCCCCCCCCGGCCCACCCCCAATCCGGGACCAAGACACTGCACACCAACACCACGAATCCCAAAACAAATATTTTGCCTGATGTCACACAAGCAGGAAAATCAGCATACATGCGTGGCCAGAAAATGGAGAACCAGTCATACAGCAATGCAACCACCAACAAAAAACACCATACAAACAAAAGCCAAAACAACCATTCAGATGAGTCCTAGCGGGTCCTCACTGGACAAGACTAAAGTAATTTCAGGGGAAGAAGGCGTGCCATGTGCCCAACAAAGGGAAGAGATGAAGAGAGCGAGGGAGAGAGATGCAGTGAGATTGCACAAGCAGCGCAAGGCCTTGCAGGGCACTTGGCTCTACATGCCAACAATTGTGTGTATCGCCATCCATACCCCATGAGCCCAAGGCTGTGTCCTAATCTCAGCACCAAAGCCACATCACATTCCAAAAACGCACTGCTCAGTCAGACAAACAACAGGGATGAAAGCTCCATTGTCCCAATGCAGAAGACGGGAGGACACCTGCACCTCTGACCTTGGTCCAGAACGCACCTGGAACACCCTGAGAGAGATGCCATGACAGATGTGGATGACTCCCACACCATGCTTTGCGCAAATGTACTATCCGATTCATCCACACCCCACACACCGAAGCCCCTGCCTGAAGGACCCCGCATGAGATGCCCTTGACACACACAGAAACAGCAACCCATTCAGCGCAATATTGCACACACATTCAAATCATTGCCCAGAGCTGTGGCATATCCTCCACCCAACTGCCACAGTTCAGAAGAATGCCGGTTTCACGAGACGCACCAAGGCAATGGCAGGCCTTTTTTTTTTTGCAGAGTTTTAGATAGCGCGAACTTGACCCGAATCGGGTATCAGAGTGCTTTTTCAAAGCACCAGTTGCATTACATGAGGATACATTCATTTTTGTTAGGCAAGATTAAGTGATTTGCCCAGAATCACAGGATGTTCAGCGTCATTGCAGAGACTCGAACCCAGTTTCCCAGATTCAGAGGACGACTGCCCTAGCCATTAGGCCAACTGGGCACATGCACAACCCCATCATGTGGAACACTACCATGCACGTATGCTGCACTTACTGGGTGCAGTGCCACTGGTAGTGATGTGGATCAGTTATCGGCTCAACTTTCGCATTGCCTACGTCACCTGCATCTAGCCCTGGTTCCACTGCCGAACGTGCACATTCAAGTGTCCCATGGAAGTCTGCCTATCCAACACAACCGTAGATGAATTGGTCTATGACTTGTGTCTGCGCCCCCTGTTGGATCACGAACAGGAATGTAACCGAGACAGCCGCGCATGGGATGCCTTGACATACTGCTTATGTATTGGCAGTTGTGCATGGGAGATTGCACAATTCCTTGTGTGCAGTGATCACATCGAGCCACTGCCCTATTGGGCCGTGTTGCGGATTGGTAAAACGGCTTGGGCTGAGCACACCTGCCTGGACCACTTGATGGATTGGCTCACCTTGGTGTTCCTTGAACACGACAACTACATACTATTGGAACACATGGCACATGAAGCTGCGCTCACATTCATGGATGAGTTACTACGTTCCTGCAGCCACATCCGATTGTTACACACAGCACAGGTCTTGTTGCATCGTGGCGATTGCTAACATAGCCCACCACAACAGTGGACACGTCTTCCATTGTCCGGACTCTGGATGCATGTGCGTGGAACAACGCATGTGTACACATACCTGTGCAAGGTGATGCAGGTCCATGGTCGGAGCAACACAGCGCCATTTTGCAATGTTGCCAATTTGGACACACTGCTGGGGGAGAGCACACACATGGCAACCTAGCACAACATGTGAACATGTAGGACCCTTTCACCTGATCAGTGTCAGCAGAGCAGACACTTGGCACACTCTGTTGACAGAGCACTATGCAGATACCACAGGCAGTGAGTCATGCCCCCTCACACGGGGCAATGGGCAGACGCTAAACAACACGTGACTCATCCAGCAAGGCAAGGTGTGGTGGGGCATTGCCATCCGTGATGATTGTTTACCATTTTCCCACCAACAATTTCCGAACCTCGACATGTACCCATGCTGCGTGTAAGTGTCTTAAGCATGTCCCTGCCTGTTGTGTCCAATGCCTCGTCCGTACTGACATGCACATGCCAATTAAGTCTATGCCACCCCACTGGTGTCTGACTGTGAGGTGTGGTCATTAGATTGTCCACTCGCTTGCCACAATGAACATCATCCTTACACAGGGAGGAACTGACTGATGCATGTGCAATGGGGGTGTGTCCCTTTTGCAAGCTCAACCTCTGTGAGCCAGACATTGTTTTGGGATAGGTGCTGGCCCACATGTGCACTTACATGACTTCAGCAATGTGAGTGCGGTGTCCATCCTCTGACCATGTGGAGCAATGTCATATATCATTACCGAATGTTTCCACACAGATGTGTGTAAGTAGGCATGCGTCGTGAAGTTCTGTTGACACATGTGATGTAGGACACCACTCCTGGCCTGCTACTGATTAGGTCACACCTAAACACAGCCATATTCAATACATGGACGTGTGCCTACTTGGGGGGTCGTGATATTGTTGTTGATGTGCAATGGGGACACAGCTAGTACTCACCTTCCGAGTCATCCAGTTTGCCATGTGTCTCATGGATACACATGTGTATAGATGTCAGTTACCAGGGTGTACCTTCAGGTACAATCATTGTCCTTACAGCCAGCCATACTTCCATATGTGAGTAAACATAGTAATGACACATCTGTGTGATTTAGAATGTTTTATTCACATTCAGGTGATTGACGGAGCTGGAGCTGTACATGGCCATCCAAGCCCACATCACATGGAAGCCCAGTGGTGGGCCAACTAGAGTCCTTTGGGGATTGAGAAGTGATTAGGAAGTGGGAGAGTGCAGTCCGCAGCTAGATTGCAGTGTGATTGGCCAGCAGTGATGAAATGGGAGTCCGTGTCAGGGTCTGGGTGAATGTCGCAGAGTGTTCCAGGGGTCAGTTGGAGGTATTTCCCAGGGCATGATGCATAGGTCATAACCAGGCAGGGACAGGGCATATGGCGGTGATGGATGCTCCTGCCTCCTTCCTCACACAGTAATTCACATCCCATTCTTACTCCCCGATACGGGTTCTGTGTCCGGTGTGTATTGCGGGGTGATGGCTGCATCAATGTGTGCCACTGACACAATAGACTGCGAAGGTGATGGGACAGCATCACTGTGGCCCACGTACACATCAGGGGTCAGAGTTGTGTGTGTCGATGTTTCTGCTGCGGTCATCTGGGAGTGGCTCAGTGGCAGCAATGGCAAGATGAAGTACTGCAGGGCATTGAAGTTCCCAGATACTACTCGCTGGTGTCCAGCCATGGCATACATACTTTCAGCCTGCATCTGCTCCATGGTCTCCATTGACCTCCACATCTGTGCCAACTCTGTGCTGTAATAGCTGGTGCCTGTCTGACCACACAGTTCTAGTATTCGATTCATGGCCCCAGAGAGGTCAGTCAAGGTCTGTGGCAGGGCATTGCGCGTACAGGGGGTGTCCGATAGGGACTGTACGTGGTCCCTGATGGGACTCAGACACCCACGTATGGCATCGAGTTTGGATGCCATGAGTTCGAAACCCACCCGCAGCTGTTCAGCCACCTCCACATGGCAACCCCGCACACTTTGTAGGAACTTCATTTATTGTTCGGGGGGGTGCTGAGAGACCGGCGTGGTGGTTTATGTTTCCTGCTGTGTGGTTTGTGCAGGTGGTGGGCTCACCTCGGGGCAGCTGGCCTGCCCTGCTCCTGAGGATGGTGTGCTGAGGTATTATCCGTTGGAGGGTGTCTTGACATATTTGCAGGTTGTCCTCTTCATCATCAATGATGTGAAGTGTGGTGTGCCCTGCAGGAGGTGTTGTTTGTCCCTCTGCAATGTGAAAGGGGAGATGCAGGTCAACAGAGTTACACATCTATGTTGAAGATTTGCAGATGTCTACATTCAGACTGCATGCCAATGTACACTGTCGCGGTTTTGGTGGAGCTGGCTATTTGATGGCAGTCAGTGTGTGTCACGACTACATGACGGATATGTGGTAGTACCCGTGCATTATCATCACACAGTGGCAGGCAATGCCAGATGTGAGTGGACAGTTACTCTGCACGTGCGGGAACTGTTGTGAGCTGTGTCCTATGGTGTTGGTGTTGCACTTTGTACCTCATGTCATTGCTGATGTTCTGTGATTGCTATGTATGTGTGCTGCATTATGGGAGAGTTGCCCCTGCAGCTCTGAGTTCGTGTAGCCTTCTCCCTTTGAGGCAGAGTGCCTTTGCATTGTGTGCTTTTCGGGGCTTGATTTGTTTTTGACTTAGGTCATATGTGCTCTCGGACAGATTTTGTTGCCTTGTGCATTGTTCGTCAGCTGCGTGTGTCGTACGGCATGGGTTGTGAGTGCACGTGGACATGTCAGAGTGTGACCTGCTCCTTTACAGATGTGATCCGCACTGGGCTACCTCCATGTTAATTCGTAGGCCATCTCATGGTTTTGGTCTGCTGCCATGCTACCGGGCATGCAGAGTTACTTGCATAGTCAGTGTGGGTCACAGAGCCGCTGCTTTGCTGGATTCAGCATATGTGCTTGGGTCCGTTGTGATATTGGTGATACGGAGGGGACCCCCTTTGCGCACATTGTGGACGGGGGCCTACTTGGCATTTCTATGTCTGCTGCAGTGTGCCAAGGCTATCAGTGACATGTTCCATGATCATTGTGGGTGTGCAGTGTGCTACACATATTTGTGTATGTGTGCCATTGTGCCCATCTCCCCCCGTCCCTGGTCGTTACTCACCCTGTTGCTGTTGGGTCCGGTGGTATCATACTGTGTCCAGGCCCCCAATTCCTGCCACCATCTCCACACTGCTGACTGTGGCCACCATTTCCTCCAGCTCATCAATCTCCTCCTGTGTCGCAGGACTCCCACCTCCAGTCGCCCTTGCTGCCTTCCTGTTGGCGGAGAGCTTCTCCTTGGTTTGGCAGCACCTCTTGACCTCCTCCAGTGACCTCCTCGACACTCCAACTTCATTGACGTTGGTGACAATGGCCTGCCATATTTCCGTTTGGGTTGCCAGTGCCGCAGTGGAGGTGCCGAACAGTGTTCTATCACCTCTGTGACGATGATCCGGTCTTCCTGCAGACTGAACCCCATCTTACTCTTGTCCTTGCCCTTCCCCGAACACGGGGTACCTGACAGTACCTCCGTGGGGCTTGTGGGGTTCGCCTTGTCCTCTGCACTCAGTCCGTGTTGCAGCGCAATTTGAATAGCTTTTTCTTTTGTTTTCTTTTATAGTGTTGTTTCCCGCCAGACGCGTGGGATTTGCAGGCCTGTGGCTGGTTTTCTCAGATTTTTGTACCTCAATTGGCCTCATCGCATGGTTTTTTGCGTGTGCGTTTTGCATTTTTGCGGCGTGGTGTTGATTTTCACGCGTACATTTGATGCGTTATCTGGTGACTATCGCATGCTTCCGCCTTGTTGTGAATTTCACGTTGACATAGTGTTATTATCCCGTGAAAGGCTGCGATGTTGAAAGTTGTGTTTACGCTACTCTTGCGGTAGTTATCACACGTTCTTGTGAATATACCCCTGAGAGTGCTTGTTCTCAGTCTAGAAGTAAGTGTTCCTGACAATTGAAGCCTGCTCATTCTTCCTCCCTCTTCTCTTCCTCTCTTTGTGCAGATAATTAGTGTCTTGAAAATGGTGGTTTGGGGTAAGACGCTGAGGGTTTGTGTCAGAATGTGACAATGAATGAGATGTATGCTGTCAGCATTTTTTTTAAATACATTTGGCTCATATAGTAGAACCCAAGTGAATGTTAAGAGTTAATTTGTAATCTTTGAGTGTGTTTCTTTATTCCTATTAGTTTCTTGAAATTATGCTACCTGTTGTCATGTATTGTATACCCATAACATCACTTGCAATATGTTACAGATACAGTGGATATTTGAACGTCTTAGATGAAGTCCAGCCTAATGTGAAATATATCTTTATACTGAATTATCCTCAGAGCAATCTTCAGATCTTTAGAAATGTTCAGACAATGTTTAAGCATTTTGAAGCTGACATGCCATTCTGTTAAATTAGCTAACCATATACCAGGTAAATACTGTAGTTTCTTATTTTCATAATTCCTTTTTTGATTCTATGATAAAACCAAATAATACCAATACTCAAAATTCATAAATAAGTAACCCCCCATCATTTTAAAGAATTGTATTGGGGATGTGGCCAAGATGGTAGCTTGGTTGGGAGCAATTCCTTATCCCTCCGGCACCGCCCTTTCAAAGCTTTGTATTTGCACCTTTTCCCCTGCGGCCCTGAATAGCTGGTGGGGTCCGGTCTGCATCTGGGATATGCCAGGCATTTAAAATGTCATTCGCTGCGGTGTGGTCCTCTGCACGCTGGCTTACAGAGGATCGGACTGGGTGAAGAGTGAAGCCCGCGTGTACTACCTGGAGGGGGCCCGGGTGTGTCAGCGGCAGTAGTGAAGCCTGGAGACGGCGCTTGAAGCCTGGTGACGACGTCTGGAGGTGGGCGGGCCCCTGGCCGAGTAGCGGTGGTGATGGCTGTTCCTCGGTTGCTGAGCCCAGACAAGTGCAGCGCTGCAGGGAGCTGCTGCGGGTGTTTGCGGCCATTTCGTAGGTTCCCGGCCAGGAAACTTGGCGCGCTGGGTGGCGCTTGTTGTGACAGCGGTGTGCAGAGTACTGCGCAGTGCCAGCAGGAGGTGGGCTGCTTAGACAGGCGTGTGGCCCCCGAGACGCCCTAGTTTAGCGCTTGATGGTGCTGTCTCCTGGCACGGGGGCGGGGGATTGCCCTGGCCTGATCCGCCATCTTGAAACTCGGCCGAGCGCGCGCACCCAGCAGCGTTGCCATGGAGAGCCTGTGGTGATAGGAGAGCGGTGCTCCTGGGCCCCTGACCAAGCGTGAGGCAGGGCAACGGCCCCTGGTGCAGTGTGGGGCTCCGGTTTGGTGAGGAGAGGAGCGGTGATCAGGAGTTGGTAAGCACTGTGCTTACACATCACTGCATGTGCCTGTGAGGATACCTTGCAACTTTTTGTCCACTCTGGGGGTCCCAGCGTGACGTGGGGGAGCCTAGATCTTGCTCCTGCCAAGGACCTTGTGATGGTGACTGGTAGCTGTTGGCCCTAAAGGATTTGCATTAGTCTGGGAGTAGTCCTACTTGGTGGTCCGTCCCCAGGGCCTTTCTAACTGCGGCCTCCTTCCTCCAGTGTCCCTTCCTTGGCTGCTGAGTGGAGTTCCGTCTGGGGTACCACAGTCTGGCAGTCTGGTGGTGCCAGTGGAGCATGGCGGGGGCAAACCACAGAAAGGAGAAATCCCTCAAAGACATGCTTTTAAAACAAATGGCGGCATCCTCCACGTCCGGTGAGAAAACACAATGTCTAGGGGATGGAGAAGACGCCCCGGCTACTACGGCGTTCATGCTAGAGTTGTTTGCGGCGATTAAGGAAGATATCCAAGACCTCAAAGACCAGCTAGCCGCGGATCTGCGTGAAGTACAGAGAGAAGTTGATGGCATCGGGGAGCGTGTGGCCACTCTAAAGGAGCATGATGTTGGCCGTGAGGAAGAACTCCATCACCTTCAACAGGACATACTGTGTCTGCGGGAACAACACCTAGACCTGCAGGCGCACGCAGAGGATCTTGAGAATCGGTCCTGGCGCAATAATGTGAGAATTCGGGGGATTTCATGAAAAGAGGTGGGGGACGACCTGCGGGGCTATGTGGGGGCACTGTTTCCACCGGATACTATGGACATTCAAATGGATCGGGTGCACAGAGTGGGCCTCCCGCGGGGCACCAATTCCCCACCACCAGACATCCTTGTATGTATCCACGCTTTCCAGTTGAAAGAGCGTCTTGTACGTAAGGCAAGAGAGGCGAAGCCCCTGCACTTTAGAGGTCACTCCCCGACTATCTTCCAGGACTTAGCGGCTTCCACGCTTGTTAAGCGAAGAGAATTTAAGGCGGTGACGACGCATCTTAGAGAGCATGGCATCCCTTATGCGTGGGGTCACCCCTTCCACATCATCTTCAAGCATAAAGGAAAACTGCTGCAGATCCGATCCCTGACCGAGGCCACCAAGATTCTTGAGTTGGAAGGCATCTCTACATCGCCACCAGCTGAGCAGTCACGAAATTCAAACCATGGTCGCACGTCAGGATGGCAGAGAGTAGGAAAGGGTTCCAGGGCACAGAAACCTGATCAAGCCACACAGGACAAGGAGTGGGGAGCAGTTTTCACATCGCTGTCACAAGTAACGGAGCGGCCGGACACCCCATGAGGTACTTTGTCGCAGGCTTTTTGGGGGGGGGGACACCTTGCTGGGTGTCGGGGGGACCGGAGGGCTTTCCTGATCTGATGTTGGTGGCCTCTTTTCTGGCGGGCAGGCATGAACCTAGCCCTCTCTGGGCTGAACAGCTGCCTTGTACCATGTCCCTCGGGAACTATCTTCATCTGACGGACATTTGTCACTTTTCTTGTATGTTCTTTGGACTGCAGCAGAGTTTCCTTTCTTGGGGGGGTTTGTTTGGGTTTTATTTTTGGGGCTCCGCACCAGCCAATATATCGGGGTTGTAGTAAGTACACGATTACTATCCACCACTTCACAGTTTTAAGGGGCATTGCTATGATTTTCCCTTGCCTTCAGTTAGTGTCACACATTTCGTATCGGTAAAGATCTTAAAATTGTTATCTTCAATGTTAGGGGTTTGAATAACCCAGTAAAGAGGGGAGCTGTCTTGTCCCTTTTAGATAGTGTTGAGGGTGACATATGTCTCCTACAGGAGACTCATCTCCTTTCTAAAGACATAGTGCAGATGCGGGATCGACCCTTCCCCCAACAGTTTTGGTCTTCTGGCCCATCTAAGCAGAATGGGGTGGCTATATTGTTGGGGCCCGTTTTTCAGGCAAGGTTCTAGCACCTGTGGCACAAATTAAGGGTCGCTTGCTGGCTATCCGAATACTTTGGGGAGACACATACTGTAATGTAGAGTCCCTCTATGCTCCAAAGACACAACAGAAACCATTATTTCTCTCAGCCCTTGAGGCAGTCCTTACCTCTCCAGATGCACCGCTCTTGGTGGGGGGTGATCTGAATCTTGTGATGGATTCCACAATCGATAGATCTGGGCTGCGTTCACACCAAGCTGGGGCTATTTCTGCTAGGGGTGCTGAATGGCTGAGAGACAATGGCTTAATTGATGTGTGGTGCACTCAGCACCCTGGGGAACGGGATTACACATATTACTCTGTAGCACACAAAACCTATACGCGACTAGACCATTTTCTTGCATCGACCGCCCCAATTTCCTCAACTACACACTGCTACGATAGAACCACGCTCTCTCTCAGATCATGCCCTTATTGCTATACACCTTCCAGCGCAGCGTTCGCGGGACTTTCCTCCTAGTTGGCACCTCCATGAGTCTTTGTTGCATTCGGAGGAGACTGTGCAACTCTAAACAGGTAATAAAGGAATATCTAGTGCTTAACGATGGGGGCTCCACATCCCTGTCTTCTGTTTGGGAGGCACTAAAACTAGTGGCCAGAAGGGAATTCATAGCGATCTCATCGGCTCATAATAAGCTCCGAAAAGAGAAACGAGGGGCATTAGAAAAAGAGGTCCTGGAGCTTGAGTCAATCCATAAACGCATGGGGGCTCCAAGGCTTTGGAGGGAATTGGAAAAATGCCGTCGCATGCTTAAACACCTAGATCTGGATCGCGCTGAATATGCTCTTTTAAGACTCCGGCATAAGTTCTTTCTTAGTAACAATAAGTGTGGTAGGATGTTGACGCATAGACTGAGAGTGCAAACGCAGACCTCGCGCTTACAGTCTATTTGTGATCAACAAGGGGAGGAACAGACTTCGGATGCTCACATTCTGGATGCCTTCCGTTCATTTTATAGCATTCTTTATTCGGAACAGGACCCTCCGGCATTGGATCCGTGTAAGTGCTTAGGTAGCTGCGGGATCCCGCCTCTCCCCGGGGCGATGGCCGAACGGCTTGATAGGGCTATTGGAATAGAAGAGGTGATCTCGGTGATTTCCAAGCTGAAGGTTGCCAAATTTTCGGAACCTGACGGATTCTTGGCCTCTTTTTATAAGGTCTTCTGTTCGGAGCTTGCTCCCTTTTTAACAAAACTGTTCAACTCCTTCTTAGGGACAGGTAGGGTTACCCACCGTCAGCAGTGGCAATCTCAGTTATTCTGAAGCCTGGAAAGGATGCGCTGGATTGTGGTTCTTATAGACCCATCTTGTTACTTAACGTTGATGCGAAGATCTTTGCTGGCTTGTTGGCGGCTCGCCTTAACCCCCTCATGCCAGACCTCATAGAGCCCGATCAATCTGGTTTCATTCCTTCTAGGCCGGGGGGCGATAATACTAAACGACTCCTTCATCTCCTTGATAGTGCCCGGCGCTCAAAGAGGCAGACCTTCTTCTTAGCGATTGATGCCGAGAAGGCATTTGATAGAGTGGGGTGGGCCTACCTCTTTGAAACCTTGCTTCGCTTCGGGTTTGGTGATAACATTATCAATTGGATTCGTTGCATATATTACGCTCCCATGGCCTTTGTACGAGTGAATGGTACTAGATCCCATTCCTTATCCCCACTTTTATTTGTGCTCTATATGGAGCCATTAGCCCAGAGGATTAGGGCAGATCATCGTATAACAGGCGTGAAATTCGGAGCAGACATGCATAAAATTAGTCTTTACACTGATGACATCATTCTTTCTCTCATGAAGCCACAAACCACCCTGCCAGCTCTGTTGGAGGAGCTCGCTTCTTTTGGCAGCATATCAGGCTTTAAGGTCAATCTGGCTAAGTCGGTTATCCTGAATATTGGCATTCCCCAGGGCAATATGACGGTGATACAATCACAGTTTCCGTTTCAATGGACGTGCAAGGATATACTGTATCTTGGCATCCGGCTGGCTCTTACTGTTGCCCGCACAGTTACGCCTAACTACACGAGGCTGCTAGAACAGACGACTTCAGCACTGGACGCTTGGTCTCGCCTAGCATGGTTTGGACGGATTGCAGCGGTAAAAATGACCATTCTTCCGCGTATTCTTTATATTTTTCAATTGCTTCCTTTATCTCCCCCACCTCGGGCGCTCAAGCAGTTGCAGGTTCTCATCAATAGGTTTATTTGTAGTGGAAAGAAGCCCCGTCTTTCCCTTGCCCAGATGTTACGGCCGAAGGCGCACGGTGGAGTAGGTTTGCCTCTGATTAATCTATACTATCAAGCTTCCATCCTCCGCTATATAGTGGAGTGGAATAGACCTATGTCCAGTAAGCACTGGAACTTCATGGACCAGTCGGTTGCTGGCTGTAATATTTGGAGGGAGCTATGGTTGCCCCGCAAGCACAGGGCTTGGGGCCTTTATTCCTCGCCGACACTTCAGACCTGGGATAAAGTAGCGCTTAAAAGGGGCTGTACCTTTTTTCCCTCGCCAATGACGCCTTTTGTCAATAACCCTGACTTTCCTCCGGGTCAAGGCTCGAAGGTTTTTCACAGATGGCGAGAAGCCGGCTGTAAAAGAGTTGGATCTCTGTTTGACACAGAAGGGTTGATCCCGTTTGCGCAGCTTCGTCAGGATTATGGCCTCTTACCTGCTGATGAATTCCCCTATCGACAGCTGTCCCACTGGGTCACATTGCCCTCTAACTATTCCTCCATGTCCAGGCCCCTCACCACATTTGAATGATGGCAGGTCCGTAACAATGACAATCGTTGCCTTATCTCTGAATTGTACCCTATAATAATGTTGGACTTGGTCCTAAAGCGCTCAAAGGCGCAGGTGCGCTGGGAGACGGAATTGGGTAGGCCATTGTCATTCAAGGAGTGGGAGCACATTCTTACCGCACAATACAGCGGGGGTGGAAGCTACCTTTAAGCTTTTTTCATACTTGTATTACACACCCGCCCGCATACAGAGCTGGGATAAGAGTAAGACAGATCTCTGCTGGAGGGGATGTGGGTGTCAGGTACTTTAGCGCACTTGCTGTGGCATTGTCTGAAATTGCAACGCTATTGGTTTGAGGTTCTTGATAATATCAACTCGGTTTTCGGCATAGCACTTCCCAGAACCCCAGAAAATACACTCCTTGGCCTTTCTCATCCCAAACTTTTCCCATTAAAGTCTTTAAGGGGCAGGCAAATAGCTCAAGCACTACTGGCAGCTCAGCAGGTTATACTGGCTATGTGGGGTACGACCTCGGAACCTGACCTGTTGTCCGGATACATCGCTTATGACACCTGTTAGCAATGGAACGTATGTCTATGGGAGTGGCGGAATTGGGCAAAGACTTCACTAAATTGTGGCCCCCCGATTAGGCAGGAAAGCTGTGTCTATTAACTATGTCTTCCGACAATAAATATGTTTGATTCCTAAAGAATTGTATTGGTTGTTCTTAGAAACATAACATCCTCTCCATAGCAAATTCCTATAATAAAGTTGCACTGACATTCATGAACATTATTGTCTTAATAGGGGCGTGGCTAGGGCGCCGATGTAATTGGAAGTGGGACTCCGGAGCTCCTCCGTGCCCGCCTCGCTCTGCCAAGTATCCTGACCCCCAGCTCGGACCCCGAACCCCCGTGCTCGCATGAGAGGGTCTGGGGAGCACTGGGGAGTACTTGGCCCCCCGAGAAGCCCTGCGATTGCCAAAAAGATCTCGCCGAGCGGAGCGGAGTTGCCGAGGTGGCGAACGCCTAAAATGGCGGCTGCTGTCCCTGCCGGCGCTGCCTGACGGGGCGGAGATAGCGGCGGCGAGAAGCGCGGGAAGGCGGAAGAAATCACCCACGCTCCAGCGGAAGCCCCCCAACGCTGAGGGAAGTAAGGGGCACCGCCTGACATTGAGGGATCGGGGAGCACTGAGGGCGATGACACGGCGAGCTGCCTGACTCCCAGATGGCGCCGCCCGCGTGACTGGGCTGCCCGGGCTTTGCCGACTACGGAGACCCTGACCTATTCCTGCAAGGTGGGACTGTCCTGCTGCGGGGAGAGGGGCCCCGGTGTCCCAGGCCCTGGGGAGTGCGGCACCTGATTCCCCCACTGGCCGGCGGGGAGCTGACTGAGGCGGTGGCATGTGCATAAACTGCAGAACCGGCCGATTGTTTAGGAGAGGTCCCCGGGCTGACTGGGAGGCGGGCGCACTGCCCGACCAGGGACGGTGAGCCATTGTGCACCCACGTGTTTGAAGCTGACCTGGGGTTTGCGCTTGGAGGCGCCGGAAATCCTGCAGCTCCCTGGGGAGGGACTCGCCCTACGGCAGGAGCAGAGACCCGGGTGCCCTTATCCCTGAAGGAATGATACCTGCTCTCTGAGGCGGCAGTCTACCTGGTGCCCCGCCTGGTGAGGGAAGCGGTGGTGCGGGGGATGCCGTGCACCTACGGCAAGGCAGGAGAAGCGGCTGAAGGTATTTTAACTCCCTGGAGTACTCGGGAGGGGTGCTCAATACCTGCCACGCGACAGAATGGCGAGAGGCGGCAAGAAGAAGGGCTTTGAAGCCCTGAAACTGGATGACCCAGGGCATACCATGGAGGACGACGTGCCGTCATCTGGCCCGGGGAGCTCGACCCGCTCACGGGATCCGTCCTTGGGGGATATCATGCAGGCGATAGTAGCGTCGCGGGAAGCCCTTGAAAAGCGAATGGACGCCATCAGAACTGACCTATCCCTCCTGAAGGACGATCACAGGAAGCTGAAGGAGCGAGTCACGACAACGGAAACAACCTTGAAAGACCTGCCTGGGGAGGTGGCGACTCTGAGAACATCGTTAGCGGAGGTGGCGCAGAAAGTTAGGGTGCTGGAACTCAGGGCCGAGGACAGCGAAGGGCGCTCCAGACGCAACAACCTCCGCCTAGTGGGTGTCCCGGAAAAAGCGGAGGGTCGGGATGCGGTCTCCTACTTGGAGAGCTGGTTGAGAGCTGCGGTGGCTCCGGAGGGGCTCTCCCCGTTTTTCGCCCTGGAACGCGCCCACAGAGTCCCGGCGCGCCCGCCCAAACCAGGAGCTCCGCCGCGACCGATTGTGATGCGACTCCTGCACTTCCGAGATCGTGACCATATTCTCCAGAGGGCCAGAGACTTGCCGGACTTACGAATTGACAACAGCAAGGTCATGGTTTTCCCGGACTTCACCAGAGATTTACAGAGACAACGAGCATCCTTCATGGCGGTCAAACGGAAACTGAGGTCGTTGCAGCTGCCCTATGCCATGTTGTTCCCGGCTCGGCTGAGAGTCGTCGCTGGGGAGCACACGCACTTCTTTCTCACGCCGCAGGAGGCTTGGAGCTGGCTTGATACCAGGGGGGAGTCCGGAGCGGATGGCCCCCCGGCGTCCTCGCCTGGGAGACGCTCTGCCGAAATGACACCGACGCGGAGGTCTGGCTCCCCGTCGGGGTGGCAACAGGAACGAGCTAAGGCGGTGCTGGCAGTAGTGGTCATCAGCCAGGGGGACACCAGCCCATCCAGCAGTGCATCGGAACAGTCGAAGAATAGTGCTCTCAGTCCCAGCTCCAGCAGCGTGCATGATCTTTCGGAGGCGGACCTGCCGGTGGTGACACCCCAAACAGCGGATGGTATCCTTGGCTGACACGGACTGGTGCACCATGGACACATATGTAAGGTACTGGGCTGTGTGCTGAACCTGCCTCCGGATGCTCTGCGGTGAGATGCGGATGCCTCCTGGGCCCTGTCTCCGGGCGGTGGGGGGGGATGAGCTGGGGGGGTCCTCCTGACGTTTTCGGAGGGGGGGGACGGGGCGGGGAGCTTTGGGCCTGTTTGGGTCGGCGTACTGGCCACCCTAACCTGCTTTTGTTGAGATACACTTAATTTGCTAGTGTTTGGATGGGGATTCCACGTTGGTTGTCTGTCCTGGGGTGTGGGAGTTGGGGGAGTTTATTTGGTCTGTTGAGGGGGGGGCTGGGGGCGGGACCTGGGCGTGCCGGGGGGGGTCATTGAGAGGGAGGATGAAGCTCGATGGGATCTGCAATGGGACCCGACTTAGGCTACAAATGTCTCACGTTGAATGTAAGAGGGATGCATACCATGCATAGGCGTCACAAAATTCACGCCTATCTCGTTAGGCGAGGCATTCATTTCGCCTTCCTTCAGGAAACACACATATTAGCTAACGAGGGGAAGGTGCTGCAACGAAGGTGGAGGGGGCAGGTCTACCACACCGGTTACTCCGCATATGCTAGGGGGGTGGCCATTTGGATAAGGGCGGGGGTACCATTTCAATGCACACAGCAACTAATAGACCCGGAGGGGAGGTATGTTATGGTGCGAGGAAAACTGGATGGGAGGGATTTGACACTGGGTTGTCTGTATGCCCCGAATGTTGAACAACCTGCCTTTTTCTCCTTGCTGTCCAACAAGCTGGCCCCGTTCTTAGTGGAACCATTGCTCCTTGGAGGGGATTTCAATAGCGTGACTGACACTGCACTGGACAGGTCACACCCCCCCCTACCGAATGCACCGGCTGGCAAACTGGCGCTTGCGCGGTCTGCCTGGCAATGCCAATGGGATTCAGTCGACTCCTGGAGAGCGAACCACCCGTCGGATAGGGACTACTCTTTTTTTTCCGCCCTTCATGACTTACACGTCCGCATAGATGCCTTCCTGTGCTCCCAGGACGTGCACGCAGAGGTGTGCCACAGTGAGTATCTGACGCGCACGATCTCTGATCATAACCCGCTTCTTGTGCACCTGCGCTGTTCGCAGCGTCGCCCACGAATCCCCGCCTGGAAGCTGCGCCCAGAGGCGCTAGATGATACGCCCTTCCGAACCACAATAGCCTCGAACATCGAACAGTACTTTCAGATCAATGCGGGCACAGCGGGTTCGGCCGCGATTGAATGGGATGCCTTCAAACGGTGGTGCGGGGACACTGTATGGCGACGGCGTCGGGAGTTAGGAGGACGTTACTGGCGGACGTTACGCGGGAGGATGAGAAACTACGGGTGCTGGAGAGAGCAAGACCTGAGCGACCGGACATTCACGAGGCCCTACTTGAGGCGCGGGAGCTGGTGGCGGCGACGGTGGAGCGTCTCCGGTGCTTCGACTACAAGGCCTATCCCACACGCGCGCACTCGGAGCGTGATAAAACGGGGGCTCTTTTGGCCTGGCTGGCCAACCCAGCCCGTCGGAGCTCGGTCATCCTTGAACTCAGAGATCACTCGAGGGTGGCACGATTTGATCAGCAGGGGATCAATGAGATATTTCACGACTACTACGTGGAGCTTTATCGCAGCCGGGTCCTACCGTCAGTGGGCGACTTCCAGGGATTCCTGGAGGGTCTGGACTTGCCGGAGCTGGTGGCGGAAGACGTGAAGCGACTCGGGAGTAAAATAGAGGAGAGGGAGGTGAGAGTCGCCATTAAGAGTATGGCGCGGAACAAGACGCCGGGCTCTGACGGGCTCCCCACGGAGTTCTATCTCACCTACGTCGACCTCCTGGCGCCCCGACTGACGTGGCTGTACAACGAGGCAAAACGGACGGGGGGTCTTTCGGTTACCACTAGGGAAGCACTTATCGTCCCATTACTAAAACCGGGCAAGCAGCCATGGGACAGGGCGGCATATCGCCCATTGTCCATGCTCAATCTAGACTATAAGATATTGAGTAAAATCTTGGTGTCGCGCTTGCTCCCCCATATGTCCACGTTGATCCACGCGGACCAATCAGGCTTCATCCCGACCCGCAACACAGCGCTCAATATACGAAGGCTCCTGCATGTCTTGGAGGCTGACACCTATGACGGAGATGAAGCGGTGGTGTTCGCAGTTGACATGGAGAAGGCCTTTGACAGCCTGGAGTGGCCGTACCTTTTCCATGTCATGCGCGCAATGGGACTAGGCGAGGACTTCGTAGATTGGACTACACTGCCTTACCGGAATGCAACGGCGAGGGTCCGGACTGGTAGAATTATCTCGGAAATGTGGGCGGTGGGTAGGGGCACCCATCAGGGGTGCCCTCTCTCCCCCCTGTTATTCGCCATAGCGGTCGAACCCCTTGTGGCGCGAGCCCGGCTGGGACAGGCATATCAGGGGTTAGATGTCTATGGTCAGGTCCACCACATCGCATTGTATGCTGATGACCTGCTGATGTTTCTGGCGGACTCGGCCGCCTCACTGCGAGGGGCTAAGTCACTACTAAAGTCATTGAGCAGGGTGTCCGGCCTCCGAGTGAACTGGACGAAGTCCTACCTGTTCCCGGCCCGACCACGTAGAATGTGTCCGCAGTCCATAGACGGAGTGGCATGGGAGGAGAGGAGTCTGCGCTACCTCGGTACCTCGATCTTCCATGATACGGCAGACATCCTTGAGGGCAATATTGGATCGGCGATCAGACTCACTAGGGCGAACTTCGACTTCTGGAGCACGCTCCCATTGTCACTGATGGGTAGGGTGGCGCTCCTTAAGATGGTGGCCCTGCCGAGACTGCTCTGTTTCTTCAGGACACTCCCGATCTGGATCCCGGTGAGCTACTTCCGCCGACTGCGGTCGATGGCGATTGGCTTCCTGTGGGGGGCGGGCAGGCGTAGGGTGGCGCATGATACACTTCTCCGCCCTAGAGCAGAAGGGGGGCTAGCGGTGCCAGATTACGAACTATACTAAAGTCCACATTTGTAAAGCGCACAATCACCCGTAAGGGTCTCTAGGTGCTGGGGGCCGTCGGGAAGATTAAGCGAGCTATTGCCCAGAGTCACATGGTGCTGGGCTAACCTGCCGCCGGAGCCTGGGATCGAACCGTGGTCCCCAGATTCCAGCGTCAGTCGCCCTGGCCGCGGCGCCACACCTCTCCCTCTACTACCTGGCGGCTCAGCTGCAATGGCTGACACAGTGGGTCGCGAGAGCCAGGAGAGAGGAGGATGGGTCAGGGGAGCCGGCGGGACCGGTCCAGGTGTTATCCCGGATTGTTCTGAGACTCCCGATAGGAGATTTCTACCTCACCCAGGAATTTGCGACGGCCAGGAAATGCTGGAATAGATATCGCAGGAGGGGCCGTATTGCAGTCCCATACGCTCCTGAGATCCCGCTCAGGCTGTGCGGGGCACTCCCGCATGGGGGCTCATGGCACCGATTGGAAAGCTGGGACCTGCTGGGGCTGAAGTCCATGGGAGACCTTTATGAGGATGGTGTACTGCTGCCTTTTGACCTTCTGAGAGATCGCTTTGACCTGCCAGGGGGGGACTTCCTACTTCATGTGGCACTGACAGCAGCAATCCGCAAGCACTGGAAAACGGGCATGACAGAACCACCGGTGTCTTTAGGCTGCCAATACGTGGTGATGATGGCAGGGACGATTAAAGCTGTTACGTGCCTGTATAGGAGCATGATCTCGGAGGCTATCTCCCCGCTGCAGTCTCTGAAAGCAAAATGGGAGGCTGACCTGATGACGGAGATCCCTGAAGAGGCGTGGTCTAGCATAGTGGAACGGGCCCGGAATGGGATGCGCAACGCTAGGTTCCAGCTGGTGTACTTTTATGTCCTGCATAGGGCCTACCTGACTCCTGCCAAACTGCATAAATATTTCCCGACCCATCCGGCGGCCTGCCCGCGGTGCCCGGCGGACTTGGCTGATTTCCAACATATGTTCTGGTCCTGTCCGGAGTTAAGTCCCTTCTGGCGGGAGGTAGTGGATTGCCTGAGGGAGGTTACGGAGAGGGACTTGCAACTCACCATGGCACACTGCATCCTACATTGGTTCCCACACACATCAAAGAACAAAATTACTAACAAGTTTCTGGACCTGGGTCTGCTTTTAGCGAAACGGGCCATAACATCCCAATGGAAAGCTAGTAGGGGCCCCACTGTAGAAAGATGGAAGGCTGAACTTACAAAATGGGCCCGGTGTGAGGGGGAGCTCCGTTTGCAGGCTGCACTTCGAGCGGGCAATGACACTGCTCTGGAGCGGGCCAGGGCCTGGGAAAAAAATGGTCTTAGACCTCACACTTTTAGACCTGGATGATGAAGAAAGCCCCGCGCCTAGTCCTGAACCGGCGGCGTCGCCGCCTGGGGTGGTGCTGGCCTAGCCTCCCTCCCTTGTTTCCCTACTTCCTTCATGATGACTGACAATTTTTGTGGATTCCTCCTGCTGGTCTGATTACGGTCTGGTTTGGTCGGGGTGGATGCAAGCTTGCACTGGTGGTACTCTGGCATGCCTGGGGGGGGGGGGGAAGAGGGGCGGAGGGGGTAGGACTAGGGGAGGGGGGTTGGGAGAGTTGGGCGGATAAGGAGATGTTGTTTAGGGAGGGAGGGGAGGGACTAGCTGGGTTGTTAAACGATTGCGGAAATGGGGGGGGGGGGGGGGGGGGACCGAAAAGCAGCCCTGCAATTTTCTGGATTACTGACTGTCACTGCACCATGCTGTCTTCATCGGATCGTAACTTTCTCCGTTCCTGTCCTGCGCCGCTCGACCTCCGGGATGTGAGCTAAATGGCTGTGTGACATATGTATCAGAGAATCATAGATAGGACAGACAACGGATGAAATGACATATGTGACCTGCTTGTACAACTTATTTTGCTGCAATAAAAAGATATGTACAAAAAAAAATGAACATTATTGTCTTAATATCCCAAAGCAAAAGAGTACAACAGTGGTGTACTAGTTCCTCGATGGCTATAATGAGTCAAGTAAACTGTTACTCCAACATATCAATACATCAAAAACTCTAAAAGAAAAATGATTGCAGCCAAGATTACTATTGCTGACATCCAGGAGCACTATTAGCTGCTGATGGTTACTGATGGTGAGGAGTGAATCCCTGCTCTATGTTTATTGCTTCACAACATTCACTCGTGCACTGATAATACCTATGTTTTTTTACATTATCTAAAAGAATAGCCATGGCATTTAAAACTTGCTTCGCTAGTATGTCGGTCAGTCTGTACTTCTTATTCAAGGTCTACCAATTTGTGGTCCAAGTTCGGTACTGCTAATTTATTTTAAAAGAATGCAAACATTAAGCCTACTAATTAAAGGGACAATACATTTTCTTCAGAGCTTCTAAAACAATTTCCCCTTGTCGAATTTATGTCTAGGATTCTATTTCTAGGTGTCCCCTACAGGCCTTTTAAAATATCTGCTGGCATCAGATATTTTCTGTCTAATAAAGATTTACAACGTGCTTTGTGTCTACCCAACGCTCATGATTCTTTAGCTTTCTTCTCTGTCTCACTTTCCCGCTTCTAATTCAATGGTTTTTCGTTCTGTTCTTGAGTCTCTCACTGTGTTTTGACTGGACGCATCGTATCCTTTCACTGCTGACGTCAAGCCCTTGCATTGCATTACACCTGGGACTCCCTCTCTCGGTCTCTCGTTAGTCAACGCTCTTTATTGCCCTTCTTCACTCTCTTTATTAAATATTGACTCACCCCAGCCCTTGCTTGCCCAGTAGCTCAGTTCACCGCTTGCTGCTCCTTTACTGCTTTGGCAGGTGGATAATTAAACCCAATGCATCAAATGCACTGCAACATACGCCGCTTTGGCAATAGTGTGTACTAAATTCATCCAATGGATTGCCAAAACGGCGTATGTTGCAGTGCATTTGATTGGGGCGCAATGACGCCTCATTTCTACAGAAGTATGTTGTTTCCAGTGTAATTTGGGCAAGGCACTTAATCAAGTTGCACGCACTTAATGAAAAACCAGCGGACAACATAATATTAAATCAGGAGTGCATCCCGACAATTTGCATTTATGTTCCATAACCTTTGCCCAGCCAACGGGAAAGCACCCACGTAAAGAAGAATGAATACATACGTTGAAATTGATAAAAAATGAAGATAATGAGCATACCCACAAGGCGAATGTAACATCTTGGTTTATCACGAAAGTCGGTGTGAATCAGCGGTGGAAACGACCTTTTTACTACGATAACCATTTTTTATTAAAAGGATATTGTAAGAGTTTGGTTTAATGTTGTTACATTTAAATTGTATCATGGGAAACGTAGTGCGTTCAATCCACAAAGCAAGTTTTCGTATGTAATTTTTTTACGACGGAAATAGAAATTAGCGTACCACTTGGAAGCTGTTTAAAAGTGGGAGGGGTAATGTTACGAGTAATGAAGGGTCCAACAGGAGTGAAGGAATATAGAGGGGACAATTTAAGTATAGTAAAGCAAGGAAACAACTAATTTGCAAAAAGACATTGAAACGAAAGTGAGGGAATGGAAATCACATTCAAATCGAATCTACTGTTGTACATTGTATATTGGAATGTTGGGAATGATATGAGAGCTATGGAGAGAGAGGTATTATGGAGGTATTGTAGTGGTGGAAAAGATGGTTGAGTAGGGCATCTGCAATAAAGAAAGTAGTAAACAACTCTTAAGGACGGAAGAAGCAGAAGAAAATACTCGCGTAATGGGTGATTTTAGATAGTAGGAATAAACAAAGGGGGGGAGGGAGAGGGAGAAGTGGATTCTATCTCCCCTGACAATATTCATAAACAAAAAGGAATCCACTCGGTTGGGTTTGGTTGTCACTCCAGTGGTGGGGAGCAACCAGTGTTGTTTAAATACCCCTCACACACCAACAGGCCCCTTGGTGTCATGCTTCATCATCGGGGTCTTCGCAAACCTCTGCGGGATGCGGCGTGCTACGACTCACGACTACGCAGGAGCACTGTAGGTGAACTATGTGCTGGTGTGTGTGGGTAGTAAAATGTGAGTGGTGAGGTGAAAGTGAAATTAAAAAATACCTGGCTCGTAAGTTCACAAAAAATGTATTGAGTCTTCGGCTGGTATCATTAAAAAAGTGCGAGGGAGGTTGTTTTTTACTGATTAGGGTAAAAAAACCTCACTAGTGCGTCGACATGTTTCGGAGTAGAAGACTCCTTCTTCAGGACAAGGATGTGCACTACTTATCCTCACCTTACTCACATGTATGTAGATGTTAAAGTGTGCTCTACAAAAATAATATAGGTGAAGATGTACCTATCTGTTTTATTAAAGGTCATAAAGTCCGTTGCGCCCAATTGGCGATGAACTGAACTTATAGTAATGGGCCAGATAGCCTTATGAGCCAGAAGCGTAGTATTGGGGGTTTCCTGTTCTGCCCAGTGTGGCAACGGTTACTGCAAGGCCTGGTTGGCTCTCATCCCCTCAACGCGGCTCGCACTTTTTTAATGATACCAGCCGAAGACTCAATAAATTTTTTGTGAACTTACGAGCCAGGTATTTTTTAATTTCACTTTCACCTCACCACTCACATTTTACTACCCACACACACCAGCACATAGTTCACCTACAGTGCTCCTGCGTAGTCGTGAGTCGTAGCACGCCGCATCGCGCAGAGGTTTGCGAAGACCCCGATGATGAAGCATGACACCAAGGGGCCTGTTGGTGTGTGAGGGGTATTTAAACAACACTGGTTGCTCCCCACCACTGGAGTGACAACCAAACCCAACCGAGTGGATTCCTTTTTGTTTATGAAAAATGATTTTAGATAGTGGCACACAAAGAAATTTAGAGGGGTTTTAACTGTAGAGATTATGGAGTGGTTTCAGAGATAAGAGCATATGAGGATTGATAAGTGAAGTGCATTGTGGTACATTGAGTATCAAATCATGATAATGAATTTAGTAAAATGTTAAAACACAAGTATTAAATGGTCATTATTTTTCTATTGCTTACAGTGACCCCTGATGAAGTGCACTGCGCTGCCCGAAATGCATTGGGTTTAATCGAATAAACACTGCCTTTGATGAACCTCCCACTTGTCATGTTCTTACATGAGGTCCGGAGTGGCACAGTTTGAACATTAAGAAGCATGGACAATGGCGCATGATTCCTTGTGGAATTTAAAGTTTTAGAAGAACAGATAAACATTGGGAGTAAAATGAAAATGAGTATAAAGAGAGATACATATGAGTAAAATTGGATGAAATTAGTACACACTATTGCCAAAACGGCGTATGTTGCAGTGCATTTGATTGGGGCGTAATGACGCCTAATTTCTACAGAAGTATGTTGTTTCCAGTGTCATTTGGGCAAGGCAATTAATCAAGTTGCACGCACTTAATGAAAAACCAGCGGACAAAATAATATTGAATCAGGAGTGCATCCCGACAATTTGCATTTATGTTCCACATTTAGAGAGGCCATCTTGGAATGCTTTTTTAAGCATTGGAAAAAACATTCAGATTTGGCTATGGCTATCATGGTTGCTTTGAAGTGAACTGGTGGCGTTAAGTATAAATGAAAGCAGTATATGATGAGCAGTGAAGGAGAAAGAGGAGCATCTTTTGATATAATTAGTTCCCCATGTATGAGATTGTGCTGTATTTTGTATGAAGAAGGTGAATTTAAGAATCTGTGGGATTTATTGTTGCCATATATTTAAGTGTATGCTACATACACGAGGTCTACATGCACACTATCACACTCCACTGACTATGCCAGGATGGGCAAGATCAAACCTAATATGTAATATTGCACGCATGTATGGGCACATCGATGTGTATGGCTCACCCCCTGCCCTATTTTGTTGTCATTGTCAGTTTATCAAATATCACTACACCCTTATAAGTTGAGGCACACAGAATGTGCGGAGTCAATACAGCAAGTACCAGCATGCACTGTGACATCTCTATTTGTGGTACTGTTACAGTATGTTTATATATACCTTCATGAGACTGTAAATCACATCCTGACTTTCTCCTGTGCTGGCTGGGTGTGTGAAGTATTCACCTAGTAGGTCTGCCCTTTATGGGCGAATCCTGGGAATCAGGCGCCGCATTTTGTTTTCATCAGGACAGCAACACACACATTCTGCACTTTGATGGTGTGTTGAATTTTCCTTTTCATTTCCAAGTATTGCCTGAAAAAAATCTGCACTAGGTAATTCTGGTAATCCTGCAGAGTGGCATTTTGTTATTAAACCCCAGAGTAATTCCGCACCTTACAGATCGTACTATGGGTCTTTGGCTTTAAATGCTGTGACAGTGTAGGAAGCTGGCTCTGCATGTGGTATCCCACTAGGTGGTTATACCGTGCACTAGTTCAGAGATTCCCACAGAAGTGTACAAGGTTCAGTGTAAACCCAAAGTGGTCTATTAGTGGTAGTGTTGGCGAGCAGCCTTAGGCCTAACACAGGTAGTGTAAGACAATTATTGCACACACATTGATCAATACCTGACACCCGACTCAAAAAGGAGATCCACACCAATTTTATAAAAATAGACTTTGTTTGAGTTTTGTTTTAAGACCAAGATCTTCACAAAAAAGTTAAGTATGTTTTTCAGGAAAAATACTTTAGTCTTTCAAAAATCGACACAGTACAATTTACAAGCCGTTCAATGTTAACCTATGGAGAAAAACTGCAATGCGGTTTCACAGGTAAGTACCCAATTCACATTTCCAGTCTTCAGGGTTTAAGGTCAGCAGAGGGCAAGGTTCGGGTAAGCACAAAGTCTGCACCACCAGCAGCACGGCCGTGTGCAGAGGTCAAATTCAAATATAGGCCCAATGTGTTTCAATAGAGCTTGGGGCGCTTGAAGCCAAGCTGCTTTCAGGTAAGTAAATCAGTTGCAGGGGCCAAGCTTCAGGGGTTAGAGCAAGCACCTGGGCGTCCACTAGGAAGTGCCAAACATACCACACCAGCGCCACAGGGGCGGCCGGGTGCAGGGTGCAAATACAGCTTCAGGCGCCCAATACTATTCAATAGAGAAACTCGGTAGGACAAACTGGCTGCAGGCGTCGAACCGGAAGCCGCACTAAGAAAACCAGTGACAGCATAAGTACGTTGAGGTTCTGTTGGTTGTAGGGACACCCTTGGTCGAGCTCCCCAAGCCCTAGGGGCTTCGAGAGCAGGATTGTCCTTTGAGATTGGGTTTTCTTGCTGGAGCTGGTCGCAGTCAGAGTGAGCCTCTGGATTCACTGCAGGCGTCCTCGTAAAGTCCAGAAGTGGTCAGCCAACACTGGACTTGGGCTCAGGATCACTGGGGAACCTTTTCTGGATTGGCGGGCCATCTGGACATGGGCTGGAGGTGTTGGGTGCAGAGTGGTCGGGACTCGGGGTACCGGAGGGCACGAGTTCTTTTGCTTAATTTCTTGTGGACAGGGCAGATGTCCTTAGTAGGTATGGGCATCATCAAAGGCATGCCATCCTTCCCAGGTTCTAGAGGTCGCTGGCTGCAGGACAGGAATCGTCTTCTTTGCAGGATCTTTGACGCTGGAGACAGGCTGGTAAGGCTGGGGCCAAGTCAGTAGGTGTCTTCAGTCTTTGCTGCATGGAGTCTTCTTCGCCCTTCTTCTTAGCTCCACAGGGACTAGTTTCAGGGTCTGGGGGAGCCACTTAAATACTAGATTTAGGAATGTTTAAGGGAGTGACAGGTAGGGCCAAAGGGCATCTTACCTGGGGTATCTAGACCCTCAATTATGACACCCTCCTGTGGGACGGGGCATAGTCCGAGCCCTGACAGAAAGAGTCCCCACATCTTCAAGAAGGCAGGTACTGAAAGATGTGCTTCACCTCACTTCCTACACCTTAGTGGTGGGGTTGGCAGAGGTGGGCATACCTCCTATTTTTCCTAAGATTTACACGCTGGTTTTCCTGCACCAAGTGGGGGTGTATACCGGAAGCTGCTATCTGTTGCTAGCAGCAGAGGCTGGGGGTCGAATTACAAAGGTGGCAGGCCTTTGAAGCTTCCCTCTCAAGCACTGTGCCCATTTGGGGTAGGAGGTGTGACACCTCCACCAAGGATGTGCTTTGTTTCTGGTCCCATAGAGCTGAGACTCTCAACCCAGGGGTCCAGAAACATGGCTGGTGGTGGCAGGCAGCCAATCTGTTGGTAGGTTTTCAGGGGGCACCTCTGAGGTGCCCTCTGAGTATATGATATAATAAATCTAACACTGGCATCAGTGTGGGTTTATTAAGAAGAGTTGTTTGGTATCAAACACTCCTGGGTTCATGGAAGCGTCATGGTGCTGGGGAACTCAAGGTGTCGAATTTCAAGCCCATATACTCTCTATGGCTGCCCTGGTACTTACAATATCTAAGAATATACTTAAATACTGTAGAGGCATACCTGCTTCTGCAGATATGCTCACACCAGTGGTATAGTGTACCCTGCCTTAGGGCTGTAAGGCCTTCTAGAGGGGTGACCTTAGGGAGTGCTAGTTGTAATGGCATACAAACTATGTACTTTGTCATTTTCTCTGCACCAGGTCATGCTTGCTGCAGTGGCAGTCTGCATGGCCTAGGTGAGGGGCCCATAGGGGACCCTCTACAGTCCCAAGGCCCTAGGTACCCAGGTACTATTTACTAGAGACTTACAGGGGGCCTGAAGGACCAATTGTGGAACAGTGTGTGCGATAGAACACTCATGCTGTGGACCTGATTACCAGTGACCCAGCAAACAGTCAGTCGATGTTGCAGCAGATCGCAGGCAAATAGTTTGGGGGGGGGGGAGACTGCAACAGAAACCCATTTTCTCACAGACAGCAAACAATTTGAGTGCTCTGCGTGTTATTTCTTTTTCTCTTTTCTTCTCTGTGCTTAATAAATGCAGTCTTGCTCAGAGCACGCAGCAACACATTCAGAGGGCGCCCTTTCCATTCGAAAGAGAGCCTGCGGCTAGGTTAATTCAGAGAGGGCATTCTCTAGCTGGAGGTGACCGCCTTCCTGTGGTCAGCTAATGTCCTTGTGGAAGAGGTTTGACATGAGCTAAGAGTAATGTTTCAAATCTCATCACCCCCTCTGTTCTCGAGCCCTCTACGCCCACCCCTTCAGATTCCCAGGATAAAGGGCATTGTGAGGAGGCTGCTGGAGACATTTATTGCTACCAAGCCTTTCAGCTACTTCCAACCCTCTGAAAAATTCAATAGGCGGATTTCATTATGCTGAAATACTTTATCTTGTTTGTTAAGTGTGGCTTTCAGGTGCGTGGGTGTGTATAAAAAAGCTTAAATACCCTTCAGGTGTCTGTGGCAATATTGTTTTATTGCATATCATTTACAAACATAATACAATAAAAGTTGCCAAGCCTGCTTGGTGTTGAATTCTGTGTCTGCAGGTGTGGTTGCTAGTTTTCAGAGCCATAAAAACGAATATAGTTTTGAGAATTGTAATGGTATGGTTGACACAAGTTAATCATTTTACAAACACCACCGCTTACGACTCAACACGCTGAGCAGAATAATTTACATGCTCACCTTCCAGCTCAAGTACTCTGTAGCCGGACTAGTGGTGCTTTTCACGCCATTTAATGACACTTAAGCGTGTTAGACTTCTGCTTCCTCCTGCAAACATGAGATGGTAACACAGTATGGGCAACATTGGCACCACCTTAAATCATTGAATTCAACCAACAATTAACAGCTCATTGCTAACCAATCAGCTTTCGCTAGGTTTCTGCGAATGCACTGCACCACATGTGCAGCACTTTCTACAACATTTGATCCGTTTTGACTTGAAACAAGTGGCCCGTATGTGACTTACTGGCCTAACACCACAGTAATGTCTATCCTATCTAAAAAAAATACTACTGAACATCCCAAACCTGTGATTCTTAGACAAATAGGCCACATTCTACAGGAAGCACTTCCAGCATGCAATCTTGACAACACTAGACATGGGATAGGGTGAATACGATCATGAAGTGCACACCTTGGGTTTACAAAGTACCTGAAATTGATAGTAATCTTCCAGCCCTCTGGGAACTATTAAACTAAAATAGAACCGGTTTAAACTTCATTAAAATACACACTTTTTATATGTGTACATTCCTAGTTTTAGATCTTGAATCGCCCACAACAGCGGATTTAGCGCTGGAGCGAGCACCCCCAAAGCAAACAAACCCAGCCGCCATTGACGGCGAGGGACGAGGCCACGCCCACCGTAGGCCACGCCCACTCCCACCGTCGTACTCCATAAAAAGATGTGTAACCACCGGACGCGCAGCGGACGGGCGCAGCGGGCGCGCCGTCAGCGCGCCGAAGGCGCGCCTAAGGCAAGCCCGTCTGGGCCCGTCCGGGCCCAGACGGCCTTAGGCCGAGACACTATGCCCGACTCCCAAAGGCGCATTACTTACACCCAAGAGACGCTGCGAGCCTGGAACACGAACAAACACCCCAAGTGTAAATTTATCCTTAAAGAAGACACTCCCTACACGGGCTGCACCACTTGCAGACCGACAGAGCAAAAGGAGAGCGGCCAAGCACTTCGACTCGGTCTTCTGAACTGCAGGTCTCTTGTGAAACACGCACATGAGATAAACATTCTTGTCCAGAATTCTATGCTGGACATACTGTTCCTCACAGAGACATGGATGACATCAAACAGTGACTTCGATATGGTCAATGCAGTCCCCCCAGGTTATCAAATCCGCTCTTTGAATAGACCGGTCGGGAGAGGCGGCGGCCTAGCCATACTATACAAAGACTATATTACCTGTAGGACCGACAATGGCATGGTTAAAGACTGTGAAAATTGCAACTTCTTTTTTCAGATTTCGCCCACTACCTCACTGTCGGGATTACTAGTGTACCGACCGCCAGGACCATTAGGGGAATTCCCCAGCACCCTGATGGATCATATCACACTGAAAACAATCACTGCCTCCAACTTTCTCCTCCTCGGGGATCTCAACCTGCACTTTCTCGATCCTGCGGATAAGCCCGCAGCCA
Source organism: Lissotriton helveticus (assembly GCF_964261635.1). Lineage (NCBI taxonomy): Eukaryota > Metazoa > Chordata > Amphibia > Caudata > Salamandridae > Lissotriton > Lissotriton helveticus. The sequence goes on along the minus strand of NC_136063.1, from coordinate 406,162,983 downwards.
ACCTCTTAGCAGAGCTTACGTCAGCTGACCTACCTCTCCTGAACTCAAAAGCCACCCATGAGAAAGGCCAGTTGTTAGACCCGATCTTTTCGAACATTAGGAACCTTGAAACCCAGGATCCCACTCCCCTTCCATGGACTGACCACCTATTGGTCCCCATGTACTGGTATCGCCAAACTATCCCGCCCTATTTACAGAAAAGCAGGACATTCGGGAGACGCTGGCACAAGCTGATACCAGAGGAATGGGAAACTAAGCTAAGAGAATCCATGGCACCTCTCTCCTCGGACCCCAACACGGCAGACAGAGAATTTAATGGCTGGCTCACTCACTCGCTAGATAGCCTAATTCCTCTTACAAGCACCCTTAAACATACCAAAAGGATCAATCCTGCCCCCTGGTACACACCGGCACTGAATTCGCTAAGGAAAGTCTGTAAAAAGACAGAACGGATTTGGAGGAAAGATAAGTCGGCGGAGAATAAAAACATCTTTCAGTCATCTATGAAAGCGTATAAATTAGCTCTTCGTAACGCAAAAGGTATCTTTTATGAGGAAAAAATAAAGAATTCATCCTGCTCAGCCAAGGAGACCTTCCGCATCCTCAAAGAGCTTCTTTATGTCCCCGACCCCCCACAAAAACCGATGGACCCCAAAGCAGTAACAGGAAAATGTGTCAATCTAGCCACCTTTTTTGACGAAAAAATTAAAAAAATCCTGGCCTCCCTCCCAGCTGCCAAAACAGAGACCCCTGAAAAAACTAAGGATGTACCTCCCATGCTAAGGAACTCCCCAGTGGAACCTAACACACTTCATCTGGCGTCATTCGGCCCGGTCACCCTGGAGGAGGTTGTGGCAACATTTGCTTCAATCAAAAGTGGCGCCCCCAGTGACCCAGTACCTTTGAGAATTCTCAAAGACATTACCCATATCATAGCGCCCCCGCTAACCGCCCTAATCAACACCTCCCTAGCACAAGGTGAAGTTCCATTGTACTGGAAGGAAGCGATCGTGAAAGGACTCCTCAAGAAACCATCATTAGACCCTGAGGATTTCTCAAACTACAGACCGATCTCTCTCCTCCCCTGGATTGGGAAGGTCGCGGAGAAACTTGTTAATAGGAAACTGTCCCACGTTTTGGAAACTAACCATCGCCTAAACAATTCCCAGACAGGCTTCCGACCAGGACAGGGCACGGACACCGCTATCCTTGCCGCAGTGGAGAAGACCAGAGAAATTCTAGATTCAGGAGGATCAGTGGCAGTGGTCCTCCTGGATCTGAGTGCGGCCTTCGATACTGTCAGCCATCAGGTCCTCATCCAACGCCTAGAGAACATCGGAGTGAAAGAGACGGCGCTGAAATGGCTTTCGTCCTTTCTTTGCCAACGCTCCTTCCAAGTCTGGGAAGGTGAAGGCCGCTCCCCCTCCATCCCCCTCCGGTGCGGTGTACCACAGGGCTCATCACTGAGCCCTACGTTATTTAATGTGTACATGGCCCCACTGGAGGGGCTGGTCTCGCCATTTGGAGTCACCATCGTCAGCTACGCTGACGACACACAGCTGGTGGTGACTCTCTCTCACCCCAAAAAAGAACCCTCCAATCTCCATGACTGCCTCTCCAATATACATCAATGGATGAGTGACTCATCCCTGAAATTAAATGGGTCTAAAACAGAGATTCTTCTCTTAGGTCGGAAAACATTGAATCTACCCCCTAACATCTGGCCCGCCTGCCTGGGTGAACCCCCCACCCCGAAAACAGAGGTCAAGAGTCTGGGAGTATGGCTAGAGAAAGATCTGACCTTCGGCACGCAGGCAAGGAAAACGGCCGGCATCTGTTACAGCCTACTTAGATCTTGTAGGAAGGTGCTCCCCCTACTCCCGCTTAAGTCCCGAATACTGCTGATCCAAGGCCTAATTATGTCCAGGCTGGACTACTGCAATGCCATTTACTTAGGAGCCCCGGAAACCACTCTTCAGATACTACAGAAAACCCAGAATGCTGCGGCCAGGTGAGGTTCCGTGACGATTTTACTCGTGTTTGTAATCATTGTCGTAAATACTTAATTTTGGTATCAGTGAACCGCAAATGATCCATTTAGTATATCCTGGTGTTTTCGCTATGCTACGAGCAAGAGCACTCCTGTTACCAACACATTTGTGATTTACCCATGGCATCCATCTTAGAACACGGAAGCCATTTTGTATTCCTTGCCCTCACATAGTCAATGGACACGCAATGACTTTTTCTTTATTAAAGGACACGTAGGCTTTAACCGGCGATTCACCTTGCTAGTGACACGTGCACCTTAGGCCAGCAACGCTGTGGCAGCATGACTCGGCAAGAGCTGCCTCCCCAGCCTGAGGCCAGTCCTGCTATACTGGTTCTTGTATTCGTTGGCCTGATCATGATTAGGCGGCCGAAGCTGGTAACCGTGCCCATTTACGACCCACAAACATTTCTTATCCTGTCTTTCTATCTTCTGCACCTGGCTCTGCTCCTTTCCTTCTGGGCCTTTATTAGGGGGAGGTAACGAAATTTACGATGAGGCGGTCCGGGTCTTGAATGAAGAATTGACATGGGATTATGATGGACTAGTGGGAACCCCTCATTCGTAATGTTTTGACATCAGATACTGTTGACGATTCCTGTGCAACGCCAAATATTTATTGTTTAAGACACGAATGTTTAGAACTGTGGTAGCATGTAAAGAATTTGCCTGAAGCCCAATATTTAGTATATAAGGAGCAACCCTCTTTGTACAAATTGAACAGGCTCCTAGATACTGCCCATGTGTAGTTTCTGTGACTTCTGTGTCCCTGCAGTAATAAACCTTTGGTCTTTGACGCCACCATCGAGAAGCCCGTGTTTCTGTTTGTTTGTGCACCAAGACAGGTTGAACTCCGGGGTCTTCGGGTGTTGTCCCTGACACCTCTGGACGGAACCAAAAAGTCCAGAACTCCAATTGGCGCCCAACGTGGGGCGACGTCATTCGGTACCGGTCCAAAAGCCTGAAGAGTTCGAGGAGCTTCGTGTGAAGATTTCAGAGGGAGGCGCCCCACTTCATCGATCCCGGCATATCGCAAAAGTGGCCCCAACGTCCTCTTCCACGAGGGTTCCCGTTCAGACGGCTGCAGTGGTCCATTGCCTTGACCGTCGCCCTGTCTTGGACCCGAGGTGCAGTCCTCAGTACGGCGAAACGTGACGGGTTTCTCCTTGGTGACGTCTTCAGTGCCTCAGTTAAGTATTCAGTGGTTGCTAGTTGGTTATTTTGTAAGGGTTGCTCCTATTTGGATAATCCTTTTAGTTCTCAGTTCAGTTCAGTTCTGTAAGGTTATCACTGGTTATTCTGGTTACGATAATCATTCTGTTCAGTTCAGGTATCGATACAATTGTCAGTTCTGGTAGGCCTAAGTTCTTGGTTCGAGTGCGCATCTTTTCTGTTTGTGTCTTGTTTGTTTTGTGTTCCGGATTATAAAATGGTAAGTCGGAAAAATTGTATGTTGTCTTGTTTTAGTTGCAACAGTGATTCCCAGTTGGAGGACTCGTGTTTGGTTCCTCCGATTGGAACTCCCCTTTATGATCTTTATTGCAAATTTGGTGTGGGCCCTATCTCTCATAACGAGATATGGATCCACTACACAGAGAAAGATGGTGTCCTTAGTTGGCCACTACATGGTAGTTTTGAACCTGAAGTTCTCGATAATCTAGAAAGAAGGTTGTTTAAGAAGAAAGCCCGGCCGGCAATGTTTGATTCTTTTCGTTATTGGCGAAAAGAATCTAAACAGAGAGAAATTAAAAAGTTGAAGAAAGAACAGAAAGAGCAAGAGTTGACTTTAGAACAGTCTGCTAGGCAGCTGCAACTCAACGAGTCTGAGAAAGCGATGGAGGTGGCCGATAGAGAGCGTAATTTAACGATAGACAAGTGCTATCCTGCTTTGCCATCGAGTACGGCTAAGATAGTAGAGGACCCTGAAAAGGATCCCCTGTTGTCTTACTTGTTACGATCACCCCCACCGTATGCACAGGGTGCTACGGCTCCACCTATACCGAATGTTCAATTACCGGTTGCTGGACAACCTGGTGTCCCTGTTCCCTCTTCCCTGAATCAAGTTCCTGTACCTCCTGTGGTCAATATTAATGTTCCTTCGACAACCCCTCTTCTAGGGTTGCCGGCTTCTTTACCTATGCCTGTGTCGCTCACACCTGCTACTTCACAAGCTATTTTGCCTGCTACTCCTACTGTTCCTGATCTATCTGTTTCAACTGCTACTCTATTCACTGCCTCTGCAAATATTATGACTCCGCTTTCTGTTCGTCGGAGAATCACTGATTCTGTCTCTAATATTCTATCTCCCTTCTATAAAACTCTGATTAAGACTCCTACCTCTGACTCTGTGCAGAGACGTAGTCAGCTTCCCAGTACTGAAGAAAGAGGAATATTAGATTCCACTGCTCTTAGATGGGTTTCGAAAGTTGGAAGATATAATGTACAAGATGTATTAGATACATTTATGCAATGGAATGAACCGACACAACGATATGTGTTCGATGAAATGTGTTTCCTTCTACGTGAGGAATTGGAAGAGGATGACCCTGAATCAAATCTAGGAAAATTAATTAATGTTCAGAAAGAGTTTGCTGCAGGTATGATAGTTGGTCAAAATATAAAAGAAACGATGGAACTGATTTTAAGTTATAGGAATGACCCATCCCTTCGTTCACCAAGAGAGTTAGGGAAACGTAGTACGAAACAAAATCGTCAATATCCAATGAGAGAGGTTCCACCAATTTGGCGTGAAGCTGTGCAAGCTAATGTAAACCTTGGTATTGCAGCCGCTCCGGCCCAATTCCAGAGAGTATGGATACATATTCCATGGAAGCGAGCTGAAGTATTAGCAGTGAAACAGGCCTTGCCAGATCCGCGTAAAAATCCTGCAGGGTACTACAAAGAGTTGGCTCAAACAGTTGACGCTTGTGTATTGAATCTTGCTGACATAGATCTGCTATTTGGTAATGTAGTACCGCAACCAATTTGGGCTAAAATTCGTAAAGAGAATCATCCAGTTGCCCTAGGTGGTGACTGGGCAGCTATAATTGCAGCGGATGGTCAACAAATAGGTGGTTCCAAACCTGAACCTTTAATTGCTAACTTGCCTGGTAGAATAATCGATTTAATGAAAACCTTGATGCCAGCATTGCGCGTTAACTGGGACAAATTGTCCGCGTGCAAACAAAAGAAAGACGAAAGCGTCTCCGACTTTTTCACAAGATTCGAAGAGACTTTTGTGGATCATAGTGGTCAGGATATGAGCACAGAAGGAGGCCAGAGATTATTTGTTGATAAATTTGTGCACAATCTGTTGCCAGAACTTAGTGGTAAATTAAAGAATTCTGAAAGTGCGTGGGCTGTCTCTACGACTGCGCAAATACTTGCGACTGCTCAGTACTATGAAAATAGGGATAAAGAAGAGAAGGAAAAATCAGATAAAAAGACGAAAGATTTAAAAACTAAAGTACTTTTACAGCAAGCTTATCCGCCTCGCATGAATCAAACTAATATGCAGCAAGGGTCATATCAAAGAACGGATTATAATTTTCAAAGGCCACAATACCAATGGAATCAATGTGCTTATTGCAAAAAGGAAGGTCATTACAAAAGTGAGTGTCCAGTTCGAACGCAAAATAATGCTGCGGCAGCTCAGAGAGGTCGTGGTAGTTCTATGCAAAATTCTAGAGGTCGAGGAAGAGGTGCTATGCCTCCACAGACAAGTGATCGCCCCTCTAATTATTTCGACCAGCGAAATGGACAATCTGCCCAACAGAATAGGTCTCCACAGTATCATGTCGAAGACTATTATGAAACTAGTGAGGAAGTTCAGCAAAGTGAATACTAGGACAGCCATGGACAAAGAGAGGGAGTAGTATCAGTACCAGTAGATCAGAGTGGGCCTTATGTCGCGGTAGCAACATCAGGTATAGTCGAACCGTTTCTGTTGGATACTGGTGCAGCAAAAAGTTCTATCATACATGCGAAACTCCCTGGCGCACCTTTGTCTGGCTCAACAAACGTTTCAGTAGGTTTTTCGGGCGCCCCTGTTCACAACCCTGTTTCTGGTCCTTTGTCTATTTCTGTTGGACCCCGTCAATTGAAAGCACCCCTGATTTTGACGACAGGTTGTAACGAAAATCTGCTTGGTTTAGACTTGTTAAAACGCCTGTACGCGACATTGTACTGTTCTCCAGCAGGAGTACAGCTTACGTTGGGTAAAAGAATCATCTCTCCAATGTACTTGTCGATGGATGCACTCCCACCAGAGCTGCGTTCACTCCCTGATACTCTTTGGGCGACTGGCCCTAATGATGTAGGTCTCTTGGAAATTCCACCCTATGTAGTAACTTTGAAAGCAAATGTCAAACTTCCACGAATTCCACAATACAGAATCTCTAGTGAAGGTGAGCGTGCGCTCCTACTGATAGTACAAGACCTGATCAAGAAAGATGTTGTAGAAGAGACTAGAGGAAATGTCTGTAATAGTCCTGTACTGCCTATTTTGAAACGAACTGACCCAACAAAGCCTCCAGTATATAGGTTCGTAATTGATCTTAGAGAGGTTAATAAAATTGTGATCCCACAGTTTCCTGTGGTTCCAGACATTACTGCATTGTTAACGTTGATTCCTGCTACAGCAGCATGGTTTTCAGTTGTCGACTTGAAAAATGCCTTTTTCAGCATTCCGATAGCCGAGGAAAGCAGAGATATCTTCGGTTTCTCTCTAGGAGGACGAAGTTTCAGATTTAAACGCGCTCCACAAGGTTATTGTGAAAGCCCATCCATTTACAGTCAAGCATTAAAAAGCCAGTTAGATTCCTTCGTACTTCCTCGTGGTTCTGCTTTAGTACAGTATGTCGATGATCTTCTAGTGGCTGCCGATGACAAGGAAACTTGCAAAACAGCTACGATTTCTTTATTGCATCACTTGTCAGATTTGAATCACAAGGTGTCACCTTCAAAAATGCAATACTGCTGCCAAGAAGTGACCTACCTAGGTCATCTCTTGTCAAAGGAGGGAAGGAAGTTGACCCCAGAGAGAATAAAAGCAATTACACAGATGAATGTTCCTAGCACGCAGAGAGAAGTACGTGCCTTTTTAGGTATTACCTCATATTGTAGGCAATGGATCCCAAATTTTTCTCTTCTAGCAAAACCATTGGTAGCCTTGACTGGGAAAGGTGTTCCGAGTCCGGTACCATGGTCTGCTGAATGTCAGCAGAGTTTTTCTGAGTTACGAAATGCACTGTGTTCAGCACCTGTATTGGGTACACCCGACTACAGTAAGCCATTCACGCTCTATGTCCACGAGAGAGAAGGTTGTGCATTGAGTGTGTTGACGCAGAAATTTGGTGATAAACAACGCCCTTGTGCGTATTTTTCATCAACATTAGATCCAGTAGCTAGAGCGTTGCCTAGTTGCTTGAGAGCTACAGCCGCAGCTGCAGCTTCCATTCGACAATCTGCTGGTTTAGTAATGAACAACATGCTAGTAGTTATGGTTCCTCATGCTGTGGATACACTCATGAACCGAACCAAGACGCAACACCTTACCAGTGCTAGATTATCAGGTTATGAACTGACACTGTTAGCTAGTCATATTCAGATCAAGAGATGCAATGTATTGAATCCAGCAACATTGTTGCCGACTAGCCAAGAGTCGAGTGATTCCGAACCACACGACTGTTGTTTCAAAACTGAGGAAGAAACAAAAGGACGAATTGATCTAAAAAATACTCCGTTGTCAGATCCAGATGGCACGTTGTATGTTGATGGGTCTTGCTTCAAATTGGAGAATGGTGATGTGACTGCTGCTTATGCAGTAACGACCTTGAGTACGATTGTGGAGACTGCAAGAGTGAGTCAGAATTCTGCCCAGGCTGCAGAATTGATCGCGCTAACAAGAGCGTGCGTTTTAGCTAAGGGAAAGAGAGTGAATGTGTTCACAGATAGTCAGTACGCGTTCGGCGTGGCCCATAGTTTTGGCCGTTTGTGGAAAGAGAGAGGTTTCATTACGTCCCATGGGACTAAGATTCAACATGGTCAGCTAGTTAATGACTTGTTGGAATCTCTAACCTTACCGACTGAAGTTGCGATTGTGAAATGCAGTGCTCATAAAGCAATCACGGATGATGTTGGTCGTGGGAATGCTTTTGCTGATGAGATTGCAAAACAGACAGCTAGAAATATGATGAGTAGAATGTATGTTGCAACGTCTGCAAGATGGATTCCTGAGTCTGGAATGTGTGAGGACACAGTGGAAAGCGTGAAAGAAATTCAGAAAGAGGCGACTGAGGAGGAAAAACTTGCATGGAGAAATGGCACGAGACAGGATGATGACGCAACAACATGTTGCTGACCTAATGAGCATAGAATTAGACTCTGATATAGACTGAGTAATTGCCTATGTAAGGGCAAAAGGAGGGTCTGAGGTTCCGTGACGATTTTACTCGTGTTTGTAATCATTGTCGTAAATACTTAATTTTGGTATCAGTGAACCGCAAATGATCCATTTAGTATATCCTGGTGTTTTCGCTATGCTACGAGCAAGAGCACTCCTGTTACCAACACATTTGTGATTTACCCATGGCATCCATCTTAGAACACGGAAGCCATTTTGTATTCCTTGCCCTCACATAGTCAATGGACACGCAATGACTTTTTCTTTATTAAAGGACACGTAGGCTTTAACCGGCGATTCACCTTGCTAGTGACACGTGCACCTTAGGCCAGCAACGCTGTGGCAGCATGACTCGGCAAGAGCTGCCTCCCCAGCCTGAGGCCAGTCCTGCTATACTGGTTCTTGTATTCGTTGGCCTGATCATGATTAGGCGGCCGAAGCTGGTAACCGTGCCCATTTACGACCCACAAACATTTCTTATCCTGTCTTTCTATCTTCTGCACCTGGCTCTGCTCCTTTCCTTCTGGGCCTTTATTAGGGGGAGGTAACGAAATTTACGATGAGGCGGTCCGGGTCTTGAATGAAGAATTGACATGGGATTATGATGGACTAGTGGGAACCCCTCATTCGTAATGTTTTGACATCAGATACTGTTGACGATTCCTGTGCAACGCCAAATATTTATTGTTTAAGACACGAATGTTTAGAACTGTGGTAGCATGTAAAGAATTTGCCTGAAGCCCAATATTTAGTATATAAGGAGCAACCCTCTTTGTACAAATTGAACAGGCTCCTAGATACTGCCCATGTGTAGTTTCTGTGACTTCTGTGTCCCTGCAGTAATAAACCTTTGGTCTTTGACGCCACCATCGAGAAGCCCGTGTTTCTGTTTGTTTGTGCACCAAGACAGGTTGAACTCCGGGGTCTTCGGGTGTTGTCCCTGACACCTCTGGACGGAACCAAAAAGTCCAGAACTCCACAGGCTTCTTACGAATACCCCAGCCAGAACATCAGCCAGGCCCGCATTGAAAGAACTACACTGGCTTCCGATCAGGAAAAGAGTGACATTCAAGGCACTATGCCTGGCTCACAAAGCACTCCACAATGCAGGTCCACCAATCCTTAACGAGTGTATCGTACCCTATAGGCCTACCAGAGCGCTACGATCAGACCATGGAAACCTTATTGTGGTTCCCAGGGTGAAAAGGTCCCGCACAGGAGGCCGCCGCTTCTCGGTCCACGCAGCGAAACAATGGAACGCGCTCCCACTGAAACTTAGATCAGAACCCAACCTCCTGCGTTTCAGGAAATCTCTTAAAACTCTGCTCTTCCCTTAAATCACTTCATCCCCGGTTCTTTCTGTCCATCAAGACTACGAGGTTAGCGCTGGGATACTCTTGGGTGACTACGCGCTGTACAAAAACCTAAAATAAATAAATAATAAATAAAATAAATAAATATTGCCTACAGACAGGTTTAGACTGTCAAGGAACTATTGTAGAAAACAGTGGACTTTGACTGAGACCAGTGCTTTTTGTTGTCACTCCCATCTGATAGCTTTCCTTGCTTTTTTTTTACCATCCTTTTAAATGGATGGCTTGAATCCTTCCACTGTTCAAGTTCAGGAAGCTAACACCGTCAACACATTTAGATTTTACTAAAAGTATACATATAATAGAATTCATTGGCTTACTTTTGCCAGCCACCTTAATTAAGTGGTCTGCTGTTTTGACATTGGCATTTCTCATCCACACAGTAAAGTATTTAGCATGGGCATATGAATCAGCCTACTTCGACCATTGGCTAACTTCAGAGTGAGTGGTGGCATTTAGCTCTTTCATTAGAGCACATCTACACATGAAATATTTCCCTTCAGTGCCAGGCACTACTATGGAAATTTGTGCTCTTTGAGACACACAAATATTTAGCTAATTTATTTATTTAGTAATATTGAAGTTTCCTTACAATAAAGTTTAAAAAACATGGCAAAACAAAGCAGGTAAAATGGCAGTAGAGTCCCGCCCTATGCATGTGTGTAAATGCAATGCTTGTGTGCACATATGTCTTCACGCTGGGCACTCTCTAGCATCATGACGCATATAGGCAAAGGTGTAATGAGTGTGTAAAGAAACAAAGTGAGAACGGGTCATCTACATAATTGTCATTCCAATACTTCCAGTCTTCTTCCTTCTGTCCCTTGTGTTTTAGTCCAACGGATTGGAACCCGCAGGGTGTTTTAATTTTCTAATAATCGCCTCACCATCCATAGCACCTAGAGTGATCCTTGCTCTAGGTGTTATGTACGGTGAGGTGATTATAAAAAAATGTTGATCACAAAATCCATCGTCCTAAGCAGTATCCTGTTAAGAATTTCCCTACGATTAATAACGGAAACAATACAAGACGTATTGCAACCAACAAAACGAGGGGAGTTTGCAAGTATTTACTACAGACACCCTTGCTTTGCATGCTTTAGTGCGCGTGCAAAACTCCACAATATATCTGGTCCTAAAGAAAGCCACACTGACCCTCTTGGGCTTCCGAAGTGGCTGAAACATGTAGACCACATACGAAGACCCCACAATAAGGATCTATGCGACCAACTAATGATCCCAGACATATCCATCACTGTTTTTAATATTGACCGGGAACCCCATAAAATATTTTAAAATAATATAGTGTGATACTAAGGATCTCAAGGACCCCGGAGCCAATTTTAAAATCACTATGTCACAGTCATGAAATTACACCGAAACAACCGAGCTCCGCAGTAATCTGGCATCGCAGCACACCCTGGGGACACTCAGCAACCAGGGTGGCAACCCGATGATGAACCATGTCACCTACTAGGTAGGTGAGTGAGGCTTCTTTTAAAACACCCTGTGGGTTCCAATGCCTTGGACTACAACAGACAGAATTGACGGAAGGAAGAAGACAAGTACTATTGGAATGACAACTACGTAGATGATCCATTCTCACTTTTTGTCTTAGAATTATGACTGGTAAGACGAACCGGTCACGACTTCTCGCTCTCTTGTTGTTTATGGTGTAATGCATGTGTACACATCATCACATTTTTTCCCCTTTTTTGCAGATGCTGGTGAGCTTTAGCAAAGAAGCATTTGCTTTTGTTTCAATAATCTGGAAGCATTTGCTTTTGTTTCAACGATCTGGAGCATCAGCAAAAAGCAGTAACAAAGCCATTATGTTTACATTGGTAAAGCCAAAAGGTGAGAGCTATTGCTTTACAAACATCTGTTGTTTTTCTGTTGTCCTCTGCACCCCTCCTATATCTTCTCTCACTCCTCCTTGTTTGTCCCCCACACTTTGCATTTGGCCCCCAAAAAGGATCTGTGTGCTGTATGTGGCAGCTGAGTAATCACAACAAAAAATATTGTTAGCAGGTAGGCAGAAAACAAGTGTATGGGGACAATTGTTCATAAACACTCCAAACAGTAAAACATTGAAAACAGTGTGAAATTATTTAAAAACCACCCATGCCTCCCATGAACCCTCCATATTACTTTAGCCCATCCTTAAAATGTTGTTTGATAGAGAGTAAAAAACGACCAATTCTTACTGCCACATCTAGGTAACGCATTTCGGACAGCAACTGTATGGCCTCCTCCCTGTGTGCTGTTCTATATTTTAAAAACAAAGGTCTTATAAACGTGATCCAGAAATATAACAAGCTAAATCCATAAGTATGTGTAACATTGTTAGCAGAAATTCCCCTATAACAGAATGAAACCATTTAAAATATATTTAATTAAAGCAACATATAAATGCACTTGGCTTTGCTCAAGATGCCATAAAGTGCCAGCAGGGGATGTTTTTATGAATGCCTATAAATGTCCTCTTGAATTGATTGTGGTTCACTTACCTTTATGAATGAATGCCATTGATTATATGTGTTCCTTTTGTGCTACTTTTTAAACACCTTCTGCATGCTGCACATGAAGTGGCGTCTCTTCATTTCCCATCATCAGTCTGCACAGTAACTGACAGCACTGGTTTCCTGACAAAATCATCTTAAAAGAAGAAGCCAGGCAAGAAGACGTCATTCCCTATCATACATCTGCACAGGAAATGCCACCCTGCCTTCTTCATACTTCAATCAGCTTTTAGGGGCATTCCAGCATCGAGGCATCCCAGCAAAGAAAAGGACCAGGCCATGAGAAGGTAGAAATGCCGTGTTTGGGCCTTTAAGGACTAGGAAGTGTCTTGGCCCAGAATCATTGTTCCACTGAAAGTTAGAAGGTAAAATATAATCATGTTTCCCACCCAGCATCCCATGCTGCCAATCCCCACTATCAAACCCAGACCTAGATGACTCACACGCACACACAGCAATTACACAACACATAGATCAGCTTTGGTGTGCATATCTTATTAATTAGCACACACCATCAAACTGCAGAATACAGATTCCACTAACTAGCACACACCCTCAGACTACAGAACACACATTCCAACTCATGCTCATTAATGTTCGCTCTGCAGTTCTCCACGCACCCAACATTGCAGATGCCATTACGTATCACAAGCTAGATGCCCTCTTCATCACAGAAACATCTTTCACCCCCACATCCTTGTATATTCTAGACATCCTTCTTCTCACAGGCTACAACATTTCTTGTGTGAACTGTGAACATAAGAAGTCAGGAGGCCTTTCTGTCATCCATAGGTCCTCCTTGTACTGCACCCTACGCAATCAGGTAACGCTCAGCTCCACTGAACTGCTGACATGCCATTTTCCCCACTCTCTGCAAGTCATACTTCCACCTTCCTTCAAATCTATAGGCCCCCTGAGCAGAACTAGGATGCATTGAAAATGCTCAGTTCCCTGTACCACCTCGACCATCCAACATGCCCCCACCACCCTCTTGGATGACTTCAACCTCCCAGGGAACACTGGCTTAGTACACAATAAGAGACACCCTCCTCAGCCTCATCAACACACTCAACTTGGTACAACATGTCATACAAGCAGCACACTCAAAAAGCCAGATACTTGCCTTGGGTCAGGTGTACAACCTTTTTTTGCAGTTGCAAAGGGGCATTTGGCCCATTTGCGACTGCAAAAAAAGAAAGCCCAATGTACGAACCCTATTTTGTGAGTCGCTAAACTATTAGCAACTCGCAAAATAGGGTTAGAGATTCGCTATTAGGAAGGGGCGTGCCAAGGGCGTCCCTTCCTAATAGCGAGTGCAAATGCCATGTATGAGGGTTTTGCTACCGCATTTGTGGTCGCAAAAACTCTCAGTTTAACACCTACTTCAAGTAGGTGGTAAACTATTCGCAAACAGGAAGGGGTCCCAAGGGCACCCCTTACCCTTTTTGAATGGGTACGCAAATATTTTTCAAGAGCAGGCAGAGGTCCCACGGACCACTGCCTGCCCTTAAAAAATTAAACTAGAATGTTTCATTTTTCTTTTTCAAATGCATCCTGTTTTCCTTCAAAGAAAACGGGCTGCATTTAAAAAGAAAAGCTGCTTTATTGACAAAGCAGTCCTAGACATGCTGGTCTGCTGACCTCAGCAGGCCACCATCCCTGGGAGGGCTAGCCATTTCCCAATGGGGCAGCAAATTGTGACAGCCTCATTAATATTCATGAAGCATGCAATTTACAACCCTATTGGGATTCGCAACTAGTGTCTGAGACACCATTGTACATTGAATTTTGCAACTAGCAAATTGCGACTCGCAATTTGTCGCAGTTAGCAAGTCCAAAAATTCAATGGTCATACATCTGGCCCCTTGTTTTCTCAACTTCTAATTCAATTATCCCATATGGCCCTAACTCAACAGACCACTTCATCATCTCTATTGTCGTGTGGTTCCTACAAATCTATATAGGATCTGTGCATTTAGACAACATAAATTAAGGGATTGGTGTCCAGGCTGATTCCAGATACCCCCAAAGGATATGTTAGTCTGTAGACGAGATAGCTCCCAGTGCCACTTTATGTCCCACAGCCTTACCAAAGAGTGAATAGTTTCTGACAACTATTGAACATGACAACCCTGACCCCTCGGGGATCGTGGAAACAGTAGAGTACTTTTCTCTCAGACACTCGTGCTCACTTTGTCTTAGAGAGAGACGCAGAATAAACAGCAGGGACGTTTTCAAACCACGTCATTCTAGTATAAAATGCATGTGCTACAACACCCATTAGACAGAAACAGAGATATTCAATTATAAGCACCAACAGAGTAAATAAAAGTTAGAATTCTACCATGGTGCTAAAACAGTGAATATATGTAGGCATATAGATACATGGCAGTAATCATGAGTACTCCTAAGCTGCAAACCCTAACTAAATGTACCTAAATGTACCTAGCATGTCTGTAGGTGTAAAGTCAATAATCCCCCTAGGAAAGAGCCAACCCCATTACCTGATGGGAGAGAACGACGGATCCCATCTTGGTCTCGTATTGGACACCCCTCAAGGGATGTCAGACCACTGCGTGCTGGAGTGTCTGCGTGCAAGGACTTCAGTGTCTCATGTCAGCATGGAAGCCCCTCCTCTGGTTTGTCCAGAGAAGATGTGGTACTTATAAACCTTAAAGGTACCCTTAGGGGTTCTACCTAGACGAGTCATGGTACTGTAGGCCTATCAGCCAAAGATGACAATAGTGGTGATTTTTGTACAGAGTTATTATGCAGAAGATGGTAATCCTGCTGTGAAACTAAGAATCTTCATGCATAATAAATGAAGCTAGTTTGCAAAGAAAACCACACAACATTTGTTCGGCACCTATCTAGGTAAAAGGTCAGCACCAGAGCCGTTATGGCAAGCAAGGCAGGACAAATGTTGGTTAAAGGTTGTGTAACTACCTAGGCCTATATTGGGGCTCATAACACTATCTCCCTGCTTAGCATCTTACAAACAAATTGAGGTCAACCCAAATGAGAAGATCAAACTTTCAGATCCTCCAAAGACTTCTCCATAGTCAAACTGATGCTTGAACTCATCTTTCAACTTCACGTCAGACACAAACACCCTTTTAAACAATTTCAACACTTGTTTTGGAAAAGTAGGTGAACGTCCACACCCCAAATAAAACACGCAAGTGCAAGAAAAGCCTTCAGCAACCCCTAGTACTCGAAAGGCATTGCTGACATTAAAGGATCCACCTGCAGACAGGAAAGAAAATGGAAGAGAAGCAAAATTCCAGATGAGCTCATGATGCTAATTCCTCCTTTCAACACTCAGACAGCTCACCACATTAGCTAAAGCAAAGCAGTAGTTTTATCTCAATACATTCAATTAATCCACAAACAGAAGCAAAACAATTTCCAAGACAATCAAGCACTGCATCTACCCCTCTGCCAGACCCACCTAATTCTCACTCCACAAATAGTGCAATGCCATCAACCTCTTCAATGGTGAAAAAATACAGATGATCTAATAGCACATTGATAACACCAAGCCTGCTTCATATCTTATGTCCTCCCCTTCCTATAGAATCCTGAAATGATCATCCTTCAAATCCCTATCTCTTGCATGTCTCATAGACATCTTCAACTCCCTGAAAGCCACTTCTTGTGAAGATGATATCTTATATTTGTCCTTCCTTGAACCTCTCTCGGGGGTCACTCTCTCACCTCGACCCACCATTGTTAAGGCCTCCCTCATTCAAGCCATCTTCACAGATGCTCTCAAGACAGACCAGATCCTCTTATTCCTAAAGCAACCTACTATGAACCCTGACTACCTCACCAAATCTGCTTACCATTCATTGTCAAGATCATCGAAAAAGCATTCTATGTTCAACTTTAAGATCACATTAATACTAATTATCTCCTTCAGAACAATCAGACTTGCTACAGATCATGCTGCAGCATGGAGACAGCTACATTACACATTGTAGACAATGCTCTCCTGACCACCGAGGAAGACGATCCCTGTATCCTGATATTGCTTGACCTCTCAGCTGCTTTTGATATAGTCGACCATCTTACACATAGCCTGGAATCTTGCATATCCTTCATTGATCCTCCCCCTATTTTCCAACGGACATCCGGTTGTTCAAATGGACACCTCCAGGTCCCAAAAGACCCCTGTTATCTTCAAAGTCCCTCTGGGTTCCTGTTTGTCCCCTGTCATCTTCATCCTCTGGATAGAGCTGCTTGGTACTCCACTGTTATCTACAACTTGAAGATTCACGAATATGCTGATGATACACAACTCTACACAAAAGTCTCCTCACCCTCAGTCATCCAACACCTTAAAAACTGTCTGCATTTCATCCAGACCTGGATGTCCAGTGCCTACCTGAAGCGAACCTAAGCAAGACAGAATTTCCGTTATTTGCCAAGAACAGCATAAAAGAACCAGTGAAACCTGGCTCAATGACCTTAACCTTGTAGACGTCGAACCCCCAACTTTCACTGAATGCCAGGTCACATGGATTCACCCTGAACACCAACCTCATCTGCAAGGAGCACATTGCCAATAAACAAAGATGGCCTGGTACTAACTCTCTCTGCTAAATAAAATGACTTCAGAACAGCTGTTAAACCCTTGTAAACTCACATCTGGATGGTGGTAACATCCTGCTCCATGGAAGGGCCCCTTGAGGGCATCCTACACGCCGCAGCATGTCCAATCCAGGGAATGAAGAAATATGATCCCATCAACCCCATGCTGATAGAACTTATATGAAATCTAAATTTTCTGCATAGTCACCCTGGATTTTTCATCTTTTTAAAATATATAATTTTGAATTGTATAGATGTAATAGGCCATATGGTGTAACAATGGTTTTTAAAATATTTGCAGTGAAATCCCTGATGAAGGGCAGATACATTGCCCGAAATGCATTGGATTAAGGATGACTAAAATGTACTCATCGTGTTGCAGTAAGAAAAGGCCTGCATGGGCAAACTGCATCATTTGAACTGCCGCACATGTGATTGTCACCTCACAACTATATTGTCGAAAGGATTGAATATTGGCAATAAAGTAAAAAACAAAGAAGAAATGAAATAACCTTTATTTAAGGAATGCAGCTGTGCGTCCGAAAGGGAGTGCCAAGTCATGAGGCTCCACCCGTGTTTGATTCGTCATAGCAGTGGGTGTAGGGCAAATAACCACTATTTCTGGACTGCACGCAAAAGGATTCAATTTTGATGAAACCTTAACTTGCAGTATGCATTTGGTGTGCATTTCGTCATTCGTGTATGTAATTAGCCCCTATGACCACACCTACTCCCAAGAAAGCCAGACTTTCAGCACCCTGGTTTAATGAGCTACTGAGAATGAGAAAAAGCGCCTGCAGACGCCTAGAAAGGACACAGAGTAAAAAGTTTAATTCTGACAATAAACTTGAGTACAAACTGGCCTTGAAGTCCCATTATACAAAAGCCCACGATGCCAAAAAAAGCTATCTGAAAGATAAAATAGAGTTGTCCAGCAATAAAGACAATGAGATCTTTAAATCGTGAAAGCCTTCTCGGCCCGTCATCTTTTGCTAGGGTTTTACCTCTTTCTCCCGAATGGACTAATCAACTAGCGGCTTTCTTTCACTAAAAATGGTGACTATTCAGGACTCCTTGTCTATGGGGTCTCCTGATGACCATGAGCCTACAGACCGTTAGGCCCAGCGGCGGAAACCCCCTCAAATGGGAGTTCGGCTCTTATGCAGTTTCCTCTGTTACAACCTGAAGAATCTCTTAATATCATCAAGAGTCTGAAGTCAGGGTCGCAAGTTGACCCTTGCCCAGCAAAACTGCTGGCCGTGGTGGCCACAACCTTACATCCTGTGGCAAATAAGGTACTTAATTATTTTCTAACTGCCAGCTATGTGCCTGCTATTTGGAAATGTGCTAACATTCTCCTGCTGCAAAAGAGGCCCTCTGCTGACCCCACAGCAAACTACAGACCCATCTCACATTTGCCGTTTTTCTCCAAGGGCCTGGAGGAATATGTAAATGCAGTGATCTCAGACTATGCCGAAAATAATAATCTCCTGCACTTTAGCTAGTCGGGTTTCAGAGGCAACTATAGTACAGAGACCAGCCTGCTAGAGGTCTGGGAGCATATTTATCTGGAACTGAGGAGTGAAGCCCTTCTGATTTTATTAGATGTGTGCGTGGCCTTCGATACCATTCCTCACGTTACACTCCTGGACAGGCTACAGAATTTTGCAATAGGCGGCCCGTTCTGAAATGATTTTCCTACTTCCTAGAGGAAAAGAAGCCATGAAGTCTGGAAGTTGGAGTTCCTCAAGGTTCTATACTGGAGCTCCTTAATTTATATATGTCCCCATTGGCACCACTGGCGTAGACTTGTGGTGCAAAAATAATTTCTTACGCTGATGACACGCAGCTCCTTTCACCTGCGACAAGGGAGCTGAATTTGAGGGTGAGAAGATCAGTACCTGCCTCTCGAAGGTGTTTTTGTGGCTGAGGAGAAAACTGTTAAAATGTAACCCAGAGAAATCTGAAGTCATCTTTTTTGGTTCCCTGCCCGATGATGAGTGGAAACACTGGGGCCTGCGAATATGTCACCTCTGCTCTCTGCGCAAAACTCTGTTAAAAATCTGGGCATCATGATGGACGGTACTCTCTCAATGAGATCACAAGTCCAGTCAGTAGCAGGCACTTATTTAGGGCTTCTGCAGATACTGAGGCAATTTCTAGCCTTTTTGCCGCTTGAGCGCAGGAAAACTGTAGTCCAGATATTGGTTACCTCCAGACTGGACTATGTCTATGTCTTGTACCTGGGCCTCCCTGAGTATTTGCTCAACCGCTTACAGGTGGTCCAAAATGCAGCCACCAGAGCGTTTCTCTTGCTTAAGACCAGGCCTCATATTACCCTGCACCTCAAGGTATTACACTGGCTCCCAGTAAAAAGAGGAACAGTTTTAAAGCTTTGGTGCTATTTTTAGAGGCCCTTCACGGAAGCGGCGTGGAGTATCTTAGAAGGAGAGTTACGCATTATGTGCCACCTACAACCTTGAGATCATCCACTTTGAGCCTGGCATCCATCCCCAGGATACGCAGCGCCCGATCAGGCAGTCGTGCTTTAAGTTCCAAGGAGCCCAATCCTGGAACATACTCCCACTGACACTCAGAACCCATTTGACAGGTAGGAGAACCTGATTTTAAATATTAAATAAGCCACACCAAGCATACCTTGCTGGCTTACAAGGAAGTCTGCATAGCATTTAACAGTAAAGCATATTCAACACTAATAACGCCATGTGCCCCGAGTAACTAGGCCCTTGACAACATTGTAACTGGTCAGACTATAAGTGGCACATAGGAAAAGTCAAAGTATCGATTATAAATTTTTATCTAAAACTTTCAACCTGTACCTGCAATAGACTCCATTCAAAGACTTATTTTTATATATAATAAAAATCCAATGTAATGGTGAAGTCAGATTCTTATTAAACATATGAGAAATGTAATTTTTAGAAAGTTATCTTTACCCTGCCTGAGGCTGCTGGAGGCTAATTTGCATTAGTACTCAAGCAACTGACCTGCGTATACTTGTTCAGAAAGAGGTGTGCTAGAGATGTGTGAAAACTGCTCCCAGAGCAAAGACAGCGGCCTGAGTGTGTGAAGGTGTTTTTATTCCCTTTGCATGAAAATCAGTTAGAGTGGACCTCAGGTATTCACTAACTTGAAAGGGGACCTGCTTTTTCACAAGTAAATATTAGGGGAGACCTGGAGGAGGCAACCTTTGTCCCCTAATCAGGTTGGCAGCAAACTTGGTTGGAGGGACGCTATCCCAGAACTGGTTTAGAGTAAGGAAAAGGACTGCTTATTTATTTGGCTACACCCCTGGGTGTGCACACAGGCTCCACACAAGGTAAAAGAAAATATTCTATATCTTGAATTTTTATAGTGAGGGGAACTGTGAGATTTGTTGCAGAAGGGAAAACAGGAACTGTTGCAAAAGTATGTAGCGCTGCCCCCGGGAATGTTTTACCCCATTGGTTAAGGAAGAGCCAAGAATAAATGTGGCAATTCCAGGCAGAGTCCACAGAAAACTTGCTGGGCCTGTGGAAGATCAGAAAAGGAATGGATTTGCTGTCTGTGACCTAAGAAGAGTGCTAATGGACTAGACCTACTCTCAGGACAGAGAAGTGGACTCTAAGGGTGAGTTGGCAGACCTACTATGTGGATACAATGACAAGCTGCAAACGAACCTTTTATTGTGTTATATTCCATATAGTTACTATGATAGAGGTCTCTGTAAATTCATTACCCTTCACCTATATTCTCTCCCTACATTACACATGTCACGGCCTACAGGGACTGACCTTTTACCTAGATATTACACTGCATTCAGAACGCGGGTTTTCCCTAGTTTGAAATCTCATACATTATGTATGAGGGTTCTTGGAAGCGCAGCAGGATGGCCATCTCCTGTATCAAATCTATGTACAAAGTTCAGGCCCAACGTCATCCTTAGGCCGACACAGTCATATTGCAAGGTAGGACCCTTGGGGAGACATATGGATATATATACATCACATCTTGCTAAGATAGGTACAGGAGATCGAGACTTCCCATGCCGACACACTGACCAGAGACGCTGAGTTTCCTGCATGGAGACACTCCAGCTCACAGTGGTCTGAAAATATCCCTCGCGGGATGTTCAACTCGAGACCAGGATGGGGTCCCACAGTCTCTCTTAAGGTAATGGGGTTGACTAGATCCTAGAGGAAATCTTGGCTTAACACCTAAACCCACGCTAAGTACAATTAGGTACATCTAGATAGGGCGGCATAGTAGGAGTACTCATCTTTTATTATCATGTGTTTTATATACTTCAATGCATTCATGATTTTAGTAAGGTGGTAGAACTATAGCATCCTTTTACTTTCATAGTACTGTTAATCATTTATATCCAGTACTGTCTAATGGTTGTTGCAGCACATCTATTCTACACCAGAACAAAAACTGTTCAATAAATGATTATTGAAAACACCCAGCTTGTTTTATTCGGTGTATCTCTCGGAGAGAAACCAAATAAGCACGAGATACTGAGCGAAAGGTAGTACATTGTTTCCACGGTCCTGAGGGATCAGGGTTGTAATTGTTCTGAGGTTGCCAGAAGCTATTCTCTCCCTGGTAAGAGGAGATTATAGTGGCACTGTGAGCTAGCTGATACAGACAGGCTAACATACCCTGTGGGGGTGATCAGAGCTCATCTGACACAATCCTACAGTGTAGGTTGTCTAAACACGCTGATCCTGTATATTTTCTATAGGAACTACATGACAAGGTGCTGCCAACATTGGTTGGGTACTTATTTAACAGTAGGATCTCAGTAGTTCAGTCTTGCTATTCTCAGAAATCCCTATTCACAAATCACCAGAGATGTCTGGAGTGGGAAGGCTAAATTCTGCCACAGCTGAGTAGGCAAACATCCTATTTATTGGTTGTTGGTTAATCAAGCTTGAAGGACACAAAGTTTCTAACATTGTGCAAAACACCTTATCTTACATTTCCTGGAATAGTTCTTTGTCTCTAAAACAATGATTGAGGACGCGAATAAAGCGGGAGGAGTTCTGCCACTCTCAGATGAAGAAGAAAATGCAGATGCAATTCCGATTGAAGAGAACTTTAGAAATACAGTCACCCTGAAACTGCTTGTGCATGGTCTAACACCTAGGGGTGGCATAGTAGCTTTCGTGATTGAAGCACATGAATCATACAGAACAGAAGTATTTTATCCGTGGGTTATATTCCCAGCAGCAAATGCAGGAACAAAAATATTTCACTTCTTCACAGACGGTGATGCACCAGCAGAATTTTGTCAATTTAAGGACATTGAGGGTCTGCTTACATACCCGGAACACTTATACTGGTTTAAAGGCTCCCTACCCCATATGAGAAGAAGAGTAAGACTCGGTCCGCTCGGAAGAGAAGGAGCGACCTGGCCAATATAGGCAAACTATACTCCATATCCTGACATTGAAACTAGGCCAGGACCAGACTTACTTATATTTCATAAAGAATTAATAAAACTTTACAGGAACATCACGCAATATGTCATGAGAAAATTTACAGTCCAGCCAGCAATGGCAGCAACAAATACAACTCAAGTTCAAAACACAACTAAAATTACACCACAAACATTACACGCAGTAATGGTTAAAATGCTTGCAAAATGTGAACAAATGCATTTCGGTATAGCGCGGAAAATAACACAGCCAGAAGCAGTATTCCCAAATACTAGCCCTTATGAAAAACACAGAATGCTAACAATCTGCTTGCCCATGGGGTTCACACCACAACTAGAGGACTGCACCCCGTGGGGTACAGTTTTCACTGCCATATATACCAGAACTCATGGTATCCCATTATTAGCAGTAGTACCAGACGTATTAAGACAAATACAAAATGAGTACAGAGCAGAGCCTGCTCTGAACTTAGGGATGAAGTTAGTAGGTATGCCCAGGTATCAGCAATAATACTGGCAAATATTAAAGGACAAGCAGCATCAGTGGCCATCCGCCAACACCTGAGGGAGTTCAGTCCTTTACAACAGGAACAGGAACTACCCAAAATATTTAGAACTGCGTATATGCAGAGTTAGGCAGGGATAGTTTGGGTGGAAAAGCGCGTTCAAGCAGATACCTACTAGAAGTGGGACAATAACAAAAAAAAATGTTAAAGAAAGCAGATCTCAGTCCAGTCTCCTCCACAGGAGCCCTCCGAAAGAGGTATAACCTTAGAAATAGGGATATCATTAGGAAACCTGGCAGGTATCAGGATACTGATACACGTTCCTCTCGTTCCTTTCAGAGTTCATTAAAAAAACTCCGAGAGGGAAGGGCAGTCATACAGACAAGAAGAGCGTACAAAGTCCAGAGACAAGCAGAACGCTCAAGACTATACTTCCAAAAAAAGAAGAAAAAGCCAAACCAAAATCACAGTTCAAAAAGAAGAAGGTTGCAGGTCTAAAGACCAGACATGCCCAGAATTCTGAGGACTGGACTACTGAACGGGGAATGGGTTCTGACAATGCTAGACAGTGTGGCAGAAATAGCAATAGCTCGCCAGAACCTGATGGAATTTCTGGTGACAGCTGACTTGAATGATTATATCACGGTGGAAACACCTGATATTAGGGTAAGTGTCCCACATAAATTGTATGAAATAACACTCCAAATGGAGGGGGACACATGTAGGACAGTTAGAGGTCTCTTTTGGGAGAACCTGATGTTTGGCTATGACATTTTGTCAGCTGAACAAGATTGGCTGCCAGCATTCGTTATGGAATGCCCTAGCGGAGAAACTGTAATTTCACCAGTATTTTCCAACCATGTTCCAAAACATTTAAAATATACATATGCACAGGAGTGGGCGGTAGCCCAGGCTCCAGCATTATACAAAAACCACGTTGGATGGGATGAGGATTGAACCCACCACATTATTCCATTACAAAACACTCCATTTGCACAAAGGCAGTATCCCATAAAGCAAGAAGCTAAAAAACAGTCCAGGGAGATCTTATATCAACCGGAATATCAAGGGGTGATTGAAATTTGCACCTCGGAAATGAATAACCCAGACAATTCATATTGTTTAGTTTTAGATTATAGACATTTAAATACTTGCACTAAGACGTTTGCAGTTCAGAATGCACAAAATGCTGCATTAATGAATAACATTGCGCAGAAAAAATACAAAACAACAGTAGATATCTCAAATGGATTATTTTGCCAAAATATAGTGCCTGAGAGCAGATACTTGACAGCATTCTCAGCACTAGGGTACCAGCCAGGGAAAGCTTAAGTATTGTGGGGGCCCTGGGCCAAACACATTTTGGGGGCCCCTGTTCGGAACAGCTTTGAATTTATTACTCACTATCAACTCTCATGCCCTCTTTAGCCTGGTTACAGTGCGCAGGTATACTCATCCAAATTCTAAATGCATTTACATGTAATATTCAGGGATAGTGAAGTGTGGTTTCAATATTGTAACATGGCAGCGGCTCACTAATATTTCTACAAATAAAAACACATTTTTATGGATGTTACATGAAACATCAACACATTTCTCTGCAAAATATGTGTAGAAGACTCTCGCACATCACCCACATTAACCTCTTGGATGCTCATCATGAGCGACGGCGCTCCGCTGCTGATGACGAGCTGAGCTCGTCATGACCGTGCCCGTTCCGTGGAACGCTCGCACGCTGGGCTGATTCCCCTGCTGTGCTGAACGTTCCATTGGAACGGGCGCGGTCAGGACGAGCTCAGCTCGTCATGAGCACCGGAGCGCCGTGGCTCATGATGAGCTGACCTCGTCATGAGCATGGGGGCGCTATACGCGCCCCCCCACCCCCCAGCACAGCGGGGAAATCCCCCCAGCTGCGAAGGGGTTAAAAACAAATTAAAGGAAAAAGGTATTTAAAACAATCTGCAGCCAGAGCTGGCTCCATCAGTGGCCCCCAAAAAGACGGGGCCCTGGACAGAGCTCACTTTGCCCATGCCTTAAAACGTCTCTGGTACCAGCGGCAATTTTGTCGACTCCCCAGGGATATAAGAACAACCTGGGGTTGTTCGCAGCCAGAATAACTGAATTACTTCTAAATCTGGAAAAGGAGGCATTGTCCTATGTGGATGATATTTATCTAATGGACAATGACCTGGAGTAACACTTGAGGGTTTTAAATTTAACTTTAAAAAATCAAAAATGGCCCACCTTAACATCCTTTTTCTAGGATATGAACTTTCAAGTGAAGGGAAAAGGCTGGAAGCTAACTTTTTAGAACAGTGTGCACTGCTCCAAACTCCTAAATAATTTTAAAAAACTTACAATCAATATTAGGATTCCTTAATTTTGGCAGAACATACATTTTGGATTACGCAGAAAGGGTTAAAACTTTCTACGATTTATTAAAACCTGATTTTTCAGTTTGACAATGGACACAGGAACACACAGATACACTTCGTTCCTTACAAGCTGACATGATAGCTTCAAAACACTTACAGACACGCGTAAAGGTACGCAGCCTGGTAATCCGAATAGTTGCGGATCAATCAGGGTACACCTATCTAACGTATAATGAAGCTGAAATAGTTTCACTAGCATATAAATCTCACTTGTACACAAATGCTGAGATGCGTTTCGCATCTGCAGAAACAATTCTAACAGCAGTACAGACTGCTGTAGTCAGAGAAAGAGCCCTGGCTCAAGGGAAACGTATAATAGTCATGACCCCAGTCCCAGCTTTAGAGGCTGCTTTAGAGGCTGCTTTAGATACAATGGGCTAATTCTCTCACTGCAACAGACGTGGAATACAGGTACCACCCAAATTTAAAAAAACACAAGTATTTCTGCAATACGAACAAGAATATCCTATACCAAATGAAATAATGTCTCTAGATCAGTATGAATTCAATATTTACACTGACGGTTCTGTGCAACCTGCCATAGGGAGTAAACAGCAATACAGCGCCACGTGTGCTATCCTTAAAGGACGGATGCAGGATGGAAAGTTTCATTCGAATTGCACAAAAACACAGTCTTTTGGAGACTGTATGGCACAGCTGGCAGAACTGAAAGCACCAATGCAGGCACTGGTAAATACGGATTGAGAATTCCCCACACTAATTGTGTGTGATTCCTTTTACTGTGTACAGTCATACAATGAATATTTACATCACTGGGGACAGAATAGGATTAAAGATACAAAAGGTGACACAATTAAGCACAAAACGCTTTGGGAACAGGTAGTGGAGTTAGAAAACTAACTACCTAGGGCTCATGTGATACCCACATTGAGTCATCAACGTGATGGCGTTCACATTGAAGGGAATTCATTGGCCGACGAGGCCACGAAGGGGGCTGTATGCACGGTTTCTGTAGCTGCAATCACTCATTCAAAAACGTGAATAGATGGTGAAATAATTGTTGCGATTATTGCCACACTTAATAATTCAGCAGTACCGAAAAAGTTTCCACTGAAGTACTCCTACATACATAAAACTTTGTACGGCCAAGCTACAAGTTACATCAAGGACCGCATTGTCGCCTATGTTCCCAGCAGGACACTGCGGTCAGCAGAGGCCACCCTTCTGGTCTGCCCTCACTTCAAACTGTCCTCCGTGGGAGGGGGAGCGTTCTCAACCGCTATCCCCTTGGTCTGGAATAGCCTTCCAGTGAGCCTACGCAAGGAAGCGAATCTCCTTCCTTTCAGGAAGAAGCTTAAAACCATGCTCTTCCTGGAAGCATGGGGCACGACAGAAGCACTGAAGCAGCCTTTCCACCACTTCTCTCCACCTAATTCAGGTAATGTTTTTCTGGCATTTAAGGGGATAAAGGGTAGTATCTTGCGTAAAATTCTAATAGTAAGAAAGGAAGAGAACACTACCTTGTAGACTTGGGACTTAAGATTGAGTTTTTCATCTATAATGACCCTCAAAGTCTTTTCCTTGGCTACTGGCGTGGGAGGGGGGTCCAGGGTGTATGGCCACCAAACTGGCCACTGAGGTGAAAGTTTACCAAACAACACCACCTCAGTTTTGTTTGAGTTCAGCTTCAAGCAATGCCTTCCCATCCAGTTGCTCAGGGTGACCATACAGTCATGAAGTTTGGTCAAATAATTAATATCCTTGTCGACTGCTGAGATAACCAACTGGGTATCGTCAGCATAAGAAGTAGGTATTAAATTAAAACTTCTGATCAGGGGAGCTAATTCGGAGACATAAATATTAAAACGCATTGGGCTTAGCGAGGACCCCTGTGGCACGCTGCAAGGCAGCGTAAAAGGTGCTGACTTAAAATTGCCCAAGTACACAGATTGAGTTCTGTCCGAGAGGAATTAAGTTAGAAGGTAAAGGGCCTTTCGTCCTATCCCTATGGTTTTTAAGCGTTCAACCAAAAGTGTATGGTCCATGGTATCAAACGATGCGGACAGGTCGAGTAGAATGAGTGCTGCTGACCCTCCACCATCTAGTGCCTGTATACTCAGCCAAGAAACTCTCTAGGTGAGGTCACTCCTTATGAGGTCCTATTTGGGATGTGAATGTGGGTACCTGATCTTGATTGTGAAGGCACAGTGGTGGATAAAAAACCTTTTGACATCCATAAACGTTTGGCTGTTTTACAGGACCTGAATGAAACCAGGGCACAACAGTGTAATGTCAATATAAAGAAGTAAGCCACTGGGGAAGTAAAAAGTGTCGGCAAGACCTGTCTGGATACCTAAAGTTGGGGATCTGGTCAGAGAGAAAATAGCGGACAAAAAAGAATTTGGCCCATCACACAGAAAACCTTACCTGTCCTGGCAGTTGAAGAACAAGAACTGTTCTTCTGCCACCTCTTGCCGGTAAAAAGAAGCAAAGAATTGTCTCAATTGACCTAATCAAACCACACTACGTGGTCGATACTGAGTAGCAAGGCCACGTGGACTCCGAAGTTACAGACACCCTCCTCTCACAACAATACAAGAAGTTCAAACGTAAAGACTCATCACGTTTGATGGGTCACCTACATGGAATGAAGGACTAAGCAACAATGCAATGGAACTCATTCCTCTTGATGCTGAAGTTCAAAATGAGAATTCCACTGAAAGACAAATTTCAATTCAACCAAACACGGATATCTACGTCAGCATGCCTCAACAAGAGTAAGCTACAGTTTCCACAAAACCTGGGGAACTACCGAAAATTGATCAAACTGCATCTGGCTATTTCATTGACTTTGACTCCTTCTCATTAGATCCAAGCGAAACTGAAATGACGCCAGCGCAAAAAACAAATCTACAGTGATTTAAATACTTTCTGAACTTTCTAAAAAGACTTACCTGGTATCACCTTGGGTGGAACTCTGGGTATCTACAGGAATACTTTTCTGTCTTTTCTGGACAGGCATTGCAATTGTTTTTAGTATGCTTATTAATGGAACTTATCTTCGAGAAAACTCTGCGGCACAAAAAGTGAATGTGATCCTAAAACCGCACCTATCAATTAATCAATCAATCATTTGTAGAGTGCACTACTCACCCATGAGGGTCTCAAGGTTCTAAAGGGGGGGAGCTGCTATTGCTTGAACAGCCAGGTCTTGAGAAGTCTCCTGAAGGTCAGCAGGTCCTGGGTCTGTCACAGGTAGATGGGGAGGGTGTTCCATGTCTTGATGGCGCGGTGGGAGAAAGATCTGCTGCCGTTGGTCATGCGGTGGATGTGTGGAACAGTGGTGAGGTGAGGGTAGCGGAGCAAAGCTGGCGGATGGGAGTGTAGAAGGTGAGTTGTTTGTTGAGGTATATAGGTCCGGTGTCATAGAGTGCTTTGTGAGCGTGGATGAGGAGCTTGAAGGTGATCCTCTTGTTGACGGGGAGCCAGTCCATGTCTCTCAGGTGGGCAGTGATGTGACTGTGGCGGGGGATGTTGAGGACGAGGCGTGCGGGGCGTTCTGTATGCATTGAAGTTTTTTCTGGAGTTTAGCCGTGGTTCCTGCATAGAGGGCGTTGCCATAGTCCAGCCTGCAGATGACGAGGGCTTGGGTGACAGTCCTTCTGGTTCCGGTGGGATCCATCTGCAGATCTTGCGAAGCATATGGAGGGTGTTGAAGCAGGAGGCGGAGATGGCGTTGACTTGCTGGGGCATTGAAAAGAATGAGTCCAGGATTAACCCCAGGTTGCGTGCGTGGTTGGTGGATGTCGGCGTCGCTCCCAGAGAGGCTGTCCACCAAGAGTCGTCCCAGGCGGAGGGGGTGGAGCCGAGGATGAGGACCTCCGTCTTGTCTGAGTTCAGTTTCAGGCGACTGTTCTTCATCCATTCGGCGATGGTCTTCATTACTTCGTGGAAGTTGGTTTTGGCGGTGGTGGTGTCCTTAGTAAGGAAGAGGATCAGCTGGGTTTCGTTGGCGTAAGAGATGATGTTGAGGTCGTGCGATCGGGCGATGTTGGCGAGCGGTGTCATGTAGACGTTGAAAATGGTTGGGCTGAGGGATGATCCTTGCGGTACGCCGCAGGTGATCTTGTTTGCTTCAGATCAGAATGAAGGGAGGTGGACTCTCTGGGTTCTGTCAGTGAGGACGGAGGTGATCCAGTCCAGGGCTTTGTCGTGGATCCCTGCGTTGCAGAGGCTTGTGCGTAGAGTGTGGTGGCAGATGGTGTTGAAGGTGGCCGAGAGGTCTAGCAGGATGAGGGCTGCAGTTTTGCCGTTGTCCAGCTGGGCCCTGATGTCATTGGTGGCGGCGATGAGGGCGGTTTCGGTGCTGTGGTTGCTGCAGAATCTGGATTGAGACGAGTCCAGGGTGCTGTACTCTTCAAGGAAGCGGGTCAGTTTTCTGTTGACGATCTTCTCGATGACTTTCGCTGGGAACGGGAGCAGGGAGATGGGCCGGAAGTTCTTGAGGTCCTTTGGGTCTGCCTTGGGCTTCTTGATTAGGGCGTTGGTCTCAGGTGTTTCCAGCTCTCTGGGAAGGTGGCAGTCTCGAAGGAGCTGTTGAAGATCTTCCAGAGATGGGGTGCGATGATGGAGCTCGCTTTGTTGAAGATGTGGTGGGGGCAGGGGTCTGACGGTGAGCCGGAGTGGATGGTGTTCATGGTTTTGATGGTGTCATTGTCATTGACGACGTGGTTCCAGGAGAGCAGGAGGCCGATGTGACTGAGGGGCGGTGAGTCTGAGGTGTCGCCGGCTGTCGGGGTGGTCTGAGTGTTGAAGCTGTCTTGGATGTCTATGATCTTGCGGTGGAAGAAGGTGGATAGAGAGTCACAGAGGTCTTGTGACAGCAGAATGTTGTTTGAACTGGAGCTGGGGTTGGCGAGTTTCTTCACAATGTTGAAGAGCTCTTTGCTGTTGTGTGCATTGTTGTTGTTG
Organism: Lissotriton helveticus; assembly: GCF_964261635.1. NCBI lineage: Eukaryota > Metazoa > Chordata > Amphibia > Caudata > Salamandridae > Lissotriton > Lissotriton helveticus. The sequence goes on along the minus strand of NC_136063.1, from coordinate 406,132,726 downwards.
CGTTCCTTGAACGAGGTCCTTTTGGCGGTTCGAATGAGTTGGTGGTGCTTGCAGCTGGCGTTCTTGAGGGCTGCGAGGTTGTCCGGTGTCTGTTCATGGCGCCACTTCTTCTCGAGTCTTTGGCAAGTTTGCTTGGATGCCTGGAGGTCGGTGGTGAACCAGATGGCCCTTCTGTCGGTGCACCTATTTGAGGGTTTCTTGATCGGGGTGAGAGTGTTGGCGCAGTTGTCGTTCCATTGCCTGAGGTTGCGGGTGGCTGTGTCGGTGTCGTTGGTTCGTGGGTCTCGGGCGATGGTGGTGATTAGCTGGTCTTCGGTGACCTTGTTCCATCTGTGCTGGGGGATTTGTTGCGGGTGGTTGTGTGTGGTGTTTTTCTTGAAGGAGAAGTGGATGCAGTGGTGGTCGGTCCAGTGGAGTTCGGTGGTGTGGTTGAAGGTGACGTGGTTGCTGGTGGAAAAGATGGAGTCGAGCATGTGTCCGGGGGAGTGGGTGGGTGTCCTGATGAGCTGTTTGAGTCCGAAGTTGGCGTGGTTGCCGAGCAGGGTGTTGGAGTTGCTGTTGTTGGCATTCTTAAGGTGGAAGTTCAGGTCTCCGAGGAGGCTGTAGTCTGTGGAGGCCAAGGTGTGCGAGCTGACGATGTCTGTGATGGAATCGCTGAGCTGTAGTGGGGTCCGGGGGGCCTGTAGATGAGGCTTCCTCTAAGGGTGGTGTTGTAGTCATTGTGGATCTGGAAGTGCAGGTGCAGGTGTTCGGCGGTGCTGAGGGTGTCTTCGGTGCTGGTCGAGATTCTGAGGAATTCTGAGGGTATTTCTGTGGACAATGGCGATTCCTCCTCCCAGTCTGTTGGTGCGGTCCCTGTGGGTGATCTTGTAGCCATCCTGGATGGCCATGGCAAAGTCAGGCGCCAAAGTCGAGCAGGTCCCAGAGTTCGCCGGCGTGTTTGTGGATGGAGCGGGTGTTGAGTAGTATGCATCTGAGATGGTTGCGACCTGCCATGTTGGGAGGGGCAGTACATGCAGGTGTTCGTTGGCTGGTGAAGCTGCAGTTGCGGCAGGTGAAGGGTCCGTGGGTGAGCTTCGGGGTGGCTTGGAAGCAGGGTGTTGATCGGGCGACGTTCAGTGCATGGAGGAGGTTGGCGCTTGTGGGGGCCAAGGAGTCTGGCGCTGGGCATGGTCCAGTCGGGGTCCTGGCGCGGACGGGCACAGATGGGTGCAGATGGGTGCAGACGGGTACAGATGGGCGCAGATGGGATTGCCTTAAGGGCTCCTTTGGTGCGCCAGTGGTGTGGCCGCGCAGAGGCCGCCATTAAGAAGGGGAGGTGAAAGAAGAGACTTGTCATCAGTGAACACTACCACAGTTCCTATACCTGATGGTATAGTATGGGACAAGGTTGATTTCGATATATTTGGCCCGACTGAACTTTAAAAAATACCACATTTATTTAAAATATCATTGAGTGATATCATTACCTCAAGTACATTTTCAGATGATTGGGATTATGAAACTGCAAAAAATATGCTGTCTGATTTAAAGAAATCTGCAGCTTTTTCTAATAATGAAATGTTAGAAGACACATCAGACTTTGAGAAAATGTATTGCTATCAACATTATGGTCATCAGTTTTTACATAAATCTGCTAACCCTGCGAATGTTTATACATATCACCAATGGGAACAATGCCTGACACCACCGAAAAGCAGTTCAAAAACATTTGTACGAAAATGTCCATATTTTTCTGGGTTTAACACGTTAGAACCCAGCCTCATATTACTATAAGGTTGCACCTACACCGGCACAGAAATATATCGTGGCAAACAACAAACAAATCTAGTCTGCTTCTTTTATTGCCCAGTTGTCTGAACAAGGGTTCGACCAATGGAAAGACACGATAGACTTAAAATCAGTCTGGGGTACAAGAGACTGGCAGGTCCAGGGTACAGAGGCACTATTCAGAGCATGTCTTATTCTTCAACAAATGATGTTCTTGAATGAAACAGTGCAGCAAGAAACTTGTCTTGGGTTAGCCAGGAATAAAAATCTGAATACACCTCGGGTACCTACAACATCACACAATGAAGATAATATAGTATCACAAAAAGTGGTTACAGTAGATGACATTTTGCAAAACAATAGCTCAGACCCCAATTAGAAGGAATGGTTGGTTTGGCCCATAGACACCAATAACTGTCAAGAACGATTCTTGGGTAAAACTAAAGGTTTTAGTATTAATAGGCCAGATCCAAGATATGTGCAAAGACAACACCCAGGGGTAGTGACATCATACAGTGTTGGGAAGCTATGCCTTGATTGGCTACAAACCTCAACACTCACACAGGTGAAACAACACTTATCCTTACTCACAGGGGATGTGGACCTGCAGGATTTCTTATTAGGTCCTAGGAAACCATGTTAAAAACGTTTCTTATATGCTGTCTATAATGAAATATGGATAATCTCTCAACAAGAGGCCGCGGATGGATTTCGAGAAATCAATCGTCTAAATTTAGAGAAAGCTCTATCAGTTGTCGATAATGGGTTAACAACCTTAACATCCAGGATATATTCACTGGGCAACATTGTATCTTCTGCTATCGATGTACTAGACGTGTCCATACTACAGCACGGGCAATCAAAAGTACGTTCTATTATGTTGTTAAGCTGGATGCTGCAATCTTTGCGTGCAGGCTATATGCCATGCCATTTTATAAACAGCATGTCTCTGTTTTCCTCGTACAATCTGACAGAGAAACAGATAGAAATAGCACAGAGGAGAGCAAAGTATACAATGCTGCACAATGAAAAACTGGACAGATTACCATTTACAGTGGCAGAATCACCGTCCACAGAATGGTTAATCCATGGCCACATAACTCTCCCGGTCACAACTTTTCAATTCCATTATTGCCTAGAACAAATGCAGGTAGGCAGATATGATAAAATGGGTGAGGATTCGTGGAAATTGCCATACAGATTTTGATTCCAGAGTGGAGAAAAAGAGGTATTTCTTAGCGGTACTAACTGCGAGAATGCCTTAAGTGGATCACTTATATGCCAGGATATAATCAAGGTTGCTGTGGGATGCTTCTGGGCATCGCATATCTGGTAAATGTAAGTTCCAGGGTTACTTGCTGTATGCAAGTATTGTGTTCCCCAACACATACAGTCAGGGAGGCGCTGCTATAGCCTTCATTAAACATTTCATTTATACGGTTTGATACTTTGAGCAGAATGAAAGCCATACTTTTGATCTCCAAGTAGCAAGGTCTTCAGCAGAGATCAGGCACTTATTCATACAAACTGCCCTTTCCAATTTGCAGAAATGGTAAATCGTATCTTTAACATGTCTGATACAACAGGCATTGTCCACCTATTTGAGAACGTAGGTTCTGGACTGTTAAGCACCTTTCAGACAGCCCTCAAAGTTATTCCAAACTATATACACTCCGTATTGGGAAGCATTTTTGGACGACTGCCGCTGATCCTGTTTCTAATAGTAGGTATCCTGATTGTCGTGTTCTTGCTACGCAATGGACGTCTTAGTCACCAAGGAGATGGAAACAATACTCCTGGAGAGAAAATACCATGATCGCATGGTACAACTTCTGGGTACACCTCTCCTGAGGGAACTAAGTACTTTTTGGTTCTTGTCGTTTAGACCAATCTGGATGGACTGCATCTTACCTGTCCTCCAATGCCTGTTTTGTGGAGAAGAATGCGTGTTGGATCTCTGTCTGAAACTCCCATCATGTGCGTGAACGGACATTGATGCTTTACTGGACCAGATAACGGCCCATGTTTTGCAGTGTCCCCAGTGTATTCCCATGCTAATGTCGGCATTCTTAGAGCCAGCACAGGTAACATCAGCACCTGTTGGTACAGACACCTGCTCCTCCTCTGACACCCAGGCCTTGGATGGCAGACAGGCTGCACAGGCTGCCCCAGCCCTGGCTGTGGACAGTGCAGAAAATCATCTGTGCTCGATAGACATAATCTGCGTGGTGTTACAGGGACCGCCAAAAGTGGAAGCAAGCAACAAGAATGTTGCGTCTACCAGCAAGGACACATAAAAATGTGACTAATTTGGCCCGTCATGTGCTGGGAAGAAATTCGGCTTTTAAAAAAACAAAACAGAAAACTGTAACTCTATATCTAAATTGGCATTCCTTTTACGCATGTATGGCTTTCAAAATGCTTATAGTAGTTTGAACTATACCTACGGACATATTAGAGCAATAGCCTATTTGTCAATTTCTAGTACTTTCCCTTTTTAACAACAATTTCTTATTTAGATTTTTTAGGAAAACATTTTTAAACAAATGTTTTTAACACAATAACAAACTAATGTTTGTATATTTGCATACACACATCTAGAACATCTAGTGGTACGTGTAGAATTTAAAACTATGTTGTCCATTCGGAAGAGGAGTGGGTGTTATATTCCATATAGGTACTATAATATAGGCCTCAGTAAACTTGTTACCCTTCACCTATATTCTCTCCCTACATTAAACTTTTCACGATTTACAGGGAGAACCTTTCACGTAGATATTACACTGCATTCAGAACGCAAGTTTTCCCTAGTTCAAAATCTCATACATTATGCATGAGGGTTCTTGGAAGCACAGCGGGACTGCCATCTCCTGTATAAAATCTATGTACAAAGTTCAGGCCCGACGTCATCCTTAGGCCGACACAGTCATACAGCAAGGTAGGACCCCTGGGAAGACCTATGGGTATATATACATCACACCTTGCTAAGATAGTTACAGGAGATCGAGACATGCCGGCCGACACACTGACCAGAGACGCTGAGGTTCCTGCATACAGACACTCCAGCTCACAGTGGTCTGAAAACATCCCTCACGGGGTGTCCAACTCGAGACCAGGGCGGAGTACCACAGTCTCACTGAGGTAATGGAGTTGACTAGATCCTAGACGAATTCTTGGCTTAACACCTACATCCACGCTAGGTACATTTAGGTACACCTAGATAGGGAGGCATAGTAGGAGTACACATCTTTTATTATCATGTGTTTTATATACTTGAATGAATTCGTGCTTTTAGTAAGATGGTAGAACTATACCATCCTTTTACTTTCATAGTACTGTTAATCATTTATATCCTATACTGTCCAACGGTTTTTGCAGCACATCTATTCTACACCAGAATAACAACTGTTCAATAAATGATTATTGAAAACGCCCAGCTTGTTTTATTTGCTGTATCTCTCTGAGAGAAACTGAGAAAGCACGAGTAACTGAGCGAAAGGTAGTACATTGTTTCCACGGTCCTGAGGGATCAGGGTTGTCATGTTCTGAAGTTGCCAAAAACTATTCTCTCCCTGGTAAGAGGAGATTAGAGTGGCACTGTGAGCTAGCTGATAAAGAGAGGCTAACATACCCGGTGGGGGTGATCAGACCTCGTCTGACACCAATCCTACATTGTATGCTGTTTGAACGTGCAGATCCTCTATAGGAACTACATGACACTTGAAGTGCCCTGCTGACCAATGGCAACTTCGCCTGGACTCTGCTTGACATCTTGAGAGTCTGTAAGTGTCTTTCCCTGAGGTTCTGGGAGACTTAGAAGTGTATTTCTGTGGGTGTATGACCACCAGAAGAAAGTATGGAAACTTTCGAAAACTACCTCAAGAGTTTCAGCAGGAAACATCAGGAAAAGTATCAGACTGGCAGTTCCACAGCATCACACTGAATTTCAGCTTTGTCCCGAGTAGAGATCTCCGCACTGCCAAAAGAACACCAATGTCCAACTTTGCATTGCGACTTGGAACATTTCCTAGTTTGAGGACCAACCTGCTTCAGGTATCTGGCCTTCAGTTCCATGGCGGTACAAAAGGGGGTGGTGATGGACGGAGCATCTGAACCAATCAAACACTCACACCCAGTCAAAAGATCTGGGTTTAATCCATCACCGTTCTTTAGCCCACTCTGCCACCCCAGTTCAGACATGGCTATATGCAAATCAGTCTGACCCTGTGCCTCATAGGAACAGTCCAGCCCGAACTGCCAAGCAATGCCTTCCCTGGACCAGAAACAAGCTTCCGAGGACCGGTTTCTGGCATTACAGCCGTCTTCAGCCCGGCTTGCTTGAATCCAGTGGCAAAGTGAACAAGGGACTCATGTCTGAGCATACCCTGCCACACTTATGGTGGCCAAAAGCGGTACAAAAGGGGGTGGTGATGGACGGAGCATCTGAACCAATCAAACACTCACACCCAGTCAAAAGATCTGGGTTTAATTCATCACCGTTCTTTAGCCCACTCTGCCACCCCAGTTCAGACATGGCTATATACAAATCAGTCTGACCCTGTGCCTCATGGGAACAGTCCAGCCCGAACTGCCAAGCCATGCCTTCCCTGGACCGTAAACAAGCTTCCGAGGACCGGTTTCTGGCATTACAGCCGTCTTCAGCCCGGCTTGCTTGAATCCCGTGGCAAAGTGAGCAAGGGACTCACGTCTGAGCATACTCTGCCACACTTATGGCGGCCAAAAGCGGTTTAAAAGGGGGTGGTGATGGACGGAGCATCTGAACCATTCAAACACTCACACCCAGTCAAAAGATCTGGGTTTAATCCATCACCGTTCTTTAGCCCACTCTGCCACCCCAGTTCAGACATGGCTATATGCAAATCAGTCTGACCCTGTGCCTCATGGGAACAGTCCAGCCCAAACTACCAAGCCATGCCTTCCCTGGACCGGAAACAAGCTTCCGAGGACCGGTTTCTGGCATTACAGTCATCTTCTGCCCGGCTTGCTTGAATCCAGTGGCAAAGTGAGCAAGGGACTCACGTCTGAGCATACCCTGCCACACTTATGGCGGCCAAAAGCGGTACAAAAGGGGGTGGTGATGGACGGAGCATCTGAACCAATCAAACACTCACACCCAGCCAAAAGATCTGGGTTTAATCCATCACCGTTCTTTAGCCCACTCTGCCACCCCAGTTCAGACACCCCCTTTTGTACCGCTTTTGGCCGCCATAAGTGTGGCAGGGTATGCTCAGACGTGAGTCCCTTGCTCACTTTGCCACTGGATTCAAGCAAGCCGGGCTGAAGACGGCTGGAATGCCAGAAACCGGTCCTCAGAAGCTTGTTTCCGGTCCAGGGAAGGCATGGCTTGGCAGTTCGGGCTGGACTGTTCCCATGAGGCACAGGGTCAGACTGATTTGCATATAGCCATGTCTGAACTGGGGTGGCAGAGTGGGCTAAAGAACGGTGATGGATTAAACCCAGATCTTTTGACTGGGTGTGAGTGTTTGATTGGTTCAGATGCTCCGTCCATCACCACCCCCTTTTGTGCCGCTTTTGGCCGCCATAAGTGTGGCAGGGTATGACCAGACGTGAGTCCCTTGCTCACTTTGCCACTGGATTCAAGCAAGCCGGGCTGACGACGGCTGGAATGCCAGAAACCGGTCCTCGGAAGCTTGTTTCCGGTCCAGCGAAGGCATGGCTTGGCAGTTCGGGCTGGACTGTTCCCATGAGGCACAGGGTCAGACTGATTTGGATATAGCCATGTCTGAACTGGGGTGGCAGAGTGGGCTAAAGAACGGTGATGGATTAAACTCAGATCTTTTGACTGGGTGTGAGTGTTTGATTGGTTCAGATGCTCCGTCCATCACCACCCCCTTTTGTACCGCTTTTGGCCGCCATAAGTGTGGCAGGGTATGACCAGACGTGAGTCCCTTTCTCACTTTGCCACTGGATTCAAGCAAGCCGGGCTGAAGACGGCTGGAATGCCAGAAACCGGTCCTCGGAAGCTTGTTTCCGGTCCAGCGAAGGCATGGCTTGGCAGTTCGGGCTGGACTGTTCCCATGAGGCACAGGGTCAGACTGATTTGGATATAGCCATGTCTGAACTGGGGTGGCAGAGTGGGCTAAAGAACGGTGATGGATTAAACCCAGATCTTTTCACTGGGTGTGAGTGTTTGATTGGTTCAGATGCTCCGTCCATCACCACCCCCTTTTGTACCACTTTTGGCCACCATAAGTGTGGCAGGGTATGCTCAGACGTGAGCCCCTTGCTCACTTTGCCACTGGATTCAAGCAAGCCGGGCTGAAGACGGCTGGAATGCCAGAAACCGGTCCTCGGAAGCTTGTTTCCGGTCCAGGGAAGGCATGGCTTGGCAGTTCGGGCTGGACTGTTCCCATGAGGCACAGGGTCAGACTGATTTGCATATAGCCATGTCTGAACTGGGGTGGCAGAGTGGGCTAAAGAACGGTGATGGATTAAACCCAGATCTTTTGACTGGGTGTGAGTGTTTGATTGGTTCAGATGCTCTGTCCATCACCACCCCCTTTTGTACCGCTTTTGGCCGCCATAGTATGGCAGGGTATGCTCAGACGTGAGTCCCTTGCTCACTTTGCCACTGGTGCTCACTTTGCCACTGGATTCAAGCAAGCCGGGCTGAAGAAGGCTGGAATGCCAGAAACCGGTCCTCGGAAGCTTGTTTCCGGTCCAGGGAAGGCATGGCTTGGCAGTTCGGGCTGGACTGTTCCCATGAGGCACAGGGTCCGACTGATTTGCATATAGCCATGTCTGAACTGGGGTGGCAGAGTGGGCTAAAGAACGGTGATGGATTAAACCCAGATCTTTTGATTTGGTGTGAGTGTTTGATTGGTTCAAATGCTCCGTCCATCACCACCCCCTTTTGTACCGCTTTTGGCTGCCATAAGTGTGGCAGGGTATGCTCAGACGTGAGTCCCATGCTCACTTTGCCACTGGATTCAAGCAAGCCGGGCTGAAGACGTCTGGAATGCCAGAAACCGGTCCTCGGAAGCTTGTTTCCGGTCCAGGGAAGGCATGGCTTGGCAGTTCGGGCTGGACTGTTCCCATGATGCACAGGGTCAGACTGATTTGGATATAGCCATGTCTGAACTGGGGTGGCAGAGTGGGCTAAAGAACGGTGATGGATTAAACCCAGATCTTTTGACTGGGTGTGAGTGTTTGATTGGTTCAGATGCTCCGTCCATCACCACCCCCTTTTGTACCGCTTTTGGCTGCCATAAGTGTGGCAGGGTATGCTCAGACTTGAGTCCCTTGCTCACTTTGCCACTGGATTCAAGCAAGCCGGGCTGAAGACGGCTGGAATGCCAGAAACCGGTCCTCGGAAGCTTGTTTCCGGTCCAGGGAAGGCATGGCTTGGCAGTTCGGGCTGGACTGTTCCCATGAGGCACAGGGTCAGACTGATTTGCATATAGCCATGTCTGAACTGGGGTGGCAGAGTGGGCTAAAGAACGGTGATGGATTAAACCCAGATCTTTTGACTGGGTGTGAGTGTTTGATTGGTTCAGATGCTCTGTCCATCACCACCCCCTTTTGTACCGCTTTTGGCCGCCATAGTATGGCAGGGTATGCTCAGACGTGAGTCCCTTGCTCACTTTGCCACTGGTGCTCACTTTGCCACTGGATTCAAGCAAGCCGGGCTGAAGAAGGCTGGAATGCCAGAAACCGGTCCTCGGAAGCTTGTTTCCGGTCCAGGGAAGGCATGGCTTGGCAGTTCGGGCTGGACTGTTCCCATGAGGCACAGGGTCCGACTGATTTGCATATAGCCATGTCTGAACTGGGGTGGCAGAGTGGGCTAAAGAACGGTGATGGATTAAACCCAGATCTTTTGATTTGGTGTGAGTGTTTGATTGGTTCAAATGCTCCGTCCATCACCACCCCCTTTTGTACCGCTTTTGGCTGCCATAAGTGTGGCAGGGTATGCTCAGACGTGAGTCCCATGCTCACTTTGCCACTGGATTCAAGCAAGCCGGGCTGAAGACGTCTGGAATGCCAGAAACCGGTCCTCGGAAGCTTGTTTCCGGTCCAGGGAAGGCATGGCTTGGCAGTTCGGGCTGGACTGTTCCCATGATGCACAGGGTCAGACTGATTTGGATATAGCCATGTCTGAACTGGGGTGGCAGAGTGGGCTAAAGAACGGTGATGGATTAAACCCAGATCTTTTGACTGGGTGTGAGTGTTTGATTGGTTCAGATGCTCCGTCCATCACCACCCCCTTTTGTACCGCTTTTGGCTGCCATAATTGTGGCAGGGTATGCTCAGACTTGAGTCCCTTGCTCACTTTGCCACTGGATTCAAGCAAGCCGGGCTGAAGACGGCTGGAATGCCAGAAACCGGTGCTTGGAAGCTTGTTTCCGGTCCAGGGAAGGCATGGCTTGGCAGTTCGGGCTGGACTGTTCCCATGAGGCACAGGGTCAGACTGATTTGGGTATAGCCATGTCTGAACTGGGGTGGCAGAGTGGGCTAAAGAACGGTGATGGATTAAACCCAGATCTTTTGACTGGGTGTGAGTGTTTGATTGGTTCAGATGCTCCGTCCATCACCACCCCCTTTTGTACTGCTTTTGGCCGCCATAAGTGTGTCAGGGTATGTTCAGACGTGAGTCCCTTGCTCACTTTGCCACTGGATTCAAGCAAGCCGGGCTGAAGACGGCTGGAATGCCAGAAACCGGTCCTTGGAAGCTTGTTTCCGGTCCAGGGAAGGCATGGCTTGGCAGTTCGGGCTGGACTGCTCCCATGAGGCACAGGCTCAGACTGATTTGCATATAGCCATGTCTGAACTGGGGTGGCAGAGTGGGCTAAAGAACGGTGATGGATTAAACCCAGATCTTTTGACTGGGTGTGAGTGTTTGATTGGTTCAGATGCTCCGTCCATCACCACCCCCTTTTGTACCACTTTTGGCCGCCATAAGTGTGGCAGGGTATGCTCAGACGTGAGTCCCTTGCTCACTTTGCCACTTGATTCAAGCAAGCCGGGCTGAAAACGGCTGGAATGCCAGAAACCGGTCCTCGGAAGCTTGTTTCCGGTCCAGGGAAGGCATGGCTTGGCAGTTCGGGCTGGACTGTTCCCATGAGGCACAGGGTCAGACTGATTTGCATATAGCCATGTCTGAACTGGGGTGGCAGAGTGGGCTAAAGAACGGTGATGGATTAAACCCAGATCTTTTGACTGGGTGTGAGTGTTTAATTGGTTCAGATGCTCCGTCCGTCACCACCCCCTTTTGTACCGCTTTTGGCCGCCATAAGTGTGGCAGGGTATGCTCAGACGTGAGTCCCTTGCTCACTTTGCCACTGGTGCTCACTTTGCCACTGGATTCAAGCAAGCCGGGCTGAAGACGGCTGGAATGCCAGAAACCGGTCATCGGAAGCTTGTTTCCGGTCCAGGGAAGGCATGGCTTGGCAGTTCGGGCTGGACTGTTCCCATGAGGCACAGGGTCAGACTGATTTGCATATAGCCATGTCTGAACTGGGGTGGCAGAGTGGGCTAAAGAACGGTGATGGATTAAACCCATAGCCTTTGACTGGGTGTGAGTGTTTGATTGGTTCAGATGCTCCGTCCATCACCACCCCTTTTTGTACCGCTTTTGGCCACCATAAGTGTGGCAGGGTATGCTCAGACGTGAGTCCCTTGCTCACTTTGCCACTGGATTCAAGCAAGCCGGGCTGAAGGCGGCTGGAATGCCAGAAACCGGTCCTCGGAAGCTTGTTTCCGGTCCAGGAAAGGCATGGCTTGGCAGTTCGGGCTGGACTGTTCCCATGAGGCACAGGGTCAGACTGATTTGCATATAGCCATGTCTGAACTGGGGTGGCAGAGTGGGCTAAAGAACGGTGATGGATTAAACCCAGAGCCTTTGACTGGGTGTGAGTGTTTGATTGGTTCAGATGCTCCGTCCATCACCACCCCTTTTTGTACCGCTTTTGGCCACCATAAGTGTGGCAGGGTATGCTCAGACGTGAGTCCCTTGCTCACATTGCCACTTGATTCAAGCAAGCCGGGCTGAAGACTGCTGGAATGCCAGAAACCGGTCCTCGGAAGCTTGTTTCCGGTCCAGGGAAGGCATGGCTTGGCAGTTCGGGCTGGACTGTTCCCATGAGGCACAGGGTCAGACTGATTTGCATATAGCTATGTCTGAACTGGGGTGGCAGAGTGGGCTAAAGAACGGTGATGGATTAAACCCAGATCTTTTGACTGGGTGTGAGTGTTTGATTGGTTCAGATGCTCCGTCCATCACCACCCCCTTTTGTACCGCTTCAGTTCCATGGCAGCAGCTACAATTTCATTTGCACCTGGTACAGGAAGGACATTTCTTCTCAAACAGTGACAAATTTCCATTGTGCATTGGGACTTATAAGAAATTTCAAAATTATTCTTCAAGCAAGTGATAAAGGACCAGATGTACTAAACACTGGTTGCAAAACAATGGTCGCAATTTGCCACCAGCGTGGTATTTTGCAAACGAATCTATATACTAATCGGTCGAATAACAAAATACCAAATTGTAGTGAGCCCCAATTCAACCTACCTCAACAATATTAATGGAGTAGGTTACAAATTGCGAAAAACTTTGATTCACTGCCATCACAAGGATGGTGGCCAGTTGATTTCAGCAGATTCCTGTGTCAGTAATTTTTTTTAACCAAAGCAATATTTTTTTATTATTATTGCAGCCTGTTTTATTTAAAGGAAAATGGGATGTGCTTATAAAAAAAGAAAAGTTTAACAAATTTAAAAAAATAAAATGAATTTTTGTCACCATTCACAAAGAGGAATGGGTCCTTTGGGGACCCCTTCACATTTGTGAATGAACTACCACTATCTTTCAGTAATAAATATGAGTGTTTTACGATTGGACTTCGGTTGCAAAACATTAGTGCATCCCATTGCAAACTGATATTTGGAAGTTATACCCTAAACATGCCTCTTCTAAATCCCGATTCGGTATGTAGTTGCAAATCCAAACTGAGATTCTGTAACATTTTGCTGACTCACAATTTGGGTGTATACTTACCAAAGGGACACTTTGCTTTTGCAAACCATCTGATTGTGTGAATAGGCCCCTTTGTGAGTACGAAGTGCCTTAGTACATCTGGGCCCAAGTCCCTTTCTGTTGTGAGACTTAAAACTTAATGTTCAACACAAATGGGGCCGGTCCCAGTGTAGTGATTGAAGGTACTATAAGACTTAATTGTGAGTGTGGACATCTCACAAAAAGTGAAGGACTGGCCTCACACACCACCAGTTGTCATGCTTCATCATCAGCAGTCCTCGCCCTCTAGAAACTCGGTTTGGTAGAGGGCGGGCATACACCTGACGACAGGGATGCACGTCTAAACTAAGTGGGGGCCCGTGAAAAGTGAGTAAAATTTTAAAACCATTATAGTTACCAAATTACATTTTTAATGTGGCCGGCAGCTATATAGTATTAAAAAGAGTGGGCGGTGAAATCGGGGAATTTTATTGTCCCCTCACCGCAGTAGGTGTGGTTAACATGTTTCTTTCCGTTTGGCCCAGAAAGGTCCGTGGCATTCATCAGGACCTTAAGCAGGGGGGCTCCATTGTTACCAACTTGGTGGTGAGAAGGTACCACTTGGTGGGATGACCCGTGTCACACTCCACCGTACAAGGCGGGGTACTCAGTAGGCCCTGGGGACAAACCCTACATGCACCATGGGAGGAGAAAGGTTTGTCTCCTGTGTTTACACCTAGGTGTGTCCTAGGACAGAAGGACACATCTAGGTGTAAACACGGGAGACGTGCCTTGAGGCAAGTCTGACTACAGGGGTTTCCCCTCCCTTCTCCTCCCATGGGACATGTAGGCCAAACAGCAGAAACTTGTTGACCACACCTACAGCAGCCCCATTTGTGTTGAACATTTTATGTTGGAGGTTGGCCTGCTCCTAGTGCCCTGCGCCTCTAGTTCCCTCCCCTAGGATTTTCCCGGGGTTAGTGTGGTTCCACTTCAAACTTTTTCTTTTTTGATAAACACATTTTTTGTTTTATTGAATTGACAAAATACAAGAAATACACCAACCATACAGCCTCACACAATGAAATTCTAGGACTAAGAAAGGAAGTTAGCACCACCTGGTTTAAAAGCATATGAGTATAAAAATTGACATTCCCTTTATGACTAAACCACCTCCCCCAACCATTTCCCCCAAACCCTAAGGTATTTCTTAGGACACCCATGAGCCTCATACATAACCTTCTCCTGCGTGGCACATCAGTCCACCCCAGTCTTCCAACATGCAACGGTCGGAGGTTCGGGGAGCTTCCAGGAGGCTGCAATGTCTCTTTTTGCAACCACCATTGCCATAGTATAAAACAATTTTTCATTTCGAGACCCATCCAGCCCATCAGTGATGCCCAGGATTGCGTGCTTTGGGTCATGGGGGATCTCCCAGCCCAAAACCATGGTGATTTCCTCTTCAATCTCCCCCCAGAACTGCTCCAAGCGGGGGCATACCCCCACCATGTGGAACAAGTCTGCGGGGTCGTGATCACATCTAGCACAGGCGGAAGTTAGGCTGAATCCGGCTCGGTGAAGGCACATAGGGGTGAGATATGGAGCATGTAAATAATATGTTGCACCAAGCGCAATCTAGCAGAGGCAGTGACCGTCCTAGGAGCCATAAGGGTGTCATGCCAATCCTTCTCATCCAAGGTGCCCACCCAGGCCCCCATTGAGCGCGCAGTCGGTCTAAGGAAGTGGGGGCATTGTTGATCAGTGTACAATAAATACGGGAGATGCCACCCCTCCCCAGGTCACCTAGCATTATCTGGGCCTCAGGCGGGCTGTGGTCGGGAAGGCGTGTACCTGTCGCGAGGTGGACAAGGAGGGTGTGGCGCAACTGCAAGTACCTGTAGAATTGCGACTGATGCAAGGAGTATCTGCTTTGAAGGTCACCGAAGGACCGCATGTGATCCCCCACCCACACATCGCCTAGCTGCAAAATGCTTATGAGAACCCAGGCCCTGCAACCCTGCAAAGTGTTAACTTCCTTCAGCCTGGTCCCCTGTCACAAAGGTGTACATTGGATCAGTGTGTGCGTCCATTTGGTATGCCGCAATGCAGCCCGCCAGTCCAGCAAAACAGAGCGCGTTACCTCCGGTAAGTGTGAGAGAATATGGGCCCATACAACATAGCCTGAATCCTGGCGAAGCCCAATTCCCCAACCTCGAGCCTGTAGGCTGGGTCAGACCAACCCCATTGAACCAATCATGTATAGAGAGAAGGGCGTGGCTTTCCCAAACCCCCATCGAACGAGGGGATCCTACAGACATTGAGTGCCAATCGGGCCCTACCTTTCCCCCATAAAAACTTGTTGGCTATGCTATCGAGTTCACAGAACCAAGCCCTAGGAAAACCCACAGGGGTGTTTTGTAATACATAGAGGAAGCGGAGGAGCACCATCATTTTAAATATGGCGACCCTACGCATGGGGTTCAGGGCCAATGGTTGCCACCTTTGGAGGTCTGCCTTAACACGTTTCACAAGGGGAGCAAACGTTAAGGGCCCAGCTGAGGTCAGGGAGCAAGGTCAGCCATATCCCTAAATATTTGAAGGATTGACGGCGAAGAGGAAAGTTGGATTGCCAGTCAAAACATTCGCGGGACAGGTGGAGGGGAGCCAGGGCCGAGTTATCAGGGTTCAGTTGGAGGCCCGAGGCCCGTTCAAAGAGGTGAAGAATGTGGAGGCAATGGGGGCCTGACCGGGCAGGATCTGCCAAGTAGATGAGAACATCATCCGCGTAGCGTTCAATTTTGTCTGGGTCGGTGTGGGCCATTCCCATCTCTGCATATGCTTGCACGATCGCATCATGGATGCCAAGGGCTCCATCACCAAGGCAAAAAGCAGAGGGGACAGGGGACAACCTTGTCTTGTTCCCCTGCGAACCGAGAAGGGCTCTGACAGAACCCCGTTCACCAGGACACGGGCACGGGGAGAAGCATAAAGGACCTTAACCATGGCACGAAAATGAGGACTGAGTCCCATCTTATCAAGGACATCATCTAAAAAACCCAATCCACCGAATCAAAGGCCTTTTCAAAATCCACCAGAATAATCGCGAGGTATGGAGTGAGAAGATGATGATGTGCCAAGGCCTTGCGCATAGTGCAATACAGCCACCCGCTTGAAACGATCCAGGAGGCCATTAACATTCCAGGACATGATGCATAGAGAAGTGCTTAATATAGGTGTATCGGGCATGGGGGCATGGTGGGATGGCGTGGCATTAGAGACCCAGAGGGGGGCCTACATCAAGAAGGGGTGCCCAAGGGCGCAGTGTAGTGTCCAAAGGGAAATCTGTGTACTCCATCGGGTGCAAATCTGGGTGCAATGTGAGTGTTGGTGTAGCAAAATTAAGAAATAATGGAAACAAAACTAAACAAAGAACCACAGGGGACAACGGTCCCCACTCCCCCTCCACACCTCCACCCCCACCCTACACTTTGGGAACGGAAGCATCTGTCGCCCCCAACAATGAACAAATGATACAAGACCAAACTAAAACGCTTGGGATTGGGGAAGTGTGGAGGACCCCTCCTCATGACAGGATGTACATAAACGAGATTATCGGAATCTGTCCCTGAAGCGGCGACCTTCGCGGGAAAGGGCTATTGCCGGCTCCGGTGCCCGGTGGGGAGCGCGGCAGCCGGACCTCGGACTTTCGGTCCGATGTTATTATCTGCATCATCTCAACATACAAGATGGCGGCCGCACTAACGCAGTTCCATAGCGCCGGCGCCTCTTCGCGTCCAGCTCGCCGCCGCGGGCAGCGGAGCACCAACGGAGATCCCACCTGTGTGGCGCTGGACCCTCCGACCGACCACGATCTCTCCTGAGGGCGGTAGGTGTACGCCCCCCCTCCCCCCCTTCCCTCGCGAGCCGCGGTGCCGGTGATCGGCGGCCCCCCTGTCCCCTCTGGGGACCAGTCGCGACCCATATTGGCCCCTGCTCGGGGGGGGGGAGCTGGAACACGCCTGAATCCTCGAGTGTCCTGGTGGACCCGGGTGCCTGACTCTATAATGGCGCCCAAGGGTGTCGTGGCACCGTGACTGATGTGAGAACCACCCTGGGGACACGGAGCTCTACTGACCCTGAGGCGTAGACACTCATCAGCCTGAGACCTTCCCTGGGCCCGGGTCGTCTGTTCCTTGGCCCCCGGAGTTACCTGGAGGGCGGAGCTGCACGCCGGAGAGGAGGGAGCATTGGACACGGCCCTAACGGGGGCGCCTAATCTCCGAAGGACCTCTGGCCTCTGGACTGTGGTGGCAGTGCCCTTTTACTGCCCATCTCCCAGCACCCGAAAAGTCGCCCCCTGCGGCTGCGAGCTCCTTAGGACGTCCTGATCAACAGTGGGGCCCCCCAGTGGGAGGACAGTGACCGCCCCCGTGTACTCATCCTCCGCTGCGCTCCTATCTATCTGAACATACCAAAGGGAGGCGGCCTGTTGAACGCGATATACACAGGAGCCGGGGCCCCCCCCCCCATCTCTGTCAGCACTCATGGGGAAAACGAATGCCGCGAAATGCTCGGCGGTCCCCGAGACGGCCCCCGAGAGGATGCCACAAACGAGGACATGGACGCAGGCCCATGCGTCGCAAACCGACCCTACACTGTCGGCGAAGTTAGACCAGGTGTTGGCGGCAATTGAGTTGTCCCGCCTATCGATGGAGGAGCGGTTGGGAGCTTTAACGACGGACATTAGTCTAATCCGCGACGACCACCGCAAGTTGGCAGATCGAGTGAAGGAGGGAGAGCAGATCGTGACCGAGCTACAGCCTACGGTGAAATCTCAGACGGCGGAACTGAAGGAGGTCCTACACCGTGTAGCGGCCCTCGAGGAACGCACAGTGGACTTAGAAGGACGCTCAAGGAGATGTAACATTCGCGTCCTAGGTCTACCGGAAGGGATTGAGAACTCGGACCCTCTGACGTACATGGAATCCTGGACCAAATCTTTCACGCCGGAGGCAGACAGGACGGCGTACTTCTCCATTGAAAGAGCCCATAGAGTCCCGGCCCGAGCACCTAAACCAGGCCTCCCTCCACGACCCATGCTGGCTAAATTTTTGCACTTCCGAGACCGCGACGCGGTGCTCCGTGCGGCCCGGACAGTGGGTCCCCTACAAGTGGAGGACCAGCATGTTATGGTATTCCCGGACTACGCCCGAGAAGTACAGCATCAGCGCTCCACCTACATCGATGTCAAGAGACGCCTTCGCGCCAACGACCTTCAGTACTCCCTACTGTTCCCGGCCCGCCTGAAGGTGCTGCACAAAGGGAAAGCTCTCTTCTTCAATACGGAAGCGCAGGATTGGACGGAGTTTCACTGCCCAATCATCCCTAATCCTGGACCCCAGAGGGCACGCAATAACGACTCCCGGCGTTCCAGACGGCGGGGTGCGAGCCGTGCTCGATCGGGCCGCCCCAGAGACCAGGAGTCACCCCCCAAGGGCTCACCCGACCTAGCACAAATCATGCAAGAACGACAAGACGCCTTGAAAGCGGTGACCGGCCTACATACATCGTCCACGACATCAGATCTGGAAGGCCAACCGCACCTGTTCACCCCCGAGAAGGACCGGGACAGCGATGGAACAATGTCCGGGATCGGACCGATCTCCTCCCCCCTTGTAGTGGTTCACACCTTGGACGCTACCCTGGCCAGCTGATCCGGGCCCTCCTCCTGAGGAAAGGACTACCTACTGTTATATCCTTCTCATGGTGTTCTGTTGTGCTGCGCGACGTCTAGGAGCCTAGACTGTTTGTCATTTGCTTGTAAGCGCTAACGTGCGATAGACGCTTCTCCTACAAGAGCCTGACCCGCGCACAAGCCCAGCAGCGACACACGCTGCCACCCCCGCAGTTATTCGTTGTATTTCTCCCCAAGTGGGACACTAGTTTGGATATGCCACCCCCGGTGAGATATCCCCAGTATTGGGACTGTTTCCCACCTACAGTTCTGTTTATCGTTACTCCCCTTAGTTCCTCCCCTATGACTGTGGAAGCTCGGCGCGTAGGAACACGTATGTCACATGCACACCGACGGCCGTCGGGGGCTACAGGGGGTTCCCTCTCCCACTCACGACACCCTAAGTATGGCAGTCTCATGCACAGACGTTAATGTCCTTACACTGAATGTACGAGGCCTACACACACCCAGTAAACGCTACTCGGTTTACTCATATATTAGACGCATGTCAGCCAATATAGCGTTTCTACAGGAGACACATATTAATGCCACCGAACTCGCCCGCTTACAAGTCAAATGGCGAGGTATCCTCTGTGCCACACACTATTCAGCATTCGCGCGCGGCGCTTTAATTTGGGTCAGGCCTGGCACTCCCTTCCGGGAACTTCGACGGGTGGTAGATCAAGAGGGCAGGTATGCACTTTTAGAAGGGGTGCTCGATGGCCAGGGTATACTCCTTGGAAGCATATATGCCCCCAACACAGATCAGGACAAATTCTGGGACCACCTCACAGGCGTTCTAGCCCAGTTCACTACGGTTCCATGGGTGTTGGGAGGCGACTTTAACTGTACACTAGACCCCGCCCTGGATCGCTCACATCCTCCCCCCACGCACTCCCCGGCCCCTCGACAGGCAGACCTCTTCAGAGCATGGACCACGCACTGGGCACTCACCGATGCATGGCGACACCTACACCCACTGGCCCGAGTTTACTCCTTCCACTCGATCCCGCATAACCTCAGGGTCCGCCTGGACCGTTTCCTTTGCTCTACACCAATCCTGGCTAAGATCGCATCTACAGATTACTTGGGTCGGATCCTATCGGATCATGATGCCCACGTCATTCGGCTGAACTGGCGCCCCCCGCGCCCGCCAGTCCCCACCTGGCGCCTCCCTAGAGACTGCCTCACGGACCCGGTGTTCAGAGACGCACACAAGTCCAGCATCCAAGACTACTTTACACACAACACAGACACGGCATCGTCAGTACTGGTGGAATGGGACGCTTTTAAAGTGGTGGCAAGGGGCGAATGCATCAAACAGGTAGTCGGGGTTCGCCGCACCCTGGAACGGATGCTCCAGACCTCAGAGCGGTCTCTGGCCGCACTCACTAGGCAGCCTGACGACTCAGAGGAACACGCCATACTCACAGCCAAGGCTAAGGCGGATTATCAGATGGCCTGCGCTGACCTCCGAAAGTACAATTTTAGAGCTTATGCCTCTAGGGTGCATAAGGACAGAGACAAAACTGGCGCGCTCCTGGCTTGGATGGCAAGGCAAGATACCGTAATCAAGCCGATCACGGATATTATCAATCCAGACGGCGTGCTGGTGCGCTCCCAAGCCGAGATCCTCCTGGCGTTCCAGCGATATTATACACAAGTATACGGGACTCCGACCCACTGTTCCCCATTTTCCGTGGATGGTTTTTTGAACCCACTGAAGCTACCTACAATATCAGATGCAGATAGGCGCACCCTCGACACCAAGATCAAACCCCCTGACATTACCCAGGCGATTCGTGCCATGTCCCGGAATAAAACGCCAGGACTGGATGGTTTCCCGCTGGAATACTACTCGACATTCTCTTCCCTAGTGGTCCCCCATTTGTCGCGGGTGTTCGGGGCGTCCCTTCATCTGGGGAGATTGCCCCAGTCACTGCGTGAATCCGTGATCGTCACCTTTCCTAAGCCCCACAGAGATCCACTCCACATGGGATCGTACCGCCCCATCACGCTCCTATCGGCCGACTGTAAAATTCTGGGGAAAATTCAAGCTGATCGTTATGCACAGGTCATACGCCCGCTGGTCCACCCCGACCAATGCGGCTTTGTTCCGGGAAGGAACACCTCCCAGAACCTTCGCCGAGTTTTCCATGTACAAGATCAGGTGCGTGGCAGATTTCCTCGCGCCGCCTGTCTCATTATGGACCTGGAGAAGGCATTTGATACCCTCACCTGGCCCTATCTCTTCTCGGTCTTGCAACGCCTTAATGTTGGCCCGACGCTTATAGCATACACGCGCCTCTTGTATACTGATTTGACTACGCGTGTCCGCATCGGGAAACGTATATCACCAGCGTTCGAGGTTCGGCGAGGCACGCGGCAGGGGTGCCCCCTGTCGCCTCTTTTATTTGCACTGGCGGTCGAGCCGCTGGCGGTAAGACTACGCCTAGAGGGCGCGGAATGGGGCATCCCGCTAGCGGACAGCACCCACAGTGTCTCCATGTACGCGGATGATCTCCTCATATATGTCCGAGACATTGAAACGGACCTGACCACTATTGGGGCAACACTGGAGGAATTCGCGAATGCCTCCGGACTACAGGTGAACTGGGACAAATCCACGGTCTACCCCTTGCACCCGAGCCTGCCCCCCCGGGAAGTCGAGCTCGGAACACATAAACTCTTGTGGTCCACGGAAGCCCCCCGATACCTTGGTGTCCGCATGTGTCATTCCCCAGCGGACCTCTTCGCGGGGAATCACTGCAAAGCACTTGCCAGTCTGCGCCCGGCGGTTGCCTTCTGGAATAAACTCCCACTAGCCCCAATAGGTCGGATTGCACTGGCTAAAATGATAATGCTTCCCCGGCTCCTATACCACTTCACGAATTTGCCAGTGGTGCCGCCTAGATCTTTTTTCCGCGACGTTGACTCCCTCCTAGGGACCCTTATCTGGGGCGAGGGCCGACACCGCGTCGCCCTGCAAACCCTCCAACTTCCCACGACGCTGGGAGGGCTCGGAGCTCCATCCTTCGAGTCATACTTCCTTGCAGCGCAGCTCCAGTGGCTGTCGTACTGGACGGCGGACCGATACCCTCAGGAAACTGTCACCTCGACCGGTAGAATCGCGACCCCGGAACTCACCCGTCTACTACTCCCGGGCACCAAGCCACGGCGCACATACCCCCTCCAAGTGGCGATAGCGCGCCGGTGCATGATGCGGATCCACCGAATGTCCCCCGCTAGACCTCCGTACTCTCCGCTCTTACCACTGATAGGCAGCCCCAGGCAAGACTCCTACTTCACGGCTCCGTTCTTCGCCGGATGGACGCTCTGTGGCATCACGGACCTGGAGTCGCTCTTTGAGGAAGGCCAGCTGAAAACACTTGACCGTCTGACCGCTGAGTATGGGCTCCCCCCGGGCCAATTCCTCAGATATCGACAGCTGATTGATGGATTCCGACCCCATCTCGACCTTCGTACGGGCGAGCCAGACACGCATCCAGTCATACACACTATCCTACGCATGGGGGTGGGACGTCATTTGGTCACCTGGTTGTACAAATCCATCCGAGAACTCTCACAAGCCCCCCTGACGACCTTGCGCACTACATGGGAGGAGGACATAGGCCGTGCGCTGCACGACTCTGAGTGGACTAAGGCGCTGGAGGCCCCCAAACGCGTCTCTAGGAATGCCCGCTTTAAGAATATCCAATACTATATCCTGCACAGGGCGTACCTCACCCCAGCGCGCTTACAGAAATTCTATCCCTCCACGTCCTTCCTATGCCCCAGATGCTGCGCCCCTGCTGCAGATTTTCGCCATATGTTTTGGAGCTGCCCCGACCTCCATTCCTTTTGGCGGGCGGTACATGACACCTTGTCGGAACTGACAGGCCTCACCACGTTATCCACCTGGGAGTCTAGCGCACTAGGCATCTTTCATGTCCCTAAGCAGGTTCCAGTGCATAGACGCTTCGTGTCCTTAGCGCTCCTGTTAGCGAACAGATGCATCACCATGCGCTGGCGATCCCCGGAGGGTCCCCCTATAGCAGCCTGGACGGGGGCGGTCAGTAAATGGGCGGCGGCGGAAGAGGATGCTCTCAGAGAGGAAGAAGCCAGGGGTGCGCGTAAATTTCCCATATCCATGGAATGGGCCATGCTCCTCCACAGCTTCCGACAGTCCTTGACTGTGAGTGAACCACCTACCCCTCCCCCTCCCCCCCCAGTCCGTGAAGATCGATAGCATCTGCCTGATGTCTCCCCCCCCCCCCCAGTACATGCTCCTGACTACCTGCTCGCCCCTCTGGAACGCAGGCTGATTGACCCACTGGGTCCCCCCCCCTGAAGCCCGTCACTAGTGTCCCCCTACTTTGACCTTGCTAGCGCCCACACGCTTCCCTCCCACGGTTTTGTTCCCCCCTGTTCTCTGGTAGCACCGCTCATGGACAGTACAGGCCCCGATCCAACGTCTTTGAGACCGAGACTTGCATACATGTTACCGTCCACTGTTCTCTCGACTGTGCGGGTTCACTGTCTCCCGACCAATAGACATGGCTATACGACCAGCATGGCTTGATCGAGGAATTGTATATTTGCACCAGTTATATACACCGAAAAAATGTTGCACGCATGGCCGAATGTTGAGGCCGAGTCGGCTGATAATTTTTACTGTGTCTGTTTACTTTGATGCAAAACAAATTTACAAAAAAAAATAAAATAAACGAGATTATCGGAGGAAAAGAAAGCAAAAGTCAGAACACAGTCCCCGGCTGCGGAGCCAGGCACGGCAGGCAGGGACAAGATCAGGTGGGGTCTCTCAGGAGCATCGGGCAACGTGAGAGGTCAGTATCTGGAAGATCAAGAAGAGAAGGCCGGGGTGAAGCACCGCCACACTCCAGACGGACGGAGGAGCCAGAGCGCCTTCTGGCCGAAGACTTCCCGGGGAGCAGCGCTGGTTGCTGGGAGCAGCCCGATGGGGAGTCCAAACGGGCCCGTCTCGGCCCAAGTCGCCTGTGGGGGCGTTGCGCTGTGGCTGGGGGGCAAAAGGCATGGGATGGACAGGTCCGCCGCTCGCCCCCACGGGGCAAAATCTGATCGCCAGTCTGCAAGGGGTGCTCTTCAGTTGGCCATGCCCAAGCCTCAGTAGGAGAGTCAAAAAACAAGGATTTATTGGCGAACACCACTCTCAGACGTGCCGGGAAAAGAGGCCGATATTGAATGTTGAGCGCCCTCAGTTTTTGCTTCACTTAACCAAAGGATCGACGCTGACCCTGGACCTCACGGGTTATAGTCTGGGAAGATCATGATTACGTGGTTCTCGTAATGGAGCCGCTGCTGTTTGCGGGCTTCAGCCAGGATGACATCATGGTCTTTGAAATTTAGAATCCGCATTATGACCGGGCGAGGAGGTGTACCCGGTGGCGGGCTGGAGGCAAGGGATCTGTGGGCCTTCTCAATCACGAACCATGGAGAGAGAGAGCCCTCGGGGACCCAGGATCGCAGCCACTTATCCAGGAAGACTGTTGTGCGGCCCTGCTTCGCTCCCTCCAGAAATCCCACCAGGCGAAGGTTGTTGCGCCAGGACCTGTTTTCCGCATCCTCCGCTTGGCAGTGCAATTCTTGTATGTGTGACTGGAGCCGGGCAATTTGTCCCTTGAGTTGCTCGACATCATCCTCTGCAATAGAGATTCGGGTTTCAGTGTCCTTGATCCAGTCAGTGGCATTACGAAGATCCTGCCGGATGAGGGTCATGTCCACACGTACTTCCGTGATCTTGCCCTCCACTGAGGTTTGCGAGGCGTGGATTGCCTGTAATATAGTGGACTAATCCGTAAGCAGTGGAGGTTCTTGCTCAGCGGGGCCCCCAGTTGCTCAGACGAACGATGTGGTGAAACAGTCCATCTTAGTTTGAGTGGTGGGGCTCTTCGCCGACCTGTCGGTTCTCCCCATGGTGACACCCCCCGGAAGCCGCCGGTTCCCAGCCTCTTCGCTGATGGTCCCATCAACAGAGGGCGGCCGTCCCCTTCAAGTAGAACAAATTCAAATAATAGAAATGGCCAGAACGAAGGAGAGGCACCACCAAATCCGTTGCCACTCAGCTCGGCTCCAAACTGTGGGATGAGGAAGAAGCACAGGGGCCAACAGCCGGGCAGAGATGAGGCGAGATTTGGGGCCCAGGCAGTGGTGGAACAGCGGCAAAGCAAGGGGCATGACCAGGAGAGCCCCCTCCATGCACCAGGTCAGCGCTCAGAGAATGATAGCGAGTCGGGGTCCAGTAAATGTACAACAAGCCCAGCAACGAGCCCCCGCCGCTCGATTTATGTGTCTGAGGTCGTACCCGGAGCCACCCCCGGCCCGGGACCACAGTGTGTCATGTAGCGTTCCACAAATTAGCCGCAGGACCCGGGGGGACCGAGTCTTGCGCGGTCCAGATGAAGTGGGAGGAAAGGACTCAGACCGGACCAGAGGCAGATGGGGCCACACAAAGCTAGTCCGCACTCCAGCTGATCTCCCACGCTCACGGGGAGCCCCCAACAAACGTCTCCGAACCCCTCATCGCCATGGCTCACCCATGTACAGGCACTCCTCAGTCCCTGGTCCACAGCTAACCCACTGGGGCGGCAGCCACTGCCTCGCAGTCCTCGCCGACCGGTGCGATAGCTGGCCTCACAGTTACAGCACCAGGAGGTATGGGAGCAAAGGCCAAATCTTAGGGTAGGCCCCACAGGAGGGACCAGGAGGTGGCGGGAAAAGGGCAGGTGCCAGCGCAAACCAGCAACACCCTCCCGGGCCAATTCACAGATGGGGGGGCCACCTCCACCGTCCAAGCGCTCAGCTGCTAGGCCCCATGAGGCATGTAGAATGCGGGTCATAGAAAGGCAACAGGCACTGTCCCCCAGACCCCCAGCCGCCCGATACGGTGGCCGAAGCACAATCACTCCGCCGGGAGATGAGGAGACGCTGGTGAGAGCTGCATTCCCCCGGGACTCAGGGACGCTCCACCCCACACCGACAGGGGAGGGGCACTTGGGAGATAGTGGGAGTGAACACCGCCTCAGAGCACGCGTCTGCCTTCCTCCAGCCTCCCCGCCATTGGACATGACAGCCAATGCGGCGGCAGCGCCGCCGGGGTGCAGGGGAAGGACTCCGTCCCCTCAGCAAGCCACCGGGTCTCTTTATATCCGGTCCGCCGCCTCCTGCGCCAGCCGGCGAGACCAGCAAACCAGGAGGGAGGCAAGTGTCCCCTCACTTCGTTGGATTCCACCGGGCATCGCAGCGGACAAGAGCAAGTCGGGCAGAGCAATCCCCGAGAGCAGCCGGAGCCACAGTCAGGGTGCGGGAGTCGCCATCCTTGGCACGAGGCACGGCCAGCCGGAACACCACAGCAGGAGTACAAGGTTTGGGATCCCGCACTCCCAGGGCACAGACGAAGGTGCTGTGCGGTTTCAGCAGCAGTTTACAAACTTCAATCATTCGTTCATGGTGAGGATTGCGGGCGGATGGCGGAGGGGTCCAGGAGCACTCTTACAGCGCGTCCACCATCTTGGCTCCACAAGTCACGCTCCCCACTTCAAACTTTTAACATCCAGACATTCCTTGTTATTACTCCAAAAGTATATCTGTCATCTTGAGCTACATTTTAGCACAAAATGCATTCTAGGTGTAATAATGTTTGCATGTGGATGTGTTTAAACAAAAGCACTGAGAACATCAGAAACTCACATTCTGTTGTTCCCTTGTGAATTGTGCGTTCACCATAAATTTTTACAGCAAAGTAACTGCATATTTACACAAAGTGGCATAATGGTATAAGTTTGGGTATTTTGTGTAAGAAGCGTTCCGAGATGCGCACTATATCAAGATCCAAATAATATAACATTTTGTTCCCACTGGTAGCTTGTGTTTGCAGTCAGATAGGATGTGGCTGAGGCTTAACTGCAATGTTTTCTGGGGAAAATCAAGACTGGTTTGCATATATTTGGTCCCCATATATTTAAATAATGGTAGAATGTGCTCAGAGTAATCTGGGGTCTGAAGATGCCAAGGTTGCTTGTGTTTCAAGTCAGAGATGTGGCTTACCTGTTTGGGCTGAATTGCCCACTGTTGGAGCGTGGCCAAGATTGATTCAGAAATGACTGAATTCCGTGTTGAACGAGGCAGCACACGTGGAAAAAGCAAAAACGAGGAGAAATAAAGCATTTCTCCTCATTTCGCCAAGTTAATACCAGGTTTTCCCTGGTCTTAATTTTGGCGCTGCCTCCTATTTATGCTGCCCTTGTACATAGAGGGCAGCATCAACATCAATGGGCGTTGCGGTAGAACGCCCACCACAAAATCCACTGCCCACCCCTTTTCACATTAAGCAAAGCATGAAAGAGCCTTATTTACAAGGCAGCGTTAAGCCACGTTAAGTGGCTTAAAGTTGCCTTGTAAATAAAGCGAAACCCCTATCGCCACAGGAACGTCACAAAAAGTGACGTTCCCGTGGCGATAGGAGCTTGTAAATATGCCCCTTGGGGGGATATTTACAACTGAAGTGGCGGAGTGAGGCGTTAGCCGTAATGGCTTAACGCCTCACTCCGCCACTTCAGAAACACAAGGCTGCACCATATTTACAAGAAAATAGTACAACCTTGCTTTCCCACCTGCTCTGGTGCTACACTTAACAGTGTAGCGCCAACGCAGGCACTCGTGCACCACAGTGCAAGGGTGACTGCGTGTAGGGGCAGATTGTTTATGTTGAGGAAGGTCCCCATTTCTGCACATAAACAATCTTTAAATGGCATTTTGTCACTTCTATGTGTGCTGCCTAATGCAGCACACATGGAAGTCACAAAATGCCATTTTTAAAAAAAGATTGTTTATGTGCAGGAAGGGGGACCTTCCTGTAAATAAATAATCCAAGGCTTGTTGGTTTTTCCATGTGTGCGGCACAAGGCAGCACACATGGAAAAAGCAAAAACGAGGTGAAATAAAGCATTTCTCCTCGTTTCGCCAACTTAAGACCAGGTATTCACTGGTCTAAATTTCAGCCGCTGCTTCCTATTTACGCTGCCCTTGTATATGGGAGGCAGCTTCAATCAAACACCCACCGCAACATCCACTGCCCACCCTTTTCACGCTAAGCATAGCGTGGAAGGGAGCCTTATTTACAAGGCAGGGATAAACCATGTTAAGTGGCTTAATGCTGCCTTGTAAATAAGGCAAGGCCCCTATTATCACCACAACATCACTTAAAGTGACGTTATGATGGTGATAGGGGCTTGTACATATGCCCCTTATAACTCCCAATGCTTTTCAAGTCAGTCCAGCCTTGTAATGTCTTGCCTGAATCACACACCACTTCAGCTGGTAGGTGCTGTCCAGTTCCTCATAGACAGGGAAATCTTCCTTCTCAAAGAACAAGCAGCAAGGCTTTCTAGACTTCTGAACATAAAACAGTATTAACATTGTCACTAAATTGGAAGATTAAAAATAATAAAACTTCCACAAGCAAATATAATAAAATACCAAGTATGACAAAGAAAATCATATTTTTAAACACAGCAAGACGACTTACCACAACGTAATAGCACAGCAAAGCAACCACAACAGGTTTTATGGGCCTATTTCGACTATCTTTACTTCCGTATGCCTTTACTTCCACGTCCATACTACATTGTGCCTTTGCTTCATGTAACTGTCCATAATATTGAAATTAACTTTACCTTGTCCCCTTTTCCCAACCATAGGTTTATCGTAATGCTAATTGTTTTTCATTTAATTAATCACTGAATTCAAATTTCATTAATACCAACTCACACTGTAACCCCTTAAAAAAGTGATATGCTTTTAATTTGTTAAAATAACAAGTGAGTTTATCGTAGCACAAGCCTAAACTCGACTCCTTAAATTAAAATAAATTAAATTTATTTACATTTTATTGTAATAAATAAATACTATAATAATAAACATATTTTCATTTATTTAAAGAAAAAGGTTTTACCCTAATGTAGTTCTATTGCTAATCCCAATCGTTTATTGTGACTCAATTTGTATAACTGCTATAAAATTAAATGACTTTATATTGTATAACATCAATTCTTGCCCTACCCCTAACTTAACATAAATCACTTTAAAAATAACGTATACCTTATGTTCAAACCTAACATTAGATTCCAATAAATAATGTAATATTCTTTTTTTTTCATTAAACTGCTGTAGTACTAATTACAGCCTTCACTTCAATTGCTATTTTAGTCGTTTAAATTAAATAGAGAGATTTTATCTAAAACAAGAAAGAAAATTTCGGGCTTCGCTTACAATTTTACTAGCCTTTAAAACATTTCTTGCTTTCCTCTAATCGCTTTAAATGTATCTTTACTGTTTGTCAAGTCAATTAATTGAAGTGCTGGTGACTTACTTTTCGACTGCCTGCTTTCATTTTGTCTTTAAAAATACATATCCCTGCTTAGAACATTAGCAAATGGAACCCTGCTTCTTTCTGGATACTTTCCCCACATCGGTAAAAGGCTGTCCCTTTTGTGGCCTACATTCAGTGTATATATAACATTGAATTTCAAATCTCAAAACATTAATGTAAGAGTTTTTCACCCACAAATTTGTAACTCAAGTTTGAACAATGTCAAATAAGTGCGTGCCCTGAGGGGAAGGTAGATTATTGCCTTTGTACCACTTGACCCGTTTTCACACTTCTTCTGTGGATTTCTTCAAGTAGCAGTATACCGATAAAAAAAGCAGTTAATAAGCTCCTATTTGCTAAGGAATTCCCTTCCCCACCGTGGGGAGCCTTTGTTCATGTATATTTGGGGCAATTTGAGGTTAAGCCTTCATAACTTTTTTTCCACAAAGGTATTTAGATAAAATGTACGTTAATTATTTCCCATACATTGGGAAATCTAAAGGTACCCAGGGTTTGTGGATACCCCGTATGGAACTAAGAAAATATCCAAAATATGGGAACATTTGAGGGGAGGAGGTTGGAAAAATTGAGAAAAGCCCTGAGCAAATAAGTTTTGTTTTTCAAAAAATGGCATTAACAAAAGGTTTTTCATATCACCCTCATCCCAGCTTTCATAACTAGATAGATTTGTAAAAAAAAATACTTACTGCAATATTTGCCTTTTTCTAAGTGGTAGTTAATTTTAACTATTTTTGTGGTTAATCCCTACTTGAAGTTGGTGGTAAATACAGATGTGAAACCTAATGGTGAGCTTGAAAAGCTATGCTTTTAAGAAGAGTAGGCAATGTTTGAAATTCAGGAAGAGCTAATTTGTGTAGAACACTCACTTTAGCTATAATGACTCGAAAACATGTTATATCAAAACGCACATAGATTGTAATACAACTTATGTGATATATGCAGTGTTGTGCAGATGCAATAATGTATATATAGGAAGCACCATTAGAAAATTCAAAGACCGTGTTGCCGAACACTTCAGGGCTATGAAGAACAGGGATGCAAGATACCCAATAGAGGCACATGCCATTAAATGTAACTCTCAGACTGAACATTTAACGTTATCTTTTCATGGTATTGAAATGATGCCTATGGACATCAGAGGAGGTAACCATGAATTGAAACTAAGACAACAAGAAGCACGCTGGATCATGCGAATGCGTGCGGTAGAGAGGGGCCTGAATTTTGATAACGAACTACAGTATTTTTTAGGTTGATAACATTGAAAGGTTATTAGAACAAGGATCTTATCTACGTGGACTGTGAATTGTATCCTTTTGGGATATAATGATGAGGTGCCTTTCTGAGACACAGTAATAAATAGGAATGAGTCTAGCATGTGTTTGAATGTTAAACGTTTATGAACCGTATAGGTGTTTACTTCAATTACAACAGATGTGTCCTCCCAATACTACTTTGGAGTACACTAGTATGTGAGCAAATGTTTAATTGATACTCGCACATGTTTTAACTAAGTATCTTATGGAAATATCATTGTTCAATTGTGAAAGATAATGATTATACATCTACAGCGATTTTTCTGTTAAACCAAATGGTCTGTAGATTTTATAGCTCTATAATTATAATTAGAACCATTGTTACTAGGGGCCAGATGTAGGTAGGATTCATTTACCGATTCTTAACTACCGAATTTTACCGATTCGGTAATTAAGAATCGGTAAATATGAAGGGGGGACATGTAGGACCATCCAGATGTTTTTTTTACCGAATCGGTAAAAATCTGTATTTGCCGATTCGGTAAATACCGACCGGTAATGCCCATTCATTCCTATGGGCTTTGAAGCCCATAGGAATGAATGGGCATTACCGATTCGGTATTTACCGAATCAGTAAATACCGAATTCCACAAGGGTGCAGGGGGTGTCACTTTGACACCCACTAGCACCCCCAAAACAGGTTCGGGTGCCATGTGGCAGGCATACCTGCCCTAAGGGTAGGTCTGCCTGTCATATGGCACAGGTGTGCATGCACACATGTGCATGCACACCGGAATCGGTATTTTACCATCAAATTGATTTGGTGGTAAAATACCGATTCAGTAAGGCTTGTGGGACTCTGAAGAGTCCCACCTACATTTCAAATTTACCGAATCGGTAAAAAATACCGATTCGGTATTTTACAGAATCGGTAAATTTACCAATCGGTAAATTTACCGATTCTGTAAAATGACTGTCCCTACATACCATTTCTCTGATACCGGTCGGTAACGGCCGAAAATACCGATTTTCGGCCGTTACCGACCGACCTACATCGGGCCCTTAGATCTTTGAAATAGGAACTTCAGGGATACCTGCTGGACACTTTGGGGTGTCTCCTCCTCCTACTATTCATAAAATAACTTCTGGACAATTACTCGCTCTATTCCCTATTCATCATAAACACTTTCTTCACCTCTTTGCTTTGGGGTTTTATCACAAACTTTTGCATGTGAAGATGTATACGCAACAACAATGGGGGCACATTGAAGAACGTCCCTTCCCTTGCCCTAATTTCTGGGCCATAAACATTAGCCTCTAATTTTTCGAATTACATTTTAGCAAGGTGTCACCAATTTCGAATTACCGAATTCAAATATTTCAACCTGGGTAAGCCGTATATATATTATTAGAGACATCACTGATATAGGGGTATAATTAATGGTTCTGTGTTTTGGATATCTTATTTCTTACAAGGAATTTTTATTCCCATTCCAAAATGTCCGACACGTTTTTGTACACTGACAGAGCGACCTATATCGTAAATCAGCTGTTTGGTAAACCATACTATTATGGAGATAAAGCTATTGATTTTGCATTGGATACGACATATGTTACGAAAGAGATCTTTATTTTTAATCATAGCTGGCCAATAGATTTTTACCGTGTTGGAGATATGTATTTTAAGTCTCGTCTTAGTCCTACAACTATGTTTACTATTATGAGGCCTTTACTTAAGGACTATACAAAGATTGTGTGAGTGCTACACGCCAAAGCTTTCTTTCCATACACATCTCTCTCTACCTTGCACCTTTGAGGTGAGTGCTAGCGGAATCTAATATGGGGTGGACCAACAGTTTAGGTGGATATTTGTAAATGTTATTTTTCTTGCGCCACTACCCGCATACGATAAAATTAAGAGTTGGTGGACCTACGCTATTTTGGTCTAAATGCTTATTATACGTTAACTGTAGGGAGTGCAGGTGGCGTTTATAAAAACATTCCAAGCTAATCATTCTCCTAATGTTGTACTTTATATCAACAAGCACGACATATATGAGTTAACATTAACTGAGAACGTACCCATTTTCCAACGAGCACTTGGATCTAAAACTCTGCTGTTGTACTTGTTTTGTATACGGAGTTTAAACTCTAAAGATTAACTGTAGGGATTAGGTCATGACTCATTTTTAACTTGGCTTTCACCTTGCTTTGAAACTAATATTCGATTTTTTAGATTGAGATATGTGACGCCTACTAAATTGAGGCACCGATTAAAAATTGTATCTTTAAGAAATGACCACAAGGGTCACTTCAATATTGATAATTATTAAAAATGTGAGGATTTTATGGACTGATCTTAATATTTTACCAGACCCCATCCTTGGCTAATGATTAGTTAAACTAATCATTATGGTTTCTTTATATACCAGGACACCGGGGGATGAATACGGAGAAATTGGGAACTTGATGCTTATACTGAATTAGGAGCCTCCGGAGAACTAGTGAGTGGCCCGTTATACTTATTATTGATAGTGTTCATTAGATATAATATTTATCGGTTATTTTGACCGTTTCGTCAAACTATTCCTCCTGCTTGTAGATAACCTACTTACTGCTCTCACAAACTATGGAGAGTATTGCGTGATCCTTACGTGCAAATCCTAGCTATAGGTGAGTCAACTATCACATTAGGGCTACACGTGTTGGGGTTAGTACTTGGCTTTCACGTTTTTCGGCGGTAATCTTTTTAGTGATCTATTAACACTCGTACTAATATGTTTATACACTCTGGGGTCTCATACGGACTTTTAAAAATTATTTCACTTATTGAATTCATTTATGGAGATGATTTTTGATGTCTGTCTCTCTCCTTCTTGGAACTAGTGATTACCACATAAATTAATCAATCATGAATATTAATCACGGCTACATTTGGTCTGTGCAGCTGATGACACGCCGGCGCTCTGCATGATTAGATGCAGGCGCTTTACTTTTTAATATATTTGCATCCAGCAAATCGGTGCCTTGTTTTTTAAAATTTCAAGATCTCTGTGCAATTAATTACCTGTTGTGTGGCCTCCCTTGCCCCAGTCCATCGCGGCTCTCCTTGCCGATTGTGTGGAGGGCGGCACTCCCACCGCGGCTCTTCGTGCCGGTTGGATGGAGAGCGGGCGCCATCTTGGGGGTAGCCTGAAGGGCGCTCAGACCGGAGTCAGCGGTCTAGCTGCTCGAGGCTGTTCGCCATAAAGCGGCAGAATTCACTGGGCTCTCCGTGGGTGTTACAGGTTGGTGGCAGCTCCTGTTTCCCATTGGGGGCATTGCGATTACAAGGGGCAGAATTTGTGTTACATTTGGTCTGTGCAGCTGATGACACGCCGGCGCTCTGCATGATTAGATGCAGGCGCTTTACTTTTTAATCTATTTGCATCCAGCACATCGGTGCCTTGTTTTTTAAAATTTCACGATCTCTGTGCAATGAATTACCTGTTGTGTGGCCTCCCCTGCCCCGGTCCATCGGGGCTCTCCTTGCCGATTGTGTGGAGGGCGGCTCTCCCACCGCGGCTCTTCGTGCCGGTTGGTTGGAAAGCGGGCGCCATCTTGGGGGTAGCCTGAAGGGCGCTCAGACCGGAGTCAGCGGTCTAGCTGCTCGAGGCTGATCGCCATAAAGCGCACATGTGTCCTCATGCGCGCAGCGGACGAGCGCAGCGGGCGCGCCTTTTGCGCGCCGAAGGTGCGCCTAAGGTAAGCCCGTCAGCGCCTGTCCGCGGCCGGTCGGGACCGGGGCTCCTCACCATGCCCTTCTTATCACCTACTCCTTCGAATTCCTCTGCTCCTACCAAGGCCCCTGGAAGCTTAACCCCGCAACTCTGGCTCATATTGCTAACAACGGCCTTGTCCGAGCCAACCCCACGCCTTCTTTTCCTTTTAACAGGCCTTCTTTACTCTGCCCCCGCACTACTGACACAGGCCCCTCCCCCTCAGCTGTCCTTTCGCCCACCATTTCTGATTTTCTGTTGACCACTAGATCCGCAGTCAAACATCACTCTGATTTATTTATTTTTTTGGACACATACAAACCGGATCTTCTGTTCCTCACAGAAACTTGGTTCTGCCCTGACTCCCTGCCTAACTTATTAGCAGCTCTCCCCGCTTCCTATTATGCCTTACGCGCCGACCGGCCTGCAGGGAAGGCGGGAGGGGGGGTTGCCTTGATTATCCGCTCTGGTCTCCACTTCCAGTTATTACCTTTCCCATCTATCATGGCAGTAGACTGCTTTGTGGTGCGATCTGCCTCCTTTCAAGTCCCTGTCACTTGTGTTTTAATATACCGCCCCCCCCCCCAACAAATGCCTCACTTCCTCCCGGCCATCCAGGAGCTGCTAGCTACTCTAGCAGTAAACAATTCCTCTGTCCTGGTGCTCGGGGACTTCAACTTTTGGCCTTCTGACCCGGCGGAGGATGCTATGTCCAAAGAATTCACTGAACTTCTTCTTAATCTGAACTTTCTATCCCATGTTCATATTCCTACCCATACGAAAGGTCATATTTTGGAAAAATTTGGTCACTCAACATTCCCGTCCCTGCCCCCATCGTCACTCCCTGCCTCTGGTCTGACCACTATTTGTTCTCTTTTTTTCTTGACCTAAGTTTAGCTCCTCCCTTTTAGCATCCTGCCCTGCACTTGAGGAATTAACTCTGTCATCCCAAGCTGACCTTATCAATAAATGGCTGTCCAGTGCCTGCGATCAAGTGGCCCCCCTTAGGCGCGTCAGCATTAGACGCGCCCATGATGCTTATAAATGGTTCAGCACTGACCTCAAAGCGAAAAAACTGGCAGTCCTCCGAGCAGAGCGCGTCTGGAGACGCGTTTACCGACCGACGCTAAAATTACAGTATACTACCACCTTAAATGATTATAAAAAGGCCATCCTTAACGCCAAGACCAGCTATTTCTCTGGCAAAATTCTTTCGGCCGAAGATCAACCCAGGGAAATTTTCGCCATAGTTTATGAGTTGGCCTCTTCAGACAGAGTCACGCTCAAGCCTTCCCCCTCCCAATCCATATGCGATTCTGTTAACGATTTTTTTATTGACAAAATTACGGCCATTAAGGCCAACATATCCTCCCCCTCCCCTGTATTCTTGAACCCCCACCCGCCTCCCAACAATTCCCAGTTAGATCAGATTGCCCCTTTGACGAGGGAAATCTTTTTGTCTCTGCTCCCTCGAGTGAAGTCAGGATCCCCCGCCGACATTTGCTCGGCTCATATTTTGAGAGAGATCTTCTCGGTGTGCCCCCTCCCTCCCCTTACATTTCTTAACGACTCCCTCAAGCAAGGTGTGGTCCCTCCTTCCCATAAATCTGCCACCATTATCCCCATTCTGAAGAAGCCTGGCGCTGACCCCACGTCTCTTACCAACTATCGCCCCATTTCCCTCCTTCCTTTTCTGGGCAAAGTCCTAGAGCGCCACGCCACTAAAATCCTCAGTTTTTTTATTGAGGACAGCGGCTGCCTTGCACCGTGCCAGGCGGGGTTTCGCTCGCTACATTCCACCGAAAAAGTGGTCATCTCGGTTCTGGACACGCTTAGAGAGGGGATGGATGTCAACTCACCTCAGGCCCTTGTTCTCCTTTGACACAGTGGACCACACCATCCTTCTCTCCCGTGTCGAGGCGGCGGGCATCGGGGGCTCGGCTCTGGCTTGGATCACCTCCTTTTTGAAGGATCGAACACAAGCCGTTCACTTGGCCGACTTTTCTGCCCCCTCACACAAGGTGCAGTGTGGCGTTCCGCAGGGTTCTTCCCTCTCCCCTCTCTTGTTTAATTTATATATTTTTCCTCTTATTTTTGCTTTACAGTCGATGGAGGTCACGGTGTTCAACTACGCCGATGACCTCCAGCTCATCTTTAATCTCTCGGATTCCCCCCACTCCATTCCCAATTTTCAATCTGTTATGACCTTTATCAGGGATTGGATGAACTTTAACCACCTTAAACTCCACCCTGATAAAACCGAGCTGGTTCTCACAGGTGGCAGCTCCAGCCCCTGGTCCCCTGCTTTCTGGCCCCTGTCCCTTGGTCCTCCCCCCTCACCTTCCTCCTCCGTTAAAACACTAGGGATTACACTCAATCAACACCTCACCTTACATTCCCAGATCAGCACGTTGGTCTCTTCTTGTTTCTTTGCCCTACGCACTATTCGAAAGATTTCACGTTTTTTTCCTTTTCAGCTCTTAAACTTATTCTTATGGCCATGGTCCTTTCACGTTTGGACTATGGCAACATTTTGTATAATGGGGTCCCCGCTTATGCCCTACGGCGTCTCCAACTTGTCCAAAATCAAGCCGCCCGTTTAGCCTATGGTCTCTCTAAATCACATCATGTCACTCCGCTTCTTAGATCCCTCCACTGACTCCCCATTAGAGAACGTGCCCTCTTTAAGATGGGATGCATGACTTTCCAGGCTCTCGCTGGGACGGCTTCAGCCTTCATCAACTCCAAAGTCAAGGCTTACATTCCCAGCAGACAATTGCGCTCCTCTTCCCTATCTCTTCTGTCGGTCCCCCGGTTTAGGAAGATCAAATCGGGGGGCGCAACGTTTTCTGTCCTTGCCCCCGCCTTCTGGAACTCCCTTCCTCTTACCATTAGGTCAACAGTAACTTATCTGGAGTTCCGAAGAGTGCTCAAAACTTTCCTGTTTTTACAAGCTTTCTCACCCTAGCTTCCTTCCTTCTTCCCTCTTTGTGGCCTGCCCCCTAGCGCCAAGAAACCGCCTGGTAATCGTGCGCTCAATAAATACTTTTAAATTCAAATTCAAATTAAAGAACTGGCATTACAAATCATTGTTTATATGCTCACTGTTTCTGTTCCTTATACAAGATGACTCTAGCTTACACTTTTTTGGAAGTTATGTTATATATTTACTTTGAAGGATACAGTATTAACAAGTAAATTACTGGGGGATGTCAGGTTGTTTCAGCCATGTTTATGTTAACAACAGAATACAACTGAGGTGTCTACCAGCTGTTGTGAGTAGCAATGTTGTAGCTTATGTATCATGAACTTTGTTATTCTGATTATGCTTATTATAATATTCTAGCCCTGAAGAAGTTTATGGTTAATCTCACCAAGACGAAACACGTGTTGGCGGCGGCTAGTTTGTTTTTTGAAGAATAACAACAATATTAAAAGAAGATATGAAGACTATTCACCTTTCGGAACTTGTTTATTGATGTACTTATTTAGCTCAGGATAAATTCCTTTTATTTCTTGTATGTGGTTTTGTGTGAACATTACCCATTTGGGTTGATGGTGGGTGACCATAACCTTATCCTTATGAGCTGTTGACAGACTGTAAACTTTAAATATTGTCGCATTCCAGCGCAATTAACACTCAGTCACCTTTTCTATTGTATTGCACTCATTGGGTGAGGTTCACTAAGATTTTGCGCCATGTTTCTGGCACAAAAGTGACGCAAAATGGTGCAAAATCTTTTTTTCTTATTTACTTTCCAGAGCTAAACTTGTTTAGCGCTAGAAATAATGTAGAAGTAATGCAAAGTAGCGCATAGCATTGCACCATGGGGGCATACCAAGGAGGGTGCATGGCTATTCCGGTGTAACCACCCAGGGTTTCTCACGCTAAACCCAATTTACTAAATACAGTAAATTGGGTTTAGCGTGAAAAAACTGCCCTTTTAAACTAGGCTCAAGGAAGGAGAAATGCTTCCTTTTCCGACTTTGCATGCAGCACACACAAAAAGTGGGTAAAGCTTTTCCACGTGTCTAGGCATAGTACAAAACCTATGATGAACTCACACACATCCCCTAGCGCTAAGGTGTGTGGGTGGTGCACGGCAGCTGTAATCAGCACCGGTGCAAGGTAATGGGGAGGAGAGAGCCATATCTTTGAAAATATGGCGCTCTCCCGCTCCTTCCCTGTCACGCAACGCAGCGCAGCCTCATGCGGGGCTGCGCTGTCTTGCGTGTAGATCTCCCCCATAGTGATTCCACATATGCCAACTATTGCAAAAAAACTGATAATAATTAGAAATAATGCAAATAGGTGACAAAGCCTTCCTCTGTATAATTTGCCCCAATAGCATCAGTTATGTACCATTACATCCATCAGATCATTTTCGTCGCAGGGATAAACTCTGTTTGTTGGTTCTACAAAAACGTGATAGAGAGTGCCAACTGCAACTTAATAGCATTTTTTATTATATACAGAACATGCAAAAGGTATGAAGGAAACCATTTTTGAAATGTGCCCAGGATATTGAGTTTTGAAATCGTGGTTATTTGTATAACTCTAAATTTGAAGGTAACCATGCTGTCATATGATTCAGATGACATGTTTATGTGTATGTGAGTGTGGATGTCTGTGTTGTGTGTTGGGGAAAGATGAGCATCCGTCCCAATATGGCTCTCCCTTGGCTAACTAAGACAACATGTCCATCCTGTCAGGCGTTCTGTTGTCACAAATGGCATAACGGCAACACTTGCATAGTGTTGCCACCCTCACAATTAAGTGATATTGGTGACCCCAGTAGGCATATTCGGGCCACAAATGGCATACCAGTGGACATGCATTTGGTATGATGGTGATCCCGATGTATTATGGCCTTCCATTGGGAAAATAGTGGCCATTCTTTGCATAATTTTGGCCTCTATCATTTTGTGATCAGTCCAGGCATATTGATGGGCCTGGCACACTGTGACTCCTTTGGCTTTATTGCGGCCCTGAATTATTATGCCCTTCTCGCACATTGTGATCACCACAGATTTACTGGTAACCCTTGCATGTTTTTGCTCCTTCAAATAAGGGTGGCAGTCTCTGGCATGTGGTGAACGTCTTCAGCTTCTAAGGGACATTCTTGACATCCAGTGGGTACGGTTACCCTTGGTTTATGGTGGGCATCTCTGATATGCGATTGCGATACACATGCATGTGTGGCAGCAGTACATGTAGCATTAGTACATATAAATGCTATTTTAAAATAATAAACCGA
This sequence comes from Lissotriton helveticus, assembly GCF_964261635.1. Lineage (NCBI taxonomy): Eukaryota > Metazoa > Chordata > Amphibia > Caudata > Salamandridae > Lissotriton > Lissotriton helveticus. The sequence goes on along the minus strand of NC_136063.1, from coordinate 406,093,528 downwards.
GACCATATCTGCGTATTTACTAAAAAGCTGGTGTTTGGGAAGAAATTGTATTTTTTTTACAAGTAATAATAATATTTTGGTAGGGGGGAATTGAGTATATTTACTGGAAATTAAATGCTGCCATTTTGAAAATAAATTTATATTTTTAGAGAATGGCAAGCAAGTGTTTGAGGAAAATATACTTTAGTAAGGTGCAGATGCTTGTATTTGAGGCGTTTATATGTGTACTTTAATAAAGTGGCATTTGGATGTTATGGCAGTCGGATGTTATATGGCAATATCATCACTACCTGTGCCTGTGACCTGAGCTCCATGTGGACATGTTCAGCCAGGGCCTAGAAGCTTTTAAGGACTTATTTATGAGCCCCTGCATCACTTTTGCGCCGCCGCTGCATCACTTATTGTGATGTAGGGACGGCGTAAATAATGCACCATGTTGCACCATATTTATGAATTGATGCATCTAGGCAGATGCGTCACTTTGTAAACCCCTGAGCTACATTATACCTGCATCAGGTATAATGTATGCAGGGTGGGCGTTCCCCCGCAAGAAAGGGTCGGAGGAGTGGCGCAGTGAAATCTACAAGATTTCACGGCCACTTCCTAGGACGCCAATGCGTCAAAACCTTACATCTGCCTCATGGCAGGCGTAAGGGTGACACAGGCCCTTTCACATGGAGCTTGCCCCATTTGAAAGGACACATTGCTGACGTTGCGTCTGTTTTCAGACACACCCCAGCAATGCGCCCCTTTTGAACCGACAGATACGTCAGTAATACTGATGGATCTGTCATTCCTTGCGACATGATGCGTCATACAGTAAATATGACGCATCCATCATGTCGCAAGGAGGGCGCACTGGGATGTGTCACATTGCTGCTTTCACGCAGCGATGCAACACTTCTCATAAATGAGGCCCAGAGAGTTTTGTTTGCTGTCACTTACTTTCTCTACTGTTAATAATTGATCAGAATTACGGAAATTCAGATCCTTTATTTGGTTTATAAACCTGTCTCTGTAGAAGGATACTGTTTCAATCTATATGTTTTACCATTCAAAGATGATGCCTTACTTTCTTTTGCTATAATCTTTTTTCTTTTATTCCAGGTCTCATATTTAAGGACCACAGTTCAGAAACTCAATGTGTTGCATCTTTCCCGAAGATTTTCCAGTTGGTGCTCGCTCTAAAATGTGGCGTGTTCCCTGTTTCTACAGGATACTGTTTTTTTCAGAATTATGCTAATTTTTTTAACACATTAGACCTGCCTATATTTCAGAGTCTTTTCCTCTATTAGAATTTTCCTCAGCAAGAACCATTATTACATTGTTATGGCCCTATTTCTTCCCTCTACCCTACTTTTCACTCCAATAAGGCTGTGATGAGGTGGAGCGCATGTCAGGCCCACCTTTTGTGATATGAGAAGATGAACAGATGTATAGCTCCCTTAAAATCTGCACTTGACATTCTCAGTGATAATACCTAGAAGGAGCAAATTGGAAAAATTTATGTCAGGTAGAAGCAATAAAAAATGCCACATTAATCCTGAAAAATATTTCTTGTCTTGTCATATTTCATCCCAGGTTATTTAACCGGCCCATACATTTATGTGATTTTGGCCAATTGTTAGGGAATTGCATGGAAAAATGCACTACATAGCTACCACATTTTAAATAGTTTTTCGGGGGTGTTATCATCCCTAACACAGATGGAGGTACTGGAATCTTTCATGTGCGCCTCTTCAGAATTGTCTATAAAACATGTGTCATTTTCTTTTGGGAGACCGCACCAATACTTTGAAAAGTTCATCACCTACCAAGGACTGTAAGCAGTACACTCTGCATTCAACCAACAGTAGTGATTTCTTTTACTATGTACTTGCTTACTTTCTTTCAGTGCCTTATTTAGACCTTGGCGGATGGAATGCTCCATCACAAAGGTGATGGTGGATATCTCGTCCGCCGTAATACAACCTCCATAGGATATAATGGAATCATAATATGGCAGGCGAGATAGCCGTCACGGTTGTGGCAGAGTATTCCCCTACGCCAAGATCTAAATCAGTCCCTGAGTCTTGTTCCATTTTTAGGTCTGGTGTTAGCAAAGTTCTTTCGATTTTAACGGATACCTACTCAAGGTAATGTTGTTTAACAATGTATGTGGATTGTTCTAGTCCTTGTAATAATTGCATACCAATGTAAGACATATGTCAATCTAGAAGATGTAAGTTCATTAAATGCCAAAAAACAAAATTAAAAAAAAATGTTTTGAAGTAATTTTGATTTACCTAAAATTATATACACAACATACTTACTTTCAGCCATGCCTCTTCATCCATTGGATTGCTGCCGTGTCAGTCATATTTTTAGTCTGCCCACTATGGTGCAATGGGTCACCCCGCTTCAGCCATTGACTTACTTCACTGTGAGTGATGGTATTCTGCTATTTCACAAGGTCACAGTTCCTCAGGTCCTCCTCAGTACTCAAATTTAGATGCAGCTGTGTGCCTTTACTAGACCATCATATTCTTTCACAATCAAAGTACAGGTGCGTTTTTCCCCTCCAAAAGAACAACAAATAGGAGAAGTGGCTTTATGTAGTTGTGCTTTTCAGACCTACGGATGCCTCAGTGCCTCAGTCTCCTCTGCCTGCTTCTGACGTCAGTTTTCTCACCTCTTCTCTCACCTTCCACTCGGCTTCCCTCTGCAGCTCTTCAGAGATTAGAAGCGATTTTGCAGGAAACCTCCCTGAAGTGCCGCACAGGGCAAGGGTGAAAAGATGGACTGGCGGCAGGGCACAGTAAATACCTTTATCCAGGCATAACTGTTGTTTTATCACTTTCTAATTTCTCCTGCTTCGGTCCTGTGGCGTCGACCTCTCTACAGAGCTTTTAGCTGGCAGGCGGCATGCCCAGAGGGTTACACTGAATTGCTTTTCGAAGTTCAACAACACTGTATCTCTCTTCCAGCTCTTTGAAAGTATATATTTAGTGCTTTGGAAATGGCAATACTGCCAATCTGTACAATTCAAACGCTACCGACTTTCAGTACATGTGGTGTGTGTCAATTTCTCTGGCATCTGTCAAGCGAACACAGAGATTGTATGCCCATGTATTGATTTTGGAGCATGGGTTTATTCTGCCCTGTAAAACATTTGTTTCGAAATTTCGTCTATTTACTGAATGCGGGAATTTTGCTTAAAATCAGAAAACTAGCAGATTGGTTTGGTGCCCTTACACTCCTTTCAACCTTTTATTCACAGATATGCACCACACAAAAAACTGCGACAGGTAATAACATCACGGAGCCATGAAATCACAAGCATGTGGGCTCTCACCTTTACTGTACAATGCGAGAGGAAGGCCCCAGGGGAATGATCTGCATGACCGGCAGAGCCCATAGCTTCCCAATGAGTGTAATTCTCCCGCTCTATCTCACACTGCCGTGCCCTGTTATGCCCTCGCTTGCCCATTACTTCCTGGCCAGCTCTGACATCATGAGGTGACCCAACACCATGTAGAGAAGCATCTTGCTACTTCCTGTCCAAGTTATCCTATAAAGGACAACCCTTTTCTTGTAAACAGCTTATTTTGCACTTTTCCTTTGAGAGTCAGTCACACTGACCTTCCTGTGTTTGGATAGATGGTTCTCCTTTTGTTATGGGTTCTTGTGGGCCTTTTTGGCTTGCTTCTTTGTTTTTGCTATGCGTTGCTATATACTGCCTATGTATTAGTGTTTCTCCTTTTTTTACCTGGCTCCTAGCTGCTTAGCCAGTGTGAGTGTTCTGAGTGGAGTGTTGGTGGGAGGTAGATGATTGGACTGTTTGGGGGCCTGCGTTGTGAGGTGTGGTAGTTGAAGATGGGCTGAGCAGCAGGCAGGCTTCTCCCGGTGGGGCTGCTTTTACATGGATGCTAACCTGCAACTTAGACCTAATGAAGAAACCACAAAAATGCTCCTCGGCTACATTTGCTACATTACAACATAGTTTTGGAGATGATATGGTGACAGACACATGTGTGCAACTGCTTTTACAGAGGCTGCCACTAGAAAGAAGATTGAAAAACTACAGCAGAAACAGGCCCTAAGAAACAAGCCTCAAGACTGAACTACCAGGCCTAGAAGCCCCCCATTATCCTTTACAGCGGACAGCCCCGGCCTGGCCATGCTTCATTTGCCTCCAATGTTTTATTTCATGCAATTGGATATCTGATGCAAGCCTAAGCAATTCCACCCAAGTTATCTTTGGAACAGTCACCTTCATAGTGTAATTTGCCTGCATGTTGCTGTAAAAAGGGATCTGTGGAATTTTAAAGGAGAAGTAACATCATCTAAAGGTTAGATCACTATACCACTAACAGTTTCGATCTATCCCTACAGTTGAAAGAAAAAACTTAAGAAGGAAACATAAATATTCACAATTATGCTGCATTAGATACATCTAGCATTCAGATCACCAGGTCCGCAGACACGCCCCAATTTCCACTTCTCCCCCCTCCCCCACAAATTGAGCTGGAAACACTCAATGCCCAGATGGATAGGATAGTTACAGACATACAAAACGCCTTCAGAAACATGAAGAATATTTTACTCCTCTCAGAAAGCTATCTCTGCAAAATCATCCAGATTAAAAAATCAGTACACACACTTCACAACAAGATTAACACAACCCCTCTGTCTCTGTCCAATAGGATTTTTCCGTTCCCGCAAAATCCGCAGATATCTGATGGACTCCGAAACACAATCCTTGTTGCAATCTTACGAGTCGACATCCAGTCCCACCCTAAGAGAAATGCACAGCAAATTAGAGCAGTTCAAATCAACGTAAACAGAATAACACAAGCAAATCATAGAAAGATAAATCCCAACAACCTGAAAGAAATAACATTAATCCTCATAGGCCAAGACTATGATCTGAATACCCTGCTGAAACCGCTTGTGTGCTTACTACTGCATTGCAGATCAGCAATGAAACATGCAGCGGAAATTACCAACCTAATCCTGAACCAGGATATTTTTGTGTCTATTCTAACGGAATCGTGGCTCAATAATGCATCTTCCCCTTTTCTAAACCTACTGGTTCTACCAAACTACAACATTTTGAGACTAGACAAGCTAAACAAAACTGGTGGAGGCGTGGCCTGTATCCACAGATCAGACATCTCCATCTCTAAAGCTCACTCTGACCCTCTGGAGCCTTGTGAATACCTTGGGCTCTCTCTACGACTCTCAGATAATCAACACTATAAATTACACACGTTCTACCATCCCCCATGTAAAAATGCTATGTTCATAGACCTACTAATGGAAATTATTACAGCAAACTCTGAACCTAACTCCAACGATATTTTCCTAGGGGACTTCAATCTACATTGGCATGACATCAAAGATAATCAGGTCAATATTTTCAAAAACTTCCTAGCAGACCATTCACTAGTGCAAGCTTGTTTATTCCAACCCACTCAAAAGGCGCTACATTAGATTGGATCATCTCCAAAGAAAACGCAGGGAAATCAATTGCTATTGTCCCTTGCGACTGGTTAGATCACCACATCATCACCTTCCAAATGAAATCAGTCAAACCTAAGCAATGGGTTAGAGATACTAAAAGCCTGAACATGGAGACGCTAATAGCACGTTATGAGAATGAACTTCAACCTCCTCCTGAATTGGTGGACGTCTGCAAGCTTACATACGATGTCTAAAATATTCAATAACATAGCCCTTTTAAAAATCAAAAGAATACAAGTTAAAGATAAAAGCCCACAGTTCAATGGCTCTCTTAATGAAGAAAGACGGAAACTCAGACTAACAGAAAGGAAATGGAGACAACACCCATTATCCCCACATCTAAAATAACTAAGAAAGAACAGGAAAGGCTACAATAAAAGCATAATACAACCAAAAAAAGACTTGTGAGGAAATGAACTTGATAACGCAAAGAACAGACCAAGCAAATTCTTCGATCTACTAAAGGATCAATCAAACAAATAGGCCAAATCCTCCAAATTGGTTTTGAGCTGTGAAGACTTTTCTTCATTCTTTACGCTAAAGCTAGCTCCCTGGACAGAGAACTCAAGGATACCGCTTATAAACTCGTGACTCAAAAGAGTACTCAAGCGGGGCAGCCATTCCAACCTGTCCAAACAGTGCACAAAAATAAAGCCATTGGTCAACCTTCAAACTATATGATCAGGAAGACATTGCCAAAACCTTGCTGGCCTTAAAACCAAACAACCATTACAATGATCCTCTTCCTGCAAAATGTTGGCCTACAATCAACCACATGGCCATCTCTAGTTGGACTAAAATAATTAATGCCTCGCTTGCCCAAGGTTCCTTTCCTGACTGCCTAAAAATGGGCCAGGTCAACCCTCTATTGAAAAAACCTACTGAGAACCCCTCGGACCCAAACAACTTTAGGCCGGTAACAAACATTCCCTTACTGGACAAGGTTCTGGAAAAAATGTGCTCAGCAACAACTGACCCATCACATCACAGCATTTAAGCTACTAGATAACTCCCAATCAGGGTTTAGACCTGATCACAGCAAGGAAACAGCAATTGTGCACATAGTTGATGACGCTCTACTTGCTCTAGACTGCAACAAAACTTGTCTACCAGTCCTCCTCGACCTATCATCAGCATTTGACACTGTAAACCATGGCAAATAATTAGACCGGCTGGAGAATAGGAGGGGTTTTCAGGAACAGTCCTAAAAAGGTTTAATTCCTTCTTAGAGAACAGATCGCAAAGATTCCTGCTGAGCCACAATTTATGCCTTCCATCCCGAGTCAAATTGGAGTTCCACATGGATCAACTATATCCCCGTCCCTATTCAATCTTTACATTAACCCACTCACTGAAGTACTGCAGAAAGCTAGCATCTCCTTCCACAGGTATGCAAATGACACTGAGCTGTATATGAAGATTACATTGCTGAAAGTGAGCAACATAAGGAAGCAAGCTCTACAAAAGACCGTTCAATGGCTATCTATCAATCATCTTAAGTTTAACTCGCAGAAAACAGAATTTCTTCTGATCTCCCCCCGAAATCCTTCACCATGATCAAGAAATGGACCAAGATGATCACAGCGCTAAATGGTACTCCGATTCTAGTTGATTCTACCAAGTCACTTGGAATCACGATGGACTAGGAATTAAACATGCGAACACACATCAACACTATGGCAAAAAATACCCGATTCCATCTGAGTTATCTCAGAAAACTGAAACTGTTAATCAAAACTGCTGACCTTAAAACGGCAGTCTAAGCTTTGGTCATCTCAAGAATTGAGTACGGATGCACAACTGTAGCAGGGCTTCCTAAGATTTCAACAGCTCCACTAAAAGCTTGCCTCAAAGCTGCACCTAGACTCTTAACAGGTGCAAGAAAATTTGACCACATCACTCCACATTTGAAAGCGCTCAAATTCCCACAGTGCGAGGCAAGAATTCAGCTAAAGATGGCTTGTATTACACACAAAGCTCTACACTAAAAAACACCACTTTACCTTGCCCAGAAAATTACGATTTCCAGAAGCATTAGATATTCGTTGGGGTGTCTGCAAACTTCTTACTGAAACCAGCTTTCTTCCATTAGAAGAGAACTTATGATAGAGTATTCTCGGGAGCTGCACAAAGAATTTGGAATGCGCTTCCACAGAATATTAGAGGAATCACCTCTGTCTCGCAATTCAAAAAAGAGGCTAAGGCCTTTCTCATGAGTAAAATCCTCTCTTAACTAATAGCAGTTGACTCTTGGCTCCTTTTGAGACCTTCAGACAATCCTTGATCTTCTAAATTCCGCTGTTCTAGTAGGTGACGGTAAACAGGATAATAATCCTGCTAATCTCAGAGTAATGACTCTGGGGATAGCACAAGTCAGCTGGCTTTCATTGATTCATACCGATTGGCTACAATCAGCTCTATTGGATACTTTAAGTCTCTTCGCAAGATCACATGGACGATGGCTTATGAAAGGTACCTCTATCAAGCTACATGGGTATTTGACTAGAGTTGTAACAGTGTATCGCGTTGCTGACTCCTCATTTCCTTTAGAAGGGGTATTACAATTTAAATGTAAGTATGTCATGACATGTACTACTGTAACCAGGGTTGACGCCTAGTAAGACTTAATATGCATACTATTTGTAAATTTGTAAGCTGGTGCCACTGTTAGTTAAATACGTATACCTGGCTGTAGGCTTCAAGGACTCATACATTGAAGGAAACTGATTGCTGTTGAATTGTAAAGCACTCTGACACTCAGGATTGGGTCATGTTTGCGCTATAGAAAACGCTGAATAAATAATTAAATAAATAAATAAAGGATTTAATGTTCTTCACTGTCATCTATGCATGAGGTCTGGAAGGGCAATGGCCCCAAACCCTGTATGGTTCAGGTTTTTTGTTTCTGTCAGCTGTGAGTAACATAGCTACTGACAGTCTAGTCTCTACCTTCATTGTTTTTGGGCGTATCAGTTTTGCCATCTACATTGCGGATCTCGCACAATACTTTTTCTAACTCAGTCTCAACACTGGCGGATAGAGGGGGCTGTGTGTTCTGTCCCTGACAAAAACTGTGTTGAGTTAATCCTTCTATTTTTGTTCCCAGCTACAATGACTTGGCAGCAGGGAGGCTGGTTAAACCATTAATCTGCGGCTTACATTTCTAACAGAGCACATGCACCTTGCCTAGTTTATGGAGTTGCACGATGTCGCAGAGGGATCTTCAGTGACGTCTTGTCTGTGGGTTTTAGCTGCTATGGGACGCATTGCAGCACGGAGGTGCCTGGTGCCTCCAAGCACACGTCATCTTAACCTGCCGCCAAGTGTGGACAGCCAGTCGATCAAACACAAGCGTTTCCCGTTCCTCCACCAAGCTCAGCCTCAACAGTTCAAGGAGTTATTCTCCAGTCAGCGTACAGGAGGATATTTAAGACAGGAGGTACTGAGGCAAATGTACATTTCAGGATAATTCTACATCAAAATGGTAAGAATGAAAAAAAACATGGCATGGCAAATGTTGTCTTAGTACGCTTCAACTCTGAAAGAAGGGATATCCGCAATGAAAGATGCGCTACATACCAGAGAAATGAGAAGAAACATTAACTTCTATGTGCCCTTAATTCAGAAAGTGTAGCTGGTGTGGCTACATTGCCAGACGTTCAAAGGAATCTCTCATCTCCCCAGTGGTCAGGCATCACTCCTCCCCCTTTTGGGTTGTTTAGGTATCCTTAGATTAGGAAGGTCTTTGTTGGAAATGGCCCTATTTTCAGGGTCATCCCTAAACCTTTTGCCTTCCTCCTGGATTTGTCCTGACTTATTTTTGTTGGTTTTATGACTCTGGGCACTTTACCACTGCTGATCAGTGCTAAAGTGCATATGCTCTCCCTGTGTAAATATGACTGTGAATTGGTATATCCCTGATTGGCGTATTTGGTTTATCTGTTAGTCCCTAGAAGTCTGGCCCGTGTGCGCCCAGGGCTGGTAACCCAAATGCTGCTGGTGGCCCTGCAGCGCTGGTTTGCGCCACCCACAGAAGCAGCTTGTAAAGCGTTCCTCAGACCTGCCACTGCAGTGTCTGAGTGCAGTCTAGGACTACCATCTTGGCTGTGAAGTGCCCACACTTCCCAGTCCCTGAACCTTCCCTTAGCCTCATGTCAGTCACCCCTATGGTAGGTGCATTGTGTATGTAAGGTAGGACATGGCTTGGTATGTGTAGCGTGTCCTGGTAGTGAATCACCCTCCATTTTGTTTTTCACTGCTGCAAGGCTACCTGTTTTCCATAGGCTAGAATAGGCAGACTGGCTTTTACATCTCATAGTCCTATCTGACTCAGGGTACATGGTAGAAAATCGAGTTTAGTAGGCCTGAACTCAGAATGATAAAATACATATTTTAGTGAAGTTGGTTTTAACATTCTGTGTTTGAAAATACCACTTTTAGAAAGTAGGTATTTTCTTGCCTAAGCCTCCAGTGTGTTCTGCTGTTATGTCTATTAGCTGTCTGGGTTTAGAGGGGCAAGGCAGGCTGAGTTAGACCTGGGTTGAATAGAGAGATCTGCATTGAGTACTGGGGAGGGGTAGCTCCTTGACCTGAATAGGGCTGTGTCTGGCAAGGTGAATGGCCAGGTGCTGGCTCCACCTCCGACTGTGCGTCGGATGGCAGACCCCCTCTTTCTGAAAGGAAGGATGCAGCCTGGTAAACAAAGTGCTCCAGCCCTAGGCAGAACTGGTTCTGGCTGGGTTCAGTGACTAGAGACTGTTGAGAACAAAGACTTTTGGGGTATAATGTCTGTGCCCAAACCCCTGATTTTTGTATTGCTCCTGGATGTCAAGAGGAACCTTTGTCCGTGTTTCTGAAGGAATCTGCAGGAGAGGACTGTCCTTGTGCTTGTGTTGGCCTTCAGTAGTTCCCCTTGGACTTGGAAGAAGAGGGGAAAGGACTTTTGAGAGACTTTTATTTTGCTAAGCAATCACCCAAGGGCTAGAAGAGAGCTAGCATCCTGCTGGAGTCATAGGCACATCTGACTCCCCCACCAGCCTCCTGATTCCTCCCAGCGAGGATTTCTTTCTGCAGGTGAGGCCCCTGTGAGTTCCAGGGCCTCTAGTTCTACTACAGAGAAGAGAGTGCTGAAATCGTTGCTGACGCCCGTTTGCGAGCCGCCGCAGCTGAAGAGCGTAAGAAAAATCATCGTGCTGCTGCCGCCAAACGCTCACAAACCAAAGATCATCGCATTGCACGATTGCGGGCCACAAAGTGCTCGCTAACCCTCGAGATCATCGCATCGCACGTTTGTGGGCTTGTCGAAGGCTCGCTAACCCCGGATCATCGCATCGAGATCATCGCATCACGACATCGCAGAGGGGGCGATGTGCGTCCGCCATTTTCCCCGCATCGCACCCGGAACGTCACTCCCTCGCAAGGCGCCATTTTCTTTCATCGCAACAAGATCGCACACACAACAGGATCAGCGCATCATCCTCCCTTGTGGCAAGGATTCAACGCATTGCTGGCCTAGCGTGAAGAAGTCTGTTGCTTTGTCCCGCACGCACCCGCAGACCGGCGCATCATCCTCCCTTGCGGCAAGGATTCAACGCATCACCGGCCTAGCGTGGGGAAAATCATCACTACAGCTCTGTGGTGTCGCTGTGTCATACCTGAAATCGGAAACACTGCTGGGTTCCAGATTCCAGGGAAGACAGTTAAGACCCAGGCTTGTAGACATATGCTGCTTCAACCTTATCTGAATAAACTATCTTTATAAATCTATCAAAGGACTTGATAGCATCATTTCACTGGCGATGTTGGGAAAAAGGACGAGTTACTAAAGCCTGGAGTCCCTGCCTGCGACATTAGAGGTGCATTGCATAAGGAGGATCACGAGCTGTCCAGTAATCCCGGTGAAAGAAGACGGCGCCGTGTTGAAGACTAAAGCGGGAGCGCGTTGGAGAAAATCCCGCCGATCTACGGTCTTCTGTGAGTGAAAAATTCATTTTAGACTAATTTGGGCATTTTCTGCGTTGGCTGCGCGAGAGCGCGAGAGCCCGTCAGCAAGATCTTACCAGCGCGTGAAGTGTTTGCTGCGCGAGAGCGCGAGAACCTGTCAGCGCGAGAGCAGCGCGTGAAACGGAGTCAGCTGGCGCGCATGCGCGTCACAGCGTAGTATCACGCAGTTGAAGCACGGCGGCCATCTTTTGGGCTATAATCCATTGGAAAAGCATTGTGAAAGTACTTTTACACGAAGGGAACTTCGTAACAGGTTATTCATGACGAATAAAACCTGGATATCCGTGATATACCACAAATAAAACAATTAATCTCAATAACATTGATAATAAGCGGAAAATAGTGTTAAAAAAAAAATATATATATATTTTTTTCTTCTTCTTCATTCTTCATTACATTCAACATTTAATATATTTGCTTCTAAAATTCAGTACTTCTAATTTAAACAAATGGAAGGCTTCTCTGCTCCTCAACCTTTCCTACCGAGTCCCGGTGAACCTGTTCTGGAGTGGAAAAGGTGGAAAGAGGGATTTTATGCTTACATAGAAGCAATTGGTGGTGAAGACTACACCGACAAAAGGAAATTAGCAATTCTAAAACACTGTTTGGGCGCAGAAGGAAGACATGTTCTCAGTCATTTGCCTATTGATTCACGTAATGTAACATCTACCGAACAAGTTATAGATGTTTTTGAAGAAGCCATCAAACAATTGGATAAACAATATATAAAGAAAGTCAACGTAGTAGTGGCACGTCACAAATTTTTGAGTAGGGGTCAATTACCTGGTGAATCTGTTGACTCATTTATAAATGACTTGAGGATTTTAGCATCTAAATGCAATTATTCTACCTTTCATGATCAAATGTTGCGAGATCAAATGGTTCACAAAATTGCTGATGTCAAGCTTCAAGGGAAACTGTTGGACGCGGAGGATCTATCTTTAGACAAAGCGTTAGATATCGCTCATCGTTTTGAAAGCATGAATCTGGGAGTAAAAGTACTTACAGAAAAAAGATCAACCGAAGTCAATGTCATTAGGAAATCTAATCCTGAGGAGAGGAATTCTTTTAAAAGTAAATACCAACCTTTCCAAGAGAAGAGAGAATATGCATGCTTCAAGTGTGGAAGTCCAGATCACCTAGCCAATGACAGGAAGTGTCCAGCAATTGGACAATTTTGCAGATATTGTAGGTTGAAAGGCCATTTCAGTAAAATGTGTAAAAATAAGAACAAATTTAATGGAAAAATTTTTATGCAGAAGAAAAGTTCAAATGAACGGGTCAATGAAATAGATGATGATAATTTAGAAGAAGAATTTCTTTTTGCTGTATATGAAATTAATTAGTGTGATAAGGATTCTCCATACTGTACTGTGGATTTTGGGGGGAAGAATATCTGTGTCATGGCAGACTCAGGGGCAAAACGTACTCTTATAGGTGAGGAATGTATGAGAGAATTTCCAGGTTTAAAATTATCTCCTCCTGACATAAAACTACTTGGGTATGGGAAAAAACCGATTGATATTCTTGTTTTTTTTACCACATCTTTAAGTTTTAAAGGGAAAACCATTAATTCTAAGGTTTACGTAGCAAAGGATGGTTCATGTTTATTGGGGTGGCCGCAGCAAAGGGACTTAATGATAAAATTAGATCCCAACCATCCTGATCAGGTGCTAGGTTATTCAGACTTGGTCATGAATGTAGATTTTGATCTTGGCCATGAGTGTGAAAAAGAATTTCCTTCTGTATTTTCCGCATCTGAGTTAGGCCTCTTAAAAAATTTTGAGCACAAAATCATTCTTAGAGACGACGCTGAACCAAAAGTTCATAAAGTCAGGAATGTGCCTTTACATTTAAGAGAAGCTGTGAAGTCTGAACTCAAGAGATTGTGTGATTTAGACGTCATTGAAGAAATAGAATCATCGATTTAGTTATCACCTGTCGTTGTCGCTCATAAGCCAAACGGCAAAGTTAGACTTTGTGTAGATTTAAGAGACCTAAACGAGAGTGTATGGGTGGATAGACATCCATTGCCTAACATAAATGAGATGTTTACGAAATTAAAAGGGGCATCCATTTTTACCACGCTGGATCTGTCAAATGCTTACCATCAAATTGCATTGCACAAGGACAGTAAGCATTTGACGTCTTTCATCACATCAGAAGGTGCTTTCAGGTATAAAAGAATGCCCTTTGGTCTTATATCGGCATCTTCTGTCTTTCAAAGGGTGATGCATAATCTTTTTAAGGATTTTGATAATGTCTTATACTTTCAGGATGACATTTTGATCTTCTCATCCAATCCAACTGACCATTCTACAGTTCTGTATAAGGTATTAGAGGTGCTGCAAGACAGCGGTCTCACTCTCACAAAAGAAAAGTGTAAATTTGGGGTGTCTGCTGTTGACTATTTGGGACATACTATTAGTAAAGATGGCATTTCCCCAAAATTAAATTTAATCAAGGCTATCGAATCTGCTCCTGACCCTATTAATAAAGATCAGCTTAGGTCTTTCTTGGGGCTTGCCGAATATTACTCCAAGTTTATTCCTCTGTTCTCTGACAAAACTGTAAATATGAGAAATTTGATGAAAAAAAATGTTCATTTTCTGTGGGATGAAAGTTGTAAAAAAGAATTCAAATTGTTAAAACAAACCATTGCATCTGCACCTGCTCTAGCAATGTTTAATACTGCTCATGGTTCATTCATCATTACAGATGCTAGTAATGTGGGAATAGGAGCAGTTTTAATGCAGCGTCAAAAGGGTCAAATGGTAACAATTGGGTTTGCTTCAAGGCCATTGAGGGATGCTGAATGCAAATATTCTACATTGGAAAAGGAAGCTCTAGCTTGCTGGTGGGGCATAGAATATTTCCGCAAATATGTATACGGTACTGTTTTTAAACTCTGATCTGACCATCGTCCGCTGGTAGATTTGTTTACTACCAAAGGTTGTGGAAAAGCGACATCTAGAATTGCCAGATGGCAGTACAAACTTCAAGATTTTCATTTTAAAGTTGAGTATATTCCTGGCATTAGGAATGTGTTAGCAGATTGTTTATCGAGATTGCCCGTACCTGATGACAATGTAGTAGAGGTGGACAATGATGATGATAACGTAGTGTCAATTTGTGAGATATCCAAAGGTTGTATTCAGGAGGATACATGGAAATTGGCATGTAATAGTGACCCTGTTTTTAATGAAATATGTAGTTTTGTGAAAACTCAGTGGCCACGCAAAGATTTGTTGTCTGATAAAATTCAACCGTTCTTTCATGTTGCTCAAGAATTATCTGTTGTTGAGGGGTTACTGTTTAGAGGCCTACAACTGGTGGTTCCTGGCGAATTGCAGTCTAAGATTTTGGAGATGGCTCATGAGAGTCACCCGTGTATGACATCCATAAAAAGGAGGATCAGGAGTGAGTTCTGGTGGCCAGGGATGGATAAGAGCATAGAAAGATACGTCAGGGACTGTGTGGATTGTTGCTTAAGTGATAAGTCTCAAAAGCATGTCGCGTATGAACATCTTCCCGTTTCTAGACCTTCACGGGTTTGGGAAAGTGTATCTTTAGACATTGCTGGTCCCATGTCATTTAACAAGAGCATGATGTATGCGATTATCTTAGTTGATCAATTGTCACAATGGCCTGAGGTAAAAATGGTTTCTAGCATAACTTCTGGTGTAGTGATCAGATTTTTAAATGAGGTATTCGAAAGAGAGAGTTTCCCTGAATCTATCACGACAGACAATGGTGTACAATTTGTCTCTCAGGAGATGAAAGAATTTTTGGTGCGTCACGGCATAAGGCACAAACGTGTGTCTGTTTATTATCCCAATAGTAATGGTATTGTAGAGAGGTGGATCAGAGTATTTAAAGAGGGGCTCCAATTAGCCTTACGCAATGGTAATGATTGTAAACAAACCATTAGTGAAATTCTGTGGTGCTACAGAAACACGCCAAGAAGCATGGCTGATCTTTCACCTTTTGAGAAGATGAGGGGGAGGAGGAGTGTATCCAACATGAGTCAACCTTGAATGAGAATGCTTGATTCGGAAAAGTCCATTGGCAGGGAATGTTCCTCACATGCCAATTCTTTATTGTTCAGTGTCAATGATTGGGTGCGTGTTAAGAAGTCCAGACTAGTCAGGTCTGGAGAGTCAAAATATTCGGATCCTTTATTAGTCAAGCGCGTTGGTCGACAGGTTGTTGAACTTTCAGATGGCAATGTATGGAATATGTCCAAAGTGATAAAAGTCCCCAAGTGGTTGTGGCCAAAGAGAACAGCCTTAGAGGCTAACAGGTCATCCGACTCAAGGTCCGCTAACAGTGCCTGTAATTGGAGGAAGTTCACTGATCCTACATCCATGCACAGTGTTCCCGAAAATAAGTTATCCTGTACTCCTGACTCTAATACTATGCAGCGATCACAGAGGAAAGGTCTTACACCAGTGTGGTTTAAAGATTATCATCTTTATAGATAATTTCATTTGTTCATTGCAGTATGTAACTTCTCTTCATTGATTGATACTTTTGTTTTCAAATTCTATAATCAAATTGTATTTTGTGTACCAGTTCATGTTCATCTGGTTTCTGTTTAAATTGTTTCTTCATTATTTATTACGAAGGGGAATGTGTGGTGTCGCTGTGTCATACCTAAAATCGGAAACACTGCTGGGTTCCAGATTCCAGGGAAGACAGTTAAGACCCAGGCTTGTAGATATATGCTGCTTCAACCTTATCTGAATAAACTATCTTTATAAATCTATCAAAGGACTTGATAGCATCATTTCACGCTCCTTTGCGACATTTTGCTTGGTTTGCTACGAAATCCAGGTACTTTGTAAGGAAAGGGGTCACCGAGACCCCTGCTTTGGACTGAGCCCCTATTTGAACACTTTGAACTCTTTTTCCAGCTTTTCAAGATTACCCCTTTTTTCAGTATTGTGTCTTTTTACCATTATTGGTCTTGTGTTAAGTCTATATGTAAAGATACTTATTTTGTATAACTACTTGTGTGGTGTCCCTTTGTAGTGTCCTTCACTGTGTTACTGTATATGATCATAAATGCCTTACACACTGCCTCTGAGATAAGCATAGCTGCTCGTGTTACCTTACCTCAGGGTTGAGCAGAGGTTATCAAAGGGTGTAGCCCCCTTACTCTGACTTAGGAAGAAGGGTCCCTACTTGGACTGTGGCCAGCCACTACCAACTAGAGACCCCCATTTCTAATATTGGTGGTCATCGGTGAGGATCTGGACTTGCATTTATGACCGCATACAGTACTTATAGTGTACACTGATAGTGAGTGCAGACCACAACGCAACCACATACGTTTCTGAGATTTTTGGTTCTATTTTTGATTCGTTATTGCCAGTATTGCTACAATGGGTGTTGCTGAAATGAGACCTACCTTTTACATAGATGACCTGTTGACCTACAGTCTAGAGGAGCTAAGGGGGTTCTGTGAGGAGAGAGGTTTAGCTGTGAGTGTGGAGGAGACTCAGCTATCCTTACAGACATCCCTGAGGCTTTGGCAACAAGACAGATTGAGATTCTTGGAGTCCTAGTACACCTACAAGGAGGGTAGTTGGTCTGAGGGTGGCTCTGGAGAGTCAGAAGAGGAGGAAGAAAGTGTTATGGAATATCTCATAGGTAGGGAGCCCCTTGCTGAGTCTCGTGCTTATGGTAGTGACTGATTCCCTTCATGGTCCCCAGAGGAGTTGGTGGACAGGTGGGAGGGTCCCATAGGTATGGAGTCCCTTGCTGGGTGTAGTACCCAGGGTAGTGCCCAAACCCCTTCATGGTCCCCAGAGGAGTTGGACAGACAGTGGGAGAGGGAGCACCAGCTGGAATTAGAGAGTCTCCAAATGGAGATTGCCCAGCTAGAGGAACACCTAGCGCAGATAGCAGTAAAGGAGAAGTTAGCTCTGGAGGATAGGGTATCCCCTGAGTGCAGTGTTAATTGTCTGGATTCACCAGTGAGGGTGGGGTCCAATGGTGGCAGCCAAGTTGAGTTTATAGTGATGACAGTGTAGTACACCCACCCAGAGATGTGGTACCTGACTTGAAGGAGTGGGTTGATCTACACCAGGGGATTCAAGGATATGAGGTAGCTCCATTGGTGTGCAGTGTCCCTGAGGTGGATTGGGGAACTAGCACAGGGGCCCATAGTCCTAGTGAGGGGAGGGGCACCCTACCGACTCCAGATGGGAAGTGCAGGGAGAGGGGTTCCCCCGTGGCTAAAGTCCTGGTGTATGAGTGTGAGGACCGCTCAGAAGAGTGTGGGTTGAGTGATATAGACAGTCATGTAATGTCTCGCCCATTTCAGGAGAGTGGTGTGGGGTACGTGTGTGAGGCACTGGATTGTGAGGTGAAGGTTAGCACCTGCGTGGAACTGTGTAATCCAATTGTGGGAGAGTATTTTGTGAGTTCCTGTTTTCCAGAGCTAAACCAACACTTGTTAGAGTGCGAGTTCTCTGATCCTAGGGAACTTGCACAGGAGGCAGACCTCAGGGTGAGTACCAGAGGCTCTGTAGAGGCATTGGTGAATGCCCCTAATAGGAGTAGTTCAAATGTCTTCCAACCCAGAGTGGTGGGAGAGGTTCGGAGTGATGCAGCTAGGTCCCCTTGTTGTAAGGAGGTTGTAGGGCCTCACATCCTGTCTCGTGGGAGCAGGAGTGAGACTGGGATAGGTCCCGAAGTGTCCCAACCTCAGTCTCCAGGACTGGATGGTTCCATGAGGGAACACCAGGTAGGGAATCTAGTCTCTCCGGATGGACCGTCAGTTATGGGGAGTCTCCCCCTGTTAGGTGAGTTGGGAGTGCCTGTAGTCAGGCCTCCATCAGTTCTTGTGTCTGGCAGTGCCACGCCTAGAGGGAGGGTGCAGAAGTCCAGCTTGAGGGGTGAGAGGGGGAAGGGGCCAGTTAGGACGGCTGAGCCCCAGAGCAGTGACCATGGTGACACCACTTCTGTCCTGGGGGATCTTCACCCACTGTCAGGTTGACAGGGGTCGCGAGATCTGCGCCAGGCAGACTGTCATGCAACACAGGAGTTCTGTGTTACCCAAGGGGAGGGTGTTGGTACTCCCCAGGAAGTCCTGGTTCGCCGGGTAATTGTTCTGCCACAGGGGTTGGTCCCTGAGTTGGGAAGTCAGGTCCAGGTGTTGTCTGACCTGGAGGGAGGGACAACTGTAAGCAGTGTCCGGGCCATTTTTTTTTCTAAGAGCACCACTCCAGGAGGGAGGGTGCAGTATGCTGGAAGGGGGTGCAGAGGGAAGGAGTCCTCGCCTCTGACCCCGGTGCCACCTGAGGGGTTTTCTAGGTTGGCAGATCGATTGCAGGGTCATGGCCCTGAACTGTTGGAGGGGTGTGTTTCCCTCGAGGGGGGCCTGTGTGCTCCCCAGGAAGTCCTGGTGCACGAGGCAGACTGTTGCACAACTCTAGAGGAGGGTGCTTTCCTTGGGGGGAATTGGTGTACTCCCCCAAAAGTCCTGGGGTGCCAGGCACAGGCCAAGCCTAAGGGTACAGACCCTGGGTTGGAGGGCCAGGTTCAGGGTGCCCCCTGACCTGGAGGGAGGGGCCACTGCTAACAGTGCCCCTACCAGTTTGTGTTATGGGGGCATCTCTCCAGGTGGGAGGGTGCAGGACCCCAGTAAAGGGGGAGGGGAGAGAGCAGCCTCACCCCTGACCTCCGCCCAGTTTAAGGGTACAGACCCTGTACTGGGATGCCAGTTGCAGGATAGAACCCCTGAACTGGTGGGCGAATTGTGTAGGACACCTGCCACAGGTGCCCCGACAATTCTGGAAGGGTATACCACTCCAGGTGGGAGGGTACCGAGCCCCAAAGAGGAGGACCGGGTGTGGGAAAGCCCACCCCAGTCTTTGGCCCAGCTGCTGGGTACAGGCCTAGGGCTGGTGGGTCCGTGTCGGGGTGTCTTGCCTGACCTGATGAGAGAGAGAGAGTGGACAAAAGGTGCCAGGCACCTGGGATTACTCCCCCCCACTCTTTGATGCCACAGAGGTTTGAGAACCCTGAGAGGTATCAGACCTGGGTCTCCACAGTGACTACTGTCAGTGGCCACTGTGGCTTGTTGTTTATCTGTTGGGACACACCTGTGAGCCAGTTAAGGTTAGGTTCTGCACAGGTGGTGTCTACCGGTGAGGAGGAGGACCAGGGGTGGGAAAACCCACCCCAGTCTCCTTTCCAGCCACTGGGTACAGGCCCAGGACTGGTGGGTCAGAGTCAGGGTAGTGTACTTGACCTGACAGGAGGGAGAATGGACAAAAGGAGCGGGGCACTTGGGGCTACTGCCCACCGCTCTCTGATGCCCCTGAGGTTTAGAAGCCCTGAGAGGTATAGGGCCTGGGACTCAGCATTGACTACTGTCAGTGACCACTGTGGCTTGATGCCTGACTGTTGGGACACAGTTGGGAGGAAGTGAGGGTTAGGTGCTGCCCAGGTGGTGTCCACAGGTGAGGGGAAGGGTTCCCCCCTGGTTGTCTTGGTGGGCCCTGAGAGTGGACAGAGGGAGCCACCAGGGCTCAAATGGGTTTAGGACTGGAGTATGCCCCTGCCCTTGCAGGCCAGTTCCATGTTCTATGGCTTAAATCAGGGAAGTCCATCAGGGTAGTGATTGGTCTACCCTGCATTTTGGCTGGAAGGGGGTCGTGTTGGAAATTGCCCTTTTTGCAGGGTCATCCCTAAACCTTTTGCCTTCCTCCTGGATTTGTCTTGACCTATTTATGTTGGTTTTATGACTCTGGGCACTTTACCACTGCTGATCAGTGCTAAAGTGCATATGCTGTCCCTGTGTAAATATGACTGTGAATTGGTATATCCTTGATTGGCTTATTTGGTTTACCTGTTAGTTCCTAGTAGTGTGGCCCGTGTGGGCCCAGGGCTGGTAACCCAAACGCTGCTGGTGGGCCTACAGCGCTGGTTTGCGCCACCCACAGAAGCAGCTTGTACAATGTTCCTCAGACCTGCCACTGCAGTGTCTGCGTGCAGTCTAGAACTGCCATCTTGGCTGTGAAGTGCCCACACTTCCCAGCCCCTGAACTTTCCCTTACCCTCATGTCAGTCACCCCTGTGGTAGGTGCATTGTATGTGTAAGGTAGGACATGGCTTGGTATGTGTAGCGTGTCCTGGTAGTGAATCACCCTCCATTTTGTTTTTCACTGCTGCAAGGCTACCTGTTCCCCAGGATAGAATGGGCAGACTGGCTATTACATCTTATAGTCCTATCTGACTCAGGGAACATGGTGGAAATTCGAGTTTAGTATGACTGAACTCAGAATGATAAAATACATCTTTTAGTGAAGTTGGTTTTAACATTCTGTGTTTGAAAATACCACTTTTAGAAAGTAGGTATTTTCTTGCCTAAGCCTCCAGTGTGTTCTGCTGTTATGTTTATTAGCTGTTTGGGTTTAGAGGGGCAAGGCAGGCTGAGTCAGACCTGGGTTGAATAGAGAGATCTGCATTGAGCACTGGGGAGGGGTAGCTCCTTGACCTGAATAGGGCTGTGTCTGACAAGGTGAATGTTGGCTCCACCTCCTACTGTGCGTATGATGGCAGACCCCCACTTTCTGAAAGGAAGGATGCAGCCTGGTAAACAAAGTGCTCCAGGCCTGAGCTGAACTGGTTCTGGCTGGGTTCAGCGACTAGAGACTGTTGAGAACTAACACTTTTGGGGTATAAATATCTGTGCCTAAACCCCTGATTTTTGTATTGCTCCTGGATGTCAAGAGGAACCTCTGTCCGTGTTACTCAAGGAATCTGCAGGAGAGGACTGTCCTTGTGCACTGTTTCTTGGATTGGCCTACAGGAGTTCACCTTGGATTTGGAAGAAGAGGGATAAGGACTTTTGAGAGACTTTTATTTTGCTAAGCAATCACCCAAGGGCTAGAAGAGAGCTAGACTCCTGCTGGAGTCACAGGCACATCTGACTCCCCCACCAGCCTCCTGATTCCTCTCAGCGAGGATTTCTATCTGCAGGTGAGGCCCCTGTGAGTTCCAGGGCCTCTAGTTCTACTACAGAGAAGAGAGTGCTGAAATCCTTGCTAACGCCCGTTTGCGAGCCGCCGTAGCTGAAGAGTGTAAGAAAAATCATTCCGCTGCTGCTGCTGAGCGCTCGCAAACCAAAGATCATCGCATCGCACGCTTGTGGGCTTGTCGAAGGCTCGCTAACCCCCGAGATCATCGCATTGCACGTTTGTAGGCTTGTCGAAGGCTCGCTAACCCAGGATCATCGCATCGAGATCATCGCATCACGACATCGCAGAGGGGGCGCTGTGCGTCCGCCATTTTCCCGCCATCACACCCGGAACGTCACTCCCTCGTGGGGCGCCATTTTCTTTCATCGCAACAAGATCGCACACACAACAGGATCAGCGCATCATCCTCCCTTGCGGCAAGGATTCAACGCATCGCTGGCCTAGCGTGAAGAAGTCTGTCGCCTTGTCCCGCACGCACCCGCAGACCGGCGCATCATCCTCCCTTGCGGCAAGGATTCAACGCATCGCCGGCCTAGCGTGGGGAAAATCATCGCTACAGCTCCTTTGCGACATTTTGCTTGGTTTGCTACGAAATCCAGGTACTTTGTAAGGAAAGGGGTCGCCGAGACCCCTGCTTTGGACTGTGCATTATCATAAATGCTTTACACACTGCCTGTGAGATAAGCCTAGCTGCTCGTGCTACGTTACCACAGGGTTGAGCAGGGGTTATCTAAGGGTGTAGCCCTCTTACTCTGACTTAGGAAGAAGGGTCCCTACTTGGACTGTGGTCAGCCACTGCCAACTAGAGACCCCCATTTCTAACAGTCTTAATGTTACACTGGGTGATGGCCAGCCAGCCCTGGGTCTGTAGGTACACACCATTTCTTGAGGGATCGTCATTGCAGTTCTAATCAAATCAAATTAAATCAAAATAATTTATTGTTTAGTTAATTAAAACCATAACAATATGCCAATAATCTCAGTACAAAACACCATTGAAATATAGCATGAAAAGGTTACAATTAAAAATTCTTGTTGCAGATGTGTCGATAAAAGCTCAGTTAAGGTATATATATATATTTTTTAAATGACGATTAATTAACAGTGCATCTGTGGATCATAAATACACAGGGTATACAGGATAAGTGAACTATACGGAATAGTGATAATAAAAAGGAGACATACCTTGGTCTCTAAAGTGCGTTTATGCTTGCACACTGGCCCAGCATAGTGCTTTCTCGCTGTGAATTAAAAAATGTATTAAATTACAGTTGAGCTGTGTGTCATTTAGATTGAGATATTTTAGTATTGCAATTCTACAAGAATAAATGCCTCTTATGTAAAATAGTTTCTTCAGCAATTTACGACAGTGTAGACTTAGGGCTGGTTAAATGCATATTAGATTAATAAAATCCTGTATTGGTGATCCGCAAAGGGTACATGACTTCTGGCACTGATATTTCCAGTGGGGCTGGTCCGCAAGGATGGCAACATTCCTACTCGTACTGCTAAAAACTTTGTTTTTAAATAAGGAGAAAAGGACAGACCCAAGTAGGGAGCTAGTTGCAGTTTTTCCTACGATTGCAGTACCATCCATGCATGGGCTCACTTACTTAGCCAGGATTTGTCCTCCATTAGTAAGTGCTTTTTTGCCTCCTTCTTTAGTATTTGTTTAAAAGAGGTGAATGGTAGGTCCCTCTGCCAAAGGTCTGCCATATTGGTAAGTTTGAAAGATGATTGCAGGTACTTGGTATAGGCGGACTGATGGTCACCTTGTAATGCATTTCAGAGTGCATTATTAATCTAATGTCCTTGGTTACTCCAGATTTTGTACCAGGTTTTTATTGTTACATATCTTCTGTATGCTAGTTGCTGTTGAAGCCCAAATTCCAGCCTGATCTGTGCTAGTGAAGAGTTGCCTGGTAAAGAAAATACTGTTCAGTACACCGAAGGCGCAATAGCTTATAATCATGGCTTTTGTTTTTGTGACATTTATTTCTAACGAGTTAGACTTGGCAAAGTTCCCTCGTTCGTTAATTGCTCTCCGCAGGCCAATTCACATGTGACTTAGGAGCACAATGTCGTCAGCATAAGACAGGTGTGTAAGTGGCAGTGTGCCCAGGTGTGGGGGATGCGAGTTGATCTCATCTAGACTTGATGATAGGTCCGCCAGGAATAAGTTGAATAATGCGGTGCTAAGACACTGCCTTGCTTTAGATTATCAGTCATGTAGATTTTTCGGGTGAGTCTTTTACCTTCGGCTATTTTAACTTGCATTAATGTGTTGGAGTATAGTTCCAATATTGGTCTAAGTATTGCTTCCAGAAGGCCCCGCTGCTTCAACTCATGCTATAATATGCTTTTCTGACTCGATCGAATGCAGCTTTAAAATAAATAAAGCATAGGTACAGATTATTTCACTGTTGTAGGCTTTTATCTACCATTAGACCTAGAGCGAGGACATTCGTGATAGTACCAGTGCCCCGGTGTAAGCCAGACTGGTTAATAGGAATTATTTTGTTGCTCTCAGACCAGTTAATTAAATCTGCCAAGATCAGTGAAGCATAGTATTTTGCTTCAGCATCTATTAAGAAGATCAGTCGGTAGTAAGCTGGATCTGTTCACTCCCCACCTTTGTACACTGGGTTGATTATTGAACCTCTCCAGCTCTCTGGGAGGCAGTTTGTCGTGCCTACCATACAGTACAGGTGGAACAACTGGGCCGCCCAGAAGTTGGGATCTTGCTTGTAGATTGCTTGGGGTATACCGTTCGGGCCTGGTGCCCTGTCTAGTCTGCCCTTAGCTATGCCCTTGGAGATTTCTTCTTCACAGTATGGTATTGACTGGTCTGTGGCCAATTTGGCCTTTGGTGTTCCTCCTTATATTGTACTGGGCATGGCAATTGTGGGCCCTCTATTGATCTGTTTCTGCAAGCCTGCTGGTGGTATGTAGGCTGCCGGCGTTGTACTCGACTGCATAATTGTGATTTGCACCTTAGCTTGAAGAGGGTTTTGCGTTTCCGACACCACGATCTCTCTCTCCGGTGTTACTGAGAAGGTGGTCATTAAGTGTGGCGTCCAAGCTGCCTCTGTAACGCAGGACATGTTTATTACTTTTGACATCCTTGCTAGGTAGTTCACTTGATTCCAAAAAGCTCTATGGTTTGGTAATTTAGCGTTGTCTAATAATTTCGACCAAAAGCTATCCTGCTGTGTTTTTTGTCCTCCAAGATTTGTTTTTTGTACTGCTTCTTGAGTTGTATTTGTTCCCATGTCGCGATAGGTGTATTGGGTCCCCTTGTCGACCTGATAGTGCCTCTTAATTTTTTCCTTAAATTTCTAGCCACTTGACTGAGAAATCTGCATTGATTAATCTTTGCACTGTGTTTTGATTTTGTTGTTGTTGCTTCCTGGGAGAGATTTGTTAAAAAGGTGACCCAGGATTCAATCGTCAAGCTGTTTTGTGACTCTTGGATTGCTATCAGTTCCTTTTCTTTCAAGGCTATTTGGGGTAGTGTACTACTTGTCCATTGCAATCATTTAAAGTTTATAGTTTTTGTTAGCCCGACCTCAGCTGGGGCTTTACTATGCCTTGGAAATGATGTAACTAGCTCAAGATGTTGGCGCGAATTATCGCTTTCAGTGGTGTATATGATGGAGAACAACTTTATTTGTGCGAACAATGGTCGAGTAACTATTGTGTAGTCTATAATGGACCTTGCATGGGGACTGTGATGGGTACAGATCGGAGTTCTATCCTATGCCGCTCTACCATTTAGCACTCACATCCCTAAATGTTCAAGATCTGTCACCAATTGCTGACCACTGAAATCACGCCGCTTGAAGATAGGGTTGACTTGCCTTTGTACTGCCCAGATTGCATTAGTTGTAGTAATATTGTTGTCTTCATCTGGGGTATATATTAGATTTGAGTTAAAGTCTCCTTTTAGTATGATTTCCTGCGTTGGTTGTTCAAAGAGGAAATTTGCTATGGTAGCAATTAGTGTTTTGAGTAACTATTTTAATCTTTTGTTTTTGGTGTGCATAGAGGTTAATGAAAATGATGGTGCTTGCAGGACTGTTGGGGTCTAAGTTCATTTTTATTATTTGCCAAATCTGTTGTTGTGGCAGGAAGTCTGACAGATGTGATCTTTAAAGTTGTGGAAATGTAAACGGAGAGGCCACCCTTTGGTCTGCTGTACCGCTGGGTTATTGTGGCATTTAGGTGATGAAGGCAACATCCAGGGACCTCAATTGGGGCTGTGAGCTATGTTTCTTGGAGGGCAACTATTTCGTAGTTTTCCAATCATCGGGAGATGTGTTGTCCTGCAAGTCACTCTTTGCTCCTGCTATGTTCCATGACAGGATGTTTATTGGTAGGTTCGCTGATGTTCTTGGTGTTGTTATGGGTCATACTCTACGTGAATCTGGGCTTATTCCACAGGGTCCTACGTGTGTTATATCTTGTGGTTTCGATATTTGTATCATTCTGCCATCTTTACCTCTCGCACTTCGTAGTACTGAGTGAACTGGCTTTACACTGGGATTACTAAACTTGGAGTTACACTGCTGTAGGAGGGGTAGAGGGTAAAGTTGTTTTGAGGGAAAAGACATAGATATACCGTATATCTATGTCTTTTCCCTCAAAACAACTTTACTCTCTACCCCTCCTACAGCATATACCTCAAGTCTCAAAAGGTGTGGCAGCATTTAGAATAGCTTTTACCATATCTTCTGTCTTCCCGGTCACAAGTGTTTTTTCTCTTCCATTATTGTCCTCCTGATCGATGAACTATATTGCTAACAGGTGTGTTGTTGATAGGTGCTTTAGTGTTTGGATGGCTGCCATTAGGCTAAAGACGTTTCCTCTGTTTAAATAGTCTTGTGGTCCTTGGGATATGTAATGTGGAGTTAATAATATTTGGTTGTTTAAATGTTGTATGGGATCGTTCATCTGTAAGTGAAATGCGGATGCTGGACTAAGACTTGGGTAATCAGGTTGATCATTTATGTCCATGTCTGTCTCTTTTTCACGTTGTAGATTTATTTTTATCAATACCTGGCCGCCTGGTTCTCTGCCAGGTTGGTGACCTCTTTCTAATGTGATTTCTCATTCTCCTATACAGGGGTTGATTGTCTCAGTGTATGCCAGTGAGGCAAGAACTGGGCTTTTGTAATGCTACAAACCTCTTTTGTGTTATTAACCGCATCGATGCTCGCAAATTTACAACCATGCGCTGGGATTTTCAAAAACCCATTATTCATGACGAGCTGGGCTCGTCATGAGCGTGTGAGCAGGCTACTGCATGACGAGCCCAGCTCGTCATGAGCGTGGAAGGGGTTAACTACTGTCCGGCGGGGGATTGTAAAGCCATTACAGTATTTGTTCAATGTGTCCTGTGTTGTTTTGATATTACTCGTGGAGGGCAACGATCTTCAGTCTAATGGCTTTATTACTTCTACTTGAGTTATATTTGGCAGACCATTTAGAAACCTCTCAGTAGCTGTATTGAAGACATTTGGACATGAAGATTCTCCTGATGATAATCCTGACATGTCCAATGTTACCGATTGAACGGTGCAGTAAATCTCCCTTTCCTCTTTATTGCCTCACAGGGGGCGGCGGCAATTAGTGGCCGGTTCTTTTCCTCATTAAATTTGAAAATTGGGTAAATTCTGGGGCTGGGCATAGTTTGCGAAGTAGCGCTTCGCTAAGCTACGCTAAGTGCAC
Organism: Lissotriton helveticus; assembly: GCF_964261635.1. Taxonomy (NCBI): domain Eukaryota; kingdom Metazoa; phylum Chordata; class Amphibia; order Caudata; family Salamandridae; genus Lissotriton; species Lissotriton helveticus. The sequence continues at coordinate 406,066,295 of NC_136063.1, read as the reverse complement.
TTCGCACTACGTGAGCTACACGTGAAATGCGTAGTAGCATGTTCGCACTGTACAAGATGCCGTTTTTAATGATTGCACAGTGCGGACAAGCATCCGGCACTGTGCAATTATTGAAAACGGCATCTTGCACAGTGCGAGCTGTAGTTTTATGCTGCTCGAGGAGATTGTTCCTCGAGCGGCAGCTTTCTCAACACGAACTGGTAGTTGCTCATCGCGAGCGGTCGCGAGCATACGCGACCACTCGCAATGAGAAAACAGACCTCTCCGCGCTGATAATCTCGCAGGGAGGTTTATTTTTCATGCTCGCGATCGGCAACTTGATGTTGCTGATCGCGAATGAGGAAAAAGTCTTGCCAGGATGTCATTTTGCTTGCTCGTGGTCGCCAACTTGACGTTGAGGACCGCGAGCTACGCGTATTCGCACTGTGCTACGTGCAGCTCACGTAGTGCGTAGTTGCGCAAACTTCGCCAACTACGCGAGTGTAGCTTAGTGCTTCGCCCAGGCCTAGTAAATACCATTTACCATTTGATCTGTTGTCTTATTATTGTGAGGGTGCTTTCTGGCTTTCCTAGCACGTTTCTTCCGTCTTTTTGTTAGGGGTTAAAGAAGTGCATTTGAGTTTTCCGTAATGGAATTTGTGTGTTTGTCTGCTAAGCTTTGGTGCATGTCATTTTTTCCTATCTGGCAAGTCATTTGCTATTGTCCTGTGTGGTAGTGGTAGCTGGACTGGCTGCTTGCATTCCTTTAAAATATTTGTTAGAATGGTTGGTAATTCACTTAAATTTTTCACTATTTGACAACATGCACAATGGATTAACGGATCCGGGGAAGGTTTGTTGTTCTTAGCAATTATTAGACCCATTAATGAGTCTAGTTTGGTGTTTATACCGGAAATATAATCTGCTATGATGTTCATCAGACTGATTTGAACATAAAGTTTGTCAGACTGCATATTGAGGGAAGTGACTGAAGTTTGCAAGGATTTTATTAAGGAAGTGTGCAGATTTAAAAGAAGTTCCAGTTTTACATAAGCTTCATTGGATACATAAGTTCTTCCCGTTGGATGCTGGATAGTGGTCAAGGGCTTCTGTTCAATTCGGTCCACTGTGAATCCGGCGGATTTGGGCGAGTTGTCTTCATATACGGAGTTGTTCTTTTCCGACTACTGGTTGTTATTTATTTTATTATTGCTGTTGTTGTTAACTGAACTTGCAACGTCATCATTTGATTGCTCAGGTGAGCTGGCTATTTCTATTATTGATTGTTGACAGTCTACCAGTTGAGATGTCAGTATATTCGTGCTTTGTGCAGTAACTGTATTCTTGACAATAATTCCTATGGCCGGTATTAGATCATGTTGTTTGTTATTGGGAGTGGCTCCTTGATGTCTTTGTCAGATTTGTCCTCCTTTTTGGTCTGCTGAAGCCTAATTGTTTAAAAAATATATATTAATTGCTATATTTATTCCGTCATTTGTTGACCACTCAGGCGAACTTGATATTTCTACTATTGATTGTTGTTGTTCCTCCAGTTAGGATGCCGTTTGATTACTGGATGGAAGTGAGTTCTTGGTAGTGAGTCCTAATGCCTGCATTATGTCTGTGTCATTTGTTATTGAGAGGGACTCCATCCAGTGATCACTAAGATTTTCTGTGTTGTAAGTGACTTCTTGCGTGTTGTTTTTCACTGATTGATTTCTTGGAGTGGAGTGGTTATTAGGTTGTTCTGCGTTATAGATGGCTTCCAGTCTATTTTCTGCAGCTAGATCAAACCTGGACATAGAATGAGTTGCAGTGGTCGTGTGGATTGAGCTTGTATGACTTGCCTCGTACTGCTGCAACTATTTAGTTTTGTTGCCTCTAGTTGTGTGTCAGCTTCCACAGAATGTGAGTTTCTGGTGCTGTAAGAAGCTGTATCCTTTGTCGTTGGTATTGATATGTGCCCCGCGGTGTCCTTTAAGTCTTCTTCCTGTGCGGAGGCTAATTTGTGCTGCGTCAGAGGTTTGGGAAGTCCTATGAGTTTGTCTGGTGTTGACTAAATAACTGCTGATGGATCCTTTAGACATGTAAATTTCCCTGTGGGTTTCATTGATCCAAAGATGGAATAGGTAGGTGATAGTAGTGTTTCTCCTGGATTTCGAGATGATTTTGGCAAACCTCCCATAGGGGACTTAACCCCTTTCAGTCCTTGCTTCTGGTTTTTTTTTTAATTGATTGTCATGGTTGCTTCCTGGTCCTGTCTGATCTCATTTTCCTGCTATTAGATAGTGGTTAGATAGAAGTAGTTAAACAACATTTGTGAAACTAAGGCACAAGGACACGAGGGCTGCACGGGGGGTCTTCCACAAGTGATACCTGTCACTCAAGGGCTCAGTGGAGCACTCTGTTTTCATGAGGGTAGTTGATGGTTAACCCCCAGCTGAACCACACTATCATGTGCTTACTCTGATGATGCAGCAGTGGACGCTGGCTGGTGGTGCTTGTACTGGTGGTGCTGCTTGTGCTTCTTGTTGGCAGGAGGAGGAAGAGAGCCTTGGGGCCTAGGGACCTTGCAAGCAGGGCACTCTGGTGGAACAGAAAGCCGCACCCAACCTGGCCGGGCCGTTTCTGGGCTCACACTCAGTGACCACCCGCTAATGGCAGTCAGGCTCGCTTCCCCTCCAGGCCACACCTTACACCCTGCTTCTTACCGATGTGCTCTACTGCCGATGTTGCTCTGCTGCTTTGCTCTCTGTTTTGAGCTCACTCTGGTCAGGCTCATCCTCTGCTTGGACCTGTGACTCAGGTGGGTGAGGTATTTCTTCCGGAGTGTTGTTGTGGAACGATGATTGAGGGCAGAGGGCACCGTAGAAGGGGGGCTGCAATAGCTCTACAGCTGCCTGCTCAACCCCCCTGCTTGATCCCTGCTCAGCCCCGGCAAACTCGCGTCAGCTGGAGGTCCAAGGCCACGTGGAACAGGTGCACAACTCCCTTCCTTCTTTCCATTTTCCTCCTTGTGAGGAGGGCAGGGTCGGGGTTCCCACTGCCACAGAACGGCAGGACTCCCACTGCCAAAGATCGGCAAGAGTCAGCTGGAGTCGGCTGAAAACCCGTGGAGCGGAGCACTGACACACCAGCAATCCCCTTCCTATTCTCCCTTCCTTATCACCACCTTGCGGGGTTGGGGGTTCGGGCTCGGGATCAGGATCAGCTGGAGATCCGCGGCAGAAATGGAGGACAGGCGGGGGACAGACGGTACAAACAAGTAGACCCATTTGCCTTTGCCACACTGCTCACCACCATCTCCCTACCACTCCACACCACTCAGGGTCTCTTGGCTCGGCACGCGCCACTGTATAATGCGTCCTCAGCACGATTTTGATAGGACTCTGTTAGTGAAGTTCTCATTGCAGTTGTATTTGCCTGTTGCTTCTTTGCATGCTTCACTCCCTTACATGAGGGACAGGAATGGATTTCTGTCCCATTTCTGTGATGTACATGACAAGCCCTTTCATGAGGGATGTCAACATGGGTTACAGTACCATTTACATTAGTTTCTGACCCTTACATGAGTGGTGGTTCAATGGGTGTTAGTCCCATTTACACAGTTTGTCTTAAAAACCCTCACACAGGGTATGTCTTTATGGGTTACAGTCCCATGTCTGCTGGTTTTTGACCCTCACATCAGGGGTGGCTTAATGGGTGTCATTCCCATTTACACTAATTACATTCAATCCCTTACACAAGGGAAATCTTTATGGGTTACAGTCCCATTTACCATGTTTTTGACCCTTACATTAGGGGTGTCAAAAAGGGGCTTAGTCCCATTTTCACAGCTTACATTTTTATACCTTACATGAGGAATCCCTGGATGAGGTACAGTTCCTATGTGTCTACAGTTTTAGTCAGCTGTTGATTTTCTTGTGAAGTTTTAGAAAACATTGTTTCTACATTTTAATATGTTTGATTGGGGGAGGATGGGTGATATTTCTTGGTATCTATTTTTTATCTTCTCTGTTTTTTTAATTGTTCCCTCTTGTGATGTTTTATTTTTGCTTGCATCCCTGGGTTCTAAACTATTTTCTGCAAGTGTAAATTTTTGTGCATAGTTTTCCCACTTAGTATTGTTATTCCAATTCTCATTTAAAACGCGGAGGATATTTTATATCCTGCCTATGTATTATTATTTCTACTATGTTACCTGGCTCCTAGCTTCTCGGCCAGTGTGAGTGTTCTGAGTGGAATGTTGGTGTGAGGTAGATGATTGGAATGTTTGGGTGCCTGCGTTGTGAGGTGTGACAGTTGAATATGGACTAAGCAGCAGGCAGACTGCTCCTGGTGGGGCTGATTTACATGGATGCCAACCTGTAACTTAGACCTAATGAAGAAACTACAAAGATACTCCTCAGCTATGTCTGGCACATCACAACACATTGCATTCCTCCTTTTGCTGGTTCCTGGTCCCTTGATGGGCGTTGGTGGCCTGGGTTTAGATGGCACTCTATACTCCCACTTCTCCCTTCTGGGGTTGTTTGAGGCAAAGTGCAGTGATTCCAGTGTTTGCGCTGCCATTGCTGGCTCCATGCTGGGCTCGGGACAAGATTTGTGGTTGTTCTCCTATCTGATGTTTGACTCTACTGATAGATGTGTTCCCCTTAAAGTTATTGCGGCTGGGTTTGGATCTTCCCCTGTGTGCTGCTTGCTGGGCTAGGGGTAAAGGTGTTCCCTTTGGGGTGCCTCAGTGGAATCCCCTTCACTGGAAGATAGATGGATGAGCACCTCCCTTTTTACTGGGTCCGGGAGTGCTTGGGTTCCTCTTCTGCTCGCTTCTGTGCCTAGGGACTTGTGAGATGTGTGCACTGTCTCTTTCACTCATGGTTGTATCTATACCTCTCTTCTGGGCGTATTTCAGCTGTGTGGTACTGGTTGTGATTTTTGACCGGAATCACTACTGGGCTCAGGGTTTGGTTGTACCTGTTGGGTCCGGAGCTTCCGTCGCTGCTGAAGAAATGAGTGCCCTCCTGTTTTTGGAGGAGAGAGTTCTTTTCCTTTTCTCCTTAATGGGCTTAAGGCTTCTAAGATATATGCCATATTTCCCAGTATCATTCGCTTATGTGCCCCAGCCTTGCCGGGCCTGTTGAGGGGCTGTGTGGTGATGGTGCTCATGCTTTGCCAGTCTGTTCCCTCCCTCCCTCCATCCATTTTGGGCAGAGAGCTGGATTTGCTATCCTTGACTGGATACACCAGGTCTTCGTCTCCCCCTTGTCCTGATGTATGCCCTGACTCCCTCTCTGCTGGGGCTGGTTGGTGGGCCTCCTACACTTTCTTGTTCATACATTTTGCTGTTTGATATTTGTTTTGACCTGTCAGCTAACTTGCGTGCTCTGTGACATTGCTAGATAGCTCAGTGCCTGTGGAATGGGTCTTTTCCCACACTTTTCCAACCTGCCCTAAGATGACTTGTTGTGTGTTAACATTGGAGTGGGTATCTTCTGTTTGTACTGCACCTCTGCCCATTTGCTTCCTTTTTCCTAGAAGCTCATGTTTTTGGAAGGTGCGCTTTCCCTATGTGGGACCATTTCCTTCCACATTGGCCTTTATATCACCCTTTATATGTGAGTGATGGTTTGTGTTGGGCTATTCCTGTGCTCTCTACAGTATTGAATACTAAAACTAAATTGCCTCTGACACCATGGATCAAAAAAACATTATTCTTTCCCAAAAGATTTTTTAATTATCCTTGGGGTATATTCATTTATATTGTCTAATTTTTCACATTTATTATACAAAACATTCATTCCTGTCACTGGGCATACTACTAGACAAAGTTTTCTTGCCTTCTCTTGTCTCTTCTCTATATGCACACAACAAAAAACAACAAAAACAATGTGCCCAATGATTAAATACAGGGCAGAAAAACCTTTAGAACATACAGTGCATTATTCCGTAGAAGATAAATCAAACTGTGATACTAAGGTACATGTGACATCCTAAAACCTTACGTCAGGGGAAGAATGGTCCTACTAAAATCTATCACCATGGGGTAAAGCAAAGGCAGGTTACTACTTTTCTTGTCCTTAAGTTGTGATACTTTTGTAGCCAGGGGAGAGGTCTAAGGTGGAACTCAGAACTCAGAACTCAAGAATAGAGCCCTGTTTTCTGGATTCTATTTAGTCCAATTTTGGGACCTGGTTTCAACTTGGTTCTATAGGAAACCTCTCTCAGGTAAAACCAACGCGTTTCGACCTTCTAAATGGCAGTGCTTTGTACGAAGGTCTTCATCAGGGATATTAAGTATTTCCAAAGGAGGACTTGTGTACCTGCATAAATTAAAGAAAGGGGGGAGTGGTGTGGCTTACTGGTTAGAGGCGGCAGACCCGGGAGCAGAGGACGGCCCGGGACCAGGGTTAAATTCCCGACGCGGCAGGGTCTTGGACCAGGGTCAACGGATTTGATAATTCTCGCCTCGGTGCCTGCTCTAACTAGGGATCACACTCGGCAACTCTGGGCATTAGCTTGCCTCATCTCCACAACGGCCCCCCACATACGCCGGGGATGCCTGGTTTCACCTTGGAGATACCCAGTAGGGACCATCTCACAGGGAAAGCCAGGACGGGTTCCCCAGCGGTCTACAGCGCAGAGATACTCCTTCGGTAGTCGATTCTAGCGCTTTAGAAACCCACAATCAATCAATCAATCAATGTCAATGTCGTGTGGAGTGCTTTTACGTGAAATGTTCTAAACCACGGGAAACTAAAACATACCATACAAATTTCTTGGGGGCCCAAGGATTGGATTGAGTTGATACCTTAGAGAAAGATAGAATAATAAAGCCAGTACGAATAAATACGGGATCTTTTCAAGTATTTGCATACGCAGATGATATTGCTGTGATAACGTCAAACATCGAAGAGGCCTTACCTCGAATAATTGAGAAGGCGAGAATTTTTGGGAAACTTTCTGGCTATAATTTGAATGTTACCAAAACTCAAATGCTTCATTCACAAACTGGCTGCCCTGAAAATATGAGTTTTGAGACAGAGGCAACCTATCTCGGCATTAAGATCACACCGAAGGTAGAGGATATTATTGCTATAAATCTCGATCCTATCATTAGCTCATCTAATAAAACCTTAGAAAGGATCAATAATCTACATCTTTCATTGTATGGTCGTAGCAACGTTTTAAAAATGTTGATTTTTCCTAAATTTTTGTATGTATTCCGATCCATCCCATTTTAATTCCTGCTGGGTTTTTTTGCCCGAATCAAGAGAATGTGTTCAAGGTTTCTTTGAGGTTATCATCGAGCTAGAAGAGCTTTCAAATGGTGCTTTTTACCCAGAGAGAGAGGAGGTTGGGTGATACCCGATTTCCAACTTTACCATTAGATTGCCATATTGCAACATATGGGGGTGTTACTTCTGCCGGTAGATCCGACACCAGATTTTGCCACCCCTTCAATATATGAGATGCTTTTAGGGACAGAAGCAAAGCAGTGTTTGAATCGTGTAATTGAGCCAAGCTATTTTAAAAAAACAAAATTTAAGGCAGTTTATGCAGCATACATAATATGGAGAAAAAATAAATAAAAATTAGGCATAGGTATAGACCTGAGTATCTATACCCCTCTTCAAAATTCTCTTTTTCTACCCGGGATTTTTCGTGATTATGTAATGACAAGATGGCAAGATTTGGGCATTCAGCACCTAGGGGATTTATTTCAGGGGATTCATTTTGTCTCATTTGAATTTCTGCAAAAGACTTATAAACTAGATCAGAGAGACTTCTTTAAATACCTTCAGCTCCGTAGCTTCTGTGAACAGAAATTAAAAATGAAGGAGATTATAGTAAACAAAATAGAGATTGTGGAAGCACTTAGATCAAGGGCTAAATTAATGGGGCTTCTTTATCAACTATTTATAGCTAAAATGGAGGATGATTTAGAGGTATGTGAGAGGAAATGGACGATTAAAGGGTTGGAAGGGGTTAATTTTATAAGAAGCATTGACTTTGCAATGAATGTTCTTTATAATGGTCCCCAAAAATCACAGCATTTTATGTCCATTTTGGATTATATTATACACCGGGGAAATTGGTTAAGTGGAATACCGGAAGAGGGACCAGTTGCAGTTGTTGTGGTTTATATGCGGCCGATGCCATTCACATGTTCTTCACTTGTGTTAAACTTTCCAAATGTATTAAAGACATAGAGGTTTTTATCACGGTCAATTTGGGTATACCAATACAAATCTCACCAACATTGGTGATACTGGGTTGTCAAGAGAATATGGTGAACGACTGGTCTCCCCCTGAGCAGGGATTTGTGTTTATTTGTATGGCCATTTTTCGTTTTTGTATCACCTCCCAATGGTTGGATGAGTTACCGCCAACTTTTATTAATTGGCAAACTAGATTGCTTTCCACATATCATCTCGAGATGGCATTGTATAGAACTAAGGGTATTAGAAGGAAAGAACAGGGGATTAAATTATGGCACCCCATTGCAATATGGATAGGTTCATAATTTTAAGAAACTTTGGAAGACATTTTATGATTCTCTCCACATACAGTCACAAAAAATGATGTTGTAATGTATTAGTGAGGATTGCCCGTAAGACATTTTTTATTTGTGTTAATTTGTGTAAATGTTTTGTAATGTTTATATTTGAAAGATGATTGTGTTTCTTTTCTTTTCTGTATGAGCTATCATGTATCTGTTTGCTGACATAAGCTTCAATAAAAAAAAAAGGAAACCTCTCTCAGGTAAAACCAACGCGTTTCGACCTTCTAAATGGCAGTGCTTTGTACGAAGGTCTTCATCAGGGATATTAAGTCTTTCCAAAGGAGGACTTGTGTACCTGCATAAATTAAAGAAAGGGGGGAATGTCAATGTCGTGTGGAGTGTTTTTACGTGAAATTTTCTAAACCACGGGAAACTAAAACATACCATACAAATTTCTTGGGGACCCAAGGATTGGATTGAGTTGTCCTTGTGCTTTTCAATAGTGGCATGGGCTGAGGAAAAAACAACAAATAACTGTATATTAGCTGGCTGCTAATAGCTGTTCTTAGTAAAGTTAGTAGTTAGGTCTATATCTTATTGTGTATCAGATCGGTTTCAATGGCGGGAGGGCTCAATATGCTGGCAGGCATTTCTGTGGCAGTTCTACAAACGGCTTCAGTGTCTTGTTGCTTTGTGTGGATTAAAGTGCTCGTTGTTGCTGGGGCTCATGACACTGATATTTTCATGTGAGTGTCATTATTACTCATGATTCTGTTGCCAGCCCGTGCGTCGGTATCTTTATTGGCCACCGTATTGAAGACGCAGAGGGGCTAGGTGCTTATGTGCTGGCGTACAGCCATATGCAGAATGGCTTTTGTCTGTGCTTTACCCATTCACTCCCTATTGGGTTGGTATTTGTCAGTTGCTCTCTGTTTTTTTCCTGGTTGTTTCCATTTAAGGTTGGCTTCCCCTTTGTCACTGCTGAGTGTTGTTTCTCCCTTATTGATTGGGCTTCTGGCACAACCCCACACCATTCTGTTTTGGCTTGGATTTTTGGGGTGGTCTTCTCTGCTCCCTTTCTCACTTCGTCACTTTTGTGACAGGATTTGCATTTTTGTTCTCAGGCTGTTTCATTGCTTGGGTTTCCTTGTGCGTTTTCTCCTATAAGCGTACTGCTCCTCCCTATTGGTGTTGGAACTAGTCATTTTTGGTCATGTACTCCTTGGTGTAGCTTACTGTCCCTGTGCCTTGGTTTTGTGATGCTTCCTCCAAGCAGTGGGAGTGGATGTAATGTAGCTTCCCAAGTTTGGCTTCTCTGTTTTGGCATTTGATTATTCCAGTAAGGTCTCTAATTTTCTTTAGTGGATTATGCCTCCATCCTGTTTGTTTGGTGTCCGGTCTAGTCGTTGCCTACCCATGTGCATCTTGTTAGTGATAAAGCTTTGGCATGCCGGTTCAATTTCCATGCGAAAGACCTTTGTGGTTGGCAGAGGGAAAAGAGAGTTAGCATTCAAAAAAACAGTTGACATTTGTGTAATTCATTTGGCCACACAAAAAGGACCAGGAATCCGTAACTAAAGTCAAAGGGTTTATTATAAATTAATATTCAGCTCAAATCCATGCAAATTAAGCATCGTTCAGCTACAGAATTCATAAAGACGCGTTAGTCTACACAGTCAATCAATCAATCAATCAGATTTATATAGCGCGCTACTCACCCGCTAGGGTCTCAAGGCGCCGGGGGGGAGGGGTCCGTTACTGCTCAAAAAGCCAGGTCTTGAGTTGCTTCCTGAAGGAGAGATGGTCCTGGGTCAGCCGTAGGTGGATGGGGAGGGAGTTCCATGTCTTGGCTGCCAGGTAGGAGAAGGATCTTCCTCCGGCGGTGGCTCTGCGAATGCGTGATACGGTGGAGAGGCTGAGGCTGTTCAATCGCAGCTGGCGGGGGGGTGTGTAGAAAGTGAGGCGGTTGTTGAGGTACCTGGGGCCCAGGTCATGGAGAGCCTTGTTTGCGTGGGTGAGGAGTCTGAACGTGATCCTCTTGCTGACGGGGAGCCAGTGCAGGTCTCTCAGGTGGGCGGAGATGTGGTTGTGGCGGGGGATGTCCAGGACGAGTCGTGCGGAGGCGTTCTGTATGCGCTGGAGTCTTTTCTGTAGTTTGGCTGTGGTTCCCGCATAGAGGGTGTTCCCGTAGTCCAGTCGGCTGGTGACGAGTGCCTGGGTGACCGTCTTCCTAGTTTCAGTGGGGATCCATCAAAAGATCTTACGGAGCATGCACAGGGTGTTGAAAGAGGATGATGAGATGGCGTTGACTTGTTTGGTCATCGAGAGGGAGGAGTCCAGGATGAAGCCCAGGTTTCGTGCGTGGTCCGTTGGCTTGGGGGTGGTGCCCAGGGCAGGGGGCCACCAGGAGTCATCCCAGGCAGAGGGGGATGATCCCAGGATGAGGACTTCTGTCTTGTCTGAGTTCAGTTTCAGGCGGCTGTTCTTCATCCATTCGGCGACGTCTTTCATTCCTTTGTGTAGGCTGGCTCTGGTGGTGGCGGGGTCGTTGGTGAGGGAAAGGATCAGCTGGGTGTCGTCAGTGTAGGAGATGATGTTAAGGTTGCGTTGACGTGCGATGGCTGCGAGGGGGCTCATGTAGACGTTGAAGAGGGTGGGGCTGAGCGATGATCCTTGAGGTAAGCCGCAGATGACTTCGGTGGCCGCGGATCGGAACGGGGGAGGCGGACTCTCTGGGTTCTTCCGGCGAGGAACGAGATGATCCAGTCCAGTGCCTTCTCTTGGATTCTGGTGTTGCTGAGGCGCTGTATTAGTGTGCGGTGGCAAACTGTGTTGAACGCTGCAGAGAGGTCCAGGAGGATGAGGGCAGCTGTTTCCCCGTTGTCGAGCAGGGATCTGATGTCATCGGTAGCTGCGATGTGGGCGGTCTCGGTGCTGTGGTTGGCTCGGAAACTGGACTGTGAGGGGTCGAGGGATCCGTTCATCTTGAGGAAGGCGGCGAGCTGTTTGTTGACGGTCTTCTCGATGACTTTGGCATGAAAAGGGAGGAGGGAGATGGGGCGGAAGTTCTTGAGGTCGGTGGGGTCTGCTGTCGGTTTCTTCAGGAGGGCGCTGAGCGCGGCATGCTTCCAGTTCTCCAGGAAGGTGGCAGTGGTGAAGGAGATGTTGATGATGTCTCGGAGTTGGGGTGCGATGATGGAGTCGGCCTTGTTGAAGACGTGGTGGGGGCAGGGGTCGGTGGGCAACAGCATCAACATGTGACAAGCACAGCCACATAAGAACAGGTGGCAAAAAGGTTTAAAGTCCTCTAATCAGGGCTCTAAATTTAAATTGAGGATGATTTAGAGTGGAAAATCTCAAGAAATGTAAGAAAAGGGGCGTTGAAATAGGAAGGTGTAAGCATAGCAAAGACTTCAGTGGAAAACCTCTAAGAGAGGACAAATGTTCTGCATATAGCTTTACACCCTCAAAAATAGGGGCAATCAAAGACGTCTGTATTTCTCTAAGACTAAAGGGAGCTGCCCTAAACTCTAAACAGTGAACATATTACTTAAAATATGCAGATACATTCTCATAATGCAATCTTCACACCACTCTTCCAGGAACAAATGGAAGTGCTCTTCATGTGCCCATTGGCAACATCGTCAACTGTTCCCATCTCATGAATCCTGGACATTCACACAGCGTTAGATGAAACACTATTGCTGATATATGATGAATAGATACATTTTGTCCTGTTCATTCGCTCCTCACAACTCGGCCACTGTTTTCTTCCCAGCCTTGCTATCACTAATACATTGTACTTCTTTCTCTTAGTAATGAAGCTTTGGAACCGCATCTACAGAAGAGAGAACATGCAAGGCAAACAAAAAAATACTCTTTGCCATTCAGACCTTGTTGGATTAGCTTGGTTAAACACTAAAATGTGCACTTCGATTACATGGTTATATGTGTTCACATATACCTTCAAAATAAATGCAGCAATATAACTGTGAACAAGTACATGTTTATATTAAGTAAAGCACTTTAAAACATATGCAACATAACATAAAACATAAGGGTAAATGTATGCAAACTACATTTCATCATCATGGTTAGGCTAGGCTTTATTGTGCAAAGATTATAAATCTCTAGTCTCTACAGTGAATGGAATTCAGTAATACCTTCAAGTACTTCACTTGTCATTAGTAAAGTGGACGTAACTCTTGCATTCTTGTGACGCGTGAGTGTGGAGCTAGAATTACCCTGCTCCAATACCCCCTCTGATGGTGAATCAAGCCATCACAATCAAGATACAGATCTTATCTGATCGACCAAACAAAACCTCATGGGTTTCATACATTTTCTTCTGTACTCTTCCAGATATTTCATGTCATCATCACAGCTACAGTAACTGCCCTCTAATCCTTCATCTGCTCCTTTCTTTTCTGTCCCCTCGTTACTCGCATTCTTTTATATTTCTTAAAGATCATAACCAGGTATATTGCATGAGAGCGATTATCTCAAAGGGTTCCAAGATGGATCATACTTATCCACTTCCCAGATCTCCAAACCATTTACCTACAGCATAAAATCAATTTCCAACTGCTTCCCAAGCACCTAATGCTTTTAACTCCTTCACATCTCTCTTCAGATCATTGATGTTTTTGATAAACGTTCTTCAATTCTTTACTTTTGTCAGGGTGTAAGTACAACATTGTTGAACTTTTAACATCCATCACAATCTGCCCTCTTTCACAAGGGTGACGCTATTAAAATCAAGTCCGCCATGCAAGTAAGTCCTTTCACTGCCAGAACACAGCTGCTGAAACTGCTTTTCAAAATATGGCCGAACACTAATGTGCGTCCCATTCCCCACACAGAATTTAAAATCGAGAACTTTAAACCGAGATTTGAACCAAGACAACACATACAAGTTGTGAATGTAAGTAGACAAGCCGGGCATGTTTATGCCATTGATTATGTTGTTAAAACGTCGGGTCTCTTATGAAGTATTGAACTATTGAATCTCAATTATTTTCAGAACTGACAACTCTCTTCTCTCACCCTGCGCCACTAAATGGCAGAGGTAAGACTTGAGTTGAGGCCTTTGGTGCTAATCCAGTGTGGTGCCACTAATGGTGATTCTAAAACATACCTCTTTGTATTTTTCAGATATGTGGTCCTGACGAGAACACCCCTCACTAAGGGGGTTCGAAACGCGTAGACCTTTCTATGCGACCTTAGGTTGTCACAAATAATTAATCTAAAAAAAACACAGAGTGAAGTTTAACTCGCACCAAGGTCGCTCTTTGAATTTTGTTTTGAACTCTGATTCATTAATATTGTGTTCATGTATATTGTGTAAATAGTAGTGTTTTTTCTAATTGAGTGCATGGGAGTTTGAATGGTATGATTGGGAATGGTGAGAGTTACTTACTGAAGTAATGTTGTTTATTTGTGATGTAAAGAAATAATATTGTAATTTGTGTCTTTCTTGTGGAAGTGCCAACTAAAAAATGTAAAATGTCTTTGGTTCTATAAAATGTTTATATAAAAAGATTCATTTCAGACAGAAAAAGTAGTCTTGTCTATATAGTGTTTTGAGTCACTATATTCGTGCAAACATTTCAGGACTAACACTGCAGTACTGGTATTGTTGTTTTGTTTAGAACGTTAGTGAGGCTTGACCTTACTGCTTTAGAGCCCGAACCCTATTCTTGGTTTATTGTATCTCTTTCACAAGGAGCATGTCTAAAGCAAGACGGGTCTGCAAAACCATGGATTTTGCAGCAATCATTTTTAGTGCCACAACCAATAAAGCTCCTGCTGTACTAGCAGACACCTTATCCACTATGGTAGACAACTTTCGAAACTTGATGTCATTCAAAATCACACCTACAGATGGAATCATTGCACCAGAAATATCTCCTACCACTTCTCCAACTCTAGTTCCTCTTTTGGATCTGAACTTCTGTTTCCACACAGGATCATCAAAATGTTCCACATGATAAAGTTTCGGGAAAACTATACCTACAATAACATGTACCATACCATCCTTTGAGCAATGTAAAATATGCATATGCTCCACAAACATAATAAACTCCAGGAATAAAAGGATCTTTACCTGCTAACAATGATTCCCAATGCCCCTTTTCTTCAAATGTGTGTTCACATTCACTCTTTTTTTTTGTTTAAATCTGTTTCATTAGTTTTTAATGAACAAAGTAGACATTTATATCACATGTCATCATTTGTTTAGGTTACATCAGCTCTTTACAGCGTACAGATTTAATTTTGCATAAAGCAAATTTTTACATAAGATCACATTGCACACATTAAGCATTAGGGTGTGTTCACATTCACTCTTTATCACAGACTCTGTGTCAGCTGTGGAATGTTCTCTAAATATGCATAATCTTTCTTTGTGTTTCCAATCTAAACTTAATTCAGCTTGATTTCCTGCCACTTGATGATCAAATTCTTCTCTAGCCCACTGATCTACGATTTTAACTCTCTTGGATTTAGATTGCATCCCTCTCCTTCTGTACTCAACTGATTTTTTGAAGCCCTTCTCCACATTTGTTAAAATACACGTCAAATTGTTTCAATGAGCATTAATAGTGTCTAATGTCATGACTGGATTAAAGAATCCTTCAGCTCTCTCTCTTTTTTTAGTCTCAGGTGACAATTTAAAAGCTTAAGTAAGGGAATTTCTGAAAAAATGAAATCATTATTTGAAAAGTAATACTGAAAAATGACCCTGTCCATACAAAAGACTAATTAACAAGCTACAAGTAACACCATAATTCAAAGGAATATGAGGATGCGTAATACCCTATTCAGCTGATGCAGGTAATTGCGTGCAGACGTAGGAATCCCTAGCATCCATACTATAAATATGTTCATAAAGCAACGTATAATAGACATTTGAAGAAAGATCTCCTCTAAATAAATCTATGTTTAATTCCTTCTCACTCAATGAATGCACACTACTGTTGGTAGATCTTGGTGTACTAGAGGTGATTCTAAATCTACTATTGGTTGAACTCGGGATATGCGTGACTATAATCATATATGCAACAGAATCAGTACTAAAACAACAGTTATTAATAAACCTGCTATTATGTACCTACGTCTATTAGTATTAGGTTACATACCTTTTCTAGAATCAAACCGTTGGGTGGAAAATAGCAGCAGCAGAGGCTTCTCTGTTGATTTCCACCTGTGCACATGGCAAAACAAAGCTCAGATGATGTGTAATAAATGACTTACAAAGTCTTTGTGATTCTTCCTTAGCCATACTTCATGTTCTTCTAAGGGACAACATTATGATCCTTCAGTAGACTCGGGCCTCGGTACTCTTCTTAGTTTTTTTTAACAAGGTCAATTTTGTAATTGTCTCTATTCAAAAGCCATTTCAAAATGCAATCAAGAAATCAAGCTAATGAAAATTCATGTCAGTCTGTTCCATGGCAAGGTGAAGTCAAAACACTTCAGGGTTTCCTGACATGCTTATTTAATAGGACCCAGTCTCCAGGACTGAGAGCATGGCTCTGCTGCTGATGTGGTGGGGCTGTGGCGGCCCCAACATGATGACACACAGAACCCACCACGTCAGCCAGTCCTTTGCAATAATCATGAATCATGTCATCTGAAATGTTTACAAGTGCATTTGCAAGTACAGCTGGCAATCACATCGCTTTGTCCATGCTTATCTCATGAGAAGACAATCCTGTGTCCGATCAGGAATACTGCAAAGACTTATCAACGCAACTAGCAAAGTATCAGGCCATTTCAAAGATGATGGCAAACACACTTTGGCTAATTTGGATTTCCACGTGCCATTCACCTGCATCACAAGGCCTGATGCCTCAGGACAGTAACTACAATGTAGTCTCTGCCCCACTTGCAATGCTGCACACAACATTCTCAGGAACTCATTATTAAAATGAGTTCCTCGGTCTAAATCCAAAGAAGTCGGGAACCACAAATCTAGGTATTAACTCCCTCAACAACAACTTTGCTACTGTGAGACGGTCATTTCTTTTGGTCGAGTAAATTTCAATCCAACGTGAAAAGATGCACACAATCAGTATCTCAGCCCGTTGCACACAGGCATCTTGATAAAGTCTAACTGTACCCTAATGAATGGACCTCCTCATCTCTTTTTGTGACTCAGTGTTACTGCAGTACTCTTCCCTACATTCATTTGTTGACAGAGAACACATCTATGACGCAGCCCTTCAGCCATCAACCTAAACCTAGAGCTAAACCAGGTCTGCCGAAACAAGCGAATCATGTTGCACCTCCTTATGTGAGCAGAACCAGGGTAATGTCTAGCCAGTGGAGGCAACAGACTAACTGGCAACACAAGTCTTGCATGTCACGAAACACAAATACCATCAACTCTTTTGACACCACCATTTTTGTTCTGTCACTTCTACCTGAAATCTCTTAACCTCTTCACATGTATCATCCCTGGTCAACAAGTGGTTATAATTGGTGTCATCTGCTGATTTATTGTAGTACTTGCCATTAAATGTACAAGCACCATGAGCACAGTATCTTGCAACTTCGGCAGCATCGCTGTTACCTACTGTCAAATAGTCATCATCACTGCGATGTGCAGAACATTTTACAACTGCAATCTGGGCAGGCAGCTGTAATGCTTCGAGCAGCCTTTTCACAATTTCCCCATTCCTTATGGGGGAACCTGAAGAGGTCATGTTACCCCTTTGTGGCCATAATTGAGCAAAATCATGTACAACACAAAAACCGTACTATCAGTGAAAATCGTCACTTTCAACTGTGCAGAAAAACAGCACGCCCTAGTAAGAGCGATTAATTCACTTGTGTGGATGTTACTCCTTGAAGCCAGGAAGCTTCAATTATGCCTGAAACTACAGACTGTGTATTCAGCTCTCAAATTTCCTGCACTGTCTTTAAACACGATCCAGCAACAAATAGTACAAACTCAGACCCAGGCAGTGGCTCATATTGGATAACTGGTCTTAGCTTGGTGCACAGTTCATGCTCCACTTCACCATCATCATTGTTATTCTTGGTAATGGGCAATGAGGTAGCAGGATTTAAAACAGCACAACACTTCAGGGTGACATTCTCAGCCTCAAGTATATGTTTGTTAAATGCTGTTTTCGGATACGGGTCAACAGTATTTCGAGTGAGTGGGGGGCACAAAAACAGACAAAGGAAGACCCATAACAATGCTTTCACACCTCTGAATGTTGACACCGGTGCCTGCAACAGACATACATCCAGGCAGCGAGGGAGGTATGGAATCAAGGGTAGCAGAAAAGTAGGCAACAGGCCTTCAACTATTGTCATGCAACTGTGTAAACAATGAGGGAGCGCAGGCCTCCCTCTCACTGCAAAGAGCGAAAATGTTTCATTCTAATGAGACATTCTCAGAGCTGGGGCATAACAGAGATTATCGCTCAGCTCTAGAAAGGCAACCAAACAGTTGTCACCCCAAGGTACTGGATCAGACACAGCCTTGTGTGTCAGCCTCTGTAAGACTTGGTCTCTAAGGAAATGTTAGGAATCCACTTGTGACAGTAGCCCACCATTCCAAAAAACATCCTGGTTTCTTTCTGAGTATTTGGTGGATTCTTTTTCAGAATCACTGAATTTCTTCCCCGTGAAACCTTCCTCATTCCCTTTTCACTGTGATATCTTAAATGCAGGACTTCCCTTTAACAATACCACACCTTACTTGGGGACACTTTATGTCCGTTCTCAGCAATGTGGTTCAACAGGGCAATTATGACTTGTTTACAAGCCTCTTGTGTATTCAACACAACCAACAGGTAATCGATGTACTGGACCAGGACTGAATTACAGGGCATGATTAAAGACTTAAGATTATTTAAGAGGATCGGTAATAGGCTTTTCCCATGTAGGTGGCAAATTTACCGATTCGGTAAATACCAAATCGGTATTTTCCGATTCGGTATTTACCGAATCGGTAAATGATGATTCGGTATTTACCGAATCGGTAAATGAAATGTAGGAAGCACTTTGAAGAGTGCTTCTGTGCTTACAGGATTCGTTATTTACCACCAACTATTAGTTGCTGGTAAATAACAAATACCTCTGTAAATGCAAATCTGTGCATTTACACCTGTGCCATGTGTCCTAAAGTTAGGACTCCTAACTTTACTACTCCTAAAATGAGAAAAATCCTAACTTTAAGACTTTCGGTATTAACAGAAGGCATTTAGGAGTCCTAAAGTTAGGAGTCCTAACTTTACCACTCCTAAACTGAGAAAAATCCTAACTTTGAGACTTTCGGTATTCACAGAAGGCATTTAGAAGTCCTAAAGTTAGGACTCCTAACTTCTGTGAATACCGAAATGAGTAAGTGTCTTCTGTGAATACCAAAATCAGTAAGTGCCTTCTGTGAATACCAAAATGGTAGTAAGTTTAGGATTTGGTCTTAAGTTAGTTCTGTGAATCGGGCCCAGTGACACTCAGTTACACTCACATTCATTCTCATGCATACCGGTCCTTACTGTCACTCATTCTCACTCACTCTGGCTCATTCCTTCACTGACTCTCTCTCACTTCAACTCAGACACATAGCCACACAGACATGCTCAAAGTGCTGGAATGGTGCAGGCAACTCCATGCATCTGTATCAGCCATCAAACAATGTCACTAACTACCTCAGTTTGTTGCTGGACCCGAAGCAGGTCTGCCTTTTATTTTTGTTATCTCAATAATTAATAATTATTCACTCTTGATACAATGAAAATGGACCACAAAACAAGGAGGGTGTAGTGTAGCTGTGGAGCCCTTAAAAAATTCAGTGACTGTTCTAGGGACACCTATTCATCAAACCAATTCATCCACTCAATCATCCATCCTTTCATTTATCCATCCCCCTTTCATCCATCCATTCATCCACCATTCATTCGTCCATCCTTTTGCTCATCCATCCATCCTTTTGCTCCATCTATCCATCCTTTCATTCTATCTATCCATCACCCTCACTTTGGTTCATTCTTCTATCCACCCTTTCACTCAGCCATCCATCCTTACACCCATCCAACCACCCTTCTTCCCATCCATTTATTCATACATCCCTCCATTTACCCTTTTACTCAGCCATCTATCCTTTCACTCTCTCATTGATCTATCTATCTATCTATCTATCTATCTATCTATCTATCTATCTATTCATCCATCTATCCATCAATTCACCCTTTCACTCATCCATCCTTTCGCTCATTTATCCATACTTTCGCTACATCCATTCACTCATCCATCCATTTACCCTTCCACTCATCCATCTATCCTTTCACTCATTCTACCATCCATTCTTTCTCTCATCATCCATCAACCCTTCCTTTAATCCACATCCTCCCTTTCACTCACAAAACCTTCCTGCCTATCACTCTTCCATTCTCACATCCATCCTTTTACTCATGCATCCATGCATCTGTCCATCCACCATTTCATCCATCCATCCTTCTTTTCACTCACTCACCCTCCGAAGTTAAATATGAGCCGTTGTCTGCTGAGCTGCAAACAGAAGAGGCCCATCAAGACCCCCACCCTGCTGTAGCTGCTAAAGCAGGGGGGTGGGGGGGATTGATGACTCTGCTGATGCAGGCAGAAGCTTAACTGCACACTTAGGGCTAGATGTAGGCAATTCTTATTTACCACTTCTTAAATACCGAATTTTACCGATTCGGTATTTAAGAAGTGGTAAAATAGAGGGGGGGGGGGATGTAGGTATTTCAGAATAGGTAAATACCGAATCGTTAAGATTCGGTATTTACCGATTCTGTAAATACCGATTCGGTAATGCCCATTGATTCCTATGGGCCTTGAAGCCCATAGGAATCAATGGGCAATACCGAATCGGTATTTACCGATTCGGTAAATACCGATTCCAGCAAGGGTGCAGGGGGTGTCACTTTGACACCCTCTAGCACCCCAAAGACGGGCATGTGTGCCATGTGGCACACAGACATGCCCTAAGGGCATGTCTGTCTGTCACATGGCTAGGTGTGCATGCACACATGTATTCGGTATTTTACCACCCAATTGGATTGGTGGTAAAAAACCGAATCTGTAAGGCCTTAGGGACTCTGAAGAGTCCAACCTACATCTGGCCGTTACCGAATCGGTAAAAATACCGATTCGGTATTTTACAGAATCGGTAAATTTACCGATTCGGTAAATTTACCGAATCTGTAAAAATGGCCCCCTACATACCAAATACCCATTTACCGGTCGGTAAATGGCCTCCTACATCTGGCCCCTAATCCTTAGTCCACCAGAGTACAGTTGTTGTCTGCAGCTGGTTACTTCACTCTCTTGGGCCCCTATTGTTGAGATAAGGAGCACTCTATTGTGCTCAGCTGGGTAACTTGTTTTTCAAAGTGAAACCAAACGCAGTACTAAACACGTGTAACTGCCAGGAGAGCACCCCCCTGCACTCCTCCTATAGCCTGCCCCTCTGGTATGACCAACAATTTGTTGTCATCTACTCCCTCCTTGTCTCGTGGACCTGCCCCACCCCCCAGCCATTGAAGTGGTTGTAGTTTTGTAACTCCTCCCAGAGCCACTGTTTGTGCGCCCCAAAAGCAACTGGTTCACTTGCTTTCTAATTCAGCGCTTCCTTCCTGTGATGTCACTGCTGTAGCTTGTGCCTGCGTGTCAAAGAAAACCTCGCCCAGCCTGCACTTGCGCAGTAGGACAACTGCAAAGTTAACTAGAGTTCACTGAAGAGTTTCAGCACAGTCTCAGAGCAGTGGTTTATTTTCAGCTGCTCTACGTTTATTTCCCTATTCTTGTCTCTCCCTGGGGTGTGACATGGCAACTCCCCTTTTGCACATGAACTCCAGTCGCCCCTGAGAGCACACTGTGGGGGGGGGGTGCTCTTTTGAATGGGCTTAGCTTAGTCAGTGAGATTTGGGTATATGAAATTAAAATTTTCCATCTAAACAAAGCAGTGGGTCGCAGAGTTAATGAGTGAGACAACCAAGGTTTGGGATGGACTGTCCCATGAGGAGCAAGGTCAGTACAGATTTGCACTAGGTGGGCATGTGGGTCTGATTTAGACTTTTGCGGACAGGTGCTCCATTGAAACAGTGACGTACCCTGTCTCCCAAACTCAAGATCTGCTAGCCCAATTTCAAGTCACATGGACCAGAAGTTCTAAACAGGTGTAATAAAATGCACTCCATAAACATAAAACTTTCTCTGTCTGCCTGACGTAGTAGGAGTTTGGGTGTAAGGCATCCTCCAACCGTCCGCCCTATTTAGAGCGGATGTTCGGGCAGCTTTTCTTTTTTGTTTTTTACTGTGTGTCACAACCATGTTTTTCCTGGCAGGAAGGGGCAAAAAAAGACCCTCCACATCATGAGAGAAAGCTCCTATGCTGTGGGAGAGATTCGTTTTTAATTTATTTTCCAAAACAAACTCAATTTATGGCAGTTTGGTTTAGAAAAATGCAAAACTTTGAAAAACTTTGATGTTCAGCCATCATGGTTGATGGTGTCATACGTCAATTGTTTCCTACATTGACAGTACTGCCACGACAATGGTTCCTGCCAATGTATAAAGATGACCCATAGGGCCGGCAAATATCTCTACATTTATCAGGGTGACGGATGTAAAGTCATCCTCCATTCCGTCTGCCAAAGGGTAATTGAGGCTCCCTGCCTACAGTGGCACAGTGGGTGAAAACCAATTATTTGGAAGCCACTCCTAGATAATGCCAGTGGTAAGACTGTTTGCAAGCATTAGTCCTATCACCTTGTGGGTGTTTCATTGCAGTAGTATGCCTTAAAACCTGAAACTGGCTCATTTCCAAAAATATTAGTGCCAATGTTTATGAATTCCAAAAAGTAGTAAATTTGACTCCCTTCAAGAGTACTTCTGTGGGTGTAGGATTACTACTTTTTTGGTAAACTAGTCACTATATAAATTAAAGATCCTGTTCCAAAAATATAGAAGTTAAAACCTCTTAGTGGAATCAGAACAACAAGGAAAAGCATAACACACATAACAGACCACACTCAGTGTCCCCAGCCCCAAATACTAAGCCGAGATCGCATTTTTTGGGAGGGGTGTCACACCCCAAATACCCACTTGCTCTTTTGGATCTGTTCCTGCTAAGCACTGGAAATGCCCTTCAAACTGGTAGGGGTTATGTTTCATTACCAATCACTCGGCCATCAGCAAACAGTTGAAAATATTGTTATCCTCCCAGTGCAAGGACAAGCTGTTTGGGTAACAAGCTTCAGAAATAACTTTCATTTATTCATTCACTGCAATAGAAGGTGTGCATCATGTATTGTGTGCAGGACAGTTATGTTCTAAAACGTGTGTCTGTTTCCATTTTATCCTTAGCTCACACTCAGGAAAGGCCACTTTCCATTAAGAAGCATCTCTATAGAGGAATATAGTACATATTATATTTATTATATGCATGTGCCTCAAAAGAGGCACCTTAAATGTCAAAACTTTGGAGTCTTCAAAGGAAAGTAACTGTTGTGTCTTGCGGGATATAAATAAGTAGCGAGACACCGTTTGTAAGTCTGTGGGATTTATTGTAGAGCAAACGAGCCACCGCTCATCTCACACCTGCAGAGAGGCACCAACTGAAATTCATAGAATTAAGAATATTAACAATCCCATGGCAACACATGAGATTCTGTTAAGTATAGAAACAAGCATATCTAAGTACAACAGTAACTTATTAGGGATTCCGCTAAACTATGGGTGTGTATCTACTAAGCAAGGTAAATGCACAAAGAAGATGCAGGTACAAATTCAATAACTTAGGGTCTGATAATAATGACTTTGGCGTTGCTGTGCCGGCTCTCCGCCGGCACAGCCCCGCCAAATCCACCGGAAGTACGTAGAATCTCCTCAAAGACTGCATTCAAACTGGAAGCTTAAAGATTCTTAATGAATACATTCTTACCTTAACTGGACTAGGTTTTACCTGCACAAAGTCATTGATCACACAACCGTTATACCATCATTTGATACTGCTCTCCTCTACCACATGCCCTCCTTCGTAGCCCGCTATATACCTGGCTTATGTACTACTCTCCTTGATGCAATTGTCCTGTGATTATGCGATCATTCTTGTTTCCTATTCTTACCTGATGTCGATATTGTATTTATGTCCTTCCTTCCATCCTATTGTAACGCACTCTGATATCCCCGGGATCTTGTTTACGCTATATAAAACTTTATAAATAAATAAATAAAGCCAGGCAAAGACCACCCGTCTGTTTAAGAGTTCAACTCGTGTAGGCAGAGGGTCTTTTTGCCGTTTCTACGGTGGTGCCCGAAAAAAGGCACAGCAATGGGAACGGCAAAAATGTTCCAGCACGGCATGAACTGTGAAGTCCATGCCAGGCTGGAACTTGGGTCGAAAGCAGCCCCCCTGAATGCATCCCCATGGCTGCGGGAGCAACGCCAGCCTTTTCATGGTGGACTTACCACCATGAAAAGGCTGGCGGTGGAGGAACTCAAAATATGCTCAGAGGGACTGCACCAGTCCACTCCAGCGCAAGGGAACTGCGGTTCCCTGGCGTAGGGGGCAGCCCCCCTCCGGTATGATGGTGAAAGTCGTAATCAGGCAGGCAGTGGACCTCCACTACTGCGCCACTGACCTTTGTCAGCTTTATTTTTAGGTGATATATCACATAGTCAATCATTAGTAAAGAACTCTACTTTTATATACAAAAGGCCCAATTTATAATGATTTTACACCTGTAAAATGGAAATCTTAAATCAGACAATCAGGATTTTCTAACAGAAACCCACTTGCCTAGCCTATCTTAGCAAAGTGTTCTACAGGAAAGTTAGGATTGGGGTTGGGAAAGTGGAAGAATAGGGCTGTCTGGTGAAATGTCTGGGTAACCCGGGGGTGCTGCACCACCACCAAAATTATCATGATGGGGTTTAGAAGGTGAATGAGTAATAAAGATGCCTTTAAAATAACTATTCATCTTGCCATACATGCTGTGTGTTCAAAGACAGAGATCAAATGTCAAATTTCGGCTTATTTAACATAGAGATTGGTGTTTTCTTTGAGTGCAAACTGGTTATTATTTTGCAAAGTGAACTTTGTGATAACCTTGCAGGAGTGCAAGGAATGCAAAAGGTAAGGCTCTAGGATGTCATTTCAATACCTGTACATGAACTGAACAAGCTATTCAAGTTATATCAGTGAGGAACGCACAAACGAAGCCCTTTTTTGAAATTCTGAAGTTTAATGGTAACATAGATTTTAATAGCATCAAAACAAATCAAGGCACTTTATTTGGTGATATTCAAATGATAAATCATTGTGAAATCCATTTCCCACACATTAACATGTGTGGGAAACAGTTTTATCAGTAAAACTGCATGTCGATGCAAATGTAGTGGCTATTTCAATGAAAAATGTGCTTCCTGTAAATAACTGTGCACTGACACACCATAATGCAGCATATTTGTGACAGTGTGCTCCTAAGTGCACCGCCGGCTAAATACCACACCCTTGTCACTCTCCTGCCAATGGGCATGACTAAATTCCTACCTTGATCTTAGCATGATGCTTTCATTTTCCACAAAGCACATGACTTCATTCATGTAACACTGATGGCTGAAAACGGTTCCAAGACCACTGGGGTAACATGTTAATCTTGTGCATGTTCCTGTAAACATGTAAATGTTTTACCACAGAAGATAGTAGTACGTGTGTTTGCAAAGTGGGAAAGGGATGTAGGGCAAAAGGTTTCTACATAACTAGGAACTTACGTTCTTTGGGGACAAAAGCAGCTAAAACAAACTGCAATAAATGAATTTCACCCACTCCAAAAACACTGGATGGGATGCTGAAGAACAAATCAACTGACATAGGATTTACCATAATTCCCCAAAAATGATTAAATATAGTAAAATTGCACATAGGTTTTACACACAATCTATATCATGACAAAAATATCTGTGTTTGCTAATATAATATAATTTTTATCTTAATGTGTTTTTGATTATACAGTATATCAACTGTGACTTAAGCTAATAAACTAATAATATCTGCATTCTAAATTATAGGAAACACTAACATTCATAAGTAGTCATATTTAATTACTTACATTAGTTGCACAGAGCATTTTGGACATCTATGTATCATAATGCTTCAACATGTATATGATTAAATAAGATGATTGTTCTACATTCATAATCTATAGGGTAACCAAAAGAGCATTAGGTCTGGTAGTAGTAGAAAACTATTAGTAGAAAGATAAAATAACTGAAAGAAAACAGTTTGGTGGAAAGTTGTTTTCAAATGAACTACTGTTGATCAAACTGTAGTAGAAACACTATTTTATAAATAAATATATATATCATGTGATCAAGCGCTCTGGGAAGCGCGAAACGCGTCGTGATGACTGGGAGCACCGCAACTCAATAAATAATTTTTTGCACTTATTTTAGGTCCGCGTCCGTATTTGCAGCCTGGAGAAAGCCTGGGCCTTGCCGGATTATCCTTGGAAAATATATATATATATATATATATATATATATATATATATATATATATATATATATATATATATATATATATATATATTCCATTCGCTTCGCTCGACGCTGCCGCATTACAGTCACTCAGCTTGGACTGGTTTCAGAACAAACAAATCAGACCCGAATTCTTGTGCCAAACAGTGTTTTATTCCATCAATTTACAGGATAACATTCAGCAAGTGCGCATGACGCGTTTCGCCTCTAGCCAGAGGCATCCGTATTTGCAGCCTGGAGAAAGCCTGCACCTTGCCGGATTATCCTTGGAATATATATATATATATATATATATATATATATATATATATATATATATATATATATATATATATATATATATATATATATATATATATGAAAGACGCAAGATGCCCTGAAGCATTCTGGAAAGCACTCGACAGTCCTCTGCCCTCCGGGCTTCTATTCACCATGCGATTCCGCCTCCGCCATACAATTAATTTCGCCGACGCGTTTCGGGATTAGACATCCCTTCTTCATGGGCTCGCTAAAATTACACTCGAACACTCCATTTCATTGCATTTCCGTCTTTTTATTAACAAACCCCCAGTGGGCGTTTGCTGCATTCACCTGCTCACCAATGTTCCCTGGGATTTGTAGTCCGTAATGCAGTCTGTTTATTTCCTTGTAGTAAGGTCGAGTTGTATATTTTGTGTATCATGCTTCTTTATTCAAATGCCTTGAGTAGGCTGCAGTGCGGTCAGGCATGTTTCGTTATGTGAAGAGTCCTGTGCCAAAAAGCTCCCAAAAGTTAGGATCTAAGACCTCGTCTATCTGGCAGAAACTCCTTGCCTTCGCAGGCGATGGTGCTTCCCACACGGCCGGGCTGCCGTGTAAGTAATGAAAGACGCAAGATGCCCTGAAGCATTCTGGAAAGCACTCGACAGTCCTCTGCCCTCCGGGCTTCTATTCACCATGCGATTCCGCCTCCGTCATACAATTAATTTCGCCGACGCGTTTCGGGATTAGACATCCCTTCTTCATGGGCTCGCTAAAATTACACTCGAACACTCCATTTCATTGCATTTCCGTCTTTTTATTAACAAACCCCCAGTGGGCGTGTGCTGCATTCACCTGCTCACCAATGTTCCCTGGGATTTGTAGTCCGTAATGCAGTCTGTTTATTTCCTTGTAGTAAGGTCGAGTTGTATATTTTGTGTATCATGCTTCTTTATTCAAATGCCTTGAGTAGGCTGCAGTGCGGTCAGGCATGTTTCGTTATGTGAAGAGTCCTGTGCCAAAAAGCTCCCAAAAGTTAGGATCTAAGACCTCGTCTATCTGGCAGAAACTCCTTGCCTTCGCAGACGATGGTGCTTCCCACACGGCCGGGCTGCCGTGTAAGTAATGAAAGACGCAAGATGCCCTGAAGCATTCTGGAAAGCACTCGACAGTCCTCTGCCCTCCGGGCTTCTTGCGTCTTTCATTACTTACACGGCAGCCCGGCCGTGTGGGAAGCACCATCGTCTGCGAAGGCAAGGAGTTTCTGCCAGATAGACGAGGTCTTAGATCCTAACTTTTGGGAGCTTTTTGGCACAGGACTCTTCACATAACGAAACATGCCTGACCGCACTGCAGCCTACTCAAGGCATTTGAATAAAGAAGCATGATACACAAAATATACAACTCGACCTTACTACAAGGAAATAAACAGACTGCATTACGGACTACAAATCCCAGGGAACATTGGTGAGCAGGTGAATGCAGCACACGCCCACTGGGGGTTTGTTAATAAAAAGACGGAAATGCAATGAAATGGAGTGTTCGAGTGTAATTTTAGCGAGCCCATGAAGAAGGGATGTCTAATCCCGAAACGCGTCGGCGAAATTAATTGTATGGCGGAGGCGGAATCGCATGGTGAATAGAAGCCCGGAGGGCAGAGGACTGTCGAGTGCTTTCCAGAATGCTTCAGGGCATCTTGCGTCTTTCATTACTTACACGGCAGCCCGGCCGTGTGGGAAGCACCATCGTCTGCGAAGGCAAGGAGTTTCTGCCAGATAGACGAGGTCTTAGATCCTAACTTTTGGGAGCTTTTTGGCACAGGACTCTTCACATAACGAAACATGCCTGACCGCACTGCAGCCTACTCAAGGCATTTGAATAAAGAAGCATGATACACAAAATATACAACTCGACCTTACTACAAGGAAATAAACAGACTGCATTACGGACTACAAATCCCAGGGAACATTGGTGAGCAGGTGAATGCAGCACACGCCCACTGGGGGTTTGTTAATAAAAAGACGGAAATGCAATGAAATGGAGTGTTCGAGTGTAATTTTAGCGAGCCCATGAAGAAGGGATGTCTAATCCCGAAACGCGTCGGCGAAATTAATTGTATGGCGGAGGCGGAATCGCATGGTGAATAGAAGCCCGGAGGGCAGAGGACTGTCGAGTGCTTTCCAGAATGCTTCAGGGCATCTTGCGTCTTTCATATATATATATATATATATATATATATATATATATATATATATATATATATATATATATATATATATATATATATATATATATATATATATATATGGGTAGATAGATAGATAGATAGATAGATAGATAGATAGATAGATAGATAGATAGATAGATAGATAGATAGATAGATAGATAGATAGATAGATAGATAGATAGATAGATAGATAGATAGATAGATAGATAGATAGATAGATAGATAGATATTTCCAAACTTTTCTTTGCTAAGCGAAAGAAGAAGTGGGCACTTCAGACAAGGCTAGTGATTTCAATTACTTTATTTCAGAATGTCCGTACTGATGAGTTTTGGCTGATCTCAGCCTTTCTCTCCCCCAAAAAAAGATATATATATTTATGGTGGTGAGCGTGGCCAAGCCAACCAAGATGGCAGATATATCTCCCTAGAGCTCAGCTCAGCAGCCCACGCCTTAATCATTTTCTAATCCCCAAATGCCTTAAATCTTCATAAAAACCCCACACCTAAAAGACCGCTACACAGGGGACAACCCTGTCTGCCTGAGCAAATGGCAGCGGCAGCGAACACAGCCTCAGGAGCGGCCTCGACGGAGCCGCCGGGCCGTTCCCTCAAAATGACGGGCCCGCTGTGATCCAGCAAGCATCCTAGGACTGTGTGCGAAGCGTGGATCAGACGACTGCCCCCCCGATCCTGCAATGTCACCAACCACGGGCTGAGTCATATGGTCAGTGCCGGGCAGGAAAAGTGAGTGCGACGAATGCACAGGGGGCACTCAGGCACTCCCAGTCGAGCGGCAGCGACCTCTGCCACATAAACGGCTACAGTGGAGCCACAGGATCATTCCCCGAATGGCGGACCCACCATAACTCTACAAGCATCAGGTAACAATCCCCTGTTTCGGGAGTGACTCAGGAAGCAGGCTGAGCCGTGGGGGCAACCCCAACCAAGAAAGGTGAGGGCGCTATTGGCACTTGATCTGATGCAGGCGAAAGGGCATACCAACGGACAGGCCCTGCATAGGCCTGAACCCTCGCAAGTGACTGGCCAAACCGCGGGGGTCCGCCATTGCCTCAGCGCTGAGACGCCCCCAGCAGCAGCAACTCCTACCTTGCACGGTGCCGGGACTCTAGGTGCGCATGGGAGGGGGGCATCTCACAGAGGACAAGGCAGATGGGCTCCCGTAAGGCACACGACAGGCAGGAAGACAAACCCCCCCCCCCCTCCACCTAAGCAGCGCACAGACCCCAAGTAAATCGCTCCCTAACAGGCGCAACGATCAGGGTGAATCCTCACCTCGCCATACACAAAAGGAAGCGGAGCTCTGGTACGGCGGTCCCTCTGCGGATGGCACCTGCATATCATTGACCCATCGCGCTGTGCTGCTGAAACCACTCTGACCCCTGAAGTGACTGAAGCCAACGGGTGCAGTAATACCGCGATGGGGGCATTCGTCAAAGCCCCACGGAGGGCTAAGATCTAAGGGGCAATGGACGAAAAAGGAGTGACCCGGAAAGCAAGCTGAGCTGTGGGGGCAACACCAACTGAGAAAGGTGAAGGTGCTGTGGGTATTCGACCCAGTGCAGGAGGGAGGGCGCGCCACCTAACAGGCCCTGCATAGGCCCAAAACCTTGCAAGCGACAGGCCGAGCCGCAGGGGTCCACCATCACTTCAGCGTCGAGATACCCCCAGCGGCAGTGACCCCTCCTCGCACGGCGGCAGGACTCGAGGTGCGCAAGGGAGGGGGCATCTCGCAAAGTACGTGGCAAATGGGTTTCAGTGGTGCACACGACAGCCAGGAAGGAGGACATCTAAGCAGAGCACAGGCCCCATGTACATTGCCCCCGAACAGACGCAACGATCGGGGTGAATCCTCACCTCGCCATATACATAAGGAGTGGGAGCTGCAGTAGGGTGGCCCCCCTGCGGCAACATGGCACATCACTGATCCATAGCGCTGCGCCACGGAGATCATTCTGACCCCCTAGTGACTGGAGCCAACTGGAGCAGGAATGCAGCGGCGGGGTGACTATTGAGACCTCACGGAGGGCTAAGATCTAAGGGTCAATGGATGAAAAAGGAGCGGTGAGGGAGCGACTGAAGAGAGGACAGCGGATCTGAAGGCTGCAGACACTTGCCCAACCACTGATAGTTTCCTTCTGAACCGAGGGGAGACGCGGGCGAACACAGACTTCCCTTGCAAACTCTAGAACACACAGGCAATAAAACTTACGAAGAGCCTTGGGCGGACACGACGTGACAGTATCCGTTGATAGACTCAACACGGGAATCTTTTCATTCGACAGGGAGAGGGGGCAGTACCCCAAGAAGTGCTAGACACAAAACGTAGAGAAACACGACCCAAGACCGCGCTCACTACAGATGACAAGAGGAGTGACTACCATGGGTCGCCAACACGCAACACGAACAGCGCAAATCTCGGGGCAGCAGAGAGTGGCCTCCCCAGACCCCAACGGCGCCCAATCGGACAGAGAATCATCCCAGTCAGTATCGATGTCCGACAAACTAGATAAAGTACTCACAGCAATACAACATTCCAGAGTAACCATGGAAAACAAATTTGGCAAATTGGCCACGGACCTCAACCTCCTCCGAGACGACCACGGAAGGAATATAAACATTCCTTTTCTGTCAATACATCAAAATTGCTTAAAGATATATAAAAAAAATCTTGCCCCCCTCTCTTTTATTAAAAAACCACCCCGCCCCTCCCGGGCCTATCGCTTTCTGAATCAGCTATCAACTGCTCAAAACCTAAATAAGAGATGGGATCTCTTTCGTAATTAGTTTTTACACAAAGACAGCTAGGAAAAGATGGGGAAATGTGAATAACTGTGTCTGTTTTGGATCTTAAATACATAAGTTGTGTGTTTTTTATATATATCTTTAAGCAATTTTGATGTATTGACAGAAAAGGAATGTTTATATTCCTTCCTTGATGCTTAAATTTAATATGAAGTGAAAACTGTGAAATATAATGACTTTTTCGTAAAAAAACATTTCTTTTACATATGTGTTTCAGTGCAAATTTGTGGCTCCTGAAGAAGGCGTTTGTGGAAACGCCGAAACGCGCGTCGAAAGATTATTGTTTGCCACCCACTCTGAAATGGTTTATTTTAATTGTTTAAGTAGAGACAATTTTGTTTGTCACTAATTGTGAATGTATGTAAATATAGTATATTATTTGTGCTATTATTTTTAGGATAACTGTTTAAGAATTGTGTTTTTTAATTCAATTATTGTGAAGTTATTAATTCTGCGAAATATGTATGTTTCTGCTTTTTTAAATTAAATGTTTATTAAACGAAATAGATGCTTTTTATCTGATTAAATTTAGTAGTTATTTTTTCAATTGATGACTTTTCCTAGCTAGCTGTTTTATTTACGTTATTATTTACGCATATTTTTTAGAAAGGAGAATCAAGCCACCAGACATAACACGTGCGATAAGAGAGCTAGCGCCTAACAAAGCGCCAGGAATGGACATTTTCCAGCTCGAGTATTATAGCACTTTCGCAGCCCAGCTAACGTCCTGGATTGCAGCCATGTGTGAGGATGCGTTGACCCGGGCGAACTCCCGCGCTCGCTCCGCTCATCAATCTTAGTGACATTCCCGAAACCGCATAGGGACCAGACACTACCCGCTTTCTATAGACCAATCACACTATTGAATGCGGACTGCGAAATACTGGGCAAGATACTAGCAGATCGCTACAGACAAATTCTCCCAGCGCTAGTACACCCAGACCAATGCGGGTTTGTCCCAAGATGCAACACCTCGCAGAATCTACGCAGACTGTTCCACATTCAAGACAGGGCAAGAGACCAATTTCCGCGGGCAGCATGCCTAATCTTAGACCTTGAAAAGGCCTTCGATACACTACTATGGCCATATTTGCTCACAGTCCTCCCGAAGGTAAATGTAGGCCCAACTCTACTGGCATATACACAACTTGTCTATAGGGGCAAACTTATTTCCGCTCCATTTCCGGTGGAAAGGGGAACCAGACAGTGATGTCCCCTGTCCCCCCTCCTGTTTGCTTTGGCGGTAGAGCCCTTAGCAATACGGTTAAGATGAGAGGGGGAAGCATGGGGAATTCCAATAGCTGACACGGTGCACTGTGTGTCGCTATACACAGATGATCTCCTGATTTACATCTGAGACGTTACCAGTGACCTCACCCCCATATGGTCAACACTACAAGAATTTGAAGCGACATCCGGTCTCAAAGTCAATTGGGAAAAATCTACGGTCTTCCCGCTTAGCCCCCATCTGGCACCTCTAAACATAACAGTTGGAACCCAGACAATCACCTGGAGTACCGTAGCCTCCCGCTACCTGGGAGTGCGACTGTACCACTCTCCCGAAGACCTATACAAGGGAAATCACTGAAAGACATTAGCGGGACTGCGAGCAGTGGTGAGCTTCTGGAAGACGCTGCCCTTGGCTCCCATCGGGCGCGTAGTCATCGCTAAAATAATTATGGTGCCTAGACTACTGTATCATTTCGCAAACCTTCCAGTCATACCACCGCGTTCCTTCTTCAGGGAATTATTTACACTACTGATAGCATTGATTTGGGGGGATGGACAACATAGGATAGCCTTAACCATACTACAATTACCTATGACCCGGGGGAGTTTTGGGGCTCCATCCTCCGAGGCATACTTGCTCGCGGCACCACTCCAATGGCTATCTCATTGGACAGCAGAACGGCACATGGGAGAAACAGTTGCCGATGAGGGCCGGGTGCCCCTTTCATCTATCCGAAGACTGTTGATGCTGGGTTCCAAGCCATCGCGCACATTCCCTCTACAGGTGCCCCTAGCCCATAAATGTATGCTGCAAATACACCGCATGTCAAAATGAAAACCCTTGTACTCCCCATTGCTCCCAATAGTGGTATTTCCCTGAAAGGACAAAGACTATACTACAGGAGCCCTTCGAATTTGGACGGACCACGATGTGACCGAGGTTCAGTCCCAATTTGAAGAAGGACAATTAAGGAAGTACGCCAAACTGGTGGAGCTTTATGATCTCCCACCAGGACAATTCCTGACACATAGGCAACTCTTAGATAACGGCTGACACTACTGGGATCTTCGAGAAGGGGAGCCCCCGACACATCAGTCTTACACACG
Source organism: Lissotriton helveticus (assembly GCF_964261635.1). Classification (NCBI taxonomy): domain Eukaryota; kingdom Metazoa; phylum Chordata; class Amphibia; order Caudata; family Salamandridae; genus Lissotriton; species Lissotriton helveticus. The sequence continues at coordinate 406,032,645 of NC_136063.1, read as the reverse complement.
ATTCTTCGCATGGGCGCAGGCAGACACCTGGTTACCTGGCACTACAAAGCGATCCGAGAGCTGAGCAGTACTCCCCTAGACACGTTGCAACAAACATGGGAGGACGAGGTGGTACGGGTGTTCCACGATAAAGAATGGGAAAGAGTGCTGGAATACCCAAAAAAGGACTCTAGGAATGCGCGTTTCAGAAACATACAATTTAATGTCCTACACCGAGCATATCTAACACCCCAACGGTTACACCGATTTTACCCTGACACCCATTTTGCTTGCCCCTGCTGCCAGACCCATGAGGCAAACTTTAAACATATGTTCTGGGACTGCCGCACCATTCAACAGTACTGGGACAAGGTACAGCAGACACTCCAAGCGACAGTAAATCTCCCGAACATATCCACATGGGAAGCATGCGCCCTGGGAGTTTACCGCAAAAAGAAAAAAGAAAAATTACAATGGCATTTTGAATCCCTGGCCCTTCTCCTAGCAAAAAGGGGCATAGCTATGCATTGGAGAGCCCCAACAGGACCCCCAGAAGAGGCATGGTGGGCGCTATGAAAAAATGGGGCACAGCAGAAGAAGAGGCACTAAGAGAAGAGGAAGTGAAAGGAACACGCAAACATCCGATTTCAATGGAATGGGCACAGCTACTATTCCAATTCACACAGGAAACGACAATGGAGGCAACACCTGAGGCCTCACAGCCTCAATCCCAAACTCCAGCTCCAACTCCCATAGGATATATACCAGCCTCCCTGGTATAGCAACGAGACACACACCATCAGTGCCATCTCCAAGACATTTCAGATGCATCTCTACGCGACCCTGCGTATGGCCTTTCCTAGCCTTACCCAAGCAACGACTCAGTCAAGCTGAACTGCAGCCAGTCACATCACTGATCGTCACGTTGCATAATCCGACCGCTCCCATTCCTCCCTTACACCTGGTTTCCCTCCCACAGTTCCCAGTTTAGCTTTCCCCTTTTGGGCATTTCCGAAACCAAATTAAACAGTTAGGGAATACAGTTGCGAACCCTACATATGATAACATGCAAGGGTAGAGGGGAGGGCGAAACACCAACCCACACCCCCGGGATACATGCCCAACAAGATACCATGTAACATATTAAAGGATCTCGAGTCACGCTAGAAGATAACTTTAAGACTGTTGTAAGATATAGGGCCTGATTCACAGAACTAATTCAAAACAAAGTCCTAAACTTACTACCATTTTGGTAATTAGGATTTTTCTCAGTTTAGTTGTAGTAAAGTTAACTTTACTACTCCTAAACAGAAAAATCCTAATTTTAAGACTTTCGGTATTCACAGAAGGCATTTAGGAGTCCTAAAGTTACTTCTGTGAATACCGAAATGAGTAAGTGCCTTCTGTGAATACCGAAATGAGTAAGTTCCTTCTGTGAATACCAAAATGGTTGTAAGTTTAGGATTTTGTCTTAAGTTAGTTCTGTGAATCGGGCCCATAGTATCCAAGTTGTATTGTTGTATGATGAGATTGCGGACTACACCAGTAAAAACAATAACATCTTAAAGCCCCTAAATGTATGATGTAATATGTTAATGGTGCAATAGCAGCTTGTAACAGGAAATGTAAAAGACCCAATAAATACATTTTTTAATGAAAATACATACATATATTTATGGCATTGTTAGAACTGGCTATTCCTGGTAGGCTAAGGCTGACGCCAAAGCCAGGCAGAAACCACCATTCTAGTCAGGGCAAGGGGATAACCCCTGCTCACCCCCTTGGTAGCTTGGCACGAGCAGTAAGGCTAAACTCGGAGGCAATGTGTAAAGCATTTACGCCAGCACACAACAGCAACAACATCCTAGGCACACCACAAAAGGAACTCCACACAAGGTTATATGAAAATAACTTCTGTATTGTCAAAACACATTAGATAGAAATCACACATGTACATTGTGCCAACTGGCACGGGCAATATTCATAAGGGATTATTTACAGGACAGGGCCACATGGGCCACTGTCAGAATCAACACTTTTAGAAATAGAAATACTGTCAGAAATTAGAATAAAAGGATATAAAATAACAGTTATAAATCACATCCAGTAACTACTGGGAACAGGTAAGTACCACCTACGCAACCCTAACCACCTTAGGAGAATGTCACGCAGGAGACCAGGACCTCACTAGGACCACCTGTACTGGAAAGAACAACCACCTAAGAATAAGCTACATTTAGGGGTATAAGCAAGAACACATTACACATGATGCATCAAACATTCAGAGGTGTAGGGAAGGAAAAACACATGATGCATAAAACATACATTCAGCGGTGTAATAACAAGGCACATGATGCATCAAAAACACATTCAGAGGTGCAGGGAAAGAAAAACACATGATGCATCAACCAACACATTCAGAGGTGTAAAATCAAGGAGGACACATGATGCATTAAAACATTCAGAGGTGCCAGGAGAGAAAACACAACTCAATAGCGCAAAAACACATGATGCCTAAAACATTCAAAGGTGCAAGGAAAAACCACACAATTGCGCAAAACCTTACATAAGCCACCACCTGTGGCAGTCCCTAGGCCAACTGGCCTTGTTGGGGCTAGGACGCCCTGTGGTCCAAAAGTCAGGGGCCTAAACGGTGCAGGTGCCCACTACTTGCTGGGCACATGTGGACAATCCCAAGCGCCTAAACGGTGCAGCTGCCCACTAATTGCTGGGCAGCTGGGAATCATCAGAAAACTGCGACAGGGCCCTCACTGACCCTTAGGCGCAAACTGCGCCCACTGCTGGAGCCACACAGGCTCTGTAAACACTTGTGTCCACGTTGGAGCCACAGGCTCTGACATAACATATGCCCCAAACGTTGGAGCCACACAGGCTCTTAAAAAAAAACAATTATGGCCCATGGAGCCCTCGAGGCTCTGAACAAATCCCTCGCAGGCAGGAGGGGGCGCGCACCGACAATGTGCCCTGGCACCCCCTCTAACTAAAAATGCCCCCCAGAGCCTTCTCAGGGCTCTACAACAAATGTTGGGGCCTTCGGTGGAGCTCCCCCCCTCTGGGGGACTCGAAAGAACAAATGCCCCCGGAGCCCTCACAGGGCTCTAAAACTATATTGCGGGCTTGGAGCCTCTCAGGGCTCTTCAGGAACAATATGCCCCCAGAGCCTCTCACGGGCTCTTAAGAAACAACTGTGGCCGTCGTTGGAGCCTCTCAGGCTCTATACACTGTTGGAGCGGCCCGCTGCCATCCGGGGCCGCTCTGACCGTCACTCTGAGCTCCCTGCCCTCCCGCACTCACCGGCTGCTTCTTGGCTCCTCCGGTGGCGGTCCTGGGCGGCGGGGCTCAACCCAAGAGCTCCTTCTCATCTCGGGGCTCCCTCTAGGTCACGGGAGCCCCACAGCGGCCGCCATCTTCTTCTCCGGTCTTCGACGTGCGGTGGGGGCGGGCACCGGCAATGTGCCCCGTGCCCCCTCCGCTACTCCTCAGCTCCTCTGGGGCTCCCTCAACACAGGGGAGCCCCGCGACAGGCCGCAACAGCCCGGGCACATATCCGGTCTCCCTCCATTGCATGGGAGACCGGCCATGAGAAGAACGAAGGATTCCCCCGGGCAGGGGGAAGCGGAAGTTGCCTCAATGAGGCCCCGCCCACGTCTTCCCTGAACTTGCCTGACTTCCTGTGGGGGCGGCCAATGGCAGCGCGGCTCCGCAGACGAGCCCCCCAGGCTCCGGGTCGCGCTGCTGAGAGCAGGGGAGATTTTTCCTCGCTAAATTACGGGGGAAGGACAATGCCAGGTGGGCACCGGCCATTACAAATAAAGCGCTTCCAGCGCTAGTTTGAGAAAAATAAAGCGCTCCCAGGCGCTAGGGATGAAAAGAGAAGCGCTCCCAGCGCTTAAGGGCAAATAAAGCGCTCCCAAGCGCTATAAGCAAAATAAAGTGCTCCTAAGCGCTATTGGCCAGCAAAGTCCTCCAGGGGATAGGAAGAAGGTCCACAGGATCCCAGGGCAAAGCAAAGTCCTTCAGGAGTCCAGGGGCTGGGCAGGGCCCAGGGATTCCCCTGGGCCCAAGCAGCAGCACGCCCCTGGCAGATTCAAGTCCAAAAACAAGAACAAATTTGGAAGGGGACACAGCCCCTTCTTATCCAGAGAAAAGTCTTTGAAGTCTTTGTGCAGGCAGTGTGAGAACCAGCTAGAACTGGTTATAGGGAACTCTTTTCAGTGTCAGGGGCAGAGGTGACAGTCCCCCAGCGGGGAGGTGGAGCCAGCATTGTGCCAGGCAGGCACAGCCTCATTCACTCCCAGGTGCTATCTCCTCCCACTTCCCTGGCAGCAGATGCAGCCTTTCATCCACGGGCTGACTCAGACAACCTCCTGGGGCTCCCCAGCCCCTGTCATCCTCAAACCAGACAGTCAATCCACAAGCAGGCCCAGGCACTCCTGGGCCAGGCTCACCAGCCAATCACACGCCAGCCACAGACTACACAAATATGCCAACTTCTAAAAGTGGCACTTCTAGACTAGACACAATCATGCCGCATACACCATTACGCAGCATTCAATCTCACGAGTTCGCACATATCAAACTCGACCCTGCACTCCCCACACATCAGGAACTACCAGGGGCACACACATTCCCCATTCATTCCTATGGGAGGGCAGGTCACTCACCACACATACACAGAGAGCTCACGCACTTTACACTGTACCACAGTGAAAAAGTGCGCAAAGGCCTACAACCATCAACACTAGGTTCCAGAAACAGGCTAGGAAAAAGCAAAAAGTTTCGGGGTGAACCTGCCAAAAGGGCCAGGTCCAACAGGCATCATATAGCTGTTTGCTTTACCTAGAGTCCAAGACAAGCACCATATTTTTAGGTCTGGTGTGAGATATTGTCACTATATTTAAAAAAACACAAAAATACTGACACATGTGAAATAATATTTCAATATAAATTGTTATAGAGGGAAGACAATTATGGCTACTATAGGTGTGTTATGAATAGGATCCTTGACAGACTCTGTGCCTCATGCTGTAACATTTTCAGTTAAAATGTCCAGTGCTGGACAACCCTGCATTTTGATTGGTTTTCCACAAACAAACCTTGAAAGCGGGTATTTTTGAAAAATAGGAAATCAATATGCCTGAATCACATTGAGTATTCTTTCAGTGCATGGGGGACAGTGGTAGTTTTCAAATGTTGCTACTGCTGTCTTCTCAGCCTAGTCCGCGTGACACTTGCCAACAGCGTGAACCCCAACACGCTGATGACCCAGAGTATGAATTACAAAAACGAGAGGGAGTAGTTCTTTGAACTCAGCCACTCGAATCCAGATCATTTTATGTTTTATTGTGTGACCTTTGGAGTCACGATAATCATTTTGAGTCCAAAAAGGTAGATTGTCATTGTAAGAGTTAACACAGTAGTAAGAGTCACTCATAATAAGAGTAGTCACACTGGGGTCCGCGTACTCCAATGCAAGCTTCAGAGCACGAAGTTCTGCCAACTGGGCGGTACAGTCCCCTAATGTCTGTCTATGCACGACATCGGACTTGAATTCACCATCCACCATAATACCAACCACAATTGCGCAGGCTGCGGAATACGCATGTCTAGAAACCATAGCTGCTTGCGCACTTCTGTCAGTGTAAATGATACAACGCAAATCCTCCAGTGGGCGCATAGTCAGAGGGGCAGAATGAACAAATTCATACTGCAAGAGCTCTTGAGTCTGCAAAGAGGAATCAAAAATGAATGTTACATCCGGGGATGTCATCGATGTAGCCCATTGTATCCACCGAGGGTGCAAAGCCTTGGAATTCGGTACACTGGCCTTTTTTCACTGCCTTCAAGGCAGGATACAGAATAACAACCACAATGCGCTTTCCCTGCGACAGTGCACTTTCCTTAAGAATCGCCATCTGCACTGATGTCAAAACTTTTTCTACAGTGGAAAACCGCAACTCAGCCGAAGTGTACAAGTGTGACTTGTAAATGATAGGGACTGTGTCACCCTCATTAAAAGTGAGGTACGTGAAACCCACTGCCCCGGCACGATTCTTATCACCAGGTTGGTGTGGTTATCACGAGTCAACAAGAATGTAGATTCAAGTAGGTCAGCCTGCAAAGATTGCAAGATGGCTGAATGTTCTGGCAGCCAGCACGATTTGGAAAAAGTAGGTTGTAGCAACGCGTAAAGCGGCTTGATACCCTGGGCATATTCCGAAATGTATGTACAACCGAAATTTAAAAAGCCCAGTAGAGATTGTAGCTTTTTCAGTGTTGTGGGAGCCCGCAAAAGTGCGCATTTCTCCAAGAAGTGAGGAGCTAAACCTCGACCTTCATTGTTGAGCTCGTAGCCCAGGAATAACACTGTGTACTCTGCAATGTGTGATTTCACAAAGTTAAATTTATAGCCAAAGTCCGCAAAACAGCAAATAATGCAGTCAACACGGCACAGATGCGGCCATAACTCGTCGTCTGTGAGATAAATGTCATCCACATACGAACATGCATCTGCGTCAAGCCTCTCAAGGAGAGAGACTATTCGGGCGGCAAAGACGCCTGGACTATTCTTATAGCCCATAGCCAACCGAAGGAATTGGCGCTCTTTGCCACCACATGTAAAACTCATCCTCTGACTACTAAGGGGGGAGACATTATGGGTAAAAAAGCCATTGGAAATGTCAAGTGTGGTCTTGAACCATTTACGCACTAGACTATCCACAAGAGCAAAACTGTGAATATTCTGCACCGCACACGTATGACAATGTGAGTTTAAGTGGCGGTAATCCAATACCAAACGGTATGAGCCATCTGGCTTGGTCACTGTAAAAAGTGGGTTATTCATTTGAGACACAGACGTTTCAATTACACCTTGATATTCCAATTGTTCAAGGATTTCGGCAATGGAGGCTTTTGCCTCTCGCCGTATGGGGTAGTGGGGTTGAGGCTGTGGCATCGATCGCAATGGAATCTCATGTCGAGGGGATAATTTGTCCCATCCACACTGAGTACATTACAACGCCGGCGCAAGCGCCTTAGCCCAATCTTCTGCAAACTGCAGCGCCTGCTCCTTCGCACTGTGTGCGCGAAAGAGGGGAGGATCACCTCCTCCCCTTGTGGAGTGGCTAAGACAAAAGTTGGAGGGCCAATCGACCTCCACCAACAAAATATCATAAGTAGTTGTTAGATTTTCCCCCAAAAAACCTTTTATGGTACGTTCTATGTCACCTTCAATTACGAGGACAATTTCATAAAGTCTTTCAGGGGGAGCCACTCTAGTGTCAGCTGTTTCCACTACAACGAAGGTGTCAGTCGCTGTCACCCTCAGTAGTGGTCGCAGCGCCCCTGTCAGATTCCGAAGCTGCGTTCTCACTATCTGAGGCATATCTCGCTGTTACAGCACCAACTTTCTTCTTCTGAAACTGGGGTCTTTGACGGGAGTCTCACCCTGCTTGCCTTTTCCGTCAACCTTACGAGGCTGCTCACGGCTCTGTTGGGCACCTTGACCTCGGCCGCCGCCTCCTCCTCCGGTGACTGTTAACGATGTTTCCTGCAAGGAGTGAGGAGAACATTGTTCAGGAACCTGAAACCTATCGGGTGATTTAATAGTACTGCGGTCGTGCAAATCATATTTACGCTCAACAGGGGCAGGTGTAGGTGAAGCTGGACGAGAACCCTGTTGCTGCTGCTGCTTTCCCTGTTTTCTGTTTTTGCTCCAATTTTGTTTCTGAACTTTCGGGCGGTCATCCTTATCAGATGACGCTTGTTGTGTCTGCTGCAGTTTTTCTTTCTTAGCGAAAGGCTTAACACCTAAAGTATTACTGCCCACGGTCTCATAAGCCTCTGTAATAATTTTCTGTAACTGGCGGGGTTTGTTGGCGCCGGGGACTTCGCACAGAGCATTAGAAACCTGGAAACTTACCGCATCCCACCTTGACAATTGCAAGGGCGAGATCGCTTACAATATCAAACGCTTCCACGAGCCGCATTCCCAACTTCACAGATGCCTCTGGTCCATGTTCATCCTGAAAACGCTTGATGACAGAGGGCAGAACAGTCATTGACAGGGTGCCAAAGCACCTAGTGTAGACTGCTGCAAAAAATCAACGCCCAAGTTGTACACTCATTTACGTCAGGCACTAAGTCTTTCTGCAAACTAACTGTGAGGATCCTGTGTTTCTCAACAGGACTAGTATTCGGGAACACTGCTTCCAGTTGGTCGAATTTCTCGGCAAGCCAAAAAGGCATCTCTTCCTTATCCTGGGGACGCTTGCCCATGACCGCATTAACTATGACAGGACTACGTTTGAGTCTGCCACCACCAACTGGATGCGCCGTACCACCCGGGGCCCCACCCAGGGAGGTTGCGAATAATGTAATGGACCAGACCCCTAATAACTTCTACCGAAGAAGCATATAGGGGCCTCAGTTGTTGAGCTGTCATCGTACCCGCCTGAGGATGCGGGGTGTAAGCAGCTAAAACAGGCCAAGTAGCGCCTGGAATGGACAACGGCCCTTGTCTAACCGCTGTAATAATGTGGGGGAGGGCGCCATTAAACCAAACGGCATGCTGCCAAGCAGAAATCGGAATTTCTACTGTCCGATATGGAGCGTACGCTGCAGGAGCATCAGCAGGGGTATAAGTGTGAAAAACACCAGTACCAGCATCTACCGCGGGAAACGCAACCCATGAGTAATACAACTCAAACGGGTACGCCGCGAAAGCTGAGACTACAAAAGCCACTGCCTGTCCCTCCATAGAAACAAGGTATTCCTGCAAATGATTTCGCACAGCCACATGACTGTGTGCTGGGATATCAACGGCAGCCATATCGAAACAGTAACAGAGAAGTACAATACAATACTGCACAACTGGGTAGTAATTCAAACAGAAAACCTTTGAGAATTATCAAGCTTGAAATAACCTATGTAACTATAGGTATTTTTTTTATCCGTCACCACTGTCAACCAGAAACAATAGTGAGGAGGTCGTAGACTGATATAAGCACTACTCAAGAGTCTCGCAATAAGACCACACTCGATGGCAGCGCCATGTTGCAAGGATTTCTGCTCATACACAGAACTGTGCACAGAGACCTAGGACATTAGTGAATTGTGGTGTACCAGAAACTCACCTCAGTACCTAGAAACCCCAACCAGCTAGCAATCAGTGTCACATTAGCTCTTCATCCTATAGCAAAGTAACCAATGATTAAACAACCTAGAACATGCGACTTAGGACCATCCCAGGAATGGTGGGAAGTGAGAACACTCTTTTGTTATACTCTCATACCAGTCCACAACAGGAGTAAAAAAGAGACACGGCGAGGTTAAAATATTTATTTTAACGACGTGTTCTCAAGCGCAGTATTTTAGTCAACATAGGAATAATATGATTATTAAATAATATGGCAGGCATGGTTACAACTCCATAAAATACAAACGGAGGAATCATATTACAATGATGGTGCGAACAGGTGATAAAAGCGCTTAGTTTAAACACCCTCCCTATATAGTAACTATTTAATATAAAACTATAGAAGGTCTCTTGAGCTTGTTTTGGGGGACCCCGTTACCTCTCTGCTCAGTAAGTGTAAATTACATCTACTAATCTCTGCATCCCTGGAATCTTCCAAGTGTGTTCAATTCTGGCAAGTGTGCTATGATAAAGGCGCCAGAATCCTACTCAGCTTGCAGCTGCCAAAATGAATGTGTTACACGGACACACCGATAAACAGGCTCATATGTTATGATAACCTTGGTGGCTCAGCACTCACTGTACAGACTGGGGGCACGATGTATGTCTAGAGATGTCGAAAAACAAACCTTTTCTCATGTATAGACCTTCGTGAAAGCTAACTGTGCAAAAACAACTAAGCAGTGTCGTGTGCAAAATACAGCAAAATGTAAAATGTGTTTAATCTTCTAATAAGCCATGCTAACTTAACAAATGCACGCAAAAAGAGGCCCATAAACCAAACTACAAATATGCCTGAAACGCATTGAGTATTCTTTCAGTGCATGGGGGACAGTGGTAGTTTTTCCTTCTGGGGACTTCAAACTGTGATGAGCATGCTGTGGGAGGAAGAATCTTGCCAAACATGGTATTAAAAAGCCTGTTCTAAATAGCTTTTTGCACCAGCATTTGACCAATGGTCACAGATTTCTGAATAGTGGAGCCAGAGATGGCTCTGCTGTCAAGGACATGTTTCCCCACTTCAAAATGAGATAGGAAAACCGTGAGATAAGAAGACAAGTCTGCCACCAACTCTTGATAGATATCCCATTACTGACCACTACTAAATGAGATTGGGAAAATATGAGATAAATAGAAGGTAGTGCCGCTAACGTTTGGTGGATGTCCCATTACTGCCCACCTCTAAATAGTGCTAGAAAAATATGAGATAAGTGGACATGACTGTTGCCAACTGTTAGGGGATGTCCCATTACTGCCCATCTCTCAATGAGGCCTAAAGGTTTTTTGACAATTTCTTCCAGTGATATGCCTTGACCTAAAATTAGGAGTGGGGCCAACCACAATACATTTGCAGTAAAGGATGAAGCTCATACGCTGGCAGTGGAAGAGATGTAAGAGGTGCTGTAATTTAGTGGGATGGTAATTTAGACAGCACTAAATGCAGAAAATAAATTAAGCAACATAGAACCACCTGATAATATGTATATATATTGCTAAACAGCAATAACCTAAAATGTATGGGATCTAATGCAAATCAGTCCCAATGAAGCTGTTGTGGTCCATACATGTACTACAGGCATACGGCACCAGAAGGTAATTTCCGGATAGACTATCCTGCCAAGCAGCATGTGCCTTATTCAGCTTGAGTTCTCATGCGTGGGCGAGATGCAGGCATATCCTTGGGAATGGGAACAAGAAAGAACAGCGGCTAAAACAACATTGCAAGTGATATAATTATGCTGATGACGCCCAATTCCTGCTTCAACTTAATGGCTCCCTGCCTGCCAGGAAAACTTTCAAAACATCATGCCTTTTATCTAGGAATGGACGCGTGGCAATCATCTGAAATTTAATTCATAAAAAACTGAAATAGTGATTCTAAATAATAAAGCCAACCATTGGAACTCTCTCCACTGGCCCAATGAAATGAGAATGGTCCCATCCCCCAAAACATCAGAAAAAAGCTAAGAAATCATCAATCAATCAATCAATCAATCAGGGATTTGTGAAGCTCGCTACTCACCCATGAGGGTCTCAAGGTGCTGGGGGGGGGGGGGTCGTGCAGCTCTGATTCTGCCAAAGAACCAGGTCTTGAGGTTCTTCTTGCAAGTGTGCAGGGTAGGGGAGCGTCTGATGTTGAGTGGGAGTTCTTTGCTGCGATGTAGGAGTAGGCTCTTCCACCCATTCTGGCTCTGCATACGCACAGGGTTTAAGCGAGGGCGCGGTCGGCGGAGCGGAGGTTTCTCTTGGGTGCATAGAAGGAGACTCTTTCATTGAGGTATTGGGGTCCAGTGCTGTGGAGGGATTTGTAGGCGTGAGTGGGTAGCATGAAGATTTTTTTTTTTGGTTCACCAGGCAGCAATACATAAAGACATCATCTATTGACTTACATGTACATCGTCTCGCTTCACTACTCAGTTCTTCATTACACAGCATAATATTTAAACGTGACAGTATGTTAACGTATCGAAATATCCGACATAGGAAATATAACAAAGTAAACAGTTCTGTTTTTTTCAGTAGCTTGCATGCATAACAATCTTTTGGGTAGCATATCATTACATCATTTATACAGTATCACCGCCTGTCTCCCCCTCATTGTCTGATAATTGATGAAATGAAATGAAATGATGATGATTACGCACTTGTATAGCGCACGACTACCCATAGGCATCTCGGCACTTGTACAAATAACGCAGAGGAACCCTTCCTGGCCTTTCCCTGTGAGGAGCCCACTTCTGGGCACCCCCAAGGTGAAGTCAGGCATCCTCAGCGTTATTGGGGCCGTTGTAGAGATTAAGCAAGCTATTGCCCAGAGGTGCAGAGTGGGACTCATGATTAGAATAGGCACTGAGGCGAGAATTATCAGGTCCGAGGAAATTGAGCCCGAGACCCGCCGATGCGGGAATTGAAACCTGGTCCTGGCCAGACCTCTGCATCAGGGTCTGCCGCTCTAACCATTGAGCCACACTTCCCTACTTATAATTGGACCTCTGATTGTCGTTGCAAGTATTCCATAAGGGGCTGCCAAAAATCTTTTGGCCTGGAGGACTGTGGCAGTTCCTCCTCGTAGGTTCCCAGTGTCTCTTCACAGTATATCATGTCAGATAGCCATTCCTTGAACCTTGGTGGGTGTTTACTTCCCCACTTGATGGTTATTCGCCTTTTTGCCAGTAGGAGCGCCACTGCCAGCAGTTTGCGCCGTCTAGGCAGTTTGAGTTTATATGCCCCTAGGAGACATGTCATTGGTGTGTTCGGGATCAATTCTGCCAATATATTAGTGAAAGCTTCCACCACCTCTCGCCAGTACATCTCCAGTGCAGGGCACGCCCACGCCGTATGGAGGAAGTCTGCCTTAGGGGCAGCGCACCTCTTGCACGTATCGTCAGTTCTTAGCCCATATCTGTACAGTTTATCTGGCGTGTAGTATGTCTGATGTAGGAATCTAAAATGTATGATGCGTAGATAGCAGTTTGGCATGAGTAGATGTAGCTGTGCACAGCTGTAGTTCCAGTCATCTAAAGAGATAGGGGACCCGATAGCCTCCTCCCACCGTGCCATTGCCCTGTCTGAGTCTGTATGTTGCTCATTTTCGGATGCAGTGTATAATTTTTTTACTAGTGCCGCCCCCGTCGGCACTGTGAGTAATATCTGTAGTGCTTGTAATGGAATTGGCTCGGTCGGGAACTCTTCGTATAGATCCTTCATTGCCGCCCTTAGTCTAAAGTATGCAAACCGTTTTAGCGGCGTTTGGTGCACGCACAAGGACGGGCTCTGGTATGAGATGAATGCATTATGCGGAAATAGCACGCCTAGCATTGTAAGTCCCATTTCCCCGATCATCTTCCTCATATTCTGTTCTTGTGTGACTGACAGTTTGGGATGATGCGCCAATTGTAGCGCCGGGGCATAGGTTGGTAATTTTCGTGCTCGCATCGCTAGCGTATGCCATGCTCGCGAAGAGCACTTGACAGGGTGTATAATGTCGTTGGGGTAGGCCCCTACCGGGTCCCATATGTATTGTGTCAGTTTATTCGGGTGGACACTATCTGTTTCCACCGCTATATGCGGGATGTGTGAGTGCGGTTGCGTCCAGTAATGTGCATGGTGTGCTTGTGCACAATAATAGTACAATTGCAGGTCAGGGGCCGCAAGGCCCCCCTGTTGATACGGTTTTGTAAGGACCTTCCAACTCACCCTGGGCTGTTTCCCCGCCCACGTAAGTCTTTGTAACGTTGTTTGCATTTTAGTAAAAAAGGCCTGTGGCAGCCAAATAAGAATATTCCAAAACAGGTACAAGAAACGGGGTAGTACTACCATTTTTTGGAGAGCAATGTGGTCTGCCATTGACAGTGGTAATTTAATCCACTTTTCAATTTGGTCCTCCAGTTTGCTTACTGCCACTCCGTAGTTTGCCCTGATCACCGTCTCCGTGTCGCGGTGCACCCATACTCCCAGATATTTTACCGGATCGGTTCTCCATTTCAGTGGGTAATCCGTATGTGGCTCCGGGGTCTCTTCAGTCAGGGGGATCACTACAGATTTGTCCCAGTTTAGTCTGAGGCCCGAATATTGTTCATATTTTATATATTCCCTGATTAAGATTCTTTTCCGGATATCTGGTATACAGGACCATGTCGTCCGCGTAAAGGGATATGCTCACTGGAGTGCCGTTTCTGGATGGTTTTGACTAATTTTACATGTGAGCGGCTCCAGCGTGAGCGCAAACAAGATAGGCGACAGTGGGCATCCCTGTCTTGTACCGCGGCTTATCTCAAATGGCTGTGCGGTATGTCGGTTAATGCGCACTCTAGCTCTGGGTTTGTTATATAGTAACGCAATCCACTTCAGAAAGGCGGGCGGGAAACCCATCCTGGAGAGGACAGTCATCATGAAGCCCCACTTCACCGAATCAAAGGCTTTCGCCACATCAAGTAAGGCGGCTGCTGCCGGCAACTCGGGGTTCAGGCTGTGATACATCGTAAATATAGTGCGTATATTTTGGGTTGTGGATCGCGTGGGTATAAAACCCGCCTGATCTGGGAGCACAAGGAGCTTCAATAGCGGTTGTATTCTGTTTGCTATTATTTTTGCCAATATTTTTACATCTATATTGATGAGGGACAGGGGGCGATATGATTCACAGTGTGTGGGTTCTTTGCCGGGTTTTGGAAGCGCTATCAAAAGCGCCTCTCGCAGCGTTGGAGGTAGGGCACCCTCTTCGTAGGCCTCCCCGAACATCTGTGCTAGCTGTGGGATCAACAGATCTTTGAATTCTTTATAGAATTCCCCGGCAACCCATCCAGCCCTGGGGGTTTGTTGTTAGGCAGTGAGTTGACTGCCTCTTTAAAGTCGTCTTCCGTAATGTGGTGTCCCAGAAACTCCCTGTGAGTGTTTGACAGCCGTGCTAACCCCACGTCGTCTAGATATTCGTGAATGTCTGATTGTGGGTGCGTCACCTTCGTGGTATATAGTGCGGAGTAGTATGAGCGGAATTCTTCCAGAATGGAGGAGGTATCGTATACCCGCACATCCTGAGCATTCGCAATTTGTGTCATTAGGGAGGCGCCCTGCATCGGTTTAATTTTTTGCGTCAGCGCCCTGCCTGGTCAGCCTCCCTCCCCATATGCTCTAGCTGTATACTGTTTGGATAGGTAATTTATTTCTGTGTAAGCATATTCATGATACGTGTTCACTTTACTCCTTATGTCCGCTAGGATGGGGTCCTGCAGGGTGTCAGCATATTCTGCCTTTCTATCATTGTCAGCTGTTGTCTAATATCACTTAGGATTCCAGCGTGTTTGCTTATGCAGTGTCCTGTATAGTAACTTTGAAGGCCTCCCACACTGTCCTAGAGCTGTCTACCGACCCGGTGTTCAGCTGGAAAAAATCCTCAATGGCTTGCCTCAATTCCCCACGGAATACCTGGTCTTTCAGCACTTCTGGCCTGAGTCTCCACGTGAATTGTCTCGGGGTGTGGGTTGGCACCTCCAACACAATTCATACAGGGGAGTGATCCGACAAGGTCTTAGGTAGGTGTTCTACTGGTGTAGTCCACGTGCTTACCTCTTGTGTAGTCAACCAATAGTCCAGTCTCTACCATGTTTTGTGAGCCAGTGATGTGCAGGTACCCTCCCTCCTTCCCGGTTGTCTCTGTCATCATACATCCACCATGGCCCAGTCATTCATTCCTTCTTGTGTGGTCCGGGCCAAACGTCTCCCGTGCCTGTCAACCCCAGAGGCTCGATCAAGTAGCGGATCCAGGCATGTGTTAAAGTCCCCTCCCCATATTATTGCTTTTGGCTGCGCCTCTCGTAACTTGGACCAGATAGTATCATAAAAAAGTGGATCATCCGTATTGGGTCCATATGTCGTGACGATTGTAAGGTCTGTGCCACCAAAGTTCCCCCTAATTATTATGTATCTCCCCTGGTCGTCCGTGATCGTATTGTGTAGTGTAAATCTAGTATTACGTTTGACCTGTATTAGGACTACCCTAGCATAGTTTGAGTAAGAAGATGCCACTCGAAACTGTGCCCATCTATATCCAATTCTGCACTCTCTTCGGGGTGCAATGTGTGTTTCCTGGATGCAGGCAATGTCTATTTTATGTCTGTCTAGGTATGCGAGGACTTTTCTAATTTTTCACGGATCCTGTAGGCCTCTTACGTTCCAAGTCATGAGAGTCAGTGTCCTAAACCTTTGCATCTTATCTGCCATGTTTGCCGCAGATTGAGTGTGCCGTCCGTGTATGAGTCGTAAGTCGCAATCTTGTATTATCATGTAAATTGTTTGTGTTGTCTTCAGATGCCGCCCGGTGATTTTCAACATTACCCCCCCAACCCTCCCCCTCCCACTTCGTCTCAACCCCCATGACGAAGACAACTCCCTCAACATTACCATGCTCCTCTTCCTCCTCCACTCACACATAACATTAAACATCTCCCCTCTTTTGAAACAGTTGTGATGTACACTGGTGGGCGGAAGTAGCCGGTCCTAGCCCCCTCTGCCTAGGCGCCCAGAGGGGGGGGGCCTTTCTACCAACATGGATGTGCACTGTTTCCGTGGCTCCGCATTCCCTGCTACTCAACTTAACCAGTTAACACTTAACATTTAATATATTTTCTCACACAAGCACACACAGTTCGCAGTATGCAACAGTGCTTAGTTCAATTTGTCGTGCTTTCGACTTATTGTTACTTATTATTACTGGAGAAGCGTGGCTCAGTGGTTAGAGGCGGCAGACCCGGAAGCTGAGATCGACCGTGGACCAGGGTTCGATTCCCCGCCTCGGCGGGTCTCGGGCTCAAAATTCCACGGACTCGACAATTCTCGCTCCAGTGCCTACTCGAATCACGGGGTCACACTCTGCAACTCTGGGCAATAGCTTGCTTAATCTCCACTACGGCCCCTCGCGGCGGGATGCCTGGCTTTCACCTTGTGGACACCCTGCCGGGGTTTCTCACAGGGGAATACCAGGACGGGTTCCCTAAGCAAGCGCCAGGATGCCCTTTGGGTGACAGGTTTGCGCTATATAAGTACACCTACATTTACATTTACATTTACATCTGATCTGCCTGTCATCGTCTTGGACCTCCGGAGGCTTGTGGATCTCGACGTTTCCAGGCGCATGAGCACCTGTGCCTTGCAGTAGTCCCTCCCCACCATTGTTCGCATAATGTGTCCCAAAGTCTGTGCTATTAGGTGGGGTCCTCTCGGGTCATCAGCGGTATTCATCTGGATTGTTTATATCCTGGTTGTGAAAATCTCTTATTCCACATCCGACATTGGTCCCTGATCTTGCTGTCTGTCTCTTAGCGATCTTCTGCGTTCCCCCTTCGGTTTCCTCATCTGCAAATATTTTTGGAGATCTTTAGGGTCATTGAAAATCTTTATAGAGCCCTCATCTGTGATCTTGAGCCTGGCAGGGTATAGCATGGCATATGGGATTTGCAGGTCTCGGAGTTTCTGTTTGGCTTGTGTGTATTTTTTCCTCGCTTCCTGAACGGTTTGAGTGAAATCTGGATAGAGAGCTATCTCCATTCCCTCATGTCTCAGGGTTCCTAATTCCCGGGCTTTACGTAATGCTGCGTACCGATCACGGTAGTTCAGTATTTTTGCTATAATTGGCAGTGTTATGCTACCCACCAGTGGTTTCGGGGCTAATGATCTGTGAGCCCTTTCAATCAGAATGTTTCTCTTCCCAATCGAGTTACCAAAAGCTGCTTCACATATTTTTCCATTGGGCCTGTATTTGTGGTTTCCGCAATTCCCATGATCCTTATGTTACTTCGCCTGGACTGGGCTTCCAAATCTTCTGTCTTGGCAGTCAGTGCGGTTAGTTGTTTGTCTACTCCGGACTGCTTGGCTGTAATTTGATTATTTACATCCTCTACATCTGATATCCTACCTTCGGCCATGTCTATCCTTTCAGTGTGTCTGTCTAGACGTTCAGACATACGGTCCACTCTGTGTGTAAGATTGTCTATTTTGCCATCTATGTTCGTCAGCCCAGTTTGGATCGCGAGGAACATTGAATGTATATTATGTACTTTTTTGCTTTGTTCAAAGTTGATTTTTGTCTGGTTTGCCCATCTCGACTCGCTAATGTCCCAATCCGTTGCGCTCTTCCGAGCCCAACCTCAGCCCTGTGTGTCTTGTGTTTTCTGCCAGTCTGGCGATTCCCCGTTGCAGTCCCCGTCCCAGGTGTGCCTCTTTGTACCGCCCTCTCTGACCGCTCCTGAGCCGGCTGCCACGTGCGGGCGGTATCGATTGTGACTGATCGGGTCCACTCATTGTTGGGTCTGCTAGCCCCACACTATTTTGTCCAGGCCTAATGGGTTTTGCTCCTCCCTACCATCTTCCAGGCCAGCTCTGTTCTCTGTGCACGTGTACCACACCTCGTCTCATTTTCGTATCTATACACCTTGTCTGGAGTCAGCGGCCCGCTCCTCTGGGTTCTCCCATGTGCGTTCCCATTGTGGCGTCCGCTTTGCCCCGCAAGTTGGGTGGCTGGGTCAGGGGAGGCGAGAATCTTCGGGGTGTACACTGTGTTCACACTCCATGCACACTTGGCTCCCTGTATGCGGTGTGTCCCCCGCCGCCTTGCGCTACGCTACATGAGAGCTCGTAGGGGCCGCCGGGTATCTAGCACGTTCTAC
The DNA here is from genome assembly GCF_964261635.1 of Lissotriton helveticus. NCBI lineage: Eukaryota > Metazoa > Chordata > Amphibia > Caudata > Salamandridae > Lissotriton > Lissotriton helveticus. The sequence continues at coordinate 406,014,288 of NC_136063.1, read as the reverse complement.
TGATATGCGCCGGTCTGCGTTTAAATAATGGAGGTCTCTCGCTCGTGTGTGTGCACTGGGTATTGCCTCAGCAGCCGTTATCATGGTTTTCCCCGCGGGTCTGCCGTGCAGGCCACACCGGGCAGGTGCACAATGGGCCGCGTGGCCGACTTCTGTGTTCCGTTCAATACACCCTCTGAAGCACGAGGTCGGCCGTATCTGGGGTATGCTGTCGTTGTATGCGGGTTCCGCAGCCAGCATCCGGTCTCCCCGCCAGTGCTCACCGTTGTTCCCGCTCCGCTTCTGTGGGCGGGGCCACCACAGTCCGATCTGCGTGTCTCGCGTCGCGGCGAGGCCTATCACTTCAGGCGGGTGCTTCACCTATGCCGTCTCCACGTTGGACGCGGCATGCTAGGTAGTTTATTTCTTGCGGTTGTTGGTGCGGTGTCCACGTTTGCAGTGCAGGATGAGGATGATGTTAGCGGGCCCCCGGAGGAGCTCGATCACAATGCGGCCATTTCGTTCCGCGGCTAGCTACGCCCCCCGTTAGCAAGAAGATTACTCTCTTCTTGACAGGGAGCCAGTGGAGGTGTTATAGGTGCTGGGTGGTGTGTTCATGTTGTGGGATGCCACGGATAAGCCTGGTGGCGGTGTTCTGGATGTTCTGGAGTTTCTGGAGCAGAGATTTGTTGATTCCGGCATCGAGGGCATCTCTGTAGTCCAGTCTGTTGGTTATGAGTGTGTGGGTGTTGGTCTTTTTGGATTAAGCGTGGATGCACTTGGAGGTCTTGCGAAGGATGCAGAGTGTGTTGTAGCATGAGGAGAAGACAGTCGGGTCATGGTGAGGGAGGAGTCGAGTATGATGCTGAAGTTTCGGGCATGGTTTGTGGGAGTAGGGGGTCTGCCGAGGGTGGAAGGCCACTAGGTGTTGTACCATGCTGAGGGGTGGGTCCGAGGACAAGGACTTCTGTCTTCGCTGAGTTGAGCTTCATACAGCTGCTGCTCAACCAGGATGCATGTCTTTCATTTTTTCCTGGAAGCTGAGTCTGGAGGTGTCGGGTTGCCTCATGAGGGAGAGGATGAGCTGGGTGTCGTCGGCATAGGATTCTGTAATGAGCCCATGTTTTCTGAAGATGGCGGCGAGGGGGGCCATGGAGATGTTGAAGACAGTGGGGCTGAATTACGATCCCTGGGGTACTCCACAGTTGATCTCAGTGGGTTTGGAGAGGAAAGGCGGGAGTCGGATCTTTTGGGTTTGGCCATTGAGGAAAGAGCAGATCCAGTCGAGGGCAGTTCCCTGTATGCTGATGTCGTAGAGTCTGGCAGTGAGAGTGAGGTAGGAGATGGTGTTCAAGACTGCAGAGAGGTCAAGTAAGATGAGGGTCTCCATGGCACTGGTCAAGGAGGGTGCTGATGTTGTCTGTGGCGGCGAAGAGGGTGATCTTGGTGCTGTGGTTGCTGCAGAATCAGGATTGGGAAGAGGTGAGGATGGAGTTGGCTTTGAAGAAGTTTGTGAGTTGGGTGTTGACAATCTTCTCAGTGACTTTAGCCGCGAAGGGGAGGAGAGAAATGGGTCTGTAGTTTTTGATGTCCGTAGGGTCTGTGGAGGGCTTCTTGAGGAGAAGATTTACTTCTGCTTGTTTCCAGTCATCTGGAAAAGTGCCAGATTCGAAGAAGGCATTGATGGTGCGTCATAGCTTGGGAGCTATGGCGGGCGGCGGCGGCTCTGTGGAAGATGTGTATCTGGAATGGGTCCGTGGGGCTCCTGAGTGAATGCTCTTCATGATCAAGGTGGTGCCTTCGATGTCCAGGTTGAGACGGTAGGCTGACTGGCAGTGCTGGGGGTAGGCCTGGTTTCGGCATCAGGTGTCTGTTCGTCGAAGTTGTTGTAGAGGGACTTGATCTTGAGACGGAAGTAGAATCCAAGTTTGTTGCAGAGGTCCTAGGAAGGTGTGAAGTCCAAGGCTTTGCTAGGGGGTTTGGTGAATTCCTGAATGATGCTGAAGAGTTCCTTCGAGTTGCAGGACTTGGCGAGGATTTTGTTCTGGATGAAGGTCTTTTGGTGGATGTGATGTGTTGGTGGTATTCTGTCATGGCGTTCTTGTAGGTGATCTGAACTTTTGGGCTTTTGGTGTTTATCCATACTTTTTCGAGACATCTGCATGTTCGTCTGGAATCTCGAAGGTCAGTGGTGAACCAGGTGGCTTTCATGAGGCACTGTCTGTCGGAGTTACAGAGGGGGTGAGTTTGTCTGCGCAGTTGGTGATCCATCTGTGGAGTTTGTTGGCTGCCGAGTTGACGTTGGTCATGGTCAGAGGGGGATCATGGTTGAGGGATGAGTTGAGGTGCTCCTTGATGACCTTGCTCCAATTCCTTCATGGAGGGCATGAGATATGTTTGTGAGCTGTGTTTTTTTCGAAGGAGAAATGTACGCAGCGGTGGTCGGTCCAGGAGGGCTTTGTGGTGCGGCTGAAGTGAATGCTGTTTCCCCCTGCAAAGATGGGGTCAAGGGTTTTTCCTGCCTTGTGGTTGGGGGTGGTGATGAGTTGTTTCAGCCTGAAGTTGGTGAGGTTGTCCAGGAGGGCGGTGGAGCCGGGGTCGCTGTAGTGGAAATGTCGAGGTGGAAGTTCAGGTGTCTGAGCAGTATGTAGTCCGCGGAGGCAATGGCATGGAGCACCATGAGGTCTGTGATTTTTGTGGTGATCGCGGTTCATGGTCGGAGAGGCTTGTAGGCGAGGGTGCCACATAGGGTCGTTCTAGGACTGGTCTGGATCAGGAAATGAAGTTACTTTGTGGGGGACGAGGAGTCATTTGTGCTGGAAGAGGCAAGTAGGAGGGAGTTCATGTGCGCAATGGCAAGGTCTCCTCCTGGGTGGTTGGGCTGGTTCTTCCTCTGGATCTTGTATCCATCGGGGATGGTGGTGGCAATATCAGGGGGAGGTGGAGTTGGTCCAGGTTTCTGTGAGGAATGCAATGTCTGGAGATAGGGTATTGAGGAGGTCCCAGATCTCCACTGCGTGTCTGTGCAGGAAGTGCACGTTGAGAAGGATGCACCTCAGGGGTTCGGGTGCGCTGGTGTCCGGAGGGTGGGCGGTAGCCATGGGGGTTCGGAGGATGGTGAGGGTGTGTCAACAGTGTAGTCAGGAAAACTGCCCATGGATGGTGTTTGGTGTTGACAGCTGGCAGTTGTTGTTCCTTCCAGGGTTGAGCGCATGGAGGGCAGCAGATTAGTAGCGGTGGGTGGTCAGAGAACCAGGATAGATGGAGAGATCTCTTTGAAACCACAGATTGGAACAGAAGTCTCTTCATGCCTCCTCATTCTGAGAAGGACTAAGAAGATATTTATGTTCCTCACATAGGATGCTCTAACTACTGTAGTAATGGCCTTAATCATTTCTAAGCTGGATTATGTAATTTGCATTTATAACAGTCTACGAAAGACCTTACTCTGTAGACTTCAGATGGGCCAGAATCAGGCAGCCAGACTTGTTTTCACCTGCCTAGATGTTGCCATGCCACGTCTTGTGAGGGACCTCCATTGGCTACCACTGGAACAATCAAATTTAAACTATGCTGTATTATCTTCAAACTCCTCAATGCAGATGGCCCACTATTTTTAGCTAACAAGATTAACAGAGCCTCCACCTCGAGAGCTTTAGTTGCTTAATTTGCTTACAATCTTAAGATTTAAGAAGGAAAGTACAGGCGGACACAGTTTTTCAGTTCAAGCTACGTCTATTTAGTATTCTTTACTATTGGCCAGGGGTAGCGTCGCCACTCAGGAAAATAAAATGATAAGAAGAATATTCTTATTTTATTTTTCATTATTGGTTATGTAAAAGTGGGGGTGGGGCTGTGCTTCCTGCAGAGCAGAGGGTGTAGTGATGAGTACACTCTAAAGTGCGAGTGGTGGTTTGGCTGGCCGTCTTGGGCTGGCCAAACAGCCATGTGCACTTTACGTGTTCTCCACTGGCTGTAATGCACAGCCTGGGTGGAGAACATGCGCAGGCCTCCACTCCATGTCTGAGCACCAAAACACTGCGCTCAGACCTATCACAACGCTGGTGTAAGACAGCATAGTGATTGGCTAGGGGAGTCAGGAGCCTGGGTGCTACCTGCTTTGCCGACCGAAGAGGACGGAGGAGAACTGCCATTAGGAAGTTAAGTGATTTTTCTTTTCCTTTTTTCTATTCTCCTTTTATTGGTTCCTTTTTTCTTCATCCTCCCCCCTATATCCCGCCCCAACACTACTGCACGATGGCAGCCGCTACTGCTTTTGGCTCTACCACTGAAATTGACCGTGGATCCTTCAGCAACAGTCCAAAGAATTGGCTTTTCAAACAAGTTTAGGAACAATGATAACCACAGATAAGTACTCTACAGCACCAAGAAACTATTTTATTTGTGAAGGTGTGCTATATAAATAATTTCAATTCACATAACATAACAGAGCAATTTTGACTGAGGTTAATCTTTTTTCAGAATCAAATTACCGTTTTCCATTTTTCAAGTTTCTTTTTTTTAAAGTATTGATTTGTAGTTTTCACAGACTTTATGTCAAGTAAATTTTTCCATAGGTCTTCTATTACTATTGTTCACACAATACTATTAGGGGTATATTTACTAACATTTTGTGCTGGATAAGAATCACAAAAGTGACACTAACTAGCACAAAATGATTTTTTCCTAATTTACTTTCCAGAGCAAAGCTTGTCTTATGCTTGAAAGTACCCTGAAAGTAGGGGGAGTTACATGGGTGGATATGGGAGTTCCCATTCTACCACCCATGCCTTTTGATGCTAAACTCTATCTACAAACAATAGTGTCGTGACCTGGACACAGGGCACTAGGACCCTGGACAATGACTGGTGGGAGAGGGCAAGGAACCGGACACCAGTTCCGGTCAGGGGATGGACAGAGGGCAGACACACAGGAACTGGGGACGAGGCAGAACGTGGGGAAGCACGCTGTACTATCGAGAATAAGGATACCTGATCACAGCTACCGACTCCTGTCGTGCTTTGAGTCAACCGACACGACAAATAGTAGACTAGGTTTAGCGCCAAAAGGTAATAATATTTAGAAGGAGGCATTAAGAGGAGAAATGTTTTTATTTCTTCTTTCTTTTACGACTTTGCATGTGTGTTGCACTGTGCAGCACACCTAACTAAAGTGTGCCTAAGCATAGTATTTTGTACAGTAAAGGCATCCTTCCTTTACCAAACCTATGTTAGACTCAGGCATGCACCCTAGCACTATGGCACTAAGGTGTGTGCCTGGCGCACAGCACCTTGAAATCGTTCCCGGCGCTAGGGATAGAGACATGTCTCTATAGATATGGCGCTCTCCTGCTCCCTCCCTGTCAAGCAATGCAGTACAGCGCAGCATTTCTGGCTGCTGCGCTGCGTTCCGTGCATTGTTTGAAAATCTGGGCCTTAGTGTTAGATGGGTTGAAACAACAAGACTTGCTGCAATAAGCCCCTGGCAAAAAAGCAGACATTCATTATCAACAATTCTCACATCAGTATTGTACCTGTCACCTAGCATGAAGCCATTAGTGCTTCATTTCTCTCCTTGTCCACTTTGCAGTCAGTTAAAGATAATAAATCTAACTAATTGCACGTCCTGGAGTCGCCAAAGGACTTTCCTGATTGAAAGCAATAGATCCTCCCTTCTCACCTCGTGTTCCTGAGCCGAGGAGGCCTCCCTCTCTATGGGCAGCAGTGCATAAGCTGGCCTAGCATGAGTCATGCTTCGTGCCTGCCTCCCCCTGCCTCCCATCTCTGAGGTGCCTTCGGTTTCAAGAAAGAATAATGCAAGATGCAGGTCGGGACTGTTAATTGAACCAGCGAGGAAATACCAGGAAAGACGGTGCTGCAAGCTGTGAGGATATTTACTAAGCGACCAGCACCACATACTTGTTACAAATGCTGTCTGACAGTGCAATGACACTGGCTTAGTCTTTTGCAAGAAATACAGGGGCTTATCTATGAGCCCCTTGCGTCGTCACTTTTGTTGACGCACTCGCGGCACAGTATGCTGGCCCATATTTACAAGACCTTGCAAAGCCACCCTGCAAGGTTTTTTATGGCCTTGTAAATACGTCCCTTTTCACGCATCACTTCACGTGAAAGGAGCGTGCCATGGGTGTTGCTGTGGGTGTTACCACGCAACATCCATCGATTCTGCCGCATTCCCAGACTTACAACATTTTGTAAACCTGGGAATGCGTCAGAATCCTACACCTCCCTTGGGGAGGCGTAAGGAGGTACAACCAGAATAAATAGTTTGATTTCTCCTGGTACTTTCCTCTTTCTATGCGTGCTGCATTTTGCAGCATGCATAGAAAGAGAAAAACACCATCAATGATTGGTTTTGTTCAGGAAGGTGTTCCTTCCTACACAAAAACAATCATCCCCTGCAACGCAGGCACCCTTGCACCAGGTCTTTAGGTTTCTCGAATTCATGTTAGTGCAAAGCCAAGAATATTTTATTTTCATTAACTTTATGACTGTAGTGCTCATGAAATATTTGTTTGGAACCATGAAAATGCATTATGTGCTTCCTGCAGATAGTGATACATTATGTGTTTTTGCTGAGCACCGGGGGAGGGGGGGAGCTAGTTCCAGTATCACCGCACAGAATAAGCATGGATGTGATAAAAAAGGTAAAGAAGGCGTTCTTGTTGAAAATACAGCAAGCCAGTGGCGGCTCCTCCACTACGGCTATTCAGCAGTGTCAAAAAAAATAAAATGATAACTCAATGTTATTATCATTTTATTTTTTCTTGTTGCGGGCGCGGCAGCATTGGGAAACAGGGCGGCAGTTTGGGGCTGCTCTGCAGAAGGAGAAGGGGAGGGGAGTGTTGCATTCATGACAAGGTGCATGCCACACCATGCAGGAATGTGCAGCTGGCATTCTCACAGTGGCAGTCTGCATGTTAGGCTGTCCTATGAGCCTAACAGACCCCCTCTGTGATACCGCCTCAGCACCGCCTGCTCGCCATGGATTAAGCTCATAATCCAGTGGGCGGGCACACCACAGGCTTGGCGGTCCTCCTGTTGACACAGCAATTGAAGGCCAAAAGGAGGACTACCAAACTTGTAATAAGGTCCTAAGTCTCATAGTAACCAGAGTAGAACTAGAATAAAAACTGGGGCCACTCAATGTCAGAGTTCTAAATCAAAATTTAGTTTAAAAGTTTTACTACAGAAATGTTAATAAAATGATAGAGAGGAAAATGCATAAATTGCTATTAAGGGTCAAATACAGAATCATGAAACTTAATACAAATACCTAGTTGGACAATTAAATCCAACCTTATTCTATGGGTCAAACTCATAAAGAGTAGTTGACAGCATCCTAAGTGTTAAATGCAAGTCTCAAAATAATCGGAGAGTCTCGGAAGGAAAATGAGAATTCACCCCAATCCTACAAAAAACAATTTTTTTTATACACAATCTGTTCATAACAATTAGCAAAAACTGCAAATTCAGAATATGGTTAGATCACATTGGCGTATCAAAAACAGCATCACAATAATTAAATCATCTTAACATTAACCCATTTCTTTAAAGGTAAGAGAAATCTTCTGCTTGCTTCCCCAGCTACTGCATTCTGGAGATGTTCAATATACTATGAAACAGTTCTCAGACAATAGCTGATAAAATGATGTTGTTCTGCATGCCTGCATCAGAACTTTCAACAGAAATCCTTCAAAATGTCACATAAGGTAGACGCTAGAATGTTTCATTCACGATAAATGCTTTCTAATACAATTTCCACTTTTACGTCATAGCACAGGATGCTGTACAGAAACAGTGAGGAGAGAAGTCTTGCTGTGGGAAGGGGGACGAGTAGCAGCAATATGAGCAGAACACCAGAAACTGCATACATTTTATGGTGTCTAACATGATAATGTTTCATAACTATACTTCAACTCTTCCCCAAGGTTTCCAAATTCTCCGCGGTGATCGCAAAGGGGGAAGGGGAGGGCGACTAGCAGTCATCTACAAAAATGGTTGTGGATGCTGGAGCTCCACCAACTCAATCCAGGACTGCGAAAGTCTTTCATTTACCATAGAGTTCTCCCCCACCAGCACCTTTTCGGGGATCCTCATATACCACCCGCCGGGTCCGCCGGGGCAGTTTCCCAGCACCCTTCCACAAATTACTTCGAACTTGGCCTTCAGTCATTCTAATTTTACCCTCCTACGGGACCTCAATATCCATTTCGATGACCCCACATTCTCCATTGCCCGAGAAATGATTAGCAGCCTCGCGGCCCTACAGCTAAAACAACGAGTGCTCGACCCGACCCATAACAAGGGCCATCTCCTTGACCCCATATTTTCTAATTGCCCAGATTTACATGTAGGAGCACCCTCCCCCTACCCTGGACAGACCACTTCCTCATTCCGATATCCTGGTGTACTCCCGGACCACACCTCCCTACACCTCCGGAAGCCCGCAGAGGCCGCAACTGGTCGAAACTCCCCCTAGGCGAGTGTACAACAGGTCTTGAAACTACCAGACCCACTAGCTCATCTGACCCCCTTCTGGCCAATGAGAAATTCAACAATTGGATTTCCGAGTCACTCGACTCCGTGCTCCCCATCAAACCCATTACACTTAAATGCGTCTTGGTACCCCCCCGAACTCAGAGACCTGAAACGCAATTAAAGCCTATAAAGCCAGCATTAAACGCACGCAGGCATCTTTCTTCGAGGGCAAAATCGCTGAAGCTGCGTGCAAACCAAAAGAAATATACCGCATTACAAAAATGTTACTCCAACTACCAGAAAAACAGCAGGACGTCTCAGATGTTCAAACCCACTGTGACAACCTGGCTGACTTTTTCGACCAAAAAATGTAAAATATCTACACCTCCTTCCACCAACCCTTGATCGGTATTAAAATTCCCCTTCAACCAGAGCCCCAATTCCATACCACACTCGATCACTTCCCTCCCTTAGATGCGAGCACCTTAGAGCTCATCATGCACCAGGTGAAATCTGGCTCTCCTAACGACCCAGCACCTCCTCGCGTCTTACTCTCAGTCGACACCTACATTATACCCACCATCTTGGAACTACTAAATAATTCCCTCTTCACTGGCATCGCCCCTCTCCCATGGAAGAAAGCCATGGTCAAAGCCCTCTTAAAAAAACAAATCTGGACCAAAACAACCCGGCCAATTACCGACCAATCTCCCTGCTGCCTTGGCTGAGCAAAATCCTCGAAAAACATGTAAACACTGTGATAACGGACTACCTAGAGACTAATAACATTCTAGACTCAACCCAGACCGGATTCCGCCCCCTTCATGGGACCGAGCCTGCCCTGGTTGCCGTAACAGAAGAGGCCAGGAGGATCTTGGACAAGGGAGGTTCCTCCGCCATTATCCTCCTCGATTTAAGGGCCGCTTTCGACACAGTGAACCACAACATCTTATTGCACAGACTCAACAGCAGGGGAATCTCGGGCCTGGCACTAACCTGGCTTAGATCCTTCCTATCCAACAGCTCTTTCCGGTCTTTGAGGGTAATAATGCATCTCCCAGCAAGCTTCTTGGTTGCGGCGTACCGCAGGGCTCTTCCCTGAGCCCTACGTTATTTAATATATACATGAGCCCCCTAGCTGGGATCATCCGCCCTTTCGGGGTAAAAATCATCACCTACGCGGATGATACCCAGCTAGTGGTGGCTCTCAACCCCTCACAAAACACACCCAACGACCTTAAGAAATGCCTGGAAGCAGTCCACAGGTGGATGACTTCCTCCTGCCTCAAGCTGAACGGGGACAAAACAGAGCTGATGCTCCTGGGCACTCCCATGAATAACACCATCAATTCACTCTGGCCCCCATGCCTAGGAGCTGCCCCCGCACAGAAGGATACAATCAAAAGCCTAGGAATCTGGCTTGACAAGCCCCTCAACTTCAACTGTCAGGTGGCTAAGCTTTCCGCCACCTGTTTTGGCCTGTTAAGGCTCTTGCGCAAAATTCTCCCCCTTTTACCCTTCCACGCAAAACGGACTATGGTCCAGGGCCTAATCCTGTCCCGCTTGGATTTTGGAAACGCCCTGTATCTAGGTGCACCCCAGACCACCCTAAACAAATTGCAAATCATTCAAAACTGTGCCGCATGAACCCTCCTCCAAATTCTGCGCCGTCTCCCTGTCAAAACCAGACTCAGGGATCTGCACTGGCTCCCAATCAGGGAAAGGATCCAGTTCAAAGAAATGTGCATTGCGCACCGATCCTTTTGGGGGACAGGTGCCACCATCAATCAACCTCTGATGACCGCCTACCACCCAACCAGACAGCTCAGATCGAGCTCGGCATTCCTGGCCGTAATACCTAAGGTAAAGAGAGCCAGATGTGGAGGCCGCTCCTTCTCTTACAATGCGGCCGGGCTCTGGAACTCCCTCCCCCTCCAACTTAGATCAGAACCCAAACTGCTTGCCTTTCGCAAACTTCTGAAAACCTGGCTTTTTAACAAACCTGATTAGCTCATGACTACTGTGAACCAAGTGTGACGTCTGGAGCGCTAGGACGCCTGAGGGTAGCTACCGGGCTATATAAATGGTCTTCCCATTCCATTCCATTCCAATATTAAACATGCTTCTAAACAAAATAATCAAGCCAATTTAGGTACAAAATCAGTTCATCGGTTACGACCATATACATTATCATAATCACAAATTCATACAAAGAATTAGTCACCCTAAATTGCACATTAAAATAGAGTTTCATGGGTCACAAGTTTAAGTTTAATGTAGACTAGGGATGAGGGTTTGACTTGAGAAATGGCATTCACCTATACAGTATAAACAAGAGTAATGATTTGTGTGGGGGAATGATATATATCTTTTTTCTTGGGACTCAATAAATACTGTTTTATTGACTGGGAAACATTACTATATAGAGAGAGAATCACCTCATTTTTATGTTGAGCCTACCAGACAGAGCAAGCTATTTGGATGCAAAAGACCTATTATTAGCTCACCCAGATTTTACAGTGGTCCTAAAACCCACCTATTGTTTACCAATGGCTAGGTTTTTTGGCACGCTCATTTGTTTAACTCTTACTCAATGGCATGCCTTGTCCAGCTTGTGTTTGTCTCTACTCTAAAGCATAGCCTCTTTACTTCGGTCCTTCTACTGTTAAGTTTTGCCAACTAGTTTTGTTTCTTGTTACTTGAGCACTTCATGAGAGTGCATGTGTTTTCCAGCTGTCTCCCTCATGGTGCTCTCCCACCTCTCGATTCGTGTTGCTCTTTTCTCCCTATACTGCTTTCTCATTTCTGTTTGCTTAAGCACTCCTTGAGTGCATGGGGTTTCTCGCTCTCTCCTTTATTTGCTATTCTCCCCCTTACAATCCCTATTGCCCTCTCTCATCTGTGTGCTTCTCTCGTCTTGCCCTGCTCTCTCTTGTCCATGTGCTTCTCTTATGCCACCCTGGGCTCTATGTTGCTCTCTCTCATCTGTGTGCTTCTGTGGTCCTCTTTACCTCTTGTGCTTCTCCCCTCAGCCTCCATGTGCTGCTTTCCCCCACCCACTTTTTCTTTGCACCACACACCCCCAACACACACATGCTTTTTAGATTTTAATTAGCACTTTCACGCTGAATTGTTTTTTTATTTACGGAGCTAACAGGTGTCCCCATCTTGGATTAGTACCATAATAATGAAGGCTAATGGTGCCTACATCATTCTGTTAGTTTGTTAATGCAATCTGGTGCATGTGCCTGTAAATGGAATGATGTGACCGCTATAAAACCAAAACAATTTGTTTGACAATGCTGCACATCATCCCAATGCTATAGAGCACTGTCAAAAGCTAATGGCAAAGTGAATAGGTCCCAAATGCCAAAGCTATTGGCTTTGCCAATGCTTGTTATCATTAGTCAATGATGACATTTGAGAGCACAGTCGGCCATGTTAAGGAGGGGAGTGTTAATCTGATGGCCATATTTGTAGTGCTGTAGACCATAGAGTTTCTTTTAAGTTCAAGAAAGCTTTATTAAGAAATATAAAGGTGTCAATACAAAGTAAATCATAATAGCCTCATAATAAAGTATCCAGCATAAACGTGTTTAGAAGTATACGAATCAGACACATAAATGACAGTATAAAAGATATAGTTAACATCTGAAATCTGTAATACTAATGGAATGTAAGAAAAAGTAGGAACAGTTAGGGGATCAGGGAGGTTAAGGAACTTCCTGTTGTAATGGCTGTGGCTGAGAAAACCTTTGAGCACTGAAGTGGTTGAAAACTTTTGCTTAAAACATATGGTGATAATTAAAGTCTTTTGTAAACAAAAAACAGCGTTTGTGTTATATTTGCTGCCCTAGAAGATTTGCGTAATTTAATAAATATGCTCCTCCATAAAGGGATTGGCCAAGAAGTCTGAAAATCGTGTACCCATGCTTCCTCAATTGTGGATTTCTGTCTAGTAATGGCTGTGCCTTGTAAAAAAAAATAGTGGAAGCTTTAGGTGAGGCTTTCAGTATAACTTGTAATTGTGAGAGGGATTCAGAGTTATTAGACATATCAGGTACATTTGATAATTAAGTGTGAGTGATCATCACGGCGTCTTTTAGAGATTTGGGGCCCGATGTAGGTAAATCTTTTTTACCACTTTTAAGTGGTAAAAAAGAGGAGGGCAGATGTAGGTAATTGTATTTTTACAATTACCGAATCGGAAGGAATCGGTATTTACCGATTCGGTAAATACCGAATCGGTAATGACCATTGATTCCTATGGGCATTGAAGCCCATAGGAATCAATGGGCATTACCGATTCGGTATTTACCGAATCGGTAAATACCGAATTTTGCAAGGGTGCAGGGGGTGTCACTTTGACACCCTCTGGCACCCCAAAAATAGGCATGTGCGCCATGTGGCACACAGACATGCCCTAAGGGCATGTCTGTGTGTCACATGGCACAGGTGTGCATGCACACATGTGCATGCACACCTGGATTCGGTATTTTACCACCCAATTGGATTGGGTGGTAAAATACAGATTCTTAAAGCCCTGTGGCACTCTGACATGTGCCAGCTACATCTGCATTTACAGAATCGGTATTTTACCGAGTCTGTATTTACCGATTCGGTAATTTTACCGATTCGGTAAATATAGAATCGGTAAAATACCGATTCTGTAAATGCATGCCCTACATCTCAAAATCCAATTACCGGTTGGTAACGGCCGAATTCGGCCGTTACCGACCGGTAATTGGCCACCTACATCTGGCCCTTAATTTGGTGGTAAATGAAGCAGGTAAGTTAACATTTGGCTGAGTGAAGAGAAGGATAAAAAGGCCGATTGGGAAAATATTTGCTGAACCCAGATTAGTCCTCTTTGTCTCTAAGTTTTCCAGTAAAATGTTTTGTTGCGGATGAGCAAACTTTTATTATGCCAAATGGTGGAATTGAGAACGGAGTCTATAGTGTGTCGATGAGGAGGAGATGATAGCTGGAGAAGGTTAGAAGTCAATTTGATTATGGGGGTGGAGAGGCCCTGCGGTTTATGTGTAAAAGAGAGATACTCTTGGAATGAGAAAGGGGATAAGAAGAGGTTTTCAACTGAGGTCCATAAAGGCCGATCATCTGTGGGCTCAAGCAACCAAAAAGATGCCTGACGTAGAAGAAATGCCTTCTGATACATACGAAAATCAAGAAAGTTGACCCCACCTTCATCTTTAGGGCGTATTAGTCATTTCAGAGACATCCTGGGTTTTTTGTTGTTCCATAGGAAGGAAGAAAGAATTAAATTGATTTTATTAAAGAATTTAACGGAAATCGAAAGTACAAAACTATGGGTGTCAGCATCATTTTAATAGTGTCCAAGCGTCCCCACCAAGATAAATAAAGAGGATGCCATTTAGTAGTCAGGTCTACAAGCTTTCGAATTCATACATAGAACTACAGTATCAGAAATATTAGAAGTAATGTATAGTCCCAAATATTTAATATGATTTGGGCTCCATGTAAAAGTAAAGGCACTGAAGTCTAATTTAAAAGTATATTTAGTTAGGGGTAAAATTTCGCACTTATCATTATTTAACTTGTAACCAGAAATAAGGGAATGCGCGTGAACCTCAGCTAGAAAGCATTTATAAGAGCAGTCTTTTGAGTGTGAGGTGTAATAAGCATGCTCTAGCTTCTTGATATCTTGAAGAAGATTTTTAGTTTTTAAATCTACATTGTTTAGCAACAAAACCGATGATGAAGTCTCTTGACGAGACATTGTAAGAGTCCCATATGGTTGAAAATGGGAGATTGTCATTGTGATTTAATTCAAAATATTCGTTAGAAGAACTATTAAAAGATGTGGTAAATTTTGGGTTTAAAAGAAGAGCGTTATTAAAACGCCATCTTTTAGGGATGGAGGATGTGAGCAAAATGTCCATACCAACCGAAATAGGAGCATGATCCAAAATTAAAATAGGACCAATTTCTGCATGTGTGAGCGTTTGTGATATGGCATGAGAAACAAAAATTTAATTAATTCTGGACTGGTTATGGTGGGTGGGGGAGTAGAAGGTATATTCCCTAATAGTGGGATTGCACAGTCGCCAAGCATCCAAAAGTTTGTGTTCAGTTATGGAATGAACAAAGGATTTATGCGGTTTCTTGGGGATAAAGGGAAATCTAGAATTCCTATCTATGAATGGGTCAAGAACCTGGTTACAGTCACCAGCTAAGATAAAGTTGTCTTCCATGGATTGTGTAATTTGCTTGGCTAACGTGGGCCAAAAGGAGGGTTCACCACACGTGGGGGCGTAGACATTAAGAAGAGAAACCAGAACATCTTTTAATACCATTTGACAATTAACCATCTACCATTACTGTCAGAGTCTTGTGACAAGAGTGAACGTGGGAGGGATTTGCGACAGAGTATCGATACACCATTGCGTTTTCCATCTCCTGGTGATGAGAAGACATTTCCTACCCATCCTCTTTTCAATTTTTGTGATTCAACATCTGTTAGATGAGTTTCTTGCAAAAACACCAAATCAGCATTTAGTTTAGCTAATTGAGTAAGGACTCTTTGTCTTTTGATAGGTGAATTTAAACCCCTAACATTCCATGAAATGAGCTTCAATGACATGAGTAAGTATTATTATTATTTATTATTATTTATTATTTAAAGTTTTTGTAGAGCGCGCAGTAACCCGAGAGCATCCCGGCGCTAGAACCTGGTAGTCAAGAGGGATTAGCGGTGGGAGGGACGGGAGGGTCAGGGAAACAGGAGAGTTTTCAGTGCTTTCCTAAATTGGAGGAGATTAGGTTCGGTTCTCAGTTTCCGGGGGAGACCGTTCCAATGTTTTGCTGTGTTTACTGAATAGCGGCGGCCTCCAGCTCGGGCTCTTTTCACTTTATGGACCGTGATGAGGTTCTCGTGGTTTGACCGGAGTGACCTGGTGGCTTTGTAAGGAATGATGAAATTTTTGAGAATGGGAGGACCTTTATTGTGGAGGAGTTTATGTGCCAGACAGAGGGCCTTGAAGACCACCCTTTCTCTGACTGGGAGCCAGTGAAGCTGCTTCAAGGCTGGCTTAGCTGATGATCTGGCCGGGGTGTTAGTAAGAAGTCGGGCAGCCACATTCTGGATTCTCTGGAGGTTGTTAAATGTGGCTTCCAGGGCTCCCAAATAAATTGCGTTGCTGTAGTCCAGCCTAGACAAAATAAGGCCCTGGATCAACAGTTTTCGGGAGGTGAAGGGGAGCAGGGGAAGCACCTTCCTGCATGCCCTGAGAAGTCCAAAGCATATTCCGGCCGCTTTTTTTGCCTGGAATCTAAAGGTCAGATCTTTCACAAGCCATACACCCAGGCTTTTAACCTCATCTTTGGGAGCAGGGGGATCACCCAAGCATGTGGGCCACATGTTGGGCGGCAGGGAGGGCCCCTTTTGACCGAGCAACAGGATTTCGGTTTCAGACCCATTGAGTTTTAGTGCGGAGGAGTTCCTCCAGCCGTGGATTTCAGTGAGACAGCCGTGGAGATTGCAGGGTTCTTGGTGCGGGGGTGAAAGGGTCACCACCAGCTGGGTGTCATCGGCGTAGTTGATGATCGTCACTCCAAATGGAGTGACCACCTCCTCCAGCGGGGACATGTAAACGTTAAATAACGTTGGGCTTAGTGATGAACCCTGCGGTACTCCACAGCGGAGGGGGACCGCAGGGGAGTGGCTGTCATTCTCCCAGACTTGGAAGGAACGGTTGCTGAGGAATGACGTCAGCCACTTCAGAGCCATGCCCTTCAATCCAATGTTTCTCAGACGCTGGATTAACACCTGGTGGTTGACGGTATCGAAGGCCGCACTGAGGTCCAGGAGGATCACTGCCACTGATCCTCCTGTATCCAAAATGCTTCTGGCCTTCTCTACTGCCGCCAGGAGGGCGGTGTCGGTGCCCTGGCCAGGGCAAAAGCCTGTCTGAGAGTTCCTAAGCAGGTTGTTAGTTTCTAGGAATAGTGATAGCTTTGTGTTCACTAATTTTTCCGTGATTTTGCTATTCCCTGGAAGCAGGGAGATTGGCCTGTAGCTGGCTAGGTCCTGAGGGTCCAATGAAGGCTTTTTCAGAAGGCCTTTGACTACTGCTGCTTTCCAGCTGGGAGGGACTTCTCCCTGTAATAGAGAGACGTTAATAAGGGTTGTGAGCGGAGGGATCACCGTGGGGGCCACTTTTTTTAGGAAGCGCAGTGGAACCGGGTCGCTGGGGGAGCCACTTTTGACAGAGGCAAACGTCACGGCTACCTCCTCTGTGGTTACTGGACCGAAAGTATCGAGGGAGGGTGCCTGGGTGTTGAGCGGTGGGTTGTGACGGGGGGGGGGCTGAGACTGTCACCGCCTGTGCAACCGGTGTCAGGATGAGGTAGGGAGGCGAGGATTTTTTGAATTTTCTCATCAAAAAATGTTGCGAGTTTGATGCATGTATTTTCCGCGGCTATGGGGTCCAGGGGCTTCGTAGGGGGATCAGGGGCGTGAAGAAGTTCTTTCAAAATGGTGAAAGTTTCCTGCGCGGAGCAGGAAGCGTTTTTGATTCTTTCGTCGTAGAACGAACTCTTGGTTTTCTGGAGCGCGAGCTTGTAGGTCTTTAAGGAAGACCTAAACGTATCTTTCTTCTTTGCTGACTTATCTTTCCTCCATGCGCGTTCGATCCTCTTGCATTCCTTCTGCAGGATGTTAAGTTCAGGAGTGTACCAAGGGGAGGGGTTAACTCTCTTGGGTTGTTTGAAGGTGCTGGATCGGGGAATGAGGCAGTCCAGTGATTGGGTGAGCCACGCATTGAATTCAGTGTCCGCAGTTGTGTGGTTGTGAGTGAGGGGAGGGGTAGATTCCCTAAGTTTGGCTGCCCATTCTTCTGGGACAAGTTTGTGCCAACGCCTGATGAGGGTTCTGATTCTAGGCTGTTGGGGAGGAGAGATGTCAAGGTGCCAGTCGAAGGGGATCAGGAAATGATCTGTCCAAGGAAGAGGGAGGTGCACGCGGGTTTTAAGGTCATTAATGTTTGTGAAGATCGGGTCCAGTAACTGGCCTTTGTCGTGGGTGGGCTGTGGGTTCATTAGGCAGAGGCCAATAGACGAGAGGTCCAGCCGCAGTTCGGCTGCGGGGGCGTCGGTTGGGTCCAAGAAATGGAGATTGAGGTCTCCCAGTAGGAGGAAATTAGAGGAAGTCGTGGCCTTAAGGGTGACATGCTCCATGAGTCTGCTGGGGAACTCGTCAAGTGGGCCTGGAGGGCGGTATACAAGAAGTCCAGACATAGACGTTTCAGGCAAGATTTGTATGGAGAAGTGGCAGCTTTCGCAGTTTTTAATGTTTCCATCAGCAGTTCTGCAAGTGAGGTAATCTTTGTGTATTATAGCTAAGCCACCTCCTCTGCCACTCGGTCTATTTAATGAGCAGATTTGGTAGCCGGGGGGTAGGGTGTTAACAATCTCAGGGCCATTGTTAGGGGTAAGCCAAGTTTCTGTGAGAAACAGAATGTCAAAGGCGTGTTGTACAATAAGGAGATTTAACTCGTGGGCATGTTTAACAAGCGACCTGCAGTTAAGTAGGCCTAGATGTAGGCCCCGGCGTTCTGTTCTCGCACGGGCGTGTTGCAGAGGTTACAGCTGGTAAAAAGGTTGTCTCCCGTATAGATGTAGTTACAGACAGGGTGTTTAGGTGGCTTAAGGGCCAGAAGACTGTCTCGAGTGTAGGAAAGGTCATGCCTCGAAGAAATGGGCATAGTGACCGGGCCTAGGGCCGTCCGGGCCCGGACGGGCCCAGACGGGCTTGCCTTAGGCGCGCCTTCGGCGCGCAGACGGCGCGCCCGCTGCGCCCGTCCGCTGCGCGTACGTTGTAAGCACATACTATCAAGGGAGGGAGGACGGCGGGGGGCGTGGCCTCGAGTGGGCGTGGCCTCGCGTCTCGCTGTCAATGGCGGCGAGAATAGTTAGTGAAGTTTAATTTCTCCAGCCAGCGCTAAAGTCCGCTGTGCATAAAGTTTTCCAACAGTATTCTCTGGTGCCAGGAGAGGAGTGGGTTTAAAATACACAAGTAAGTAGTGACACAATCTTTAAAACGAACAAACAGACTCCCGGCTTTTCGCCTCAGGAGGAACAGGTTCTGGCTGTAGACGCTTGTATTCAGCGCTTTTAAGCCGAGCGGGGCGGGGGGCGTGGCCTCGAGTGGGCGTGGCCTCGCGTCTCGCTGTCAATGGCGGCGAGAATAGTTAGTGAAGTTTAATTTCTCCAGCCAGCGCTAAAGTCCGCTGTGCATAAAGTTTTCCAACAGTATTCTCTGGTGCCAGGAGAGGAGTGGGTTTAAAATACACAAGTAAGTAGTGACACAATCTTTAAAACGAACAAACAGACTCCCGTCTTTTCGCCTCAGGAGGAACAGGTTCTGGCTGTAGACGCTTGTATTCAGCGCTTTTAAGCCGAGCGGGGCGGGGGCGTGGCCTCGAGTGGGCGTGGCCTCGCGTCTCGCTGTCAATGGCGGCGAGAATAGTTAGTGAAGTTTAATTTCTCCAGCCAGCGCTAAAGTCCGCTGTGCATAAAGTTTTCCAACAGTATTCTCTGGTGCAAGGAGAGGAGTGGGTTTAAAATACACAAGTAAGTAGTGACACAATCTTTAAACGAACAAACAGACTCCCGGCTTTTCGCCTCAGGAGGAACAGGTTCTGGCTATAGACGCTTGTATTCAGCGCTTTTAAGCCGAGCGGGGCGGGGGGCGTGGCCTCGAGTGGGCGTGGCCTCGCGTCTCGCTGTCAATGGCGGCGAGAATAGTTAGTGAAGTTTAATTTCTCCAGCCAGCGCTAAAGTCCGCTGTGCATAAAGTTTTCCAACAGTATTCTCTGGTGCCAGGAGAGGAGTGGGTTTAAAATACACAAGTAAGTAGTGACACAATCTTTAAAACGAACAAACAGACTCCCGGCTTTTCGCCTCAGGAGGAACAGGTTCTGGCTGTAAACGTTTGTATTCAGCGCTTTTAAGCCGAGCGGGGCGGGGGGCGTGGCCTCGAGTGGGCGTGGCCTCGCGTCTCGCTGTCAATGGCGGCGAGAATAGTTAGTGAAGTTTAATTTCTCCAGCCAGCGCTAAAGTCCGCTGTGCATAAAGTTTTCCAACAGTATTCTCTGGTGCCAGGAGAGGAGTGGGTTTAAAATACACAAGTAAGTAGTGACACAATCTTTAAACGAACAAACAGACTCCCGGCTTTTCGCCTCAGGAGGAACAGGTTCTGGCTGTAGACGCTTGTATTCAGCGCTTTTAAGCCGAGCGGGGCGGGGGGCTTGGCCTCGAGTGGGCGTGGCCTCGCGTCTCGCTGTCAATGGCGGCGAGAATAGTTAGTGAAGTTTAATTTCTCCAGCCAGCGCTAAAGTCCGCTGTGCATAAAGTTTTCCAACAGTATTCTCTGGTGCCAGGAGAGGAGTGGGTTTAAAATACACAAGTAAGGAGTGACACAATCTTTAAAACGAACAAACAGACTCCCGGCTTTTCGCCTCAGGAGGAACAGGTTCTGGCTGTAAACGCTTGTATTCAGCGCTTTTAAGCCGAGCGGGGCGGGGGGCGTGGCCTCGAGTGGGCGTGGCCTCGCGTCTCGCTGTCAATGGCGGCGAGAATAGTTAGTGAAGTTTAATTTCTCCAGCCAGCGCTAAAGTCCGCTGTGCATAAAGTTTTCCAACAGTATTCTCTGGTGCCAGGAGAGGAGTGGGTTTAAAATACACAAGTAAGTAGTGACACAATCTTTAAAACGAACAAACAGACTCCCGGCTTTTCGCCTCAGGAGGAACAGGTTCTGGCTGTAGACGCTTGTATTCAGCGCTTTTAAGCCGAGCGGGGCGGGGGGCGTGGCCTCGAGTGGGCGTGGCCTCGCGTCTCGCTGTCAATGGCGGCGAGAATAGTTAGTGAAGTTTAATTTCTCCAGCCAGCGCTAAAGTCCGCTGTGCATAAAGTTTTCCAACAGTATTCTCTGGTGCCAGGAGAGGAGTGGGTTTAAAATACACAAGTAAGTAGTGACACAATCTTTAAAACGAACAAACAGAAACGAAATACATCAAAACTTTGAGGCAAAAGTCTGATTCTATATAACAACAATGTGTAATAATAAAAACAAGTAAAGAGAATTGAAATAAGAGTATAAAGGTAAATAGGAGAGAGATAGAAAGTGTGAAAGATAGTGATCTCCAATGGAGGATAATTTTGGTCAAAGAATGAAAAATAGTAGTGAAAGTAAAACGAAGAAAGTATAACAAAGAAAAAATGCTGAATAATGCAGCAGAAAATGCTAGAGTGCAGAGTTAAGAAAAAAAGAGGATAAGATTATATAAGACACCAGAAGGAAAAAAAGAGATCATATGCGAAACAAGACAAAAAAACAAAAGACAAAACAAAAGACGTACTTACATCAAGAGAGGGAAAGAGTGGAGAGAGGTGGGACCACATGAGCGGACGAAACATCCAATGAGAACCGGACCAGACCTTGGAGGGGACACACCATAACATAAATCTGGCTATAAAAACAAGAAATAGAAGTGAATTAATAAGATTAACTCTGGCAGACATGCAAATATGCAAAGCGTAAATAGAAACATGTAAAGCTATCTGGTGTTAACTAAAATACAACTTGAATGTAGGAACATAAAGTAGTCTAGATAACATTATCAACATGAAAAATGAATAACCAAAGAAGTAAGCTTAAATCAGTCAAGTTCCATGTGAAGAAGATGGCCCTGAAGGGTCCATAAAATCTGTAAGCTGCATAGACGTACTGGATCATCATATGAAATAGTGTTGTTATTATAGGTAACTTTGAAGAAGCATGGATGGAACAGGCCATATCTGGCGCCCATGGAGCAAAGAGTAGGTCTCATATCCAGAAAGGCTTTACGCCTTGATGCAGTATCTATGGAGTAAGCCTGTGCAAAGAAAATTGGAGCACCTGACCAAGTGATCTTTTGACGGGCTCTATCAGCAGCTAGGACTTTTAACAGATCTGTGTACTCCAAGAAATGTAATATAACTCCTCTCGGTTTCTGTGTAGACGATGCAGTGTTAGTAGCGCGGCCCAGTCTATAAGCACGTTGTATGTTCATCTGGTGTCCTCTGGTATATGAAGGATCGAAGGTAGGAAATATTGAAAGAAAGCAATAGGATATGACCCTTCAACTCCCTCTGCTAGGTTGTAGATGCGTACATTATTTCTCCTATTTCGATTTTCAAGGTCCTCAACCTGCTTGTGAAGAGTTGACACTTGAGACTTTAAGGATGTAACACAATTGGTGGTATCCTGAAAAGAAGAAACACTCTTTTCCACAGTTGAGAGTCTAGCATCAAGTTGCGACCAGTTATCGGACAGAGATTGCAATTTGGTGTTTGTTTCCTCCATAAAAGGTCTAAATGCCCTGATTTCCTGTAATAATAGTTCCGTTGATACCAGAGAAGGTGGTTTTGGTGGCGATGGGGGGTCTTTTTTGATCCTTGTCACATTTGATTTTCCTGTAGGTGCTTGTTTAGGTTCCATATCTGTGGCGCACTGGTCTATCACAAGAAGACCCAGACTGCCCGAGTTAGAAAATTCTGAGAAGACTTTAGAGTTTTTGATAAAGATGTGTTTAGGTCTTGAATCAGCAGAGCTAGTACCCTTTTGTTCTTCCCATGTAACATAAGTTCAGCTAATTTCCATTGCAGAACAAGCAGTTGAATAATTCGAGGAAGCACTGTAAGTTATTTCAAAACTTATCCAAGGAATACAAAGAGGAACGGTTCCTGCGTAACCACTCAAAGTGATGCAATTAAGCCAGTACGGCTCTCATTAATGCTGCATTGATGTCACCACAAAATTAACGATGAAGGAAGAAATGGCGACTACGACCACATCACCCCAGTCTCTAACAAGATATGAGGTAAAACTGGGTAACTGCGCCATCACCAGTCTCTTACATAAAAGGAGGTGACATACATGAGCTATGAAAGGGCTAATGTGTGTCTGAGTAAGAACATGGAAGAAGGCAAAAAGCGCTCACACTACACATTAGAAATGAGGTAGAGAAACAGCGAAGTAACATTATATTGGCTATCATGTCATTGCTACACCAATGCACCCAGAACAACAGGAAATGGTTGCTTAAGAGAAATATATTGGTCGAAGTGAGCTTTAAAATGAACGCACATTGGTTATATT
The DNA here is from genome assembly GCF_964261635.1 of Lissotriton helveticus. Taxonomy (NCBI): domain Eukaryota; kingdom Metazoa; phylum Chordata; class Amphibia; order Caudata; family Salamandridae; genus Lissotriton; species Lissotriton helveticus. The sequence goes on along the minus strand of NC_136063.1, from coordinate 405,991,629 downwards.
TCCTTGCCTCATCAAATTTGCAGCGCATTGAAAGCGTGAATATTCCTCAATATGGCGGCTGGGAATTCAAATTGTCATAGCCAGTAGAAAACAGATAAGGAAACGTCTATATTGTGGTGAGAAATAAGGCATTACAACGTGAATCTTGCAGCTAGGTAGGCAGAATAGAGATAATGCCAGTTTGGAGGCCAATGCCACTAAAGACCGCAGCTCTGAAGAGCGTTTGTGACGAGCATCGGTAAAGAAAATCAAAATGACGGCTGTCGTTTCTCAGGAGAGCGCGGCTGCATTACCTTCAGCAAACGTCTTAATTCCGTCGTGTAAGGTTCTAAAGTAGCTCTCGTTCGCGGGAGGGCTAAATCATATTGCGTCTCAGCCAAAAAATACTCTGCTAGACGGTGTAGGCATATCTCCTCCGCTTCGGATAAAAGCCTCACCGAAGCACTGCCATCCCCGTCCAGTGCCAAACCACACCCCCCATAGAGTTTCTTTTGGCAAATTACAAATCAAAGAGTTGTTGGACATTAAGAGTGGGTGTAACTCACATAAATTAGTGTATCAATAATTATGCTAAATTACCTAAAGATTTGGTGAGATTATGCTCTAATTATGAAATAAAAATATTTTTGCATTTCGCACTATTTCGCAGCGCAAAAATGCCCCTTTGCAACAAAAATGGACGCAAGGATGCATTTCTCACTAAGAAATAGCACTAAATGTAACAGAACACAAAGAGCAAGAACGAGTGGCAGCTTTCACTCATTAAATGTGCTCTTGGGGTAGGATTTTCCCCCAACTTACTACCATCATTGAGTGCTATTTCCCTAGCGTAAAATGCACCCTTGCGTCCAAAATGGACACGAGGATTGATATTTGGCTAAGAAATAGCGATAAATGCAGCAGAACACAAATAGCGAGCACAAGCAGGCACTCACGATTGCTAAATGTGCTCTTGCATTAGGATTTCCCCCCCCAAATTACTCTTAATTATGCAAGGAAGTATAATTGCATAATTATCAGTACTTCCACGTCAAAGAGTAATACAGACTTACCAAAATGACTCCAATTATTTCAGTATAATTGAAATTCTGCCCAGACCCATTAAAAAATACCATGGAGTTGGGAAACAAGGATGACTTTTACCATAGAAACAATGTTTCTGGCATGTGGTGGTAGCCAGTAAGAGGAGGTACAAAATAAAAGAGGTGGCCACTTTGAGGTACAATATAAATCAAACAGCCATTTTTTAACAAATTGATTTGTATGTTCAGGACCTTAAGACAGAAAAAGTGGCACTATGTCAACAAATGGAGCCTAGTGATTTTTCACAACTTTGGAGCACAGTACTAAAAACATAAGTTAACCCATTTTAGATTGAATGCTTTTGTAGGATGTCACTCTAAGTGATAAAAGTAGCAAGCTTGATTTTGGATGATTAACGAATAGAAGACACTTATGGCCTAATTTATATTTCAGCAGATGCGATACTCCGTCGCAAACTTTACAGGTATTCTGACTACTGTATTACAAGAGGATTATGCTCTATGGCACTTGTAATAAGACGGACGGGACATCCGTCACATTTATGATGGAGTATCCCGTCCACCAAAATGTAACTCAGGCCATAAGTCATTGCATGGTCACATTATTTTTAACGTACATAATTACAGCATCACTATCACCAAGGATTTCATCCTATCTAATCTAAGGTTCAAGTTGTACTCACGAGTAGGGATGGGCATAACGTGCGTAATTCAGGGTAGCATAATCACACAGATGTACCTACGAATTCTGTGAGATTGCACATAATTACACAATTGCGTCCAAAATGGGCACAAGAATGCATTTTGCGCTAAAAATAGAACTAAGTGCAACAGAATATGAATAGCAAGCATTAGCAACCTCTCGCCCTCGTTATGTGTGCTCTTGGGGTAGAAATTTGCTCCAACATACTCCCAGTATTCAGCACTATTTACTTACAACAAAATGCCTCCTTGCATCAAAAAAATTGGTGCGAGAATACATTTTCCACTAAGAAATAGCACTAAATTAGCTCTTGGAGTAGAATTTTCCCCCAACGTGCTCCTGGCATTTAGCACCATTTTCGTAGCGTAAAATGCATCATTGCATCCAAAATAGATGTAAGGATGAATTTAAAACTAAGAAATAGCTCTAAATGCAGCAGAATATGAATTGCGAGCGGGGGCGGATGCTCATGCTTCCTAAATGTGCTGTTGTGGTAGGATTTTTTTTCAATCCAAATTATTCTTAATTATGTGAGCGGGAGTAATTGCGTTATTACCATAATTCCGCGTCAACAAGTAACCAGAATTATCAAAATGACTTCAATTTCTGCAGTGTAATTGAAATTCTAGCCTGGCCTACTCACAAGTTATTGTGTAACGGATACTTGACATTTAGCGCTGACCATCTGAGCGAAGGAAATAATTGACATTTTACCTACGAGATATTATGGATGAAATGAATTTGTGTGTACTGATTTGAAAAGAAGGACACATTATTTAGAATGGTTTGAACGACTGACAGCGCTTTGTAAGCATTAGGAAATTATGGCAGACCATGAAAAAACTGCAGAAACTTAAATTTGATTTGAGGTATATGTATGAGATTATGTTATATAATAAGAATAATGTAACAAGATAAAATATGAAGTGATGGCCTACAGTATGCAGAAACAGTGAAGATCTGGAAATTGATTGTTTTATTAATGGGAATTGATGGTCAGTAACATCTTACGGGTCAGTAATAATTATGAAAATGAAGTAAGAAATCACATGAATATGCTTGTATTAAGGATGATGGATGGTCACTGATGGTTGAATGATTGAACCCTACATGTGTTTACCTTGCATGCCTTTACGACGCAGTCACTACCCCGCCTGGACGTTTACACTTGTTACTTTTCCACACAAGTGATTACAGAGACTAGCTTTAGGGGTCACTGGACTTTGGAATAGTGAAAATTACAATTTCAACTCCAGTCTATGCAACAGTAGGGCAAGTGTTGGATTTAAAAATCCAACACTAGTCCAACAATGCACCCCCTACAGCAAGACATCGTAATTAATTTAATGACTTGTGGGATAAAGTAACAAGTGGTAACATCGCAATCAGGGTAGTGGCTGTGTTGTAAAGGCTGGTGTTTGTTGAGACTGCAAGGTAAAGGATGTTTCCCCTCACGGTTACCGTATGGGTCTGTTATAATGAAGGTGATTAAGTAAGAAACTGCACTGAAGATTGGAGTTAGATGCGCTGGAAATATACGTAGTTCTTTGTGCACACAAGAACATAGGATAAAAATACATTATCTGACAGGCAGTACAATAGTCAGACAATAATTCTCGACTCTGAGGGTGGTCACTTTGGGCGTGGGGATGCTACAGCGATCAATGATAACTATAGATAGTTGAACATGATGAGTTTGATGATTTTGATACACTTGGATTCAATTATAGGTGTATTGTATAGAATCATTTTTAATGTTAAATTCACATTTATTATTAGAATGTATAGAGTTAAAAGTATGTAAACAATGTATTATGAGATGTACATGATAACAAAATAAAAGAGACATGTATAGGCTTCTGAATCAACATTAAAATGTTTTCCCTGTATATACGAAATATACTATATATGGGGTTTTAATTTTTAATTTATGTATGTTTATTTGCCTTTCTGTAGAATGACGCTGTGTACAATAAACTTATGGCCATGAAGAAGCCATTCAAATGTGTGACCAAAAAGCCACTCCTTTCATCACCATGCTTCTCAGGCCTAATACCAGCAAGATTAATTAGCAAAACACACCTTTTCATTCAGACATCAGAAAAAATCTAATTCCATTCAAACCTAGTTCGGACACAGGTGTGGATCACGGGTCTGGCATGTACCCAAATAAAGGTTGTCTTTTATTGTGGTGCTATTAGTGACACCTCCAGAGACCTGAGGACACATGGCTGTAGATGCTGGCTATGGTTCTAGTGGCACCCCAAGAGGCTGTGTATGGGACCCGACAGTCTATGAACTGTCGCTTGCTGAGAACGATCTCCTTCTTCCTCCAATCAGCCCAGAAAAAATACTTTCTATGCTAACCAGTCTAAGACTCTTAAAGGACTCAGAGGACCTTAGTCCCATATACATTGGTGCAGTGTATGCTAATATCCTAGTGGCCCCATTGAGGGCCTTCATCAACAGACCTTTCTGAGCAGGCCAGGTCTCTGCTGCTCTCATTGACTATGCCTTTCCAAAGAAACTCACAATTAATCTGGCAGACCCCAACAACTATCACTCAGAGCAGGAAATCTCTGCATCTTGTGTGACTGCATAACACAGAACACCCACCACTGCTGCCATCATACCTGCCACCAGAGCTGCCTAGGTACCATTCTCTACATCTGTTTTTTCAGCTACAGCCACATCTCCTTCACCATTCACAGGTCCTAATCCCTCATCTGAGAACCGAGCCCCACCATCATCTTCAAAAATGAATGCCTCTACCACTGTGACCAGAGTCCCACCACCATCAGTAGGCACTAATGACTCATCTGCTATACCCACATCAATACCAACAGCTGAAAGCACGGCATATGCCTCTGGAATCTTTGCTGCAGATAGAAATGGAGAACCAGCCAAGGAGGAACGGAGCAGTCCTGAGGAAATACCACCAGCTAATCCTAGAAACCAAGAGGAGGGCCTTAGCCGAACAAATAGATGCCAAATCCAAATATTCCCAAATGTCAAGGATTTCAAAATACCTACAGCTACCGCCAGCAACTTAAGACAAATGTAACAATACCCAAACTTCTTTTGCAGCAAGATTAAAACCATATACAGCTATTTTGCTGCACAACCAAAACCCTTGAATCTCACTAGAAGTCTCTTGTGACAAAGAAAACAAAATAACCACAAGGGACACCATCAGCACAGAGGAAACCATAGCAAGCATGAAGATCATACACTCCTGGACCCCCTTTGACCCATGATCTCATCACGCCTTCGTCAAAGAACCAACCCCCATCAGCGAGGCCCTCAACCCCATCCTTAACACTTTCATCAGCACATCCACCCTTCATGAACCATGGAAACATGCAGCTGTCAACGCCCTTCTGAATAAGCCCAGAGCCTACTCGACCAAACTCACTAACTATGGACTGATATCCCTTCTTCTTGATCCTTCCAAAGTACTGGAAAAAGTCATCAACAAACACTTGTTCGACCACATTGGCAATCATCGACTTCTCAATGCTACAAAATCAAATTTTAGACCCAACTGCAACACAGAAACCACCATTATAGCAGCAATGGGTGACATGCCAATCATCCTCTACAGGGGAGAACACCCAGCTCAGCTTCAGCCAAGTCCCAAAAAAACACCCAAAAAAAGAAAAGGTGGAAGGGTACGAATGCCCCAACCCAGTAGCTGAAGTTCACTGTGCCATGGAAAAAAATCTTTTTTTATTTAACATTTTTTGCTGTGAAATCACGAAAATTTGCAAATTTGAAGCAAAAAATAAAAGAATCTAGCGAAAGATCCTGCACTTGTTTTGAATAGAGCCCCCGGGTGGGCCAGGACCCAGGGGATTTTTTTTTTTAAGGAGGGGGCGAACGGTGCCCCTTCTTAGGCACTTTGAGCTTTGGGGACCATCACCTCCCCCAGGCTTCATTTAAATATGGGAGTGAGGCCTCTCGAATACCCCTCCATTGGATGTATAGGGAGAGAACAGGCAGTCTGTGCCGCATCTTAAAGTGGACACCTGCCGTGCACACCTTCACGCAGTTCCTGTGTGCGCTGGAGGGAGGATTGGGAGGGAAAGGAGGGGCAAGCCACACCGACACCCATTTTGTGCGTGTGAAAGGCCGCTTTATTGAAACAGGTAAATGTAAATGTAAATGTACAGGAATTTGTATAGCGCAAATCACCAAGCGGTTTCTAAGCGCTTGCTTAGGGAACCCGTCCTGGTATTCCCCTGTGAGATAACCCCGGCAGGGTATCCGCAAGGTGAAAGCCAGGCATCCCGCCGCGAGGGGCCGTTGTGGAGATTAAGCAAGCTATTGCCCAGAGTCGCAGAGTGTGAACCCGTGAATGGAGTAGGCACCGGAGCGAGAATTGTCGAGTCCATGGACATTTTAGGACTCAAGATCCCGCCGAGCCGGGAATTGAACCCTGGTCCTGGGCTGACCTCTGCTTCCAGGTCTGCCTCCTCTAACCAGTGAGCCACACTTCTCCACTCCACTGTGTGTGTAAAAGGCCGCTTTATTGAAACAGGTGCATATCACAATTTTATTAACACTGGAACTTTGCCTTACAAAACTAAAACCTCCCTATCCATAAAATACCTGACCCTTTCTTCCCCCCACCCCTACGATCCCCACATTATAAACCCCCACCCTGCAACATAAATAAATAACTTTCCATAACAATATTATACAATCTTACAATATCACATTTATAAATCCTAACCTCCCATGACCTTAAATCCTACCTGCCTTCATACAACTGTAATTACCAAACCTCTAATGTAAACTTTCTACCTGTTTACCCTTTCCCTGCTCCTATTCACAAACTCCCCAAACTTAACAAGTAACTCCAAAACTCCAGCTAAACTTGGCCAACTTTCAAACAACCCCGCCAGCACCTGTTCCAAGAGACAAGTCTACAACAATCAACCCCCTATGAACCTGTTACAATAAAACCACTCCAGCGAAAAACCTGTTCCAACTGCCTCCCACAAAAAACTCCCAAGCCCAGGGAGGGAGGGCGGGGATAAAAAACCTCGCTATGCAGCGCTCCTAGCCACCAGGTCACCAAACCTAAAATGGTGGCTGGGAAAGCCTGCAAAACCCTTAGGTAACTTGGGCTGCTTCTAATATTTGGGCTATAATTGGGCTACTCCCAATGTAGCCCAAAGGCCACAAAATGGCCGTGCCTGGCTGGCCCCACCCCCTCCCAATCTGCCCGGGGGGCAGACTTCGCAGTGCTCAGCTGCCCCCCAAATCCCCCTTGGTAGGGAAAGGAGGGGCAACCCACACCGACACCCATTTTGTGTGTGTAAAAGGCCGCTTTATTGAAACAGGTGCATATCACAATTTTATTAACACTGGCACTTTGCATTACAAAACTAAAACCTCTCTATACATAAAATACCTGACCCCTTGTTCCCCCCACCCCTACGATCCCCACATCATAAACCCCCACCCTGCAACATACAATAAATAACTTTCCATAACAATAATATTACACAATCTTACAATATCGCATTTATAAAACCTAACCTCCCATGACCTAAAATCCTACCTGCCTTCATGCAACTGTAACTAACGAACCTCTAATGTAAACTTCCTACCTGTTTACCCTTTCCCTACTCCTGTTCACAAGCTCCCCAAACTTAACAAGAAACTCCAAAACTCCAGCCAAACTTGGCCAACTTTCATACAACCCCGCCACCCAGGAAACAGGAAAAGGCGGAAGTGTAGGCGGAAATGCCGCCTCCCTGTTTTCCTGCCCCCCCTGCCTCCTAGTCCTGATCCCTGCCCCCTATCGGCTGCCTAGACCCCTACTCCCCCGAAGACCCTCCAGAGAAATCCTGTTCAGCCTCTACGCATCCCCAACATTCTGGCCAGTACTTCCATCAATTCCTATAAATACAAGTCCATGCCTAGCCTGAACAAATGGACCCCGTCCCCTCTGAAGAACTCTGGTGTGTCGTACCTGATGTCTCTATGCCGAATCCTGGCAAAACTCAACTGACGGCAAAAACACACCATCTCTACATTAACCTTTCTCCTGGCCTTGTCCACAGCCCCGGGTTAACAGCACCCCTCCAAACTCTACGCAGCACAAACTCCATCCACACTACTGCTCACCCCGACCACTGCCACTTGATCACATCCAAATCGTATTTCATACACTTCCTCAGTGACAAGCCTGTCTCCCTCACCATGTCATTTTTGCTGAGATGAATGACTAATACGTCGGGGCACCTATCAGCCACCAACATCTTATTCAATACTTGCAAGAGTTCTTTCCAGAGCATTCCCCCTTTCCCTTTCCAACAAACACTAAAAAGTTCTTTATTAAAGTGAAGGTTCTCCCTGAATCTGAGCCCACTTCACAAAAGAATGACCCACGATCCAAATGGACATCTCCCTGGCGAGGGGACCCATCACTGAACATGAAACGAGAAACATGAATGAGCACAGGGAAAAGCACTTAACCGCGCTACAATGGGCCGGAAGCGCTGTGCACATAACACTGATAACAGTCGGACGACCACCTGCCCAATCTCATAATGTCCCCACGCCCCAACCCCGATTGTTCACATCTGATGCCACCCCAATCCTAAAGGAATGAGTCCCAAAACATTTGCCATCCATCCCCAGCTGGGCCAAGCCCTTCCTCAATACCGCCAGGAGCTGAGACCCCTTTGCCACCCGCCCATCAGAATGCGTGAAAACTAATTCCCGCGTGACTGAGGCCAAAGACCTCCATCTCATCCCCCACTTGTGTGGGAAGGTCAAGCCTAAATTGGCTGCCTGTAAAGAGACCCATCGTTCCCCGCCCCTCTGATCCGTTTTCAATTTCCTCAGCCATAGGCAGACCCTGTTCCCCTGGAGGGAAACCTCGGTCCACAACAAACCATCCCCCCATTTGGAACCCCCCAACTCTAAAACCCGAAAAGCCCCAAAAAACATCCACGACATCAGCGTGGAAAACAGGCAAAGCTCCGAGCTATCCCTGCATACCCTTGGCAAAGCCTGCCACACCCACTACAGAAGATACCATGACAGGGGAATCCTGACCCGTGACAGGCTCTCAGCTTTCTTTCGTACTAAGATCCAAGATATATGCATGCTGTTGGAAGCCCAAAATCTTAATCTTGATTCAGATACTCAGTACGAAAGTGGCTTGGGGGAAAGCTCTAGAAATAATAATATCCCCAGCTTACTCTCCTTCCCGAGTCTGTCTTTGAAAAGTACAGACCATTTGTTGGAAGGAACTAAGTCTGGCTTGCCAATGGACTCTTGTCCCCTGAAAGTTTTAAAGAGTGCAAAAGATGCAATTTTAACGCATCTCACCACTGTCCTTGATTTGGCTATCTCAGAGGGGCAATATCCCTTGGCCTGGAAGGTGGCAGTGTTCAGGCCGCTCTTAAAAAAGCCTTCGCTGGACCCACTGGAATTGAAGAAATATCGACCTATCTCTCTCCTGCCAGTTCCAGCTAAGATTTTAGAATCCAACCTTAACCTCCATCTGAGTGCCTACTTGAGAGACCACCAAATCCTTGATGGGTCTCAACATGGCTTTAGAAATGGTCATAGCACCGAAACTGCGCTTACTACGGTGCTTGATAACATTCGCACTCAGGTGGATGCAGCCCATACTACTCTGATGATTCTACTGGACCTTACCGTAGCTTTTGATACCCTTTCTCCACTGAGGCTTGTGGATCGCCTCAGGGAGATAGGGGTTGTTCGGCTCGGCTCTAAGTCTTCTCGCCTCCTTTCTTAGTGAGCGGACCCAAATGGTGAAACTGGGCAATTCATACACTGACCCAACCCCCTTGATATGGGGGGTGCCCCAGGGCTCTTCGTTGAGCCCTACATTGTTTAATATATATGTTGCCCCGCTAGCAAAGGTAGTTAAATCCTTTGGTCTGGAAGTTATCTTATGCTGATGACACGCAGATCCTGGTGTCCATCACTCATAACATCAGTGATGCTGCCTGCAATTTTAAAAACTGTATGCAGGCAGTATCATCATGGATAGTCCAAAGAAAAGGTTTGTCGACTGTGCACAGGCTAATATTGTGAAAAGATAAATAAATCGTAGCGTGCCACGGAGGTATCACCTAGTCGTCCTGTAGGTGTCAAATTAGAAACAGCAAAACAAATGCGTCCCTTAAAATCTAAGGGGCGACCCTCTGGGCGCAGCTTTTTCAAAATCGCACGGCGATTTAAACACAACTGAGCAATGGTTTATGCATCCAAAAGGATTTCTCTAACAAAGTAGTAAAGAATCCATTGTGATTACTTGAATCAGTTTATTTCATTAGTTTATGAAAAGTTCAATCAATGTTGTAGATCACATTCATGATTATTTCATCCTGCTAATGGAGTTAGATCATATTCGAAATGGTCCCAATGCATTTCGTGACAGCATGGCACTTCATCAGGGGAATCTAAGAACATAAAAGTGTAAATGAGGACCCACTCTATTCACTGCACAATGCATACATTACTAACTGAATAACTCAGATAAAAAGAGGTAGACATACTGAATGAAGGTGGTCAAGAATCCGTGTAGGGATCAGACATGAGCAAAGTCTGTGCAAAGTGTGACCATTAGTAAAAGACTTGTCCCTGAAAAGTGAAAAAGGTGTTCAAACGTATTTAGGGACGTGGTGTAGTGCGTAAACAGTTGTGAACTACTGGATGTTGAAAGGCACTCAAACGTATAAGTAAAAGCAATACTACGTGGGTAAGTGAAAAAAATGAAAAACATGAAAAAAATAATAACGGGTGAGCTGTCCGTGAGCGCAAATCATGAGGAAATAAAACATACTTGAAATACGTGCATGTGGTTCGTGATTAAGTATTAGGTACCGCTGTGGTCTAAAACGGTAAATAAGTGAGTCAAAAAGACAAAGTAACGTCGTGATATCTTCGATAGTGAATTGCATCTTACCGGGGTGGCCCGAGGGCCGCAGTATCCAGAAAGGACTAAACGCCATCAATAGTGCGGACTACGATTGTGAACACCGCGTAGGGATGAAGATAGGCATGCTGGGAAATAGAAATAGAGAACGTCCATATCGACCGTGATCCACAGTGATATTAAGTGTCGACCATGTTGGAACAGGCAGTTAATGTGCTGAAGTGAACATCCGGTATACTAACAAAATGCTCATTGTAAAGCGAATAAAACAATTATCACCAAATGAATATGAATAAATAGTGTTTAAATGATGGTTAATTAAAAAATAATAGGAAGAAGTCACAGATGAGGCATACAAAAGTAAGCCAATATGAACCAAGCACAAGTAATTAGCTAAAAAAATATAGGGTTTAGTAGCTCAAAGAATAATCTGAGTCATCCTTTAGAGGTAGCACGAGAATTCCAATCGATCATTAAGCCCATGGGGCTTCATGGAGTCAAGTTTGAAAATCCATTCATTTTCTTTCTGCAGCAATCTTTTATTTACATCTTGATTGTCAATATTCGTGATGGTTTCAAGGACCATGAATTGTAGTTGTGAGATGTTATGTCTGCGTTCATTAAAATGAACTGCTACAGATGATTTCACATCATTTCTCCTGATACTGCTCTTATGTTCTGAGAGTCTCTTTTTAATTTTTCTGATCGTTTTGCCCACATAAAAAAACCCACATGGGCATTTCAGTAGATAGACTAAGTTCATTGAGTCGCAGGTTGCTGTGACTTTTAGGCGAATAGGTGTCCCACTTCTTGGATGGTTGATTGTGGTACCTTTGATAATAGCATTACAATTATTGCAGTTGTGGCAAGGTAAGGTGCCTTTGGGTTGGATAATGGTTGAAGCAGAACTGGTAGGTTTTAATATGTCTAAGATGTTTCGGCTTCTGGTGAAAGCAAATCTAGGTCTTTCTTTAAAAATCCCTTTGAAATCTGGTTCATTGGATAAGATTTGCCAGTGTTTTAAAATAGTTTGTTTGTACTTGTGACTCTTCGTGGAAAATTTGGAGACTACTACCATCCTTCTTCCATCTGTTCTTACAGTGGTCCGTAATAATTCTGTACATGATTTGCCTGAACATTCTGCTCTCTTCTAAATTTCCAATGGATATCCACGTTCCTGAAAACGTTGAATCATATTTTGTACTTGTGCATTCGATTCACTTGGTTCTGAGGCTATCCGTTTTGCTCTATATAGTTGTGATATAGGAAGATTGTTTTTTAGAGAAGACTGGTGAAAACTTCTGTAATGCAACAGATTGTTCCGATCGGTGGGCTTCTTGAATAAGGTAGTGGTAATCTTGTTGTGTTCAATTTGAAGTAAAACATCCAGATAAGCTATAGATTTTTTGTGAATTTGATGAGAGTATTGTATGCGATCGTCAATGTTGTTCAAATTCTCCAATTCTTGTACCAAGATCGAATGGGGGCCTTGCCATAACACAAAAATGTCATCAATATACCGGAAAAAGACCCGGGCATATTTTTTCCAATGTTCGCCATTTAGAATGTTGTTTGTCTCGAAGTTGGTCATGAAAATGTTCGCGTAGCTGGGAGCAGCACAATTGCGCATAGAGGTCCCAGTGAGCTGTAAATAAAAATCATCTTGCCATTTAAAGTAACTTTGATAGAGAAAAAAATTGAGTAGTTTCATGAGCAAAATTTGAAAATCATGGTTCAATTCTGATTGTAATAGCATGGTTTCAACTGCTTCTATGCCTAGATCGTGTGTATAGAAGTGTAGAGGGCTTTGACGTCGATCGTGCATAGCCATACCTCCTGATCTTCGGGTAAAGTTATTTGAGCGATTTTAATAAAAAAATCGGTTGTATCTTTGATATAGGTAGCTGCTTGTGTCACAAAATCTTTGAGGTGTAGGTCCAGAAACTGGCCTATGGGTTCATGTATACTTCCTGTCGTGTTGACTATAGGGCGGAATGGGGGATGTTGGAAGTCCTTATGTACTTTAGGAAGCATGTATATTGATGGTGTTGTAGGATGTGTTTTGGTGAGGAATTTCTTTGTTTTATCCGTGATTATACCATCTTCACAAGCTTTGTTCAGAATTTGCAATAAGAAGTCCTGACATTTTTTTGTTGGGTTGAATAGCCAATGGGGCATACACTTCTGGATCATTAACATGAATGTTGACTTGTGTGATGTAAAAGTCTGTCTCTATTAAAACAAGGGCTCCTCCCTTGCCAGCTTTTTGTACAGTTATGTTTCTGTTGTTAGATATATTCCTCAAGATATTGAGTTCTTTTTTTGATAAGTTTTGAAATTTGGTGCGATGTTTGTAATCAAATTTGTCGATTTCATTGCTCACAAGTGATTCGAAGGTATCTATAGATTTGTGACTTACTGGCGCTTGAAAAGAGCTCTTAGGTCTGAGATGTTTGAGTTGTATGTCTGGTTCCTTCTCTATTCCTGATTGTAAAACGTTCCAAAAAAAGTGGCATAATTTTAAATTACGCGTGAGTTTAAACAGACTGATGTTAAGTGCCAATTTGTTAGAATTGTGTGTCGGAACAAAAGATGTCCCTTTTGTAAGGTTTGAATTTCGGTCTTGCTGATATTATAAGAGGAAATGTTGATCACCAATCGATTGTCTGTGATTATTTCTTTCGTCGGTTGTGCTTGGTGACCGTTGTCTTTGTTGTGGATGTTGACGGTTCGTTTTCTTTTGCTCCTCCGGGGTCTTCGGTATCTTTTTGGCCCAACTCTACAAAAGGCCCGCTTGTTTGGGTTTGAGATGAAGTACGCAATGTGGATTGTTCTGATGTCTCTCTTTGGATGGTCAAAAACTATCTTAAATTGAATGGCGAGAAGACGGAGTTTCTTATTTTTGGGGACAAGGCAAACATTTGGTCCGGGGAGTGGTGGCCCGAATCTTTGGGTACTTGCCCCGGCCCTGTTCCCCATGGGAAGAACCTGGGAGTCCTGTTGGACAACTCATTCTCCCTCAATCTACATATCAGTAGGACGGTGGCTACCTGCTTCGGGCTTATAAGGATCATAAAGAAGGTTGCGCAGTGTCTTTCACTCACTGCCCGTAAACAAGTTATTGTTGCTCTAATACTTTCCAGACTAGATTATTGCAACACCCTTTATTTGGGTATTAATAAGGGAGAGCAGCGGCGTCTGCAGTTGGTGCAAAACGCTGCGGTTAGGCTGATGACTGATGTGCCTAAACATCATTCAGTCTCATCCTCCCTTTGGTCTCTGCATTGGCTCGCAATTGACCGTAGGGTCACGTTTAAAGCTCTTTGCCTCACTCATAATGCCTACTAAGGCCGGGGCCCGGACGGTATTAAAGCATTATTTCATCATTACGTTCCTACTAGGAATCTCAGGTTGGCCAGTAAGCATCTTCTCACGGTGCCTAGATTCAAGCGGCTGAGATGGGGTGGGAGATCCTTCTCAGCGACTGCTGGTAAGTTGTGGAACTCTCTTCCCAACAAAATTGCTGGACAATATTCACACACTTTTTCGTAAAATGTTAAAAACCTGGCTGTTTCCTCAGACGTTGGTTTAGGGGTGCCTCGGCTGTCTGCATTAATCTTCCGCTGTTAGCGCCTTGGTGCCCTTGGGCAAAGTTAGCACTTTACAAGTTTTATATTCAGTCATTCATTCACCCAACCACACTCTCGGGCCCACACTTCCAACATGCGTGACCCTATTTTCCCCACAGACGGCACGTAACCCCACAAAAGCTTTTCCATGAAAGCAATCCCTGCTAATTTACCCGCTGTTGTCAATCTCGTGAGCCCCTTTTCGATCAAAGACAGGATATACTGTATTACGTCTTCCTGCCGCCCCACCAGTGAAGCCCGCTGCCTTGCTCCTGATCCTAAGAACTCTGCCCATGCCGCTGTGTATGCCACCTTCGTTGATTGTGCCAGCGAACCTAGAACCAGCTGCAACATCCTGTGTTGCCTACATACCACAAATACTGCGGAATGCTGGTCGGGGTCCTGTCCGCGTCCTTGGCTAGCCCACGGAATCTCCCCCACTGTGAACGAGACAAAGCATTGGCTATGTAATTGTCCACCCCAGGTACATGCACTGCGCAAAAGGCAATATCATGCCGCAAACAGCCCAGCACAAACACTCTTAGTAGCTTCAAAACTTGAGCATTCCCTCTCAGACTGCCGATTCACAATTTCCATCACTGCCATGTTGTCTATTCTGAACGTCATCCGTATGTAAAGCAGCAATTCCCCCCACAGCGAGATCGCTACCACCAGTGGGGAAAACTCCAGAAAAGCTATGCTCCGCCCCCTCCTGCCCACTCAGGGGGCCACCGTTCTGCGCACCTTTTTCCCAGGCAGTATAGTCCAAATCCCTCGCTACCAGCCACGTCTGAAAAGATCTGCACATCCCAGACCATGTCGTCATCCCGCATCATGGGTATGCCATTGAAGTTCTGGAAAAAGAACTACCACATCCTCAGGTCCTCCCTCACCCCTGCTGACAGTCACATGTGATGATGTGGAGGTTTCCGTCCCGCCAGTGCCTTGCCCAGTCGCCTATAAAAAGTCTGCTCTACTCTCACTACGCTACATGCAAAGTTCAGGTGACCAGATAGCACCTGTATGTCCGTCACAGTGACTTTTTGTCATGCCAACATAGCTGCCATGAGCCCCAACATTTGCTGCTTTTTGTCTGCTGGTAGGTGTGTCTCCATCGCCTCAGAGTCCAATTCAATTCCTAGAAATGACAGTGCCATACAAGGCCCCACCATCTTTTCTGGTGCCAGTGGCACGCCCAACTCCCCCATGATCTCTTGGTACCTGTCCAGCGCATCCTGGCAGTACGCGGAGCCTGGGGTGCCCACAACGAAAAAGTCATCCAGGTAGTGCGTTACTCCTTGGTGACCCGTCCGTGCTGAGAACAGCCATTACAAGAACCTACTGAAGCACTCGACCAGTGCGCAGGAGATAGAACAGCCCATCGGCAATTGCTTTGTCCACGTACCAGCGCCCGTTAAACTGGATCCCCAGTAAGTCCCAATCGTCTGGGTGGACTGGAAGCAGCCAGAAAGCTGACTTAATGTCGCACTTTGCCATCATCACCGCTGCGCCCGCTGTCACTACTAGTGACATGGCTGCATCAACTGATGAATATGACACCGTGGCCTCCTTCTCATCAATAACATCGTTTTCTGAGCCACCTTCGGGCCATGACAGATGCTGTATGAGGCAAAACTGTCCTTGCTCTTTCTTTGGCACCACTTCAATGGGTGACACAATCAATTTTTTTAGAGGCCAATCCTCAAAGGGTCCGGCCATGCGGCCCTCACACACTTCCTTGTGTAGTTTATCCTGCACCACCTCATGGTGCTCCTTTGCCAACTTCAGATTGTCGGCCCAATGCCTTGTCCTAGTTCCGTCGCACCCAAGTCGAAACCCTTCCAGAAGCCCCACCTGCAAACGTTCCGCAGCCCCTGCGTCTGGGTATCCCCGCAGGGCTGCGATCAAGTGGTCCCCCCTAACTGGCATATGAGCCCTTTGGCCCCTCGCCCACCCGGGGGCTGCTGCTGGGTCCCGGACCAAATCCCCCCAGTCTGTCCCTGTTGTCCCCCTTGTTTCTGCCCTTGACCCCCCCAACATTTGACGAAGACATGCCCACTCTTCCCACACCCCAAGCACTTGTGGCGAAACCTATAGTATTCCTGTGTGCAGGAACCCTTATTATCCCAACAGGTCCCTTTGGATCCTGACTGGCCACTCTCCACACCTCCCATCCCTCCTCGGGTGGGGCGGCCTTGAAAGGGCTGATACAATATGGGCAGCTCACTGGCCGTACAAATGGTATTTTCAGACCTCGCTAACCCCATTATATGCTGCCACGGGTCCATGTCCAGCTCGCCCCACTTCGCTTCCGGGTCCCACGCCATGCGAGCGCAAAACTCTTCGTCATATTGGACCCAGGCATCTCCCCCCCAGTAATCTGGGCCTTCCTGATCACGTCTATGTATTTAAACATGGCCACAGACCTCTTGGGGAACTTCCCACAGTACACATTGGCATAAATAAGGAAAGCCGCCGTCCAGTTCTCTATTGTAAGTGGCACCTTCGGCCTTTTCAGTAACTCGTATTCTTCCTCTTTCGACCCTTCTTTGGCCATGACCTCCCTATGAAGGAGCTTCAGTATCTCCACATACTCTCCCTTCCAGATACGCTCCTTGGTGTACAACATTAAATGCACCTCCAATGGTTTCGTGATACCCATATGTGGTAAATGTTTTATCTTCAACTCCTTACGTTCCAATTTGACTCTCACCTCCTTGGATGATACGTCGCCCAACCCCATCTTGTACACCCCAGACCCGTCAGCCCCCTTGTCTGCGTCAGTCTTCTTGTCCACGGGCCCCGTAACCTTAATTGCGCCCTCCGGTGCCCCATTGTCTGTGTCCTCTGTCCCCACCCCAACATCGATCACGTATGTACCTTTCCTTAACCTACCCCCCACGTCCCCCACCCCTCCCCCTAGGTGAAGGTGCTTCCCGGGCCATAGCGGCCCGTGGTGTTGGGGCCGGCGAGCCCGCTGTGGACCTACTTCTGCCGACCTCGACGGGATCCCCCGCCGGTACCGGGCATGCTGCCCAAGGCTCAGCCCTCACTTCTCTTTGGCGCCAGTGGGCCGTTCCCAGCCCTGCCAAGTCTGGTGACCCGCAGCGATCCGCCTCCCGCATAATAAATGTAAGGTCTATTGCGCTGGGCCCCATTCTCTTTCCCCTATGTATCCCACTCCGCTTCACACCGACGCCCAAAGTGCTAGCCTCCCACTCCCTACCTACCACACTAAGGTCAACCCCATCCCCCGCTTCTTCCCTATCCCCCTCCTCCTTGCTCCAAATCAACCCCCCCGCCCCAACGCCCCCCCCAGGGGATCCACGTCCCCACCCCAACCCCCCTTTCTGTCTTCCCCTCCCCCTCTGCCGTACCCCCATCCCCCAACCCATGGGGAAGGGGAAAACACCCACTCCCGGCTCCCCATCAACCTACCCTCCTCGTGGGCGTACCTGTTCCCCTCTGCCCAAGAATCAAAAACATCCAATCACTCCCAGTTCCTCTCACTCCCATATGACTCCAACAACAATGGGGACATGTCCCCCACACATGCACGCCAGCCCTCTCAAACTCCTGTAAAGTGCCTGCCCCCCTCGGAGTACCCCCCACCGCTTGCTCCAAACCCTCTGCCCTCCCCGTTGAGGCCCTCCCACTCCACATCTCTATGCCCTGGCTGGGTCCCGGGTCCACAGCCCCCTACCCAGTATGCCCCCCCCTTTTCTGGTACCACATCCTCCTCCTCCTCGCCATGGGGGACCAGCAGGGCCAGAAGGGAACCAAAACCGGCCCTGCCAAAGTGCTCGGCCGGCCCCCTTACCCCCCAGGCGGTTGTGGGTGCCGCCGAGTTCTTTGCCAGAGCTATGCTGCAAAAACGGCCCTGTAACAAAAACGGCCAGCAGAGGCCCCAAACTGGCCCCCCACCCGTGCTGGACACCGGGGAATTGCCCAGTGGCCGCTATGGCCAGTCCAGCCCTGGGGACCAGTCGCGCCAGGCCCGCCATGCCACTCATGTCAGGGGCTGCTCTCTTCCCCCGTGAGCG
This sequence comes from Lissotriton helveticus, assembly GCF_964261635.1. Lineage (NCBI taxonomy): Eukaryota > Metazoa > Chordata > Amphibia > Caudata > Salamandridae > Lissotriton > Lissotriton helveticus. The sequence goes on along the minus strand of NC_136063.1, from coordinate 405,973,282 downwards.
GCCCCTTTCATCCTGTGTGTGGGCCGGGGAAGGGCTTACCGCGTTTCCCTGCTGTGCCGCATGCCTGCCTTCCAAAGGCCCAGCCGCGAGGGCTGTGCCTCCTCACTCTCTGTCTCCTGTCCCATTTCCCCCCTCCCGCTCGCGGCAGCTCCTTGCAAACCGGAGCGTCCGGATCACACTTCCGGCCCCGGCGGGGAGACATGTGACGCGCTCCCCCGCCGGGCCCTCTTCCCGCCCACAAACAGGGCCTCCTCCTCCCCCGCGGCCCTTTGCTCCACCTGCTGCACCCCCAGGGCCGCGCTCCAGGCATCTGCGCGGCTCTGCACACTCACCTTCCTTTTCGCTGCCTTGCGGGGTGGGGAGCAAGCCACCACGGCGGCCGCCACGCCCGCTTACGCGCGCCTCACCGGGCGCAACCCAACCGATGGCCCAGGCAGTAGGAGGTTCATACGGCCAGCCTCGCTGAGGAGGCGGATGGCCTCAAGCACTCTATAATCCTCTCCAGCCATATTCACAACAGATCCATGAAAGCACAACGAAACGGAAACCCTGCCTCCACTACTAACACTACTACCAATAAACCTATGCAACTAAAGACAAAAAACCTCACTATGCAGCGCTCCCAGCCACCAGGTCACCAAACCTAAAATGGTGGCTGGGAAAGAGCACAAATCCCTTAAGTAATTCGGGCTGCTTCTAATATTTGGGCTACAATTGGGCTACTCCCAATGTAGCCAAAGGCCACAAAATAGCCACGCCTGGCTGGTCCCACCACCTCCCAATCTGCGGTGCTCGGCTGCCCCCAACCCCCCCTTGGGAGGAGGTTGTGTGCATCTTCCCTTCCCCGCCCCTGTGTGCTGGAGCCACAGCCTGAGCCCCAGTAGTGGCATCTTAAATGCAACCCGCTACGGCTCTGACACTTCCCCTCTCTGGCTCCTGCAACGTGCTTCACTTTCCACTGCTTGCGCTCACAGGTGTCACACCACAATCAACAGCTGCTGCTCTCCACCAGTCTCCTGAATCTGCAGTAATCTCTGCCGGGCTGTGAGCATTGGTGTCCCGAAGTATCACCTTCAGGAGAACAGCGCAGAGACTGGATTGTGGAGCTGACCCCCGTCTCTAGGCCACTCTCACTCCAGCTGTGCATAGTGCTTACTGGAGGCACAGAGGTAGGAATAGTCTGATTCACTTCCTCCAACCATACCCTCATGGGTCCCTGGCCTCATGCCTTCCATGCTGCTGGAGTGGGCACTGCTGGGGTTCCGCCGGTCAGCAGCCCACATTCCCAGGAGAAGGGAGGTCAGGTGTCCCGGAGGCAATCAATCAATCAATTAATCAATCAATCATGCCATTTGTATAGCGCACTACTCACCCGGGAGGGTCTCAAGGCGCTTGGGGGGAGGGGTATGCTACTGCTCGAACAGCCAGGTCTTGAGTTGTTTCCTGAAGGCGAGATGGTCCTGGGTCAGCCGAAGGTGGATGGGGAGGGAGTTCCAAGTCTTGGCAGCCAGGTAAGAGAAGGATCTTCCTCCGGCGGTGGCTCTTCGGATGCGTGGTACGTCTGCGAGGGCGAGGCTGGTGGACCGTAGCTGGCGGGTGGGCGTGTAGAAGGTCAGGCGGTCGTTGAGGTACTTGGGGCCCAGGTCGTGGAGAGACTTGTGTGCGTGGGTGAGGAGCCGGAACGTGATCCTCTTGTCGACGGGGAGCCAGTGCAGGTTCCTCAGGTGGCTGGAGATGTGGCTGCATCTGGGCACATCCAGGATGAGTCGGGCGGAAGCGTTCTGTATGCGCTGGAGTCTTTTCTGTAGCTTGGCTGTGGTTCCGGCATAGAGGGCGTTTCCGTAGTCCAGTCGGCTGGTGACGAGTGCCTGGGTGACAGTCTTCCTGGTCTCGGTAGGGATCCAGCGGAAGATCTTGCGAAGCATACGCAGGGTGTTGAAACACGATGAGGAGACGGCGTTGACTTGTCTGGTCATCGAGAGGGAGGGGTCCAGGATGAAGCCCAGGTTGCGTGCGTGGTCGGTTGGCTTGGGTGCGGTGCCCAGGGCTGGGGGCCACCAGGAGTCGTCCCAGGCGGAGGGCGAAGATCCCAGGATGAGGACTTCCGTCTTGTCCGAGTTAAGTTTCAGGCGGCTGTCCTTCATCCACTCGGCGACGTCTTTCATCCCTTTGTGTAGGCAGGTTCTGGCGGTGTCGGGGTCTCTGGTGAGGGAGAGGATCAGCTGGGTGTCGTCGGCGTAAGAGATGATGTTGAGGTTGTGCTGGCGTGCGATGGCTGCGAGAGGTTTCATGTAGATGTTGAAGAGGGTGGGGCTGAGTGAAGATCCTTGCGGGACGCCGCAGATGACTTCGGTGGCCTCGGAGCGAAACGGGGGGAGGCGGACTCTTTGTGTTCTTCCGGCGAGGAACGAGATGATCCACTCCAGTGCCTTCTCTTGGATACCGATGTTGCTGAGGCGCTGTACTAGGGTGCGGTGGCAGACCGCGTCGAACGCAGCGGAGAGGTCCAGGAGGATGAGGGCCACTGTTTCCCCCTTGTCGAGCAGGGTCCGGATGTCGTCGGTGGCTGCGATGAGGGCGGTCTCGGTGCTGTGGTTGGCTCTGAAGCCGGACTGCGAGGGGTCGAGGGATCCGTTCGTCTCGAGGAAGGCGGTCAGCTGTCTGTTGACGATCTTCTCGATGACTTTAGCAGGAAAAGGGAGGAGCGAGATGGGGCGGAAGTTTTTGAGATCGGTGGGGTCCGCTGTAGGTTTCTTCAGGAGGGCGCTGATCTCGGCGTGCTTCCAGCTCTCCGGGAAGGAGGCGTTGATGATGTTCCGGAGTTGGGGTGCGATGGTGGAGTCGGCCTTGTTGAAGACGTGGTGTGGGCAGGGGTCGGTCGGTGATCCGGAGTGGATGGTGTTCATCGTGCGGGCTGTGTCTTCGGTGGTCACCGTGGTCCAGGTGCGAAGGGTGGCGGTGGGGGGGCGTTGGTTCGACGGGTGGGTGCGTGGGTGGGGCGCCGAAGCTGTTGTGGATGTCGGCGATCTTGCGGTGGAAGAACGAGGTGAGGGAGTTGCAGAGGTCTTGTGACGGAGTGATGTCGTTGGTGCCGGTGCTGGGGTTGGAGAACTCCTTGACGATAGTGAAGAGCTCTTTGCTGTCGTGGGCGTTGTTGTCCAGTCGTTCCTTCAGGGATTTCTTCTTGGTGGTGCGGATGAGCTGGTGGTGCTTGCGGGTAGCGTGTTTGAGGGCGGTCATGTTGTCGGTGGTCCGGTCGAGGAGCCAGGCTTTCTCGAGGGTGCGGCAGGTCTTCTTGGAGTCCTTGAGGTCGTCGGTGAACCAGGATGCCTTCTTGCTTCTGGGTCTGCTGGGAGGGTTCTTTAGTGGCGCGAGGTCGTCGGCGCAGGCGGTCAGCCATTGTGTGAAGTTGCGGGCTGCTTCGTTGGAGTCCGTTGTGTTGGCGGGTGGGCTCTGGCTGAGGGAGGTGGTGAGCTGGTCTGCGGTGATCTTGCTCCAATTCCTGTGAGGTACCTGTTGAGGGTGGTGGTGGGTCGTGGATCTTTTGAAGCTGAAGTGGACGCAGCTGTGGTCGGTCCAGTGGAGTCCGGTGGCGTGGCTGAAGGTGATGTACTTGCTGGAAGAGAAGACGGGATCAAGCGTGTGGCCGGCGTAGTGGGTGGGGGTGTTGACCAGTTGCTTGAGTCCGAGGTTGGCGAGGTTTTCCAGCAGGGCGGTGGTGTTGCGGTCCTTGTTGTTCTCCAGGTGGAAGTTGAGGTCCCCGAGGAGGATGTAGTCAGTGGAGGGGAGGGCGTGCGGGCTGATGAAGTCTGTGATGTGTTCGCTGAATTGTGTGCGTGGTCCCGGGGGTCTGTAGACGAGGGTGCCTCTGAGGGTCGTCTTAGGGTCGGTGTGAATCTGGAAGTGGAGATGTTCGGCTGCGGCGAAGGAGTCATTGGCGTCGGTCGTGATGCGGATGGTGTTCCTGTGGACGATGGCGATGCCACCTCCGGTCTGGTTGATGCGGTCCCTCCTGATGATCTTGTACCCGTCCGGGATGGCGATGGCGATGTCGGGTGCAGAGGAGGCGTTCATCCAGGTTTCCGTGAGGAAGGCGACGTCCGGTGATGTAGCGTCGAGGAGGTTCCAGAGTTCCACGGCGTGTCTGTGGACGGAGCGGGTGTTGATCAGGATGCACTTGAGGTGGTTGCTACTGGTGTTTGTCTTGGCGGGTGTGGGGCAGGTTCGGAGGCAGGTGAACTTGCAGGTGCAGCAGGTGAAGGGTCCGTGGGTGCGTCTCGGGGTGGCTCGGCAGCAGGCGTGGGTCCGGCCGGCATTGAGTGCTTTGAGAGTGGCGTCGTCGTAGGTCAGTCGGGTCATCTTGCCTCGGCGGGGAGGGCCAGGGGTCCTGGCACTGGGCGCGGTCCAGGCGCGGACGGGCGCAGACGGGCTTACCTTTGGCGCACCTTCGGCGCTCAATCGGTGCTCCCGCTGCGCGCGTCCGCTGCGCGGTCGCTCTGGGGGCGTCATAAGTAAGGAGCCGGGAGGGAGGAGCAGCTGGGTGGCGGGAGCGGGGCGGCGAATGGAATCACAGGGGGGCGGGGCCGCAGAGAGCCAGCGGGGGGAAATTCCAAGAAGCAGCGGGCAGCGTGAAATTCCCAGGAGCAGAGGGAAATTCACAGGAGCTGCGGGCAGCGAGCGAAGAAATCTGCAGGCAGGAGGCGGCAAAGGCAGGCAGGAGCGGCAGCAGTGAGTGGGGCGACCAAGCCCTGTGGAGGGCTGAGCGGTCACCTTAATGGGGCAGCCGCTGGCAGCCGGGTCCAAAGGGATGCACTCAGAGGGGAGGTATTAGACTCGTCTTGGGTTTACTTTCTACTGCATGCGTTTTCTCCTGCCCCTGCATGAGCTCACTACAATCAAGCAGAACAGTGATATAAACTTCAAAGTAGCAACAATACACAGTACTGCCTTTGGGACGTGTTTCACATGCATGATGCGTGATGAGTCTTATCTCATCTATCTGAAGTCGCTCCAAATCAAGTTAATGCGTTCGACATGTAGGTGGGTCCGCACCACCAGTGCCTCTGCCAACTTAGAAAACTTCAAGCAGGGCAGAGCATATGCTCTCATTCTTCTTGCCTACAGTATGAAAGATTTGTTCTTGTCATTTCCTTGCTAATCGGATAAACTGTTTGTTCTTCTGAATTTATTTGACCCATTCACACCTCATGCAGCACTCTCATGACTGCATCAGTTAAGCTTGCGCTTCTGAACCTCCTTCTCATTGGGTGACATTTCCTGGGGTGGGCTACATGGAGATTTGTATGTATCATGCAAGGAACAGCGGGGTCCTTAGTCTTGAGAAAAGTAACATATTCTCTCAATCCTCATAGAAGCGCCTGGAGATGATTTAGTTTGTTCTGAGCACTCTGAAATATTTTCCATCAGTCTTTGTGGACAGTATAGCCACAATGCAGTATCGAGTGTAAAGCACCGTAATATGTGGTTTAAAAACTAGTTACAGGAAGTGGCGCAATGCCCCCCCTTGCAAAATGTATTGACAGACCATTTTGTCTCCCATAACTCACAGGCCTTGGGCTTAATATGCAGAAAACTAGGGGGCAGAAAACCAGCAGAAGAGAGAAAAACTGGCAGAAGATGAGCAGAAAAGGCAAACTAGGGGGCAGAACACGAGCAGAAGATGGGGAAACGAGCAGAAAATGAGCTGAAAAGGAAGGGAAAGAAAAGAAAAGAATAGAAAAGGAGCAGAAAACAAGTAAAAAAGAGCAGAAGAAGGCAAGAATAGAGGGCAGAAAGTGAGCAGAAAATGAGCAGGAACAAGGCAGAAAAACCAGCAAAAGTGAAGCTACAGAGGTACAAAGCAAAGGCAACAGAGAAGAGCTGCGGCCAAGCTGGAAGTGAGACTGTCACAAGGGGTGGGGGCTGGCATGAGGAAGGAGAAAGCTGAAAAAAATAGCCAAAAGGAAGATAAAAATGTAGGAAAGGAAGGAGAAAGCAGTAAAAGGCGAGGCAAAAGCTGGAGAAAGCACTCGGGAAAACGGGAAAGGAAGGCGAAAGCAGGAAAAAAAGGCAAAAGCAGGAGGTGGCACTCAGAAAAAACATGGGGAGAGGATAGGGCAAGCAGTAAAAAGCAAAGGGAAATCAGGAAAAATCAATCAGAAAGATGGGGGAGACTAAGGAGAAAGCAGTAAAAAATTATGCAAAAGCAGGCGAAAACACTCAAAAAAACAGGGAAAGGAAGGAGAAAGAAGTAAAAAAAATGGAGAGAAAATCAGGGGAAAGCACTAAGAAAAATAGGGGCACAGAAGTAACAAGAAATAAAAAATTAGGCAAAAGCAGGAGAAAGCACTTAGAAAAACAGGGGGAAAGGAAGGACAATGCAGTAGAAAATGAGGCAAAAGCAGGAGATCACCCACAGAAACATGGGGGAAACAGAGGAGAAAGCAGTACAAAATAAGGCAAAAGTAGGACAAAGCACTCAGAAAAACAGGGGGAGAGGAAGGAAAACAAAGTGAAAAATGAGATAAAAGCAGGAGAAAGCACTTAGAAACACAGGGGAAAGGAAGGTGAAAGAAGTAACAAAAAATAAGGCAAAAGTAGGAGAAAACACTCACAGGGAAAATCAAAGGAGAAAGCAGTAAAAACAAGGCAAAAACAGGAGAAAGCACTCAGAAAAATGGGGGAGATGAAGGAGAAAGTAGTGAAAAATGAGGCAAAAGTAGGTGAAAGCACTCTCACGTTTATTCGCAGACCCAAACAGTTACACACACACTCACAAACTGACCTATACAGCCACTTACATACCCACAAAATCCTTCACACACCAACTCACCGACCTGTACAGCCATTCACACACCCACTCTCAAAGGTTACAGGTTACAGTTAAGAAATTAAAACAAATTAAAACTTAAAAGCTCAGAAAAAAATTCAATTAAATGGTTCATTGTAGTGTGGAAAAGTAAAATTTTGCCATGTTCTGTGTCCCTACGTGTTCCCCATCTTATGTTATATGTGCATGATTAATATGCATATGTATTCCCCATGATCGATTAAAGACGCAATTACAGTTGTGTCCATCTCTAGTATGCCAGTTTCCAGTTCTCGTGAAAGCTACGAGTATTAGGCCTATGTAAAGCTACATTGCCACGTTTCTCAGTGTGCACGTTATTTCATTGAAAGTCCCCGTTTCTAGGCCTCAAAAGGGCCCGGACTCAGATTCAGCTCCTGTCTCCTGAACCCTCTCCAAGGAGCGATACAGCCCCCACCTGTATCCCTGACCCTTCACTTACTTCCTGCCTCACAGTGCCCGGCTCGGCCTGGCTCTGCCTGCCAGTCTGCCAAGAGTATGTTATGATTTTAGTTATCAGTCCAGCTCTCCTTCTCTGCATTCCTAAGCTACTGAATCGCATCAATAGTTTCAGTCATCGTCTAGCCTTTACGTCTCCATGTAAGAGAAATACTGTATTTATGGTCATTTAATATTCCTCAACACACACTACATGTAGAATAATGCATGCACCAGTCTTAGTGTCTGTTAGCCTTTGCCCTGATAACTTTTGGATTCTATCAACATGTTCTCTAAAACATCAGATACTAGATAGTGTTTAGGTACATGTCGCTCTGACTCTCCAGACTTTCGTCTCTTCTTCTAGCGCAGAAGTCATAGCCCCCAGCTTCTCCCTAGTAACACGTCATTGCCAGCTTGCGCGCACCACTAGGTTAGAGGTCCCGGCTCCTTAGGTAGCCCCCTCCATGTTTCCGCCCCATTTGTGACATATTCCGTTACGTTTACATCACATGTCTATGTATACGCCCTGTTCACGCCTCTTGTTACACCTACTTTCTGCCTTATCTCTCGCGACTGCTACAGGCCCTGCCCACTGCTACGCCTATTGTATTGAATACCATGTATTTTGTTTAAGTATATATACTTGTGCACTGTTATTAAAAGTTGCCATTCCATTCCTTTGTCCCTGCCCCGTGCAGCGCTGCCATCCTATTCCCGTGCAGGTTGTCCTGTTCCTGTCCTTTATGCTGTATTAAACCTGCAAACTCCTACTACCTCGAATCTTGACTCTTATTTATTGAGCTATCTGTTATTGTATATCTAGTCAAAAATAGAGGTATTATTTATTTATTTACCACATAATGGCGCCCGAACAGGGACTTGCCCTTTCCCCACGCGCCGGTGAAGCCACGCAAGCCCCCTGATCCTCTGCAGCCGTGACGGAACCATACCGGCCACGTGCAGATATTTCTGCTTCAAGTATCCCTCAGGCCCACGGAGGAGACGGAGGTTGCGGTCCAGCGTCCAGACGAGGCGGTGGAGGAACGCGGCGAGTCCCGACCAGAGCCCAAGCCGAGAGTCCAAGGTCCGAGGTATCCGGAGGCCCACCTGTAACTGAAGTCCGAAGTTCGTCCGTCCGTCGTAGTAGCAGTCCAGTCCAGTCCGAGGCCTTCCGTTCTTGCTGCCCGGTGAGTACCGTTGCTGGGGTAGTATCTAGACAGGGTCAATTGCATTGTCTCTGGTCCGTGGGTTTGGGTACACAGATCCAACACGAAGTGTCCACTTAGGTGGATGCGGGTCCTGACGTGTCTCTTTATGAGACCGGTAAGTTTCGTACTGTTTCAGCAGTGCATCTCGTTTCTGTTCTAGTCCGTTCTGTTCTCGAGAAATTCATGTATTCTGTTTCCAGTATTCCAGGTAGTATTTTGTCCGAACTGTTATTTTAAATGTCATTCATGTATTTCAATGTCGTGGTATGAAAGTGGTGTAATTATCGTGTTCATTGTGTATTGTAATTGTGTCTAGACTCCAGCCCAGTCATGCCATTGTTTTCAAAGTTACGTCAGTTAAGAACTAGAAAAGGTCTGTTAGAAGAAGCAGTTCCTGTCCCGCCTAGGGACAGTCCAGGTCATTTTATGTATCAAAAGCATGGCATAAGTGCCATATTATATCTAGATTTGTGGGTGGAGTACACCAAACAGTTAGAAGAAAAGTATAGATGGCCCGTATCGGGTACATGGGATGCCGAGTGCATCATGCGAGTAGAAGAAGCGTTATGGAAAAAGAAAGCCAGACAGTCACAGAAAGATGCCATCGAGTTATGGCGCAAAGAATCTCATAAAAGAACCGAAAAAGAAATCAGAAAGTCAGAATTAAGTAGAGAATCCTTAGAAAGAGCCCAAGAAAGGGAATTAATCGAAATAGGTGAACGAGTTAAAACCGAACAGTCAGACAGACAGAGGAATGCCCTCATTAAGGGTATGTATCCTCTTCTTGCCGAGGGCTTGCCAAAAGCAACCCCGGAAGCATCCAGTAATTTTCCGCCACCCTTAGTTCCGACCAAGCTACGTCACAAACCGACCGCAGCTGATATTTTTCTCTCGTCCTATTTGGACGACACAGTCCCAGAATATGCAAATCCTGTTCCGCCAGCTCCTGTAAATAATGTAAACCCTGCTCCTCCAGTCACCGGGGCACCTGTTACAGTACCTGTTACGGTACCCCCGGTCCAGCCTACATTACAAGTACCCGCTACACTGGTCACTCTGCCAGCACGAAGAGTATCAGTCGACGATTCCAGTTTAGGGGCCGCGGGAGGAGGTCTTCCGGGAACCCCGCCGCCACACAAACGTGTAACGTCAGTCGAGTTACATGAACGTGCGTTACAGCGCACGCCCAAACATCAGTCTGTTGCAGATATCAGACGAGCTCTTACCGAATGCCGTTATGATCCGGTCCCAGGTGATGATAGTATGGTTATATATTCATTACGTGTAAGACGGATGACCGAGTATTTGGACACCCTACCGAATATGAAAGAAGATCTAGACAGAATGTATCGTTTCATTCGTACAGGACAAGATCCAGAAAGTATTGGTGAAGTCATGTCTCACAGAAAATCTGAGATCCAGTTCATGCTGTTAAAGTTTCTGATCAATTGTTTAATTAGGGAACAAGATTCCCCGACTAAAGATCCGACCGAAATGAAAATTCTGACAAAGTGGAGTGATAATATAGCCGAGGGTAAGCACAAGACACTCAATAGTATAGAGAGTATGTACAAGAAAATACGTAAAGAAATAATAAGGTTACACGAACAACGCAAAGAAGCTCTAGGAAGCGAGAAAGAAAATGACTCTCCTACTGAAGAGGTAGACGACGAGAACACCGCCAGAATAGCGTATGTAGGTAAATCTAGATTTCCAGACCGACATTTACGCCTAGAACACAAGAAAACTGTTCCTCTTCCAGCACCAGAACAAGGTTCTCTAGAACAAGTATTTCAAGCTACCGATCACATTCTGAAATCACGAATCGGTTATAGTGAGTTAAGTACCATGCATGAACAAGAACTAGTCCGATCAGCAGTCCGATGGATTACTGATTCTACCACTTTTCCAGACGAAATAGTGGCACAAATGTTTCTGAAACTGCCCCCAGCCGAGCAGCGACTGGTGGGTATGTATATGATCCAACACCTCATTACTCTGTATGAGGGTCAACATTCTGATCCAGGTCCGTTACATGATGTCCTGAACGAGTTACTCCAGTATAGATGGAAAGGTTTAGGCACCGATTTAATTAGTGTCATTCTAGAACAGCGCCACAAATATAGAACGTTCCTAAATCCGCATTTTGTTCATGTCTCACCTCCAGAAAGTAAACCGTTTTACATAGACAGACAGCATCCGTTACGAGAAGTACACCCAGTTAGGACAGCGGGTGGTGAAATGCAACGAGTATTTGTTTACACCCCAGTTACCAAGATGGAACTCTTAGAGATGAAGAAATTAATTCCCTGTCACGACAAAGATCCAGCAGGGTTCCACCGAGAATTAAAAGACATGCTCCGTATGGGAGAATACACATATCCGGATATAATTAAAATGTTAAAAGTCCTGTTGCCTGCGGGCATATACGAAAAACTCAAGGAAAAAGATTGGGAGGTGGGAGAGAAAAAGATTGATTGGACAGCTCTAGAAGCTGAAGATAAGATACGAGTACCAGGTACCGGTCTTGGAGACAAATGTAAAGAATTACCAGAACTGTTAATACAAGTTTTGCCTAGGTTATTAGCCACGAAAAAGGAAGACTGGGATGCAATCTCAGCATGTAAACAGAAACAAGACGAAGACACTAGTGATTTTTATTCCAGATTTGAGAAATGTTTTATAATAAACAGTGGTTTGAAGACGAGTAGCGAGTCATACCCTCATCTTTTTGTTACTAAATTAGTCGAGAATTCAAGTCCACAAGTTAAGAATAGAGTTTTGAAAGTCGAAAGTACTTGGCAAGCTAGTACCCCGTCCCAGATGCTCCAAATGCTCCAGTATCACCAGAATAGAATCAGAGAAGAGCAAGAACACGAGAGAAGACGTATGAAAGACACGAAAATGAAAGTACTAGTTGCACAATCTGTTCCTCAAGACAGTCAGAAGAGGGGTCCGAATCAAGCCAGTCATCCTGCAGCTCCCGTTAAAGGGACATGCAATTATTGTAAACAACCAGGTCATTTCATAAACGAGTGTGCAGTTCTGAAACACAATATAGCCACTGGTAAAACTAAAGAAAGACCACGTCCGCCTAGACAAGAACAAGTTTCACAGACTTCTCAGCCACAGAATGCACAACAGACAGTTCCAGCACCGCAGCCTATAGCTGCAACACAGCATGTTACACAGCAGATGTACCAGTATGCACAATCCGAGTATCCAGAGTATCAAGCGTATTCATGAAACAGCCTAGAGAGGGAGGTAGGCTTGCCTCTCATCGAGATTCCTGTAGATCAAGAAGGTCCCTATGTTCACAGTCAAGTATTAGGGAAAGACAGAAAGTTTCTGATTGATACAGGGGCAAGTAGGACTACCATTAGTCACGACGAGGTTCCAGGGGCTCCGCTCTCAGGCTCTAGAAATGTTTCCCTTGGATTTTCAGGAAAGCCTATTGTAAACGAGATATCAAAGCCAGTTACTTTAGAAGTTGGTCCATTGTCCCGAACTACTGATCTATTGCTTACGAAGTCATGTCCAGAAAATTTGTTAGGCATTAAGACCCTGAAAGAATTAGGTGCAGTTATTTGCTGTTCCCCAGAGGGGATACGTTTGTTTTTACGTGACTTCAAGGGTCACTATGTATTACGAGATTTTGATCCGAGATTGTCAAATGTCCCGCAACATCTATGGGCGCAAGGTCCAACTGATGTTGGTTTCATGCGAATCACACCCCATCGTGTGACTCTCAAGCAAGGTGTAGTGTTACCACGAATCAGACAGTACAGATTGCCACCTGAGGCTGTAGCAGCCTTATCCAAAATTATTGACGAGCTCATTGCTCAAGGAGTAGTTGTAGAAACTGACTCCAATGTATGTAATTCTCCTATCATTCCAGTCATGAAACGTACTGATCCAAATGCACCCCCAGTATATCGATTAGTGATTGACCTTCGAGAACTCAATAAATGTATCATTCCTCAGTACCCAGTTGTTCCAGATATCTCATCTCTATTGACAGCCATTGATTCTGAGGCAATATTTTTTACAGTAATCGACCTCAAGAATGCATTTTTCAGTGTCCCCATTCATCCAGACAGCCAGTACCTTTTCGGATTCTGTTTAAATGGAAGGAGCTATAAATTCACACGAGCTCCTCAAGGTTTCACAGAGAGTCCTAGTATTTACAGTCAAGCACTTAAGAGACAACTAGACAATATTCACATGCCAACTGACACTGCCCTGCTCCAATATGTCGATGATCTACTGATCACAGCCCGTTCTGAATGTGCTTGCGAGCGAGCGTCACTCACAGTTCTGTATTTCCTAGCCGAGATGGGGCACAAGGTGTCCCCTTCAAAACTTCAATTCTGTGTCCAGCAAGTGATCTACTTAGGCCACTTACTGTCCAAGTGGGGTAGGCAGTTGACACCTGACCGTATCCAGTTAATAGCGAGTCTCCCTCAGCCCAAGACACAGAAGGAGGTACGTGCTTTTATCGGCCTTACTTCTTATTGCAGACAATGGATTCCTCAGTATGCATTTCTAGCCAAGCCACTGATACAGTTAACGACACAGGAGGCAGCCGTATCGACTGTCCTCCCTTGGACATCTGAACATACACTTAGTTTCAATGAGTTAAAGAAAGCTTTATGCCAAGCTCCCGTTCTAGCTACACCGAACTACAGTAAGCCTTTTACACTTTTTGTCACAGAACGTGATGGTACAGCATTATCTGTCCTCACACAAGATCAAGCCGGACAATACAAGCCCTGTGCTTATTTTTCGAGCACATTAGATCCAGTAGCCCAGGCTCTGCCTGCATGCCTCAAGTCAGTTGCAGCCACAGCACTAGCTATCAGACAAAGTGATTCCATAGTATTAGGACATTCCTTGACAGTACAAGTTCCACACTCCGTGGAAGTTCTTTTAAACCGAACACAGACTCAGCACTTGACAATTGCACGTTTGACAGGTTATGAACTGACACTGTTCCAGCCACACATAGAAATCAGACGCTGCAACGTTCTAAATCCTGCTACACTGTTACCGTCAGTTACTTCAAATCCTGCCACACATGACTGTGTGGAAGTAGTTAACACTATGACTAAGCCGAGACAAGACCTGACAGATATTCCATTACCAGACCCCGACCTGACACTTTATGTGGATGGTTCATGTATGAGAACGAGTACAGGAGAACTAGTAGCCGCGTATGCAGTGACTACTGACACTGAAGTTATTGAAACACACCGTATTGACACCCTGTCTGCTCAAGCAGCAGAGCTAGTTGCTCTGACTCAAGCCTGCATACACGCCAAGAACCTGAAAGTTAATATTTACACAGATTCACGCTACGCATTCGGAGTTGTACACGACTTCGGAGTGCTCTGGCAGGAGAGAGGTTTCATGACTTCTCATGGAACCAAGATTCAGCATGGGTTCCTTATTCAAGCTCTGTTAGATGCAATACATTTACCGACATCTATCGCTATCATGAAGTGCAAGGCACATACGAAAGTTACTGACATTATTTCCCAAGGTAATGATCTAGCAGATCGAACAGCCAAGCTTACAGCACAGACTCCCGACATACCAGTTAACAAGACACCGACATCCACTCTCGAACAGACTACTTGTATGACAGTTAAGGACCCTACTCAAGATGTCATAGATATCCAGTTACATGCTACTCCTGAAGAAATTAAGAAATGGTCCGAACAAGGAGGGGTCCAGACAGATCAGGGATGGTTGACGAGGGGAAAAGCCACATGGTTTCTCCCCGACTCTATGGTTCAAGTCATTATCAATACCGCACATAGTCCAGCACACTTAGGAGAAAAAGCCATGTTAGACAGTATCCAGAACATTTGGTTTAACAAACATTTACGAGCTGCAGCCAAGCAGAAAGTCCGTACCTGTATGATATGTTGCCAGTTCAATCCAGGTAAAAGTGTCCCGGTGGAACAAGGTGGATTCCAACCTCCTGACCACCCTTTTGAAGTCCTCCAGATGGATTATATTCAGATGGAGCGATGTCGAGGTTTCAAGTATGTCCTTGTAGTTGTATGCGCTTTGTCCAGGTGGACAGAAGCATATCCAGTCCCAGATTACACAGCCGCGACCACTGCCAAGCAGTTGGTTCGTGAATTCTTCCCCCGTTATGGACTCCCTAGGGTCGTGTATTCTGATAACGGCCAGCCATTCTCATCTGAACTAATGAAGCACGTTTCCCTTTTGTTAGGGTACCAGTGGAAGTTCCATTGTGTACGCCATCCAGAAGCAGCCGGTCTCGTAGAGAGACATAATCAAACCTTGAAAATCCGCATTGCCAAAATCTGTCAAGAAAAAGGTGTAGACTGGTTAGTTGCTCTGCCAGTCGCTTTGTTTTATATGCGCATGGTCGCACACTCCAGATCAGGTCTGTCCCCTTATGAGGTCGTATTCGGCCGCCCCCCGAATATGTGGGGTACACCCAGACCCCGAAGTATTACCGATGTTCCCAGTAATATGCTGACAGATTACCTAGCTTCCTTGATGTCTGCCCTACACTCTTGTCGTTCACAGGTTGCCGCTGCATTTCCCGACAATACTGAAGTCAAGCCACACGAGATCCTTCCCGGCACCCTGGTCCTCGTCCGCAATTTTGATCGTTCAAGTCCGCTGGAGCCTCGCTGGAAGGAGCCGAAGTTAGTCCTTCTAACCACCCGTACTGCCGTCAAGTTGGAAGGCAGGAAGGGGTGGGTGCACCTGTCACACGTCAAGAACTTTCACGGACTAAAAACTGTTTCCAAGAACATTTCCAAGGATTGTCAAGATTTTAAAGACTGCCAAGATACTATTCTTAAGGACTGTCCCGCAAATGACATTGATATCAAGCCCTCCCTGTTAGAGAAAACTCCGCAGCAGGAGTATAAAAGTAAGCTACGGTCTAGTAAAATAAGTCAGCCAGTTTAATTGTCTAAGTCCTCCCCTAGGTGAAACGGTTAGACAGGTATCTGACATGTATGAGATAGACCCCCATAGTGAGAGAGTTAGTCAAAACTCTATCCGATGTATCGTTTTTCTAAGTTTTATATTGTTTTTAAGCTTAATGGTTACCTGCACGAGTTATGCATTTCATTTATGTTTTCCAATTTCTCATGTAAATATGTTTTCTAATACTACAGTAGAGCACACATTTAGTGATCTGCCTCCTCACGAACTATCCTATCGTCTTGCTATGCGCAATAACACATTTATCCGTATGTTGCATTATTCACACCAGACCAGCAATGCCACTAATTGTTGGGTGTGTGGTCGACTCCCCCCTTTCCAGACACCGAAGGGAGTTCTGCCACTGTTTCCTTATCCGTTTTCACATAATGGTTCATGTGGAGCATGGTCCACGTTAACGTCATCCTCAACTGATATGTCCCTTCTGAACAGTACATGTTTTCCAGACAAGCAAGGTCTTCCCCACAGAACAGGGTTAGATCTAGAAAATGAAGTTTATAATTTGGGTAATTATTCTTCGAATTTCATGGTTCTGAATGTTCAGTCTGATCCTACTCCAGACTTACCTGCTATTTCAGTATTACCAGTCAAAGGCGAATTATGTGTCCGAAATAATGGTTCCGTACATGTAGGACATAGTGATTGTACTACTATTGTCGAGTATAGTGACAGTGGGAAATCTATTTTCAAAGCTTCACGTCATTCTTATTTTGTTTGTGGTCAGACCGCATATGTTCGTCTGCCCCTCGATTGGGAGGGAACCTGTTACATTGCCTTCCTACTGCCACCAGTTTTCCTAGCCCCATCCGATTATCACAGAAACACACATCTAGTACACATTAGACATAGAAGGGAGATCGAGTCCCCAATTGTCGATCAAACTGAAACTGCTCTAGAACAGTATACAGATTTCAATAGAGGATTCTTTTTCTTTATAGGACCTATCCAGAATAGTAAGTTAATCCGTAGATTAACCAGAACCCTTGAGGCCGTAGTGAATGAGACTGCCTCTGCTCTAGGTAACTTAACCGAAGAGCAATCTGCTATGAGATTTGTCGTGCTCCAAAATCGTCTCGTTCTTGACGTCATACTGGCCGATAGAGGAGGAGCATGTAGAGTCATCGGATCTAGTTGCTGCATTTTCATTCCTAATAACGCGCCGTCTGTTTATTCAGCTATAACCAGACTTCATAAAATTGCCCATCAGTTACACCAGAATCCAGGCACCTGGACATGGTCCGGTTGGTTTTGGAGTATAATTTCTGCCTGGGGATGGAAAGTATTGTCCTTTCTAGGTATTGCAGTAGCGATCATATTCAGTTGCTGCCTCTGTATACAATGTGGCCCTGCGATTTGCGGCATTTGTGCTACCTCTTGTATTCCTAGTCCCAAGTCCCGTCCTAGATCCCGTTCCAAGAAATTTCGAGACGAGCAAATGATACTGTATGAAATGCTAGATGGTATCATGAATATTGATGTTTCCTGATGGAAACGTAGTGACAAGGAGGGAATGTGGAAAAGTAAAATTTTGCCATGTTCTGTGTCCCTACGTGTTCCCCATCTTATGTTATATGTGCATGATTAATATGCATATGTATTCCCCATGATCGATTAAAGACGCAATTACAGCTGTGTCCATCTCTAGTATGCCAGTTTCCAGTTCTCGTGAAAGCTACGAGTATTAGGCCTATGTAAAGCTACATTGCCACGTTTCTCAGTGTGCACGTTATTTCATTGAAAGTCCCCGTTTCTAGGCCTCAAAAGGGCCCGGACTCAGATTCAGCTCCTGTCTCCTGAACCCTCTCCAAGGAGCGATACAGCCCCCACCTGTATCCCTGACCCTTCACTTACTTCCTGCCTCACAGTGCCCGGCTCGGCCTGACTCTGCATGCCAGTCTGCCAAGAGTATGTTATGATTTTAGTTATCAGTCCAGCTCTCCTTCTCTGCATTCCTAAGCTACTGAATCGCATCAATAGTTTCAGTCATCGTCTAGCCTTTACGTCTCCATGTAAGAGAAATACTGTATTTATGGTCATTTAATATTCCTCAACACACACTACATGTAGAATAATGCATGCACCAGTCTTAGTGTCTGTTAGCCTTTGCCCTGATAACTTTTGGATTCTATCAACATGTTCTCTAAAACATCAGATACTAGATAGTGTTTAGGTACATGTCGCTCTGACTCTCCAGACTTTCGTCTCTTCTTCTAGCGCAGAAGTCATAGCCCCCAGCTTCTCCCTAGTAACACGTCATTGCCAGCTTGCGCGCACCACTAGGTTAGAGGTCCCGGCTCCTTAGGTAGCCCCCTCCATGTTTCCGCCCCATTTGTGACATATTCCGTTACGTTTACATCACATGTCTATGTATACGCCCTGTTCACGCCTCTTGTTACACCTACTTTCTGCCTTATCTCTCGCGACTGCTACAGGCCCTGCCCACTGCTACGCCTATTGTATTGAATACCATGTATTTTGTTTAAGTATATATACTTGTGCACTGTTATTAAAAGTTGCCATTCCATTCCTTTGTCCCTGCCCCGTGCAGCGCTGCCATCCTATTCCCGTGCAGGTTGTCCTGTTCCTGTCCTTTATGCTGTATTAAACCTGCAAACTCCTACTACCTCGAATCTTGACTCTTATTTATTGAGCTATCTGTTATTGTATATCTAGTCAAAAATAGAGGTATTATTTATTTATTTACCACAGTAGTTAGAAAATAACCTTTTAGAAAAACATAGAAATTCACTGGAAAAAAAACTTTGCAAGGATGTTATAGTTAGGCTCAGATTTTATTTGTACAAAACCAACTCAGCAGTTATAGTTACCTGAGCTAACTATAACTTAGGCCCCTGCAATGTGCTGCTTATGGCCTCACCTATTACATTAGTCATGACGTGGTCAGTGACATCACTGATGATATCTCAAATAACATGACTGATGACCCCACTGATGACATCTGCCACAGATCCTCTCACACACCCATTCACATTACACACATAACCTCTCATACATCCACTCACACACCCACAGAAGCACTCACATACCCATTCACAGACCCATGCAACGACTCTCACACCTACTCACTCAACCATCGAGCCACTCACACACCCACTCACTCACCTATGTAGGCACTCACACAGCCACTCAGTTACCCATACCGCTTCTCACACAACCACTCACTCACCCTTATAACAAATTACACAGCCACACATTCAATCGATTGGGGTTCTTCTAAAGTGCTACTAATCACCCATTAGGGTCCCCAGGTGCTGGAGGGGGGGGGGTCTGAAGTTCAGTCGAAGAACCAGATCATGAGGTCTTTCCAGAATTGAGACAGTGGCCGTGATTGCCTGAGATGCAGAGGTAGGGAATTCCAGTTGCTCACAGCGAGGTAGGTGAAGAATCTTCCTCCAGCCGAGGTCTTGTGGATCCGTGGGATAGTGGCCAGGGCTAGATGGGTGGAGCTGAGATGTCTGGTCGGTGTGTAGAAGGAGAGGCGGGTCTCTCAGGTGACCCGAGGTGTAGCTTCAGTGGGAGATGTCCAGGATAAGTCTGGAGGAGGTGCCCTGAATGTGTTGAAATTTCTTTTGGAGTTTGTGGGTTGTGCCGGTGTAGAGTGCATTGCTGTAGTTGAGCTTGCTGCTGACACGCACATGGGTGACCGTTCTCCTGGACTTGGTGGGGATCCATTTGAAGATCTTTTGGAGCAGGTGGAGCGTTTGAGAGTGAGGAGTAGAGGATGAGGTTGAGGTTGCATGCATGGTCAGTAGGTGGAGGGCCGAGTGCTGTTGGTCACCAGGAGTCACCCCAAGCAGAGGAAGTGGAACCCAGGATGAGGTCTTTGGCTTTGTTGGAGTTGCGTTTGAGGCAGCTCTCTTTCATCCAGGCAGCTACTGCATTCATCCCATCATGAAAGTTTGTCCTTGAGGTCCCAACGGTGTTGGGAGGATCGCAATTAGCCCCTATATGTGTTAAAAATTTTAGATAAAAATGGTGAAAAAAACAAAAAATTGAAAAATGTGTTTCGTACTTCTATTCTATGAAAATACCTAAGGACCTTATTATGATGACGACCACCGTAGTCGCGGTGGTGGTACATGGACCGCCAGACTGGCGGTCCATCCGCCCTATTACGACTTGGGAAGTAGGAGTGCCACAGGGCCACTGAAACCACCGGTGGTCCGTGATCCCGTGCGGTTGCGCAGCAGCCAAAGGCAGCAACATGCTGGCAGTGCCCCAGTGGCACCACCTAGCATATTACTAATTGTGTCATTATCATCATTTCCATGGCAGTGAGCCCGCCATGGAAAAGATGGCAGTGAGGCCCTATTGCCTCTGGGCCTAGGAATGCATTTAGTGGGGCATCGCCTGCTCCTGAATGGAAAAAAATGAACAACACTGTGCATTTTGGTCCGTGCACGAACAGGCTGTGCCACTCCCACAGCGGTGCCTTTCTAAAGCTCTCCTAGAAGCCTTTGAAAGGCACTGCCATTGGACCACCACCGGAGGTCCGCCAGACCTGTATTACAGTTGGAATATGGCAGGCAGGCTGACTACGGGTTTGGCAGTGTTGCAGCTGGGCACTGCCATGGCGGCCCGCTGCAACACCATCAAACTCGTGATCGGCCCAATGTTATTACAAATACACAACCAAATACTATGTTAGTAATCTTTCTAAATAGCAGGAATACTAATTAATAACATAAACTACTTCTACTACATGGAAATGTATTTTAATAAAGGAATTTAACACTAAAAAGATTCAATTAAGTGTTCCCACTCCAACACAAAGGACCTAATTTCGAGTCTGGCTGTCCTTGGACCTCCAGACTCGTGGTTGGGTGGCGGTGGCCGTCTTCAGAACACCACATTATGGCCTTGCCAGTCTTGCAGCCCTGGGACTGCTGACTCCACCGGAGAACCGACGTTCCCTGGCAGTGGCGTAGCAGTCAAGAGGCAACAATATGCTTGGTGGGACTGCCACGATCCCACCAAGCAAATCACAACTTTTTTCACCTCCACTGATTCCAGATTTCATGGAGGTCTTTCCTCCATGAAAACAGTGGAGGTGAGGAAAGAAAGGGGGCCAGCCTCACTCCATGTGGATGCACAAAGAGGGAGCCTAACGTATGCCGCCTTGTGTGCATGCACCCACAGTTTCAGCTCAGCATGGACTTATCAGTCAATGCCGTGCTGAAACATATTTTGACGTTCCCATTGTGGTGTAGCAAAAGAATTGCCCACCAATGACTAAAAAAGTAATAATACGGCAGGCAGTTCTCACGCAGGTTTGGCGGTGCGGCGGCGGGGCGGTCAAACTCGTAATCGTGCAGAAAGTATTTTAGGGAAGGTGCTGGATACTAAAATGGTTACACTTACTACTAATCCAACTCCAATGTAGACCTATTTAGGGGAAGGTGGTGGACACTGAAGGGGGGGTCAGATTTACTATTCCCATTCCAATCTAAGCCATTTTGAGGAAGATGTTGGACACTGAAGGGGTGAAACTTACCATTCCCACACTAATCCATACTATTTTGTGGAAGGTGTTGGACACTTGAGTGGATACATTTACTATTCTCTCTCAAATCTAAACCATTTGGGGAAGGTGTTGGACACTGAAGGGGTGATATTTCCTATTCCCGCTCAAATGTAAACTATTTTGGGGAAGGTTGTGGACACTAAATAGATAATGAACACAATTGGTACCATAGTAACACCGACATTTTTCTGTATAAAATATAATAAAAATTTCTTACGAGACACAATAACCAAAACAAGAAATTGTACAGATTTAAAATGAACAATTAATTTATAAAATATGTTAAATATTTAAAAAACAATAATATACTATTATTATTATTATTATTATTTACTGACATTCCAATATTAAGAAAAATACGTTTTAGGAAATCAAATAATGAATACAAAGTGAAATAATTGTAACATACATATAAAACGAATTTAAAGAATATAAATGTCTATTATAAATATAAATTCTTTAGATATAAAATTATTAGAATATATACTCCTGATAATAGATTTTTGTCTGATATTATACATTTGAAATTTGCAATATTCAAAATTATTTATAAATTAAAAACAATCCTGTAACATATATTCTAATTATGCTTTATACATATATCATAAATAATACATGTATAGCATATTGAATACTTTAATTTTCCATACTTTATGAAAAATGTATTGTAAACTTTATTGTTTAAAAATAAAAATGTGCTGAATTAACTTATTAACAATAAAAGAAAACACTTCCCAAAAAAATATCAAATAATATTTAATATTACCAAACATTTTACAAACAAAAATGTAAGAAATTATGTAACTAAAGTTTAGTTACATAAATAAATACATTATACAATATAAATGTGAAAAATAATTTGTCCTGAATTTTAACCAATATATTTACTTTTAAAAACACAATTTTAAATAATTATTTAAATGTCTCAATACATTCAAATTAAATATTAAAAACTTTCACTAGAATGTAATTAAAAACATAAATTTCACCTTTTCCTCCTATTGATGAGTATATCATTACAAAAATAACATTACATTAAGATTAAAGTTTTAACATTTTAAAAACTCCATACCCCCATTAGACCAACTTCCTACTACTAGAAAACAATATCATATAAATTGATATTCTACATTAATAAACCTGAAAATAAAAATTTCACAAATTTTCTAAATGTAATAAATTATTTTACTAAACACATTAATTACAAAATTTACAAAAAGCTTTAAATTAAACCCATTACAATAAAATACATATAAAATAGCACTTAAACAAATTATATTCTATACAATTATATTTTCCAACAAAAAATGTTTTACAACATTTTTACAAACAACACTTAAAAGGATATTTTTTATCTTTGACATTCTTGTAAATGATATTGTTGAGATCCTGATATTCTTGACACAATATTACGCATCACTATATTCTGATTCAAAATTTTGTCCAAACACCAGACAGTACTACGAAAAAAGTCACCAAATCCCTAATTCCAGCAGACTGGCCTATACGCAGAAATAATCAATGAGCTCACAAGAAGAATTTAGACCCTCTAGAACGCTGCAGCCAGACTTCTTCTCAACCTCCCATGTTGAGCCCACATCACACTTCTCCTCAAGGAACTCCCTTGGCTCGCGATTCAGAGGTGCACACATTTGAAACTACTCACCCACACCTACAAAGCACTCCACTTGTTTCTGACTACCTGAACAGCCGTATTGACTTCCACCAACCTTTCAGGACTTAGACTACTACCCATCCCACGCATTCACAAAAGCTGACCGAGGGATTGCACTTTTTCATACCTGGCACCTAAAGCCTGGAATGATCTCCCTCAAAACATCAGAGTCTCTTCCTGCCTTCTTGAATTCTGCAAGGAGCTGAAGACCTGCCTCTTTGACAAAGCCCACCGGGGCAGTCCTCATGCACCTACCAGTGCCTGGATAGACTTTTTTTTTTTTTTTACTTTATTTAATTGGGTTTCCACACAAACAACAACAAACATGTGCCGATAGCACCACAGTACACATCATCAGTCATCGGTGATGACGGGCCCATACATTATAAAGCATAGGTTACACATAGAACGTAAGGAATACAGTACTGCAAATACCAAGTCGCAAAGCTATTTTAGTACATACAAATCAATGCAGGAGCTTAAACCTGTTGCTACAGGAGACAGTCTTCACCAGTTCACAGGCCCTCACCCAATCAGAATCTGCTACGGGGTGCCCCAGATCAGTTTCCAATGCCCTCCATGTCATGTAAGGAGGTTGTGTCACGCCCCACCTTAAGCTGCCTATAGTAGAGGGTTGTCAGGTGCCTATACACACACCACCTGAAGAGGCCTCCCGAACCCTTTGAAGGCTGCTTCATTGCCAGGAAACCCCCCCACACATCCCTTGACGTTGTTTCTAGCTTAGCATAGTGCATAAAGTGTCCTAGACCCCACATTAAAGGCTTCTTGCGCATTTGGAAAGGTGATGAAGATCCCGGGGCTAGGAGGCAGTCACCCTCCCTCCCTTGATCCATGGACATATCCACATTGATCATCTGAAATGGGACAAGGCCCCAAAGAACCAGCTCTGTATCAAAGGGAGCCCTGTGCAGCACATTCTTGACCACCGACTCCCAAAATGAGGCTCTGTGCCTGACCAGAATTGAACACTCCGATCAGCCCCCTCACATCAATACACACGCCAAAGTGTCCTCACCGAGCATGTCTCTTCTCCCAGTTGTCAGGTTCTGAAAGCTAATGAACTGCACGCTGTAAATGTGCTCCAAAACAATAGACTTACATGTCCAGGAGAATCAAACTGTCATCCTCCATGTCCCTTTTTAGGACCGTTAAGGCTCCCGTGCTCTGCTGCCCGGCCCAAAGCAACATAACCAATATGTTGTTGAATTGTCAGAAAACTCATAAAGGGAGCAGGAGCAGTGAGTTTTGCACCAGGTAGAAAGAGTGGAGGAGAAAAATAATCTTGACAAGATCCACCCTACCTATCATCGACAGTGGTAATTTGTTCCAAAATTCAATCGACTGCGTGAGACCCTCTAGGACCCTGTCCATGTTCAGGTGTGAGTGAGAGACCTCCATGTGTGTAACCATGATGCCCAGATATCGGAAACTCACAGTTTCCCATTGAATCACCAGGACATTGACCTTTAAGCCACAACGAGGGGGGCTATGATGTTTTAAGTTCTCAGGAAGGTTTGGAGGCAGCCCCTAACCTTAGCCTGTTAGCAGATAGCTGCCCAGTTGTAAATGAGATTGAGAATCTCTCTACTGTTAATGCTCCAAATCAAAGGGGGGTGAAAGAGGGGGCTATTCCCAAAAAAAAGACTAACAAATCCACCTCTCGCAAAGGGAAAAAAGTGCATGTTACTCATAATCAAGATCTAGTCACCTTAGATCCAGTGATCTTGAATACGAGTAGCAACCTGGTTGTGCTTAGTAATGATATTGGGGGAGTGCAACAGGCAAATGTTGGCTTACCCTTAAACCTACCAGATGACACTGTCATAGACAGTAGCCTGGAGGATATCTTGGAACTAAGTGGCGAGGTAAACAATCAAGTTAGAAGCAGTGAGGATGGAAGTAGCCTAAGTATGGTAAATAATAACATCTTTGAAATGTTGAAAATCCTCCTCGAACCAATCGAGGTTAGGTTACGCTGCTTAGAAACAATACTAAAAAACATTCATAAAGACATAAGCGCCCCTAGTTTCAATTTGAACAATAAAGTATCCCATCTACAAACCATAACGAATAAGTCATCCTCAGCTAATAAAAGTGTTCCCACTAGCAAAAAAAATTTGCCCAATAACCCTGGCAATACCACCAACCCAGGAGGTACCATACTAAAAACCCCCGACCCTAAACAGACTCTGAATCAAGCTAAACCTAAGGCAACTCCTCAAGTTAAATTTAAAGATCCCACTCCCGTGACTCCAAAATTGGACCAGGCTCCAATAGACAAAAGAGAGTCCCGGAGAAACATCCATCTACCCCCGGATGCATGCCCATATGTTGTGATCCTGACCGGGGTTACTGAAATTGCACCAACTGAAGTAGAATCTTACCAGGCCTTGAAAAATAAAGTATGTCATTGGCTGACTAAGAACCACCCATTACCGGCCAATATGCCTAGTAATATCTTAATGGTGGAGAGATCTCCTTGGGTTGGTGGTAATAGAAAAAATCTTCAAGGAGACTGTATCGTGGTCACCTTCGGGAACCCACAGGTGGTAAAACACATTTGTGGACGTACTCCTCACTATCATGCAAGTACAGTTACTGCTAGGCCTCTTTCCTATTTCTACTCACAGGGGAATCAATTAGATAAAAGATGGAGTTGGCTAAGGGGCCCACAAGAACACAAAATCAGACAGAAGTTCAATCCCCCATGGGAGGAGAAATCTCACGGATGGGAGGAGGGTGTTGAGGATGGATGGAACCCGGTTAGGAGAAAAAGAATTAGACCTTTCCAGGGAGGGCTTGCTGCAGGGCCCCGAAACTGCTACCCATATTATGATCACCAACCTGCGAATGGGCAAGAAAACTATTTTAACGTCCCAACGTTTAACCATTATGAGTGCCCATCATTTATGGACTGGGTAGATTGACAAAAACTGGGCCCATCCATCAAACAGTTGCAAAACATCCCTCCCGTTGCCTCACAGTGTAGTCTACCCATACAGGAGTTAAACATTGAGTTAAATGCTGACTCAGTGTTAACCGTAGGTCAGGGCCCGAAGGGTGGGACACTATCCTGTGTGAAAGAGGACAATGAAATAGGAAGGCGGGGGATCTCCTTGGCCACATGGAACATCGCGGGTCTCAGGAGTAAAATAGACGACCCTTATTGGAGGGACCTCATAGGCACCATGGACATAATAGCGATGCAGGAGACATGGGCTACTGAAAATATACTTATAGTCGATGGTTTCACTACCTTTTTTCTCCCAGCAGTCAATTCAAAGCGAGGGCGGGCCAGAGGCGGTTTAGTCACACTGATATCCGCCAAAATCCCCGGCACTTATAAAGAAATACCTACTGGCAGCCCCCACTTCCTCGCTGTTTTAATTACACACAGGGGCTCAAATACCGTATTGTTAGTGAACTTTTATAACTCCTTTGACAGGGAACATCCGGTTGATAACCTGTTGAGGTTAAACTCTTTCTTAGTCAACTTCAAGGAGTCTATTGAGCCTGAATGCATTATTATTTTAATGGGAGACTTTAATGTCCATGGTTGCCAGGATAAATGTCCCCCCAATGTTCTATTTGGCCCCCCGGAAGAAGAGAATATCCATTTTGAACACTCAGAACAGGGAACCTTTTTGGAATCCCTGTTGGCTGAGAATGGATTAATGCTGCCAACCGGGGGGGACGAGGATATTCCAACTTTCACGGGTCATGGTAGTGGGTCCACAATTGACTATATCTTTTTGAGTAGCAGCCAGGGGAGCCAAATTATTAGTTATTTAGTTGTAAGGTCCTATTTCAGTGACCACAATCTGGTTGTATTAAAAGTTAAGAATGTATTTGTCATCAAGGAAAATAGCTTGAATCTAGGAGATAAACGTGATATACGATCAACTGACCAGGCACGTAGATTTAAGTGGTGTAGAATAATTCCTGAGGATTTTTTATGTAACCTTTGCACTAGTAGCCAGGAGGCCCTAAAACTTTGTATGGATGATCAGGCTGGGGATAGTGAGGTAATAGAAGCGTATAAAAGGGTCTGCGCTGATATCCTGTCCAACCTGACGCGACAGGGCAAAAGTAACATGCAAGGGAATGAAGGCTGGTTCAACAAGAAATGTTCTGCTGCCAATCGTAAATTAAAAGCAGCACTTAAATCTAAGCCAGTAGATAGAATGCTCGTGGCTACCCTTAGGAAAGAATACAAGATCACCATTGAAAAAAGGCGGCGCGAGATCAGAGAGGACGCTTGGGCCGACCTGACCTCAATTGATGTTTTGAAAAGTAGCGCCAAATTTTGGGCCGTGGTCAATCAGCCCTTTTTCTCAGACTCAAGCAACAATGAACTGGATTGTGGAATCCAAGCAGAAAAATGGCACTTGCACTTTAAATCCGTCTACGAACAGGAAACTCCGGGGGCTGAGGGCACGACCAGCTTTCACCAACTCCCCTATAGTTTAATGGTGAATGAGGAAGAGGTGGCCGTGGCCATTGGAAAGATGACTAGTAATAAAGCACCCGGGCCGGATGGGGTTCCCGCCGATCTTTTTAAAGTTGATATTTTATTTTGGTCCAAAATTTTAGCTAGAGTTTTTAATAGAATCTTTAAAGCAGGTATCCCAGAATCATGGACTCAATCAGTGATTGTCCCCATTTACAAAAAAGGGGATAGGGGGGAACCGGGAAATTATCGCCCTATCTCCCTTATAGACTCTGCGGTCAAGGTTCTAGGGAGAGTGGTCCTATGCAAACTTACTGAATGGTTAGAGGAGACCAATACCCTCTCTCCCCTTCAATATGGTTTTAGAAAGGGGCGTAGCACCATTGATCAAAGTTTAAACCTACAACTGCTCATTGGGAAATATACACAAGTAAAGCAAGGATCCATATATGTTGCCTTTATGGATCTGTCCTCGGCATTCGACCGAGTTAACAGATCCAAGTTGTGGGGTAAGCTCCTTAGCGTCGGAATAGACCCAAATATTGTGTATTTTTTAGCAGACCTTCATAGGGACCTTACTGCCACGGTTCGCTATGACAGAAAAGGGAACTGTACGGGGAAAATTAGTATTACCAATGGTGTAAGGCAGGGATGCATCCTTGCTCCCCTGCTTTTCACACTATATATAAACGATTTGGGCGGAATCCTGGGCACAGTTTGCAAGGATATACCGAGGGCAGGGAAATACTTACTGCCCGCTTTATTATATGCGGACGACGCTGCCCTTATAGCTAGAACCGCAGTGGGTCTGCAAAACCTGTTGAATTCTTTTTATATTTTTATGATAAATCTTGATTTAAGTATTAACTTTGGTAAATCTCACGTTATGGTGATAGGACATAAAGCAAAGGACAAAAAAAATGTGATGACGCTGCATTGTAATGGTCACAAGCTGTCAAGAGTTTCCAGATTCCCTTATCTCGGTGTTGTCTTTGATGACTGTTCTACATGGCATCCTCAAATGCTTGAGAAGAAAAAGGCTTTGGTACGTTCCATCTCCGCAGTCCTGGGTTTTTCACGCAAATTAGGGGTGAAGCCTATAGAGGCAGTTTTAAAAGTGTATGCTGCTAAATGTATCGCCATCGCTATGTATGGCGCAGACCTGTGGGGCTTCAGGCCTAGCAAATTCCTTCAAGTGATAGAAGATAATTTTTTAAAATCAATTCTCTCCTTGCCAAGATCCACTGCCAGCTTCATAGTCCATCAGGAATGCGGCGTGGATTTCTTGGAGGATCGAATTGCTATGGCCCCCCTTTTAAAATGGATATCGGTATGGCTCAACCCAGAGCTTGAAGTTAACCATGAAATCCTGAAGGACTGCTTAAAGTTAGATCATTGGAACAAGATACCCTGGCTGAAATATGTAGAACAAATGTGTGTAAAACTGGGACGGCCCGAATTGTTTCATAAACCATCTGCCCTGGTAAGAGCTGATCTGAAGTGGACAAAGATCACTTTCTTGGAGTATACTGGTATGGACAGAGAGAGCAGGGAGTTGGTAAAGCCCTCTGTTAGGACTCACCAATTGATTGTTCTCTCATACCATGATTTGGAACTTCACCTGAAGGTTGTTAACAACTCACACCACAGGTATCTTTTAACCAAGTTCCGACTGAATAAAGTACACCTATTCATTTCAGGCCGCCCAAGCTGGACTAGGGATCTGGATTTGAATCTTTGCAACTGTGATGGTTACTCAATCATGGACACTGCCCACTTCTTATTTTTCTGTGATCATTTTATTGATATCAGGAAAAAATTTATCATACCCCTGTTAAAGGGAAAAGGTTTTAGGCAGGTCAAACCAGCTTTATTGTACCTCCAATTGTTAACAGATATTTGGGAAATTTGTAATGTGGCTAAATTTTTAACCATTGCAGTGAGATTGGGCAAAAAGATTAACTGGCCGTAGAACACCTATTATAAATATTGTCCACTGTAACTTGAATCAAGTTTTTTACCTTGTGAAATTTTAACTGATGTTTTCTTTTTAATTGTAGAATGCTGCTCTTCTTATTGTTATGTTGCATTGTGATTTGTGGACCGTTTTTTGTGTCTTGTACTTTTATGGTTTTTGAAAATCGAACCGAATAAAGTATTTCTTGACTTGACTTGACCTTTAAGCCAGAGACGGTGCCAAATTCAGCAAGAAACCTCATTAGGAGTGGCACTGCTTCTCCAGTGAAGTGAACATAAATAAACCCATCATCCACATGATATGGTTGGATCCACCCACCCAAGTACCCCATAAGTCCAGCTCCCTGCGCAACAGGAGCGGCAATAGTTTGATTGTGAGAGCAAAAGGAGCTACAATAGAGGGCAGCCCTGCTGCAAATACCTGCCCACCGTCCAGGCATCCGAAAGAGCACCCCCACTTTGATACACACCACTTGGTCGGGGTAAAGCAGTTGTACCATATCCCGAAATATGGGCCTGAATCCCATCCATCACTTGCAACACAGCCCCACTCCACGGTGTCGAAAGGTTTCTCCAATTCTATCGATGCTAGGGCTATATCCCGTTTATCCCCCAAAGTTTCATGTAGGATGTGGGTAATCCAACAGAGATTAAAAGCCGTTCTACAGGCCGGCATAAACCTGCACTGATGTTCATGCACTAGATCCCTCACTATCCACCCAACCTTGTCGCCAACAGTTTACAAAGGACCTTGACATCCATGTTAAGAATAGTGAGTGGCCTGTATGAGGATGGGTTCCCAGGATACCCTCCCAGCTTTAACATGAGACAAAAAATTCCTTTGCTCATGGTGAGCGGGAGAATACTTTTTTTTTTAGCTTCAAGGAGCAGCTGAAGCAATTTTTGCTTGCGCGCCGCAGAATACATTTGGAAACATTCTACAGGGAATCCAACCCCACCAGGGGCTTTAGATTTATTCAGGTCACCCAAGGCTACACCTAACCCCTCCAGGGCGACCTCCCTATTCAGTTTCCGCACACAGTTTGGCTCTAGGCGCAGCAGACCACCCCGCAAGAAATTCCTCAACTTCACCGGATGGCAAATCTCACCAGCTGGATACACAGTTCCAAAATGAGCCCCTCGTCACTATACCACCATCTGGGGTGCAAAGATGCAGGATGTGAGGGGACTCCGGTTCACACTACATAATGCAAGCCAGGAGCTTATCGGAATTTCCCCCTCCCTATGCAAGCATTGGCAGTAGGTCTTAAGAGTGCACCTATCAATGGTGTCCAAAGAGCTTCTGAACAGCGCGCTGAGTCTGCTTTACCTCAGCGCAGGGAGCCACTGATTTTCCCTCCAATTTATGGAGAGCCACCAGGTGTCGCTCCTACACCCCAGTGTCTACCTCCAATTGCCGTTGCACACCTTTCCTATGCGCGGCCCCTCATAACCTCAGTTGATTGCTAAGTTATTTGTGTGCATGGTTGCCAATGATTCCCAGTGGGCTGTCTCAGACAGGAGCACAGAGGGCATACGCCAATTCCCAGCAAGGTGAGGGTCATACACAAAATACAGATAACATAACATAACACCATTGTGCTGCTCACTGTTAGACATGAGATGAGTATCATAACAAAGTGAGAGAGGCACACATTCCAGCGTAGAGGGAGTTCATTTATACTAAGACTTTTCACTTATTAATGTGTTTAATATGCTTTTCATACAATGTGCAATGTGTTAAATATAAACCAAGCAAGATGTATTCTTTGATAGTTTAATAGCAACTCATCATGATGTTGCCTCTGGTGCCACATGTATATATGTGACTATAAATAAAGCAAAAAAAAAATTGGCATGCTTGTGCTCCTATCAATTTCACGTGTTGTCTCATCTGAGGTGCATTCATAATACAGAATGTTGTCTGTTGGTTTTCTCAATCAGCACAAAGCAACATCATGCCACACATTTGTGGGATTGAGGGATTGAGGGGTTGAAGGGTTTGATGTACTAACCTAGTAGCCATGTCCACTGTTTCTCTATGATGTAAAGTATACAGCTGTTTCTCTGACTCATTCTGATATTTGTGAAACCTACAATTAGGGGCTTATTACGATGTCGGTCGGAGTTCCCTCAGACTGACACTGTCTCGGACTCGGGACCCACCGACCTCTAGTGAGGTTCTGTAATTCTCGAGTCTGACTCCATTTTGTTCTGTGCCACCATTTTGTGTTGCCCTCACGTAGATCCGTAAAGGTAACCTGGCGAACGAAGTGGCCTGGCCTTCTTAGTTCATGTATACATTAACTAGGTTTCTTTTTGACTCTGAAATGAACTGTAAGAAACTGACCTCTTCACCTGAAACTGACCTCGCAAAGCCAATTTCCCTGATCGATCTTTGTCTGAGATTGCCAATCAATGTTCAGGACATCGTTAACTTTTTAGTTTCCTTGCACGTGCTTTATCTTGTTCACCATCTGTTACTGTTTCTTTTTTATGTTTCTTCATTACATGGGTTATGCATTCAATTATAGGTTTGTCCGGCTTGTGGAGATTGAATTTGGGACATTCCTAATAATTAACTTTTGGGTTGGGATATTGTAAATTGAGTTTTTGCTATGTGATACTTTGTTTGAAAATGTATCTTATTGGCTAGAATTTTGTGCAGTGGGTGTACATTTATAATGTGAATATTGGGTATAAAAGGAGACGTCTCGCCTTAGTAAAATGAGCAGTCTCCTGAGAATTTACACCGTGATGTATTTCTAGGATCACTGTTACTAGCTGCAGCTAATAAACTTGGTCTCTGATGCCATCCAGAAGTATTCCGTGTCTTTGAATACCAAGACAGGTGAACTCGAAGATCTTAGGCGTGCCCCTGACGCCGCTAGGTTAAACCCCGGTTCTTCACTAGTCAGCGGTTCTGACCATCTGATTACGATGCGACCGAACATTGTTCAGTCGGATACTTCTTTTTCTCTATGAGAGCTTGTGTCAAGGCAGGAAACCTGCTGTAATACAGGCTCCTATAGGGAAATGGGTGTGTGTGTGTAAAACCCTGCACCCTGTGGCAGGCACCTGATAGTGCCTGCCACACAGTGCAGGGCTTTACAGGGGGGTACCCTAGGTACCCCCTCGACCACCAACTATAGGCCATTGAGGAAAGCAGGACCTGCTTGGGGCCCCCAAATTCACTTTTCAACATCCCTTTCGGACAGGCCTGCACGGAATGGCAGTGGGAATCTGTCATCGTAATCCCAATTGCGTAAACGTTGTCCATAGGGGATTACTTTGTGGTTCCTACAGGCTGTAAGAATCCGAGAACCGGTCAGAACTGATTTGGAATGACCGGCTGGTTTACGTTCCGACCGCCAACATTGAATTTGAGTTGTCGGACTGCAAACCGACCGTGTCCGTAGGAAAGAGTCTGACCGTGGTCTGAAGGCTTCCGACTAGTGGTCAGAGGCTTTCTGACCAACATCGTAATCAGCCCCATTGTGTTTAGCAATATATGAAGCAAAGGTTTAAATAACAAACTGCACATTCATTGTGTGCTACCTCTTACTATTCTGGAAACCTTGCTTTCTGGCCCTAGATGCACCCAGCTCTATATGGCAGCAATCAATGAACCCAAGCACATTTAGAAATCCTGCAATCGTGTAAATCTTAACCATTATAGAATATCCTACCTACGCGTTGTGCAAAAGGTGCAGTGCTGGTTTGCGAAGTTGAGAATGGTGGGCATGAAGTATCTGAGGCAACTGCGGGCTGTGCTAAAAAATACAACTGGCCCACTGTTAGTTGTGAGGAGCCCAAATTGTCCTAACCTCCTATGCTGTATGGCCTCCTACTCTTGTTGCACCAGCAGAGCTCACTGCATCCTCAATGGTATCTATCTGTCACGTTCTAACATAGTGGCTTATTACAGATCCATCCATTGTGGAGGCTGTGAGTATGTGTGAATGTTTTTGAGGGCAGCTTTAATAGGCCTCCTTCTTGCAGTCAATGTAGATCTTTCATTAATTGGTGGTGATGGTTTTATTTTAGCATGTGATTATGTTTGTATGTATCATTATTATTTATTTGTTCGTTATCATTTTGTTTTTATGATTTAAGCTGAGGCAAAGGTTTTGATGTACATATGCTGCATGTAATGGTCACTGGACTTTTAGAAAATTTCTTTTAAATGTTCTTCATGTTTAGGCGTAATATGTTGATGGTGTCTTATGTACTGTTGTGTGTTTTTTTTAAATATATTTCTTTGATGCTTGAATTGTGGTTTTATTGCTCCTGCTTTTTGTTGGATATATTTAAGGTGCAATTTGTTTTTTGGAGACTGTTGTCTTGGATGTTTTTTTAATTTACGCGTGTACTATTAGAAGCATGTGGAATTTGCATATGGTCTAACTGAACATATTCAATTGTGTACATTTGCCAATACACATGTGCCAAAGGGGCTACCTAATATACTTTGCGTTAATTTCTCCAAATCAATGAGCTGTTTGGTCATCTGCACGTATCATAATCAGGGTACAAAAATTAAACACCCACTCAGAGGTGTGAACTGAGTTCAGGCGCTATGTAAGTCACTATGGTAGCTGCTACTGATCAGGGCAATCAAATTCCATGATAAGTGTCTGCTCTACATTACTGTGCAAATTGTGTTACATTGACTGTGTATTCTTAAGTATTTAAAGTAATTTTACCAGAATTACCAAGTTTCAAGCTGAATCCATTCAACCATGACGCCACGGAACCTTCTGAAGTCACTGCCTTTCAGTGGCCCATCAATAGATGCAGAATGACTGGTGCCAGTCAATTGATGCAATATCAGAAATCTTGGGACCTCTCTACTCAGGCTCTGTGTTCTCAATTTCCCACAAATAAAGGGCCTGATTTAGAGTTTGGCAGATGGGATACTCCGTCACAACGTCACAAACGTGACAAATATCCCACCCACCATATTACAAGTGCATTATATTCAGTGTCACTTGTATTGCAGCAGACAGGATATTTGTCACATTTGTGACATAGTATGCGTTCCGCCAAACTTTAGCTCAGACCCAAAGTCTGTAACCTAGAAATGCGGTTTCTCAGGCAGTTCTCCTTTTCCCCTCAAATAAATGTGATCTCATATATACATTTTATCTATTATGCCCCATTAAAGGGGTTCACCTACTCCTCCATCCTCCAACTATCTTGGAAACCTAACCTCATTTTTACTATGATCATGTCCTGCCATATGACACCATTCCATTTTCTTTGATTCCATTTAAACACCGATCCCATTGCGCCCAAAATCGACCCATGGGATGCCACTTTTCACTGAATTTTCTGCCATGCGCCCAATTAAAAATCCCCTAAACGAAAAGCAAGTGAAACACACAAAACAATATAGATCTAATGCATTGGTGTTTTATTTTGGCTCTTCTTTTTCAATGTGAACATCTGTGTTTATTTCTGAACACACGTACACAATCCCAACACTAAGGGCCTTATAGCGACTTTGGCAGTCCTCCAGTTGCAAAGGCACCGCTCTGTCCGCAGAAGGACTATCAAGGCCTTGGTGTGCCTTCCCGCCAGATTCAGAGCTGAATGGAGGGCAGGTGGGTGGTGCTGCAACAGTTTCGCAGAGGTGGACTGCTAGGCTCATAGGAGAGCCTAACATGTAGCCCGCTGCCGTGACCGGACCTGGAACATGTTCCTGCATGGTGTTGCATACGTGCCACACCATGCAGTATCGGGAGTGCAATCAAAGGGAAGCATTACATATGCCTTCCCGCATGCACCCTCAGGCCCAGATCCAGCATATCTGTCTAAGGGTTATTGGAAGCTTTGATCACAGCTTAAAAAATATTTCACTACTTACAAGTAAATTCATAGATCCACTATGTGACTGCAAAGACTAAGAAGAGCCATCTGTACCGCTGATGTTTGGCACCACATGATGTATAAGCCAGGCAAATTAATTTACTGTAAATGCGTCAATGCACACTACTTGGTGAGGATCAAGACCTTGGGGTGTGAAACTTTGTTACTGAAAATCATTTGTTAGTTTTTTTAAAAATTGCCATTGTGTTACCTTTATACACTTGGGCCTGATTCCAAAGTCGGATGGACCGGAGTCGCCCGACATCGGTCAGGAACTGTAACCGATCGACCTCCTATCATCGGATACCGACCTGCAAGTAGGATCCTATACTTAACAATGGGAGCACTGCATTCTGAACAGAATGCATGCGCGCATTGTTAACTACAGAGGTGCAGTTCATCCCTGCACCCTGTGGCAGGCACCTCAGGGTGCAGGGATCAACAGGGGGGCACCTAGACCATCATCTGGAGGCCTCACACCCATGGAGGCCCTACTGGGGGCCCCCAAAGACAGTTTCCTACTACCTTTTTGTGCCGAAAAGACCGGCACAAAAAGGCAGTGGGAAACTGACATTGTACTCCCTCTGCTGGAAATAGGCGGCCGGGGGAGTACTGAAGGGTTTACAGATGGCAGACGGGCTTTCTGAGCTAGTCGTAAGCTATCCAGAAAACCAAGTCAGATTCCTTTCTGACCGTGCCCATCAGATTGGCTTGGTCGGAAAGGAATCCAAACGCCACGTTGCGATGCGGGCAGGAGGGCTGCCGACATCGGAATCGGGCCCTTGGTGTGAGTTCAATCAATTCTCAAACTCATAATTCGGTTTTGACTCACCCCTTACTTGATTCTTAGAGGTGAAAAAAACCAGCCTTCTGACTCTAATAAGAAGAAGCAACGAGAGAAGATTGCCCATGTCATTTAGGGCATTGTATTAATACTTGCACAGGATGGCAGACCCACTAAAGAGAGACATCCTAAGACAAAAACATGCATTCCTCCCTTGGAAAACTTAATTTCCTAGCTAACAGGGACATTGATTGAAAGATAATTACAAACTTTGTAGATTATTTATGTGAGTCGGGCGTCCTTTTTGCACCATGTAAAGCGGTACAGGTGTGACACAGGGCTCTGAATCAGATTTATGAAGCCCCGCAAAGCCACCCTGCATGGCTTTGAGTGGCCTCATAAATCCTGATGCTAGGCTACCAAAACGGTGTCAGCACAAGGAGGAAGGACAGGAATGCACCGTATTGCATAAATACAGTGCATTCCTGCTCTTTCACTTTGGCATAGGGCAGTGCAGCAAGGTGACTGCGCTGCCTCACATCAAAATCCCACAAATGAGGGCCCATATGTCAATCAAATCCAAGCGCAGCCCTTGACAGTTTGGAGAATGTTGTTTATGAGATGTACGTGGGTGACCTTTCCATCCTTCAAAAATGGCAAGCAGATTTGGAGAGCTCCAAAAACCTAGTGGGAGATTGACATCAAAGAAAAAGGGCAATGTGCAGCCTGACTGACAGTTTAAGCAAGAAAGTTCACTGGTGCACACATTCTTCCCATTATCCCATACCATACACCATTGTGCCTCCTGCTGAAAGACATGGTACTAAAAACAAAATCAAGACCTTCCAATTGCCTTTATTATCTCCTGTCTAAAAGATCTTAGATGATTGTTATTTGCACCTTGAACAAGTCAGCTAAAAGCCACGCCTTTTTTCAAAGCAAAAACCAGACCATGAGCTCTACCCATTTAGCATGTTCCCCTGCCTCTGACCACAACCCTTTTCTACAACAAGGGAAGATGCAATACAGTAGAAATGCGCGAAATACGAAAAAAAATGAATGCCCATAGTTGCTTTGCTACATAATTATATTTATTTTGACATAAATATTCCAGAATAAAATTTAAAACTGAATGTACATCAGAAAATCATATTGCACTGACACAGACCTGTAAAGTTATGAATGTAAATTTAACAGTTCATTAATCAGAATAGCTCAGCTACTTTTCAACCGGCATTTTTGTTTAATTTGGCTGCCCCTAATAGTTTGTGATTTTCTCTGACAAAAGAATAGTACTGGGAGCTATAATATACCAAGTGTAGTGTTACTTTCTATTTCAGTGTCACTAAATTATTAAGCATCACTAAATTAATGGACATATTCTACTTCTTTCATCTGTACAAGAAGTTCCCATTATTGAATTATATATCTGCAATTATGGATATACAGCTACGCACACATTTCAATAATGAGCAAATCCACTGTCGCAGACTGATGTTTTTTTAAATGAAAAAGAAGGGTTAAAGCTAAGTTATAGTTAGGAAAGCTTTATTTATTCTTTATACAGAAACCAAACTTAAAATGTACAAATAGGAGAAATTATAAAGTTATAGTTATAACTTAAATTTCGAAATCACGCCCCACTAGATAGGACTTACAAATATGATTTATGCACCGCATTCAATTTATTATATGTCATGCACCTCCATACACATTCTTCTCACAGCAATCGCCACACTATATTTACTATAACTTGCCACTCTACCATCCAGTGTGTTCTGAGAAATAATGTCATTTTTGATCTCATAAGTCTTTATATAACTGATTTGATTTCCCATGCTATAAATTATATAACATCCTGGGGTAAAACCAGTGAATGGACAAAGGATGCATTATAGTTAATGTAATGCAGCGGTCGATGCGAGAAGAATTGCGATCCTCCTATTACTGTGACCAGAGATTCTGGATTTCATTAAGGACACGGTTCACTAAACTGCCATCACGGTGGTTCCTGTCAATGCATTTTACTGTTTGCTGCAGGGCTGCGTCAAAAGAGAGCAGCCTGGCAGCAAACAATATTTTAAAAACAAATTAATAAATAATTCTCCCACCACCATTGTAGCTTCTCCTACGGCGGGGGAGCATTAGAATGTTTTTACTGTTCCTTAATGCCAGATTTTACCTGGTGGTACGGAACAGTAATAAATGACTACATGTCCGCCCATCTAAATTGGCTGGCAAACATGTATTCATTTCTCCGAGGACCCTTACCTCACAGGGCCATCGGAAAAGTTTAGCCATGGCGGAAACAGAGTAGTCTCCGCCAAAGTTAAGGTCTTCCCGCATTCAACTTGGTGGGTGGACTGCTATATTGAAAGGGAGGGAACTCAGTCGCTGTTGAGAACCTTTTCTGCAATATATATAAATCAGACCCAATGTTATTTTTAAACAAGAAGCTGTTATGGGTTTACCTACAGGTCTGTTGTCCCATTGAAATGGTTATATTTGGTTTACATTCCATAGGAGGGAAGAGGGAAGAAGGCAAGTAGTAAGTTACTAGTCAGGGGACAGTAGGGCAAGTAAAGTAAGATGCATGAGAAATGTATCAAATATTTTATCTGGTAAATGACAGTTCTCATTCTTCCAGACAGAATAAGAAGTTCCAACAGACCACAGAACATTTCCAGATCTCATTGATGCTATTTACCCAGCAGCCTCACTCTCATTTAACAGCAGACATTTTTTAACAGTTTTATCAAGGCTTGGGGAGTGGGGGGGGGGCTATTCCAAAATTACACTGACTCATACGTAAACCTACATGTGTAAATTTAATCTTACTCTTTGTAGTAAATGTACCACTCTAAGCTAGTTACTATTTACCTGTGTAAATGTACTACAAAGTGTAGGTCTACACATCTTCACCCCTTGAAATCACTGGTGGAGCCACTGTACAAGTGTAAAGTTACTACTTACATGTATGCAGAGATCTTCATCAAGGAGGAGGAGATCTCCCTTTGATAAAGTATAGAGAAAAGGTAAAATGTTTAATAAACTTTAAAAAAAATAGTAAATATCTGTTTACATTAAATATTAATGTAAATTAATTTAATATACTTATTTTAAATGTTGAACAAAATAAAAACATAGTACAGAACTACTTACTTAGTTTTAAATGAAATATTATTAAATACATTTAAATCAGCTTTTGAAGATGTATTTTACAATCCTCACCTAAATTAAAATGTTTTTTTTATTATGTCATATATAAATCGCTAAAATGTATGTATGGAAATACCTTAAATTAATGTAATTATTTTTTTAAGGCTACACTTATTTATACATTTAAAACATGCTTTTTAAAATATATTTAAATAAAATAATAATTCAATTTTGTTTTGTATATTTGTAAAATGTAATTCATTTTATATGTCCATTTTTATGAAGGCTAAATAAAGTAATTTATGTTATCATTGTTTCCCTTAGGAGTTCCATTTTAAATCCCTAACTTTATTATTTTCTATGGGATGGAGTTGCTGTACCAGTGATTGGCCACGTGTGGTGCAAGACTTACTGCAGGCCTGAGCTGGTGTATTTACTACAATATTTGCTCATTTTTGGCAGCAGTAACTTTAGAAGTGCAATTGTAAATAGCAATAGGATCTTGTTTTTTTTGGGAGGGTGCATGCCCCTCCCTAAATGTATCCCTAGCCCTCCCTAAACCTCTCCTTCTTTTATCAAAAGCCCCAACCCCTTTAGTTGTAAGTATTGCCCATTTTCCAGCCATGACCTCCTTTCCTTCCCACATTTACTGCTAAAAAGAAAGTGTGTGCTGAGATCCCAGCAGTCCGGGGTGAGATCTTCACAAAGAAAAAGATAGGTGGACACCTCTGCATGTAGGTTAATGAACAGCATTTTGTAGTACGTGAAAGGCCCTACTTTTATACTACTAAAGGTGCTATGAAATGCAGAGAGAGCAGTGTGACTTACGTTTGGTGCCTCGTTTGACATTGAACCCTACAAAATTAAATTCTTCACATTTGTATAAAGTGTTACCATTCAAACCCATATTTCTCTTTTTTTTATAAATATTTTTATTTGCATTTTCAAAACAGTGCGATACAATGTTCAGCAAAGATACAGAGCAAGTTGAGCACAGTAGTCTTTCAGCAGAAACCATTATGATTATGTCACAAGTGTAATTACATCTGAATCCATCTGCATGGGCTGTCGGCAAGTTCATTATATCCAACGCATTAATCGGAATCAGAGCTGGACCTATCATCATCTGAAGGTGGCTCACAAATGTCCCCTCTATATTTATTCCACGCCCCCCAAATCCTACTCCATTTTTTGGGACAACCCCTATTGCAAAACACTGCTCGTTCTGAAACCATCGCTGCAACCATATCATGTTTCCAAGCCGCTTGTGTAGGTGACTCCATCCCACCCCATTTCTGCGCTATATTTCTTTTTGCCATCAGCATACCCAATGTCATCCAACCCTGTCCCGAACGTGTGAGGTCATTAGGTTCCCATATATTCAACAGGCAACGTCTAGGGTCTGGTAGTATGGAAACTTCTTCCGATTGAGACATGGTTCTCATCACTTGAACCCAGTAGTTTGCAATTCTCGGGCAGCCCCATATTGTGTGATAGAAGGTCCCT
The DNA here is from genome assembly GCF_964261635.1 of Lissotriton helveticus. NCBI lineage: Eukaryota > Metazoa > Chordata > Amphibia > Caudata > Salamandridae > Lissotriton > Lissotriton helveticus. The sequence continues at coordinate 405,932,802 of NC_136063.1, read as the reverse complement.
GCTTCACCACATCCCCGCAGGCAGTATGGGTGCGCTATTCGTTTCATCTTATGCAGTGTGTCTCTAGTGTAATATGATCTATGTAATATGCGTAGTTGCACCAAGCGGGGAAGCGAGGAGATGCCCACTTCTATCGGAGACGCAATCGCCTCTTGCCATTCTGAGTCATCAATGTTCCCACAATCATGCGACCATTTCTCCCGTAAGGGCACTGACGGGACAGGTAAATTATTTATTAGTTTACGATACGTCAGTGATGTCGCCTTTGATGGCATATAGTCTGTGAGTAGTCTGTCCTTGAGAGGGGATGCCTCCGGGATGTCTGTTTCAGGTGTCAGTGTCGTTGTTAATGTGTGGCGTATCTGCATATACCGGAAATGTTCCTATATTTCTCTTTTGATGAACAGCAGGAAATGTTGACAATGAGATGTGTGATCTTAAGCCTAGGCCCATATTACTATGTATCTATTTTGTTTTGTTTAGCCCTGGCTTTTCACAGTCTGGTGATTTCACATCATTATCACGTAGTTCGAAGCTGAAACATTGTTGCAGTTTCTCAGACAGATCCAGATTGTCAGACGAGTTTTTGTATTTAATTTCAACTGAGCATTTAAGAGTGCTCTTTCTTGCCAAGTGCACTGGCTTGTTGTTTAATGCACAGATCCCAAAGGTATGCAGAATTTATGGAATGATCTGGATATTAACATTTTAAATTCCAGCATACTTGGGGGCATATTATCAAGGAACGGCGATAAACTTATCGCCGCTTTAGCGGCAGGAAACTGCCGCTAAAGCGACGATAATGGGTTTGATAATATGCCCTTGAGAATTCCAATAGAAGCCCATGTTCTGGTGTGAACATGGGCTTCTATTGGAATTCTCTACTGCATATTATCAAGCCCATTATCGCCGTTTTAGCGGCATATTCCTGCCGCTAAAGCGGCGATAATTTTAACGCCGTTCCTTGATAATGTGCCCCAAAATGTGTACCATTGAAATGAGATTATATGAATGAGTTAATGTCCGTTTTAGTTTTTCAGAGAAAGCAGCTTCCAAGCGGCAGCATAGCACAACATACAACATGATAACAGTGTTAGTGAGACACCATCAGGGCGGTCACTGAATTACATTTCTTTCAGGCCTTCAATTCCACGCCTGTTACCATTCCATTTTATGGTTACCCACTTTTGATTCAGCTACAAAAAAAATACCTTTAATCCGTTCTATTCCTTGGCATCTACTAATCATGTGAAACGTGAAATGACAGCCTTGTGCACTCTGGAAGCAAAGGGATCGTCTGCGACGTGTAAAAGCATGAACAACCGCGCATCACTAAATTGTGTCTTCCAGAAACTAAACTCCTGAGATGTGAAGACTTGGCCATCACAGGGCTTCATGCACCTGCCTCACGAATCAAGAGCTTAAGACATCCGAACCATACTTCAGTAGGATTTCTCCCTCCAACATGAGTGTAGTGTTCCCTAAGATTATAGGGGAGACACCAGATAGATTTCTGAAGCAGAAAAGGAAACTGCAACATTTTCGAAGAAAAGGGAAACTGGCAGCTGTCTCTCACCTCTCCTATGGCTCGATGATTCGTAAAATGACAGGGTGTCCAAAGCAAAAGTGTTATGTGGAATGGCCTGCCTGTAACCTTTTTGATAGTCAGAAAAGCCATTTTGACTCATAAAATGGGTTTTGTGATCCATTTTGAATTGCAATTAGGAGGGAGTGTGAAAGGGGCATTGCCTCCTAAGAGTGAGCAGCAATGGTGGTTTGTGACCACAACAGCTGAACGAAATTGTTGACCAGTTACCAAAATCTTGCTGGGTGACCTCAGCAGGAGCAGGATTTCATCCGGAGATCAACTCCCTGCTCTCTCTGATGTATTCCTAAATGGAAAACATATTTTTTATACAGCTTCTGGTAAATTAAAGAACATGAGCTGTTTGCAAGCCACCGGCACTCTGTTTGTAGCCAATTAGAGGAGGTCACCAGCAGTAACCTGCTCAATGAATATTCATTCGGCAAGTCGTTTTGTGAGCCTCTGCGACTGGAGACTTTGTGACGTGCTGGGACTAAATAGTCCACATCACAAAATCAGAAACAGGTTGCAAGAAGCCAGTGTGCAATTAGCGTGTGCATTTTGTCACCCGTTTCTTAGTATAGACGACCCTTGCTGACTTATCCTCATCTGTGGATGGGAAATACCAAAGGAGAATGAATAGAGGAAGCTAAGTGGAGTGAGAAAGAGTGGGAGGCAGCAAGAATGGGGTAGAAGATGATAAGGAAGGATGGAGAGATAGAATTGAAGAGGTACACAGAAGCAGGGACACAGGTATCATTAATGTCGCAGATGCAGTGGAATCTAGATGCTAAGGGGCACATTATGATGTCGGGCGGATTGCCCCCGCCAGGCTGGCAGTAGCCACCACCAGCCTGGTGGGGGCAATCCGCCCGACATCCACAATCGTTTCCCCCCCCACGCAATATTAGAATGGCGGGGGGACCTCGGCGGCCGCTTTTCCGCCCCGTTCGCCTTGTGGCAGGGGCGGAAAAGGAATAATATGGTAGCGGTGTCTATCAGACACCGCCAGCCATATTATGATGGTTGTATTTAGGTGCCTTTCCGCGGCGGCGATGCTGCCATGGAAAAGTATGCGGTCTTCACTCTGGGGGCCCCCGGTGGGCCCCCAGAGTGAAGTATAGGTGGGGGGTGCACACGGGGGGTACCTGTGGTACCCCCCCTTCATTTGCATTAACAAAGCGGCAGGCACCGCGCGGTGCCTGCCGCTTTGTTAATGCAAATGCGGAAATGCATTTTTAGCATTGTGGCGGGCGGTGCAGAGAGCACCGCCCGCCACAATGCTAAATATGCAGGATGTGCCCGTCACTGTGGCGGGCACATCCTAATACCCCCCAACGGGACCCCGCCCTTATGGCGGGCGGTCCCGAATTCCGACAGGATGGCGGGCGGACAAAGTCTGCCCGTCATCCTAATGACCACCCAAGTTGAGAGCGATCCACCGCATCCCATATATGGCAGGTTTTTGCTATATAACCAGGGTGGCCAGGGGCACATTTTCTTCACTTGCATAAGGGCACACAGAACCCTTGGTAAGCCACTGGAGAGAGAAAAATACACTTAAAATGAATGGGTGAATGTGAAACCTTGGAATATGTTGCTTCTTTCTTCAGAGGGAACATAGATGTTGATGTTGAGAAAAATAAAAAAAGTCAGGCCTAGTGTTAAGTAGAAGCATACAAAGATTCTATTTCCAATGTTCAGAAAACAGCAAAATTGGCTTGCTTTTTGTTCAAATATGTAAACAGTTATGTTTTTTGATAGACCACAATTTGACCATGCTATATCGTCTTCCAATCAAAGTTGTGGCCAACAAAATGAATGTGAGTGAAACTGTTTATTTCAATCAATTCGATACTTTGGAATCCTTTTCTATACCCCACAGGGGTAAAATAATCCCTACCATGCTGATAACCTTGCCTTTTTGCATGCACTGCATTTTCAAAATAGAACAGTTTAACCGAACTATTACAATGAATTATAGCTTCTGGTGCCACAGTATTTCATGCACGGAGCTTGTGTCAAATATATATGTCAGAAGGGAAGAGTGAGAGAGAGGATAATGCAATGTTCAAATCCGAGAAGGAAATGGGGAACAATTTGCAGAGATAGCGCACACAGCACATCACATGTCACTATATAAATATATTAAGTCGTATCAATATACAGAAACCTACTTCTGGAGATTTCCACACTGGCTCAAGCCTCTAGGAGGCAGCCAGCCCCGCTCAAAAGGAAGAGGAGCTTCATTGAGGAGGAGACAGGCCTCAATCTGCACTCTTCAAACACATGCCTGCTGAAAGTCCAGACAATTCATAAGCTCAGACAAGGAGAACACTGCTTTTCCTATGCCATCTCTAAGTTGAGGCATTCACTTCCCACCCATTTAAGAACAACAAATTATTGCCTGACTTTCAGGAAACTGCTTAAGATCTTGTATAACCAATGGACACATTCTCGTGTATTTACAATCATTTAAGCATTATACTCAGTTCACTCATACTTATTACAGTTACCTCTTATGCTATCATAGTGCCTGTACAGCATTTTTTGGCAATCCTGTGCTTTACAAAATACATTATTAATATAATAATAATTACAATAATAATGTCTGTATCTAAGTCATACAATGCATCCTTTTATCTGGCTAGCTCATTGATAAAATAAATTATTATATCACTTGTCACGCACTGTTTTGCTTCGTCCCCATTGCAGACATGAATTGAGTGATATTTCCCTTTGTTAGAGTAAGTAACTTGATCACATGACATCGTATGCCTAAAAATGTCACTTTTACCCCAGTAGATGGCATTCGGGAGAATACATTGTGAGGTTTCTATACTGTATAACAATAGCATGTTAGCACACCCTCATTTTACTTGTATAGGGATGTTGTCTTGCTCAGCATATGCCTCTTTTGACTGCTTGAGTGTCATAATGGCACCTGGTGCCTACATTGCACCCCAAACATCAGATGGCATTAGGGGTCACCCTGCAACCAGCAGTACAGAACTCGGACACCCTTCAGTCAAATATGTCTGTGACTAAAATACATGAACTAATGTCTCCATCTATTTGCTAATTAGTTTACTAGGATGTCTAACAAAATTCTGGCCGCTGAGTCATTTCTTCATGTGAAAGGAATATGCTGTGTACCTCTTTCACATGTTCAGCATTGATATTATTTGTGTAGACTATCACAGCTCTCTTCAGTCTCACCCCCACAATTCTAAAGTTTTTTATTATTTATTGCTCCAGTTGATGGAAGAATAAACACAGTTTAAGGTCTTCTTTGAAGACACTAGTTCAGTAGCTGACATTGAGGGTCCAGCTACTAAGGATGCCCCTGTGGCAGTGGCAGATAAGACAATATTATATTGCATTTGTATGGGCATATTTCTAACAAAAAATAACATTTTAGGATAATTTCTTTTGTCTTTACCAAAATGTGTCCTCTATTTCTTAAATCTAATGTACAACATGGCTGCTTTTGCATCTCAAAAGTCGAACTTACAAATTCGATTATCATCTTCTTGCTGATCCTGGGGGACCATGATCCTGACGATTATGCCATACCATCTACTAGAATAGAACATAACGCTATCCCGCAAATAAATACTATCCTCTAACAAGATGCAATCCCTGGGCTCCCCTCTGTTGAAGAGGAACAGGAGATTGTTAGTCCCAGCAAGGAGTACAGCTAAAGAAAACTCTCACCATCACTCAGCAGTCTATGGATAGCAGCTAAATGGCACAGATGCTCATTCCAGCTACACAGGACTATCTTCCAACCACACCACATCATACAGGTATCTTAGTTGAATAATGTGCTCCACACTCTAACCCAAGTGCAACTTTGGTCTTCTCTCTGACTTCTGAGGGAGAGGAAATCCCTGGTGTGGAGGATGCTTTACCCATCGAAGCACTTCTCTCACACCACCTCACAGAGAGCAAGCTTCTTCATGATGGACAAGCTGCTGGCATTGTTTGACCATCACACGCATTATTATGATGGAAGAATGGTAAGGGCAAATACTGACATTGCAATGTTTATACAGGGTATATATGCGAAATGCGGGCAACCGTGGGGAAGATTTGTGAGTGGGGTCAACTCTGTGCAACATATCAACCCACCAGGAAGACTTTCCAAGATTGACGGAGAAATAGAGCCATGTCTCCAAAGACATTGAGACTTTGAGAAATGTTTTCATTGCATTATGAAGTTGTACCAGGACATCTTTATTTCAAGGAAAGAGGTTGAAAGGTGCTATGGGTTGCATGAAGAAGCTAGAAGCCCCCTATCAATCTGTACAGCCACATCAGGTACCTCCGTCGACTGCGTATCAACCCACGAGGCTCATCCCACCCACAAACTCTCCAATCAATCCACCTGCACCAATCACAAACTCACCTGCTACTCCTCCATAAGCAGAACCTCAATGTAAAGTGAACCCAGTATTCCTTAGCAACAGATGTGATCGACTTCCCCGCACCACTGGGGACAGCATACACCACACCAATGAGCCATTCACCCAAGACTCACTGACCCATCCACACAGAATAAACCACATCTTTTGAAATCAACCATTGCACCACTTTTTTTTTTTAATGTAATTGTAAAGCTTTTTGAATAAATACCAATTGCCCCGACCATCCACATCCACATCCAATCCAAGTTAACCTCTTCCATTTTAATTTCCTCTTCCATTTTAATTTCTAAGGGAAATGCTATGAGTTATGCTAACTCTTCCTTACCGTAGCAATTACTCTAAAGTGGTAAATTCAGCTGAGCCACTCTGCATAGTACCACTGACATATGGAAAAAATGCTTTGGCTTTTCAACTGCCCTCCTCATTTAGAGATTCATGTGGGGAAAATATTTGTGCTGGTTGTGATACTCAAATTCATTTCAACACCAACCATGACTATTTGGCTTTAGAAATTGTTTAATTGGCCATGGGATTTCTTGTCTGGTGGAGAGGTTCTCTGACTTATGTGTGGCCCAGTTGTGTGTGCCTGTAGAAGCATCATTTGGGTGATAGGTGCCTAATGTTATGAATGTATTATTCATAATGCCTTTGGCTAGTGTAGTAGGACTAACTCGTCTTTTTAACCACGAAATTGACTTGATAACAGAATTTGATTTGGTTTTAGGTGAGCTTTTTTTAAACTGTTTTCCAAACGAAATAGAGTGTTTAGACATTGTTACACCAGCACTTTATTGTGAGTCCATTTGAACTGTACTTTTCCCCTTTTTAAGAAATATTTTCTAAATTGGGAAAGAGAAAGGAGACTGAACATTGGCCTGTGGGCTACAGCTCAAAACTAAGGTCAATCATAGAGTAAATACTTTTACTTTAAATGATACAAATCGTTTTATTGAGAGTTTTCTTAGAGGCCCAAAATAAACAAGTATTCCTCCCAAAAAATTGATTTCACTATTAAAACAATTAAGTAAGTCTGTAAGAATGACCGCAAAGACATGCAGTCCCACTCACAAATAAAATATTGAAAAGGTGCCTAGGCACTTGCTTAACTTAAAGCTTTCTATACAGTGCAAATAATAACTCTCCCCCCTTTTAAATGGCTTATTAATCTCTGAGAAGAAGCATGTTTTTTTTTAATTTGATACCCTAGCTAGAAAGTGATCGAATAAATTACAGTATGGTAATGCTGATATAACAGAGGAGTCAAATTCCACTATTAATTAAGATGGTGAATGTGCATTGGCTTACACCCAAGAGGAAGATAATTGATATATAGAGATATGTTCAAGATTTTTGAAGCCCTAAAAGTAAATGTAGATAACTTAAAGATTTACTCAACCAGATTGGGAGGGCTCTGCAATGTAGTATGTACATGGTGTTTCTATAGCGGAAGCAGGCTAGCTATGTTTTTTCATTTCTTGCAATGTGATCCTTGAGGATGAATTTGGTGTCCATGATATATCAAAGTGACTTGACATTCAGTCGAATTTGGGGTTTGAAGCCATTAAAGTTCACGTCATTGACCCACGTTTTTACTGTTTTTATTGTTTTCATGTCTGCTATTCTTTGCAAATAACATGAATTCTATTTTGGTTTCTGTTGAGCTGGACATACGAGTATGGATGATGTGCAAGCAGTGTTTGAGGCACTAGATGTCTGAATCAGAGGAGACTTTTGAGTTGGCTATCATGGGCATACTGGTGAATCTTGATTCTTTTATCTGTAAGTAGAGCACCATGTGGCTCCATGTACATGTTTAAGATGAAAGGAGACAGTATGGAATCCCGGGGGAAGTCATAGGTAACAGGGCTCTCTCACGAAGGTGCCCATGTGAACATATTGGTGTTGGTTGTGAAGGCAGGAGGAGAAACCAGTGAAAGACATTGTTGGTTAATGGCATTTGAGACTCCAGGGTGTGTATAAGGTGGGATGGTAAACTGTGTCGAAATCAACTAAAAATTCCAACAATATCAAGAGTCAGAGGTCCTTTTTATCTGTTGTCGAGATATCATGTGTAGGATAGCACTCTCCATGCTGCAGCATGATCTGAAGCCCGACTGGTAGTCGTACGTAATAGCTGCGATGTGCAGGGTTACACTTATAAAAACCCATGTGTCTTCATGATAGAAATTAATACAGAGTGACAAGATTCATAAAGTTTACAAAAGAATACAAAGTGCATTGAAAGTCTGGAGAATTATTTGTAAAGGAATACAAGAATAAAGGCAGGCTCGTTTTTGGCCCACGAAAGCTAAGACAGCATTGAAGGCTGCCCAGTCGAAATTTGGTTAATGAATGTAAGAAAATAGATTTTTTGTTGAAGGAGGTGAGAACTCACTCCAAGAAATGATCACAATCCTTTTCAAGGTGAACCACAATAGTCACTAAATAAATCTGTGCTTAACCCTCTGGTAGCGTGCCATAAAAGCAGTCAGGCTTAACTTAAGAACAGTGTGCAACGTATTTATGCCGCACTTAAACAGTAATAAAATGAAAACATAACACAAGAAGAATTCCAAACCAGTTTAGAAAAATAGAGGATATGTTAGTAAATATAATTATACCAAAATGACAAAAAAGATTCTAATCAGAAGAGCTGGCTTTATGAATTTTTAAAGTTTAAGATTAAAAACAACAGCAGAATGCACGTATCGCCTTGGTTCTGGTGGCGCCGGATCAAGCCAAAATCAAATGTTCAGACCGATTGTGACGGAGCATGGACTGGGTACGGGGTGATGTTCGGCCTCTGCAAGGTGTACTTTCTGTCCTTAGTGTGGGGGCTGTGAGCTGCTGCAATGCAAGCCTCTGCATTGATCTGCATGCGATACGGTGAAGTCGTTGATAAGGATCTGAAATGTGCTTTGAATTGAGGCCTTTCCTCATTCTTTAGTTTAACAGGGACACTTTAACTCCAGGCCAGGGTCCAGGACCTTGGGGACAGTACTTAGGGGTCAGGACTCTCCCACGGAGGCAAGCCAACGGACCAGGTCAGGTCCAGTTGGGTCTGGTCAGCTGGAAAAAAGGAAAGACCTCTGAAGTTTGTTGTGTCCCTGTAGCTCAAACAGGAGATCAGCCAATTGATGCTTGGAGTCACTTCTGGGGTCCTGGGTTCAAGGCAAGAAAGTCCAGTCTTCCTTCTTCGGACAACAGGACCGTCCTTCTTCTGAACCTCCTCAGACCATTGCATGTTCTGATTTCAGATTCTGAGGTTTCTACTTTCATGCCCTCTACCAGTCTGTGGGTGGCAAGCAAGCCCTTGACCACCCCGAAACTCATTCCGACCAATTTTTCTCTCTTCTCTAGGTGTGGCTCCAGAGGACTAGAGAGACAAAAAGCAGGGACAGGCATGGCTTGTATGTGCTGGAACAGGTTCCTTTGAAGTGCAATCAGAGCACAGTACAGCTACTCCTCCCTAGCCATCCTGTAGGTAAAACCCACTCTCCTCTACACCCAGGCCCTTCTTCCATTTTCTGGCCCCAATGCACATTTCCCAGTGCAGGAGCAATCACCAGCCCAAGAGCAACTGGTCATTCACGGAATGGCCCTGGACAGTTTAGGATGGGAAATGACAACTTTCTAAAAGTGGCATTTCCAAGCTAACAATTTAAAATCCGACATTACCATTAAAGAAGATTTTAAATTATGATTAGAATGGGTGAAAGAAGTATTTCTCTAACTGTTCCCAGAAGCTAAAGTTAGAACTTGAACAAATGTAAAATGTAATAGCGTAAACCAGTGTTAGTCTATAGGAGGCCAGCCTTGCCACAGTGAAAAACGAGTTTCTAGGTTTTTCACTGCCAGTACATGTAAACGATTAAATATGCATGTCCTCTTTTTTAAATACCCTGCACCCTCCCCTGTGATCCTTTAGGACCTACCTTTAGGGGTGCCATATAAGTATTAAAAATAACGTTTTATGCTTAGCAAAGGTGTTATTTTGCCTAGTCAAAATTGCAGTTTAAACTGCACTGCAAGCTGTAATGGCAGTCCTGACGCACACTTTAGGGAGCTACTTTAGGGGGTGAGACAGAGTGCTGCAGCCCATTTTTAACATTTAATTTACATGCCCTTGGTACAGTTAGTATCATATATAGTACCATATACCTGGACTTATAGGTAAATTAGATGTGCCAATCAGGTTAATCCAATTTCACTATGCTTAAAGGAAAGAGCACACTCGTTTTACCACTGTTTGGCAGGGTAAAGTGTATAGACAACAAAAACATGTTCAGCTGCAAAAGGCAAAATCTGAGGAACACCACAAAGTAGGCTTCTTCAACTCTTACGCATCCTGAAAAGAGGTCATATGAGCTACAAATGTATCTTTCACCCATAGTTTTTCCCCTGTGAGATCCATTGGGAGCACTCATATAGATCAGGTCTGCCAAGGGTAACAATAGTCATTTTAGTATGCCGGAACCAGGTTATTTTATGCCCAAAATCCGCAGGGAAGCAATCCTCAATGAAATGCCTGTTTAAGAAGGCATGGGCCTTGGACCAAACAGACAGCCATTGAAACACCAAGGCTAATTTAATACAATACTCCAAAATCCTACTAAATAGTCCTACACAGCCTTCCTCCCATCATGATTGGTCACAAAAGAAAAGAAAGGCGCCTGGGCCAGATCTAGTCTTAGTGGGGTTTTTTGCTTTCAGTCCCCTCATTTGGGCCCCTCTCTTGGCCATGTAATTTGATAAGAAAATGTGAATTCAATCTACACTATCTTCCTGACAGTTAGCATTAAGTATCCCTACTTAGAATAAAGGGGACTGAGGGTTACAGAACAATTACAGATCAGCTTAATTTCTGGACGGGGTTGGTAAACTTTTCAGTAAAGTTCCAGTCGCCTGCCCCACTTTTTTCTCGTGATGTAGTTACATATTTTTATTTGGTACAGTAGAACAGGGGTTCATATTGTACTGTTCCATTATGAAATATGTGGCACTGAGGACAGGAAGAATGTTTAGGGCTTCCTTTGACCTTAGGTCACCAACTGATAAGGTCGAAAGACCTCTCCTCATTGAGCAGTCGAATTAAATCTGACATTCCCTGCTTAGGCGATGGAATCTTCCTACTCTATAAGAAAATTAATGTTCTGTTCGCTATAGTATGAGAGGTGAACCGAATATTTTTCAGTCTAAACGGCTGTAAGACTAAGTTGTCTTTTAGCAGCCCTGCTTTTGAATATTTTTATAAATGTGCTTTATTGGTTTTGCTCTGAAATGGAAAGCAGCAAGTTTTACAATTTCCATGACAATCATGTTACAACATCAGCAGGTAGTGCCACCAGGTCAGTTTCCAAACGTTTACTGTAGTTAGGTACCCATTTAACACACAATAAACAACCTAAACCAGTTAAATAAGCAAGCTTCACTACTTTCATTCTTTTATTGTCCCTTCCTGTACTCCCATTCCATCAAAGGTGTCTCAAAGCCAATGTAGCGATAACATTTCTCTGAGGAGTATTACCATATGCTAAAATAACAATACCATTGGTGGTGTTCTATCCTTGCTGGAACATTTATCTGTCCTACCACCTTTTCCTTCTTTACCTGGAGCATCTCAAGGTGGGCCTAGTGCCCAGGGACTCCGTCACTAATCAGGTCATATCTGCTTATGCCATTAAATGGTCTATAGGTTTTTAACAACCAAAAAAGTATCCTCCTCCTCAGGGTGGCAGTATTCATAGGGAAGGGAAAATAAGCTACACTTATAATCCACCACACTCAATATCCTATATGCCCCGTGAACATATAGTTTTTAGTCTTTCCCCTCCTCCCCATCAATAAAGGGAAACCTTGGGGTTGGATGAGGAATTGTATCTAACTGGAAATTACCCCTCTCCTCCACAAAAAACAAATCTGCAACGAGCTCCCTGGAACATGGTCAAACCCACCCTGGACTTCAGGAGTCAGGGTGAACCCTATGATGAAGCATGCCACTATTAGAGTAGGTCAGGGTTGTATTAAAAAAAGATGTTTCCTTTTTCCTGCCACTGAGTGTGGGGGAGTACAGGCGTAGCTTATTTTCCTTTCCTACGAATACAGCCACCCTTAGGAGAAGGATACTTTTTGGGTTGTTGTATATTTATATAAGGAGTACGTATCCCCTCCCCTCCCCTCACCTTTTAGACATGAAAGGATCACTCCAGCTTACCAGGTCCAATAGCTCTTTGGTCATTCTGTACTTAAGATTTGACTATAAACTTTGAATCCTGTCAAACTCATTTCATTTGGGTGTCTTCCACTCTTTCATATCTTTAACCCAGTAGTCACTAGTCAGTAGTCGAACACTCAGTCAGTGAATGACTATTCGCCCTTTGGCAAGCACAGCACCTAGCATTTTAAACTTTCTGCCCCTCTTAGCTTTATTTTCTTTGTGGTATACATCCAAGTATACATTGCTTAATCATGGAAGCCACATTTTATCCATACAGTGTCTGAGAATGTTCAATATTTCTGTCCAAAACTCTTGTGCCATTTACGATGTATGGAAATCAGACTCCACCTTGTGACATCCGGGACAGGTGGGGGGGAGGGGCATTCTGGCCAAATTTTACTAAATTTTATTGGTGTTAGATATGTCACATGGACATAAATATACTGAAACAAACTTAAAGTGCATGTTACTCAAGACCTCTTTTGTTCGCATACACATCATATCCCATTCTTCATCAGTAATAGGTCCTTATGCAGTTTCTTGCCAATGGTCCTGAAGTTCCAGAATATCAAGACTTTTTTGTTCTCCAACTAAATCACAGTTTTACCTGCAGATGGGTTATTTTATACAAGATAATGATTCAGTTCTGATCGCAAGCACTGAAAATACACTGCATAACTCTTAGTAGCCTTCAAGGCTTATTGCATAATGAAGAGAGTAGAGATTAATGTGGATACAATCTTGAGAAGAAGAGAAGCTATACAACTTTTAGTGGAATCAGTGGTATGGAATTCTTTTAGTATGCAGCAGTAGTCAGAAGGGAGATGATTTGAGGTGATTTCCTGCTGACCAAGGTTTTTGAAGGATGACTAGAAGTGCCCCTCACAGGAATGTTGAGGATAAGAAGACAATTTGAGTTTTTGTTCTTGATGGAGAGAGGCTTCTAAGAGAGACATACTTGTGATGTTATTAACTATGGCTTGGAAGCTTGGAATTTGTATTTGGAGAGTTGAGTTTGCACTGTGTTTTGATGGTTTAAAAGAGGGTTTTCGCATGGTTGGTGGTTTCTGGATCTTCTTTTTGAAATAGTTCATTTTTGTGGTATTCGGACAATATATTGAAAAAGAAATATTGAGATGCAAAAATATCGAGTTGTAAATATTGTGGTGCACAAATATTTTGTGCAAAATTATCATTGACAAGAATATCGATTTTAAGGTCAGAAATATCACTGTTAAAAATATCTATGTTGTTACTATCTTTTACAAAAGGTTGTTATTAATATCGTTTTTTTTAATTATTTTTATGTATTTTAGTATATATTCGAATTGTATATGTTAGAAATTGTGTAATTGTTAATGTTCTAATATAGTTTGTACTTTTTTGTTGCTTTCAAATTTAATGTAACAGTTTATTGTTATTTTTAGTGCTGTAGCAGATTGTGGTGTTTATAGGGCTACAGGGTGGGAAGTAAATTATTATAATTATTTCATAATTATTTGGAATCACTAATAATTATTTCCTTGATAACTATGTTAGTAAAGTAATTTTTTTTATTATGTTAAGTTTTAGGTGCGGATTGTGTGGATTGTATGAGTATAGGGTGGGAAGTACTTTAATTAGAATTGTTTAATAATACATGTTTTCATTATCATTTATTTAGTTGCTAAATAATTATGTAAATTGTGCAATTAATTTATTTTTATATTTATATTTTTGGTGTGGATGTGGCTTTTGTAGGACTAAAGGGTGTGAAGGAAATCAATTATAATTGTTTAATTTTTTTTGCAAACCATTAGTGCTCAATTTCAGAATAGGAATAGGGGAGCCTCATAACTTGCAGAGGCACACTCTTAAGGTTGTATATTGTGTCTCTTGTAGATGAGTGAGCAAGTGGGGTGATTTAACAATGGTTAACAAAGATGCTTTGACTTTCCTTTTAAACAATAGACTGCTATAATCTACATTGAGAAATGTAACCTAAGCATGTGGGATGCTTTGACTTACCTAAGAAATTACATTTCTAGAACTCCCTTAGGATGGCAAAATGTAACATAGGCATGGAGTCATGAATCAAAGGAGCACTGAGGATAACTAATGGGTCCAGCATGCATAGCTAGTAAATGGGACTGTAATGATGAATACTTCTAAGTGTACATTGTATGTACATGACTTGGCAATGGCCATGTAGTTTGTTTTGATATTAAAACTAACTAAGACATGCATTTCACACCGTCTATACTGTGAGTTTGGCATGGCAGAATTAAGTTACATTATTTGTATTCTGTCCATTCAACAATATTGAGCCACTCATTTTAAAAATAAGGCCAGATGACCATGGTGGCCTGAATATTTTTCAAAAACACAGATGGCTTTTCATTACCAAGTGAATGTGTGGCAACATATGATACAACGACTTTAAAACATTTCGATAAAAAAAAGTTTTATGTTAGTGACATTCATTCAGTTACACCTGGACATACAAAGACACACACACAAGACAAGACACTACAAAATTTCAATCCAGAGATAAAATAATATTTTTTAATATGTAAAGAATTGCTTCCATCTGAAAGAATAGCCGGTCAACCTATTCCTAGAGTCCTTCTATGTACGGGGAACAGTTTGGGGTATTGCGTATGGGACTGTGAATACATCCTTAGAACATCTAGTGGTTTCAAGCGCACCTTAAGTTAGCTGGCTTCCCAGTGTTTCCTGCACTCCCTGGATCTACGGGTATTAACACCCATTGCACTGCAGCACATAGTGATGTCATGCCAGATTTCCATCTGCCCTTCATTACTCAGCTGGGTATCTGTTCATCTCTTTTGAGGGACCCCTCCCCCCCCAGTCCCTGATCACTTGCAATTTCTCCTGGGGAAGGCCTCTCTACTTTATCATAAGCTACTTTAAGACTTTGAGAGGTTCTGGAAAAAAGGAAGAGGATGGAAGAAGGTTGTTTGGTGGTACATGGATAGCTCCTATGCTCCTATTTGTCACTGTCTGCTAATCTCAGATGGCGTAAACCTCAGATTCTGCTGCATTGGTCTCCACTATAGAAGTTTACACATACATAGTGAAAGCATAGAACTTCAATACATATGCGGAAGTAGAAAATTAAATAAACATGGGGAACAACATGCATGGTATTCCAAATCACCCCCTAAAATACCAGGCTAAAATGGTTCTTCATATTTTTTTTGAATAATTTAAGTCGAAAAATGTATATAGTTAGATTTACCCCTACATGTGTTAGGTATTATTATTTGTACATTACACATGAGGTGCCTTAATTAAAAATGAAATATTACAGTTTTGGTTGGGCTGTGTATGTAGTTATATGCTTGAATGTATTGGTGTTGATCAAGTAAGTGATATGTTTATAGATTATATTAGATTTAGAGTTGCAAGTTTGTTTGTGACACCAGGGTGGTGTAACAGTAGTGTCTTAGGATGATATATGCAGATGGTGCCATTCATATGTGTCTCAAAACTGATCAACCACCGTGATGGAGCAACCAAGCTAGCAGCTCAGGTGCAATGTGAGGTCATTAGTGAGTCAGGCACCTGCAAACCATAGCCCCAGTTCTGCGCCCCTCTTCTGGAAGCTGGATTTGGAATAGTTAGAGATACATCTCTACATGTAAACCCCTTTGCATGGTGATGCAAATTATAACAGACAGTTATAATCTCACCCACTGCTTTTAGGAAGTGCTGGCACACCTCTGTATGAACAGGACATGTAAAGTTTAACTCAAGGATGAAAAATGTGCTCAATAATGGCTAACATACTTTTGTGTTCCCTTTTGTTCCTCTTTAGTGTGTGTGGGAGTACGGAGAGAGATAGAGTAAGAAGTCATAACAGGCACCACCTGCAATAAAGACATGTGATATTTGTAATGATATGGCTACTTTGCGAATGTTGGGGATATTCTGAACATGATATAATTTAATGCATGTATATTGACACATCTCTTTTTTTTTATATATTTTTTATTTGGTAATTCACAATTGCAGATATAAACAAAAATAAAGCAATAACAGAAAAGGATTCAGTCAATATAACAAAGAGTCATAGAAAGCAGATACACTAGCTTAAATAAAGCAGAAATACTGAGGACAAGGAAAAATGAAAATAGAACCCAAATTACATTCATTTATGCAAAATCTCTAATGTCATTTTTCCAATTATCAATTGGTTTCCAGATCTCAATACCACGAGCCCTTGACTTTGTTCCTTTAGTGGCGAAAATCGCCTTCTCTTGATTATACATACCTAACAGCCGGGAGAGCCAAATCTGAAAATTAGGGGGATCGGCATCCTTCCAGCGGGCTGTTAATATTATTCTATACACTGCTGTGCCCAGAAAGAGAGATATTTCTTCGGCTTTGGTATGCTTCAGAGTATTATCGTAACCGAGCATATAAAGGGTAGGAGATTCGGCTACTGAATGCCCGAACACTTCCTGCCAGAACCCAGCAATCATTGTTCTCAATACTAATAGTTTATCACATTCATAGAGCATATGTAATAAATTTGCCGTAATTTTACCACACCTTGGACACTCTGAAGTAGACCTTATCCTCCAGGAGTAGAGTTTGGCAGGAGTGAAATATAAATCATAGATAGTTTTGTAGAGTTGAGCTTTCAAATTAGAAGACATAAATAACTGTATCGAGAGTATCAAAGACATGTCAATATCCACATTAGGGTTATTTAATTTCCTCGACCAACCTACTTCAGTAGTTTCTAAATCATCATGTTGGTTTTCAATTAAAATATCGTAAATAATACCAATCCTAGTTGTGGGTCTAGACATACAATCGATTATGGGGATAATATGCAGCGAGATTTCAGCAGCTTTTAGATTTAGAATTGTATTAATTTGTATAAATTTGAATACATTATTATTTGGGATTCCAAATTTGGATTGAAGTTGTTGGAATCTATGACCATAGTTAGGAAGTAAGAAATCTCCTATTGTTAATACTCCTAATGTTTCCCAACATCTGGAAATAACGTCATATACATGTGACGGCAGTATTGACGAATGCCATAGGGAAGTATATCTATTATGTTTAGGAATTTTCATATACCTCGTAATTTTCCTCCACGTTATCCAGGCACTTGTTATAACCTTAAACTTTACTTTCTTAAAGTATGAGGGTTCAACCTGCTTCAATAGCAAACTGTTAGCCCTATCTCCAATGGACAATTCAAATATTGAAGGTATATAGCTAGCCCCTACCTCGTTTTCGAGAGGTTTCAGATGAAATAATGACATCATCTGTTGTAGAAGAGCAGCCCATAAGTAAAATCCCAAATCAGGAATTGCCAGTCCACCTCTGGTAATGGGTAGAGAGAGCTTCCGGCTAGATCTCCTTATCTTCCCATATCCCCACATAAATTTACTCATATGGGATTCTAAGCTCTTTAAGATTTTATCATCCACTAGTAGAGGAATCGCGCGAAACAGGTATAGTACCCGGGGTAGAATATTCATTTTGAGGAAGTTGCCTCTTCCAATGATTGAGAGATGTAATCCATCAATCTTTTTAAGATCTTTCTTTATTTTTTGAAGCAATGGTTCATAATTAATTTTAATAATATCATCTATTTTGGCAGATATTCGAACTCCCAGATATACAGCGGATTCTACCCTTCTGGGATCAACAAAATATACATTGTTGGTACAGATGACCATCGTTTTGTCCCTATTTAGGGAGTATCCCGATAGCTGCCCGAAGGTTTGAGTAATCTGTTCTATTTCTGTTATAGCCTCAGTGGGATGTGATGTTATTACTGCCACATCATCGGCATATGCTAATATTTTTGTATGAAAGTCGCCCAATATAGCTGGTCTAATTGCCTCGGCTTTTAGCAATTTTAAAATTAGAGGATTTATATAAAGGGCAAAAAGGATCGGAGAGCATGGGCATCCCTGCCTAGTCCCCCGGAGTATATTAAAGAATCCAGATTCCTGTCCCATTACCAATACCCTAGCCTTCGGTGAGTAATACATTGCCTTAATGGATTTCATAAAACATGGTCCAACGTTAATTTGTTCTAATATTGCCCACAAGAATGCCCATGAGACCCTGTCGAAGGCCTTCTCGGCATCCAGGAGGACCATCGACACCTGGCCCCCCATAGCATTTGCGGCATCAAACAGTGCAATAGCCCGTCGGGTGTGGTCCGTAGTGCCCTTGCCCGGAATGAAGCCGTGTTGCCACGGGGAGACCAGGTTTTCGACGATCCCCCTGAGCCGATTAGCCAAGATCTTAGAATAAAGTTTTGAATCTGAATTTATAAGGGAGATAGGTCGATATGAGGAGGGCAACTGGGGGGGCTTATCTTTCTTTGGGAAAATTACAATATTAGTTTCCAGCCATGACCTAGGGGGAACACCACTAACTTGAATCCCAATAAATAAATCAAGAAGTAGAGGCGATACGATA
Organism: Lissotriton helveticus; assembly: GCF_964261635.1. Taxonomy (NCBI): domain Eukaryota; kingdom Metazoa; phylum Chordata; class Amphibia; order Caudata; family Salamandridae; genus Lissotriton; species Lissotriton helveticus. Next base: position 405,914,111 of record NC_136063.1, on the reverse strand, counting down.
TTGCCCAAAATTTTATAAAACTCAAGTGGGATTTTATCGGGCCCTGCAGCTTTTCCCGAAGCTAGCTCTGCAAGCGCAATTTCCACTTCTATTTGAGTTATGTCTCTTTCTAGATCCAGCCTAGTTATATTATCCATTCCTGATCTGTCTTCGAGCTCAATTGCCCATTTTGATAATGTTTCTTTACTTGCGTTAGGATTCACAGAGTCCTCATTCTTATACAATTTCCCATAATAATTTTGAAAAACTTCTAAAACAGTTTCAGGTGTTGTATATTCTTGGCCTTCTGACTCGATACACGTAATTGAATTGAGAGATTGACTTTGGCGAGTTCCAAGTGCCAACTGCTTACCCACCCTATCTCCCATTTCATAGATCTTATTTCGGTGGGACTGGTATAGCTCAGCTGTCCTTTGATTAAGTTTGCTATTTATCTCAGCTTTTAATATCGCCATGTCTCTTAAGATTGAACCGCCATCGTTTTTTTGTGTAATTAGCCTAGTGTGTCTCTCTTCTAGTTCAGCTAGTTTTTGTAACTGTAATTCATTAAGCATTGCCTCCTCTTTCCTCTGTCTGGCCACATAACTGATTGTCTCCCCACGTATTGCGGCCTTAAAGCAGTCCCAGACCATATTTCTAGATGTGCTGTAGCGATTATAATCGAAAAACCCCTGCGCCCAATTTTTCATGTATTCTACATATCCATTATTTACCAGTAATTTTTTGTCAAAGGACCAACTTGAGCGGGGTCTGGGCATATTATTTATGAAAAAAGTAAGCGATAAGGGATTATGGTCTGAAATAATTTTTGGTAATTTACTGATTTGTACCAGACTAGCCCGATTACTTGACATCAAAATATAGTCGATGCAAACATATTTATTGTGTGGGTACGAAAAATATGTATACCCTGGATCTTGTCCCTGCTTTAAGTCCCATAGATCAACCAGACCTAAGCTTTCTTTTAATTGGGAGACAGCACTATATACTTTAGGCTTGCGGCCAATATATTTAAAACACACATGTTTCTGTACTGCACCATCTCTGGGCATCGAGATATTAAAGTCCCCACAAAAGATCAGCACCTGAGGCCAAGATGCAAGTTCTGACACATCTCTTAAAAGATCACTATATCATGTTGCAGGAATAATCCACCAGCTATCCCTCCAATCACACATTGACTGTATCTTTGCTTTGGCCCTCAGCAGTGCTCTGTTGTCTTTCGACTAGTTTTGCCCTATATAAATACCAAACTGCAAAACCTGGGTCTTAGAAGCTTTTTGCTAACTGCTCCTCCACACAACCAGTGGGAGACCGGGACCACCGTCAAGCCAAAGTCGTTGATGTCAAATCGCCAGTCGGCTTCAACTGGCTGGTTTGCGCAGCTGAAGGAGATCTGACATGCAGATCCAGACTTCCAAACATTGAGGGCTTCAGCTGGACCAATGCCGAGCATTAACTTATCGACTTCGAGACCTTCCTGAGCACAGATGTCAGACTTTGCACACTCTGAGCTTTTCCCGTCTTTGTCGACAATCGCTCTGGGACCCTGCTTTTCAGCAAATCACCCTTGACTGATCCAGCTTGCAGCTTGCCCCGCTGACGACTTGACAACCACCACTTTTCACCAGACAAATTTCTAAGCCTGAAGATAAACTTTCTACCTGGATGAACCTGGTCCCTGTATCAGACCCATGCTCCATCACGATCGGCATTAACTTTTGACTTTGACCAGATCAAGCTTGACCAAATAACCGCGTTTGGCACTTTTGTGCTTTAGTGCTTTTCTTAATTCAAACTTTCAAAAAATCATTGATTAAGCTCCACTAATTGGATTTTTGTTGTTTTTATGTCATTTTAATAAATTATTTTCAATTTTTCTAGATTGGTTTTGGATTATTCTTGTGTGATGTTTTCACTTTATTACTGTTTGAGTGCTGCATAAATAATTTACACATTGCTTCTAAGTTAAACCTGACTACTTTTGTGCCAAGCTTCCAGAGTATTAAGCATATGCTCATTTGGTGACTTTTGTGGTACACCCCAACAAGGATTGTTATTATTATTTCAAGTTGGTCCTCATCCCCCTCAACTAATACTCCAATTTCGTACAATGGTGAAAAAAGTAGTTGCTCTTTAGTGTGCTTTCCTATGTGGGAAGACTGTACATGATTGATTGATATTGTCGTGAGTTTCTCATGGTGAGAGGTGTAGTGGAGTCATGGTGGCTGGCTCCCTCTACCCCATTAGCAGGTGTGATGAATGTGAATGAAGCCTTCTAGCTGTGTGTGTCCTCCACTATTCTACCTGCTTACTGTTATGTGCCCATGTTTACATTTAAAAATGCTACAGAACCGAAGAGTGGTCATGAGTGGGGTGTGATTCACTGTGAGGCTTAGCTTGAGTACACTTGAGCCTGTTTAGTCCGTACTATTATTGGAGTGGTATTTTGTATGTTCCTTTCTATTTTCATGACTTTTCCCGAACCACTCCTTATTTTACCCTTTGTTCCTCTCATAATGTCCTGGGTATTCAGTGGTTTTACTTTTTACTCGAGGTGTGGGAGGAGAGAGTAGGCTGCCCTTATACATGACCATCTAACCGCACTGATAACTGGTGTGTTGTTGTTTTAGAATGTATTGATGTGGAGGAAGTGTACGATTTGGTTGTCATTGTAAAGTCATCCTTGTGCATTTGTGATGGCTTAACATGAGCCAAGCATTAAACATGCAACGTCACCCATAACAACGAGAATAGCAATTCCATAAATAGTATGAAAATCAGAATTTTACTTCCAGTCTCACCTACTTGCATAAACTTTGAGAAATTTGCTATGACTCTGAAACCTTTTTCATACTCTAGAGCTGAATAAAGTGTCTGTTTCAATAATTGATTGTATTAAATTATTATTGTGTGAGCTTCAACTGCTCAAAGTCAAAAGTGAAAACTTCAACTGGCTTACTATGTTTCTTAAACATTATGTTTTAGTGTTTATATTGTACTATCATGGTAATATTTGAATATATGTTAGACCAAAGGAATGGATAACCTTGATTATCAAGACAGATATCTAGTACTCCAGAGTTGATATATTGATTTATTGTGTTGTAATGTCTGTTTTGATGGATGCCTATTGGTTCTTCTGTAAATGTATACATCTGTGAAGTATATTGTATATGTGTAAATTTAATAAACAAAACAGACCCCCCCAAAAAAAACATGGTCATATTTGAATTTGCTTTTATTTACATGTAAGGGTTTTTATTAACTATGCATAAATAAACTAAACTAAACTAAAATGTGTTGAGTCTGTTTCAATAAGATTCCACTGGAGGGGAGGAACACGTGTTTGAAAATGATTCAGGGAATTTCGCATGTCTTGATATATTGGCAGCAGGCATGCATAAATGTGAAGTCTGTGTCCAGTAATACTAATAGGTGTAACTCACAGTGATTCTTATGGCAGTCTATTTTTATTTTTTAACAGTGGCTTCAGTTGTACCCTTAGACAACTGCAAATGGTTCCCTTAGGATCCAATATTTAGAGAGCTGGACCTCTCATTTATTTTGGGTTAAAATGTGGAGATTGGTCAATCCCTCCATAGATTACAGGTCGATGGTATATTCATTATCATTTATTATGTGGGTGTCCCACACATATTCCTTCATCTAGTTTTCCTACAGAAAGTCCAGACCATCCGCTTCTTGATGCCATGCTGGTCCTTATCCCAGAGCACCACGTCACCTGTTATAAAGACAACTAAGATATAGAATGCAGCAATCAGTAAACTACAACAACTATACCTGCTTGACCACATCATTCCAGCCATTCAACTGCCAACACGCACCTCCGTCAAGGCACTCCCCCTTGCACCTAGGGCAATGCACAGCACTGGATCCTCTTTCATCCAAGTAAAATCTTGATAATGCTTGTGAAATAGGACCCTAGACATGACTGGCAGCCCTTTTCACACCCTCCCCTTCAAGTGGGTAATACTGGTGAAACATTCTGTGTTCTGGAGCTCACTACCAAACACGTGACTGTTCCCTAACAGATGCCACCCTAATGCAAAATTCTGTGACAGGCACTGACTGTCCCACTGGGGAAAAATAAGTCACCCACATAACATGGTAAGTATGAGCAAATGCAGCTGTATCTCTCGCTCCTCTTCCCTTCACTCACAACACCAATTCTCTACCAACATAGGACCCACTATTAACCCACACTCTACCCGCGATGGCATGTATGATCTTAAGCGGATCGGTCTCTCACTTCTCTTTACGTCACTCTGTCCTTCTGCATAAACACATATGTGTTCATCAACGCACAACAGAAGCTGGTGCTTAACTTGAGCCGGTGTTTGCAGGTGGGGCCCACGGGCCCTTACTTTTGGGGAGAGCCACTTATTTTTCCTCTTCATGCCTTGGATTAGAGCAAGAGAGTGAAAAACACAAGGAGGAAGAGATAGACAGAAAAAAACATGACAAAGGGAAAAAACAGAAACATGCAAAAGTGATATGAATGGGCAGTGGGAGTCTAGTGGTGGATTTAAGAGGCATAAAGACAACGCAGCCTTGGTATTCCGCATTCAGTAGTACTGGCCATTGGACTCCGAGCAAAACTCTGGGCCCCAGGACTTATTGTTTTACAAATTAAGCAATGACAGGAGCCACCCTCTAGTGCTCGAGCACAACACCAACACTAGTTCCATATTGGTCACTATCAACTCACACTCTACCAACAACATAGAACGGAGCAGTTTGCTACCTGTCCATCAGAAAGCAGTTGGGGGTTTGCCAGGGGTATGATGTGCTTTATCTATGGGGTATGATGTTTTTAATATATTCGGGGGCCCATCGGGAGGGGCCCACCCCTCAGTTTGAAGACCTCTTCTATAATGCAATACAACTGACTGCAGTAGTAGAATGCAGTGCCATGTGTTCTTGTTAGTTCCTGTCACTGTCTATGAAAACGTATTTGTTGTCCTGATGAAGGTCTGGGAGACCTGCGCCACTTGTCGAAATGTCGAAATGTCGACATAAGAAATTGATTTTAATGAAAAACCGTGGAAACAGGATTGTGTGGTTGTAATCGTCTGTCACAAATTTATTGATGTGTTTATTCGTCACACGATTGTGTTTAAAATAAATACTGTGCCTAGAGAGGTGATTAGAGATTAGTCTTTTATATATGTGGAATGTAACTGTCGTAAATACATATGGGATGGAAAATAAATAGGTCTCTTTAATTGTTCATTTGCCTGGACCAGAGCATTGCCGGGAGCCGGTGGCCAGGGAACACTGGCCAGACTGGCGCACACTCGGGGGAGCTTCTCGTGACGTAAGAGTGAGTGACTGAAGTTATTTTTCCTGGGAACTGCTTGTTTGATGTCGATATTCATGACATATGGGCTGGAGACCAGGTGGTTTATGAAATATTCACTATCATCCACTGCCAGGATGTGTCTGGAGCCCTGACGCTAGACTGAGGGAGAGACGCATGTCTGGATGGCGAGCTGCAAGATTTGCTTTGCCAAAAGGTGAAGAGGGGCTCTTTCATGTTTGTCATTCTATTCCTTTAAGCTTGTCTAGCGTTAGGGTGGTGCTTCTCACCCGTAGACACCATCAAGTACTTTTATTCAGGTCCCTATTTTACAGTGGGGGCTGGGTACAGCCAACCCTCGATATATTTAATCTGTACCACTGAACTCTGTGCACTGCGTTGTGCCATTCTCCTTATGCACATTTATGGTAAACATCGAATGGCGCCACGCCGGTGGGTGGAGCTGTGCAGCAGGTCGAGTTCTATAGGTTAAAAAAATATCAAAGGTGGCAGCCGAGCACAAGCCACGGCCTGCGCTATAGAATGCAGATTTTATCTCACATTGTTTTCCTACTTACACTAGAATAGAATAATGGATGGAAACAGATGCTTATGGTAGTGTGTGTTCCTGAGAAGTTTTATCACACTGTTAAATCACATTTATGTTTTAAAGGAGTAATAATAAGGCTCTAAAAAGCTTCTTGGTTCTCCCTTGGATAGCTGGCCTGAGTCTCATGCATTGTTTGAAAGTCTCAGTGGTAGAAATGTGCCACTGATGAACTCATGTGCACTCTGAAAGAAGAAGAAAAGCTACTCACTGCCCCGCATGTATTCACGCTGCTGCCAAGGGGGCAGAGGGACCCACTGCGGTGGTCCTGGGCCCTGCCAACTTTATATGCCACCCCCAATAGAGGTCCTTCTAGAAAATCTACACCCAATGGTGCAATAGTTTTGATATTCTGTATTCTGACATACACCCCCCACATAGTCACTGAAATGAAACAGCCTTCTCCACTGACATGGTCAGATATAAGAAAGAAGGGGAGAAAATATATATTTACGGTAATGTCATGAAAAAGCTCAAAAACGAGCATTCCAGGAGAGTAGAAGGCGTGAATCATAAAAAGAGGGGAACAAGGTAAGCCTGGGAACCTTTCACTTCCCTGACCCACTAGAATGTGGGCTGTGTGTGTGTGCGCACGAGTGTGCACACACATGTGTGTGTCTGTCTGTCTGTGCATGTCTAATGTTTTCCTGTGTATGCACCTTTACATGGGATGGCGACTCTTAAGGATTGCATTTAAGTGCATGCATCTGTCTGCTTGGCTTGGGACACATGTGGAAGGTGGTGCAGGTATGTATGACTGTAAATCCAGGCAATATGTGAACATGGTAATGCATGCTGTAAGTACTTGGATTATGCAAACACTGGCTTAGAAAGCTGCACATTACATACGGGGTTAATGTGGAACTGGCCACCTTACGGACTGGATCACTTTGCAAATACTCACGGCAACTTGTGCTTTACATAGAAGGCGACGTGGAATACTTGGTTATGCTTGTTATTGGCACAGCAGAGTGCACTTTACCTGCAGGGTCAAGAGGGAGTTGAAACAGCAATGTAAGCATTCCATACTGGGGCAATGTGTTCTTTGTGATAACGATGTCTGCTTTAGGTAGTAGGGCAATGCAGAGACAGGCACGGAATGTGTGCATTCGATCGTATTCTCACAAATACAGACCGGCAAAGGCACTGGGACCTTTATAATATGGCAGTGTGCGACTCTCATCATTACAGTATCTGCAGCCGGAGTCAAACATCTACTCTCTGGACTTGAACCTGCGCCCCTAGTAACCTAATGGCAATAACTTAAAAGTACTATCCTGTGTGATCTGAGCTACAAAGGGCGGTGTGTGGGCAGCAAATAGGATCACTCACAATACACACAGGAAGCCCTAAGCACCGCTCTTTTGAGAGCTGCTATGGGGAGCGTGGCATTGGTCGTCTCCTCTTACTCCTGCTGGTTTCGGGAGGCTGGACATACATTGTAGGACTACAAAGAATGACAACAGTCTTGGGTGGCCGGATACTGACTTTGTCCTTAACCAATTCTCTGTGCTAGGAGCTACACAGCACACCAGGGCCATTGCACTACTGCACAGGTCTGAACGTTCCCAGCCTGCAGTGAGTGTCCTCTGGCTGTAACATGGTGGTGAAACTTGAACTTTCCTTCGACACCGTAAATATGACACCCTAAATATTAATATCTGTTTTATAACACCCTAACTATGAAAAATTGGGGGGGGGAGGGGCAGAGCTAGCTCGCAACCAAGATGGCTGCTTGAGCAGAGAGCTCTCTCGTCTCCAAAACTATCCGGCAATGTATCCTAGCTGGGCAGAGAACGGGAGATTTCCAGACCCCCAACCCACCTGGAAGCGCTGCGGCGGCTCGTTGGGCCTGACTGCAGACCGCTTTGCGGAGGAGCCTGCTGTGGTCTACGTGTGGACGTTTACGGTACCCTTCGGAGGCAAAACAGCCCCACCGAGGCCCGGGACGGCTGGAGAGCGACGGCGAAGACTGGCGACGGGCTATTCGGCCAGGCGCCTCCCAGGCTGTTAGCTGCAGTGTGCTGAAGGACTGTGAGGAGTGAGGCGTGCCGGGTGGAGCCCCTGCCTGCGGCCCTCCTGAGGCACGAGAGCGCCCGGCCCCGGTCGGGCCTGCGGGTGGCGGTGCTATATGCGACCAAGAAGATCGGCCCAGCGCACCGGAGCGAGCGGGCCAGAGAACAGGAGATAGCCAGCCACCCTGCCCGTGTGGAAGCGCTGCGGAGGCTGGTCGGACTTAAGCCACGGGCTGTAGTGCGGAGGAGACTGCGATGGGCCGCGAGTTGTCTGCGGTCCCCCTAGGCAGCAGAACATCCCCGTTGGCTGGAGAGCGGTGGTGTTGACCTGAGGCGGGCGAGTCAGACAGGCGCTCCCCAGGTTGTAAGCGGCAGTGTGCTGAAGGGCAGAGAGGCGCGGCCACGCAGAAGCACGAGAGCGCCCGGCTCCGGTTGGGCCTGTGGGACCCCGAGCACCGACGGGACAAACAGTGAAGCCGAGGTCCCCCTAAGTGGAGCAGGGGACTGCTAAGAGAAGAGACGCCATCTCCCATTCTCGGCACGGTACTTGCTGCCTTGGGAGGCTTCAGTGCAATTGAGGCGGGCCTGCGCGCCAGAGGGCCTTTGAGATACAAGGGGCTCGCTTGGTCCTGGGAGCGCCATTGCCAAGGGTGCGGAGGGGGTTGGTCACCACAGTCACATCAATCACCCTGTGAAGGCGGGAAGAGCCGACTGCGGTCCTCCGGGGCGCTGATCAGGCCCGGACTGCTGAAGAGGGGTCGCATTCCTGCGTCTGTGCCCCTGTGATGCCTACGAGAATCTATGTGGCGGCCATCACTGCACTGTGCTGCAGCCTAGCTACAGACTGAGTGGGTGCTGCGGAGCCGGTCCCCCCCTATTCCCAAGCACGAGAAGATCACGGGGACCCCCTGATTGTGCATTGGTGTTGAGGGCTCACTTTCTTGCCTGGTAGGCGCTGCTACTTGGTGTGCGGAGTGCATCGCAATCAGAGTTCTAGGTGTCTTTTGCCTGGAGAGGGACGAGTGACGCTGCGCCGATATGGGGCACCCGGACAGAACCCAGCCCAAATTGAACTTTGACAAAAAAGGTCCAAATCCAGCGATCCCTCAACGGGGATGGAGAAAAACGGTGCTGAGTCGGCTGCGGAGAGGGATCAGATGGAACACGACATTCGCAGTATTTTGTTGGCCATGGAAAAGAACCTGCAGGGTGGGATTACCTCTTTCGGTACGAAGATGGATGCTCTTACGTACCGTATGGACCGGATGGCGGAGCGGCAGGACAAACACGCTGAACGCCTTGATATGTCCGAGCGCCGCATAGGTGAAGTGGAAGACCACACTGGACACAGAACATAAGCAGCTCAGCAGGGTGATCCAAATACTGCAAGATAAGGCCGAAGATTTGGAGGTGCGGTCACGTAGGTGCTACATACGCATTACCGGCCTACCGGAGAGTACGCAGACCGGGAACATGGAACTATTTGTCGAATCTCTCCTGAAAAAACTTCTAGGGGAGACGGCCTTCTCTGGGATGTTTGTCATTGTGAGAGCTGAGGTGACCGTTCTGTTTCCTGCAGACGCGGTCGCTCCCCACGCTGCTCCCCGCCCTGCCTGCCTTGCAGCCTGGTATCGTAGCGCTTCGCTGCGGCTATTGCTAAATTCATTTGGTCATTTGTATTGCTGGACATAGCAGCGCTAGACTGCCTTTATCGCCTTTCATTTTAATCATTGCGACAACGTAGCGCTAGACTGCCTTGACTGCTTTTATTTGTATTCATTCAGACATCGTAGCGCTAGATTGTGAAAGTGCGCTGTTAGTACAGTTTTCATTTGCCTGCCTGTAGATTCCAAGGTGTGCCTGACTTGCTTCGCATTGGCTTACTATATCGTTTTAGGCTGCCTGCCATTTTGTTTAGTTGTTGTTGTTGTGTGCCTCCCTGCCCGGGTCTCTGCCCGGGTCTCCGCCCGCCTCCCAGCTGACCCCCCTCCCACTGATACTATTAGGCCAGCTCTCACGCGATATAGCTGTGACCGTTCTGTTTCCTGCAGACGCGGTCGCTCCCCACGCTGCTCCCCGCCCTGCCTGCCTTGCAGCCTGGTATCGTAGCGCTTCGCTGCGGCTATTGCTAAATTCATTTGCTCATTTGTATTGCTGGACATAGCAGCGCTAGACTGCCTTTATCGCCTTTCATTTTAATCATTGCGACAACGTCGCGCTAGACTGCCTTGACTGCTTTTATTTGTATTCATTCAGACATCGTAGCGCTAGATTGTGAAAGTGCGCTGTTAGTACAGTTTTCATTTGCCTGCCTGTAGATTCCAAGGTGTGCCTGACTGTACCGGTGCCTCTGCCATTTGCTTCGCATTGGCTTACTATATCGTTTTAGGCTGCCTGCCATTTTGTTTAGTTGTTGTTGTTGTGTGCCTCCCTGCCCGGGTCTCCGCCCCGCCTCCCAGCTGGCCCCCCTCCCACTGATACTATTAGGCCAGCTCTCATGCGATATAGCTGTGACCGTTCTGTTTCCTGCAGACGCGGTCGCTCCCCACGCTGCTCCCCGCCCTGCCTGCCTTGCAGCCTGGTATCGTAGCGCTTCGCTGCGGCTATTGCTAAATTCATTTGCTCATTTGTATTGCTGGACATAGCAGCGCTAGACTGCCTTTATCGCCTTTCATTTTAATCATTGCGACAATGTAGCGCTAGACTGCCTTGACTGCTTTTATTTGTATTCATTCAGACATCGTAGCGCTAGATTGTGAAAGTGCGCTGTTAGTACAGTTTTCATTTGCCTGCCTGTAGATTCCAAGGTGTGCCTGACTGTACCGGTGCCTCTGCCATTTGCTTCGCATTGGCTTACTATATCGTTTTAGGCTGCCTGCCATTTTGTTTAGTTGTTGTTGTTGTGTGCCTCCCTGCCCGGGTCTCCGCCCCGCTCCCGCCTCCCAGCTGACCCCCCCTCGCCCCTCCCCTTCCACCATCCACATATGACAGATGCTTTTGAGCGTAGCGTTCATGCGCAGCGGTCGCGCCCCATGCGTGCCGAAGGTGCACCAAAGGTAAGCCCGTCTACGCCCGTCCGCGCCTGGACCGCGCCCAGCGCCAAACCCCCTGCTCCCCGCAAGACCCACCCCGTCCGCATCACATACGACGCCGCTACCCTCTCAACTCTAAACCCCGGCCGCTCACCACAATGCTACCAGGCTGCCCCGGGACACACCCATGGACCCTTCACCTGCCACTCCTGCAAGTTCGACTGCATCAAGACCCACACAAAACCGACTAACCCCAAACAGTGCCCCGACAACAACTACCTGAAGTGCATCCTCCTCAACACCCGCTCGGTCCACAAACACTCCATTGAACTCTGGAATCTCCTCGACACCACATCCCCTGACGTCGCCTTCCTCACAGAAACATGGATGAACGCCTCTTCAGCCCCCGACATCGCCATAGCCATCCCGGACGGCTACAAGATCATTCGGAAGGACCGCACCAACCAAACAGGAGGAGGCATCGCCATAGTCCACAAGAACACCATCCGCATCACGACTAGTTCCGACGATAACCTCGCTACCGCAGAACACCTTCACTTCCAGATCCACACCGACCCCAAGACCACACTCAGAGGCACCCTCATCTACCGACCCCCAGGACCCCGCACACAATTCAGCGAAGACATCACTGACTTTATCAGCCCACATGCCCTCCCCTCCGAAAACTACATTCTACTGGGAGACCTCAACTTCCACCTTGAAAAGAAGAACGACTGCAATACCACCAATCTTCTAGACAACCTGAACAATCTCGGACTCAAACAACTTGTTGACACCCCCACCCATCTGGCCGGACACACGCTCGACCCAATCTTCACCTGCAGCAAGCACATCTCCTTCGATCACACTACTAATCTCCATTGGACGGACCACAACTGCGTTCACTTCACCTACAAAAAGACCTCGTCCCACAACCCACCACAACCTATTCCCCGAAGAAACTGGAACAAAATCACTACCGACCAGCTCCTCACATCGCTTCACCAAAATCCTCCCGCCAAATCATCAGACTCAAACCAAGCAGCCACCAACCTCACTCAATGGATCACCCACAGCATTGACAAACTAGCACCCCTGAAAAACCATCAAGTCAAGCAAGGCAACAAAAAAGCCCCCTGGTTCAACGACGACCTTAAGATATCCAAAAAGCTCTGTCGTACCCTCGAGAAAGCCTGGAGAAAAAAACCCAACCACTGACAACCTGACCTCCTTCAAGAACGCCACCCGCAAACACCACCAACTCATCCGATCCACCAAAAAATCAGCATTCAAGAATCGACTTGACAACAACGCCCAAAACAGCAAGGAACTTTTCAACATCGTCAAAGAATTTACCAATCCCAACGCTGGCTCCAACGACATCACCCCCTCCCAAGACCTCTGCGACTCTCTATCCTCATTCTTCTACAACAAAATCGCAGACATACATAACAGCTTCTTAAACCAATCCGAAGACCAGCCCACTTCACCCACCCCCGAACCAAAACCGCACTCTAACAACCTATACGCCTGGAACACTATCACCACGGAAGACACCATCCGCTTGATGAACTCCATCCACTCAGGATCGCCAACCGACCCTTGCCCCCACCACATCTTCAACAAAGCAGACTCTATCATCGCACCCCATCTCTGCGATGTCATCAACTGCTCCTTCAATTCCGCTACCTTCCCGGAAAACTGGAAACATGCCGAACTCAGCGCCCTTCTAAAGAAACCCACAGCAGACCCCACTGAACTTAAGAACTACCGCCCCATCTCGCTCCTCCCGTTCCCCGCCAAAGTCATAGAGAAAGCCGTCAACAAACAACTCGCCACCTTCCTTGAATCCAACAAATCCCTTGACCCCTCACAATCCGGTTTCCGAGCCAAACACAGCACCGAAACCGCCCTCATCGCAGCTACAGACGACATCCGATCGCTTCTGGACAACTTAGAAACAGCAGCCCTCATCCTACTTGACCTCTCCGCAGCCTTTGACACAGTTTGTCATAACACCCTCATACAACGCCTCAGCAACGTCGGAATACAGGGAAAAGCACTGGAATGGATCATCTCGTTCCTCGCTGGAAGAACCCAGAGAGTCCGCCTCCCCCTTTCAGATCAGAGGCCACCAAGTCATCTGCGGCGTACCACAAGGATCATCACTCAGCCCCACCCTCTTCAACGTATACATGAGCCCTCTCGCTTCCATCGCACGTCAACACAACCTCAACATCATCTCCTACGCAGACGACACCCAGCTGATCCTCTCTCTCACCAAAGACCCAAACACCGCCAAAACCAACCTACATGAAGGAATGAAAGATGTAGCCGAGTGGATGAAGAACAGTTGTTTAAAACTAAACTCGGACAAAACGGAAGTCCTCATCTTAGGTTCATCCCCCTCTGCCTGGGACAACTCTTGGTGGCCACATGCCTTGGGATCAGCACCCACACCCACGGATCACGCACGCAACCTAGGCTTCATCCTAGACTCCTCTCTCTCGATGTCAAGACAAGTCAACGCCGTCTCATCATCCTGCTTCAACATACTACGCATGCTCAAAAAAGTCTTCCGTTGGATCCCCACCGACACAAGAAAGACGGTCACCCACGCCCTGGTCACCATCCGTCTAGACTACGGAAACACCCTTTACGCCGGAACCACAGCCAAACTACAGAAAAAACTCCAACGCATCACAAATGCCTCTGCCAGACTCATACTAGACATTCCTCGTCAAGCTCACATTTCCGGCCACCTGAAAGACCTACACTGGCTCCCCGTCAACAAGAGAATAACGTTTCGTCTCCTCACCCACGCACACAAAGCCCTCTACAACCTTGGACCAGAATGCCTCAACACACGACTAACCTTCTACACCCCCACCCGCCAACTACGATCATCCAATCAAGCCCTCGCCACTATCCCACGCATCCTTAAATCCACCATGGGGGGCAGATCCTTCTCCTACCTTGCGGCCAAGACCTGGAATTCTCTCCCCAACCACCTCCGCCTTAGACAGAACCACCCCACTTCAGAAAACAACTAAAAACTTGGATATTCGATAAGTAATTGCACCCCCCTCCCCCAAGCGCCTTGAGACCCTCTGGGTGAGTAGTGCGCTATATAAATTTCTGAACTTGAACTTTTGAACTAGAGCTCACCGTACACTGGGCCCGAGACCAAAACCCGGGGCTCCTCCACGTCCTATTATAGCCAAATTACTTAACTACAGGGACCGAGACACGGCACTTAAGCTGGCGAGAGGGAGACAACCGCTGACCTACGAGGGCTCCACGCTTTCTCTCTTCCCCGACTTTACAGCGAGGGTACAGGAAGCGAGACGACAGTTTGTGCTAATGAAGCGCCAACTCCGAGACATGGGCGCGGACTACGCGATGCTGTATCCGGCCAAGCTTCGAGTCAATCGTCAAGGGAAGTCCATGATATTCACCGACCCGAGGGCGCTCCAAAAAGCCCTTAAGGAGTGGCGCAAGGATGTGAGACAATCTTCGGAGAGTGGACGTCCTGTAGACTCTGTAGACGGCTCCCTGGACGATCAGGACTGAGGTGTTCGATCACGACTTGAAGAAGAGCCAAGTCGGCGCTACGATGTGGCACACTGGTGATGTATGACCCAGAGACTTCGATATTGGAATTGTTAGTCTGGACTGCGACTGATGGTGGTCCTTTACCCTTTGTGCCACTCTATCACTTGGGATTTCTGGTTGTTCGGGGCGGGTGGGAATGGGGGGAGGGTGGTTTGATGATGGGTACGCCATTTGAGTAGCGTTTTTTGCCATTTAGGTCCTTGGGAAGACATAGACGTTGTGATTTTGTGGAGCCGCGCCCGCTCCAGACGCGATGTGAAGCACTAGGACTCTTACATTAGTATGATCGCACTGGACTTGATTTGGGCGCTGGACAGGTGATTGGGAGGGGGATGGCATTGTCAGACATAGTATATTGTTGTCCTATGTCGTTTAAGGAGCATTGCCATATTGTTAGCGAGCACTTGCTATCACCTTTTCTTTTGTACAGGAGGCGGGGGTGTGACAAAGCAGCGGGACATTTTGTGTGGAATTGTTTTATTCTTGCTGATAGCGACCTACCTACTCCCCAGCGTGTTGCACACCTTCCTAAGAGCGGTCCCCCTGTGTGAGGGCCTCTGTACTTTTTCCTTTACCCTTTGGTTTGGTCCCTAGGTTGGTGCGGGACAGGGTGGGTGGGAGGGAGGGTCGTGGCTGAGTTGGGGACGGGCAGGCGTGGGAGGGTCAGGGTGGGGAGGTCTACTTGGAACTGTTCTAGAGCAGAGTGTGCGGGGGGGATTGCTTGTTTGTTTTTAGTTTACATGTAGGTTTTGGAGGCATGGACAGGAAGCGACAGGTGCGATTGCTACAGGCATGGACTGTGACACTTGGTCATTCACACATACTATACCCCCCGTTATGACAAAGCAGAATCAATCACCACCGACACAATCACACTGCTGACTTGGAATGTTCAGGCCTGAACGACCACCAAAAGGTCAGACGGTGCTTCAATATCTCACTAGGCATGCGATAGATATAGCACTACTGCAGGAGACCAACTTGCGCCCTGACAACCCGACGCAGCGCTACAGGGGTTTGTACAACAACATACATGCTGCAGGTTTAACCTCTCACGCCAGGGGCGTTTTGACTTGGGTGAATCCTAAGGCCTCATTGACACTTACCCCGATTGCCACTGACAAGGAGGACGCTATGTCATCACGAAATGTGCTGGAAAAGGAATGACTTTACACATAGTTAATACTTATGGCCCTAACTTCGATTGCCCAATCCTCTATTTGATGTTGGCTACTAAGGTGCGTGAACTGTGTGGGGAGCATGTCCTATGGGGGGGGGCGACTTTAATATGGTCCGGCAGCCCGCACTAGATAGATCAGATGGCCCTGATAGGCGTCCCTCGGCGGCGGCCAGAGTTCTGGAGGCTGGAATGTTGCGTCTAGGCTTGCAGGACGTGTGGAGGACTAGACACCCGACACAGGGGGATATACATACTTTTCAACCCCGCATGACATTCATACACGCATTGATTATTGGTTGTCCACCTCGCACCTCCTTGCTCAGGTACAGTCGTGCATGACGTTGCCGCGAACCTATTCTGACCATTCCCCAGTCCTGGTCACTCTTAGGGCCCCGGCGAGATGCCCCCCTCCTTTTTCTTGCCGTTTTCCTCCTTACTCGTTGCTGGATGACGTCTTCCGGGAAGAGCTGGATGTCGCAATTGACGAATTCTTTGACAAGAATGTTGGCTCGGTGGACTCATTCCTGACAGTGTGGGAGGCCTTCAAGGCATATATACGTGGAGTGGCCATATCTAAGCATGCGGGTGTCCTTAAATCAATCAGAGGCCGGCTGTCCCTGCTTGAGAACAGGCTCTGGGACATTGAAGCGTGACGTCTTCATGACTCGAGTGCGGAGCTTCTCCAGGACTTAGCTCAAACGATCCGTGAATATCACGAGGAAGCGGACTCCGAGGTCAAACACTTGAGAAAATACGCCATTGCGAGGTCGTATGGTGAGGGAGAGCGCCCGGGAGCAGTACTAGCGCGGTTGGCAAAACAGTGCAGGCAATGCGCGATGACGCCTGAGATGCGATCCCCTCAGACTGGGGAGTTACTCCAGGATGAGCTGGTCGCAGACCTTTTTCGGGACTTTTATGCATCTCTGTATGCCTCCAGAGGCCCGGTCCCGGAAGAAAGTATACTAGACTACCTCACTCATATCCAGCTACCATGGTTGACCAACACGCATCGCGAGTTTTTGGTTAGACCGTTCAAGAGGGAGGAAGTCGTTTGGGCACTATCGTCAATGAGAGCTGGGAGTGCGCAGGGCTGTGACGGTTTAACAGTATCATTCTACAAAACGTTCTCTGATTTATTGATTCCTAGACTACTGACGCGTGTAGAGCAGATGGCTGAGGCAGGGGAAATGCCCCCCACGATGAGGGAGGCAATTATAGTTGCTATTCTTAAGCCCGGGAAGCCTCCAGAGGACTGTGCTCCATACCGCCCTCTCTCGTTACTTAACGTTGATGCGAAGATTTTTGCGAAAATTATTGCCAATCATCTCAGCCCATTGGTCACCACGCTTGTAGCCCCGGAACAAGTGGGCTTCGTCCCTAACCACAACCTCACTTACAATTTGAGGACTGTGTTCGCGGCATTTCAACACACGCGACAGGATGTCCCTGCTGTGGCGGTTTTCCTAGATATGGGAAAGGCCTTTGACTCAGTCGAGTGGCCTTTCCTTCGACAGGTGCCGAGTCGTATGGGGGTGGGAGATCTCTTCCTCCAACTGTTGAATACGCTCTACGCCTCCCCCTCGGCTTGGGTCCGTATAGGCTCACTTACGACTGAGCCTTTCCGCATAGGCCGCGGAACCAGGCAGGGTTGCCCCCTTTCACCTATCCTGTACGCCATAGTGGCTGAGCCCCTGGCCTGCGCTCTGCGCGAGTATCATGGACATCGTGGTATACGATTCCCTAAATACAACCTGATAGTGTCCACGTATGCGGACGACACACTTTTGTATGTGAGAAACCCTGAAGACAACCTCCCGACAGTACTACGAGAAGTTGTATTGTTTAGCTCACTATCAGGGATACACGTGAACTGGAGCAAGACGCTAATGTTCCCGCCTACGCCAGCCACCAGGAGATTTGAAACGGAATACCCCATCCAGTGGACCGTTGATTCGGTTCGCTACCTAGGAATTAGGCTACACACGGACTCGGAGGTGGTCTTGAGGGAGAACTGTGGGGTGGCAATCTCTAAGCTGGAGGATGATGTGAACAAATGGATAGATCTCCCCTTGTCACTGATGGGCCGCATATCCTTACTGAAAATGATTGTACTCCCTGGCTTCTTATTCTTATTTAGTAATATCCCCATGGTTTAATCGGGGGCTTTCTTTCGGCAGTTGCATTCACTGGTACTGCGGCTGGCATGGGCTGGGAAGCAGCCCAGAGTGGCGTGGGACATACTTATTCGCCCCTATGAGGAGGGAGGAATGAATGTTCCGGACTTGGAGTTGTACTATCGCACTGCCCAGGGTGCACACGCGTATGGGTGGATACATGGCCCTGTCGATACGCCGCACCTGCGCATTGAATCGATTGTTGCTGACCCGACCCCTCTACCGGCGCTGATGTCTCGTCCTAGGGACCGATGTATAGGCATTCTTGACTCTTTGAATGTCGGAACGCATGCCTGGTTCCATCTAATGGACGCGCAGGCCTGTTCGTTGCTATACGCTCCTGGGGCACTGCTGGCATGGTGTTCATGGCTTGGCCCCTGCGGGGACAGGGGTGTTTTGTCTGCCCTAGCCAAAACTGGTATAACCCAGATGGGCGACCTATTCGCGGATGGTAGGGCTCGCACCTGAGAGGAGATAGACCCAGACGGCGCCCCCAGGACTCTTCTCCCTCGCTTCCAGTTCCACAGAGTCCGACAGGCCTTGAAGGAGCTGCTGCGTGAGGATATGGCTGATCCTCAGGTGGTTTTGGCGTATGACTTTATTGTAAACACTAAGACACCGAATAAATTAATATTGAACCTGTATCGTATAACACTGTCTGAACGAACTGCGGACTATACTAAACCTCGCTTGGCATGGCAGGCTGATATAGCTGTGGACCTCCCAGAGGATAGATGGCGATATTGCTGCGCAAACGTCAAGAGGGTGTCGCTTAACAGTAGACATCGCCTGCTACACTTTAAATTCCTGAATAGGGTGTATCACACCCCAGCGCGGCTGTTTCGATATGGGCTAGGGGAGAACCCTGGTTGTGAAAGATGTGGAGAACAGACCGCTGACTTTTTACATCTTGCATGGCTCTGCCCGAGAATCTCAGATTTTTGGAGCGCGGTCTATAGGGAGGTGAACAGGGTAACTGGACTGGTGCTAGAACCTACTCCTCTATTGGCCCTATTGGGGTTTTCTAAAGATATCCTCCCTGAATATAGAAGGATGGTGGACATGGCCTTCTTGGTTGCCAAGAGATGTGCTGCACTAACCTGGATGCGAGGACCGACCCAGACACTTGCTAGGTGGTCTAGCGACATGCTATACTGCTGTACACAAACGGAACTGTATAGCGAACTGCTGCCGCCTCGCAATAGACCCAAGAACTACTGGGCCCTGTACCTGGAGAAGAGAGCTGCACAGGTGACTCCTACTCTGAGCGAGTCAGATGACGCCGGAGAGACGGTAGGGATGCGGGAGGACACAACACAACACACTGACGATGAGATGTCTGCTTAGGGGGATGCCAGCTAGGGACCTGAGTTCATGTATAATTCAATCACTGGGAGTGTGGGAGGGGTCCGGGGAGGATGATGTCACTATTTCCTGTCGGCTGGGTGGGATGTGCTGGTGGCAAAGTCTCATTATTTGTTTGCTTTGTCCATGCTGTGGCATGAAAGTGTCGATATCTTACTGTACGTGCCTGCTTCTTGACCTCTGCTTGTTTGTTTTTGAAACGCCAATAAACACATTAAAAAAAACTATGAAAAATTGCCATATACCTTCCTAAGTATTAACAACTGCATCTGATTGATTCACTAGTGTTTGCAACATGTAATGGAATCGGGTGTGTGCACTAACAGCATTGTATGAAGATGTATCATGGCTGGAAAGGTACACCAACAGTGGTCGAACATTGTTATCTTTTCAGCATGCCTAAAGGCAATGGAATGTGATGGAAGTTAGCCTGTTCAGAAGACTGATGCCAGTGGAGGGCTAGTAAGGAGGAGCCTCAAGCAGATGTGAACCCTAAACCCGAATAATGTCTGACGGGTGGGTAAGGGAGATCTACTACCATTTCTTAAAGGTGTGTAATATATGAAACAATTCTTACGTTTTTTTACTGACTATTCCTCAGAGTGGTTCTCCTAGAAACTGATTGCTATATTCAACTTTTTTTTGTTTTGCATTGGCAGAAACTTCAAACCTAATTTAAATCTACATATGTCTTGTATAGTCACGCTTAGAGACCGAGAGAAAATGCTGCATTTGCTCCCATTCCTTGTTCATGATCACTAATAATTGTAATTACTAACATACAACAGTGAAAATGTGGTAATATTAAATACAAAGCGTTGCAAAAATTGCACACACCATAGTGTACATAAAGCACATGAATACACCTGAGAGCACATTTAGTAGATGCCACCCCCACCCCTACCCCAACCAAAACTGTGGATTTAAATCTCCGATATTTAGGTCTGTGGCAAGCATGGCAGCTTTCCTCCCTCACAGCAGCAGCATCTGTCATGGGAGAAACCATTTTCGGGGGGCGTGGCTAAGCACGCAATGGCGGAGGACGCACTGGGGTAGAGCTCTGAGATAAGCTCCCCTTCCCTGAGCCGTTTCTCCGTCAAATTGAATCGTAGTCTCCCGAAACTGCAGGCGGACCTCCCCGGAGCCCACCACGGCAATCTGGCCGACTCTCGAACTGTGACCCCGACGAGGCAGACCCCGGCCTGTCCTGCGACTCTCCTGCGGGACCGGGTGCCTCCTGGGCGGCGGAGCGACCACGGGAGACCGAGGCTTGGACCTGACGCACAGGCCCCAACCGGCAGGCCGCACCGCGCTGTCTGAGGCCCGCTGGACGGCAGCCGCCGCACCGGGGGCAACCACCGGGGGCTCGGAGACTGACCCGCCTTGACACAGGACACCGGCGGCGGTCCCGGACTGGCGGAAAACGGGAGTCCGCCGCTCGCATTGCTGCCTTCAGGTGGCTGCTGCCCCGAGAGGGGGGAGGACCCGCCGGACTTACTGGCGACACACCCGGAGCAGCCGAGGTGCAGAGTTCGACCCCGGTGAGGCGCTGGGGGGGCGGAGGCACTGACCGGTGGAGGCCCTTTCCCGGGAGGACACATCGAGACCAGATACTCCCGGTGAGTCCGACTCGCGCCCCCCGGCACGGAGGAACACACGAGAGCCCAGGACCCATAGAGGGGCAACCAGCTACACCACTGCGGGCGGCGGACGGACTGCCCTCCTGCACCCGGGGCACACAGGGGCACCCCCGACACCGGACCCGATTGCGGGCCCCACCCACGGAGGTGGAGGCTGCCTGGGGGGCCGTGAGGCATACGAGGCGCACCGCACGGGACCGGGTGACCACCATAGCACGTGACGCCTGGCCAGCTTAGACCCACGCACCGCGATCGCCTCCTTGACCCCCACTGCATTTGGGGCGACGCGGAGGAGCCGGGTTGTGAGGAGGTGGGGCCCCGCGGGGCGGACCCCCCCCCCCGGGCACATCGACTACGGCCACGATCGGAGGGGCGGCTGCCGACCACCAGGCCCCCCGCCCAGAGGAGGAGGTGTGACCCCGGGGGTGCCACCGGAGCCGCACAGGCGAGGAATCTACTGGACGGGCACCCCCGCCCATGTCCGGGGGGGTGCGGACCCGCACCGGGACTGGTGGGGCCCCGCCAAAGGGGAAAACGGACAAGTTACTGAACAAAATGGCCGCCGAACAATTGGCCACGAGACTGGACAGCGTACTGGCGGCCGTGGAACGCATGGAACAGTCACTCCAACAGACCAGAACCTCCCTGGAGTCCAAAATCGACGGCGTCGCCGTGGACCTGACCCTCCTACGGGACGACCACAGGAAACTATCCGACCGGACCAAAACCCTGGAGGGCGCGGTGAAAGAGATTGAGCCCAAGATTGCCCAGACAGACAGACAGGTGCAGTATCTCCTGAACAGGGTGGAGTTCCTGGAGGACAGGGCCGAAGAGGCGGAAGGGAGGGCGAGACGCAACAACATCAGACTCGTGGGAGTCCCGGAAAAATGGGAAGGGAATCACCCCGCCCAGCATGTGGAAGACTGGCTCAGGACCCTGCTGCCCGAAGGCGCGCTGTCACCCCACTTTGTAGTGGAGCGCGCACACAGAGTGCCGACGAGACCCTACGCCACCGGCGCTAACCCCAGGCCACTGCTCTTCAGGATACTGAACTATAGGGACCGGGACGCGGTGCTACGGGAGGCAAGACGACTGGGAGACATCCGCATAGACAATGCGACGGTCATGTTCTTTCCCGACTACACCATCCAGGTGCAACGCCAACGACACGACTTCATGGAAGTAAAGCGGAGGCTGCGCACAGCCGGCCTCAAATACTCCCTGCTCTTCCCCGCAAAACTAAGAGTGGTGGCGAGAGACAACACCTACTTTTTCAACACCCCCGAGGAGGTCAGTGAGTGGCTGGACGGGGGCACGGACACGGCACCCAAACACCCCCGAGGAGGGGAGGCGAGGCCCAGGACACGCGGGCCACGGCGCCGCCGCAGGCATAAAACTCAACAGTCCCAGCGGACGGAGGAGGGGCCGCGACACTCCCCCCCGATGGACCAGATGCTCCGGGAACAACGAGATGCGCTCCGGAAGGTTTCCCAGCTGAGCAACCCCCCTTCCCAGGAGATGGCCCTCGAGGACGACCAGCAGGCAGTGCCCAGCGATGAGGATGAGGCCATATATGGGATCCCGAACTCACAGATCTCAGTGGACCTGCCTGTCGTCACACCCCAGACCTCTGACCTGATTCACTGACTACACGAGAGAAGTCTGTGAAATGTTGGCAAAAGCGAGGGGGGGGCGGCGGGGGCTGAATGGACGCTGAGGCGCGGCTGCCGCCCGACACTGCTGGGGGCATACCATACCCCCCCCCACCTGCCGACTGGACAATGGACATCAGGAACAGTGAGTACTGCCTGTGTGGCACTGGTGGCTGGCAGGGATGGTGGAGGCGGGGTTATCCCTTGCCCATATTCATAACTACCCTTGGTCATCTCTGGTTACAGGCACGGGTGGGGGGGGTGCCCCCACTGGCTGGGGCTTAGAGTCTACATCCCATCCCATCGTGCCCCCCTCCTGCCGAGACACACACAAGTGGGGCCCCCCCCACAGGCAGAGTGGCGCCACACGCAGAGCGGAAGGAGGCTACCAGTAGCCTGTATCATAAGGCTCGGGGATGGATCTTGATCCCCTTAACTGACTGCTTGTCCTAATTGCCGAGACTGTGCTTAACGCGCACTACCCCCTAGACCAGACAGGTTGTCCCTCTCAATTGAGAACATGGACGGTGGCCCGTTTCGCCACTGCCCTTTTGGTATTTTAGTGGGGTTCACCCACAGTTGGTTGTTGTTATTCATTGTTTTTCCCCTTCCTAATGTCTTCCTGACCATTGCTGAGTGTACTGTGGGGGGTGGGTGTGGGGAAGCTGGGACACATGAAGAGAGGGTCCCTGGTGGAGCTGCTGTTCGCAGAAAAGGTGGGGAGGAGTATACACAGCTAGAATGACAGCGATAAAGATATGCACTTGGAATATCAGAGGCATGCACACACCTGCGCGTAGATACCAGATATACTCCTACCTGAAACGACAACAGGTGCACGTTGCACTCCTGCAGGAAACGCACTTATGTGGGGCAGAGGTGGCTGCACTGCGGCGCAGATGGAGGGGACAACTGTATGCTACAGAGTACTCCTCGTTTGCCCGGGGGGCACTACTATGGGTAAGGCCGGGCACTCCCTTCACAATGTCAGACACTCACACGGACCCGGAGGGGAGGTATGTCCTGGTGAGGGGCCGCATGGACGGGCAGCCGGTCGTCCTGGCGTCCATTTACTCTCCAAACACGGACCAAGGGGGCTTCCTGACACGCATTTCGGAGAAACAGGCGCCCTGGCACGGCGTCCCCTGGATACTGGGGGGGGACTACAACACGGTACTGGATCCTGTGATGGACCGCTCGGTCCCGCCCAGGCCAGATGCAACATCCCTGGGAGCCACGAGGGCACTCACACAGTGGGCGGCACAGTGGGACCTGAAGGATGCGTGGCGCGCGCACAATCCCGACACCAGGATATACTCCTACTATTCAGGGGCGCACGCGCTGCATGTCCATCTAGACAGATACATGGTGTCGACGGAACTACTGCCACACGTCACTGACTCCCAATACCTTGGCAGGACACACTCAGACCACAACCCACACACGCTACACATGGCTTGGGAGCGCCCACACCCGCCCATCCCCACATGGCGATTGCAGCCTGCTCTACTACTGGACGCCCCCTTTAGAGACTCCCTGCAGGCCAGCGTGGCACAATACTTCATGGAAAACTCGGGCACAGCTTCCTCCCCAAGAGTTGAATGGGACGCCTTCAAGGTGGTGATACGGGGACACTGCCTAGGCGCACAGGGGAACATCCAGAAGAAATTAGAGACAGACTTACGCAGGGTGGAAGCGGACCTTCTCCGCTGGGAACAGGAAGCGGTGGGAGGAACGGGAGACCGGCTGAAAGAGGCCCGAGAGGAACATGCAGCGTTGCTGGAGCGCCTGAGACTAGTCAATTTCGCAGCTCACTCGGCGCGAGTACACCAACACAGTGACAAGCCCGGGAGACTACTGGCCTGGCTAGTCAGACAGGAGAACCGCACGGAGCCGGTGTCCGCTATTCGCACAGCTGAGGGAGAGATAGTATACACACAAAGCAGGATACATCAGGCGTTTGTGGGGCACTATCGGGCCCTGTACAAATCGCAACTGAGGGTCTCCTCGGCGACCATTGCGGATTACCTAGTAGACATTCAGCTGCCTTCTCTCACGGATGCTCAACAGGGAGATCTAGGAGCGCCATTCACCCAAGAGGAAATGCGCGAGGCCATTTTCGCTCTGTCCAATGGCAAAACCCCCGGCCCGGACGGCCTACCCGCCGAATTCTTTAAGGCATGTTCAGACACGCTGATCCCGGAAATGCTCAAGATGTACAACACCGCAATCGAGGACTCGGCACTCCCGGAATCGCTCAATGAAGTAAACCTGGTCTCACTATTGAAACCGGGCAGGGATGGCACATGCATGGGGTCCCACAGACCGTTGGCCATGTTGAATACCGACTATAAAATCTTCACCTCCCTGTTGGCCCGACGCTTGGCTTCGGAGGTCTCGACCCTGATCCATGACGACCAGAATGGTTTCATGCCGGCACGGAGCACTTCTCGTAACATACGCCGCCTCTTCCGAGCTCAGGAAGCAGCCGCACTGCGCTGGCCGAGATCGGGGTGTCTAGTCTTGGACCTTGAGAAGGCCTTTGACTCCGTGGAGTGGCCGTATCTGGGGGCAGTGCTGGACAGATTCGGTGTGGGGGAAGCATTCGTGGACATGGTCGGCCTGCTTTACCAGAGGCCCAGCGTCCGTGTGCGGACGGGCAGGCTGCTCTCGGAGATGGTACGGGTGCGCAGAGGCACTCGACAGGGCTGCCCCCTGTCACCCCTCCTTTTTTCCCTGGCCATCGAGCCCCTGGCGGCACTACTACGGGACAGGGGAGCGGAGTGGGGGATCCCGTTAGCCGATGGAGTGCACACAGTCTCGCTCTACGCAGACGACCTGCTGCTCTATGTGCGGGACCTCACCCAGGTTCCCGCCGCACTGTCGGACATTTTCCGGACCTTTGAGGAGGTGTCGGGTCTCAGGGTCAACTGGACCAAGTCCGGAGTATACTCGTTCAGCCCGGACCTGGGGGAGTGCGTAGTGCACCTTGGAGGCACTCGGCTCGCGTGGTACCCAGACACGTTCAAGTACCTCGGGCTACACATATACAGGGACCCACAGAACATACTGGAGGGCAATCTGCTGCGCGCTATCTCCTCGTTGCGAGCCCAGATGACCTTCTGGAAGACTCTGCCATTGAATGTACCCAGCAGGATTGCACTGTCCAAAATGATAGCACTACCCCGGCTACTCTACCACTTTGCGAATATCCCACTGTATGTTCCCGCGAAGATATTCCGCGAACTAGAATCTATGCTCTGCGGCCTGATCTGGAACACAGGACGCCCACGCGTGGCCCTGGCGAAGCTATACTCCCCGACCGCGGAGGGAGGGCTGGCAGTCCCCAACATGGAGCTATACTACCTGGCTGCGCAGCTACAATGGGTGACACACTGGCTCAACGGCACACACCTCGACGACACGGCCTCCGCGGACAACCAGTGGACTCACCCACAGGTATGCGCCTTGTTTCACCCATTGACCAGGGGACCCCGCCCCGTGCCCCTGCACGTGGCTGTGGCCCGTAAATGCTATGTCCGCAGCCTGAAACTGACACAGAATGTCAGGCCGTATGCCACTGCCCCCCCCCTGTTGGGCACCCCCCGGAGGAATGGGATGGTGACACCACGAGACCTGGAGCTCTGGTCGGCAGCTGGAGTGGAGACCATGGGCGACCTGTATGCGGACGGGGCCCTGCTCCCATTTGCGGAACTGTCAGAGGGCAAGGGTCTGCCGGCAGGGCAATTCTTGCTCCACGCGTCGGTAATGCGGGCGTATTCAGAGTCCTGGGGGAACATCCAGGATGAGCCACCGATTCACCACATGATTCAATACCTGCATGTTATGGGCAGGGGCTCACACATTATACACTGGCTGGCGCAGGCACTCCTCATGCACACACAGAGACCCACACAGCCGATTAGGGACAAATGGGCAGCCCACCGCGGGAGGGACTGGACGGATAAAGAATGGAACCTGGTCCTGGCCAGCCCTGTGAACATCCCACGCAGCCCCCGCTTCAGAATCATACAGTTGTACATACTACACCAGGCATACCTATCTCCAGACAGAATTAATAGATACTTTGCAACCAACACTGCCGCCTGTCCCAGATGCGACCTGCGGGGAGCCGACATCTTGCACATGCTCTGGCACTGCCCATCTCTAGCCACATACTGGGGGGAGGTGTCATCTCTCCTAACACACTGCACAGGCCCGGGGCTACCCTACACGTGGGAGGCATGCGTTCTTGGACTGTACAAGAGGACTAAACTAAATAAGACGCAAGCTCGGTTCTGGGATCTGGGCCTCATCACGGCCAAACGGCTGCTCACTAGACACTGGAAGAGAAGAGAACCACCAACCCCAGCACATTGGTATGCATCCTTCACTAACTGGGCTAGAGCAGAGAGCACGGCGCTACGCCGGGAGGAGATAGCGGGCTTGAGGCAGTTCCCGATCGCACAACTCTGGGATGATATCTTGGGGTCCCTGCAGGGGGAGGGCACGGCCAGAGGGCTCACATAGAGAACACTAAGATGGACGGGCACCAAAGAGACGACGGCTCCGTAGCCGGGGCAGCACACCGCATCCCCCCCCCCGAGCATGACACCGATCCTCGGACGCACAGGACATCGACACAGCCAGCCGCCCACACAGGGACTCCCTAGCCTACACCGACTCGGACCCTGCCCCCAGCACCTCCCCGCTGACACCGCACCCACGAGTGCACTCTCCCCCCCCACTCTTTACCCATACCATCTCCACATGTTTACGGTTTCGGATTCCTGTTTCCCAGCTGTAGCCATCACCCCCTTTCGAACCACTCTAGGAGGATGCACCTGGGCACATGCTTGGCCATGAGGCCAGGCGTGGACAGCGTCCCCCGACACCGCAGCCAGGCTACTCCACCAGTTTACTAAGCGCACCACGCACTTGGCCGACAGCCTGTGAGGCCATATTGATCACCGAGGCTGACACACAACAGGTCCGCGGCAATCTGCGCACGCACACAACTGGCCCACCATTCCACTGACATGCCCTCAGAGCGCAATACCCCGTTCGGAGGGTGTTGGTGTTGTGCATGCCGGAAGGGCACGCGGCAGCGCAGCCACTAATATTGGGACACAACGAAACGAACGGTTCTGTTTTGTTTGCAGAGTTAAAGGTTTACTTATAGAAAAAATGAAAAATAAGACGTCATTTGCAGAAATAATTGTGCACTGGTTGGGAATACTATGATCAAAGTACTTGATGGATAACTCGCAGATGACAAACAGGGTGCAGCAAAACACCTTCCCCTGTAAACCCATCACCCGTGCTCCACTACATTGTTGCAGCCGGCCCACAGGGTTGTAGGCTTTGCTATATGTACTGCACCTTTGAACAATAATAAACGTCTTTAATAAAAAAAAAATAAAAAAAAATGGGAGAAACCATTTTCGTGGAGAAACATTTTGGTGGGAAGTCCACAACTGTCCTTTGATGCTGGCAGAGGTCAAGTCCCCATAGCGGGTGTTCCATGTCAGTGCCCATGTAGTAGTCTCACTACATGCACGGGCCAGTGATACATGTGAGCATGTTAGGGACACTTCTATACTGACCGTTTCCTGAGAGCCTGCTGTCATCACCAGGGCTGGGTTTCATGGCGCTATCCCTGCCAGACATGACGGGCGCCTGGAACTGGTGATTGTTCTTCTGCTGCCTCTGGCAGAGCCCAGTCGGACCTTGGACCTTTTTGTCTTTTCAATTGTAAAATAGGGGGAGACAGTGCATAAGATGCGGACAGGGCATTGTTCGATTAATGTAATCTTAATAACTCCAATTCTCAGTCCTTATCCCTTACTCCATGGGAAGCACACACCGCCTCAAGACTGGCACCCTCTAAAAATCTGTTAATTTACAAAGATGAATATTAGCCCTGCTCCTTTCTCCAGCATTACACACACAAGTAGAAGGGGGGCTGCATGCTTAAAATTGCTGTGATCTAGGGGTGGGAAAACATACCAGGGTGTTAAAACTGCCCGCACACACTGAAATCTGTGTCATGCTTCATCATAGGGCTGCTAACACACCTCCGCGCAGACCAACACTGGAGGTAGAGCAATAGGGGGGGTAAAGACAATACACCACGCAAAGAGAAACAGTATGGGATCCCAAGTGAATAACGGTGCAGATACAACAATTTAAATCTGGCCACGGGAATTCCAAATCCAACTTTAATATTGGATTCCCTGATCAGAGTAAAAAGGTCACTAGAAGACCAGTGGATGGTGGTATGGTAGGCTATAATGTGTCCCCTACCCCTCCACTCTGCAAAAACGTCGACATGTTTGAGCCGGCTACATAAAATACCCCGGCTTTCATCAGGACTCCGAACAGAAAGATCCCATGGGTACTAACCCTACCTCCTTGTTCCACGGGTGTAGACACCCTTCTGAGTAAATGCTTAGAGAAAATATGGTGGAGTAACTGGCTCTCCAATGGAAACCGAGTTTATTAAAATCAAAGCTTGAACTGGCGGGGGAGCGAGGACAGCTCCCTATAGTCACACTTTTGTCAAGGAGAGCTGTGTCGGATGGATTGTCCCTCCCGGCACCGTGCAAATTGTTGTATCTGCACTATTTCTCACTTGTGATCCCATACTGTTTCTATTTGCCTGGTGTATTGTCCCCCCCTAATGCTGCACCTCCAGTGTTGGTCTGCAAGGAGGTGTGTTAGCAGCCCTATGATGAAGCATGACACAGATTTCTGTGTGTGATGGAAGGTTTAACGCCCTGGTGTGCTTTCTCACCCCTAGATCACAGCGATTTCAAGCATGAAGCCCCCCTTCCACGTGTGTGTATAAGTAGTTTCAGGAGGTCGAAGTGGGGCGATATTTCTTCCAACCCCTTACCTTTTGTGTGTGGTGACCTTACCCCAGCATGCCTGCTCCATAAAAAGCATGCTCGGCCACACACCAGTTCATGTCAGCACCAAACCTACGACCAGAATCAAGGGCTAATTCCCTCCGAGGATAGGAGGGTGGCATCAAAAGTGCTGGTTTGAGGAATGGGGAATCAGAGGAATGAAGGTTACCGACCCATTCCTCTTCATCCACTTTCTTGGCCCATTCCTTACTTCCTCAGACCATATCCAGACAGTGTTACTTCAAAGCAGTCCAGTTGCACTGTACAAAGGCATTCTGGCAAGTGTGGGATTCCCACAGCACACAATGCATTTCCCTCATAGCCCGTTATTAATTCTCATTCGAACATTGTTAATATACATTTAAACAAAGCCACAGCACACCACGCAACCCAGAAAAAGGCAGAGAGCAAAATGGAGAGCTAGAATGTGCACTGAAGGCTGAGGACAATAGATGATCACCCCACTGGCTATTAGGGAAAACAAGCCATTATATGTGCAATGATTAAATCGTAAAGAATAATTACTGCGCACAGCTGGCACTACAAATATGGGGGGTACCAAGCACCAAGGTTGCACATTCATAATTCCTCCTCATGCCTCTTTAATTCACCACAGGCACTCTCTGCATCTTTAGCTCACTCTTTCAGGGTTTATTTTCAATCCTGCTTTCTCCCTTTGTCACTGTTTTTCTGTATTCCTCTTCCTCCTTATTTTCCACTTATGTGTTGTCTCTCCAATGCTCTGGCTCAAAATCTGATAAGGAAAAATAAGTGTTGGTCCCAAGAAATAGTGCAGCGGGACCCGCCATGGCTGTAGTACTGAAATAATCTCAGCTACTGGTAATTACTCAGGACCGCACCCCACTTGTATGATAAACCACGTATGCCTCAACAACACAGTCTAAACCATGGCCCCTTCTTTACTACGCATGTCTTTACCACGCATGCTTTTACAGAGAATTTAGTTGTAAAGGCATGATTGCTAAAGTGATCTGGGTGGTAAATTACAGACCCCAGCCCCTTGCCCTGCACCCTAACACCTGATACCTCAACCCTGCAATCCACCCCACCCCAGCCCTTACAACTACCCCGACTCCTCACCCTGATCTCTAACACTCGGCCCCTGCCCAAAAAACAACTCCAATCCCAGCCCCCCCCCCCCGCCCTGAGCCCTAAAACCTACCCCCAGCCGTGAAAACTGCCCCTTGCCCCCACCCCCGCCGTGAGGCCTAAAACCTTGCCCCCTCCCAAAAACCTACCTCAGCCCCCTGCCCTGAGCCCTAAAACTGCCCTCCACCCCTGGAAACTGCCCCTCACCTCTACCCTGGGCCCTAAAACCTACTCCCAAGACCCGGTGGCAGAGGGTCTCACCCGTGGCTACCGATGAGCTGCTGACACTGTTTCCATTTTTAAAACTTATTGTGCTGCTGATTGCGAGCAGTCGCATTTTACCCTTTTAATTTCTTTTGTTTATGTTTAACCCAACTGTAAATCAAAGTTGACAGGTTGCCTAACCTTGATTGCTTCTAGGGGCTCAGAGGATCGCCGTGGGCCGAGTGTTGTGTGGCGGACTCCCGCGGACGCGGGCGCCATCTTGGCTTGGGCTGTTCAGCCCAATTTACATCTTGCCACTCCCCCCACGCTGCGCCCTATTTAAAAGCATTTTCAGCTCTCGGCGGGTAATAGCAAACGACCCGGTGGCAGAGGGTCTCACCCGTGGCTACCGATGAGCTGCTGACACTGTTTCCATTTTTAAAACTTATTGTGCTGCTGATTGCGAGCAGTCGCATTTTACCCTTTTAATTTCTTGTGTTTATGTATAACCCAACTGTAAATCAAAGTTGACAGGTTGCCTAACCTTGATTGCTTCTAGGGGCTCAGAGGATCGCCGTGGGCCGAGTGTTGTGTGGCGGACTCCCGCGGACACGGGCGCCATCTTGGCTTGGGCTGTTCAGCCCAATTTACATCTTGCCACTCCCCCCACGCTGCGCCCTATTTAAAAGCATTTTCAGCTCTCGGTGGGTGATAGCAAACGACCCGGTGGCAGAGGGTCTCACCCGTGGCTACCGATGAGCTGCTGACACTGTTTCCATTTTTAAAACTTATTGTGCTGCTGATTGCGAGCAGTCGCATTTTACCCTTTTAATTTCTTGTGTTTATGTTTAACCCAACTGTAAATCAAAGTTGACAGGTTGCCTAACCTTGATTGCTTCTAGGGGCTCAGAGGATCGCCGTGGGCCGAGTGTTGTGTGGCGGACTCCCGCGGACGCGGGCGCCATCTTGGCTTGGGCTGTTCAGCCCAATTTACATCTTGCCACTCCCCCCACGCTGCGACCTATTTCAATAGGCCTGATGCGGGAGCGCAGCGGGCGCGCCGTAGGCGCGCCGGAGTTGCGCCTGAGTTAAGCCCGTCTGCGCCCGTCCGCGGCCGGCAGGGGCTAGGGGCTACTTCCCCTGGCCTTCTCACCCGCTACTCCTCAGCTGACCTCACTCTCTTACAAGGCCATTGGCCCCTCGACCCCCGCATTATTCACCGGATCACCAACTTGGGCTGTTATTCTCCCTGTCTAGCCTGTCCACAGGGCTGCCCTCTTCCTTTTGTTTCTCCGTCAGCCCCTCATTCAATGTCCACCCCTGACATTCGTTCTTCCCCACTGTCTATTATATTATTAAACACCAGGTCAGCCATCAGACATCATCAGGAATTATTCATACTTTTAGATACGGATAAACCCGATCTCTTATTTCTAACTGAAACGTGGTTTTGTGAGTCTTCTCTCCCGTCCCTACTGGCCGCCCTCCCTTCGACATACTATTCCATCCGCGTTGACCGCCCAGCCGGGAAAATGGGTGGAGGCGTTGCCCTTATTGCCCGTATGGATTTTCAGTTCCAGATTCTCCCCTCACCCCCTATGAGAGGAATCGACCACTTAGTGATCCGCTCTACTTCTCTCTCCCCTCACCAAGCCTGTGTGCTGGTATATCGCCCACCTCTATTCACTCCGTCTTTTCTCCCCGCTTTTCAAGATCTACTTTGCACTCTGGCTGTTAACTATGCTTCGGTGTTGGTCCTTGGGGACTTCAACTATTGGCCCTCCGACCCCAAGGAATGCTCCTCTTCCAAGGAATTTTCTGATATTCTACTGTCGCTTAATTTTTCTTCCTTAGTTCACATTCCCACTCACATTCACGGTCACATCTTAGACCAAGTCTGGTCTCTCAACTGCCCTCTCTCTTCACTCACTGTCTCTCCCTGCACTTGGTCAGACCACTTCTTAATCTCTTTCTCTCTTCACCTCTGTCCGACCAAGATGCCCGTCCACGCCAAAAATTTGTGGGCTCGCAACTGGGGCAAAGTTAACTTGTCCGACCTAACCTCCTCACTCCTGGCCTCTTCTCCTTCCTTGTCGGGCTTGGCGTCTGCTGCTCAAGCTAAGGCCATTGACTCCTGGCTTACGAATGGAAGTGACAGTTTGGCCCCCCTTCGGCGTACCTCGATCAGGCGCCCTAAAGACGCGAACCGGTGGTTCAGCAAAGAACTAAAAGAGCAGAAATTAACGGTTCGACAGGCTGAACGCAGATGGAGAATGGACTATTGTCCCATCTCCAAGTCCAGTTATGTCCTTCTCCTAGGGACCTATAAAAAAAGCATCCTAGAGACCAAGAAAGCTTATTTCTCAGCCAAAATTCTAGCGGCAGAGAATCAACCTAAGGAGATCTTTTCCATTACTCACGACCTGGCCTTCTCCGACAGGACCTCATTGAAGCCTCTCCCCTCTCAAAAACTCTGCGATTCCTTGAACTCCTATTTTGTTGAAAAAATTGCGACTATTAAAGTCAATATTCCCCTCCCTCCCCCCTTTTTTGTTGATCCCCAGTTACCCCCTGCCCAAGCTTCCCTCACTTCTTTTCCTCCTCTTACTGAGGACATTTTCCTGTCTCTTCTCCCGAAAATTAAATCTGGCTCCCCAGCTGATATCTGCCCTGCACACATCTTACGGCAGATTTATTCAGTTTGTACCCTGCCCCCTCTTAGGTTTCTTAATAATTCCTTGGCTCAGGGTGTCGTGACCCCGTCACTGAAATCCGCCACCATTGTTCCCATTTTAAAAAACCAGGAGCCGATCCCTCTGCCTTGGCTAACTACCGCCCCATCTCCTTGCTTCCCTTTTTAGGCAAGGTGCTGGAGCGACACGTTACCTCTGTGCTCAGCTCCTTTGTCGAGGAGAATGGGGTGCTGGCCCCTTGCCAGGCGGGGTTTCGACCAAGGCACTCGACAGAGTCAGTGGTGGTGTCTGTGTTGGACACCCTCAGGGAGGGTATGGATATTGGTCAACCCCAGGCGCTGGTCCTCCTTGATTTGTCCGCCGCTTTTGACACAGTGGATCATTCCATCTTACTCTCCCGTGTCAGGGCAGCGGGCATCGGAGGCTCGGCCCTTATCTGGCTTTCATCCTTCCTGAGGGACCGGACCCAGGCGGTGCATCTTGGGGAGTTTTCAGCTACCCCCTGTAAGGTCCAGTGCGGGGTGCCTCAGGGTTCTTCTCTGTCCCCTTTATTATTTAATCTGTACATCTCTCCCCTCATCTTTGCTCTTCAGCAGCTGGAGGTCACGGTATATAACTATGCCGATGACCTCCAGCTCATCTTTAATCTGTCTTCCTCCCCTGATTCTATATCTAACTTCCAATCTATTTTATCTTTTATCAGGGACTGGATGAACTTCAACCACCTGAAGCTCAACCCTGATAAGACGGAACTTGTGCTTACGGGTGGTTGCTCCAGTCCCTGGAATTCTCTATTCTGGCCCCCTTCCTTTGGCTCTCCCCCTACCCCAGTTTCCTCAGTTAAGACTTTAGGCATCAAGCTTAACGACAAACTCACCATACACTCCCAGATAGGTTCGGTGGTTTCTTCCTGTTTTCTTACTCTCCGTACTATTCGTTCCATTTCTCGTTTTTTTCTCCTTTCCTGCACTCAAACTGATCATGTCCGCACTGGTCCTATCCCGCCTGGACTACGGGAATGCCCTGTTCAACGGCATCCCACAGTACAGCATGCGCAAGCTCCAACTGGTGCAGAACCAGGCGGCTCGCCTGGCATTCGGTCTCCCTAGATTCCATCACACCTCCCCTCTATTGAAGACCCTTCACTGGCTCCCTGTTCGGGAACGCGCCCTGTTTAAATTAGGCTGTATTACTTTTCAGGCCAGGTCTGGTCTGGCCCCTATCTTTATATCTTCAGCCATCAAAACGTACGTTCCCAGCAGAGACCTCCGCTCCTCGGCTCAGCACCTATTAGTAGCCCCACGGCGGTTCTAAATTTTCTACTCTTGCCCCTGCGTTTTGGAATTCCCTTCCCTTCCATCTCAGATCCCTTACCCAGTACTCCCTTTTCCGCAAATCCCTGAAAACTTTTTTGTTTACCCAGGCCTTTCTGCCTTAAAAATTCTCCCCTTGCATCAGTTTATGCCCCAGTGGTGGATTCCAGCCCCCTGGTAGTTTGCTATTTTAGCGCCAAGAAACCGTTCGGTGTATGTTGCGCTCTACAAATATTTTAAACTTAAACTTAAGACCCACCCCAGCATCACTTATCAGGCTGTGTCCCGGAGCTTCCTCTCCGAATTCTTCCTGTTCTTCAACATATCTAGACCACTGACTGCCTTAACCACACTTATGCGTGGTTAACGCATATGCATGGTTAATGCAGTTGCATGGTTTAGGCAAGCATTGTTACGCTTGCGTGTAAACGGTATGCGTGGATCAGCCCGCATTGTAAAGGCCATTTCCCCCACACCCCAGTTCATAGTTTTGCCCACTACACCATTCCAGACAAAGACTAAATATGTTCAAATATGTTCAAATGAGCCTTCACCCTGCCCTTTTAGAAATAAATCTGCCCAAATTGCCAGGAGTGATGCACTCCAAATTGGCAGGTGTGATGCACTCCAGAACGAAATATATGCAACCCCCAGCCCAGTTTAAGGTAATTTAAGCCCCATAAATAAGGTACAGCTTGATTTCTAGCACTTAGAGTGTTGCACTGAGGGAAACAAAAAGGTGATGGGTGGAATGCCTAAATTAATGTAAGCCACTGGTAATCACTCAGAGTTGCAATCTATTCCACTGTTTTTGCCCACTTTACTACTTCAGAAAGAGACCAACCATATGCAAAACAGCCTCAGCCCTTCTCCACTAAAAACAGTCCACACCGAGCTGCCAGTTGTGGTCTCCGCCAGATAGTAACACAAGCAACCCCAGGCTACTTTCAACCTGTTTTGTCCTCATCAGTGAGCTTTAGCTCTATTTGTATAGCACTGTGAACACGGGAGCTGTTGCTAATCAAAGCATGTTACTCCATGGGAGGGCCCTAGATTGATAAGGGTGCTTTCCCAGTGGCCCACATGGGCAGTGTAGATACCACACATGTGGATAAGAGATGTGCTTCCTGTATCTGTTGCTGTACCCAGGAACAGGAGAGGCCCACTTTCCCCATAGGGAGGCAATCCACCCACGATCAATGGGGAAGCCAACTCGAAATGCATGAAGGTGAATCTATGACACCATTGACACTCCACAACAGCCCGACTGTATACCATGAGAGCATTATTCCCCAGGACAGGTGTGCAGTAGCCCATACCACCGGATTACAAAAGTAACTGAAATCTCTGGCCATTCCACCACTCGTCCAGAGACAACAAAGAGGGGACGTTGTACCCCAGAAGTTGCTTCACCCCACCCAGAAGAATTGGAAAACATCAGGTAATAGCGAAGATAAAATCTCAGCCCTCAAGTAAATAAAAGAATCTGTTCCAAGAAAAACCTGAGACCATGCAACAATGAGTGAGAACGGTAGACAGGGCTGGGCGCCATCTTGGCTTGGGCTGTTCAGCCCAATTTACATCTTGCCACTCCCCCCACGCTGCGCCCTATTTAAAAGCATTTTCAGCTCTCGGTGGGTGATAGCAAACGACCCGGTGGCAGAGGGTCTCACCCGTGGCTACCGATGAGCTGCTGACACTGTTTCCATTTTTAAAACTTATTGTGCTGCTGATTGCGAGCAGTCGCATTTTACCCTTTTAATTTCTTGTGTTTATGTTTAACCCAACTGTAAATCAAAGTTGACAGGTTGCCTAACCTTGATTGCTTCTAGGGGCTCAGAGGATCGCCGTGGGCCGAGTGTTGTGTGGCGGACTCCCGCGGACGCGGGCGCCATCTTGGCTTGGGCTGTTCAGCCCAATTTACATCTTGCCACTCCCCCCACGCTGCGACCTATTTCAATAGGCCTGATGCGGGAGCGCAGCGGGCGCGCCGTAGGCGCGCCGGAGTTGCGCCTGAGTTAAGCCCGTCTGCGCCCGTCCGCGGCCGGCAGGGGCTAGGGGCTACTTCCCCTGGCCTCCTCACCCGCTACTCCTCAGCTGACCTCACTCTCTTACAAGGCCATTGGCCCCTCGACCCCCGCATTATTCACCGGATCACCAACTTGGGCTGTTATTCTCCCTGTCTAGCCTGTCCACAGGGCTGCCCTCTTCCTTTTGTTTCTCCGTCAGCCCCTCATTCAATGTCCACCCCTGACATTCGTTCTTCCCCACTGTCTATTATATTATTAAACACCAGGTCAGCCATCAGACATCATCAGGAATTATTCATACTTTTAGATACGGATAAACCCGATCTCTTATTTCTAACTGAAACGTGGTTTTGTGAGTCTTCTCTCCCGTCCCTACTGGCCGCCCTCCCTTCGACATACTATTCCATCCGCGTTGACCGCCCAGCCGGGAAAATGGGTGGAGGCGTTGCCCTTATTGCCCGTATGGATTTTCAGTTCCAGATTCTCCCCTCACCCCCTATGAGAGGAATCGACCACTTAGTGATCCGCTCTACTTCTCTCTCCCCTCACCAAGCCTGTGTGCTGGTATATCGCCCACCTCTATTCACTCCGTCTTTTCTCCCCGCTTTTCAAGATCTACTTTGCACTCTGGCTGTTAACTATGCTTCGGTGTTGGTCCTTGGGGACTTCAACTATTGGCCCTCCGACCCCAAGGAATGCTCCTCTTCCAAGGAATTTTCTGATATTCTACTGTCGCTTAATTTTTCTTCCTTAGTTCACATTCCCACTCACATTCACGGTCACATCTTAGACCAAGTCTGGTCTCTCAACTGCCCTCTCTCTTCACTCACTGTCTCTCCCTGCACTTGGTCAGACCACTTCTTAATCTCTTTCTCTCTTCACCTCTGTCCGACCAAGATGCCCGTCCACGCCAAAAATTTGTGGGCTCGCAACTGGGGCAAAGTTAACTTGTCCGACCTAACCTCCTCACTCCTGGCCTCTTCTCCTTCCTTGTCGGGCTTGGCGTCTGCTGCTCAAGCTAAGGCCATTGACTCCTGGCTTACGAATGGAAGTGACAGTTTGGCCCCCCTTCGGCGTACCTCGATCAGGCGCCCTAAAGACGCGAACCGGTGGTTCAGCAAAGAACTAAAAGAGCAGAAATTAACGGTTCGACAGGCTGAACGCAGATGGAGAATGGACTATTGTCCCATCTCCAAGTCCAGTTATGTCCTTCTCCTAGGGACCTATAAAAAAAGCATCCTAGAGACCAAGAAAGCTTATTTCTCAGCCAAAATTCTAGCGGCAGAGAATCAACCTAAGGAGATCTTTTCCATTACTCACGACCTGGCCTTCTCCGACAGGACCTCATTGAAGCCTCTCCCCTCTCAAAAACTCTGCGATTCCTTGAACTCCTATTTTGTTGAAAAAATTGCGACTATTAAAGTCAATATTCCCCTCCCTCCCCCCTTTTTTGTTGATCCCCAGTTACCCCCTGCCCAAGCTTCCCTCACTTCTTTTCCTCCTCTTACTGAGGACATTTTCCTGTCTCTTCTCCCGAAAATTAAATCTGGCTCCCCAGCTGATATCTGCCCTGCACACATCTTACGGCAGATTTATTCAGTTTGTACCCTGCCCCCTCTTAGGTTTCTTAATAATTCCTTGGCTCAGGGTGTCGTGACCCCGTCACTGAAATCCGCCACCATTGTTCCCATTTTAAAAAACCAGGAGCCGATCCCTCTGCCTTGGCTAACTACCGCCCCATCTCCTTGCTTCCCTTTTTAGGCAAGGTGCTGGAGCGACACGTTACCTCTGTGCTCAGCTCCTTTGTCGAGGAGAATGGGGTGCTGGCCCCTTGCCAGGCGGGGTTTCGACCAAGGCACTCGACAGAGTCAGTGGTGGTGTCTGTGTTGGACACCCTCAGGGAGGGTATGGATATTGGTCAACCCCAGGCGCTGGTCCTCCTTGATTTGTCCGCCGCTTTTGACACAGTGGATCATTCCATCTTACTCTCCCGTGTCAGGGCAGCGGGCATCGGAGGCTCGGCCCTTATCTGGCTTTCATCCTTCCTGAGGGACCGGACCCAGGCGGTGCATCTTGGGGAGTTTTCAGCTACCCCCTGTAAGGTCCAGTGCGGGGTGCCTCAGGGTTCTTCTCTGTCCCCTTTATTATTTAATCTGTACATCTCTCCCCTCATCTTTGCTCTTCAGCAGCTGGAGGTCACGGTATATAACTATGCCGATGACCTCCAGCTCATCTTTAATCTGTCTTCCTCCCCTGATTCTATATCTAACTTCCAATCTATTTTATCTTTTATCAGGGACTGGATGAACTTCAACCACCTGAAGCTCAACCCTGATAAGACGGAACTTGTGCTTACGGGTGGTTGCTCCAGTCCCTGGAATTCTCTATTCTGGCCCCCTTCCTTTGGCTCTCCCCCTACCCCAGTTTCCTCAGTTAAGACTTTAGGCATCAAGCTTAACGACAAACTCGCCATACACTCCCAGATAGGTTCGGTGGTTTCTTCCTGTTTTCTTACTCTCCGTACTATTCGTTCCATTTCTCGTTTTTTTCTCCTTTCCTGCACTCAAACTGATCATGTCCGCACTGGTCCTATCCCGCCTGGACTACGGGAATGCCCTGTTCAACGGCATCCCACAGTACAGCATGCGCAAGCTCCAACTGGTGCAGAACCAGGCGGCTCGCCTGGCATTCGGTCTCCCTAGATTCCATCACACCTCCCCTCTATTGAAGACCCTTCACTGGCTCCCTGTTCGGGAACGCGCCCTGTTTAAATTAGGCTGTATTACTTTTCAGGCCAGGTCTGGTCTGGCCCCTATCTTTATATCTTCAGCCATCAAAACTTACGTTCCCAGCAGAGACCTCCGCTCCTCGGCTCAGCACCTATTAGTAGCCCCACGGCGGTTCTAAATTTTCTACTCTTGCCCCTGCGTTTTGGAATTCCCTTCCCTTCCATCTCAGATCCCTTACCCAGTACTCCCTTTTCCGCAAATCCCTGAAAACTTTTTTGTTTACCCAGGCCTTTCTGCCTTAAAAATTCTCCCCTTGCATCAGTTTATGCCCCAGTGGTGGATTCCAGCCCCCTGGTAGTTTGCTATTTTAGCGCCAAGAAACCGTTCGGTGTATGTTGCGCTCTACAAATATTTTAAACTTAAACTTAAGACCCACCCCAGCATCACTTATCAGGCTGTGTCCCGGAGCTTCCTCTCCGAATTCTTCCTGTTCTTCAACATATCTAGACCACTGACTGCCTTAACCACACTTATGCGTGGTTAACGCATATGCATGGTTAATGCAGTTGCATGGTTTAGGCAAGCATTGTTACGCTTGCGTGTAAACGGTATGCGTGGATCAGCCCGCATTGTAAAGGCCATTTCCCCCACACCCCAGTTCATAGTTTTGCCCACTACACCATTCCAGACAAAGACTAAATATGTTCAAATATGTTCAAATGAGCCTTCACCCTGCCCTTTTAGAAATAAATCTGCCCAAATTGCCAGGAGTGATGCACTCCAAATTGGCAGGTGTGATGCACTCCAGAACGAAATATATGCAACCCCCAGCCCAGTTTAAGGTAATTTAAGCCCCATAAATAAGGTACAGCTTGATTTCTAGCACTTAGAGTGTTGCACTGAGGGAAACAAAAAGGTGATGGGTGGAATGCCTAAATTAATGTAAGCCACTGGTAATCACTCAGAGTTGCAATCTATTCCACTGTTTTTGCCCACTTTACTACTTCAGAAAGAGACCAACCATATGCAAAACAGCCTCAGCCCTTCTCCACTAAAAACAGTCCACACCGAGCTGCCAGTTGTGGTCTCCGCCAGATAGTAACACAAGCAACCCCAGGCTACTTTCAACCTGTTTTGTCCTCATCAGTGAGCTTTAGCTCTATTTTTATAGCACTGTGAACACGGGAGCTGTTGCTAATCAAAGCATGTTACTCCATGGGAGGGCCCTAGATTGATAAGGGTGCTTTCCCAGTGGCCCACATGGGCAGTGTAGATACCACACATGTGGATAAGAGATGTGCTTCCTGTATCTGTTGCTGTACCCAGGAACAGGAGAGGCCCACTTTCCCCATAGGGAGGCAATCCACCCACGATCAATGGGGAAGCCAACTCGAAATGCATGAAGGTGAATCTATGACACCATTGACACTCCACAACAGCCCGACTGTATACCATGAGAGCATTATTCCCCAGGACAGGTGTGCAGTAGCCCATACCACCGGATTACAAAAGTAACTGAAATCTCTGGCCATTCCACCACTCGTCCAGAGACAACAAAGAGGGGACGTTGTACCCCAGAAGTTGCTTCACCCCACCCAGAAGAATTGGAAAACATCAGGTAATAGCGAAGATAAAATCTCAGCCCTCAAGGAAATAAAAGAATCTGTTCCAAGAAAAACCTGAGACCATGCAACAATGAGTGAGAACGGTAGACAGGGCTGGGCGCCATCTTGGCTTGGGCTGTTCAGCCCAATTTACATCTTGCCACTCCCCCCACGCTGCGCCCTATTTAAAAGCATTTTCAGCTCTCGGTGGGTGATAGCAAACGACCCGGTGGCAGAGGGTCTCACCCGTGGCTACCGATGAGCTGCTGACACTGTTTCCATTTTTAAAACTTATTGTGCTGCTGATTGCGAGCAGTCGCATTTTACCCTTTTAATTTCTTGTGTTTATGTTTAACCCAACTGTAAATCAAAGTTGACAGGTTGCCTAACCTTGATTGCTTCTAGGGGCTCAGAGGATCGCCGTGGGCCGAGTGTTGTGTGGCGGACTCCCGCGGACGCGGGCGCCATCTTGGCTTGGGCTGTTCAGCCCAATTTACATCTTGCCACTCCCCCCACGCTGCGACCTATTTCAATAGGCCTGATGCGGGAGCGCAGCGGGCGCGCCGTAGGCGCGCCGGATTTGCGCCTGAGTTAAGCCCGTCTGCGCCCGTCCGCGGCCGGCAGGGGCTAGGGGCTACTTCCCCTGGCCTCCTCACCCGCTACTCCTCAGCTGACCTCACTCTCTTACAAGGCCATTGGCCCCTCGACCCCCGCATTATTCACCGGATCACCAACTTGGGCTGTTATTCTCCCTGTCTAGCCTGTCCACAGGGCTGCCCTCTTCCTTTTGTTTCTCCGTCAGCCCCTCATTCAATGTCCACCCCTGACATTCGTTCTTCCCCACTGTCTATTATATTATTAAACACCAGGTCAGCCATCAGACATCATCAGGAATTATTCATACTTTTAGATACGGATAAACCCGATCTCTTATTTCTAACTGAAACGTGGTTTTGTGAGTCTTCTCTCCCGTCCCTACTGGCCGCCCTCCCTTCGA
This sequence comes from Lissotriton helveticus, assembly GCF_964261635.1. Lineage (NCBI taxonomy): Eukaryota > Metazoa > Chordata > Amphibia > Caudata > Salamandridae > Lissotriton > Lissotriton helveticus. The sequence goes on along the minus strand of NC_136063.1, from coordinate 405,871,917 downwards.
CATACTATTCCATCCGCGTTGACCGCCCAGCCGGGAAAATGGGTGGAGGCGTTGCCCTTATTGCCCGTATGGATTTTCAGTTCCAGATTCTCCCCTCACCCCCTATGAGAGGAATCGACCACTTAGTGATCCGCTCTACTTCTCTCTCCCCTCACCAAGCCTGTGTGCTGGTATATCGCCCACCTCTATTCACTCCGTCTTTTCTCCCCGCTTTTCAAGATCTACTTTGCACTCTGGCTGTTAACTATGCTTCGGTGTTGGTCCTTGGGGACTTCAACTATTGGCCCTCCGACCCCAAGGAATGCTCCTCTTCCAAGGAATTTTCTGATATTCTACTGTCGCTTAATTTTTCTTCCTTAGTTCACATTCCCACTCACATTCACGGTCACATCTTAGACCAAGTCTGGTCTCTCAACTGCCCTCTCTCTTCACTCACTGTCTCTCCCTGCACTTGGTCAGACCACTTCTTAATCTCTTTCTCTCTTCACCTCTGTCCGACCAAGATGCCCGTCCACGCCAAAAATTTGTGGGCTCGCAACTGGGGCAAAGTTAACTTGTCCGACCTAACCTCCTCACTCCTGGCCTCTTCTCCTTCCTTGTCGGGCTTGGCGTCTGCTGCTCAAGCTAAGGCCATTGACTCCTGGCTTACGAATGGAAGTGACAGTTTGGCCCCCCTTCGGCGTACCTCGATCAGGCGCCCTAAAGACGCGAACCGGTGGTTCAGCAAAGAACTAAAAGAGCAGAAATTAACGGTTCGACAGGCTGAACGCAGATGGAGAATGGACTATTGTCCCATCTCCAAGTCCAGTTATGTCCTTCTCCTAGGGACCTATAAAAAAAGCATCCTAGAGACCAAGAAAGCTTATTTCTCAGCCAAAATTCTAGCGGCAGAGAATCAACCTAAGGAGATCTTTTCCATTACTCACGACCTGGCCTTCTCCGACAGGACCTCATTGAAGCCTCTCCCCTCTCAAAAACTCTGCGATTCCTTGAACTCCTATTTTGTTGAAAAAATTGCGACTATTAAAGTCAATATTCCCCTCCCTCCCCCCTTTTTTGTTGATCCCCAGTTACCCCCTGCCCAAGCTTCCCTCACTTCTTTTCCTCCTCTTACTGAGGACATTTTCCTGTCTCTTCTCCCGAAAATTAAATCTGGCTCCCCAGCTGATATCTGCCCTGCACACATCTTACGGCAGATTTATTCAGTTTGTACCCTGCCCCCTCTTAGGTTTCTTAATAATTCCTTGGCTCAGGGTGTCGTGACCCCGTCACTGAAATCCGCCACCATTGTTCCCATTTTAAAAAACCAGGAGCCGATCCCTCTGCCTTGGCTAACTACCGCCCCATCTCCTTGCTTCCCTTTTTAGGCAAGGTGCTGGAGCGACACGTTACCTCTGTGCTCAGCTCCTTTGTCGAGGAGAATGGGGTGCTGGCCCCTTGCCAGGCGGGGTTTCGACCAAGGCACTCGACAGAGTCAGTGGTGGTGTCTGTGTTGGACACCCTCAGGGAGGGTATGGATATTGGTCAACCCCAGGCGCTGGTCCTCCTTGATTTGTCCGCCGCTTTTGACACAGTGGATCATTCCATCTTACTCTCCCGTGTCAGGGCAGCGGGCATCGGAGGCTCGGCCCTTATCTGGCTTTCATCCTTCCTGAGGGACCGGACCCAGGCGGTGCATCTTGGGGAGTTTTCAGCTACCCCCTGTAAGGTCCAGTGCGGGGTGCCTCAGGGTTCTTCTCTGTCCCCTTTATTATTTAATCTGTACATCTCTCCCCTCATCTTTGCTCTTCAGCAGCTGGAGGTCACGGTATATAACTATGCCGATGACCTCCAGCTCATCTTTAATCTGTCTTCCTCCCCTGATTCTATATCTAACTTCCAATCTATTTTATCTTTTATCAGGGACTGGATGAACTTCAACCACCTGAAGCTCAACCCTGATAAGACGGAACTTGTGCTTACGGGTGGTTGCTCCAGTCCCTGGAATTCTCTATTCTGGCCCCCTTCCTTTGGCTCTCCCCCTACCCCAGTTTCCTCAGTTAAGACTTTAGGCATCAAGCTTAACGACAAACTCACCATACACTCCCAGATAGGTTCGGTGGTTTCTTCCTGTTTTCTTACTCTCCGTACTATTCGTTCCATTTCTCGTTTTTTTCTCCTTTCCTGCACTCAAACTGATCATGTCCGCACTGGTCCTATCCCGCCTGGACTACGGGAATGCCCTGTTCAACGGCATCCCACAGTACAGCATGCGCAAGCTCCAACTGGTGCAGAACCAGGCGGCTCGCCTGGCATTCGGTCTCCCTAGATTCCATCACACCTCCCCTCTATTGAAGACCCTTCACTGGCTCCCTGTTCGGGAACGCGCCCTGTTTAAATTAGGCTGTATTACTTTTCAGGCCAGGTCTGGTCTGGCCCCTATCTTTATATCTTCAGCCATCAAAACTTACGTTCCCAGCAGAGACCTCCGCTCCTCGGCTCAGCACCTATTAGTAGCCCCACGGCGGTTCTAAATTTTCTACTCTTGCCCCTGCGTTTTGGAATTCCCTTCCCTTCCATCTCAGATCCCTTACCCAGTACTCCCTTTTCCGCAAATCCCTGAAAACTTTTTTGTTTACCCAGGCCTTTCTGCCTTAAAAATTCTCCCCTTGCATCAGTTTATGCCCCAGTGGTGGATTCCAGCCCCCTGGTAGTTTGCTATTTTAGCGCCAAGAAACCGTTCGGTGTATGTTGCGCTCTACAAATATTTTAAACTTAAACTTAAGACCCACCCCAGCATCACTTATCAGGCTGTGTCCCGGAGCTTCCTCTCCGAATTCTTCCTGTTCTTCAACATATCTAGACCACTGACTGCCTTAACCACACTTATGCGTGGTTAACGCATATGCATGGTTAATGCAGTTGCATGGTTTAGGCAAGCATTGTTACGCTTGCGTGTAAACGGTATGCGTGGATCAGCCCGCATTGTAAAGGCCATTTCCCCCACACCCCAGTTCATAGTTTTGCCCACTACACCATTCCAGACAAAGACTAAATATGTTCAAATATGTTCAAATGAGCCTTCACCCTGCCCTTTTAGAAATAAATCTGCCCAAATTGCCAGGAGTGATGCACTCCAAATTGGCAGGTGTGATGCACTCCAGAACGAAATATATGCAACCCCCAGCCCAGTTTAAGGTAATTTAAGCCCCATAAATAAGGTACAGCTTGATTTCTAGCACTTAGAGTGTTGCACTGAGGGAAACAAAAAGGTGATGGGTGGAATGCCTAAATTAATGTAAGCCACTGGTAATCACTCAGAGTTGCAATCTATTCCACTGTTTTTGCCCACTTTACTACTTCAGAAAGAGACCAACCATATGCAAAACAGCCTCAGCCCTTCTCCACTAAAAACAGTCCACACCGAGCTGCCAGTTGTGGTCTCCGCCAGATAGTAACACAAGCAACCCCAGGCTACTTTCAACCTGTTTTGTCCTCATCAGTGAGCTTTAGCTCTATTTTTATAGCACTGTGAACACGGGAGCTGTTGCTAATCAAAGCATGTTACTCCATGGGAGGGCCCTAGATTGATAAGGGTGCTTTCCCAGTGGCCCACATGGGCAGTGTAGATACCACACATGTGGATAAGAGATGTGCTTCCTGTATCTGTTGCTGTACCCAGGAACAGGAGAGGCCCACTTTCCCCATAGGGAGGCAATCCACCCACGATCAATGGGGAAGCCAACTCGAAATGCATGAAGGTGAATCTATGACACCATTGACACTCCACAACAGCCCGACTGTATACCATGAGAGCATTATTCCCCAGGACAGGTGTGCAGTAGCCCATACCACCGGATTACAAAAGTAACTGAAATCTCTGGCCATTCCACCACTCGTCCAGAGACAACAAAGAGGGGACGTTGTACCCCAGAAGTTGCTTCACCCCACCCAGAAGAATTGGAAAACATCAGGTAATAGCGAAGATAAAATCTCAGCCCTCAAGGAAATAAAAGAATCTGTTCCAAGAAAAACCTGAGACCATGCAACAATGAGTGAGAACGGTAGACAGGGCTGGCTACTGGAAAGCAACAATGAAACTTATGGCCTCACTAGGCAGGCAGGAGCAACTGGCTAAGTAGCAGTTTCATAGTATCCTTAACTTCAGCAAAGAGAGGAGATGGAAACGGTGGAATAGAGAAGGCAAAGGTGGGCAGCAGAGGTAGAAGAGTAGCATATCAATGGTCCTGAATGTGAAGCATCCAGGCATAGGTCTGGGGAGGGCTCCTTGCACACTAATCATGAACATCAGTAGTACCCAGGAGGAGGGTCCACTTACATTAAGCCCATTGACCCCCATGCTATGGAATTGAGCAGAGGATACACGCTATGGATATACACTGCCCCACCACAATGTAACCTCTCGAGGGTTGCCCTTTAGAGAAATATGTGCTTCAGACTGAGGAGTAGAATAGCCACCACTGTAAATACCACTACTTTCTCGTCCAGAAACTATGGTGCTGATGATACACAGCAGTGAACAGAGAAAGGGAGGAACAGCACTGACATACTCTGAAACCTGCAGTAATCGGACCACTGGCCTGGGTCCAGTAAGACCATAGAAAGTGGGTTGAGACGCATCCTACTGCAGCCCCCAAATCATCAGGGCCAGGGCCCTGAGACCATCGGTAAAGTAAATGCCTTCCAGTATAAAGCATTAAAAGTGTCAGAGCCCAGGATGTGTATAATCACCTCAGTTGCTCATGCTGTAGATTAGGAGCATCTTAGAGAAAAAACTCGGAGCGGTGGAGCAGCAATGTTGACTCCATCGCCAAGCACTAGGCTCGCCATGCGAGGGGTGAGAAAGATGTATAATAAATGTGCACTGCCATCCCATACAAGCACAGTGGCCCACCACAGCTCATCCGGGCCCCCTCACTGACCATAGGTAGCCTTTCTGCCCAGAGCAAACACATGCCAGCCCAATTCCATTGACAATATTTTTTGATCTTGTTAGGCAGGCAGGCCTCCAGCATGGTTTGAAAGAAGTATGGATAGAACTTCAGGATTTCCTCTACTTTCCCCACACCTAAAACAGGAACCAAGCCATAGCCCAACAAACCATGGAAAGAGAGAGGGGGTGTGGGGCCCATTATCATCATCTCCGCTATTACTAAGCCCACTCTCTCCAATAATCCAGGAAGACACAAGAGAGTTCGGAACAGTCAGGAGCTCAGGGTGCCAATTCCAAAGAAGAACAGCACAAAAACAAAACATGTGTTATGGGTAAGCATCCCCCTACAGGATACTTGTGGGGCTGCAGCCATGGTAAGAGGCAAGGATAACATTCAGGCTTTTTAAGCAAACAGCTATGTAGTAGGTGCTAGGGTGACCACCTTGTATAGAGGCAAATCTTGGCAGCAACTGGTAAAATTGAGGACAAAGGATCACAATTCAAGAGAAAAGGTCTGAATAGGTTAAACAGTAAAATAAAAGTAAGTAAATAGGCAGTTGACAAAGTAAAAGTCAAAGTGGGTTTATTTTCTTTAGTTTGTACATTACATAGTCGTATTGTACAAATATTAATATGTAACTGGACTTATTTAAAGATTACAAACTGGCGAACATATACATCCTAGGCAAAATTTGACAGCCAACATAAGGGACAGTTGTCACACGATACTGCCCCCTTGACATAAATGATAGTACTTGTAGCCCTGTTTACAATGTAGACTTGCAGCTCATAAGCATTAGAACTACTACTAGTAGACACAGAGATGGAGTGAAATGTAGAGTAAGTGGTAAAGCAAATATGAGGGAAATAATGTGTGTGTTTGTGTGTGTGTGTGGGAGAGAGAGAAAATTTCACTTCGATTGTTTCTAATGAAGTAGTTAAGTTCCAGCAATCTCACCCCAGTATCCCTGCCTCCACCAACATAGAAAGGAATGTGTCTCAAGTAGTAGCTTAAAGTTTCTGTGGTAGAAGAAAATGTTAGATTCTTCTGAATGCCCTACAGTCCATGGGGCATGTTGGATGTCTCCTCCTTTTGTCGTCATTTTGTGTTGCCTTTACACAGGCGGCTCTATTCATGAAGTGTCTCTGCCCTTTGGACTGCAACGTGTTGAAAACCCCCTCTGTCCTTGTTTTGAAACCAATCTCAGACACCAGCTGGCCTAACTGCATACAGACATGTCCTGCCATTACTGATTGACCTATAGGTGCTGTAATTGATTGACTTATGGGTTGGGCAGAAACACAACTTAAGGGGGACGTTCTGGTTACACGATGCCTTGTTTTGAATGTTTTCCTATTGGCTAATATTTTGCAGATCGTGTATGTTCATATTTGGTATTTTGCATGCTTGCAAAAGCTAGGACTGCTCCTTACTTTTGTGCTGAGTTCGTAACCCTAAGCATATAAAAGGCCTCTGTGTTCTGTACTCTTTAGACTGCCTCATTCAGTTGCTAAGGCTCCTGTGTGACGTAGTCTCACTTATTTAAGTTTAATAAAGATGTTGTTTCATATTTCAGCTTCTGTGCCAACTTCTTTATTATCAAGTACCCCTGAGAATGAAGATTTGAGTTCTTCACAATCTACCCTTCTGCAGGGCCAGCTAGATGAACTTCTTCCCTCTCTCAGAAGGCAGGCATAGTTCCAGGCATGCAGGTAGCACCTTTGATCCTCCACCTGAAAGTGCCAGCTTCAGATAACACCCCCTCACATCATAAAGACTGGCTGTCAAGCAGACATAAGTCCTATCAACAAAGCAGTCCACTGCATACTCTGCAGATCACTCGTTTTCCTTGTTCTTTAAGGACTTTGAATTAGAATAAAATGTAGTGGTTTGGGTCCCACTTTTAAACTCATTTTCTAGATAGAGGATGTGTATCTACTGTCTCAAAGTGCATAGCTGATTTGGGGAGGTTTTCCTTACAAGTGTCCTTTTCAGGCTGCTCTGTAGACACAACCTTTGTGTAGAGTGATGCTTCTCACAGCAAGTAGCACTCGGACTGTCTCCAGATTAGAACACCCACAACAGAGGCAAAATAAAGATTGAGATTTCTGCACCAGACTCTCAGCATCCTCTCTCAAGCAGTAATCAGGGATAGATAAAAGGCAGGCTTGATACAGAACCTTCCTCACCTAACCTACCACAACAGAAACAGCAGCCCCCACAATCACCCTATAATCAACCGAATGGCAGCACCCATAAAAGACTGATCAGCAGCTCCTTGCTAACAAAAGTCCTCATGAAATGTCTAAGGGTATCTCTGTTTCCATCCTCCTCACGTAAGGATTTCCACCCTCCAGCCACCAGAATGCAGACACTCTATGGAGAAGCTGTCCTCATCATTCATGTTTGCCATGCCAAGCCAGGGGCATCTAAATCAATCCCACTTGCTCCAGTTCTCAGGCTCACTTACATACAGAGCCTACTACTGCACATGTGCCACACAGACACTACTCCCACACTCAGACATACACTCAGGGTTTCAGAAATTGGTTCTGAGCATACACATAACTGTGGAACTTTACACAAGAGGGGCCTGTAAGACACACTCTTAGTGACACAGATAACAAAAAGGCATGGTCACACTATCAACCTCAAATTATGATTTGCTGTCAGAAACATTAAAATAATTTACCAATATATCCAGGATAAATTAAATCAGTGGGGTGTTTGCTTAAAAAGAACATTAAGGACTCAACATGTTCTTCTCCCATGGTCTTTAACAAACCTCCATAATAAACACGTATTATGATTGCCATTACTAAACCTTAAACATGTATATTTCAGCAGAACTCTTTTATTCCCCCTTAATTTTATTGAATTAAAACATGTTCAATATTTTATAGCCACCTTTTCTGGACGCCTCCCTGTTATATATTTTGATCCCTACATCGCACAACCTTTTTCACAGTTATAAGTTGACATACAGAGTTTGTTCAATCAATCTATATAGACCCCTTGTGGTTCTGTAATTCTCAAACCTGACTTCATTTTAGTCTTGCCCTCACGTAGGCCTGTGAAGTAGGCCCAACGAACAAGTGGTCTGCCCTTCTGAGTTCGTGCATATATTAACTTGGGTTTTTCTGACTCTGAATGAACTGCAGAGAGAGTAACCCTTTTCATCTGAAACTGACCTTTTGCAAAAACCAGTTTCACTAGCTGATCGTTGTCTGAGTTTTTCAATCACTGTTCAGGACCTCGTTAACCTTTAGTTTCCTTGCACAAATCTTATCCTAAACAATATCTAAATTGTTTACATGGGTTTTTGCCATGTGTCGTGACTGCCATCTGGTGTTGCCTTTTACTAGGCCTCAGAAGTTAGTCTGCGAGCAAAGCAGTCTGACCTTTTTTGGGTCATATATACATTAACTAAGGTTTTGTTCGTGCACTGGAGTTAATTTCAGAAGCTGGCCTTTCACCTAGAATTGACCCTGCCAAGCCAATTTCCCTGCAAGATCGTTATCCACTTTTCCCAATCACCATTCAAGACATTTGTTAACTTTTAAGTTTATTTACGTTTCTGTTATCTTGCACATTATCTGAAACTACTTTTCTTTACTGTTTCTTCATTTCATGGGTTACGCTTTCAATTAAGGGTTTGTTCGGCCCTTCCAGATTATTATTTAGATATGCCTAAATATTAACTTGTGGGTTGGGACACTGTAAAATGAGCTTTACTGTATGATGCTGTGTGATGTCATGTATTTTCTATTGGTTGATTTTTGGTGCAGGGGCGTGCATTTTAAATGTACCTTTTGTGTATAAATAGGGATGTCTCGCCTTAGTAAAATTGAGCAGTTTCTTGAGTTGTACACCGTGTTGTATTACTGGGATTTCTGCTACTGGCTGCAGCTAATAAATTTGATCTCTGACGCCACCTAGAAGTATTCAGTGTCTCTGTATACCAAGGCAAGGGAACCCAGAGGACTTTGGGCGTGTCCCTGGTGCCGATGGCTACTTGAAATCCCAGTTCTTCAGTTGGCGCGGCCAACATGGGGCGACTTCAGTGGTACCGGTCCAAGCCCGAAGATTGCGAGGAGCCATGTGAGGAAACTCTGGAGGAGGGCCCCCACTTCATCGACCCCTGCATGTCGACGTGGACCGAAGGTCTTTTCTGCGAGGCTTCCCGCTTTCCAACGGCTACGAAGGACTGCTGCCCTGACTGTCACCTTTCCTTGGACCCTCCGATTGATGTTCATAAAGCGAGACGATAGACGGTCTTCTGGTGGCGTGACAGATATTTGGTTAAGTATAAGTGGGTCGCTCCCACGACTTTGTTTGGTTCCTTGGTTTTGATTTGGTTGCTGCAGTACCCAAAGCCGAAGGGCTTGTATATTTACGAGTGTATCATTTTTTGATTCCCTTTGAAGTTTGAAACCAGACTAGTGAGCAAGATGCCTGGTATTGGTAAATTTGGTAATTGGTTTATTTGTGGTAGTAACAGGGATTCCCGATTGGAGGATTCATGTCCGATACCTCCGGTTGGAATTCCGACTTATGACCTCTATTCAAAACACGGAGTGGGCCCTATTATTTATAATGAAGTATGGGTCCCTACACTAAAAATGATGGTGTTTTGCAATGGCCCCTACATGGTATTTTTGAAACAGAGATTTTAGACAATCTAGAAGTTAAGCTATTTAAGAAGAAAGCCCGGCCGGCAATGTTTGACTCTTTCCGCCTTTGGCGTAAGGAAGCCAAACAGAGAGAAATTAAACAAGCAAAGAGAGATAGGAAAGATAAGAATATGTCAGTATTACAAGCTGCTAGACAGTTTAAGGAAGATGGAGAAGACCGTGCGAGTGAAGTTTTAGATAGACAGCGTTGTATGGCCATAGATAAATGTTATCCGGCCTTGCCGTCTTCTTCTCCAAAAGTGATTGAAGACCTTGAAAAAGATCCTTTGATCTCTCATTTACTGAGATTGCCACCTCCCTATGTGCAGGGTGCTACTGCGCCTCTATTACCCCCGGTTGTTCCACCCTTTGCTGTTCAACCTCCTGCTGTTGTTCAGCCACCCGGTGCTCCACAGATGGTTTTGCCTCCTCCTGTGTAACCCATTCTAGGGTCGCCAGCCTTGCTACCAGCTTTGCCTCAAACTCCTTTGTCTTCTGCTTCTGCATCTTCGATTTCTACTGTTCTTGTCCCTACACCTTCTTTGCCTCAAAATACTTATTCTCCTGTTCTTATGTCTGCTTCTTCTCCTTCTGTTCGAAAACGAATGACAGAAACCGTTTCTAATTTGTTGTCACCATTGTTTGGGTCACTGAATATGACTCCTGTTTCGGAGCGTAAGCAGAGTCGTAGTCAGCTTCCTGGTTCTGAGGAACGGGCTGTGTTGGATTTGTTGGCTCATAAATGGATTATAAATGCCTCAAGGTATAGTTTGCCAGCGGTTATGGATGTTTTCTTTCAGTGGGAGCCGCCTAAGCAAAGGTATGTTTTTAATGTGATGTGTATGTTTTTGCGTCAGGAATGGGAAGAAAATGATTTGGGTTTGATCCCGCAGGAATTACTTGATGTTCAGTCGGATTTTGCTAAAGGGATGATAGTAGAATCTGATATTACAGATGCCGTAGAGACGATACTGGCTTTTAGATCAAGCCTTCCGCCTCAGACATTGTATGAACCTGATTCTTCTGTTAGAAGAAAAGCGAGACAGTATCCAATGAGAGAAGTTCCCCCAATTTGGAAGGAAGGGGACTCAAACGCTAATCCAGTTATTCTGCCGCATTTTCAGCGAATATGGGTACATGTCCCTTGGAAGAGAGCAGAGGTCTTGGCTCTTAAGCAGACCTTACCTGACCCTCGTAAGAATCCTACTGGTTATTACAAGGAGTTGTCCCAGACAGTTGAAGCGTGTATTATGAATTTAGCTGACATCGATATGTTAATGGGTAATGTAGTCCCCCAACCTTTGTGGGCGAAGATTCGTCATGAGAATCATGCTGCTGAATTAGGTGATACCTGGGCGAATATTGTTGCCGCAGATGGTAGACAGGAGGGAGGTGCTAAACCTGAACCTCTAGTTTCAGAATTACCAGGTAGAATTATTAATCTGATGAAAACGATGATGCCCGCTTTACGAGTGAATTGGGATAAGTTAGCAGCATGTAAGCAGAAGAAAGACAAGAGTGTATCTGATTTCTTGACTAGGTTTGAAGAGACGTTTATTGATCATAGTGGTCAGGATATGAGTACGGAGGGTGGTCAAAGGTTGTTTGTGGATAAATTTGTCTTTAATTTGCTTCCCGAACTTTCTAATAAGTTAAAGGACTCTGAGGGTTCATGGGCTGTCTCTTCGTCGGCCCAGATATTGGCTACTGCACAATATTACGAGAATAGGGATAAAGATGAGAAGGATAAAGTGGAGAAGAAAACGAAAGAGTTAAAGACGAAAGTTCTTTTGCAGCAAGCTTATCCGCCTCGTCAGAATCAGCCTCAGTTTCAGCAACCTTCACAATTTCAGAGATTGTTACAGAAGCCTGAGCCTTATGTTAAACGATTCTTTCCTGGCCCTAATCAGTGTGCTTATTGCAGAGTGGAAGGTCATTACAAGAATAGTTGCCCGGCTTTGTTACAGCGTGCGAATGGTGTATCTGGTCAGAGAGGTCGTGGTAGTTTTCAGCAAGCTCCTAGGGGTAGGGGACGTGGTGTGTTTCCCCAGAATGAGTGTTCCTCTTCCCTACAGAATTCTGCGAATTATTTTGACAGACAGAATGTTCCGAGTGGTCAGTCTGCCCAGTATTATGTTGAGGATTACTATGTCGAAGGTGAGTGTTCTGGTTATGATGATAACTAGGACAGCCAAGGACAAAGTGAGGGAGTAGTGTCAGTTCCAGTAGACAAGAGTGGACCTTATGTTGAAGTGATTACTTCAGGTGTGGTAGAACCTTTTCTTTTGGATACTGGTGCGATGAAGAGTTCTATTATGCACTCTAAACTTCCTGGCGCACCTTTGTCTGGCTTGACCAATGTTTCAGTAGGATTTTCAGGCGCCCCAGTTCGTAATCCGGTTTCTAGTCCTTTGTCCCTTTCGATTGGCCCTTGTGAATTGGAAGCTCCACTTATTTTAACGACTGGTTGTGGTGAGAATCCGTTGGGTTTGGACTTGCTGAAAAGATTGTATGCAACATTGCATTGTTCTCCTTCGGGAGTACAACTTACCCTTGGTAAGAAAGGATTGTTTGCCACTGGAATTGCGTTCGCTTCCTGATACACTTTGGGCTACAGGTCCAAATGATGTTGGTCTTTTGCAGATTCCTCCATATGTTGTTACTGGCTACCTCGTATTGCCCAATACAAGATTTCGAGCGATGGTGAGAGAGCTCTTTTAGCGATTGTTTATGATCTGGTTGAGAAGGTGTAGTTGAGGAAACGAGAGGTAATGTGTGTAACAGTCCTGTTTTGCCTGTTCTTAAACGTACTGATGCTTCTCAGCCACCTGTGTACCGGTTTGTGATCGACCTTCGAGAGGTAAACAAGATAGTCGTGCCACAGTTTCCTGTGGTACCTGATATCACTGCTTTGTTGACTTTGATTCCTGCTTCGGCAGCTTGGTATTCTGTCATCGATTTGAAGAATGCTTTCTTCAGTATTCCTATTGCTGAGGAGAGTAGGGATATTTTTGGCTTCTCATTAGGAGGCTGAAGCTTCCGGTTTAAGAGAGCTCCCCAAGGTTATTGTGAAAGTCCCTCCATCTATAGTCAAGCCTTGAAAACTCAGCTTGACGGTTTTTTGTTACCTGTTAGTGCTACTCTTATTCAGTACGTCGATGATTTGTTGGTTACTGCTGATGATGAAAAGATTTGTAAAGAGGCTACTCTTTATTTGTTGCGGTATTTGTCTGACCTTCATCATAAAGTGTCACCTTCAAAGTTGCAATATTGTCGCCAAGAAGTGACCTACTTGGGTCATCTCTTGTCGAAGGAGGGAAGGAGATTGACCCCAGAATGAATTCAAGCAATTGCGCAAATGAATGTGCCAACCACGCAGAGAGAAGTGCGTGCCTTTTTAGGTATTACATCGTATTGTAGACAGTGGATCCCCAATTTTTCACTGTTGGCGAAACCTCTGTTAGCATTGACTCTGAAAGATACTCCGCATCCTCTTCCTTGGTCTGACGAATGTCAGAAAAGTTTTTCTGAACTACGCGATGCATTGTGTTCGGCTCCTGTGTTGGGTACTCCAGACTATAGTAAGCCTTTCACGTTGTACGTGCACGAGAGAGAAGGTTGTGCGTTGTCAGTGTTGACACAACCATTTGGGGACAAGCAGCGTCCATGCGTGTATTTTTCAGCAGCGTTAGACCCAGTTGCTAAGGCGTTGCCGAGTTGTCTGAGAGCTACAGCTGCAGCGGCTGTGTCTATCCGACAGTCTGCTGGTTTGGTATTGGACAATACGTTGATTATGATGGTCCCACATGCAGTGGATACCTTATTAAACAGGACTAAGACACAGCACCTTACTAGTGCACGTCTTTCAGGTTACGAGTTGACACTGTTGGCTAGCCATGTTCACATCAAACGATGTAATGTGCTGAATCCAGCTATGTTGTTACCGATCTCTACTGAGATGGATCCTCAGGAACAGCATGATTGTTTTCTTCGTACAGAGGAAGAAACGAAAGCTAGAGTTGACCTGAGGGATACTCCCCTTACGGATGTTGATGGTACCCTATGGGTAGATGGTTCGTGTTTTAAGCTTCCGAATGGTGAAAAGACTGCAGCGTATGCTATAACAACTTTACATACAGTTGTTGAGACAGCACGCATACCACAGAATTCTGCGCAAGCAGCAGAGTTGATTGCACTGACTAGAGCGTGTGTGTTGTCAGAAGGAAAGCGAGTGCATGTTTACACCGATAGTCAGTATGCGTTTGGAGTTGCCCATAGTTTTGGGCGTTTGTGGAGAGAGCGTGGGTTCCTTACTTCGCATGGGACAAAAATACAGCATGGGCAGTTGGTGAATGAACTTTTGGAATATCTCACTCTCCCAAAGCAGATTGCAATTGTGAAGTGTAGTGCGCTTAAGAAAGTTGTGGACGATGTTGGTCGAGGGAATGCGTTTGCAGATGAAGTTGCGAAGGAAACGGCGAAAGACATGATGAGCCGTATGTATGTTGCAGGCCCAGCTAATTGGGTTATGGCTGGTGGAATGTGTGAAGACACAATAGAAAGTGTGAAAGCGATTCAGGCTGAAGCGACTGAGAAAGAAGTGAGTTGTTGGGTTGAGTTGTCAGAACACCAGCGATGGTTGTTGCCTGATGCATATGTGCTCCCAGTGGTTACAATGGCCCATGGATTGGCTCACATTAGTTCAAAAGGGATATGCAAGTTGTTGGCTCCGGTATGGCAGAATAGTGGAATTCCCAAATGTGCAGAGAATCTGGTCAAGAATTGTATGGTGTGTTTGATGCATAATCCTGGCAAGGGAACTCCAACTCCTGCAGGTCATTTTGCTCCTCCAACGTATCCGTTCGAGGTTCTACAAATAGATTATATACACATGGAAAGATGTAATAACTTGAAGTATGTCCTTGTGGTTGTTTGTGCCTTTTCCATATGGATAGAGGCCTACCCCCTAAAGGATAATACTGCCTTGTCTACTGCCAAGGTTTTGCTCAAAGAATTTTTCCCTAGGTATGGAATGCCACTGATTGTATGGTCTGACAATGGAAGTGAGTTTGTGGGTCAGATAATGAAGAAAGTGTGTGCGGGCTTGGGCATCAAGCAGAAATTTCATGCTGCGAATCACCCACAGTCAGCGGGTTTGGTTGAGGGTTATAATGGGACATTGAAGCTTAAGTTAGCGAAAGTGCAAGCAAGCACTGGCCTTACATGGCCCGATGCTTTGCCGTTGGCTCTTATGTCGACAAGGACAACAGTGCATTCTCGTGTGGTACTTAGCCCATATGAGATTGTGTTTGGACGTCCTGCCAACGTTTGGGGTGTCCCTAGACCAAAGGAATATAGCGACATCGAACATCTTATGCTAATTGACTACTTGCACGATTTGACTATTAAACTGCCTGTCCTTCATCAACAGGTCCACAACCAGCTCACATCAGCATCTGTGGACCCAGGCCATACCCTCAATTCAGGACAATGGGTGCTCGTGCGTAACTTCCAACTAACAAAGAACCTACAGCCTCGTTGGACTGGTCCCCACCAGATTCTTTTGGCTACTCGGACTGCTGTTAAGGTGTTTGGAAAAAAGAATTGGGTGCACGCTGCCCATACGAAGCGCGTACCCCTGCCTTTGCCGTACGACACTTGGGTTAGAGAGGGTGTGGGAGATTTTGAAGGAGAACGTGTCCCTAGGTTTGACGCACAGCTTGAATGGACTCAATCTGAACTGGAAAATGACAATGTGTTGCAAGAAGCTGTTCCTCCACGTTTGAGATTGGACACTACCGAACCTGAACTTTTGTTTACGGACCAAACTGTGCCGACTAAATAACGTTACAACCTCCGATCTCGGAATAAATAAAGAGACTTTGAACATTATTTTTTTCCACACTGAGATCAAAAAGAGACAATTTCTTTGAGTATTTTGCATTTGACTTTTGTTTTTCTTTTTCTCTTGCTTTTTCTGAAATTGTATTATGGTTTTCTGTTAAATTTTTGATTGGTTACCATTTGCCAGTTGCAGTGTCACGTAGGAGTACCAACGGTTCAGTTTGTGACCTGAGTAGTGACAATAGGTCTGCAGGACTTGCTGTGTCCCTACGACCTGCTAATAATCACAGCTGAAGTACTCTGTCAAGATTGCGTGAGCAACATTAGAAAATGAAGATTGTATTGAGGCAAGAGATGAAAAACCGATATTATAGAATGTTGTTCTCCAAGTGTGGTATAGCTTTATCTATTTTAATACTTTTATGTATTCTATTAGCTACTTTATTCTGGTTTGTTCCTTCCACACAATTGACGTCTACACCAACTTCTCAACCTATGCTTTCCTTTACTACTGTTTCTTCGCACCAATTTCATACTTTGCCTGAACACGAACAGATAAGGAGATCAGAGTTTGTCAACAATTCGTTTATTCAGCTGTTGCATCAGCATCAGTTAGTAGTCAATACCACTAATTGTTGGGTGTGTGGTCTTATGCCTCATACAACAGATAGAGGCATGCCATATTTGGTTTTGCCCTTTAGTTTTAATGGTTCTGCATGGGCTTTCCAGACTATGTTCATCTATGCCAATGAGGTATATCCTTTACGTTCCATGAAAGACAATCCGAGCAATAGTGCCTTGATAAAGGGAATAGCCGATATGATCAGAGATATTGATGCGTACAAGGCTATCCCTAAGGATGAGGTGCTGCCTTACATTGGTTGGAATGTGACTGGATACAGTGCTAAGTTGACAGAGAAGGAGAGACGAAAAAGGTCTCCTCCTATTTGGATTGTGCCACATCGAGGTCAATTTTACTTACAGGGTAATGGTCGGAATCCGAGAGCTCAGTTAGGTAAAAGTGTTTGTGATCACACCTACGTTTATGCATCCAGAACTTCTCCACCGTTTGTGCCAGCTAAAGGTACATATTTTATTTGTCACGACAGAGCCTACACTTGGTTGCCACCTGATTTTTCAGGAACGTGTTATGTGGCGTTTCTGCTTCCCCCGACATATACTGCCTCCTCAGACTATCATAGAACAAGATATGGTAGAGGTGTCTTCGATCAGGAAGATACTGCTGCACAGGAAGTAGGAGACTTCTTTAAGGGTTTCCTGCCCTTTTGGGGTCCTATGATGAATAGTAGACATATTCGAGAGCTTGTCCGCGTAGTTGAAGCTACCATTAACTAAACAGCTGGAGCGTTGAGTAATATTACAGCGGAGCTTCAAGCGGACCGCCTTATGACTTTGCAGAACCGTATGGTTTTAGATATTATACTTGCAGATCGAGGAGGAGTATGCAAATTGATCAGATCCAGTTGCTGTATATACATACCAGATAATGCCCTGACAGTGTACCAGGCCATCTCTAGATTGCACAAAATCTCTGAGTCTATTCACGTAGACCAAGGAGATTGGTCATTGACAGGATGGTTTTGGGGACTACATGGGGATGGAAGATTTTGACGTTCCTTGGTATGGTTTTGGCTATTCTCTCCTCTTGTTGCCTTTGCATCCAGTGTGGTCCCACCATTTGTAGTCTTTGTGCTACAATCTGTGTGAGAAGACCCGTCCCGAGAGAAGTGAAGGATAATAAGATGATGTTACAGCAACACCTTGATGACCTGATGAGAATAGATATAGACCTAGATTCAGATTGACATGAGTTTAGGTTATTGCCTACGTAATGGCAAAAGGAGGGCTGTGGTTCTGTAATTCTCAAACCTGATTCCATTTTAGTCTTGCCCTCAGGTAGGCCTGTGAAGTAGGCCCAACGAACAAGTGGTCTGCCCTTCTGAGTTCGTGCATATATGAACTTGGGTTTTTCTGACTCTGAATGAACTGCAGAGAGAGTAACCCTTTTCACCTGAAACTGACCTTTTGCAAAAACCAGTTTCACTAGCTGATCGTTGTCTGAGTTTTTCAATCACTGTTCAGGACCTCGTTAACCTTTAGTTTCCTTGCACATATCTTATCCTAAACAATATCTAAATTGTTTCTTTCCTTACGACTTTCTTTTCTAAACATGGGTTTTTGCCTTGTGTCGTGACTGCCATCTGGTGTTGCCTTTTACTAGGCCTCAGAAGTTAGTCTGCGAGCAAAGCAGTCTGACCTTTTTTGGGTCATATATACATTAACTAAGGTTTTGTTCGTGCACTGGAGTTAATTTCAGAAGCTGGCCTTTCACCTAGAATTGACCCTGCCAAGCCAATTTCCCTGCAAGATCGTTATCCACTTTTCCCAATCACCATTCAAGACATTTGTTAACTTTTAAGTTTCTTTAAGTTTCTGTTATCTTGCACATTATCTGAAACTACTTTTCTTTACTGTTTCTTCATTTCATGGGTTACACTTTCAATTAAGGGTTTGTAAGGCCCTTCCAGATTATTATTTAGATATGCCTAAATATTAACTTGTGGGTTGGGACACTGTAAAATGAGCTTTACTATATGATGCTGTGTGATGTCATGTATTTTCTATTGGTTGAATTTTGGTGCAGGGGCGTGCATTTTAAATGTACCTTTTTGTGTATAAATAGGGATGTCTTGCCTTAGTAAAATTGAGCAGTTTCTTGAGTTGTACACTGTGTTGTATTACTGGGATTTCTGCTACTGGCTGCAGCTAATAAATTTGATCTCTGACGCCACCTAGAAGTATTCAGTGTCTTTGTATACCAAGGCAAGGGAACCCAGAGGACTTTGGGCGTGTCCCTGGCACCGCTGGGTACTTGAAATCCCAGTTTTTCACCCTGAGATACTTTTAAAAGACTTCGGACCATGACTACCAGACTCAAATGTTTTAAATATCATGGACATGTATGTACACAAAGGTCAGAACCAACTTCTGCAAGCAAGTATGGAAATACAAAGGAGAGTCAAATTTATTCCAGTGGAACACTGGGTATCCTCTTCAGAGAATGTCAGTGATAGGTAATCATGTTAGGAAAGGCTTCTCAAAATACCACCACTCTTTTGCACCTGTTGCATGGGCAGTCAGTAAATGTCAGCACCAGATGTTTCTCAGGGTCTGCACAGAGATCGAGAGGTACATCTCCAGGCACCACCAACTATGAATGCTGAACCAGCACAGAGCATTGGAGTGGCCAAGCGAAGGAAAGGGTAACATGGATAGGAACAGCGACAAGGGAGATCTGAAAGAGAAAATAAGAGCTTAAGTTGGTAACCTCCGGTTATAGCCTTACCCCTTCACAACCCTCAGAGAATTGATCTTTACTCTCTTTAAAGAGTTTCTTAAACTCAAGTCTTCTGTCTCGACTATGGTTTAAAGAGGATCTTTTAGTATTGCAGCTGTAATTGAAATAAAGAACCGTTGAAGCACCTCAGTCATACAGAGTCTCAATCACAGTTACAAGTCTTGTTTATCTCTTCCTCACAGAAACAGGCATCCATACCATAAGGGTTTCCAACCTTAAGCTTCTCTCTCGCTCTCCTCTGATCCAGCTCATGAAGCCCAAGGTTACATCATCTGAGAGGGATAATCTCCCACACTAACACTGCTGCCAATACAGGTTTAAGATCTTCCATTCTTTAGTTATGGTTCCTTTTATGTCTTCTACCATTGTCATAAAGTACCGGAATCAGTAATGAGTCCTCATGACACGCCAAAGGGTTTTTTAACACAGTCTTTAGGTAGCATTGCTGAAAGACCCTTATCAGAAAAGACCTGCCTGGTCTTTATCTGAGGAATCTCCCTCCACAACAATTTCCCTTGCCAGTATGCTGTCCTTCACAAATCATAATGACCCCAAGAGATCAGCAGAACTCTGCCAAGTTCCGCTGTACAGTAAAATCTCATTGCTCGATAGTGAAACTACAGAGTCCATATTCTCATTCTTCTTGAGAATAGTAAGTGCGCAGTCTGGTGTGAGGCTGTTTTTACATTCAAGCCCCACCCAAGACGGATGTCGTACTAGGGAGTCTGGGACTTATAGTGCAGGAGCGCACCAAGTCCCCTGTCATTCAAACATGGGCGAGATAAGCTTCTGGATCCATCATAAGACCTGGGAACAATGTCTTGCCTTGCCATAAATTTTCACTCAAGTCAGTGCAAGGCTAATGTGAATTTATCATGGATCCCAGAGTAAACATACTGAAATTAGGCGATCAGTACCAAGAAACGTGAAGACATCAGTTTATGGTAAGACTTGTAGCATGCGGTTACCGATAATACTGGTTCAAGTACACGAGTCCACCAGCTGGTGAGCCAGTGCACCTTACTACAGGGCAATGCTCTCTGCCCCAAGTGAGAGGGCTTAAGAGGGCACGAGTAGGACAATCCGGCAGACTTAGAGCACTCACAACCAAAATCTTGACTGTAAATAATCTAGTGGCCTGAACAATGGTGATCTGCTTAGATCCTTTCACATTGAACCTGATGACGTACTAAATGCCATCACATATAGTGTAGAATGCAGGGAAAATAAGTCAGACGTTTCCTCAAAAAAGTGCTTTTAATGACCCATAATTTATAATTCGTGTCCATCAAAAATAAACTAATTGATCTGCCGCACAAAATAAAGGTGTGTGAGTTTGGGTGAGGCTCAGGAATGTGCTTTAAAAGAGGCACCATTACCAACAAGCAGAGGAACCATGTCTCCTGACAATAGGAGCCGGAAAACTTCGATCCGAGAGCTTTGTGCCACAGATGCTTGTCCTCTGGTTTAACTCCTTTAAGCATTAAAGTATTAACTAACACTGTTAAAACTATGGTCTCCTCTGTCAGATTCTTCTAGCTAAATTAAACTTTGTGCTCTGTCTATCAAGAAGCCATACGTCATGGGTTGTCTAATTGTCTTCTTAGCTTTGTCCTGAAGATGGTCACAATAATGAGACAAGAGACGGAAACATCGATGTGTTTCCTTTTCTTGCTACTTCATAAATATCGACCGCACTGTTCACATTTGTGTATCAAATTACCAACAGATAACCAGTTGTAACAATAATAATACTGAGCTTATAAAGCGCCTGGTTACACTAGCCAATGTGTCCCCGCGCTGTGCCGCTGAGGAACCCATCCTGGCCTGTTCCTGTGAGGTGCCCACTCCTGGGCACCCCAAGGTGAAGCCAGGCATCCTAGCGTGGTGATTAAGCAAGCTATTGCCCAGAGTTGCAGAGTGGGCACCGAGGCGAGAGAATTATCGGGTCAGAGAACATTGAGCCCAAGACCCTGCCGCGACAGGAATTGAACCCTGGTCCAGGCTAGACCTCTGCATCAGAATCTGCCGCTCTAACCAGTGAGCCACACTTCTCCACAGGCTATTTCTTGGCAGGTTGGACATGCATTTACATTGCCCTCACTTAAGAACTGTATCATCAAAATCTTCCTGGGACTTAGAAGTGCTGAATACTAGAATATATAACTGCATTATTGTGAGAAGCTGGCCTGGTATATGATGTCCACTAATGCAAGTGGGCACCTTGCACCAGTCCAGACAACCCTTATGGTGATTTAAGAGGTCTTAGACAACCGTAGAAAGCTGTCTAAGTGGAAGCTGCGGCGAGCAGCTCTTCAGGTTTAGTCCAGAAAGAGTGTAAAGCAGCATGTTTTACCAGAATACAATCTTATAGTATAGATTAAGTGAAAAAGAATCACACAAAGTATTTATAAAAATATGTATTTAATAATACTCTCTAACACATACAAATATCTTGTACCTGGATATCTGCACAATGCACACAATACTTTTGCAAAGAAATACAGTAAATAGCACGTAATACACAGTTGACCACGGGGGGGGGGGACCAAAGCATTTACTAAGAAAGAGGTATAAGAACCACGACTCGGGTCAAGACAAGGTCAAGGGGCCATAGAAGTGCTGGGAACCCAAGGAACTACCCAAGGTGAGTGGATAGAGACCCCATGAAGAGCGGGTGCTCCGTACAACTCTACATGTAAGTTGCGGTTGGATTTTCAAAGATTAAAGACCCTGATGAAACCCAGTGGAAGACAGAAGTTTGGAGAGCCACCCCACATGTGGATACCCTAGTCCCCACGTTACCTACACCAGGGAAGGCTGGTGTATACGTGTGAAGTTGTCTCGAACCCAATGGAGGACTTCAGGAAAGTACCGGTGTAGAAGAAGGAGAAATTTTCCAGAGGCATCTAAAGGGGAATTCTAGTTGAGAGGTACCTGCAAGTAGAGGGGACAGTGTCTATGTCACTCAGGAGTGACCAGGAGACTTGGTAGACGAATACTTTCCGATGTCGGGTGTTGCAGGATGGGTGATGATGATCTTGACTCTGCAGCTGTGAGGACCAGGTGATGCTGAGGAAGTCCAGGAGCCATGCACGAGCTGTCCCACAGAGGATGCTGAGTGCTGAGGGGTCGGTGTCCAGCAGGACCACCAACCAGCCTTGGCAATTGCAACCAATGCAGGTGTTGAAGAAGGAGCAACGTCGGGACCGGCAAGGTCCAGGGGACTCACCACTAGTAGAGGAGTCAGGGCAGGCCCGAGAAATCAGGGGAGCCCAAAAGAAACAAAGATGACCCTCAAATGGACCCACAGGCTGTAGTCACTGGAGTCGCGAGAGGACCTCAAGCAGCTCACCAAAAGATGCAGGCCAGGATACACACGATGCAGTGTGGCTGAAGAGTCTGGTCACTGGAGGTGCTGGAGGTTGGGGATACTTGGAGCCTGAAGATCTTCTTGGAAGGAAGTCAACAAGCCTTTGCAACTGCAAGTTGATGCAGGGCACATTGGTTCGGTTACTGCAAACTCCACGAGGGACACTAGCCTAAAACTTGGTGAACAGGCAGGGCAGGCCTCGGGAGCAGTCACACCTGTGTTGCAGAACCTTACGGAGTCCAGAGGAGCTCAGGATCATCAGACCGGTCTACTTAATTGCGGTGCCTATGAATGCAGGAGAGGGCAAGGGTGATTCCTTCAACTGTCTTTGATGCCCACAGGCCTTCGAAGGTTCCTGTATGGTGCACAGGCACAGACGATGCAGCAGACTGGACGGGTATGAAGTTGAGCCCAAACTTACTCCAGCAAAGTCCAGAGTGCCCAGACGGTAGAAGTAGAAGTGGTGTCTGATCTGAATATTGTCCCATGACTAATCTAGGGACCTACACCCAGGTAAGCCCTTAAGTACCCTAGGTAAAGGGTTGGGGCGATTCAGAGGACCCTCCCAGGGGAGGGTCTGGACAGGGGGGAGGTTACCCCATGTCCTTTGTCCAGTTTTGCACCAGAGCCGCCCAGACTGGTTTGAACTGGACTATACATAGGGACACCAAATGTGCCCCTTATGCAGACTGAGTGGTGCTGAAAAGCGCACCCACCTTACCCCAACACACTAAATCCTGTCTGGGAGGTGGCCACACCTCCCTGTGACAGGATGCCTATTGTTCTGCCTTCCCCTGCTCGAGCTTCGCTCAGCAGCAGGAGGGTAGAATCATGTCTCTGGTCGGCAGCAACCATTTTGTGCTGTCCGGGTCAAGAAGGCTCATACCGGGATCACTGAGAGCCTAATGGAGGGCTATTCCAGTGCTTGGAACCATACCTCTCACACTGTTTACACAATTTACGGTGCAGGGGTATGATTCCAGCATGTTTGATACCAAACATGATAGGATTCGTCACAGCTAGTTTCGAGATGGTCATCACGTAATTACGTGGTGCCCCTCTTTGTAGTATATGGCTGCTTCACTGAGAACCTGGGAAGATGGACTCCGTAGGCCTTAGGGGTGTCCTGCTCATGCAGGGGCACCCACTCACTTACAGCCAAGCACCCTGCCTTCAGGATTGCATAGGCCTGCCATAGTTGTGAATTATATGTTTTAAGTGCAGTGACCCTAGATATAGGAAACCTATATCTTTAGTAAGTAGTGCTAGCACCAGCTTACACAGGCTGCACTGGCAGGTCTTTAGTTCCATTTTGAATGGTATCCCAGGGCGGGTATGATGCATGCCTCAGCCCATGGGGGACCTGTGAGGTACCTATCCCCTGGGGACATGGGTACAATATACTAGGGACTTATGAGGGTACCCCAGTATCCAATCTGGGGTGTACCTAAGTACTGAACATAACAATTTAGGGAGAAAGCAGATAGACTGGGGTCCTGATTACCAGGATCCTAGTCAGACTAGTCAAATACAGCGTAGCACCAGGCAAAAAGTGGGGGTAACCATAAAAGCAGATCCTAATTTCCTACAATTATCATATATATGTTGAACATTTACCCTGTAAGGTGTTTTCAAGTATCTTTATGGCAGAACTAAACTTTCTATCTCACATGTAGGCCTTGCCCTAATTATTACTTGCTCGTTTCTTCACCTCTGCTTTCCATCTGCATTAGTGAGGCCCCTCTGGAGATCTCCAATGCATGGTTATGCAGAAGCAGGCAAGACTAGGGACAGGCCTGCAAATCTGGCACTCACATTTTTTTCTTTGAGTGGACATATAAATCCAGTAAGCATGCCTCAACCATAAGCTGGTTCATTTCACCCAGTACGCTCCTCATGCTCGAAGTGACTGTCTACTATAACCCTGATATGACTGGGCATGTCCATGCCATGTATAAGAAATCTGCATCAAGCCTTGCACATCTAGGGCACTTCTTTATCAGTGGTCTGTGAATTAAGATTCAGCATGTGTGGTGTAAGGTAGGTTGTGTGCAAGTAATTAAACTGTGTGTATCTGAATCTGCTTTTCCTGGACACTTTATGAGGATTTGCTCAAATGGATGCCTACCCTTTGTCCCTTAAGTTCTGTCCTATCTCTCTTTCTCCCAGTCGGTTCTTAGGTTTGTCAAAGATGATTTATTCATTGCTTGAAGAGACTTAGATAGCCAGGATATACATTTATGTCCCACACCAAATGTAACATCTTTAAGACTTCATGAATCTTTGGTTCTGTGCGACAGTCCTCCTACATGGTCCACAGGGATGGAACTAGTGCCCAACATATACTAGAAACTGAGAGTTAGGTAGGCTGACCTGTTCAATCAAGGATCTTAGCTCACGGAGTTTGTCCTCTGAATAGCAGTCGCCCAAATCATTGAGTCCCGCCTTCGTCCACTCCCATAGCCAATGGGCAAGGAAATACCTGTGACTCCCCATGGGGAGGTCAATTTGTGGGATAGTTGGTGCCCACATCAAGTGCTGGGTTGATTTCCGTACTACACTTCTTCAGCAGCGGAGTGCAATAGAGAGCAGTTTGTGGGTTAAGGTACCTGCATTTTCACACCAAGCAATAGCACCACTAGAGCACCCTCCTGTCTTGCCTTCCCCAGGAACCCTAGTTCCGCAAGTCCTGTCAAGCCACCCCCGAGCCACAGTAACTTAGCCGCTAGGAAGAACAGCGTGAAGTCTGGGGCCAGAAACCCCCTTCTTCCACTGGCCACCATAAAATAGATACTGATACTCTAAGCTTGCCTCCATCCCTTTGATGCTTTGAACTAGGCCTGTGGGGAGATTCACAAAATGGTACAGCATGCATGGGAGTATCACCATTTTGGATAATGCATTCCTCCCCATTATAAGTAGTTTTAATGTGCGCAAGAACTCAACGCTTAACCGTTGCACCTGGAGGTGCAGAAAAGCCTCAGCAGACTCCCGCAGAGTGGGACGTCTGCATCTGTACTGGGGGCCAGAGGGAGCCTTGCACTCCATTGCCCAGCAGCCCCAGCGGCAGGAAGGGCCGCCACAGCGTAACCGTCGTGCCCGGAGGTGCAGAAAAGCCAAAAGCCTCAGCAGACTCCTGCAGCGCAGGACGCCTGCATCTGTACCGGGGGCCAGAGGGAGCCTTGTACTCCATTGCCCAGCAGCCCCAGGAGCAGGAAGGGCCGCCACAGCGTAACAGTCGCGCTTGGAGGTGCAGGAAAGCCTCAGCAAACTCCCGCAGCGCAGGATGCCTGCATCTGTACCGGGGACCAGAGGGAGTCTTGTACTCCATTGTCCAGCAGCCCCAGCAGCAGAAAGGGCAGCCACCACGTAACCGTCGCCCCTGGAGGTGCTGAAAAACCCCAGCAGACTCCTGCAGCACGGGCCGCCTGCATCTGTACCGGGGGTCAGAGGGAGCCTTGTACTCCATTGCCCAGCAGCCCCAGCAGCAGGAAGGGCCACCGCTGTGTAACCGTCACCCCTGGAGGTGCAGAAAAGCCTCAGCATACTCCTGCAGCATGTGCTGTGCCTGGGCAAAGCAGAGAGCACGAGACAGAGCCAGGACAGGGCCACCCCCCTTGGTCGCCCACTGAAGGGGCTCAAAAGGAAAAACTGTAAATAGTTTCTACTATTGTAACTGTGGGATTCCCTAACAATCTACCGAGCTCCCCTTGTGAACTGCACTACCTTTATTTGATTATCAAAATGGACAAAAGAAAAGCAACTGATAAATCTATGGGTTCAGGTAGCGTAAGAAAATTCCCAAGACATGCTGCTGAGAACTGCACCCTGTCTGAGATTGACGAACTAATAGAGGAAGTAGAAGTCCTTCTGGCTCACCATCCAAGATGACCTAGTTCAAAGAACAAAAGTAAAAGTAAGGGAAAATCCCCAACTGTGAAATGTCCCCCAAATTCCCAAACCATAGCTTCCTATTTTGGGCTTCCGTACCTCCAAACCCAGTTACTGCCTCCTCTAGTCAAAGCCCATCACTGAACACCAGCAGCAACTAATCCACAGCTTGACAGATCCTGCTAAAAATGGTACTGATTGTTATGTTATTAATGTTGACTGTGTGAATAAATATCTGCCCCTGGACGATAAGGTGAATGGACTTACGGTCGGACCCCCACCACTCATTGATTGTAACGCCTGTATTGGAGACAGCTGTACCCTTGACGAATTGGAAACTGGTTGATCAACTGAATGTCCTCAAGCAGGAAGTGCAATCGCTAATAATGGCAATGGATAGGATTGCTAACATACCTTTTGAAAAACTAGAAACACTGACTGAATTTGTTTCAGTAGTACGGGTGTGTTGAGGCCTCAAGGGTATACAGACTCTCAGAATATCGTACACAAAGAGCCCCTGAAGAGGCTCAGCAATGCGTTGCCTAAACTTCCTGCTGCCATCTTACTAACCCACTTATTTGTCCTTGTAGTCACATTAGGAATAACACTATGAACATGCCCAATATACACAAATGGGAGTGCGCTAAACCAAAAGAATCGACACATGCTAACACTACTACAGTATCCAAAGTTCCTTGGGTCTATAAGTCTCACACACAACACACAAAGAACCTCCCCATATGTGAAACTAACATCGTACCCCCCAATACACATGGCTTTGACCTCTTTATGATCAATGTCCCAAAGCTCCAGAGTTCAACCACAGAAACTTATGAGGGTCTAGTTAATAAAGTTACCCACTGGATCCGCTTTAAAAGGGGTTGTCACTCAATTATAAGGGAGGACATAATAAGAGCAAAGAGGTTCATAGCTGGAACAACTGAAAAGGATTACATGGGGTCTCTTTTAGGGATCAGGCCTTAGCAAAAGACCTAATTGCGCTAGAACTTCGCTTTTGACCCGACTTAGATTTGCAAATATCAGTTAGAAAGAACCCTTTGTATCACATTTTGGTTCCACCCTCCCCCACTCACCAAAATCGATCCTCTAGTGCTATGAAGTCTATCTCTAGGGAAACCGCTACTGCCAGTATCTCCAACACATCAGATATTGACTGACTGACCACTTACCATCCGGCATCGTGTACCCCATCTCAATCTCCTCGCTTGTCATTGACCAGAAGACCTTTATCTTGCATCAAGGAGAGCAGAGTTGGGTTGTTGAGACCCTGGGACATAGATAAGGACAATGTCATAGGGGGGCACTTGGTACTGCATGAAAACCTCAATAAGATGACCATGCGGTCCCTAGGGCTGACGGTCACTGAGCACCTGAAACTTTTATCGTTGAATATAGCAGGCAGTAAGTCTAAACTCTCTGACCCTGAGTGGGGAGCATTTATTGTTTGCCACAATATCATTCTGCTATAAGAAACCTGGGCTACTAAACCTATTCATCGCCCAGGGTTTGTTGCGTTTAGTGAAAGTGCCATCTCTGGCAGGGTGTCCATCAGGAGGACTTTTTTTTTTTTTAACAGATTTTATTTGTCTGGACACACATATGATGCATTGCCCCGGGAACCGGGGATCACTGCGAGCAATAACGTATCATGAATACCAGTGACAGACTTTTAACGACAAGCAAAACCCCCCCTCCCACTCCACCCCCCAAATGCGCAGTTGTTGAATGAAGTACAACATAAGGCACAAAAAGCATACGAAATGAAGCCAGGACACAGTACAGAATCATCAAATGTCCGAATGTTAAGGCAGCGAGAGCGCAGCCCCCTCTGATGGCGGGCCCAGGTCCAGTCCTCGATAGTCAGCCCACCTTTTCCTGATCTTAAAATGTTTGCCGGGGCAGCCCCTGGCCAAGAACACAGGTTGCTCCAGTCCCATGGAAAAGTCCATACCATTCTTCCAGGCAGCCAAGGGCGGGGGTTGGGGCGCTTTCCAAGCTTGTGCAATGTCCTGTTTGGCTAAGGTGAGGCCCAGCAGCAACAAGTGGCGCTTGTAACGATTACCCCCAATCCCCTCCATCAGGAGGACTTTTAATATGGATAAGAATAGAGTAATTCCTCGGGGCAAAAATGTTACTATCTATATCTCAAGACATTCTCATCCTCGAAATTAATATTAACACCTTTGGCTTATTCCCACAAATAAAATATTAGTACATGTATATATCAGATCACTAACTCTAAATGTACAAACTCCAATGGTATCCAAGCTTGATCAACTACTTGGCCAGTCTGCCTGCAAATCCTTAAAAATTGTAGCGGGAGATTTTAATACATGTCCCCCCACAGGGTGTTTACTTGATGAGTCATTGCCCCCGTGTGTACCTCAATAAATAATAAAATCGCTAAACGTTTGCACCCAAATTATTGATTTCATCACTGAGTATGGCCTTAGAATAGCTAATGGAAACACGAAATCTGACAGCCTTCCTAATTTTACCTTTAATAGAGGCACCAGCAAATCTAGAATTGATTATATTTTAGTGTACAATGATCTCTGCTCAGTGGTGCTATAGGTCACAGCCTACTCCTAAAAATGGGGAAAGACTCACATGGGTTGTTGCGAAACATTAATGTTTTGCAACTGCATTTCAGTTGCAAAACACTAATACATACCAGGAATTGCTATTTCAAAGGGTCACCCTAAACACCCCCCTTCCAAATAGCGGTTCCTTATGATTTCCCAAATCCATTTAGATTTGGTGGCATTTTATGGGGTTAGTACCTTCAAAAACCCATTTTCATGTCACAAACACTGCAATTTACCTAAAGCTTGTTGCATGTTTTATGAAATGTATCTCATACTATGTGTAATTGGAAGACAATAGTGGCTTACATATTCACAGTGCTTTCTGATGCATGCCAGGACCTTGTAGCACTGTAAAGAAAAGCCACTTTCCCCCGCTCGGTTAACACAGGATTACATTTTTTGGCTCTCTGATTTAACATACAGACATCTTCAGTGATCCCATTAGCCATGTGAGTTTTCATAATCTAAAATAGTGCACTTTTCTATTTATTCTATGCACAGTTACCTAAAGGTGAAAGGCCAACAAAATAGTTACAGATTACTTTGCGCTTTTTAAACATGTCTCTGACTTCACTCCCTTTGCACTTATGATCACAGTTACTATACTTTTATAATGCACTTCAACCACTACCCTTGGCATATGAATCTCAGTAAATCTCAGTGTACAGAGTGATGGTTAAAATGGACGGGTTATGAGGGAATTCTGCCTTCACAGCAGAGGATCAAAGACAAGACTCTCTGCTCGAGGGCTCAGGAGCAGAAAAGCCATTCCCACGCTGCAGGAGCACAGCTGCAGATGGCCCTGATCCGCTGTCTTCTTTGAGTAGTGGGCTCTGCCTGGCTGCTCCAGAGTCTCATTAGCCAAGACCTGCCAGGCAGACTCTAACATCTGACACTGCTCATTCACTCCAATTCCTATAATTACAGACAAAAGCCATTTGTAAGGGAAAACATAACAGAAAATTGACTTCACTCTGAAATAACCTGTCTTGAGAAGGCGGCTCCTCTTCGTGGTATAATGGGATGAGTAGGGGTCAGGGATGAGGTGGTAATCTCTGTTCCTACTTCCTACTTCCACCGACCACTTTTTCTGATACAGCATTTAAAAAGGCAAATGTGTGGACTCTTATTCTTATCGAATGTGCACTGATTTTACGAGTGGTTTGATGTAATAGGTTCTGTGTCTTTTATTCTTGTTATGCTGCTCCTCATAGCAGGGCAATCACCACCTTGTATTACCCACAAAACAGGCACAAAGAGGTGTGAATATTCATCACCTGGCTCCCAATGGCCACAGACAGTGATCAGGAAAAGAGTCAAAAGTCTAGCGTCAAATAAAGGACCTTTCTCACCGTAAACAACAGAGACTGCAGTTCCAACCTTCACAACCCAGCTATCTGCCAAGTAACTGTGATACAGGAAGAATTATCAGCAACCTCCCTCAGCAAAAGGTCTAATCGACTTTGTAAAGGAGACCAGTCTGCTCCTTCCTGCTTCAAGAATGTCAGCAATACACTTCCACTGTCTGGGAAAACAACCTCACCCCAGCTTGAGCAGAAAGACATGCCAGAGGCTTCCAAAATGGAGCCCACATGCCTCCCCTGCAATGCTTCTCTTTTTAATACAGTGCATGTACTACACTGGCAACGTACACAATCACAACGGATGTTAGCACTAGTTACCTTCTGTGTCTGCGGTTTCTCTGCTGCTCTTTAGAAACAACCTTGAATTTCATTAGGTAACAAAATAAAGTATAAATCCGACTGCACATTGGCAAGATGTTTGGAACTTAGACAGTTCCAAATAACTCATTTTTAGTGAGAGAGTGAGTGAAACAATCTTTAACACAGAATAGTGAAGGAATATAATTGAACAAGACTTTTTCTTTTTTCTACACCAACTCCCCTTGCGCAACATAGAGACCCTAAACAAAGGTTTGGTGCTCCAGGCTATGTTTAGCACTTCTGCCCTGTGCTTGACGCACAGCAGGCTCTGGCTCTTAATGTTTCAGTGATGTGTACCGTCGGACTTCCATGTTCAAACTGCCTGGACAGCTCTATATGTCTCTATGGTTAAAAAACTGGGTTTTTGGCTCGACGATGTCCTCTCAATGAATCATCAAATTTCAAAGGTAGCTTGGTGTTTTAAGGTAGCTTAGGAAAAAACTTTGGTTGCTGACTGCTTCTGCCCAACGAACAGTAATTCAGGGCCTGAGTCTATCTAGATTGGACTATGGTAACATTATTTGTCTTGGGCCTTTAAGGCCTCACTTACATGTCTACAGGTTGCCTTGAATGCTGCTGCTACATTACTATTCCAACTCCCCAAAAATTCTTCCGCATCCAATCTTCTTCAAGACCTCCACTGGTTTCCGGTGGAAAAGCGGATGCAGTTTAGAGCACTGTCTTATACGTACAAAGCAATGTCCCACTCAGGTCCATGGTATCTAAGATCGTTGGGGGTGCACTACCACCCCAGCCGTTCTCTCCAATCAAGCAATAGTCATTTTTGTGTAGTGCCCAGAATCAGAGGAACCTGACAGGGTCGCTGATCTATCTCTTGTTTAGGTCCTAAACTGTAGAACGCACTATCCGTTTCTATGAGAAAATGTCAAGTGGCTTTCAGAAACTTCTAAAGACCTGGCTCTTCTAAATCTAATTCTGTCGTACCATTCTGTTGCTTTCCTACACATGCCTAGTGCTGGGATATAAAACAATAAAGTAATAATAATGCTGTTTCTTTCTATGGCTTATATTCCCAGATTGTTGGCTATCTCAGAATTGCCTTCTCCTTCTATAATCCTAAAACCTTAAATGAAAAATTGACCTTGACTTACTTCTGATCGATTCCTGTCCCTTCTTCCTTCAGAGTGACTCTCTCTTTACCAGGCCTGTACATAATTTATATTTCTGAGTATAGCCTTCTTTCAGTAGCATGTCTTTCTTTCTTAATCTCTGTTATTTGGTTGTGTGACAGAGCCACGCTCGGCAAAACAACGCGTGCCACTACAATGCAGCCCGAACCACAATTGCGTCTTAACCACGCATTCCTTTTAGAACCCATGCCTTTACTAAGCAATTTCATTGTTAAGGCATGAATGGTAAGGAGATTTCCGTGGTTAAGATCACCACTCCCCCAACACCCCACCCTAAGCTCTAAAATGTTGTGCTCCCACCTCGCCCCCACCACCCAGAGGCCTTAAACCTAACTCATCCTGCCCTTAAAACTACCCCTTCCAAATCCCCGCTCTGAGGCCTAAAACCCTGCCCCTCTGAAAAAATGACCCGCTCCCCGCCCAGAGTCCTAAGGCTTACCCCTGAGCTACCCTTAAAACTGCCCCACCCCTTCCCTGCGGTCTAAAATCCTGACCCTTTAAAAAAACGACCCCCCCCCCCCCCCACCCTGGACCCTAAACCTTTAACAATTACCTGTCCCGCTCCAAACCCGGCCTAAGCACCACTTAGTCTAGAGATTCCTGTTCTGACGCCTCCTCTTCTTCTCCCCCTACTAGAACACTAGACCGCACTAGCTGCCTTAACCACACATATGCGTGTGTAAGGCAGTTGCGTGGTTCAGGCAAGCGTGGTTGCGTTTGCTCTGGAACTGCTCGCGTTGTTTTGGCCATTTCCCTTGTTATTTATTTCTGCAAATGACTCACACCTCATTTCACAGATCACAACCTCGTTTATCTTGAAAACCCCTATCCTTGCAACCTAACAATACCTACCCTCAGCCATCCTATTTATCCAACCGACAATTTGCCTGCAAGCACATAGCCCCCACTAATGACCACACCTCACTTATATTAATTCTAATCTTCCGCTTGAGAAAACCTAAATAGTCTCTATAACTAACAATACCACTGGATTAACCAATAACTTTTGCTTCCGCAGTAGTTGCTCGCCATAAAGCCCTCCTCCAGCGCCTCTTCTGGTGTAGTAATCGCTATATAAAAGCAATTACAATTCAGGCCGGTACTCTTTGATGACCTGGTCTATTGCTTCTTTACTTTAGCTTCCTCTTTGCAATAATGCATCTTTCGTTTTTTTCCTATTTCAATCCTTGGCTTCTACTTGTAACATTGTTTTGAGACATGTTTGCTTCATGGCTGTTCAGAACATGTCTTTCTAGTCTTTTCCGGGCGTGAAGAAACCTAATATGCAACAACGCTGATCGTTCTGTATTAATGAAGCTAAATCGGCGTACACAGATTCACGTTAAAAAATAGTATGAGCTGCTCCTTGACAAGTCTTGACTTAAGAGATGCCTGCCTCTAATGGGATAATTGCCGCTCCTTAAACCTTAAATTGCTCTCAATCCATAAAATCACATCACTGTCAAGCCACTTGGCTGTAATTGCAATACTGGCACGTTTAATCCAGGGACACTTTCCAAAGTTATTCTCACAGCTTGGTGAACCCCCGGCCCTCAGTTAATTACACATTCTTAAGTGCCTTGAATGGAAATGCAATGGAAATGCTAGTGAGTGACTGGAGCCCTTGAGGGGGTTGCACGCCTGTGCGTGACTGAGTACGCGGGTCACGGTGCTGCGTCAGAGCGCGGATTCGTGCATCGGCATCCGTTGAAGTAGACAGAGTGCGTGCCCTCTGTGGAGATGGCTCACGCGCAGGGCCTTTCATGGAAGGCACTGCTGTGTTATAAAAATTCAAGTAGTAAATGGGGTGAGTAGCCAGTTTAATTGATAACATAAACTAACATGTTTAAATGTGCCATGTTACTGTTCTGAGACTGTCTTGTGAAATATAAATAATTCGATGGACTCTGTCACGCTGTGGATTATTTATTGTACTTCGCTCTGCGCAGAATATTCTGCTGGTCTAGAGACAAGCTGCAATTATGCTCCTAAATGTGCTTTCTGTTGAGAGAGTAAAATAGGAGTCACACATTTAAGGGTATTCCATTCTAAATCAGTACCACCAGGCAATTGCTGGCTGCAGTTTTTATTGGGAATTCTAATTTTAAGCACTAGTTATACAAGCAGTGCCCTTTCAATTGAGCATGCTATTGGTGCGGTTGTTTTATTGCGTGCGCAGTCACGTTTGAAAGGTCACCGTATCTCCAAATGCGTTTTATAAGATATATCTGGGTCGGCCAGACATTCAATTTTGCATATTGAGGTATTTATCCTGCATGGCTGTCAGCTAGCCTCAATACACATACTATGAATGCGGGCTTTTAAAAAGACACCCAGGACGACCCCCAACGTGGAACGTTAATGTTCTCTCTGTTACTCTATCACCCCATAACCCCTCAAACAACCCCCCCCCCCAACCGGGACCTTTGTTCCCTGGGTCTATCTGCGCACAATTTCCTGTCAGCCCTACCACTTACTGTGCAGGACATGAGACTGCGTGTTGATGAAACTTTCACCTTCACGGTTATCAACACCTCCATAATTCCAGCCCTCTGGAAGTGTCTATTTGGGCCCTTTGCGATAGTTTCTAAAAAAGAGGGGGTGTCCAAAAAAGACTCCAAGGCTATATCAGTCTTCACGTGGTTTAGTGTAAGCGGGACACACTCAAAAAACTCTGGACCTCTTGAGTTTTGAACAGTAAAGTCTTTAAGGGGATGGTGAGTGTGCTTCCAACATTTCGTTGTATCATCAGGCTGAATCCTTACTCATATAGATTGAGTCAAAAGTCCATTTTTTATAAAGAAAGGAGATCTTTATTGGTTCTAGTAAAAACATGAACAGCCGACACGTGTTTCGCCCCCTTTGGCGTTTCGCGCCAGGGCTTTTTCAAGGCTATTTACATATCAATCTGCTCATTGCAGTTCTTCCACATTATTGTGCTGATTTCCAACAATCATCCGATTTTTTCAAAATATAAATTTGTAAAGGGAAATCCCTTGGTTCCGAAGTCAGGAGCCTGCAGATCGTTCCTTCCGCTTGGTGCATACGCGAACACGTGTCGGCTGTTCATGTTTTTACTAGAACCAATAAAGATCTCCTTTTTTTATAAAAAAATGGACTTTTGACTCAATCTATATGAGTAAGGATTCAGCCTGATGATACAACGAAATGTTGGAAGCACACTCACCATCCCCTTAAAGCCCTTTGCGATAGTGTTCGGTCCCTGCTCAATCCCAGCATATATAGGCGGCCAGTTCTCATAATAACATACCGTGTTATGCTCACTGACCATCCATCACAATTATTACCCTGTGCCGGGCGTGCATTCCCTGACAGCATTTCACGCTAGTCCTCTCATTTACTAGCGCTCATGATTGCTTGCTCATTGTTTGGCTCATTTTCCATCATCATTTTGAACTATGCTCCATTCCTTTTTCCTCTTTAACGCCACCACCTTTATCTACAAGGGCTGATTGGCCTATGTACCTATGTCACATTGCCCAGGACAGATGCAGCTCATTTCCTTACTTTTGTAGGTGAGTTGTGCATCCCTTTTTTCCACTTATCATGTACTAATGAGTGATTTGACTACATCCATTGATGTACTGTATTGTCTGTCTGATGCGCTGTGGTGCAGCCATGCTATATGTGTTTTTCTAACCACAATTTAAATGGCCCAATACGATGTCTCTTTGTCTCACTACAGGTTCCAGAGGTGAATTTACTGAACTACAGGACCACTGGTTCAGAAGTATACACCACTATTTGTCACTATCAACTTATTGCAGTAGCTTTCACTTGATCCTGATGAAGACCAAGACAAGCCAATAGGTCCCTAGGCCGAAACATGTTGATTGTCTTCCAATGTAATTGTCTATAATGTTGGCAGTTGCAATACTAGCTATCTGTTTTTAATCCTGTCCCAAGGTAGCTGAAAAAAGCTAGCCATACCTAACCTTGTAGCCAGTTTTAATTCCCAATTCACTCTAGCTCTGCACCTCTTCAATTACACACCACGCTCACGTAGGTTTTTAGAGTAACCCGCTCTTCCCCAAAAAATCCCTGAGCTCCTCCCTCGCAACGAGGGGGTTGTAGCCCGCGTTAAGACTAGGCTCTTAACGCGAGGAGGCACCCCTATGATGAAGCATGACAACTCTGGTGTGTGAGGGGAACCGTCCTTAAAAGGGATCCCCCCCTTAGCATGGCTGTTACACTTCACATATCCCTCAGACCTACTTTCTGGACTAGGGGGCTCTTTTTGTGATAGGTATTACGAGTGAGGAGTTCACCCACACAGGCCCTTAAACCTCCTCAAAGCCCCCTTTTGTGTGTATCTACCATTGCCTATACCTTCTCTTCTGCTGTGGTGTCTTTGAACCTGGACATTATCTCATCCAAGAGAAGAAATATGGGTCACCTGTATAATTCTCTGTTTTCTTCACTATGAACTGCTAAACTCTCAAACATGGCCCAGTTCTTCACTAGTGTGTACCAGCGTTACATTAGTGGAGATGCAGGGGAATGGCAATTTATGGTAATGGCCTTTTGGCCAGCAGTGCTTCCACATCATGAAACTTGTTGCCCATTCCATTTAGCTTATGACAGTCAAATTGGCCCTGCAGAGAGCGTGCAGGCGCATGTAGGTCTGTCCTATTATGTCCATAAGCATTGATATATACCTTCATACCTATTTACTAGAGGGCAGTTTCAAACTGCCTGAAAAATCCTGCATCCGTGTGAGCATGTCTGAGATGGGAATGGAACGCTGTATGGGTTTTTCTTATATTGGGCCTTTTGGGGTGAGATAGTACTGGTGTGTGTAGTTAAATTGTATGCACTTGAATTGGGCACTTCTGGATATTTTGTGGATCTATTCAAGCACATTCTTTATTTTTCAATCAGAGTACTTGTAAAGTGTGCTACTTAACCATGAGGGTCTCAAGGCGCTGGCGAAGGGGGGGGGGGGTGCAGCTACTGTTTGAATAGCCAGGTCTTGAGGAGTCTTCTGAAGGCGAGTAGGTCTTGGGTCTGCCGTAGGTGGGTAGGGAGGGTGTTCCAGGTCTTGGCGGCGAGGTAGGAGAAGGATCTGCCGCCCAAGGTTGTTTGTTGGATGCGGGCGAGGTTGGCGAAGTGGAGCTGGCGGGTGGGGGTGTAGAAGCTGAGTCTGCAGTTCAGGTCCGGCGTTGTGGAGTGCTTTGTGTACGTGGGTGAGGAGCTTGAAGGCGATCCTCTTGTCGACTGGGAGCCAGTGTAGGTTTCTCAGGTGGGGAGAGATGTGGCTGTGGCAGGGGACATTGACGATCAGTCGGGTGGAGGCGTTTTGGATGCGTTGTAGTCATCGTAGGAGTTTGGCTGGGATTCCTGCGTAGAGTGCGTTGCTGAAGTCCAGTCTGCTGCTGACGAGGGCCTGTGTCACCGTTCTTCTTGTTTCGGTCGGGATCCACTTGTAGATGCTGCGGAGCATGCGGAGAGTGTTGTAGCAGGAGGAGGAGACGGCGTTGACCTGTTTGGACATGGAGAGGGAGGAGTCGAGGATGAATCCTAGGTTGCGTGCATGGTCGGTGGGTGTCGGTGGTGTTCCCAGTGTGGTCGGCCACCAGGAGTCGTCCCAGGCTGAGGGGGTGGGTCCGAGGATGAGGACCTCCGTCTTGTCCAAGTTTAATTTCAGACGGCTGCTCCTCATCCAGTCGGCGACGGCCTTCATTCCCTTGTGGAGGTTGGTTTTGGTGGTGTGTGGGTCCTTGGTGAGGGAGAGGATGAGCTGGGTATCGTCGGCGTAGGAGATGATGTTGAGGTTGTGGTGTCAGGCCACTCATGCGAGGGGTGCCATGTATACGTTGAACAGCGTCGGGCTGAGGGATGAGCCCTGGGGGACGCTGCACATGATGTAGGTGGCTTCGGATTAAAAGGGTGGGAGGCGGGCGCTCCGGGTTCTGCCGGATAGGAAGGACATGGTCCAGTCAAGGGCCTTCTCTTGGATTCCGGCTTCTTGGAGGCGTGTCTTTAGGGCGCGATGGCAGACAGGTCCAGGAGGATGAGGGCTGATGTTTCGCCTTTGTCTAGTTGGCTCCTGATGTCGTCTGTGGCGGCGATGAGGGCTGTCTCGGTGCTGTGGTTTCGTCTGAATCCGGACTGGGACGGGTCCAAGATGTTGTTGTCTTCGAGGTGGCGGGCCAGTTGCATGTTGACGATTTTCTCGATGACCTTTGCTGGGAACGGGAGCAGGGAGATGGGCCAGAAGTTTTTGAGGTCCTTGGGGTCCGCCATGGGCTTCTTGAGGAGGGCGTTGAGTTTGGCGTGCTTCCAGTCTTCCGGGAATGTCGCTGTATTGAAGGAGATGTTGATGACTTTCCGTAGTTGGGGTGCGATGGCTGCATCTGCTTTGTTGAATATGGGGTGTGGGCATGGGTCTGACAGGGGATCCTGAGTGGATGGAGTTCATGACCTTGAGTGTTTCGTAGCCGCTGACGTTGGTCCAGGAGGTCAGGCGGTTGGTGCTGGGGGTGTTCGCAGGGGAGGGGAGGTCTGGCATCGTAGGGGCGGTCGTGGTGTGAAGCTGTGGTGGATGTCAGTGATTTTGCGGTGGAAGTAGATGGCTAGTGAGTTGCTCAGTTCTTGTGAAGGCGGGATTTAGTTGGTGCTGGCGCTGGGGTTGGAGAGCTCCTTTACGATGCTGAAGAGCTCTTTGCTGTCGTGAGCGTTGTTATCCAGGCGGTCTTTGAAGGAGGATCTCTTGGCTAGTCTGATGAGGTGGTGATGTCGGTGGATGGCGTCCTTGTGGGCTGCGTGGTTCTCCGGTGTGTGCTCGTGGAGCCATATCTTCTCCAGTTTCCGCATGCACATTTGGAGGTCTGGATTTCGTCAGTGAACCAGGCGGCTCTCTTGCTGGCGTGGCTGTTGGAGGGTTTCTTGAACGGGGCGAGGGTGTTGGCGCAGTCGTTGATCCACTGTCTGAGGTTGCGGGCTGCGGCATCTGGGCTGGTGGGGTCGCTGGGTGAGTTCTGGGCGAGGGTGGTGATCAGCTGGTCTACGGTGACTTTGCTCCAGCTACGGCGAGGCAGCTGTTGG
This sequence comes from Lissotriton helveticus, assembly GCF_964261635.1. NCBI lineage: Eukaryota > Metazoa > Chordata > Amphibia > Caudata > Salamandridae > Lissotriton > Lissotriton helveticus. Next base: position 405,833,271 of record NC_136063.1, on the reverse strand, counting down.
GTGCGGTGGTGCATGGTTGGTTTCTTGAAGGTGAAATGGATGCAGCGATGGTCGGTCCAGTGGAATTCGGTGGTGTGGTCGAAGGCGACGTGGTTGCCCGTGGCGAAGATGGGGTCCAGCGAGTGGCCAGCAGCGTGGGTGGGTGTGGTGATGAGTTGTCTGAGGCCGAGGTTGGCGAGGTAGTTGATCAGGGTGGCAGAGTTGGCGTCGTTGTTCTGGAGGTGGAGGTTCAGGTCCCCGAGGAGGATGCAGTTTGTGGATGCGAGTGCGTCGGTGCTGGCGAGGTCTGCGATGGAGTCGCAGAACTGAGCCCGAGGTCCGGGGGGTCTGTAGACGAGTGTTCCTCTGAGTGTGGTGTTGGGGTCGATGTGGATTCGGAAGTGCAGGTGTTCGCCGGTTTGAGGGTGATGTCTGCGTGGGTGGCGTCCTTGAGAGTGGACTTGTGGATGATGGCTATTCCTCCTCTGATTCCGTTGGCGCGATCCCTGTGCGTGATCTTGTAGCCTTTCGGGATGGCTATGGCGATGTCGGGTGCCGACGAGTCGTTCCACCAGGTCTCGGTCAGGAAGGCTACGTCTGAGCGGAGGTGTCGAACAGCTCCCAGAGCTCGATGGTGTGTTTGCATGCGGAGCGGGTGTTGAGGAGTATGCAGCAGAGGTGGTTGGGTCCCGTCCTCGTGAGTTTGGTGGTTCTGTCGCAGGTAAAGCTGCAGGTGCGGCAAGAGAAGGGTCCATGGGTCCGTTTCGGGGCGGCCTGGAAGCAGGTGCGTTAAGTGCGTGGAGGGTGCTGGTGTCGTAGCCGAGTCTGGTGTCATGGCGTCCGTGGGGGCCAGGGGTTCTGGCTCTGGGCGTGGTCCAGGCGTGGACTGGCGCAGACAGGCATGCCTGTGGTGCGCCTCTGGCGTGCCAGCGGCGCGGTTGCGCAGCATCCGCCATTTAAGGCGGGGAGGGATGGAGGGAGGTGCAGCTAGGAGGAGGGAGTGGGGCGGCGAATGGGTATCGAGGGGCGGGGCTGCAGGGAAGCAGCGGCGGGGAACGGGCAGAGGGGATAAACAGAAGAGGAGAGGGAGGAACGGGCCAAAGCGGGGGCAACGGAACAATACAGAGTCGCAACATTAGAAAATACAGGCACAAATACAGGAAGCAAAGATTACAAATGCAATGAGAGTCTAGACCTGCGGGGCAAGGCAGACAGTGGGGACGAACTCACGGCGGAGTGGCAGCGGCAGCAAAGGAGGCGCAGACACTCAGGTGGAGCTGTGCGGCAGCGGGGAAGTGACCTGGCCAGCAAGCAGGGTCAGGGGTCACTCCCGCTGTCGTGCAGCGACCACCATTTAAGGCGGGGAGGGAGGGAGGAGCAGCTGGGAGGCGGGAGCATGGCGGCGAATGGGTATCGAGGGGAGCGGGCCGCAGGGGAGCAGCGGCGGGGAACGGGCAGAGGGGATAAACAGAAGAGGAGAGGGGGTAGGGGGTAGGGGGAACGGGCCAAAGCGGGGACAACGGAACCCTACAGAGGAGCAACAAAAAAAAATACAGGCACAAAATACAGGAAGCAAAGATTACAAATGCAGGAAGACTAGACCAGCGGGGCAAGGCAGACAGCGGGGACGAACTCACGGCAGAGTGGCAGCGGCAGCAAAGGAGGCGCAGACACTCAGGTGGAGCTGTGCGGCAGCGAGGGAGTGTCCTGGCCTGCAAGCAGGGGAACGATGATTGTATCATCTAGTCCCTTTCCTTTCCTTGGTTTTTGTCCCGCGGTCTTTGAAATGGTCAAGCTAATGTTTGTCATGGAGTGTAATGCCCTGTATATCCATGCTTCTTGCTCCTACTTTCATTCATAATGAACAGTTGGTGGAGTAGACTATGAGTCTCTAGGATTATGTCTCGTCCAAACCCTATTTTAAATGCAGGGTGTTGGATAGGGCCCGGCACACTAGAAAGTGTCTGGCAGGAAAACTCTTTTATTCCATCAGTTCTAATAACTTCAGTGCTCTCAAGACGTAGCAGTCATTCACTGTCTTTCTCCCTGCTTTTGTTCAGATTTCAAATTGCCCAGCTGTGAAATACTGGGGGTATTTTGGTAAGTACACCAGTGTGTGTGTGGGGGGTGATTATATGTCATATACTAGCTGACATCAGGATTCGTATACAGCACTTCAATGTTTTCTGGAGTAGTCTAGGTCTGTTTGCAGAAATGGGTCCATGCCACGAAAGGAAACATATTAAGGTTCTGCCAGTGACATATTGATGGGCACCTATTATTCACTGTGGGCCCGATTAACAGAATGAACTTAAGACTAAATCCTAAACTTACTACCATTTGGTATTCACAGAATGCACTTACTACTTCTGGCATTCACAGAATGAACTTACTACTTTCGGTATTCACAGAATGAACTTACTACTTTCGGTATTCACAGAATAGACTTACGACTACTAACTTTACGTCCGCACCCGGGCTGTAATTTCCGCCACCGGGACGGAATTTACGGCTCTGTGGCGGAATTTACGATTCTGGCCCGCAATTTCCAGCAATGTGCCGTAATTTACGATTCCGGCCCGGAAAATACGATTCTGGGCTGGAAGATACGAATTTTGGCAGTTGGTCATGTTAGCCAAGGGTAAACACCTGTCCTTGTGCCTACCATCCCCCACCATGGATCAGCTGACACACTGCAGCCAATCCCAGCCCTGCAGCATGTATGAATGCAGAGCAGACACAAGCAAACCCTTTCAGGATGTCACTGAATGTGTTTGTAGCACTGCCCCTTGCGATGTGGCAAAACTACTTGAGGAGGAGGAGGAGAGCAGAGAGGATCTTCAGACAGAGGATCAACCTATTTGGAATGTCCAGCCAGGATGTAAGGGCCAGGTACTGTGTCCCTCCAGAAGTCATCTTGGATAAGGTATGTGAGTGGGAGCAGGAACTAGACTCTGTGACCTGCATGCAATACCAGCATATCTAAAGATCCTTTCTGCTCTCCACTTCTTTGCCACTGGGTCCTTCCAAAGGGTCTCCAGTGACCATGTGGGCATTTCCCAGGCGAGCCAGTCGCGGTGCCTGTATCAGGTACTGAGATGCTTCACTGCTAGTGCCCCCATCCACATACAAATGCCACATAAACTGGTCATGAGACAAAGGGCAGCAAGAGATTTTATCTCCTTGCACAATTCCCACGTGTGTTGGGTGCAATTGATTGCACCCATGTGGCCCTTCAGCCACCCCGCCACATTGAGCACATCTTCTGCAACAGACACAAATGGCATTTCATCAATGTGCAAGCTATCTGTGATGCCAGTGGGAGGTTCATCAATGTGCATGCAGTGTTCCCAGGCAGTACCCATGACAGCTTCATATTCCGCATATCATCTCTTGCCCGGCGTATGGCTGCTGGAGAATTTGGCAACATGTGGCTAAGTACCAAGCACTAAAAATGAGTGATATGTGTCATTGAAATGTCTGAATGCCCCCCAATATTAACCATTGTACAATAAGAATAATGGCCCAACAGACACTGCATGTACGAACGTATAGATCATGTTCTGTGCAAGTCAAAGAGGGAAATGTTAACAACTGCCCTTTCTTCCCTCCTCAGGCGACGCTGTGTATGCACTCTCCCCACATCTCCTCACCCCTTACAGGCGTGCAAACACTGTACCTCAGCGTAGGTACAATAGGGCACACATACATACTCGAGCCATCATAGAGCGCACTTTTGGTCTGTTGAAGTCACAATTCAGATGTCTCGACCGTACAGGGGGTGTGCTTCTGTACTTCCCAGAAGTCGTGTGCAAGATCATATTAGCCTGTTGTGTTTTGCACAACATTGCTTTAACGCATGGCTTACACATGCCTCTGGAACCTCGGCTAGCTCTGAATCTGGGAAACCGGGCCATTGCATATGACTGACGTTAGGGGCATGCAAGTCCGTGATCAGCTCATTGCCACGTTTTTCACATGAGCAACCTGTAGTGTCACGGACAACATGTGGTTTTCTGTCTGTTGTCAATGATGAAACTTGGATAGACACGACAGTGTCAATAAATCCCACCCTGAGACGACTTTGCAAGCCACACTAACTGCATGCAAATCACAGCCGCTGACAGTAGTCATAAGGTGGAGTGTGCCTCAGGTAATGTACCCATGTCAGCGATCGTTGTAGTGGACATCCCTAAAAACAACTTCACACGGATGACAAACAATACATGTCCTGAGAGACATACCTGGACCTCATGAGGATGGGTCACCAAATCACAAAAGGTCATAACCCTAGCATACTCAGGCCTGTGATCTCAACAGATTTGACTCCCCCACAAATGATGGGCCCAGAATGTGAGTGATGATGTCAAGGGAGAATCAGGCACCATGGGGCAGATTTACAATCACTGGTGCATCCCTGCATATCAGCAAGGATGCCCCAGTTATTGTGCGTCACGGCAGACACCCCTTGCACCATCATGGATGCGCCGCATTTACAATGCGGCCCGCCATGGGGCAAGTATAGACAGAAGCGTGACGCATCTGCTGCCATAAAGGTGAAGCACTGCTGGAGTTGCGTCGCAAGCGCAACGCAGCTCCAGCAAGGCTAGCGGTGACCCTATGCCTAACATGCTGTGTCAATCCTTACGCCTGCTATAAGCAGGCGCAGGGTTCTGACTAACCATGGGCAAATTTTGTAGATTTGCGGTCCGCAAATTCACGCGAAATCGCGAAAAAATCTGCGAGTTCACGCAAAAATCCACGAACTCGCGGATTTGCATCATGACCACGTGTGTCTGTAACTTTGCCACCACGCCGAAAGGCGCCGAGGTCCCTCGAGTGAGCTGTCCATCATAGTGAGGAAAGGGCGGGAAGAAGTTGCATCGGAGACCGATCAGAGCACCAGATGAGGAGAAAGCAGCCTCCTGTTCACAGGAAGTACAAGGGGATTGCGCTCGAGAAACTCGTGGATGCAAAGACCTCCATCAAGGATTACATCTAATTGTAGGCGGTAGATATGGGGAGGAAGCACACCTGCATAGCCTTGACCGTGCTCACTAGTTGTTTGGGCTGATTATAACGCGTTACTGAATTTGAGCTTCAACTCGGGCACCTGCTTATATCACTAAGTGCTTCCTGTTGAGGTTTAATTTTTGTGACAGAAGCATCGTGCCAGGATGAATCCTGCCTGCATATTTATCCACGAAGATGCCACCGGTTGTGCCATACCTCTACTCAACTGGAGTACTTTCTACTGGCTAATCAGTAAGTGCTACCTCGTTGGGTAAATGTATAGTGCTTTTGCTACACTACAGCTGCGTAAAGGCCCATAAGAGTTGTCTCCAGTGACCATGTGTGTCTGTAACTTTGCCACCGCGCCGACAGGCGCCGAGGTCCCTCGAGTGAGCTGTCCATGATAGTGAGGAAAGGGCGGGAAGAAGTTGCATACCCTAGTGTGTGTGGGGCGGGGCTTCTATGCGAGTTCACATGCCTCTTGTTTATAAAGTGTCGGAGTGAGACCGATCAGAGGACCAGATGAGGAGAAAGCAGCCTCCTGGCCACAGGAAGTACAAGGGGATTGTGCTCGGGAAACTCGTGGATGCAAAGACCTCCATCAAGGATTACATCTAATTGTAGGCGGTAGATATGGGGAGGAAGCACACCTGCCTAGCCTCGACCGTGCTCACTAGTTGTTTGGGCTGATTATAATGTCTTACTGAATTTGAGCTTCAACTCGGGCACTTGCTTTATTTATATCTGTAAGTGCTTCCTGTTGAGGTTTAATTTTTGTGACAGGAGCATCGTGCCAGAATGAATCCTGCCTGCATATTTATCCACGAAGATGCCATCGGTTGTGCCATACCTCTGCTGCAAAAAAATTAAAAATCTGCCCGCGAGCGGATTTGCGGATTTTTCAGCAATTTCGCGAGATTCGTGGATTGCGAAATTGCTGAAAATCCGCAAGTGGAACGGATTTTGCGCCCACCCTTAGTTCTGATGCAGCATTGCCATTAAAGTGACTGAGTGAAATCTTGTAGATTTCACTCTGCCACTTTTAGGAGGCGTTCCTGTGCTGGAACGCCCCACCCTGCGCAGGAACGCCCAACTGTAGCGCAGGGCTTTACAACGTGACACATTTCCCAGATGCATCACGTTGAAAATACCCCACAGCATGGTGGTGGCTTTGCACTGCCGCTGCGTCACAAAAGTGATGCAACTGTGGCGCAAATGTGGCATACAGGGCTTGTAAATCTGCCCCATGTGTCTGTGACATATCTACACTGCTCCACACCAATGTTACGTAACACATCACACAACTCTGATAATGAGCACTCAATATGGAATACATGTCCCATAATGCAAAGTAGGAGAAAATGAAACTGGGGTTTGATGTTGTGTCAGCCCCCCCTGTCTGTGCAGAAATGTCATGAAATGGTCTGTTCCCCCTTTTGTTACTTATTCATGATTCACACCTGCACTGTAATTTCACTTTTTTCTACAATAGAACAGCAGGACGGCAGTGAATTTGATTACTGATTGTGGATGGATCAGGATGAATACAAAATGGCTGCCAAGTACTTCCTGTGATGTATTTCCTGTCTCCCACTTCCTGTATAACATCTCCTGTATGATATAATGTGTTCCTGGTCATTTTCGGAGGTTACGGGCCAAAAACGTAAGGTCCGGTTTCGCAGGGTAATGCGCGTGCGCGTAAACGATGCTCCGGATCCGGAAACTACATTTTTGGGCCGCAATATCCGAAAACAAACTGGAACACATCTGAACAACGCAGCTCTGGCAGAGCGATTGAGACACCCCAGAGGTCTGGCAGAGGGATTGGGACACCCCAGAGGTCAGTCAAACAAAACAGATTGAGAGAACTCCTCAGCCCCCCTGAGCGAGGACTGTCAAACCCCCCCCATTCCGGCCTTCACCCCCACCACTCCCCTCCCTGTCGCGAGACAGCACGGAGGGCAATCCGAGAGAAACATACATTCCCGGAGGGTTCACAAAAGGTGAGGTCTATTAGACAGAAAGAGACAGAGAGCCGATAGAGACACATAGGGGGTCTGCAGGAGGGATTAAGACACACACCTCTGCTTGGGTCAAAGTGTCACGCGGGACTAAGAGACAGACACGCCTAGTGCTAAGTTAGAAGAAGAATTGATGCCAAGGACTGTTCTAGAAAGAGACACCCTGAGCTGAGCTGTTAGAGGACAGACATATGGTGAAGGAGACGCGGCCAGTGAGAGAGAGGCTCAAAGAGACACCCTGAGCTGTTAGAGGACAGACATACTTCCTTCCCGGGGTTCCTTGTACTGTGGGGTACGTCATCACCAGAGGCGTCAGTCCTATAACAAGTTTGACCCTCAAGCCCCAGCCGTGAGCAGCTTTCATCCCTCCACGCCCGCCCGCCCGCCCGCCTGCACCCTTCCTGCCCCCGAGCTCCCTCCTACACGAATGCTCTAATCCAAAACGCAAAACACCGTAAAATTACAGTGCAGCCAGCTGATATAATCTCTGAACAACTTACCTGTTTATACGACGCGTCTGGAGCACACGAAAGAGACGCCGACCACGACAGAGGCAGAGCTCTTCCTTGACAGGATGTCCCACCCCAACCACGCGCTGCATCCAATGATGGATGCTGCGCGGTGGACCAGCCAATCCTGGCGCTGCATGCAGCGCCAGGTTTAGCTAGGCGGGGCACATTTGCTGCTCGCCCTGTCGCCCTTTGGAAACCCGGGCTATGGCAGCAAACAAGCACCACTGGGTCCCGCTGGGGAACTTACAATGCGCATGCTTGAGAAAGTTGCCAACTTTCCCAAGCATGCGCACTGTAAGTTCCCCAGCAGGACTGTCACTGCGCACTACGGTCTGCTGCAGCCTGAGTGTGGACTGTCACTCAAGCTGCAGCAGGCCACCCCCCTGCGCAATTCCCGCCGGCGGCTGTATTTTATTTAGAAGATACTAGGATTGCGGCCGGCGGCCGCGATGCGGGTCCATGGTGGCTGGTGGGGCTACGCCCCTTCGCCCCAATGGACGCACCGCGGCTGCTGACAGACGTCTCACCCTCAGTGGCCTGTATGACATTTTACATGTACAGGTAGCTGTCACAACTACCCACCACTGTTCACCGGTGTACTGCACTACATTTTAAGTCAACAAAGCCAATATGTGGCACTGGATTGTCCGATGATGTGTGGGGACGGCAAAAGGCTAGACTCACAATGTAGCTAGAGGAGTAGTCCAGACCCTATGTGGATGTATGACCCACATTCGGCTTGTCCCATACAAAGCAGATGACACTTGTGCAGACGTTGAATAGCTGCAACTCCATATCAATGGCCAAATTCTATTAAATCTGGACTCTTCATGTTCTCCTTTGGTGGATTGGTTTTTGAACTGGCACATGTAACAGTGACAGTACACACAGATCACAAGAATGCCAAGGTTGAGGCTTGGCCAATACAGTTGCGTGAGCCGCAATAATACAAATGAGATGTCCATGTCAAACTCAATTCAGTATATGACAGTGAACATACATGTAATGTAAGTTCATAAACAGAATGGGGGTTGGGAGCACACTGCCTCACAGTCCCAGCACAGTTCACCCCTTTGCATCCTGGTAAATGCCGTACACATTTCAAGCTTCCTTTAAAATTATCTGGAGTTTTTCACCAAAGTTGGCGCAGACATTGCTGCATATCTCTAGACACGTGTTTCTGGATTGAGCCCTTCATCAGTAGAGAGCAGCAGTTTTAGAGAGCAAAGAAAAATCATCTGGGGTTGCTGTGTGCCTGTGAGTGGTACTGTGACCTGAGAGGAACTTGGCAGCATTTCCTCCTGTCCCTCCCTGACCCCTCCCGGTGTTGTTCCTCCTATGGCTGTGCTAGGGGATTTGAGTTGGATGGTCGAGGGTCAACCAGACATGTCCGCTCGCATCTTGCTACAAGTATGTCTCGAGATACGCACGATGCGAGAAGACCTTGTCCAATCTTTGGACAACCTCGACATCCACATCCAGTCCCTGACCACAGCCATGTCGTCTGTTGTCTCCCAAATCCCTTCCCATACCAATGTCAATGTGTCTCCCTGTCCGTTGCCCCAAGCTGTTTCCCCCCGTACTCCTTGTGTGTCACGTACCCATGTGGTGCCTGTTCCTGCACCAGCCAGCCGTGTGCCTGTGTCGGACGCTGCGGATCTAGACATTGTGGTCCTGGAGGATGACCAGAAGAACACTTGACTTTTGGACTGAGACATTGTTCTGGACGAAGATTTCTTTTTCCCCTTGTTAATAGACTGGTTTCCCTGACGCTCCCTCATGTATTATATATGTTTTGCCCCACCCCAATCCAAGTTCCCTTCTCCTTCTGCATTAAGATCATCATTTGTTTTCCTTTCTCCCTTCCAAACGGACGGTTTGTTTTTGTTCCTAAATAAATATCTTTGAGGAATTCTACTTTGTTTAACTTGTTTGACTTCATTTTGAATGTCTGTTTCCAAAAATGGACACATGAGTCATATGCTATGCACATAATAACGTGTTGCTATGATGGGTTACACTTGTAACTGTCTCACACACACACACATGTCTACATCATTAGACAGGACATGATACACAACAGGATATTACTTTTGTAGATCTTTATTTTCACTACACACCTAAGGACCCCAAGACAAATTGGCCACGTGAATGTCTCTGGCGATCGTGTTTGCGTCTCTGCAATAGTGGGGGTGATGAACGCTATGAGGGGTCAGGTTCAGCTTGTCGCCTTCGTGTATGTGGGTGTTGTACAGGGTGATCAAGAGGTGCAGGTGCAGATGGTGTCTGCACATTTGGTGTCTGTGCCTGGACAAGGGCTGGTTGTGCAGGTGGTGGAAGTGACTGTACAGAGGTTGGTGGTGTTTGTGCAGGTGGTGGGGTTGTGGGAGGGACTGTACAAAGGTTGGTGGTATTTGTGCAGGTGGTGGGGGTGGTGGGAGTGACTGTACAGATGTTGGTGGTGTTTGTGCAGGTGGTGGGAGTCACTGTACAGGGGTTGATTGTGCTGGTGGTGAGGGTGGTGGGGGTGCCTGTTCAGGGTGCCGGTGTGTTTGTGTACCTTTGCTGTGGTGCTGTTCAGTTGGTGTTACAGGTGTGTGGATGTGCTGTCCTGCAGGCCGATATGATTGCTCCCCTCCCTGCGTTGGCCGTGAAGAGAGACTTTGGATCACTCAGCATGCCCTCAATCATCTTCATGGCCAAGGCATGGTGTCTTGTACTCTCTCCCCTTTGGAGGGATATCAGGTCTGTCATATTCCTGGACATTTCCTTCTAAATGCTATCCATCCTATCCAAAGCTTGGCACACCCTGCCCACCACTTGAGGGAATTGGACCATGTCCTGCAGGGACCCAGACATGTGTGACAGGGTAGCCCCTATGGCACGAATGTCCTGCCTCACATCTGCCTGCTGTTGGTAGAAGTCCTGCTCCTACTGGCCACCATCGCCACGTGCAGGACCCCTCTGCAGGTGTCTGCCACGGATGAGATGAGCAGGTCAAACAACAGGGGGGGTGGCAGGTGGAAGACTGTGGGCAGGAGAAGGGTGCCCAGGGGATAACTGCACCACAACAGGGCTGGTACTTCCCACAGATGGTGGAGAGAATGGCAGGGATACACTGCGTAGGGAAGAGCGGGTAGGGGAACCACCATGTCGGTCCAGGACGTGAGGACCATGAGGGAGTGATGTCTGTGATTGGATGTGTGGGAGCCGTGGCTGGGTTGATCTATGCTGAGGACATGGTATTGTTTGTTTGGGAGGAGGCAGATGAACGTTGCTTGGCAGAGGATGTGATGCCGTGACATCAGAATCATCATCCAAGGAGTCGATGGATATGTGGTCATCATCCTTCTCAAAGTCAACGTCCTCATGATCTTCCTCCTCCTCTTGAGCATGACTTGCTGCGGACATTACTGCCTGGAGGATCAGGGGATTCTCCACTCTGATTCCCCGTCAGCCAGTACTGGTCGTCGGTCTGTTATCCTCGCCCTCAGCATCATCTGAAACACAGAGGTTGCAACCGTATTAGTGATTGACCAGGTATTACATGTGGTGCAACACCAGGGTTGTATTAACTGTACTTTGCATCAGCAGATGAGGATCATGTGATCTGATTAGGGTACCACCACAAATGACCGCTCACACCATAGCACTGAGGTGTTACACGGAGATGTACATAATACTAGCAAACTCACCAGCTTCAGCCACAACTCTATGTCCCTTCGCGCCCCCCCTGGTGTATCCTGCTGCACCTGTCTCTTAATAGTTTTTGTAGACATAGCTGTAGAGGGTAGAAACAACATTCTCAATGATCTGCATCACCAATTGATAGACAGGCATGTGTGACACTCCTGGTTTGTATTTCACTTTGTAAACAACAACTGTTGATTCCATGCAGAAGGGGATCGCGAGCTCTGTCATGGCTTAGTAATCTAAGCTGGTGAGACACCTCATGCCCGATTTACCTGAAGGACAGGTGCGCGAGGGTTTCACTGCTGCACCCAGGATGTAATGCATCCCCCGGGATGGTGTCCGCTGCAGTGGTCTCATCCTGTCAGCACCTGTGATGAGAAATACACGTCCATATTTTAGTACAACAGATTGTAGCTATGAGCCAACATGTCATTCTCATTAACCATTTGCGGATAATCAAGGACGATGTACAGCATGTTTACCTCATTGACTTTACATGTGGGCACCTGCTCACAAGCAGCATTTGCCAGCTGTTACATCCATGCAGCACTGACATCAATAAGAGGACACATCAACTGACAAACTTGTATGAGAAGGTTACTGATATGTCAAGGAAGGGATAAATGACCCGGACTCATCTGCATCACACTGATTTCACCTTTACCATTGAGACTAACATTTTTCATGGGTGTAATATTGTCTGTTAACAAGTCAGAAAGGAGTTCATGTGTGAGATGTGCAGCTGTCAGGGACATGATGTTGCCCATTTGTGCTTCCCTACCCATGAGGTCACACAGCTCATTTTTGAATGAGAGAACACAGATTACTAATGTCCATCCTTTGAGTGTCCTCTGTTCCCATACTCCATTTCTAACATCATGGTACTACTTACCTGACAGCGGATGGTGTCTTGTGCAGCAGACATCCAAACCTCATGTGTCAAACACTCACCTATACATGTGAATACGATAGAAGGGAAGCAAGCAGAAAACAACATTTGGTTATGATCACACATTGCAGATGATGTGAGAAGCTTTGATGCTTCCCGCCGGCACTGGATTATCTTGTTGCTCTTCAGCCAATTCATTTTGCAGTATAACTGTATGAAGAGTCACCTTAGCAGCCCCTACACCCATCTCAAAGGTACATAACTGGCACCAGTGTGTGCCTCAGCCATACCAATTTCATTTGATTTAACCATGTATATTTTGCTAGGGATTTATCCTATCATTAAATTCCAAGCCTGTTGTGTTTTGGTCAGTTCATATGACACATTGTTCTATTGTATGTCCATTCTGCACACACTTGGCATACATTTTGTGTCAGCCTCTCATTTGCCACCAGGGTCTGATCGGCCATGTGTTCAAATGCCATATGTGAGCATAATGTGATGCAGGACAATAGTGTTGTACAACACATACGGTGGAGGTGAAAGGAACAATTAATGAGCATTCAGCCAGGTTGACTTACCTTGGCCCAGCACCGGAGCAGTGTGTGTTCCCTGGACAGATGTCACGTCCAACCTAGCAGCAGAAGTCAGTGTGCGTCTTTGATTTTGGGAGGACCGCATTGTACCTACAATGATAAGTGTATTTTGCAACTTTACATTTCTGCTGCCACATGTGATGCACTCAATTTCTGGCACAGAGGACGAGCACAAGCAGTTGTGGGCACCACCGTTGCAGAAGTGTGTCATACATAATGTAATGAGTGATCCCACATATAACTTAGAATGGGCCCACTATCTTGATGCTACCTATATCACAATGACATGCCTACGAATCCAGAGGTAAGGTCCACTATCGTGTTTTGTTGATGCCCAGAAAATAATCCATCCAATGTACTCAGTACATGAACAGCTGTGTGGACTGTGCAATTTAATGTATATTGGAAAGATTTGAAGTTGGACAGTGTATGCATTGTCAATACCACAGAGACTGGTATCTCACTGCTTGTTCATAATTTCCATATATGTGCAAGTACGATTTCTTGATTAGGTCTACAGACACTATTACAATATAGTGGGCACACCCTTTTGACTAGTTGTGGTCCTCGATTACAGGATTGGTGTCCCGGTCTGGGACTGTAGGTGAAATACATGTTGTGTACCACAATTACAAAGGTATGATGAGCCAAGACATTTAATATTTTGTCTTTCGCTGTTCACAAATGTCATATGGTAAAGGTGAATGTCCATTGACAACTCCAATTGTAAGAAGCAAATTTTGCATCTCTGGTTGACTAACATAGGTGGGCACTATTTGTCCCTCTGTTGCCTCCTGACAATGTATGCATTTTGAACATCTCCTGGCCAGTTTGATTTACCAGTTAGTGTTGTTGTCATGCCTTCCTCTGTACGTTGCCGATTCATCCCATTAGATGCGGTGACCTCTGCTACTGCAGTTGCATGTGCTCTGGCTGGATGTGTCAATGGGTGAGATGAGAGAAAAGTAAACAAATGGGAAATGTGCTTGTGGAACTTTTCAGGGATTTGCCCATATCTTCTGCGTGCTAACAGTGTTGTGAAGTACTGCCGCAGACGAGGCAGGTGGGAGCAGTGGTGTGTTGGGGATGTAATGGCGTGGCAGAGTGTAAAATGGACAACAGAATATGTGTATGACATATTTAGATCTGATGATACTCTCACCTTCTGCTTTGTGATTTAGGCTGGCACAGGGTGATGTACTTCTTTGAGAATTTGTGGCAGGTTTACAAGCCCCTTGAATAAGATTTACACTGCTGTTGCATCACTTCTGTGGCACAGCGGTGGTGTACAACAGACAACACATTTAGAATTATTCGCAACGTGATGCTTCTATCGTCAAGCGTCACGTTGTGAGGCCCTGCGCAACATTGAACCTGCGTCAGCTCTGATGTAGGCAGGGTGGGTATTCCTTTGGGATATGCCGCGTAAAAGTGATTCAGTGAAATATACAAGATTTCACAGAGTCACTTTTCAGAGGCCGCTGGGACGCAACCTAACCCCTGCTTGAAGCAGACGTAAGGAGTGGCGCAGCACGTTAGGTATGTGCAGTCCATGGACAGTATTGGAGTTGCATCGCTCTTGCGACGCGACTCCAGCAAAGCCCCCCTACACACCATCAGATTCAACACACATCTGTCAATCCCTGCGCCACAGTGCACCACCATGTAAACGCAACGCATCCGTGTTTGCGCAAGGGTTGAATTGCATGTCACATTGGTACTGGCGCTTCCCTGCTAATATTTGTCAATTGCTACTTTTTTTATTTTTTACTTTATTTAGCATTTCCATATATCATTGCACATTTTCAGTCAATATGAACAGTTATTGAATTAGCAGGGTTGTGTATGTACGGCAGCAGTACTGTGCCCATGTGCTGGAACGCCCCACCCTGCGCAGGAACGCCCAACTGTAGCGCAGGGCTTTACAACGTGACACATTTCCCAGATGCATCACGTTGAAAATACCCCACAGCATGGTGGTGGCTTTGCACTGCCGCTGCGTCACAAAAGTGATGCAACTGTGGCGCAAATGTGGCATACAGGGCTTGTAAATCTGCCCCATGTGTCTGTGACATATCTACACTGCTCCACACCAATGTTACGTAACACATCACACAACTCTGATAATGAGCACTCAATATGGAATACATGTCCCATAATGCAAAGTAGGAGAAAATGAAACTGGGGTTTGATGTTGTGTCAGCCCCCCCTGTCTGTGCAGAAATGTCATGAAATGGTCTGTTCCCCCTTTTGTTACTTATTCATGATTCACACCTGCACTGTAATTTCACTTTTTTCTACAATAGAACAGCAGGACGGCAGTGAATTTGATTACTGATTGTGGATGGATCAGGATGAATACAAAATGGCTGCCAAGTACTTCCTGTGATGTATTTCCTGTCTCCCACTTCCTGTATAACATCTCCTGTATGATATAATGTGTTCCTGGTCATTTTCGGAGGTTACGGGCCAAAAACGTAAGGTCCGGTTTCGCAGGGTAATGCGCGTGCGCGTAAACGATGCTCCGGATCCGGAAACTACATTTTTGGGCCGCAATATCCGAAAACAAACTGGAACACATCTGAACAACGCAGCTCTGGCAGAGCGATTGAGACACCCCAGAGGTCTGGCAGAGGGATTGGGACACCCCAGAGGTCAGTCAAACAAAACAGATTGAGAGAACTCCTCAGCCCCCCTGAGCGAGGACTGTCAAACCCCCCCCATTCCGGCCTTCACCCCCACCACTCCCCTCCCTGTCGCGAGACAGCACGGAGGGCAATCCGAGAGAAACATACATTCCCGGAGGGTTCACAAAAGGTGAGGTCTATTAGACAGAAAGAGACAGAGAGCCGATAGAGACACATAGGGGGTCTGCAGGAGGGATTAAGACACACACCTCTGCTTGGGTCAAAGTGTCACGCGGGACTAAGAGACAGACACGCCTAGTGCTAAGTTAGAAGAAGAATTGATGCCAAGGACTGTTCTAGAAAGAGACACCCTGAGCTGAGCTGTTAGAGGACAGACATATGGTGAAGGAGACGCGGCCAGTGAGAGAGAGGCTCAAAGAGACACCCTGAGCTGTTAGAGGACAGACATACTTCCTTCCCGGGGTTCCTTGTACTGTGGGGTACGTCATCACCAGAGGCGTCAGTCCTATAACAAGTTTGACCCTCAAGCCCCAGCCGTGAGCAGCTTTCATCCCTCCACGCCCGCCCGCCCGCCCGCCTGCACCCTTCCTGCCCCCGAGCTCCCTCCTACACGAATGCTCTAATCCAAAACGCAAAACACCGTAAAATTACAGTGCAGCCAGCTGATATAATCTCTGAACAACTTACCTGTTTATACGACGCGTCTGGAGCACACGAAAGAGACGCCGACCACGACAGAGGCAGAGCTCTTCCTTGACAGGATGTCCCACCCCAACCACGCGCTGCATCCAATGATGGATGCTGCGCGGTGGACCAGCCAATCCTGGCGCTGCATGCAGCGCCAGGTTTAGCTAGGCGGGGCACATTTGCTGCTCGCCCTGTCGCCCTTTGGAAACCCGGGCTATGGCAGCAAACAAGCACCACTGGGTCCCGCTGGGGAACTTACAATGCGCATGCTTGAGAAAGTTGCCAACTTTCCCAAGCATGCGCACTGTAAGTTCCCCAGCAGGACTGTCACTGCGCACTACGGTCTGCTGCAGCCTGAGTGTGGACTGTCACTCAAGCTGCAGCAGGCCACCCCCCTGCGCAATTCCCGCCGGCGGCTGTATTTTATTTAGAAGATACTAGGATTGCGGCCGGCGGCCGCGATGCGGGTCCATGGTGGCTGGTGGGGCTACGCCCCTTCGCCCCAATGGACGCACCGCGGCTGCTGACAGACGTCTCACCCTCAGTGGCCTGTATGACATTTTACATGTACAGGTAGCTGTCACAACTACCCACCACTGTTCACCGGTGTACTGCACTACATTTTAAGTCAACAAAGCCAATATGTGGCACTGGATTGTCCGATGATGTGTGGGGACGGCAAAAGGCTAGACTCACAATGTAGCTAGAGGAGTAGTCCAGACCCTATGTGGATGTATGACCCACATTCGGCTTGTCCCATACAAAGCAGATGACACTTGTGCAGACGTTGAATAGCTGCAACTCCATATCAATGGCCAAATTCTATTAAATCTGGACTCTTCATGTTCTCCTTTGGTGGATTGGTTTTTGAACTGGCACATGTAACAGTGACAGTACACACAGATCACAAGAATGCCAAGGTTGAGGCTTGGCCAATACAGTTGCGTGAGCCGCAATAATACAAATGAGATGTCCATGTCAAACTCAATTCAGTATATGACAGTGAACATACATGTAATGTAAGTTCATAAACAGAATGGGGGTTGGGAGCACACTGCCTCACAGTCCCAGCACAGTTCACCCCTTTGCATCCTGGTAAATGCCGTACACATTTCAAGCTTCCTTTAAAATTATCTGGAGTTTTTCACCAAAGTTGGCGCAGACATTGCTGCATATCTCTAGACACGTGTTTCTGGATTGAGCCCTTCATCAGTAGAGAGCAGCAGTTTTAGAGAGCAAAGAAAAATCATCTGGGGTTGCTGTGTGCCTGTGAGTGGTACTGTGACCTGAGAGGAACTTGGCAGCATTTCCTCCTGTCCCTCCCTGACCCCTCCCGGTGTTGTTCCTCCTATGGCTGTGCTAGGGGATTTGAGTTGGATGGTCGAGGGTCAACCAGACATGTCCGCTCGCATCTTGCTACAAGTATGTCTCGAGATACGCACGATGCGAGAAGACCTTGTCCAATCTTTGGACAACCTCGACATCCACATCCAGTCCCTGACCACAGCCATGTCGTCTGTTGTCTCCCAAATCCCTTCCCATACCAATGTCAATGTGTCTCCCTGTCCGTTGCCCCAAGCTGTTTCCCCCCGTACTCCTTGTGTGTCACGTACCCATGTGGTGCCTGTTCCTGCACCAGCCAGCCGTGTGCCTGTGTCGGACGCTGCGGATCTAGACATTGTGGTCCTGGAGGATGACCAGAAGAACACTTGACTTTTGGACTGAGACATTGTTCTGGACGAAGATTTCTTTTTCCCCTTGTTAATAGACTGGTTTCCCTGACGCTCCCTCATGTATTATATATGTTTTGCCCCACCCCAATCCAAGTTCCCTTCTCCTTCTGCATTAAGATCATCATTTGTTTTCCTTTCTCCCTTCCAAACGGACGGTTTGTTTTTGTTCCTAAATAAATATCTTTGAGGAATTCTACTTTGTTTAACTTGTTTGACTTCATTTTGAATGTCTGTTTCCAAAAATGGACACATGAGTCATATGCTATGCACATAATAACGTGTTGCTATGATGGGTTACACTTGTAACTGTCTCACACACACACACATGTCTACATCATTAGACAGGACATGATACACAACAGGATATTACTTTTGTAGATCTTTATTTTCACTACACACCTAAGGACCCCAAGACAAATTGGCCACGTGAATGTCTCTGGCGATCGTGTTTGCGTCTCTGCAATAGTGGGGGTGATGAACGCTATGAGGGGTCAGGTTCAGCTTGTCGCCTTCGTGTATGTGGGTGTTGTACAGGGTGATCAAGAGGTGCAGGTGCAGATGGTGTCTGCACATTTGGTGTCTGTGCCTGGACAAGGGCTGGTTGTGCAGGTGGTGGAAGTGACTGTACAGAGGTTGGTGGTGTTTGTGCAGGTGGTGGGGTTGTGGGAGGGACTGTACAAAGGTTGGTGGTATTTGTGCAGGTGGTGGGGGTGGTGGGAGTGACTGTACAGATGTTGGTGGTGTTTGTGCAGGTGGTGGGAGTCACTGTACAGGGGTTGATTGTGCTGGTGGTGAGGGTGGTGGGGGTGCCTGTTCAGGGTGCCGGTGTGTTTGTGTACCTTTGCTGTGGTGCTGTTCAGTTGGTGTTACAGGTGTGTGGATGTGCTGTCCTGCAGGCCGATATGATTGCTCCCCTCCCTGCGTTGGCCGTGAAGAGAGACTTTGGATCACTCAGCATGCCCTCAATCATCTTCATGGCCAAGGCATGGTGTCTTGTACTCTCTCCCCTTTGGAGGGATATCAGGTCTGTCATATTCCTGGACATTTCCTTCTAAATGCTATCCATCCTATCCAAAGCTTGGCACACCCTGCCCACCACTTGAGGGAATTGGACCATGTCCTGCAGGGACCCAGACATGTGTGACAGGGTAGCCCCTATGGCACGAATGTCCTGCCTCACATCTGCCTGCTGTTGGTAGAAGTCCTGCTCCTACTGGCCACCATCGCCACGTGCAGGACCCCTCTGCAGGTGTCTGCCACGGATGAGATGAGCAGGTCAAACAACAGGGGGGGTGGCAGGTGGAAGACTGTGGGCAGGAGAAGGGTGCCCAGGGGATAACTGCACCACAACAGGGCTGGTACTTCCCACAGATGGTGGAGAGAATGGCAGGGATACACTGCGTAGGGAAGAGCGGGTAGGGGAACCACCATGTCGGTCCAGGACGTGAGGACCATGAGGGAGTGATGTCTGTGATTGGATGTGTGGGAGCCGTGGCTGGGTTGATCTATGCTGAGGACATGGTATTGTTTGTTTGGGAGGAGGCAGATGAACGTTGCTTGGCAGAGGATGTGATGCCGTGACATCAGAATCATCATCCAAGGAGTCGATGGATATGTGGTCATCATCCTTCTCAAAGTCAACGTCCTCATGATCTTCCTCCTCCTCTTGAGCATGACTTGCTGCGGACATTACTGCCTGGAGGATCAGGGGATTCTCCACTCTGATTCCCCGTCAGCCAGTACTGGTCGTCGGTCTGTTATCCTCGCCCTCAGCATCATCTGAAACACAGAGGTTGCAACCGTATTAGTGATTGACCAGGTATTACATGTGGTGCAACACCAGGGTTGTATTAACTGTACTTTGCATCAGCAGATGAGGATCATGTGATCTGATTAGGGTACCACCACAAATGACCGCTCACACCATAGCACTGAGGTGTTACACGGAGATGTACATAATACTAGCAAACTCACCAGCTTCAGCCACAACTCTATGTCCCTTCGCGCCCCCCCTGGTGTATCCTGCTGCACCTGTCTCTTAATAGTTTTTGTAGACATAGCTGTAGAGGGTAGAAACAACATTCTCAATGATCTGCATCACCAATTGATAGACAGGCATGTGTGACACTCCTGGTTTGTATTTCACTTTGTAAACAACAACTGTTGATTCCATGCAGAAGGGGATCGCGAGCTCTG
This sequence comes from Lissotriton helveticus, assembly GCF_964261635.1. Taxonomy (NCBI): domain Eukaryota; kingdom Metazoa; phylum Chordata; class Amphibia; order Caudata; family Salamandridae; genus Lissotriton; species Lissotriton helveticus. Next base: position 405,813,304 of record NC_136063.1, on the reverse strand, counting down.
TCATGGCTTAGTAATCTAAGCTGGTGAGACACCTCATGCCCGATTTACCTGAAGGACAGGTGCGCGAGGGTTTCACTGCTGCACCCAGGATGTAATGCATCCCCCGGGATGGTGTCCGCTGCAGTGGTCTCATCCTGTCAGCACCTGTGATGAGAAATACACGTCCATATTTTAGTACAACAGATTGTAGCTATGAGCCAACATGTCATTCTCATTAACCATTTGCGGATAATCAAGGACGATGTACAGCATGTTTACCTCATTGACTTTACATGTGGGCACCTGCTCACAAGCAGCATTTGCCAGCTGTTACATCCATGCAGCACTGACATCAATAAGAGGACACATCAACTGACAAACTTGTATGAGAAGGTTACTGATATGTCAAGGAAGGGATAAATGACCCGGACTCATCTGCATCACACTGATTTCACCTTTACCATTGAGACTAACATTTTTCATGGGTGTAATATTGTCTGTTAACAAGTCAGAAAGGAGTTCATGTGTGAGATGTGCAGCTGTCAGGGACATGATGTTGCCCATTTGTGCTTCCCTACCCATGAGGTCACACAGCTCATTTTTGAATGAGAGAACACAGATTACTAATGTCCATCCTTTGAGTGTCCTCTGTTCCCATACTCCATTTCTAACATCATGGTACTACTTACCTGACAGCGGATGGTGTCTTGTGCAGCAGACATCCAAACCTCATGTGTCAAACACTCACCTATACATGTGAATACGATAGAAGGGAAGCAAGCAGAAAACAACATTTGGTTATGATCACACATTGCAGATGATGTGAGAAGCTTTGATGCTTCCCGCCGGCACTGGATTATCTTGTTGCTCTTCAGCCAATTCATTTTGCAGTATAACTGTATGAAGAGTCACCTTAGCAGCCCCTACACCCATCTCAAAGGTACATAACTGGCACCAGTGTGTGCCTCAGCCATACCAATTTCATTTGATTTAACCATGTATATTTTGCTAGGGATTTATCCTATCATTAAATTCCAAGCCTGTTGTGTTTTGGTCAGTTCATATGACACATTGTTCTATTGTATGTCCATTCTGCACACACTTGGCATACATTTTGTGTCAGCCTCTCATTTGCCACCAGGGTCTGATCGGCCATGTGTTCAAATGCCATATGTGAGCATAATGTGATGCAGGACAATAGTGTTGTACAACACATACGGTGGAGGTGAAAGGAACAATTAATGAGCATTCAGCCAGGTTGACTTACCTTGGCCCAGCACCGGAGCAGTGTGTGTTCCCTGGACAGATGTCACGTCCAACCTAGCAGCAGAAGTCAGTGTGCGTCTTTGATTTTGGGAGGACCGCATTGTACCTACAATGATAAGTGTATTTTGCAACTTTACATTTCTGCTGCCACATGTGATGCACTCAATTTCTGGCACAGAGGACGAGCACAAGCAGTTGTGGGCACCACCGTTGCAGAAGTGTGTCATACATAATGTAATGAGTGATCCCACATATAACTTAGAATGGGCCCACTATCTTGATGCTACCTATATCACAATGACATGCCTACGAATCCAGAGGTAAGGTCCACTATCGTGTTTTGTTGATGCCCAGAAAATAATCCATCCAATGTACTCAGTACATGAACAGCTGTGTGGACTGTGCAATTTAATGTATATTGGAAAGATTTGAAGTTGGACAGTGTATGCATTGTCAATACCACAGAGACTGGTATCTCACTGCTTGTTCATAATTTCCATATATGTGCAAGTACGATTTCTTGATTAGGTCTACAGACACTATTACAATATAGTGGGCACACCCTTTTGACTAGTTGTGGTCCTCGATTACAGGATTGGTGTCCCGGTCTGGGACTGTAGGTGAAATACATGTTGTGTACCACAATTACAAAGGTATGATGAGCCAAGACATTTAATATTTTGTCTTTCGCTGTTCACAAATGTCATATGGTAAAGGTGAATGTCCATTGACAACTCCAATTGTAAGAAGCAAATTTTGCATCTCTGGTTGACTAACATAGGTGGGCACTATTTGTCCCTCTGTTGCCTCCTGACAATGTATGCATTTTGAACATCTCCTGGCCAGTTTGATTTACCAGTTAGTGTTGTTGTCATGCCTTCCTCTGTACGTTGCCGATTCATCCCATTAGATGCGGTGACCTCTGCTACTGCAGTTGCATGTGCTCTGGCTGGATGTGTCAATGGGTGAGATGAGAGAAAAGTAAACAAATGGGAAATGTGCTTGTGGAACTTTTCAGGGATTTGCCCATATCTTCTGCGTGCTAACAGTGTTGTGAAGTACTGCCGCAGACGAGGCAGGTGGGAGCAGTGGTGTGTTGGGGATGTAATGGCGTGGCAGAGTGTAAAATGGACAACAGAATATGTGTATGACATATTTAGATCTGATGATACTCTCACCTTCTGCTTTGTGATTTAGGCTGGCACAGGGTGATGTACTTCTTTGAGAATTTGTGGCAGGTTTACAAGCCCCTTGAATAAGATTTACACTGCTGTTGCATCACTTCTGTGGCACAGCGGTGGTGTACAACAGACAACACATTTAGAATTATTCGCAACGTGATGCTTCTATCGTCAAGCGTCACGTTGTGAGGCCCTGCGCAACATTGAACCTGCGTCAGCTCTGATGTAGGCAGGGTGGGTATTCCTTTGGGATATGCCGCGTAAAAGTGATTCAGTGAAATATACAAGATTTCACAGAGTCACTTTTCAGAGGCCGCTGGGACGCAACCTAACCCCTGCTTGAAGCAGACGTAAGGAGTGGCGCAGCACGTTAGGTATGTGCAGTCCATGGACAGTATTGGAGTTGCATCGCTCTTGCGACGCGACTCCAGCAAAGCCCCCCTACACACCATCAGATTCAACACACATCTGTCAATCCCTGCGCCACAGTGCACCACCATGTAAACGCAACGCATCCGTGTTTGCGCAAGGGTTGAATTGCATGTCACATTGGTACTGGCGCTTCCCTGCTAATATTTGTCAATTGCTACTTTTTTTATTTTTTACTTTATTTAGCATTTCCATATATCATTGCACATTTTCAGTCAATATGAACAGTTATTGAATTAGCAGGGTTGTGTATGTACGGCAGCAGTACTGTGCCCATGTTTTCAATAGGGGGAGGGATTAGCCTTTTCTGATGCAAAGGATTCTGGGACTTGTGGTGCTATGTAGAGGGCGACACATGAGTCTCTGACTATATTTTTATATACACTTTGGACAAGTTCCATAATCACAATGACAGTGTAACACAGACAATCTTTTCATGCACTTTTTCCTTTCATTCCATTTACCTGGTACCACGTAGCGGACATCACTGACAGGCAGCCAATGGACCAAGTGGGGGTATATTGTTGTGAGGATATCCTCCTCCAGTGGGGTGAGATGGATGCGGGGCCCAGGACATGCAGCAGGGAGGATCCTGCTTAATTCGATCCTGGAGTATTTCTCCTTCACCCTCTGCCTTTTTATGTCCTGTACTGTGCGCCTCTCCTCCCCCAATGCTGAGACAGCAGTGGCTAACTGCTGCCATAGGGCTGCCTTCTGTGTCCCACTGGTGCAGTAGGGTGGGAGTCCATATAGGCATTTTTGGTGCTTGACTATGAACTCCACAAGCATGGTGGTCTCCTCTGCTGTAAAGTTCCTTTTTCTCCTCATTTCCATTTTCTGTGGCACTGTGAGCATTGTGGAACAAACTCTCTGTGACCAAACCTATTCCTTCAATGTGTGCTGCTTTTATGTGTTTTGTGGTGCTGGTCAATTAGTGTTAATTGGCTTCAGCTGGGGTGTGGTGCGGGATGGTAGGCACTGGCAACATTCATCATGGCAAAATGGAGCTATTGGCTGGGATTGGCTGCAGTGTGTCAGCTGATCCATGGTGGGGGATGGTGGGCACTTGGGCAGGTGTTTACCCTTGTCTAACATGACCAACTGCCAAAAATTTGTATCTTCTGGCCCGGAATCGTAAATTACGGCACAATGCCGGAAATTGCGGGCCGGAATCATAAATTCCGCCGCACAGCTGTAAATTCCGGCCTGGTGGCGGAACTTACGGCCCTGGTGCGGACGTAAAGTTAGTAGTCGTAAGTCTATTCTGTGAATACCAAAAGTAGTAAGTTCATTCTGTGAATACTGAAAGTAGTAAGTTCATTCGGTGAATACCAGAAGTAGTAAGTACATTCTGTGAATACCAAATGGTAGAAGGTTTAGGATTTAGTCTTAAGTTCATTCTGTGAATCGGGCCCTGTGTAACCCATTGCAGTTGCACCACTAGACAATAGTGCTTAAAATCTGCTGCACCTAATCCCCCCTCCATTATGTGTAGTTTCAGCTTTTCTAGTGAAAGTTAGTATCAGCCACATCCCCAGAGCAGCCTAATTAGTAAGGGACCTATTTGTTTTAATAGTAAAGAACTACATGAGGTGGGGGAGCATCACCAACCTGACCAGTGCTATCTTGCTCATTACTGAGATGGTTAGTGTACTCCAAAAATCAGCAAATACCCCTTTAGGTACTGCAAAGTGTGTCCCAAATTCTTAGCAAATAAGTTGTTATCATGGTGATATATTTGTACCCCGAGGTGTTTAACGGAGTGCATTTGCCAGGTGGTCTCCCTCCATCTAGCAGTTGACGCCAAAAAAGCACACTTTCCTCAGTTCGCCAGAAGTCCTGAATGCCAGCCACAATTCTGAAGGTATTTCATCATTGTTCTTAGATCATTATGCCGGTCCCTTATGAATAGTAGCATATCATATGCATATAAGGTAACGATGGCTAGTGTGTGCCTCTCTCCATAAATTCTTCTCTCATTATGTTGGCAGAGAGCTCCATTGCGAGGGCAAATAAAACAGGGGACATCAGGCAACTCTGTCTTTTACTCCTAGGTATCTATAGGGTGGATATATAATCTTGCCTGTTTTCGCCCTTGTGATAGGTTTATCATATAACCAGTATATTCACAAATTATCCACCCACTCTCAAACCCAATACAGTGGAGTACTGTTAATGGATAAATCCATCTGAGCATTTTAAAAACCTTCTCTAGGTCTGTCAACATGGCAATTGCCGATGGATGTGTTATTGCACCTTCCTCTGGGGTACAAAACAATAGTCAAGGATTTAGGTAGGTATTATGTGCCTGTATGAAACCATTTTGGTCAGAGTGGACCAGAAGAGGTAACAGTGGGTAGATATGCCTTGCCAAGATCTTACAGGGGATCTTGTAGGTCATATTTAAAATGAACAAAAGCTTGTAAGGTGACCTATCTACTGGGTCTCGGTGGAGTTTAAGCAAGAATACTATAAGCATCATGCTGGCGTACCTTTGCAGGTAGTCCAAATCCAACACAAGGGAGTATAATGTTGATAGTCATGGTGCCAATAACTTCACACACATGCTTGTTTAGAAATGTGTGATAATCTTGCATGGGTTGGGCCAACAGTGGCCTGTCTGGGCAGAATTTGATTTCTGCCGTCAATTCTGTTTCTCCCTTTCTATGGTTCTCGGTCGCCTCCCATCCATATCATTGGACTACCTCTCAACTTAGGTTTAATGGGCCAAGCAGGTATTCAGCTTGTTGTGGATTTTTATGATATATTCTTTGTGGTTAGGGCAACATAGCATTTCTATTAATGTGGCAAATTTCTTCCTTGCAGTCATCAACCTCTCCCTATTGTCTGGCTTATAATGCCTTCTGTTCTGAACTGTGTAATGTAAGAACAAGTTTGTAAAGCTTCAGTTTGATGATTTTCCTTATACCCATTACTGCCTTAATGCAGTTTCCTCTGACCATAACTTTAAATGCCTCCTACTCCAACAGTTCATCAGAAGCAGTGCCCTTATTTCCCATGAAGTATAATTGAATAGTGTTATTCAAAACCTGTCTGAACACCCTATTCTCAAGTATGGCACTCAGTAAGTGGCAAATCTTCATGGGCGTACACTATTTCTCTCTTTCCAGACCCATTAACAAGAGGTTGCTTTCCAAAATGATACTAACTATTCTATTCTATATTATACACTACAGTCTGCAGGCAGGAGAAATACATCATTTTATTTAGATGCACATGCAGATCATGCACCGGGGATATGAATACTCTTTTGTGGTGAATGTGTGTATCTCCACATATCTATCAATTCCCAATTCCTTAACCATGTTCCAAGCCATGGGCTATTCTCTCCACACACATCCCAGTGTTGGGGTGGAGAGAGCAGTCTAAGTCAGCATCCAATACGCAGTTGCATCCCAGCACCATCATGGTCTAGGCCATCTGGTTCTCATTTGGGACATACAGGTTTCCCAAACAAACGGACTCCCAAACAATCAAGTCTACCATTGATCAGTATAAATATGCATTCTTTGTCTATGTAGGTGTCAGAGATAACAAAAGGAATGCCATGACTAAGCAGATCAGGGTCCCTCTGGCATATGTAGAATAGTTTCTTGTCCATATCTGCCCCCTCAACATATGTTGGTTATTTATAGGTTCGTCACTCGTAAGTTGTGTTTCTTAAAGAAATGATATTTGAGTTCACCTTTGCTTCAGGTTCGACTGTGTTTTCTCCCTCTTATATTCCACATAATTAACTTCTACCTGCTTAATCCAGTAATTTTCCATGGGTTTCATAACCCATCCCTTCAGGCCATAAATACCTATAGATTATTGCCTTCTTAATGCTCAGCGATTAAAAGGACACTGTGCACATTAAAACTACTCCTGACCCCCTGTATATGGCCTGGCCTATATTAGAACTCTCAATTCACTTCACCACGGCAGAGGAGCTACTGCTACTGCCCCTTATTTAAACTTGTACTATGGAAGTATGATCTTCCCAATCTAAAAGAGGGCGAAAGAATCTGGAAAGTGAAAGCTATCTTAAGTATGTCCTGGTCACCAGCCACCATCCTCTATTTATATTTTAAGTATGTGTCTAGGAGCTGCACAGGTTAAGGACCACTTTTCTGTCATATGCAGAATTAATGTCAGACTTAGTATAGATCTAACAAAAAACACCCACAGCCCTCGCGATCATTCCTAGCAGTTCATAATCCCCTTACACGGTCAGAGACTGAATTGAAACTGGTGCCTTCATGGAAGCCTCTGAGGAGAGATGTTTCTCTTTGCTGCATCCCAGCGCCTCCTCTATTTCCATTATATTCACTCTTTTCACCCATGTCAGATTCCTAGTCGCTTGCTTTGTGTGTTTACATTTAGGATTTTCTTCCTTTCATGTTCGGAAGGTGTGTAGTAGACATCTCAGTTTTACCTACCGCATTTATCTCTAGTCATTCCCAGATATCTTTTGGTTCTGTGAAGACTGATGTTTTTATCGTCCACAGTTACTTTCAGTTTGGCCAGAAACAGCAGCAAATATTCTGTGCCTGTCTCCCAGAGGTGTTTCTTAACTGCTAAGAATGATGTTCTCTGCTGTTGGATTGCTGTTGTGTAATCTGAAAATTAAAAAATAATACTCTGCAACATGACCTGACCTAGGATTGTGATTTCTGGAGTATTAGGGCTCAGTTCCTGTAATAAGCTTTGCAATGACTGGTCCAGGGATTGATCTAGGCCAATGGAGTCATAATGGAATTCTATGGGCTCTGTCCAGGGCATAAAACGTTGACAGACTCTGAGGTATTATCATCATTTCAGTTTTTCCAGAAAATTTATAATCTTGTTGCTCTCAACCTCCAATGTGGCCAATCATTCATGTCTTGTCTTTTTGAGTACTCAGCTCCATTTTTGAGGTGGCAAACATTTTCTGTCAGTTCTATGACCTGGTCTTGTAGGGTCATGGCGCTGGGCTGTAATTCATTCACAGTGGATTTGGCTTGTTTTAGTCTTTCTGACAACTAAGCATGAGCGCAAAATCCGCTCCGATCGCGGATTTTGCGGATTTTCGGTAAATTCGCGGTCCGCGAACTCTCGCGAATTTACCGAAAATCCGCAATCCGCGAGCGGCGGATTCTGCGGTCAAAAGTTCAGAGCCTAATTTACGATGGCGCCGGCAAGCTGCCAGCGCCATCCTCAAATAGTTACTTAATTAGCTTCAACAGGAAGCTCTAATAGATAAGATACAGCAGGGGCTCGAGCGCCTGCTTTATTTTATCAGTTGGAGCTTCCTGTTGAAGCTAATTAAGTAACTTTTTCAGGATGGCGCTGGCAGCTTGCCGGCACCATCGTAAATTATTTAAGATGGGGGAAAACGGTGGTGTCTTCTTGAATAAATATGAAGGGCAGGGTTCATTCTGGCACGACGGTCCTGGCACAAAAAATAAACCTCAACAGGAAACACTTGCAGATATCAATAAAGCATGTGCCCTAGTTGAAGCTTAAATTCAGTGACTCATTCATCAGCCCAAAATCAATCGTGAGCGTTGTGGAGGCTGGGCAGGTGTGCCTTCTTCCCAAATATACCATCGAAAATCCGCTGTGATGCAGGCCAGAGGCATTTGCATCTTTGACTTTCACGAGCGCAATCCCCGTGCTGTTCCTGTGACCAGGAGCTTCTGTCTCTTAATCTGCTGCTCTGATCGGTCTCTGACCTTTTATACACACAAGAGGCATGTGCGCTCGCATGGAAGCCCCGTCCGTTTGGCCCCGCCCACACACTCGAGGAAGCCCCGCCCCCAAATCCGCCGATCCGCAAAATCCGCGGATTTTGCGGATCCACGATCCGTGAATTCGCAAATTCGTGAATCGTGGATCCGCAAAATCCGCCCATGCTTACTGACAACTTTCATTGGTCATTTCACAGAAGACCCCAGCTCACCTCAACACATCTATTTGAGTTTCTAATGCTACCATGGTTGTCATAATGTCAGCAAGGATTTTATCCGACTTCTACAAACGTGTCAGGAATGCTATTATAGGCCTGGGAGGGCCACAAAATAGTGCCTAGCTCTCCCGATGTTGTACCACCGATCAATAGCTAAACATGGTCCTCACTGTTCATCCACATCTGACACCAAACTCAGTACGGCCCAGTCAAGAACGAGATTGGAGATGGGCTCATTTCTAAGCTGTCTCGTGCTATTGAGGAGAGGAATTGCACTATTTTGTGCCCTGTGCACAATCACAGGTAGCAGCCTATACCTGTGTGTACCATTCTATCTGTTCTGTATGCTGTGCTTTGCATCCATTACCTCCATCAGAGAGAGCCAAATGTTCTGCCCAGCCTGCCTCAGCCGTCTCCTAATCCTTGAGGCTATAATGTCGCCCACCTCCATTCGACCTCCGCTGAGCAATTCTGTGCTCCATGCAATGATCCTCTTTAGTCTACTGCAACAGATACCACAGGATTCTTCCATTTATCCATGCCCTACCTTTTTCCATTCTGGGCACCACTGTTGAGGCTGTGAGACACCTCAAACCTGCCAATGTGGGGCCTTGGCAAAGCACCAGAGCTCAGCAATCTTTGCTGTGGATCAGGTGGGCTGGTGACATTGTTCCAATCTCAAGGATGCCACTACATTCTCTGGGGTCTTGCATTCCCATTGTAGTATCCCACTACTCAGGTCCATGGATGATTCAGGGTTGCTGACAGAAGCTCTGGATTATGCCTCCCACTCCATGAACTGTTGCCCACATTCTCTAAACCATAACTACATTTTACCCTTCTTTTCCTAATAAATTGTTTTTTTTTAAATCACATAGAACATCCAAAAGTTCCCTGCATCAAACCTGTCACTTGTGTACAAACCTGCTGCGCACGCCCCTTCAGCCAGCTTGTCTTGGTTACCTAGAAAGCGACATCCCAGCTATCCCTGAAAATCCCCAGAAGCAAAACATCTAGTGTAAATAGGTGGATGGATGTATGCGCATATGGAGACGCATGGTCATCTATAGCCCCAGGCACAACCAGCATATAACATGTTGGGTCACAGGGATAAAACTGATTATGTGTCATGTCACCACTGAATTTTAACCCAAAATGTAGTCAGGGGTACTGGGGGGAAATTGCAAGCATGATGCCAAACTAGCATTGTGGGAAAAGCACCCATGAAGAAGCACACTTAAACGTGCATGAAATAAACTGTGAAGCTCTGGAAACACGCTAGAAGCTTCCAGGAACTACTTGAAGCTTCCTGACCTGCTAGAAACTTCCCAAACTGTTAAACTGCCAAAAACCGCTAGAAGCTTCCAGAACCTGCTAGAAATTCACAGGACAGCTTGCACAAGAGTTTGAAGTCTCAGCGACTATCTGGAACTAAGTAAGGTATAAATACCCCATGATGTGAACCACACCTTTGCTAGGCAATCGGTGTGTCCAGAGAGTTCCGGTGGAGAACTTACCTGTTGGCTTCCTTCAGGAGCAGCGTCTTGTCCAGTTATCCAGAGCCACTATGATCCAGCTTACGTTTATCAGCGGAGGTCAGCCTCTGTACGAGAGGAGAAAAAACAAACACGTTAGGAGTCACACAAGGAGTAATCTAGTGAACCAAGAAAGGAAGATATTTAGAGGGAGATCCAGGTTCAGACAATGCTAGGACAGTGGTTGGTCAGTTTGTTATTTTGTCCTATCCCCCTTCCCTTGGGTGATCTCCGGTTGTGAGCCTTGACTTGTTGGCCAATCCCTTGACCACTGAGGTGCATGATAGGATTCTCATTGTACATCGCTCCTGCTGGGCCGGATACCTCAGGTTAGTGCCACTGATCAGTTTTTCACCTTGACTTTTGACACTGAGGCAGCTGGCGCTGGCGGCGGGGCCTGGCCATAGGCCAAGCTTTGTACCCAAGCTGGCACAGCCAGACAGTTTGTGCTGCACTTGCCCTTCCGCCATGCACAGTGTGGGTTGGCTGAAGGGATTCACGGATCCAGTGCCAGGTTTGTAACCCCATCGCCAGATGCATAAATGGTCCAGGAGCTGTTGCTGGGGTTTTGTGGACTCTTTCCTCGAGTTTGCGGACGTCTCGGGGGCTTTGATAGAGGCACTAATCCAGTCCCAGGACCTACAAACCATATCAGAAAATTATTTGCTTTTCTGAATTTGACTGAACATTTCGGTGTCCCCATGGAGCCACGGATCAGGAGATGCTACACCTGCAACCTTATAGCTCCTTTCAATTTCTTTGTCAAGACTTAGGGAGTAAAGTAAAAGGAAATATTTTAAAGTTGATTAAAGTTTAAAAAAATATATATTTCTTATGTTAAATGTTAAGTAAACTTTGGATATTTATTTTATAAGTAGTACAAATTAAAACAAATGCTGCAGCACTATTAACTTAATTAAATATTTAACTGATTAGGTATATTCAATTCAATTTAAATAGTTTTATTTTGAAAACATCTTTCCAAAGTAAAATGTTTATTTTTAATATGCATTCAAATTTACTAACAGTTATGCATAGAAATAATTGTAATTGTTTTTTAAATACCCTTGCATTAATTTTCAAATTTAAAAAGTCACTTACAATTATTTTATAACAAAATAATATTTACTGATATCTATTTTTCACAAAATTATAAGGGGAAGTGGCTACGAGCGTCAAGATGGCTTTCGCACTCTGAGAATGCCCCGACCACTCCGTCATCCGCTCACATCCAGCAACAAGACACAGAGCCAGAGATAGCCACAACCACCCCTAAATGCCCTAGCACCCAACAGGGGTGTCCCAAGCAACAGCGGTGACTGCAGATCGAAGAAACTGCAGCAGCCCTTGGGTGACAGTGGAGCCCTACCCAGCAACGGTGAGGGCTGCCCCCAACAAATGTTTGAGCGGCTGAATAGAGAATATCAAAGACCCGTCCCCCTCTGGCCGCTGGGACCACAAGAGACATTAGAATGGTCCCAGGGCACTCTGAACCAGGGAGCTGGGACATGCCGGATCAGACCTGCGACGTGAGGCTGGTGGTCCGGGAAGACCCCACCCACCTGAGGGATGAGGTGACGGCCGAGGGTGCCGGGATCCCAAGAAGGTAGAGGATCCACTGGCAGAACAATGACGACAACCCAGGGCAGCTGAAAGATGGTGTCAGGCAGACGGAAGGCCCCAGGGAAAGGCCAATACAATGGCCGCAACACCCACGGTCGCAAACTCCTGCTCCAACAGAGAAGGATAGGGGACCTGTAAGGCCCCACTTCAGGAGATCCTTCACCATGGCATTGCTGAGACAGAGATCCGACTCTCGGGGCCCCCAGAGTCTGGCATCGCCATTACTGCAGGTGAGGAGAAGCAGGAGCGAGTTAAGCCTGCATTGGGCCCATGCCCTGGTTGCGGCAGTGGGAGAGCTTTGGGCCCGACGGGGCAGCAGAGACAACGTGTTGATCAGGCAGAGACCCCCCCTCTGCCAACTGGCGGCCCTTCGAATATTTGGAGCCTGTCACCCACGGCTGCCAGAGGAACTGAGGCGGTTCCCCTGGGGCCTACCAGACCAGGCATCCCGTGATGGCTCGGCTAGCCCACATGACATGGGGAGCTGAGGGGGGCACCTGAGGAAGAGGCAGGTGGCACCCCAGAGGGCAACACCATAGGAACATTGGAAAAGAGCCCCTGCGAAGGAGTGGGGCAGACTACCCAGCGATGGTACACACTGTGGCAGGCCAAGAGGGGTAGCGGGACGGCTGAGGTAGGCCGAAATTGGAGCCTTAGGAGGAACCCCACTCAGGGCTTACACCCTGTAAACCTCTGTGCCACCCTGGACCTGTATCTGTGGGGACCCCAACACAAATCATTCGAGGGCAAGTGATCCAGAGGCAAGAGGCCAGGGCCCCAGAAACATGTTGGGAGTTGAAAGTGTGCACTGATGGCTGAATGGGTGCCCCCCCCTGCCCCTGCTTGTACAAGGATCCAACAGGCCAAGAGCCAGAACGACGCAGACCCACCCCGACCACCATTGAGGGGAGAGAACCCCCAAATTCGATCAGAGTGCATCCAGAAAGTCCTATACTGAAACCCCACGAGACAGATAGCACCCCCAGCCGCAACGTGAAACAAAGTTCCACCCAACCCTGAAACAGAGGCTAAGGAGAGGTGGTGAATGGGCAAGAAGGCGAAAGGATCAGGTAGCGGGGTAAACAGGAGACTACAAAGGGGATGCCTACCCTTGCCCTGCAGAGTGAGTCTAATGGTAAGCCCTCACCATATAAGAGAAGCGCGAGAAGACGACTGAGGCGGAGCCCAGGGGGAACAATGAGAAGTACCTCAGGCGTCCCAAGACCCTAGCGGGCCATGCTCGACCGCTAAACACTGGGGTGACAGAGAGGGCAAGAACATTGACAGCCATGGGCAAAAAAGACCAGCAAAGCAGCCTCCCTCCCAGACTCGCATGGAGCAGTTTGCCACAAGCGGGGGGCCACTAGCACTGCAACCGCGACCAAGACCCTGCTACCTGGGGGAGACTTGGCCACCATTCTTCAGGTGATCCATACGTTACAGGAATCAGTGGAAACTAAGATCGGCAAAGTGCGCTTGGACATGGCACTCCACCGGCAGGATCTCTGCAATGCTACAGCTAGGATCTCAGAGACTGAATCCCGTTTATCCACGTTGAAGATGAAGTTGCAGCAGTGAAAGGTCAAGTCTCAAAGCTCCTCTCCCACACAGCCAAGTTACTTAGACGGACAGAAGATGCTGAAAACCGTTCCCGCCGGAACAATCTCTGCCTTGTGGGCATTCTGTAAGGGGTAAAGCCACCTTCATAAAAACCTAGGTCAAGTTGTAAATGAAAATGGACCCCCTCTCAACATGGTTCGTGGTAGAGAGGGCTCACTGCGCGCTCGCACTCTGGCCGCTACCTGGAGACCCGCATAGACCCATCATAGCGGGCATCCTCAACTTCAAGGATGGAGACCCTACTGATGTCCTGAAGAAGACCCGCCTTGACAATCTAATTTCTGGGTCAAAACGTCGATGCCATACAGTCTCCTTGACCCGACTTTAAAAAATCATCATTGGGTCTTGTGAATTCATGTTACAAAATTGGATCTAGGACAGAAACACTTAAAATAATTCATTTATCTAGGTCACATATCTATGTCATGTATATAGCCCATCACTGATTTCACTTGTCACTTTATGTCACCTAATTTCACAACAGTCACCTACTTTGTTTCGCAGTGATTTAATTGTGCCTTTGACAGCCATATTTAATTCTCTTGTAAACAAGAAAAGAGTAAAAAATACTCTCTACTCACAACTCATGTCCTTTTTTGGTGTGTTCTTATCATACATATGTTGTCTGAAAATGTAATTTATTGAAAAGGTGAATTAGGATGTATGGTTGCTTTTGTATTTGATTACACAGAACACAGCAATTGTATCACCCATCTGAACCAATTGTTGATTATAGTACCAATACCCAGGTTCTAAGGGACACAGGGTTACCCCATTATCTTTAATGCTCAACGTGATCATGTTCTATGTACCCCCAGCAGTCCTTGAGCCCTCTCTGTGTTATATTACCATCTTACTGACTTCTCTTCCCCCGGGTATAACAGTGGTCGAGGGGGACTTTAATGCAGTAATGAACCAGGACTGGGACGTCACTGGCGTACCCTCCCCAAATTGGCGATCGAATGCCAAGAAACTTGTGGACTGGGCCTCCCAACTGGGATCAGCCAATGTAGAAGTTAGAATAAGTTGAAGTTGAAGTTGAAGTTAAGGGACTTGTAAAGCGCTCAATCACCGTGCGGTTTCTTGGTGCTAAGGACACAGACCGAATGAGCGGAGGAGGTTGCCTAGGGCGAAAAGGCTCGTGAAAAAAGAAGAGTCTTGAGGGCTTTACGGAAGTCAAGATAAGTTGAAATGGACCTAATGGTGAATGGGAGGGTGTTCCAGAAGGTCGGAGCCAAGATGGAGAACTTCAAGCCCCCTGATTTCTTCTTCCTAGAATGGGGAACAGTAAGTAAGAGTTGAGAGGAAGAGTGCAGGTCTCTGTTGGGAAAATATGCTTTAATTTCGGAATTAATAAAAGCTGGTGCAGTGCCTGCCAGGGCCTGGAAGGTCATACAACCCATCTTGAATAAAGCACGCTCAAGGATAGGGAGCCAGTGCAGGGTTTTTAACAGAGGGTTGACATGGTGAAATTTGGGGAGTTTGTAGATGAGTCAAGCTGCATAGTTTTGGATAAGTTGAAGGCGTCGAAGATCATAGGCAGGAGCGCCGGTGTACAAAATGTTGCCATAGTCAAGTCGTGACATGACCATGGCCAAAAGAATAAGTTTAAGAGCTGCAAAAGAAAAGAAGCGGGAGATCTTGCGGATTGTGCGGAGTGTCAGAAAGCATGATGAGACCACAGTGCTGATCTGGGAGTGCATTGTGAGATCGCTATTGACTTTGATCCCTAGCGTTTTAACAGAAGGAGAGGGTGAAGGGGGGGTACCGAGGGAAGGGGGCCAAAAGAGAGAGGTCCAGGGACTAGAACTGCCACCCATAAGTACCAGTTCGTTCTTGTCGGGGTTTAATTTGAGGTGATTGCAGTTCATCCAGTCACTGATAAAGGTCATTGTAGTTTGGAAGTTGTGGATAGAAGCAGGGGAGGGAGAGAGGTTAAAAATCAGCTGGAGGTCATCGGCATAATTGAATACCGTGACCTCCATCTGCTGCAGAGCAGATATAAGAGGGAGAATGTAAAGGTTGAAGAGAAGGGGGAAAGGGAGGAGCCCTGTGGTACCCCTCAGTTGACTTCTCGTGTGGGGCAGAAAAGTCTGCCAGCTGAACAGCCTGAGTACAGTTCCCCAGAAAGGAGGTAAGCCAGGCCAGGGCGGGTACCCTGATGCCAGCGCCTCCGACACGGTCGAGGAGGATGGAGTGATCGACCGTGTCGAAGGCGGCGAACAAGTCAAGAAGAACCAGCGCCTGGGGCGAGTTCACGTCCGCACCCCCTCTAAGCTCATCCAAAACGGAAAGAACAACCGATTCGGTGGAATGTGATGGACAAAAGCCAGCCTGGTGGGGGGGCTAAGAAGCGGCTTTCCTCAATAAAGGTGCTGAGAGCTTTGGTGACATGGCATTCTAGAATCTTTCCCAAGAAAGGAAGGAGAGAAATAGGGCGATAGTTGGAGAGGGAAGTGGGATCAGCGCCTGGCTTCTTGAGGATAGGGATTATTTTAGCTGATTTATGCAAATCAGGGACAATACCCTGCGTGAGGGAGTCATTGAGAAAAGTTAAGGGGGGCAGGGAACAACCAGAGAAGATCTCTCTCAGTATGTAGGTATCATAAGGGGATTTGACCTTTTTGAGCAGAGTAAGGAAGACTTCCTTGGAGATCAAAGGAAATTGATCTAAAAGGAAAGGGTTGAGCGGAGGTTGGGGACATTGAAAGGAAGGGGAAGGTGAGGGAATGTTAGACTTAATTATTGCAATTTTCTCGATGAAGTAGTCATTGAGAGAGTTACAGAAGGTTTGGGAAGGAACCGGTTTGAGGGTAACTCTATACGAAGAAGCTACTTCATGGACTATGGTGAAGATTTTCTTAGGTTTATTTTCGGCAAGGAGGATCTTGGAGGAACAATGTTCAGATTTAGCATGGAGGTTAACTCTTTTATATTCCTGAAGTAGGGTAGTATACTGTAGTTTTAGTGCGGGACAGTATCCACGCCTCCACGCCCGCTCCGCCTGACTTAGTGTGAGTTTTTTAATTTTAAGCTCAGTGTTGAAACATCTGTTGGCTTCATGTGCGCGTCGGGTTCTGACGCGTTTGAGAGGGGCCACTAGGTCGCACACAGTGGAGAGCCAGCTGTTGATGGTGATGGCCTGGGAGGAAGGGGAGAGACCTACAAGGTTGGGAGGTGAGGCTGAAAGAGAAGAGCAAAGTATGGCTAAGTCCACACGGTTCCAATTACGTGCCCAGGTGTTTCTGGGAAGGGGGGTTTTCTAACAAGACCTTGGTCGAAGGAGAAGGAAATGAAGGAGTGTTCAGACCAGGGGCAAGGAGTAACCAAAGGGGGGGAAATGGGTGTGTTGATTGACCAAACCTGATCTAAGATATGGCCGTGAGTGTGTGTAAAAATGTGAGAGTGTGAGATGAAATTTAAATTAAGGAGCAGCTCTGTAAATTTTTTAGACATAAGGTCTTCATGGGGATCAGTGGGCCAGAAGTTAAAATCGCCTAGTACCAAGATGGACGAGTTGTTAACTACAAGGGTAGCCAGCAGTTCCTGTACTGCGGAGATGAAATACGGCATTGTCTGCGGTGGGCGATAAAGGAGTGCGCAGGTGAGAGGAACCGAAAAAGAGACAGATCAGACAACCAAGAAGTCGACCGCCGTAATGGGAGGAAATGATAATGGGTGAAAGTGGAGATTGGAGCGAACAATCAGGGCTACCCCGCCTCCAACCTTCCCTGCGGGCCGGTCGGCACGTATGGCATAGTAAGAGTGGGGGAGAGCCGCTAGAACATCCGGCAAGGAGTCAGGGCAAAACCAGGTTTCTGTAAGAAACAGAAGGTCTGGTTTAACCGTGTCTAAAAAGGTGAAGAGTTCGAGATAGTGTTTGACAGCTGACCGGGTATTGAGAAGAAAGGCTGAGATTGTAGAGGCAGGGCAGGGGGGCGGAAGGAGCAGGGGCAAGGGAGAGAGCACCGACGAGGTGGGAGTTGGGAAGCAAACCAATGATAGCGCTTTTTGGGGAAAAAGGGTGATAGGGTTAAATTGAAGTATGCCAAGTTTGCCGATGTGAGCGAGGGTGGGAGCACTAAGTGGCCAGGAGCCCTGAAGAGAGCAAAGTTGCACACTGGAATAGTTTAAAAAATGGGCATAGTGAGGTGCCCCTATCCCCGGCCGGCCGCAGACGGGCGCAGACAGGCTTGCCTTTGGCGCGCCTTCGGCGCGTCCGCTGCGCGTGCGCATGGGCCGTGAATTAAATAGGTCTCAAGCGCAGAAACTAGAGCGCTGACCTCTGATGTGGCTGCCAAGATGGTGCAGGCAACCCCAACAGCACTCCGAAACAAGCGGCACACTGCCGTGTCGGACCGGGGCTAGGGGTGCAGGCAATCAGGTAAGAAAGTCCAAGAGTTTAAAACAAAATGCTGTTATAAGGTAACGTTTGTACTGAGGAGCAAGCCACGACGCGCACACAGCTAGCTACCACCCACTGCCACCGGGTTCAGTTGCATCCGCTGCACGTGTGCGTGGGCCGTGAATTAAATATTTCTCGAGCGCAGAAACTAGAGCGCTGACCTCTGATGTGGCTGCCAAGATGGTGCAGGCAACCCCAACAGCCCTCCGAAACAAGCGGCACACAGCTGTGTCGGACCGGGGCTAGGGGTGCAGGCAATCAGGTAAGAAAGTCCAAGAGTTTAAAACAAAATGCTGTTAAAAGGTAACGTTTGTACTGAGGAGCAAGCCACGACGCGCACACAGCTAGCTACCACCCACTGCCACCGGGTTCAGTTGCATCCGCTGCGCGTGCGCGTGGGCCGTGAATTAAATAGGTCTCGAGCGCAGAAACTAGAGCGCTGACCTCTAATGTGGCTGCCAAGATGGTGCAGGCAACCCCAACAGCCCTCCAAAACAAGCGTCACACAGCCGTGTCGGACCAGGGCTAGGGGTGCAGGCAATCAGGTAAGAATGTCCAAGAGTTTAAAACAAAATGCTGTGAAAAGGTAACGTTTGTACTGAGGAGCAAGCCACGGCGCTCAGGGGAGACTTACTACTGTGGTAATACCCTTTGTGGCACACAGCATGTGATGATTTGAATTTTACTTGATTACAGGCATTTAATATTGATAAACGTTTCCCTAGCATTCTGCTGATAACTTCACCTGGAATGTTTGGGTGGTTACTACTGATAATCGTGCTTAGGGTGGTCACAGTGTAATGGTAATACACATCATCAGCATTTTACAGTGAAAAATATGCTAGTAGCTGGGCAGGACTTTCCTTGAGCAGAATTAGCTCTCACTACAGAAAAGGTTGGAGACCCCTGCTCTACCATATCCCACCTGTCACCAGATCAACCCTCCTAGCTTCAATCAATCAATCAATCAATCAATCACAACACTTGTATAGCGCGCTACTCACCCGGGAGGGTCTCAAGGCGCTTGGGGGAAGGGGTCCGCTACTGCTCGAACAGCCAGGTCTTGAGCTGTCTCCTGAAGGCGAGATGGTCTTGGGTCAGCCGAAGGTGGATGGGGAGGGAGTTCCATGTCTTGGCCGCTAGGTAGGAGAAGGATCTGCCTCCGGTGGTGGCTCTTCGGATGCGAGGTACGGTGGCGAGGGCGAGGCTAGTAGATCGTAGCTGGCGGGTGGGCGTGTAGAAGGTCAGGCGGTCATTGAGGTACTTGGGGCCCAGGTCGTGGAGAGACTTGTGTGCGTGGGTGAGGAGCCTGAACGTGATCCTCTTGTTGACGGGGAGCCAGTGCAGGTCCCTCAGGTGGCCGGAGATGTGGCTGCGTCGGGGGACGTCCAGGATGAGTCGGGCGGAGGCGTTCTGGATGCGTTGGAGTCTCCTCTGTAGCTTGGCTGTGGTTCCGGCGTAGAGGGCGTTTCCGTAGTCCAGTCGGATGGTGACGAGTGCCTGGGTGACCGTCTTCCTGGTTTCGGTCGGGATCCATCGGAAGATCTTGCGGAGCATGCGTAGGGTGTGAAATCATGATGAGGAGACGGCGTTGACTTGTCTGGTCATCGAGAGGGAGGAGTCCAGGATGAAGCCCAGTTTGCGTGCATGGTCTGTTGGCTTGGGAGCGGTGCCCAGGGCGGGGGGCCACCAGGAGTCGTCCCAGGCGGAGGGCGATGGTCCCAGGATGAGGACTTCCGTCTTGCCTGAGTTCAGTTTCAGGCGGCTGTTCTTCATCCACTCGGCGACGTCTTTCATCCCTTTGTGTAGGCTGGTTCTGGCGGTGTCGGGGTCTCTGGTGAGGGAGAGGATCAGCTGGGTGTCGTCGACGTAGGAGATGATGTTGAGGTTGTGTTGGCGAGCGATGGCTGCAGGAGGTCTCATGTAGACGTTGAAGAGGGTGGGGCTGAGTGATGATCCTTGTGGTACGCCGCAGATGACTTCGGTGGCCTCGGATCGAAACGGGGGAGGCGGACTCTCTGTGTTCTACCGGCGAGGAACGAGATGATCCACTCCAGTGCCTTCTCTTTGATGCCGATGTTGCTGAGGCGTTGAACTAGGGTGCGGTGGCAGACAGTGTCAAACGCTGCAGAGAGGTCCAGGAGGATGAGGGCCCCAGTTTCCCCGTTGTCGAGCAGGGCTCGGATGTCGTCGGTGGCTGCGATGAGGGCGGTCTCGGTGCTGTCGTTAGCTCTGAAACCGGACTGCGAGGGGTCAAGGGATCTGTTCATCTCGAGGAAGGCGGCCAGCTGTCTGTTGACGATCTTCTCGATGACTTTAGCAGGAAAAGGGAGGAGCGAGATGGGGTGGAAGTTCTTGAGGTAGGTGGGGTCCGCTGTTGGTTTCTTCAGTAGGGCGCTGAGTTCGGCATGCTTCCAGCTCTCTGGGAAGGTGGCGGTGTTGAAGGAGGGGTTGATGATGTTCCGGAGTTGGGGTGCGATGGTGGAATCGGCCTTGTTGAAGACGTGGTGGGGGCAGGGTTCGGTCGGAGATCCGGAGTGGATGGTGTTCATCGTGCGGGCTGTGTCTTCGGTGGTCACCGTGGTCCAGGTGCGGAGGGTGGCGGTGGGGGGTGTTGGTTCGACGGTTGGCAGCGTGGATGGTGCTCCGAAGCTGTTGTGGACTTGGCACTCCGTGCTCCAATACACCCGATGGGAGGCTAGAACCACACTGCAAACACCGTTGTGGCGCGGTACATGGGTGGGAGAAGTGGCGCAGTTGGAGGAATTCCAGAAATAGAATCCTATCTGTATCACCCAAATTGGAGATGTCTGGAAGGGAGGCCAACTATGAACATTTCAGGACCTGCAACACACATACTGCCTTAACACCATGCAATTTTACAAATACCTGCAGCTACGGAACGTGCTTATGACACACATACACAAGTTCACTCCCTGTGAAGCTAAAATCCTTATGGAGGAACTGGAAATGAGTTTCCCAGATCTATAAATCCTTCATCAATAACTCCCCCACCACGTTAGATTACTTGCAGACTCGATGGGAATTATGACTGGGACCTGTAGAGGATGAGGACTGGAGGGATGCCCTTATAACCCCCAGGTGATCCCCATCTTGGCTAGACTGTGACTGATCCAACTCTACTATCTCCATTGCGCATACCTCACCCCTGCTAGGTTATACCAAGCGGGATGAACCCAAACTTTGGAGTGGTGCACCACTCAATATTAAAAAGGTAGTTGATCACTTTTGGAATGCTTTCCGTCCGACATTATAATGAGGCCCTACGTGTCTTAATTGAGTAAGAAAACACTACTTTTGGATTATCAATTCAAACAAAGACAGATCTAAATGTCTAACCAAATACATTACTTTTAGCTTCATTATGTATGGTAAAAAAACTCAAAATCTGACTCTCCTCTTCTTCAAACACGTCCTGATCATTTTGACCAATCAGCTGCATCTTGTGTATGGACAGACAATTTGGTCCATTTTTTTAAAATAGTGGTTCCGTAAATCACAGTCTGATGTCTCAGCACTTTTACCCTCCACAAAGTATCCAAAGCATTGGAGTGCAAAACAGAAGTTAGTCACAGGGTTTGCCCAACTTCCAGGTCCAACACCTAACATGCAGAGGGGATTGGCAACCAGGCCCGGTTACTGGTTGGGTCCAACTCACAACCCACAGTGGGCAACAAGGAGAATTGGCCAAATGGCCAGGTATATTTCCAGGCCCTGTACTAAACTCACTATAAGTGACAAATCTAAGATAAGTGTAGAGTTCAGTCGGGACGTGCACCCAACACGCAGTCTTTAGGCGGCACTGTGCACAACCCACTCTAGGTGGACAGCCCCCACTACACATGCTCTGGTCAGCCATTGTTGGGGACAGGGCCTGATCTAGGACAGGACCAGCACTCAACCCACCATGAATAAACAATTCATGTTGTGCACAGTTTTAGCCATGTGTAGTGGTAGTTGGCTGCAGGGTCTGACCTAGAGCAAGGCCCAACACCCATCACACAGTGGGGGTTGGTTGCAGTCACCCAAGGCAGGCAACCAATCACTGCTGCAAACAGCTTATGGCCTTGTACGTTGGGTTGGACTGTTTTATGCCTTTGCCCAGCACCCACCCACCTGCTGGCGCAGGTGGCTTTAGCACAATTTTTACATCACAGCCAGCCAACCAGAATGCTTGGGTATCCAGACATTGGTGTCCACGATCCTACATAAGAAGTCGGGAGAAAATATCCCTCAGTCAATGGGATGCCTGTCTATTTTAAGCAGTTTAGCTTGTAGACAGTTTGAGTGCTCTTGTTAATGAACTATCCACATATTATTGGGCCAGATAGACAGACTGACACACACACACACAGACACACACACACACACATACTAAGCACACACCTCTGCTCCCACCCAGACATTTACAGCCTGGTAGCCCTGCAGGGGCCTGTTCCTCTGGTAAGGGGCTGCACCAGGAAGCAAAAGGAAGCCATTGTGGTTGCCTGTTCCTCTTCCCTATTTATTAGCTTTGCCATTGTTTCCTATATGAATTGAAAATGGACACTGGCTATATATTGTTGTAACTGAACAAATGTTGAACTACAGAACCTCAGTTATTTACCTTATTTGATTGGAAAGTATTGTGCAGATTTGTCAAACAGCGCCAGTTATTAACAAGCCATATAACTTATTTTCAACGTAAATGGAACCTTAACCATAACTACACATTCACTATCACTGACTGTTATATGTATGTATGGAATCAGAGATTGCACAGCGTATCAAATAGTAGTTTAAAACATTAATAAGACAGTTAATAAATTAAGCTACAATGAATTGGTTTGTCTACAGCCTTCCCTCGGAATTAGCCAATATCAAATAAGGGATCTCAGAAATAACCCAACACAGATCACTAAAACAATGCAGATGTGCCTCATTGTTAGCTATTATGTTATTCCCAAACATACTTTATAACAAGACTTTCCCCACCTAAACACCCACCAGTACACTACATATAGATATGCTATATACACACCTGCTATACAGTTGACTATCATGCAACTCCCAACTCAACACTAATATTGTATTTGAATCACCATCTGCAAGTTAAATGCTAGCAAGACGAGTGTGCTGTGACATTGTCATCCACTCTCACAACACGTGATCTGAACTTATAAACATGATTTAAAATTGATTGGGCCCACTTGGCTCATTTTATGTTCAATTCATGTTAATCTGGTACAGGAAATGCACCAGTGGCATCAAAGTTAAATATTATATGAGGGTTGAGTATCTATATTTACTGCTCAAACGCATGATACATGCAGCATGACTAAAAATGGATCACTATCATAATATTGATTCACACAATATCAACACACAAAAATATTGTAAAATAAATATTGTTAACAAAAATATCACCTTATTACGAGATGGGCGGACTACTATTGCAAAGCCCGCAGCTGAATCGCAGGCACTGTCAGTGCACTGCAGACTGCAGGGTCACAGTCGGGGAAAAACAGCTGGCATATGGTGGGACAGAGGAGTTTTACCGCTGTCCATATTACAAGTTGGCTTTCCAACGGGCCAACCACGGCGGTGCATACTCACCCCTCTCCTGTTCTACCCATTAGAGTTCAATGTGGATCCCTTTCTCTAGGCCTCCCAGCAGCATCTTCACTCCAAAAAATACTACCCTGTTTGTGGCAAAATATGGGTAAGTCCATTTTGTACCATATACCCATTGTCTGGACTGCCTACCTATGGGCCAGATTGTGGCAATGGGTAGGTGGAATTTTCGACGGATATCATGCATATGTGTACACTTAATACATGTGCAGTCAAAATGTACACACAGGCATCGATAGATATGAAAAACCATTCCCACCGTCGCAGTCACACAGTTGGCCACATGGTCAACTCGTAATAAGGTGGTCAGAAGACCGCCAGCACTGCGGTCTTCTATCTGCCGCTGTGTTTGGGTGGTCGGACTGCCAATCTCATAACCAGGCCCTATGTTTCTGTATCACTGGAAGTGTGTGTGGTTGTATTGGTGAGTTTGTGGGTGCATGAGTGGCTGTATTGGTGAGTTAGTGGGTGTGTGCGGGGCTGTATGTGTGAGTTGCTCTATGGATCAGTGATTGTGTGAGTACTGATATGGGTCTGTGAATGGATATGTGAGGAGTTGTGTGGTAGTGGCAGTGGGTGTATGAAAGGTTCTGTGGAGGTGTGAGATGGTGTGTGAGTGGTTCTGTGGATGATGTCATCAGTGATGTTATTTGAGATGTCATCAGTGATGTGACGGACCATGTCATGAGTGATGTAATATGTAAAGTCATAAGCAGTGCATTGCGAGAGTGTAAATTATAGTTAGCTCAGGTAACTATAACTGCTGAATATCTATGGTTTTGTCAGAGTGAAATTTGAGCCTGTAACCTTTGGTTTTCAGGTGAATGTCTAAGGTTTTTTACATTTTAATTCCAGACTGTAACCCATAACCCCTGGGAGTGAGTGTGTGAGTGAGTGCATGAGTATCTCATTGGGTGTGTGAGTGAGAGTGTGAGTTTCATGCAGGCAGGGAAAGAGACGAAAGCTTGGCTTCCAGCAAGCGGGAGCACTTTTTACAGCTCTCACTTGCTGGAAGCGGAGTGTTTGCTTTGGATTCGCGGGCGCTGTCAGCATCTGCCAAGCAAAAGCAAACAGCTATGTCCAAGGGGTGGGTGGCTCAAGACATAGCAGGAGCCTGCCCCAGGGGGTGGTGGTGCCCAGGTCCATTAATGGCTCCAAGGGGGGTCTGTGCCACTCCCTTAATTGTTGTGCACTGGCCACCCCCCAGATGGTGATGGTCCCCAGGGACGTATATGGCACTGGAGGGGCCGCATGGCCATGCCATCTTTTTTCAAAAGGAATTGGCCCCAGGGAGGTGGTCGTCCCCAAAGTTAGGGGGGGTGCGTGTGATCCCACCATTTTTTTTTTTATAATAGCCTTGGGAAGGTGGTTAATTTCTTGCAAACTACCAAAAGGATTTACAACAAATAATCCTCGGACCAAAAGCTATCTTTCTTCAAACTTTAGTGTAATTCAATCCAGCGATTTAGGCTGTACGCGTGTATAAAGAGTCTGTGGGAATTAACATGGGAAAACACACTTAATTTGTTCCTCCTTTTTCTCAGCCCCGCTTGACGGATCACCCCAAGCATTGCATGCACAACAAGACCTAACTACACATTTTTGGGGGAAAAGTTTCCAACGTTATAGAAATAAATGCTTTTCATATGGTAACATGGTCCTAGCTATACCTACCTACTGGCATCACCCAGAAGGTTATATATATAAACAAAATATATGCAAAATATATAGACAGAAGAGAGGAGTGGCTATGGGGGCATGCTTCTCCCCCAGCTATGCATGTTTACATGTAGGCTGGTGGGAGGAGCATGTCCTCAGAACACACCATAAGGCAATATTTGATACCCATATTGCTCATATGTGGAGGTATATAGACGATGTTTTTATTGTGTGGAAAGGCGATTCTGATCAGGCGAAGGAATTTGTAGAAAGTATTAACAATAATGATCTCAATTTAGCCTTTACCAGTCACATACATAGCACTGTTGCAAACTTTTTAGACATTGAGGTTGCAATTCAGAACAATGTCATCACAACTAGTCTGTACCAAAAACCCACAGCTGGCAATACGCTATTGCATGCATCTAGTTTTCACCCACGTCACACTATAGAAAGTCTCCCGTATGGAAAACTTCTCAAAATCAGGAGGGCTTGCAGTACTGAGGAAGCATGGAAAAATTCTCAGGAGATTGCTATAGCTAGACTATCAGCACGTGGTTATGGAGTTGGTAAAATCAAAGTGGCGTTAAGGAAAGTCAATCAACAAGATAGAAGCCACTTATTACAACCATTGATCACTGCAGAAAACAGTGAAACTGAGTCAATCACAGTTACATGTACAGATAGGGCTAGCAAAAATGAAAACTCTGAACGTAGATTTATCACCACATACAGCAAGCAATCACAAGCCATAAGGAAAATCATAAACACTCATTGGCCTATCGTCCTAACCGATGGGGTCCTAAAGGGAGTCTTGCCTGTAAAGCCTAGTATCACCTATCGTAAAGCTTACTCTATGAGATCAGACTTGGTTAAGAATAGTCCAGAATTGCTCAATAAAGACAAATGGTTCTCCACGAAGAAGGGTTTCTATAAATGTAGCAGTTGCAGAGCTTGCAAATTTGGGTCTAACACAAAAACATATAAAACTGCCTTTTCTGATGAGTTGTTTGAGATCAAAGGAAATTTCAACTGTAAAACGGAATATGCAGTATATGTTTTAAATTGAGTATGTGGTCTCCGCTATGTGGGAAGCACAAAACTTCCAGTGCAAGCACGTATTTTACAACATCTGCGAGCCACAGTGAATTCAGATCAAACATATCCTGTTGCTAGACACGTCAAATCCGAACATGGTAATAATTTAAATGTACTTTCTTATTTTGTGATTGACAGTGTCCCCATCAATAAAAGAGGCGGCAATAGAGATAAAGCTCTGCGGCAATTGGAAACACGCTATATTATAGAACTCGATACAAAGAGCCCTCAAGGTCTGAATATGTGTGAGGACATGTATCATTATCTCTGAGCAATCATGGACCAAGCGAGTATTTGGGTGAATTTCATGAGAACATTTCGGTATAATGATGTATAATATTTAGTTGAATGCTTAAGGGAACTAAAGTAGCTGTGTTTATGTCTTTAATGCAATCAGTCAATAGTTATATGCACCATCATGAAATGTGTGGTTTTTTACTATTTAGAGACGTTTGTTTTTGCACGGACATAATTGGCACTAACAAGAATTTCCCTTAATGAGCTATTCTATATTAAGTATGTCATCATTATATATTTTTTTCAAATTGACCGGTTATCTTTGCATTATTGTAAGAATAATATATTCAGCAAATACTGATTCTCTCTCAAATGAAAAATATCGGATGTTCCCGGCTGGCAACATTTTTAGATTTAATCACAAATGCACTTTATTCACGTTCTGCACTTTTCAGCACGTATGCACTTTTTTAAATATTATGGCTATAATACATAAGTATCGCACATGTGGCCAAATAGCTGGACTCCAAAAATTGTTTACATTAGATAGATCTGTTATGACATAAATATTAATGAAGCAGGTATTATATACTAATATTCATTGCAATGGAATGTTATGTTTTTAACATTTAGTATAATATTTATAGTTTTAGAAATTAATTTTTGGATTATTTTCGTAAAATCCAAAATATATTGCAATGTTTATAATCTACAGTGCATAAAATTTGGGTTTGTAGAGTTAATGCATTTAAGCAGATATTATCTAGCACGTTGTGAGTATTTACCAAGGTGAAATTAACCATGAGTAAGTCTGTCCTTTATTTTCATTGCTATGCAAGATGGCCATGTGACCTATTACGAGAAGTGCGGTGATTGGTAATGGTTTATTTAAAATGTATGCACTAAGAAACGCTTTTTAT
Source organism: Lissotriton helveticus (assembly GCF_964261635.1). Lineage (NCBI taxonomy): Eukaryota > Metazoa > Chordata > Amphibia > Caudata > Salamandridae > Lissotriton > Lissotriton helveticus. The sequence continues at coordinate 405,785,768 of NC_136063.1, read as the reverse complement.
CTGGTGAGCAAGGCGACAGGATCGCCGAAACGCGTCGGATCTCGGCACCTTTGACCCTGCAATGAGGTAAAAATATAAAGAAACTTTGCTGCGCAGTTTACCGGATTGGTGTCCGTTTCTCTTCCTGGGAGTGCTGTTTGCGCGGTGCATCTGGGGAGCGTTAAGCGTATATATATATATATATATATATATATATATATATATATATATATATATATATATATGTGCGCAAACTCCAGACAACGCCACTGCAGCTCAAGCGCAAGAACCGGAACAGCGAGGCAAGCAGGAGACGGACCACAGCTGAAAATTCACAGGTCTTTTAATTGCAGGAAAGGTGTGGGGCAAGAGGGCAAGACGCGTTTCGGGCTTACAAAGCCCTTGTTCACATGCAATGACACAGTGATTTATTTTTGTTTTTATAATGCAGTGAAACCCGCCTCCCCGCCAATTTACTAATCAGGTCACATGGTCATAGGGATAGGAAAAAGACTATCCGAACAAAGCACAAATGGGAGAACATAAATGAAAGCTCCTTAAAACAAGACATATTTACAATGCGATGATTAAATAACATTGGCCATACTTGTTCATAATGCAATGTCATTTCTTTTCTGTATAATACAATATATACATAATTACTGGATAAATCCATGTGCAAGAAACGCATTTGTGCAAATGTAGCGGCCTGTAAACAGCGGGGGAACGGGAAAAGTTCGGGAAAGTGCAAATAACAAAATCACAATGAATCACTATCTGTAATTCTTGGAGTCATACATTCTATGCATGAATGCATTTCTAAGGGAGGGGAAAAAATTGAAATAAAGTGCTAATAGTGCATGATGATATTGGCCTATGTATATAATGCATAAATGCTTAACATGAAAATGAAGGTAAGTCTTGACCTTTCAAAAATGTCATATAAAAGCGCATATAGAAAAACATTTCATACTGGTATAAAAACATCATCATATCAAACGGTGAGATAAAAACACCCTATGTGAAATACGTAAAAAAGTAGAGATTTCACATCTAAAATAGTTAAATATGTAAATACAAAAAGTGCACTATATACAAAGAGAGAAAGCCGAATTCATTTATATTTACAAATAATGACTGACAAGGAACTTGACCAGCCACGGCTGTTTTCATAGAGAAACATAACCCACTCAAAGTAAATCAACATTGTCTAGCGCCTATTCCCAGATCACAGGGAACCTGACGTATCTGGGAAATAAATGGGATGGTGGGCCAACAGAGGAGATCTAGTTATATGTGTGGGCATTATATGTTTGATCAAGTCTTTAGAGAAAATGACGTAGATCCTCAGTGTTATTAAGCCCGTTGGGCCATTTACTGTCATATTCTAGGATCAGGCTTGATTCTAGTCGCCTCAGTATGAGCTCACGGTTGCCACCTCTTCTGAGTTTGGGGACTGCTGCTACCACATAATACGAGAGGCAATTAATGTCTTTGTTGTGGGTACTCTCGAAGTGGCGAGCCACTGGATATGTCTGGTCACAGTGTAGGATGGCTCGAATGTGCTGCAAAATCCTGACGTGCACTTGTTGTTTTGTACTGCCTACGTAGTTAAGGCCACAAGTGCACGTCAGGACGTATACAGCAAACTCAGTTTTGCAAGTATGGCTCCCTCTAATTGGAATCTCACTCATACAAAATTGAGTTCTGTAATGAGTTTTATTTATGCCAAACTTGCAGGCTCTGCAAGTTGTGCATTTACGGAACCCAGAAGGTGATAACCAATTAGGTTTCTGTTGCAATTCAGGGCTACCTTGGTCCAGAATTGAACCCATACTTTGTGCCCGCCTGAAAGTGACCAAAGGTTTGTTGGGTAACAGACATCCCAAAACTGTATCCGTTAGGACAGTAGACCAATGCTGGTTAATGATTCGTCTGATTTTTGTTTCTTGACTGCTGTAGTTTGTAATAAACCTTGGACAGTCAATATTGCTCGATTCAATGTCTTTAGCCATTGCCTTGTTCTTATTCACAGTATTTAGCAATAGGCACGATCTAGAGCAATTTTCTGTTTTTGTCAAAGCCTGGTTGAACACTTTTTCAGAGTAACCTCGGGCTTTCATTCGGACTTTTAACTCAGCTACACATTTTTGGAAATCCTCAGCCTTACTGCATATTCTTTTTAGCCTTAGGATTGCTCCATAGGGTATGCTGTGGATAGTGTGCTTGGGGTGGAGACTGGAGGCGTGGAGAGTCGTGTTACCCGCCGTTGCTTTTCTATATAGAGTAGTTTGTATACATCTATTATCATCCACATAAATCCTGACATCTAAAAATTCTGCTTGCTTGGCACTGATATTTGATGTAAACTTTAAGTTTAGGGGGTTGTTGTTTATCTCTGAGATGAACACTTTAGCCTCATTTTCATCCCCTTGCCAAACAATGAAGATGTCATCGATGTAACGGAGATATTTTATTATTTTCTCCCTTACCCAAGTCTTATGTGTGATGTTGAGGACCTGCTCCTCCCACCAGCCAACGTGTAAACACGCATAGCTGGGGGAGAAGCAGGCCCCCATCGCCACCCCTCTTAGCTGTCTCCAAATTTCCTTGCCGAATGAAAAGTAGTTGTTACCAAGACACCATTCGATCAAGCCCAATATCACCTTGTTGTGTTCATAGTATTCCGCCGCACGTTGACCCAGAAAATGACTGACAGCAATTAGACCACACGAGTGGGCAATACTAGTGTACAATTGCTCAACATCAAGGGTGATTAACAACATATCATCTTGCCACTCCAAGTCATCTATTTTTGCCAAGAAATCACTGGTATCACGAACAAAACTTGGAAGAGAGGTCACCCAGCTTTGTAAGAAATAATCAATGTACTGGCCCACATTCTCTCCGCTGCTGCCTATAGCAGAGATAATGGGTCTGCCAGGAACAGGTGACACCCCCTTGTGAACATTTGGGATTAAATAGAGACATGGCAAGACAGGATGTGCATTGTGCATAAATTTAAATTCATCTGATGAGATAAGACCTTCTCTGCGAAATTGTAGCAGTAGTTTATGTAGATTGTCATTCGCTTTAAGGTACTCTTTGTTGGTAGATTTTAAATAACAAGCAGGATCGTGTAATTGTCTTAATGCCTCTGCAGAGTACTCCGATTTGGGCCAAATGACAATATTCCCCCCTTTATCCGCTGTTTTTACTATGATGTTGGGGTTATCCTTTAGCTTTTTCATCAGTTCAAAATATTTAGCTTTTTGCACATTGTACTTCTTTTTCTGTATGTTGTTCGTTCTTTTATATAACTCCTTGATGTCTGCAATGATACAATCCTGAAAGACGTCAACCGCATCTTTGGTCATCATGGGCACAAAATCAGATTTTCCTTTAAACGGTGTGATGCCTGCACCTTTCTGAGTCATGTTGATTTTTTCCAACCTTTTCTGTGTGCTGGTATCAACCGCATCTGCAGTAGGTTGGGAATTAGTTTCAAAATTAAGATCATGCACATCGAGGAAAACTGGCACATCCGAAGCTGACAATTGGATTGTGCTTGCAGTATTGCTGGTGTTACAGTTTTCCTCATTGCCCACAGTAGATTTTACTTTTTGTAGTACAAAGAATTTCTTTAATTTTAGTTTGCGAATATAGCGATAAACGTCAACTCTGGTGGAAGCATATTTGAAATTTTGTTCTGGACAGAAATTTAGACCAAGCATTAAAAGTTGTTGTTCCGCTGTTGTCAGAGTTACATTTGACAGATTTATGATTGATTTATCTGTTTTTACTTCTTCTTTTTCCATGATTGGTTGGTTTTTTTGTTGTTCCATCCCCCTTTGTTTGTGCTTCCTTCTCCTTTCGCGTCTTTTTTTGTTTCTGCGGTTGTTGTTGCGTTTTTTTGACGCGGTCTCAGTGTGCGTAGTCTTTCGTTTACTAAAAAAGCAAGCTCTTCATCAATTTCAAAAATTGGCATTGGGAGGCCACTAGTACTTAAATCCTCATTTGAGCTAACTGATTCACCAGATGTTGAGGCTATATCAGAATTGGAGCTCACAGAGACTTGGTTTTGTGCCTCGCTTGATTGGGTTGTCAGGGTTACATTCTGAACTGCCTGTCCTTTGCCCCTGAATTGCTGACGCTTGGTAACATTGTACTTGCGGGCAAAAGTAAAAATTTGACCATTTGCATAATCCATTGCATCTCGTTGGAATTTGCTGACTTTACGTGCTTTGATTTTGTTGCCGTGTGTCTTGAGTCTATCAATCATTGCTTCTTTTATTTTTTTGATGGTTTCTGTTTCTTCTATTTCATTTATTTGCTTTTGGATTGTTTCAATCGTGATCAAAATAGCTTCTCTATCAATAGCGGCGTACTTGATTAGTATATGCATATATATACATATACATATACATATACATATAGATATAGATATAGATAGATAGAGATATATAATCAGAGTCAGAACAATTAATCTATATAGAAACATTTATAAATAAAACCTAAATTAGTATTTACCATACAAGGACATAACTGATAAAAACAATTCAGACTACAATTAAACACACCAATAAAATCAAACTATGATCCTATGACCTCATCCAATAAAAACTGAAAAACAATGAAATCAACAATATAAAAGGCACACTCATTTTTACAACTAAAAACTTCTAAAATGACAAACACTGCAAGACCAGGAAACTTTGCCAGATTCTCTCACTAGACCCTTAAAGAAGAGATATACAGATTTCCACAAAACCTATATTTAAACTAAAACTATTTCGGCGTCTGAATTATGAAGTGGCTTTCTGTCGAGTCGACTGTGGTGGGGAGACCGCCTGCTTTGAGTCAGAAGAAGCTTAAGGAAATGGGGTGCAAACCTACCCATTTCCTTCTTTTGTCTTCAGTCTTTGACATTCGACCCTTTGTCCAGGTCCCCCCCTTCGCAGCAGCAACTTGACCATGAAAAAAACGATCCCAACGTCGGTGAAATCCTGGTAATTCTTTTTCTCCATTTACTCCAATTGATTGGACTAGGACGGATTCCTGCAATGGAAAAGTGCTTGCTCAATGTATTTTCCACATGTATCAGGCATATGTGTACAAGTATCAGGCATATGTGTACATGTAACACACCTACATTGACACACATATAACTATATATTGTAAATTGCTGAATTCGTCCCGCACTGGTCCTCTGCCATCAGGGACACCTCAGCCAAGAGACTGCTTGGCTGTATACTACTAACACGGCAGTTGCGGAATGCTGTCAGATGTTGCCAGCTGCAACATCATAAAACGGCGGACAGTAATGCCTTCAGTGTAGCAGGGTTGTCAGTCCTGCCGCCACCGTGTGATGGTGGTAAGACTGTCAAACTCATAATCTACCCCTATGACTTTGAAAAGTGATAACCTGCCAGAAAAAAACACATATCACAAACCATCAAAAAGATTTAACAAAGTAAGTATGCAAAAATAATTAAAAGACATAACCTCACTCTAAAAGCATGTACAAATTAACCAAATGACCTCAACCTATACAAACTACCAACCCATAAACATTTAAAATGAAACTAACATTTTTTTTCTTCCCAACAGAAAAGGAAGCACCTGCTCCACATTACAGACCCCCCCCCGTGGAAAAGCTACAAAACAGTGTAAAAAGAACATGCATGTAAATATACAAATTAGAAATAGTTGCATAATTTTATAAGTAAATAAGAAACGTATAACCTTTACAAAATTATATTTATTTATACTATTACACTACTTTCAGATACAAGGACACAGTAAGCCAAATGTATAACATCACAGAAACAAAAGCAGTTACTAAGTCACATGGCTTACACCAACACCCAAGAAAGTGCATCAATAGAAAATGTGAAGTAGAAATATACCATATATTATTCTAATACATGCTATGGGACGGCCACTACAAAAGAGGATGTAATTTATGAAAGAGGACACAACCACCCACCCCAAATGTGACAGAAATAGAAGTAAGGGAGGTATTGCAAGATATAAGAGAGACAAGACTAGCTCCCAGAAACTGAAAACCAGAATGGAAAAAGATATGGTGCCTAAAGTCCTCGAGCACAACACATTGTAACTACAACCTATAGCCATTTTAAAACGTTCAATTGCAAGAACTAAAAAAGCCACCAGTGATACTCATCCTGCCCGAGAAGATACCAAGACATAAAAATACCTGGCCATTTAATAATGAAGAACCTTTCCTTTTATATGACAATCGTAACAATAAGAAATGAATCCTAATATTCTGTACAGAAATTTACTTACTAAAACTAAGCCATTGTCAAACCTGGATGATGGATGGGTCCTTCAAAACGTGTCTTAACCCATTGACTCAGATATATACCACACATGGTGAATATCAAAACACAAATATCCCTTTTACATGTGCCCTACTACAAAATATACCAAGAACCACTTACTACAAACTCTTAAACTGCATTTCACATAAGACAAATAATTACTATGCACAAAAAATAATCAAAGACTGAACAAGACATGATTCAGACAGTTTAAAAATTCCCAGACAGCCTTTCAAGGCTGTTACTTTCATTTCAATCAAGGCATACTGAGACACGTCCAACAATCTGCACTTGGGGCCCAAATACAAGTCTGGTGGTCCGCATGGGGTTGTGGTGGTCTCCCGACCCCCCAATTACGATTCAGGTGGTCTGACCTCCACAGCCTGCTGCAGCCCCCAGGGGACCACCATTCTCTGGGGGTGTTGCAGTGGTTAGGAGGCCTCAATATGCTTGGCGGGACCACAGCAGTCCCACCAAGCATATTACGAGATTACTCTCCGCCATGAACTCTGTGGCGGAGAGGAAACAAAGGCCGTCCTGCTGGACCCACTGTGCCTCCTCCCTATGTGCATGCACACAGGGGGGCACAACAAATACCCCCCTCTGTGCATGCACCCCAGTTCCTGCACGGCATGGACTTTTTAGTGCATGCCGTGCAGTAACTGTTTTTGGCATTCCCATTGCGGTGCCCATTTTCAGGTCAAAGCTGTGGGAACGTCAAAAACAAAGCCATCAGACACGAGAATAACTCGTAATTTCAAGTGCGTTCTCACCATGGGTTTGGCTGTGCGGCTACGAGCCTGCCCTGCCAAACTCGTAATCAGGCCCTAAGTGTAGAATCTGCTTAAAAAAATTAATTTGCTTTTTAAATAAAAGAAAATTATAGCACCAGCCTATGTCCCTATCACAGATGTGTCTAGCCGCTACAATTTACTAATGGAAATCCCTTTCTAGCAACAAAACAAAGACAAACTAAGCCCCCTAGTGGACTAATTAGAAGACACTTGGGTTGATAGACTGCATTTCTCTGGACACAGACGCCAACCCAAACTCCAAGTACCATGGTAGAATGTCTATGACAGCACCTTGGCTCAGGAAGCCAAAACTAACAATGCAGTAGAAAGAGTGCACAGTTCCTTCCAATCCACACAACCCAACCTACATTCTATACATTTATATAAGCAATACAAAAAGAGTGCAGCTACCAAAAACTATTAATGGAGCAATCTATAACCCAAATTGCACCTACATTTTGCAAACAAACAAAAAGAATATACAACATGCTACAATGTAAAGTACAAAATCTCCATAAACAAAAAGGAGTACATTACTTAATAATATAACAACTAAAATAATGGCCAAAAGCATATTAAAAAATAAATAGTACCCTAAAAAAGTCCCTAAAACCTGTCACAAAATCTAAACCAAAATTACAAATCATTTTAATATCAATAATAAACAACACATTTTATTATATCAGTCTTAACAATAAAAAAAACCTCTAATATTAAATAAGACTAAGATAATAAAGTATTATATACATTATTTCTATTAAAAATCTAAACCTGGTCAACCAAAAAGCTTAAAGAACAAACTCAGTCAGTCAGTCAAATATCTTTATTCGGTTAATTAAAACCATAAAAGCAATACACAATTCATTTTTTTAAAATAAGAACTATACAAATAGATTAAAATTAGCAATTAAACAAACTATACACATGTTGCAGTTCCTAAAATGATTCATTAAAAGAGGTTTTTTTAAAAGAAGTTTTTTTGTTATTAAAAAATATGAATACAAAACAGGTTCACTATAAGAAAAGGACCAGAAAAAGACAAGCGCCTCCATGTCCCAATGATCCTTATCCGGTGTCCCAGAATAAAGTTGATAAAATGTCAACCAGGATGTATATTTGTCTGGGTAAGTCTTGCCTTATTCAATCGGGCAGCCGCCACCAAGAAACTGGCTACACCATATGTGACCTGCACAGTGTTCAACATTTGCAGGTGTAAAAGTGCAGGCCTTACTTGGACAAAATTAAGTTCCTTCAAAATGGGATATAAAAACTTTTTCCGGGGCTCCAGATAGTGTTCGCAAAACATCACAAAGTGGACTGTGTCCTGATTTGAGAAGCTATCACAAGTGCAAGGTGGGGTAATTTCAAGGGTCCCCCACTTTATGTTGGAACCCAGCACTAGATGGATAAGATTGAACCTAAATCTCAATAAAAGAAAACGATGGTATGGTTTTGTCACAAATGTTAGATAAGGTTCCATGGCAGAGGAGGTAGAAATTCGATATATGGTTCTCACCATGGGTTTGTTGAGTTCAACCTGTTCCCTATCTAACTCCAGCAAATTCCGGAGATGCAACTTAACCCACCCTACATCTTCTTTCTTGAGACCCTGTGGAGAAGAGTACATATCCGGGCGCCCTAGCTTCACGCATGCCGCTCTAACATACGCTAGCCAGGGAATACTGCCCGCCTTGTCCAGGGCCAAGCAGTCTTTGAGTATGAGATGGTTCAACGTGATCTCCTCGTTTGTCCAGGTTTTCACCCAGCATAGCAGGGGGGCCTCAATCCATCAAGTAAAAGAAATACAACAGATAAACCATAAATTTCTAAATAAAAATCACATAATATTTACACAAACAATAAAATATGAAATTTCCTACTCCCCCCCCCCAAAAAAATATATATATAACTTACTGTTCAGTAGCTGCAGATCTTCTTCTATATCCAGGTATTCAAAAATAATAATTCACCAAAAAAGGAAAAAATATTTTCCAAAATGCCCAAGAAAAATGTAAAAATTCAATGAATCCAATAGACGTCCTTCAAACCAATCCAAATTATGCAGGAACCATTAAAAACCTGAAAAGTGTTTAAAAAACAGAAAAGCTCAAGGAAACCAAAAACACGAAAATCAAAGCAAAAAATATTGGTTTAATATAAACAAAAATTGATTTCCTTAACAAAAACAATAACTTCCAATGCTCATAGGGCACATTTGTTGACAAAAACCTGTAAAGTAAACAAGAAAACCCGCGAAACACATAACATTCCCAAAAATACATATACTTACAATGAATGATCATAAAATACCTAACAAAACATAATAATATAACACAACATAACAAAACATTAGTTAAACACTGTACGAAAACCCCAAATTCCACATTAGCAAAATCAGTACCATGAATACAACTAAATCTACAACAAACCTGCAAACGACACTATAGGTAACCCCTATACCACCCTATAACTTCCACTACTGTCTAAACCCTTAAAAAGCCCTTTAAAAAGGATCTTGCCTGTTCCTACAAACAGCAATACCTTACGCAACGTCGTTCCTGGAAAAAAGACTACAGGGCCTATTACGGTCTCGGTCGGAAAGCCTCCGACCTGTGGTCAGAGGATTTCTGACCTTGATTGTTGGTTTCAGTTCCAACCACCTAATTACAATCTAGGCGGTCAGAATTGAAACCAGGCGGTCAGTCCGGCTTGATTCTGACAGGCACAAGGAGCCCCTTGGCCAGTTAGAGACCGGCCAGTAATCCAAATAGACGACGTTTCTGCCATTGGGATGCGATGCTCCCTGTCCGACAGGTTTTCCATGCCAGACATTCCGACTTGGAAAGACTGTCGGAAAGCCTATTCGTTGCAGCCTCCGGTTGGTGAATGGTTTCCTCTGTTGATCCCTGTAGGTGCCTGCCACATGGGGCAGGGATGAACACAGACTTTCACTTCCCAATGGGGGATTGTGCAACGCCCGGTTTATGCCCTTAGAACAAGATCCCATAGAGAAATGTGAGTATGAGACTGCACCATGTGTGGTCGCGTCGTAATTAGGCAGTCGGGACGACCGACTGGAAGTTGGTCAGTCCCAATTCCACAATGATGTTGGTCGGAGGCAATTTCGATCGACATCATAATCGGCCTCTAAAAATGACACAAATACAGTACAAAATAGAAGGCAGCCATAAAAAATGCCCACTAAATGAAACAAAAAAAGACTAGGGCCCTTATTATGAGATTGGTGATCCACAAACCGCTGTACCCGCGGTCGTGGTCCAACCACCGTGAGCTCAGAGGTCCGACCACCGTGTAATGTGATGGGCGGATAGTCATTACAAAGACAGTGCCTGAACCGCCAACACCGCCAGAACACCGCAGACCGTCAGGGTCGCGATAGCGGAAATGCGGCTGGCATTAGGCAGTACAGAAGTGTTAATTGCTGTCCATATTACAAGTTGGCTTTCCGATGAGCCAACCGCAGTGGTGGGAACGTTGAATTCGAGTTGGCAGGAATGAAGGATTTGTAGTGCATACTCACCCTTGTCCTGTTCTACACGTCAGAGCTCTACGTGGTTCCCTTTCTTTAGGTCCCCCCTTCACAGCAGCATCTTCAGCTCGGAGAATATGACCCGGTTTGCGGCAAAATACAGGTAATTCCATTTACCCATTGCCTGGACTGGCCACATATGGGCCAGACTCTGGTAATTGTAGGTGGTATGTTTCCACATGCATCATGCATAAATTTATATGTGTACAATCGACATATGTGCAGTCACAATGTACACACAGGCATTAATGGATATGGAAAACCATTGCCCACTGCTGCAAAACCACCACACCGCCGTCCCGCAGTCACCTCACAATACGGCAGTCGAAAGACCACAAGGGCTGGGGTCTTCTAGTTGCCGTGCCCGTGGTGTTCCGGCGGTCGGACCGCCAAACTCGTTAACAGGCTCTATATCTCCATAGAAATGTTGAAGAAATTTATTTTAAAATGTTAGAAAATATTAAGCATGTAAAATATGTCAACGATTGTTATAAAAAATGTAAAAAAGCCCTGTAAGTTATATATGAAATATTAGTATACATTTATACAATTATTTAATATATACTTGAAAAAACTTGTGTTATAATGATGTTGAAAAAATGTACATAAAGCAATGTAGAAAAAGTTTTTAAAAAGTCAAACAATGGAAAAAAGTGGAAAAAACACAATATATATGATATACATTATTTATGTAGTAGCTATTTTTTTAATTATATTTCTAAACACCAACATTACCAAATAAATAACACCAATTAATATTACTACTTACACAATTTCAAGAAATTATTTCAATCTTAAATAAACACACTCAAACATGACCATTTTTAAGAAAGTGTTGGACGCTAAAATTTTTATATACATACTCACAAAATGTTGAATATATAAAATGAAATAAAATTCACTTTAACCCCTTCAGTGCCGGGCTGTTTCCCCCCCTGTGCTGGGGGGCGGTGGTGCGCACAGCGCCCCGGTGCTCATGACGAGCTCAGCTCGTCATGAGTCACGGCGCTCCTGTGCTCATGACGAGCTGAGCACGTCATGGCCACACCCGTTCCCATGGAACGCTCAACACAGCAGGGGAACCAGCCCAGCGTGCGAGCGTTCCATTTAACGGGCGCGGTCATGACGAGCTCAGCTCATCATGAGCACCGGAGCGCCGTGGCTCATGACATCATGAGCACAGGAGGGGTTAAAAGCACGCTAACCAAAACTATAAACCTACCTATTCACATTTAAACAATAAATTATAAAAGAATGTTTTTAACACTATTCGTGTATATATATATTTTAAGTATTTACTAACATTCCTAAATTTAGAACCATAAAATAAAAATGCAATCGTAATCCGAAATTCATAATCATTTAATAATCATAAAAAGAAAACAAATATAACACCATTTTTTTAAATATATATATTTTAAATATTATATTCATTTTTAAACACATTTATAACATTAATTTACTTTATTCCATTTCATTTTTTAAAAGTAAATTTGTATTTTAAATATTTTTAATAGTTACAATAAGGTCAGATATTTTTTAATTCTATTATAATTAATATTTATTTTAATTCATTATAAATAATTCTAAACATTATAATTGTAACAAAATACATGTATATATTTTCACAATATTAATTTGCATACCACTAAAATAAAAAAGAATTACATTTACAATAACATATACACTTTTTTAAATCTCCCTTATCCCTTAAAAACCCAATACCTGCAGTTAAAAAATTTTTTATTATTTTTCTACATTAATGAAACTAAAAACTCAAATTTCAACTATTTTATAAATTAATACATCTTACTAAAAACACAAATAAAAAAAATATAGAGAGAATAAAACATACTACAATAAATAACACACAAAATAACACAAATGAGATTACATACAATGATAATTTAAAATGTATATTTTTACAACAGTATTTAAAACAACACTTAAAACAATATTTTTACCTTCGATATTCCTGTCAACTATATTTTTGACATCCCGATATTCTTGATACAATATTTTTGTATCATGATATATTTTTTTCCCAATATTTTTTCCAAACATCATGTTTATTTATTTATTTATTTAGAGTTGTATATAGCACTAGCTAGACCTGGAGGTATCAGAGCGCTTTCCATAAGGAAACAGCGTGTTACCAATTACAGAAATTTTACATTAATTACAGAAACATTACAAACTCAATACACAAGTTATTGGCAAGATGAGTGACAGGATTCAAAAAGAACAGAGGGAGCTGGGAGTCCATTGGAAGGAGATAGCGACGGAGAAAAAGGCAAGACATATGTCCGAAGTCCGACTGGGTAGGTGACGGCCAAAGTGGTGTGCCAGGTCCAATCTCCCCTATAGCGGTCGGTGCAGCTCTACTGGAATTTGCCACGCGGTTCGGGCTCCGCTGGATACGTTTTAAGATTAAAAAAGAACAAGAGGAGCTGGGAGACCAATTTGAAGGAGATAGCGGTGGAGAAAAAAGTGAGACAAATGTCCAAAGCCCGGCTGGGTAGGTACGCCCAAAGCGGTCTGCCAAGGCCAATCTCCCCTATAGCTGTCGGTGCAGCTACACCAGGAATCGGCCATGCGGTTTGGGCTCCGCTGGATGAGTATTAAGATTCTAAAAGAACAGGGGGAGCTGGGAGACTAATTGGAAGGAGACAGCAGCAGAGAAAAGACAAGACATAGGTCCGAGGTCCGGTTGGGTAGGTTTTGCCAACGTGGTGCTCCAGAGCCAGTCTCCCCTATAGCTGTCGGTGCAGCTCCACTGGGATTCGGCCATGCGGTTCAGGCTCTGCCGGTATTAGAGAGATGATCAGGAAGTGACCGAAAATCAAGTCCAGATACAAGTGAGTGGTCCACAGCCTCAGGCACTAGACTTCCCCTTGAACTAGATGGGATCAGTGGCAGCCATTTTGGAGTCAGGCGCAGAGTGATGCTCATGCCCCTTGTTGTTGGAGACAAGCCAGTTCCCAGGATTGGGTTTATGGGCATTCAGGAGTTTCCCTGTTGGTGAAGGAAGTAGATCATCAGTTGGTGTGGGCTGCCACTGTCCCTCCTGTAGCTACAGCAGCAATGGCGCCATGTTGGAGTCATGCACTGACATTACTTGATATGTGACTGACTGAGCTCCATTCCTACTGGCATACCAAGAAAACACCCAATTCTCTCCCAGCCAGTCACTCACAGTGAAACCAGCGCCCCACTACTCAAAAAGAAGAAAATAATCACATGTGCACATGTGCCCCAAATTTCCACCAAATACAAACTTATGTGCTCAGAGTGTCAAACAATAATCCATGTCATGTCTATGTAGGGCCTTTTATTGAGTTTGGTGGTGCAGGAGCGGAACCACCCAGCTTTTGCACTGCCAAACCCATGTTTGAACCGCTTGCCAGATTAGGAGTTTCTTTGTCATTCCCACGGCGGTGCCTATGAAATAGGCACCGCAATGGGAACGTCAAAGGCAGTACCTGCACTGCTGCAGTCCATGCCGTGCAGGCTCTGCTGTGCATGCGCACAGAGGGGCACATATTATGCCCCCCCTGTGTGCACCCACATGGCGTGATGCACCAGGGGGCCCTGTACGCCCCCCTTTGTTTCCTCACCACCACACTTTTCATGGTGGTCGCATGGTAGTGAGGAAACACGTAATATGCTTGGTGGGACTGCAGCAGCCCCTCCGAGCATGTTGCAGTCTCAAGACTGCTGGTCCATTGCGAGATCCCTGACGGATGTGGTTGTCCCAGGGTGGCCCGACCGTCCTGGTCCTAATATGGCAGACCGAAGAGTGCCACTGCTGCGACCCCACAAGTCTGATGGTCTGTGGACCGCCAGACTTGTAATAAGGCCCTAAAACTGTATGGCTACAGAGACACAAATTTGTGTCTCGGCTGCTTACAGTTTATAACCCGACTTTAACACCTTAGAGAAAAGTGTTCTGCAGAAAAAAATACTTTTATAGAGCAGTTAGATCACCGCCATGTGTATTTTATATGCTCGCTGTGTTATGTACTGAATGCAAAAAGCATGAACATGTTAAAAAGGGTTGTGTTTAGGAATATTGTCTAACAAAAACCTCAAGTTCTAAATATGTTTAAGAAAATATCACTCCATTGGGTGTAGATTTTCTATAACTAATTCCAATGGGGATATATAGTTTTTGCAAATGATATTTAGTGCACAATATGTTTGACAGACAATCTGTTCCTACAGTGAACAGGTATCAAATGCTCCTTGTCACTGTGTAAGGAAAGTTACATTTTGCTATGAGTGAGAATGCATGTAAATAAATGTGTATTTTCAATTTCGGAGACACTTACTTGGAAGTTCCTTATTTTGCAATTTTGTAAAAATCTAGTTCAGAAGTAAATGCAGATTTTTGATATCTGTAGTAGAAAAATAACTTTACAAAATATACTTTGTGTTTCCTTGGAATAAAAGCAAGGCTAAACCGGTTTTGATGAATTTTCCTTCCTCAAGTGGCAATAATCAGCATGCAATTAGATGGAAAGTGATGTGCTGCCAGGAAACAATACCAATGCTTCTATAAACAGGAAAACTGTTGAGGGGGCAAACACTGAAATACTTAGCTGGGATGAACTATATGTGAGGGGAGGGTACCATCTGCCAATAAAAAGGACCATAGCAAAACCTTTCTATTTCAGATAAAGATTTGCTAAGTGTGCCTAAGTGACAGAAGCTGTTCTATCACAGAGGTCTTTCTGAACATTTGTCTCTGCCCATAGCAAGATATTATCAAAACAGGAGGAGAGGGTGTTCCTCATTTCCACAGGGCTAGATCTGGGATGCTCTCTGAACCCATGAAAAAGGAGATTGCCATCTGCTCTTTTGGCTAGAGGCACTTGGAAGTTTTGCAGTTAATGAAGATCAGATGTGTAGCAGAAGGGAGTTTCGTTTTGGTAAGAATTCTTCAGTGATTGAGTCAGAAGAAATTGCCAATCGCTGGCAAGTGCACTGGATAAGGTGGCACCTCACCACAACCTCCTCAGAATATTGCTGGAACTGGAAGATAAGTCTTGAAGGAAGAAAATGATTCCTGGCTTTCCTGCTGTGGCAGAAGCCTGAAGGGCACTTCTCCCAGGGACTGAAACTTCGCGCCCAGGGTCAGCTGGATAGCCTCCTGAGGATTATTTCACAACCTCAAAAAGCTAAAGAAGGGCTCCATCCTGTGGGGAGCGGGTGGGCAGTTTCCTAGTTGTAGCAGACTGTGCTAGACCCTGTGGAACACCTGTTTAGTGACAGACTTCCCTGGAGGTCTGGAGGTCTGGGTGATGTGAAAGAGACCCAGGGCCAGATTTACTGGCTGAAGTGAACTTTACTAAGCCATGAAGTAAGCTGTGCAAAGCCACCTTATGTGGCTTAGTAAATCCAGAGAAACGCACGTTAGCACAAATTGCTGCCTTATGTTAACCGGCGTTCCATGGGTGGATCATCGGTGTTCCCATGCATCCACCCATAAATTTTGGTACATTCCCAGATTCACATAAACATGTAAGCCTGGGAACATATCAAAATGGTACGCCAGCCCAACAGAGCCGTAACAAGGAGAAATATGCTTATTTCTCCTCGCTATTTCCTCTTTCTACATGTGCTGCATTTTGCAGCACATGAAGAAAGAGGAAAAATGCTTCAAATGATTGTTTTGGTGCTGGAAGTTGTCCCGCCTTGTACAAACGCTATCCTACCCATAACACAGGCACCCTTGCGTAATGGCGCAAGGGTACCTGCATTAGCACTAGGCAGCACTTAATTCAAAAGTGCAGGAAGAGAACAGTAATGCATCATATTTAAGTAGAATTCACACATTCCTGCTATCTCGCTGTCATGCAGCACAGCAAGTGATTGTTGTGTACCCCCCACCCCTCCACCCACCTGGGTGTCTGCAACAGGCCCCATAGCAAATAGTGCATGTCTTTTCATGGTGGAGTCTCCGCCATGGAAAGGCATGGAATATCCTACATCATAATATGGCTGGCGGTGCCTGCAAGGCACCGCCACCATATTCAGGCCCTTTACCGCCCAGTCGCATATCCGACTGGCAGTAAAGCGAAAGACGGTCTTACCGTCCGCCGCGGAGCCCCTCGACCATAGTAATATGGTGGAAGGTGATAGGGGGACATCCGGCAGGCGGATTGCAACCACCGGGCCGGCGGTGGTAACCGCCGTACGGACAGTGGCGATTCTCCCGCAATCCTAATGGGGCCCTTAGATAGTTAAAGCTACTAACCCTCTTGAGCGGAACGCCATTTAGGGTCAAACGGCCCTTGTAGGTTCTGTGGGGATTTATAATCATTTACTCAGTTCTTAGTAAATTAATTTTAAGACCATGCATATCACAGAACACTTTTAACTAATTTAAACGTATTTGTAAACCTCCAGGAGTTTTAGACACTAATAAGGTGTTGTCTGTAAATAAAAGGGTAACAATTCTTTCTTTTCTCAGTGTTGGTGCATCAACTGGAATATGTGACAGAAACTCAACTACTTAATTAATATAAAGGGAGAAAAGGGTTGGTGCCAAAATACCGCCTTGGCGGACGCCCCTATTGACTTGAATAGGGTCAGTATGCTGCCCTTGGTTGCCCTAGCTCACTGTGGCGTAATTAGCCCCTAAGAGGTGAATGAATAAGGAAAAGATATCCATAGGCATAGCCATTCCTGATAGTACTTGCCATAGTTTAGTATGGGGCACAAGGTCAAAGGCAGTCTTCAGATCGATAAAGTAATGTGAAGACTCCCTTTGCCAATAACCAACGTTTTCCAGTATATGAGAAGAAAACAGAACACCTGGTCGATTGTGCCAGTCTTTCGATGAAATCCTGCTTGGTAATGAGAGAGAATATTATTATCAACAGTCCAATCCTGAACTTTAGACAAAATAGGGTGGCAGAGTACCCTTTGATTGGAATAGATAAGGCTAATAGGCCTGTAGCTACATTGAAGGCTCCTGTCACCTTTCTTAATAATAGGGATTACCTAAGCTCCTCTCCTAGAGACCGCTATTAGCGCCTCCTGCTATAGTATTACAAAGTGTTAAAATATATTCCGACCAGTTGGCTTTAACATATAGGAATAGATAGCCTGGGATTCCAGCTGGACCAGGGGCTTTAGATGGAATGATTGACTCAATCGAAACCAGAATGTCAATTAGAGTAAAAGGTCATTGGCATTGACTAGAGGAAGTTCTAAAGGGGTTACCTGGGAGCAGGAGGTGTCTGGACATGAGTATAGGGAGCTAAAGTGATCTTGCCAGGTGAGTGCTGAGATGTCGTTAGCTGGTAGTTGATGGCTACCGGAGTCCGCTCTAGCAACTAAAGACCAGAATTTTTTAGAGTCTTTACGGGCACATGCTTCCCCAATAAGTCTCCACTTGGTCTCAGCCCATTCGCTCTTTGCTCTTGCGATAGCTAACTTATACACCTTTCTTAAAACGCTACACTCCTTCAATAACCTGAACTTTTGTGTTTAGTAACCTGGCTACTCTTGTGACTTCGTGGGTGAGCAATAAATCTCAGGGTTAGCCGTTCGAAATGATGATTATGGATATCACTAACCTTATCTAACCAATAGTGGAAAATTGAATTGGGCCAAAAATCCTCAGCCCAAAACCCATTTGGAGACAGAGGCAAAAGGTGAAACACGGGGTATGCACTGGTTCCGGGCGAGACCACACACAAATTCAACATTGAAAGAAAGTTGAAACAAGAGATCTACTTGAGTGAAAAACATCTCTGTGGTAGATTTACTTAAAGCAAGGATGCATGAGTATCAGCTGCATTATATTGTGCAAACAGGCACAAATTGAGTTCCAGTGATGTCATCAGCCACACAAAAGCAACTAATGCAGTACCCCTGTGATGCTAAACACAACATAGCATGGTATCATGGTGCAAAGGCCATTTTTTATATGTTTGAAGATCACGGAATATATTGTCTTTATGCAGAGGACCACCAAAGGTAGTGTACTTTTCATACTGTAATACGTAATTACACTTTGAACAATGCTTGTCACTCTGCTACGGGTTTTTGTGCAGTTTCCGCCTGGCAACACCTACTTTGTATCCATTATAAGGGGTTTCAAGCAAAAAGTGACGCCATACCATTTAGCAATGGACTTGTTTGGACTTTCAATGCAAAAACAGTTTTGTGCGTGTAAGTCGATCAATGCCATCATTTGCTTTGGTCCACTTTGTTACTAGTAAAACTGGGTTCAAGTTTCATAAGATAAGCAGCGCCATCTTAGATAAGGGAATAAAAAGAGAGCAGAGGGTAATATCAGCCAAAGAGACATAAAAAAGGACAAGCTGTTGTCAGAGAGTCAGGCCTAGCATCTGCAGTAGAGGACCATGAGAAAGGGAGGACCTGGATACGGCCTGGTAAGGGGCATGAGAGGTAGGGATAGCATAATGTTGTTTAATATTATGGGACGAAGGTGTCAAACAATTAGAGTGAAAATGAATGCAAAATCGGAAATTATACAGGAATCATATGTTTGCAGCACAAGATAGAACTTCACAGAGGGAATAACAAAGTGGTTGCTCATGTAATGTAATAAAATGTAATGCAAACTGGATTTGTAGAGCGATGCGTGTCATTTGTTAGGAGATCCAAGCGCCGATCCTCTGATGGGTAAATAATTACAATAATTTTAATAACAACATCAACAACTATCTGGGGACCTAGAAGAAAAAGGAGACATGGGGCAGTCAAGAGGAACCTCAAGTGTACAAAAAAGAGAGTGATAGGGAAGAAATTAAAAAATAACATAGACGGAGGAATGGTAAGAAGCCTGAAAGACACATTGGGGTCGATTCCGTTCCGGTAAAAAGCGCTCCGAATCGTCGTACGGAGCTTTTTTTCCCCTTACGAATCGTACCTGTAAACGTCCCGTACGTACGACGAAGTACGATTCGTACCAGGAGCCGTACTCCGTACGAGTCGTACAAGACACCGTACAACTCTAATCTCCGTACGATTCCCCCTCGGAACCCGCTGTACGCGACATCTGTACGGTTCGCGGCTGGTTTTTACGACCCAGCAAGTACGATACGTGTCGGGTACGCACCGTACGACCCTTTTTCTACGGGAGCTGAAAACAGCCGTAAAAGCAGAGTTTGCGCCGAAACAGGTACGGAACGGCCCCCCCCCGGGTGCGGTGTGTACCCCCCCATGATCGCAGGGGTACGCACTGTACCCCTGCGATCATGGGGTGTACAAGCCGTACCCCCATTGTACGATCGGTGTACGAGCTGTACCCCCATTGTACGATCGGTGTACGAGCCGCACCCCATGTACAATCGGTGTACGAGCCGGACCCCCATTGTACGATCGGTGTACGAGCCGTACCCCATGTACGATCGGTGTACGAGCTGTACCCCCATTGTACGATCGGTGTACGAGCCGTACCTCCATTGTACGATCGGTGTACGAGCCGTACCCCATGTACGATCAGTGTACGAGCCGTACACCAATCGTACATGGGGTACGGCTCGTACACCGATCGTACATGGGGTACGGCTCGTACACCGATCGTACAATGGGGGTACGGCGGTACGGCTCGTACACCGATTTTACAATGGGGGTACGGCTCGTACACCGATCGTACAATGGGGGTACGGCTCGTACACCGATCGTACAATGGGGGTACGGCGGTACGGCTCGTACACCGATCGTACAATGGGGGTATGGCTCGTACACCGATCGTACAATGGGGGCACGGCTCGTACACCGATCGTACAATGGGGGTACGGCTCGTACACCGATCGTACAATGGGGGTATGGCTCGTACACCGATCGTACAATGGGGGCACGGCTCGTACACCGATCGTACATGGGGTACGGCTCGTACACCGATCGTACAATGGGGGTACGGCTCATACACCGATCGTACAATGGGTGTACGGCTCGTACACCCCATGATCGCAGGGGTACGGTGCGTACCCCTGCGATTATGGGGGGTACGGACCGTACGGTGTGTATGTCTTTGTGTGCTTTTCCGTACGACTCGCCCTTACCTGACGTGGACCGTACGAAGCGCGTCCTCATACCCCGGTCCGGATCGTACTCGTCGGGTCGTACGGCATGTGTACGAGTCGTACGGTATGTGTACGAGTCGTACGGTTCACGGTTTCAGCCTTGCAATACGTACGGATCGCGACGATTCGGACGGATTCACGGAATACGGATCGTACTTTGCGACTCGGACGGACGGGTACGATTCGTACGAAGAGGGCTCCGGATACAAATCGTACGGACTGTTTTTTTCCAGAATCGGAATCGACCCCATTGATGAAGGTAGCTAATTATCAAAAAATGGCTAAATGTGGTAGGTCGAGGAGTGGAGGTATCTCTCAAGGGCATCAAGAGAGGAGAACAAACACAAGGAAGAAGGGCATGTCTAATTAGGAAGGAGTCAAGGAGACACAAAAATGTGAACTGTACAATTCTTTGGAAAGACACACAATACCAAAGAGGCATTTTGAGAATGAAGAAGTGGTGGGATGAGAAAAGGCAACTGCAGCCATGCCCAGCCCGAGTCGTCAGTGAAAGGTTGTGAACTGTCTCTATATTCATGCATTTCTTTGGTCTGTCTCGTGCCCTGTGCAGATGAACCTTTCTAAAAGTTGATAGCAAAGCAAACCTCTTTGGAAACAAATGCTTTGGCTCTGGATCCAGATCCGCAGCCGAAAAACAAGGCTATTGTTTTGGGGAGTCGGAGGGGGTAGGTGAAAGACAGAGGCAATTAATTGAAAGGTGGAGGTAATTAATACTGAAAGTAAGAATGACTGGCTGAGCGCTCATTTCCTGTACACATTCAGTAGAAACTGACTGATGAATAACATTAACAGCGTGGAGTCAGGAAGCAACACACTTCTGAAAATAGAAAATTAATGCAGTCTCCCATCACGTTTTCTGTCGTATTATCGCCATTGTCTGGAGCTCCAGAGCATACTTGTCAGCTGTCATGTCTAAGAAAGGAAAATTAGCATTTTAATTCCTACACTGTGCAATTTGAACATTATTTTTCTTATTTAGACCTCTTGCAAGCCAATTTCATACTTCATATTTAATAGCCGATGTACCTGTCGTTGGCCCAGAGATCCTTTATTTCGCATTTATTTGTCCATTGCGCGGACTCCTTCCCACATGGACTCATGGTACTTTACAGAAGGACTAGAGAGACATGTATATTTGCATTATAAAGAACCCCCTGGGGCATATGTACAAGGATATAACGGCACCTTAGCAGCACTTTTCCGACGGTTTTGCAGCAAGATTTGTATCGCCTTATGTACAAGCTGCCGCTATGCCCTGTTAGCTGCAGTTTTCCTGCAAAAACGTCCATTCTAAAGATCGCCACTTCTGTTAGAGATAATGACATGCAAGGGAGGCGTTCCCATGTAAAAACGGCCGCTAACCCCACTTCGTGATATTTACAAGGGGATTCCTGAACTTTGGAGGACCAAAAAAACTGACTGCTGCTAACTGCAGTTAGAGGCAGTTTTTTGAGACCCGAAAATAGCTGGTCTTAAAAATTGAGATAACACTTGGGGCCTCTTTACAACAGGTTTTGGTGCTGGACAGCGCTGCAAGCAATGTTACTGCGCTGCCCTGCAACAAAACTACAGGACAGGAATGGGCACCATCAATAAGATAGTGCGCTTTCCTGGGCCTCAGTCATGAAAAGTGTTGCAGCGCTGTGACAAGACAGTGTTGTAACACTTTTCACTACTGCCTTCTTGCTACATCATGGATGTGCTGCATTCACTGGACAGCGCTCCATGACGCATGTAATGACCGATACATCGAGAATCCTGGCGTATCTGTCTGCGCCAAAGTCACGCATTGCTGCAGTCGTGTCATAACCATGACGCAACTCCAGCAATGCATGGGGCCAGCCTATCCCTGGGGCATTGTGTCATCCTTACGCCTGCCATAAGGCAGGACTAAGGTACTGCGCAGTGCTGTTCTTGAGGGGTGCCAGGGTGTTGGCACAGTTGGAGATCCATCGGTTGCAGTTGCGCTCTGTGGTGTCATCGTCTGTAAGCATTGGCGGAGCAGTGGTGCTGAGGGAGTTGACGAGACGTTCTTTGGTGGCCCTGATCCAGCTGCGAGGGGGGCGATGATAGCGGAGGTGTGCGGTGGGCATGGTGAAGACGTGATGTATACAATGATAGTCTGTCCAGGAGCGTCCGGTGGTGTGGTTGTAGTTGAATTTCCCGCTGGAAGAGGAGACGTGCTCGACCGTGTGTCCTGCTATGTGGCTTGCTGCTGTGACTAGCTGCTTGAGTCGAATGTTGCGGAGCTTCTGGTGTTCTGGTCACTGGGGTGGTCCAGGTGGAACTTGAGTTCACTGAGTAGGATGTCGTAGGTGGATGGGAGAGCCTGGGATGCAATGAGGTCTACAATGGTATCGGAGAATAGGGGTCCATGGCCCAGGGGGCCTGCAGATGAGGGAGCTGCAGAGGATGGGTTTGAGGTTGGTCTGGATCTGGATGTTTAGGTGTTCCATGGTCACCTTAGGGCCATTAGAGTGCATGGTCCGTCGGCGTGTGCTTCTGTAGGGTATGGCAATGCCTCCTCCTGGGCGGTTGGTGTGGTCCTTGCGGGTAATTTAGTAGCCGTCAGTGATGGCGATGGCAATGTCCAGTCCGGAATAGGGGTTGGTCCTGCCAGGTGATTTGGTGTCCAGTGTTGATGGCGAGGAGGGTGATGGCGTTATAGCAGTGGAGTGTCCGAGAGAAAGGGTGCTTGGTGCTGAGCGCGTTCCAGGGGCAGACGGACACAGACGGGCTTGCATATGGCTTGCCTTTGACACGGGAGATGCCCATTACAACGCAGGCATTACATCGTAATGCCTTTACTATGCAACCCCAACAACGCATGTGCCTCTACATCGCATTCCATTACAACGCATTGTGAGGTCAGTAATTTTTATTTTTAAGATTTATGGCGGGTATGGGTTTTGGATGTCGGAGATGAAATTTGGGGTGTATTATGGGGTAAAATTTGAAATTTGAGGTGTTTTTTGGGGTCAATTATGAAAATTGGGGTGTGCATTTCCATCTATTATAATTTTGAGGGTGTATTTTGGGGGCTCAAAGATACATTTTAGCGTTCAGGGTTTGCTTTGGGTGCAGGGGTTAGTGTTAGGGTTGCACTCACTGAAGTGGGAATAGTAATATTTACATCTATCTCACTCCATCTCTCCCCTTTCCCTCTCTATTTGTCTCTCCGGACATTGGACACAGTTCTTCCTCGTCTCCCTGCTATGGCTCCTTCCTCCCCTCCTTTCCTATCAATTCTCCCAACCGCGTTGTTTGTTTACTGTACCTTATTAGTAGTTAATAACGCAATGTTCCTCTGCTATAGCGCTCTGATACCTACGGGTCTAGCCAGCTCTTTATAATCCTTTTGATGTACCTTCTAATGCAATGTTCCCCTGGTTATGCACTCTGATACCTCGGGGTCTAGATAGCGCTATATAACCTTCGCAAATTCTAATAAATTAAAAACAGTTTTTTCCTGAATGCTGAGACCTGAGCAACATGGCCCATGACCGGTGGAGCTGCTTGACAGCTAATGAGGAGTCTGGCCCTGGTTTTCCCCCATGACCATCACCTACCCAGCCGGACATTGGGCATTGTTCCCCCTCGGCACCCCGCTTTTACTCCTTCCTCCCCTCCCTCCTCCGAATTATTGAAACATTGTCTATGTGTACTGTACCTTACTATGCTCTTTTATCTGATGTAATTTGTAAAGCAACAATCCTAAATGTGAAGCGCTGTGATACCCTCCTAGGTCAGGTTTAAGCTATATACAACTTTATAAATAAAATAAATAAATAAAATGAGAAAAATCTTACCTCGAGACCGGGTCCCGTGTCTTCGTTGCTCCTGCTCTCCTGAGTCTGCTTCCAGGAACAGGAAGTAGGCAGCCAGGCTCCCTCCCCTAAGCCAATCCCAATGCTGCACCGCGGCATTGGGATTGGTCATTGGTGCCGGGACAAGGCGTTCATCTAGGGGCTGGAGGGGTGGGCATGTTCTCCATGCAGGCTGTGAAGCAGCCTGCATTACGAACAGAACAGTGTGCATGACTGCTTTGGGCGGCCTGAGTGGGCCGCCAAAACAGTCATTGTGCACTTGCGTGGGCATGCCACTGGTTGTATGATGTTACAACGCATGCCATTGCCCCGCATGCCGTGGCAACGCAAATCTTTACCTCAACTTGCTTTTGGGGTGCACTGGAAGTGGGAATAGTTTAATTTACTATTCCAACTCCAGTGTGTGCAACTGTAGGGAAGGTGTTGGAGTTAAATCCAACACCTTCTACCCCCTGCTACACACCTTTTGCGTTGCAATGGCATGCGGGGCAAAGGCATGCGTGTACCGCTTGCGGTGTAACAGCTGTTTCCCATTGCCTCCCGCCCGCAAAGGAAACATATCGCGATTACATCAGGAAGTTATCATGTGAGGATTTTTCCTCTTCTTGCACTACTTGAAAGCAGTTCTTCCACCAATAGCGGATGAGACGCCACAGGGGGTATGTCATCTACAGGTGCTAGGCCTGGGCACCTCAACCCTCGTCTGCTACACGTCCCACCTTCTCCTTACCTGGACATTGACACTGTGGTGCAATCGCTGCACTCTCTCCAAATCTGTGACTCAGCCAGCAGGAGCCTCAGCCAGGTGGGATTTCACAAGCCTGGGTACAGCAGTCACTGACAAGTCCGCTGGTGAACTTCCTGATGCAGTTGGTGCAGCAGGGCCCCCTTAGATGCAAAGTTGCACGCTACAACCACACAAGTTCGGTGCAGCTCAGGGGCCTCACCCTCCACAGCATCCGGCCAGCGCAGCATCATCCAGCCTGTAATTCAGAGAGGCGCCGCCCACCATTGGTAATCCCCTCCGTGCACCCCGGTGTAGAGGTGGATCTTAGTATGTGATGCAGACCTCCCTACGTTGGCGCACAGGTGCGCCTCTACCGTTCACAGTTCCAAGGGGCTCAAGGCGGTCTTCTCACACAGGTCAGCAACATCTCTCTATGTTACCTGCCAGACTTCACCACCAGGTACGGTAGATCGCCCCGCCTCAATGTGGAAAAGTGTGTCTATTATCTTGCCATTCACTTCGCCATTTTGTGATTCACTCCACCATTTTGTGCTGTGCTCTTGTGACTGACTTTCTTTCCATATCACGAACACTTTGAAGCTCCACTTTTGACCTGTTACATTCCTGCACGGACACTCACACCCTGTTCGTGTTTTGGCCTGCCACAAATTGACCAGCTTGTGCTCAACCAGTCGGGCAGGGAATTTCTCAGATGCTTATCGTCCTCACCCTGTACATTGCGCCCTGCAGGCGTCCATCAACAGGCCTATCCCTGCTTGCTGTGTAATCATACCTCTCACCTGTGCCCTGCAGTGGTAAACAGCTAAATATTTGTGGACTCCATTATATAAACATGCTTTTCTCCTACACCCTACAGGGGCCTCCCCGTTACCTGTGCTTATCAGATTAACCTTTGTTTGACATGTAATCATGCTATGCCCTGCAGTACCAACTAATCAGAGTGACCTCTGTGTACTATGTAATTATAATGTTTTGCCCATATCCTGCGAAAACCCCCAAAAGGCTACTCACCTGCTATTTCTCCAGATTTACTATTTGTTTAGGAATGCAATACAAGATTATTGATACAACTCCATTACATGCCATTACATGCCTGGGGCAGGATAGAGGGTATATAAGGTGCAGAACCAAAGCACTAAAGCAGACTGCCTCCTCAGACAGCTATGGGTGTCTGTTGTCAATGCCTCTCCATCTCATGAGATTGTAATAAATATCCTTTCTCTCTGGCTCCAGTGTTGGTCTCAGTTTATATTCCGGACCCCTGTGGACTATAGGGTGACCCTGACACCTTTGGTGGTCTGCCAAAAGACCCCCAAATCCACAATTGCCGCCCAGACGTGGGGCCGATCAGAGACGCGGATTGCCCGGTCGTGGGGTCCCGAGGAGAAAGTTGAACGGACGGTGGTGGGGCCGGTCTACGTGAAAAAGACCCTCGTCTTCGTAGCCACCACCCGACCTTCACTACATCTGAAAAGACTACCACAAGTGGCTCCGGTCCTGACTCGGGCCCTCGATAGACTTGGACGATCTTTGAAATAAAGAGACCACCTGGAGGACGGGACAAAGGATTCTGGTAGGGTCGCTGATTTGCGACACCTTTTTGTTTGTACTTATTTTTGGTTGTCTGGTTTGTTTAATTTCACTCTTTGCAAAGATTGAAGATAAAACGGGTAATTTGGACTTTTTGTCCGACCTTTGAAATTTGTAGAGATATTATTTAAGATAACATATAAAAGCATGCCCGTATTTGGTAAATCAGCTTGATAAGGTTGTTGATGACACCTTTATTTTGGGGGGTATTTTGGTTATCCAGACTTAGTATTTCGATATTTGCAAATAACGAAAGTTAAGCGGGTAAAGTGGACTATTTGTCCAATTTTCTGAAATTTGCAGAGACATTTTTTAAGAAACTAGAAAAACATGCCTGCGTTTAGTAAATTTGCAAGATGGTTAGGTTGTTGTATATCTCGATCTAGGGTGCTAGTAGATAGTCAGCCAGCTCCCCCGGAAGGTACCTCAAGTAAGGATATGTACATAAAATCAGGGCTTAATTTGTGCCGGTGCTTTCCGGTGCTTAGCACCGGCACTTCCTTTGTAGGGCCGGGTCTACACACGTTGCTGTACGTGATGTCACACATGATATTGATTATTGATATTTAAATTGTGTATATGTACCTACGGCCTCGGCGCAGTGTTGTTCTCCTCTCCCGAGTCTCTGGTGAAGAGTGGTGCGGCTGTGGGTGAGAGAGTCAGTGGTTTAATGTTACAATCTGCCAGGCAGGCTAGTAGTGCTGCCTCTGTGCCTGTATAATTGAAACAAATACATTCCCGCCCGCTGTCACAGTTAGTCAATGATTCACGTCACCTGCCCAATTACCGAGCGCCATGTGGGGGCATCATGACCTCACGTCCTTTACAGGAAGGAAGTGAGGTCAGTCAGAAGCGGCGGCCGGGCCTCGACGACTGGAGTTGTGAGACTGTGGTGCGCATGCGGTCAGGCCGGAAACAATTCCTTGCTCTTGTTGTTCTCTTTCCCGCACTTTGCTCCTGTTCCGAGCGCCTTCCGGAGGCACTGCGCTTTACTCAGGTGAGGTCTAGTGCCTGGAAACAGAGAGCTGAATTTGAATGGCTCCCTGTGGTGACCTCGGCGTGGAATTATGGCAAACAATGTCCGAGTCCCGCTCCTGGAACCGACTTAAGAAAGGTAGTAGCGCGTGCAACCTCGAAAATATTAATTTTGATCTTTCCAAATACAAAAAAAAAACCTGCAGCAGTGGTACAAATGTCCTGCGTGAGGCCGAGTGGGGTCTGTCGAAGTTGGGGAGCACAGCCTGGCTCGTTGCCGAGAACTTCACAGTTTATTATTATCCTAGCAGAGTCGGCATGCCAGAGCCATGTGGGCCTTGTGCTATCGTGCACACTGCAAGGATTCTCAAGAACAAGACGTGGCAGGTGAAGACTTTTTACTTTGTTCTCAGCTCTGCTAACACTCAAGGAATGGTTTACAGCTGGGAGGTGCTAGCCGAAGCCGGTAGTAGAAGGGAGGTGATTGAAACAGGGACATTTCCCCTCTGGTAGGGAGACCAGAGGTCCCGCATTTGCAAGGACAGTCCTGATTTTTGGACATATATCCGCGTGTCACCTGTTTGTGTCCAGTGGTCGGTGAGAGCTTGCTGTATATATCTTTCAAAGGCACAGGGCACGGGCCTGCTCTGAACTCCAGTGTGCAAAGACACGAGCTCTCAGGATAACTTCGACAGTACTGCAGACAGAGATGAGAATCCGCCACTGAACGCTCCTATCTTCATCAGCAATTGGCCTGAGCAGATCTCGGCTGTGAGCATGTGCGAGTCCACAGACCGCTGCAGTCATAGCACCAGCCCGATGCAGACAATATTTTTCCAAGCACTGCCTTTGCTGAGCGAGTTGTTAAGAGAAAGGAAACTCATGATTCATGTTCTCGCTTTTGTCTCGTAGCAGTTGCCATAAAGTAGCTCAGAGGATTAATGTAGGTGCTGCAAAGAACATGTACTATGCATATAATGTGGATAGCTCAATGGGTTACTGCTTTTGTCACAGAAATCCTTTTATTGCTTGGTGTTCAGCCCCACCTGACACTGAGCTGGGGTGAGGTGCTGTGCTTACATTACAACATATGCGTTTAAAAGCACCTGCTGCAGAGTTACTTATGTGTCTATCACTTTTCTAGGCAACAATAAAAATGTCAAAGAGAACTGATGATAAATGTGCCTGTTGGAAAGAAATCAGAGTTTTGGCCACTGGCAGTTTGACTCCTCATAAAGCAGCACAGGGGGTTAATATGCCTGCTGCAAAGAAAGTGTACCACCAGCTAATATGGATAATTTCATGGGTTACTGCTTTTATCATAAGGGACTAAGTTAGTGCAACAGCTTTAAGATCTATTTAGAGTTTCTTGTTGGTCAAATGGGTGTCATTTCTGATATTTCCATTGCTTGAGTTTGCTCGTGCGAAAGTGTCACTTTAAATGTCACACATTTGGTCTTGAAAGTCACTCATAAGTCCACTAAACCATGAAAATGTCACACATAAGCAAACTGAAACTTTGGCAGCTATGTTACTGTTTTTGCTGCCCTTTGGTCAGTGTTGCTGCTGGGCGGGACACAGATTAGGCCGGGGTTAAGTTAAAGGCCCCAGTCCTCCTCCGACAGGAGGAACTGGAGTGTTGATCCATTCGGGAGGCGCAGGTCACGCAACCTAGGGGCTGTGAAGGAGCCTGCGTGAGAGTGGTGGCTGAGCCCAGCTTAGAATGAAAACAGTGCACTAGGGGTCCCCAACTGCATTAGTTGAAGGAGCAGATGAGCGAGTGAGCGAGAGATAGCAAGGGGAAGCACCTGCTACCCATGCACTGCAATTGCTACCTCAAGCCTCAAGGCTCAGGAAGGCAGGCGAAGGGACAGAATATAAACAGGATTCTAAGAAACCGGGTTACTTTCCTGTAGTTTTTACACTGTCTGCCTATATCCTCGTGCTTCTGGAGCAAACAGAAATATGTTGATGGACTAAGGATGAGAAAAGGAGTCACCCTGCAATGACACTGGCGATCAGAGGTGGCATGATTTTACTTTCACTACCACTGGCATGTTGGTTAATCAACTTCCATGGCTTCTGGACCCCTCTGCCTGCAATTTTCCAGTCTTAGAGCTGATGTAGCCCCTGCCCGGCCCCGGCCCTTGGCCTGAAGTATCCTCCAGGCTCCCACTACCCTAAACAGTTTACTGCTTCGAAATGGCTAAATCCCTGCAGTTTAACCTTCACAAATGAAAATACAATTGATTGTGTTCCGAGATTGTGCAGCGGTGCATCACAAGTTGCCTCATGGATGTGTCACCACCTGGGGTCAGGCCAGGGAAGCCGCATTTTAGGTGTTTGCAGATGGAGTAAGCTGAAATTTGAAACTTGGGAAACCTCCCTTTCTAATGACAGATTTAGCACAGGACGCATGATCTTGGGCCACTCTACCTTATTTTAAATATCCAATTCCTTGGTGACAAGCAGAATTCCTATTTTAATGGTTTATAACTTCATGAAGTTATTAGTAATCCATATCTGGGATCTGGTCGGGAAATATATTTTTTGTTCTTTAGTTACCCTCCCTCACTCACTCTCTGTGCTTCACTGTATGACTCTCTCCATTCTCTGCAGGTTTCTCTCGCCATTTCTCTATACTTCCCTCTATTGTCCACCGGATTCCTCCAGCCTTCATCTCTCATTCTTATTCATTGACTCTCTCTTTTCTCCACCTCTCTCGCTGTATATATTTCTTTTTTTTGTAGTTTTACATACCGTGGACCTGTCCCCCAAAGTAACATAATATGAGTATCTATAAAAGATTCTTTCTTCTATTGTCCCTCTGCTTTACATTCTTCTTACACTGTCTGGTGCCCCTCTCATACTCCATACATGTGCTGTGATTGTGCACTGTCTTCTCCGATCCCATCCCTGGTCGCTAACGTTTCCTTAACCCCTTCCACGCTCATGACGAGCTGGGCTCGTCATGAGGTAGCCTCCTCGCACGCTCATGACGAGCCCAGCTCGTCATGAATAATGGGAATCATCAAATCTCAGCACAGGAGGGGAATACCATCAGCATTGATGTGGTTAAATCTTGAATGGCTTGAGTGGTTGGTTCTGAAACTTGTTGTGTCTCAATGCAGACTCTCTTTTTTCTCAGGACAACATGCTGAGCTAAAAATTGCTTGCACACTTAAGTAGCGTTGGTATTTATTCCTAACTCTTATCCAATATGGCTGTGCCAGCTCTTGATCTGAGCAACCAGCAGTTTCTTGCCAGGGAAAGCTCCCAAAAAACAAAATTGGTTCCTCACCACGTCTGGCTTGCATAGGGTTTCATTTTCTGTGCTTCTTTCCTCAGCTCAGTGCTCACAGGGACTCTTAACTGTCTATTGCCATGATGGTAGTGGTGTACTTGAAGGGGGTGGCTGGATAATTATTACAATTCAGGGCCCCTGAGTTTTCACTAGCCCACTGTGTACCATTTCAATGTTTGCAGTTTGCGTGTGAAGTATAAAAATAAATAAAAGTAATCGATCCCTTCATGAATGGCATATTTTGTGTATCTGTGATGTTGTTATGTGGAGAAATTATCTACGTTTGTCTGTAAAAAGAACAAAAACATTAGCAATGCTTGTGATTAGGTCCTGATACTTGAGAGTGCATTCCTCTGCTCTGCCTATAAGTGCAGATTAATCCACAGCCAGTAGTGGCTTTACAATGAAGTGTATTTTTGCTGTTTGTGATCTGACATTAGTGGAGGGATTTCAACAATCTATAACACACTGCCATATGCAGTGTCTGGGTGCGTTCCGTTCACTTGTTATTGTGAAGTGCTCCAGCACCTACAAGTGCAGCCAGTTTGTTAAGTGAGACTGCAGTTAGCGCTGGCGCCTTTGTGCACCACTTCTAATATACCTGGAAGGGCAGCTAAAGAGAGTTCCTGAACTCCCCTCTTTAATTTCAGACAGTGCAGCTACTCTTTCTAGTGCCTACAATTACTGCTATATCTACTGTATGGCAATGTTTGGCTGTTCACATGCTTCTCAATTTAACCAAAACCGACTGTTACTGAGCTTATATTCGTTAACCCTATGAGCGTTGACACATTCTGGGTATATATGAATATAAGTACTGGTGAGTGTGGGGTCTAAACCTAGTTGGGAAGTTGGTGCCTATGACCGCGATGGAAAGGTAGATTACATATGCTTTACCAGTGCTTAATTTGAACAGGCTGTTGCAGGGGGGGCCCACCAGCACTTATTTTTCGGGGACCGCCACCTATTTTTCTTAATCAGACTTTCACCCAAAGCAGAGAGACAAAAACAAAAAAAGGGGAAAGAAAGAGGAAGAGAAATATGGAAAAACAGTGACACAGGAAGAAAGCAGTAACGAAAAGGAATGTGCACAAATTAAGGGAAAGGGTTGACTGAAGGTACTCAATGGAGATCTACATGAAGTGCTGACATTCTGTGAAACAAAGGGATTGCCCTTTCAAGTGGGGATAGCATGTAATCCTGACCTAAAAAATTTAAATGGCATCTCCTTTTCAACATTGTCTCTCTTATATTCCTTTGTGATAGGTCCTGTAGAGCACCCAGTACTTGTAACTGTCATGCTGCTTCACTTCAGCCACCATTTTGCATGGAAGCTCCCATATTGCATCTGTCCAGGGTCCAAATGTACCTTTGCCACCATGTGCTAATTTTCTGGTACATGAGTCAGAAGTGCCCTTTGAGGATGTAGGTGGGGCATCTAGAGTAAGTGGGTGGAGCTGAGCGAAGTGGGCGTGGCCTCCTAAAAAAATTGAGCACCTGCACTTCATATTTTACAAATTAAGCACTGCATAAAATACGGTATTTCTCCCATAATGTATAATTCATTATGGCATAAATACACGTCCAAGGATGAAGAGACTCAGTGGCCCATATATGGTTCTTTTGAAGCTCACAAAATTGAAGCTGTAGAAATACAGCTCTTTAAAAGAAGGTCGCAACAAGCAATGTTTGACGCCCTAGGCCAATGGAAAAAGGGGGGAGCTGAAAGGGAGAGAAGGGCTCATGCAAGGTAACAGAAAGAGGCTAGAAAAAGCGATAAACATAAATTATTAGAATTACAACAGGAAAAAGTTGCATCCAACCTTGCGTGTACAGATAGAGAACACAGGTTGAATGTGTCTTGTCAATATCCTGTGGTCTCTGACATGGAAATTTGTTAATGCTTGCAGTAGGTGAGCCTTAGAAAGAGGTGGGGGCCAGGGGTGTTCGCCTCCGCGCTAAGGTGCTATTTTTAGCTTTTCTGAAAGCAATGGACGATTGCACGAGGCCTTCATGTCGACCTCTGAGGCCTCACATATTAGGGCCTTATCTACCAAAAGAAAAAATAAGATGAAGCTCTTTCTTAGAATTTTGTGGGCTACATGCCTAGGTAAAAACCATCAGCAAATTAAGATTTATTTTTCATAGGAGGAATTGTGACGCAAAGGAAACACAGTGTGTCTGTGAAGCAGTTTTACTGCTAGAAAGTCAAAATCAAGGTGGCTTAATATGCTTACATGTTTTAGTCATTGCAAAGTTGATAAGATGGTTATAGTTAAGTACAACTAGGTTTATATTCTCTATTTTGCTTGTTGTTAAATGTGTATTATGATTTGTCTCCTGATTAAAAGTTACAGTTGATATTTTTTTGTGTGTATGTGAGGTGTCTCTCTTTTGTGTGTTGTGTATTTTTGCTTCTGCCCACAGATCATTCATGGATTGTCCTGGATGGTTCTAGGGCTGACAAGACTACAGTTGGACACATGAGTCGGTTTGACAAAGACGTCATAGTTGTGAAGAGATAATGGTGAAATGAGCGCCCTGAATGGCTATAGGCAGGAAATCAGAGTGAGGGAAGACTAAAATGGACTGAGAATGTTATAGTTGGTGCAGGGAAGTAGTGGAAACGCAGGGGTCAACAGCAAACGCAACAGTGATGGTCCATACCACGAGTGTTCCATATGTACCTGTGGGACCTCATCAATGTGCGAATTGCAAAAAGGAGGGTGCTGTCAGTGGTGTGTTGAAACAGATGTGTTTTTGCATAACTTTTTTAGAAAAGAAATGTTTGTGTTTTTCATTTTTGTGCATTTTTATGAATTGTTCCTGATGTTCCTGTGTGTCAGAAGCGACACAGTAAGTTGTATTGACAGCCGATCACCACTTTGGTGACCTGCTGTCAGAGGGGGGTGAGGAAAGTAAGGAAATTGAATATTAATTTTAAGCCTGACAAATTAAGCAGGCCAGAATATTGGGTTTTGGGCTGCATTTTGGGCTGCAGGTTCACTGTGCATAAAGTGCATGACATAGTGTTATGCGTCACCACTCATTTACTTATGCTATTGTAATTTGTCTATGCTTTCTGTGCTTGGTATACAGCAAGTATACCTGATGGCTTGGCATGTGTGTTTTTATTTTATGCATGTTTTTGTTTTTATGCTTTTACTTTAATACTATTACAAGCTCCCCTGTGTTCTGAGGGGATGGTCATGGCGATGCCCATCGCTAGACAACAGCTGGTTGGACTTGCTCTGGTTACTAAATTTCACAGATATGATATTTCATGCTGTCAACATGACAGACAACACTTCACCAGTGCATGTATATTTGGCTATAATGGTATTGAAGAAAAATAAAAGAGTTATACAGGATTAAAAGTGTGTCACCTGCAGTTAGTCACGTTACTGCCCCTTCCTTTAAGGAACGAGCAGCCTAGATTGATTTTCCTTGATTGGACCCGAAGGATGAGCTATAAATCTGTGACTCTTGCTAAAGGTGACCTAACTTTTCTCATGATATTGCACTAGTTAATCCTGTTCTGCTTCCTAGGCAGTGTATGGCTTTGTTCCTCAAAGGGAACCAAGTTTCATTTTCCCCGGGGAAGGAATTGGAACATTAGCTGAGATTACAGTATATGGTGTAACCGCCGACGGTAGAGTTAAAATCTGTGTACTACTTTGACTTTTATGTGTTGCCTGTACTATTGGTGTTGTGTCACATGCCTGACTATCACCCAAGTAATTTCTTGTTCTTCCTATAGATTTTTCTCTCGTCGCCTCTTCCCTAATCGATGCATTGTGCCTAGTTATTGGGGATTTTAGCTGTGTCCTAGTCCCATTTCCCTTTCCCGTATTGCTTTCACCAGTCAGTCCTTTTAATATTGTTGGTTTATTGTTCAAGTTCACACTCCCAGACTGCAGTGATGTACAAGGGACCCCCATATTATGTATAATTCCCTTTTGTATGACCGGACTGGTTTTCAAGAATTTTCTTCATGCCTTCTTCGATGTTTTCCAGTCTGACTGTCAGGGTAGTGATGGACTGGTTAACTGACTCAATAAGATCTTTTACTATAGTAGACACATTGTCCACCTCAATAGGGGATACTTTACGTTTATTTTTTGAACATGACATATTTTCAATGCCTATTTTAGTTTTGTTTTGACCCTTTTGTCCCTGCTGTTTCGACTTTCGGTGGGATCAGATGTGTTCTAATCGTGGAAATACCAGGACTCACTAGTCCTTGTCTTTCGTTTTCACATTTTGATCATTAGCCTGTGTATTGCATAGCGCACTCGATGCACCATTATTAAAGGGAGGTATCTGCATACCCCTAATAATTTGTTTCATGCCTATCCCCTTTTCAGGTGTTCTAGATAAGGAATGTAGGAACACACAGAGGTAGTAATTCAAAAGATATTTACCCCATTAGACAATGCCATTATGTGTGAGGACATACATTCAGATAGAATTCCCATGTAGCTATCTACCCTTAAATGGCAAAGGATAATGCTCTCCCATTGAAGTTAGTGAGGATAATGAAGAGTACCAAATTGAAGAGACTAGAAGAACTGCCTTTGCCTTTGTATCCCATGAGAGTGACAGTGCATTCTAGACCAGAGTTGTCCCATGGCGTCGGGCCACTCCCTTGATAATTGCAGGCCACCTGCTTGCAGTCCCATTGTTAAATACAATGATTTGTTTTTGCACTAATTTGAAGGAAACTAACAACTGTGTTACATTTCCTACATCACTAGGTTCTGTGGGATCTTCCAGAGTAAAAGGAAGAGTCATAATAACCTGCAGAACGATGATAAAGATGAGTCCTAACTCCCATCAGTGACAGCTACAGGTGAGGGGCGGACGTCTTGGACCTACAGTCCCAGCACCCAGAAAGTAGCAAGGCCAGACAGCGATCGCCAGCACGTCATCAATGGCATTTCCAAAGCATTGTGCTTGCTCCATCAGATGGCTTTGGACATCAGAAAAGAAGGAGGAGCTGGTTCCTTGTTTGCCACAGAACAAGAGTTTCAGTGCAAAATGAGTGAAAGAGGAGGATCCCTGTTGTTGACGGCAGGGCTGGTTTGAGGCTTCAGTTTTCTACCTGTCATGTGCTAGTAACCTCTGACAGCATGCGGTCCCTTGAGCCCCTTGGCCTAAGTTTGACCACCTGCCTCCTTTTCTTTGCTCCAATAGAAGGGCAGTGCCCTGGAGGATCCAAGATTGGCAAAAGGCAGTATATTTGTGGTACCCATGTTGAAAGGAAAATTAGAATGAAAGAGCAGCCCGAGCGCCCTCTGACACTGAATAACGAGTGTTGGAGCCTGAGAGTGTTGCTGAACCTGAAACTGTTGTTCTTTCCTGATTAAACAGTACTTGGGTCTGCACGATATGATCAGCACCCATGACCAACGAAGAGCACGATGTCTGCAGTGCCTGCAGTAGAGGAGAGACACTGGTGCCCTGCCTTGAGACATTGAGACTTTCGAGTGAGCTGTGAGTGTTTACCAGGAGGGCACTCCAACAGATACTAAGAAGCACTATTTTCATGGAAAGGTCTGGGATCGAGAGGCCCAACGCGGAAGAAGACAATGGATGGACAATAGAAGCCTACCAAAGAGGCTTAGAACGGACTTTGGGCATAGTTGCACAAGCAATTCCAGTGCAATTGTATAAAGTGAATGTTAGATAAGTTCCCATTTGACTGAATTGCCATGGAAGAGGAAGTGGCTCCGCCTCTAGCATCCAAGAATGGTCCATCAGAAGTGAATTTGTGTGACTGTTCTTACTGTTCTGCTGGAATTGTTTTAGAGTAGTGTTCTGTTTAGTAGAGCAGCATCAAGTCCTTACTCTGATAAAGAGTATCCCCATTTCACCTGAGAGCATTGATAAGGAACGCCAACTCCCCAGAGTCATGGAAAGCATCAAGATACAGGCTTATGGTCTCTTGGTTCTTGGATACGGCAACTCCTACTGAAATGGGGATGGAAGGTCCTAATGATTATCCTAGTACCTCTTGCACTGATTTTCTTCTGCTGTCTTTGCCTTCATTGTGGCCCCCCACTTTGCGGCCTATGTGCAAATGCTATCAAACCAGTCCCCATGAATGCCCATGACAAAAACGACAAGATAATGACTGAACGTGAGACACAGCTATTGATGAACATTGTAATTGACTGAAAATGCTTTCGCTCATGGCAAAAGGAGGGACTGTGGAAAAGTGGGTCTATTGTCTTGCCATTCACTTCGCCATTTTGTGATTCACACCACCATTTTGTGCTGTGCCCTTGTGACTGACTTTCTTTCCATATCACGAACACTTTGAAGCTCCACTTTTGACCTGTTACATTCCTGCACGGAAACTCACACCCTGTTCGTGTTTTGGCCTGCCACAAACTGCCCAGCTCATGCTCAACCAGTCGGACAGGGAATTTCTCAGATGCTTATCGTCTCACCCTGTACATTGCGCTCTGCAGGCGTCCATCAACAGGCCTATCCCTGCTTGCTGTATAGTCATAACTCTCACCTGTGCCCTGCAGTGGTAAACAGCTAAATATTTGTGGACTCCATTATATAAACATGCTTTTCTCCTACACCATACAGGCGCATCCCCGTTACCTGTGCTTATCAGATTAACCTTTGTTTGACATGTTATCATGCTATGCCCTGCAGTACTAATTAATCAGAGTGACCTCTGTGTACTATGTAATTATAATGTTTTGCCCATATCCTGCGAAAACCCCCAAAGGCTACTCACCTGCTGTTTCTCCAGATTTGCTATTTGTTTAGGAATGCAATAAAAGATTATTGATACAACTCCCTTACATGCCTGGGGCAGGATAGAGCGTATATAAGGTGCAGAACCAAAGCACTAAGGCAGATTGCCTCCTCAGACAGCTATGGGTGTCTGTTGTCGAGGCCTCTCATGAGATTGTAATAAATATCCTTTCTCTCTGGCTCCACTGTTGGTCTCAGTTTGTATTCCGGACCCCTGTGGACTATAGGGTGACCCTGACACCTTTGGTGGTCTGCCAAAAGACCCCAAATCTACATCAATGTTTACCGCCATGACTCATCGACTCCACAGCTCCTCCGCATCCCACTCCAGGCACCAGACGCAGGTCCAGTGAGGCATTCAGGCTCCAGACGCAGGTCCAGCGAGGCATTCAGGCTCCAGGCGCAGGTCCAGCGAGGCACCCAGGCTCCAGATGCAGGTCCAGCGAGGCATCCAGGCTCCAGGTACAGGTCCAGCGAGGCATCCAGACTCCAGATACAGATCCAGCGAGGCATCCAGGCTCCAGGTGCAGGTCCTGCAAAGCATCCAGGCTCTCTTCCTGGTCATCCTGGACGTTGGGTGGCTAGAGGGGGTTGTTGATGTGTGCTGCACTTGGCCCTGGCTTCTCCATTCTGCATTTCATTATTTTTTTGCCTATTTTCTATTGGAGGTCGACTGATAGGCTATTCTTTCCAATAGAGGGAAACAAACCTCACGTTGGGCTGACTAACAAGTGATTTTTGTCGCTAATGGGCCTTTCATTGGTTTTCGCCCGCTAACTCCAGAATTCCTATCACCATCAGGCTAATGTTAGCAGCAGTTGTCGCTGCCGATCCCTGAAGCTATCGCGATGTAGCGACAACTTGTAAATATGTCGCTAACATGGCAATAGTTTTCGGTGGTACACAGCTGTAAGAAAAATGCAGCTAACTAACCTTAGTGATAGCTGTCGCCAGTCCTTGTACATATGCCCCCATGAGTCTTGGATGTTGTTACTTCAGAAGAAGGTGTGCAGATAGGAAATCATGAGTGACATGTCAGTAGGATGCTGTTTACATGAACATAGCATTCAAGGATAGCCAGATCAAATGTATAATAAGAATATTTAGTGGGCCAAAATAGTTACCAAAGGCTTATGCCACTAAGAAGAGAATGTGTAAGAAAGGTGTTATGCAGACTGTAGAAGCTGCCTAGGAGATCACTGCAGAGTCAAGCTATGGAGAGCATATGCAAGTGAGGAAGGTGAGACTGGGTAAATTCTCTTTTTTATTAGGCACAAGCTGAACTGCAGAACAACACGAGGGGTTATGTTAGTTCCTTGCAAACCAAAAGACCAAAAAGTGACCAAAAAAGTCAATAGATCATAGAATAACATCAGCAATCAACAACAGTCTCAGAAGAAAGTATAGGGGGATGAACTTGGAGATCTGTGAGATCAGACTAGGTTCGCAGCTGCAGTCGAACAAGTGAAAACTTCACAGGAGAGAGGCAGCAGCTCACTGATTGTTGAAAATAATAATTGCAAAAATTAGGTTTGTTGAAAGAGAGATGTATGTTGGAACATGAGAAAGATTTGCAAGAGGGAAACACTGAAAATCTTTCTTTCAGACACTTTGATGGGAGGCATGCAACAGTATGCAAATTCCCCAACTTTAAGCAGAAACTAAAGCACTACCTATTAAAGCTAAAGGCAGGAGCAGACAGGTTATTCCAGCTGCCTCTACAAAAACATATAGGTGTGTGGAGGGTCAAGGGGAATATTTAACGACCTGTCTACTCATACCCCTATTCTCAATACATAACACACGACAGAGCAGACCAGGTCCAAGGATGGTGTGTAGCCATGCAGGTGACCGTGCAGAGGTTGGATGCAAGTGTAAGTGAATGCTGTTACATCATACAAGGCTAGAACAAAATCCCATCAGCCCGCCCTCATGGTTTTTTTTTTTTTCTTCAAAATCCCATCAGCCCGCCCTCATGTTCTAGCCTTGTATGACGTAACAGCATTCACTTACACTTGCATCCAACCTCTGCACGGTCACCTGCATGGCTACACACCATCCTTGGACCTGGTCTGCTCTGTCGTGTGTTATGTATTCCAGCTGCCTCTCCATCTACGTCAACAGAATAAGTCCCCCTGCAATTGTACCCATCCTGGTCAACTTTATTCATAATCATAATGCACATAACTTCCTTTATCGCTATCCTTTTAACCAGAATTTCAGCATCGCTGTATCTCCTTAAATTATTATTGTGATTTTATTCATTATTTAATAATAATAATAATAATAAAACCATTTATAAAGCGCCTGGTTACCCAAAAACAGTGTGTCCCCGCGCTGAATACTGCAAAATTACTTAAAGGAAGGAACAGGGGAGGGTCAGAAGGGAACAGACGTAACAGGGTTATGCCTGGGGAAAGAGAAAAGTTTTAAGTTTTCTCCGAAACATATTCTCAGAGGGCTCCATTCGGAGTCCTAGCGGAAGTTCGTTCCAGCATTTGGCAGCTAGAAATCTAAACGAGCGTCCGCCCATCCTGGCTCTGGTGATTTTGGGAAGTTTAAACATCATCGTACCAGCAGATCTCAGGTCTCTAATGGGACGATAAATCGTGAGGAGACTTTGAAGATACTCCGGGCCTTTGCCCTGAGCGATACGATGGGCAAAACAGAGGGATTTAAATTTAATATGCTCTTTTATAGGAAGCCAATGGAGTTTGGATAGAGCGGA
Source organism: Lissotriton helveticus (assembly GCF_964261635.1). NCBI lineage: Eukaryota > Metazoa > Chordata > Amphibia > Caudata > Salamandridae > Lissotriton > Lissotriton helveticus. Next base: position 405,745,061 of record NC_136063.1, on the reverse strand, counting down.
TTTCCCTGAAGCCCTGCGGGGTAGTTTAAGTACTAGGCGAGCTGCGGCATTCTGAGCGCACTGGAGTTGGTGTAATCCTTTTTGGCTCAAACCTAAAAGCAGGGCATTCCCGTAGTCAAGGTGGGGAGTTACCAGGGCATGGACTATGGTCTTTCTAGAGTCAATGGGTAGGAGGTCAAGAACCTTCCGGAGAACTTTCAGTGTACTGAAGCACATGGCTGTTACTTTATTGACATGGGATTTATAGGAGAGATCAGAGTCCAAGGTTATGCCTAGATTACGCACAGACTCCACCGGGCATGGTGGACTGCCCAATTCCGTAGGCCACCACATATGCGACCATGCTGAAGCGGATTTCCCTACTACCAGCAGCTCGGTTTTATCGCCATTAAGGCGTAGGCAGTTGTGGTTCATCCAAGCTGCTACCGATGAAAGGCAGTTCGAGAAGTTGGTGGCGTCTTCTCTATGGTCGGGCGTGAGCTTAAACATCAGTTGTGTGTCATCGGCGTAGCTGACAATGCCCACCCCAAATGTCTCGACTATACGGGCCAGGGGTGCCATATAGATATTAAATAAAGTAGGGCTCAGACTCGAGCCCTGTGGAACCCCATGGCTAACGTTTCTGCGGGAAGATTTAAAGGGGGGGGCAGTACAACTGGAAGCTCCTATTGGACAAAAAGGACTCTATCCAGGCTAGGGCCTGTCCCTCCACTCCCATGTCAGCCAGCCGGGACAGCAGCGTTGAGTGCAGCACGGTGTCAAAAGCTGCGCTTAGATCTAATAAAACCAACGCTGCTGTCTCTCCATCATCCACTATGCTCCTTAAGCCCTCGGTGGAAAAGAGAAGGGCTGATTCTGTGGAGTGTCCTGCTCTGAAGCCCGATTGAGTGGGGTGCAGGAGGGAGTGTTCCTCCAAGTGACTCATGAGCTGTTTATTCACCACCTTTTCCACGATTTTAGCGCAGAAGGGGAGAAGGGAGATGGGGCGAAGGTTCTGGAACTGAGAAATATGGATGTTGTTTTTTTTTTAAGGGGGATTACTTGAGCAGTTTTCCACACGTCCAGTACTTGGCATTCTTGAAAAGAGAGCGACACAATAAGACTGATTTGATCTATTATTGTGGTCTCCAGGACTCCTATGTGCGAGCCAGATTGAATACTATTGGCTATGTTGACTAAATCCTGCCTCTCCGGGATAATAAAACAGGAGAGACTAGACTTCCCCGTGTGGATGTTTTTGGCTACAGCATGTGTAAGCGGGTGGGTCTCAACCCTCGTGAAAGTGGCATGGATCTTATCGATCTTGCGTATAAAAAAGTCCGCAATAGAGTCGCACAATTCTTTCGAATAGGTGACTTGGGCGACCAGTCTGGTAGGGACCGTAAACTCTCTGTAGATAGTAAAAAGTTCTTTAGTGGGGTTGCTGGCTGAATCAATTCTGTTTTTAAGGTGGCCGCTTTTTTCTGCTCTCAGCAGTTTCTTATATTTATTAAGTTCCCTTTTGTAATTCAGTTTATCCTCAGGACTGTACTGTATTCTCCACCTCCGCTCTAAGTTTTTACATCTGGTTCTTGCATATTTGAGTTTTTCCGAGAACCAGGGGGCAGTTTTAGATTGCCTAGCCGAAAGTTTGGATGTCCACGGAGCAATCTCATCAAGTGCAGTGGTCACCCATTGTTCATAGCTTTTACAAGCTTCCTCCAGAGAGTTACTTTGGGGAGGTGGATTTTTTTGAAGAGCACTTCTAAAGGCTTCTTGGTTAAAATTCTTCCAATTTCTCCGATTCAGGAGAGGGGGTTTTGAAAGTTTGTTCTCTAGCAAGGTTTTTTCTACTGTGAACGGGATGATAAAATTGTCTGACCAAATTATTCTAACGGGAGTGGAGACTTTTATGCCCTCCCAGTTAGCAAATATAGGGTCCATGATGTATGTATTTTTGTTTACTGTACCAAGAAGCTAGATCCCTGGCATTTATTTGTTGTTGGGACTGCAATGTCCCCTGCATGCTATATGGTGTGTTACCCTTTCTGAATATTGCTCTCCATACATGTCTGACATCCTGATTTTTATTTTGGCTCTTACATCATGCTAATCTATGCATGTGTGCAGAGGACTGAGTCTATTCCTGACTATGTGAGGTCCTGGACCTTCCCTGTGACATGGAGGTGCTCACCAAGTGTGCTCTCATTATGGGCAAATAACTACTGTACCTGTCCTGGGTATAGTGCATAAAGTGGTGGTGGCAGCATACCGTGTTCTGGATGGATCAATAGTGTGACCAGACCTTTTTTTATCCGTTTCACTCAAGAGTAAGGACTACTAGACCCATTAGTTATTCAAATGCCCAGAACCTTGCCCTGGCATCCTGTATGCATGTCAAGTGCGTGCATGTGTATGGTGCGTGTAACACAGATGTAGCAGCAGTGTCTGCACATGTATGTGTGTGTGAATGAGCTAGTGTGAGGAAGCTATTGGGATTCTTTCTGGGTGCCTCTGGGCTTGCAAAGCACATGATGAAAGGTGAGGATTGTTCTCACAGACTGTGGAAGTGTATTCCCTGCATTATTGAGTCTGGAAGGACATGATCCAGACACTGAAGTGAAGAGGGTAGATACAGGGCTATCTTTAGAAATTCCACAAGGACTTTTGTTAGCAAGAAGCTGCTAATGAGTCTTCCTGAGTACTTGTATATGGTTGATGGTAGGGCTGAGGGATGGAACTACAGTTCTATTGTGTGAGTGGAGGAATTTTCTAGCTGAGACCATCCCTCTTGTCTATCCATGATTCATATTTCAGTTTGTTTGGGGACAGCCAAGTGCAGGAACTTCACATCTCATCCAACCTGTGCTATGGGTTTAACAGGTTGGAGAATAATCCCAGTGCTACCTGCAGTGAGAAGTATCACTCAACACAAGTGCTGTGTCTGGAGAAAAACCGCAGGAGGGCATTCGAAAGAGGGACCATACCAAACTAATTCTACAGTTTGAGGCAGTGCATTGACATCTCTTGTCTGGTAAAGTGTTATAAAAGTGATACCCAAGCCACCTCACTTCATTCTAGCTCCAAGTCCTTCATGACCCAGAAAGTGAGTGTCTTACAGAGCACTGAAATGGCAGATGTGTCACCAGGGCTATTATCTGCCTGACAGCCAGTCACTCAGAGTTGAGGGAGACATTACCTCAAGTCTGAATATTTTGTTGGAGGTTTGGGGATCTACCTGAAGAAAGCACAAGCCTGCCTGCCTGTCTGCTTGATGAGAGAGACAAGGAATCTACCTAGCTGCCTGGCCGTGCAAGAGGAGAGACTGTCCAGGAGAAGAGCTCTTCATTTTCAACAACTATCCTCAACTTCAAGTGTTTCTGAAAACAAAATGTCCTTTGGAATGCATGCCCCTATTCAGCAGACTTCTTAACCCATGGTGATTGGTGTGGAGAGTGGGAGACTTATCGATGACTGATCTCTTTACTTTACCTACTAGAGTATATGGCTCTTGTGAGGAATACCTGCTGACTTGTGGTAAGCTGTCATTTGTTACTTTGTTCCTTGGGTACTTTCTAGGTGAATGGAGGCGAATATTGTTGTTGGCTGCTGTGAGATTGGAGGCAGTCCAAGGACCCAGAGAGGAGGGCCACTGTGAGACAAGTTTAGGTGTGTACTGATGCAAATATTGGTTGCTCCAAACTCACTGCATCAAGAGTGGGATAACCCTACTCTCCCTGAATCTGTTGAGACAGCTAGAGATGAGTGTTCTGCCCCCACGAAAGCACGTTTCTGATGTTTGTGAATGATTTCTGGAGACACTGAGGAAGCTCAAAAATATTGCGCACACTCTTTAGGGTGAGTTGATTTGGTGGACTGAGCTGTGGGCCTTGCTTTGTGGTAAGAGCACATCAGTGACGAAAGGAGGTTGGAAACAGCCATTGTTTGGTGATAGTTGAAAAGTTGCTTTTGAGCTGGAGGATGAAACATTTTTTCTTAGAAAACCATTGATGACTGTTGAACTCTAAATACATTAGCACATCCCTCCACATTTTGGATCCCAATTGTGGGAGTATATATATATGGACGTTTTTTTTCAAATGCTGTATTTTACTTGCTGAATGCCTGGATCTCAAAGATGCAACAAGGGGGTTTCTTTAATCACTGAATGAGTAAAAAAAAGAAATAGAAAAAAATGACTTACAGAGTTGATAAATCAGATAAAATCATATGTACTATTTGCAGCAATACCCCAGCTGTTGCATATGCTGTTATTGGAATTGGAAGTAATGATCTTTAGAAGGACACTGCACTGAAGAACCTTTTGCTGAAATTCAAAAAAAGATCTTTATGTCACAACATAGAGCTCATGACCAAAAAATGTGATCACTCTTTTGCACACCTTCATGGCATGGGCATAGGGACGGTCCAGATCCTCAATGCCATAGATAGTCCACTTCACCTCTTGAAGTGCAACTGCTCCTTCCACTACTTCTGGTAAACACTTTCCGATTGTATTCTGTGCCTTCAACCAAGTACTTTGCCAACTCTTGCTAGGTTTGTACATACTACATACATACATCAAATTATTTCAGAAGGGAGAACACTTAATCAGTTTTAATCCTTCGCTTTGGTCTATTTTAAAGATTTAGAGCCTGATTTAAATGTTTGTGGTAAGCATACTCTGTTGCAACAAAGAAGGAGTGTGACTCCCAATCTAATAGTTCACCCTCAGAAGTTTAAAGCTGGTGGATCAATCATAGTTTGACCATGGCAGAGACGTCTCTGTCTCTGTCTTGGCCATACTTTTCTGATGGGCCGATGCCAGGCCAACCCTGGCGGTAAGGTGCAGTAAAAAACAAACATCCCCCCTCACCATGTGAGATGACTCTCATGGCAGGCATTGTTTATTTTGTATTTCAAACATAAAACCCCACTCTGCATCTTTTTGTTTTTGTAAGTAAAAACCTTTGAAATCTCTGCCGGATGGCTATGGCAAAGTTCCAGTGCATTCAAGGAACTGATTGACTGTCGTTCGTGTGAAAGCTAGAAATGTCAGTCGGACCCGTCGCACATTTCTAAATTTGGGGGACCGGACCTCTGCTAGGGCAACAGAGTATTTTATTCCATTTCCCTGTTTGAAAACGTCTCAACCACCAAGAATTAGGGACTGATTTTTATAATGGCGGATGGCCCGTTGTTCCGCCAAGCCGGCGGAGTAAATGACTCCATCAGCCTGGTGGAGGTAGTGTCCGCCAGATTTAGAGATGACCACTAGGCTGACTGTCATTGCTAAAGAAGAACTAGAAACCACCATCATGGCAGTTCCTACCAATGCTGTTAACAGTTTTGTGCAAGGCTCCGTCAGCATGATAGAGCTAAGCAATAAACTGTTTTGCTTTTTTATTTTTAAAATGGAAATACCAAAACAGGATTTTATTTTGTTGAAAATAAAAAAGTAAAAGCCCTCCTTGCCATGGAAGTTGTGGAAATTGAAAATAATTTCTGTTAGCATGAAGCTGAAACCATCTTGTTTGTGGCATCCATCGTTTGTTAGCTATGTAATTCTTCTGTCTTCACTGTTGCTTGCCTTTTTATTCCCCATGTGTCATCAACTTTAGTTAACTCCTTGTGTACTGGGCCAAAGCTATGAATGTGCTGAGCAAAGGCTGTAGCTGCTGAAATGCATCTGGTCCAAGATGTAACTGTCAACTATTTTTTGCTGCTGTAAGCAGTTCTGTTCCCCCTCCCACTTTGCTGACTAAGTGATCTCCCATCTGCCCATGTTTATCGGTAACTAATCCTGTGTAGGCCTGTACCTTCTATTTGGAACTACATGCTTACTATGCAACAAAGTTCGTATATAAGCACCATGGTCTGTGTATTCAATGCGCTACCTCCTGGAACACTTGAGGGTGTTGTATGGACGTAGTCCCACTCATGAGTGATTAATAAACTTGTTATTTGAATTCCAGCTTCAGTGCCAATCTCTATTTTGTTGGTCTGCGGACCTGTGGACAGAGAGGGTGACCCCTGCACTGGTGTGCTCATTAAAAAGCACATTTCCACAAAGTCATTTCCCATGGTGAGGGGGCATTATTTCTTTTCTACTGTCCCTCACCACTAGGGTTCGCCTGGCAGTGATTTTTTTTTTCTTTTTAAATCTGTTTATTGTTTTCACCACAAAACAGCTTACATAATAATCAATCAAAACTATACATGTTCTGCAATCTCGTGTAGGTAATAGCAAAATCATATAACATACGTTGATGCACTATACGGTTGCATACTCTGTAGAGCCATATAAAGAAAAGAAGCTGTTCCACCCACCCTCCGCCTCCCATCACCCACCCACCCTCACCGGCGTGTCAGCAGCAACAGCAATACTGATCTTGTTAATAGGTTGAAGCAATTCGAAAAGAAAGGGACATCATACATAAATCAATAAAGAAGAGCATGACCATGGAAATATTGGGGAGGAATGGCACTCTCACATTCCTGTATCTCCCATTGGGATAATCACCTACGGGGCTCCCTCTCCTGCGTGTTCGCTAGGCTCCGAGCCAGAGTCCGCGTCTACATCCTTCAATTCAGTAACCAGGGCCTCCCACGCTCGGGCTGCTTCCAGTGCCTTATCATTATGGGACCTCTGGGCCTGCTGCAAGCGAAGAACACTCTCACTCCCTGCCCAGGTAAGTAACGTAGTTTTCCACCTAGCATAACTGGGTCCCCTCACAGCTTTCCAGTGGGACGTGAATTCTCGTTTTGCAAGCACTAACCCCAAATCGAGGAATTTACTTGTTATTTTTGTCTTACTAGTGTGGGGGAACCAGTGCAGTAAACAGGTACCTTTGTCCAGGGTGATCTGCCGCTCTGTAATGCTATTTAATAATGCCAGTATATCCCCCAATATGTACCTAATTGTGGGCAATCCCATAACATGTGTAAAAGATCCGCGTCCACCAACCTGCAGCGGGGGCACTGGGCTGTATCTAGATGAAAGTATCGGTTTATCTTTGCCAGGGTAAGATATGCCCTGTGCAATATGAAGAAGTGAACTAATTGGAATCTGGCGTTTCCTGTGCTCTTCTATGCCCTCTCAACTATCTGCGCCCAGGCTAAATCAGGTATATCTTTAACTATATCGGTTACCCACTGGTCTTGTAGCTTTTGCAACTGCAGTAAGTCCTCCCCTAGCATGCGTCTATATAGACAGGTGACGGCCTTATAAGTACCCGCCGCCATAACGACATATTGGCACGCTGAGCTCCTGGTGGCTCCGACAGGCCCCCTCCCCAGTACTTTTGGATGGCAGCTATTAAGGCCGTATGGGTTAAATAATGCCCTCGCGGAAGACCAAATGTCTCCTGCAGCACGCTATAGGGCAACAAGGCTCCATCTCCATATAAATCCCCTACTACCTCTAGTCCAAGGGATTCCCACTCCGCCAGTACCGACCAATCCCCGCCATGTGGAAGGGCAGTGCACATGCCCAGGGGTATCTCCGGGGCATAAGGCCGCTGCGTCCCAATTCTGTTGTGATACCGTCTCCAGCAGAGCCGCAGGGTGTTTTCTTCCATAGACAACGAGTGTACGTGCAGTTTTTGTTGGAGCACAACAAACGACAGCACGTGCCGAGGTATATCCGGCTCAAGCTCACTCATGGGCCCCCTAAATTCCAGTACCACAGCCTGGGTAAGCCCCTGGAATTGCGCTGCCAAATAGTATAGTTCAAAGTCAGAGACAGCAAGTCCCCCTTCTTCCCTTGGGCGCATCAGCATATCTAGTGCCACTCTCTGCCTTCCGTTCCCCCAAATAAATCCACCAACCGTGGAGCGAATCTGCCAAAAGATTGCGGCAGGCACCCACACCGGCAGCGCTCTGAAATAATAAAGTAGTCGAGGAAGAGCCACCATCTTCAGCAGGGCCACGCGACCTGCCACCAACAAAGGTAAGGTCCCCCAAAACTGCATGCTACTCTTAAGACCCCTTATCGCCCTGCCAATGTTGCCATCCAGCAAATCCTCCTGGGTATGAGAGACATGCGTCCCCAGATAAGGAAGGCAATGGGGTTCCGATTTGATGTTGTGCGCAAGTGCCGGCGAATCACAGGCCGGGTTCACCGGAAAGATACAAGTCTTCGCCCAGTTGACCTTAGGACCAGAGATCTCCCCGAATTTTGCGCAGTAACGCCCGGGCTCCTTCCAGTGCATCCCCCGCGTCCTTTAAAAACATCAGGAGATCATCCGCATATAGGGAGATAAAATGCATCTGACCGCGGAGTTGTAGGCCCTGAAGCGCTCGCCCCATCCTAGCATTGATTGCTAATGGCTCTATAGCCAGGGTAAATAATAACGGGGATAGTGGAGATCCCTGTCGGGTACCGCGTCCCACTGGGTACGAGGAGGAAATGACATTTCCCACCTTCACTCTGGCGCTCGCCGATGATCGCCTGGCAGTGATGGACAGTAAAAAAATAGCTATAGATCCGACCATCCTAATTGGGCAGATGGACAAATAGCCAATTCTTCGACATCCATTGGAGAAGTTTAGTTACTGCGGAAACGGAGTAGGCACCGCCATGGCTAAACTTAAGGTCAGCTCACATCTAAATCGGACAGGCAGACCAGTATGTTGGCCACTAACATAAGAATCTGGCCCTAATTCCATTTCATGTCGAAACACCATCAACAGGATTCCAAGTGTAGTGGTACTGCTAATTAATATGCACTTTATCCCATACGCAAATAGCATATCCAGTGTTATTTGCCCAGAAATTACAGGTGTTTGGAAAATAGCCAGAAATTCCAATATGCAGACCTTGTGGTGATTTCATAGCAAAACCCTTGATTTATACACAGCTAAATATATTGTGCCCTCACCAATATGTGTAAAAAGGGTATTCTTCTAGTACAAAACTCATGCTAGTCATCACACGCAGACATTGGCACCATGGCGCCAAGGTGTGTGCATGGCATTAAGCAGCCAATTTCTGCACCAGCACAGAAAAACAGAGCAGCAGCAGGCCATTTTCTGTAAAAGGTGGCTTTACACAGCTTTCTCCCCCAGTGCAATGCAGCACAGCAACTTTGGTTGCTGCGCTGCACTGTAATTTAATACATATGCCCCAGGGTGTTGCTACCTGTCATAGAGAGCCGAAAGGGAGGGCACACTTGGGCACCGGCAGCTGAGAGCAACAAAGTGCACACAGAGGAAGAGACGCTTTGTTAATAATAAATGCAACACAGCACAGCAACTAACGTTGTTGCACTGTTTTGCATGAGATGGAGAGAGTTACATGATGTGGTGTTTCTGCTCTATTCCCAATCACTGGTGCACGTTTAGGCTACCTGTGACCACACACATTCCTTTGCACCACAATGCAAAGGAGTGTGCATGATGTCTAGCATAGGTTTTATACTGGAAAACCACCATTCCAATACAAAATACTATGCACAGGCATACTTTAAAACGGTGCCTACTCTGAATATGTGCTGTAGAGTGCAGTTTGTGTGCAAAGTTTGAAAAGTTTGAAAAGTTTCTCCTAATTCCCACCTACCTCAAAGAAAATAATGTTTTTGGTGCAAAGACCTGGCTACCATCGATAGGTAATATGGCTTGCATCAAAAGCTATGGTGACCATTCACCTGATGGTCCCTTGGTCCTAAGGAGCACTACTTAGGCAACATTCTAACATTTAAAATGTTTTGTGCTGGAAAGAAAATCCCAACTGCATCATGTTTGGTTCCTTTGCACAAACACAAAGTGTCAATAAGTCTACCCCAAAGTGTCTGGGCTATCTATGGCGAACCTACCTTTCATTGTAATCCCACACAGGTCCACTGCTTGTCAGAATCAGGTATGACAAATTTCTTGGTGTCGAACATTGACTGTCGACAGTCTCAAAGAGAGACACTGTCTTTGCTGCATATGTAAAAATTCCGGTATTTGTAAAGCACAAACTAATCACCACTAAGGGTCTCAAGGCGCTGGGGGCCATTGGGGTGATTAAGTGAGCAATTGCCCTGAGTCACATGATGCTGAGCTGAGCTGAGCTGCCACTGGTGATTGAACCGTGAGCCCCTTGCTCTGGAGTCAGCCACTCTGGCTGCTGCACTACACCGCTCCCTTTATTTGCCCTAACTGGGGAGGTAGCTCAATCTGCCAATATGTCTGTGACTTGGTTCAAATATTGGCAGTTCTGACTCAGTTTAGTCAGGGGTTACAAAATTGGTGTGAATGAAACAAAGTGCATTGAATTCTGTAACTTTCATTTCTGTGATCACAGGCATAACATTACACCTACCTTAACCTCAATACTGTAATTTGACAAAACTTGAGGCAATAACACAATGGATAAGGGTAATATTAAAAAGTGACAGTCTACATTAGGGGTGGTCATAAGAATTCCACAAAATGACGCTTAAGTTACGCAAGAAGAGTAATTCTAAATTTAGTTCCCATTTCTCAGCTCAAAAAGGCTACATCACGTAAAAAATGGTCAGGAGGATGCATTTTGTGCCAAGAAGTAGCATTGAGTGCAACAGAACACAAATTCCGAGTGCCACCAATCGCTCGCACTTGCTAATCGGGCTCTTGGGGTAGGATTTTCCCACAATTTACTACCGCCATTTAGAGCTATTCTTAGAGCAAAATGCACCCTTGCATCCAAAATGAATGCGAGGATGCATTTTGCACTAAGAAACCGCACTAAATGCAGGAGACTTGACTAGTGAGCATCCACTTATGTTCGCTGAATGTTCTCTTTTGGTAGGATTTTTTCCCCCTAAATTACTGTTAATTATGCAAGCAGGAATAATCACATAATTGTTGGTAAATCCGCCTCAAAGAGTATTGCGGAAATACCCAAATTACTCTAATTATTCGGGTGAATCAAAATTCTGCCCGGGCCTACTCTATATCTTTATAGGTGAATAATAACACTGATTACATGCAGCTTTTAGAAGAAGCCTAACATATATATTTTTAATTAATTTGTATCCTATGTGTTTTTTGCCATCAGCAAAGGGTCAGGGAGTTGTACGAATAGTTGTCAACTGTAAACTGGCAATTTGTTTAACACAGAGTCATATTTCTTTACTTTTACTGTTTCACTCTTACCCAAAATAAAGTGGTATGCTTAGTAGATAGAACAGTTTTGGTCAGTATAAAAGGTGCATCCTACATGACAATCTTGCAGCCCCGTTTAGAGAGGGCTTCTCTACAGAATCCAGTACCGACAGAAAATCAGTGCAAACTTTCTCTGTCAGGTGGTACAGAGAGCCTATCCTGTTGTATTGACTGACTGTCTCATGATACGTTGTACTCAACACGAAAAAGGGGAGAGGGCCATAAGTGTTTAAACTCTACCACCCCAGACCCCCAAGAACTCAAATGTACACACAAAAGGGGGTGTATAGAGTATACAACAGAGACGAACACAAAACAGGCAAATCGCTCTGTTTGAGAAAACTCCCCTCACTCACACACCGAAGTGTGTGACATGCTTCATCATCGGGCCTGCTTACAATACGCCCTGGTGTTGCCACACTCAGGGCGGAGCATTAGGGAAGGGGAAAAATAATAAATTCCACACTACAAGACGTACAACCAAATAAGTTCAACACACACAACACATAACATAAAATGTAGTGAAAGCCGTGCAGACACCAAGTGACTGGAACTGATAGTGCGACAAAAAGTGCAGATCAAGGGAAGTGATTAAAACTGATTAGGGGTGCCAACTAGAAGAATGACTTTATTAAACGTCCCTTGGTACCCCTATCAGGATTAAAATAAGAAAAGGATGGGAAATGCCTTATAGAGAAAGTGAGGTTTCTCAAGACTTCCCTCCTACCACTGCTGAAGTCAACATGTTTCGACCGCTGAATTTGTGCCTCTCAGGGTCACCCCGGTCTTCGTCAGGACTGTCACAATCAGCGCCACTATTGGTCCTCCCGTAGTTCGGTCAAAGGACCCCAAGAATTGCCCTTTGATAGATCCGTACTCTTCCTAAGTCATGTGTGGAGGCTGATCCCACTCAAGCGGGAAAACATTCACTGCAAGGGAGCAAGCAGACGTGGTAGAAACACCCGGTTATCACGGTCACTCTCTTTTTGACCCTCAACTCTTACAAGCCTCCCGGAGATCATACTCATGTGTTGAACAAATATTGGTATAGCAGTAACAATGTATCTGCTCATGCTTTACACCCCGGTTCTTAATGCTGTCCCCTCGGTGTATGAAGCTTCAACCAATCGTACATCTTTTGTGACTACGTTTCATAAAAACATAACACTGCGTACGTCCACACCCACTCCAAATGACCCACTGAGCATACCCACCCAAACACTCATACCACTCATCTCATTAGTATCTTGCCCGTAGAGTTAGGCTTGTGTATATATATATATTTTATATTTTCTCCCTTCAGCATACTCACCGAGTTTATGCAATTCATAAACCGGAACTGGTGTCCGGCAGGAGGGTCTCCAAAGAACACAATCTGCAACACAACAATGCGGGAGGGAGTGTTACCATCTAATCCCCCGCACCCCGTATAGCAATATTGGTCCAGAAATGCCATAAAAGCAATAAAAGCAAAGGGCGTTAGGGTCCCACCATCGGTCCCTTGCTGTCACGTGCTACCCGTGTGGTGCCCCTTCAAACCCTCCTTACTGTTCCGAAGGCTCGCCCTGTCCTGAATTCCTGCAGACCGTAACACTGCGAAGATGGTATAGGCGGCGTCTGACAGCAGTTTAAAAGTCAGCTGCAAGACATGGCGTCCCACGTGATCCCGACGTAAACGTCATCACGTGGGGAGCTTGGCGTGTAAGACGAACCGCAGTACTTGGGAAATGTAGTTTAGTTAGCCCGCCTGCACTCTTCCCCTGGTTCTAGCCCCCTACCGATCGTTTCAAAATATACTATACTCCTTTCCGAATATTTGGGGATAAATTATGTTGTACAATCGAGCGTCTAATGCATTATTGCATGTTATAGTGAATGCGATCAATCACGCTTCTTCTCAGCCAGGAAGAACGATATGGACTAGTTCTAATTGGTGTTAACTCGAACTCATTTCATTACATTACATTAACCTCATGTGTCCCTTCAACTAAAGTGCCCTAGGCGCTCACTGCAATAGCACCCGCGGTATATGACCGTACACCTGAGTAATAGTAAACCAACCCTTATATGTGGTAATAAACCTGGATTTAAATGGTTTGGTACAAATATATGTCGGACAAGCAGTGGACTCTATCTCTTTATGTATAGTTCCGAGGGACCTCTAGAAGATCAGTAGTGACTCGAAAATAACTGTCCACTGTCTGCCTAGTGCCTGCCATGTAATATCATCATTGCGTCCCACCAGATGGCTCCTCAGGCGGTACACCCATCTCTGTTCTCGTTGGAGTAACAACCTCTGGTCCTCTGCTTGGTATCTGCCCAATTGGACCCTTTCTATCACGGTCCATCTCAGGTCCTCAATACTTTGTCCTGCCTCTTGAAAGTGTGCTGTAAGTTTAGTGTTGGTCTTGCCGCACCTTATCATGCTACGATGTTCTGTTATCCTAACGCGCACCTTTCTGCTAGTCATCCCCACATACATTTTCTGACATGGGCACGTAATCAGGTAGATCACTCCCTGGGAATTGCAGTTAGTATGGGTTCTCTGTTCCCAGGGGGTGCGGAGTCCGAGATCTATAGATTTTGTATTGCTCGTGAGGTGGCAAACACTACATGTGTCACACCGTGTGTGGCCTGTCAGTCTAGGTAGGCCTGCCATTGTAGTTGTTTCCCTTCCTGAACCCAGGTCCCTGGGTCTAGTATGGATAAGGAGATCTTTCAGATTTTGGCTACGTCTGAATGAAAAAAGAGGTGTCTCTATGCTCATACCCCCTGTGTTAAGTATCTTCCAGTTCTTTAAAACTAAACGTTTTATCTGCTGGGATGCAGTGTTAAAGGTCGACACAAACACCGTTTTTTTTGTCTGGGGTCTCATGGTTTTAGAGAGCAAAGAGTCACGGTTCGCATTCAGTGCTCTTTTCTTAGCTCTTCTGATGACCTTCGACGGGTATCCCCGTTGTTGTAATTTATGTGTCAGGGCCTCTGATTCCACCACAAAGTCGTCCCTCTCTGAGCAATTCCGACGGATCCGGAAAAATTGGCCCACTGGCAGATTCTCCCGAAGAGAGCGAGGGTGGAAGCTCTCAAATGCCAATAAGGCATTTTTATCAGTCGGTTTGTGGAACACCTTAGTTTTCAGGATACCATTCCCTGGCTCTATAACTAGGTCCAGGAATGGTAGATGGGTCTTGGTGATGGTCGAAGTGAAGTGGAGGAATAGATTCTGGGCGTTCAGCCATTCTAGAAATCGATCAACAGATGTTCTCTCACCCCTCCAAATCACTAGGACGTCCTCGATATAACAACCCCACAATCTCAAATTGCTAGCCCACGGTCCATTGGTATCCAAAATTGTCACTTGCTCGAACGCCCCTACGTATAGTCCAGCTAAACTAGGGGCGAAGACGCTCCCCATGGATGTTCCATGGGTTTGGAGATACAGCCCCCCTTCAAACTCAAGGAATTTTTGGTGAGAGCTATCTCCGCCAGATGTAAGATAAAGGCCCGCGGTGTTTCGTAGGACCAATCACCTTCAAAGAGTAACGTTTCCAAGACCCTGAGGGTTTCCAGCTGCGGAATGTTCGTATATAGGGCCTCTATGTCGAGCCCTATAAGAAATTCTTCATCCGGATCGAAGGGCATATCTTTCAGCAGGTTAAGAACATCCAATGTGTCCCTCAGATATGTTGGTAATTTCTGAACCATAGGCTTCAGATAAAAATCACAAAATTGTGAGAGGGGTTCCAGCAGGGACCCCATCCCGGAGACAATAGGTCTCCCGGGAGGGGGTCTCACTGCTTTGTGAATCTTTGGAAGGGCATAGAAATAAGGGGTCCTTGGTTGTTTGTTCACAAGGAACTCTGCTTCCTGGTCCATAACCCAATCATTAGTTCTTGCCTCTTCCACCTTTGTCATGATTTCCCTTGTGATCTCCTCAGTAGGGTCCTCCCTCAGTTTTTGGTAAGTTCTTGAGTCAGCCAAGAGGCGGATGCATTCTTGTCGATAAGCCTCTGTATTCATAATTACCGTAGCCCCGCCTTTATCCGCGGGCTTTAGGATGATTTCTTTGTTGTTCCCTAGCTCCTGGAGTACCTCCTTCTCACAATTGGAGAGATTGGAAAAGTATCTTGTCTGTGTTAATTTGGATGTTTCCAAGTCGTGAATTACTGCTTCCTCAAATGCGGCAATCTGGGGGGGCAGAACTGCCAACTGTGGCATGAACGTCGATTTCACGCGAAATGGTGTGTCACCTTTGTGTCCGTCCTGTGGGTCCCGATTTTCAAAAAACATCCTCAATCTCAGGTTGCGGAAAAAAACAGCCAAGTCCTGTCGCAGTTTAAACAGGTCAGGGTAATTAGTAGGGACGAATCTCAAGCCCTTGTTTAGAACTTGTTCCTGTAGCTGGGACAAGGGGTGGGAAGACAGATTAACCACTAGAGATGGTCGCGGCTCGTGCTCGGCACGATCCCCTGTGCCATGCTCCTGGTGATCCGTTGGGTGATATCCTGGTCCTGGTCCGACCAGTTCAGCCGTGCTGGTGTCTTTTGTTTGCCACGTCCCTTGCCCCGACCTCTCGCTAAAAAAGGCCCCTGGTAATTTTGGAACTGGGCGTTCTGGAATTCCGGATTCTGGAATCTTTGGTTCTCGTAAGGTTGATTTTGGTAGGGTCCTGTGGGAGGATAACCCATCAATGGGCAATTGAAGGCCTGATTAGGGTATTGTTGGAAGGGTTGCTGGAAAAACGGAGGTCTAGGACCCCGCCAGTTGCCGCGCCCTCTTCCTCTCCTCTTGGGTTGAAAATCATTATCACTGCCCTCACTGGAGCTACTGGTGGTATATTGGCGAGGATAGCCTTGTTGGTTACTCTTATTGCCCTCTGCCATTTTCTGTTTAGCATATTCTGTTGAAGTATACGGATATGCCTTCTCTCTAGTGAAGTTCTTTAGGTCCTTCTGGAGCTTCGAGATTTTTGAATGGATCAAATGATTCCTGTACTCAGCGAGTTCCGTATTAATTTGTTCTAATTTGTGATCAAATGTTGCCATCACAATGTCTGTTTGGAGTCCTGCTTCAGTCGTCTGTATCTTTATCAGAAGAGCATCAGCTAGCCGTTTGGCTGTCCGAATAATTAGGACTAACCAATCCCTGGTGCATTTCCAGGACACTAATGCCCAATCTCATCTGAAGTCTTCGTCCTCTAGGAAAATTAACGGTTCGTTGGTTACAAGTAGACCCCTCGGGTAGCATTTACCCGTAAATATTCTGTGAGGATCGCCCCGTGTAAAATAGTTTTGACCTGTGTTTTCTTGAGTTCCAACAGGGTATCCCATCCCTCCCCTTGTGCAAGCACTGCCGTAACTGTGCTATCACCTAGGAGGGACTGCCCTGCCAAGATATCAGAGACAATATCATCCCCAAAGGAGAGTCCTGGGATAAGTTCCATTTCTCTGTAATGGCCGGTAAAATATAGAGGGAGGTTAAGATGGTTCCTTAACTATCCCGAACCTATAGTCTATTTATTCACAGTGCCAAGAGTGGTTTGGTGTGTGGGTGGGTAGCAGTGGGGATGCTAAGCGGTGTAGGCGTTGCAGTGTCTACCCTACCTATGTCCTAGTATAGGGCTGTAAACTAATACCCCTGCGGCTAAACTGCCGCTCTCAAAATACTCAACACGAAAAAGGGGAGAGGGCCATAAGTGTTTAAACTCTACCACCCCAGACCCCCAAGAACTCTAATGTACACACAAAAGGGGGTGTATAGAGTATACAACAAAGACGAACACAAAACAGGCAAATTGCTCTGTATGAGAAAACTGCCCTCACTCACACACCAAAGTGTGTGACATGCTTCATCATCGGGCCTGCTTACAATACGCCCTGGTGTAGCCACACTCAGGGCGGAGCATTAGGGAAGGGGAAAAATAATAAATTCCACACTACAAGACGTACAACCAAATAAGTTCAACACACACAACACATAACATAAAATGTGGTGAAAGCCGTGCAGACACCAAGTGACTGGAACTGATAGTGCGACAAAAAGTGCAGATCAAGGGAAGTGATTAAAACTGATTAGGGGTGCCAACCAGAAGAATGACTATATTAAACGTCCCTTGGTACCCCTATCAGGATTAAAATAAGAAAAGGATGGGAAATGTCTTATAGAGAAAGTGAGGTTTCTCAAGACTTCCCTCCTACCACTGCTGAAGTCAACATGTTTCGACCGCTGAATTTGTGCCTCTCAGGGTCACCCTGGTCTTCGTCAGGACTGTCGCAATCAGCGCCACTATTGGTCCTCCCGTAGTTCGGTCAAAGGACCCCAAGAATTGAGTAGGTCTGATAGATCCATACTCTTCCTAAGTCATGTGTGGAGGCTGATCCCACTCAAGCAGGAAAACATTCACTGCAAGGGAGCAAGCAGACGTGGTAGAAACACCCGGTTATCACGGTCACTCTCTTTTTGACCCTCAACTCTTACAAGCCTCCCGGAGATCATACTCATGTGTTGAACAAATATTGGTATAGCAGTAACAATGTATCTGCTCATGCTTTACACCCCGGTTCTTAATGCTGTCCCCTCGGTGTATGAAGCTTCAACCAATCGTACACCTTTTGTGACAACGTTTCATAAAAACATAACGCTGCGTACGTCCACACCCACTCCAAATGACCCACTGAGCATACCCACCCAAACACTCATACCATTCATCTCATTAGTATCTTGCCCGTAGAGTTAGGCTCGTGTATATATGTTTTATATTTTATATTTTCTCCCTTCAGCATACTCACCGAGTTTATGCAATTCATAAACCCGAACTGGTGTCCGGCAGGAGGGTCTCTAAAGAACACAATCTGCAACACAACAATGCGGGAGGGAGTGTTACCATCTAATCCCCCGCACCCCGTATAGCAATATTGGTCCAGAAATGCTATAAAAGCAAAAAAATCAAAGGGCGTTAGGGTCCCACCATCGAGCCCTTGCTGTCACGTGCTACCCGAGTGGCCGCCCCTCCAAACCCTCCTTACTGTTCCGAAGGATCGCCCTTACGTTGTAACATCTCTAGCCATGCTGATGCATCAGAGAGGTTGTGGCTGAGTCACTTTGTTTCAACACCTTTCAGGAGAAGCCGCCCTATGGTTTAGTCTCCATATTTCGCCAAATCTGCTTACTGTACATAGCAAACAAAGTGACCCATTTTCTTGAAAGGCAGCCACTTAGGTTTGAGAAGGGTGAAGGGAGAGGAAAAATAGAGTGAAAATAGGAGGAGTTGGGATAGAAATGGCATCTAGGAAATCCTCATGGATTTTATCCAGCATCTGCATACGGCCAAATGTTAACCCACAGCCTACCAACCATGCATTTCAAATGGGCGCAAAGAACCTCAAGTGAATGGGAGCTATCATTAGGAGCATTAAGTGCTGTATACATTATATAATGCAATGCTAAAGTGTGAATGAACTTTAAAACGTTTAAGAGGATAGACTATGAATGTCTTCCATGGTAGGGAGTGTTGTGTCGGTGGGATCAATATCTGTATCAGTCTGATCAAGTAGATCTTCTTCAACCAGGTTTTTCAGCAACATTACTGTGCATTCTGGGACTTGTAATCAGTTTTCAGTAATATGAGAATCACAAACATACAAAGTGCTGCTAGATAAAACGACAGATCTAGTGAAATGTGTCACACATGACATGGGGTCACTTCACAGCTTTGCATTTACAGAGAGAATTTGGCACACAGGATGTGGTGTGAAGTTCTCTAGTGTAAGAATAGCAGGCAAATTAGAGGATGCTGGGTAAGAATGATATGAAAGAAAGGATACTGATCAGAGAGTTGTTCTTATTGCTTTTGTAGGATGGCCATCTCACTCTCCGTGTTACCATGGACACCATTTCCAATCCTGGTTATTCATCTACAAATCATTGTTGTCAGGCATTAGAAGGGGACCAGGAATACAAGAGTCATAATGCATTAGGATGTCACACAAAAGTAATACCTGCAACCATTCGTATTGAACACCAGGTCACACATAAGGGATACAACAGATTTCCTTGTGAAATTGGAAGAAGTGATAAAAACGTCCCAAGATGAAGATTTACTCATGTGTACAGTGGACGTCTGTTCACTCTACACATCAATACCGCATGACATGGGCATCACGGCCATTGAACAAGAACTGGCAAATTCAGATCTGGATCCAGACATGAAAACATTGATCATGGAATTAATGATTTTCACACTCTTCCATAGCTATTTTACAGTGTTCAACCAATGGTTTCACCAACTGAACGGGGCCGCCATGGGAAATTGTGCCGCGCCGTCCTATGCGAATATCGTGATGAAAGCGTTTGAAGAAACACACATCCTCAACCATAACACCTGGTTAAGACATGGGAAAATCTTCTTGAGATTTATTGATGACATTTTTATTCTTTGGAAAGGAACAGAGTTGGAGTTAACAGAATTTCTCAACACATGGAATGGCATTAACCAGCGAATACAATTCACTTGGAACATGGATAGAGCGTGTATACATTTCTTGGATGTGGAGATACAATGCAACAACAGAAATTGGAACACCACGATATTTCGGAAGCCCACAGATAGGAACTCACTTTTACATCACCAGAGTTTTCACAGACCCGGACTAAAGCGGAATCTACCTTTATCGCAACTGATGCGAGTGAAAAGAATAGTATCTTCGGAAGATACTTGCAAACAGGAAGTCACCAACATGGTGGAAAGATTCAAAAATCGTGGTTATCCTCAACAAACCTTAGATACAGCAGTCAGCAAAGTTGGAGACATGAAAAGAAAAGAGAAGATTTGCTACAACCGACCGTCAAACCGGTTAACACCAGGATGGTGGTGGTCTCCAAATACAGTATTCTGAGTAACTGCTACAAGAACATCATTCGTAAACATTGGGCATTGTTGAATTTTGAACCGGATTTCAGAGGCATCTTTGATCAACCACCTATGTTTGCATACACTAGGGGTCGTAATCTGAAGGAAATTCTGAAGAAATCCATCACAGAGGGTGAATCCACCACATTCAAAGGGTTACGTCCTTGTTACAATTGCAGTAATTGCAACAACTGCATCCCAGGGAACACCATCAGTCACCCTATGAAGGGTCATCCCGTGAAATTAAAAGTGAATGCTACCTGCAACTCAGCCAATTTAATTTACATGCTTAAGTGCCCATGTGGCAAGTGTTACATTGGACATACGGAGAGGAAGATCAGGACCCGTTTACTTGAGCATAAGAGCAATATAAGAACAGGAAACTTGAAATCTACTGTTGCAGCACATTTCGTTGAACAAAAACACTCTGTAGCCCAACTCAAATTTGTCATACTTGAGCAAATCACCCCCACTCATAACAACAAAGAGACATTGCTAAAAAGAGAGAACTTTTGGATTCGCTATATGGCATCGATGCAGCCACACGGTCTGAATGATCGAATGGAGTTTTTATGTTATTTGTAACCAGCCATGTTTATGCATATGCATTGTGTTTCTAACGAGGGTACTTGAATCTTATCCAATGTGACCATGTTTTCTTTCACTTTTATTTTTCACTTACACTTGGAACGCCTCACCCAATATGGCCGCCGCGTTTTTTGTTTGCACTTGTCTTTGTTAGTCCGTTTTCACTTTTCACCTGCATGCACGAGCCGGTAAAAACTGCACCCAGTGAGAACACCGCCGGGGTTCCCGACACATTGACGGCTATGCGCGCTTTCAACCGCATCACCGAGTAAGTACTCTGGCATGAGACCACGTTATTAGTTGTACAAACGAATTGAAGGTTCCTTGGTTAACACGCGCTGTTCTGTTACAGAGACAGCGTCACAGCTTGTTGAAACTGTCCGTGAGTATGCCGCTCACGTTAATGCATGTTCAACTGCCTAGATCACTTTTAAGCTCACGGTTCGGTGATCGGGGTATAAGGTGGTTTCTATTTATATTTACGTTTATCGGCCCGATGGATCTTTACCAAAACACCATCTTTTGTTCCGACTAAGGATTATACTTTCAAACAAACAACACACGCATGAGTGTTAGCTTTCACCAGAACATTTGGGCACCTTTTTGATTGATTTGAAATGTCGGTCACAAACACAGTGATATGTGATAATGTGTGTACATTAATTTTCTTGGGCACACACAGTGACATGTTGATTTGTTCCTTTTTTTGTAGAGTTGTCCCCTGAGGAAGGGCTTACATATTAGCCCGAAATGCATTGGGGAAGGAATTATATCTGATGATGTTAATGTTGGATGTACAATCAGTAACCCACATGTTACGGAAACTTTGATGAACAATTAAATACTTTTTGGAACCCCAAGATGAGAATTAACTTTGATGATTAAACAGAAAGACTTTTCAGTCTGAATCACAGAGCGGTGCAACAGGGTGTCTCCTTCCATTGGGAGGAGCTTTGTATCGGATAATTAAAGCAGACAGGAAGGTAGAGATAGGAGGTGAAACGTACAAAAAGAGATAGGGTATGAAAAGAAGAGATGAGGAGAGTGTTGAGTCTGAGGTGAGGTAGGCACATTGAGATAGAGAGAGAATTTAATGTGATGGAGTGATTTAGAAGAGGTAAGGTGAAAAAGAAAGATAGAGGAGGAAGAGAAAGGGCAGTGGTACAGAGAGTTGACCTAGGTTAGGCAGAGCCAGGAGTAAATGCAAATATGTGATAGACAGAGAAAGGTGTAGAGGAGGGAAAAGTGAAGTAGAAAGAGAAGAGAGTCAATGGAACAATGTTGATGTAAGTGATGTTACAGGCTTTACCTACTTAACAAATGTGAAATCTGATACATTATAGTGCTTTATATATTGGTGCACAGAGCATGAAAATGGGGCAATGGGGGCAATGGCATGACAGTGACTGCAAAGAGATAAGTCTACTGCATGGGGGCTGATTCTGTAGGACCAGTAATCTGAGTGTACTCACCATTGTTAGTAACAAACCTGGCACCTTGGACAGACACTTTGTGCATGAAGCCTCCCAAGCACATGGAATTGCATTGGCCTATTTGATCTTCTGTGATTGATCCTGATCATCTCGCCAATCGAGTATAAATATGAATAGTTGTGCAGCTATTTAATAAAGAGTGCCTTATAATTTAGAATTTGAGTAGTACATTTATATGTATTTTAATTACCTTCTCATATTATGGAAGCAACCTGTGGCATACCTCAGAATAGTATTTTATTTCCTGGCATGACACCCAACGCTATCTCAAAATCTTCTCATCCAATGATAAAAGAGATTCAAAACATGCTCAGAATGCATCCAATCCTAGATGTACCAAACTACCAGATGCTAAAAACCCATGAAGACCAAGTTCCTCTGGTTTGCCAAAAATCCCAAGTGTTCTTTGGTTTATTTTATTTTATTATTATTATTTTTTTAAAACCTTTATTTCAATTGCAGTATTACATTTGCGAGCCTACAACCACAGGGGCCGGCAGACGCTAAAACAATAGAGGACAGTTGGTATTGCCAATTTACACAGCAGCACTTCAACGTATCGTTTCGACAGGAGCAGAATAGTGGTGTAGGATATAATGAAGGTCTTACTGTTTTAATTATTATAAAGACAAGAAGAAACAACAATAACACATGAAACAGGAGGCAATGCGGCGAACATGCTTCTCATGGGGGAGAGTCATATCATACAAACATATAGAAATAAGGATGAGATGAAAAGTGGGAGGGGGGCCCCCGGGTAATCGGGCACACAATACGAAAATCTAAATATTTGTAGGAACGTCAGGTCACGGGGACTGTGGCAGTACCGGGGCCCCCGCGAACGGGGGGGCACAGATCTCCCCACGATACGAATTCCATTGGTTCCAGACCCTACCCCACTTCTTGGGCCTACCACGTGCAACATATACCGTTTTTTCCCTGAACATGCACCAGTCCATATTTTCTTCCCACGCAGAAGTCGTAGGTGCCCTCTGGGACCCCCATAACTGTGCTATGTCTCTTTTAGCCACCATGTTGCCAAGCGTAGCCCATTGCGTTTGTGCCACAGTGTAGTCACTCGGCTCCCATATATTCAGCAAACAATGGCGGGCCTCAGGCAGCAAAGAGACTCCCGTGACCTCTTCCATAATCACATGCACACGGTTCCAAAACAGAGCCACAGCCGGGCATTCCCATATAATATGTAGGAAGGTACCCAGCGCACCACAGCCACGCCTACATACTCCATCCGCAGCGAGACCCATACGAACCAGACGGGGACCAGTTACATAGACCCGGTGTAAAATATTTAGTTGCACCAGCCGGAGACGAGCCGGGATCGCGACCTCTTTCGGGGAGGATACCGCCGCCTGCCAATCTTCATCGTCCAATTCCAGTCCATCGCCGGTCCACGCCTCACGGAGCTGCAGAAGCAGATCCGTTCGGTCGTTAATCAGTTTTTTATATATGAGAGACATGGTGCTGTCAGGAATATGGCCATCAAGCACCCTATCCTCAAGGAGGATTCCGGAATGACAGCTCCGGTCGGGAAGACCGAGTGGAGTGCATGTCGAATCTGTATATAGCGGAAATGCTCCCTATTACTAAGAGCATATTCCGACTGCAGCTCCTCAAAGGTCTTGATCCTATCTTTGACCCATAGATCCCCAATCGTACTGATACCGATAAGGTCCCACTTCTCGAAGCCCTTCATCGTCCGCAGGCTACCCAGTCTCTCCGCCGCATAAAGCGGGGTCGCCCTGGTCAATTTGACAGACCATCCCATGGCTGCGTTCGCACTTCTCCACACCCGCACGGCCACTGCGGTGGGCCCCGACAGTACTTTACAATTCAATTTAGAATATAGTGCCCTGTTATAATTCCCTCCCGGCAACTGCCATTTGTCCATTTCAAACGCGGGGTTCGGCGTAGGGCCATACATGGCATGGTTAATTGCACTCTGTTGAGATGCCCAATAGTAGCGCCTGATATCCGGCAATGCAATGCCCCCGTCGTGGCAAGGCAACGTCAATTTTGGAAGAGCGATACGAGAACGCCCGCCCCAAACTAATTGCCTCTGCAGACCTTCTACCTCGCGGAAGTATCGTGCTGGCACGAGATCAAGTGTATTCTGAAGGGCGTATAAGAACCGGGGCAGGGACATCATCTTAAAAAGGGCAGCCCTTCCGAGCGGGGACAACGGCAGGCCACTCCAGGCCTCCACATCAGATTTAAGCCGGAGCAGCGGGGGAAGCAGATTGCGCTCGTAACGTACCGCGGGGTCTAATGATATAAAGATCCCTAAATATTTGAATCCAATCTGTGTTATCTGTATCGGGCAGTTGCGCGGTAGCGGGGGCATATCACCAGTGAGTGCATAGACGCAGGATTTAGCCCAGTTAATCACCAGGCCGGAGTTTTTGCCAAATGAGCTGAGGACATCAAACAGCACTCCCAGCGATTTCCGTGGGGAGGTGAGGTATAGCAAAATATCATCCGCGTATAGCGATAGGCGGTCCTCAAAGTCAGGGGTCCATCTGATACCCCTAAGTGACGGTTCTCACCGCAGCCAAGCAGCTAGGGGTTCCATGGCGAGCGCGAACAGCAAAGGAGATAACGGGCATCCCTGTCGAGTACCCCTCCCAAGCACAAAGGACGTCGAGACCCTACCATTAACCACAACCTGGGCAAGCGGCTCCGCATACAGGAGTCTAACCCAACCGATAAACCCAAACTTCGCGAGGGCGGCCCATAGATACGGCCATTCTACGGTGTCAAAGGCCATCGTGGCATCCAAGGACACCTAGATGGCCGGCTCACGTAAGGACCCCGCCCTCGCCAGGACGCCATGAAGACGACGCAAGTTGAACGCTGTGTTGCGGTGCGGAATAAATCCGGACTGATCCGGGTGTATCAAGTCGCCAATCACCTTTATGAGGCGATTAGCCAACAGTTTCGCCAAGACTTTGGGTTCGGCATTCAAAAGTGATATCGGTCTATATGAGGCACATAAATCCTGGGGTTTACCCTCTTTGGTAATCACAACGATGGATGCAAGTCGCTGGTCTCGTGGGAGTGACCCAATCTCACGCGACTCCAAGAACATCTCACGGAGATAAGGCGCCATTTTATCAGGACGTAACTTGTACAGCTCGATGGGCATACCATTCGGGCCCATAGCCTTACCCGAGCAGATGGAGCGGATAGCGAGCGCCACTTCATCATTGGAGAATTCCGGCTCCATGAGTTCTTTATCCGACTCAGACAGACAGGGCAAGGCGATATCCCTAAGCAACAGATGCGAGTCTTCCTCCGGTCTGTCTGAGACTGGTGCGTACACCTTCTGGAAATAACACGCAAAACTCTCCACAATGTCAACTGGGTCAACCACTCGCACTCCATCAGCACGTTCTACAACAGGCACAACACGACTCGCCCTTTCTTTCTTATCCAACCAGGCAATCAACTTTCCCGCTTTATCCCCCACATCATACAAGCATCCCCGCTGCCGGCTCATAGCCTTGGCAGCGTCTGTCACTAGAGCACGATAATCCGACTGTTTAAGGCGCGTCGCATGCCGTTTTTCTTGTGTCGCACCAGACTCCAACTCTCTCTCCAAGCTACTGAGGTCAGCCTCCAATCTTTCCACCTCCTCAGTCTTCCTTTTCTTAGCATCAGCAATCAGAGAGAGGGCTTGACCACGGATCACAGTCTTAAAAGCCTCCCACAAGGAAACAGAAGAGGACACCGACCCCACATTCTCAGCAAAGTACTGATCGATGGACTTGACCATACCCGCCCTGGTTTTGGGATTACGAAAGTGCCAGAGATTAATCGGGGCCACTCTACCCTCCGCCCCAAACTGAGCATCAATGGAGAGCCACACTGGGGAGTGATCGGATATACCCCGGGCCAGGTGTCTGACCTCCCTAACCGAGACGGCCTGCGCCGCCGGCACTATTATGTAATCAAGTCGGGAGAGGCTCCCGTGCGCTCCAGAGTGAAAGGTGTACTGTGCCTGCCCAGGGTGCATCAACCTCCAGCAATCCACTAGACCCAGCGTCTCCAAAAAATTGCTCAACCAAGACTGCGATTTCGCATGGTCTCTTGGGGGGCTACGATCCTCTGTGCCACAGACCACCGAGTTAAAATCTCCGCCCACAATTAAAATACCCTCTGGGAGTCCCAGTATTATCTCCCCCAAATCCGCAAATGTCGTAGTTTGTAAACCAGGCGGGACATAGACAGAGAGTATGGAGATCGTCTTCCCCTCCCATCTGCCGGTAACAACAGCATATCTACCTCTGTCATCTAGAGTGGTCACATCTATTGCAAGGGGGAGGGAGCTTCTGACTAGAATCCCCGCCCCTCTTGACCCAGTGGTGAATCCGGAGTGGGCGACCAGACGATACCCTCGGCGGTTCATTGCACAACACTTGTTCCCAATCAAATGCGTTTCTTGTAACAACACCACATCAGGGGAGAAACGTTTCATGAATTGCGACACTATACCCTGTTTGATGCCATCCCCCAGGCCATTGACGTTCCAACTGATGACCCTCAGCCCCCTACCCCCCATCCCAACAGTAAGGATCGACTCCCCCTTCCAGCGAACCAGACATCAAAATCAAAATAAATCGTAAAACATTGCCTTTAAACCTAACAAAGCCCAACAAAATTCCCCAGTCCACCCCCAAGAAAACTCCTAGAACATATCCCCCCACCCTGCACCCCTGCGCTAGTCCAAAGAACCACCCCAACTTGCAGTGTGCCTGTCGCCCACACAAGAAACTAGTCTACAAAAAGAAAGAAACCCCAGGAGGAGGAAGAGTTCCGTACCCCCCCCCCCCCGCTACCCCCGGGCTCAGCAAACAAGTGTATTCACATAGAAAGTCATCAAACCACTGCAGCAAAGTCCATTCACTTGGCGTGCCGTAGTCACCTCTCACTCCTGTTCCTGCAGGCCACCTTCTGCGCCCTCCGAGAGATCCGGGCGATCCCGACGCGCCGGTAAAGTGTCTAGCCAGTCACTGACGACCTCAGGCCGATCAAAGAAAAGCGTTCGCTCGTTGTGTTCAACTCGAAGCCGGGCAGGAAAGAGCATAGAGTACTTCACTCCCATGTCCCGCATCCTCCGCTTGACCCCCATAAATTCCATTCGCTGCTTCTGAACTGCTTGGGTAAAGTCCGGGTAAAAGCTGATGGTTGCATTCTCAAATTTCGTGGGACTTCCAGTCCGCGATGCCTGTAAAACAGCGTCCCTATCCCTGAAGTTGAAAATTCTAGCTATTATGGCTCGCGGTGGAGCGCCTGGCTTATGAGCTCCACCCGGAACACGGTGGGCACGCCCAACTGCAAAAAAGTTACTGAGGCCTTTGGGGGCCAGATGGTTCAGTATCAGGTCCTCCACGAGGAGATCTGTAGTCATCTCAAAGGACTTCTCTGGAACCCCAATAATGCGGACATTGTTGCGCCTTGCACGGCTCTCGGAGTCCTCCAGCCGGCGGGCGAACAAGTCGTTAGTGGAGCGTAGGTTTCGGACCTAAGTTTGAAGAGCAGACACGTCGGTTGTAAGACTGGCGGTCATGATGTCCAAAGACTTGACCCGTACATTGGTCTTCGCCAGATCTGCCCTGATCAAGTTAATGTCGATCGCCACCGTGTCTAACTTCAAAGCCAGTGTCTCATATTGCTGGCCCACGGAAGTCTTGATCTCCGCAATGGCGCCCATGACGTCCCACAAGGTTAGCTCCGCCGTCGACGCAGAACCATCTCTGGTCTCGTCCGGTGTGTTGCACGCACCACTGGGGGAACCTTTAGGACGGGTGTAGCGATCCATGTTGTTCGATTGAGAGGCATCCCCTCGGAGCGTGTTCTTGGTCGTCCGCTTATCGCCTTCAGGCTTGCCCGCCATAGTGTGCAACGTGCCCCTGAGGGCCCTTCGAGACTGGGTATGAATGGCTCCTCGTCAGGTCAATCTCCGAAAAGTCTAAAGCACAAAGAGTGGCGGGCCAGCGCACATGCCAAGTGCAGATCTCGGGAGACCGGAGTAAGATGGAAACTGGGTTCAGCCCAGAGAGTCCGAAAACGAAACCGAAAGCACCACGGGGGCACAAGACAACCGCCACTGGCCGTTGTTGTTCAATTACCACCCGGGTACTTCGGGGACCGGAGTCCCAGGCTGCTCCCCGTTGTAGGCCGCTAACTTGCAAACGGAGTAAGTCCGGTTCCCGGCATCCAAATCAAATTCGGAAAAGAGCATTCAGGTCAGCAGGGTTAAATCTTCAATAACCCGTCATCTGTGGCAGGATAAGTGGCAGGATATATGCGGGAGGCGGCGAGGGTCCCGGGAGCCCTGTGCTCACGTGACCATCTTGGATGTGCGCTAAGCTCCTCCTCCGTTCTTTGGTTTATTAATGGTTACACCTAACAGGCTTTACACCACAACTAACAGAACAGGCCCAATCCCACAGATTTACCCTCAACTCGAGCTAACACTCAAAGAACATATTGTGAAGAGCAGAAGAGCCTGGGTCCAACTCTCTCTCCTGAAAATAAGAAAATCCTTTCTCCCATGAGAAGACTTCTGGTAAATATTTCATACCCTATTCCCCTTCTAAGTGCATAGATGCATCATTCTGGTCCATAGCATCATAGAGAGCTCCCTGGATCCGCCAAAGGGCATCTTCATACAGGGGCACTGCTCATCAAGGGGCTGAGAAAATCAGACCACATCACCCTTGCATTAAATAATCTACACTGGCTCCTGCTGCAAGCATGTATCATCTTCAAGATTAACTGAATCCCTTGCAAGGCTCTTGATAGCTCTCTAACACATTAAGGGCCTAATTTATAATTTAGTGGATGGGTTACTCCAGCTCAAATAAGACAGAAATCCTATTATCATTATTACAAGTCCTTTACATCCGATGCCACGTGTAATTAGGCTAGGCGGGATATTTTACATAATTCTGATGGAGCAACAATCCGCCAAACACTAAATCAGGCTCTAACAATTTCTGGAGATCAATGGAAGGTGAGCAGCTCCAACATTGCTATACAAACACAGCAGAAAGGAAAAAAAATGAAAACAATTAGTTTCAGCAGATGTGCCTCAGGTCTGGAATAACATCCCCTCTGATCTCAGAAGAGCTGCAACCCTCCAAAAATTCAAGAAAAAGAAAACTCATCTCCTCAAGCAGCACTGTCTGAGATAGTCTGACTTCTCACCCCTACCCGTAGCTCTACCTCCTCCTTGTCTCCCCTGCCCCACTGTGCATCCTTACTGAGGTTTACTCTCTATACAGAACTCCATTGCTTGCCATCTAGATTTGTGTGTTAGAAATATGAAAACATGTATACACAGACTGGTAACTGGCATAGAAACAATGGTAACCTTAGTCCCTGACACAGTATTGAATACTAGTGGTCTTTCACCTGATATAACACTTTCTTCAGAGTGCAGGTAACAATGGACACCAATTGAAAGTAGAATGTTTAGGTTTTCATTACCGTTCATGAATAAATTGTTTATACAACAATAGACAGTGTATTTATGTGATTCTGTGACAGCAGAGTTTCCAGCATTGTAATGAATTCACTGCATTTGCAACATAGTTTTCCACTTAAATCCCAGATTTCACAAAACATTTTTTTTAACCTAAAATGAATGAAAATAATACTGCCAGAGAATGTGCTGTATAATATGCATTGCTGCTGCATAATGTAGATAATCCGCTGTATAATTTGGTCCTCCATCCTGCATAATCATAGCAGGTCTAAAAACTGGTAAAGCTCTGTAAATTGGTTTATAGGCTGTCAATATGCTCCCAGCGGAAACCTTTGCCTCTTCTGGCACCAAAACCTGTCTCTGCCACTGATTCATAACAACATACCCACACGACTGCAGGAATAGATAATCTTAATTCATAGTCTAACCTCAAGGAGAGACACCATCATGCATCCTAGATTT
Source organism: Lissotriton helveticus (assembly GCF_964261635.1). Taxonomy (NCBI): domain Eukaryota; kingdom Metazoa; phylum Chordata; class Amphibia; order Caudata; family Salamandridae; genus Lissotriton; species Lissotriton helveticus. The sequence continues at coordinate 405,714,991 of NC_136063.1, read as the reverse complement.
ATTTTATTTATTTTTATTTTGTTTTGAAGGTTTTATATACCGCGAACAAGACCCTTGCGAGTATCAGATCGCTTTTAAGTCAAATGTAGAAAACAAGATATAGGTGAAACAGCTATACATAGCTTATACACGTACACATAAGCTAGCGCGAAAAACAAAAGGTCAACTATGTACACAAAGACATAGTTATAATATACAGTAAAAAGACAGAGAGTTCACGTGAATTTAGCCATGAGAATCGCTTTCACTTCTTTTTTGAAGGAGGCAGTGGACGGGTTCAAAGTGGTGTCCGTTACCAGTTCCAGTGCCACAATAGAAAATACCAATGACTAGGCCTCATGAGAGCAGCGGCTCAGCAAGTGCTGAGCTACCCGAGATTACAATAGATTGGTACCGGGATTCGTATGTTACATGCACTTGTATTATGCATTCCCACCATTGATCATGTATCCTTCACATTTGGCCTCTCCGACTCTTGTCCCTCAACAGAGGTGGGAGAGGTGGAAGGGATATGTAGCCTTGACAGACTGACTAATTGGTGTGAGGCGAAAAGTTAAGACACTGTGTGTGATTCCACAATGCCCACAATCGTGGCATCGCAGATTCTGCAAAAAGTCTAAAGACAGGAGAGACTGTTCTAGAACCTGGTAATTCCAAAATAGCTTTTTAAGCAAGTGCTCTTCACCACTCATAGCTCTCTCTTAGGTGTCAAACGTGCCTTTGTCCCTGCACATGACTGAGGACTCTGTATGCAAGTGCCACCAGCACAATCCACACCCAGTTCCTAAATGAGGAATGAGCTCACACTGATCCAGGTAAGGAAAACGAAACGTACATGAGTTTTCCAAAATGGGAGGACTCATCAGGAAGTATACCATCCCAGAAGAAGTACTGTTACATGTGTTTCACCTCAGACAGCCTAACCTCCTTAGTCCTAGTTTTAAAGGACAGAATATTATATACCATGTGGTATTAGGTTTAATACACATTAAAACCACATCTTTTTGCTCTTCCTCCACACAAACTCTTCAACATAACACTTGGAGGGATTGGTCCCGGGAAATGCACCTGGTGGAAGATATGTGCCCAATTCAGCCTCGAGCTCAAACTGCAGTTGCCTTGTCAGTCTAGATTTACCAGACATTCTGAATGAGAAGGTGGTCTGGGACTACGCATCAATGACCTCTACTTTGGCTTGTAAAGGAGCTGTGCTTTGGTGCCATCATGGGTTTCTTCTTTTATTATGGAGATATCTATGAGGTGTCATCTTTTCTACATGGGGTACCTTCTTATCTTATGAAAATAGCTTTGAGTGTCATCTTTTCAACATGTGGTAACCTATTGTATTATGCAGATATCTTTGAAGCGTCATCTTTTCTACATGGGGTACCTTCTTATTTTATGAAATAAGCTTTGAGGTGTCATCTTTTCAACTTGTGGTAACCTATTGTATTATGAAGATATCTTTGAAGTGTCATCTTTTCTACATGTGGTCACTTCTTATATTATGGAAATATCTTTAAGGTGTATGTTATTCTACATGGGGTACCTTCTTATCTTTTCTACATGCAGTGCCTTCTTGTATTATGGAGATATATGTTTTAAGCCTCATCTTTTCTACATGGGAAACCTTCTTATATTATGGCGATATCTTTGACGCCTCATCTTTTCTACATGGAGTACTTTGTTATATTATGGAGTTATCTTTGAAGCGTCATCTTTTCTACATAGGGTACCTTCTTATAAACTAGAGATATCTTTGAGGTTTCATTTATTCTACACAGGATACCTTCTTATACTATGGAGATATCGATGAAGCCTCATCTTTTCTACATGGAGTACTTTGTTATATTATGGGGGCTTTTGTTGACCGGCTGAGAGCCATTGCCGTGAGGGGAACGGCCGACGCAACATCCAGAGCGCTGAGGGGAGAGCAGGCTTGAGTGCCAGTACCGCGAGGGCAGGGACCACAATCCCCAGGTGCCCCGGCGGTTGTGGCGCGTCAGTGACGCCAGCGCTGCGCCAGGAGGCGCGTGTAAAGCCCAGAACGCCTCGCGCCCAGCGAGTCGCACCCGGAGCTAAGCCCGGGCAAAGGGCGGGCCCTCTGAGGCCCTCAGAGGTCAACAGTGGTCGGGCGGGCCACCCATCTAACGTCCATCTAAAGGTGAGCCTGTGATTCTAAATATGGGGAAACATAATAATAGTACTGCCACCAGCACACATACTCAGGCCACCGTGGACCTTGCATCTTCCGAACTCTCTTTCGAGAGCCTGCTGGACAATGCTTTTAATGAGATCGCAGAGACAGAGAGGAGGCTGTCATTGGGCTCCTTTAACACAAACCATTCTACTATTATAGTCAGCCCCAAACATATTATGCCTCTGCTCCCAGAAGTCATTGTGGTGAAACCTACCATCACGATCAGTTAATCTGACCCACCACAAGAGGGAAGCACTCCCGACATACCTATTGATATTCATCCAGACCCCGCGTCACCCCCCACAACCAGGAGCACCAAGAACGCTGGTGCAAAACGTTAAAAGGGGACCAGCAAAAATAACAATAAACAAAAGGAAGCAGCCCCCAAGGAGTAACAACCAGCCAACTCCACAGAGTATGTGGACTAGGGGGAAGAAACAACCATCAGGGGTCCAAACAGTATGTTCTGATTCTGGGGGAAACTCTGGGATTGTTATACCAAACGAGGACAAAAATTCCATCTGTACACAGACTGACCTCCCTAATGAAGATACTCCCCGATCTAAACCAAATGGAAATCTCATAGAGACCATTGCTGATGCAATTTTTAAACAATTGGAAGATCGAATGATCAAACAATTCAATTTTATCTTTAAGAGACTTGATAGACTGGAAACCATCGTGAAAAACGAAGAAGCAAAGAGAAAAGGCACGGCTTGCCTAGACCAAATTAGAGGCGAACGCCTGTTAAAAGATCTAGAGAGTATTACCAGTACCCTATCTAGTGCAGGCTCCATCACAAACTGTAATACAGCTTTAGCCAAAGGGGCATCTAACAACAGTACCCCTTTTATACCTACTCCACTGCCGAAGGAAGCAAATAAAAGGCAAAACAACTCTGCCTCAACTTCGCCATCTACCCCTTTGCTACCTTCCGGTCTATCTTGCACCACAAATCCCATCAGTAATACCCAGAAGAGTAATCCCCCCAGAGGCACAACGAAGCAGAAGGTATCTTCCAACCTTGGCCGGGACAGGGGACAACCGGAGGACAACAGACCAATAAAACATCAAGGTCCTGCTTTACATCTTCCTCCCGAGGCTTGCCCCTATGTCTTGGTTTTGGCTGGCATACCACCGCTTAGGGAGGGTCAAGGAGAATCCTGGGTCCAGTTACATAACAAATGCATTGACTGGTTAACTAAACATAAGGGGGTCGGCTATGATATATCTAACGAAATTCTTTCTGCACGCCGGGTGACCTGGGTCGGACCCCTGTTTAAAAACATCAACGGAGACTGTCTTACAATCAACTTCAGGAACCCGGGCATAGTAACATTTTTACTAAATAAGAATCATAACCAGCACGGCCCAACTACTGTGGTGACCCCCTTACCTTTGAGTTACTTTTACAGACCCCCACATAGAATGTTGCAACCACCACCCTTGTTTCCTTTATATAATAGATTCTCTGCACTATCTGACCAGGGTACTTTGGATTGACTGTCAGACTCTAAGGAAGATTCAGCAGTAGTGGTGTCCGACTCCGAACTTTCGCAAAGAGCAGAGTCTGTGGGGTTTTTGATACCATCTGACGTTCCCCTGTTATCCAATGTACAATGTGATTCATTAGCCAAATTAACAGCTACTGCCCAGGCCTCCGTCCAGGATGTTCGTCCAATACCCGTCGAGGACTTGTCTATTACAAGCTGGAACATCGCTGGGCTGAAGGCTAAAATGGTAACCAAAGCCTGGAAAGATTGGGTAAACCATTATGATGTCTTGATGTTTCAGGAAACTTGGTGCACAACCCATCTGTTACTTGAAGGGTATAATTGTCACAATAGGATTGTATTGGCCCCTTCTCTTGGCCGCCCTAGTGGGGGATTATCGATCTGGGTAAAGATAACTTCAGATGTACAAACAGAAGTAATACAAACTAACGATCCAAGTTTTATGGCACTGACATACACAAGAAAGGTAAAACTGTGTCTAATCAACTTCTACAACAATGATTTTATTTCCCATCCTAATAGTAATTTTTTTAATCTGTTCAATTTTATTGACGAAATATTGGAGGGACGGAAATATGGGAAGTATGATGGTATTTGCATAGGAGGGGATTTCAACGCACATATTCATTCTAGAAATCCCCCCTGTAAGAGAGGTGTAGAACTATCCAACCTCCTTGCAACCAGAGAACTCGTGAACACCATGGAGTTTGCCGGTACCTGTACAAGTTCTGCCCCGGTCCCCACTTACATCGGCCATGGGAGCGCAACAACAATCGATTATATATTTGTGTCTCCCTCCCTTGCGGATGTTTTATTAAAGGCAGAGGTAGTGTGTAACGTACACAGTGATCACTACCCAATTGTGATTTACTTGACATCATTAGGGGGTAATAGACCACATAGTGAAAGCGGGGCAACTAATTTGGAAGCCTCGACGGACAGATTAAGGGTTGTCTGGAGGGGGGTAGATAACAAGGGTGTATTGGCCAGTGTGATTAAGAAACATCCAGCACTGATCTCGGACTGTCTTGCTATTGATAGTTGCGGGGGCAATATGATTAAATCATTCTGTGAACTTTGCTCCGCTATAAAAAGTGAGATCTCTAAACCAGCATCCAGGAACATCGATGAAACTCCAAGATGGTTTGACACCGCTTGTTCAAAAGCAAATCGGGATTTAAGGGCTGCTCTCGTGGCCAAACCGCGGGATACCTCCCGGGTGAGGTTATTGAGAGCAAGGTACAAATTTAACCTACGCACTAGATCCAATGAATTAGTTAATGATCATTGGGAATCCCTTGCCCGAACGGCTGCCCTAAAGGATACCCCAGGTTTTTGGAGGGAGGTTAAGAACCTAAGATCTCTCGGTTCAAACATAACACCAATTAACTGTAACATCACAGGGCCTGTGTGGGTTGCTCATTTTTCGAAGATCTATGCTGAATCTGGCAACTCCACAGAAACTGTTCCCCCCCAAAACCCTTGAATATTACATTGCTGGAGGTAGAGGATGCTATCATAGAAAGTGCCGGTAACAAAGCCCCTGGCCCTGACGGCCTTTCTATTGATCAACTAAAAAGTGAAATTGACTTTTGGGCCCCGTTGCTGTGTAATGTTTTTAATAACCTAACCCATGGATCTATCCCTGAAACATGGTCTTGCAGCACCATCGTACCTATTTTTAAAAAAGGCGATAGGCAGGACCCTGGGTGTTACCACCCAATATCATTAATTGATAATACATTGAAAGTTTTAGGTAGGGTTATTTTTAAAAGAATTAGAACTTGGGCGGAGGAAAGCTCTATTTTACACCCAAGCCAGCTTGGTTTCCGAAGCAACGTGGGCACAGTAGAACAATGTTTGAACTTGAACTTAATAATGGCCAAATATACTATTGCAAAAAAGTCCCCCTTATATTTTGGTTTCATGGATTTGAGTTCTGCTTTTGATTTTGTAAATCGCTCCCGCTTATGGTCTGTTTTACTCAATTATGGTTTAGATGATTATTTAGTTTATTTTTTATCCTACCTTCATAGTGACCTAAGAGCCCGCGTGCGTATAAATCACACGGGCGAAGTTTCTAGTGATATTTTAATTGGCAGGGGGGTCAGACAGGGTTGTGTTCTGGCACCTCTGCTTTTTATTTTATACATTAATGAGCTGAGCAGCACCTTGAGCACTTTAACAAAAGATGTACCATATGTAAACAGCATTCCCATACCTACTCTCCTTTACGCGGATGATGCGGTCCTAATGGGCCGCACCCCGAAGGCACTGCGTATTTTAATCTCAGGTTTTGTTATTTTTATGGCTGATTTAGGTTTAACCACAAATTTTAAAAAGTCACTTATTATGTCCTGTGGTCCAAAGTATAAAATTATTGAGATCATGTCAGGGGAAAATGTTTTAAAAAGCACTTGCACTTTCCCATATTTGGGGTTGTTGTTCTCTAACACTGGTTCTTGGCAACCACATGTCTCCTACGCGAGGAATAAATTGGGTAAAGCGATTAACTCAATAATTTCTCTGCGCCAACCGAATCACGCTGATGTGATCTCGCCTTTACTTAAGATTTATCAAACCCAATGCATCCCGACAGGTACCTACGGCGCAGAGGTATGGGGATACACAAATTGTCTCCATATCCAGTTAGAAGAAAATAGATTCTGTCGGAAGGTGCTGGGTGGAGTCATTGGTGCCCCAAACTACATATGCCACAGTGAACTAAATATCCCTTTTATAGAGGACTTTGTCAGATCAAGACCGGCCCTTTTTTGGCTAAAGATATGGCAGAACCCTGCAGCCTCACTGACACGTGACATAATCTTAGATTGTCTAAAGTGTGACAGGGCACACTGTATACCATGGTTGAAAGCGGTGAATGAATGATTAATAAGTGTAGGGCATGGTCACCTGTTTACATCTCCCAATCTTATAGACCGCTCACATAAGATCCTGATTCAAAGGGCTCTGTATAACATCTATAGAGAAGAGCGAGAAAGGAATGAAGTTAAAAAATGTACAGTTGTAAAGTATATGGGCTATTTGGAGCATTCTGCTTGTTACCCTGCCCCGCCCCAGAAATACCTTTGTTTAAATCTTGGTAGATGGAACAGGAGTTTACTGTTCCGTTTTCGGGACGGGAGCATCGTAAATTTGTTAAACTTTCCCTTGGGTTATAATAGACATCTGGAAACATTAAGTTGTCCATGTAACCCGACTATGAAACAAAGTCTAATGCATTTTATGTTTTTTTGTGGTTTTTATAAAATGTTTACTGTTCATTACTTAATGCCATACTGTCGGAAACATGATTGCTCGGATTTTAAGACAGCTCTGAGGAATTTATTAATGTTAGAATCAGATGAAATAATATTAAGAGTGAGCTGTTTCCTCAAAGCTGCTGTTCGCTCACGAGCTACTTTGCACATTGATCGATAAAATTTGCACATTGCACTTTCGCACTTTATATCGCTAAACAATTTGCACATCTGTTATTTGCATATATATTTGCCTTGATTTCAGTTTTTGCTTTTCCATTAAAAATTAATAACGTTGTCGCTATTTTTAAATGATCGGATTTTTATAAATCGCATATACTGTTTTTTAATATGTACTTGCATTGTTGTAGAGCTGGATAGACTAAACTTCGTTCGTTTGTTTATTTTTGTACTCATTGTCATTGTCATTGTATCTGTTATGCACTTTTATGGATGATTTATTCCGAATAAAGATCTTTGAATTGAATTGAATTATGGAGTTATCTTTGAAGCGTCATCTTTTCTACATAGGGTACCTTCTTATAAACTAGAGATATCTTTGAGGTTTCATTTATTCTACACAGGATACCTTCTTATACTATGGAGATATCGTTGAAGCCTCATCTTTTCTCAGTGGTACCTTCTTATATTATGGAGATATCTTTGATGCCTTATCTTTTCTCCATGGGGAACCTTCTTATATTATGGAGATATCTTTGAAGTCTCATCCTTCTACGTACGGTCACTTCTTATAATATGGAAATATCTTTGAACTGTCATTTATTCTACATGGGGTACCTTCTTATAGTTTGGAGATATCTTTGAAGAGTTATCTTTTTTACAATGGTTATCTTATTATATTGTGGAGATATCTTTGAAGCGTCATCTTTTCTATAATGATTACCTTATTATATTTTGGAGATATCTTTATGGTGTCATCCTTTCTACATGGGGTACCTTCTTATAAACTAGAGATATCTTTGAGGTTTCATTTATTCTACACAGGATACCTTCTTATGCTATGGAGATATCGTTGAAGCCTCATCTTTTCTCAGTGGTACCTTCTTATATTATGGAGATATCTTTGATGCCTTATCTTTTCTCCATGGGGAACCTTATTATATTATGGAGATATCTTTGAAGCGTCATCTTTTCTACATGGGGTACTTTCTCATATTGTGTAGATTTCTTTGAAGCCTTATCTTTTCTACGTGGGGTACCTCCTCATATAATTGAGATATATTTGAGGTGTCATTTTCATACATGGGGTAACTTCCTAGATTATGGAGATATCTCTGAAGCGTCATCTTTTCTACATTGGGTACTTTCCTATATTATGGAGATATATTTTTTAAGCTTCATCTTTTCTACATGGGGTACCTTCTTATATTATGGGGATATCTTTGAAGCCTCATCCTTCTACGTACGGTCACTTCTTATAATATGGAAATATCTTTGAACTGTCATTTATTCTACATGGGGTACCTTCTTATAGTTTGGAGATATCTTTGAAGAGTTATCTTTTTTACAATGGTTATCTTATTATATTATGGAGATATCTTTAAAGCATCATCTTTTCTATAATGGTTACCTTATTATATTTTGGAGATATCTTTATGGTGTCATCCTTTCTACATGGGGTACCTTCTTATAAAATGTAGATATCTTTGAGGTGTAGTTTGTCTACATGTTGTACCTTCTAATATTATGGAGATATTGTTGAGGTGTCATTTTTTCTACACGGGGTACCTTTTTCCATTATGCAGATATCTTTGAAGCGTCATCTTTTGTACATGGGGTACTTTATTATATTATGGAGATATCTTTGAACTGTCATCTTTTCAACGTCTGTTCACTTTTTATAGTATGGAAATATCTTTGAAGTGTCATTTATTCTACATGGGATACCTTCCTTATAGTATGGAGATGTCAAGGAGGTGTATTTTCTACATAGGGTACTTTCTTATATAATGGAAATATTTTTGAGGTGTCATTTATTCTACATGGGATACCTTCTTATATTATGGAGATTTCGTTAAGGTGTCTTTTCTACATGCTATACCTTCTTATATAATGGAGATATCTTTGCGGTGTCACTTATTCTACATGAGGTATCTTATAGTATGGAGATATCTTTGAGGTGTCTTTTCTACATGGGGTACCTTCCTAAATTACAGAAATATCTTTGAAGTGTCATTTATTCTACATGGGGTACCTTCCTTATAGTATGGAGGTAACGTTGAGGTGTCTTTTCTACATGGGGTACCTTCTTATATAATGGAAATATCTTTGAGGTGTCACTTATTCTACATGAGGTATTGTCTTATAGTATGAAGATATCTTTGAGGTGTCTTTTCTACATGGGGTACCTTCTTATATAATGGAGATATTGTTGAGGTGTCATTTATTCTACATTGGGTACCTTCTTATATTATGGAGATATCTTTGAGGTGTCCTCCAGGTGCCTAACAATACGCTCTGGTGACATTCCACTTGCAATCTTTGGAATTTACCTCTGGGTTCCTTGAGTGTAGATGGTATGATCGTGAATTCACCTGCCCTTCGTTTGGACCTGTCACCGGACTGCTGCTGCTTCCTTTCTCGACTTCTGCCCCTTGGAGAAACCCACAGCAACTCGCCGGACCCGCTCCGCGGGTCCCGCAGCGCGTCTGACAACAGCGGGAGCTGCTGCTGGGAGAGGGGCGTTCAGCTGTGTTAGGGCTTGGGGCGTGTTGTTGCTGGCAGGGCTGCGAGCACGGTAGCAGGGACTCCATCACCCAGGAGTCCCTGCGAGCCCAATCTGCTCCACCTGGGCTGCTCTCCCTGCTGGCCCCGCCCACGGAGTAAAAACCGGCTGCAGGACTTTGTTGGTGGGACGCTCACCTGCCCTTCGTTTGGACCTGTCACCGGACTGCTGCTGCTTCCTTTCTCGACTTCTGCCCCTTGGGGAAACCCACAGGAACTCGCCGGACCCGCTCCGCGGGTCCCGCAGCGCGTCTGACAACAGCGGGAGCTGCTGCTGGGAGAGGGGCGGTCACCTGTGTTAGGGCTTGGGGCGTGTTGTTGCTGGCAGGGCTGCGAGCACGGTAGCAGGGACTCCATCACCCAGGAGTCCCTGCGAGCCCAATCTGCTCCACCTGGGCTGCTCTCCCTGCTGGCCCCGCCCCCCGCCCACGGAGTAAAAACCGGCTGCAGGACTTTGTTGGTGGGACGCTCACCTGCCCTTCGTTTGGACCTGTCACCAGACTGCTGCTGCTTCCTTTCTCGACTTCTGCCCCTTGGAGAAACCCACAGCAACTCGCCGGACCCGCTCCGTGGGTCCCGCAGCGCGTCTGACAACAGCGGGAGCTGCTGCTGGGAGAGGGGCGGTCACCTGTGTTAGGGCTTGGGGCGTGTTGTTGCTGGCAGGGCTGCGAGCACGGTAGCAGGGACTCCATCACCCAGGAGTCCCTGCGAGCCCAATCTGCTCCACCTGGGCTGCTCTCCCTGCTGGCCCCGCCCCCCCACCCATCACTCCTCCCTTTGTGATATTTTAGAAGGTTGTACGGCCGCTGCGCGGGAGAAGCCCGGGAGAAGCCTGGGACAAGGGCGGGACCGTCTGTGGCCGTCAGGGGCCAAAGGAGGCTGGGCTGGGCCCGGTCCCTAAGATTTATAGCGTGCACATCTCCACTAAAAGTTGTATGTTATTTGTGGGACACTATAAGTGTAAAAGATGTCTTTAGACTCGTTTAGTTCCTTGCCCTCAAATGTTGGAGTTTCCATTCTTGGCCCTCTGGACAAATATTTTGTGAGGGCCAATAAAGATATTGACAAACAACTCCTGCTAGAGGAGAAACGTGCAGAGCGTCGTCGCTCCATAGAATCGCTAAAAAAGAAACCATTGATCACTCTCCAAAATGTAACTCTCACACAAGACCTAGCTACTACTGATGGGGTGGAGGCAGATGCAGAGTCACTCAGCTCTGACCCCATACCTATACCTAGAATCTTCCATGAGCACAGTATAACCCCAGATCTTTTTGTTAATATTAGTCAAAACAATTCGGGCAGCCCCCCTATTGCTCCTATTGTTTCTAACAGCCTAATTGATTTAAACTCCCCTGTTTCCCCGACTTTTGTTACACAATTGAATTCAACTCCTTCTAATCACTCAATTGTAACTGTTGAACCCACTGAGATCACCTCACAACTTATTTTTAGCAGGGCTACAATTGATAGCAAGAAACCACGGAGGTTTCCTCAATCCCCGCCTAGAAAAAGGAGGAAAAAAGGAGGGGTAAAAAGAAAAGGGGAAAACTTACCAACCCCAACACCTTCCTCACAAGGCCTCATAAACAAATCAGCTAGTCCTTTAGTGAGTGATGCATTACCAGGTACTCACCTCTTACCAACTTCTACTGGGGAATTGCCAATTATGTCTAAGAAAGAGCAAATAGAAATATTTGAACAGCTTTTTAAAGCTTATTTGCTCCCTTTAATGGAAAGAGTTAGAATCCTGGGGATAAAGTGGATAGCCTATTGTCAGCTGCCCATCTGAGTACAATTTCTGACTCCGAGAAACCCAGTGACCAAGCTCGTCTAAATTGCCAGATGGGTTTTGCTACAGCAAAACCTAGTAACTCAATTATATCTAAAGGAAGTTCAACAGTAAATAATAAAATTGCCCCAACCATTCCTAACAATTCGACGGTTGTGCAAAAGTCAGTAAAAGATAAGAAACTGTTGGTTCCAAATAAACCTCCAGCCTCGACAACTAAGACTACTACGTCCTCGGGGGCTCCCAATATCAAAAGACCCACTTTAAAACATAGGACTATAGTAGACTTACGGCCAGAGTCAGCCAACTTTGTGATCCTCCTAACAGGCGTCCCCCCAATTCTCAATAGAAATTTTGAACATAATGACAATTTGAAAAATAAAATCATTTTCTGGTTGAGATCCAACAGGCCTCTCCCTGCTCACATAAACGGAGATATAATCTCTGTAAGAAGATGTAACTGGTTGGGTCCCCGACCGAAAGACATTGAAGGTGATGTCGTGATTGTTAATTTTAAGGACCACAGAGTTGTTACTTTCTTAAGCGACTGGTATCCAGGTAAAAATGAGGGTGGAATATCAACAAGAAACTTGAGCTACTTTTACCAAGAGGCCCTCTTTAGACCCCCTATTCATGCCAGGATCAATAGACATTCTAATCCCCAGACTCTGGCTTATTGCCCTTCACCTTTTTTTCGTCCCTTCAATAATCCAACCACTCCCTCTTTTTTTTCTGTTTGTCAATATTAAGCCTGGGCGTCCGAATCGGCTACGCCCACGGAGTAGGCGTAGTGTTGCCTCCTACGCATTTTGCGTAGACAGCGTAGCCGGCAACACTACGCCCACTCCGTGTGCGTAGCCGAGTCGGCCGCCACCCGCCTCCCTCCCACCCTCCCCTACATACATTATTTAAGCAAACTACCCTCAATAAAACAATTTTAAAGCACTTACCGTGTCCGGGGCTCGTCCGGGGCTCCCTCTTGGAAAAGCGTCCCTTCATAGATACCAATGCGCATGCGCGGCCGCCCGCGCATGCGCATTGGTATCCATGACGACGGGAGCCCCAGACGAGCCCCGGACACGGTAAGTGCTTTAAAATTGTTTTATTAAGGGTATTTTGCTTAAATAATGTATGTAGAGGAGAGCGGGAGGGAGGTGCGTAGTGGGGCTACGCGGAGTGCGGGAGTGGGCGTAGCTTCTCGCCCACTCCGCGTAGCTCCGCGGAGCCCCACTACGCCCACTACGCCCAGGGTTAGTCAATATCCTCCTAGACGCTTCCCTCTACCGAACAATCATCATACTAAATACACCAATCACAATGAGTACTGGAACATCCCGTTGCACAATCTTTACGAACCCTCTTCAGGGTTGGATCTAAATGAATGACTGGATTTACCATCTATAGAACCAGAGCCCATTCAAGATTGCACGGGTATCATTGACATCCCAGACTCAGATTCAGTACCATCTTTAGAAGAAGATCGGGAGGTAATATTCTTCAAAACAGGGAATGAGAGGTTTGATTCTTGTGGAGGGGAATGGGGTGAGTGTCTTGGGTCAGTTGAGGCTGAGAGCCAGGATGTGTTGGCATTAGAAGTAGAACAGAAGGATTTTTGTACACATACAGGGATTCAAGTTAGAACAAAGAAAGTTGATGTGCTAGTAGCTGATGGAATGGATAAGGATAATAAGATCAGATCTCATTTCTCGACAAATGATGCACTGTCGCAGGTGCCCTTAAGCCCTAGGGGGGGAAACCCTTTATTATCGGGTATTATTGATCCTGTTGGGCCGGGCCTGGCCAACCAACCATTCTCTTTGAGACTTATTTCGTGGAATATAGCAGGCCTACGAGGTAGGCTTCGAATTGAGGAGTGGCTGGAGCTGGTGAATAATCAGGATATACTGCTATTTCAAGAGACCTGGGCAGTTGATGCCATCTTACTTCCCGGGTTCCTTAATTTCTACAGACCTGCCTGTAGGGGTGGAGTGGGCAGACCCTCAGGGGGTCTATGTGTTTGGATAAGGCAGTCTCTGGCCTATCACACTACAGAGTTACCCTCTTCTAATCCTGATATTCTTGTACTTAAGCTTACAAATCTAGGCTCCCTGACGATAGTCATTATAAATGTTTACGCGAGGGGCATTCCAGGAGGTCGTAGCCCAATAGGTATTTTTAATGACCTGGAGTTTATTTTTAATCAATGTGAAAAGGAATCTTTTGTTATTTTGGCATGCGACCTTAATTGCACTTTTGAGCCTTTTTCGGCTAGAGAAATGGACTTCCAGGAAGAAGAGGACAAAAGATGGAAGATCCCGTCCTTAGAATTATCTCCCATTAAAAAAGGGACAGAGGCTGCCCTTCACTGGCTGGGTTTTTGCCTTGAACGAGGATTGAGAGCCGTAAATGGGCGAACTGCGTCTGACAAACAAGGGAAGCATACCTTTGATAATGGACGCAGGACCAGCCGGATCGACTACCTTCTTATTAAGGTAGAGTATTGGTCCTCTCTGGTCGATATGCTGGTGGAGGATCGCCCAGAGAGTGACCATAATCCCCTAGTCCTTAGGCTAGCCCTAGACAGTAATTGCCGTTTGAGAGACCCCAACAACTGTAGCACAGCAGATGTGCTGTTGGAGAATAATAGTAGAAGGGTTCAGTGGAGTAGAGTTGTTGAGGATCCCGCAAATCTAAGTTTGATCTCACGGGAAGTAGTGGAGGTATTGAACGTCATGGAGTCAACGACAGAGACAGACGAAATTTGCGGGCTACACGATAACTTCTTTCTCTTTCTGAAATCATTCTTTACCAAAACAAATAGTAACTCTGTAAAACAAAATCAAATAGTTGGGAGAAGGGTCAAGTGGTACAACCAATCCTGCCGCAAAGCCCATAATGATTTACTTATTGCACTTAAATCACGAGACAGTGCCGGCATACGAAAATCAAGGCAGGTTTACAAAAGTTGTCTGAAAGAGGCCAAGTTGGCCTGGGATGTCAAACATTGGCAGGACCTATACGAGGCGAGCCTGTCTTCTAAACAATCAAGGTTCTGGTATGTCCTTAAATGGGGGAATTCATATGAATCCCAGCTCCCCTCAAACCACAGAGCCGATGAAGGATGGGTAGCACATTTTGGAGTGCAATTCGGCGACCCTGGCCCCCTAGCAGACCATGCCATAAGTTTACGGGAGGCCCATCTAAGTTCCTCGAGTCATGTCCCCTTCTTCGACCTTTTAGATGTGGAGTTGGCCTTGAATCAGACCAAAGGTGGGAAGGCACCGGGTATAGATTGCATTCCCTCTGATCTCTTTAAATCAGATCAGGCAGTCTGGGCTCCATATATATTGAAGATTGCCAATGCGGTGGCAGGTGGAGCTTAGATACCAGACTCTTCGCAGGGGGCGGAAATCATTCCAATTTTTAAAAAGGGGGACCGCTCCCTACCTACAAATTATCATCCAATCAGCCTTATAGACGCCATCCAAAAAATCATCTCTCGGATGGTGTTATCTAAGATCATAGCGTGGATGGACGAAAAGTCTATTCTATCACCACTGCAGGCCGGCTTTAGGCCGTGTGTAAGTACAATAGACCAAATCCTTAGATTTTTATTAATCTATTGGAAGGTGGTGGTCCTAAATGAAGGAGTGATCTACGCGGCCTTTGTAGACCTCAAGTCCGCCTTCGATTTGGTACCTAGAACCAAATTGTGGGCGGCCTTGGCACAAATGGGTCTGCCCTTGGGTCTGTTGGCTATAATTGTTAGACTTCACGAGAGGAACTATGCACAGGTCCGTTGGGGCATGCAGGGCCAAGTCACCAAAAACTTTCCAGTGACCCGAGGTGTCCGTCAAGGATGTGTCCTTGCCCCGACCCTTTTCCTCCTTTTTATCAATAGAGTTGTTGATTATTTTTCACATACCCCTACAGACACACCTAGTTTGGGAGGTATGACGGTCCCGCTATTGATCTTTGCGGACGATACGCTTTTACTCTCAAAAACCCAAAAGTGGTTACAATTGGCCCTTAACAAATTTTTGGAATTTTGTGATGCTAACGACCTACAAATAAATACAAACAAAACCAAGTTTATGGTATTTACAAAAGATAGATCTAGATTGGGACAAGTTAGTCTTGATGGCGTAAATTTAGAACAAGTATATGAGATGACCTACCTGGGGGTGGTTCTAGACCACAGATTAAGATGGTCTGCTCAGCTAGACGTTTTGTCTTTAACATTTTCACAGCTGAGTGGGACACTGGTAAAAGAGCAAAGAACCTCGCTAACAAAAAGGGTGAGCCCAGCACTCAAAATTTACAACATCAAGATTAGATCAGCTATCACATACGGAGCTGACCTATGGGGTTACGCTAATTTGTCCCAACTTGAGAAATTGCAAAATAAATTTCTACGTAACTTGGTGGGTCTTCCCCAATCGACCCCTATGCTACCACTTATGTTGGATTTGGGTTGTTATCCAATAAAGGAAGTAGCTAAATTGAGAATATTCCTTTTATGGAGGAGAATTTGGGTAACCCCGGAATTGGCTTCCTTTGCTGAGGGTATTGAAGACCTCAGACGATTAGTAGGTAGTGGCAATCTCCCTTGGTTTAGAGCGATTAGAACCACTTTGGTAGATATGGGTCTTGTCCAGTTATGGTCTGATCCCAGGAACAGTGTGTTTCCGGGAAAGAAGGACTTTAAAGATCAGTTTTGGGCTGCCTATAGATCTAGGCTGATCATAGAACACAGCTCAACAACCCTCTCTGGCAGATTTTTGAGCCACAAAGTGGATACAAGCTTAGAGAATTATTGGGATGCCATATTAAAGAGCAGTGACAGGAAACTCTTCCATCAATTTAGAGTAGGAACATTACCCCTGAGGTCGTTTACACAGAAATGGAGGGGGGGCACAGGGGACTCATGCCATGGTGTAAAGAACAGAGGGAAACTGTGAGCCATTTTTTCTTTGTTTGCCCTTCATATGCCAGCCCACGAAAAAATGGCTAAAACCGATTTGTCAGTTGTTAAAAACGAGAAGGGCAGGGGAAGCTCTAAGGTTGTTGGGGAAGGTAACAACTCTCCCGGTGGCCATATCTGTAGCTAAATTTCTAGGATGGTCCTGTGTAATCAGAGGAAAATATTTGCTCAGCTCTAGTTAGCTTGATAGTTCATTGTTATCACTATTATGAATATTATTGCGAAGTATTATGAATTATGTAAATCATGTATCATAGTGGTTTTATTGTTTTACTGTATGTTTTAAACTGCGCCTTTTATATTGTCATGTCTTTTATGGTTAATTATACCGAAATAAAGACTTATGAACCAAATTCAAAAGTTTATAATGGGAGCCTGATTACATCTGGTAATTGGCTCTCTTCCATCTCAGAAGAACCTCCACCACAAAAAACTATTTTAAATGAAAATGCCTCCCTGTCATTCCAGCTTAATTTATTTTCGCCAGTGAAATTTGCATTTTAAAATGTCACTGAGTGCTTTATTTGAGCCGGTTGTTTCCGGTGCTCGGTACCAGCACTTAATTATCAACACCGATGCTTGTGACAGCCTGCCACAATGTGGCAATGTCTGACTAAATTAGAGATGACCACAGCAACAGCTAATGATTAATTCGACATACATTAAAAATGACTATTGCCTGCAGCCCAAGCCATTCTTATAGTTTTGGGGACCTGGAATAGTCTGAATTGTCACACTTGTAGGGATGTGATGGTCAATAGTTGTGTTGTTACTATCATTGGCCACCCAGCGCAGTGTTTGGCGCAACCTCTGTGCTTCAGCAAATTATCTATCTCCTCTAAATTGTTGTAAATGAATTTGAACCACAAAAAAAGTTTTGTTTCGATTGACACTATTATTTCCTTGGCACTGTTTTTTGCTGTTTCACTTGTCACTTGCACCGTTCACCTTGTTTTCCACAAGCACAAATGGGAACAAGTTTGTACATGTACATCTATTGTAATATAGTGCTGCCATTGTTTATGTCCACTTTATTTAAAATATAGACTGCTCTTTGCATTTGTTCCAAAAACTATCAATGCCTCCCTGTCTCCTTCTTCTTGCAAACTATTGTGCATGCTTTTTGAAACTATCTTTTATTATTACCTGTTGAGACGTTGTTGTGTGGTATACAGTAACTATCATTGGCGGCATGGCAGGGGCATGTTGTGGTGCAAGCTCAAGTGGCCTCCTGACCAAAGCCCTGGCTCTTATCGTTTTACAAATTAAGCACTGATATTGTCACCTTATATGCACTGCATTAGCGGGCACTCCCAATAACGGAAGTGTAGCACTCTTGCAAGCAAAGTGGCTGGAAGTAGAGTTTTCCCCTGTTCGCATAAATACTTGTTATGGTTGGGTGTTCATGATTACTAATCATAGTGTTTGCCGTAACAAACTAGTAAGACCGCTTCCAGACGTTGAGTTAATCATTTGTTAACTGGATATATTTTTCCTTTAGTTAGGCTAACAGTGTCAGACCTTTTGGCACCCAGCTGCCACATCCATCAGCCAAATGTAAACATTTTCTATTTGTAGTGGGAAAGTATGGTGACATTAGATTGGCTGGGGGAAATCTCATGTGCCTGGCAGGGAGACACGTGCTAGTGATTTATTGGTGGTGGGACAGGTTAGGGGGCAACAACATCTCTGCTCGCTTGACCTAGTTGCCGGAGTTTGCCCAGTGACCTCCACTCCCTGACGTCTCCCCCCTCTCTCGAGCCTGCCTCCTGCTCAGGAACAAGAACAGGAGCAAAGGCATATCTCAGCCTGAGAGACTTACCACCAACTCCTGCCATTCCTAGTGATGCTTGTATGAAGCCAAAGAAGATGCTGCTAGGAAACGGGGACCTGAGCAGTGCAGATGTGAAAAGGGAATGGAAATGTGGACCAAACGGGCGAATTTCGTACTGATGGCCATGGCAGTTAATAGTAGATTTGTGGGCACATTTCAGCCTGTGGCAGTGTGGTACTGGCTTGGAAATGTGTGCCTAACTGGGTCAATTGGTTACAGGCATATGAGCTGATAACCTGGCACCCTCAGCAGAGCCGTGGTGCATTGGAGCAGCTTCAGTGATAGACTGCCAAACCAAACAACACATCAGTAGCAGCGCCCGTAAAGGTTTGAGCATCATCTTGATATTAATTACAAATCTCTACAACAGGGGTGATCCGGATTAGGTCCAAGAACGGTAGATTCCTAAAGATTTTTAACAAAATCACTAACTAGGTAAATGATTTCTGTAAAATGGATTGAACGGAAATTTGATTTAGGTAGAAAGGTTGAAAGTCTGCCATGGATGCGGCCATCCTGGACTGAGCAATTAGTGTCAGGACGAGAATTCGTGGTGGCTCGTTCACAGGGGCAGCACACAGGTGATACACTGAAACCTTCTCAGCAGCTGAGTCAGCACCTGAGCCAGGACTGCTTAATTACACAGTCCTGTCTGGCCAAATTTCCATGCAAGCTCTCTGTGCGCAGCGAGGCCTGTGCTCTCAGCTGACGATCTTGACAGGAGTGGTGATGGTGTCAAGGACTGAATCCTGATCGTGAGCCATCTGCAGAGTGACATTTAAGTTCACAGAGGTCTGCAGATTGGATGTCTTGACCGTGCATGTGTGAGGGTGTGACTTAGATGCATACTCCTCACGCGTACAGTACATAACAGACATTGGGCACATGCCCTGGCAGTGCAGAATATCATCTACATGGGCATTTTAAGGGACACTAATCAATGTGCCGGTGCAGACTAACTGGAAGACAAACGGGGAAGCAGGATGCCAAGCCAGGGCCCAGCTTCTGATAGGGTTACAGCGTTCAGCCTACCAGAAGTTGGGCAAGGGACTGAGGAGGGTCTTCCTCTCTGAGTTCCAGTTTCCTTCACTCAGCGGGTCTGTACAGGAGAGATTAGTAGAACTCAGCCTTCATCATTACCATGATCAGGGGAAGTCAACAACAAAAAAAATCCAATGTGTGTTTGGGAGAGTGTCCGAGCACACATGCTTCTGAGTGTGTCGGTATGTTTGTGTTAGCACTGGAATCTTTTGGCATGGTTCCCCCAGTCTTTTTGTTTCTGGCCTCCTGTTTTTGATTGTGCGCTGGACTTAAATTTCGCTGGTATTTGGACTCTGGGAACTTTACCACTACTGATCCATGCTAAAGTGCATATGCTCTGTGTCTAAAATGTAAAAGGCATTTGGTTCTCAATGATTGGCATATGTGATTTACTAGTAAGTCCCTAGAACAGTGCATTGCATGTGCCTGGGCCTGTAAATCAAATGCCACTAGTGGGCCTGCAGCACTGATTGTGCCACCCTCATAAGTAGTCCTCCAAACGTGTCTCAGTCCTGCCACCTGCAAGTACACCTACTTTCGCTACTTGTAAGGCATCACTAAGGTAGGCCCTAGGTAGGCCCATGGGCCATGTGCTGTGTATTTAAAAGGTGGTACATGTGCTCTTTCGTTTTACATTTCCTGGTAGTATAAAGCCACTAAATTCTCTTTTCACGATAGCAAGCCCTATCTCTCTCATAGGTTAGCATTGGAGGTGCCCTATAGCATTTTTCACAGGTATCTTTCATGGCACAATGGTATCCCTTGTTAGAATGCTTCAATGGCAGATTGGTGATAATTCTCAGCATAGGGGGAGCACCCATGGTATGACTATGTAAAACCCTGGAAAATACTTGAACTAGTATTTATGGCAGGAGATGGTGCTATATGAATATGCAAGGTAGAATCTATCAATGTGTATCAAGAATGCATATGAGGGGGAGGAGCCAAGCAGCAAACAAAGATGGCCGCATAAACTCCCGGCTCCGCCGACCTCAGTCTGTTGCTTGATGATCCTGCCAGAAATCCTGATTTCACGCCCGACCCCCGTACGGATCAACTATTACTGAAACTGGCGGTGTGGTCCCGAGAACTTTACCACCCTGACTGACGGAGTTTTGTCGTGTGGAAGATCTCGGCCTAACTTCTCCTGTGAGCCGGGACCTCGAGTACTGGCCCTGCCGGGTTACAGTTCAATAACAACGGCCGTGGGACCCAGACAGGGTCCAGTCGCTTGACTTGAAGAGTATCCTGTCCCTAGTTTGGTGGAGTACCTTTGGTTCGGTACACACTGCGGAGGTGTATATATCCTGTAAGTGGCTGTGAGGTCGGGGGTCCCTGTCCCGGCAGCTGGCGCCCACGCTGGGTTGGAGCCCCCGCCCGAGATGCCCTATCACTGCTTGAAAATGCACCTTCAGTCCCCGCCTGCCCTGCTCACGTTTCTGTCTCCGGAGGAACTGTGTACTCCGAGGGACACACACATGGCTGGAATCGAGCAAGTGGAGGCGGTGCGGGGTAACAGCGAGCCGTCCTTGAGAACCGTAATGGCTGCCATTGGGGAGCTTCAATCATACAGGGATGCCATTTTCTACAATACGATCGCTGGCAACATCGTAACTGAACGATCGTGTACGGACCCTGATCTGTCTGGAGACTTTGGGTTAGCAGTTTTTCCCACGCTACCCGCGAAACCGGATGATCGAGACCCCACTTATGACAAAGCCTCGACACCGTTGCCCAGACCACAGAGTGATAGCGGACTTTCAATTTCAATTTCAAAAATCTTTATTCGATTGTAGATTTTACAATCATAAAAGTACAATTCATAAGTACACAATTTTTAAAAACAATACCAAACAATACGTACCATAAGGCAAGTGAAAGACGCAATATACAGTACATAAAAAGAAGGTACAGCGGGCACTAAGGGCATGAGCAATATAGGGTTAAAAGAAATACATAAATTACTATATTGGTTAAAAAGACACCTAAAACATTCACAGCAAGATTATCCGTCCATACTTTTCCTAAAACTAATGGCTTTTTAAAAAAAGTTACAGACATATAAAGTACAATCACAATTCAGTAGTTGTAGATAGTAAAGTGCGGGCTTGATTTGGGAGAAATTCAGTTTTATAAGGCACGGTTTAAGGTATAATTTCCGTGGGATAGAATAATAAGGGCAAATGAAAAGAAAGTGTGCCAAGTCTTGAGGAGACTTACCGTCGCAGCCACAAGCTGGCAACACTTCACCCCGTTGAGCCCCACTTGGTACCGCTAGTAGAAGGTGATATAGATCGAAACGGATCCTTATTAACAAAAACCGTTCATAACTAGTCATAGGCCATGTCAAGTAAGGCTCCGTATGAGGACAGGTTTTAAGTAATAAGTGTTTCCTAACACTGTCCTTCTGTATCTCGACCTCTTCTCTGTCAGTACATCTTACCAATAATATGGCGTTTTTTACCGAAACAACATCAGGTTTTGTAATCAAGTTGGGGGCATAAAACAAGTCAGAGCGGCCAATTGCCGACAAACAATCCTTTATATATTTTACCCACGGAATTTTAAACCTATCGTCTAACAATAAGGCCTCTTTCAGTAAGGCATGTGTGAGTGGAATGTCGGTATTAAGCCAACAATTCAGCCAACACAAAACCGGATTTACTGCTATTCTGTCACCTAGATATGGGACCCCCAGCTCCTCGTGTACAGAGTAATTCCCAATACCCCTTGGTAGCCTCAGTATCTTTTTCAGGACGTTGTTTTCTGCAACCTCTAGGTCTTTTATCCTACGATAGCCCCAGAGCTCTCTACCATAACAGGCAACAGCAACGCTTTTTGCCTGGTAAAGTTTCAGCAGTGCGGCTGTAGGGCAGTTGCCAACTTTTTTTCCAAAGCCAAGAATGGCCGAGTTTACCCTTGTTATTTCGCCCTTCTTTTTGGACACTGCGGGGCCCCACGTTAGTTTATGATCTAAAAGGACCCCAAGGTATGAGAAAGAGTTAGTTAAAGGGATTTTTTCTCCATTTATACTAAAGGAGTCCGTTTTCCGAGAACCCTTTCCTGTTTTCATGACGTAGGACTTGGAATTATTTATGCTAAGGCCACGTGACTCCATGAACTTAAAGAAGGAGTTTAATAATTTTTGGAGACCGATTGCCGTCCTTGATATAAGAACGGCATCGTCTGCATAGAGTAGCACAGGCACCCCCTTGCGTTCAACAAGGGGGTAGTCTGCTTCTATGTTTAGAAGAAATTCCTCCAGTTCATTTATATACAAGTTGAAGAGAAATGGGGCCAAAATGCAGCCCTGTCGGACTCCCCTATTTATTCTGAATTCGTCCGTTACTTTAAGATCTTGAGTGTAACGGACGTTAGCTTTAGTGTCCGAGTGCAAGTCGGCTAGGAGGTTGACAAGATTCCTCTCTACTCCCATTCTCAACAAAGTGGCCCATAATAAACTTCTATCCACACAATCGAAAGCGGACGACAAGTCCATAAATGCCATGTAGACGGTTCCTTGTCTAGCCAGGGTATATTTACTTAAAATCAAGTATAGGTTCAGACATTGTGTGATGGTCGAGTGGCCAGGTCTGAACCCATATTGTATAGGTGACAGAATATTTTTTTCCTTAGCCCATGTAGATAACCTATTAAGAATTACCCCCCCTACCACTTTAACTACTGAATTTATTAAAGATATCGGCCTGTAACATAATGGACTGCTGCGATCGCCCTTTTTAAAAACGGGGACTATAGTCGATAGACCCCACGTTTTTGGGCACCCCGTTGTCACAGCTGCATTAACTACCGCCGTGAGGACGGGAGCCCAAAAGGGGATACTAGACTTAAATAGGTCTGGTGGTAAACCATCAGGGCCCGGGGCCTTGTTACTGGTCAGGCCCTGGATCCCCCTCTCAACCTCATTTACTGTAAAACGTAAAGGGGTTACAGGTAATGTTAAAAAGGCGTTTTCTACCCTATGCTCATTACTCTTAAAGATTGTACTAAAATGAGACACCCACTCCCCTTCTGAAATGCTTGTACCTAGGGCTATGTCATTTGGGTTATCAAACAAGGGTTTGTTGATAAGTTGCCAGAACTTGCTGCTGTTCCCCAGCACTGTGGGATCTAGGAGAGATTCTATCATATTAGCCTTGATTTCCTTTTTCCTTACGGCTACTGCTTTCCTATAGGACATACGAAGACTTTTTATCAAGTCAGGGTCTCTAGGTTTACGTTTTAGGGCGTTCTTCAAGTCTCTGCTTGCCTTTGAGCAGTTGTGGTCAAACCATTTAACATGTGTACTGCTTTGCCCCTTTGTTGGTGCTGTTAACATAGCGCCAATTTTAGAAACCAGACCCATGAACCCCGACAAAATATTCGTGGAGGATGAATCAAAAGATGAGCATGCTAACAGCTCCTCCTCACATGCACTATTAATTTTAGAATATAAATTGTCTTTATTTATCGTTGTCCATTTAATACGGCGTCTGCCATTTATACAGCTCAGAGTGCCTCGATCAATGCGAGACGGTCGTTTGGTGAGTAAAAACCCACCCAAGCTAATAACTAGGGGGTTATGGTCACTATATACACTAAGGAGAATGGTAAATTGCAAAACCCACTGTACGAGATCTGAAGATAGAAATATATGATCTATAAAGGATCCCTGACCATGTCCTTTAAAGGTCGGAGTGTCAAAAATTTTAGTATTGGGAACCATGGACATAGCTACTGTTAAATTATTTTCATTCACTAAGTCATTTAGGTTCTTACCACCCCTGGTGTGAGAAAAATGAAAGCCTTCAACACTATTACTTCCCAAGGAGCCCATTGGGATAGAGCCTGGATTGCCGCATGGGTGAACATTAAAGTCACCTGCTATCAACAGGTTCCGGGATGAAGTGTGTGCGTTTTTTCTCAAGAATTCTATTAGGGATATGATGTTGCAACCACCATTACTGTTATTAGCATTATAAAAATTGACCAGGGTCAAAGCATTCTTGCCATTTTTTAGGTCAAGCATCTGAATATTCAAGTTATCATTATAACATATGTTGGTTTTACAGAGCAAACCCATATTTATAAAGGTGGCCAGGCCCCCCTTTGCTCGACCCCTGCTCGAGGCGACCGCTGGAATAATAAAGCTTAAGTACCCTTCTATATGGACATTTTTGTCCTCCAGCCACGTCTCTTGAAGACACACAATGGAGAAATTTTTAATAAATGATATCCAGACTGGGTCACATAACTTGTCGGCCAATCCAGCTATGTTCCACGAAATTAGATTCACACATTCGGCTAATACTGGGCAAATAAGGCTGTCACTAATAGATGGTGCGGGTGTTGAGGCTGGTATCTCAATATGTGGGCTCCTTGTATCCACAATGCTTGCTACAACCAGATCTAATTGCTCCCGGATAGGAACGTGAACCCCATACGGGACAGGAGAGTTAGTGACTGTGAATGGAAGATCCAAAGATACAAATGGCAAGCTATAATCATCTTCCTGGCAACCCGTCGTACATACACCCTTAACATCATCACTTACAGAAACACTGCTATTAGACATTTTAGCAGATAAAGATGGTAAAGACACCTCGTTAATCCTAAAGGACACTGTAGGTAAAACAACGGGTGAACTACTATTCATATCAACATTAGTTACAGCACTGTCCGTTTCTATTTCGTAGCAACAGATACCCCTCTCTTCCTGTAACCTTGTGTTACTGAGAACATTTACACCCTCCCCAATACCCTCTGCACACCTTAAACATCAGTCGCATTCCTCCAGGCCGCTAAAGGCCTCGAACCTATTATAAAGCTCTAGGGGAGTAAATGGGATCAGATGTGACATACTACCCTTTACTTCTGTTTTATTAATTAATGGTATAGTATTCCACCCCTGTATTGCAGGTGTCGGAGCTAAATAAGGCATATAGGCAGGATTCAGTGCAGACTCCATGATTAGGGACTGGGGGGTGAAGTAGGTGCTGTTGGTTGGATATTGTGGGGGGAATACGGCAGATCTGGGATAAAAGTACGTCAAAGGGCGTGGTACAATACAGCTATTTTCATTGGCATAAGGCCAATTCAATATGTGTTGTACTGCTGTTCTGTCCCTAAAGTTTATCACCACAACGTCACCCCCTATATCCTTCGCTCGGCCCCCCAACCAGGACAGGCGCCGAACATGAACTATTTCGCCATTTACCGGATTGGGTTTAGGTCTATACAAAGAGAGCCAATGCGTTATTTTGTTTTTTAGTTGGAAGTATCCCTCCCTTTTACCATTGGTCAATTCTGGAACCCCAGTGAGTACAACCACGTACGGCAAAGCTTCTGGTGGAAGTTCCGCAGGCGGTATCCTGATCTGATCACCTCTCCCCCGGCTGTTCACATTCCCATTGGGTCTAAGATGTCTGTCCGGATGGGTACTGGGTTCCCTAATCAGAGTATTGACTGTGGTGGCAGCATTACTGTCTGAGGTAGCAGCAGTTAATTTTCCCTGGACTATTGCTACATCTGTTGGCAAAGATTTGTTTGAGCTGTTGCCGTCAGATATTTTCACGGCCGCATGTGGTCGGTTAAGGGTAACTGGGATTGCTGCTGCTGCCTGACTGTTTCCAATAGAGGATACAGGGGGTGTAGGGGTGGAACCTTTTTTTGAGGGAGGGTACATTTTTGTTGTGACTTTTTGTTGTTGCACTTTTAAGGGCCCTTCTGACCGAACAAGATCCCCTAACTTAGTCAGGTCCCCCTCTATTTTTCCCAACCTTGTCTCTAACCCTTTGAATCTTTCTGCCATTGCGAGCGTATAAGTACGTACGATCAACTCAATATTGTCCAGAAGTGGCTTAAAACAAGCCGGTTGTAAGTCTTTTTCCAATTGAGTATAGGCAATATCTGGCTCTGTAGTTGCTTGTGTTAAAGTTTTTGGGATAGGAGAAACAGCTACCGGTACTTGTTTAATGGCGGGACCTCCCAATGACGTTATAGCGTCAATATTCGCCTTTTTGCCAAACTCTGAATGACTTAATTTGGACTTATTTGCAGTTGTTATTTTCCGTCTCCTTTTAGGTGGTGGAGGCCCGATCATTTTAGATGGCAGTGGCCTTAAACTTTTCCCTCTTATAACTTTGCCAGGTCTAATTGTGGGTGAAATCAAAATCTTGGAAGTGTTATTGGGGGCATTCGACACAAACAATAGATCTTGTTGAGATTGGGTAGGTGATATTGCTGGAGCTAAACAATCCTGAAGGAGCAAGGGCACGCTGGCTGTTGGTGACGAATTGTCAGCTGAAGTAATGAACAAATCATCAACCAATGAGACAGACATGATGGGCTCAGAGAGGGTTCTGTTTTTCATACGCTCTATTGAGCGGCGGCGATCCGCCCTCCTCTCTGCTAGCAGCAGCTCCTTGTTACCCTCGGGGGCTGGTTTCAGGAAGTAATCGTCCAGGGTTCGGTTTGAGTGGCCCACATTTTTATCAAATCCCACGGAGGCAGGGCTGGTAACAGCTGTTGCCATCGTACGTGCACAAATGAAGGCAGGGTCAATAAAGAAGTAAAACACAACTTACAGGATACAGGGACCAAGACCTCCGGCCCAGCCCAGCCTCTTCTGGCCGATGAGGGCCGTAGAGGGCCCGCCCTTTGCCCGGGCTTCGCCCCGGGCGTCCCGCTCGCGTCCCGCTTAGCGGGGATCAGCCGTTCTGAATATAGTGGTGAGGTGGTTGGGGGCGGGGCAAGCAGGGAGAGCGTCCAGGTGCAGGTGATGGCAACACAGGGACTCCTGGGAGATGGAGTCCCTGTCCCTCACCTGGCGCTCGCAGCCCTGTAGGAGTGTTCCTCTCCCGCCCTCAGGAACGGCAAATGTCTCCAGCGGCTATCCTCCGCCTTTGTTGGACACCCGGCAGGCAGGACAAACGATGCGGGACCCGCGCAGCGGGTACCGCGAGGTGCAGCTTTCAAGGCGCTGGATTCTGCAGCAGGCAAACACGTAGCAGGAATTGCACAATGGCCTCCCTGGTCAGCAGTTGAAGGAATATAGCGGACTTGTTGATCTCGAGAAATGCCCGCCACTATCGACGCAACCGTCTACTGTGGTGTTTACGGAACTACCCCTCCCTGGGACTACTGATAACAAGACTCGACGGATGCTGATCTCGTTTTTCGCCCAAGTGGTTCTTTCATGGCGGTGGAGATCGGGATACTCGAACATTTGGCTGACGAAGGAGAGTGTCATGGCGGCGGATGACTGGGGAGTTTGTTCGGACTCATAATACTGGTTCATGAACTGCCTAGGACTTTGGTTTCTCCTGGAGTTGTGATGGTACCGTTTGATAGACTCCGTACGAAAAATCGCAGGGGTCAAGGGTGAGACTGTTGGCCTGGTTTTGATTTAAGGGGTGTGTGAAGGACGAGGGATCCGCCATTTTATTGATAGCGGGAGGTGGGACGGTGTCAGTCGTCTTCCCTGTGTGATATTGTTCATAACTTTATTGAGTGTTGGCTGGATTCAAGACTAGGGTTGTGCGTTTCAGACGGGGGGTAGTGAGAACGGGGGCATATGTGATATTCTTCTCCTCCTCTACTTTTCTTTTCTTTTCCTTTCTTTTATAACTCTATATTCTTACTATATTTCGGGTTTTGGATACTGGGCGACAGGCACGCTGCTAGGGGGGTAGGCCGTAGCCATCTGCAGGGGTGCAGGGTGGAGGGTTGGGGGGAGGGGTTTTATTATTTTTCCGTTCTTTGTTTCTATGGCCTTTTTTCTTCTCGTTTTTCTGGCTTTCCTTTTACTTTCTCCTTTTTCTGGGATTGGGATCAGTGAATCTGGTTAAATTTTTTTGGGGAATCTCATGGATATGTCGTAACCCGTGCCTCTACATTTACTGTGTCATCGACATCAATGGGCGGGTGCTTGCCTGGTGAACATAGAGACGGTATGCATGCTTATATTGATTCGCTCGTTTAATTGATATTGTTTACAGTGTTGGACTCGCTTATTTGACCCGCTCATTCAATGATTCTGTTCTAAAATTTGGCGCCTGATCCCTCCCCCTTTCTTTCCTATTTCTCTACTTCATATGTGAATTTCATTCGTCTTATTCGAACCTATCCTGATTTTAAAACATAAATTAAACCTCATGTATCCGCTACTATGATCCGTGTGTGCCGAAAAGTGTGTGCTTCTATTGTGCTGTCGTGCCTCCGGGTTGTTCGGCTGAATAGCTGTGTACACTTTTTGCATAAATAAAGGTTTTCCAAAAAAAAAAAAAATAATAATAATAAAAAAAGAATGCATATGAGTACCTACTGAAAAATATACATTGATATTTGTGCACTAAACATATAATAAAACATAAAATTACCATTTTTTTTTAATTTGTTAGCAAAATGAATACCTGATGAAAATGTAACATCAATATTTGCGCACTTAATATTTATTTACTAAAACTCCAAATGATAAACCTGATTATCCAAATTGAGATAACATTTCTAAAATATAAAGTGTGTATTTTAGATCAAAATATGGATATTTTTATAAACAGGCAAGCTGATTTTTGGAGATAAAATAATTGCATTTCAAAATATATAATAAATGCAGATATTTGAGTAATAATCACTAGCACTGTCGGCACTCATAATCTATTAAATTGGTGTTACCAATCAGCTATTTGGCCCTATAAGGTCTTGGTAACCTTTGCAAAGCAGTACAGTTTGACCCTTTAAAGCATGTCTAGCACTACTAAGCTACTTGGAGTTGTAGGATATGCGTATTTTTTTCTTTTCTCGATCCTGCCCTGTCCAAGAAGATTCTCAGTCACACCTTATTAGTGAGAATCTACTTGGAAGTGGCGGGTATAGCTAGATGTTACAGTGAATGACATTCAATGTGAGACTGCTTTTTCTGAACTACCGGTATGATTTATAGCTTTTCAGACATGTTCAAGGTGCGAAAGTACATGGTATCTCACTCTGAGTCAGTAATAAACAAAATATTTTCCAACTGTTGTTTCCGTGTTTCTAGAAAGTCACTTAATGCGAATTTTATAAGGCTAATAACAATCACACTCTCCTGGAAACTGGTCAGATTTGTCTGCTAGAAATGACTAATAACATCTGCTTTAATGTGGTAAAATATATGTTTAAGCCATAAAGGCTTTAACAGGAGACCTAATTTTGGGCTGTGATATCTGATGCCTGGCATAATTATAAACAGTACTGGTTAAATGGTTAATAAAGATTAGGCCTTGTAAACTGATGCTGACTAATGCTTAATCTAGATTTTGATATGAGTTCCCATTCCTCACTTACTTTCTCAACACTTGAATGGATTTTACAGTTACTAATTGTGCGATTAAAAAAAAAAGTCACTGTAGTAATGTTAGTTTATATACTTGTATATATGTTTGTGATATATGTGTGCGATGTAATATTGTTTTAATTGCATATACATGACCATGTGTATAATTTTAATTGCTGCATATTTTGAATACACAGCGTGTATTTTACTGAATGCAATTACGTTTTACTACTACTAACATTTTACTACTACATTTCATACATATTTCCAGTGGTGCATCTATAAAGTTGCGCCCATTTCAGCTTTCTAGGTGTACTCCTGGGAAAGTCATATGACTTTTTCTGATTTTGGCATTCCCCAAATGAGCCTGAGGAGCACAGCACACGTCTGCATTCGGGGAAATCAGCTTTTTGTGTTGTTGCACATTTTCTCCTTGTTATCCTCGAAGGGAAAACATTTTGCCTTGAAGAAACTCCGTTCCATGCACCCCCATGAAGCTTGGAACGTTCCATTCCCATTTCTACTCAGGAAGGGTATTTATTCAAGCCCTTCGCAGGGGTATATCTTCAATCATTTACTCAGTGCAAGGATCAGAGACTGCTCTAACGCTGGATCGTGGGTGTTCACAAGCTCACAGAGCTGACAACGCATGGGGCATCCGTATCCAGTCGGTCCCTTACATGGAAGTTGATCCTAGCTCATTTTATGCAGCCAATCATGCAAGACTAAATGGATTTATAACTAATTTATCCTTTTGTGAGTGTCTGGCAAATGCAACATACACATCTCCTCGTCTCACACCCATAAATACGTTGTTGCACATAATATGACATGCTTTACCGCTACTTGAAAATGCAAATAATTCTAGTACCCTATTTAAAGGCACTGAGGGTGGCGACCTCAGAAGGATAAAAAATGAGTCACCACTGCCATGATTCACAAGGGCAACAGACACTCTACACGGTGCAGCATGCTGCCCTTGTATGCAATTGCTTCAGTGTCCTGTGTAGGGGTAGTAAGCTCAATACAAATGTTGCAGTACAATAAAAAGTATTTCAAACTCACGAAATCAAGATCTAAATATCACACCAGATGCCAGCATTGAGCGGTTAACTATTTGAACATTGTGCCCAAATCTCATACTTTACTCCTCATCGATGGTGAACAGCGTGTTGTGCTTCATCAAAGGCCAAGGGCAACATGTACAAAAATCTAGAATTCCGACTTCCTAAATGTGATTCTTACCGAATCCTAATTATGAAATTTTAATTCTTGATATAAGAAAACTTACATCTTGTACATACTGATTTCTAATTGTTCGCAAATCGACCTACACCATGAATATTAATGAGCCAGGTCACATTTTCCGACCCATTCGGAATGATACCCATCACAGGGATGATGGCCTCCTGGAGTCAGCAGACCACCATGTCTGTGGCTGCTTTTTAATAAAGCAATCTTTTATTTAATTTTAAATGTAGCATATGTTATGTTATGTTATGTTATTATTATTTGTACAGCGCAACAGCTGCCCCAGCAAAGGGGCGTCCTGGCGCTATGAGAAGGCAAACACAACACAACATCAGTCTGGCGCAGAGAAGAACCTAAATTTAGACAAACAATAAGGTTTTGATAGCGCGTCTAAACTGGAGAAGGTCATCAATTGCCCGAGTCTCAGAAGGGAGGAGGTTCCACCACTTCGCTGCCAGTACTCGAAAGGAGCGGCCGCCAGTTCTACTCAGCCTGAAGCGTGGAACCACTGCCAAGTTCTGGCCCAAAGATCTCAGAGTCCGCAAAGGGACATAAGGAATTAGAAGATTCGCCAGAATTTGGGGAGACATACCTTTGAGGATTTTAAATGCCAGGCAGAGAACCTTGAATTTAATCCTCTGAATTACAGGGAGCCAATGAAGCGAGTGCATCGTCTTGGAGACCGAGCACCGTCTAGGCAAACCTACCACTATTCTGGCCGCAGCGTTTTGAGCTCGCTGCAGCCGAATGAGTTCAGCCTGATTTATCCCGGCCAAGAGCGAACTGGCGTAGTCCAGTCGAGACAGTACTGATGCCTGAACCACCAGCTGTCTAGTGGGGGCATCAAAGAATCTCATTATAGGCCTTAGTCCTCTAATAACGCCATAGCAAGAGGCCGCCACCCTCTTGGTATGGCAGATAAAACTAAGTGTTGGATCAAGCCAAACCCCAAGATTTTTTATCTCCGATACCGGAGAGGGGGTCACACCCAGTTCAAAAGGCCACCAGTCGTCGCCCCATCAGAAGGCCACCAGTCGTCGCCCCACAACCCCACTTGCTTGCCTACCACCATGACCTCTGTCTTCTTGGTGTTCAACTGGAGACAGTTAGAGTTCATCCAATTGGCCACTGCCCGTAAGCCGTCCCGGAACCTGAGGGCCTCCACATCAGAGTCCCCACTCAACGTGACCGCCAGCTGCGTGTCATCAGCATATGAGACCATCGTCAGGCCCCATTGCCTGACGACCGCAGCCAGCGGTCTCACGTAAAGATTAAAAAGAGTGGGGCTCAACGAAGACCCCTGTGGGACCCCCAGAGACAACGGGTACGGTTTAGACTTGCCAGGTGGAATCGCAACCTGGAACGACCTGTCCGTAAGAAAGGATTGAAACCAGCATACAGCAGAGCCCTTGACTCCTACTTCCTTCAGTCGCTGAAGTAAGATCCTGTGCGATACAGTGTCGAACGTGGCACTCAGATCTAATAATAATAGTGCTGCTGTCCGACCCGCATCAAGCACAGATCGCAGATGTTCGCCCATGGAAAGTAGGGCCGTCTCCGTGCTGTGGCCCGCACGGAACCCATTCTGAGTTGGGTCTAAGATGTTAGCTCTGGTAAGATGGTCTGCCAGGATCCCGTTCACATGGGCCTCAGCAACTTTTGTGGCCCAGGGAAGCAAGGAGATCGTGCGGTAGTTCTCAGGTTTGAGAGGATCGAGGGTAGCCTTCTTCAATATGGGTGTGACTATGGCCTGCTTCCACCTAGTAGGCACTACACCTGAGGATAATGACAGGTTGATTAAAGACAACACCGGAGTGCTGCATAGCGGCAGCATAGTCCTAAGCTGAGCCGGTTTAAGCGGATCTGCAGGAGAGCCCGACTTAATTTTTAAACTCAAGTGGTCAAAAGCCCCACTTGTTATGGAAGGCAGGGTGTCGAGACACTCACTATCTCTCACGATACACCTGTCTCGCACTAAATTGGACGAGACCATAGGGAAGGTTCGATATATGGCTTGCACCTTTTCGAGAACAAAAAAAGGCCAGACCCTCACAATGGGAATCTGAACATATTTCTACAGCCGTTGTCCTCCTAGCCACTAAGTCCTTTAAAACCTTGAATATAAGTTTCGAGGGGTTAGGGCTATTCAGAAACTCCTGAGCATAATAAGCTGCACGGGCTCTGCATACCGCTCTGTGGTAGATCTTAGTTTTAGCAAAGTAGCGGGCCTTAAGCTCAGGGTCAAACGATTTTCTCCAAAGCCGTTCAGCCTGCCTACAGGCTCTTTTAAGGGACGCTAAGGTATCGTCATACCAAGGGCTATGCTCTTTAGAGCCCTGTTTAGACCATACCAAAGGGATCAAAAAGTCCAGAGCGCGAGAAATCCACACACAGAAAGCGTCGTACCCATCATCGACATTAATGACCGGGCCCAGGGGCACTTTCTCCAAAAAACGATAAAAGTCTTCCAGTTTTAATTTATTCCAACGGCGTTTAAGGATTTTTTTATCCTTAGATCCTTAAACAAAAATAAGATGCATTTAAAGAAAGAACATTAAACTTTTCAGTTTCATTTTTAGGTCTCGCATAGTGTTGCAGCGCAACGCGCTGTCGCTTTGCGAGGCATGCAGTATACAGTATATATTCCGAGCATCTTTTTCAGTGGCTTAAATTGTAAATCCTGCATTCTCATTGGTTTTCAGGTTGTTAGTCCCTCCTCCTGACAGCCATGTCATAATTTTTCTCATTCCATGGCTCTCAGCCACTTTACTTTGAAAACTCTTTTGTTCCCCTGCCTCCCCCTCCCGCAGTTTGTAACTTCTCTGTCCAACACCACCCACTCCCCACTCCCGTTCATATGTTCTTGGAGGCCCTAACTTTTGTTTACAATGCAATAGATTTCGCGTAAATACGAGTCCTATTGCATTTGTATGCTTGTTTTCTCCTGGGATTGACTGGGTGAGTTTGCATTATATTTTGCCCGATCTGTCCAGATGGCAATATTACACATGCGTCCAGCAGCCGCTATACGGACGCTCCTGCGCACCAAGAGGAAGGTGTTTACCAGGACCCAACCATTCGGTAACTGCCTCTGCTCTCTCTCAAATTCCGCATTCTATTAGACGACGTGCGCAGCCGGGACAATGGTTTCTCCATAATATTCTTGCATCTTAAATGTTTTTTTTTCTTCCCTTTCTCATTCCTATGCTTAGTTTTACAAACAACGCATCTTTTCAGATATGTTTTGAAATGCTGTTAACGGCGAAAAACATCGCACTACGCATTGAAGCAAGAAATCTAAATTTTCTGATGAAAATGAGTCACATTAGACGATGCTGCGTGGCTTTGCACTGTCACGCCTTAAAATCGGGTGTAAATCTATTCCTTTTTCATGTGACACATTTTAATTTCCACATGTTGCGATGCATAAATAGCACCCAGTAAAACGTATTAAAGTTTAAGCAGATGTTGCAAAGAATGGACCGTAGAATGAATTTGGCCAATGCTATCTTTGAAATGTGTGCACGGCGGCAGAAAGAGATCCAACAATTCTAGCTTCACTTCAAAGTGATTTTGTATGCAACCATTTATCAGAGTGGAAATCGGGCTTACAAACGGTTTACGCTTTGATTTTATGGTGCGCCGCCATTTTAGCGCGGTTATTGTAGCGCATGTGCCAGGCGGTGCTTCAGTGGCAGAAGGGCACTGCTCTGCCTTGTGTGACAAATGCAGTTGACACAAGAGCCATATTAATGTTGTCAAGTTTGCCTTGATGTATTTAGGCAGAATTGAATTATTTTTAGAGACAAAAGCCTGAAATATACGGCTTCATAGCTTTTCAAAGCAAGCCTACTTAATCGTGTGAATATAAAACCTCTTAAAAAATCAAAATGTTATCCTTGCCTCAGTCACCGAGGCAGGGTTTCATCAAATCAGCGGTTCGTGTGGCAGAGTGCCATTTGAATAGTGCATTGTTCGAAAACTTATGGTCCACTTGACAAGGCTCTTGCTGGAAACAGTGCAGTTTGACACCAGCTGTTAAAGAGTGGCTTTGACAGCAGCCGAATAGAACAGAGATGCTCTACCACACTGCAAGAGAATCAATACCAGGTTCTTGTTCATGGTAACCTGCTTTTTCTTCTCTGTAGATTTATACGAGGCAATCTAGGGTTTTATAGAAAGGAACTTAAATATTATTTGTAAATGCTATTAAGGTGTGGCATTTAATTGTTAAAGCCCAACGAAGGCATTGAACAACTTAAACAAATTACTATTCACTTACACTTAAGCATTTTCTTTTGCCCATTTGGAACATAGGGGCATATTAGCAAGAACCTCGTTAAAATTATCGCAGTTTTAGCGCAGGAAACTGCCGCTAAGAACGGAGATAATGAGCTTGCTAATATGCGTTATAGAATTCCAATAGAAGCCCAAGTTAGATGTGCAGGACATCTAACCTGGGCTTCTATTGGAATTCTATAACGCATATTAGCAAGCCCATTATCGCTGTTTTAGCGACAGTTTCCTGCCGCTAAAACGGCGATAATTTTAATGAGGTTTTTGCTAATATGCCCCAAAGTTTGTTAATATGAATCACCATTCAGATAATATATGATTGGACACATACATTGTATACTCAACGCTTCGAAGTTGATTCTTAGCGGTATAGACTGTTGGATAAAAACACTATAAATACAATCAATATAATATACTCCATGTAACCTTGGAGGTCACAATAGTTCGGTTCTATTTTATAATAACAATCATTAACTACAGCTTTTATTTATGGTCGTTTTCAATGTAAACGCAGCTAGGCATGCTTTTAATTGCTTAGTTTGTGTTTGTGGTGGTGCTTATGGCAACTGCCTCTGAGGAGGACCAGTTGTCCCTTTGCAGGCTGCTACACTGTTGCAGCCTGCTTTGTCTCACAGCAGCACCTGCTGAAAGATTTTTCAGCTAGTCGCGTCACGCTAGGTTTCTATAATGCTTGTGTACTATAGTAGATACCCACTTGTAGCTCAACTTTTGATAACCGAAACAATTCTTTATCTTGACTAACAGATGATTTGGAAATTTGCTCCACTAAATTGTTGTTTAAAATTAACGCATTTTTAACGTATTATAATTAAATAAAGTGAAGATGCAGCAATCGCTTGGTTGTGTCTATTGAGTGGTTATTCCCTGACATATAGAAGTCTTGACTCTGTGCCCTTAAAGGGTCTGAAACAACTCTGAAAGTCACTGTGAAGTAGGTTTTCTTCCATGTGCGCTGAATGATGATAGATTAATATGGTTTATGCCTGTGAAAGAAAGGATTAGTCTAAGATAGGTTGATCTTTTTTCTGCCTGCAATAGGTTTCTTTACATTCTAAACAATAGCATGTTTGAGGTCTTGATCTCTTACAGCGGGAGTTAGCGAAAAGCAACAGTGCAGTGAGACGCAGGTTAACCACCTATACATTACAAATACCTGAAAATGGGGAGAATGTTTTTAAAGACATTGAGATTTTTCTGATATCATTTTCAGTTACTGATGAGAATTCACGAAGAGGGGTAGAACATGTAAGTACTATCTTGTGAGGATCATTAGGCCAAGGTGTAGTGGAAGAGAAGATGTTTCTTAAAGCAGCAATTCTGTAGGAGGAGAAGGCAAATATGTTGTCACACACCATTAAATTATGTGTTAGCATCTCACTATGGGTATGAAAAAGTTTTAGGTTGAATTATCTGCCTCAATTTTCCGAGCTTGGAAATATTCTTTTTTAGCACTAATATCAACAGATTGGTAGTCCCTAAAGTGCACAATGAGATAGTAGCTTTGATTTAGTCCAGTCTCTTTCCAGTGCTTTGCCTTACCGTTTCAATTGCTAAAGGTTATCAGTGGATCACTGAGTGGTCTTCATGCAATCCGACTTGAAGTTGGACAATCCGGCAACAGTATCTAATGTGCACAAATATTTTTTTAGATCCGCAAGGATGACCTCAGAAGCCTCTAGAAGTAGTTGTCTGGAGAAGGTTCTGAATCCAGTGGAATAGTGTGGGAGGAAGACAGATTCGTTTTTTTACAGACCTGAGT
Organism: Lissotriton helveticus; assembly: GCF_964261635.1. Taxonomy (NCBI): domain Eukaryota; kingdom Metazoa; phylum Chordata; class Amphibia; order Caudata; family Salamandridae; genus Lissotriton; species Lissotriton helveticus. The sequence continues at coordinate 405,677,979 of NC_136063.1, read as the reverse complement.
TTCATTGGAGACGTTTATTAAACTATGGTCTCGAGGGCATTATTAAGGAGAAGTTCAGTTACCATGGAAAATAGGTCAAAGTAATGTCCTTATTAGAAACTTTGGACATTAATTAGCTGAGAGTTCCTTTACCTTGACAGCATATTGACTGGACTGTAGAAGTTGAAGGGGTCATCTACAGAGATATTCAGTAATGGGAAGACTATGCCAGTCTTGGGCTGTAATGGCACCCTTCACTGGTAGTGAAATGGACAATGACATTGCAAGGGGCCTTGTGTGCTAAAGAAAGTAAGTAATTCATCCTACAAGCCAATGACAAAACACCACATTAGACCGCCTACCTCTCTAATACCTTACTTCATGCTTCTCCTTTGCCTCTCAGTCTCGCCCCATACATTGGGGCATATTTACAAGCCCTTATCGTCACCACAAGGTCTTTTATCAGGACGTTGTAGTGGCGATAGGGGCTTCGCCTTATTTTCAAGGCAGCGTTAAACCAAGGCACCCTTTTACGCTATACTTAGTGTGAAAGGGAAGGGCAATGGATGTTGCAGTGCGCATTCCACCGGAACACCCATTGATTTTGACGCTGCCCCCTATTTAGAAGGGAGGCGTAAATAGGAGGCAGCGCCAAAATTAAGACCAGGGAAAACCTGGTCTTACCCTTTTCGAAACGAGGAGAAATGTTTAAGTTCTCCTCGTTTTTTCTGTTTCCATGTGTGCTGCATTGTGGAGCACACATAGAAACAGCAAAACATCATTGATTGTTTATGTGCAGGAAGGTGTCCCTTCTTGCACATGAACAATCATTAAAAAAAAGTGACGTTTTGCATTTTCTATAGAAGTTTAAAAACACAGTTTAGAGATTGTTTATGTGCAGGAAGGAAGATCTTCCTGCACATAAATAATCTTCCCCTCAACGCAGACATCCTTGCACTCTGGTGGAAGGGTGTCTACGTTACCGCTAGACTGCTAAATTTAGTACCAGCTCAGGGGGAAATGTAGGGCTGCACCATATTGTTGTAAATATGGTGCAGCCCTGCGTTTCAGAAGTGGCCGAGTGCAGTGTTAAGCCAGGAAGGCTAACAAGTAGATCGATGGATAACACTGGCCCACTCTATGGCGGGAATAGGGGCCATTATCAAGACGGTGGTCCTGCCATGCTTTCTATATCATTTTACCAATATCCCCATTCCGCTATCCTAGGCCTTCTTCCTCACCCTGCGTGGCACTCTTCTGCGCCCTATTGTGTCTTCTTTTCACTCTATCCCATCATCTCTCCCTATGCTCCTATTTCTTTCTCCACCTCTCTTTCCCTCATCCTCTCTCTGCCCAACCATACACATAATTAGAATAGCAAAAGTGCTCTGTACAAAGGCCAGTGAGGAAGAAGGAATGAGAGAACAGATAAAATGCCCACCCACCCTCTTTTTCTGGATAGTCTGGGTTGAATGTTAACATCTTAGGTGTGAGAGTCCCATACACATGGGAGGAAGACTATAGAAGCCTCGGGGTGTGGAAGAAGGGCGAGGGTGGGCTGTCTCTCAAATGTGCCTAGTAGCCAGCCACAGTCAGGGAAAGGGTCATATGAGAATCACTGCTATGCTATACATGAAATTTTGTTGGCTAGCAGCCCTAGGCCATGCTTTTATCCACTGCTGCTACTTGCCTGTTTTTTGGGCCAGTGATTACAGAACATGTAGCCCACCCTCAGTTGGATAACATTCTTAGGAGATAGGATAGCCCTAGGCCACTGCACTTGCTTCAACTACCCCTACTGCCTGCACAATATGTTCTGAGGATCTAATCATCCCAGTCCTATGCCATTCTTCGCGGCCCCCAGGCCAGGCTTTTTCTCATTATTCCTCCACCCTCAGACTACATAAAATGCATGCCATGTTTCAAGGGCCATTGCATAGAGACTGCAATGATGTTGTCCTACTGCGTTGTACATTTTTTTATTTTTAATTATTTTGGTGAGAGAGGGTAGCGAGGCTAATTCTCAGAAACGACGAACAAAAAAGGCATGTCCTGTGCCATCCACCCACGTGCTCTCGCTCTGCTTCTTACTGTCGCAAATAACAGCTGTCAAGCAGAACCACTATTATAGAGGCAGAGACCAAGTACTTGTCAGGACTGCTGGGCCACGTGGCAAACCTCTCAACTTCGGCAATATGCCCAGGGTATTGTCAATTTGCCAGGGGTAGAGTTGACATGTTTTGCTGCAAGCAAAATCTGGAATTTAAGCCCTTCCGACCTTAAAGTGTCATGCCCCTTTACAGCATCTTTTTATTTTATCAAACCCCTTTCTTTCCTTGTGTTTCTACTTGCCCCTTCTTTCTACAATTTTGTAATTCAGAAACAATGTCAGTGGCTTAGAGGTGCCTATGTTATTCACCACTGATGTGTTTGCAGCAGGAAGATTCAAACATATCACCTCCCCGTTACCCTCAGTTAATCACAATAGGAACATTGACCACTGAGCTATCTGACTAGTTACATCTGCTAGAGAAATGTATCCACTGGTAAAGTGGCTCAGCGGGTTAAGGCACCTCGCGAGGCAGTTATGGCATCTCCTGGTCTATCTGCATCCAGCACCTCTTGGTATAATGCTTCCAGTATGTTGCTCAGGTTACTAAGGCTTTTGCTAAAGGGGTCTGTGTATAATCATCTGTCCACAAGTGTAATTACTCATAAAACATCTTACAGGGTTAGGCTGCCTCTTGCAAAGCACTGCTGCAAGCTGCCATCCACATTTTTAAACCTAGAACAATATGACACAGTCACCTAACCCTCTAGGGGAAAGAGAGACAGCAGGAGAGACAAAAGCAGGGGGAAAAGATTGAGAGAATGAATAAGGTGCATTGTGGAAGCTAATATGACAACATCGATGGACAAACAGCACTTAAGAGATGCACAGTACGGGGTCCATGCTAAAGCGGAAAGCATTTTTCTAGCAGAGGGAAACATTGTATGCTCCCCCTTTTAGAAAAAACGTGGAATTAGGCTTGGTTGCTGTTGCACCAACGACTCATTCAATTTCTTTACTGACATTAGCATTACCAATCAGGTCAGGTTCTCCCACAACTGGTATAACCGAATGTAGTTAAAATCTATCAAGTTATAATAAGAGATAGCAAAAGTAGAATAAAAAATATGTGCTAGAGTTGCATAGCCTAAATTGTAATACGGCCATAGTAGGCAGAACAGCAGGGATGTGTCAATGTAATCTTTTTGAGATCAAAGTATCTTAGTGACTTTCACTCCATTTCCCTAACTATACTTCACGCATTGCCTGCAGAAAGCTCAAATGCTTGTCTTTCCCAAACTTCAGAGACCATCCAGACATCAGGTCTTAACAAGTTTAGAGTTACTTGATTTACGTATGTGGGCCACTGTTTCACTACCCATTTCATACAAGGGCCACTTTTATTTTGATTTCCGGGGCTATTTTCTGTCAATGGCGTTTTGCTTTTTCTGTGTATGCCCCATGAACGCAGCACACATGGAAACAGTAAAAATTAAACATTTCTCCTCGTTGCGCCATGGTAAGACCAGGTTTTCCCTGGTCTTAATTTTGGCACTGCCCCATATTTACGCCACCCTTGTAAATATGGGGCAGAGTAAAAATCAATGTGTGTTGCTGTGGAACGCCCACCACAACACCCATTGCCTGCCCCTTTCACACTAAGTATAGCGTGAAAGGGTGACTTAATCACAAGGCGGGGTTAAGCCACATTAAGTGGCTTAACGCCGGCTTGTGAATAAGGTGAAGGCCCTATCGTCACCACAAAGTCGAGAAAAGTGACGATGTGGTGGTGATAGGGCTTGTAAATATACCCCTGCGTGTGAAGTGGAGCTGCTGTGTGAGGCCAGCAAACTGTGTCCCGACATATTTAGGATGATTCCGGGACAGGAATAGCTGCCAGAACAGAAATTAACTCAGTCCCACTCTTCCACCAATGACTGCTCTTTGTTTTGTGGATGAACACCTGTCTTGATGCACGTTTTTCAGCAGCCCTTCTATTTAAAAACAATTAAGCGAGGTGAATGGATTTCATCCAATGTGTGGAGTAATCCATTTTATCTCACCTTGCACAGGATGCTGAAAGCTTCCCGGGCCTGTATCTTTGTGACAATACATCAGCATGGGATGGCTGAGTGGCAGGGGCTTTACATTGGCAGGATCATTCCATATTGATTAACGTTCACTAAACAAAGCGCCTTTAAAGGTTAACCTGTTACTTAGTTTCACTCAGGCGCCTCATCTTCCCTCCTTTCTAATAGGAATTAACTCGAGGTGCATGTGTTTGACAAGTAAAATAATTTATAAATAGCTCCACTGTGACATTTAGACTAAAAGCTTGGAAATGGTGCAGGATCTGTTTTTTTGTTGAAGTTGTGCGCCAAAAACGTCTTGTCGATTTGAAAGAGATATGAGCTGTTCTGAAGATCCCTGATGAAATGTAGCAATCAGATACACATTAAAAAGGCATATTAAGCTTTCAGCTTTCCACTTAATTTTCAGTAAAGAGGTAAAGACTTGTCCTCGAGGAGCATCTCGTCAGTCAAAGGTAAGGCTCTTCCCAGTTCCCGCGGCCTTCACACCGAATAACAAAACACTTTCTCGTTCCCACCTCATATCGATTTAAGAATTTAGAAACATGTATCCACTGGAGTCGTGCAGGTTACAATGTTATATCCACACAATACATCTAAACCGTAAGTCTATTTATGACCACACATACTTTGCCAGGTCCTGGAAATCATTTTTGAGCTTCCTCCCCTCCTTTCCTATCAATTCTCTCAACCGCGTTGTTTGTTTACTGTACCTTACTACGCTATTGTAACGGATGTAATTTGTAACACAATATTCCTCTGCTATAGCGCTCTGATACCTACGGATCTAGCCAGCGCTTTATAATCCTTTTTGATGTACCTTCTAATACAACGTTCCCCTGGTTATGCGCACTGATACCTCCGGGTCTAGACCTTCCCAAATTTAAATAAACTAGAAACTGTTTTCTCCTGCACGCTGAGACCTGAGCAACATAGACGATGACCGGTGGAGCTGCTTGACAGCTAATGAGGAGTCTGGCCCTGGTTTTCCCCCTTGATCGTCACCTACCCAGCTGGTCATTGGTAAGTGTACTGTACTTTTCTATGCTCTTATCTGATGTAAGTTGTAACACAACAATCCTAAATGTAAAGCGCTCTGATACCCTCTTGGGGCAAGTTCGCGCTATATAAAACTTTATAAAATAAATAAATAAAAATAAGACAATTTTCAAGTTCAGAAAGGTGTAGCAAGTTTGCGGTCTTGCTTATTTAAGACCACCCGGAAGTAGACCCACTACAACCTCTGGCCAGGCGTGGGTAGAGACTTTAAATAAAAGGAAGTTTTTTCACACTGCACCCCTGTGTGCGTATGAGTCTGTCAATGGGACAAGTGGGTGCAGTGCATACGCACTGGGAGGGGGCCTATAAGGGAAAGAGGCACACCACCACAAAAGGAACCGTTTTTCTTTTTAAACTTTCCATGAAATATTATAAAAATAAGGTGACATATAATAAACCCGCGGGAATTGACAGCCACAGTTAACATGCTTCAGGCAATGTTTTGGTAGTTATTTCACTGGACATCTCTGAAGCTTGCAACTTCGTTTGGTGAAACCACTTATGGCTGACTGTCAGCCGAACAGACTTTCTAATGCCTTTTTGGAATAATCCGAGGTTTATATAAAAGTTCAGCAGCAGCACGGATGATTAATCGTGCTATCAGTGTCATTTTAAGGATTTTGGTGGCCCTGGGCATGAAATATTTTGTGGGCCCCTGTTTGGAACAACTTTTAATTTTATTATCCATTTTGTGCTATTTCATGCCTTATATTGCCTAATGATATTGAATTATATGTTAAAGGTTAAGAGGCAAAAATACACAGAAGTGAACTAGAGAAAGTTCACTTTCTCAGGACCCCCCTTGCAAAGGGGGAGCGCGGTGGGCTGTTGCCCACCTTGTCCATGCCTCAAATGTCTCTGAGTGCTATATTGAAAACCTTTAAAGAGGTGTCATGCAGAGTAGTCCTTTAAGCTCCCCCATTTACCATATGCATAAAACCAATAGCCATACTGATAAGGAATAAACAACCAATAGATCACATAGGCTTGAATAGGTGGGGAACCATCAGAGCATTTTAAGCGAATAGTCTGTATGTCATATAATTAGCTACAAAATATCAAAGCAAGCATATTGACAACATAAATATTGTGAAAGTAATTATACTTAGGTAAGTATAGATTTACTAATCTTAACTTCACGTCGTCGTACCTTGTAGACTTTGACAGGGGGGGACACCATTCGTTGAAACAGCAACTGGTGGTTATCAAGGCACCGTTGCAAAATCATAGTACTAAGTGACTTGGATTTGTTACCCTGGACTTTGCTGGGACTGGGCAGGTAAAAGCAATTTAGACAACTGGATTTTTAATGGTTTCGGACCAGATACAATCGATCACAGAGGGATACTACTATTGCCGAACACACCCTGACAAAGTCCACAGAGGATGGACGAAACACGTTGGCTGGTTATAGAAAATTCTTGTGAAGAATAAAAATACTTTACTGGATGGGCCACACTTGCTTGGAAGTAACTTTATAGTGGTGCACTTCACATTTGTGTGTAAATTGATTTTGGTCTTTTTAGATCACTCTTTGGAACCAGCGGGAGCAGTGGATGTGCACAACGAACAATTGAAAGACTTTTGGACAAACAGTGGGGATATACTGACGGAAGTGTGGTCGCCATATAGGCTTGCTGTTTCAATTTTTGTTTATTTATCTACCTTGTAGACAATCTTATAAACACATATATGTGGAGTATTGTAAACTTATACTTACCTATATATACTTAACTTCACATTATTTTTGTTGTTGATATTTTGGATACAAATATTTTGCAACATGTTAGGAATGGGGTCTCTAGTTGGCAGTGGTTTGCAGCCTGTCCAAGTAGGGACCCTCACTCTAGTAATGGTAAGTGAGTTACACCCTCAGAATAACCCATGCTCAACCCCTTAGTAGCTTGGCAAGAGCAGTCAGGCTCATCTCAGAGGCAATGTGTAAAGTATTTGTACACACACATCAAAACAGTGAAAACACTTCCAAAAGAGTCCACACCAGTTTAGAAAAATAGCTAATATTTATCTGAACAAAAAAAGACCAAAACGAGAAAGATTCAACATACACAAGTCAAGATATCACATTGAAAAGATGTAAGCATGTTTAGTCTATAGAAATCAATAGATGCACTTGAATAGGACAAAGTACCTTAGGTGCGTCAAAAATTATGGATGATGCGAGGTGCAGGGGAGGGGACGCATCGAAAAAGCAGGTGATGTGTCAGTTCCTTACTGCGTTGTGGTGTCGATGAAGAAATCAGTGTCCAGGAGCAATGCGTCGAAAGGCAAGTCATGCTGCATCGATCCCACTGCATTGAAGCAGGCACTGCGTCGGAGTCAGAGTGGTGTGTCACAGACTTTGGTGATGCAGTGCTCAATACTCACTCAGCAGAAAAATATTTACAAGGAGGCCTTAGACACACAGTACCACATTTGTTATGCTATTGGAATTTTTTCTATGTGGTGCTAGGATCATGGTAAAAGAGACCCCCTATTTCCCAAATTAGTGAATACAATTCACATATGCATTCACAACTGGTTGATCAGCACACACTGTATTCACAGACTCGAGTTAAGTAATAAGAATAATTTTTATCATTCCAATTAATCTCAAGAAGTTTCATAGAGACATGTAATTACATTTTCAAAATCTTTTATTCTTTTTAATTCTTAATGATGTAGCCAACGTGTTTCGTTCCTTCACGGGACTTCTTCAGGGCTGCAAAACATAGATAACATATATACATTTAAAATCACAATATATTACAATACTCCATAAAAACACATACACATCTATATACTACAATATGCAATATTACATATATACATTGCATTTTGCAAGAAGCAGCCATTTTCTCACATAATGCCCAGAGAAACAATTTATTTCTACGTATTCATAGTTTTATCAGAGCAATTGACATCATGCTTGGTCAAAACATGTAAATCCTGCACGGTTCTACTGATGCGCTGCGATGGAAAGCTGGCGTCTGCATTGTAAGCCACATCAATGTGTCAAGCAGTGACCATGATACAGTGCAGGCAGCGCCGATGCATCAAGATTTGCAGAGATATGCCAGTTCAGAATGATGCTCGGAGTCGATGCATGAATTCTCTTCTTGAGATCGCCAGAAATCACTTCCAAGGGCCCAGGAATTGGATTTGGCACCACGTGGCAAGGCAGGACTCTCAGCAGAGGAGCTGAGATCCGGTTAGGTGAAATCTCTGATGGCCCTGAGACTTCTTAACAGGAGTCAAGCTCAACTTAAGCCCTTGGAGAACCTTGGAAGCAGGATGTAAAAAACGCAAAGTCCTGTCCTTCCACTCCCATGACAGAAGCAGCAAGTATCAGGCCAACACAGCAATGCAGACAGCAAAGTGGCAGTCTCTCCTGACAGCTATCCAGCTCTTCTTCCTGGAAAAATGTCCTCAACCGTGAAGTGTTTTGAGTATATGGTGGCACACGTCCAGGACGTATTCCGATTTCAGCCTTTGAAGTAGGCAAACTTCAAAGGAAAGTCTTTCCAGTGCACAAGACTCTGCCTTTCCCTACCCTGGCTCTAGACACACTATATGGGGGTGGAGATGGCTTTGTGTGAGGACAGGCACAGTCTATTCAGGTGTCAGTGTAGACTCCCCCCACCACTCTAGCTCAGGAAGACCCATCAGCCTGGTGATGGGCCATTAGGATATGCAGGGTTCACTTCGCAGTGGCAGCTCCTCCAGCTTCGCCCCACTGCTTTTAACAGTGCAAAGAAGGACAAATAAAATTATAATAACTTGACATTATTATCATTTTACTTGTTCCTGCTGCTTGGCAGCATTGCGGGTGGGGCAAGGCTGCTCTAATCTAAGAACGGGGTAAGAAATGGTGGGCACTCTGTAAGGTGCGCATTGACTGTTTGGCCAGGCATCACAGTCCGGCCAAACTGTCATGTGCACTTTTTATGTTCTCAACCCAGTCTGCATTACAGCCTGGGTGGGGAACATGCCCCAGGCCCCCAGGCCCCCAGTCCCTGGATGAGCACCAGTGTGACTGTCTAGAGTGGGTGCACTTGCCAGGTTGAAATAGCAGTTTAAAACTACACATACAGACTGGCGTGGCTTACCTCACCGCGAAGATGGCCGTGTCTTCGTGAGGCTCCGGAGGTTGGAGCGGATGCCGGCAATGGGACGACGGCCCCCTTGCCTAACTTTCAGCTGTGTGGCCCTTTTCTAACTGGGAATGCACAGCGGTTGCGTTTTTTGTCTCTTTCAGGTTTTGAGGGGGCCCACAGACCACGTATGAAACGACTATTTATTTTCCCTCAGAGCTGACCGCCATCTTAGCTGTGAGAGAGATCGGCATGCTATCTGAGGAAAGGATTTGACAAGCTCCTCCCTAGAAGGTGGTTCATATTCCTTAAAGGCAATGGCTATTGTGAAACAGCCTAGTTTCATAAAGGCAGTGTTTAAAGCAAGGTTTGTTTCTTTAACTTCTGGACTTTCTGGCATTTTCTGACTTGCATTTACGCTCTTCTCCCAAGCTGACGCCGGAATTAGGCTACTACAACATCTATGACAGGTTTCTTGCTATTGATAGAATTCTGTTGAGATTTTTATTATATGATATGCCTTTTTTTAAATTTTTTTATTCTTTCCTGAATGTCACGATCGTATTTGAATTCTTTATCTACTGTGCCAGAGTTTGACATTTATGTGGAGGAATATTATTACAATTGAATTGGGATTTGTGTTTTGGTCATTTTGTATAAGGCATCAATACATGGGCAGGTCCAAGTTTCTTCTTTCTACAACTCAATCTTCAGCAGGGAAGCTGAGAAGACGCCTGCCGGTCTCAACTATTTCTGTCACAATGGATAGCCTCACCTCAAATGCAGGGTCGAGTATGGCCTCTTCTCCTATCTCGCCTGCAGGGTTATCTCAAGCCCACACCAACAAGTCACAAGTTAAATGGCTCAAGAAAGATCCCCTCTCACCTACAAAAACTGCGTCTGCAGTCTCACTTGACATATTATTGGAAGAAATTAGGGCTTTGCGCCCTTTTATTGAGGACACTAACGCTAAACTAAAAACTCTAACTGACAGTTGGTCACTTATGGAAGAAAGTTTGTCTTCAGTGGAACAACAAATAACACAACCTAATGATCCATCTCTCAAAGTAGAATCCTTGCAAGTACAAGTCTCTTCATTGCAAAGACAAGTTGAAGACCTTGAAAATCGAAATCAACGTAATAACTTACGCATTTATGTTCTTGCTGAAAGCACAGAAGGGGTAGATAGTATTTCTTTCTTCAAATCATTTTTACCTCAGATCTTACAATTACCGGAGAACTTACAACTTAACACACAAAGAGCTCACAGATTAGGGTGCTCTGCCACGGCCGCTTCATCATCCAGGAGACCAAGAGGGGTCATCCTCATCTTCTTGGAATATACATCATTAATACAGGTCATCTCGGCTGCACGTCTTATCAGGAAAATCGCATGGTCTGGTAACGCCCTGTATTTCTCCCAGGACTATGCCAAAGCCACAGCTGAAAGAAGAAGAGACTTTCTGAGCATGAGACCTGCCCTGCACTCGATAGGAACCCAATTTGGCCTTTTTCACCCATGTTTTTTCAAGTCACACATAATATTAAAACAATGACTTACGAGGACCCCTCCCGTTTGCAAGACTTTCTTGCGTCTTGCAGAGCTGATGTTATGGATATCGTTCCCTCAGTATTTTCAAAATGACTGCCTATTGTTGTTAAGTTTTGGTGCTGCTAACATTATCTTTCAGAAGTTATTAAGCTAATTTTGATGCCAATGAGTTTTTCCTGTTGTGGTATTATTGATTAATAGATTGATGTTTCTCTGTTAAATGTTTTCAAATTTCCCTTTTTAACCTTCAGGTGACGTCTTTTGTCACGGATGACTTTGTTCCCTATTACTTGTCACATCGCCTTCCTTCTTGCGTCATGTCACCCCCTCCGAATCGGATGTGATGTCTTCCCAGTGTGATTCCCTCCCTCAACTCCATAAGGTTTTTGTTAAGTTATATTATCCCTATTGTCTCCTTGCGTACCCTGTTTGTGTTATATTAATGTCCGTTGCAATGTCTTGCATTTCACGAGTTCTTATGTTTCCTTTTTTCTCCTTCTTTCCTCTTTTCTACCGTTTTGCTCCTCTCTTATCTTAATTTTTATAACCTATCTTATTCACTGTAGATTATTCTCTTTTTCTTCTCTTTTCAGATTTAGCTATGGTCCTTTTCAACCAAGGTCTTATTGTTTTATGCATTCTGTCTGTTTATCATGGTCTTGTCAGTGGTTTCCTGGAATGTCAGGGGCCTAAATTCTCCTATCAAGAGACAACATGTTCTTACTCACTTAGCAAAATCTAATGCACATATAGTTTTCTTGCAGGAGAGTCATATATCAGACATTGAAAGTGCAAAATTGAAGAGAGGTTCGGTGGGTGAGGTTTTTTATTCTCCCGCTCTGTGGAAAAAATTTGGAGTTGCAGTACTTTGCAATAAGTCCTTGAAAATTCAACTGATTTCTCTGGAAAAAGACACAGAGGGTAGATGGTTAATACTTAAAATGCAGTGCAATAAAACACTAATTCTTTTATTTAATGAATATGGGCCCAACACACCTGATTGTTAATTTTGGACTCTTATTTCTCAGAAGCTCTTACAGTACCCAGTCGATAGTCTAGTTCTTGCTAGTGGCTGCAATTTACCTGTTGATCCTTTTTTGGACAGTCATTCTACATCGCATTATGCTCCTAACAAATCGCAGAAAACTTTTGCACAAGCGATCCAGAGATGTAAACTAACCGATGCACGGCGCCTATGCAACCCCACCCTGAGGGAATGCACATTTTTCTCTCCTGTTCACCATACACAATCTCGAATTGACTTTGTCTTTGTATCACATCATCTCACTCAATCCTTACATTCAGCGGATATTGGCTCCATTCTGATATCCGATCATGGCCTAATTTCTGTCCACTTAAACATTATACACAAATCTCTTTCCCTAAAAGATGGAGATTCAATAACTCCCTATTACTAGACTCTTCTTTCAGCTCCTTCTTCATCGCTTTTGCCCAGGAGTTTTTCCTTCTCAATCAAATGGAAAGCATGTCTTTTCAAATTCATGGCAGTGCTTAATTTGTGCCGGTGCTTTGCACCGGCACTTATTTCTTAGGGCCGGGTCTACACTCCATATTGCCTCTCTTTAGTTCACACGGGTCTTCCCAGTGAACGCCGTAAAATATTTAAAATTCAATGCTGCATAAGCGCATGCCTTATTATGAGGCATATTCCGCTAGTCTGGGAGAAAACAGCTGAGCAGTGCCTGCCAATACTCCTGCCTACGGCTAATGATCGAAAATACTCTGTTTTCCCCGGCTGTTATCACGTCCCTGTGATGGAGCGAGGTTAAAAGCAAAATTTTGTATACACCTCGTGAAGTCACTTTCTCATAACAGTAATATGAACTAATCGTGTGGTTTGGAAAAAACTAACCAACGTAGAATAGAATGCACACACAAAATACACGTGGGATACTAAATTGTTTATGTTCATATCATATCGATTAACTGAGTGACAATGTGATGTCTGGAAATAACGCAAAAGCTATAAGTTAACCAAAAGTGGCATATATGTGCTTACTGTTTGTCTATTTGTGGCAAAAACATGAAGACAGGTGAGCAAATTATGAATAAATGTGGCTTAATTGCTAGATAATAACTAACAGGGGTTCCTTAGTAAGGTGGGAGGTAAACTTAAGGGCTATAATTCAATAATTAACGTTTAAATTGTGTTTGTTTCTATAATAGTTCCCGTTGTGGCCTGTGAGGCCTAGTCCAAGATGGACGATTTTCATGACTCTGAAATTATTGAGAAGCACGCATGCGCTGGCCGAGTGGAGCTGCAGACGCGTATGAGCTGACTGTGCTGAACGGGACAGGTCAAGGACAATGTGCTCTGAAACCCTGACTGACTGCCAATAAAATGGACATCCGTATTGTAAACCCTGGGAAAATAGTTTAAAATTACAAATTAAAGGACAGGATGGAATTTGTAACCTTAAAGACAAGGGTCAAATTCATTTTGCTGACTCTGCGGAAGTCAAGTAATAAGATGATGAGGTTATGCTCATCCACCCCTTGAATCAACCAATCAGAATTGTCGGAGACCCTAATTGTTACTGAATTTAGATAGTTTAGCTAGAGAAAAAGGGTATAAAAGAATAGGTCCGGAGTTTGCTTAAAAAGCTCTCTTTTCGATTTGTATCTGTGTATCCTGCCATGCTGCCGGAATGCTAAATTTCCTTGGAGCGCAAGAACTTTAACTTTCTACTTTAAGCTTTGTTCTAATGAGTACGGAGTCTTTAGATGAGGGTAAATAGCTTGAGGGAATAGAGAGACAGATTTTGGGAACTATTTTGTCTTTTGCTAATACTTAAGTCTAGTGAATGTCAATTACTACATTTATTTTTCTTTGAACTTGAAATTAAAATGAAACATGAATGTACGAATTACATTTTTTAATCTTTCCTTATTATAACTAATTGCAATAAAAGAATTCAGAGTGAATACAATTTATAATGCTAGGAGAATTTTCTTTAAATAAAAATTAGATAAATTAAGAATTAAGCTGGTCTTGTTCATCCTTAGCCTAATTTTTACTAGCAGATCTATCGACAATAATGTTGGTGTGTTTAAGTAAATTTCTTTGTTGATATAAGACCATGGTAAATTAAATTGAACTGCAGATGTATATAATATAAATAGTTAGTTTGACTTAAACACTCTGCTATAATACAGCAGCTCTCCTTTGATTCATACCGATACATGTAGTAGGGAGAAAATGTACATGAATGATCCACAGTGCTATGGGCCCCACATGATGAATAAATGCATGATTTGGTACTACAGGGAAAGGTAATGAAGTTCTAGAAATTGTTTCCGGAGAAGCGCTGCATCAGTTAATTACTTGGTAGCAGAGCATAGGTTGCTATAGAATTAGCTAGGATAATGTATAGAGCGACGTATACAGGATTTGATTTACAGAATTATGACTAACATTTGTTAAGTTTGTATTACGTTATATGTAGTCCGAAAAGACTTCTGGAAAGTGTGGGAAGCTGGTCACTCTGTCTGCAGGCAGAGGAAGTGTGGCAAGTGAAGTCGCACATCTCATAGTCTGTTTCAAAGTAGCGGTATTGTCGTATATCACAGTGGTGTTGTCGTACATCATAAGTTTAGGGACTTTACGTGTGAAGGGATAAATGTATAGCGAGGACAGTCTATAACATCTTAGCCTTCAAGTACAGGGATCATTGTGTATCCTGATTTAAAACTTACTGCTGAGAGAGTAATAGAGCTTAACCCGAGCTTGTGAGAAGGGTAAAGGTAGAGGTAAGCCCTGCTTTATCGGCTAATGTAAAATTCTGTGGTAAAGAAGAGGTAAGCGCTGTCTACTGGAAATACAGAATACTTGTGCGATTGAGAAAACTATCACTTTGGTTTAGTGAAACAGACGAATGGAGTTGTTTTGTGTAAGTTACTAACTGGTTCAGTTGTATAAAGGTGTAAATACAGCTTCTCGATATTCCTTGTAAAGGAGGGGTCAGTCGGGGCTGCAGAAGCCGGAGCGCTGATGACGTCAAAAGTGTCGCGCAGGGATTGGTCCACATGCCGAAGACATAGTAAAGGCTGATTAGTGCATCACGAAAAGCAGTGAGATTATTGGTTAAGCACTAAAATACCATATCTTGTTCTAATTGGTACGATAGTGTGAACTGCGCTGTGATAGGTTGGTGTTACAGAGCAGCGTACGGAAGAAAGAGCGATCTTTTGGTAGACAGGAAATTATCCGAAAAATTGAGTTTTATTATGAACAAGAAAAGGAGAAACCTTCATGGTTTAAAGAATGTATTCAAGAAGGACAAGGCGATAGTAACAAGAGAAGGAAAATTACTTCCTCCGCCAAAAACGCCTGCTTCTTAAATGATGTCAAAATATGGCTATCATACATGCATTTGGCTAGAAAATTGGGCTAGATATGCCAAGAATGATGGTGCGTTAGCATTTCCAGAAGTAGGATCATTTAATTTGACAGTCCTACGAAATTTGAGAGGAAAGATTATGAAACTTGAACCAAGACCTAGACCAACTCAGTTTGAAGCACTAGCTGAGTGGGAAGAGGAGATACATGAATTAGAACGAGAAAGATTTAAAAATCATCGAGGACCAAAGGGTAGATTACAAGGATTGTGGGGAGAAACACATGAGAGTAGAATGCGAAAATGGAGAAATGCTGACATGTGCGATGGAATGTATCCGGTTAGGTTGGTAGATGAAATGGAAAGGCGAAAATGCACAGAGAAAAAGAATAATGTGGGGATAGGAGGTAAAGATTATGGTGAGAATAAATCAGAGGATACAGTGCTGGAGGAGATATTAAATAGAAGACCACCACCATATCAACCAGGTTCTATATGGACCACTCCAAATGCTCCACTGATGGAGGATAGATGTACTGAAACCCCGAAAAGATTTTCAAATTTTAAAGACCTTCCAGAAAGACTAGAAATTAGATATATGATTCAAACACCCCGGTGATAGAAACTCAGACTTACTGGTACTCCTAAACAGAATGATGAGATTAGGAAAAGTGTAGCCAGAGTAGATAGGCAAACTGAAGAGCAAGCGAGTATTTCTGAATATATACGTTCAACAAATGAATTAACAGAAAAGATACAGGAACTTACAAAAAAAATAGAAGCTGTAACGGTCTCAGTAACAATAGGTCCTGTAATTCCAGTATTTGAAAATCAGAAAATAAAAGAAACAACTTTAACAATTCCATTAAATCAGAGTTTGCAAAAGGTAAGAGAAAAGATTTATCCAGATTTTTCTGAAATTAAAATAACCAGTAATGTGACACCACCTGAATTGAATTTTAATCAATGTCTACCATATAAGTTTCCAACTGGAGCAGAAATGATTCTGGAACACCCGAAATAAATGTAGAAAAAATAGATTTAACCAACACTCCAGTAGGACTATCAGAACAAGAATTAAGTGATTGACTGAAAACTCAGAAAGTGAAAGAGCATGAACCAAAAATATTAGATGTGGTTAGATTAAAAATTGACGTGGAAGAATTAATTATTGGAACAATTGGGACAGATAGATTAAAAACTTATCAGGACGATGAATTGATGTTCATGTGTAAAAGCATTACCTGGAAAGCGAAATCTATACATGATCAATTGGAAGGATTAGCAAATGAATTGGATGTAGATTTTACAAAGAATAAAGCATTACAGAAACCTTATAGAGTAGATTTTACCGAAAAGTACATTGAAAACATGAATACTGCCGGAAGACTAACTCAAATAAAAGAATTCATTGTTTTACTAAGGAGATGGGGAGATGTGAACAAATGGAAAGCAAAATGGGCAAAGAAAAAAGAAGAAGCCAGTGATAAATCCACATTAGCATTCCCTGTGAGACAGAAAGAGACAGTAGTAAATGAATTTCCCATGAGAGAAATACCGGGAGGAGGGTATGTACATGTTCCTTGGAGTAAGCAGGACATATTATCATTCACTAATGATTTCCCCCGATTGAGAGAAAAACCAGTAGAATGGTATCGACAAGTAGACAGATTTGTAAAAGTTTCAAAAGTATTATGGGAGGATCTAGACGGATTGTTTGATATAGTGGTACCATCAGATCTATAGTCTGAATGCAAAATAATAGTGGATTGGCCAAAAACTGAGTATCCATGAGATAAAGTGACAGGTGCTCTTGGACCCGAGGTAATGCGGAAGTATGACCAGGTGATAACGCTCTTGAAAAATAAAATGCCACCAAAAGAGACAGATTGGGTAAAAATTGACAGGACATTGCAGGAATCGAAAGAATCTGTACATGCGTTTTTATGAAAGATTGCTATTAGTATTCAAGCAGTACAGTGGTTATGAAGAGCTAAATGAAAAAGATATGAGTCATTTTGTATATCATTTTGTGTTTGGATTGAGACCAGAAATAGGAGACATGATTAAACATAATTTGATAGGATGGCAAACATGCTCTGTGGATGAAGTACTAAGACATGCAAAATATTGCAGGGATAAAATAGAGGCTAAACAGAGAAAACTCAAAGAAAAGGCAATGTGGGCTCAAGTAAAGGTAGCAGAACATCAAGCAGCACAATTGGAGAATAAAAATACAGACATGAGTCAAGGGAATTTGAAGGGAAATTTTAATAAACCAAAATAGTAGGGAATATAGAGAGCTGAAGAAAAAATATCCTTGTCATAATTGCGGCAGGATAGGGCATTGGAGGAAAGAGTGTAAGTGCCCACCAAGAGTTAATCCAGAAAATACATCATTAAATCCGCAGGTGCAGAATGAGGTAAATCAACAGCAACCGCAACAGCAGCAGATAGTTACTCAGCAAAGTCAGGTGCCACAACCACCACTTCCACACAGTGTAAATCTGCAGAGATACAGTGCGGAGACAGAATTCAGCGGAGGCGAACAGGTAAACCAATCGCCCAGGGTGAATGTGAGACAGCAATATTGGTTACAAGAGGATGGCGGGTGTGAGTCGGATGACAGTTTCTGTCGGTGCCTGAGAGAGGAAGAAGAGTGTGTGCTTGGAGCCAATCTTGAGGTAGATCAGTCTGGTCCGTCTGTGAATGGAAAAGTGAATGATGTAAAAGTAACTTTCCTAGTGGACACTGGTGCTACCCGTTCTACTGTCAGGTCAGTGGAAATTCTAAATCTTCCTCTCTCGGGTGAGACAATCCAGGTTGTAGGTGTAGCTAATAGACAAATTCAGACCTCCTTAACAAAACCAGTTGAGATAAAAATTGGAAATTTTAAAGACATGCACCAATTTGTGGTGTGTGATAGCAGTCCTGTAAATCTGTTAGGCAGAGACATTCTATGCAAAATGAACTGTGCCATATATTGTTCACCAGATGGCATAGAGCTCCAAACACCAGATGGAGACAGTTTGTACAAAATGACTATGGCCATGATAGAGTCAGAAAAGAATTAATTATTTCCTGTGTTTGATCGAGAAAAGATACCGATAGAATTGAAAGAAACAGTAAAAGAGCAAGTGTGGGATTTTACGGGAGAAGATATTGGATTAATGAAAGATGTAGATCCTGTAAAAGTGACTGTAAAAGAAGGAGTGAGTTACCCAAACATTCTCCAGTATAAAATGACAGCAGAAATAATTGAAGGAATAACACCAGTGATAAATAAGATGATTGAACAAGGTATTTTACGAGAAATAGAAAGCAGTCCTTGTAATTCACCGATAATTGGATTGAAAAAGCCAAATTGAACATTTAGAATTGTACAAGACCTTAGGAAGGTTAATAAGATTGTTGTCCCATGTTGTCCGATAGTACCAAATCCAGCAGTAATTCTATATCAGATTCAACATGATGCAGAATGGTACACTGTAATTGACTTGTGCAATGCGTTCTTTACTGTTCCATTGCACCCAGAAAGCCAACCAATATTTGCGTTCCGGTTTGGAGATCGTATTTTGGCATGGTGCCGAATTTCTCAGGGGTATACTGAGAGTCCATTCATTTTTAATCAATTGCTAAAGAAGTAATTAGAAAGTTTGAACATGCCTGGAGAATCTGTATTGGTCCAATATATTGATGACCTATTAGTGGCATCAAAGACAAAAGATGAATGTGTATCAGATACTATTGCATTATTAAATCACTTGGCAGAAGGGGGACATAAAGTATCTCCATCAAAATTTAAATTTAGTCAGAGAGAAGTGCAATACTTAGGTCATAAGATTGCTAAAGGGACTAGACAAGTTTCCACAGAGAGAATCAAAATGATACAAGGAATGTAACCACCAAAAATACAAAGACAAGTTAGACTGTTCTTAGGAATAGTTGGATATTGCAGACAGTGGATTAGTGGATTTTTACTGATAGCGAAACCCTTACAGAGATTAACTAAAGCAGACATCAGAGATACTATTGTGTTGAATAAGACTGAAATGGAAGTATTTGAACTGCTAAAAACAAGCTTATGTGAAGTTGCAGCTTTAGGAATGCCTGACTATGAGAAAGAATTTGAGCTGTATTGCAGTGAACGAGAAGGATGTGCATTGTCAGTATTGATTCAGAGACATGGAAAATTAAGGAAACCAATTGCATATTTCTCAGCTGTTTTAGATCCAGTTGCAAAAGCCTTGCCAGGTTGTTTAAAAGCAGCCACAAGTGTGAGTTTGGAACAAAGTGAAGGAATAGTGATGGGATTTCCTGTCAGAGTATACGTACCTCATTCTGTAGATATTCTCCTTACTAGAACAAAAACACAGTACCTTACGAATAATAGAATGACAAAATACGAGAAGACGATTCTGGGAGCAGACAATGTGACAATTTCACGTTGTGTAAATATAAACCCGTCTACATTATTGCCTGATACAATGGAAGTTGAAGTGAGAAATGAGGTTGATCACAAATGTTTGGATTTTCTTGAATATTGTACAAAACCAAAACCAGATATCAGAAATGAGCCACTGCCTGAGTCAGACTATGTAATGTTTGTGGATGGTTCGTGTCTGAGAACAGAGGAGGGTGTTTTAAGTGCTGCATACGTTGTGTGTACAGTGGCAGATGTCCTGGAAGCATCTTGTCTGAAAGGAATTCGTTCTGCTCAAATAGCAGAATTGAATGCTTTGATTCGAGCATGTAAATTAGGAAAAGAGATACGAGTTACCATAGTGACTGACAGTCAGTATGGATTCGGGGTTGTCCATGATTATGGGCAACTGTGGTCTCAAAGAGGTTATTTAACTTCTGCAGGATCCCCCATCAGAAATGCTGAATTTGTAAAAATGTTGATTGATGCTATTCAGTTGATTGATAAGATTGCGGTGGTGAAGTGTGCTGCCCATAAAAAGGGTGATGACTACATTACCTGAGGCAACAGGTATGTTGATTCCATTGAAAAAATACTGTGCTAGAAATCTTGCATCCATAAATCGGGACAGGAAAGAAGAACATGTTTCAAGTCCTTTAATGCTAACCACAATAGTTGAAACTTGGCAGGAAGTAAGACAGATGCAGGAAGAAGCTAGTGAAGAGGAGAAAAATATTTGGTTAAAAGCAGGATGTAGACAAAGAGAAGAAGATGAAATTTGAGTTTATAAAGATGAAAGACCAGTAATGCCTGATAGCATGATCTCAAACATGGCCCGAATGTTCCATGGTCAAGCCCATGTTGGAAGAGATGCGATGATCAGATTGTTCAGACAGACATGGTATTATCCAAAGTTTAGGATGATAGCTGAGAGCCTGTGCCAGAGATGCCTGGTGTGCCAGCAGTTTAATCCCAACAGGAAAACAGTTGTGAGCATGGGAACCATAGGACGGGAGGGAGGTCCATTTACACAAATGTAATTGGATTTCATTGAGTTACCTCCTTGTAATAGGCTCAGATATGTATTGGTAATCATTTGTCTGTTCTCCCGGGGGGTAGAAGCTTTCCCAACAAGAAGGAATGATGGTTTAACAGTTGACAAAATGCTTTTACGTGAGATGATACCACGATACAGTTTTCCAGTAACAATTGAAACAGATCGTGGGGGCCATTTTCAGAATGAACTGTTACAGATGATTTGTGAAGCACTGGACATTCGTCAGACACTGCACTGTGCTTACAGACCAGAGGCTTCAGGGGTAGTTGAACAAGTGAATGGAACAATAAAAACAGAATTGCAAAAATGTGTTTGGCAACAGGACTAAAATGGCCGGACCCATTACCACTTGTTCTAATGACCTTAAGGAGTATACCTGACAAAAAAACTGGACTAAGTTCACATGAGATTTTGATGGGCAGAGTGATGAGACAAGCATTTGTACCAGTTGAGAAGCTGTTGACTATAAATGATGACATCATAATGAATTACTGCAAAAATCTGTCTGACATGGTAACTTCTGTGTTCCATCAGGTAGGAACTGAGTCAAACACGAAAGAGAAAAATCCAGCTCATGATCTAATTCCTGGAGAATGGATTCGGATAAAGGTACACCGAAGGTGAAACTGTTTGGTGCCTCGATGGCAAAGACCAAGACAGGTTATTTTGGTCAGTTCAACTGCTGTTAAATGTGCTGGAGTAAAGAGGTGGGTGCATGCCAGCCACGCTATTCGTGTACCTGAGCCTGAGAACCCACACGAGTAAGGAGAAAGCACAACTGATTCTGATTCTGAAGGAGAACCAGAAAGAAATCCAGATACTGAAGCTCGACAAGAACGTCAACATCTGGAGGTATCGGATGCAAGCTCTGCATCAGAAGGAGAAGGTGAAATTGTTGAAATACCAAATTTTGAAGATCGACCTGAAAGTCAAGATTTGGTAAGAACTGATACCAGTAAAGACATTGAGCAAAGTGAAGATACAACTGGTAATCAAGAGAATACTGAAGAACAGTCAGAAGAAAGCTCTGAAAGCAGGAAACAAAATCCTGATACTGGGAAGGAGGAAATAACTCATGATAAAGATGAGATTCCGAGTACCAATTGTGGAGATGTTCCTAACAGAGTTAAAGTACTCAGTAAAGAGAAATCCGATCCTGAAGAAGAAACAGACATTATAAAGTTCATAATAAATGATACAGTTGAAAGTACTGAAAGTGAAACTGATGATAGTGGAGATGAAATGCAACTGAGAAAGAGTTCAAGAAAAAGAGCTTGGAGAGTGGAATATGACACCACAGAGCCAAAGACAAAGAGAGCTCGCAAAGGAGATAATTGGCCTCGAGAAAATGATGGACTAAGAGTCAAACTGGGTAACAGAGCAAGAAAACCAGAAGATCAAGTAAACGAGGTAGCAAGCCAAAAAGAGTTATTGGGAAAGAAAATAGAGGTTGTCCAATGGCCAAAAAGAGTGAGAAGACCAAATCAGAAATATAAATCACCTGAATGGACTTACATGCCTTTGCCTCCTATTGAGGAAGCAAACAGTAGCCAAGAAAACCTGAATTTTGCAAGTCAGGAAAAAGAAAGTGAGTAAGAGACTGAAACTTAAAGAAAGAAAAGAGATATTTGAACTGGAATTACCAGGTAAAAGGTAAAGACATGGAGTACAATATACGACAACTACCATGAGAGTAAACGGAAATCTATTGATGCAGAAATCTGAATAAATTGAATTGTAAAAACAATCGCTGTGTAAAAAAATAAAATGGCTACTACTACTAATGAAGTTACGAAATGTTCAATATTTAGAAAATGGTGTAAAATGTGGTTCATATGTACTGGATTATTAATATTAGGATGGTTGATTTTAGCTATTATCATTCCTTTTAGAGAACATTTTGAGAAGTTGAAACCAAATGGGACTAAGAGTGCAAGAAATGATGAGTTAATAACTGATAGGCCACATGTGTGTAAGCCAGAAATTCATCAGGATATGTCGATTAGCGACTTTTCCAAAAACACATTTTCTAGATTACTAATTGAGTATGTTAGAACCATGGACGCAAGCGACTGCTACGTCTGTGTAAAATTGCCGGCATCAGTGTCAGAAGGGGTCCCCTATCATCATTTACCCCTTACATATGGGATCACATGTAGCATAATAGCAAGTTTGTTTTACAATACAGGGAAATTAGAATATTATTATTCAAATACTTATGATGTTTTTGCAAGATTGGGGATTGTAAATACTATGAAAAAAGTTAAGCATGCAAAGGTTTTTGGAGAATTTTTCTTAGAAACTCAAGAACTGACCCATGATTAAGCCTTTAAACACACTTTGACTTGTAAATTGAGAATTGAGGAAAAAGCATTTTTACATATGGTGGAAGAGAGAAGAAACATTTATAAAAGAAATGAAAGAGTAAAGCATGCTAAATCTAAATATTGGGAATATGAGGATGAAAATATAGAGGGACGAAATGTAAATGTGGCTATAAATATTGACACTCCATCTTTAGGGAAGTTCTGTATTCGTAGAGCTAATACTGTGTATCACAATTATTTTGTTGGTGCGAGTCAATGTGAAGACACTTATCTTATAATAGGGGGATGGGGATTTAAAGGTGCTAAAGATCCAATTTTTCCTGGTATATATTTTGTCTGTGGGAACAAAGCTTATTACAAATTGCCGGACCACTGGTATGGGACGTGTTATGTAGGCTTGGTCTTTCCTAAAATCTTTCGTGTAGATAGGGGTACTAATGGAATACATGAGATAGGTAAAACATTGAGTCGTAGAAAAAGAGAGAGTGTAGCAGAAATAATAGGTGATATTTTTGGAGCACTGATACCAATGGTGGGAATATCTTTTAATGCAAACAAGATTCGGAAATTGTTGACGATAGGAGATCGTTTGTCAACAGACACTGCAGGTGGAATTTTAATGGTAAATACAGAAGTAGTTGCTATGAGAGCTATGTGGATGGAAAATCGTCTTGCTCTTGATATAATCTTAGAAAAAGAAGGAGGAGTTTGTGGAATTTTACATGTACAGCACTAGAGTACGTACATTCCAGACAAAAGTCAAAATATTGAAAAATATATTAAAAACATTACAGAGCTCCACAAAGAAATTGAACCACTAGAGGTTGATGGTGTCATTGAACGAATGGGTAAAAGTTTTTCAGCAGTTAAACATTGGTTACACGAGTTAGGTAGTTCTATTATAGGTAAACTATTTTTCCAGTGATAGTAATAATAATAGTAATTTTGATATTAAGATTATGTTGTATGATTAAAAAGAGAAGGACTGTTAGGAGATCAATAAAGAAAGCAATTCAGGAAGACAAAGATAGAAAATGAGAAATGAATGACATAGAAATGGAGGAGGTTCAAGAGAAACTGCACGAAGATACCAGAAAGATAGAAAAGACTAGAGTATAAATTCCATACTGATCAAAGAATTTGAAACATGTTAAGATAACATTTTTCTCAATTTTGGGAGTTATTTGGTGATAAATCACCAAAGGAGGGAGTTAATGGAGCGAGGTTAAAAGCACCTTGTGAAGTCACTTTCTCATAACAGTAATATGAACTAATCGTGTGGTTTGGAAAAAACTAACCAGCGTAGAATAGAATGCACACACAAAATACACATGGGATACTAAATTGCTTATGTTGCAAACATAATCGATTAACTGAGTGACAATGTGATGTCTGGAAATAACGCAAAAGCTATAAGTTAACCAAAAGTGGCATATATGTGCTTACTGTTTGTCTATTTGTGGCAAAAACATAAAGACAGGTGAGCAAATTATGCATAAATGTGGCTTATTTGCTAGGTAATACCTAACAGGGGTACCTTAGTAAGGTGGGAGGTAAACAGGAGGGCTATAATTAGATCATTACTGTTTAAATTGTGTTTGTTTCTATAATAGTTCCCGTTGTGGCCTGTGAGGCCTAGTCCAAGATGGACAATTTTCATGACTCTGAAATTATTGCGAAGCACGCACGCGCCGGCTGAGTGGAGCTGCAGACGCCTATGAGCTGACTGTGCTGAACGGGAAAGGTCAAGGACAATGTGTTCTGAAACCCTGACTGACTGCCAATAAAATGGACATCCGTATTGTAAACCCTGGGAAAATAGTTTAAAATTACAAATTAAAGGACACAATGGAACTTGTAACCTTAAAGACAAGGGTCAAATTCATTTAGCTGACTCTGCGGAAGTCAAGTAATAAGATGATGAGGTTATGCTCATCCACCCCTTGAATCAACCAATTAGAATTGTCGGAGACCCTAATTGTTATTGAATTTAGATAGTTTAGCTAGAGAAAAAGGGTATAAAAGAATAGGTCCGGAGTTTAGAAAAAAAGCTCTCTTTTTGATTTCTATCTGCGTATCCTGACATGCTGCCGGAATGCTGACTTTTCTTGGAGCGTAAGAACTTTAAACTTTCAACTTTAAGCTTTGTACAAATGAGTATGGAGTCTTTAGATGAGGGTAAATAGCTTGAGGGAATAGAGAGACAGATTTTGGGAACTATTTTGTCTTTTGCTAATACTTAAGTCTTGTGAATGTCAATTACTACATTTATTTTTCTTTGAACTTGAAATTAAAATGAAACATGAATGTGCAAATTAAAATTCTTTATCTTTCCTTATAACTAATTGCAATAAAAGAATTCAGAGTGAATAAAATTGATTATGCCAGGAGAATTTTCTTTAAATAAAAATTAGATAAATGAAGAATTAAGCTGGTCTTGTTCATCCTTAGGCTAATTTTTACTAGCAGATCTATCGACAACAATGGTGGTGTGTTTAAATACATTTCTTTGTTGATATAAGACCATGGTAAATGAAATTAAACTGCAGATGTATATAATATAAATAGTTAGTTTGACTTAAACACTCCTCTATAATACAGCAGCTCTCCTTTGATTCATACCAATCCATGTAGTAGGGAGAAAGTGTGCATGAATGATCCCCAGTGCTATGGGCCCCACTGATGAATAAATGCATGATTTGATACTACAGGGAAAGGTAATGAAGTTCTAGAAATTATTTCCGGAGAAGCGCTGCATCACCTGTCCATCCTGCTTGAAAAGCTGCGCAGCCGAGGTCAGCTTTCTCTAAAAGGCACCTTACCCACTCTTTAACTTCCGCCCGCCTCTCCGCTTCGGCTTCCTGCCCCTACAGTGATCCTGACATCGTCATTCTGATAGCGGAAAAAGGCAGGCTTTTTCCTTTCTTGAGGGAGCATTTGAAAAGAAATATTACAGTGACTCCCGGCATGCTCCTCCAGTTCTGAGCCCTGTCTGCTATGGTGCCACCTGAAAGTCCTTACAAGCCCCGGGAGCAATCAGTATAAGGAGAGGGGCATGTGCAGGTGCAAGGTGCTGCAGCTTCTATTTCAAGGCTCGGCTGTCGCGCTCCTTCCATTGCACAGGGCTGAGGGCTTCTGAGACCCGAGGATAGTGGGTTTGAGGCTGAGCAGCTGGCTGCTTCTCTGGGTGGCTGAGGGGCTCTTGGGCTTTGTGTGTTACTGTCCCCGTCACTGAGAGCAGCTTTGCCCCGCCACACAGCACTCCACATTGCTGGCTGTGCTCTTCCTGGCACTGGTGGGCCCCCAAGCTGAATATTCCTAAGGTGCAGCTTCCCTACTCTGCAGCCTTTGGTACGAAAATCAGCTTCTCGCTGGAGGCCCTTGAGGGGTAACAGCAAGTAAGGATTAACATTTTGATATCCAGCACATTGTTGTAAAGGTGATCCTGGGCAGTATCTGTGAGGGTGGAGGGGAAAAGCTTAAATAAGAAAGGGCGATTGGCAATGAGAGCCACCTAGAGTAGTTTCAGCTTGGATATAGGGCCTATGACATTCAGGAGGAGTAGTGGAGAGTAGTAGTGAGGTTTAAATAGTGCAGTTTGCGCTCTGATGGGAAGGTGTCAAGTGAACTGAACATCAGCTAGGCAAGCTCTGTTTGAATGCCTGCTGGGAGGAAGCCAGTAAGATCTCAGGGACAAGGGCGATTTATATTTTCCTGGCAAAGCTTGTGTCAGGGAGTGTTGAATTTTAATACCTGTTGATTTTAGGCACATTATTTTTCTACTACAGAGGTATCTTAGAACTACGGTCCTACTGATGGTGAGTGCTGAGGTTTCAGGGCAGGGAGGGCACTCGGCAAGGTGACAGAAAACAGAGCATGCCTGCACTATGAAGCAGGACTGATGGGTTTGTCAAACCGATTCTATATTTTCTTTAATTATATATGAGATCAAGATGTTTAGCAAATTTTGAAGCAGACAAGAGCAAAAATGCATTTTTCATTCCACTGAGACATTCAAGTGCATTTCTGTGACTGATTATCTTGGGAAGGATGACTACATAATTTGGCCAGGGTATATCTTAGTTTTTATTTATTTATTTATTTATTTATTTATAACTCTTAAAAGTAGCAAGGCCCTCCCGCCCTTAGACTGATTTTATGGAAATACATTTGCTGCACAGCGTTGATCTACATAGTTTCAGATATTAATACATTAGCCAGTTTTGCTACACTAATTAACATTTTTCTTCATTTTGCATTGTCCTCCAATGAACACACTTAACTAGATGCAGCAGCTGATGTGGCACTTTTTTTTGACGCAACCATCTAGGAGAATGCTAGTGTTAGCAGTAGAGATCTGGGTGGCCTGTAGTTATGCATACAAGGAATGCATCTTCTGTTAACATTGATTTCACTTTTGTTTTGAAGGGGGTGGGTATTTATATACCACAGACTTGATTCCGGAGGACAACAAAACTCTCTTCTTCATAACCTTGATCTGGGTGTTAGGTGTTTACAGAGTTGAGGTGGTCCACAAATATATTTTTGAAGAGGCAGTTTGAGGTTCATACATCAAGGGTGGTCTTTATAATGTTAGGTTGTTGAATACAAGCAGAGACCAAGTTAAACAGTGGTTGACAAAAACATAGTGAAATAGTAGGCTTTGACTTCTTCACTAAATAGTTAAAAAAACATTTTATAGGTTTGGATGTGCGTTACCAGAACAGAACACGCAATCAGCAGGACAGGAGGCTTATATCAATAAGCACATATCACATTGCGGAACTTTGGCAGTGTGATAACATTGTTTGCAATCATTGAAATGCTAACTAGGTGCAGCAGTCGTCCAGTCAGTATGCAGAGGGCAGCATGGTGTGTGCTGTTTCCCCCAAACAAGTGTCTGTAGATTACTGCAGTGACGGGTCCGTTAAGTCCAATAGAGCACCTGAGTCAGAGGGTCTAATTCCCCCATCCTCAGTATCCATTGCAGTCATTGCTAAGTAGGTGCAGGTGGGGCCCCATAGGTCCCTGGGGCAGGAAGTAGGGGATGTAGTTTGACATATACTTTACACCTTGTATTGCAAAGGGCAAAGTCTGTTTGCTCATCTTGCATTCTGGGCGAGTGAATACTTTCCCAAAGCATGGCCATCCTCATGCTGACTAGCTGTAGTGGCAGGCCTGCGAGTCGGCCGATCATTTTATTTATTTATTTATAAAGTTTTACATAGCGCAAACTTGATCCTGAAGGATATCAGAGCACTTTATGGATGGTATATCTTTGACATAACTCAAGAGAGCTGTTTTAGGTCTAGATGATAGTCCAGTATGTCCAACAGCATAGTTGTTACTGTGCTCCCCCAAAAAATATTGTATCCGCCTTGAGAAACCACTTCAACTTTTCAGACAAGGTCAGGTGGTACATAATTTTTCTGCAGAAGCTCATGCAGCAAAAATATCTTTAATGACCCTGAAAAGTTGGCTCTGCTTTATCACATGCATCGGCCTTAGGATTGCAATGCGTGACTGGCCTAAAATGTGCCCACAAAAACAGCAATAAATGTTATGATAGGAAACACAAAAAAAGACAAAATGAAGCTAGGCAAGATGTAAGGAACGCTTTGTTTGTGACATGGTATTAGCACAAGTGCTAAGCAAGGACCAGTGTCCTGTCTATGTCTAATAGTGGCTGAGAGGCATTTTTCACCCGCTTCTGTTTTAGTTGTGCAGTTCTGATACATTGTATGGTATTTGTGTATTCAGGTGTGCCATTGTTATGGCCTAACAACACTGTCCGGTGGGGTAATTGCAGAATAGTCCAGCCCCGGCATTTCAGTAGCTTCTTATGTGATGGAGAGAGACGAGTGCACCTGAGAAGGACTAGGAGACATCCAGTCAGAAGCTGGGATGAGCTTGAGACCAAAAAGAAGAATACTTTGTAATGTACACTGTGGTAGTGCTGGGGACAGAAAGGAGCATTGCTGATTTCATGTCAAGGGTAGAGGATGTGGCATAATGGTCAGAGCTGCCCACTTTGGAACAGAGGAACCAGGTCCAGCTTTGACCATCGTGTCTAACAAACAAATGAATGCGGCCCAGTGTAACGTAACTGGTGCTCATGTAAAGTGTTATAATAATCTGAAGAAAAAAGGGTGAAGACGAGATGGAGAGTAAAAGCGCAGTGAATAGCCTGGGCCTCCCGGACCCTAATCCAGAAAAGAAAATTACCTCCCAAGTAGTCAGCAGTGCCAGTTGGGGATGTGGTTAGAGCAACTAAAGTAAGTGGGTAGAGTCACAGGTGGAAGTGGGTGAAGCCGAGGGAAGTGGGTGTGGCTTTCCCAAAAAATGTGAGCACCTGCACTTCATATTTTACAAATTAAGCACTGATTATTTGGGATACATTCAAGTCCTCAGCCCGTAATTTTATCATGAACTTTCTTTAAAAAATAAATTACGTCTGTCACAATCCCATTTCAATCAACTTCTCAAGGAATTAAAAGTTTTGGAACATTCTGATTATACATCCAATTCCCAAAAAATTCTAAATAAGCTCATTAAAGCCAAAATTAATTTTAATAAAGTCTCCACTGACAAGGCTGCTTCATACCTCCTTAAATCTAGTACTAAGTATTATGGAGGTCAAAATAGGACTGGAAAACTCCTAGCTAATTACCTGAAAATCAAACAAAATAAACTATTTATTGAATCGATTATTGATGATGATGGTTTCTCTCATCACCACGATCAAGATATCTCCAAGCAATTTCAACATTTCTATACAGACCTTTATACACTGGAGCACTCACCTTCTGACTCTGCCTTTTTAAATTACTTCTCCTCTATTTCAAAGCCGGATTATTCTCAAGTCGATTTCTCCTCCATAGTGACAGATATTACTCAAACAAAGCTTCAACGTGCGCTACTTTCTCTTAAGAAAGAGAGGGCTCCTGAGACGGACGGTTTTACAGCTGAGTTTTATACATATATTTCCAAACTGCTTCTTCCTAAACTTTGTTTGTTAACTCACTCTTTCCTCAATTTGGATACTTCTTCCGGCTCGTTTCTAGATGCTTATATATGTCTAATCCCGAAGGTAGGTAAAAATCCAGTTTTGTAAGAATTATCATCCCATCTCTTTAGTTAATTTAGATTATACTTTTTTTTCTAAGGCTTTGACCGTGAGACTAGAAATTCTTCTTCCTGGTCTGTTAGTTAAGGAACAATCTGGCTTTGTCAAAGGTAAAATTCTTTTAGATAATACTCGTCTATATTTTTGAAATTATTTCTAGATCTGCAAACTTACCCAATTCCCTAGTGGCCATTGCTTTAGATGCGGAGAAGGCTTTCAAGCGTGTCACCTGGTTGGTCCTTCATTTTTCAAGCTTTTAATTTGGTTTGGTTTTGGGCCAAAATACATGACTCTCATTTCTCTTCTTTACTCTTCACCCATGGCAGCTATTTGTGCAAATGGACTCATATCCTCTTTTTTTAACTTACACAGGGGGGTCCGACAAGATTGCCCTCTTTCACACTTCCTCTTTAATCTGGCACTGGAAACTCTTTTATCTCGGCTACGTCAGAATGTTAACATACCAGGTTTTATCCACGGCGCGGATCAGGTTAAAGTAGCTGGATACGCTGACGACATTTTATTATTTATTTCTCAACCCAACTCCTCGCTCCCCGCTTTTATGTCAGAAGTTGCTTTCTACTCACCTGTCTCTGTTTATATGCTAAACATTGACAAAAGTGAAATTCTACCTCTTAATAAATGTACTTTTAGTCATGATTTTCCTTCTTCCCAATTTAACATGGCAACCCAAATAACTTAAATATCTCGGTCTTCAATTCTCATCCTCCATCATGTCCTGTATTTCAACTACTATGGACAATTGTGTTCAGTCAATCACTTCTCTAACCATTAAATGACACCCCCTCTATTTGTCTTGGTGGGGACGTTTAGATACAATTAAGATGATGTTGGTTCCTGTGATTCTCTTACCATTTCCAATATTCCACTACGTATTCCTCTTAAATACTTTAAGAAAATTAATTCTATTGTATCTGATTTCCTTTGGAACACCAAGAAACCGTGTATGTCTCTAGCTAAGCTGAAATGACCTAAAGCTGAAGGTGGAGTACACTTCCCTAATTTTCCGAATTATCATAAATCCTTCCTTTTACAACAATCTTCTCACTGGATTTCACCTTCTTCGCTATATTCTCCGCTTTGGGTTGATTTAGAACGAGCTTTCTTGTCACCTTACTCCTTTTCAGGATTCCTGTCTTTTGTACAGAAACCTCGGAAAATGTCCAACCCTATGATCAATAACACTTCCAAATTGTTATCTACTGTAATGCATTTTTCACCCACTGATCCCGACTCCTTTCTCAATTCTACGATTTGGAATAATTTGCTTATTAAATTGAAGGAAACCCTGTTTATTGGCACTCCTGGAAGATTAAGGGAATGATCTGGGTGCACCAATTATTCGATCAGGATTATTTTCTTACTTTTCCTCAAGTACTGAATCTTTTCAACCTTCCATCTACCTTCATAACAATATTTCTTCTTTTACGAGAGATTGTAATTCAAGTCTATAATAATTTCAAATCCACCTCATTCATTGAATCTCTATCACTTACAAAATTATTTGACATTCTACCTACATTTCCTAAAGAAGCACTTATTTATTCTCACTTACTCGATTCCCCTACTTTGAAATCCAAAACTACGATGGCACTTAAATGGGAAGAAGACCTTTCTACCACAATATCTATATTTTCCTAGAAACTAATCTGGATTAAGATTAGGAAGTCCTCCCATGCTGCTAATACTACACAAACACTTTTTTTCATTTACAACAGACTTTATTACACCTTATTTGCTGCATAAGATTGACCAGGATATGCCTGACACTTTTTGGACTTTCTCTGCACCACTAACTGACTTGTTGCATTTACTCTACACTTGCCCCTTAGTTTCTGTTCTATGGGTACCAGTTTGGCACCAAAATAATCTTATTTTTCAAAGCAGCGTCTCTTTTTCCATCTCCAAGGTGTTTTTAGGTAGCGTATCCGAGGACGGGGCTAATGCTCCTTTTTATATGCTGATGCTATATCTGTGATTATCACTTGCTCTCCAACAAATAATCTATAATTGGAAAGATTTTACACAACTACCTTTTAAGGCGTGCTGGTATGCAGTTTGCCGTAATCACCGACTGGATACTGCTTACATGCACCCTTTATCTCTTCTGTTAAAACAAAAGTCTTATTGTCACCTGTCACTCAATTTCTAGATCACTCCGCTATTTCAGCCTTTGCCCCACCCACCAATTCTCCAGGAAGTTTTACAACCTCCCTGACTTCCACACAAAAGTTTGTTTAGACCTGTTAAAATCAAATATCTGCTTATATTTTCTCAAGTTTGTAAAGTTGTCAAATAATCAGGCTGTAATGTCCTGCTTAATAAGCAATGTACTTTGTTCTCTCTCTCCTATTTTTATCTTGCCTTTTTGTAATTCTTGTTTAATTGCTTTGTACTGTTTTATTGTATACCATGTTAAGCTGAATAAAATTTCTTTTAAAACTTAAAAACTGCGCACACAGACTCTGCAGTGGAGGTCTGAGACATGTTTTCAAGGCTACTCTTGCGGGTGGTAAAATCAGTGCTGCAGGCCCATTAGTAGCATTTGATTTACAGGCCCTGTACTAGGGACTTACTAGTAAATCAAATATGCCAATCATAGAGAAACCAATTACCATTACATTTTAGGCATATTGCACTTGCCCTTTAGCACTGGGCAGTAGTGGTAAAGGGCCCAGAGTCCTAAAGGCAGCAAAAACGAAATTTAGCACACAGTCAAAAACAGGAGGTCAGAGACCATGCCAAAGGATGTCAGGTCTAACACAGCACAATATTTAGGACTCAATGTTCTGGTAGTATGACAAACTAATACATTTCTTGGCAAATCTGCCCCATCCACAACCAAACATTTGGGCAGGTAAATGTTTTTTTAATTATTATTTCCCATCTCGCTGCTGCACCACTTTCTGTTGCTATCAGCCGCCACTGGAATTGAGCACAATTTAGTGTGGGCATCCCAAGGCATACTTTCACTGACTTGTCCACCATGAGTGGCATGAGGACCTAAGAAAGCATAACAAACAATGGTCTCCATGTGCAGGAAGAGAACTCTTTGTGCATCAGAGACGTTGTTTTTTGTTTTAAGAAACAAATACCCAATTTGCAGGAGTTATCTTTGAAAATGAAAAAAGAATGCCGAGCTAACCAAAAAAGCATATTGCCCGATTCAGCAGTCATCATTTTGAAAATGCATCCACTACACTGGTGAATGCACTTTCAGCAGAGTTTCCTGCTAGGCTAGTGGGGATTTCTCAATACAGCAGGTGGTCCTACATGGGGGTAGAGGTCAAAGAGGCAGAGGCGAAGGTGTGGGGCAGGCAGACAAGGTCTAAATGATATCCTTAATGATTTGTTTATTTCTGAGGCTGCAAAAAGCTACATTGTTGTTTGCGACATTGTGCAAAACATGTCTAACCAGATTTGTCTAGCAGGATAACAAAAGCCTGGATATTTTACAGTAAATTATCAGGTTACGAGATCAGGGGATAGTGGGATCATCTTAACCAATGGCAGTGCTGGTAGACTTTCACAATCCATAAATGGTGTTCTTTATCAACTACAAAATACAAAAAGTACCCCTCCCACTCCTTTTATTGCAGATATCGCATACTTACCTATTTAAATGTGGGCATCTAAAATTGAAATAGTAAGAGAGGTCAGTATTTATTTTCTTGACTGAAGTGCTGGAATGCAAAAAAGAAACAGGATACAAAAAAGATCACTTCACATATCCCAGCATGTCAAATTTCCCAAATTAAAAATGCCTATCCAGACATTGGGATAAGTTTAACAGATATCAGTCACAAGCCGCAGCATGTATTTTCCACAACAGTAAGCCAGACAGTGTGTGAAAGCTTTCGGCACCAAACCATCTGTCTCACCCATCAAAGAGTCTGTCTGTCATATTCGAAGGCATCTGAAAGGATAGTCACATCAGCGAGAGGTGATGCCTCTCTTCACCTCTTAACGCCACAGGAGTATATTAGTGACACAATTAGACTACATTATTATAGTATTATAATATTATGATTGTTCTTAGTTTACATTATAAACCTCCCGATAGGGAGCGTTATCTAGGATATATGGCACTTATTCAGAATTCACCGAAAGAGACCTCTCTTTGATGACCATTCTATATTTCACTGCTACAGTTCCACATACTTATGTACATTATAGTTTCAATGAGTCTAGAACTTCTCCTGCAGTGAAATTGAGAATTCAATAGCTAACTAGGTTGTATTTATTTGTGGTTATGTACTATGATAACTTCTATGGTTCCACTAAAGAAAATGTGTGTTCAAATACCAACATACATGTTTGAAAAGTTACTGGTATAAATCAATAATATTGACTATTGACTATTACACACTGAGGACCGGATTCACAAAGATAAAATAACACTTTTGTGTACGTTTACGAATATTTACTATTCACAAAGCAGTTTTACTAGTAGTATCTTTATGACTGCGGAAATTACGCACATAGAAAGATAGGACTGTCCTATCTTTTATGTGTAGAGACTCCGCAGTCGTAAAGATACTATTAGTAAAATACCTTTATGACTAGCAAACAATCATAAAAGTGTAAGTTTACCTTTGTGAATCAGTCCCCTAGACTCTATGCTATATGGGAAGAAACCTCTCCCATGAAAATGTGTTATGGCCTCTACTTACCCAGCCTACTGTTCCTTTAACTATATGGTGTCATCAGGTGGAATCTGTTGGCCAGAGAGCTTCCAGGTGGTGACAGTTAGAGAGCGAACTGGTTACTGGAGGCTGCGTACTGTACTGGCTGGAAGTGGATGCAGTTCACTATATGCTCCAGACAAGCGTATGTCTACTTCTTGTCAAAATGTTAAAAAGAAACTGTAAACATAACCACAGTTTTGCAAAGCGTGTCTGGGTCCTCCTGGTCTTAATATTCCCGATATGCAGAGCTAAAGCAAGGAGCCATCTTTAATTTAAGATTACTTTTTTATTTCTTGTTTAATGCAATCATCACTCACAGCTACCTCAGCCATTTAGAGTGCCCTATATCGCATGTGGGTGTTGCTATTGGTTCATGTCTCCACCCATTGAGTCTGTAAACAAGGTAAGGCCAAGGCACAAGTTCTTGCCTGGGGGAGTCTGCCAGACAATGGTAAAACTGCCTTTTGCAAGAGAGACACACTCCTGACGATGTTGAGTCTTTTAATCACCCTACCACACAACAAGAACAACATTCAAAACTATCACAAATTATTTGACAAAAATTGTCACCTCCTACAGAGCCCAAAGATTCCATTACATAAACAGTCTATAGAATACTATAATTTCGTCACAACTCAGGATATAACAAACTATCTAAATAGGAAAGATGAAAGTCCCACTGGAGCAGGGTCTGCATAATGAAAAAAAATTAATCACCCAAATGTTCACTCACGTTGGCCATTTTGCTTGACATAGCAAGATCTGTGTGCTCTCAGGCAGTGGCAGACGCTCCAATATGCACCACTCCACCCACAGTAGAGAATAAATACCACAATACTGTGGAAGGCAGCAGATAACCACTGCTGACTAGAATCCCTGGTATTAATTGCTCCCCTGCATAAGAATTCCTCTTAAAATTCAGGGGCAGATACTATGGTTCTGAAGCAGACATAGTAACACCAGCAATATCACACCGACCATTGTATTCTCTTGTTTCTTGATCTCAAAATGTCAGATGTGGTTGCTGTGTTTCTGTGAAATTCTATTTTTTTTATTATTGATTTTTTTTTTGGCAGTGGAAAAATGCATAGTAGGGGATACAAACAATATATATGAAAATTACAGTACATTAATTCATTAAAAGATAAAAGGATTAACTGAAAAACTAATGCAGGAACGAACTGGTTTAAATCCAATTTGCAATCGATGACCATCATTTTTGACCAAAAATCTTTCTTTTTCGGCCCTTAAGTTTATACACAGCCTTTTCTAGTCGATAAATACCAAGCAGTTTAAATTGCCAATGGTGAAACCTCGGTGGATCGGCGTCTAACCACTGTGAGGTTATACAGAATCGATATGCAGACATAGCCAAAAATAGAAAACCTTCTTCTTCTGGAGTCTTATTCCCAATCTGATCGGTTTGAATTCCGAGAATGACTAGTTCAGGTGATAAAACAACAGTTGATTCCATAATCAAATTTAGAAAATCTTGTACTTTTGATACAAATTGAGTTAATTTCGGACAATGAAAAAACATGTGAATCAAGTCCGCCGCAAAAAGGCCACAGCGACTGCAATTGGTACCCTTCTGAGCAATCCATTTCGACAATTTTAATGGTGTATAATATAAATCAAAAATAGACATGAAATGCTGACTTTTGAATGATCCGTTAAATATGACCTTGCTTCCCACTTCTAAAGACCTAGCAATATCCACATTCTCTGTACCCAGACTGTACCCAGACTTCTTTGCCATTTGTCTGCATAAACATCTAAATTATCTTGAATTCTGCTTAGCATCATTTGATATATTGTACCGATGCGGTCTTTTTTCCTGCAACTTTCAATCACGTCTATTTTATTCATAGATTCAGTACTTAATAAATTCTTAGACTCTAAAAAACGACGAATCTGCAAAAATTTAAAGAAGTCCCCTCTATTAAGACCATATTTATTCTGAAGCTCGGCAAATGGTGCAAATCGCTTATCTTGATACAAGGACCCTAGAAAGCAAATGTTAAGGCCATTCCATCTATGCATAACAGAATCGCTGAAAATCCCGGGCAGTAAAGGATTCTTCAGAAGGGGCGTGTAATAATTCAAATTAGGCAGAAAATGAAATCTCTTATTAATTTGTTTCCATATTTGTAGCGCCGAGACCATAATTTTAAATTCGTTTTTTTTATAGTAACTCGGTTCTAGAATCCTAAAAAAACATTGTCGTGCTTCAGCTTCAAGCAGCATTTCATAAATTGATGGCTGCATCGTTTCATCTATGCTCAGATCTTGTAACATTAGTATACCCATTAGTCTCAGTGTGGCTGCCCAATAGTATAATCGAAAACTCAGAATTCCCAAGCCTCTCCTTAGTCTTGGCAAAATACACCACTTCAAAGATCGTCTAGTTCTCCGGTAGCCCCATAAAAATCTAGAAATAATTTGGTCTAATTTACTAAATAAAAACGAGGAAAACAAAAGAGGAATGGTACGAAATAAATAAAGAAATTTAGGGACAATAATAATTTTGATTACATTGGTACGGCCGTAGAGAGATAGATGCAGATTATTCAATCTCTCAAGTGTCCTATTAGTAGAGAGTAATAGAGGATCAGAATTAAGGCTGACAATGTCTTCGACTTTAGCAGTCTTTGTAACACCAAGATATGAGGCGGTAGATGCAGATACCACCCCTTCTGGTCTTCCTTCGGACGAGTGGATAACCTGGGTCTTTGAGACGTTCAGTTTATATCCTGATAACTCGCCGAATTATTGGGCAAGTTCAACAATCTTGGGTAATGATAAGGCTACATCAGAAGTGACAATCGCGACATCGTCAGCATATGCAAGAATTTTGTGTTCTACCTGATGCAGTATGACCGGAGGAATTCCATCTTCGTTTATAAGTCTATTCAAGTATGGTTCGATATAAAACGCGAACAGAAGGGGGGAGCAGGGACAACCCTGTCTTGTTCCCCTAGTAATCGGGAAGGGACTAGACACTTCGGTTCCCACACGAATGACAGCCTTAGGATAAAGATATAGCGCTTGAATGGCCGTAATATATTCTGCAGGGAACCCCTTCCATACCAAGACAGACGACAAGAACCCCCAGTCGACCCTGTCAAAAGCTTTTTCGGCGTCCAACAGGACGGCGCCGACCGGGGATCCCTTGGCCTGCGCCCAATCCAGCAAGGTAATAATATGTCTGATGTGATCAGTAGTATCCCTATTCTTAATAAAGCCATGCTGAATCTTTGAGA
The DNA here is from genome assembly GCF_964261635.1 of Lissotriton helveticus. NCBI lineage: Eukaryota > Metazoa > Chordata > Amphibia > Caudata > Salamandridae > Lissotriton > Lissotriton helveticus. Next base: position 405,639,895 of record NC_136063.1, on the reverse strand, counting down.
CCAAGACAGGCATTATATCATTTAATCTATTGGCTAGTATTTTAGAATTTTTTTTTCTATTTGATGTGATAAGATATATCGGTCGATATGACCCTAATTCATTAGCATCTTTCCCTTTGTTTTTGAATATCACAATAGTAGCCAAGGACCAAGAAGCAGGTGGATGTCCTAAAAAAGCTTGATGGAATATCTTGAGTAATTCAGGTTTAAGCATATTTCTAAAGCTACGATAAAATTCTAACGGAATTTGGTCCGTCCCCATCGCTTTCCCGGGGGCTAGACTGAGGATTGCTAATTCGATCTCTTCCCAAGTTATAGGCGCTGCTAAAGTAGCAATATCTCCTTCCATCAATGACATATTATCAATATTCCTCAGATAATCCAATGGATACTTAGCTTCATGGATTTCATTACTTGACTTATTATATAATAGCTTATAAAAGTCGCTAAATGTAAATGTATGTATTGCGACTTATATAGCGCACGTATCACCCGAAGGCATCAAGGCGCTTGCCTTGGGAACCCGTCCTGGCTTTTCCCTGTGAGATAACCCCTACTGGGTATCTCCAGGGTGAAAGCCAGGCATCCCGCAGCGGGTGGGCCGCCATAGTGGAGATTAAGCAACTATTGCCCAGAGTTGCAGCGTGGGACCCCATGATTAGAATAGGCACCGAGGCGAGAATTATCGAGTCCGTGGACATTTTGGGCTCAGGACCCTGCCGCGTCGGGAATTGAACCCTGGTCCCGGGCCAGACCTCTGCATCAGGGTCTGCCGCTCTAATCAGTGAGCCACACTCCTCCACAAATGCCTTCAGAATCCCCGCTTTAGAATCTTGAATTCCTCCTGCCACTTCTATAATTTTAATTATTTCATTTGAAGTGGCCTTTTGCCTTAACCTTTGAGCTAAGATTCTCCCCGTTTGCTCACTTAGTTCATAACACTCCGTTTTGTGTTGTTTGTATTTAGCAGCGACCTGATCCGCTATATGGGAGTATAAAGCGGCTCTTTCAATAGTTAAAAGTCTTTGAGACTCTTGGGCATCCTGACCATTTTGGATACTGGCAGCTAGATTTAATTCAAAATCCTTACTCTTTCGAGTTTGTTCTTAAAGTCTTCCTGTGTCTTCCTACGCTGAAAGTTAGAATAACTAATAGTTTCCCCCCTGACTATAGATTTGAAAGCATCCCACACGACTTGTATTGGAGCTGTATTGTTATTATGTTCAAAGAAATCTTTAATAATTTCAGCCATATGACGGAGATAATTTTCATCGAACAAAAGATTCCTTTGAAATGACCATTGATTATAAATGTTAGAGCGTTTAGAGGGTAACAATAATTCCAGTATAACAGGATTATGATCTGAGACCAGCTGAGGTAGTACCTCAGTTTCAGCATTTCCAGGAGCGAAAAAGAGATAAAAAAATAATCTAATCGAACAAACTTATTGTGAGGAATCGAAAAAAAGTGTGACCAGGATCACTGGGTTGTAGTTTGTTCCAAACATCATACAATCCATTTGTTAATACCAATTCCCTTAAGGCTCTATAAGTCCTACTCTTATGGCCTCTGTAATTCCTGGTGGTCCTGATGTTACAGTTAGATTCAACATGGATATTTAGATCACCACAAAAGATTATAGGCTGGCACCAGGACGCCGATTCTAAATTGACCTTATTAAAAACCTCATTGTCATCCAAATTAGGACCATATAGACAGCAAACAGTAAATTTATAACCATCAACAGCTACTTCTACCAGCCCCCATCTTCCCCATTTTTCCGCTAGTGACCTAAGACATTTCCCAATCCCTTGTTTCATACAGATTGCTATTCCTCTTTTAACACCAGTTTGCTTAGAGGTTACTAAAACCTCAAGACCCAAGTTCCTCAATGTATTCCTTTTGTCCCATCAGATATGGGTTTCTTGAATACACAAAATATCCACACGTAGTAGCTGAATAAATCTGCGTAGGACCCCTATTTCTTTTGCATCATTAAGGCCATTGACATTCAATGTACATAGCTTGATCTTTCTATCCATTTTGGCAAGCATTCGAATCTAAACTTAACAAATCGTACCTTCTGTTTTCTTAAAGTAATACAAAAAACCAAAGAAGCCAGGAAAAAAGATAAACAATCTTGCTGTGTGTACCCTTAGCAACTACCATTGCCTTACAACCCCACCACCAACCCAACCCTACCCACCCTCCACCCAGCAAAAACCCTCCCCAACAAATGAGGCTCAGGAACATCCAGTTCCCGATAAGTATGGAGTGCCGTGACCCCCACCCCTGAAAGCCCTAGGAGGAGAACCATGTCGCGAAAAGAAAGTAACATCTCATCAGAATAAATCAGTGCAATACTTTTGACATTCTTGTTCTTTACAGCGAGTTCATAAAGAATCTAAGTATTTCTTCGCTTTGATTTCTGATAGGAAAAATTTGGTCTGCCCTTTAATCACAATTTTCAGTTTAGCTGGGTTTTGCAGGAATACAGTGGCCCCCTTCTTCTGAAAATCTGGAATAAGCTGACGCAAATGCCAGCGTTGGGATACTGTAGCCTGCAGAAGTCTGGTCTAACAAAAAACTCACAATTTTTAGCTTCCACTTTTCTGTCGGGTCTAGCTAACTAATACATTTCTTCCCTAGCAAGGAAATTATTAAAGCAGACCAAAATTGCCCTAGGATACTCTTCCGACCCCTGACGTTGTTTTCTTATGACAAACTATGTGCTCTTTGCACTTCTTTAGACCAGTCCCAGGATGTCAGGTCAGAAAAAGCTTAATTTAATAACTCAATTATAAACCTTCTTGCATCAGGCCCTTCCTTTTTTTCGGGTATACCAAGAAAACGTAGATTGTTTCTACGAGCCTGGTTCTCCAGAGCTGACAGCATATATGTTAGATCATCCTTATGGGCTTTAATATTCTCGAGTTCTTGCTTCTGTGCTATAGTCTCGTCTTCCAAAGCAGAAATTCTTGCCTCAGTATCTGTCACTCTGTCGGCAGTTTCGGCACAAAGTTTTATGGCTCGTCGGACTGCATTCTTGACTTTGGAGCAGGTTGCCTGAGTGCGCTGATTCTCTGCTTTGCTTTCAGTGCGGTGGTTCATCATAGTATTATATATAGTAGTTAAGGTAATCTCATTAGTGTTTGTAGTATTATTCCCCTGGGCTATGACCTCTGAGCCGTTAACCATCCTATCTACTTCATGAGGTTTAGCCATAGGTAATCCCTCTTTTGGCAGGCCCTCAATATGGGATTCAAAATCCTTGTAGGCAGCGCGCTGAGAACACTTTTTTCTGCGTCTCCTCACTGTGGAGGCACTCACATTCGGTGAATTTGGATTGGAATTGAGCTCTGCTTCCACTTCAATAGAGCTATTTTCATTACTATGCCCAATCCTTACTAATATTCGTACTTTCGTCAGAAGAGGGGTCAGTTAAAGAATAGAAATTTTCCACCGCTTCTAAAGATCCAGGATACTCATATTCGGAAGTGGTACAAACGGTACCAGACGTTGGTGGCATACTTGACTCTTGACTTACTCCATCTGTATCAATACTTCTCAAAATATCCCCCTGTGGCCCCCCTAGGGGTCCGTCGTCCGTAGTGCCCCTTCTCCTGCGCTCAGAAACCGGAATTGGCGGTATTGGCAACGCCAGTGAACCAGCGTCAGTTACATCCCCTCTAGATTGGGCAGCTTTGTTTCTTTTCCTTACTGATTGCTTCTCGAACAGCACTGGAAGCGTAAGGGTAAGGGGACCTTGCTTCGGAGTACATGCAGGTATCGATGCAACAGATTTTAAAGAGGGTTTGTTCACCTTCTGAACACCATTAACAGCGTTAGCAGCGCAGGCAGTATTATTCACCGCGTTATCAGCATTAGCATTAACAGGAGAGTTCTCACCTTCACCTGAGGGATTTCCTTCGCTGTTTTCGGTGATATCGACACTTTCAGTATTTTCGCATGTGGCTCCCCTTGGTTTGTTTTTACGGGTAGTAGTCTGAGTTGAATTTTTAGGTGGCATTGTCCTTTTGCGGGACCCTCCGCGACCATGAACCACACTGCTCTGAATCACACTATTCTGGAACCAACGCTGGAACACAGGAAAACACCAGAGCGGGGCACACCGCCGAACACGAAACAAATCAATCAGCATTCGGATTGAATGCACCGGGAGGGGGCACCCCGTCCCTCGGATGACCAGAGCTCACTCCTTTAAGTCTTTTCACTCCCCTTAGATCAGGTGTAGATACGACGACTTCGCCTCCCGCCTGATACCGATAACGATGCTGTGGCGGGTTGTTGCTCCAGTAAGCTCGGACTCCCGCCCTGCTCAGTCAGCCAGAGCTCCGTTCAGCTGACGCGAATGAGAGTCGGCTGAAACTGCCATGGGAGATTACCGGACACCGCTGGAGTTACCGTAGCAAACACAAAGTTTCAGGTGAGCAAAGAGCAGGAGCAGGAACGATAGTGTATTCGCCAGAATAACATATAGGCTGTGACCGCTGTAAAAATCGGGAACAAAACTTCAGAGCGGTTTCCCCTCCATAGGCATTCGGAGCAAGGGGCTAAGCTGCTTACACAGCCTGTGTCACAGCCGCCATCTTGCCTCTTCTGTGAAATTCTAAATTAGGATACAGTGCAAGTGTTTCAAGTCTAAGCTTTATTTCCAAGTCCTCAGCCATCGCCTCTCATCTTAACTGTTACCCAAATACACCCAGAAATGTTCATGCCCCTAGGCTTCTAATGCCCGATATCCCACCCCAAAATTCCACTTTCTTTCCATTTGTAAGAGAATTAACAGGCATAAGGTGAAAGTCAGAAGACTGGTGTTGGAGAACGAGGCAGCATCTGTGAGGCCTGCACAAATAACAGGCCACATTTGTCCTTCACTGGGAACCAAACACCCTAGGGCAGCGCCTGACTCTCAGAGGGTAGAGTTGCAGAGCAGTCTGAGGCTTACTCCAGGGAGGTGGTGTGGGCTAGTAATCGCCATTTGCAGGTGCACAAAAATAACACTCAATAATTGATTGTCCAGTCTGTACTTTGCTTTATAAAAGTAAGAGTACATTTATTAAACACACACACCACTCAATACTATACACCAATTTAGAAATATACTTAAGCTGATGGAATTACTTTGTGACATTGCATAACATCTCCATCCCTCCTGCGGGGGGGGGTCTAGTACCACCACTCCCATGTATGCACATCATCTTGCCCACCATGCAGTGAATTGGTCTTAACCTGGAGCGAGGGCCCTGCGCACTGGCACCATCCCAGTGGCGACCCCCCACCCCATTACCTCAACAAGCAATAAACATGCTACACCTGCCTTGGTGACACATGACCCTGACTGAGCATCTCCTACTGAACATACAGTATGCACCTCTACATCTTAAGGGCTAATAGTCTGGGGTCTTCACCTACGCGCAGCAGCAAGAATACATGTTTACGCATACTTTAGAATGACAGTACTCAACATATGTGGATATCATTAAAAATGCATTGTAATTACAGCCCCTAAAGGCATCACAAATGATCACAGGATTAAGTAAATACAGTCAGACACCCTAGCAGGAGTGTCTAGCCCCTTAAATCCACTTTGCTCATGACATCACCGTAAACCAGTACTTCAGATGGAACATCAGTCTCTCGAAAAGAAATAACGATTAATAAATGCATTTCAGTGCAATTACACCTTTTCACCTCCAGGGGATGCCCTTCTCCAGACATCCCCAACTCAGCCCTTTACTCCTTGATGCAAGTATCATAACACCCTCAGCTGAAGAACAAAACTTCCAGCCCAGAAGGTGTTAAATGCAGGTTGAGCCCTGGAGGGGATATTCTTTTCAAATCCCCAGGACACCTAAGGTGAATTATCCCCTCATGCTGGGGGGGGGGGGGAGGCTGCGCTTCACCAGCAGCTCCCCCCAGCACCTTTTCATCATTGAGGGTGACCACCCCCCTATGGGGGGCCACCACGCACCAGAATAGTAGGCTTCCAAAACGCCTGGCAAGGCATTATGGGGTGATTTTTCTCCTATTCGTGAATACTTGATGAGCGGCTCTCCCGCTGTGCTGGGGAGAACCACGCTGACCCACTGGCGGCTTTGCCACATCTTCAGGCCTCGTTTGGGGGGCCCGGTCCCACCCGGACCCCCAGGTAAGGGGATGCGGCGCGGGGAGCCCACGCCCGGCCGCTCCGTGCTTTGGTCTGGGGTCCGGTCCCACCTGGGCCCCTGGCTCCTCCTCCTCCTTGTCTGGGACCCCGGTCCCACCTGGGACCCCCGCAGGCTCTCCACGTTGGAGGTCAGTCCAGGGAGCCCACCCCTGGCTGCCCCAGCCGGCTCCCCGCTCGGCCCGCACCCTGGTGTGCGACCGCGGGAGCCGGCCCTTCAGTTCTTGTCTTCTGGCTCCTGGTGGCGCCCCCCAGCCACCAGACTAAGCAATATCGTGATGCCTCTACCCCTTCCCTTGTACCATAGATATAAACCACCATACAAAAGAAGAGAAGGTTGAATGGAATAACGTGACAAGCCAGAAGCTCATTGATCACATCTGGTAGGTCCACACTAAACAGCTGTAAATTGATGAGCCCCATAGACATGTAACCTGAGATATAGGTCTAAGAGCAACTCCATCGCTCAACAACAATTGGTACGTAAACGAGGATTCTCATATATTTGCACTTGTAAATAGATAATTACACAACACTAAAACAATGATTATTTGATTGTTTTTCTCCCACAGAAATATAAACTTGTCCTACGTTACATAGATCGTGCCCTGAGGAAGACCTTACCTAAAACAAGAGGTCCACATTCCATTAAGGTCGAAACGCGTTGGCATCACTAATAGAGGATCAGAAAACAATAAACTGGAAAGATATTGTTTACACAAACAAGTGGAGCCTAATTTTTTAAGCCCACTGAGATAGTGTTTAGAAATAGACTCTGAACTCTAATAGGAACGAATTAGGAGGAATTGCCAAGAAAAAGACATTCTAAATCCGGCAAAAAAGTAGGACGCTAATCCGAGGAATTAAAACAGGGTTAAGCTTGCGAGAATACGTCTCATTGTTTGTTTGTTTTTTCAAAACATGTAAAGAAACTGCACTCACTTTAATATATGTAAAAATTTGTATTTGTATGTTGTTTGTAATTAATATACGGTGTATATATTTTGTGCAACAAAATCAAGACATGAAATGTCAATGCATTTTATGTGTATAGACCGCAAACTTACCTAACCTAAGAGAAAAAAATGTATATAAAGAAAGAAAAAAAGTATTAAGAATAGCAGAGTCAATAAAAGGGACTTCTGTTTTCAAAAATAAGAGCGTTTTTGATCCATGGTGTCAGAGGTAAAACCTTTGTTAAAACCCCAGCCACTGGGAGCACTCTCCTCCGCCCTCCGGGTCTCCAAGAGGGTGCGGTGCATTCTGCAGGAAGTGGTGTTCACTGGTTCCATGTGCCTCTCTTCTCCCTGCGCAGAGTCCTGGGCTCTTCTTCTGGTGCTGTTAGGGGCCTGGGGTGCAGTCAGGGGTGTCCCCCTTCCAACTGCCCATTGCACCAGGCTCCAGCACCTTTCGCCTCAGCAGACCACACCCCAGAGAGAGCTTCTCTTCCTGTGCAAGCACTTTTTAAAAGTTGAGTAGGGGGCTGGCAGGAAGTCTCTGGGTGTCCTAGCACACAGCGACACCTCACTTCCCTGCCCCTGCTCCCTCCTTCTGGTCCAGTCTCTGGGTTTGTTCAAAATGGCTTCGCCCAGTGTCCCTGGCCACATGGCCTCTGAAACCCAACTCCTTCCCCCCTCAATGCCTTTATGTGGTTCAACTTGGTGCCTGGCACCCAGCGACAGCAGTTGATGGATTGGCTTGTGGCTCCACCGATCTTTTCTCCTTGGAGGGAAGATCTTTGCTCTGGGAAGAAAGGTCATTAATCTAACCTGCCATGGCCAGATCCCAGCCAGGCAGAGAAATATGATATTTCTGGACGACCCAAAAGCAGTACAAATAGGACTTTGGACTCTGCAAAATACTAATTTTCACATCCGCTACACTGGACATTCGTGCATGTCTGGAATCTGTAGGCCTTGGGGAAGTTACTCTAGCCATGGGTTCTACCTTCCCATAAGGGAATACTGAAGTGTAAAACACAGTAAAACACACTGACTTTCCTTGGCATGTTCCCTTCCAGTGTATAAAGCCTATTCCATGTCACCACCCAATTCTGCATAAGTCCTGCCACACAATTCACTCTGTAGCTGCTCCTGGAATGCGCTCGCTAGGAATCTTCCCTGCGCAATCCCTACACGTGTGCACACGCATGTACACATGTGTCTGCATGTAACCAGCGCAGTGCCCCATACTCCAGCTGCTGTGCAGCTCCCTAGTCAATCCAGAGGTACACCAGCCAAATCTCCATGCAGTCTCCTTCATTATGAGTTCACTGTGGGTGAGCCCCAGATTATGAGGCTCCCCCACAGTAAAAGCTCAACAATTAGGTGCTCAAAAAGCGAAAAATCCGGGCGGCCCATAGTGTCAGAACCACCTTCTAACAACTGGCATCTCACAACAGGATAAAATGAACTAGGAGGGGAAGAAGTGGTAAAGGATGAAAAGAAGGTAAACAAGAACTTAAACATGCATGAGTGAGCTGGGCCATGGCCAGCTAGGCCATGATGGCAGATGGAATTTAGAGTAGCTCCAACAGGAAACCCATGATCTACATCACCTAGGTACCATCCATGCCTGGGTCGCCAAATTCTGCAGTCTCCTGGGGTGCAGTGGCCGGTGGTCTACTACTGATGATGTTTTTGCAGCCTCCCAGAGCCCTAGGCTTGGGTAAGCCATTAGTGGAGCCTTTCTATGAGGCTTTGGCCTGTGCAGCCTAGTCCAGCGTGGCGGACCCTAGGCGCTTAGAGATCGGAGCTGAGGGCAGCATCTGCCATGCAGTCTGAGTGGGTCTGACTGGGACGTGGGGCTATGAGCTGGAAGGCAGACCACTTTCCCTGGGCCCACATCTGCTTCCTGCCTGCTCAGCGCCTGAAGATACATGCTGGGCAGGCCACAGAGGTCCTACCATGCTGATCGATGTGTGAGGAAACTGCTGGATTACAGCGGTGAGTGCACTTGGAGGTGGGGTGTAGATCTCCAATTCCCCCCACCGCCACTTTGCATTGCTCTTCTGGTACCCCGCTCCTCCCCCCGCTGGCCATTGTTTTTGATGCACGGGAAAGTGTGAGAGCCTGGACCCTGACAGCACAAGAGTGAGACCTCACAGTCAACCCTGGGACCTTTCTCAACCATATTGGCGCCAGACCTTTACCATATCCTCCTCTGTGCTAAACTGTACAGACTGCACATTATTCGGGAAACACTGGACTACCTTCGCGGGTAGGTCATCCGGTTTTGCTTGGCCTGTTGTGATACATTGATTGAGGGCAAGAGGCCTTAGTTGTGTGGATCAGGCTTGCCGCAAGAATGCAAGGGTGAGACACTGGCCCGGAAGCTGCAATTCAAGGGGACGTTATCAGGACTGCTCATGGCCCCTTATATGGGGTGAGGTGGGAGTTTTAATTGACCTGCAGCCAGGAGATATCCCAAACCTGGAAGTGGCCTATACTTTGTCTGCAGAGACTTTGCAGGATCTCTGGGGAGAAGCCTGTGTGAACTGTCTGGGTCCAGAGGGCCGGTGCTGATCTCCCCACTACTTCACCCTATACACTTAGACTCTGTGGGACTGCTCGCACCACCTCATTGATCTGTGCGAAGGCAATTGGAGGCTTGGTGGATCTGCTATGTGAATTTCCTACCGCTAGAGCCTTGCAAGAGTGGAGGATCACGTTTGTGAGTCCCTGCCCACCGGGGTGTGGAGCGAAAGCCATGGGACCTCGAGGTGGAGTGGGTCAGCAGCAACAGAATACTCAGCCTGGTGAACTAGTGAGGTGGCCTGGTAGGTATCAGCCACCAGTTAGGTCGCGAATGGAGGCACGGACGGATTTCTAACTCGACCAAATATATACCGCAATCAAAGACGAGAGACAGGACTTACGTAGTAGAGTGGATGCAGTGGTGACTGAGCTGTGGCTCCTTCACGAAGATCAACGGAAACTGATGTAACCAAGGTCCAGGATTTGGAAGCCCGGACGGAAGATTGTGAGGGGCACTCTTGTTAGAAAAACCTTAAAATAGTGGGATTTCCAGAAAGGGTGGAACATGATGAGCCAGTGACATTTTTTGAGACCTGGCTGTTGCAGGTGGTAGATCCGAACCAACTATCCTCCCACTATCTGCTCTAGCGTGCCCACTGTGTCCTGGCACGGCCGCCAGCAGCAGGGGCTCATCCCAGACCAATTGTTGCCCAGGTCCTGAAGTACAGAGATAAGGACACACTGATGCAGGCTGCCCGGATGACCTCCACACTCAAATATGAAAATACACAAGTATTTATTTTTCTGGACAATACAATGTTGGTATAATGACGCAGGGCCTTCTACTTGGGTGCGAACCGTAAGCTGCACCATATGGGCCTGCACTAAACTCTGCTCTTCCCTGCCATACTTAAAGTGATGCTCAAGAAAAAGAGCTACTTATTTACAGAGTCAGGGGATGCCTGGGATTGAGGTCTCAGCCCCATCATCAACAGTACGACACCGACCATAATCAGGTTATTTGAGACAATGCAACAGGAGATCTCACGAACCAGGGGACCCCATCCTTCAGGGGGGCCCTACTCTGGAGCAGGCCAGGGAGGAATGGGCTCAGTCCTTGTTGGCTTTGGTTGCCTTATGTGCAGATCGTAGCTCACCAACAGCGCATCCTTCAGAAAATGAAGATTTGGATGTAAATTTGTCTGTTATTCCAGTCATAACGCCACAAACAGCTGATGAAATCTTGTGAACGTATCGAGTGACTATGAAGCAACTCACCTCAAAAGCCCTCCTGTACTTTAATACCAAATTGCATAGCATTAATGGGTCCCCCAGAGGAACTTGGCACAAGTACTTATGGCAGCCCGGATAAGGTACATTTTGGAGATGAACTGGCCACCCCCTTCATCTGGTTCCTAGACGATTCCGACGTGCATATCCTGTGGGGCACAGTATTTCCCATGTTTGGGCGATCAATATTTTTCAGTTGGCCTGGGTGGGGAGTTATTGGTTCTACTGTTATTGTTTTCTATGTCACATGGCACACTCTTATGCCATTTTCTGTGGGTCATTGCTACTGTAAAGCAGAGCATTGTCATAGTGCAGCGCTCTGCTGATTATATTTTTTGGGGACTGGCTCTATTCTGGTGCCACTTAGATGGCTAAGATAACTATAATTACGTGGAATGTCCACATTTTGGGTACCTCCAGGAAAAGATATGCAGTTCAACAATATTTGAGATGGCGAGGGGCACAAGTCACCTTTTACAGGAGACTCATGTGGCGGTTGTGAGGGCGTACATTTGCAAAAGAGTTGGCATGGGTAATGTGTTTGCACAACATATATGGTCTGGTACTCACCGAGTCCCCTATTTCCCTTTTGTAACTGCAGCCCTTGGACGGATGGGGTCACCCTCCCTCCCACAAGGCAATCAATCAGACCACACCAATTTGTACTTTTTGGAATAGGGGGAGATACCCCCCGGCCGTATTTTATTACAAAATTTGAAAAACATTGTTTATTCATATTATGTACAATTATGCAGAAAGTCCGGATACATTGTTAGACAGATGATGTAACGTGGCTAACCTTAAACTCTAATACACATGACACTCCTACCGTAAATCTAACAATGCATATATTCACTTTCTGCGTGTCCCATCGAGAGCCTATGGCAAGGTCAATGACTGGCAGCCTCTAGATCCCAGCAAACTACAAACTACTCCGCCGGAGTAGGCTTGCGCAGGGGTACAGCTTATCGGACGGATATTCTCCCCCGGGCCCCCCCTACGCCCTGTGCCTTACACTCCATAAACGGGGGCTGCCAAATTCGACATACTTGCGCCTTGATGCGCATGTGCGTGCGAGGGTGGCCACAGGCCCACTGGGAAGAGTGTCTCTCCCCGGCCCCCGCGCCCCCAACAGCCTACCTACCGGCTGTCACTGCCCCTGGAGTTACATGGTTCTGACCACTAAGGACCGAGACTATGCTTACCAATCATGACCTTACCGCCTGACCGGAGAAACACAACTAAATACGACATTACTGCCTGAAACCAAATTGCATGTACTGAGATTTTAATAAATGTTACACATTTCAACTACCTAACTCTGCATTAAAATTCGTATACTGACACAAATATCAACACTTTTATTAAAATTTTACCAAATCATCATATTTACATTCAAACTTCTCTCCTGAGATACCTGCAATGAAAGTTAAGAGAGCAAAGCAAACATTTAAACGCAAGTTAAGAGAACAAAGCAAAACATTCCTGAGAACACATTTAAAAACGCAAGCTAAGAGAACAAAGCAAAACATTACTGAGAACACATTTAAAATGCCTGCCTTAGGGGATGGTGGGTGGGGAAAACAAATTACGGGCCGCTGGTGGCCCGGGTGCTGCGCCTGCGGGGAGCAAAATAACAAGAGACTGTTTTGCTCCCCGCACCCTCTTTTAAGGGCAGGCGCGGGCCAGTCCGGTCTAAACCAGTCCTACCCCAAACATTGGGCACCCTCGTGAACCGGAAGCACTAAAGTGCTTCCGGTTCACCTCCATCTGTACGCCGCCTATGCGACCCTCACGGGAGGTGGGAGTGGTCCCACCCTCACCACCTTGTCCCCGGAGATCGGCGTGGCCGCCATAATGGCGGCGCGCGCTATTCTAGCGCTCGACCTTGCCCATTCTAGCTAGGTAGGGCAGAATATACATTAACTATCGAAGTATTAGGATGTGCTAGAGTGGGCGGCCATCGTTATAAGCTTGCAGGCTTGCTAATAGAGTGTCCCACTCAGCAGCTATAGGGTATTTCCACAGTCCTTATCATTTCCCATGCATCCAGATTCCTCCGGCAAGATCTGCTAGCGGAATCACAATACTTAAACTCTGAACCCCACACTTTTCGTTATCTGGGAATTAACATATATCATGCAACCCAAGACCTAATAGAGGGCAATCTAACTTGGGCCATGGCTTTATTGCACCCCCAGATGACAATCTGGAGCACCTTTCCTCTCACAGTGCAAGCTAGGATTTCCTTAGCGAAGATGCTTATTACATTTTTTATTCTACACTCTGTGCTGGGTTGTTTCATTTGGAATAAGGGTAGGAGGCAAGTTGCACTATGAAAACTGCAGCTACCGGTTGAGAAGGGAGGGCTATGGGCTCCGAACTTTGAGCATTATTATTTGGCGGCGCAGCTGAAGTGGCCTGCGCGTTGGCTGGCGGGCCGCCTCACAGAGGAACCCAGCATTCCTACTCCTGACCGTCCACCTAGGCTGATCCACCAGCTTGTTCTACCCCAGGGCAAACTCCCACACAACGCCAATGGGTTACTAAAGATAACGCATAGTAGCCTTCAACACAGTCTGTGACTTATGCCCCGTGTGCCCGGTACTCCCCGAAGACCCCCTGAATTCTATAACCCCATTCACTAAACAGTTAGGCAGGGTTGGGAAGGAGGCTGGGGAGACGGCCAGAGTCACTACACTTGGTGCATTATTCCAGGATGGAGTGCTCATGCCATATGATAGATTGCACAAGGAGTATGGGCTTTGTATTGGTCACTTGTTAGCTTATGGAAGACTATTTTCTGTACTGGAGAGCTCGTGGGGCATAACAGACACGGAACCTGACGGACATCCATTACTGCACGCACTATATATAATGGGTAGTGGGCGTAGACTCATAACATGGTTCATACTGCCCTTGCATATGCTACACTTGATCCGCTAGTGGGTACATGCAGATGTTGGGAGGGAGACGTGGGTAAAGCCCTAATACACAAAGAGTGGGAAAGAGTGCTTCATTACCCCAGAAACGTATCACGGAATACAAAGTTCCAATATATCCAATATCATTTCTTTCATAGGGCTTACCTCACACCTGTGTCACTTCATCATATATTTGGCACACGGGCCACTGCTGCTCTCTACTGCATTTCAGCACCATCAATCATAGTTTGTCTCATTTAGTTGACATCAGTGTTATGATGCTATTTTAGTTTAGATCCTTTCTATATGTTTTAGGTTTTTTGTAAATCTTTTCATAAAACTCATCAAGCTCATTGGTACACTCAGAGGTCCATGAATCAAAGACACAGAAGTTGGAATATGAAGTAAGTTGTGGACAACAATGGTGAGAGAAGGGTGATAAAACATTAGTGAAAGAGACTGCACAGTAAAGGAATGGAAACCCGTTTTAGACATTTACCTGACAGGCCTGAGCTACTGGGATTGCTTGCCAGACGTCTGCTTGAAGATATGGGTTTTAGTGATCTCCTGAATTTAAGAAAGTCAAAGTTCATAAGTGGAGATAGAGGTGGAGAGCTTTCCAAGGATGCGCCTTGCCCATGAATGGTCATTCCTCTGAATGTTTTGTAGCAGGTCATATAGGTGAATATGATGGCGGGCGGACATCAGTCCACCCGCCACGATAATGGTGATGGGACCGACCGCCAAACGTGTAGCGGTCCCACCAGCCCAATTAGGATGCGCCCGCCATACTGGCGGGTGCATCCTGCCCTTTTATCATTGCAGACGGTGCTGATGGCTACAGCACCATCTGCAATGGTAAAAGGGCATGCACAGCATTTCCCTGCACCACGTGGCAGGCACCACGCGGTGCCTGCCACTTGGTGCAGGGAACTACCATGGGTATCCCCCAAGTGCACCCCTCCAACCCCCCATTGGCCAGCAACGGACCCCAAAGAAAAGAAAAACACCACCAAACCGATGCAGCCATGGAAAGGCCTTTCACCACACTCATCCTAATATGGCTGGCGGTGCCTGCTAGGCACCACCACCATATTAGGGGAGACAACCATTACAACGTGGTCTTTACACCGCGATACCATTACGACGCAGTCATCACAACGCAAGTCGTTACACCGACTTGCGCTGGATGGCGCTATATACCAAGGAATAGTATGATTTACTATTCCAACACCTTCCCTACTGTTACGTAGGCTGGAGTTGGAATAGTAAATCTTACTATTCCTAAATCCAGCACTTCTAGCACAAGTCGTTGTAATGACTTGCGTTGTGATGACCGCGTCGTAATGGTATCACGATGTAAAGACCGCGTTGTAACGTCATACATCCCCATATTAGTGGCCCAAATCCGCCCAGCCGGCAATCGTAATGATTGCCAGCTGGCGCATAAGCAGCGGACAGACTTTGCGTCTGCCGCAATACCCACCGCCATCGTAATATGGAGGGGGTATTTCACGTTACAATGGCATCGTAATAGGCCCCTAAGTTATGACATGAGACATCTTATGGGAAAAGGAGGCATAGCCAACTTCAACAATTCCGAGCTCAGCTATGTGTGAGACCATGTGGACGAAAGCAAATGAATTTGGAATGTCCTCTTTCCTTTGCAGAATGTCAGTAGATGGCAGACAATGCAGTCATGATATGGTCATGCTGTTTCAGGCAGGTCACTGATAGAATACCGATGCCCAAAATATCACCATACACAAATATCGAGTCATAAATATCGATGTCAAAAATATCATCATCCTATATTTATAATGATATGTATAAAAATATCAAAGAAAACAATATCGATGTAAAAATTATCAATGTACAAAATATCGATTTTTTATATATGTAAAAAAGAATGTTAAATACATTAGATAATAAAATTAACTTTAAAAAAATTATTTGGATTTAATGTCCATTTTATCAAATATAAGAAATAAATGTAATTAAACATTTTTTAACATACATATATAAAATGTAATATATATATATATTTACTTTAAAACAAATAATAAACTATTCATTTGAATTTATTTTTAACTGTTATATAAAAACATTTACAAATATATATATATATACATATATATACATACACCTATAACATAAATTCTAATAAAAAACATTATATTATAAATTAAAACATTAAAATATTTAATATTCTTAAAACTTAACATTTGCCCTCCATTGAGTGCAACAGTAGGGAAAGTGTTGGGTAGCGGAGGGGTAAAAATAAATATTCCCACTCCAGTGAGTGCAACAGTAGGGAAAATGTTGGATAGCGAAGGGGTACAAAATACTATTCCCACTCTCCAGTGAGTGCAACAGTAGTGAAAGTGTTGGATAGGGGAGGGGTAAAAATTATTATTCTCAGTCCAGTGAGTGCAACAGTACAGTAAGTGTTGGATAGCGGATGGGTAAAAATTACTATTCCCACTCCAGTGAGTGCAACCGTAGAGAAAGTGTTCAATAACGGAGGGGTAACATTTACTATTCCCACTCCAGTGAGTGCAACAGTAGGGAAAGTGTTGGATAGCGGTGGGGTAAAAATGTAGATTCCTATTGGAATCAGTTCAAAAAAATTAAAAAATATCAACTACATAACATAAGATTTAAAAAAAAAAGAAAACATATATAAAAATATTAAGAATTTACAAAAGGTAAAAACATATTATAATGTTAAAAAGATCTAAAAAAAACCTGGAAAGATTTTATTTAAAAATATAAAAATAATTTACAAACAAATAACTATTTTTAACAGAAATTATTTATAATCAAAAACATTAATTATTACATACATGTAATCTTTTTTATTTCCTACCCTATAACACCACACAATTCACAAAACACATCTAAATTTAAAAAAAGTACCTCCATAATGAACATAACTATTTATCAATTAAAGAAATATAATTAAATAAAAAATAAATTAAAACAAATAAAAATGAATTTACTACCCAAACGTTACTGCGTTAAAAACCGAAAACCACAACAAAATGAAAATAAACAATTACCATAAATATTTATGAATTGATGAAATAATATTAATGATCAACTAACTATTACTTAATTAAACATAACTTTCCACCCTCTACCCCAAGAAACACCACAACCCACACCTAAAAATCATTACACAATGTCCATAACTAATTTAAACATTAATAAATTAATATAAATTACCATCAACTTATTATTAATTTAAAAGGTATCACTTCCAACCCTTTAGCACTATAAACCTCACAACTCACATCTAAAATTAATTACACAATTGCCATATTTAAATTTTAATTAATTGACATTAATTAACAAATAATTATTAATTAATTATAGATAATCACACATTTAATTAATTAATAATAATTAACAACCAAGTAATAAATACTTAATAATAAATTAATTCCCACAATAAACACTATAAAATGTAAATTAAATAACTATATATAAAGAAAAATATAAATACCTTTATTATAATTAAATTACATCCCACCATATTACCCTATAAACCCACAACCCACGTCTAAAGATATTACACAATTAACATAATTACTAATTAATAACTAATAATTAACAACCAATTAATGATTAATAACAAATTAATTACCACAAATCATAATAAAATACATAACACTAAGGGGTCGATTCCGATCCTGGAAAAAAAACGTCCATACGATTCGTATCCGGAGCCCTCTCCATACGAATCGTAAACATGCCGTACGACCCGACGAGTACGATCTGGACCGGGGTATGAGGACGCGATTCGTACAGTCCCCGTCAGGTAAGGGCGATTCATACGGAAAAGCACACAATCACATACACACCGTACGGTGTGTATACCCCATGATCGCAGGGGTACGGTGTGTATCCCTGCGATCATGGGGTGTACGCACCGTACCCCGCGTTCGCAGGCTGTACGCGCCGTACACCCAGCGAACATGAGGTACGGTGCGTACACCCCATGATCGCGGGGAACAGTGCGTACACCCCATGATTGCAGGGGTACGGTGCATACCCCTGCGATCATGGGGTGTACGCACCGTACCCAGGGGGGCGTTCCGTACCTGTTTCGAGGCAAACTCTGCTTCTCCAGATGTTTTCGGCTCCCGTAGAAAAAGCGTTGTACGGTGCATACCCGACATGAATCGTACTTGCTGGGTCGGAGAAACCAGCCGCGAACCGTACGGATGTCGCGTACAGCGGGTTCCGAGGGAGATTCGTATGGGGATTTGATTCGTACGGTCTCTGTACGATTCGTACGGAGTCCAGCTCCTGGTAAGAATCGTACTTCGCCGTACGTATGGGGGACGTTGCAGGGTATGATTCGTATGGGAAAAACGCTATTCGGAGCGGTATTTTCCGAATCGGAATCCACCCCTAAGTAAAACATTGATATTTTGAACAACTATACTATTGCAAACGACATTAATGACTTCGATATGTTAAAAAAACGACATTTCTTACCTCGAAGTTGATATATTTGACTACAATATTCTTGCTGTTGATATTTCTGCATCACGATATTTCCAACTCGATATTTGTGTATGTTGACATTCAAAACTAGATTATTCTGTCTGTGCACCGTTTCAGGCAAAGAGAAAAGGAGCAGGTTGGCTCTGGGCTCACTGGTGTTTGGATATCGATTTGTTGGAGACTCCAGTGTAGAGGCAATTGCAGTAGTCAGGGTGAGAAACAATCTGCTAAGAGCTGCATAGTTCAACTAAACACTAGGGAGTATTTTTCCAAACATTCAAACACTTTGGTTAGAAAAAAAGAAAATGCATATCAAACAATAGAAGTAGTAGTAGTACTTTATTTCGGTCGCAAGACCATAAAAGCAATACAGACAGAAAAATACATCAGTACAATTCATCAATAGATTCATTAAATTACAGAATAAAAATGTGCAAATGCATAAAATTTTAAAATGCAGCAACATGACCCTCCCCTGTATAGAAGTTCCCTGCCGAACAGACTCTTGTGTCTCGTGGCAATATATCCCCCATGATTCCACATGTCAACCAAGTTGAATAAAGTTCAAATACCACAAAAAGCCTACAATAAATGCAGGTTGCTAAATCTTCAGCTGGCCAGGGATATTAACCACTATGCACATAATTTGATTACAAGAGAATAGAACATAACAGTACCTCATAGGATGGGCATAGGACACTAAATAGAGTCAGTGTGTTTTTGTAGCAACTTAAGGTACCTTCAGGCGTGTATGGAGGACTTTCATTAACTGAGTTATATCCATAGCTCCCAGATCTGAGTAAACCAGCAGCCTATTGGTTTAGTGCCACCAAGTGCTAAAACAAACTATAACGAAAGGCTGTATAAAAGAATTACAATTCTGCAACATAACCCTCCCCCATAGCAACAACACTTTGTGAACTTCCTCTTGTGCCCCAACACAATATACACATAGATGTCCACCATGAGTCTACAGGTTGGTCAGGTTGAATAATATGCAAATGCTACAACAAGCCTATTTTAGAAATGAGTTGGTAAACCTTCTGTTGACCAGGGATAATATCCACTATGCACAAGGGTCAAATGTATAGTAATAGTACATAACAATTTCTCATAAGATCAGAGTGAGACACGCCATTGGAGTCAATACATTTTGATAACAACTCAAAGTACCTACAAGCATGTATGAAAAACAATAATCAACTGGGTAATAACCATGTCTCCAAGCTCTTTGTGAACCAGCTGCATATTGGCTTGATACCACAACTGACTTGAACAGACTTATACAATAGCAGGAACCCAAATATTTCCTGGTCACTCCCACTGTTAGTAGAAATCTGCTTATGCAAAAAAACGTTGCTCTGCTCGTATCCAAGCTAAGAATTCAGGGAGCAGGCAAATGATGTTGGAATCCCATGTTCTAGCAATAAGACTTCAGACATTTTGCTCCGGCATGATAGGACAACGGACAGTTGAAAAAAACGTGTTCTATGGTTTCCACCCGAGCCAAGCATATAGTGCACAATTTTGTATCAGGGCTCGCCCACTGGGGAGTAACCTCATCAAGATAAAGTTCGAACTGTGGAGAGGATTGTATAATCAAAAATCTGCTCGTGAGACTATCTCTATTGGAATTCCGCATGTATCCTGTTATTATGTACCCCGAAAATGATTTCTTCAGAAGGACCGTCAATGAAGAACTAATAACATAGGGATTAGTCCACAGGTTTCCATGTTTTAATAGGTGATAGCCAGGGAATGGTCAGATTCCTATTCAACTGGGCAAGTTCACAAAGACCTTGTCTATATGAATCCAATTCTGGGGTTGACCAAATCATAACCCGAAAGGCCAAGGGGCCTAGTATGATAGCGGGCAGACTTTGTCCGCCCGTCACTGCAATGAAGCACAGGACCGACTGCAGAAGTTGCGGCGGTCCCACTAGGCAAATTAGGATGCGCCCGCCACACTGGCTGGCTCATCCTCGGCTTTAACATTGCGGCAGGCGCTGCTTTAAGCAGTACCCGCAGCAATGTTAAAGCCCATGTTGTGCATTGCCATGCACAACGTGACAGGCACCGCGCAGTGACTGCCACCTTGTGCATGGTAATGATGGGGGGTACCAACCTCCCCAGGGGCCTGCAATGGCCCCCCCAGGGGCCTGCATTGGGCCCCCACAGTGCATTCTCGCATGCTTTTTCATGGCCGAGTCTCTGCCATGGAAAGGCATGCATCCTAATATGGATGGCACCGCCACCATATTGAGTCCCTTTTCTGCACGCCGGCAATCCGACCACCGGAAAAGCGGCAGACGGTCTTTCCGTCCGCCGCGGTGCCCCTCACCATGCTAATATGGCGGGGGTGAATGAGGGACATTTTGCGGGTATGGTCAGCGGTGGCGATCTGCCCGATAACATAATGGGTCCCCAAGTGTCTCAGAGCTGCCATGTCACCAATCCTATTTAAGGCTAAATCAAAACATACTGGGACGAGTGGAGTAGATTGAGGTAGAGAAAATAATGATCTTATGAACTAGTTTTTGCTAGCTATAAGTCAGTCTAAAGTAGCCATACCCTAAACCCCATCCCCATATAGTAAAGCCGACTGGACAGGAGCGTTGTACACTTCAACTGCTGGAGAGGCTGTCCTCTGGGACGTGGCCCTGTGCATCCTTTCAATTGCAGCTGATTTGTGCAATATAGTAGTCTTGCACTTCTCAACATGAGTGGACCAAGACAGGGAGCTGCTAATACTGATACCCAGATAATCAAAATGATTAACCTTCTCAAGTGTCAATTTTCTGCAAAATTATCTATGTGGCCTTTAAGTCATGAATTTCATTTTCTTGACATTAAGCTCTAATTCCCTAAGATTACAAAAGTCATGGGATTTATTTAATAGATTCTGGATTCCAACAGGGGTCCTTGGAATATGCAGTGTGTCATGAGCAAACATCAGCACATGGACAGAAACACCTCCAAGTTTAGGTGCATTGGGGGCACAGTTGTTTAGGTGTACCACTAATCCTCTCTGTTCTCCCTAGTTTTAGGCTCATCAGCTGGGTATAGCTTGGTTGCAATGACACAGTGTGTACAGGACCCTCTCTTTTAATGCCTCATCCTTGCCCCACCATACTTCGGCATAATTATTCTCTTGGAGCCTCATTAGAATGCCTAAAAAAGGAAGGAAGAGTCCCCACCGTCCTGAGAGAATCCCAGAGACAAGCTCTAGGAACCAGGGCAAATGCAGTTTTCAGATCGATGAAGATAGATATGGTCCTTCTGGATCTTAATATACTTCCAGAATATCAGCATGAATCTAAAAATGTGTTCCAAACCTTGCCTGGAAAGGGGAAAGACCATCTTTGTCAATGGCCCACCCCTGAAGTTTAGCTAAGACCTGATGACAAAACACCATTTGAAGAATTTCAATAAGACTAATGTGCCTCTAATTACTTGTATCAGATCTAACGCCCTATAATCACATTTTCTCTCCAGGAACCAGGGAGAGGAGCACCTGTCATGATGGAAATAGACACAATATTTTTATACAAGGCCCAGATCTTGGGCTTCAGATACAGAATTGCTTCCTTGGTATCCTCTAGAAAGAAATAATTTGAACCAAACACCACAAGATCTCTATTAACCTGGATACACAGGTCTGTGCTAGAAGCTGGGTGTGGGGGTGCCTGGTAACAATGAGTGAGTTGCTTTGCCTTCAGTAGCTCACAATGATTTTCACTGATCAGAAGTAACTCTCACTACAGAAAAGGTTGGTGATCCACTTTCCATTCTGCCAAGCTGAGGGCCAATGCTGACTTCCATGTCATGGCAATTTTTCACTTGACTAGTAAGGACGCTAAGTCTTTTAATTTATACTCCTATGTGAAGGCTGCTAGTTGTGTCATAAAGCCTAATATATTTCAGGTTTCAGTAGTATTTTCTCTATCTGTCAGTGACTCTTTAATCCTGTTGGGACGGAAAAGCCCTCTGCATTGTAATGGACTTGTACCCCTGCCCTGCTGATTTTTGTTTATCATAAACAAACACGGATCATGTGTGTGCTCCATGACATAGGCCTGTCTCATGGATTGCGGTCTTGTTGGACTGGCAGGACACCCAACGCGCTACCCTCATAATGGTAGAAAGCTACTGCCTTCCCCAGGAGTTAAGCAGCACAAGCATGGGGGTGGCAGCATACCGTGGAGTGATCAGTAGGAGCAGACAGGCTCTTTTTAAACTTTGTCACTGGAATGAGGTCTGCCGGCTAACTCATTCACCTTTTGAAAAGTTCCACTGCTGTGTGCTGAACACACCCTTGTCCAACATCAGTTAGATGTTAAGTTTTGCGAGGTGTAGGAGTGGTGACTGTGTTGGATGTGTGTGTGCCTAGGAAGGGTACAGTAGAGATAGAGCAGTGTGGTGCCATGCATGTATGGTTAGTGCACGCACTGGGTGTATATATATATATCTGCGAGGAATACATTACAAGAGCTGTGTAGTGCAGTACAGTGCGTGTACAATGAATGTATGTACTGGGTGTATGTGTACTTGTGAGAGGTACTCTACATGAAGGGTGAAGTGGTGTGCAGTACGCACATGGTGAATGTGTGTGCTAGCAGTATGTGCGCTGCATCGCATTCTGCGATGCAGGGCACACTACGAAATTTGTTTGATTAATTAACTTTTTACTTACCTCCAATTATCCATATGCCGGTTTCTAGCACCCCTCACCCTGACCCTCCCCCGCCCCTCTGCCCCACCGTAACTCCCTCCAGGGGTCGCGGTTGCTATAAGGAATGGATTCCGAAAGCAGCAGGGGCTCAGCTCATGCTAGGGCACCCTCTCACACAAAACCAAGCACTCTTCCTTCAGGATTGTCAAGGCCTGCCATAGGAGTGACTTATAGGTTACTATGTGTCTATATATAGGTAGATATAGGTATACTATATCTAAGTAAGGGGTGCTTACACCACCTTACCCAGGCTGTAAGTGCAGACCCGTGGTGTCATTTTGGAAGGCTTCCCAGGGGTGGCATAATACACGCTTCAGCCCCTGGTAGGCCCCTGGGGTACCTTTGCCCTTGGTAGCTAAGGTACCATATACTAGGGACTCATAAGGGTGTCCCAGTAACCAATCTGGTATGTACCTCAAGTACATGCAATCAATTTAGAGAGAGAACAGCTACGCCGTGGTCCTGATTAGCAGGGCCACAGCCAGACTAGTCGAAAAACCAGTGAAGCAGATCCTACTCTCCTACAGTCTTCATTTATGCTTGCCAATTGTTAATTTCTTTTCAAGCATTGAGCTATGCCTAAGCCTCCAATTTTCCTTTCTGTGTACTTGTTGCAACTGAGTTTGTCCTTCCACTTTATTTTTTTGTCTTAATCCAAATAATAAAATATCCTTGTCTGGCTGGACAACGCAATATAGATCTCATTGCATGTCTATATTTATTGCTTCTCCCTTATCCTTCCTGTGAGGGACCACTGTTTTTTGTAAGATACCAGGACCCAAGGTCCCTGACCGATCTGATTGGGTTTCCTTGTTGATTGATAATATATAGGGCTCAAAACCTGGGCATCATCCTGGATGCCCAATTCTCCAATGAGATGCCAAATCAACGCTGTCATATCCTCCTGCTTCAACATCCTTCACATGTTCAGAGAGATCTTCAAATGGCTCCACCTGGACACCAGAAAGACTGCCATCCAGGCTTTTATCACAAGCAGGTTAGACTACGGCAAAACACTGTACTCCGAAATACCCGCCCACCTCGCACACAAGCTCTAAACCATCCAAAACACTGCTGTCAGACTGTTTCTCAACTTACCCCACACGCCTACATCACGCCTCACCTTCGAGACCTCCACTGGTTAGAAACGCAGCTACTTCAAGATACTCACCTGAAGAAATATAAACCTCCTAAAGGGTTCTCACTGATACACCTGGTCCTTTTAACCAACAAAGAAGAGATTGGCACAGAAGCTGTAATATCAAGAAAACATATTTATTAACCTCAGATGAGGGAGACTACGTCACACAGTACCCTCAGGCCACTGTAGGAGGCATTCTAAGGAGTACAGAGAGCAGGGGCCATATATCTGCATAGGTTACATAGTCAACATAAAACCAAGAGGAGGTCCTGGCACATAGCAGCATGCTTACTGACTAATATGGCTATACAAAATGTGCTTGCTCAACAAAGTGGGAGGAGAGACATTTCTTCTTACATCAGCAAGAATAGCCCGACAGTTCTATACTAGGAGCAGGTGCATTCTATCAGCTATGCCTTTCTGAGCATGGGCAATGCTCTGGAAGAGGGAGAAAGCACATGGCAAGCACATGGCTAACTAAGATGGCTGCCAAGTACAAAATGGCTTTCAGCTCATGCTAACTGTTGGACCCGGCCTCATGGCGTGGTCCTACCCCTCCCGCATGGCGGGCCCAGGATGATATCCGCCCTCCACCAGACCTCGGGCGGCCCCTTCGGCCCGATCCTGCACGCCCCAACACCACAGGGCCGGATACCATCCCGGTCCACCAGCGCAGGCCTGACCCCAGCGTAGGCCCAGCACGACCTCAGCACGAGGCCGTGCCCGACTCCATCTTGGACCCACCACATCACAACCACGTGGCCTCGGCCCCAGCCCAGGCCCCAGCGAAGCCCCGACCTCGAGGCACCAAGATCCACCCAGGTGGTCGAGTGGCCACTCGACAGATCCCGGAGGAAGGGGAGTTTCGATGGGCCTCCCACCGTCCCCGGACGCCTGGTATCGATCGCCTTCCGGCCTCCCTGGGCGCTGGCTCCACCCCCCTGCTGGGTGTCTGGACACCATCATCCCGGCCCCTCTGACCCCCAGGCGCGAGGGTCCGGACTTCAAAGACCTCCAGACCTATATCTGGGCCAGCCCTGGATTAGGACGGGAGTTGTATCCTGGACTGGAAGCCCTGCTGACGCTGTCACAGCCGACACCAGACGAACTCATCTCCGGTAACCCGACGACCTTCCGAGAGCCTGCTGGCGCTGCCGCGGCCTACCTCGCTGAACCATCCTGAGAGCCTGCTGGCGCTGCCGCGGCCTATCTTGCTGAACCTCCTGAGAGCCTGCTGGCGCTGCCGCGGCCTATCTTGCTGAACCTCCTGAGAGCCTGCTGGCGCTGCCGTGGCCTATCTTGCTGAAACTTCTGAGAGCCTGCTGGCGCTGCCGCGGCCTACCGTGCTGAACCATCCTGAGAGCCTGCTGGCGCTGCCGCGGCCTATCTTGCTGAACCTCCTGAGAGCCTGCTGGCGCTGCCGCGGCCTATCTTGCTGAAACTTCTGAGAGCCTGCTGGCGCTGCCGCGGCCTATCCTGCTGAATCATCTGAGAGCCGGCTGGCGCTGCCGGGGCCTACCTCGCTGAACCATCCTGCAAGCCTGCTGGCGCTGCCGCGGCTCGAACTCTCGGAACCCCCCGGCTCGAGGATTGAGAGCTGTGCGTAGGGTACCCCGTCCTCCGCCCAGAGTAAGACTGTCCCGCTACCTTACCCCCCTTTAAGAGACTTTACGGATCCAGCGATCTGCTTGTACATACTACCAAAAACCTGCAACCTGTTACTAGCTATAAAAGCTTAAGAACTTGACCTCTTGTGTGGTGTCCATCTGTAGTGTTGTGATTACTCTGCTGTACGATCCTAGGAGAGGACCCTCACTCCAGAGGCCTCTCTGTACCGCTCGGCTACTTCTCGACGGAGAGGGGGACCTAGGGGTGGTCAGTCAGACATCTTCTGCCTCCCCCGGGGACTCCTTTCTAACATTGGTGGCAAGCGCTGGGATCCGAGCCCACGCAGATCGCACAGAGAGTAATCCGCTCACTACCAAGAAAAACTTACTGCGACCATGAGCACAGAATTCCAGAAAGAGAAAATGGAACACTACAGTCACAAGGAGCTAAAGCAATTCTGCAAAGACCTAGGCATCGCTACCACTGGCTTAAGCACCAAAGAAGACTTTAAATCGGCCCTGCAGGCCTGGGTGGACGCCGGCGAGGCGCCACCCCCGAGGGAAGATAACCCGGGCCCGAACGGAGGCACAGAGGCTGCAACGAACCCAGCGGGAGGAAGACCCGCAAACCCAGACACGGGCCTCTCCCACGAAGAGTCCCGAGAACGAGAGAAGAACCGGCTCCACGAGTTGGAGCTCGCTCGACTCAGACAAGAAGGAGAGATCCAACTGGCAGAAAGGAAATTAGCCCTCGAGCAGCTACGGCTAGAAGGAGACCTGGAAGAAAAGCGAAGACAGAGAGACCTCGAGGAGAAAAAACTCATGCTCGAGCACGAGCGCGTCCTCAAAGAAATGGAATTTAAAGCCAAGGCCAACGAGAATAACCCCTCCGGGGGGAAGACCTCACCTCCCCGGTGGACACAAAGGTACATATACCCAAGGATGTCGTCAAAGAGTATTATAAGAACGACGACATCCAGCAGTGGTTCAAAGCCTACGAGGTCGCCATGACCGCCCATCGAGTACCCCTCAAGGACTGGGGCGCCGGCCTGTGGGGGAAGTTTATCAACGAAGGGAGAGACGCCCTGCTGGAGCTCCCTGATACCGAGATGACCTCGTATGAGCACATGAAGACCGCCCTCCTCACTCGCTACGGACTCACCCCCGAGATGTACCGGCAGCGATTCCGAGACTGCAAAAAAATCCCCGGTACCACGTGGGTGGAGTACGTGAACTATTACAGCAGAGCCTTCGAGGGGTGGACTCGGGGCTGTCAGGTCACCACCTACCAGCAGTTGGTCGACCTCCTTCTGTGGGAACATCTATCCAATAACTGCTTCGTCGAACTCCGGCAACACCTCCTCGACAGCAAACTGACTGAGCCACGAAAACTCGCTGTCGAGGCGGATAGATGGGCGAGCACCCGAGTCGCCCGGGGTCCGACGGAAGACTCCGGCCGGGGACCTCCCGGAAACCACCGACCCCAAGGCGGCAGAGTAGGCCAGAGCCGGGGACGAGACGCCCCCCAGGGGTCATCCCCGGCCTCCACGTCGCCACCCTTGGGCCAGAGAGGGGGCCCCCCAGCCAGACCAGGGCCCCGCCCGAACGTTACGTGCCACAGATGCCAGCAACAGGGTCATTACGCCAATGACCCCCTCTGCCCGATGAACCAGCGACCCGGCACCACCGGTCCCCCGGCCCGCCAGATAATGGCCGCGGCCCTGGGTGAAGAAGGAAGTGAGGAAGAGGACAACGGCCCCGAGCAGGCCGAGTGGGAGCCCGCCGCCATGACCTTAGCCTGCCTGGGGACTCACGACCTGATCCCCCGAGGCCCGATCCCCGGCAACACCCAGAAGTACCGCCAGTGGGTCACCATCAATGGTCGCCGAACCGAAGCCCTCCGTGACACTGGAGCCAGCGTAACAGCCGTCCGCTGCCATTTGGTGACCCCTGAACAGATCCTTCCTAACGTCATGTGCCCAGTCCGGTCCGCAGATAACTCAGAGACTTTGTGCCAGATGGCCCGCATCCCCTTCGAGTGGGGGGGAGTGTCGGGCATGCTAAAAGTGACTGTCCGCAACGATGCCCCCGTGGACTGCCTCCTTGGTAACGACCTTGAAAGTTCCCCCTGAGCAAGCGTCGAAAGAAGAGAGCACCTAGGGATGCTAGGCCTTCCCGAGTGGGTCTGCGCGACCACCCGTTCCATGTCCGCCCGAGCCTCCACCCCAGCGGGGGAAGCTTCGACTGAAGAGCCGGAGTGGCCCGCACCGCCGCCACCCGTCCTCCCCGAGGACCCTGGCCTGGAACACGGCTCCCAAGAGCCCGACCAAGAAAACCTCCCCGAGCTCCAACACCTCCCCGAACTCGCTCAATGGCGCCAAGAAGGGGGCCCCACTCGCGAACAGTTCCGGCAGGAGCAGAAAACCTGCCCCTCCCTTGAGGGGGTCCGACAGCAGGCCGCTACTCAAGCCGCGGGAGACCCCGCGGGGTCCCACTGGGTCTATTGGGACAACAACCTTCTCTACAGTGAGCAGAAGATTGCCGAACTAGGGGCCAGCCGGGTGCTGGTCGTGCCCCTCCGATTCAGAGACTTCCTCCTAAACTTAGCACATGATGTGCCCCTCGCCGGGCACCTGGGGCAGGACAAAACTTACAGCCGCCTGGTGACCCATTTCTACTGGCCGAAAATGTGGAACGATGTACATAACCACTGCAGGACCTGCCCGACCTGTCAAGCCAGCGGAAAGAGCGGGGGGAAGATGAAGGCCCCGCTCCAGCCTTTTCCCGTGGTCACCACCCCCTTCGAGCGAGTGGGGATCGACATCGTAGGGCCCCTGGATCCTCGCACCTCGCAGGTGCACCGCTTCATCCTCGTCCTGGTGGATCATGCTACCCGCTATCCCGAGGCCATCCCCCTCCGAACCATCACGGCCCCCGTGGTGGGCCGAGCCCTCATGAGCATCTTCTCCCAAGTCGGCTTCCCCCGGGAAGTCGTGAGTGATCGGGGCTCCAACTTTATCTCGAAGCATATGCGGTCCCTCTGGCAGCAGTGCGGGGTCGCCTACAAGTTCACCACTCCGTATCATCCCCAAGGAAATGGTCTAGTCGAACGATTCAACAGGACACTGAAGGGGATGATCAAGGGCCTAGAAGAGCCCCTCCGGCGCAAATGGGATGTCCTACTGCCTTGCCTTCTGTTCGCCTACCGAGAGGTACCCCAGAAGTCCCTGGGGTTCAGCCCTTTCGAACTCTTGTACGGACACCCGGTCCGCGGCCCCCTCAGCCTGGTCAAGGAAGGCTGGGAGACGGCAGTCCGAGATGCCCCACCTGATGTCTACCGGTACCTCCTGACCCTACGCAATCAGACTCGGAAGTTCCGTGAACTTGCCGAGGCCAACCTGGAGGCTAGCCAGGAGGAGATGAAACGCTGGTATGACCAGAACGCCTCGTCCATCGAATTCGAGCCGGGCCAGCAGGTCTGGGTCATGTCCCCGGTCGAACCTTGTGCCCTCCAGGACAAGTGGACGGGGCCCTTCAAGGTGGTGGAGCGCAAGAGCCCCGTCACCTACTTAGTGGACATGGAATCCCCCCGGAACCCCCTCCGGGTTCTCCACGCTAACCGACTCAAGCCGCACTTTGCACGCACTGAACTAAGTCTGCTGCTGGCGACCGATGACGGAGCGGAAGATGACTCCGACCCACTACCAGACTTCCTCAGCACCTCCGAGAAAGACGGCTCCTTCGAAGGGGTCCGGCTCTCCTCTACCCTGATCAGCAACAAGACTGCCGGAAGCTGCTGGGGCAGTTTGCGGATCTGTTTTCCCTCACTCCGGGGGTCACCCGGTGGTGTGTCCACGATGTGGACACCGGAGACAGCCCGCCTGTGAAGCACCAAGCTTTTCGAGTACCCGACCGGGTTCGGGCCTGCATCCAAACAGAAGTGGCCAAGATGTTAGCTCTGGGGGTAGTCGAACCCTCCAACAGCCCCTGGGCCAGTCCCGTTGTCCTGGTCCCTAAAGCCACCGCCCCCGGAGCGGCTCCGGAGCTCCGGTTTTGTGTTGACTACCGGGGACTAAATGCAGTCACCAGGACCGACGCCCATCCTATCCCCAGGGCAGATGAACTAATCGATCGCTTAGGAGCTGCCAAATTCCTCAGCACCTTCGATCTCACGGCGGGGTATTGGCAGATCGGCCTCACCCCGGGTGCACAAGAACGATCAGCCTTCTCGACCCCCGATGGCCACTATCACTTCAAAGTGATGCCCTTCGGCATGAAGAACGCCCCAGCAACCTTCCAGAGACTCGTGAACCAGGTGCTGGCCGGACTAGAAGAGTACAGCGCTGCCTACCTCGATGACATTGCTGTATACAGCCTTCACTGGGGTGAGCACCTGACCCACCTCGGGACGGTCCTGACGGCCCTTCGGCGGGCCGGACTCACCATCAAAGCCAGTAAGTGCCAGATAGGCCAAGGGACCGTGACCTATCTGGGACACCAAGTGGGGAGCGGCCACGTGGCTCCCCTCCAACCAAAGATAGACGCCATCCGGGCCTGGGAGCCCCCGGTCACCCAGACCGCTGTCCGAGCCTTCCTGGGGCTCACTGGATATTATCGGCGGTTTGTAAGAGACTACGGGAGCATTGTGGGGCCCCTGACCGAACTGACCTCCAAGAAGCTACCAAAGAGGGTGCACTGGACCCCTGCGTGCCAAACGGCCTTTGAGACTCTAAAGACTGCCATGTGCACCGCCCCTGTGCTCCAGACCCCGACTACAGCAGAGAGTTTGTAGTCCAGACCGACGCCTCGGAGCACGGCATCGGGGCGGTCCTGTCCCAAGTCAACCCCAAAGGAATCGACCAGCCTGTGGCCTTCATCAGCCGCCGCCTGCTGGCGAGAGAGCAACGCTGGAGTACCATCGAGAGGGAAGCCTTCGCCGTGGTGTGGGCCCTCAAGAAGCTCCGGCCCTACCTCTTCGGCACCCACTTCCGGGTCCAGACCGACCACCAGCCCCTGCGTTGGTTGATGCAGATGCGGGGAGAAAACCCGAAGCTGCTACGCTGGTCCATCTCCCTGCAGGGGATGGACTTCACTGTGGAGCATCGCCCCGGCAACGACCACGCCAATGCTGACGGCCTGTCCAGATCCTTCCGCCTCGGCGAGGAGAACCCCCAAGAGGATGGGTGACTCTCCCCTGCCTTCAGCTGGGAGGGGCGCGTGTTGGACCCGGCCTCATGGCGTGGTCCTACCCCTCCCGCATGGCGGGCCCAGGACGATATCCGCCCTCCACCAGACCTCGGGCGGCCCCTTCGGCCCGATCCTGCACGCCCCAACACCACAGGGCCGGCTACCATCCCGGTCCACCAGCGCAGGCCTGACCCCAGCGTAGGCCCAGCACGACCTCAGCACGAGGCCGTGCCCGACTCCATCTTGGACCCACCACGTCACAACCACGTGGCCTCGGCCCCAGCCCAGGCCCCAGCGAAGCCCCGACCTCGAGGCACCAAGATCCACCCAGGTGGTCGAGTGGCCACTCGACAGATCCCGGAGGAAGGGGAGTTTCGATGGGCCTCCCACCGTCCCCGGACGCCTGGTATCGATCGCCCTCCGGCCTCCCTGGGCGCTCGCTCCACCCCCCTGCTGGGTGTCTGGACACCATCATCCCGGCCCCTCTGACCCCCAGGCGCGAGGGTCCGGACTTCAAAGACCTCCAGACCTATATCTGGGCCAGCCCTGGATTAGGACGGGAGTTGTATCCTGGACTGGAAGCCCTGCTGACGCTGTCACGGCCGACACCAGACGAACTCATCTCCGGTAACCCGACGACCTTCAAGCCTGCTGGCGCTGCCGCGGCCTACCTCACTGAACCATCCTGAGAGCCTGCTGGCGCTGCCGCGGCCTATCTTGCTGAACCTCCTGAGAGCCTGCTGGCGCTGCCGCGGCCTATCTTGCTGAACCTCCTGAGAGCCTGCTGGCGCTGCCGCGGCCTATCTTGCTGAAACTTCTGAGAGCCTGCTGGCGCTGCCGCAGCCTACCGTGCTGAACCATCCTGAGAGCCTGCTGGCGCTGCCGCGGCCTATCTTGCTGAACCTCCTGAGAGCCTGCTGGCGCTGCCGCGGCCTATCTTGCTGAAACTTCTGAGAGCCTGCTGGCGCTGCCGCGGCCTATCCTGCTGAATCATCTGAGAGCCGGCTGGCGCTGCCGCGGCCTACCTCGCTGAACCATCCTGCAAGCCTGCTGGCGCTGCCGCGGCTCGAACTCTCGGAACCCCCCGGCTCGAGGATTGAGAGCTGTGCGTAGGGTACCCCGTCCTCCGCCCAGAGTAAGACTGTCCCGCTACCTTACCCCCCTTTACGAGACTTTACGGATCCAGCGATCTGCTTGTACATACTACCAAAAACCTGCAACCTGTTACTAGCTATAAAAGCTTAAGAACTTGACCTCTTGTGTGGTGTCCATCTGTAGTGTTGTGATTACTCTGCTGTACGATGCTAGGAGAGGACCCTCACTCCAGAGGCCTCTCCGTACCGCTCGGCTACTTCTCGACGGAGAGGGGGACCTAGGGGTGGTCAGTCAGACATCTTCTGCCTCCCCCGGGGACTCCTTTCTAACACTAACAGCGATCCCTGCAATCTTTAACACACCCTTGCATACAAAGCGATGCATAAGAATAGACCCGCCTACCTCAACCTCGATCTGCACTTCCACCAGCCAAACCACAACTTCCAATCTGCCTCCCTGTCATGCCCACCCATTCCCTGCATTAGCAGAAGCTGGGCGGGAGGTCACTCATTTACCTAACTGGCAGCAAAGACCTGGAACACCCTCCCCCAGGAAATCATAACAGCCACCTCGCTCACAACATTCTTCAAGAAACTGATGACCTGGCTCTTTGACTGATGCTCCAGGCCTTTCGCACCTCCTCAACTCCTGGAGACCCTCATGGGTGATTAGTCCTCACTTTAAAAACCCTTTTACATGACTTTATATTGCATGCAATTCAAAGTGGTCCAGATAAACTCTTTTAAAGCTTATTTAACAAAGGGAGCTATGGCTTTCAAAGCCTTTTGGCTGATGTAAAGCTGAAGAACTTTATTAGAGGTGCTGATTGGTCAAAAGACTAAACTTTCGGAACATCTTATTGAAAGCCTGTGCTATATGATTCTTTGACAGCTCTAGGTAAGCATAATAGGAACTTCTTGTCTAATAATAGACTGCAAACCTTCCTAATGCAAGTAAATTAAAGTTCTCATTTTGTTCAAAGATACTGAGTGCAGCGTATATCTACATTTGTCATTCTAAAGCAACTAATTTCTTCCTTTTTCATTTCCCTTTAGTTTCATACAATCAGCAAACTGAGGACTTAGTGGATCAGGAGCTAAGTCATTTTCTTCCTGTTTATTAATGATGCCATTTCCATTTATTCATGGCTACTTCTAAGGCACTCGCGATAAGCAATATGTCTTGCTACCTCTATCCAAACCATATATAGTTTTGCCCTAATACTGGTTGGTTAATATCTTGTTTCAGGTTATTAATAGTTCTTTTCCCATGGGTGCTGCAAAATGCATGACCATGTATGTGGGAATTCTGCAACTTCTCTCCCTCCCTGTAAAAGAGACATGCATTTTCTCCAGCCTGGTTTGTGTAGCTCCCCTTCCAGCATGGAAGGTGAATGGATCAGACACAGATCTGGTGGTGTGTAGAGGAGGGAGGTTCTCCACAGGGAAAATAGTTTCCCTGTGGAGAAAAAATGTACAGTATGTTTACACAGTGCATCCAAATTCTTCTGTGCAGACTTCTTCACTAGTAGAACTCCACACCACAGGAATTAGATACCACAGGGAAAATAAGCAGACCTTCAACAGAGTACGCCTGAAAACCGAAATTTAGCTCCATTTTCTAGTCATTCTCCTGGGAATCATGGCAAATGACCCAATGGCTAAAGATAGGAAAGGTACTTTTAGGCAGGCCGAGATTTCCGCCTGTACATTTCCAACTTTTTGGTAAAGAGAGCACTTGTTGTGACTTAACTGTTCTCATTTCTTTGCCTAGACTACACCTTTACTACTGCTCAGCCAGAATGAGTGCTGGAGTTCTTTGTGATGTGTGGAATGGTGAATGCTTGGTGATGTCATAGAATGCATGGGTGCCTGATGATGTCATAAAATGCATGAGTGCCTGGTGATGTCATAGAATGCATGGGTGCCTGGTGATGTGCTGAGTGTCAGTTGGAGTGTGCAGGCCGAGCAGCAGGGAGGCTTCTCCTGGTGGGGCTATCTGCTATCTACATCCTTTCTGTTATCATCTACCTACTTACCTGGAACTTACCTTGTAACTAAGTTTTAATAAACCATCCATAGAATATACACCTTGGCTAACGGACTTCGTATTACAACAGCCCTGTATTGGTATACTAGGAAAAACTACATTGGACATTTTTAAGATGGGAAGTTTGAAATTGCCAATGACAAAGTTATGTGAATTGAGCCTGTAAATATTAAAATGAGACAAAGAGCGCTCATGAAAGTAAGAGGCAGCAGAAAAATAGCACAATGTTTTACAGAGGTTAAACTTTAGACGAAGAATTTACTTTGGAATGAAAGTTTTAAAATCACTTAATGTGATTTATCTGTATGTGGCAAAATGTTACACGTACACGTGCTTCGGAGCAGACCTCTAACCCTTCCAAATGTCAGAATATTGGAGACTGTTGCCAAATGTTAATAAAAGTCACTACAGTCCATCAGTTCATTGGTAAAAAGAGTTGACGAGCTGTTTACAGTTTCGGTTTCAGTAACTATGCTGCTGATGTCGATGCAGATTGATGTAGTGTTAAAGTACGGCTCGTTGCTTATTGAATCAAATTGTCCTTAAATACAATTGTCTATATTGACTGCAGACACTAGAGCTAAGAGCAAAAGAGGAAGAAAGGGAATCATCGAGAGATTAATGTTAATGTGTTTTGACCGCATGCACAAACAACCAAAACTGAGAAAGAATGTTCTGATTAGATGGCTGTTCCTGGAAGAGGAAAGGGTGAATGGCAGCTGGTGCTTTCGCTTGCAGCTGTTGGCCGCTGCAGACGACTGTTGTGCCAAGGTGCCTTGAGTTGCAACAAACTTTCGTTGTGCTTCTGTGACTCATCGTGGTAAACAAGGAAAGTGCAATGAACGGGCTTACATGGTATAACCCTCGGGCTGCTGTTTGTGCATAGCCATCTTTCATTAAAAAACCCTTTGGGGCCGATTCTCAAAATGATTTATGAATGCAGGAAGGAGTATTACAGGAGTACTCTTTTATATGCCTTTGTGAATCATTCTTGAAATGTCCAACTTTCTTTTAGTGAAATCAGGCCTGTAGACCGGTTGATATATTTTGGGGGGCCAGACCCCAGAAGTGATAACATATGAGCAATGCTTGAGGGCAGGATATCTTTGGAAAATGTCTGCAATATGGTGAGAAGTTAAAGAATGAGTATCTTTTTCATGTGTATATTGGTATTTCCCCAAAGATTAATTTTATATGTAAGCAAGCACTGGCAAAGCCTATAGGTCTGGCTTCAGTCAGTGATAGATTTAGGCACTTAACAAGTATACATGCATTTTACTCATCCCTGAATTATCTGTTCATCAAGCCACTCACTCATTCTTGCATTCACCCACTTACTCATTTACAATAAAACACACACACAACTTATGCAACATAAAATACAAGAATGCAAGTTAAAAAAAGAACACATGCTGCTGCCTATACCTTGTAGGAATTTGCTTGCATTAACAAATAAAATTAAACAAAGAAGAAGATGGGTTTCTGTAAATGGCATTGTTCATAGTGTATCTTTTGGTTAAAGTTCCAGCATGGCCACCACGCTTAGAACCAAAGTGTTGTCCATCTTGGAATGGTGACACAACGAGACACTATGGACAATGCCATTCCATGATGATCATCTGGTTAAGATGTAATGGCCATGTGGGATGTGGTGCCCCAGAGATGCACAAGCAAGTGGCTCATTAGCAATGTCTAAAAGGCTGTAGTAAGCTCTAAGAAATGGAAATAAACAGAGAAGGAAAGAAATTAAATGGGCACTGTTAAAGAAGAAAATGAAAAACTAAAGGACTGGCCTACAAGCCCTGGCATTGAAGCATACTCAGTTTTAGGCAGATGTGCAATTGTGATCAGTCAAATGCTATCTCCCACCCCCCACATTCCCCAGGGCAAGAGAGCATTGGCTGAAGTGAACTGACCTTTGTCCTATTGTCTTGGATAGAGGCCGAGTATAAACGACACTCATACAGACTAATGACAGAAGAGAGTTTACCCAAACAACTCTACATATGTACATGTATATTTATTTATGCATAGTTATGATTTTGATTCAGTTTTGTTTTACCAGAGTCTGCCAGACAACGAAGCCTGTGAGCTCTTCCGAAGAAATACTAGCAAGAGTTATTCAAGTGTAAATCTTCTCCAACACCCCCCCAAAGTCCCCAAGGGTTTGTCAAAGGGGTTAATCAAGAGCAAATTTCTTCCCTACAATGGTAATCGGTGAGATTTTATGTAATAAAACAGTCTCTAAGTCCATGCAATAACAATCTACCCTTAAAAGCCTATTGGCTTTAATATGTTTTACATAACAAATAAATCAGGTCCTCTGCTGTTGTCCAAACATTTCATAATAAACATACCCGACAAATCATACTGGCATTTCAAATAACTTTCCCAATGATACAATCAGGTCAATAGCTTTTATCATTGCAACAACAAAAGTAGTTCTCCACAGCGGACCAAGCAAATAGCACCTCAACTTCAACAGTCCCAAGAGTATTTAGTGTTATGTGCTGTTAAACCTCCAAGACCTGCTGTGGTTCGGTCCCACTGGAATTCCAGATAGAAACTTCGGAAAAAAGGGTAGAGGCAGCACCAAATGTGAAGTAAATCGCAGAAGCAGAGTTTCTGAAAAAATATTCTTCTTTTTATTGATCTTTTTTTTATGGGTGCACAGGACAGGCAACGCGTTTCGCTCCCCACCTTGGGAGCTTCGTCAGGGCTGAAAGCAACGTGAACATATATATACATTAATACAAAATACAATAAACAATATAAACTGACAACAAATACATAATGAAACACACAATCCAGTTTTTCAGGAGATTTACGAAGATGGCATATGGGAAATATAAGAAAAGAGGGGCACAATGTCTATAGGAAATAGTGGCAGACAATAGAAAAAGGAAAAACTGCAGTTAAAAAGACAGCAATAAAAAAGGACCATTTTGACAAATACCATAAATATATTATAGTTCCAAATCTCATAATCTGTCTAATTCATGGGAGCATTGATGCTAAATCCTATTCTAGAACCTTCCAAGAGGGCAAGGGCAAAGAAGGGAGATCTTAGATAAAAAGGGATATCTTAGATAAAAGTGAAAGTCATTCACTAAAGTGAGAAGTTTCAAAATTATATATAAGAACACAGAAATGAAATCTCACCAAAGTCAGCGAGTTATTACACAAGCAAAGATGTACAAGTCCAGGCTGGGCAGGCCATATTAAGCTCAATCAGAATCCACACAGACAGGAAATGAACTATAGTTTTAATGAAAAGAAAATTATAAACAGAATATAAATATTTATTCAGAGAAGATTAATCTTTCAGCACGACACACAGAAGCGAGACAAGATGAAATCTCACCAAAGTCAAAAAATGAGTCGGACGATGGTCTGGGCGCCGTGAGGACCAATTTGCATAGGGTATTAATTCCAAGATAATAAAAAATCTGAAAATATGAGGACAGTATCTCAGGCCCCCTCATTCGTCAATGCTTGTAAGCACAGATTTGACATCAGTGAAGCGTGTGGTAAGTATATGACCCAGTAAGAATAACATCTAATAATGATGAAGTAACCAAGATAGGAAGCACCAACACACCTTTAATGACTCATTCTCAGCTAAACAGAAGGGCATCGTTGGATATTACAAGACAGTCAGTTAGAATCAGATATATATATGAAAGAGAGAGAATTCGAAGATAGTCCACCCAAAGGGGATTATAATGTACACAAAGGGGTAAGAATCACACAAGTGAGAAATTGTATCTTGACCTAAACTCAAAAAATCAACCTGATAAATATTGTTACAGGTTTTAATCTAACAAATATCCAACACATAATAATGAGGCTGGAGTATTCCATATATATCATAAATCTAAAACAGTATGTATTTATCTGGTGCTGGTTAAGCATACAGCATAGCTAACATAATCTAGGGCCTACTGCTAGAACATGGATATTTGGGTTTGAAGGGTTCAACGAGAGATTCTTAAGAGGACGCTGAAAGACTGGTCTGAGCACACTCCGTCCTAGCACAGAATGTCTGAATGGCCTCTGCTCTGGGCTTGATCTTAGACCCATAGTGTGGGAACTCCAATGAAGCCCCTGTTGCCCAGGTCTGTTAAAGGCGGTACAAAAGGGGGTGGTGATGCTCCGTCCATCACCACCCCCTTTTGTACAGGTCTGTTAAAGGCGCACTCTAAAAATTTGCGATACTTTGGGATGATGTGGGGGAATTTGGAACTCTGTGAGAGTAGTAGGCAGTCACAGACCATCTTAACCACCAGAGCCATGCACCTGTACTTCTCCTTTTCTCAGGGCCTCTTTCAGTGGATGAGATTCTGTAAGACCAGAGTTCAGTTGGTCTTTGGCATGCCCCTCTAGGCATATGAAAGGGACCCTACTTCAAAACACAGTGAGCGAGAGGAATGGGCAACTGTTTCCAAAAGCAAATTTCCCCATGCATTTTGCATTGACTTTTGTCAGAAGAAGTTTTTTTACAAAAACTGCTGAACAGAATTACACCAAATTTGGCAGAACCCTGGATCTTGGTCTGCAGATTGTGCTTTTTGTGGTTTGGTGTAAATTCGTTCTGTAGTTTTTGGAAAATGAAGGTTCAACATTTTTTGTATATCTGGGCGGTTGGTTCTGAGGGACTCCTGCAAGAGTCTCTTGGGAGCACCAATTAAAAAATAGTTTTCTGACTTGCCCAAGGAGCTATTTTCCCCTCTGGTCAGTTCGCTTCTGTGGGAGTCAGACTTCTGTGGAAGCGAGTGTTCTAATTGGTAACCAGCAACATGAGAAAAATGTTGCTGGCAGCCACTACAGGACTCTGGGACATACTCCGCTGTCCTGAAGTTTGGTAAAAAAAAAATATATATAGAGGCGGGATAGGGATTATCCTGCACCCCCTTGGCTATGTGGGGATGATCCAGAGTCCCCACACAGAGGAGTCTTGGGAGACTCCTGCCCATTGTAGGCGCGGGGTTCCCCATCCCCCGTGACTGAATTAAGGTTTAAAGGAGGGAGACTTAACCCCCCCCCCTCCTCCAGAGCCCGTGAAAGTCCCAGGAACTCCAGATTGCTTAAACAAAAGGGAGAAGGCTGCGTGGCCCGCCTCCCACAGCCATTATAGGGCCCGGAGACCCCATTAATGCAGACAGGGAAACACGTTTGTTCCCATCTGGCAGGAGCCTTTTTAGGTTTCGACCTGGCGAGAGCACGCAGTGCTCCACCCAGGCCGAAATCTTTTGAGTTACAGTATGGATGTTCGGCACCGCCTCTGTTTCCCATTGGCTAGCTCCATAAATGGACGCTACCCATTGGCAAACAGAGGCGTCCGTCATCCTGCGAGGCGACTCGTGGGCGTTTCTGGAGAATTTTTCTCATCCGGCCCCTTTTGTCTCGTCAGTGCGGCGGTGGGCGGGGTTTATTTTTTCCGACGTCGAGGTTTTATTTGGTCATTCCGCCGCCGGAGGAAGTCAAGGTGAGTGCCTTTCTTGCCGTTCCCTTCCCGTGCCCCCCTCCTGCTGTCCGTGTGCCTCCCGCTAGGTTGTACCTTTTTTATTTTGCTTCTTTATCATTTCATTTATCGTTCGTGTCCCCGTTCCCGCCCCCCTCCCGCTGTCCGTGTGCCTGCCCACCCCCCTCTCGCTGTCCGTGTGCATGCCCGCCCCCTCCAGCTGTCCGTGTGCCTCCCGCTGTCCGTGTTTCGGGGACCTCCAAGCACTGGTTTTGAGCATGTCCTTCCATTGCCGCCTCTCACAATTTTCTCTTCCTCTCATCTTTGTGAGTCACCCCCGCTCCCCTCCAGGCACTTCTCTTCCATATGGCTGAATACCCCCCTCCCCCCGCCTGTTTTCCTTCTCTCATTATTTCCCCATCGTCTCCTTTGTCCTGTTTTACAACCTCCCTTTCCTGCCCGCCCCCATCCTGCTGTCCATGAGCCTGCCCGCCCCCCTCCCGCTGTCCGTGAGCCTGCCCGCACCCCTCCCGCTGTCCGTGAGCCTGTGCTGTACTTGTCCTGGGTGCCGGGGGGGAGCGTGCACTGCTGCAGCAGCTGTTCTGTGTGCGTGAGGGGACCTGAAAAGTTGCTGTCTGTACTATAATTGTGCCTTGTGCGTGACAGAATCTTGCACTGCCCTGGTGTGTAAATCTTGTACTGCTGCTTGTGTTGTACCTGTCCTGCGTGTCAGGGGAGCTTTCACTGCTGCAGTAGATGGTCTGTATGTGTGAGGGGAACCTGAATGTATGCCGTCTGTAGTGTAGCTGTGCTGCATGTTTGATGTAAATTTGGACTTCTTCTACCTGCTCAACACAACTTTAATGAGTGTGAGCAGCATGGGTACACTGCTGGTGCCCATGCTGCGCCTTTTATGTGTGTCGGAGAAGCTTGCACTGCTGAAGTAGATGTTCTGTGTGTGTGAGGGAAGCTGAACAGGCTCTAGTAAAACTGTTCTGCGTGTGTGTTGTAAGAGTACACTGCTGCTGACTGTGCTACACAAATTCAGTGCTTGTGAGAGTCCCGAGGAGTCGGCGGCGGCGGTGACCGGGAGGTAAGAGCCGGGGCTGTGTCCAGC
Organism: Lissotriton helveticus; assembly: GCF_964261635.1. Classification (NCBI taxonomy): domain Eukaryota; kingdom Metazoa; phylum Chordata; class Amphibia; order Caudata; family Salamandridae; genus Lissotriton; species Lissotriton helveticus. Next base: position 405,599,111 of record NC_136063.1, on the reverse strand, counting down.
CCCCTGTCCTGTCGTCTAAACGTGCAGAGGAAGGCGGTGGCCCCCTCGTGCTACGTATGTAATTGATGGGGCATGGTTTGCTGTTGTTTTCAGTAATCCCCTACGCTCCCAATATAGCATCGGTAGGGGCAGTGCGGGTGCAGCCTCTACGCACACACATGCCTACAGGCTAAGCACTATATGAGATGCACCTGCCCACATATGACTGGAACCCCCACTGTTGTCTGATCCCTAAGGAGATGTCATGTGAACTTGCTCCGAGCCCTGCAATTTCAGTATCCTTTACCTTTAACTGCTGCTAAGTGCTGTTTACGTCACGACGGTGCTAGTCATCAGACCTTCGTATAATTATCTTAGTGTTTTTAGGACCCGTATGATCAGCTTCCCATGTGCATGCTTCTCTCTGACTGACTGACAGCCCTGGTGGCCACTACTCCCTGCTGAAGCTCCCACCCTGCTGAGAGTGCTAATGTTTTCCTGGTTAAGGGAGCCTGTAATCTCTCCCTACAGATGCTGCCCTGCCCATGGCTCAGTGACTCGCCTCTCCCTGCAGATCGTGCCCTGGTTGCAGGACGCATTATTAGCACCTTCCCGCCTCTTGTTCACAGAGACCGTTTGTTGTGCGAATCAGAAATTAAACTCCAGGTGCAGAGTCCAGTCTGCAGACGATCAAGCTGCTCGTCTTGCACAGTATTTCTTTCCTGCTGCATCAGTGCCTTAGCGACATGCACATTTTGGCAGGCACGCGACATAGGCTTGTGCAGCCCTTGTGGTGCATAGGAAATACAATCTAGCCCTGGCCCCTTTTGCCTTCTTATGATTTGATTTGATTTGATTGGGCGATGAGTGTAGTTCCACATTGGATTGGGGACATTTTAGGGACGTGTGTCCACAATTTGCAGTGGACAACATTATTGCATGTTGCACCAGATCTACAGCTGCACCACACGCCCTGGCGCCCCTCTTGTTAAACAGGCCCTAGTGAGCAGCTCATTCTGCACACAGTCTCCTGCCGCACAAGGCCATGGTTACTTGCTCTTCCAGCGCCTATTTTCTTGTGGCATAAAGCTCTAGTGCCCTGTTGTCATTACAGAGCGTTGGTGCACAGTCCTCAACTTATTTTCTGCTCTGTGTGTGTTGGGGCTCTGTGTGTGTTGGGGCTCTGTGTGTGTTGGGGCTCTGTCTGTGTGTCTAGCTTTTTTTGTAGGTGGCTCTATGTGTGGGTGGCTCTGTGTGTGTGGCTCTCTGTGTGTGTGCGTGTGGATGCAAATGCAATAGGTCTCGCATTTGCGAGAGATTAAGCTATTGGCATTGTAAATGACAATGCCATTTATTTATAGGTTTTCAAAACCAACACATAAATAAAAAAATTGTCATTTACAATGCCAATAGCTCTAACTTTTACAAAGGCGAAACCGTTGCATTGTAAATGCTTGTTCTTTATGTTACGATGCTTACTTCTGTTAGAAAATGTCAAACTGAGGGAAATGGGTACTGGAATGTTTATAGGCATACAAAAGGAAAAATAAAGTTAAAAAAAAGTATTAACAAAGCAAAAACCTTTACAATGAGAAGTGAGTGACACAAACAAACACCAACCGCAAATGTAGCGACATCCTCAGTGTCCCCAGGCTCGTGGTAAAGCAGTCTGTGCACCGAGAGTGCCAGGTGAGGTCAGGGCAGCGGATCAGCAACCAGATAGAAGATAATGCCAGAATTACAGACAGGATTAAACAAGGGCTAAAAGTGGCGCGAGGTTAGATGGAGGCATGCTGCGAATGCTTGCAAAAGATTAAAAAAATATATATATATAAAAATGAAACAGGCAGGAGAGGAAGGTGAACGCAATAGCAGGCGTAAGAAGAGAAGGCTGCTTCTGAACATGACTCAGGTCAGTCAGGGACGCAGTGGTTTGCAAGTTCGTTCTGCGATCTATGTGCAGCCTCCATGTCCTCCTGGGCATGGATATGAGGAGGACAACTGCCCCATGCCCCTTGCCCCTTGCACCTTCCTGGTAGGGAGGAGGGTGCTGGGGGACAAATCCAGGACTAACAGTGCCATCAACCAACGCAGCCTTGAAGCAATTGAGGAGGAGGCACATTGTTACCTCTCCTGCTCACAGGCAGAATTTACTTGACTGTTTAATTAATCCTCTTATCTCCGGAGACCTTCTATTATTCATAGAACCAACTAACTCCGCGCGCTGGCTCAAAGGCAGAAACTTTAATGTTTGCCTCGTGAGTCTTTTAGTCGTGCTGTTCGGTGCAGCTGCATGATGCACACAAACAAGCACTGGCAAAGCAGAGGGGTCTGGCTTTTTGTTAGTGGAAGTGCTTGGCAACAGTTGGACCACTTTGTGTGGATGCCCCAACTTGTCCTGGAAAGACGATCCATATTAAAGCAACAATCTTGATTTATAATACCGTGGTTGCTGGGAGTAGGGCCCTAAGATGAACAAACTCCATTGGACGAGTTAAACTATTCCGTCAATTACATTTATAGAGGTTACAACTAATTAATTGTTTTATGAAAAGGAGTCAGAGACTGAAGTTTGCATTGTAAGAGTTGTATAGGTTATCCAGCATATAAAAACACATAGAAACAGAGAACAGTTGCAACTGTGAACAACTAAAGCATTGGCTGAATCATGGGGTGAATGGTGGCGCCCACATTTCTGAGGACGGATTGTAATTTGTAAGCCTTCCTCAAGAGCTACACAAGAAATTCAACCTAAAACCTTCACAAAAGAACCCAGTGGCCCACCAGACCCCAATAACCGAAACTGCTGACCTTCAGGAATCAACTCAAGGCTGACCCATACTGTTTGCTTCAACACTCCAATTGGTTAGACTTGAGAAACAGCATTACAGCCAATGAAATTTCCACCCACGTCACGAAATCGGAACCTACCAGTGACCAAACACAACTCAAGACTCACGAGTTTCACCAACATCCCACAGACCCAAAGAGCGACTGATGTGGTCTGCCAAAATTCTATTGAAGAAACTTACTGGTGGTGTGGTGCCCTTATACGGATACTCAAAGACAACAGCAGTTCAGTGAAGGAAATGTATGCATGTACATTAGCTGTAAATGCTATGCCAGTAAACACGACAGGGGAGTTTGAGGATATACACCAAATTTTACAGTCAGACCCATCCATAATGACCACAAACACTCGCCTAACCCCAAGTGTGCAGGCTCCGCCATGTAGTGAGCCACCCGGCCACTGCACAAGATTGTTGCACATGAGCCCGGCCCAGGGAGTATACAATAAAGGGTGACGTCAGCGCATGTGGCTGACGGCGTGAGCCGAGTACCAGTGCAGACCTCTCATTATTGGTGTTCCGCCGTAAAGTTAGGCCTCCCCCTGCCACAGCCCTTAGTGGACGGTTGTAGCCCCCAACCGCGCCCCCAGGGACTTGTCCCGTGAGCCCTTACCGTGCCTCCAGCACAACACGCCGTACTGTCAAATTGTCCACATTCAATAGAACTTCCGATTGTGTGAATCAATCATTGAGAATTTACCTTTGCAAATGGCTTTTGTTTGCACGTCCAGGTTGAAACTGGGTTTGGAAAAAAAGTCAGCTAACTGGCTCTAAATTACAAAACAACAACTGGGATAAAGCATATGGTTATAAAAAAGCACTGTATGCTTCAATAAGCATCAGTATGAAGTTAAAGAGCATGAAAACATGAGCATGACATCCAAGGCGGATGCAGTCTCGGGGACGGCAGGGGTTAACGGATTTGGAGCGAGGGATGAGTTTCATAGGTGGGAAGGAGGGAGGCAGTCTAAGGGCTGTCAGCCCCTGGAATAGATAATCGCTAGAGGGGGCGATCTCCACAAAAGGAAGATGGCAGCCATGTGAGGTCGTGGATGGGGGTGGGGTAATCTGACTCACAAGGGGGTAGAGAGACCCACAAGGGGGTTGGAGGAAAAGCAGGCTCTCGAGGAGGGGGGTTTAATGGAAGGAAAGCCAGGCTCACTGGGCGGTGAGTGGGAAAGCAGATTCACGGGGGCTGGAGGTAAAGGCAGGCTCACTGGGGGTTGAAGAGGTAGGCAGGCTCACTGGGGGTTGAAGAGGTAGGCAGGGTCCTGGGGGTAGATGAAGGAGAAGGCATAGTCACTTCAGGGCCACCGGAACCCCCCGCCCCCATATAACAAACATCCCGCAAATAACACGCAGACACAAGTGTTAAGATTGGGAAAATTGGCTGCAGGTTTATTGTTACATACAACATTATGTAATCACGTTGGGTTATCTTACGGGCAATCCAAGGGCAGGACGCATTCTCGCCACCTGCCCGCCTGATGAGCCAATCAGCACAGTGGCGAACCACCCAGCTGCTGATCATTATGGTAATAAACTACTCACGCCCCTGGCGGGGCGTATCTAAGCGACCCCCGGTTGCACAGGCCCACAACCGCCCGAAGGACTACTGGGGCGCCGTCTCGGATTCCTAGCCTCCCATGAGGTACTAGGTTAGGCTCTGGCACCCCTATGTGCCCGCTGAAGTACTGTGTTGCACCTCTCTGTTTCCGGATTGCCCTGTAACTCCGCCTGCAACGAAAAAGGAAACACATTAAAACTCCCTCAGGAGCCCCCCCATAGCTGACACTCAGGGTTAGAGGTAGGGAGGGAAAGAGTGTCTCTACGTGTTCGTCGCAACGTCCGGAGCGGCAAAGAGGCCACCACGACGGCCAGAGGGGGAGATATACCCTCTCCCTGCCAGCCCCGGACGTGCGTCATAGCTCCGCCCACCTCCACCAGGCAACCTGCCCTGAGGAGGGGTGGAACCATTAGCTGGGGGTCGGGGGCAGCCCTACGTGACTAAGGGCCCGCCCTCCTGATGGCCACCGGGTGGCCTCGGGCAGGCGCATAGTCACTTCAGGGCCACCGGAACCCCCCGCCCCCATATAACAAACATCCCGCAAATAACACGCAGACACAAGTGTTAAGATTGGGAAAATTGGCTGCAGGTTTATTGTTACATACAACATTATGTAATCACGTTGGGTTATCTTACGGGCAATCCAAGGGCAGGACGCATTCTCGCCACCTGCCCGCCTGATGAGCCAATCAGCACAGTGGCGAACCACCCAGCTGCTGATCATTATGGTAATAAACTACTCACGCCCCTGGCGGGGCGTATCTAAGCGACCCCCGGTTGCACAGGCCCACAACCGCCCGAAGGACTACTGGGGCGCCGTCTCGGATTCCTAGCCTCCCATGAGGTACTAGGTTAGGCTCTGGCACCCCTATGTGCCCGCTGAAGTACTGTGTTGCACCTCTCTGTTTCCGGATTGCCCTGTAACTCCGCCACAGCCCGTGCGATGGTCCCCGCCGCCGCACGGGCCCCCCACCAACGCTACTACCTTTACCTGCAACTTTTTGCTCAAAAGAGCCTCTTTTAAATAGGGGAGGAATAGGTCCACGCACACAGCGTGAGATGAACCCCATCCGCCTCAAAATAGCCTTAGACTTTGTATAAATTGTTTAAGTTAGAAGAAACCCCGCCCCTCCGTATGGGAAGATTTCTTCATGGCGCTGTGCTTTACTCCTAGACCTGACAATTGCTTGGCACAACTTAGCGCCTCCCCAGAGACCTGATCCTGACATGAATACATGCCAGAAGAAGCCCAGGCCCTTCTGCCACTAATCTGCAGCTACCCCGGGTCTTACTCGTTGACCACATTATCGTAACCAACCCCGGGTCGTGTAGGCAAACTACCAGGGGGTGACAAAGTGAAGAGGAGGGCCCCTGCTGCTGAGGCGCTTCGTATCAATTAATAGACGTTCCAGCACACGCCGTGGAACTCAAACACCCTATGACAAGAGCCAGCAGGCTACACCCAGCTTAGTTACAACCTGCTGTCACGCCGCTGTCCGCATAACATAGGACATTGTGCTTAAGATAACGCTTGTGCTGCTAAAGTCAAAGAGCACAGAGGCATAGAAGGTTATACTATATAACTAGGACAATGCCCATGCCTGTGCTAATACAGATAAGAGGTATTAACAGCAGGCACCACCTGCCCTCAGGGTTTTAATCTGGAACAGCTTAGGCCATGCTACCACTAAGGTAGCTTGTCTGTAAGGGAGACTTACGACCACCACCCAGGGATTGCAGGAACTGGAACCAAGTGCACACTTAAGATCCCGACCTGCATCATGACATGCCTGCTGACCAAAAGCCCCTCTGACTCTAAAGAGCATAAACCCCCGTGACAAACCCTCTACCGCCACAATATCGACTATCCCAGGTTCGAGGGGTCCCCCGTAACGTATAACTTCTGCCGAAGCGCAGTTCTCCAAATGCAATTGTGCTCAGAGAATGTTTGTGCCAATATGCACCCATAATTTAGTATAACTGCGAGGTGGACTTACACTTTATATACACGATAGCCAAGGTAAACAGCTGATATCACATGCCCCCTAGACGTGGCGGCAGCTCAACCCTGCTACCTCAAGAATAGCCTGTATATAAAGTTGCATTACGACCCCCGCCAGGAGGGATTTAAAAGCTGAACCAAGGTGCTCCACAAAATTGGCGCTAACAACCACAGGCCACTTCTCACCTAGGGAAGAGCACAAGTAAACCAGCGGAAACTCATTTTTCATAAATAAGAGGCAATGTCAATTACAATGCCAAAGCTTAGGCGTGTAAATGTGAGACCTATTGCCTTGCAAATGCTTGTTCAAGGAGACCTCGAAACGGGTCGATATCAGGCTCAGGGTGTCCTTTCTTATTCCAGAGTGCAGTGACAGCAGGCACAACATGTGCACGTGCTCATACTGCGCACTTCTCACTAGTGGGGACGTTACGGCATAACGTCATGCCAGGTGAGGGATGCAGGAGAAGGGAAACGCTAAATAGCCGTTTTCTCTCAGATTTCCCTACTCTTAGAAACTCAGGAGCAGCAATATTGTTGTGATGTCACCGGGCTGAAGTGGAAGCTTGTATTATATACAACCTATCGTTGCTGCTTATTTTTCTTATTCAACTACAACCATTGACCAAGCCAATAGACCTGACTTGTAGGTATGCTGTTACTTGTTGTAGTCATATATCTGGATGCAATGACAGAAACCGCAAATAACAAGTCGGGCATCACACTATGCATGCACAGATTGTTTGCGTACATGTTTCTAAGTCACACCCATATTACATTGGCCCAGCCCCTTTGAGCGACCCCCAGTTTTTTCAGACATTCTGTGTCTTCGTACAGCTGTTACTTCAATTCCTGAGCCATTCTATCTAGAGTTTGCTGGGGGCCCACTACTATAGGCAGAATTGGCAGTCCAGGCTCGGCAGTGGTTGCAGTTGCTCCACTCGAGCGTGAACTGATTGACACTGTAGGCTGAAAACCCTACATACTACCGGGAGGTCCAGGACTGAAGGCGCGCTGCCTTCCAGATAACCGAGCCTAGGAAGAACAGACAGACGACAGCAGTAAGAAGGCGAGTAGATTGCTCATGTCAGTGACCTATCTTCCCAGGAAAGTTAAAACAGTGCAGGTCTCGGAATGTACATAAGCAAGACTAACTCTACCACTTGGTAAGGCCCCAGGATGATATGAGCATGGTTCTACAAGTCCGAATAGCTTCGGACTAGACCTAGGATTTGCTACTATCCTAAATTGGCACTTCAAGGTAGACTCCCATATACTACAACCATCCCCAACAGGACTACCTTGGCAAGACAGTACAGTGTACTATAATACCCAAAAGTGAAGGCCCCAACAAGGCACGCCACAGGACAAAGCACAGTAGCAGTTCTGCAATATGTAAGCTATTCTGGTGCCAACTTTCCACACAGCCATAAGGAGTCACAACGTGGCTCGGGGCCCCCCCTAGTACACTTGGACGTATAATTCTATGGAATGCCAGCACTAAAATCTTGGAGCAGACCACAGGACGCCAAATACATGAAAAGTGACTGAAAATAACCTTTGGCACACTTATTCCTCACTGATGTGTTCTACTTACATAAGTTCTGACAGTCGCACTATCTTGTTGTGATTTAATGGTATCACGCGACTTGCACAGGGGCACCCAGACACGCGTACTCATAACTGCCTTATGCTGAGTACACTAGATGGTAGCCTGTTGTACTACCCACTTCACGCAGGTACTCCAACCCATAAGCAGACTGAATCCCACCTTCATTTATCTTCAGGCACCCAGGATATACTCGGGGATGTGAATAACATATCTGAGATCAGCAGGCAGTGACCGGCGAGCGTGCTGGTACAGCAATAATGAACGCCACACTGGAAGCCATTCTGACCCCTGGCCCTGCTTGGTGAGACAGAGGGAAGCAATGGGGCAAGTCGAGTTTAAATTTGTATAGCGCACTACTCACCCGGAGGGACACAACACGCTAGAGGGAGGGAAGGGAGCTTACTTCCTTATTACTGTTTTTGTCCGGAGACCTGGTGCTACCACATACCACAGAGGCGCGAGCTCGGCCCACAAGTAAGGAGCGCTTAATTGAGCAGTAATTCTTTGCCTAACAGGCACATGCAGGTAAAACGAATTGGCCACAGTGCCCTGGTAAAGAAGCGCCACTCAGCACACAGACTGAATTGACAGAAATCCCAGCATGCAACTCGCTTGGTCTAAGAACACTTAATTGGACGCGACCCAAGGCTCGCAACCTGGTACCGGCACCCGTGCCGGGAGTACTAGCGCGTCCCAGGTGAAGGAGCGCATATGTGCAGATACATTATCAAGCCAGGGCACATGCAAGGTCGGTGGGTACCTGGTCACTGCATGTGACGCGATCGTGCGAAAGAACCAATAATAATGCGCCATCTAAGCACACACTACTACAAGAAGCCACTATTACAGCCGCACCCTAGGTTAGCCAGCACGCACTAAACACCACTGAATAGATTCGGCCAGGAACCCTGCCTGTGACGCGGCCATGAGGCAAGAAAACACTAGTCATACAGCGCAAACAAAACCCTAAACAATCGGGCCAGACAAGCGTAAGAATATCACCCGCAAGCAATACCTAGCGCCTAACAAAGGACGGCTGGGATATGGAGTTAACAGCTTCGAACTGTGCTGAGTCACTAACATAACAAATAGAGGTAGCCGCATCCAGACCCAGAATGGTTCATGTAGCACCCGCTATGTTGCATAGGCCAGGGGAAGAAGTGAATAGCCCAGGGCACAAATGTATGCGACATTACCGAAACTCGAACACAGGTCCGAAGTCGAGCACCTTAGCCATGGTAGGCTCCCTGGTTCCAGCAGCCCTGCCGTACCCCATGGACCATTCAGAAATTGCAGAGTTTTCCCGATGAATCGACAAATCCCTCTGCCCCAAGGGCAAGAACAGGAAGGGGCAGAGGCAGCGACAGAGCGCACATAAAGCATTCCCAACCCGTGAACTAACAGTGGGCGCGCAGCAGGAGCTTAGCGCACCGGCATCCCTTACACCCTCGAAAAACTGGAACGAACCGATAATAGAAAAGGGGGGGGGAAGAGGATACACGAGCTGGATAATCACACACACCGAACCAAAGCGCTAAGCACGTCGGAACGCCTCGCTGCAACCTGGTCTCTGACTCAGGCTTTACCTGATGCTGGACTCTCCTCTCTAATTTTTCCCCCGGGCACTAAGATGGCCCCCATTGTATACTGGCCATCCTTGCTTAACTAAGCCGAAGGCAAATGGCAATCTGCCACTAATTTCACAAGCCCAAAAGGAACACTCGTAACATATATGCAAAATAATGGGGCCACATGGGGAGGGAGGTGAGAAGGTATGCGAATACTCGAGTGACCCAAACTACACATTTCATCATGCAGCGCAGTGTGTTCTGCGCACCATGCATGAGAGCACACCAGCACTTCCGTTCCACTATAGACAGTCTGGGTAAAATCGCCTATATCAGTCTTATCCCGGTTAATACCCCAAAGGAGGGCGGAAGGCAGGAACTCAATACCATGATTCAGTGGTCATAACTAAGTTACATGGCCCGATCTAGTGTACTACCCCGACCAGCATAACTGATAGCGTCCTCAAGATATAACTACCAAGCGTATTGCTGCGCTAAGACGCCCTTTACTGATCTCAAGAACCACTGCCAAAGGCCCCAGGAATACCCGTACAACGTGCCAGGACTCACCGTGCAAGCCCGGGGAGCTTTGTGAATTTATATAATGCTACGAAAAATTCAAGCAAAAGTGTACAGGGAAAGGGAAACGAGTACTACAACATCAAAACACCTTTCTGCAAACCTTGTTGACATTAGACCATTACAAGCAGGGACCGGGGTACCGAAGAGAAGGATTCTATATGGGTATTAGGGATGGGTGACTTTCACTTAGTTTAAGTTTAAGTTTCTGAATAGCAACGCTACTTCTAACTGGCATATATTTCTGTGCAATTCGTGTATAACATAAGTCCCATGAGTACATACATGGTATTTATGTGCATGGTACGACTATTTCTTAACATTATTATTTTTGATGCACATGTTTAGGAAATTGTAATTATGTTCTATTACTGTTTCGATACTGCATCGGTAGCTTTACTAAATTACAGTGCAGCCTCAAAACCGCATCCCATCTCAAGGAGTATGTCAACCACTCACATGCATAGCCCCCCCGCTCGCCGATCAGCGCTCTATGAAACCAGAACATGCCTAACTCGCCCGGCATGTCAAGCAGGAAGCGGACCAAGTCGAGCCAAGCCACTCAATCAAAACAAATGTCCACAAGGGTTGCAAGCTCGCAGCATGAAAGTTCCACGTGCCCTGACGTACACGAGGTACCCCCAGTAGAGCACCACATCCCCAACGCACCACACGCGAACCCCTAGTAAGCCTGACTCACCCGAATGGTGTCCCCGGGCTAAAATACATAACGCCGTCGGAAGTATGCACTAGAATGCAAGCCGCCGAAACGGTGCACCAATGAGCGATCTGATCGTGTAGCAGGGGAAAACAAGGAAACAAGCATACACAAACGGGTGGAGCCCACTCTGGAATAACCCTGGCATGCAGTGTCTAAAGGCCCCCGCCCGGAAAAGGAGTCGGAAGCATGACCCCATAATACAAAATGGCCGCCGGGGAGGGGAGGCGGTCGGCCATTAGCCTTCCGGCCAAGCCCCCCTTGCGACACAGCCACTGGGCCCCGACAATTGAGGTTACCCCACGCCACGTACCTGCCAATGAATGCGTGGTGCAATGCGCCGAGGAGAGTCGCGGGGGGTGAGGTAATGATCATGGCCCCAAGGTGTGCCCTGGACTTGGCCAAAGCCGCAGGATAAGGGACGGCACGAGGAGGTTCGCCCCATAGGAAAACACCCGCACAAGACGGGGAAGAGTGGCGCTCAGTTTTAAGAGAAATAGTAGCCGTACCAAATAAACAATATCGCAGCATGGTGAGCCGCCGCTGAAGGAACACATTATGTGAATGAGGTCAGATTCTTTATCGATCAATTAAACAGTGGATCCACCTTATCGAACAGGTTCTGCTTACGGGGAGGCACATCACGAGGAAAGGAAGGCAAACCCATACAAGTAACGGACAAACCAAACGAACCACTAGCCGACAACACCAAAATAATCGGCTGCATCAGTAATCGCGCAAATAGTTCTAGCAAGCAATGTCAGACATCTGGGCCCTGAGATACAAGAAAGCGTCATAGGAAGCCAGCGCTCATACGATGCAAACACATCATAGCATACAGGGGCCTGTGATGGGCGCCATGATGATAATACAGCCATCCAGCTAACGCATGCACGCGTGTTTGTCTTTTGCTCCCCCCGCTGCCTCCCTAAACGCGCTGTGCAAACAAGAAATAAATCAGCCTCAACCTTGTTAAGTGTTATTTTTTTTTTTTTTTATATCCAGTCCTCATCATGCTCTTTGCATAACGTCTACCGCGGACGAAAGAAATATATCCTCATGAGCACGGCCCTTTTGGCGCGAACCAGGGTCTCCCAGACCAAAGTCGACTGCTCTATTAACTGAGCCACGCCCCATATCTCCAAAAGTCTGAATTCTTTCCGAAATCATGAGCTCTGATTACGTTTCACATTAACAGATTCATATCAAGTTATTTGCCCAGATCACACAATGTAGGCGTGACCCCGAGGCTCGAACCCTGGTCTCTAGCGCCAAAGTCGACAGTCTAGCCGTCGGGCCATATCCGCTCACGTATTTTCTTATCCAAGGACGCGGCAGGAAAGAATAAAAGCACCACGAATGTATGCACAGAAACATGGGACGTTGGGAGGAAAAGTACCCATGGAGGGAGGTGGAACGATGACACGGAGGAGAACAATCAGCTGCTCCAGATAAGGCACAAACTTACAACCATGACTTAAGCCAAGCACTGCGTTTGAGTCCCATGCACTTGACCTATTGTGCCACTGGAGGTTACCCGACATGGGGGGGGGGGCGGACGAGGAGGAGAGGATTCCCTGCCGGAGCCGCACCAGTGACCCCGCATGCCCCCGGACAAAGAAAATAGCCAACAACGCCTCTCCGTGGGAACGCGGCCCACCTAAATCATCCCCACTCACCACAGGCAAAGCAAACAGTCGAACGCCGGAGAACTCATCAATACGACGCAAGACCGGACCTCTGGACGGCGACCAAAGGCAAAGAAAAAGAGTGTCTCTACGTGTTCGTCGCAACGTCCGGAGCGGCAAAGAGGCCACCACGACGGCCAGAGGGGGAGATATACCCTCTCCCTGCCAGCCCCGGACGTGCGTCATAGCTCCGCCCACCTCCACCAGGCAACCTGCCCTGAGGAGGGGTGGAACCATTAGCTGGGGGTCGGGGGCAGCCCTACGTGACTAAGGGCCCGCCCTCCTGATGGCCACCGGGTGGCCTCGGGCAGGCGCAGGTTCACAGGTGTATGTGAATGGGAAGGCAGACTCGGATGTGTGTGTGTAAAGGACAAAGCAAACTCACAGGTGCGTGTGTGTGAAGGGGAAGGCATGCTCACTGCTGCGTGTGAAGGGGAAGGCAGACTCATGGGCAGGGCCGGTACTAGGCATGGGCAGTATGGGCAGCTGCCTAGGGCCTCGCGCTCAGCTCAAAACATGGGGGCCTCGTTTCTGTGTGAAAGGCTACACTTTCCCAGTCAGCCCACCTGCTCCTTCGAGGTCCCATCCCCAAAGCAATCACACCGTGGGCCTTATTTATGAAGGCCTTGCGCCGCCGGTGCGTCACTTTTAACATGGGAAAAAGTGACGCACCGGCGGCACAAGGCCTTCATAAATAAGGCCCCGTGTTTTCAAGTGAGGTGTCTCGACTTCGCTGCTCACGGCGTGGGGTCATTCATAGAGGTGGAGTGGTGGGGGTGGGGAAAGACCGGGTATAGGAGGTGACAGCAGCAAGGCCAGCAATTATGCCGCCTCTCAGGGACAAGGGCAGGGCAGCACCTCTGTTAAAAACCTGTGGTGAAGTCTTGTCTGCCTGTTTTGTATTTCGTTTCCAGGCAACAGAAGGCTCTTTCGTTTCCAGGACTAGCCGGACATTAACAAGTAAGGAGAGGTGGCTGAGGGGAGGAGGGAGCATTCGGTTCAGACTGGCATGGCACACTAGTGTTTAGCAACGTGTCTTGCTACTGCTTTGAGGCACAGGGGAGGTGATTCTCCATCCCATGGGCCTCGAAGCACTGGATCAGTCTACAAGGTCATCTGTAGGGCCGCTTTCCCTGGGACTTGCCCATTATCCAGTGCTGCGAAGCCCAGGGCAGGTGGGCCTCGCAGCATTCCATTAGGCTGCAAGGTCCTGGTGTGGGGCCCCCTTGCAGGGCCTAGTATTCATTATGTAGTGCTGGGAGGCCCAGGGCAGGGTGGCCCTGTCTTTGGCCTAGCAGTGCTATACTGTCAGATCACTACATTTTATTCCACAGAGGGACTAGCATATTTGCTTCTGAAACCAGGCCACCATTACTAAACCTAGAGGGCTGGTGGGGAAGGGCCGGACTCATGCTTTCGGGCACCGGGCAATCCCCGGTAGGCTGGAGGGGGGCCGGTTTTGGATCAGGGGGCCGGTTTTGTGTCTGGGGGCCGATTTTCGATCCGACCGTCGGGGTCACAGCGTCACTCTCACTTCAGAGAAGAAGTTGCCAGGTGTCGTGTCGTGTGACTCGTGGCACCAACAGCAAGCCTGATTGACCGGTGAGGTGACCGTTTCGTTTGCACTGCAAGTGCAACCTAAACAAACTTTTCAGGAGGAGGTGCCTGTGCGCAGCGCGCAGAATTATGCCCTGCCTCCTCCTCCCTCCAGCGCGTCTGCGCACCTTAAGGGTGCGGCTGTGAGATGTTCCCGCATGCGCATTGGACAATTAACAATAACTGCGCAGTCTCTGCCCTACAGGTTGCAGCCGAGAGGAGCACAGACCGTCCGTCACCGGAGAGGCTATAATTTAATTATTGCTGGTACTGGCTAGCCCGCCGAAGTAGCCCCCCTGTGTCTGCCACCAGCCCACCACCAACAGCAGTGAGTAACTAAGTGTTTCCGCCATGGCCCCGGTACCAAATCAATTGACTCATGAATGATTGTCGTATTCACAAACAGTTGGCGGGCGGGGCGTCGCGCAGTGGTGGTGGTCTGGACGGAGGCAGATAAATTATGATTCCAATCCGACCGCGTTACCAGTGTGTAACATACAGAGCTGTGCTGTGCATATACGGCTACTCAGTGCCAGTGGTAAGTTACCACTGACCGTATATGCACAGCACAGCTCTGTATGTTACATGAGGCCTCTCGTCAGCTAGAGCCTTGTTCAGCCTTGCCCTTGCTTGCTTCTTGAGTGAGCCTGTCTCACATGCCAAAAGCTGCCCGGATCATCGTGTGCTGCACGGGCAAATCTGGCACAGTAACGGGTCGGAGGTCAACCAGCCATTGGGAAGAGCCTTCTTTAAATCTAGAGAGACGGCCATTCTAATCTAATGCCGGGCTTTTCGCTGATTTTATCAAGCCCAATGTAGTGACCAGACAGCGTGGTCGGTGTGAGGTGGTCTGAAGTTTTTAGGCACAGAATGCGGCCCATGATCAGGCCTGGCCATGATCTACTGGAAAGATGCAGATGTAAGAATGAGATCATGGTATGATGTCATTTCGAGCTTTCTTCCTTAAAGTGCCCATGTTATCCGTTGCTGTGCATTATGTAACGCTTCAAAATATCAGTCTCACGCTGTCATCTGGTCAGTTTAAGACATTGTTTTGACCATAAAGTGACATGGAGCAAGCAAGAAGGCGCTCCTTTATCTCTAAATCGCTGCCTCTTTTCATAATTTTTGAATACACTCTCTAAAAATAGAGGTTTTGCCTCATCAGTGTCACACCGAAATGAGAGTGAACCCGTCGTCGTTAATGAGCAGAAACAAACACAAGGCTCAGGTACTGAGTTCCTGTCCTGATTATTTGTCTGTGATTCAAAAGTGAAGTGAATAATATTAACACTTGTGTGGAGCCACGACCAGAACACATACTGTAACTTAGTTCCCCATACAATTAGAAACAAAATGTGCGAGGTACGAGGGTAGGTAAAGTGCCACGTTTAACTTGTGGCATCATGCCCATGTGCATCGCCCTAGCATATAGAAGCGGGGATATTAGCAAATGAAAGGAAATCGATTATCAGAAAATGTTGACATTTTGAGCTCTGAGATTTATGCATCATGAGCTCGGGGACTGTAACCGGCGGAAGGAAGTCCATTGATAGAGAATTTTGTAATGTTAAGCTTTGATGATTTAACAGCAAGGGCTCTGAGATATTAACCATAGAAAATAAGTAATTTGTTAGCTAATGTTGAAATGGTGAGCTGTGACACTAAAAAAACATTAACTTAGCAAATTCAAACCTGGCTGAGGAAAGGTAGGCCTGCACTAGACAATATTGAAATATTGATCTCTGCGCCTTACACTGTGGGCCTGGGGTAGTTCAAACAGGATTCCAAGCGAAGGGCCATAGGTGAAGGTTGAAACTTTGAGTAGTGTGTGTCCTACTGTATAGGCTTGCAACTTGAAACCTAAGTGAGTGGAAAAGGTCCTCCAGTTAATGTGAAAATGCTAGACCGTAAGCTTAACACACATGTTGTCTTCTAATCACCCTGCTGTCCTCCAAGTGCAATTTCAAAATTTAGCAATGATGTTATGTTATAATTTGATAGAGCGCAAACAGCTGCCCCAGCAAAGAGGCGTCCCGGCGCTAAAGAACCACGAAAACTCAACGGAGGACAGAAGGAAAAAAAGCGGGGGCCTAAGGGGGAGGGAATAGGTAGGTTTTGACGGCTTTCCGGAAGGCAGACAGATTTTCCAATGAACGAATGTTCACTAGTAGGGTGTTCCAAAGTTTGGCT
This sequence comes from Lissotriton helveticus, assembly GCF_964261635.1. Lineage (NCBI taxonomy): Eukaryota > Metazoa > Chordata > Amphibia > Caudata > Salamandridae > Lissotriton > Lissotriton helveticus. Next base: position 405,582,760 of record NC_136063.1, on the reverse strand, counting down.
CCCAGCACCCTAAAAGAGCGTCCACCAGTACGGGCTAGCTTTGTGCGGGGGACCGTCAGTAGATGTTGGCCTAGAGAGCGCAAGTTGCGCTGTGGCACATAGGGTGTGAGGAGTGGCCGGAGAAGTTCTGGGCGTCCAGTTTTAAGGATTTTAAAGATCATGATGAGAGCTTTAAACTGGATTCGAGACTCGATAGGTAGCCAGTTAACTTTCGGATTGTGGCTTTGGCTGAACACCTGCGGGGAAGACCGACCAAGATTCTTGCCGCGGTGTTCTGCACGCGTTGCAGTCGTGCTATCTCCGCTTTGTTGGCGCCCAGAAGTAAGACATTGGCGTAGTGCAAGCGGGAAAGAATTGTGGCTTGGACAATCATTTGGCGAACCTTGGAGTCGAAGAAGCCAAGTATAGGATTGAGGCTCCTCAACAGGCCCACACAGGTGGCTGCTACTTTTTTTGTGTGGGTCTGGAAGTTAAGTGAGGAGTCCATCCAGATGCCAAGGTTTTTGACCAAGGATTTGGGGGGTGGGATGGTGCCCAGCGTCGACGGCCACCAGTGCTGGTTCCAGTGGCTAATATTCTTTCCGAGGAGCAGCACCTCCGTCTTGCCTGCATTAAGCTGCAGGCAGTTGTCTGTCACCCACTGGGCCACAGCAGCCAGACCATCCCTGAACCTTGCGGCAGAAGTAGAGGGACCCTCGGTGAGAGTGATGGCCAGCTGCGTGTCATCGGCGTATGACACCAGCGTGAGGTCCCATTCTCTGGATACTGCGGCAAGTGGTTGCACATATAGGTTGAAAAGGGATGGGCTGAGTGCAGAGCCCTGAGGGACTCCCTGTCCGATGGAATGGGACTGGGAAAGGAATGGAGGAGCTGATACCCGGAAAGTTCTGTCCTTCAGGAAGGAGCGGAACCATTCCAAGGCCCGAGATACCCACGGTAGCCAGGCGATTTAGCAGAATGTTATGAGATACCGTGTCAAAGGCAGCGCTGAGGTCCAATAAGATCAGCGCAGCACTTTGACCGGCATCAAGTATCGTCCGGAGATGTTCCGACGTGGCTAGGAGGGCAGACTCAGTGCTGTGGCCCGGCCTAAACCCGTTTTGAGATGGATCTAAGATGTTATTTTGATCCATGTGTTTGGACAAGATGATGTTTACATGGGCCTCTGCGAGTTTGGACAGCCATGGGAGCAATGAAATGGGTCTAAAATTCTCCAGTTTGGAGGGATCGAGGGTCGGTTTTTTAATAATGGGAGAGACCCATGCTTGTTTCCAGGCAGTCGGGACACTGGCCGAGGAGAAAGAGAGATTCAATATAAATGCCAGGGAGGGCAGAAAAAAATCTAGGGATTCGATGAAGTGGGCCGGTCTCATTGGGTCTGCTGGGGAACCAGATTTGACCTTTCTACATAGTTTAGTGAGGTCCTCATGAGAAATTTCAGGTATGTGTGTCATCGTGGTGCCATTACTGATGGGTATAGGGGAGCTGGGTGATGTAGCAGAGTGGTGTGGGAAAGATTTATAGATTTTTTGTACTTTTTCAATGAAGAATGAGGCAAGGTCCTCACATTGCTGCGCAGAAGTAATGCTGGAGGAAGGAGATCTGCTACTCTGCAGTTCTACTAGTTTGAAAACAAATTTGGCGGGGTTAGGGCTGGAATTAATTTCTTCAGCATAAAAGGCGGCGCGTGCGGAACAGATAGCTTTGTGGTATAGCTTTTGTTTGGACAGATAGAAAGCTTTGTCTCTGTCATTGTATTCCCGCCTCCAGGCTCTCTCGGCTTTCTTACATTCCCTCCGCATGGTTTTCAGGGTGTTGTTATATCATGGGTTGGAGGGGGAGCTGCATCCCTTAGTCCATTTGAGAGGGATGAGGGCATCTAGTCCCTGAGTGATCCAGTCATGGAAGGCAGCATATGTTGTATTGATATTCATATGTGCCTCTTGATGGAATTCTCCTAAGGTGGAGTGCAGGTCACTGGTTGAGAGTTTGTGCCATGATCTTTTTAGGCGGCGGGTAGGTTCAGCCCTGTTGAACGTTTCCTTAATCAATATAGTGAATTTGATTAAGTAATGGTCTGTCCATCCCATGGGTTTGGGCGCCTCTGTTATAGTCTCTGGGATGTTAGTGAAGACAGGATCTAGTATATGTCCAGCAGAGTGGGTAGCGTCCTGGATCAGGGGGTAGAGTTGTAGGGCTGACAGGTCGGCCAGAAGGTCGAAATGGAGATTAAGGTCTCCTAGTATGGTGAAGTTTGCCGAGCTCACTACAAGGGAGTTCGCCACTTCAAGGAGAGCTTCAATGAACGTAGACGTAGGTCCGGGGGGTCGATAGATATAGAGGCCAGATAGAGAGAAATGGGGGCCTGCTGTGATCTTAAAGCGAGCACTTTCACACCTCGAGATATTTTCTTTAGTAAAGGAGCAGAGAAATTGCTTTTTGTAGATGACAGCGATGCCGCCACCTCTGGTGTCTCTATTTATCGGTTTCATTTGGTAGCTCTCTGGTAGCGTGAGGTTAGAAACACTAGCCATATCATCATGTAGCCAGGTTTCGCAAATAAAGAGAATGTCAGGGTTTTCTTCGAGTAGGAGAGCGTTAACCTCTGGATGGTGCTTGTAGAGAGACCTAACATTAAGTTGTAGGATGGTGAGAGGGGTTTGTTTGTGCGCAACTGAGAGGCGCCTAGGTAGACAAGGGCTGGGTGTGGAAAAGTGTCATGACTTACATTGAAGGCATGTCTGTCCGAGATGTCCCGATATCATCTCGCAGCTCCTCCCAGGGTTCAGGGCGATAAGGAGATCTCTGTCATAGCGGTAGATTTCCCGGGTAGCTTGGCCAGGGGGACAGGCGAGAGGCGATGTCTTGGCGACGACGGGCGTAGACGGGCTTGCCTTAGGCACGCAAACGGCGCGCCCGCTGCACCCGTCCGCTGCGCGTACGGTGAATGCACATATTATCAAGGGGGTGGAAAGGGCGGGGGGCGTGGCCTCAAAGTGGGCGTGGCCTCGCGGCTCGCCGGCAATGGCGGCGGGAATTGTTTTGTGCTCCAGTCCGCAACCTTAAGGATCAGGCAGCAGAGTCCTGAGGTGCCAGGAAAAGAGTAAGTGGTTTAAAATAAGCACAATATAGTGACACACAATTTTTAAAAAGTACAAAGAACTCCCGGCTTCCGCCTCAGGAGGATACGTGGTGCCAGACTAAACATGGATTGGCATATTTATGACGGGTTATATTTAACAAAAAAAAAAGAACAGGCTCTGATGTTGTGTAGGGTTTACTTAACCCCTTCGACGCTGATGACGAGCTGGGCTCGTCATGAGGTAGCCTCCTCGCACGCTCATGACGAGCCCAGCTCGTCACGTAAAGTGCGGTTTCGGAAATCTCAGCGTACGGGCGGAATTCCGCCCGCACGCATGCGGTTAATGCATGTAGGCGCTGTTAACAAGGCTGACTTTTGAATTCCCTCAACAGTTTTAGCTTTTAGGCACTTTGTAATAACTTGAAGCACGTGGTGTGGAGTGCTGCCAGAAGCTTGCGCCCTGCTTGTTAGAGAGCGGACATGTGCCCTGCACCCCAGAGACAGTCTGTATTTGTGTGAGAGAGCATGTGCCTGTACTACGAAGGTATGCAGATGAGAGGAGGAGTCTCCTTCCTGTACCTTTGGAAGCGAGAGACATGTAGCAACTGAAAGAGGGAACACGTGTTGTGTATGTTACTGATTGAGAGACCGTGCTGTAGAACGTGGGAGAGTGAACCCTGTAATTAAGAAATGAACTGTACGCCTGAGAGGCAGGCAGACCCTGCCCCTAAGAAAGTAGCTGGACCAGCACTTCAGAGAGAGCCAGTATTTGAGAGAGATAAGAGAGGGAGCCTGTGGCTTGTAGAGAGGAAGAGAGCATGCGCTCTGCCTTAAGAGAATATAAGGTGGCTGAAAGAGGTGTTATGGGCCTTAGAGAGAAATAATAGTCAGTCTTTTGATAGAGACAACTTGCACTTTAGAGAGCGAGAGAGAAACAAAATATGTGTGTGTATGAGAGAGGAAGAGAAAGAAAGAAACTGGGAGTGCGGTCTGTGCCCAATGAAGATTAGAAAGAGAGGTCAAGTGTGTATGTGTGTTAGTGTGAGGGAGAGAGGCAGAGATAACTGTGTGTAAGAGAGAGAAGGAAGAGAAATAATGGAACGTGCATGTGAGATAAAAGTGTGTTTGTGCATGAAAGAGAGGGAGAGAGAGCCAGTGAGAGACCTTTTACTACGTACTTTAGAGGCAAACTGCACCTCAGTGATGGAAAGTGGTGGAGTAAACAAGTCTATTAGTCTTCCAAAAGCACTTAAATACTGCTAAACAGGTCTGGCTTTAGCAACTAATGCCGGCATTTTTCGCCCAACAATTTTATTTCTTTTGTCATTTTATTGAAAAGGTGCAAATCAGGGACATGTTTGCTGGCTGCATGGTCTTGTTTTTTCCTACGAGTAGAGTAGGGACACAAGCTTTACAAAAACAGTGGCAACTTTCCCAAAATTGTTAAAAAGTAATTTGAACTTTCAAAACAAACGTTCTCACTAAAGCATACTATAGTAAGAAAGCCTCCGAACACAAGCAGACAGACAGTCACACAAAACACTCAGGTGGGATGAAGGTCATTTTACACCCCTTATCTCCTGTGGCTTTCTTAATTGCTGCTGTTAGCGGGTTGCCTGGATTCAGTGTGTGCACAAATGCACACCATCGTGTGAATGTGATTGACAGCGCAGGGCCTGAACGGACCTGCTCTATCAAACACAGCGTGGTTGTGAACACCGGACATTAAGCAGATGAGCCCCTCTGAATAGTTTGAAGGTGGCTCCACTTGGGCTACAGAGGCGCTTTGGCTGTCAGACAGCCTCGCCAAAGCAACAATGAGCCTGCCTTTGATGAGTACCGGTACTCTCCTTGGCAGCAGAGAAGTGCCGGTATTCAGAGCGGTAAACATGAGAAGTGCCGGTACTCAGTACCGGTGAGTATCGCCCGGCCCATTTGAAGCACTGAATGCACTAGTGTTTCTTACAGAGTGGAACCGTGATTTAAACAGTGACTTAACAGAATTCAATGAATAATCCAAACAATATTAAGGATGTTTAAGGAGTGCGAACGTTAAGGCTGCGCTTAGTGTTATTCAAACAGGCTGTCCACGTAGGAAAAAAGCACATGCTTTTATTTGTGCAAGAATATAAATATATATTTTTTCCTTTGTTTCATAAATAATTATCTTTTTCACAGCGGGATGTGACCCAAGATTGAAGTAAGAGTGTACACACTAGTTATAGAGTACTCCCATTTTCAACATTCTCTCATCTCTGGACATGCTCGAGTTCCCTACAGCGAGACATGGTACGGTCTAGCACCTAAATTGTGGACCGCAGGACAGGGACGCTTACGCTCTATCAGCTGCTTCCTCACTTTACAGTTTCACAAGCATTTTATGCTATTGATTAGATTACTTTACCCTCTGTGCCTTGTTTCAGTAATTGTATATAGTTATATACCACAACCAGAAACGCTTAGAAACGGGCCGAATCTAGTGCTGTGCGCTATGTGAATACTTCCACGTCTGAAACCCAGAAAGTGGACAGGTTGCTCGTGTACAAAGCAGACGGTAACCTAGCCTAATGAAGTATGGTTCTCAGCTCCGTAAACAGTAACCGGGTGCCCGCAAGTCACATGATCGCCCCAATTCGGTTCAGAAAGTGCTCTCCTAAATCCTAAGGACTTAACTAGGGATAAGACATTTTTAGGATGTTCTTGCCTCTGAGCGCTTGATAAACGCGCGGACAAACAAAACAGTAACCCTCAGATTGATATCCACTCGCACAATACAATACCTCAATACATCTGTGCCCTGCCAAACCACCCCCATCAGTATTCACTTTTCACAACTGCCCCATCCCCTGCACTCACCGCGCCAGCCTCCTTCATGATGAATGATCCTCTTAACCTGCATGATGCGGGCTCCGGGGCTGCGGTGCTTATTGTCGGGGCTCATGCTACCAATCTGACTTACAGCAGCTGAAGACGGCCCAATGTGTAGAACTGTTGAGACACTACCTAAAAGACAACATCCTACAATGGTTCTGTGCTGTGTTGCTACCTCGACTGTCACTACATCAACCAGTCTGTTAATGATATCGAAATGATCATAATTTTGACAAGGCCGCTGCCTCAACCTCCCTTGATGATACCTGACCCCTGACCTGGCAATTTAAGTGGTACTATCTACATCTTCACTAAACGTATCTAAGATGGAAAAGTATAGCGACAATCTCGCCTGTGAGAAGAATTGGCTTTCTCAATGTTGTTTATCCATGTCACACAGCAGCGTGGCTGCAAGGCAGCATGACTGAAAGTAAAAAGAAAATAAAGCAATACGACAATTCTTTTATTTTTGTGAGAGATAGGGCAGGAAGCGAGACAACATGAGGGAGGAAGGATGAGCATGGAGGGCAGCATAGACAATGTAGGGTGTGAGAAAAGAGTGATATAATTTCGCAGCAGCGCCAGCGTTATAGTGCTTTTTTTTTGTAATTGTGGGTGGAGGAGCAAAACAGACAACGGAGGAGCAGGCACAAGATGGACAATGGAGGTAGAGCGGGTTATTATGGCTAACGTGCAACAGAGAGAGGGCAGGTGAGGGGTTGAGACATGGACAACAGAGTGCAGTGGCAACACAGAAAATGGATAGGCAAAACAACCATCAGAGTGGAGGGTGTGTTGGGGATCAATACAGAGAACAAGGGGGTGGTGGGTAGAGGGCAAGCAACACAGACTGAGACAAGTGAGGGAGGGTGGACTGGCGCAGCATGGACAATGAAGGGAGAGCAGGTGGGATGAACATGGACATTGGCGGGCGAGCAGGTTAGGGCAACATAGGCAGTGGACAGAGGGCGGGTGGGAGGTCAACACGAATAATGAAAGAAGGGCAGGTGCACACATAATGAAAATAACTAAATGTAAAGTTTTGAAATAGTACATAAAACTGCAAGTAATCCAATCGATTTTTTAACATCGGTTCAACTATGAAATAAGATCTGTACCGTTGCTGATCCATCCCAATATATGATCTGTGCAAATCACAACCCTGGGTTGTGTTACAAAATTGACTGCACAGATGGATCTGTTTATTTTTCATAATACCACTCCTTTATCGCTGTACTTGCAAAAACAAGGGGCCTCATTTATGAAAAGTGACGCATCGCTGCGAGAAAACAGCGATGCGTAAATTTTCATTGCGCCCTCCTTGCGACCCCAATGATGCGTCATATTTACAATATGACGCATCATTGCGCAAGGAGTTACAGATACGTCCGTATTTCGGACGTATCTGTAAGCGCAAAAGTGACGCATTGCTGGAGTGTGTCACAAAAGTGATGCAACTTCAGCAATGCGTCCTTTCACATGGGGAAAGCCCCATGTGAAAGGACTTGCGTCAGTCTTACGCCTGCTGTGAGGCAGGCGCAAGATTTTGACGCAACAGCGTCCTAAAAGTGACGCAGTGAAATCTCATAGATTTCACTGCGTCACTATTACGAGGCTTTTTGCAGGGGAACGCCCCCTCTGCATACATTATACCTGACGCAGGTATAATGTAGCGCAGGGGTTTACAAAGTGACGCATCTGCTTAGATGCATCACTTTGTAAATAGTGCGCAACAGGAGGCATGTTTTACGCTGCCGATGCGTCACAAAAAGTGACGCATCGGAAGCGCAAAACTGACGCAAGGCCTCATAAATGAGGCCCAAGGTCTGGACGTACTGCAGGCATATCGAATGATGACTAAAACCATTGACTCCCTACAGTAACAGGGTCGGGATTTCAGCAGCATAATGGATGCTACAAATACATTCATCAATTGGGCAAAAGAAAAATTGGTTCAGTGTGATAGCGACATTTGGATTCAAGTTGACTTCCCAGAGGTTCGAGTACGCAGGAAGAAGATGATGCCCGGCGAAACTGCGACTGATGAACCCATCAGGTCAGCTACTGATAAATACAGGATAGAAGTTTATAATGCTGCAATGGACAAAGTAGTTACCAGCCTGCAAAGTCCATTCACAACTCATGGCAAGTTGTTTGCAGATTTGGCATGCCTGGACCCCAGAAACTTTAGAGACATCCTCCAGAACTTTCCACAAAAGGCTCTTCAACGACTAAGTGGCTTGTTAACTAGATTTGATCCGGAAGCATCTGTTGAAAAACTGCAGCATGAGTTGCTTGATTTTGCATCTAAGTGGAGCAGACTAAAACTCAGTATTGAAGAAGAGTACAGTATCATCCAAGAAGTTGAAGATGAGCAAGACTTAGACACACATTATCTCAACTTTGATGATGAGATAGTACAGTCCGCTAATGTTGGGCAAAAAATGTATAAGTGTAAGACTTGCAGGGACTGTATTGCTTGCTGCTAAAGTTTATTATTGCGTTATAACCTGTACAGTATAGGCTACTCTTCTCTCTTTAATGCCTATAAGTTGGCAATGACTCTTTCCTCCTCTCAGGTGGCTTGTGAAAGATATTTTTCTAAGCCCAAGTACATCTTGAATAGGCTGCGTAGTTCTCTCTCTCAGTCATGTTTGGAAGCCTTTATGATTATGTCTGTGGAAAAAGATGCTTTAATGCGAATAAGCAATGAGAAAATCATTGATCTTTTTGCCTCAAAAAGCAAATTGATGCAAAGGATGTTAACACTTTAAAATGTGAGCTCAGGTTACCACATTTGTAAGCTGAGCACTTCTAATAAAATATTTTCTTTGTTGGTTGCACTCTGGACATGAAAAGCATTTGACTTTTGCACGTTACTGTCAACATTTATATATTAATATCAAACAATGCAGTGCAATCACCAGAGTTGACCTCCTTGCGTTGGCTCTCTTTGAGCCTGCTTTACACCACGCACACACCTTTGTACCATAGTGAAAGGCTGTGAGCATTATGTCTACTGTCTAGCATAGGTTTTGCACTGAAACAACAAGTAATATCCATCCACTACAAAATCCTATGCTTAGGAAAACTTTAAAATGTTTACTGAACTGTATTTATGCTGTACTTTAGAGCATACATGCATTCTTGGAAAACCTCAAGAAGGTATCAGCTTTTGTCTTAAATCCAGGTCTACCTTTGTTAGTAGGTAGGACTTTACCTCAAAACCCATGGGTGGTTGCTCGGGGACTTGCTCCGACATCTCATCTTTGAAACACCCTCTTGACACAAATTAATGCAAAGTGCAATTGAATATAACACTTGTTTTAGAAGAAGTACGTTGTTATGTTTTATAGTAAATAATATCATATCAAGGATTTGCTACTACAGGCAGGTCATGTTAGCTGTTTACAATGTCAATATGCCTACAGTCATAATGTTGTGCACTGTTGCACTTTACATAAGATCCTTTATTTAAGCACTGTTTACAAAACTCAGAGTATAAAAATCATTTAATGTTTGCACATTGTCTTGTACACTTTTTACTCTGAACCTTTGCACAATTGTTTGAAGTTCAGTGCGTTTTTAAATGTCTTTATGCTAGTGTTCTCTGTAGGAATGTCTGTGATTTATGACTGGGTATCCTGGTGCTCTATAAGGTAATCATTTACTATGCATTAAAATTGAATACAATCTAATATGTAATGAAAAATGTGTTGAAAAATGCTTTGTTTTGGCCTTTCTGTCTCCCAAATTTTCTTGGGGGGTAGTCCAACCCCCCCAAATTCCCCCTAGTGGTTGCTCACGGCGATTGCTCGCTACACACCATGTGGGGGCTGTTCTCACTTTTACTTTGTTCTCTCTGATTCACTACTTGTGTCTATTTTTGGTGCTCTCTGAAAGAATCCCTATGGGTACATATGACTGGGTGGGTAACCTGATGTTCTTTAAGGTCATCATCTACTGTTTACTGTGCTTTAAAAGTTGATACAATTTGAATATGTAATGAAAAATGTGCTGTAAAATTCACCATTTTGGTCTGTCGTTTTCCAAAAAATTCTTGGGTCTGAGAACCCCCCGAAACCCCCCTAGTAGCCATTGGGCTCGCTCGCTGCGCTCCCTTGCTACGCGCCAGACGAGGGCTGGTTTGCTACGTGCCAGACGGGGGCTGGTTTGACAAAATTTGCCAGGACTGCTTTCAGTTCCCAGTCCGGCCCTGGCGTAAATGCAGCTAAGTGCAAAAAACCTGCTCACCACCCAATTCCCCAGCAGGGAGCTCTGGGGCCCCTCTTTTTATGATTGTAGCAGATTAACTGCTCCATGACACACTTTGAGTCCCCCGGCCCACTTATGTCCCAGGGGCTGTGAATTAGTAATTTCTTGTCCGTATAATTACTTGTAGGAGATTTCATAGATACAGTTTTGTCAGCCAGTGGTGAGTGCTACTCCTGGGTCTTGTTTAACAGGGCAGTGAGGGTGGGGCGCAGGGGCAGACAGAAAGGATCTACTATAGCTAGACAAGGTTTCTCATTGTGGAAGAGTGCGACACGCTGTCAGCCAGCAGCCACGAAACCTCTCTACCTGCCTTTTCAAATGTAGAAATAGCAAGCAACTTCCTTGATATGATGAGTGGAAAAACTTTGAAAAACCTATTAAGTGTAATGTGCAAAGGTATAGATGCATTCTCATGAACTACTCCAGTCAAGGCCACCCTTTATCCGTTGGCCCCAGCCCCCAATCAGTTCCTTATGAAAAACCTCGAGGGTCCTTACACATCCTGATTTTTTCATTCTTCCTCTTGATCTCTGAAGAGATCGAAATGCAGCTGCGCACATGATTGTTGAACATTTTTTAGTGCTACTCTGACCCTTTTTAAGGTTGAGCCTGCGAGAGCATGTGCTACCTCACGTGTCTTGCTTGCGAGACACTTGTATACATAAAAAGACTTAGAGCCCACCCGTTGCTTACCATTTGTTGATTTGCGTGGCACTCTTCTTTACAGCCTCGTAATTCGTCAAGGCAGGCCTAACATACTTTCTGTTCCTCACTGTGGAGCAGAGACCAAGTACTGATTGAGTCTACTTAATCAGTGCCCGTCCATTGCTACAGATGTCGTTGAGGTACTATTCTGTTCTGTTTAACTTTTAGTGCCCTACAAGTAGAAGGCATGCCACTCATGCTTTCTTTTGTTTTTGCATGTGGACACTGTATTTTCTGAAATTATGCTTTGACACGTAATCGTGCAGTAGACCCCAATCCACCCCACTTCACCTCACCCCACACCAATCCACTCCACTTAATACAATCCACACCAAACCAATGCACCCCACTCCACCACATTCCACTCCTCCTACCCCAATCTGACCGACTCCAATTAACCCCACTCCAACCCAGAACAATCTGCCCCACTCCAATCCAAAACAATCTGCCCCACTCCAATCCAAAACTATCTGCCCCACTCCAATCCAAAACAATCTGCCCCACTCCAATTTACCCTACTCCAATCCAAAACAAAATGCCCCACTCCCATTTACTCCAATCCAAAACAATCTGCCCCACTCCAATTTACCCCACTCCAATTCAAAACAATCTGCCCCACTCCAATTTACCCCACTCCAATACAACACAATATGCCCCACTCCAATCCAAAACAATCTGCCCCACTCCAAATTACCCCATTCAAATCCAAAACAATCTGCCCACTTCAATTTACCCTACTCCAATCCAAAAGAATCTGCCCCTCTCCAATTTACCCCACTCCAATCCACAACAATATGTCCCACTCCAATCCAAAACAATCTGCCCGCTCCAATCCACAACAATCTGCCCCTCTCCAATTTACCCCACTCCAATCCACAACAATATGTCCCACACCAATCCAAAACAATCTGCCCGCTCCAATCCACAACAATCTGCCCCTCTCCAATTTACCCCACTCCAATCTGCAACAATCTACCCCACTCCAATCCACAACAATCTGTCCCACTCCAATCCACTCCTATCCAATCTGCCCCACTCCAATCCACTCCTATCAAATCTGCCCCAGTCCAATCCACCACACTCCATTCCAAAACAATCTGTCCCACTCCAATCCAAAACAATCTGCCCCACTCCAATCCAAAACAATCTGCCCTACCCCAATCCAGCACAATCTGCCCCACTCCAATTTACCTCACTTCAATCCAAAACAATCTGCCCCACTCCAATTTATCCCACTCCGAACTTAAAAATAAAATCTGCCCCACTCCAATTGCAAAACAATCTGCCCCACTCCAATTTACCCCACTCCAATCCAAAACAATCTGCCCCACTCCAATTTACCCCACTCCAATCCAAAACAATCTGCCCGCTCCAATCCACAACAATCTGCCCCACTCCAATCCACAACAATCTGCCCCTCTCCAATTTACCCCACTCTAATCGCAACAATCTGCCCCACTCCAATCCACAACAATCTGTCCCACTCCTATCCAATCTGCCCCACTCCAATCCACTGCTAATCAATCTGCCCCACTCCAATCTGCCACACACAAATCCACCACACTCCAATCCGCCGCACTCCAATCCGCCATATTCCAATCTGCCCCACCTCACTACATTCCACCCCCCACTCCACTCCACTCCAGTCTAGTCCACCCCACTCCTGTGCACCACACCCCATTTAAATCCACCCCTCTCCAGTCCACCCCACCCCACTCCGGTTCACAGCATTCCTGTTCACTCCACTCCATTCCATCCCACCCCACCCCATTTTAATCCACCCCACTCCAATCCACCACAATAAGTCCACCCCAATGCAGTCCAATCCACCCCAATCTGCTCCAATCCACCTTACTCTACCCCAATCCAATCCACCCCGCCCCAGTTCAATCCAACCCACAAAATCCAATCAGTCCACCCCACTGCAGTCCAATCCAGTCCCATCCACCCCACTACACCAATCCAATCCACCTCCTCCAGTACAGTCCAATCCACTCCCTCCAATCCACTCTAATTCACCCCACTCCAAACCACCCTACTCTAATCCAATCCACCCAATCCAATCCACCCTACCCCAAACCAATCTAATACACCCTACTCCAATCCACCTCAATCCAATCCTACTCACCCCATTTCAATCCACCCCTCTACAATCCAATCAAGCCCATCCACTCCAATCAACCTCACTCCACTCAATCAACCTCACTCTACAGCCCAATCCACCCCTATCTTCTCCACTCCACCCGATTCCAACCCACTCCACTCTAAAGCAATCCACTCTATCGTACTACACTATACAACACTGCACTCTATCACTGAACTCTACTCCCCTCTACTCAACTGTATGACACTGTACTCCCCCGTACTCCACACTGCAACACTCTACTCCAACAAATCCAGTCTATGACACTCTACTCCCACCACTCCACTCAAGGGCACTCTGTGCCACTAACCTTTAACCATGCTGAACAGCAGCCACAATAGTGTACAACATGCCAAATACACATTGGCAAAGCCAATTGCTCTTATAGACGAGAACCATTGGCTTTACCAATGCTTGTTAATGGTGATGTTATTCTGAGCCTTTGCCTAGAATATTTACCATGAAAAGATCCACACAACACATTGGGTATTAACACAGTGGTGAAAAGCACAATACCTATGTGGTGTGCCAAAGGTATTTTTTAGCTCTCATTTTAATTACCACTGACATATAAAAGTGTTTCATTCCACTTTTTCTAAGGAGTTGCTATTATACTATTTAATGACGCTCAGATAATGGACCATGGAAGGATGATTGTGCATCACATAGATTCAAACTACTGATCTGCAGCTATAGCCAGGGAGCAACCCACTCAACTATTCTGCTACCATCTGCGTAGAAACAGAGGCCTTTGCTTGCCTCCTCTCCAGGCTTTGTTTGTCAACAGATTTACTATCCAATTCAATTACTCAATTATTAGCGACCACACACAAGGATCCAGGCTTTGCACTTATTCAGCCTTGTTTGGTGCATGTATTGAGCACAAACACACTTTACGGAGCGGGGGTGAGGGAATGAAATATAAAAAAGACATACTTACCTGTCTGCCGCTCGCCATCACCGCCGCCTCCTCTCGGTCCTCTTCCACGCTTCCAGGGCAGGAAGCAGAATGCATTCCGCTCCCAGCCTCCTAATGGCCAATCACAAAGCTGCAATGCAGCTTTATGATTGGTCGGAGCACCATTAATCGGCACTCAGCCAGAGAATGGAGGCTGGGCATGTTCTCCATGCAGGCTGTAATGCAGCCTGCTAGGAGAACATGCAAAGTGAGCATTCATCAGCCGCGGGCGGTAGTGGGAGTACCGGCCGGGGCGGTGACGTGGGGAGGGGGAGGGTCAGGGTGGGGGGTATTCTAATTTTATTTTTCCTTAAGTGACACTGATTAAAAGCAGGGGGGCGACCCTCCTATGCCACTGGATGTCGGTTTTCTATGATGTCACTTCTTGTGATGTCACATGCAAATTAGAGGGTCCTTCCATTTCACCCAGGGCCCCACAATTCCTCGGACCGGCCCTGCTCATGGGTGTGTGTGAAGGACGGGTGTGTGCGAAGGAGAAGGCAGGTTCACGAGTGTATGTGTGTGTGAAGGAGAAGGCAGGCTAACAGGTGTGTGTGTGTGAAGGGGAAGACAGACTCACAGGGGACTGATGAGGAAGGCAGACTCAGGTAGTGGTGAGGTGGAAGGCAGACTTGGGGGGGGTGCAGACCCTAGAGTGAGGGGGGAGGCAAATAGGGGGATGTAAAGTGTGGAAGGAGGGTAGGTAGGCTTGTGCGGGGAAGAGAGGCATGTTCGTGCCAGCAGAGGGAGAGGCAATCTTTGGGAGACAGACTCGGAGTAGAAGGCACTATTATTAGGGGGCGGATAGTCTCAGGGGTAAGGGCCATTTAAGGATGAGATTTTCAAGGGCATGGACCCTCGGGGAGTAAGCACCCCCCGAGATGGCATTGTTTTGGTACGTGGTGAGCAGTGACTGGTCTGAGAAGTGGTGTTTGCGGTGACAAGAGGTCATCCTCTAGCGGACGGGTGCAGCAAGGTATCCAGCTGGCTCATGGTTCCTCTTAGCTCTTTCAAACGGCCTCCTGTAGGTCCTGCTCCTCCAGATGCTCGATCCACGCTTCAGTGGGTCTCGGCTACCTCTTCTTGCTGTTTTCCCTCAGTGCAGAAGCAGCTCTTTCCAGCATCAACTAAAACATCCATCGGAAGAGGCATGGCTTCTGACACCAGAGTAAGTGTGCGCGCTGGGCAGTCTTTGTCGAACCCTCTTCATGACCAGAAGGGGCTGGGCGTGCTCTGTGACATCTCGTGTGGTCGCTAGGCCGACCGGCACTTCATGAAACAAGCAGTCATCGTCTGCACTCCGAGGTCAGAATTGCATGCAGGGACTGCATGCGCGACGCTGCTCACTCCAGCGGCAATACTCAATGGGAGTGATCCTGCAAGAAAAGGTGGGACATGCTCTCACCAGTAGCCATCTGCAGGCTACGATTTTTAAAAAACACAGACAAAAGGCGATCAAAAGTGTGGGAGTCAGATCCCACAAAGCACAGACAACAGATCACCTCACAGCCAGGGCCGGACTGGCCATAGCGGGCACCGGGCGTTTTCCCGGTAGGCCGCTAGGGTGGGGGGCTTGTTTTGGGCCCCCGGGGGCCGTTTTTGTTACAGAGGTCGGCAATATCACCCCCCTGTAACAAAATCTTCGGAAACCGGCGCTCGAAACTGCTCAGATGCACTTCCCCTCACCGAAGGGGGGGTCAGCTGAGCAGTTTGCCAGGGCTGGTTTCTGTTCCCAATCTGGCCCTGCACACAGCGCAAGCACTGTGTAAGGCTCGACCTAAAATGGGCAGCTTTGCTGAAGTGAGTACAATTCTGTAGGTGACCATAAATCTCCACATAACATAAGTTAATGAAGTAAGACTTATTTAACCCTCTTATTATAATATTTACTAATGTATTCAACTAAGGCCATGGTAACCCATTTCCAAAAACGTTTAAATGAAACTACAAAATCTGTACATTATCAGTCCTTTTTAGTGTGGCTCAATGGTTAGAGCGGCAGACCCTGATGCAGAGGTCTGGCCAGGGACCAGGGTTCAATTCCCGCCTCGGTGAGTCTTGGGCTCAATTTCCTCCGACCTGATAATTCTCGCCTCTGTGCCTATTCTAATCATGGGTCCCACTCTGTAACTCTGGGCAATAGCTTGCTTAATCTCACAACGGCCCCAACAGCGCTGGGATGCCTGGCTTCACTTTGGGGGTGCCCAGGAGTGGGCATTCCACAGGGAAAAGCCAGGAAGGGTTCGACAGCGGTATGCGTACAGCACCAAGACACCTCAGGGTATAAGTGCGCTATACAAGTACGAATTCATTTCATTTCATTTCATTATATATCTTCCTTAAATTGTCATAGCCTTCCAGAACAAATCCGGTTTCATAAGAAAAGATGAAATTTCAATGATTCCTTTCTGTACTATAAAAATTTCTACTGCAACGAATTTTGCCATCAATTGCACGCATCAAGAATCTGGTTCAGAAAGGCATTGGCAAGCATAAATTGACATTTATTGGAAAAAGGATTTGATTTGCCTGCATAATTTCACATTTGGTATTCACAAAATATAAATTTATAATCATGAACTAATTTACTCACAGGTAATATTACAGCAGGTGGTGCAATTTTACCTGAGAATAAATCTGCATAAATAGGAGGGGAGTAGTCATTGAAGGGTGGATTATCATAAAAGATTGATAACACATACAAAAAAATTAGATGTTTGTGGGATTGTGGCTCTTTACACACTATTGTCAGGCACTTTTGCACCCTAGTTATGTATAATACTGCAGGATAATCATTTCATGTATGTCTATATTTATTGCTTCTCCCTTATCCTTTGTGTAAGGGACCAGGTATGGAGCCCTGTCAGTGGGAGTCAGGGTGGATCCCAAATTGGTGGGCCACCAGGTGATGTCCCAGTGGGAGTTGTTGGGGCTGAAAATCAGGATTTCTTTTTTTCTCAGCATTGAGTTTTAGGCAGTTGGTGCACATCCAGGCGGCAACTTCCATCATGCAGCATTTGAAGATGTTTTTGGTGTTGATGGGGTTCTCTGGGATGGATAGGATTGGCTGCATGTCGTCAGTGTACGAGACGAGATGATGCTGAGATCATGAGAGCGGGTGATTTTCAAAAGGGGCACAAAGTAAATGTTGAATAGAGTGGTGCTGAGGGATGACCCCGGTGGGACACCGCAGATGACGTATTTGGTTTAGGAGGTGAACGGTGACAGCCTGGCACATTGTGTTCTTCCAGATAGGAAGGAGCACATCCATTGGAGGTCCTTCATCGTGGAGTCTGGTGATGAGTGTATGGTGGGAGACCATGTTAAAAGTACAGAGAGGTCGAGCAGAATTAGGACACTGGAGTGTCCTTGATTCATGGTGGTGCGAATGTCGCCTTTTTTGTGATGAGGGCCGCCTCTGTGCTATGGTTGCTGTGAAATCCTGATTTGAGTTATCAAGGAGTTTGTATTATTCAATGTAGCAGGAATGCTGGTTGTTGATGGCTTTTTCCAAGATTTTCCTAAGAAAGAGAAGCAGAGAGAGTAGGCCGATAGTTGCTGAGGACATCCGGGACTATGGATGGTTTGTTGAAGCAAGGGGTGTCATCTGTGAGTTTCTAGGCATCCAGTAATGTGGCTGTGGCAATGGATGTGCTGATCATGGACCGTAGTTCCGAGTTTAATGTGATGATGCCAAGGCTAAAGAGGCGGCGCGGGCATGGATACATGGGGGCACCTAAGGGGATGGATGCCATGATTGTTGAGGTTTCTTTGGTGGGGCAGCGGGGTCCAGTTAGAGAGATTTGGTTCTCATGCAGAGAGGGCCTAAGGTGCATGAGTCAGGGTCGTGGGAGGAGGTGGAGTGTCAAAGTTATTATATATGTTGGAGATTTTGTCATAGAAGAAGTCTGAGAGTTGATTGCAGAGGTCCTGTAATGTGGAGATGGAGTAGTGTGTGGCTGCGTGGTGGGTCAACTCTTTTACGATCATTAAGAGTTCTTTAGGTTTGTTGTTTCTGGCTTTGATTCCCTGGGACATGGCCCTCTTCTTGGCCTCTGTCAGCTCGTGGTGGTAGGATCTGAGTGAATCCTTCTAAGGGCTCCTGTCTGTGGGTTTTTGAGACGATCGCCACTTTCTTTCCAGCTTTCTGCAGTGTCTCTTGGAGTGCCTAAGGATGTCTGTGCACCAGTTTGCATTTTCTGGTTTTCCTGGGTTTGTTGGCCTTGAGGGGAGCGAGGCTGTTGGCACAGGTGATGAGTCATTCATTGAGGCACTAGGCATTTCTGTTAACGGCTTCAGAGATGGTGGGATGGTGTAGGTTGAGGGTGTTGACCCATGCTTGTTGGGTGATGTTTTTCCAGTTGCTGTTCTGGAAGGGGGGCGTTACTGTCAGCATGTGTGAGGGGATGAAGATTCTGAAATGGATGATGAAGTGGTCCGTCCTTCCAGGTGAACAGGAGGGTGTGGTTGACTTAACCTTTGTTGCAAGTGGAGAATATGGGGTCCAATGTGTGGCCTGCTGTGCGCATGGGGCTAGTCAAGACCTTTGTGAGGTAGCCATTGAAAAGGCTGTGCAGTATTGTGCTGGGGGTCGCTGGAGTTGTCCAGAGGGAAGTTGAGGTCACTGAGGAGGAGAAAGCTTTTGGAGCTTATGGCGGCAGGGGTGATGAGGTCAGTGATGAGGTTGCTGAAATTCCTGCCTGGGCCCGGTAGGCAAGGATTCCCTTAGTGGTTGACTTGCTGTCCATTTGGATCTTGAAGTGGAGGTGCTCTATGAAGGTGGTATCTAGGCCATTGGTGATGGTACACTTTATGTTGTCTTTGTGGATTGTTGCGACGCCTCCTCCGGGTTTTGAAGTTCTGTCTTGGTGTAGGATCATGTAGCCTGCTAGGATGATGCTGGCGATGTCTGGGGCAGATGGCAGGTTGTTCCATATTTCCGTGAGGAGGGCAAGGTCTGGTGTGTGTGTGCAGACAAGGTCCCAAACATCCATGGTGTGTTTGTTGAGGGAGTGGTATCGAGTAGCATACATACCAGTCATTGGTGGTGGTTGGTGGGTGCATGGGTGTGGTGGGGCAGTGGAGCTGGGTGATCAGGGGTGGCTTTGGTATGGATGAGATGAAAAGTGTCATTGTGAGCATGAGAAAGGTCCTACCATGGTGCTGGATGTGGTGTGGAAGCAGTGTTTAACTCTACTTCTGGGATTTAGGCAATTAAGTTCTCCGGAGGGGTAGCTGTGGGTGCTGGAAGGACCAGGGTTTCTGTCGCTGGGCTTGGTTCAGGCACGGTAAGGCCCAGAAGAGCTTGCCATTGGCACACTGGTGGCGCTCCTGCTGTGCAAACCCAAAACCTTCAATACCATTAACACCATCATCCCATACCTTACAAGGTCACAGCATTTGTATCTCAAATTTATGAGAGATAATTGACCTGGAAGAACGACAAGCTGTCCACTGACATTTTTAATACCTCTGGGAACCACTCCAGCGAATGCCTGAAAGTGGTTAAAATTGCTAAAGATACTGTGTGTCACCTGATCTGGGTCAAACGTTAGGATATCATATTACAAACAGTTATTTGAATTAAGGAAAGCATATGTGGCTAAAGTAACAGGATCTGATCTCCAGAGCTGTAGAAATCTGGTAATAGCAGATTGATAAAGAATTGGACAACCATTGACTTGATACTATGAAAAGTAGGAATGGTTAATTGAAATTTGCTGTAGTCCACCAGAACTTTAAATTAGCAATCTGCCATGGTTTTCTGTATGCCAAGGATATAATCTGTCCTGCCTTAAATATCTCCTTAAAAGGAAAATTCTCAGTTTGGTTTGTTCTGTTAGAACTTTTGATCTGGTCCACTCTAAATTATTAATGTATCTGACTCATGCCAAAGATATATCCTGACCACACAAAAAGAGAAAGGGGTAGGAGGGATGTGGTAAGCAACCTTTACAACGCAACTTTTACAATGCACTACCATTACAACGAAACTTTTACAACGCAAGATCCATTACATCGCATGCCATTACAACGCAGTCATTACAACGCATACCATCACAACGCATACCATCACAACGCATGTCATTACAACGCAGTCATTACAACGCATACCATTACAACGCATACCATCACAACGCATAGTACCCTTACACTATCCAAAACTTACCCTACGTTGCACCCCCTGGAGTTAGAATTGTAATTTTTACCCCTACACTATCCAACACTTACCCTACTGTTGCACCCCCTGGAGTTAGAATAGTAATTTTTACCCCTACACTATCCAACACTTACCCTACTGTTGCACCCCTGGAGTTAGAATAGCAATTTTTACCCCTATACTATCCAATACTTACCATACATGCAATGTAATGGTATGTGGTGTTGTAATGTTATGCGTTGTATAGGTAGTATGCATTGTAATGGAATGCGTTGTAATGGTAGTTTTTAGAAAATTCGTTGTAATGGCATGCGTTGTAATGGAAGGCGTTGTAAAGGATTTGTGTTGTAAAACATGCGTTGTAAAGGCATGCGTTGTAAAAGTATGCGTTGTAACATCATACATCCGAGGGATGTACATCCCACTTCTACCTCTAATAATAACCTAGACACACACAAGGAAGTGAGACTCATAAAACCAGATCGCTGTAATCTAAAAGGTGTAGGGTAAGATACCCAGGTGTCTGAAACTGCCCTCACACACAGTAAGCTGTGTCATGCTTCATCATAGGGCTGCTAGCACACCTCTGAGCTAGCCAACACTGGAGGTGGAGCAATAGGGAGGGGGAAGACCATACAAGAGGCAGGATCATACGTGAGAAAAGGTGCCGAAGCTGTGATATAAAACTGGAAACAGGATGTCCTTAATCCAACTTTAATCGTGGACTCCCTGCCCAGATTAAAAAAGGTCAAATTCTGGACCTATGAATGGTGGTTAGGTAGACTATGATGAGTCACCTACCCCCCCCATTCTGAAAATAAACGTCGACATGTTTCAGCCAAAAATAATTAGACTAATTATTGCCCCGGATTTCATCAGGTCTTCACAAGGAAAAAGATCCCAAGGGTACTGACCCTACCTCCTTGGTCCAGGAGCAGAGTGTAGAAACCCTTCTCAAAAGGATACTCATGTGTTGGGAGGATTTCCGTGGGAACCTGTAATAAAATCGATAAAAACAGGTGTCAGGTGAAATGGTGCAGTGCATAAATTGCACCTTAAAAAAGCAAATTGGGCAATTATACCATATAGCAAGTTAAAGAAATGCAGGCATCAATGCTGGAGACAGAACGCAACCATACACTCTGCAGGCCTTTCCGAGTTCTTTGTAATTCAAAACTTGAACTGGCGGGGGAGTGAGGACAACTCCCTATAGTCACACTCTGCGGGACATTGGGGTACATAAAAACATTCATCAGACCGTAAGAGAAAACAGAGAGCAGTCATATGGTAAAGTACATTACAGGAACCGCCCTACTTGAGCTGGCATAAACATAAAATCAATTTATACAGGGGATAAAAGTATTGAGTAATCCCTACTCCAGGGGTTACCGACCTGGAACGGGCCTGGCATCCCTGTTAGTGTCGCTAAAGCTCGTCCTGGCAAGTCTAAGCGTGCCTAAACTTACTGCATCAAGGTGAGTTGTCGCTGACGTGTAGCTCTCAGTCCCCGTCCCGTTCAAGGCATGTTTAAAGACCATTTCTTCCAGGGCCACGTCATTGCAGCCGCAACATACGAGATCAGACGTCGAGGGAGAAAGTAAAAGCCTACAGGCACATGCATCAACATTTCAAATTGCGATTCCTTATTTGCGATTTTTAAGGAATCGCAAATAAGGAATCGCAGTTTGGAATGCATGATTTTTTTCGCAATTTGTTAGCGATTCTGTAAAAATCATGAATTGTGCGAATTCTTAATTGCGAATTCGCATTTTGCGAATTCGCAATTTGCGAAAATGCACACATGCTGAATCACAATGAGATTACAACCAGGAAGGCAGGAGAGTAATTGCACACAGCTGCTCCCAGGTTTGAAGTGGAGGTTTGGCAGTTGGAAGTTGGAGCTCAGCCTGGAGGACCTGCAGCAGTGTGTGTGTCTGCAGTTTTTGGAGAAATGGCTAATGAAAATGCTGAAGCAGAAATCCAAGCCAGGAAAAGAAAAATTAAATTCAGTGACCAGGAGCTGGAAATACTTATTGAGGTCACTGTGAGGCAGGACCAACTTTTTGGTAAACAGTCTTTGAAGGTGCATGAAGCAGTGAAAAGGAATCTCTGGCTTGCTATCCAAGCAAAGGTGAATGCTGTGGGTATTGCACATCGTGATATAAACAACTTACAGAAACGCTGGTATGACCTGCGCAGTCGTGCCAAGGAAAAAATAACAACCAGGATGAAGGCTGCCAAAAGGACTGGTGGAGGTACCCCCAGGGATAGGCCCAATACCCCCCTTGAAGACATGGTGGAAGGAACACTTTTAACTGAAGCTGTTGTTGGAGTAATTGACATCGATACCTCAGACCTTGTTGGACCTTCTGAAGGTAAGATTTTTTGAAATTGTGTACAAAGGGATAGAAAGAGGCCTTAAAATGATCTTGTTGATGCTTAATTTGCAATTCTCTCTTGCAGTAGTTCTCTAACATTTTCCAAATCTGAAAATTAACCATTTTCAGTCATAAAGCAGTGCATCATGGGAGTTGTAGTCTGTTAAAAAAATGCATAGGCAAAAGATAAGCAAAGTTAAAAAAAAATGATATTATGTTAGGAGACCAAAGTAGGCATGCAACAAGTGATTTTTGTATGAAAATGTATTTTGAAAAACAAAACAAAAAGTGCAAATTTGAAAGTAACACACTGTTTGCACTATTTCAATCATAGATACACAACAAGAAATTAATGAGAATGAATTGACAGAGTTTAATACTCAAGATGGACAAGACACAGATGGGTCAAATGCTGCAACTTCATCATCCTTAATTTTGGAAAGAAGGCAAAGACACAGAGTGCGCCAACTGCAGCAGTCTGATAGTGATGAAACTCAAAATGTTAATGTCCCAGAACTGCAGACTGTTGAAACACCAGCAACCTCTAACGCAATGCAGAGCAGGCGTAATAGACTTCAACAGTTTTATAGGCGCCGGTCACATGCGTCACAAAGAGGAAGAGCTGTAGAGGAGAGCAGCACCGGCAGTGTTGTTGAGGATAAAATTCTTAGTTCAGCGCCTACAAGGCAAAGATATTAGAGTCATGAAGGGAAAACTTGGTCACATTGGCAAAGAGATTGGTGCAATGCACAACAGTATCAAACACATGACAAATGTTATTGATAAAGGGCATAGAACAACATCAGATAACCTGCACCGCATTGCAACATCTTTGGAGACACTTTGCACAGTAATACAGACACAGCAAGGGGAAAGTGCTAAGAGGCATCTTAGAGCAATGACCTGCATGCAGGGTCACAACAGGGGAATGTCTCGGCTTTCAAGCACTACTGCTCAACTCTGCAGGCAGACAGTTGCCATGCAACTGGAAATGAAACAAATTTGTGGAGTGTGATGCGGCGCCCTCCCATGCCGTCCTTGCTCCGCGTCCCTTCAGACCCTCGTACAAAGCAGAAACCGCATCCAGAGCGTCCATGGCAACAACCCGGCCCACCAAACGTCCAACCCTCTGTCCTCTGTTCCAGGAACCAATCCGGAACGGCGGACGCCCGGAAACACACCCTCCTGACCCCGGAAGTACCTCCTCTTCGCGAGGCCCGGACGCTGGAAAAGCAGGAAACAGGAAGCAGTCAGGCGTCGGATTGAGCTTGTGGCAGGAGACCCCGACCGGAGTGGCGAAGGAGAAGGCGACCGAAGAGGAGGAAGAGTGGTCCGAAGATTGGTGGTGTCCGCAGGAGGTTGCTGGGGAGCGGCCGCAACTCAACTTGGAGAGTTGCGGCGGAGCGGGTGAGTGAATCGGAATCACCCCTGTAGCACATTAGGTGCAGTGTAAATGACTCCCTTGTGTCTAGACCTGTCCGTAGGATCACGCCGTCACCCGTAGCACTGTATATATATTGTAAAGCACCATACCACCTTGTAGATAAAACCCCTTTGTCCCCTTCACGTCCCTCCACTCAGCACGTCTACCAGCTCTCGATACCCGTCTTGTGTCCCATACCTACCCCGACCCTACCGTCCCCTCCTCACTGTCGGTTTCTGCCCCTCACGGATACCCCGGTGTTGGTAAAAGGGTCCGACCTACGAAGTCCGGTAAGACTAACGGCTCCTTTGTTTTGTTTCTTTGTTTCCCCTCCCGGAACCTCCGAGGACGACCCAGATCGGTGCTCCGGAAGACCCACCTTTCCACGCGTCCCGGACCAGACACATCCTTCTACCCGAGTAGCTGATTCTTGTGTTTACAAGACTTTCACCTACTCTGTTTCTCAAGGACATAAAATAAAACAAACATTGCCCACTACATACGGCCTCCGCGCTTGGTATTCCGGTCCGCCACACCCCCACGTCCACATCTGGTGTCAGAAGTGGGATCCGGAAGCATGGAGGCCGTCGTACAGAAAATGGCGGAGTCCCAGGAGATGTTGGGCAAGCTCATGGAGCGCTTCTTGAAAACCGCCGAGGAAGATAGAGGACAATTACACGACGTCCTAAAGGGCCAAGGGGATGCCCATGACCAGGCCATGGGTAAACTGACGGATGTCATTGGACAACAGCAACAACGACCCATAACCTCCCTACCATCAGTGGTGCTACAAAAGTATGTTCCGGGGGACGATCCGGACTACTTTTTTACGAACTTTGAAAGGCTAGCACAGGCCGCCTCATGGCCAGTGGACCGATGGGGTCAATATCTGGGTCCGCTACTGACCGGAGACCTCCAGGCCGCGTATCAGCAAGCCAATATACAGGGCAACACGCCATACGCAGACATCAAGAAATGTATACTAGAGAGGCTGGGCATAGACGATGAGACCTACAGGGTGAAACTACGCCAAGCCAAGGAAGGGCCACAGGAAACCCCCAGGGCCCTGTCCTTCCGCATTAAGGACCTTGCGAATCGTTGGCTACGCCCGGATACCTCCACAAAAGAAGACATCCTAGCTAAAGTCTATTTGGAACAATTCCTGGCCTCCCTACATCCGGCCACCCAACGATGGGTACGGCAACATGCACACCTCACCCTGGACACCGCGGTGGAGATCGCGAGTGCGTATAGTCGTGCACAAGAAACACCAAGAGGCAGGGATGAACACCCCCACAGATCGAATATCAACACTGTCCGGCCCCACCGACCTCCTGTTCCCCGGAAAGCGGATCCTCCTCCTCTACTGCCAGCTCCCCTCTTGTATAGACCTCCAAACCCGGGTCCACAGTGTTACAACTGCGGGGGATATGGCCACATAGCTCGTGTCTGTCCACAGAAGGACGAGCCCATGGAGGTAGGCCTGGTACAGAACTATGTTTGTGCAACACCTGGAAAGACGCCCCCTCCATTCCGTTGTCCGGTATATGTGGACGGTCATCCAGTCCTGGCTTTGGCTGACACGGGCTGTCGCCAGAGTGTTCTACGTCCCCAGGACATGCCAGCAGCCCCGGGACCACCCACCGGCATGGTGGTCATACAATGTGTACACGGGGACACCAAGAGATACCCAACCACCCAGATACGGGTACGACATCCGGCTGATCCCGGAACCGATCTCACAGTGGGACTGATACCGGGTCTTCCTGAGCAAGTGATCTTAGGGAGCGACTATGCAGGCCTTCCTAAACTGTTGCAAGACACTACTGACTCACTGAACCAATGGTGGGAAGAAGCACCTTTTTCCAGGGAGCAGCCTGACGCCGAAGGAACTCTCAGAACGCGGAAGTCCCGCAATCAGAAAAGAAAAGAGAAACGAAACCACATCACCGCCTACCCCGTGGTCCCTGATGACCATCCTTGGCAAACGGACAGGGAGTTCAGGGCCTCACAACAGGAAGATCCAATCCTCCAAGAGGCCTGGGGAAAGGCCCTGGAACAAGAAGATCCTCTTCAAGTAGGTCCCTATTTTCACAAAAAGAATGGACTACTATATAGAAAAGGGGGCCCTAGCCAACCGTCCCAATTACTGATCCCCGGACCCTTCCGGGATAAGGTACTCTTCCTTGCACACAGCCATCTCCTAGGGGGTCACTTCAGTGATGAAAAAACCAGCCTATCCATCCTGGAGAAGTTTTACTGGCCAGGAGTACATCAACAGGTCAAGCAATATTGTACAGAATGCCCTGTGTGTCAGAGGAACAGCAGATACCGTCCTCCCAGAGCTCCCTTACAACCCCTACCACTCATTGACATCCCCTTCACCCGGGTAGGGATGGACATAATAGGCCCCTTACTCCCCTCCCGCAGTGGCTGTCGGTACGCACTGGTTCTTGTGGACTACGCCACCCGCTTCCCTGAAGCTGTGCCCTTACGCCAACCCACGACACAGACCATAGCCAAAGCCCTCATTTCCATATTCTCCAGAGTGGGGTTCCCCAGGGAGATCCTTATGGATCAGGGCACCCCATTCGTTTCTGCCTTAATGAAACAAGTGTGCTCAAACTTGGGGATAAAACAGATTCGCACCTCTGCCTACCACCCCCAGACGGATGGCCTGGTAGAGCGTTACAATGCTACCCTCAAGACGACACTTAAGAAAATGTTGGCCCTAGAAGCAAGGAGGTGGGAGGAAATGCTGCCGTTGGCCTTGTTTGCCATACGCTGCAAAACCCAAAGCAGCACAGGATATTCCCCCTACGAATTACTTTATGGCCGACCTCCCCGCACTCTTCTTGACATGGCCCAAGAAGCGTGGGAGGCCGAACCCGACCGAACCCGACCCCTACCAGAATACGTTGAGAACCTAAAAACCCATATCTCGCAAATACGCGACATAGTCCGACAGAATATGGAAGACGCCCAAGCCAAACAGAAACGGCAATACGATAAAGGCACCAAACCCCGTGCGTTTAGCGATGGGGACCTAGTCCTCCTAATGAGACCGACATCTGACCATAAATTACTGGGACAGTGGCAAGGACCCTATACGATTCTTCGCCAAGTAACCCCCGTTACATATGAACTGGAGCTTGACCCCGCTCGGGGAACTACCCAGGTGTATCATATCAATCACCTGAAAAAATGGGAAGGGCCCCGACCTGTCTTATCCACCACTGTCCTACAACCCTCTTTTTCCTTTGACCCATGTTTTGATCCTGAAATGACCAGGGGGCAGAGACAGAGTCTACGGGAGGCGCTACAGCCCTTACAGAGAGTGTTTTCCTCCTCACCTGGTCACACGACGATTACTGAACACGTCATACAGACAGAACCCGGAAAGATAGTACGGCTACGACCCTACAGGGTCCCCGAAGCCCGTAGGAACGTGATACGGCAGGAAACCGAACAGATGCTGGGTATGGGGATTATTGAGCCTTCTGTCAGTGAGTGGAACTCCCCCATAGTGTTAGTGCCAAAACCTGACGAGTCCGTCAGGTTTTGCATTGATTTTCGCGAGGTAAACAAAATATCATCCTTCGACACATACCCCCTGCCGCGTGTCGATGAAATGGTCGAGCGTATAGGGAAAGCCCGATATATATCCACCTTAGACCTCTGCAAAGGCTACTGGCAGATCCCACTGAGAGAACAAGACCGAAAGAAAACTGCCTTTTCCACCCCGGACGGCTTATTCCAGTTCACTGTGTTACCGTTTGGGCTACACGGTGCACCAGCCACCTTCCAAAGGGCTATGAACCATGTGTTACGACCTCATTCCGGGTATGCCGGGGCCTACCTCGATGATATCGTGGTCCATAGCAACAGCTGGGAGGAACACCTTGACCATCTAGGCAAAGTCGTCACATCATTAGGCACATTCGGTTTCACCATAAATCCCGCAAAAACCACTCTAGCAGCGCAATCGGTAAAATATCTTGGGTACCTCTTAGGCGAAGGTCTGATTCGTCCACAGGAAAAGAAAGTCGAGGCCATTCAATCCATCCCATTTCCCCAGTCCCGAAAGGACCTCCGGGCATTCCTTGGTCTGCTAGGCTATTACCGTAGGTTCATTCCCAACTTCTCCCAAACTGCAGCTCCCCTCACTGACTTGTTAAAGAAATCGGCCAAAACAGAAGCCATCTTAAAACATCCCACTCCCATTCTACGACTGGCCTTCTCTCGACTCAAGACTGCCTTAACGTCCAAACCTGTGTTGGTAAGCCCGGATTATTCACGGCCCTTTCTCCTACAGACAGACGCCTCGGAAAAGGGTCTAGGGGCAGTGCTGTCACAGACAGACGGAAGAGGGAACGAGAACCCTATATTGTACTTGAGCCGTAAACTATATCCCCGAGAAACCAGTTATGCAGTCATGGAGAAGGAAGCACTAGCCATTAAATGGGCTGTTGAGAGCCTACGGTATTACCTGGAAGGGAGAGAGTTTCTCATCTACACAGACTATGCCCCTCTGGAGTGGATGGCCCGGAACAAAGGACATAACGATCGGGTCCTCCGCTGGTTCCTAGCCCTACAACCTTACAGGTTTCGGACAATACACCGAAAGGGAACAGAACAAGGCAACGCCGATTACCTCTCCCGATACCCCATGCCCCAAACCCGTACAAGAAGGACAGCTAGGGGAGGGGGATGTGATGCAGCGCCCTCCCATGCCGTCCTTGCTCCGCGTCCCTTCAGACCCTCGTACAAAGCAGAAACCGCATCCAGAGCGTCCATGGCAACAACCCGGCCCACCAAACGTCCAACCCTCTGTCCTCTGTTCCAGGAACCAATCCGGAACGGCGGACGCCCGGAAACACACCCTCCTGACCCCGGAAGTACCTCCCCTTCGCGAGGCCCGGACGCTGGAAAAGCAGGAAACAGGAAGCAGTCAGGCGTCGGATTGAGCTTGTGGCAGGAGACCCCGACCGGAGTGGCGAAGGAGAAGGCGACCGAAGAGGAGGAAGGGTGGTCCGAAGATTGGTGGTGTCCGCAGGAGGTTGCTGGGGAGCGGCCGCAACTCAACTTGGAGAGTTGCGGCGGAGCGGGTGAGTGAATCGGAATCACCCCTGTAGCACATTAGGTGCAGTGTAAATGACTCCCTTGTGTCTAGACCTGTCCGTAGGATCACGCCGTCACCCGTAGCACTGTATATATATTGTAAAGCACCATACCACCTTGTAGATAAAACCCCTTTGTCCCCTTCACGTCCCTCCACTCAGCACGTCTACCAGCTCTCGATACCCGTCTTGTGTCCCATACCTACCCCGACCCTACCGTCCCCTCCTCACTGTCGGTTTCTTCCCCTCACGGATACCCCGGTGTTGGTAAAAGGGTCCGACCTACGAAGTCCGGTAAGACTAACGGCTCCTTTGTTTTGTTTCTTTGTTTCCCCTCCCGGAACCTCCGAGGACGACCCAGATCGGTGCTCCGGAAGACCCACCTTTCCACGCGTCCCGGACCGGACACATCCTTCTACCCGAGGAGCTGATTTTTGTGTTTACAAGACTTTCACCTACTCTGTTTCTCAAGGACATAAAATAAAACAAACATTGCCCACTACATACGGCCTCCGCGCTTGGTATTCCGGTCCGCCACACCCCCACGTCCACATGGAGAGATTGCCAGGGGAATGGGGACACTCCATAATCTTGTAGAAAGAATACATACAAAGTGATGCTGCACCTGCAAACCAGCCACAAATTGGGGGTAGTGATGTTGGCAGAAATGTCAGTGGCATACTTGACCCAGTGTTACCTGCGGCACGCCGTAGCAACAGGAAAAAATAAATTTTAAGTTACATACCCAAGGGAGATATGATAAGTACAGGCAAAGCATTAGGGGTGCGTGGACGTAAAAAATAGTATGGTACCTTTGAAGTTACATTTTTTGTCAAAAAGATGACCATCTCATTTAAAAAGCATTGCTTTCTGCTTTAAAGTAAAGGCGAAGTAATTTACTGTTTGATCTAAAAGCATTAACATTTTAAGAGAAAACTGCAAATAATTTAAGTTCTGTGCAATAAACAGTTTACAGTCAAGCACCAGAGTGTCTTGTGTGGTTCTTACCTTTTTTTAAAGTAATGTTGTGTTATCTCTGCCCTTCTCCTTCTACCCTCTGCTGCTTCCGGTTCATGTAATCTTGCATGGGGTTGATGAGGCTGATTATCATTTTGAGGTAGTACATCGTCCAAATCCAGTTCTATGCCTCTCCTAGTGGCTAAGTTGTGCAACATTGCACATGCAGCAACTATTTTACAGCAAATTTCAGGGCGATATTGTAAAGCTCCTCCAGTTTTATGTAGTATGCGGAACCGAGATTTCAGCACACCAAAGGTTCTCTCTATCACATTGCGGGTTGATATGTGAGCATGGTTGTACTGTTGCTCTTTTCTGGTTGCTGGATTGAGATAGGGTGTTAATATGTATGACCTCACTGCATAGACACTGTCACCTAAGAAGTAATAACAGATACAATGCATGAGCAACATGTGTCTAGAAGACACAGGGATATGTAAAAAGTATGACATTTATTTTTACCAAGCAAATATCCTTCTCCAAATTCACCAGCAAGCAGTCGTGTGTGGATGGCACTGTGTCTAAAAATATAGGAATCATGGGCACTTCCTGGGTAACTTGCACTAAGTCTGTGATGATAGTTTTAGAATTGCAAATTGCTTGTATATTGAGAGAATAGTAACATTTCCTGTTGCGGAAAATGTACTCATTTTCAGAAGGTGGGCAAATGGGAACATGGGTGCCATCTACACAGCCAATGACATGTGGAAAATGTGCCATGTTGTAGAAATCTAACTTGGTTTTTAACAAATCCTGTTGTGTACTTGGAAATTTAATGTGATGCCTTATCCTTTGCAACATGGCATTCAGAAAAGCATTAAAAATCTTGAAAGGGAACTCTGGGAGACACCACCAGCAATGGCTATTACACCCTGAAATGACCCAGAGGCAAGGAGGTGTAGTGAACACAATACCTGAACATGGGTTGGTATGGCTTGTGTCCTGCGTGTTTGTCTCTTCAAGATTGGGTCCAATTCAGCAATTAAATCTAAAATTAAATGAGCATTGAGCCTATACTTATCATAGATTTCTGCTTCTGTCTGCCCTAGTAAGGTAATGCGCACTCTGAAAATTCTCTCTTGAATAATCCTTCTCCCCCATCCTGCTGCAGCTCTCAACCTCTGCCTCCGTGCCAAAAAAAAGAGTGCTGCCATTGTGAAAAAAAGTTTGATGCTTTCTGGGGCACCTTATATGCACTCTTGATGGATTTCACCTGCATTGTGCAATGTTGAGGAAATTACCACCAGGTTTGACTTCTTCTAATTTTAAGAATTCTTATTTGCGATTTCTTAAGAATTCGCAAATAACGAATTTTCATGCATTCAATTTTTTCGCAAAAAAATGCGAATCGCTAAATTTGCGATTTTTTTAAGGAATCGCAAATCGCAAACTGGGCACCCCTATTATCTTAAAACATTTAACAATGCTGCTATAGTGGCTCTGGTAGTGATCTCATACACACATTTTACAACCAACTATATTGAGTGAACATCCACCATGAACATGTCGAAGTTTCTACTCCACCCGAAACCTGACAAATGCTTAATGTAACGTATGAGGGTGTGCCAGGTGATGAAGTCCAAACAAATTCCTGTGATTTTTCAAAATCTTTATTTTCCTATGCAGCCCACAACCTCTCCTAATTTTACATTGAGCAATGAACTGGTCCCTAATAATTTCATCTGTCATTCCTCCAGACTTGCATTTGAAAGAAAGCTCCCTTAAACGTGTGGCAAATTCATCTACAGACTCTTCTACTCTCTGCGGCTTGATATGGAACTTGTATCTTCTCATGACTGCATTTGTACTCTTGGCAAACATCAACTCTTACCTCAACTCTAATCTTCTTCTTGCCTCGACATGCACATCACTAATAGCTCGTTCTGCTTGATCAACAGCTTTCGGGTAAGGATGTAGCCTCCTTCCTAAGTGTACTCAGTAAAATGGCCCTCTTCTTACTAGAGGAAAATTCAGAACCCTCAAGTGCTTCTAGGTAGTTGTCAAAGACATCCATCCACTCCTCCCACTCTATTGACGGAGTACCAGGCTGAGAGAGAAATAATGGCGGTGACTTTATGGCAGATGACTCCAAAATTGATACCACCCGAGGCAAAACTACAAAACAATGAGGAAGTAAAAAACCCAGAGATAATGTTAAGAACCACAGACGCGTAACTGTATTTTTAAATTTGTCAGTCACTATGCATCAGAGGCAAGAAGTCACTTCAGCGTTGACCCCTGTCTGCTTGCATCGTCCAGAATATGGAAGTTGAACACTGGTGAACATAAGCTGAGCATGTTCTAGGCCCTAGGAAAACATGCGGACGCACTCGCCCAAGAACAAGCCATGTCAGTACAATTGGGTACCAATGAGTTAATGAGTCCACCCTCTGGGGAAGGGCTGAAAGAAGGTGTGAACTATACTTGCTGGGCAGTAGTTGTCCTCCTTACTTGACAGCGTGGGTTGACAGCATCTACATTCTCTATGAGTCCTACCAACACCTGCACAACCAGCACATCATCTCCAAAATGAAGTGATGTAGACATACGCCAGGTACTTGAATTACAGACCTTTATTCTTCAGGAAAGGACACAAAGATGTGGTGCCCCCTACCGGCGAATGGCACATGCCCGCACAAACACAATCTAAGTGGAACATTCTTTGGCGAACACATGCTTAACATTACAACAGGGCACTAGGCCTACCCACACAACAGATGTACCATTTATATTGGGATAAAGAGGGAATGCTGGGTAGAAGGATGTCTATGACTCCCCACAGATTCCAGGAAATTTTATCACAGAAATGTGATGAGAATGTGTGTTTTTTAGCTAAAGTTTGAGGTTTGCAAGGTATTTGGGGTAAACAAACCTAGTGAGAGCATTGCAAGTCAACCCACCCTTATTTACCCCAGGTGTCTAGTTTTTA
Organism: Lissotriton helveticus; assembly: GCF_964261635.1. Lineage (NCBI taxonomy): Eukaryota > Metazoa > Chordata > Amphibia > Caudata > Salamandridae > Lissotriton > Lissotriton helveticus. The sequence goes on along the minus strand of NC_136063.1, from coordinate 405,549,699 downwards.
AAATGTGCAGTTTTGCTAGATTTCCCTAAGTGCCGCTTGAGAAAGGGTCAGTTTTGAGTGGAAAAATGTGAGGTATCCATGTTGCCTTTTAGGCTATTCCTGTCACGGCCATTAGGCATACCCACAAAAGTGAGGTACCATTTTTGTTGGTAAACAAAGGGGATACTGGGTGGAAGGTAGTATGTGGCTCCCCGCAGATTGCACAACTTTTCATCACAGAAATCTAAGGAAAATGCGTTTTTTTAGTCCGGGGTCTTACATACTACAAAATACTAATCACAAACCTACATGGGCAAACCTCCAAACGTCCATTTCCTATATTTTCTGTACTGAGATCTCTGCCTGATAGTGGAGATATCCTTACATGTAAGCACACGTGAGAGCGAAAGGGGGTGGCTGGAAAATGCGGATTACTACAAAATGTGAGCAGTTAAAATAGGAGTCAGAGATCTTTCTGGAGGGCTAATGAGAGGTTAGGGAGGAACAGACATCTACATATAAAATAGTTATCCTGTTGCTATTCACAAAGTGCACTTCTAGAAGTCTTCATTATTTTCTAAGGGTGGGAGTTGCATTATTAGTGATTTATTTATTTATATATTTATTTATTTATTTCATTTATAAAGCGCTCTGTCACCTAGCAGGCATCCTGGTGCTGGCATTCCCAGAATGCAGTTTATGAGTGTGCCCGGAGACTTACAGCCGAGTTAGACTTTCGGAAACAGCCAGGGTTGATTTTGTGTTGTGCTGAACTGACCTAGGTCTGAGCTGGAGTACATTTTCTACTGTGTTATATCTTTTTTGGGTGCAGTAACTATTAAAATGCAGTTTTTGCACTGGAATGAGCTTACTCTTTTGTAGGTGGGTGCCTGTTCCTTCCCTTCCTAGCCCTCCCTCAACCCCACCTTAGTCCTCCCAAAATGCATCCCATTTAGTAGTAAGTATTCCCCACTTTCCAGCCACAACCCTCACACATTTACTACAAAAATACAGGCATACCTGTGCTCTCCACAGTTGGGGCAGAAATCTCCACACAAAAAATATAGGAAAGGCAGAGACCTTCGCACATATGTTAGTGAACAGTATTTTGTAGTACCAGTTGTACGACTAAACTTACTACAAAATGCAGTTTGTGAAGAGGCCGTCCAGAGTCTTCTTAGCTTGAACAAGACCTCCCCTCTGGTCATAGCTGCTTTTAGATCGAACCAAAACATACTAAATATGTTTGTACGACATTACAACGCAGGTAAAGACATTGTATGCCTTTACCACGCATTTTTTACCATGCATGTTTTACCACGAACATGCTTTTACAACGCATGCCATTACCACATATTGTTTTTATATATAACAACAATGTATTTGTGGGGGGAGACCCCCACACCCCCAACTTACCTTAAATCCGTGGTAAAGGGCCCAGATTTGAAGATTTTCCATATCTGAGGATGTTTTAGGTGTAGGAGGGTGGTGAGGCTTCACGTGCGGTTTACCAGGATAACTGTAGCCCGTAATTTGGGTGTGTGACGTGGTAAATCTTGACAGGAGGTGCTGTCAGTTGTGGTTAGTGGATTCAGAAATAGCACAGAAGTGTGGAGGCAGCATGAATGGAAATTGAAGGCCCAGCTCTGAGGTCTCAAAATGTTGAACCTGAAGTTTCCTTAGTGGGCCTTTCAGATTGTAGGGCTCAGGAGAGGAATAAAATGTGCCAGGATGCTCAGAAATGGCACATCCTCCCAACGTCATGGACAGACTTGTGTCCCAGCAGGACGCCTCTACCAGTTTAGAATAGCTGAGAGCTACTCTTGAGTAGTATAGTCTTGGACATCTCAGTGTGTATATAATCGCCCATCTGCATCACCATGAAAACTCCAGACTTGCGCTTACAATGTAGTCCAGTCCCTGCAGAGAATTAAGCAGCCAGAGCACGTTCGGGGCCTTGTCCTTCATTGTCATCTGACACCTGAAACTTAGCATCATGTGATTTCACATTATTTTTCCATCACGGGTGACTGGTTTGACTAGAAAATGTGTTTGACCATAAAATGTGTCACTTGAAATTCATTTTATTCTAAAATCAATGTCATCCTAACATCTTATTTGACTATTTAAGTTGAGTTGTTCGATTGCGTGAAATGTTCACTATTTCTACAAGTTTTGTAACTTATTATACTTTTATCCTGAAATTGTGTGTTCTTTTTTGAAAAACTAGAGTTTTGCACACCTCTGGGTGCAAGTAACACCAATCTGTCACAGGGTACGATTCACACGGTGCATGTCACACCGGTCAGTCAAGGTACAGTTCGCATATTTCATGGACCTTACATTCGTTATATTTGTTTTATAAATGCCCGACTACACATTTGAATGTTCTTATTGTCTGGACAATGTAGGTCAAACACTTAATACATGTCAACTTTTAATTATATCAATTAATATAACGGAAAGCCTGAGTGCAAGTGGGAAGATATGATTGGCAGAATTTCTTCTTTTTTAGTTATTCATTATTTTTATTGTTTTGATCACTTGTGGGTTTTTTTTTTTTGGGGTTAAAGACTTTTATTGCAATCTGCATCATTTACACAGCATTTACCTACAACCCTGAGGCCGGCTGCTATATAATGACATTCCGGTACACAGTTCAGACTTTACTCATTTTGCAGTGTCGTTGGCCTCCATTGCGTATTTTAAATCAGCAGAAAGTATATGATCAATTTCTCAAATAGTTTAACAACAGTCTTAATTTTATATTTTATAACTTCAACTAAACGTGTGACTCAGCTAGTAGAGCAAATGTTCGTATTTTCGACACTCATTACTTCTCTTTACGTTAATTGATGCAATTAGCTACCCTGCACATCTCAAGACTCCCAGATCTCAAAGTTCCCATTTCGGGACGCGCGATCAACCCACCAACGCCACATCAACTCTATTTGTACATGTCAAATCTGCCTTATTGCGCTTCATTCTACATCTCCCTCTTCTTCAGAGCTATCTATATCTTCTTCTGATAGGGGCTCACAGATATCCCCTCTATAGGTGTTCCATGGCATCCATAGCTTGTTCCACTTCCTGGGGTTCGCTCTCTTTTTATATACTGCTCTTTCAGTCACTAATAGTAAATCCATGTTTCGACACCATTGTGCCAGTGTCGGAGCCTCCACTGCCCCCCACTTTTGCGCTATATCCCGCTTGGCCATCATTATCCCCACAATTGCCCATTGCTGCCCCTGACGAGTCAAATCATTCTGTTTCCAGACATTCAGTAAACATAGATCACTTGTGTTTTTGATTCTTGCACCAATCTAAGGGTCCGAGAGGGCTTGGAACTTGCTACTAAATGCTTGAATAATTTTACTTTAAGAAGAAATTTAATTTGCCTGAGCATTGTGAAAGTTTAGCTGGAATGCATAATAAGGGCCTGATTGTAAATATGGCAGCTTTACTTGTGCCCATCAGGGTGGCGGAGGACATTAGGTCCAATACCTTAAGGGACAGAGGACCACCATATTTAGAGATCACCGCAGGCCCATCGTTGTGCGTTCACATGGACCTCAGCTGCAGTGGCTCCTTCGCAAACACTGACATTTTGGAGTACAACCGCCATCTTTTTGATAGCCAAACGCCACACCTTTGTGTTTTCGAATAGAAACTCACAAAATAAAGTGACACTGACACCCTTGAAGTTTTTGGAGTTTTCTTCCATGTTCTGAGGGGTGGGTCATTTTTTTTTCTGTTTCTCGCTGCCAAACCTGGTGATGACATAGAGATGAAAAGGACATCACACCGTCTTCCTTAAGTAGGGCGGGAACTATGTTAGCTTCTAAGGGCTGCCAGAGTAAGTTTCCCAACTGTGGACCCAGAAGGGCCAGAGCAGTAGGAAAATTGATGCTTCATTATACTCAGAACAGAGCGGGCAGAGAGAGGGATTGGCGGACACAGTACATTGTCTACCAAACCCTGCATCAAGCCCAATAAAGTCTCCAACTATCCTTTCACCTCTGCCTTACCAAGGGATCTCATTTAATCCATTTAATAAATAGCACTACTCCACCTCTGTGGAACAAAGTAACAAGTAATGTGCTCTCACCCATATAAGCCCTTACCTCAACCATTGCAGAAAACTGCTTCAATTCTATGTCCCATTCAATGGGGATCCACTAGACATTCCAAGATGGGAGGGTGTGGATTGTTTTGTACACAGACACTGCCATCTTGGAATGGGTAACATGTTACTCTGTGTACGACGGTCCAGGTGAGTCATCGGGGTCTCCATGAGGGCAAAGCTTAAAATCTTTGAATAACCTTGGGAGCATGGCCCTACTGGCCAGCCGTCCAAGCACGTGGCTGGAGCTGCAGGGGGCTGGTTTTGACACTTGGAGGCTAGTTTATGACTCCATGAGTGGTTGGTGCACGTTACACCAATCCCAGCAGCAGCTTGAAAGATTTGCTCTGGTTCTAGCGTGCATTAGGAGTCGGCACATATGGGTGCAATTTATCATTTTTGCCAGGGCTGTTTTAAGTTCCCAGTCCGGCCCAGCCTAGGAGTCAATATATAGCAACCTTTTCATTGTAGTTGAAGGCGCACTATGCCATGAGGGACCCCGACATGTAAAAATAGCCTCCAATGTTGTGGGGAGTAAGGCACATATTTCCCTAAGCGATAGTCAGTACAAATGCCCTGGCACGGGAACTTCAACTTTACTAAATACAGTGGCTAAAAAGGGTCTTTTTTAAGTGCGTTGAAGGAGTAAAAAAAGTACTAGGGTGGAACTGGGAAGTGAATTGCAGAACATGGGTGAAAAAACTCTTGAGAAAGCAAGCGCCAACCGGCTGAGCATCCGTGCTAATAATGCCGTGACTTGCTTCCTTTGACTCCATAAGGTAGCTACTGCCAGTCGACGAGGGATCCATCACTGAGGGCAGTGCCACACTTTTGAGTACAACCAGCTTAACCTTCCATTGGAAAATGGAAGAGAAGATAATGAGTCGGGTACTGGTAATCTTCATTCTCCAGCCTGGGACCGCCCAGTCCTACTAACATTACACGAGGGTAGACCTTTTTAGTTTTTAATATGACAGGCAGCAAATATTCACTCCAATCTGTGGTGTCAGCACAAGAGAGCAGGTGTTCATATTTGAAAAGAGATGTTCTGTTTCACAAATGTACGACTTTCTGCCTAGCGGGTAGAGGGAGGCTGTCACTGGGCTGTCTATGTTAAGTCAAATACCCTCTAAATTATTTGGGAGAACGCCATTAAAAATTCCAGGCTGGCAACATCACTTATGGTGAAGACATGTTTTATGCATCGTCCCTCGACACCTGCAGACCTATCCATGCAGATGGCCCAGGTGATTAACGCCAGTTCCGGGAGCAATCTGTGCAGGAAAAATGTGTCCTGCTTGACGCCAGCGGTTTGCGCATCACAGAAGGCTGGGATTAGCCGCCGCTGCTTCAGCTTGTTAAAGGGAGAAAACAGTGAGCAGGTCTGGCAGCCGCGAACCCACCTAGCCCAACAGGCGCCCCCAAAAGTAATATCCTGCAGCTGCCGGTTGATTTGACGGCACGAAATGCAGTTTCTTCTCATTAGCCGTCTCGGAAACACAGAGGTCGCGTTAACGGGACCAGCAGTCACCGGCGCTTATTAACGGCCTTCCTTTCTCACATACAGTGCCTGGGTGGGCCCTGGGGATGCTGCCTTCTATTTCCGAAACATAAACCACGTTGGACTTTTATTGTTTGTGCGATGAGTCAGACTGCAGTTGTGTAACAAAAAGGCGTTTGCATTAGTGCCGCTGCTTTAAAGGCCGGCTCCTAAATGACACCACATTTCTTCCAAATAAATTAGTATTGCATTATTTGTTATTAAGGTATGGTAGGGAGTGTTTCTGCAAACAACTATCATTTTTTTTAAATTTAGTTCAGTTTATTTACATTGCATTTGCAGACTAATCATAACTAATACAATATAAATCATCACATATAATTGAAATGTAACAAACTATTAACATTTCATATTGCACTTGCCTTATAGAACATTTATTTTCGAGATTACACACTCCATAGTGGTGGTGATAATTAAATATACTTGATATGCCATGACTCTTTTGGACAATTGTTTTTCCATTAGTGTGGATTCTGATACAATTAAGATCGATCAATGTTATTGCAAACGAGTACAGACGACAAAATTAAGTGACACATGCAAGGAGCCAAACAGCATCAAGGAAAAACTCGTTTTTTAAGGATCCGGAGAGTAAAATCTCTTCATCCTGAAAGGCATTTGCATCTCAGATGGAGTGCCAGAGCCCACAACCCACAGCCTTAGAACCATATATGGTGTTTATCTAACCAGAACGATGGCATTAACGACTTAGGTGTATTGTGTCACCAGGACAACGCTATATGCTCACGGGGACCAGGGTCAGAATTAGCAATGTGTACTGTCCACTGTGGGTCTCTTTGTATGAAGTAGGCACCGTCTTATATACGCCTAGGGAGACCAACAGTTAATGTATTGCTAAACCAAACTAGTGGTAAGTTCTCACTTGGGTTGCATATACCATAAAACGGTTGCATGACAGAAGCACACATGGCTAAACCACGCATGCTTCAACAACATGGTTGCAACAATGAATGCGTCTTAACCACGTATTTCTTTACCACACATGCCTTTACCACACATGCCTTTACCACACATGCCTTTCCAACGAATTTAGTTGTTAAGGCATGATTCCTAAAGGGATATGTGTGGTAAATTACCACTACCCTGACCCTCCCTGCCCTAAGCCTTAAATACTTCCCTCCTACCTCGGCGCGAGCCCTAAAACAGACCACGCCCTGCCCTTAAACCTACCCCTTCCACCAGCCTGAGGCCTAAAACCCTGCCAAAAACTACCCTGACCACAGACTCCCCACCCTATGCCCTAAAGCTGACCCCTAACCATAAAAACTACCCCCCAACCTGGCCACAGCCCCACTTACCTGTCCGCCTCTAGAACTTCCTGTCCCGACGCTTCCTGTTCCTCTCCCCGCCCATCAAGACATCTAGAGTGTAATCTGCCTTAACCACGCATATGTGTGGTTAAGGCAGATGCGTGGTTCAGGCAAGCATTGGCCCGCTAGCAGGGAAACGCGTGCGTGGCTCAGCCCATGTTGTAAAGGCTGTCTCCCATCAAAAAATAAATCAGATTGAGAAGGTGAAACCTTGACCTAGTTCAATGCCAGCACTCACCCCTACAGCCCCGCTGGTCTCCAGCCTCCAGCTCTGTACCAGGGTTTGAGCCAGCTGCCCGTCCCAGTGCCGCTGCTCAACCCCCTGCAGCTCATCCATTTTCTGCCGTTTCTGCCCCTTGTGTGCCTTGAATTGTGCTCCTTGGTTTGTCATTGTTTTTTTCACTTGCTCTATTTTCAAGCATTGTTCCCATTCACAGTTGTTGTGCCTTGTTGCCTTGTTTTCCTGCCGCTGCTGCCCCTGCGGCCCGCCCCGATCCTGCCCGCTCCCGCCCCTTACCCCAACCCCTGCTCCAACCCTCCTCCCCTTCATATGGCAACTGCCCAGGACCAGACTCCCTGGCCCCCGCGAGCGAAACATCACCCAACGCTGCTACGACGCCAACACCCTCCACTCACTAAACGCCGGCCGAACCTCCACCTGCTTCCAGGCCACCCCGAAACTCACCCACGGACCCTTCTCCTGCCGAAACTGCAGCTACAACAGCAAGCGCACACTGGCACATCCTGCCAGTCCCACCAGGGAAGGCCACAACAATCTCAGATGCATACTACTCAACACCAGCTTAGTCCACAAGCACGCCGTCAAACTCTGGGACCATCTCGATTCATCCTTCATCCTCCCCGGACGTCGCCTTTCTGACGGAGACCTGGATTAACGCCTCCTCAGCGCCAGACATAGCCATAGCCATCCCGGGCGGCTACAAGATCACCCGCAGGGACCTTAAGTTGGATGACTACGAAGGCTGTCTTCGGCTCAATAATCGCCGCATTCTAGGTGTTCCAGGGAAATCGGAGTGGCAATCCCCTGACCTGTTTGTTGAAGACAATATTCTCAAACACTTGCATCCCAAAGGCCTCAGTAAATTTTTTGTTATCAAACGAGCTCACAGGGGCCCGGGTGGCCATCACAAACCGGGCACTCCCCGCGGCCCATGCTGGCTCGGGCCTTGAACTTTTGTGACAGAGATGTTATTCTCCAGAACTCCAGAGCAGGGGCCCCCCTTCGTTACGAAAATGCTGGCATTTCCTTTTTTCCATACTTCACACAGAGAGTGCAGAGGCAAAGAAGGTCATTCCTTACTGTGAAGTGTGACCTTAGAGAGAGGGTCCTGAAATACTCAATGCTGTTCCCGACGCGCCTCCGGGTTGGGGAGGAGGGAAGAGCGTGGTTCTTTGACCAACCTGAGGCAGTGGGTGAATGGATCAAATATCATGGAACGAAGAGCCTAACAGATCGCGGTGCTGGGGAGAATGTGGACAACCGACCTGCCTGAGATAAGAGACTTGAGGACGGCAGCCTTTTGAACTGAGTAGCGGGACCATGATGTGGGGTGGACCTGGGAGGGGGGGGTATTGGTTTCTGAATGCTGGGGCTAGGGGATACATATGGCCTTGAGTTATTTGCCTTTTAGGGGCGCTTCATGTGACATGTATAGGGGTGGGGACATACAGCACACTTTTTTCCCCTCTTTCTTCTTTTTTGAATTCTTTTCTAGGGTGACAGGCACTCTACAAGTTTTTTGATGAGCAGTTTTAGGTCCAGAGTGCAGGGCAGCAGGGCAGGGGTTGTTGGGTTTGGGTGTTTGGTTATGTCTTTATTGGTTTCATTATCTCAGCAACGTCTATTGTGAACCTAGTGGGGGAAGTGAGCGCACATATCACACTCTCCGTAGTGGAGGTGAGGAGGATTTGCAACTGGTCATGGCTGCAAGTGGGAGCGGTGAGATTAAACTGTTGAGCTGAAATGTCAAGGGGTTGGGGGACAAGATAAAGCACAGTGTGGTTCTCCAATACCTCAAGCGTCATGACCCTGATGTTATTATGCTTCAGGAAACACACTTTATTGGAAATGCGTGCAATGCGTTACATAGGGGAGGTTAACTATTATTGACCATTGCAGAATTTACCTCTAGTTCGCGAGGGGTGAGTGTCATGGTGAAGAAATCATTTCCCCTTATGGTGAATAAGACCTGGACAGATGATCGAAGACGATACGCTGGGGTTTCAGGAGTATGGGAGGGTCAGTCCATTACACTGTTGTCGGTTTATGTACCACCGGGCCTACAAGCCACAACCTTTAGTGATCTGGGGGCACTGTTGTTGACCATCCCGGAGGATTTGTTAATGTTGGGAGGAGATCTGCACTCCGTAATCTCGGGAATACTGGACCGCCATCCTCTCCGGGTGGTAGGTTCCGCGTCTTGCTGGCTCCCCAACTTCCTTGATACTATGGGATTGGTGGATAGCTGGCAATTCTATCACCTGAACACAGTGCAACACACCTTCCACACGGTGGCCATGGGAGCCTATCGCGCATAGACTACTTCCTTGCCCCTGCGTCCCAAATTGCTCACATTCAGGAGGTAAAATATCTGGGGTGGTACTACTTTGCCGATAATGAGGGGTCTGTGGAATCCCCATAGATCCTGTGGGAAGACTTCAAAACTGTGATATGGGGCCAGGCCCTTTCTTTAATTACGGGGACGAGGAAGGTTCATACTTGGGAATGTCCAACACCAGCCTAGCTGCTGCATTTTCTAAACGTTGTTGTGTTGCCAGCTGCTTAACCTGGATTCCGGCATATAGCGCGTTTCCGAAGTCCAGCCTAGACAGGGCCAGTGCAGTGACCACTGTTTTGCACGACTCCTGGGGAATGAACGGTAAAAGCTTCCTGATCATTTTCAAAATGTACCAGATGGAAGAGGTTAATTAATTAGTTTGTGCCTTGTATGTCAGTTTGGTGTCCAGGAGTATCCCTATGTTTCTAACCTTATTAACTGGTGATGGACGCTGGCCCAGGCTGTCAGGCCACCACTCCTGGGACCAGGTTTGCATATCTGCCCCCAGCAACATAACTTCTCTTTTGTTGACTAACATAACATTGCTCAAGCTGTCGGTCACGGACAGCGAATTCTTAGATAGTGCCATCTCCACCGAGGAAGTGGCGACAGCAATTAGATGCCTCAATTCCTGTAAAGCTACCGGCCCTAATAGGTTGCCGATTGAGCTTTAGAACTCAAACCAGACAGGCTGGCCACTTACCTCAAGAGAATGTTTGAGGATGCCAGAGCCAATGGGTGCCTACCCAAAGACCAGAGGACGGCAACCATTATCACCATTCACAAGGAGGGGAAGCCCAAAGAGGAGTGTGGCTTTTATCGATCGATCTCCCTTCTAAACGCGGAGCCTAAGATCCTGGCTAAACTGCTGGCCAACCGACTTATTACGGTGATAGAGGAACTGGTCCATCCAGACCAATCAGGTTTTATTCCGCATTGGAATACGGCACTTAATCTTCGTAGAGTGCACAGTGTTCTGGGTAGGGCAGCCTCCATCCTAGAACCTGCTAGCATAGTCTCTCTCAATGCCACCATGGCATTCAACACCATTGAATGGCCGTATCTCTGGGCAGTGCTGGAGAAGATGGGGTTTGGCCGGAATATATCCATTGGGTACAATTATTATATTCTCGGCCTCTTTCCCAAGTAGTAGTCAATAATAAAAAATCAGCAACCTTTGAGTTGAGTCAAGGGACCCGGCAGGGATGTCCTTTGTCCCCCCTCCTGTTTGCTCTAGCGCTGGAACCATTGGAGGCTTGGATCCATTGGGACCCAATGATCCGGGGGATGCGTTGGACGCCGGAGTGGGAGGACCGCATCTTCCTCTACGCTGATGATATTTTATTGTATCTGACTGCTCCGAGGCGGTCCTTGATTGTGGCACTGGATATTCTCACTGCTTTTGGGTGATTTTCCGGCTATTCAATTAACTGGAGTAAGTCCCTGCTTTTTGTGGTGGCGGGGGAGCCGCCGGTTCCACCGAAGGGGTTTTCAATACAAATACGCACTGATGGCTTTAAGTACCTGGGGATCTTTCTTTCCCTGGATCCTTCACTTCGTTATACCCAGAATATACGCCCCCCTTTGGTCAGGCTGCGAAAATACATTCTTCACTGGAAGTCACTTCCCCTTTCCCTACTGGGAAAGGCGGCCCTTTTTACGAATATGTCTTTGCCTGGGTTTCTATATGTTTTGCAGAACTCCTTGGACCCAGTCCCGGCATCATATTTCAGGGAGGTAGAAGGCCTCCAGCGAGATTTATTGTGTGAAGGGAAGCCACGTATCGCTCTTGGTAAACTCTCCCTGAATTGGTACGATGGTGGTATTGGCCTCCCCAATATTAAAAAGTATTATTGGGCTGCCCACCTAGCCTCCATCAATCACGGTACGTACGCCAGACCCGGAGACCCAGGCTATAACATGGACAGATGGTTGCTCTCTGGGGGGACCTATAATAGAGCCCTTTATACCAAACCGCAATGTTTTCCGCTTACGGGCCCCACCAAGCACTCAGTACATGTGTGGCATGCAGCCTCTAAGGGCATGGGTTGGGATCGAAGACTTACCCTTGCGACACCGTTGTTGGACTCGGAGCAGTTGGGTAGTCTGTGGAAGAATACGGGGTTTGACAAATGGGACCTAATAGGCCTCTCACGCATTGGTAACCTATGAGACAAGACAGACGTTAAACCATTCTCGGCACTGCAAAAGCAATTTGACTTGGCTGACTCAGAGTATTTCCGCTATATGCAGGTTAGGCACGCTCTGAGATCCTGTTTGCATAGTGGAACTGCCCCTCCCAAATCCTCCCCACTGGAGGAAAGAGTATTAGATGGTCACATCCCAGACAGGACTATCTCACTAATATACAAAAAGCTCATCAATAACATGCCAGACCCTCTCCACGCACTTCAAGAGAAATGCTCCAAAGATGGTATTGAAATGGACAACGAGGAATGGCAGGACGCTGTGTCCTTGCCCAGAGTAGTTCCTATACCTGCCCGCCTCCGACTGGTCCAGCTTAATATCCTCCATAGGGTGTATGTGATTGGACCTCAGCTGTTACGGATGGGGAGATCAAAAGGGGGTGAGTGCAGACGGGGGTGCGGTCAAGTGGCCACTTTTATGCATATAATTTGGGAATGCGATTCCATACAATCTTACTGGCACCTCATACACAACGCCATAAATACAGTCTTGTCCACACATCTTCTACCAGAAGCCTGCAGATGATTATTGAATATATGGGAGCTGAATGACCTAAATACCTATATGACACAATGGGCTATTTTGGGGCTTATGATTGCCAAGAGGAATATTGCTCAGCGGTGGGGGGCATTACTCCCGCCTACAGTGTGAGACTGGGAGAAAGACTTGAATTGGTCAATGTTTCAGGAGAAAACAGTGCTTGTGTCCTGAGGATGCCCTAAGAAGTCTCGAATATGGGGTTTGTGGAATGCCTACCGGGGGGATATATGTCAACCGCCCCTTGCTACGTGTAATGACGATCCCCCTTCGCCCTAGACTTTCTGGGCTATATTCTGAAATGATTTCTGTTGCCTATTGTAGTCATGACACAAGATTCAGCCCTCATCTGCACTGTGATTGTAATGCTGAGTTATTAATAAAAAGTTTTTTAAAAAACCAAAGCGAGCTCCATCATCGCACCTCAACTCCGAAAGATCATCAACAGCTCCTTCGAGACTGCCACTTTCCCGGAGAGCAAGAAACACGCCGAGATCAACACCCTACTCAAAATACCCAAGGCGGACCCAAAGAATCTCAAGAACTTTCAAACCATCTCCCTGCTCCCGTTCCTGGCAAAAGTAATTGAGAAGACCGCCAACAGACAACTGACCCAATTTCTGGGGGAAAACAATACCCTGGACTCCTCCCAATCAGGCTTCCGCAGCAATCACAGCACCAAAACTGCCCTCATTGCCGCCACCGACGACATCAGATCCCTGCTGGACAACGGCGAAACAGCAGCCCTCATCCTCCTGGACCTCTCGGCCGCCTTTGACACCGTCTGCCACCACACCCTGTGCACACGCCTCCATGAAGCAGGGATCTGAGGCAAAACCCTGGACTGAATCACCTCCTTCCTCAACGGCAGAACCCAGAGTGTCCGCCTCCCCCATTCCGATCTGAAGCCACCACAATCACCTGCCGCATACCCCAAAGATCATCCCTAAGCCCGACCCTTTTCAAATTCTACATGGCACCACTCGCTAACATCGGCCGAGCACACCACTTCAACATTGTCTTGTACGCCGACGACCCCCAGCTTCTCCTCTCCCTCACCAAAGACCCGGACACTGCCAAATCCAACCTCCACGAGGGAATGAAGGCCGTCGCAGATTGGTTGAAGACCAGCCATCTGAAACTGAACTCTGACAAAACAGGAGTCCTCATACTCAGCTCCACCCCCTCCGCATTGGACGACTCCTAGTGGCTGGCCACGTAGGGATGCCCCCGACACCCACTGACCACGCACACAACCTAGGGTTCATCCTGGACTCAACGCTCTCCATGACCCAGCAATTCAACGCTGTCTCCTCCTCCTGCTTCATCACCCTCCGCATGCTCTGCAAGATCTACAAATGGATCCCCACCGAAACCAGAAGAACGGTCACCCAAGCCCTCGTCAGCAGCAGGCTGGACTACGGCAACGCCCTCTATGCGGGAACCACGGCCAAACTCCAGAAACGACTCCAACGCATACAAAACGCATCCGCACGCTTCAACCTCAGAATCCCTCGCCAACAGCCACATCACCGCCCACCTGAGAGACCTACACTGGCTCCCGGTCAACAAGAGGATCACCTTCAAGTTCATCACCCACACCCACAAAGCACTCCACAACGCCTGACCAGCATACCTCAAAGATCGAGTCACCTTCAACACCCATACCGGCCAGGCCTGGTCTGCTGACCGCGCCCTCGCCACCGTCCCACACATCCACCGAACGACCACCGGCGGCAGATTATTCTCCCACCTCGCTGCCAAGACATGGAATACCCTCCCCATCCAACTGCATCAGACCCAGGACCTGCTGACCTTCAGAAGACTTCTCAAGACCTGGCTTTTCGATCAGTAGCTGCCTCATCCCCCTCCCCCTAGCGCCTTGAGACCCTCACGGGTGAATAGTGCGCTTTACAAATGGATGGATTGAATGATTAAAGGTTTCTGTTGCTGTTCTATATTCTCCTCAAATATATATGCAAATTACAGTGCAGCTCAGTCATTTAGTACATTCTTAATTCGGTCAGTATAAGACCATAAACGAACACGACATAAAGTCATCAAGATAACACAATAATAAAACCACACTTTTAAAATCAGACTTTCTTAATTGGTAGACAAGCTAGTTAATAAAAAATGCCTAAGTATGTAGTAGCGAGCTACCCTAACGTAATCTAAATAACAAAAACCTCAAATATGGGCCGGCTATGTTAATTATTATACTATTAACAATTGAGAAACATACCAGTTGGGAATCTAAACACTGTAAAGAATGGATCCCTTCTTTGTGTGTCCTATTAATTCATGTGGCGTAACAATGGGCACAAACAATGAGATCTCGGAGTGCGGTACAGTGTGCAAAAGAGCACAAAGTGCATCATAGATTGAGGAGAAACAGAATCACAGGGGCAACATGGGAGTGAGGTGAACCAGGAACCTGTGAATGGGAATGCTGCTACAAAATGGACTGTACTTAATCTGCACTGAGTGAAGTATAATCTGTACTCCAGGTTCACAACCTATGGTAGCTACCGTTCCATCCCCAGTGAAGTTCAAATTGGCTCACAGTGAAGGGCTGAAGCCATTTCTAGAGACCTTGCTATTATAGCACTTCCCCATTCAAATGAAAACCTTTGATTCACCTCCTCCATGGCAAGGCTCTCCAATGCTACCAGGTGAATTGAAAAAAGTGCTCAATCCGAGATCTTGAAAGTCCTGCTTGACATATGCAAACCAAGGGATAGAAGCCATATTACTTAAATTAAGACAGTCCTCTAAAACCATATGGGAAAAGCTGGTCTCGGGTGTAGCCTAGACTTTCAGCTACAAAAGTTATATATATGTTATATATACTGTTATATATTGTTTATAAAGCGCACAGCTGCCCCAGCAAAGGGGCGTCCCGGCGCTAATAGCAAATAATAGAAGAGCCAATAAAAAACAAATCAACCTACAGTGAGGGGAAGAGTTGAGTATTAATTGCCTTATGGAATGCCAAGTAATTGGTCAAGCCGCGGATAGTCAGTGGGAGAGAGTTCCACAGTTTGGCCACCAGCGTGCGGAAGGAACGACCACCAGCCCGTACTCTCCTTACCCTAGGAACAACCGCCAAATGATGGCCCATGGAACTAAGTTGGCAGGAGGGAGTATAAGGTGAGCCAATCTGTCTTGAACCTCTAAATGACCCAAACCAAGTTCTAAGTGTAAAATGAAACTTGGGATTTGTTTTGGGGATGGCTAAGAGCCTACACAAAAATGTGGTCTCCAAAGACTGCGGGGTTCCCAGGTCAAAATGACCCCATACACCCACCCTGTAGGTATCTGATGAGAGGCATTTGCTCTTCTGTAACAGATCATTTCTCTGTTTGACTTATGGCCTCACTTTTTCGCAAAACTTGAAATTGCATCACTGGACACAACAAACTTCAGAGCTGGCTAGTGATTAGCCTGTCCCATTCCATATTGGCATCAAATAAAATACCCAGATAGTTAAAAGTCTGTACCTTGACGATTGAGATGCCCCTAATAGAATCATTTTTGGATCACGTTTTTTTGGGCCATGTGTCCAAATAATTTCTGATGATAAACTTTCAGGTTTAAGTTCCTCATTAAGTTGTCAGAGGGCCTGCAAACCATTTGTGTGCAAGCGATAAGGCCCTCGTCATCTGTGCATAGGAGGACAGAAACCAGGCGAGGCCTAGGCTGGAATGTCTTACCTTTAATGTTGTTACGAGACATGGGCGCAAGGCAATCCATATGCAGTTCTTTGATGCAGATGGTGTTCCATCATTCTTTACATATTTGCTCATGCATGACAGCTTGATACAGTTCATTCTGCTGCACGTTGTGAATCAATCATGTCAGGCTTCCTGAATCCACTGTGGCAGGCCATAAAGAAGAAAAACAACATTTGGAAACCACTGGGTTCCCGTCACGTAACACCACTGAATCGATTGTAAAATGCAATCCCACCAAGATCCAAAACAAACTGTGTGTGCAGTAAGCAAACATCTTGCACGCAATTCAACAGTTTTGCCGGAAATGTGATTGTTGCAGTCCAACTAAGCATGACTTCTTGTGTTTTGTTGCATACTGTTCCTTGCAGGGCAGCGAGCACATTAGGAGGACAAGAGAGCTAATTCCGCAAGCTAGCAGAACTCTGCGGGAGTTTCTCAGTAACTCTGCGGAATTCCACGAAGTGAAACTCCACGCGCTCTGCCCACCCCTAAGACTTATACATGGGTGATCTACTAATCCTTAAAAGGGAGGTTTTAATCTATCAAAAAGAGAATATTTTGTTATATATATGTTTTGAACTTTTGCTGTCAGGCTACAGTGGTAGACCTGGTGCCATGTTTGCACTGACACTAAAGTGGATGGCACAATAGGTGCTGCAGTCCACTAGTGGCATTTAACTTCCAGGCCCTTGAGTACATTTCATACTATAGACTATGGATTTATAAGCAAAGTTGAATATACCAGTTAGCAGTGAGCCAATTTGACTAAGGAGGAGCACAAGCACTTTACTACCTGTCAGCAGGCGAAAACTGCTTCTATGACACATACATAACCCATTATCAAATCAAAAACTTTTCCTTTTTTGTATACACATGATTATTACAGCAAAACCTATGGCTTCCCAATCACTCTACTAAGGACCCATTAGAAAGTGAGAAACTTAGGCAATTGCACTCTGTGCCCATGTCTTAAAACGGGCTGTAGTGGCAGATAAAATTATCACCACACCATGGTGCCGCACTGTACAGCCACGTCAGAGAATGCATGATTTTGAATTGGAGCAAAACACCTGCAACCTGCTAAAAACAATAAACACTGTGTAAGGCTAGTTACAAACTGCATGCTCTACACAACTAAATCAGTCACAACTAACTACTAGTAGGCATAAACATGCAGCGTTCAGCTAGTATCATTCTTGCCCAGTAGCAGATGACACTGCTAGTGAAACTCTCCAGGTAGCAGGAGAACGAGGAAGATAAAAAAGAAGCATCAAGAGAGACAGTGATTAAGCTAATGGGGGGCAAGAGGCGCCATGGCCTCCCCTACTTGCTGTTTATTTACCATGCATCCTTGGTACAGGAGTTGGTGGGCTGGTACTTTGAAAATACATGTATTTAAAATTGAAATGCAAACAATTCATTTGCAAAAGCAGGCAGAGATACTTAATTTTCCTAATGAAAATGCTTGCATTTAAACATATAAACATGTTGCATGTCATGCTGTTTGAATGTTTTCCCTACCACTGACTTTTATTTTGTTGTGTCACTTCAGCTGAACAGCAGAGCGTGCTGAGCCCATGCAAGGTCAAGTTCCAGGCAGGGAAGGGCCCCACAGTCAAGGAGAAGATTGCAGCAGAAACAGGTAACACATGCAGCGGAAACAGGTAACACATACACTGCAGTAGCAAGGAGGAAGGAAGGCAAACCTGCAGATTAAGAGTTAGACAAATAGACTAATAGTCAAATTTGAGTAAGAAATGAAAAGTGACAATGATAGGGCCAGGTGTGCGAAGATCTTCAGCTGTGCACAGTGGATTGTTGCTTGCCGGTGGGGGGGTTGGGCCAATGTTTGCACCCAACCCAACTGCACACATGGCTTTGGCTGTGAACGGGGGCCGGTTAGGTGCCTAGTGGGTGGGGCGCAGTCAAAGGTCATGCACAGGATGGGGTTAGCTGTCAGCAGAGGGTTAGATGTAGTATTAACATCTTAGTTTTACGTTTAAAAAAACGTAGAAATTCACAGAAAGAACAAACCTTAAAGTGATGTTACAGTGAGTTATGGTAATATTATTGTACTTTATGGTAAAAAAAACCTCTGAAATTCACTGAAAAAAAACTACATTTAAAGTGACGGTATAGTTAGGTTAAAATGTCAGTTAAACATAACATTTTAAAATTTAGAAAAACCACTGAAAATCACCGGATATAGTTTACTGAGGTAACCAGAACTTGTGCCCCCACCAGACTCTGCTTATGACGACCTTGCAGATTGCCACACTCATGCCATGGTTAATGACATCATTGATGACATCACTGATAACGTGTCAAATGACATCATTGATGACAAGACTGAGCATGGGGGCAGCATTATGCTTTAACTGACATTTTCCCCTAACTATAACTTGGAGCAGCAGGGACTAGCCCATTATTTGAATGTAGTTCCACCTCATGAGGTTAATAAAAACTTTGTTTTATATTCCAGTTTCCGTGCCAACTTCTATCCTATTGGTCTGAGGACTTTGTGCAGAGAAAGGCGAACCCCTAGCACTGGTAGGCCTAGCTGAGGCCCACCCCGACAAGGATGGAGCCGATCAGTTTTAAATTTGGTGGTGGGGTAAAGGTAGAGGTTCCCAAGTTGAAAAATATGGCCCTTCCAGAAAAACAAGAAAGAAAAAAAATGTCATTTGCATGGTGGAATCCACTGAAAAGAACTCTTTACAGAAGGGATGCATTGCAAAAAGTAAACCATGTGATGCCCAAAGGGATCTAATTGGAAATCGATGCCCGATGCCAAGAACAGCTTTGGATTCCTCGAGGAGTTGACGAATTCAAATAAGTATCCAATCTACACTCGGACATAAGTAAATATACAAATGTAGATGTATTACTTTTTTGTGGCTAGACTATACAGTGTGACACAGAAAAGTGTACAAACCTGGGCGAGGCTTTGCCAATATGATGTCTGTAATTATTCATGAGTAGCATCATTTCTGCTATTCTCAAAAAACATCTTGGTGAGGGCTCATTTGGGAGGATTTAATGAAAACATTGACCTGTTTTTTGATGTTAGCATTGCTATTTATGTTGTAAAAGCCCAAAGAAACAGAAACAGCCAAATATGCTGGTTATATGTGTTTATTAAATTGTACACTTATATATAGTATTGCTAAAAGTAATGTAATTATTTAGTTTATTTTGTTCTTGTTATGTACTTCTAAGCGCAAACCCATTACATTATAAAATGATAACATTCACAGTATGAAAGCGGGGAAAAGATAGGCAAGATATTGGCATATAAGGTTGCCGAGGATAGAGCCAAAACGACTATTAAAGAAATTAAGGGGGCCAATAATCAGATATATAATCATCCTAAATTGATCTTGCAACAGTTTGCTAAGTATTATCAAGAACTTTATACCCATGAAAACCAGACAGTTAAGGAGGAGATACAAAGATATATTTCTTTAAACAAAATTAAAAACATGGGGGATGAATACTCTGATTCACTAATGGACGATATCACAGGAGCAGAAATCAGATTAGCTATTAACTCCTTACCATCCGGTAAAGCGACAGGGGAAGACGCGATACCTATGGAATTATATAAAACATGCATGGAAGAACTGGTTTTACTATTCTCTCAGGTTATCCATTCTATCGGGGTAGGGAAAAAAGCCCCTAAATCTTGGAACTCCACACAAATCAATTTTTTCCTGAAAAAAAAAAACAGCCGATGAATGTGGGTCTTATAGACCCATCTCACTTATAAATAATGATGCTAAAATATTCGCTAAGATTTTAGCAACTCGGCTTGCACCAATAATGCCGGGATTGGTATCTCCCCAGCAACATGGGTTCATCCCAAAGAGGGACACTACTGCCCATATTAACATGGCCGTGACAGCGTTTGATGTGGCTCGGTATGATATTATTAGATGCAGAGAAGGCATTCGACCGAGTGGAGTGGGATTTCCTCTGGGCCACATTGCTGGCATTTGGTATCAAAGGCCAATTTTTGAACTGGATTCAGGCCCTGTATGACAACCCGACCGCCAAATTTAGTTATTTAGGGAAGTGTTCTTCTATTTTTCCAATACAAAGAGGTACGAGACAAGGGTGTCCTCTCTCACCCTTGTTATTTGCCCTAATAATGGATCCATTCATATCCGCCTTGCAGAATCAACTTCAGATAGTCCCTTTTGTATCCGGGTCAAACTCACTTAAAATACCTACCTATGCGGACGACATCGCAACATATTCTACAGACGTGTCTGAAGCTATGAAGGGCATTATATTGGAAGCAAAAAGATTTGGAGCGGTCTCCGGATACAGGCTTAACACCAACAAGACTCAAATTGTTATGAATTATGAATCTTTGACCCCTGTGCAGGGAGTATGTGACACTGCTACTTACTTAGGGGTTAACATTTCTGCTAAAATAAACAAAATAGCTGCTTTAAATTATGAGATACTACTAAAAGAAACCGTAATTTCACTTAAAAAATGGCATACGGTGCCTTTAAGTATTATCGGTCGAATAAACTTGGTCAAAATGAAGATCCTGCCTAAGTATCTTTATTTGTTCCATTCTATCCCTTTACGGTTGGATAATCTTTATTTTAAACGGTTAGATGGGATCCTTAGTAGTTTTATTTGGGGATATAAAAGCTCGCTGAGCCATTGCTTTATTAAAACTTCCATTTAATCAGGGTGGTCTTGATTTCCAAGATGTCAAGCTTTACTTTTGAGCCGCTTTCGCAGTTTGCTGAATCTCACTAATAGGTTTTTCTTTCACAAATTTATGCTGGGGGAAGATTCCAATATGTTTTTTTATAGACTTAATGACCCAAACTACTTTAAGCGGGTACAATTCAAGACGGTGCGGGACACTATAAGCATCTGGCGTGCGCTTCTTACTAAATGTAAAACTTCTCTGTATAATTGTAGAACTCCCTTGTGGGGCAATCCTGGCTTTCCCGAAATCTTTCACGATCAATCCGGTAGACATCTTTCCAGTTTAGGCAAAAAAACGCTAGGAGATCTGTATGATTATAACGGCTTCATAACATTTAAAAAAATTGAAGGATTGTCATAATCACTGAAGGGGCTCGGTTTAAATATTATCAGATTCGGGACTACTTTGTACGTAAGTTAAATCTTACTACCATTTCTGATTCTGATATATGGAATTGTATACATGTAGAAAAAGATAAGTCACTGATTAGTTTAGGGTATAAAATTCTTAGTGGTCTCATGAAGAATGATTGCTCGAAATTAGCAGAAAAGTAGAGTAGGAAATTGGATATCGATGTGCCGCCAAATTTAATATCTACAGTCTTTACCAGTATAAGCCGTTCAGTGCATTCTTCTAGCCTTAGGCTCCAACAACATAAAACTATATGTCAGCTATATTATACACCAGAAAGAATTTCTAAGTGGGCATCTAATAATAGTAATAATGATCGTACCAAGTGCCTGAGATGTGATCTAAGGGCAGCTGACCTGAACCATATGTTTTTTACATGCCCAGAGTTAACTGAATTTTGGGAGGGAGTTATTAAAGTTCTCTCTCAGAAACTTGCATGTCCAATCATACTTACATCTTTAGATGTGTTGGTGGGCGGGTTCAGCGGGACCGGGTGTCAGGTCGATCTAATGAATGTTTTAATTACTTGTGCTAGATTAACAATAGCACGGGTTTGGATACAACCAAGCCCACCGACAGTTTTGGAGTGGTGGAGGTTGGTCAAGGATATATATGATACTAGCAGCCCGTCCCGACGTTGTCCGGGTATGAATTGCTGCCGGCCAGTAGTATATTGTTTTGTAGGATTTCGTTTTGATAGCATTTCTTATGTGTGACAGGCCTGTGAAACGCTCCGATTCATAGTGCACTGCTGATGCACTTAAGAGTGCGCGTTCAGTAGTGTGTGAACTCGAGTTTCCCAACTTTATTTTTCCTTGCAATATTATATAGCGCGAACTCAACAACATGGCATGAGCACAATTTACATTACAGAAGACCACATTCATTTGTGGTAGGCACGGGGAGACAAAGCGATTTGCCTGGAATCACAGGAATGTTGCGCTGATGCCGAGATTCGAACGTAGCTCCCCAGCTCTAAAGTTCGCAATTCTAGAACCTGTGGCGGGAGGTGTGTCTAAAAGTGTATGTCGGTGCTGGCCATCAATGAGAGAGACCTGTGCATTTTTCAAATGGGTGGTGAAAAAATATGAGTATGTTGCTGGAGATGTCGGCCTCCGTGCCACCAATGTACTTACCGGGGGAGGGTAAACACCCATTATTCCGCAACTTTCTTTCCCCATACCATCACTCCGCATACTTTCATTACGAAAGTACCATGACTCCGCAATGCCATTATAACGCATGGCATTACATTTTATATGCTTTTACCACGCATACATTTACAACGAAATTCGTTGTAAATGCATAAGTGGTAAAAGCATGTTTTTTTTAATGTTTGGATAAGGTAAGTATGGGTATAGGGGTATATGTTTTGGGGTACTGAGGTATATGTTTTGGGGTATTTGGGTAGTTCAAGGGTTCAGATATAGTTTTGGGTTATGGGGTACAGGGGTAGTTTTAGGGTTTAGGGATAGGTATGGGTTTTGGGGTACAGGGGTATTTTTAGGGTTCAGGGCTAGGTTTGGGTTTTGGGGTATAGGGGTATTTTTAGGGTTCAGGGTAGGTTGGGTTTTGTGGTACAGGGGTATTTTTAAGGTTCAGGGCTAGGTTTGGGTTTTGGGGTACAGGGGTATTTTAAGGGTTCAGGGCTAGGTTTGGGTGTTGGGGTACAGGGTTATTTTTAGGGTTCATGGCTAGGTTTGGGGGTACAGGGGTATTTTTAGGGTTATGGGGTAGGTTTGGGTTTTGGGGAACAGGGGTATTACAGGGGTATTTTAAGGGTTCAGGGCTAGGTTTGGGTTTTGGGGTACAGGGGTATTTTAGGGTTCAGGGGTAGGTTTGGGTTTTGGGGTACAGTGGTATTTTTAGGGTTCAGGGCTAAGTTTGGGTTTTGGGATACAGGGGTATTTTTAGGGTTCAGGGGTAGGTTTGGGTTTTGAGGTACAGGGATATTTATAGGGTTCAGGGCTAGGTTTGGGTTTTGGGGTAAAGGGGTATTTTTAGGGTTTAGGGATAGGTTTGGGGTTTGGGGTACAGGGTATATTTATAGTGTTAAGATGGGTTAGTTTTTAAGGGTGTTGGGGTATTTTAAGGCGTAAGGGTGGGTTATGATTATGGGATGCAGGGGTATTTAAAGGAAGCAGGGTGGGATTAGCACACGATATGAGACATGGCATGAAGGGCGGAACGTACCACACGCCCCCAGCGTTTGTCACGCCCCCAGTGCACGCCCACAGCACAACGCAGACACGCCCACAAGGGACTACTTTGCTGGCACCGTTCTTTTACCTTTTAAATGTATATGGCGGGCGTCTGCATAGCCTATGTCCTTCTGCTGCAACTGCCCTTTCCAACGCTGTATTGGGTGTTGTGATTGGTACTGTGGTTCCTGAGATTACCCGCCTCAAAGGTTTGGGCTCTCTCTTTATTATATTAGTATAGATGGAATACGGCCTGGCACAAACAAGGGGAATTCAATCAAAGCAGAAAACGGAAAAAATCTGGGGATCAATAATATAATTTCTTTTTTCCCTTTCCTATCTTTTCTTTTTTTTTCTCCGTTATTTGTTATGTTTAATCTTGCTAATTTCCTTTTTCTTATTAATCACTTTTGATCAACTGTATGTAATTATAAATTGTATTCTGTTTTCCTCTTGATGTCAATAAAAATATTTAAAAAAACAAAAACACTGAAAATCACCAGATATGGTTTACTGAGGTAACCAGAACGTGTGCCCCCACCAGACTCTGCTTATGACGACCTCGCAGATTGCCTCACTCATGCCATGTTCAATGACATCATTGATGACATCACTGATAACATGTCAAATGACATCATTGATGACAAGACTGAGCACGGGGGCAGCGTTATGCTTTAACTGACATTTTCACCTAACTAAAACTTGGAGCAGCAGGGACTAGCCCATCTATACTAATATTATAAAGAGAGAGCCCAAACCTTTGAGGCGGGTAATCTCAGGAACCACAGCACCAATCACAACACCCAATACAGCATTGGAAAGGGCAGTTGCAGCAGAAGGACATAGGCTATACAGATGCCCACCATATACATTTGAAAGGTAAAAGAACCTTAGCAGCAAAGTAGTCCCTTGTGGGCGTGGGCGGGGCGCGGCATGACGACAAAAAAAAAGCGTTCCTAAAACGTGTCCGTTGTGCTGGGGGCGTGAACAAGGCCAATGGGCGCGGCAATTGCAATTGTGCGGCAGCAAGGGGTGTGGCCAATGGGTGCGACAACCGGCAACAATCACGCGGCACATCCCCAAAAAAAAAGCGTGCCTTGAGGCCGGGGGCGTAGCCAAGGCCAATGGGTGCGGCAATTGCGAGGGAGCAAGGGGTGTGGCCAATGGGCAAGGCAATTGCCGCGGTTTAGGCGGGGGCAGACGCGACTGATCGTGCCTGTGGGCACAATAACTGCACAGTATCCTGCGCGCTGTCAGCCAGTCAACTCTCTTCATAAAGGACCGTGCCTGCGGGGACACTAACTCTACCGTCTCCTGCGTGCTGTCACACACTCAACTCTCTGCATAAACGAATTGACACCAGGCGCACAACATCAACCAGGGCTGGAGCCGGGCTCAGGCGGCGGATGACGCGACTTAGCGCACCTGCTGGGACACTAACCTTTGAACTGACTGCACTTTCCCACACGCACAGCGTCTCCAGCACACGCTGTCACCCACTTAACTCTCTGCATCAACGACTTTACACCACAAGCACAACATCAAACAAAACTGGAGCCGGGCCTCGAGCGGGGGATGACGCGATTCAGCGTGCCTGCGGGGATACAAAATTTTCAACTGAATGCAATTTCACACACGGAAGTGGAGTACATAAACACTAGAGACATCTGCTAATACTTCGTACTCCGAGGTACACACAGTATCTGCATGCACATGCCTAACTATTGTGACACTTCATGCTAACAATTTTCTCTACCGCGAGATTTTAAAATACATTTCCCTTGCCTATTACACACATTCTATTTCATACCCGGACAACGTCGGGACGGGCTGCTAGTTATTTGATAAAAGCTTTGCAAATACTACATAAAGATACACAAAGCTCGGATACGCTATTGGTCAATGGGGAATATAAAGAGAGTTTCCAGATTAGCACAGGTGTGTGCACCAAAGGTGCATATTAGCCCCTTTACTTTATCATTGTTTCTGAATGTTGTTGGCTCTAGGCAATTTGAAGTGAGATAACCTGAGACTTTGTGATACATGGATACCTATCCTGTTTTCTGCAGGTGACGTGATCCTCCTGATATTGACTTATCTTGCAGAAGTTGATCAAATGTTTTGTTGAATATTGTTTGGAAAGCAGTTGTCCACTAATATTACATAAACTAACTCTGTGATAATGAATCATGAGCCTGATTTAAGACACTCCTTTTTTCTTACTATTTAACCACTGGAACGTATGAACACATTTGATTATCTTGGCATATGGTATGATACCAGATTGACTTGGAGCCAAAACAGGGAAAATGCATGTTCTATATTAGAACAAGCTGCAGCTGCCATAATCAGATGTAGTACAAAAGAGGGTGGTGATGGACGGAGCATCTGAATCAATCAAACACTCACACCCAGTCAAAAGATCTGGGTTTAATCCATCACCGTTCTTTAGCCCACTCTGCCACCCCAGTTCAGACATGGCTATATGCAAATCAGTCTGACCCTGTGCCTCATGGACACAGTCCAGCCCGAACTGCCAAGCCATGCCTTCCCTGGACTGGAAACAAGCTTCAGATGTAAGCACAAAATCAGCGGGAAGGGGCAGTCTTCGAGTACCTTGCTTCATGTACACAGGACAAAGGCAGCAGCTGCAGCAATTTCTGGAGCAGAAGTATGGGGCCACATAGATGTTACTGGAGTACATAAATGTGAGAAAAGGTTTTTAAGATTGCGCCCGGGTATGCCTTTTACTGCCCTCTATTGGAAATAGGCATTAAACCCTTCTCTCATCATTGCTCTTGCCCCAATATTATAATAGGTTCATCTACGTAGGAATCAGTGTGCTGTGCATATTTGAAGTCCATGAGAGAAGTAGTTTCCTATGCATGTTTGAAACACCTAAAAACTATTTGTTCTTGAAATCCTCTATGCGGATCCCACTGTTATAAACGGTGGTACACGCACGAGAATTAAGTAGGCATACTGACAGTTTAAAATTAAAGATATGATAAATATGGCAATAATGGCTCATTGGTACACTGGTTCCTCAATTGTAAAGATCAGGCTGCTTTTAAAACGTACCTAGATCACATTTGCCCTGAGACACAACGTAAGTTCAATTCAAAAATAAGGGAAGATAATACTGATTTTTCTGTGATGAACCCTTGTTGAACTTTATTATGTAATGCTTGATAATTAAGATTTGAAGTCTCTATCATAGGATAGCTAGGGTTGAGGAAGTTATTATCTAATTTACTTTTCTGTTACTTGGTGAAATAGATTGATTGGTACGGTTTGATTGTTGTTTATTATTTGATTTGTTGTTTTATTGAGTATATGATTGTATTGTCCAGTGACTACTTATGAATTTTTAAATGTATTACTGTGATATTAAGGATTGTATAATTTATATTGTTAAGTCTTAAGCTTATAAAAATGAACAAGCTTTACAGCAATAATTAAGGATTAAACTTGCTTGTTGAAATAAACCAGAGGCAATATGTGTAAAGGCAGAAAGAAGGGAAATTAACAATTGTGTAGTTCATGAAAATATATACATTACATTTAGCAAATAATTCAACATATTAGAGCAATTGTACCTTAAATGCTAAGAAAACAAACAGGATTACTGTTACATTTTATTGTACATATTATTCTCTAATTCCCTTTCCCTTTAAAGCTTTGTATACTTTTTATTATGGCTCCTGCCATTCCTTCTGTGTATGTTCCTTGTAGAATTAGAATCTAGCTTGTGTTGCCCATTCTGCCATGGACTTTGAAGAGAGCAGTACTGCGCCTTTTACATTAAAGTCCTTTCCTTTTATCTTGGACTTTGTGAATATTTTTATCTGAATTTTACATTTTAGCGACGAGGATCGCTGTACCTGCTACTTTATGGGCACAGGAGCGGTACATTTTACATTTGGACCTTAATTTTTTTTTATTTCAATCTTTCCATAAAACTTCTGGATTTACTACAACCCACATAGGAGAAATATCTTTTCCTGTTCACCCATGGAAACTGCACTTCAGTAAGTGCTTTGATTTTTATTCTGCATATTTTCTACTGTTTGGAGAATTTACTGCACCTTTCAACTCCTAAAGTCTTGCCGGCCCGAGCGCAATGAAGCTTACCGCACGCCAGCTCCATGGAAACCTGAAGCGTCTGTTTGTCTTTTTCAGGATAACCCGAGGTGTTCCTGGGTTCCTGGTTACAGTGATGTTCCTGTCAAATGCCGTCAGACGTCATCACGTTTGCGTAGCGTTGCGCAATTTCGTCATGATGCAGCCGCCATCTTTAAAGTCATTTTTCATTCTCACGAAAAGAAGTTTGTCTACACGCAACGTTATATTACAGCGTTTCCTTCGTCGATGCGCTCAACAGCGCATTGTTCAACCCTTCATTTCTTCATAGATGCGCTTCACAGCGCTCTGTTAAGCTCATTATTTTACTCGTCGATGCGCTTGACTGCGCATGGTTCTTATGTACTAAACAACAAGTTTGTACTGGACTTCCACGAAGGGTACTTTGAACTTTTGTTTATTATTTGTGTTTGCACATCATAATTTTAAAACTCATTGATCGTCACATAGTTACTTCTTTTACTAAGTCATCTTTACTTTACCTATTACCTATTTGTATACTTTGCTACACTGGTTTCACAGTTTATCTACATAGTAATACTAAAGAATCATCACTATGCAGTTTGAACCTCCATAAAAATTTCTTCAATCTAAAGGTGATCCTCCAATCCCTTGAAGCAGTTGGAAGGAGGAATTTTTAACCTACCTAAAAGCTATTGATGGGGAAAGGATGGGAAATGAATGGAAAAAGAATGTCCTTCTGCATTGTTTTGGGTAAGAGGGGCAAGCTGTGTTTAGGACTCTACCTGCTGTTCAAGGTGGTCTTGGGAGTTTTGATGAAGTTCTTTTACGTGTTGTGACCAGGTTTAAACCAACAACTAGTAAAGCACTTAATAGATACAAATGTTATACAAGAGCTCAAAGAGATTCAGAGTCCTTTAATGACTTCTTATCTGCTCGTAGAACGCTTGTTATTTCCCGTAATATTGGTGCTATGTCAGATGAGATGATTAGGGATCAAATTACTGTAAATGTCAGAAGTAAAAAAACACAAGAGGAATTGTGGATATTAGGAAATCCAAATTTACATGACACCATTGCTACAGCAAAAGCATTTGAACAATCTGATATTTGGATGAAGACTATTGAGGATGTTAGTACGAAGGGTGAAAAGTCCAAAAAGATTTGTGAGGAAGTTTGTGCCATGAATAATTTTAGCAAAAATTATCAAACAGGAACGTTTATTACTAAAAATGTGATTTGTTATAGGTGCAGTAGTAACAACAACGTTGCTTCCTTTAAATTTTGTCCAGCTATTGGAAAAGAATGTAACAAGTGCGGTAGGATTGGACATTTTGGAAAAGTTTGTAGAGATGATAGGAAGTAAACCTTTGATGAGAGTAGGAATTTTAACAACAAAAGCAGTGAAGTTTCTTTTGTAAGTAGTAATCAGTCTTCCTAGGTTACGTGTGTTAGATGTGATAATTTGTCTAAGAATGATTCCCAAATGGAGAAATGAATTGTAGTGTCCTTAATGAATGTATGCACCCTTGGTGGAGAAACTCTAAGTTCTCCAAAGTGTATTGCTACATTTTTAAATGAGGAACTAGAACTCATGGTAGACTCAGGTTCACCTTTGTCTATTGTGACAGAACATTACTTCAATGAAAAATATGGAAATAAGAAATCTGTTGGAGAGTTATATCCTCCTGATATAGTTGCTGAAGGATTTGATGGTTCCACTATAGATTTCATAGGATATGTGAGTTCTCAGTTTGAGTTTAAAGGTAGAACAGCTTTCATCAATTTGTATGTTGCTAATACAGGTGTCAATGTATTGGATTGGAGGGACCAATGGAAATTGGGCATAATTCTCAATCCACAAAACAAAGAACCAGTCATGGTTGTAGAGGAGCATGTGGAAAGTAACGAGATTCGAAAAAGGGAGCATGAACATTTAGGAACTGATGACTTCCAAAAAGAATTGTCAAATGTTTTTCCTGAAAAATTAGGTACATTTAAAGGTTTCACGCATGTCATCAAACTTAAACAAGGTGCATCACCTGTAAAACAAAAGTTTAGAAATGTTCCCATCAATGTTAGGGAAGAATTAGGGAATGTTTTTAAAGAAATGTTGAATGAAGGAGTGATTGAAGAAATTGAGTCTTCAGTATGGGTTTCACCAATTGTTTTAGCACGTAAACCACAGCTGCGGCCCGTGTAGGGCATACCACCGGGCGGTGATGTGGAGTGGGGGAGGGGGAGTTTGGGGGGGTTGTAAAATGCGGGAAACGGACAGTTTCAGGTAAGTATCGGAAAAAAAAGAATTTCGTTGTGCATGCTGCATCGCCAAATGTGATGCAGCGCGCACAACAGAATTCGTTTTTTTGGTGGTATTTACCTGAAATCGTACGTATCCCGCATTTTACAACTCCCCACCCTGCCCCTCCCCCACCCCACGTCACCGCCCGGTGGCATGCCCTACACGGGCCGTGGCTGGTAAACTGGATAAGTCTTTGAGGCTATGTATTGACTTGAGGGGTCTTAATGCAAACATATTCATTGATTGTCATCCCTTGCCCAACATTAATGAGGTAGTGAGTATGCTTGGAGGTGCTACTGTTTTTTCAACACTTGATCTGAGATCTGCATACCATCAAATAGAACTGGCAGAAGAATCCCGGAATATGACAGCTTTCATCACTCCTCAAGGTCTTTTCCAATTTGAAAGGATGCCATTTGGACTGGCATCGGCGGCGGCCGTTTTTCAGAGATCTATGTGTCATCTATTTAAAAACATGCAAAGTTATGTGAAATGTTTCCAAGATAATATTTTAATTTTTTCTCCAGATAAAATGTCTCACACGGAACATCTCAGGAATGTTTGTAAAAGCCTGGAGGAGTATGGTCTTACACTTAAAGGTAAGAAGTGTAAATTGTACCAAGACTCTGTTGAGTGCCTTGGGCATACTGTGTCCAGAAAAGGTGTGGTTCCCAAGAAGTCTCTAATTGATGCCATTTTGAAAGCGCCTTCTCCAGATAAATAAGTTTCTTTTTCTGGGTTATGTGAGTACTACAGTAAATTTATTGCAAATGTTGCCACAAAAATGGAAACTTTGAGGGAACTTTTGACGAAGAATGTTGAATTTACTTGGGGAGTAAGACAACAAGAAGCTTTTGACAGCATAAAAGCTGAAATGTGAGCTGCTCCCACACTTAAACCATTTTGCAAGAATAAGTTATGTGTACTTACGGCTGATGCCAGCTTGTATGGTTTGGGGTGTGTTCTATCTCAACGTGCAGGGAAAGAAGAGTGGAGCGTGGCGTTTGCTTCACGCACCCTTAATGTCACTGAAAGATGTTATGCTGTCATTGAAAGAGAATTATTAGCGTGTGTCTGGGGAGTGGAGCACTTTCGTAATTATATTTGGGGAGCACGTTTTGTTTTAAGGATAGATCAAAAACCCCTGGTTTCCATTTTATCGCCTGGGGGTGGTCTTAATGCTATCGCCCGCATAGCAAGACTTATGTCTTGCTTACAAGAGTATACTTTTACAGTTGAATACGTTCCAGGGAAAATAAATGTGACTACAGATTGCTTATCAAGACTTCCATGCAGTTGCTGATATCACAGAAATTGTAACAGAGAAATGTGGTTTTATATCTGAAGAAATATGGAAAAAAGCAATGAGCGAAGATCAACTTTTAAAAAAAGTTTTTGAATTCACTAGAGTAGGATGGCCATCCAAAAATGGCATTCCGGCAAAAATATTTCCTTACTGGAAAGTTTCTGATGAATTCATTATTGAAGGAGATTTAATCTTCAGGCAAGGAAAGTGTATTCCTCCTTCATCTCTTCGCAATCATTTTCTAGCCATGAGTCATGAAAGTCATTTGGGTATGTCCTTGATGAAAAGATTGATCAGGTCAGTTTTTTGGTGGCCCGGTTTAGATAGAATACTGGACAAAGTTGTGAGAGGGTGTTCTGAATGTATTGGCAATGTATTGGTGTAAATGTGACCATGCTCCTCTTATTCCTATTCAATGGCTAGATATCCTTGGCAAAAATTAGGATTAGATATTGCTGGTCCTTTCAATTTTTTACCACAAGATTGTAGGTTTGCTTTGGTGCTTATCGACTATCATTCGAAATGGCCTGAAGTAAAACTTGTATCACGTCCCACTACTGAAAGTGTCATACTGTTTCTAAAGGAGATTATCTCACGTGAAGGTTATCCTGAAGTTCTGATTTACTGACAATGGAGTACAATGTTAATCTCACGAGATGCTTGAATTTCTTATGTTTTCAAATGTTAAACATATGACTGCAGCTTTATAGGAACCTCAAGGAAATGGACAGGTAGAGAGGTATAACAGGGTTCTCAAACAAGACATATTGTGGGCACGTAATTTTGGAATTCAGTGAAAAGATAAATTGAGGGAAAATTATGACTGTATCGTATAACTCCTCACACAACCACTGAAATGTCACCATTTCGTTTATTAAATGGTAAGGATCCCATTTCCAAATTATGTCCCTGGTGGTTCAAAAAAGTTACAAAGAATGGTAACTCTGAAGTTGATATTGATAATGTTGCCAAAAGAGTTGAGTTTAACCCATACAAAAGCAAATGCCATTATGATGTCAGCATGAAAGTCAAAGATCCATCATTTTCTGTTGGAGAATGGGTCAGAGTACTTAAACCTGGTATTGCACTTAAAGGTGAAATGAAATTTGGTAAACCTATAAAAATTGTTAAAGTTAATCGCAACAGTGTTGTTACACAAGACGGAAAAGTATGGAACGTTAGACATGTTAGCAAATGTGTTTATTACAATCCTTAAAAATTTTCCTTAGAGGAGAAATGTGTTACATTTTATTGTACATATTATTCTCTAATTCCCTTTCCATTCCCTTTAAAGCTTTGTATACTTTTGAGTATGGCTCCTGCCATTCCTTCTGTGTCTGTTCCTTTTAGAATTATAATCTAGCTTGTGTTGCTCATTCTGCCTGGGACTTTGAAGAGAGCAGTACTGTGCCTTTTACATTAAAGTCCTTTCCTTTTATCTTGGACTTTGTGATTATTTGTATCTGAATTTTACAATTACGTTCTGTGTTAGTGAGTGACTGTCCAACTTAGTATGGGCCAGGGGTCTTCAACCTTTTCGGTAGTAAGATCTACTTCTGATCAGTGAAAATCATTGTGAGCTACTGAAGGTCAAGCCACTCAGACATTGTTACTTGACACCCTGACACTCAGCCTCATTGTCTTTAAGCCTAATGTCCATAAAATCACACACTATGGTTTGAATAAAATATTTTGACTACGGACCCCCTCACAGGGATGCCAGTTGTGTCAGTGAGAGCGTGGTCTTTGTGGATGTATGATCATGTGTGCATATGAATGGGATACATGTGTGCAGTAGAGGCTCCTGGAGGGAGTGCTGTGGGTGGTGTAGGGTGAGGGTACTAAACTCCAGCATACAGCTGATCGGATTTAGATAAAGAAATAAATTAATAAAACAAATTAAATTACGGCCGCTGCAACGCATTTGCCGTTGCAGCACGCCCAATTTAATTTGTTTTTTTACTCATTTCTTTACCTAACTCAGACCGGCCATATGCCGGAGTTTACTACCCCCCACCATGCCCCTCCCCTGCCCCACCCCACCGCCCGCAGCACTCCCTCCAGGAGCCGCTACTGCGTGTGTGTATGGGTGAATGAGAGCCTGTGTCATATGTATTTGTGGCACAAGACATACCTTCCGCCATGTGTGGCATTGTTACACTGTGGTGATCCCTCTGTGTGAGGTCACTTAGAGTGTTCAATAGAGCTTAGGGTCTTGAGCATTCTTGGATTGGCAGTTGCATCTGGTGCCTTGGGATGCTGATGTCCAGGACGGCTCTCTGTACCACCTTCTTCAATAAATACACCTTTTTATATCTGCGGCTCCTCGCCTTTCTTACAGTGACAACAGAAGACCGGATAGTTCACTCATCGGTCGGAAGACGGAATCGAGAGCAGCTATGAGGTACTGGTTTTAACTTTCTTCAGCTTGCATTGAGAGCAGCTATGAGGTACTGGTTTTAACCTTCTTCAGCTTGCGCTCCAAAGGCAAACTGTAAGTACTAACTTTGTTGTTAAAAGTACTGCGGGAGAACAGAGAGCATCCTGATTTTTTTGTTTGTTACACAGCGCTTGGAAATTTTGCCGCAGCTTCATTGAGACCCGCTTCTTTTGCCAATGATCTCACACATTAAGGAATCTGCAGCCTATCGTCTGTTTTCACACTCTGCCTGAGAATTAAGAGGTTTTGGAGTGCCGTGCAGTGATAGTTACTTACATGCTATTTTACCTGTTGCCAGCGCTCGAGCTGCAGCGGGCTCTTTGTGTTTCTCGATGCTTTTACGTGCCTTGTTCCGGGAGGATCATTATAGCCTTCGTTATGTGGTTCCTTCATGGACAGCCCAGCAGCTCGTATCCTTGGTGGCATACAGCTTAGTTGTGATAGAAGAAGGAAAAGAAAGGAAAAACTACTCTGCCTGCAGTAAAAAAAAGAAGAAAGAAACAAAGGATTTTATCAATTTGTTATATTGACAGAAACTTTTGAAAATAAGGGGGAGAACAATTCTTCGTCCTCTTGTTTTCTTTTCACTCTTTGCTTTTCTTTTGGCTCTCACTTCTTCTCGCTTCCTGTTTTTTTCTTTCTCTTTGCTGTATTAACCAATTTTTTTTTTAGCTTACAGGTTTTTTTTTCTTGATCTTGTTATGCAGAGTGTTACAGCTCCAGTACCTTTTCTACAAGAACCTGGCGATCCACCACTAGAATGGAAATTGTGGATCAGATCTTTTAAAGCCTATTTGGGTGCTATTGACGGTCAAAGGTTTAGACCTGAGAGAGAAAAAAATCTTATGTATTGTCATTTAGGTGTTGAGGGGCAAAATGTTTTTGATCATTTACCACCATATTATCCACCTGAAGGCAAAGATCAGGATTTTTTAATTTATTTTTATTTATGGAGTTTTATGTAGCGCGGACTTGGGTATCAGAGCACTTAACAGTTAAATTTGGAACATTTGTGATACAATGCGAATAACTATATATAATTCCTGTACATGATTTTCTTATCAGTTTCAATAAAAGCAGTAGCATTACTAAATACAAATTCCTGTACATGACATGATTTTCTTATCAGTTTCAACAAAAACAACAGAATTACTATATATAATATTCCCGTGTATGCCATTCTTATTCGTTTTAGTAAACGTAGCATTATTTCTTTACACATGGTTCTGATGTGCTTTCAGTGGTATCTACAACAGGAACGGTTCATGATTGACGTTTGTGTATTTGTCTTAATGTTAAAGAATCGTCTGGCCTTATGGAAGGAACTTGCTCATTAGGAAGCTCTTCACTTCCTTTTTGAATGTTGCTTTGTTTTGAATTCGAAATAGCAGTGGCTCAACTTGGCAGTATTTTACAAAAACAAAAAATATTGTAGTACATAGGTAAAATCTTTTTACCAGAGTGAAAAAAACCACCAAATATATTGACACTTTTATCACTGCGTTAAAAGAGCTTGCTGCCAAGTGTGAATTTGAAAATTTTACTTCACAACTTATAAGACACCAACTTGTAGCCAGGTGTTACTGTAAGAGAATTCTAGAAAAATTACTAACTTGCAAGGATCCATCTTTAGATAAGGCAGTGGACATTGCCAAAAGCATTGAGAGTTCTATTGAGAATGCGAAACAATTAGAAACTGTAATTTCTATTACCACTGTTTCAGGTGCTGTTGCTAGTAAACCACCCATGTTCAAGAATGATGACACCAGGAAGCAAAATATTTTCAGAGGTGCAAAAAGTTTGGCGCAAAACAAAGCCTACAATCAAAAAATGAGTTGATTCAGGTGTCGTTCTCCTCTACATGTTTCATCTTTTAAGAATTGTCCAGCGGTTAATCAACAAAATGGGCAATGTGGGAAAAGAAGCCATTTTTCAAGAGTCTGTAGGACAGCTAAAAGAAGGAGTGTCAGATGTGTCCTTAACGAACATGAGAATCACGATGAAGATGATGTTACAAGTCAACAATACATTGTTGTGGTGAGAGATGGTGTGAAACAAACAACTTCCCTCGTTATAGATCCTGAGGTTGATGTTACTATTGATGGTGCTCAGATTCAAATTCTTGTTGACACAGGTGTTCGCATCACTATTGTGTCACAAGATAAATGTCTCATGTTTTGGGAGAAGAAAAATTACCACCCGATGTACTCACTTAGTCTTTTGAGGGTAGCAAAATTGAGCTTTTAAGTTATTTCTGGGCCACCATCAGTGTTTTGGGAGAGGTCATCAAAGGTAAAGTTTACATTGCAAGAAAAGGTATTAATGTTCTTGGCTTAATACACCAAGCTGAGTTTGGATTGATTATTAAACCAAGTTCAAATAAACCAGTTTTCATTGATAAAGAAACCACACCAAGCCAACCAAAAAAGGATATAAAATCGTTGTCTAGCTCTGATATAGAAAGTGAATGGGAGCGTAAGTTTGAAAACTTGTTTCAAGATCATTTAGGAAAGGTGACTGTCTTTCAACATCACATCGGAGTTAAAGATAACGCTATTCCCATCAGACATAAATCGCGTAATGTTACCCTTACAGCTGACTTATCTAAACATTCGAAAAGTCTATGTGACCAAGGCATAATTGAAAAAGTGGATGCAACTCTCTGGCTTTCTCCTATTGTTTTTGCCAAGAAGAGATCTGGGGACTTAAGAATGGATGTATGACGTTACAACGCATACTTTTACATCGCATGCCTTTACAACGTGGTTTTTACATCGCATACCTTTACAATGCATAGCGCTTTGGGGTGCTGGATAGTGAATAGTTTAATTTACTATTCCAACTCCAGTGCCAGTGCCCCAGCGCAATGCGTTGTAATGGTTTGCGTTGTAAAAGTTGCATCGTAAAGGCACTGCGTGGTAAAAGTTGCGTTGTAAAAGATGTTTCCCCTTGAGAATGTGTGTGGATTTGAGGAGCTTGAACAATGCCATCTGGGTTGACGGCTTTTCTCTTCCAGGCATTGAGGATTTAATTGCTAGAGTTGGGTCTTCCTGTTGGTACACAAAATTAGATCTCAAGCCAGAATTAGACCCTCGGGGGTCCATTACGATAGCGGGCGGACAAAGTTCGTCCGCCATCGTAACGGCAAATGGGGCCGCCCGCTATATGTGCGGCGATCCCACAAATCCAATTAGGATGCGCCCGCCACACTGGCGGGCGCATCCCGCATTTTTCACATCACGGCAGGCGGTGCTGTAAGCAGCACCCGCTGCAATGTGAAAAATGCAATGCATGTTGTGCATTTGCATGCACAATGTGGCAAGCACTGTGTGGTGCCTGCCACCTTGTGCATGCAAATGCAGGGGGGGTACCATAGGTCCCCCGCATGTGCCCCCCTACCTCCCCAACATCCTGGAGGCCCGCAACAGGCCCCCAACTGCAAACACTGCATGCCTTTCCGTGGCAAGGCTGCTCTCCGCCTGCAATGTAATACGGATTGCAGACACCGCCACCACATTCAATCCCTTTTCTGCCCGGTCAACTCGTCGATGGGCGGAAAAGCGGCAGACTGTCTTCCACCGCGGTACCCCGCCATCATAATATGGTGGGGATAAATAGCATGCAGGCGGTCTGTTATGGCAGGCGGATCACAACCGCCATTTGGGGGGTGGTGATACGCCCGTCATACTAATAAGCCCCTTAGTCTTGCCATCTCACCGCTTTTGTCATGCCTGATGGTGTCTTTCAGTTTTGCCGTCTACCTTTTAGGCTGGCTTCAGTGGCCGCTGTTTATTATAGGCGCATCACTGAAATGTTTGAAGATAATCCTCATGTTGTAGTATTCAAGATGACATTCTCATTTTTTCTAAGACTGAGGCAGAACGTGATCTGGCCATTGACAAAGTGTTCAGTGTTTTGGAAAATAGAAGTGTGACCTTGCAAAGAAATAAATGCACCTTTAAAGTCAAAGAGATAGAGTACTCAGGCCACATCATCTATGAGCATGGTATATAACCCAGACCCCGATTGGTTAAGAGTATTGTTGAAGCTCCAGCGCCACAAAATAGAGATCAACTATTATCTTTTCTTGGTTTAAGCAAGTTTTATGCCAAGTTCATGAAAGATTTTGCAAATTCTACCAAATGTTTCAGCGCCTTGTTGACAAAGGGAGACACTTTCACTTGGTCAGAAGAGTGTAAAAAGGGTTTTCAAAATATCAAAGATCATATTGTTAAAGCTACTGCTTTGCAAGCATTTGTGGAGGGTAGACAAACTGTTGTCACTGTTGATGCATGTGATTATGGTCTGGGGCAGTGCTCTCGCAATATGTGGAAGGCAAAGAGCATACAATGGATTTTGCATCAAGAACACTTCGCCCTCTAGAACAAAAGTACTCTGTCATAGAAAAAGAACTTCGGGCATGTGTTTGGAGTATTGAAAAGTACAAGCAGTATCTGTGGGGCAGGTCTTTTGTACTTAAGACGGATTATCTCCCTCTTGTTGACATCCTATCTGGCAAAAAAGGTAAACGTTCCACAGCTCGCTTGGCTAGATTGTCTGCTAAGCTCTTGGAGTACACTTTAGACATAGAATATATACCAGGGGGAAAGAACTGTAGGGCAGATTGTCTGTCCAGACTTCCCTTTCCTGATATGGATGAACAGGATTAGGAAGATGAAATTGAGGAGTGCTTTTTAGCTTGCATTAGTCAAGATAGTTTGTATTTTGCTAAAGATGTTTGGGTTGCTGAAGTAAACAAGGATGTTCTCCTCATTGAAGTTTTGTCTTCGATTAAGAAAGATTGGCCCAAAGAGAAGTGTATTTCACCTGATTTACAAATGTTTTAGAAGGTTTGTGATGAGTTATCTGTTGAGGGTGGCAAAGTAGTTAGATGAGATATACTAATTCCTCCGGAATGTTTTAGACAGAAGATAATTTCAGCTGCACATCTGGGTCATTTAGGTGCCACCATTACTAAGAGGAAAGTCAGAACTGATTTTTGGTGGCCAAATATGGATTCTCAAATTGATTAATTAGTTAAACAGTGTGTGCGAGTACCAGTGATAAAATTTTGGTTTTGGAGGGTTTGGTTGATTCTCCCATTTCTCCGCTTGCAAGAACTTGGCAGAGATTAGGTATGGACTTTTTAGGACCGTTTCATATTTTGCCTGCTAATATGAGGTATTTTCTGGTTCTTGTAGACAAGCTGTTCAGGTGGGTTGAGGTTGAGGCAATTACCATTCCAAATTCTAGGAGTGTAATCAATTGTTTAAGCAAAATTTTTCTTAGAGAAGGTTATCCTGAAGAAATCTTAATAGACAATGGAGTTCAATTTGATTCACAAGAAATTAATTCATTCTTACGAACATGTGGCATTAAACATATTAGAACTCCACTCTATCACCCTCAAAGCTGTGGCAAAACAGAACGTTTTAATAGAGTCATTGTGGAATGTGTGCAAGCAGCCTTTAGAACCAAATCCTGTGTTCTTCAAGCCATTAAGGATCTAGTTTGGTCATATTGCACTTCACCACATGTTGCCATAAATTTCACTCCTTTGGAACTCATGAGGGGAAGAAGAGCTCCCTCTCAAGCTTATTCATTGTGGATGGTCAAGACCTTTCATGAAGGTTATGACATGAAATATGTATGGGAGTCTGCGTATAAGAAGTCAGTTGAAGCAAATTCAAGGAATAGTGATTCATCTGCTAAAAAAGAAACTCATAGACTGAATGTTGGGAATTGGGTCAGAGTAAAAAATCCGATCTCAGTTAGGAAAGGTTTTTCAACATTTTTGGCATCTCAAAAGATTGTTGAGGTACGTAGCAGTGATGTCAAATTTTCTAATGGGAACTGTTGGATTGCGTCTCGTGTTGCAAAAGATCCCTGTGTACGCTCCAAGTTGTTTGATGTAACTGAAGGGGGTTTTCAGGGGGACGGGGTTCCTACTAGGGCACATGTTCATGAAGGTGTCAGGAGGAGCACCAGAGTTCCTGCCAGACCCAGCAAATTACATTATTACGTTTGACTGTTTACTCCATTGTTGCTAATAACCTGTCATTTGTTTTAGATTTAATTCTCTATGTTTTATTATTTGTTTTAATGCTGTAACTTTTCTCTTTCATGGTTTTCTCTATGGCTTTTATGAGTCTATACTTTTGTATACAATGTTTTTGTTTAAAAAAGGGAGGTGTTGTGATGTCTCTGTGTGAGATCACTTAGAGTGTTCAATAGAGATTAGGGTCTTGAGCGTTCTTGGTTTGGCAGATTCGCCTTTTGTCTGCACTTTAAATTTCTCCCAAAAATGGCTGTATTTTTCAGTTATAACTCTGATACTGTTTCTACCAGCTACATGGAGCTAGATGCTTGCTGTGTGTAAATACTTCAAAATGGGAGCAAATTAAACTGAAGATTAAACTTCATGTTTATATAGATTCCACAAAGCTCATCATTTAAATGTTCTGCCATTTCAAAGTGTTGCATTCAAAAACAGCAGGCCCCTTGCACACAGAGGCCTGTGGACATGATGCCATATTTAGAACAGTAAAACACAGGTTTATTTAAATAGGAGGAATTTAAAGTGAAGAAACATGCTTCGTAAAATATTAAGACATAATTGGCTTAATTGAAAGTGGACTGTATTGACTGCATTTTTTGTAGGAATATTTTTATCCCCTTTCAATTTCTCCCATTTGAAATAATGACAGTATTTTCAGTTATATAAATATGGCACAGTGTCTACTGGCCACTGGAAGCAAGAGGCCTGCTGTTTGTAAATTCAACACTTTGAAATGGGATACAATTTATATGAAGAGATAACTTAATCATTAAGTTAACTCTTCATTTTAATTTTAATCCATTTAAAAGCATTCAGGGACATCATTGTGTTTGCATGCTCTAATACTGAGTAGACAAGGACTTTTATTTAAGATTTAAATACCTCAGGGCTTCGGTGTTTTACCTCAATGCCCCAGCCCTAATCTGGGTCATAAAACTGAATCCAGAACTGCTCATTATCAGGCCCTGCTATCTGCAGCCTGATGATAATAAAGTAAAATAAAGACAGCCTTCCCTTAACTTTAAAAGGAAAATGTGACACAGTGCTTATTTAAAAATGAACACAAGGCTATGAGCTACTCTGAAGGTGTCTGTGAGTTCCTGGTAGCTCTCGATCAACTGGTTGAAGATACCTGGTATAGGCTAATCAAGCAAAAGCTGTGAACTGAAATGTAAATAAAGGCATTGGGTATCTCAGTTATAACAGAGAAATTGTCTTACATTAATACAGATTGATGTGGAGTAGAAAATATTAATCATATCTGATACATTTCAAATTATCTTTTGCCCATTTTCAAACTACCTTAGCTCCAGTGTCATGTCATGTCATGAAATGTTATGTTTATTTCTATAACCCTTTATCACATGTGAGGCCATCCTAGCACATTGAAGGTGCGAAGCAAGACCTCGGGCCTAATTGACTGATATAGTCTTCAGTTTCTTGCGGAATTCAATAAGAAGGCTATAATGTGGTGTGGAAGGTTGTTCCATGATTTACGAGTAATTTATGAGAAGGCACAAGCTCCTGATCTGATTTTGCTAATGTTTCGTACATGTGCTAGTGAGAGTTTGGCTGAGCAGAGGTGCCTGGTTGGTTGGTGAAACTGCATTTGGCTGTTCAAGTAGCCTAAGCCTGTGTTCTGTAGTGCTTTATATGCATGAGTACAGAGCTTAAATTGTGCAAGCTTATCTGTAGGGACTAGTGTAGTTCCCCCAGGTGTAGTGTGACATGAGAATGATGTGGGAGGTTTTTGACCGGTCTAGCTTCTGTGTTCTGAATGGTCTGGAATCCTTTTGTTTGTTGGTTGGTAGGGTGTTCCCATAGTCCAGTCTCCTGGTGATGAGGGCTTGGTAGACAGTTTTCCTAGTGTTGCTGGATAGCCACATGAAGATCTTTTTCAGAATCCTCAGGGTGTGGAAGCAGGCAGTGGCGATTGGGTTGACCTGGGTGGACCTATACAGCTTGCTGTCAATAATGATCCTGAGGTTTCTTGCTTGATTGCTGGGGGTGGGGTGAGTCTAAGGTCCGTTGACCACAAGGCAAAGTCCCATGGCGATGGCTCTTTTCTAAAGATCAACACTTCCGTCTTCTAAATTAAGATACTATCCAATTGAACTTGCAAAATATTGATGAAAAACTATCCACTAATAAATGTTCAAAACAGCATAAAAAGCAACAACCAAATAACCAGACTGCAAAAAACACCATATTCGTTAATATTAAAAAAACAACTAAAACATTTGAGTGGGTGAGAGTAATCAAAGATAGGTGGTATCTGACAATCATGTCAGAGTAATCATGTCAATTTAAATGATTTCCTCTTCTGAACTGAGGCTGCCTAATGTGCAGGTACCCAAGTCTATAATATATCTTGACACAAGTTTCCTTAATGTGAAGTATTTATTACCACTTCACCAGTGGTTATGACTTTATCAATCTCAAAGAACTACAATTTAGTGCTTGCGGTTATTGAAAATATCTCAGTCTTTATTAGTAGTAGCCCTTTTGTGTTCTAGAATTTGTTTCTTGACTAGGCAGACCGGGCATAACAGTTGTAGCAGGGGCATTTCAGAACATTTTTAACACATGCAGTACTACAGGCTATGAACTTTTCAATACATTTGACAAAGCTTGTATTGGGAATAATGTTTTCAGGTCTTTCCTGACTGCCTTCCACTTGTGACAAATATGAAAACCTGAAAGTTGTGTATCCATATAAGGAGTCAAAGCAGGCAAGTAGCTTCTAATTAGGTTGTCTCTAAGTGAGCAAGCCCTTCTAAAGGTCAAGGCTGGAGAAGAGCCAATTGTATTGCCAACATTAGCCTCTGATTTTAAAATCCATATGGGTATACCATGCCATTGAAAATAAATATTATATGTGGCCCAATAACACGTTATTTATAGCAATTGTGCTAAAAAACACACAACTTCAGACATTTAGTACTACAGTACATAGGTCAAATTCAAGTTTATTACCAGAGTACAGAAATATTGACATCATAAAACACATGTTATGCCTCACAGAATACATGTAATAATTGTTTCACAGAGGGTAACAGCTTTCCTAATGATGACAAGGCCTTATCAATGGGTGTTGACAATTCTGCACAAATCTAACTCCTTGCATCCTATTTTGGAAAAAGTACTATTAAAGTGTTTTTGTTCATTATAAAATAATGTTTATTTATGTGTGTTTTAGTTAGCATAACTAGGCCGCAAAATTTAATTTACTGGGTCTTTGACTATTTTTACTGACATTCATCTTAAAGTTGCTGAAAATCTGGCTTTTTAAAATAGCATGAATCCTAATATTCTCTCAGACTGTGCTTTAAATTAAATACTAAGAATAGTCCGGAAATAGGCCGCTGTGGGGGTAAAATGTAACATGGTAATAAGTGCAAACATAAGTAGGATAGATTGCTGGGATGAACAATTATGCACTTACAGACGTACTGTATTTTGACTGCATTGTTACATATTTTCTGTTTGTAATGACAATAAATGTATGAAGAAATTTTAAAATTGTTTGGAAAAAAAATAAAATAGCCTGAACAAATTTCATACTTGCATGATTTTCTTCTGGGTTTTTCCTTTTCATAAAATAGTCGAAATGGGATTCTTTTAATGGAAATGTTTTCTACTGTATACAATGTATTTATCTGTGTGCATTAGGAGGAAGTCATATGGATATGTTCTTGTATGTTGCAATATTCAAGGCTGCTGTTGCCCAAACCACAATTATACATCAATAATTTCTAAAACGATTTATTGTTCATCTATCTTCAAATGTACAATGTCATTTCTCTTGTTTGTAGGTTAAAGGGTATTTCACATTTATTCATGAATTAGGCATTTCATAAAGTAACTTATTTTAAGTAGCTCAATTTCTACAATGTTGATTAGTTTATGTCCTCTATCTTGGTTAGTACAGCCCTATGATACCACTTCATGCTATGTTAAGTGAGTTGTTTCTCACTTGGCTGAAGCTAAAAATGCACTCTTTCTGAGATTTCTGCCGTTTCTCAGACTTTCCTGTGACTTGCCTGAGAGTTTCTCAAGACCATTTGCATGTTTATTTAAAGGCAGATTCTATGATATTCTATTTATTTAATTCATGCTAAAGATTTTTTGTTTTATAGCAAACAGTCCCCATGTTGGACAGTTATCTCTTTTTATAGTAAGGCTCTTCTTTGCATGAGCCTGAGCTATCTCCATGTTAGTCTGTCTGCTGATTATCTGTCTCTCGGATGCAGACTACGTGTCGGTCTCCTTGTTAATTACACTCTTTTGACTTACAATCTGAGTAGAATTATGCTGGTTCGTTACTAAATTATATTTGGATATGGCTAATTCTCTTATGTTATGACCTCTCCCTATTGGCTTTATTGTTATGCATTGTTGATGCAGATTTGATTCTGACAACCATTTGCCTTCTGTGAAGTTTCTTAATTTTGAATACGCCTCTATGGTTTTGACTATGAATAATGTTGTGTGAAGGTTTTCCTCATTTGCTCAAGAGCTTCGGTCTTTTGGGACTCACACGGCCTTGATTGTGCATGTTTATCTTTTGCATTTATTAGTGCAAAGCACTAACAGAACCATTTGTTAAAACAATTAGACAGACAAAAATACCATGTCATAAATCATATTTGTAAATGTGTAAATTATAATGTGCACACTGAATAATGGTAATAAATAAGATATGTAATATGGGAGGTAATTAGCCGTGCATGGCAAGGGTGTGAGCTAAAGTTACTTTAGGGCACTAGTTATAGTCACTTAACATAACTATAAC
This sequence comes from Lissotriton helveticus, assembly GCF_964261635.1. Classification (NCBI taxonomy): domain Eukaryota; kingdom Metazoa; phylum Chordata; class Amphibia; order Caudata; family Salamandridae; genus Lissotriton; species Lissotriton helveticus. The sequence continues at coordinate 405,505,292 of NC_136063.1, read as the reverse complement.
TGTTTTCAGTGGTTTTGTTAGTTTAAAATGGTATGTTTTAACTGACATTTTCACCAAACAATAATGTCTCTTTAAGCTTTGGTTTTCAGTGAATTTCTACGTTTTTTTAATGCAAGTTATTTTCAATTTATATACCAGGCAAACCTCACTTTGCTGCCTTCAGAGTGAGACTTGCATCAGCAAGTAACTGGCACACTTGGGTAAGGGCTTTGTTGTGATCTTTATGTGTCTTTCAAAAGACCAGTGTGTCCTCACAGTAATTCATAGCATGTGTAACAGGTTGGATTATTCGGTAAATAAAATCCTGAAATTTCTCAGCAGCTGAAGATACTCCAAAGTTCAGTCTCTTGTATCTGAACAAACCAGCATAAGTCAAAAAGGTAGTAATGTACCCAGTGGTGGCTCACAGAGGGAGTGCTGTGGGGTGGTGAGGTGGGGCATGAGAGGGGCAGGGTGGGGGGTAGTGGACTCTGACATACGGCGGAACGGAGTAAACTAAGTAAATAAATAAATAACTTGGCGATGCAGCGTGTGCAAATAAATTGTTTTATTTATTTATTTACTTAGTTTACTCCGATCCGCTGTATGTCGAAGTCCACTATCCCCCCACCCTGTCCCTCCCCCACTTCCCTGCAGCACTCCCTCTGCGAGCCGCCACTGAATGTACCTGCAGTTCTCCTATAACTTGAGTTGATAATATTCTTTATTCAGGTCAACATGGGAAAAAACTTTGGCTCTGTTCAATTGCATAATCATGTCCGCTATGTTCAGACCAGGGTTTCTTTCCCTCTCTTGTACTTGGTTGTCACTGCCATTCTCTTTCTGCTTCATTTGAGTAATTGCTCTGCATTCGGGGCATTTTGCAGCGTTTCCGTTGACCGCTTCACTCGTAGTTTTGGAGGCCATTTTGAATGTGCTCTTCGGTAGGACCTTCACTTTTTTCTTTGGTCCTGTATGGGCTGGGGCAGAGCTTTAACTCCACATGTACCAGTCGTAGACTACTTTGCATCAATTTGAGGCCAACATGGCATGCACCAGCAGTTTGCTATACAGTTGCAAACTCATAGGAATTGAACATTAACCACACCCTAGCACCTCCTCGCATATGAAGTAGTTCCTGTTAGGGTCCCCCCCCCCAAACCACAAGGGTCCTAGTGTGTATAACATCATTATGCTACACTGGGTAGATCATGAATGGTGAGTCTGTAGCAAGGTACTTATACTGAAATGGGAATATATTCAATAACTTCAACCAGTCCTTTGGAAATTATAGGTCATTCAATGAAAAAATATTGTTATACACTTGAATCTATCCTTGACACTCCAACCCTCTTCAAAGATTTTAATGGGTAGGATTTCAAAGGATTGTTAGGGCACGTCCAATAAGAGTAAGTTTAAGGTGTGTATATCTCCTTAATTTGACCATGAGTCAAAAGAGAACGTTTGACCAGGGTGCAAAAGATAAAAAAACGGGCCATGCTCTGCTGCTGCTCTTATGCTTGTGTTTACTGTCTTGGTTTTATGTTCGTCTTTTGATTGCTGCACCCATTTGACGCCTTTTTCATAGGTGGTTGTGTTTTTTGTAATCCATTTCCTGTTTTCTCGAGCAATCGGAAAGCAACAAGAGGGCTGTCCCGCTGCTGCTGCTTCTGACTGCTCAATACGTTTACCTAAGGGGGATGAGGCATCCCCAAAATGTCTAAATCCTGGTAATGGCTACCCCGTCTCAGAGAGACATGTCTGTGGAGTCGTCTGTGCCAATTAATTGACCTGTGCCAGCTACAATATCGTTAAGTACATGCCATGGGAGGGGAGTTTCCTTCAGTCCCTCGTGATGGAGTTCCTGTCAAGTGAGTTTAATATTTCTTAATTGCTATATGCAAACTCGTTTTCATGTTGTGATATAGCCAATACAATCTTAACAAAGTTCTCCACTCTATCAACCAAATTAGGCACTCTCAAATAAACCACTCTCAGGTCTCTGCAGGCATGGGGGAGGTGCTGGAATGAAGATGGCACAGATGTGCCACCAACCACTACTTTTCTACTTTTTTTCTTTCTTTTTTTCTTATATTTTTTCTTGTTTTCCAAAAGCCACCATAGCAGAAAGAGATGAACTGTGTGGCTGACTTTGAGGATAAAAATGATGGTAATAAAAGCAGCAATGTCCAGTAATGGTTGAAGCTACTAAGCATCACTCAAAACACTAGGGGGTCGATTCCGATCCGGTAAAATCACCGTCTGTACGACACTCATCCGGAGCCGTTTCCGTACGACTCGTACAGACGCCGTACGACCCGACGAGTACGATCCGGACCGGGGTACCAGGACGCGAGTCGTACGGTCCACGTCAGGTAAGGGCGATTCGTACGGAAAAGCGCACAATCACATACACACTGCAATCATGGGGGTACGCACCGTACACCCAGCGTACATGGGGTATGGTGCGTACCCCATGTACGCTGGGTGTACGGTGCGTGCCCCATGTACGCTGGGTGTACGGCGCGTACCCCCCATGATCGCAGGGGTACGGCGCGTACCCCTGCGATCATGGGGTGTACGCACCGTACCCGTGGGGGGCAGTTCCGTACCTGTTTCGGGGCGAACTCTGCGTTTACGGCAGTTTTCAGCTCCCGTAGGAAAAGGTTCGTACGGTGCGTACCCAACACGAATCGTATTTGCCGGTTCGGAAAAATCGGCCGCGAACCGTACAGATGTCACGTACAGCGGGTTCGAGCGAGATTCGTACGGGGATTTTATTCGTACGGTCCCTGTATAATTCGTACGGAGTACGGCTCCTGGTACGGATCGTACTTCGTCGTTCGTACGGGGGACGTTGCAGGGTTCGATTCGTACGGGAAAAACGCTCCGAACGGCAATTCTGAGCGCTTTTTACCGGATCGGAATCGACCCCTTGATGTACTGTCCTATGGGAAACATGTTACTCCCTAACACATTGAAGACCATTATTGCAAGCAGTGACTTGCTAGAGGGGCTAAAGTAATTGCTGATGTGTATAAAAATGGTGTCCTTCACTCTTTCCAAGCAGTCAAGGGTGGCTCCTCCATTAGGCGGAGGAGCACTGCCCCACTACTTTCTCGGAGTGCGAGAAGCAGAAACATAAAATCGTATTTTTAAATTTTAAATACCATTTTATGTTTCTGCTTCTTGCACTGCGAGAAAGGAGAAGGCAGGGTATGCCTGGTTGGGGGCGGTCGGGGAGGAGGGGGTGGGAGGGAGGCTCGGGGAGGAGAGGCTTACCCACTGCTGTTGGCCCTGACTGTTTGGTAGGCCCTCTGGGGCTGACCAAACCATTCATGCACACTTTAAATTTTCTCTATGTAGGCTGCATGCATTGATAAAATGGCCCCCTTACAAGTGCCCGGTAGGGTGCTGTTCGCACCAATCACAACGCTGCCATTGCAGCGTTGTGATTGGCTTACGGGAGGGGAGGGAGCATGCCTGTTCCTGTTCCTGTTCCTGTTCAGGAGCAGGAATATGCCAAACCCTGGACCCGGCCCAGTAGCAGAGGTGGCGCGGGGTTCGGTCAGGTAAGTTATTTTTTTCTTTTACCCCCATGCAAACCCCCGCATGAACCCCCCCCCCCCCCCCCCCCCCCCCCATGGGTATTGCAAGCTGCGACTGCATGCAGTGGCATAGCAAGGGGGGTTGGGGACTGCGATACAGTGGCCTATCTCTCCCTCCCGCTCTTACCTGCAGCATCGCCAGTAAACACCCCCGTTCTTATATACAGCCACAGGGACTGCCAGCCACGGATGGCAACTGGTCTAGCTACACCACTGCTTCCAAGAACTGTAAAATAAGTACAGGCTTCCCCAAACCTGTTTCTTTAAGTACCTTCATATTCGGGCTTCGGACCTATACAAACACTATTCCATTAGCTGAAATTAATATTAATGTAGATACTATTCCATTAATGGAGCTGTTATGTAAGAGATCTCAAGATATAGTTTTTGCTACACTCCCTTTCGACAAAATTAACTGGAGATTAAAGTCGAGGTTTGTACAAGATGTGAGGTCGAAGATGCTGTAGACATACACACGCTTCCCGGTTGTCAATAGTTAAGGCCATACTGGTATACTATTTCAGAAAAGATGAGTTCAATAACTGCACAGGAAGTTTTAATTCCCACTAAGGCAATTATGATGGGATCGGATGAGCAGACAACTTTGGATATACAATAGTTATTGAGTTTCGCCATTGCTTTAGCATGAGTATGCTGAACTGGTATTAAATATTTTAACATTATATAGATTAGAAGATGAATCAATATAACTAATTTGATGATATGTACTGCATTATACACTGATGTATTTCAGCTATTATATCCCTTTTCTTCACCACTAATTTTATTTTGTATGTCCTTGTCAGTCACCAGCCACTGTTTTTACTATCAGATACAGGGCTGGGAAGATACGCAGCTGTCAGCAGAATGTCAGTCTGTGTGGACCCAGATCACTGAGACCCGCTCTCTCCCACCGTCCAGTGACAGCAACAAGTGAGTTGGTAGAGAAAGAGAAGGATTCTTCAGTGAATGTGGATGAATGTGGAAGGACGTCATGCCAGGTACTGGGATTTAAAACTATTTTTATGAATGAACTGCGGTATAGTAAATGGGGATGCTAGCAAAAATTAAGAAAAGTAAGCAACATCATTTTAAATATGTGGATTAGGAAGAGGAAATCACACCTAAATGTGGAAGGATAGTGTGGCAGAGCACCAATGATTTTTATTTTTTATTTTTTATTATTCTGACAGGATGGTGAGGGGGAATTCTAATGTTGAAGGTGTTAGGGAAGATGGCAGGGTTCTAGGCATTGTTTTTCATTTCAGATTTGCATGTTTGGTATGGCATTTGCTGAGTGTGACATGCAAGGAATTAGAGAAAAAGAACACAAGGGAGGTTAGAAGGAAATGTTATGTTATGTTATGTGAATTTGTAAAGCGCCCGGGTACCCCAAGGTGTCCTGGATCTAGCTCAAAGCAAAGGACAGAAAGGACAGAAATGAAAGCAGAACTAGAGGTTAAACAGCCACGTTTTCAGCTCTTTGCTGAAGATGAGCAGGTTGGGAGCAGAGTGAATGAAGGGGCATATTATCAAGAAACAGCGTTAAAAGTACTGCCGCTTTAGCGGCAGGAAACTGCCGCAAAAGGGGTGATAATGGGCTTGATGATATGCCCTTGTGAATTCCCATAGAAGCACATGTTCTGGTGTGAACCTGGGCTTCTATTGGAATTCTCAAGGGCATATTATCAAGCCCATAATCGCCGCTTTAGCGGCAGTTCCCTGCCGCTAAAGCGGCGATAATTTTAACGCCGCTCTTGATAATATGCCCCAATGTGAGGAGCTCGTTCCATGCCACGGCTGTGCTAACAGTAAAACTTCTGCAACTCCAGTTAGTTCTCTTAAATGTCAGAACGGAAGGGTTTTGGCCTCCAAGGAATGGAGAGTTCTGTTGAGAACATACCAAGTACATTTCTGCCTAAGGTGAGAGGGACCAATGTTGTTTAATGCCTTAAAGGCTATATACAGAGCTTTAAATTTGATCCGATGCCTTACCGGCCACTAGTGAAGTTTTTGAATTTCAGATTTAACTGATCTGAATTTGGGCGTTTCAGACAAAAGTCTGGCCGCAGCGTTTTGTAACAGTTGTAGCTTGTTAAGATGTTGCTGCTGTAAATTTAGGTACAATCCGTTACAATAGTCCAGCTTTGACAGGACAAGGGAGGTTACAACAGTTTTTTGAGGCTCTTAGGTAATGAAACACAAAGAGGCTTATTTACAAGCTCCTTGCGCCGCCGGTGCATCACTATTAACACGGGAAAAAGTGACATACTGGCAGCGCAAGGGGCTTGTACATAAGCCCCAAAATGTTTTTAATCATCCTCAGTGTAAAGAAAAGTAAACTTAGACCAAAAGTCTAAGTTTAGACCTAAAGTCTAACTTTACTACTACTAAAGTTCGACTTTTGGTCTAAGTTTAGACCAAAAGTCTAACTTAGACCAAAAGTCTAACTTTACTACTTCTAAAGTTAGACTTTCGGTCTAAGTTTGGATCAAAAGTCTAACTTAGACCAAAAGTCATATTTTAGTAGTAATAAAGTTTGACTTACAATTTGTACCTTCTGACGCTCCAGCTGTAGCACATTCTTCTCCCACACTATTGGGAGAAGAAGATGTGATGATTCCTAAAATTACACTGATTAGTAGTACTGGTCGCAAGAAAAGGCATTTACAAAAACTGCTGGTTTAGGTACCATACATATCCTACACTACCCTCTATCCTAGGCCTAATCCTCCCCCTCTTCATCCTTCTAATGCTTCTTCTGAAAATATTATTCCTCCTCTCCCACCTATATACATTATCACTATCATCCTAGGGGCATCCACAAAGTCGCATATGATTATGAAACAGTTGTACAGTGTGAGAGGAATCAGGGAGATGCCATGCATTGGCATCCTAATGAATTAGGCTCTCTGCCTACTCCTGTTAGGAGAGATAAAAAACTGGGGCCTGATTCACAAAAGTAAACTTAGACCAAAAGTCTAATTTTAGACCAGCAGTCTAAGTTCAGACCAATAGTCTAACTGCAGTTGCAATAGGTTATATATTGGGAAAACAAACCAGGAAGTACTCCAACGGATTACTCAGCACAAGTCTAGAATTTGAAAATAGTACTTACTGCTCCATTGGTGAATCATTGGATAAATTAAAAACATTCGGAAAGTAGTTTGCAGTGGACCGTCCTGTCATCAGTTGAATCTGATAATCGTGGTGGAGACCCGGAAAGGCGACTAACTCAGATAAAAGTTTCTTTAATAATACATTTCAACAAAGTTTTTGAGGGTCTTAAAGAAATGATGGCACTCCATAATTTATAATGGCCTTTGGGTCATCATTTGATGTGCATATGAGAATACCATGCAAAAAGATCTAGTAGAGCTTCCAGTGTCTGGCACATATTTGTAGTGAACACTTAAGCACAGCATTCATTCCAGTGGGTATATTCAACCAGAACCAACCATATATTGATTAGGATTAATATGGTTTTTATGAGCACTAATTCATGGTCCAAACTATTTATCAATATAATGTTTTTTAAGGCCATCATCTGATGTGCCATGTGAAAGGATCGAGCAGAGGCTTCATTGGTTGGTACATAATAGTGGAGATCACGACATAATCAGCCATACATCCATCAGGGTTGATATAGTTTTAATGAGCACTAAGGAACATATTGTGCTTCATAAGTTATCAACTTGAGAATGATTTGGCTACATTTGGGATCAGACTAAAACGGCCATTATTCTGTGAGACATACATCTCAACTCGCCCTGGTAATAATTCTAGTGTGCTCAAATGTTACCACAAGGTCTAAATGATTTCAAGGTTATCTTAAGGAATAAAAATTGTCTTTATTTTCCTAAAGGACTGCTTTTCAGTAGATCGATCACAGGGCATAAACCGGAAGACATGGCACGGAAGTAATTGGAATAACCCTTGAGGGTTAAAAACTCAGGTCCCTGTACCTCGATTACCACCAAGCCGCAACTGCTATGCAAACGAACGAATGCTTCGGCCGAGAACAACTAATTCGATAAAAACGAGGTATGCATTAAATATAGGTAGATCGAGAAGATGACTTAGACTGCACCCGTGATCATTGCAATGGATGGATCGAGATTCCATCTGCTATCTAGATAGCAAGTGTGTTTGTAAAAAGTCAGAGATATACGGAAGCCCAGAGCGAAGAGGAGTAGTAGCATTAGGACGATTTAACAAATAGGAAGACACTTTTTGACCCTGGATATTTCTTGTTGGACCCTCAGGTACTTGGCAATGGCTAGAGAGAAGTCTCTCTCAAGAATGCTGTAGCTGGCAAACATTCCCCATTTGGATTTGAGTCCCCCTTTTTTCTAATATGTTACATTGGTGATTAGGAGTAGGCTGCAAAAAACCAATTGGCTGTTTCTCTTTTTCCTGTTTTGTTTCATAGACTGCAGTGCAATAAAGGTGGAAATTGGTTTTGTATTTGAATTACAAGTCTTGAAGAAAAGAGATAATATGACATGCGAGTAGAGTGATGAGTGTGATTTGGATGGTGACGAATGAAGTTGCATGTTAATAGGAGTGTGATTTGTTATTACTTTTCACCTCATTTGTGTTCTGAATCCAGAGGACAACCCTAGAAAGAAAAACGGAAAGGTTTGAAACGTGTCGACTGTTTTCTAATCACTAAACAAGTGTTCTTTGCATGTGGTACCACTGATGTTCATTATCAACTGATTTTATTATGATTGATGACTGTCTCTCATGAGCTCAGTAGGGTCTCTGTTTGGTTGTTGCCCCTGAAGAAACAATTCAACTATTGTATTGTAATGTTAGCATCAGGGGCATTTTTTCAAACTAAGATTTTACTTTAGCAGAACCTAAACAAAGAGTGAATGCTTCAATATTTGTTTGTAATGTAATATTTGTGTTGTGTATTGCCTATCTGTTCATTCATTGTTGCTATCATGGTATCAGTAATAGTCCTTGTATATTGATTTTTTTTTTAATGGTTGTTTCCAATGGATGAATAATTGCCAAAAATAAGGCTTCTTTGTTTTAAAAAAGTTTTTTAGACTGGAATAAATAGTTAAATGGTCATGACAATTGAGGTGTGTGATCATGGCTGTTGAGTGAAAGGAATAATTAACATCAGTACTGACATTTGTGTTGTGGATTGAACTTTCTAAAATTGGCATTTTCCCCATACGTTAAGATTTTAAATTGTGAGTCCAGAGATACCAAACATGAACTTGTAATCTCTTTCCTTTTAGAAATTGCATTTATAAAATGTAATAAGGCAACTCCTAGGAGAGAGATAGGCCTTGCACATTGAAAAATGAATATAACAATGTTTCATTACTAGGACATGTACAACTTAAAAGTACATGTCCAACGTATTAAATACATGGTACCCTACCTTCTGGGTGATCCAGGGCCTTCCCTAGCTTGGATTGACTTATATGTATTAAAAGAGAAGGTTTGGCCTTGGCCAAAGGTTTATTTTGCCAGGTGGAAATTGCAGTTTAAAACTGCACGCACAGGCCTGGGACATGTTTGAAGGGCTACTTAAGTGGGTTGCACAACCAATGCTGAAGGCCCATTAGTAGCATTTTTTAATTCACAGACTCTAAGTCCATGTAGTGCCACTTTACTATGGACTTATAAGTTAATGAAATATGGCAATTGGGTATAAGCCTATGTTACCATGTTTAGAGGAGTGAGCACAAGCAGTTTAGCACTGGCTCACAGTGGTAAAATTTTAAGGCCAGCAAAAACGAGCTCAGTAAAAATGGAGGAGGAAGACAAAATGTTTGGAGGGAGACCACCCCAAGGCTGACAGGTCTAACTTTGGGCTCCTGATGTGTGCTGGTGATACTTAAATAATCAGCAACATTTAAAAGTACAAGAAAACAGTACAGAAATGCATGATTACTTTTAACACATGCAAAAACGAATGTTCATCAATTGGTTATGCCTTCATGGTACCAACATTATCTTCCTATGGCCTCCAAAATCATGAGTCCCTGGCATCAACCTAGCCCCACTCCTAGCCCTCCTTCCCTGTCTTCTTTTACTTTTCAAAGATTTGTATTGAATGTTTTTTAAAGGAGAACACTCTTTTAATAACTGTAGTATAGTTCCTATATTCCCAATAGGCTCTGCGCATTGGAATAATATAAACAGCAGTGTAGACGTAGGACTGAGGTCGACTAGGTCTCTACTGACTATATTAGACTTAATTAGTTTTGCCAGCTAGCTCAGAGGTCACTAGAAACTTTCTCGAATAAACAAGGAGGAGTTTAACTTTCCTGGATAGACAAGAAGGGATTAGCTTCTGACAACCATAAAACATGACAACTTTGCTCCCTCAGAATGAGAGTGTATCTCTAGAGTCGTGTGAAAACAATAGACAGCTATTTTGCTCAGTCAATTGTGCATACTTAGTTTCACCAGAGTGCAGAGAAATAGAGAGACAGGCGTTTTCAATAAAAGGTGTTATTTATTGAGCAGTCTTCTTTCTCATGCAAGAGAAATGAATTGCCACAATTGCAATACTTAACATGAAGTAAAGTGCGTACAGTAAAAGGAGTATTATGAAATAATACTGTAAAAGCATTGATATGGTTTCTTAGCCATATGATACTTTAAAATGGATACAATATATACATACATAAAAACATTGCCTAACGTACTCAACTGGTGCTTCTAATCTACGCCTACCCCGGTGTACCTGACCTAAGCCTAATACGTGGGAAGGAGTAAGTAAGTTGCAGTTTAAGTTAAGTTGGGTTTTGCCAAGGAATCTGAATCAAGAATTCTCTTAAGGGTTTAGTCAGCTCCGTACCTTGGTAATAGAATGTAGGAGGTCTGGTATCTCTCTCTCAGGACTCGATATCCCAGCAACCCGCAAGGGCGGCTGGAAACACCGGAGCATGATTTTCTCGGCTGGAGAAAAAGACAGCGTCTTTCTCAGTGCGTCAAAAAGGGAGGGGCGGCGTCCGTGGGCTCTCGCATCAGCAGGGCTCTCGGGCAAGTAGATAGCCGCTCTGCTCCAGACCACCGTGTCTTTGCTTAAGGCAACGTTGGTATATTTATACCTGAAAGGTGCCGGGTTTGACATAAGGTTGGACATAAGACGTCAATAAAGATGTCACTAAGAACTGGCCGTTCTTTCAGTGCTCGCAGGAGTTCTAGGACAAATCAAACCATAAGCATGGGGATTTCCCAGGTTGCTGGAGGGTTGGTTTGTTTAAAGAACGCGTTGTACTCTCTAGGAGTCTGGGGAAGTAGTCTTGCTTAATTTGGACTGCATGGGCTACGACTAAATATGAATATGATTCTTATGCCTTTATAAGGATATTATTTATTATAGCCATACAAGGGCATAAATTGGGAATATTGAATTAGGGTCCTAGATAGAAATACAACACCCACTCCACGATCTAATGTCCATCATTACTAAAACTAAGCAATAGTAAACATATAATGATGCATGTGTGTTTTCCAACCCACCCCAAAATACATAAATCGCATTTGAAATGGTATCTGGTAAATACACGAAGATGAGTATTGGTACTGTACGCTTTTTAAGCAGTGGTATCATTCAGTTAAAAATGCATATATATATCAGCTGAATGAATTGCGAAATTTACACATGAAATGGCTCTGCATACAGAAAAGAAGGTCGAGACCATTCCATCACATATTTATACAAATTCTGTACATATGCTAGAGGCTGAGGTAAAATATTGTCTCTAGAGTTCCTAAAATAGAAGCTCTGTTCTCTAAGAATAGTTCTACTTTAAGCAGAGTATTTTGTGCCAGAGAAAGGGTAAATATTTTGGAAGTGAAAAAAAAATAATTTCGCTTTCAGGGGGAAAAATAGTTCCAATTGTTTTCAGTAGCTGTGTTTATCAAAAACTGAAGGCCGAATTCAGAGTTCAGGGAACGCTGTGTGCTCGTTGTTTAAAAAGTTTATTCCCGTTGTTCAGGGGAGAACATCATTTCAGACAGACTTGCAAAAAATTGGTCTACGACAGCAGGTGAAAGTTCAACCAAGTTTGAAAATGCTGTAACAGTGCATGTGTGAGAATGATTGCTATCATCGATGTCAGGATCAGCAATGCTCACAGAAGGTTGTACCTGTGTGGTGCTGCTTTCATCTCGTACCCCACCGCCACATACTCGTAGTGGTGAAGTCTCAACGAATGCCGTCATCAGAATAGGTAGGCGCTGGGGACAACACGATGCATGAGTCGTTACCGGACCTAGCAAGGTATCTGTATCCATTGGTACTGCTGATGGTAGTGTAAGACAGACGTCCAACACGCATTCTTCTCCGCATAGCATACATCGAAGCACAGGTAAGATGCAAGCTTGCCAGATTGGTCTGAATGAAAGAAACTAGGTCATATTCAGATCTCTTAGCCGGGCTAATCCAAGGACTTTAGTTATGCGGTCCCGGTAGCGTATTGCTAGGATCGTTTCTTCCATCGTTGCTGGAGTCTTGTCTGTGGCTTGGCTTGACATATCGGAGTAGAAGAATCAAAAATAAAATTCCTGCTACGAGTCCCAAAAGAAGAGGCAGACCGCCAAATAATGAATGCACAAAATTCGGGATAATGCCCAGAACTGTTTCAAAGGGTGCTAACAGTCCCGAAAAAATTGTCTTAAATACATGTGCGATGCCACTGGTATCTGACATGTTTAAGATTTGGCTTAACATATCTACGAAATGCACGGGGCAATTCGTTGATAATAGGGAATGTATCTCTGCTGTTGTCCTTGCAACTTGCAGATCATGCGTTTCTTTGGACGAGGTCAAAGGCACAATTGTCTGTAAAAGAATAGACTTCATTCTGCTTAAAGTATCAATTCGAATAGAAGAGATATTCAAATAAGGCCATATTGCCGCCTCCCTGTCTGGAGTGCTGTTTGGATACAATACTTGCATACAGCAAGTGACCATGGAACTAACGCTCACGAGATAGGCTTTTCCTGGCACCATGCCACAACAGCTGTGGTCACTTATTAGAACATAGCTGCAGTTGGAAAGCTGTCTAAAGAATGGCTCTATCTGAGTTGCAGGAGTGCTGTGCAGGTGACATGAAAGGTTATCCGAAGACCCTTCGCAGGCCCCATGCAAGTTAATACCGCTTAACTTAACTTAACTTAACTTAACTTAACTTAACGTAAGTGTACCGCTTAGTGATTTTTTACAATTGTTACCACTAAGAAACACCTCCCTTTTCCTTTCATTATAACATTTGTGTGTATACGGTAATTTCCATGTTGACTTGATGTATCCTTTACCCAACCTTTCATACTGGCCCGCTGGTATATACTCTTGGCAATATTTAAACTGGAAAGTTGTTATCGGAATTGTAATAATTCCGTGTATTATCCATTCATTGACAGGTCTTTCTGACATTGTCAATGGTAATCTCTCAAGTTTTTCAATGCTCAGAATCGTATAGTCTGCTCATTTTTGTGCCAAACTGATTTGTTTATCAGTAAGGTTAAAGATAGAGAATAATGACGTTGTGTTGATTAAACGCCATGGCACGTAGCCTGAACGCAGATTTTGCAACGTCCTGCCAAGCTGTACAATAGAACGTAATTGGGACTGACCATGTTGTAACATTAGTAAGTCCTGCTCTATTATATCAATAGCAGATGATACGATACTGTCCAGTGAATATATTCTGGAGGACAGTCGTTAACCCATTGTCCACAACAGAAAGTGATTTTTCCAAATTAATACGATCAATTTCTCGTATTTTTTCTGCTGTTTCAATTTGCATTACTTTCCAAGCCTCGTTGTACGCAGCGTATATACCGGCCGCTATGAAACTTTTTTGACGCTGTTTGCGTGGTCCCAGTATGAAATCACGCAAGTCAGCACCGTCTTTAAGTAAAGTAAAGTGTTGCTTAATTTCAGCCAGTGTGGATTTCTGTAGCCATTCGAGGCATAGTTTCCCTACACTGTATGTTGTAACTATCCCTGGATGTTGTCTCTGGGAGTATCTAGGATCTGGCCTGTTCTGTTTAAACCCCTGTATTTTGTTCAGGAATCTATCTTGACAGTTATTTGTGTCTGTGGGCCAGATCAACCATTTTTTCCAATCAGGATTTGTTCTGTTTTGGTGTAAAATATGGGACACGTCTATCTCCACTTCTGTAGTGCTATTACTATCATGTATGGGCTTTGGAATAGACAGTTTGTTTAAGTCTTTTATCTTAGCTAGGCCAAGACAAGTAGTCTGTTGAATGGTGTCATTCAAGAATATTAATTGTTCTGGGATCATGCAGGCTCTAAATAATGCTTCTAGACCTTGGATCTGCCATTCTTTTGTACCCCAGATGGTTTTTGTTTCAATGTTGTTTTTCCAGAATTCAAAACCAATTGTAGTAATTTTTTCATAAAATGCTTCAGAATAAATCAATTTAGTATTTGTCAACATTGTTTTCATTCCAGTCTTATTTAACATTTTAAAATAAAAAGTTTCTGCATCACTTGTGTTAAACCCTGAGAAGTATGGGAATTTCTCATAAAATGTTTTTGAGCTGCTTTTAGGCGGGGTTATACAATGTTCCCATTGGTTATAATTTAAAACATTTCTAGGCTGTGCAGACTTATACAAATAGTGATGACCAAAATGATTATAGCAGTACATTTCTTCATAACTGGATGAATCCTGTAAATAATCATGTTCTGTAAAGTTTGCTGACATTACTAAATCTGACATCATATTGTTAATATTTTCAAAGTCCCAATCATCAAAGAAAGTACTTGGTTTTACAAAGTCACTTAATGAAACCTTAAACTGGTGTGGATATTTCAAGAGCTCAATCGGGCCATAAATTTCATAATCCGTTCTGTCCCATGCTACCCCACCGGGTATTGGATTGGCTGTGACGTTCACTGATGATAGTTCTCTTTTCTCGATGTGAGATGACTTGTGAGGCTTTAGGACCAAGTTGATGTTCTGACTTGCTGTGTCCATTGTACTGTATTTTCCTTCAATGAATTTTCCCAAACAAAGAACCATGATGAGCCAAAGCAGGAGGGAAAGTACACCTAACACAATCCAAAATTCATCCATGGAGAAATCATATATGTTTCTTTGAGTTGATGAAAGAGTTCAGTTACTTTGTCTTTGAAAGTTTTTGTTGCTGGCTTTCTTCATGTTCACTTGGATCATCAGAAAAGTCATCGAAATTGATGAAGTAGCCAGATGCAGTTCTGTCAATTATTGGAATTGCTTCCGGATTTTTTTTAGTCTTTAGATCTTTCTTGGAGACATTAGTATAGTCCGATGCTACATCATTGTAGACAGGTGTTTCTTGACGAACTGTTGCAATTTGGGTTTCAAGAGGCACAAGTTCCATGGCTGTGTTGCATAGTCCTTTTTTATTCACTGCAGGTTTATCAAATGTGATTAGTCTCTCAGTTTGAACCTCTTGGATTGTAGCAAATTTTGGTATTCTGCTATTTCTTGGGAGTCCACTGGGCCTACTACTTATTATTGGCCACATGATTGTGGTTTTACCAAGTCGATGGATACAACTCAGTTCTCCTTTTTACCAGCAAGGGGCGGTAGTATAACTGATCTTGTTCCGCTGACAGCTAAGACAGGTACTGCTTTTCTGTAAGAAGGCCCAAATTTCTTCTTCACCGCGATCTTCTCTCTGACCAGATCCCCAATCTTTGGAATCCAGACAGGTCTTGCTGGGACAGGTGGTTTTTCTTCAGTGGCTGTTGGCTGTTGTTTTAATTTTATGTTACTCAGGTTTCTTCTTGTTTCATTTAAGTCCTGTAAAACAGTCAAACGGTCTTTGATATCAAAGCATTTTTCTTCTACCACTGAAGTGTGACTATCAAGATCCTGAATGTACATTCTAGTACCGAACAATAGTTCGTACGGAGTGAGACCGTTTAGAGAATTTCTTGGCAGATTATTAAGATTACGTTGGACACTTGTTAAATGTTTGACCCACCCAGCACCCGAACCTAATACCCTCGCCGTTATAGATTGCTTTATGTCACGGTTTTTTCTTTCCATTACCGCATTTCCCTCAGGATGGAATGGAGAAGAGTACCGCAATGCAATGCCCATGCTGTTCATGGCCTCTTTGTAAGCTAGAGAGCTAAACGCAGGACCCTGGTCATAATGTAGCATGCCAATTGCGTATATGCCGATAAAGACTCGCAAATCTTTTATAACAGTTCTGGCATCAGCCGAGCGCTGGTGTCTGCATTTTAAGTGAATCTAGTCTTAATGTTTATGGGATCGCGTATAGATATCCTCATGCTTTCTAAAAAAGGGGTCCTGGCAATACTCCGGTCGGTTCACGACAGCGATCTCTGTTGCAGTTTGGACAGCTCTTTGCAAATTTGTAATGTTGCAGGCTCATCCCCGGCCACCAGTATTCTGATTGTAATTCTTTTAGAGATTCCATGATCTCTCGATGCCTTAAACCCAATCCCATATGTGCCGCTTCAATCAAGAAGACTCTCCTGTTCGTGTTTGGAATTACTCTATCCCCCACTCCAGGGATTTGAGCAAAAGGAACGGAGTTTGCATCAATTATGTATGTATTACTGAGTGGATAGTTCAGAGGTAATGCTGCATAGTCGCCTTTTAAAGACGCTTTTACCGCCAGCATAGTTTCTCCGTCTATGTCATTTTTAGAATGCTTTTTGGTGGCTATGGAAGCCGGTTGGACCGCTTCCGCTGTGGCTCTGAGAGCCAATGAATTCCCTGCATCGTGAACGCCATCACGTTGATGACTCAGTGTATGTCTCACGTGAGTCTTTCGTAGTTCTTTCTGCAAAAGAACTACCTGTTCCCAAAGCTTTTTATGCTTTATTGTGGCACCTGTGTCATCTTTGTAATCATTTTGAACCCAGTTCTGCAAGGTATTATTGTAAGACTTGACGCAGTAATGCGAATCGCACACTATTAGTGTGGGGAATTCGCGATCGGCATTTTCAAGCGCCATCTTTAAAGATCTTATTTCAGCTCGCTGAGTTGAACAGTTTCTGAGTGATTCAGTTTTGGTAATTAATGGTCTGAATTTACCAAACCGCCAGCGACCTTTAACAATCGCGCACGCTGCGTTGTAGGATTTTTTCTCTACATCGTAGTGTTGTGCAAATCTGTCCATGTAGATTACACATGTGTATTGTTCGAGAGGCAGAATTTCGATTGACAGAGGATATTCTTCTTCATATTCTAGATTTTCTAGTTTTTTCATTTTCGGATCAAAAAAGTATTTCACGTCTTCTGCAGCAAGAGAATTTTCCCATTGTATCCATTTTGGATCTAATGCCACAGCATTCAAATTGCGTGGGCTTGTTGATGCCTCAAGGGCGGATTCTGCTGTTAAAACAGTTATTCTTCTGCCTTGGGCTTGGGCTCTTTCTTTTGCTACAGCAGTTTGAACCGCTATTAGAATTTTTTCAGTAGAACTGAATTTCATTTCAGCTTGTGTGTACAAGTGTGATTTGTAAGCTATTGGTACGGTTTCTCCCTCATTAGAGGTTAGGTACGTGAATCCGCATCTTCCTGTGATGACTCGGATTACAAGGTTGCGCACGTTTTCGCGTGTTCTGCAATTTTGTTTTAGCTAACATGTCTGTTTGCAATGATCTTAACATTTCTGTATGTTTCTGAGTCCAATTTATTGGTTTAAAATCAGGTTTTATTAATTCATAGAGAGGTTTAACCCTCTCTGCCTAATTTAGAATGTATGTTCTTCCGAAATTCAGGAAACCTAGTATTGATTGTAAGTTCTTCAGCGTTTTAGGGGTTTGAGTACAGCACACTTCTCTAAGAAGTTGTCTGCTAGGCTTTTGCCTTCACTTGATAATTCATATCCTAAAAACAGGACAGTTAGATGGGCAATTCTTGACTTTTTAAAGTTGAATTTGTAACCCTCAGCTGCGAAACCAAGTATTATGGTGTTCACTCTTTTTAAGTGAGTCTGCAGGTCATCATCTGTGAGTCTGCAGGTCATCATCTGTTAGATAGATGTCATCGACATAGGATAATGCTTCATCATCATATATTTGTAGTAACTCTGTTACTCTTGCTGAGAATAATCCTGGGCTATTCTTGAATCCCTGTGGGAGTCGACAGAAGTGTTTTTGCGATCCCATTATTGAGAAAGCGGTCAAATACCTGCTTTCAGGTGCAATGTTTTGACAAAAGAATCCATTAGAGATGTCTAATGTCGTTTTATATTTTTTGCGCACGATGTTATTCATTAGTGCTGCACTGTGTGAGTTTTGTACTGCAAATGTTTTGCAACAGGAGTTTAGGTGTCTGTAGTCAAAAACTAGACGATATGAATCGTCTGGCTTGGAGACAGGAAACAAAGGATTGTTCATTTGTGAGGTGCATGTTTCAATCACCCCCTGGTATTCAAGTTGATCTAAGATCTCCCTGACTTATTTTTTAGCTTCTTGTTTAACTGGGTACTGCCTTTGTGCAGTGGGTTGAATTTTTAACTGGATTTTGTGAGGAGGAGAGTCCTCATCCCATCCTACATGATTTTTATATAATGCAGGAGCTTGGGCCACTGCCCATTTTCCTGCATATATGGATTTTTTATGAGTTGAAATATGATTTCAGAAGGCAGGCATAATCATTTCTTCGCCATGAGGGCACTCCCTGACAAACTCTGGTGGCCAGTCTTTCTCAGCTAACAGGATGTCATAGCCTTTAGAAAGGTTATCCCAAAAGAGACCCCTTACTTTCCTAGTCTTGTCCCCTCTATACGTAATGTTATTTCGTATATTTTATGAGGTTTGCTAACTCTGGTATCTGCAGTTTGCACCTGAATGTATTCATTCGTGTCCACTGTCTCCGGAAGATTCATCAAGATCTTGCGAGCTATTGTCACTTCTGCTGCGCTGTCTAGCATTGTCTGGGACCACTCTCCGTTTTTCAGTTGTGTCCTCAGTATCCTCGGCATGTTTAATTATTTTAATACTGGCTACCTTCTTTCTTGGAAATTGTAATTTTTTACTTTGAATAGCAGGTTCCTTGTCTTTGGACTTGACGTGCTCTTCCTTGTGTTCTGACCGTCCTCTTCTTTCCGATTTATGTGAGGAAGTCTGAAAAGATCAAGAGGGATGTGTATCAATATCTTGATATCTATCAGGTTTTCTCAATTTATCCCTATCTCTAAGGTTGTATTTTTTCTCAGAGGGCTCCCTCTGGGGAGACTTGCCTCCTTGGTCTGGAGATCTTTCTTTCCGTTGAGGAGACCTTCCTCTGGACTGGAATCGTTTTTCTTTGGGAGTGGATTGTTTATTACCATCCCAACTCTTTTTTGGAGTGTTTAGAATTTTTTTAATAAAAGTTTTTTTAGGATTTTCAGTTAGTTGGGGTTTTACTGGTTTCCCACCCAAACTATTTCTACCTAGTTCTTCATAGGATTTTTCTATGATTCTGGCAAGTTCAAATGGTTGTTCTGCTATATCTGTTTCTTTCAATTTCTGGCGGATCGCCACAGATGCTGCTTCTCCTTTTATGTTGGCTAATAATATAGCCGAAATTGCAAAAAACACAGTTGATGAACAGAATGTAGAACAATGTCATACATTCACCCCAGTACAAGGATCTGGGCCTAAATCCATCGTTTTTTTTGCACTCCACACCACCCTGGGTTACACACTGGCTATATGCAAATCAGCTCTGACCCTGTGCCTCATGGGAACAGTCCAGTCCGAACTACCAAGCCATGTCTTTCCCAGACCGGAATCAAGCATCCAAGGACCGGTTTCTGGCTATCAGCCTTCATCAGCCTGGATAGCTTGACTCCAGTGGTGTAGAGAGCCTGGGACTCACGTCTGAGCATCCCCAGCACACTCGGGGTGAAAATTGCAAAAAACACAGTTGATGAACAGAATGTAGAACAATGTCATACATTCACCCCAGTACAAGGATCTGGGCCTAAATCCATCGTTTTTTTTGCACTCCACACCACCCTGGGTTAGACACTGGCTATATGCAAATCAGCTCTGACCCTGTGCCTCATGGGAACAGTCCAGTCCGAACTACCAAGCCATGTCTTTCCCAGACCGGAATCAAGCATCCAAGGACCGGTTTCTGGCTATCAGCCTTCATCAGCCTGGATAGCTTGACTCCAGTGGTGTAGAGAGCCTGGGACTCACGTCTGAGCATCCCCAGCACACTCGGGGTGAAAATTGCAAAAAACACAGTTGATGAACAGAATGTAGAACAATGTCATACATTCACCCCAGTACAAGGATCTGGGCCTAAATCCATCGTTTTTTTGCACTCCACACCACCCTGGGTTAGACACTGGCTATATGCAAATCAGCTCTGACCCTGTGCCTCATGGGAACAGTCCAGTCCGAACTAGCAAGCCATGTCTTTCCCAGACCGGAATCAAGCATCCAAGGACCGGTTTCCGGCTATCAGCCTTCATCAGCCTGGATAGCTTGACTCCAATGGTGTAGAGAGCCTGGGACTCACGTCTGAGCATCCCCAGCACACTCGGGGTGAAAATTGCAAAAAACACAGTTGATTAACAGAATGTAGAACAATGTCATACATTCACCCCAGTACAAGGATCTGGGCCTAAATCCATCGTTTTTTTGCACTCCACACCACCCTGGGTTAGACACTGGCTATATGCAAATCAGCTCTGACCCTGTGCCTCATGGGAACAGTCCAGTCCGAACTACCAAGCCATGTCTTTCCCAGACCGGAATCAAGCATCCAAGGACCGGTTTCTGGCTATCAGCCTTCATCAGCCTGGATAGCTTGACTCCAGTGGTGTAGAGAGCCTGGGACTCACGTCTGAGCATCCCCAACACACCTGGGGTTGAAAATTGCAAGAAACACAGTTGATGAACAGAATGTAGAACAATGTCATACATTCACCCCAGTACAAGGATCTGGGCCTAAATCCATCGTTTTTTTGCACTCCACACCACCCTGGGTTAGACACTGGCTATATGCAAATCAGCTCTGACCCTGTGCCTCATGGGAACAGTCCAGTCCGAACTACCAAGCCATGTCTTTCCCAGACCTGAATCAAGCATCCAAGGACCGGTTTCTGGCTATCAGCCTTCATCAGCCTGGATAGCTTGAATCCAGTGGTGTAGAGAGCCTGGGACTCACGTCTGAGCATCCCCAGCACACTCTGGGTGAAAATTGCAAAAAACACAGTTGATGAACAGAATGTAGAACAATGTCATACATTCACCCCAGTACAAGGATCTGGGCCTAAATCCATCGTTTTTTTGCACTCCACACCACCCTGGGTTAGACACTGTCTATATGCAAATCAGCTCTGACCCTGTGCCTCATGGGAACAGTCCAGTCCGAACTACCAAGCCATGTCTTTCCCAGACCGGAATCAAGCATCCAAGGACCGGTTTCTGGCTATCAGCCTTCATCAGCCTGGCTAGCTTGACTCCAGTGGTGTAGAGAGCCTGGGACTCACGTCTGAGCATCCCCAGCACACTCGGGGTGAAAATTGCAAAAAACACAGTTGATGAACAGAATGTAGAACAATGTCATACATTCACCCCAGTACAAGGATCTGGGCCTAAATCCATCGTTTTTTTGCACTCCACACCACCCTGGGTTAGACACTGGCTATATGCAAATCAGCTCTGACCCTGTGCCTCATGGGAACAGTCCAGTCCGAACTACCAAGCCATGTCTTTCCCAGACCGGAATCAAGCATCCAAGGACCGGTTTCTGGCTATCAGCCTTCATCAGCCTGGATAGCTTGACTCCAGTGGTGTAGAGAGCCTGGGACTCACGTCTGAGCATCCCCAGCACACTCGGGGTGAAAATTGCAAAAAACACAATTGATGAACAGAATGTAGAACAATGTCATACATTCACCCCAGTACTAGGATCTGGGCCTAAATCCATCGTTTTTTTGCACTCCACACCACCCTGGGTTAGACACTGGCTATATGCAAATCAGCTCTGACCCTGTGCCTCATGGGAACAGTCCAGTCCGAACTAGCAAGCCATGTCTTTCCCAGACCGGAATCAAGCATCCAAGGACCGGTTTCCGGCTATCAGCCTTCATCAGCCTGGATAGCTTGACTCCAATGGTGTAGAGAGCCTGGGACTCACGTCTGAGCATCCCCAGCACACTCGGGGTGAAAATTGCAAAAAACACAGTTGATGAACAGAATGTAGAACAATGTCATACATTCACCCCAGTACAAGGATCTGGGCCTAAATCCATCGTTTTTTTGCACTCCACACCACCCTGGGTTAGACACTGGCTATATGCAAATCAGCTCTGACCCTGTGCCTCATGGGAACAGTCCAGTCCGAACTACCAAGCCATGTCTTTCCCAGACCGGAATCAAGCATCCAAGGACCGGTTTCTGGCTATCAGCCTTCATCAGCCTGGATAGCTTGACTCCAGTGGTGTAGAGAGCCTGGGACTCACGTCTGAGCATCCCCAGCACACTCGGGGTGAAAATTGCAAAAAACACAGTTGATGAACAGAATGTAAAACAATGTCATACATTCACCCCAGTACAAGGATCTGGTGTGGAGTGCAAAAAATCGATGGATTTAGGCCCAGATCCTTGTACTGGGGTGAATGTATGACATTGTTCTACATTCTGTCCATCAACTGTGTTTTTTGTAGTAATATAGCCGAGACCTGCTTGAAGTCTTTCAGTAATTTCATACCCAGAGTTAAATCAGGTGCTGGACCGTATTCATTTTGAATCTGTCTTAGCACATCTGGTATAACCGCCATGGACGGAACACCATGTGTTTTTGTGTAAATGGAAGCAAAGACTGTGCCCCAAGTGTCACAGTCCTCCACATGTGGTGCGATACCCATTGGAAGACAGATAGTCAGAATTCTGTGTTTCTCAGTAGGTGTAGTATCAGAAAATACTGCCTCTATTTGAGTGATTTTTTGTGCTAACCAGAATGGAATTTGTTCCCGTTTTGAGGGTATTTTACCAAGACATGATTGTATGTTCTGTGGTGTTATTTTGTTTGTGTTCCCCTGATGAGGGGTCAGCTGTGGAATGTTAATTGCTGGTTGGACTGTTGAAGTCCGCATTACATATTGGACCAATTGTCTGTGTATTTTAATTAATATTTTTAGCTGGGCTAAAAGTTCCCGGTCTGACATTTTATCAATGTCTGGATGTGGTGTGTAGCTGGCTGGAACCGGCCACGTGGCTCCTGGTCTACCTAGTGGACCGAGCCTGGTGATGTGATTTTTATGTTTTAGGACGCCTTTAAACCAGAGCAGGTGCTCTTGGTAATATAGTGGGATTTCAACCTCCTCGAAAGGAGTGTACTCATCCGGAGGTTCCTATATTTTGTAATAGTGGAATTCTTTTGTTACAGCGTTTGCTGCGGGAAAGTGTATCCATGAATAGAATACCTCTGTCTGCCGATATTCATGGGCCTCTACCACGAATATGACTGTACCACCTTGTGATGATAGTCCATTTTCTATAAGTTTAATAGTTATAGTTCTTCTTACATTTGCCGGAATGATTATAGCATTCGGGTCATTCTGTTGGAGATTCGTGTCATCTAACAACAGTTGAGGCGCTGTAGCATCTCTTTCTTCATCACCGTCAGGCATTTTACTGACAGAAAGTTCTATGTTGCAGAGCAAGTTTCAAGGGAAACAAAGATTAGGTGCACAATATTTTGGAACACTGTATCCTTCAACGTTGACTAAACCAAAAACTATACATAGGAATCTCTTCCTACTAAGTTCCGGCGGATTTTAACCTTTTACCCACTCCAGACGTCTTTTGGAGTTTTTACGGGAAAAAGGGTTCTGTGTGAAAAAGCACGACTGAGTTACTCTAGTGTCTTGCGTTAGATTATCGCCTTACCAAACGTTGGGCGCCATGTAGTGTAGTTCCTATATTCCCAATAGGCTCTGCGGATTGGAATAATATAAACAGCAGTGTAGACGTAGGACCGAGGTCGACTAGGTCTCTACTGACTATATTAGACTTAATTAGTTTTGCCAGCTAGCTCAGAGGTCACTAGAAACTTTCTCGAATAAACAAGGAGGAGTTTAACTTCCCTGGATAGACAAGAAGGGATTAGCTTCTGACAACCATAAAACATGACAACTTTGCTCCCTCAGAATAAGAGTGTATCTCTAGAGTCGTGTGAAAACAATAGACAGCTATTTCGCTCAGTCAATCGTGCATATTTAGTTTCACCAGAGTGCAGAGAAATAGAGAGATGGGCGATTTCAATAAAAGGTGTTATTTATTGAGCAGTCTTCTTTCTCATGCAAGAGAAATGAATTGCCACAATTGCAATACTTAACATGAAGTAAAGTGCGTACAGTAAAAGGAGTATTATGAAATAATACTGTAAAAGCATTGATATGGTTTCTTAGCCATATGATACTTTAAAATGAATAAAATATATACATACATAAAAACATTGACTAACGTACTCAACTGGTGCTTCTAATCTACGCCTACCCCGGTGTACCTGACCTAAGCCTAATACGTGGGAAGGAGTAAGTAAGTTGCAGTTTAAGTTAAGTTGGGTTTTGCCAAGGAATCTGAATCAAGAATTCTCTTAAGGGTTTAGTCAGCTCTGTACCTTGGTAATAGAATGTAGGAGGTCTGGTATCTCTCTCTCAGGACTCGATATCCCAGCAACCCGCAAGGGCGGCTGGAAACACCGGAGCTGGATTTTCTCGGCTGGAGAAAAAGACAGCGTCTTTCTCAGTGCGTCAAAAAGGGAGGGGCGGCGTCCGTGGGCTCTCGCATCAGCAGGGCTCTCGGGCAAGTGGATAGCCGCTCTGCTCCAGACCACCGTGTCTTTGCTTAAGGCAACGTTGGTATATTTATACCTGAAAGGTGCCGGGTTTGACGTAAGGTTGGACATAAGACGTCAATAAAGATGTCACTAAGAACTGGCAGTTCTTTCAGTGCTCGCAGGAGTTCTAGGACAAATCAAAACATAAGCATGGGGATTTCCCAGGTTGCTGGAGGTTTGGTTTGTTTAAAGAACATGTTGTACTCTCTAGGAGTCTGGGGAAGTAGTCTTGCTTAATTTGGACTGCATGGGCTACGACTAAATATGGATATGATTCTTATGCCTTTATAAGGATATTATTTATTATAGCCATACAAGGGCATAAATTGGGAATATCGAATTAGGGTCCTAGATAGAAATACAACATAACGACATTGCAAAACACAATTTGATTCCTGCGTTACAATATTTTGGCTTGAGTTTTTACAAGGTGAGGAATTTGAACTTGTTCTATAGTATTATTGATAAAAAGGTGAGAGAAAGGGGAGAAGAAGAGAAAAAGGGAAGGTAAAAAAGGTGAGCTAAAACATGGATACCTCTAATATGGGTGTTAAATGTATATTGGTAAATGTTAAAAAGGGTATATGTAGAAGGAGTGTAGGGATGGTTCGTCTGATAAATGCCTGTAAAGAAGCTTGAGATTATATTGATGGAGATTTAGATGTTTGGTATATAAATCCAACTTGTTCCATAGATTGTGTAACGAGTGTGAATGATAATTCTTACTGTACATGGTGTTGTGGCATCTCCCATAAATCAGACCTATTCCCACCATGTGTAGTATGATTAAATTATGTAGGATTTCCATTTGCATAGTATAATCTTACTCCTTCTAACTTCTATAATTAGAAAGAGGCCTAGTAGATATAAGTCTAGGGTATTAAGATCTGTAGTTGGAGAGGTGGACCCTGGGCCTAATGTAATGGTGTAAACATTAAGGAAAATGTTAGTACAGAATAATTTAGTATTCATTTTCTCTATCACAACCCAAAAGGTTTTGACTAACTTGCAGTGAAATAGCATGGGTAAACAGCAAGGAATCCAGCAAATCATGTCAATACCAAGGTTGGGCTGAGTGTATAAAACCAGTTTTGAAAAGTTTGATAGGGGGGCGGGTTATATGATAAATGAAGAGCCCATAATTTAAATTACATTAGGATTAGAGAGATCTTGTTCATAGTGGAATATTTCCACATGTCTTTCCATATCTTATTAGATATGGAATGTGTAGCGGTATTTGAGTAAGTGATAAACCATTTATTTTGGATTAATAGGGATAGCTTTTTCATTACCTTGTTGGAATATAGTATTTTATATAGTGTTGTAGCAGTGTGCAGATGTGTTTACATTTAAGAGCAGTTTAAAGAGGTCCGACCAGTAATGTTTCTTGTGTTTGCTCACTGTTGCTTTCCACTTCAGAAAGTTATTCAAGTCTATATTTTTGACCTTCTATTTGTTTTGCAGTTCTGCAAAAGTTTTAGGATTGTCCGAAGGGCCTAAGTCCTTAATATATAGAATACTTTTACTCGCCCAGTTAGTGCAGAGTAAAGATTTCCCTTCTATTTTGAATTTATTATTTCCCAAAAGCAAAGTGTATTTGGGTTCATGGATTTTTTTTGATGAGTTTGCTATCTAGGGTTAATATAATGGCACAATAGAAGTATAGGGCTAATACCTTCTTCATTGTTAATGTTGACATTAAGGAAAAGGCATTTATAAGATGTTATTCTATGGGTGCCCATAATAGTTTGTCAGAATCCTCTGTGTACCCCATATAGCTTGTCTGCTTAAGAAGACAGTTTGACATTTTAGGAAGTTTGGTAGATTGCCTCCGCCTTCAAATCTATTTAGTCTGAGTTTATTAAGGGCAATTTTGCCTTTTTTATTTTTCCAGATGAAGCCTGATATCAGTTTGTGTAGGTTTAAAATTGAATGAAAAGTGCAGGAGGAGCATAAAGGTAATAAAGTTAATCTGGGGAGCCACCATCATTTTAACACATTTTATTCTACTCCACCAGGTTATAAATGTTGTAGACCATGAGGAAAGGAGATCCTTCACTATTTTGAGCAGATTATCCTCAGCATGATTTTTGTGTCATCAAGGTTTGCCCTAAAATATAAGTATATATTCCTATTTTGTGTTAATTGCCACCAGAAATTATAGAGGATGAGCAGAGATTATTTAATGGGAATACTTCAGTTTTATGTAAGTTGAGGTAGTACCCGGGTACTTCTGCCTTCTAAATGTGTCAGAAACCTAGGAGTTATGCTAATTGTATCAGAAACTCAGGAGTTATTTTGATGATGAAGTCAACTTTTCTACTCAGGTCAACTGTCATCAAGAACATATTTTTCCACCTCAATCAATAAATCAGGCTAGATCAAGTGTGACTAATAACCCGATAGGGTATCCAGGCGCTTTCAGGTCCCAAAAGCTTATTCTAACAGCCAGGTCTTGAGGCCCTTCAGAATTCCAGGAGGGAGGTGATAGTTCAGAGGTGTGTGGGAAGGCTCTTCCATGTCTTTGCTGCAACGTGGGAGAAGGAGCGTCCTCCAGTTCGGCTTCGGTAGATGCAGGAGTATGGTCAAGTGAAAGGGAGGCAGAGTGTAGTCTACTGCTTGAAAGACGGCCTGCGGACACGGCTCCATTGATACGCCGTGGCTACTATGGGATTCGGGGGTTACTGAGTGAGAATCCCCATCTACTTGAGAGCTTCGCTATTCTCTATTCAGAAAGAACAGTTCTCGCCCTATGTTTGACTACTCGTGAAGAATTATCTCATCGCCAAAATATTTATTTGCCCTGAAGAAGCCCATGTTTGGGTGAAACGCGTTGGCTGGTTTCGTCATCTGCGTACTTGGCACAGCTGAAAATAAAAGATGTAATACAGCATCTGATTATGTCGTGTCATTGAATGCTTACATCTTTTTCTGTTCTTTATATGTTGCCTCTCATTCAAACTAACAGAGTGTAGTCTTCTCGACGGTTGGCGAAAGTTCAGGCAGTGGCTAATGTAGGTCCTTAATTGTGTAGAGCCATGTGTGCGTATGTCTGCAGCTCCATCCCCTTTGCGGGATTCTTCACCACAGTAAACTCAAGACTGAATTTCTCTCACACAGCTGTGGCCCTAACTTGCATCAACAACTGCCAAAGAGTCTTCACTGGTCTCCCAGTCAAACCATTCCATGAACTACAAAGAACCCGGAAAACAAAACAAAATGCTCAACTCATCTTTAATTTTAAGGGTTTGATCACATCACCTGCGCTTTAAAATGATCCTTTAAAATTATCTTATTTAAAATACAACAAAACCAAAGGAGATGATGGACGGAGTGTTGAACATTGCAAGCAATCATCCCCAGTCCACCGATCTGGGTTTAATCCATCATCATTCTTCAGCACACTCCGTCCATCATCCCCTTTGGTTTTGCTTTGTTTGCCCTAAGTTGGCAGGGTATGCCCAGTCATGGGTCCCTTGCTCACTTTGCCACTGGATTCAAGCCAGCCTGGCTGATGATGGCTGATTAGCCAGAAACCGGTCCCAGGATGCTTGTTTCCGGTCCAGGGAAGGCATGGCTTGGCAGTTCGGGCTGGACTGTTCCCATGAGGCACAGGGTCAGACTGATTTGCATATGGCCATGTCTGAACTGGGGTGGCGGAGTGAGCTAAAGAATGATGATGGATTAAAACCAGATCAGTTGACTGGAGGTGAGTGCTTACATTGTTCAACACTCTGTCCATCATCCCCTTTGGTTTTGCTTTGTTCACCCTAAGTTGGCAGGGTATGCCCAGACGTGGGTCCCTTGCTTACTTTGCCACTGGATTCAAGGTAGCCTGGCTGATTAGCCAGAAACCGGTCCCAGGATGCTTGTTTCAGGTCCAGGGAAGACATGGCTTGGCAGTTCGGGCTGGACTGTTCCCATGAAGCACAGGGTCAGACTGTTTTGCATATGGCCATGTCTGAACTGGGGTAGCGGAGTGAGCTAAAGAATGATGATGGACTAAACCCAGATCAGTTGACTGGGGGAGAGTGCATGCATTGTTCAACACTCCGTCCATCATCCCCTTTGGTTTTGCTGATTTAAAATACTGCACAGGGTACATAAGGCCCAGCATGGTGCAACTCCTGCTAGCTCCACAAACATTTTATGACATACTACTTGACTAGACAACTAAGTTCAGCCTAACAACACTGTCTCACACAATTTCTGTTAAAGAGACATTTTTAGGAAGGTCACTGCACCAACAAAGCTCCTCCCTCCAAAACTTTATACCAATGATTCTCTATTACGACACCAATTCTAGATTATTCCTCATATACCTGAAGTCCCACCTTTTCCAAGAAGTGTGTGTTTCATAATGTTTTTTATTGGAGTGTGCCTCATATCCCCTTAGTTGTTCCTCTGTGGCTCTGTGGTGCATGAGTGCTTAACAAAAACAATAAAGCAAATACATCAAATATAATAAGGTACGTTTCTGCCTCAAAGAATGGTGCATTCTCTCAGTAGCCCATCGGAAGTGAGAGCAGGGCTTAACTGCAGAGCACACATGAATCCCTTTCTTTGCAATGAGATTTGAGAAGCTAAGTAAATAGGGAGGTCTCAAAACCACACAGATGATGGATAGCTTTGGAGAGCCCCTCATGCCACATCAACCCTCAATCAATCAATAATTCAGTAGTTTACTATTGCCAGTTTTCAGAATCCATTGCAGGGTCCTTTGTTCATTGCAATGTCTGTGGTTGACCTGAAGGTTGATTTAGTTGTGTCGGTGTTAGTTTGTCCATGGGCCAAAATAACAGCATCCTTAAACATCAGTCTGGATGCTACACTGTACAGACTAATAGGGTAACACTAAAAGCCAAGGGGCCTGGGTCAATTTGATACAAAGAACAATAGGTCCTAGTAGCAAGGATAATTAAAGAAACATGGCATTTAATGCCTTATTTACATCAACATAAATTGATTCATGTGTGTGTGAGAGAGAGAGAGAGAGAGAGAGAGAGAGAGAGAGAGAGAGAGAGAGTGTAATCGAATGACAATGGACTGTGTGAATCAATGAAATTATTTATAATTTTCTTATAAGAAAAGATACATATAAAAAAATACACTCAATAATTGCTTTCTGGTTGCACCATAAAGTGCAAGTGCAATACAAAAGTGCTCATAGGAGTGCTCAACTGGGGTCTGGCCTGCTCTGCTGCCAGAGTGAGGCCCATGGATGGCTAAGTAGTTGGCTCCTGAGGGCCAGAATTGGGTGGTGGGGAGGGCTGGTCTCCGGGGGGAGAGGGGGTGACCCTCATGAAAGTGGCCCAGGCAATAAGACAGAGACTGTGGTGACTGTGAAGGACTGGAAGGAGGGGCTGAGACCAATCCCTGGGCAGCAGAATACAAGACCCCTGGAAATACCATCCCCATCCCATCATGGTGAAATCAAAGATGCAGAAATTGTGGCTGTTGGTTGATCCCCCCCCCAGGGATGAGGGTTAGAGACCCTGCCCAAACAGGAGAGGATCGAGGGCTGGAAGCTTACACCACAACAATCCTGGAGGCGATCTGCAACACCAATTCAGTGTTTGAAATCAAAATCGACGCAGTCCTAATGGACCTGCAACACCTGAGAGCAGACCATAACCTGTTGCCACAGCGGGTGGCGGAAACGGAGTCCTCGATAACCCAAATACAACCTGCTCTATTGGATGCCAATGCCAAGATGCATCCTATACAGAAAATTAATTACATTGTTGCACTGAACTTACCTCCGGTCCCTGACGTGAGGTGGGGCTACGGGCGCAGGAGCGGCATAAATCCAATGAGAAACCCCGCAGCCCGGGGCAAAGACCGCGCCAAGACGGGCCCGTCTGAGTCCGTCAGAGTCTGAAAGAGGCTGGGATGGACCAAGGCACTAACGTCTGGACCTCAGATTCTCCCAAATTGGTACTGTCAGATATTGTTTTATATTGTGGCATAGCCACTTGTATTTGTTGAGCTTCCTTGTTGCTGAAGGTGGTCGTCGCTTTTCTTTGTGTGTGGGCTAGGGTTGTACTACTGCATTTTGATTTGATTTAGCCTGTGCGGGAATCTACTGTTACCACGTATCATTGTTACATTCAGGAGAGATTTCTTGTCCCCGGGTGTTTTAGGGGCTGAGCAGGGAGAAGCGGATCATCTTCGTTTTGCACTTTTAACACTGTTTTCTGCCCTCTCCCACACATGAGCCTGACTGAGGCTGACTGAGGCTGAAGGCTGAATGTGACTGGATCGGGCTATAATATCAACGGTCTTACTGTGAGCTACTACTGTTATAAACCTAACCTTTTGTATTAAATTTGTTGTTGCAGCTCTTGGTATCTTGGTATCGTTACCATTGGGGTTTTTGCAGCATGAGTAAACACAAGCTTGGAGCGGGTGTAGGGGTTGTTGCCACACTTGATGCTTTTCT
This sequence comes from Lissotriton helveticus, assembly GCF_964261635.1. Lineage (NCBI taxonomy): Eukaryota > Metazoa > Chordata > Amphibia > Caudata > Salamandridae > Lissotriton > Lissotriton helveticus. The sequence continues at coordinate 405,474,432 of NC_136063.1, read as the reverse complement.
TACTAGGGCAGAAACAGTGTTAATGCACGAGATTTAACTTACAGAATGACGGTTATTACTAGAGCCTCAACATCCCCCCCCCCCACCAAAATAGTGTCTTCATCCAATCTCTTGCTCAACCACACTGATAAATTAATCTCTCATCTTAGCCTTCATAGCCATCATAGCCAACCATCCCCTGCACATGTAAAACCACCGCCACCCACTTCTTCTAGCCCGGGGAGCGGTTCTCGCTCCTTGATGGCCACTAGAGGGAAGAAGTCTAGCCAGGCTAATGCCTGTGAACCCCCATTAAAAAAAAAGAAATGCGTGTGGTCCACCTAACCCCATTATCCAGGCTTCTACAGTAGTAAAACGCAAGTGTTGTCACAGGGAGTGATGGTAGCCAGTTACCTACTAATTTGCCAACTAATTCGTGCCCCTTCTTAGGTAATACTGACTTTCCTCAACGGCTAAATGAGGATGAGTTTTGCTCACGGTGAGAAGCAAAACTTTCTTGCTTGCTCGATCCCCTATTTCATAAACTGACATTGATAGAAGAAAAACTTACTAAAATAGAGCAAGGTATCCCTCAGTGTCTCCTCTATCCACTCTGGTGATCGGATAATAGGAGGGCCTGACACACACACGCATATGGTGAGGGGAGTTGATAAAGTTTCTAGGGGACCCCCAATTAAACCACACAGTTCCACATGCACAGTAGGGACAGTTACGGAGTCCACTCGATTGAATTATCCCCCTCAGGGAGGCACGCCACAGCCAACAGCATTGCCAGAGGGGACTAATGAACCTTGTACATGGACCTCTAAGCAAATTGTCGGCAGTGCCCAGAGTGCTCAAATGCCCCTTTACCTCCCTCCAGAATCTACCCCATATTCAGTTGTCCTGGCCAACGTTCCAGTGCTTTCTCCCAACATACTGGAGCACTGGTCAGCACTAAGGAACAAGGTCCTGCATTTGATGAGCACTAGGGTTGGCTTAAACGATCACCTTTCTCAGAATTTAAAATGGTTCGGAGAGTATCATGGGTCGGGAAATCACGTAAGTCCTTGGGCTGTGTGGTCCTAAGCTTTAGATCGCCATGGTTGGTCAAGTTTAACTTGCAGAGGGCAGACAAACATCATATTAAGGTGGACGACATTAACGTCCTCCCCCTATGGTTTTTCTACCAGCCAATTACTGATCCATGGTACAGGGTGAGGAACGGGGTACCCCCACCTTATGGTCAATTTGTTAATTCTGTCCCTATAAGCAATCGCTTTGGAATCCTTGCTTCTCTAGAGGATATTGACTGACTTGGTACATCTGTTTGCTCTGCTATGACTGGCGCCCGGGTACATAAGGGAAGCTGGGTGCCTGATTTAGACTCTCATAACCAGGGTGAGCTCCCCCGAAATAGGGATGACATGGGGCTAGGGGTTGAGCCTGTTTGTATTAATAGCTACCCGGGGGATGACTTACAGCCGGGGTGGAAATGAGACTGGCGGTTGCGAGTGAGAGGGGCGCTACAAAACCCCTCCAGCAGGATTGACCTTTTCTAACTTAGGTTTGGGACTGGAAGCTCTGGGTAACGTTAAGGTGCCCATTACACCAGTAAATTCTAATGTTACAGCCCAAGGGAATACAAAAGCTAATCTATCTACAGTCTCCTGGAACATAGCAGGATTATCCGCAAAAAAAGCTTCACTCCAGTGGGCAGCCTTTATTGAAAATCATGATGTTTGGCTATTCCAGGACACTCGGTCCCTGGAATAAATTTACCATCCGGGGTTTTTAAACTACTCCAAAGTAGCATTGGGGGGACAGAGAGGTGGGCCTATAGGTGGACTTACCTGTTGGATTAGACAGCAAGCATGTTTCAAGGTTGAGGAAATACGTATTGAATCTCCAGATATCATGAACATACGGGTCCGGTTGGCACAAGTACCAGATATATTGATTATTAACTGCTATGCAAGGGGGAAGCCTGGTGGCAGAGGATCCAACACAGTCACCCTCCTTGACAGTTTATTGGAAACAATAGGGGATGCTGTAACTTGATAATAGGAGGAGACTTTAACTGTTCCTTCGAGCCCCTGGACCAAGGGGATGGCAACCTTAGTGCAGAGGAGGATGCCCAGTGGAATATCCCTCAACTAGAATTATGCCCAAGTAAAAAATGGACTGAGGCAGCATTGCAGCTTAAAGTGATGTGTTTGGAACAGGGTGTGAGGGCAGTTAATGGGAGGACCCAATCGGATAGAATTGGTACCTATACTTTTAATAATGGCTTAAGAAGTAGTCGGATAGACTATATTTTTATTAATCTAGAATTTTGGTCCTCCCTAGTGGATATGGCAGTACAAGAGCGGAATGAACGTGATCATAACCCTCTGGTATCGAAAAACTGCCCGACGCTCAGGAGATGGACTAACAAGATGCTTAAGTGGGCAGCGAGTGAAAGCACACTCAGATACCAATTGGCCCGCCGCAGGTCAGATGACGGAGCACTAGAGGCGGCCATGGAATGGGAGATACTGGTGCAATCCTTGCGAGATGGCATGGTGGAGGAGGAGGACAGCCTCTCGGAATCAACTGATGCAGCCCCCCAGACACACACCGGGAGCACATCTCCAAGAGGATGTTAAACACTCCTGATAGCACACACACATGTACACTACAGTAGAAGTTCAGGTGCAGGAGGTAGGCACTCGAGGGAGGTGGGTGGGACGATTGGGGGAGAGAGAGTGAAGTTGGGGGGGAGGGGAGTTGCGGGATAGTTGACCACAGGGGTGAGAAGGGTGAAAATATTAAAAGCAGGATGTGTAATTCTACGTATACGGAAGTCACCATATGAATGATCTCAAGAAGAGGGACCTACTGAATGACGCCGCCCGACCTCCGGGTTGTGGGCTAAATGGCTGTGTATACAAAACAGGAGATGAGAGGAAAGCGCATTGGCGTCAGGGGACGAGACATATTGTACATACGTGAAGTGGACTGTATTTCCTGCAATAAAAACGGTTTAAAAAAAAAAATCATAACCCTCTGGTGCTAACTCTGCAGGCATTGGGTCTACGCAAATCCATATACTAGCCCACAGAGCTGTCTATAGCAGATGTTATGCTTACTAATGATACTAGAAGAGTTAGAAGGGCTATGGTCATAGATAACGTTGGAGATCTTGACCAGATGAAGTTAATGGTTGCTAGTTTGAAAGCTAATCTTCAATCTTGTGACACACAGGAGGACATTAACGCAATGGTTTTTCAGGTACATAACAACTTGTTTAAGAATCTTAAAAACTTTTTCACCAAAACTAATAAAACAACAACAAAAACCCGTCTAAAGGTAACCTCTTGGTATAACTAATCATGTAGAGAGTGTATAAGTTACTCTCAAGAACCATTAGATCTAGAGTCATGGATGATATTAAAATGGCATGAGTAGGGTATAAGAAAGCCCAATATCAAGCAAAGAAGGACTGGGATGAGCAACACTGGCAAGATCTGCTCATAGTTAGTAAAGAGAGAAGCATGTTTAATTTTTGGCAGCTTGTTAAATGGGGTAGTGGTGCATTAATCCAAACACCAGTTAACCACGTAGCCCCGAGATGTGGGTCTTGCACTTTGAGGCTCAGTTTACTGCTTCTACTCACAGCAACAACATCTTTCAAATGCTTATTCCAACCACCACTTTGTACTTTTCTAGTTTAGAGATCGCTTCTGTCCTCAAATCAATCCCGAGAGGCAGGGCCCCAGGACCTGATTGCATACCGGTAAACTTGTTTCTGCACGATAAAGAAACGTGGGTAATTTATATTCAGATGCTTGCTAATGCAATAGCCACTGGTGCACCACTCCCAGATACATGGTTTGGCGCAGAAATTCTCCCGATATTTAAAAAGGGTGATCGCTCCCTACCAGGCAACTATAGGCCGATAAGCCTCATTGATTCCATCCAAAAGATTGTTGCTACACTAGTGTTGTGTAGAATTAAGATCTGGATTGATGACATGAATATTTTGTCTCCCTTACAGGCGGGGTTCCGCTCACACACTAGTACCATCGATCAGGTCTTCAGATTTATGTTAATCTACTGGAGGGCCGTTATTATCAGAGGGGGCACCATCTATGCAGCTTTTATCGATCTTAAATCCGCTTTTGATTTGGTCCCTCGAACCAAAATGTGGAGTGCGTTTGTGGATATGGGAATGCCACTGGAACTACTGGCCAGCTTAGTTAAATTACACAAGTGTAATTATGCACAGGTTCGTTGGGGTATGCAGGGGAATGTCAGAGACATGTTTCCTGTTTTAAAGGAGGTAAGACAAGGGTGCGTGTTGGCTCCCACCTTGTTTTCTTTATTTATCAGCAGGACATTTCAGTATTTTTCTGCTCACCATATAGATGCCCCCACACTGGCTGGTTTTAAGATACTCTTGCTTATGTTTGTGGACAATACTCTGATATTGCCAAAAACTCAAAAAGGGTTACAGTCCGCCCTGTCTCGTTTTGAGGTATTCTGCCGCGATAACGACATAGAGGTAAATGTGTAGAAAACTAAGTTTATGGTTCTCCATAAACATAAACCAATAAAAGGGAGAGTTTTTATGAATAATGTCCTCCTTGAGCAGAGGGATGTATTTACATATCTAGGGATTACACTAGGCAGGAAAATTAAACTGGAAACCCCAGATAGATAAGTTGGTCCTTAAACACGCTCAATTAGCAGGTGCTCTTACTAAAGAACAGGGGCTCTCGCAGACAAAGCCTATTCCCCCGCCTTAAAGATTTATAATTCCAAAATTAGCTCAACTGTATTGTATGGTGCTGAGCTTTGGGGAATCAAGGAGTTGTCATCCCTCACTGTAGCTCAAAATAAATTTATGAGAGCTTTAATAGGTCTTCCGCAATCAACGTCACTCTTGCCCTTATATTTAGATTTAGCTTGCAATGCAATTGAGGACATAGAGCGCTTCTGGCCCATTGCATTTTGGCGAAGGCTTTGGACTACCCCCGAGTTGTCCCTGTACGCTAAAGCACTGTATGAAGTACGAGGGGCAGATTGCTTACGCAAAATTACATGGTTAAACAAGATAAAAAATACCCTGATTGATATGGGGATGAGTAGTCTGTGGGAGGACCCAGTCAGCAACCCATTTCCATCAAAAAAAGAGTATAAGGCAGTATATTGGAATATGGTTAAGATTAAGCCCTTTTCATCTACAACGAGGTCCATCATGTCAAGGGGATTTTTGGAGCTCAAATATGAAACTGAGTTTGAAGCTTATTTGGATGTCATCACCGAACCTTTTGATACGAAGCAGTATCACCAAATCAAGGTGGGTTCCCTCCCTATAAAAGCACTCACAAGAAAGTGGGATTCTGTGTTGGATGATAAATGCTCTACATGTCTAGCTCAGATTGAAACATTAGTCCATATGTTGTTGGTATGCCCTGCCTATAAGCATCCTAGGAAAAAATGGCTTAAACCTGTCTGCCTCAATATGGACATAAGATCAGGTGTGGAGGCATTAAGGATCCTGAAGACTAACATGTAGGAATCAATAGTAATCGCAGTTGCTACGTTTCTGAGCTGGATGTGGGTTATCCGCGCCAACAAGATGAGGGTCCACTAATCCAATTAGATCTTATTAATATTTTAGATTCAAGATTTGTTTAGTAGCACTACGTTTATCTTAGACATATGTTTTTGTAATTAAAATCTGTGCTTTCTCAGTGGGAAAAGTACTTGGTTACTATGTTCCCTGGCTGTTTCATGGCTATTATTATCTTTACATATTTATTATTTTAGACAATGTTTTTAAATGTAAATGTGTTTCATTTTATCATGGACTTCTTGCTGCTAATTGTTGGTCATGGATTTAGTATATATATGAAATTTCAATATGACTTTTTAAATGCTGTAGTTATACTTGTCTTTTATGATTGTTCCAATCAAAATAAAGACTAAATGAACTGAACTGAACTCATGTATCCACTCTTAGACCATGTGGAGGATACAGATGGCAGGTTGAGATGCACCAACATGCTATTGTTGGAACTCCCAGGGCATGCAGAGGGTTCCAGCATCAAGCTGTTCCTGGAGGACTGGTTACAGTCGACCATGCTGGGGGGCAAGATATCTAACCTGATTCAAATATCTAGGCATCCTTGTGACCTCCAACAAGGAGCTCTTCATTTAGGAAAAGCCCACCAGGGTCCTTAATAACTACAGAGGCGACAAAGGTTGATGACGGAAAGTCTCATTGTTGCTAACCAGATGGGCCGCCTTGTATAAAATGATATATGTCCCGAAATTTCTGTACACATTACAAAACAACCTGTTAAGCATAGGGGAGCACCAAGACTAGTCGTGCCCACATTGACCAGGAAACCTCTAGAGGATGGAATCGCACTCCCAACCTTAGGTTTGTACTATTAGGTTTCAAGTGATCAGCGACTGGTCATTTTCATCACAACAGGAGCTATCACTGCTGACCGATCAGCAATTAATGGACCTGTAGAGTTATGTCTCCTAGCTAAATGGGGGCAGAGGGAAGTCACCACTATCCCCACCTCCCAGTGGTGATGGTCAAAATCTGGAAACGGGCAACAGGTGCCCTAGGGTCACAATAGACCTCACCAACGACTAGTCACCTTGGTGGCTTGAAAGGACCAGTCTTTGCAGGTTGTATGACAGAGGCACAGATGGCTAAACCATGCGTGCCTCTACTACGCAGACCCAACAACGAGTGTGCTGGAACAAAGCATTCCTTTACCACACATGCCTTTACTATGCATGCCTTTACCTCGTAATTTCATGGTAAGGCATGACTGGTAAAGGGATGTGTGGTACAGATCACACCCTAACCCCCTACTCTGTGCTCTAAAAACTACCCCAACTCCAGAGAGCTAAATACAAACTAGCCCAGAGCACACAACACTAACCTGACCCCAAGCCCTAAACACTGCCTCAACCCCCTGAGCCCTAAACTTTACCCTGACCCCTGAATCCTAAACACTACCAGACCCCTGAACTTTAAACCCTACCCTGACCCTGAGTCCTAAACACTACCCCAACCCCCTGAGCCTTAAACACTACCTGACCCCCCTGAGCCCTAAAAACGACCCCGTCTCCATGACCCTAAACACCACCGAACCCCCCCTGAGACCTAAACACTACCCCTACCCTGAGTCCATAACACTGCCTCACCCCTCTGAGCCCTTAAAATTACCTGACACCCCGGAGCCCTAAAAATGACCCAAACCCTTACAAACGATCACTCAAACCCCAAAACCTGGCCCTAGCTCCACTTACCAGTCTGTGTCCTCTCTGATTCTTTCTCTTTCTGAACCCGTCCATCTCAGCATCTAGACTGCGCACTTCCTTATTCATGCCTAATTGTGGTTAAGGCGTATGCGTGATTATGGCATGCGTGGTTGAGTTTGCAGGGAAACGGCACATATATCTCTGCCCGCATTGTAATGGCCATTTCCGGACTTTGCAGCGATACACCCTCCTTTTCTGTAATATAGCCCTGATGGTGGTGCAGCAAAATATGATCCGGGGTGGGGATGTGCCGTAGTACACGATGATACAGGAGTTTCGAGGCCGGTATGGACTCGTGCACCAAGGCTAAGAAACTGGTGTACTAGGCAAGGGGATAACCCAGAAAATTTGATAAAATATGGGGCCCATGGTGAGGCGCGGAGGACACGAGCTCATGATGCCCATCAGTCAGCTTTGGTTGAAGGGGTGGACTGAGGTGAGGGGAAGATCAGGGTAAAGGCATAGAGTGGGACTTTCTACTGGATTTTCTGCTGGGGGTGTGCCCCCCAAGCTACATTCACATTTGCATCTACAAGTGCTTATCAATATGTGTCTCTGGAAATGGAAATGTTGTAACAATGACTGAAATAGAATGCCTCGAACATGTGTTTTGTTGTATACTAATTGGTTGTTTGCTGTCACCACTGTTGTGCTGTTTAAGATTCCAAAACTCAATCGTGATATATATTTTTTTAAAGTAGTAAATGAAATCCACAACTGGTTATGCATTCTAGGTAGGTTAATCTCAATCAGTGGAGCCTTCAGTGGACTTCAACTAAGGATCTTCGGAAACGTCAACAATTATGAACCACATAAGGTAAGTGGGATACAACCGTTGACTAAAAAATTAAGGAACCCAAGGGGAAGCTTTAACTGCAGGAAGCCACTAAAAAAACAAAGGTGCAAGGATGGATAAACAGGTGCAAACTAAATTAAAGCAGAGAACTACTTCAACTATAGGACATATTGCTAGGCATCTGCTACATTTTGCAAAGGTGTTAAATACTAGGGGTGGGCCGTCAGAATTCACAGAGTTCTGAAAAACTCAGTGAAGCAGTGCGGAGTGGAGTTTTTCCTCTTGCACAGCTTGCCAATGTTAAGTTGGTGAGCAAATAAAATCATTCTCTAGCCACCTCCCGGCCAGATTTCTCAATGCGGGTGTTGCAGCAGGCCGCTACTGCTCGCATTGAGAAACCTGCCGCTTATGTTGATGAATCTGTCGCTCGAGTAGAACATCTACTCGAGTTGCAGAAAGAAGCAGTGTTCTCTTGTGCTGCGCGTGGTGCCGTTCTTGCTGATTTTACAACAACCTCCTGGTGCTAAAAATCAGCGTGAGCAGTGCTACCTACAAGACTCCGCAGCTTGCGGAACTCCACGGAGCAAGGTGGAGCTTTTTTCAGCACTTCGCCCAGTACTCCACGAACTCCACCCAGTCCTATTAAGGAGACACTCTCCCACTGAAACGTTAGACATGTTCAAGCTAACCTGGAAGTGAGGATTTTAAGTGAAACTGTGCTGTGAGGTCTAGCTTCTGCATGATCCAGTTCTCTACTGCCCAGTCTTCCATGCTTTCCAAGTCTTTCCAATCCTGTGAATGACTCTGTGTCTGAAATGTTCCAGAATCCTGACACACTGGCTACATGGCAACTTACATTTTATTTCCAGTCTGCTAGTTTCTGGCCTCTGATCACATTTCCCATGCCAATATATCAAAGACTCATGATTTATTGAAAATGTTGATTCATTATCCAAGTACTCCCGTGTATCTCGATTATCATCATTGACAAATGATCTGGTTGATTTCCCTGAAAGTGTGAACTTAAAGCCCTGGAACATTTAAATGCCATCCAACCACTGTTAACATTTTATTGATGGTTAATGTGCTGATTTTGTAGTGAAGGGGGGAACTTGGAAAGGTGATTTACTGCTGGCTGCATACCTCAGTGGTGGTTAAGGTTGTGCCATCACTGTGATGCTGCTGAAATCACCTCCGTGCTCTGCAGAAGTCAGTGAAGAGAACACTTTAATTAATTTACATACTACATGCTTCAGTCTTTAATCTTCATATTCATCTTCGTCTTTATGGTCCAAGCCCTTTATTTCGAATAATCCTGTGCACAAAAATGCAAGAAATCAAACAGGGCATGTATGCATCAGTCCTTGGAGAGTGGTACAGATTTACTCTTAGAAGGAAAGTACCTCTTGCTACAACCTGTTGTTTTTCCTTCAAAAAAGGAGTAAGCTGTTGACAAAACATGCAACGCCTTTATGTTTTTTTCAAGTTCTTGTCCAATCTTACACATCTTGCTCTGCATGTTGGGATCTTTATGAGCTTGCTGACAGACCCTCTACTGCCTCTGCCATAAATTGTTTTCTTTTTAAGGGAAGTCCTGCAGAATCAGAAAAAAACAAAGCTTTTGAAAAGTAACTGCTGTATCTTATATGCATGGACAATATTGCTACCATTGTCAGAGTCCTTAGACTTTCGGATTCAAGACTTCATTGGCCTTGGCCTTTGATCGTTCCAGGCTGTTGGCAACTGTGTGTGCCTTCTCCGCTGAGAATATTTAAGTTGTTGCATGTTAATAAAGGTCTTGAAAGGCATTACTGGCAGCAGACACCCTCTTATTATTCTACTTGAAAGTCTGCAGAGAGGGGGGCGGAGCTTGCCAACAGCTAAGATGGCTGCTTGAACCCGGAGCTCCACCGTGCACTGCTTGATATCCTACATAATCCTGACACAGAGCACAGATTTCCGTCCCCAACTCCCCCCACAGAGGCCGGAACCGGCTGGGAAGCTAGCGATCCCGAAATCGCAAAGATTTGGCGCACCAGTACCCGATCACGGTGGTGAGAAGAACTGCGGGCGGCTGGGCCGAGAAACCACGCCCTCTAGTACACGCTGCGTCGGCCGACGTGCCATTGCATGCGGCGGAGGTGAGCGCCCTTGCCCCGGACTCTCGCGGAGCAAGCCCTTTGACCAGCGAGACGCACCCTGGTCGCCTTCCGCGAGTCTCTGTGGAGAGCGGAGCGGGCGCAGTGAAACACAGAGGGGTGTCCTGCCCCTTCTCGCACCCTTGTGATCCTGCGTAGAGGGGCCGTGGACACCTGGCTGCGTTGGTCCCCTGGCGGGGAGGTAACTTGGAGTGGCGGCGGAGCCGAGGCCGAAGAGGCGTGGGATCCAGTCTTGGGCTGCTGATGTCCACAGGCGAGTGGGAGAGGTCCCTTGGGAGCACGGGAGGTACGTCCGCCCCCCCTCACATTACAGAAACAGCAATCGGCACCCCAGCCGACTGCCGGCAGTGAAGCTCGCTGGGGATTGAAGGCGGGGGGACCCAGAGACAGGCCCTTGGAGCACCTCTGCGCGACCATTATGGGTGCGTTGAACTCTGATTCCGGGTGCTGCCTTGTGGCTAGTCTACGTGCTGGGCGCTAGCCCCTGAGAGTGCATCGGGCGGGCCTGTGCTAGCTGGTGGAGGCGAACATCATAGCGAGGAGGGGGATCGGGACGACCTCCTGCCATTGTAGCGGAACGGTCCACGTGGCGCAGTAACCTTATCACGCTAAGTGCACCGGATTCCCCGTGACTCTCCGCAGTGCCAGTGCAGTCGGGTGTAGGCCCACACAGACAATTGTCGCTTTCTGCGGTCCCACGCTTCAGGTTTGCGGGGTGCCTCGACGACATACCGGGACTCCCTGGGGAAGTGACCCTCGTTTACACCCCCAGTGGTGTGGCAGAACTGCTATAGCGATGGGAAAGGGGGACAAAACGCAGAGCAAACTCCCATTCGCGCAGAGGCGATTGCAACTGCAGAGATCCCCTGCAGAGCATAGAGAGACCACGCAGACGGTGGAGGAACAGGCAGACAGTTCCGATATAAAGAACATTCTACGATCCATGGAACAAAGCCTCCAAACTAGCATATCTGCGCTGGGCACCAAGATGGACGCTATGACATACAGAATGGATCGTATGGCCGAACGCTTGGATAAGCACGCTGAGAAACACGACATGGCCAAAAGGAGAATAACTGAAGTCGAAGAGGCGCAAACAGAGTTGAACACGGCACACAAGAAAATAGAACACCTGATGCATTCCCTCCACGACAAGACAGGATTTGGAAGCGTGCTCGCGACACAGCAACCTCCGCATCACGGGACTGCCGGAGACCACGCAAACTGGCACGATGGAGCTGTTCGTGGAAAAGCTTCTCACTACCCTTTTAGGAGATGGGGTGTTCTCGTCAATGTTTGTAGTGGAGCGGGCTCATTGGTCCCTGGGCCCCCGCCCGAAACTGGGGGCGCCAACCCGCCCGATTATTGCCAAGTTGCTTAACTACCGGGACAGGGACACTGCCCTCAGACTTGCTAGAACAAAGTCTTCACTTCAGTATGAGGGATCGGCAATATCAATATACCCGGATTTCACCGCGAAAGTGCAGGAAGCGCACAAACACTTTCTCCCTCACAAGAAGAGACTCAGAGAAATGGGCCTGGACTATGCGATGCTGTACCCAGCCAAACTACGAGTCAACAGGCAGGGTCATTCACATATATTCACGGACCCGAAAGAGCTGCTGCAGGCATTGAAGCGATGGTCGAGAGAACAGAGAAACGATAATGCAGAAATGCAGGCCGACGGAGAGAACAGCCATCTAGATGACCAAGAATGACCGTGAAACCAGATCATTATGGTGCCCGCACTAGGAGAGTGGCAGAGTTGATCGTGAGACTGTGACCTCTGAGTGGGAGGATATGGCCCGTTCTTCTGATGGAGGAAGACTGCCAGATAAGTAGCGGAGGGAGTGAGGATGGTGGTACAATTTGGATACTTACTTATGAGTGCAATATGCTGCTGCAGACTGAATTTGTGCATACTGAACTGTGAAACGATGGGGTGTGTGGGGGGGTGTTGCTGCAGGGGGGAAATGTTGCCGAACACACTGAATAGACTGTAGTACTACTATGCAGCTCTGTATACACTTACGACTGTGCATGGCGGAAGGAGGGGTGGAAGCCTGACATAGTGCTTTGAGAACATTGGAGGTAACAGGCTGATAGGCGACCTTAGTCCCCGAGCGTAATGCACTACTGAAGTTCTAGTTTCTATGTTGAGGGAGATGGCACTGGGGTGGGGGAGGTTGGAAGGGAACCTGCATGGCTGAGTTGCGGGGGGTCTGCTGTGGGAGGAGGGTGGAGGGGTTGGGGTGTTTTGGGGTTCAATTTGGTTTGCTCTGCCTGCTCACACTGCCTACACTGCTTTACACCGAACTATCCCACTACTACGATGGCTAGTACAAATGATGTAACTGTGAATGGGGAGTCTGGAATGCTCAGAGCGTTGACGTGGAATGTAAGGGGTCTGAATGACCATCGGAAACTCAGGAAAGTCCTAAATTATTTACAGCGCCATAATGTAGACCTGGCACTCATCCAGGAAACACACCTTCCACTCACGAGTAGAATGTTCCTTAGCAGGGGGCTGGTGGGCAATATCACTGCTGCGGGATTCACAACCCATTCTAGAGGGGTTATAACTTGGGTAAATCCAAAATCAAAACTGACACTGTATTTGCTGAGGGCAGACCTGGATGGTCGTTTTCTGGTTTCTAGATGTGTGGGGATGGGGCACGATTTAATAGTGGTTAATGTTTACGGCCCAAACTACGACTCCCCGGATTTTTATGATGCACTTGCCCAGCACTGTCGTGCATATACCTCTGCACAATTGCTATGGGGGGAGACCTAAACTCTTGGTTCTAGAGACGTGAGCGAGGAAGATTCCGCCTTTCACGTGGCGTTTCCCCCCGTACTCCCTACTAGACGAGCTCTTTCGAGGTGAGCTTGCGGAAGAGATAGTGAAATTCTTCTAAGTTAATGTAGGGTCGGTTGACCGCTTGCAAACAGTGTGGGAGGCGTTTAAGGTCTACATTAGAGGCATTGCTATGGCAAAGCATTCGAGTGTACTCAAGGCTATACGCCAAAGACTACTACATTTGGAGACGCGACTGGCTGAACTAGAGAAATGTCAGTTGGAGGGCTCGAGCACTGACGTGTCGGAGGATATAAAAACTCTCATAGTAGAATATAACGAGGAAGCAGACAGAGAAATTCAGCATATGGGGAAATACGTGACGGCACGGACGTACGGTGAGGGAGAGCGCCCTGGTTCCCTTCTAGCCAGGTTAATGAGAAATGCCAGACGCCCTCAGGTGATATCTGAGTTGGAGTCATCTGATGGCCTCCTCCTCACGGAGGAGACAGAGATTGTAGATGAGTTCAGAAACTATTATTTGCGACTTTACACATCTAGGGCTGAGAATAATGAGGAGGCCATAGATGATTACCTGGGTCACATACAGCTGTCTTTTTTATCGAACTCTGATCGAGAATTCTTGATGCAGCCCATACACAAGGACCAGATAGCGGATGCGCTTTCGAGCATGCGCTCGGACAGCGCCCCCCGGGGCCGATGGGCTCACCGTGGGATTTTATAAAGCGTTGAAGGACGACCTCATTCCACATTTATCCACACTATTTGATGACATCTGCGTAGAGGGCAGCATGCCACGATCCATGAGGGAGGCTCTGATAGTGACTGTTCCTAAACCGGGCAAACCCTTGAACGCCAGCGGCTCTTACAGGTCACTGTCTCTTCTAAAAGTCGACGCCAAGCTCTATGCAAAGGTTTTGGCGACCCGTTTGGCATTACTGGCCCCGGAGTTGGTGGCCCCGGAACAAGCCGGATTCATTCCTGGCAGGAATCTCACCTATAACATTCGAACCATACTAGGGACTATGCAACATGTCAGGCAGGACACCAAGGCCATGGCTATCTTCCTGGACATGGAAAAAGCTTTCGATTCTGTGGAGTGGCCCTTTATGCTCTGTGTACTGAGACGACTGGGACTGGGCGAACCGTTTTTACAAATGATAGGGGCGCTATACTACCATCCCACTGCCAGGGTGCGCATAGGCGATCGTGTCTCGGACTCCTTTGGGATAAGCAGAGGCACTAGACAGGGCTGCCCACTTTCGACCCTACTCTATGCGCTGGTTGCTGAACCGCTGGCATGTGCACTCAGGGAGTATCACAGTAATGAAGGGGTGAACTTCCCTACGTACAAAATCGTCATATCTACTTATGCGGATGATACTTTGTTGTATATTCGCGACCCGGAGTCGAATCTCTCTTCAGTATTGCGGGAGGTGGTACGTTATGGTGCACTTTCCGGCCTCAGAATAAACTGGTCGAAATCGGTGGCCTTCCCTTTGACCCCGAAGACTACACGCTTTGACGTGGAGTACCCGTTACAATGGACGACAGAACCGATTAGGTATTTAGGGATGATGCTTCATACTGACCCAGAAATTCTAATACGCGAAAACTATGGTGTAGCATATAGCAGGTTAGAGGACGACGTTGAGAAGTGGATCACACTACCGCTGTCCTTAATGGGACGCATAGCAGTGATGAAGATGGTGGTCCTCCCCAGGTTCTTGTTTCTCGTTAATACCATTCCAATTGTACTAAGTCCTTCTTCAACAACCTGACGCAGCTATTTATTAAACTCGCTTGGGGGGGGCAAACAGCCGAGGGTAAAATGGACGACTCTCATGCTTCCATACGAGTTGGGGGGACTAAATGCACCGGACATGGAAAGGTACTACAAGGTGGCGCAAGCGGCACACATGCACACATGGATTCACGGTAAGGCGACAGTGCCGCATGTTCGGCTGGAACGACTTTTTGCAGAGCCGATTCTGCTCCCTGCCACGTTGTTTCGACCGCCTGATCGCAGAATTGGTATTTTGGACTCGATTAATTCCACTAACCACGCCTGGAATGCGTTGCTGCAGGCGCAACGCTGTGCTTTATTGTACTCCCCCCTAATGCCTATTGAATGGGCATCATGGCTGTCCCCTATAGCGGAAAAGGGAGTGATTCAGGCGTTGCGTAAAATGGGTATCACTACGGCGGGAGACTTGTTTCTGAAAGCTACTGTGAAAACGTGGGAGCAAGCTGCGTCGCTTCCCTCCGAGGCCCAGCTACTGCTCCGCTTCCAATACCATAGGATCCGTAGCGCACTATTGGACCTTTTGGATCCTGGCCTAGCGGAACCGCCGGAAGTGCTGGAACTCACTCATGTTATTAAAACTTCCTCTCCTCGCAAATTAGTCACAAACTTATATAGAATGAACAGGGTGAGTGACGAGACACCTCTCTCGAAGGTTAGGACTGCGTGGCAGAGGGACCTCCACATTACGATAGACGACGGAATGTGGATATATTGCTGTAAAAATACCAGGAACCTATCATTAAACGGCAGACATAGTCTGGTCCATTTCAAATTCCTCCAGCGGGTGTATTACACCCTGGAGAGACTGCATAGATATGGCCTCCGTCAGTCTGCTGAATGCGAACGGTGCCATGCACCATACGCGGACTTCATGCACCTGTCGTGGCAGTGCCCGGGAATCCAGACATTCTGGACTGGGATATTCACTGAAATGAGTACGATCCTAGAAATAGAGCTGCAGGCGGACCCCGCCCTGGCCTTCCTGTTGCGATACGGCGTCTAACCAATATGGGCATGCTAATGGCCAGACGAGTGGTTGCAATGTGCTGGATGAGAGCTCCTCTGCCGATCGTGAAGAGATGGGAACAGGACATGCGATACTGCTGTACGCAGACTGAATGCTACAGTGAACTACTCCCCCCCCACGAGTCGCCCCAAGAATTTCTGGAGCCTCTATCGAGACTATCTCAGAGTGAAAGACATCGAGAAGGTGAAATGCGGGTTGGACTCTGGGGGACGGGAGCGCTTGGATGGCGTGAACCTTGAAAGCGGGACGCCTTGATGCACGATGATAGTGAGAAGGGGAGTACTGATGGGAGGCGGTGCTGTGGTCTAGGTTCGACTGTGACGCTCGCAGGCGGGGCACTGCAGAAGGGATAGGTGTCGTCATGTGAGAGGTGACCCAACCGACTAGTGTCCCAGTTGCATACTCACGGGGCCAGTCCCCCCACCACACTGACTATCCCCATAGATGGGTAAGGGAGAATAACGGAGCATAGTTCTGAACACTGGTTGAGGTAGAGCAGGGGGTGGCATTGGCATAGGGGTGGGGGGTTGTTTGGAGTTTATCTTAAGGAGGAACTTTTTAGGGAGCATGAGAACGTACACAGCGGAAGTGCGAGCCCCAACATAAGGATGGCACGGAGCGGATCGCGCTCCTGCTTCTGAGGGTAAAGGCAGTGTGCGCTGTAGGGATCCTTCATATGTATAAGTGTGTAATTATGCCTTGATTTAAGGTGCCGCCGGACCCCCGGGTTGTCGGCTAATTGGCTGTGTATAACTGAGGACAAGACTAATACTACTGCTGATCCCGCTGCCGGCCTCCGGGTTGTGGCTGCACGCTGTGTATGACATCCCAACATAATAAAGGTTTTGAAAACTTAAAAAAAAAAAAAAAGAAAGTCTGCAGAGATGCACATATCAGCCTCATTCACAAACCCATTGAGACTGCGAGGAATACTACTATAGTAGTACAACCACATAGCAAGAATATTTTAATTTCACAAACGGCAAATTGGAAATACACTCATGGGACAACCCTATCTCTTCTGTGCTTAATAATCCACCACCAATAGTACTGATACTACTGAGGAGCACAACAGTTGAGTAGCCCGAGGGAGTGATCCCAAATTAAGCCTATCTCCACTAAATTGAGAAGCACAAGGGAAAAGTCAAGGTGGGACATAAGCAAGGTCATGCAAACCCAAAAACATAACCACAAAATTGTAAATCTGGTGCAATTCACACAGGTTATACCTACATCTACTTCGGCAAAACAGAATCAAATCTACTCCACAACAGCCTAGTAATAAATCACACACCACACCTGGCCACTCAGGTAAACTATAAAGAAATCACACAGAAATCAGTGGAGCCGGGGAATAACACCACCAGAACAATAGGAAAAGGGAAATGAAACAACAGTTTACACTTAACCATAGTCAACACAATTGCAGCATGTACACATACGAGGCACATACATTTAGACTAAAACAAGCATTGGAAATGCAATAGGTCTCTCCTTTGCAAGCGTTAGAGCTATTGGTTTTGTACATGTACATGTTTTATACTTATGTGTTATGGAGTGGAGTGGATGTATATGGTGGTAGGGGAATTATGTAGCTTGATGTGCAGTGGAATTATGTAGATAGTAATTATGTGGTATTGAGTGTACTGAAATTATGTGGAGGGGATTGTGTGTTTTGAAGAGTACTTATGTGGTAAGGTATTTTGTACTGTGTGGTGGTATGTAGTGGAGTTTAGTCATGTGGTGTGCTCTTGAATTTTGTGGCATGATGTGGAATTCTATGGTGTGGATTAGATGTTTGTGGTGTGTTGTGTAATTGTCTTGGTGAGTTGAGTTATGTGGTTTGGTGTCAAATTATGTGGTGTGGATTAAAATGTGTGGTGTTGAATTGTGTGGTGTGAAACTGTGTGGATAGCTTTATATCTTTGGTGATGCAAAAACAAAATCAAATAGTTAGGAGCTACGCTCTAGATCTGTATCTTTGGGTGTTAAAAAAAGACAAACAAATACATCTTATCACAGAGCTCCTACGTTTTCCAGATCCCATGCATAGGTGGTTCATCTAGGCCAGGCTTCCTTTATATTTGCATTTTGGTAAAGTTGGGGAGGAAGATGGTTCATTGATCTACCAATCACCTCACACATCTGCATTGATTTGAAGGTTATAGTTTAAACCCTGGCAAGCAAACTCCCTCTTCTGAAGTCGGTAAAGCGAGTCACATTAAACTGTAATTTACAGAGCTTTGGAGCAGAAGAAGTTGATAGAAAAATATTGTAAATGGTATAATTACAATAGGGGGCGTGGCTAAGCAGGCCAAGATGGCGGACGGGCTCCCTTAGAGCTCCGGTCGGCTGCCCGCCACGCTGATAATGAAAGCTGCCAACATGCACCTTTGCCGCCTCCAGCTGCTGTGGGGGACTCCCGGGACCACCTAGGGAGCCTCGGAGAGCGACGGTGTGTCCGGGAAGCGCCCGCACTGACCCCTGATGACAGCGGCCGAACCTCCCCCAAAATGGCGGCGCCCAGGGACTGACACGAGAGGTCCCGGGAGGCCGGCGCGATCCCTCCAATTGCCGGGATCCGGAGCGCCCTGCACGCCTAGCCGGCCATCCGCCGCATTTGGAGTACGCTGCCACACGCTGGGCGCAGCGGTAACCTGGGGAGAATCGTGGTCCCCGGACCCGCCGAGGAGACTCGACGGACTGAAAGTTGCAAGTGATCCCACCGCTGCGGGGGGCCCGGGCGGGTGCGGCCCCTTGCGACCCATCGCGACAAGTGCACGCGGAGGCCGGTGCGGACCTGGCCGCTCAGGGCTGGACGCCGGAGAGGCAGCCCACGGATGACCCCGGGAATCCCCCAACCCAAAATGGCGCCGCCTGAGTGATTCTACGAGGGAGAGGTGCCGGACGGCACTCGCGACCTGCGGAGACCCTTGAGACTGGTACCCAGAGCCAACACCATAGTGTGCCACCGGGGAGCCACGCGGCGGAGGGAGTCAGGGAGCAACGACACGTACGCCCCCGAGGTGAGCTCCAATGCCCGATTCGGGTCCCCGACGTCCGGTCCGAGACCCTCTGGGGAACACCGACCTGCTGTAACTGCCCTCAGCGGAGGGACTGGGAGTGGCGGGTGGCGGTGGGGGAGTGCCCCGGCCACCCCAGCAGCACAACAGAGACGCAGAAAGTGTGGGGTGCGTCCACGAGGAGAGCATCCCGCCTCCCCTGTCAAGGGCACACCACAGACCCCCACGACCGGGTGACAGGGGGCCCGCCTGGAGGAGCAACACTAAACGGAGGAGGCCTCGGAAGCCCAGTCTACCCAGCGTCGCTACAGACAGAGGTCTGAATCACTTCTAGCAGGCCGGATCGGACCGATAGGTCACCCACATCACCTATGGGGCGAACACAGCGGACGATGCCCGTGACGCCGGCACCAGCTCAGAGACGATCACCCTCCCCGGGCCCCTCACGCGGATCGAAGACCGGAGGTCCTCCGCAGGAATCGGACATGTCCACAAAGCTGGACAAAGTCCTGGCGGCCATCGAGCACTCACGAGTCTCCATGGAAACCAAATTCGGGGAACTGGCCTTGGACATCACCTTACTACGCGACGACCATAGGAAGCTGACAGATAAGGTGAAGCAAGAGAGTCACACGCTCCATGAACTGAAACCTCAGGTCCAGCTCAATCAAAAAGCCATCAAGGACCTACAAGAGAAGGTCAATTTCCTGGAATGCAAGGCGGACGATTTGGAGGGACGCTCCCGCCGGAGCAACATACGTCTGATCAACCTGCCGGAGGGAGTGGAGAAAGAAGACCCTATTCGATACATAGAGACTTGGATAAAAATGTTCACCCGAGCCAAAGACCTTACGCCGTTCTTCTCAGTAGAAAGAGCACACCGGGTCCCGACTGGACGACCTCAGGCTGGCCTCCCGCCCAGACCATTCCTTCTGAAGCTCCTGCACTATCAGGACAGGGACACGATCCTACGGGCGGCCAGGCAAGCGAAAGTCCTCAGGGTGGAAGACAAAAATGTGATGGTGTTCCCGGACTATTCTCAAGCAGTGCAACGCCAACGTGCCACATTCCTGGCAGTAAAGCAAGCCCTGCGCCAACATAAGATACAATATGCCCTCCTGTTCCCGGCCCGGCAAATGGACGCCGAACAGGAGATGGATCGAGGCCCTCACATCTTTACATCCAAGGATGAGGGTCAGAGTGACGTCCGCACCTCCAGAGATGGTTCCGCCTCCCCGCCACTGGTGACCCCACAGACGGCGGATACACTCATCTGATGGCGGCTGACACAACCAGGGGTAAGATTGAGATGGCGGAGCAAACTGGCCAACGAGGGACGCCGGGAAGACACGCCTAAGGTATGGGTGGTAGCATACACACACGCAGAGACATAATGTGGCGGGTGGCCTTGACCCGAGATCAGGGCTCCACCGCTACACCACCCCCTCACATCAAACGAACTAGAGACAGTACGAGATGTACAGTTTGGGCTCATCGTGCCTTGCAATGGGCCCCTGCAGTTGGGACTGTTTCCCATATGTTGTTTTCATGTTACGTCCCTTCCCTTTGAACCCTGATACCTACACGGGAGATGGTAGTTTGGTCACGGTGGAACCATGTATGAAGGGAGGTGATGCGGGCGAGAGTGGTTCTGGGTATAGTCGAAGGGTGGCGGGTGCACCGACCAACACTACTGACACTCTCACATGACAAAACCCCCTAACACGGACTTTACCTTTATCACACTAAACGTCAGGGGGCTGCACACGGCGAGCAAACGGTATGCAGTCTATGCCTATCTAAAGAGACAGCAGGCACATATAGCTCTCTTACAAGAGACTCACTTGACGACAGCGGAGACCAGCAAGTTACAGAGGAAGTGGAGGGGTATGATCTGTGCCACGGGGTACTCCGCATTCGCCAGGGGCACACTGATCTGGGTCAGACCGGGAGTCCCCTTCCGGGAACAGTCCAGGGTGGTAGATAAGGAGGGGCGCTATGTACTACTGGAAGGACAACTGGATGGACAGTCTATCCTGATAGGCAGCATCTATGCCCCCAATGTGGAGCAGAACGCCTTTTGGTCTCGACTCACGAACACGCTGGCACACCACACCCACACCCCTTGGCTACTGGGAGGAGATTATAACAGTGTCTTAGACACGACCCTCGACCGGTCCCGCCCCCCGCCACCACGGTCCCCAATATACAGACAGACGGAGCTCTTCAATGAGTGGGTTCGACACTGGACACTAACAGACACATGGAGAGCGCTGAACCCCACGACGAAACTATACTCATTTCACTCCATCCCACACGACGTTCGCGTGAGACTTGATCGATTCCTATGCTCACCTGCTATACACGCCAAAGCCAGACTCACAGACCACCTAGGCAGAGTGCTCTCGGATCATGACGCCCATGCCCTGACCCTCAGATGGCAACCGCCCCACCCCCCAGTACCGACCTGGAAGCTCCCTCGTGAGTGCCTCACAGACCAGGCATTCACACATGATCACGGGGAACACCTGCAGGAACACTTCAGACTCAATGCGGGCTCGGCGTCCTCTAGTCTCGTGGAGTGGGATGCACACAAAGTGACGGCGAGGGGACACTGCATTCAGCAAGTACTAGGGGTACGAAAGGTACTGGAACGCGCATTACACATTACAGAACAGGAGCTGGCAACCATGCTGCAAGCGGATAACCGCGGCGAGGTGACCCAGCTGCAAATAGCAGAGGCTAAGACAAAATACGCTGAGACACTACGGGACCTGCGTAAATATAATTTCAGAAAATACGCCAGTAGGGAACACCGGGAGGGCAACAGGGGTGGCACACTCTTAGCATGGTTAGCTCGACAGGACCCCGACTTGAAACCTGTCACGGAAATCATAGACCAGGCCGGTCACCTCCAAACATCCCAGATAGCGATCATGCAGGTTTTTTACACATATTACTCGCACATATACCAGACTTCCAGCCAAGGCGACACCCCCGAGGTGTCCAACTTCCTACTCCCGTTGCCTATCCCCCAAGTCTCGCCGGCGCTCCGGAAGGACCTAGAAAGGAAAGTAACACAGACCGAGATTAAGGCAGCGATAGGGACGCTGGCCAGAAACAAGGCCCCAGGCATGGACGGCTTCCCCCTCGAATATTACCAGACTTTCTTAGTTCACCTTGCCCCACGTCTAACGACAATGTTCGAAGACGCACTCAAAGCGGGAGTCCTCCCACGTTCCCTCAGAGAATCATTAATAGTGTCGTTCCTAAAACCACACAGGGACCCCCAGCTCCCATCATCCTACAGGCCGATCACATTACTTAACTCAGGCTGTAAAATCCTAGGTAAACTGTTAGCGACGAGATATGCCCAGGTCGTGCCCCAATTGGTCCACCCCGACCAAAACGGATTCGTGCCAAACCGCAATACATCCCAAAATCTCCGTAGGCTTCTCCACGTCCAAGACATAACTCGAGCCCAGTTCCCAAATGCAGCTTGCCTCATACTGGACCTCGAGAAGGCATTTGACACTCTCCTATGGCCATATTTGTTCAAAGTCATCGCCAAGAAAAACTTTGGCTCCCGCCTCATCGCTTACACCAAGCTCCTGTACACACAACTCAGGTCCAGGGTCCGGATCGGCACCTATATCTCCTCGGAATTCACCGTAGACAGAGGGACTAGACAAGGATGCCCGTTATCACCCCTCTTGTTCGCCTTGGCGGTCGAACCTCTGGTGATACGCCTAAGACGAGAGGGTGAAGACTGGGGTATCCCCCTAGCGCACTCATGGCACTGCGTATCTCTGTACGCAGATGACCTCCTGATTTATGTTAGGGATGCCACGAGCGACCTGACGTGTATCTGGAGGACGCTGGAGGAGTTTGCGAAAGCGTCGGGCCTAAGGGTCAACTGGGGGAAATCCTCCGTATACCGGCTGAGCCCCCATATGGCCCCCTTCGAAATTCGAATGGGTACCCAATCACTCGCCTGGAATGCTGACGCCCCCCAATACCTGGGAGTACGGTTGTACCACACCCCGGAGGACTTATACACAGGGAATCATCGTAGGACGCTAGCTGGTCTTCGATCAGCGGTCAACTTCTGGAAGACACTCCCACTGGCGCATATAGGCCGAGTGGCCCTGGCAAAAATGATTATGGTCCCCCGCCTGTTGTATAGCTTCGCGAATCTCCCAGTGATCCCTCCTCGATCATTCTTCGGAGAACTGAACACTCTCCTGATAGAGCTGATATGGGGAGGGGGTCGAAGACGGGTGGCGCTCTCCGCACTCTACCTGCCTACCACGGAGGGTGGACTGGGAGCGCCGGCCTTTGAAGCATACTTTCTAGCGGCCCAGCTCCAGTGGCTGTCCTACTGGACGGCGGGACGCCACACAGGGGAAACCATCACAGCTACTGGTCCTCTCTCGCAAGCCACGATCGTCAGAGTTTTGTTGCCAGGCACCAAACCCCTGCGGACTCGACCCTTGCAAGTGTCCGTTGCCCGAACGTGCATGATGCGTATACACCGCATGTCCAAAACACAGCCACCGTATTCACCTTTGTTGCCATTGGCGGGTTTCCCTCGCAGGGATTCGTATTATTCCCCGGGCACGCTTCGGGTTTGGACAGAGCTGGCGGTCACGGAGATCGGATCTCTGTTCGAAGACGGACAGTTACAGACGTTTGAGCAGATGATGGACCGATACGACCTGCCCCCGGGACAGTTTTTGCTCCATAGGCAATTATTAGATAGCAGCAATACGCACTGGAACCCAGAGGTCGGTGAACCCGCGACACATCCAGTGATTCACGTGATCATGCACATGGGGGTGGGGAGACACTTAGTAACATGGCTCTACAGGGCGGTGCGCTCTTTACTCCTCCCGTCCTTCCAGTCTCTACGCCAGAAGTGGGAGACAGACTTCGGCAGAGTGGTCCATGACGGGGAATGGAGGTCAGCCCTGGAATTTCCCAAAAAATTCTCCAGAAACGCAAGGTTCCGCAACATACAATTCAACGTCCTCCATAGGGCCTATCTCACACCGGACCGCCTCCAACGATTTTTCCCGGACACCCACTTCGAATGTCCCCGATGTCGAATCCCGGGGACAGACTTCAGACACATGTTCTGGGACTGCCCCACTCTCCGCCAGTACTGGGACACGGTCCACCGAACCCTAGAAGAGGTCACGACCATTGCCACCATCAACACATGGGAGGCATGCGCACTCGGAATTTTCCGCAAACGGAAAACTGAGAAAACGCAATGCCGATTCCTATCACTAGCAATCCTCCTAGCGAAACGCGGTATCGCCATGCACTGGTGGGCCCCCACGGGACCACCAGAGGCAGCATGGATTGGCGCGGTAAATAAATGGGGTAAGGCGGAGGAAGAGATACTCCGGGAGGAGGAGGTACGGGGACACCGCAAACATCCCATATCCCTGGAGTGGGCTCAACTACTATATAACTTCACACAGGCGACACGCCCTCAGGAGTCACCTACAACCTCGCAATCCCAGACACGACCGACAACACCGACCCCCATGCATACATAAACATGTCACGGACTCTACATACCTGTCGTGAGCGACCACACTCAGCGACCCTCCGACACCCAGACACAAATCAACGACGCTCGCTATAGACCTATACCTAAAGACCAGAGAATACGTACTTTGTGCTTGGCCACGGTGACCTGGAAACCCCCCCCTCCCGTCCTTCCCTTACTTCCACCCCTCTCCCAAGTTAATCGGTTCACCCCCCTAGTTCCTGGGTAAGAAGGCAAGCTCGATTTAGACAGAGCGCTACCCGTATATATTATTCACTGCTTGACTTCACGCATAGAGCCACCACGATGCCACAGGTTGTTGTGAATCACACCCACATAGCCGATGCCTATAGCACCGACCCCACAGTGCCTGACACGGCACGAGTGCACCCCCCCACGGGTGCAGTTGACAGACTACTATGTTCGAGACGGTCCCGCCCATGAGGGGGGCATACGCTATGGTGGGATGCCACGAGATACATGCTACCAAAGCACACAGATAGGGACGATCGACAGACATTGACCCCGAACTGGGATATGCCAAACAGAATCCACGTCTCCAATTGTATCTCTGTGACTTTAATTTTTGTAATGCTCGTTTACCTTGATTGATCAATGTCGTATTGTTCATGTAAATGCAACCTAAAACCCAATAAACAAATTCAAACAAAAAAAATGGTATAATTACAATAATTGATTAACTAATTAGTTAATCGGACCTACAGATTGAGCTAATCAATCATAGACCTGGGAAACCAGATGTCTCTGTTATTTATTTTTATATTTAATAACCAATCAAATATGCTTTCTTCGAAAACACATTGTGTACCATAAAAGCTACATAAAATGACATCGCTGAGTTAAAAGCACATTGTTAAAAAAAAAGGTCAATAAAATGAGAAAATAAAAACACAATGGATAGACACAGGCGTAGACATTCCCTGTAAACAATAACATTTCTACAACTGCTTCCTACGTCTTATAAGAGCCAATACGTATTGTGACAGTACAGCACATATGTACAAGCTCTGTAGCATTTGCAAATAGATAAAAGCTGGGCGACATTGCTGAAATCCAAGTTGTTTTAGCAGCAGACTAATAAAGCATTTTCTTAACTCTGTGTAAAACAAACAAAAACAGAATATGAATAGTGCTTTGCTTAGAAATGTTGTAACATGGACATAACTCAAGATCAGCGGCTCAGTTATTAATGTTTGGGAAGATCATTAAATAATGAAAAATATCCAGCCGAAACCTAGTCAGGACGAACCTGTGCCGATGGTTATTTACATTAGCTAGGTAGGGTTAAATATCATGGCTGGCCAGAATAAACTGGTTCTTCCGCACTGAGGGTTTCCTAATCTCAGTGATTGGCCTCAAATCCTCTAATAGAGATAAGCATTTTAATTTAAGAGATTTCCTTTGGATATTGCCAATAAGGATGGTCAAAAAACTCAGAGTGGGCAATGTCGACCAAGGAGCCACGTACGAATCTGAACCAAGGGATTTTTAGTGCTGATGTGGATCTGAGACAGTCTTCTATAATAGAGCGATTAAGTGCAGTGTGTTCCGAAGACCAGATCTTGTGCCAGAGCAAAACTGGCTGGACTGTAATCATATCTGTAAGGTATGGAACACTCAATTCGGGGTGACAAATGTAAGTGGAGCTACTTTTTGGAAGAGCAAGAAGATTCCTTAAGAAAACGTTTTCTGCACACTCTAATGATTCGACATTACAGTGTGCCCCTAGAGCTCGGACTTGTGCGTGGCAGTCGGTCTGCATTTTTCCTTCTAAACGTACAGCATTTCCCTTGGATGTTTTATGCTCAATTTCGTGGCAAAGTCTAGCAAAGCTGTAGTACATTTTATAAATTGAAGCCTCCTTGACTTAATTGCATTGGACCAACATCCATCTTTGTTAAATAAAATACCTAAATAGGAAAATGTATGTGTAAATATAATCTAAGAGTCCTCTACAAAAATGTCTCGGCAGTTTGAGGACCTATTCCCGGGCTTCATAATGAAAGTTTTACTAATGTTAATTTTTAAACCCAGACCTTGGCAAATTCATCTAATACTCGCTGTAATCCTAATGGGGTATGAGCCATTAGTACAGCGTCATCGGCATATAAAAGTGCCGGAATCGGGCGCTGTCCTACTAGGGCTTAATCAGTGCAATTATTTACAAGGGCACTACCTAAACTATTAAGGTAAAGATCAAACAAAAATAGGGCGAGTACGCCTCCTTGCCGTACTCCTCTTTCTAGCGGGAATGATTGGCTGCATTCACCTTTCAGGCCATAACGCACTCTGCCCTACCCAGTGCATATAAGTCTTTGAGGAAATTTACAATAGGGTGGTCTTTCCCTTACTAACCATGACCAACTTAGTTTATCGTGTACCACAAAATCAAATGCAGAGGTTACATCTATAAATGCTGAAAACCGAAACTCGTCTTTAATAAGCACATATATCCCTATAATTAAATTTAAATGAATAGCCTGTTCAGTCGTCCCCAAGCCTGGGCGGAACCCAAACTGCAGGTCGGAAATAACACCATCGGACTCTGCCCAGTCCTGCAATCTGCCTAGGAGAATTCATTCTGTCACTTTAATTAATGAGTCCAGCAAATAAATTGACCTGTATTGTGCTGGGATATAATGATTGCCTTTCTTAAATATGGGAAGTATTGAAGACTCGGGCCAGGTATGTAAAAAACCTTTGCCCCGACAGGCTCTAAAAAGTTGGGTTAAAAGGGGACCCCAAAGGTTGATATTGGATTTGAACAAGTCAATGGGAATCCCATCAGGGCCCGGTGCTTTACCACCTTTACTCGCCTTTAGAGCCATAACTACCTCATCTAAGGAAAGGTCAGGATAGGTCTGATCAGATTCAGAGGAAGTGTAAGAGGAAATACTCATAGAGGTGGAACTAGGGAGGGACATGGTAGTAACCGCCTGTTTTGAATAAAGAGTAGTAAAATGATTAAGCCATTCGGCTTCTGTAATAGCAATCTCCATGCGAGGGCTATCAGCTGTATTAAAAAAAAGGGAGAATTATTAATACTCCAGAAGGTTATATTATCTTTTGACAAGCTAGCCTCGAATAGTTGATTCCAAGTCTCCTCCTTCAGAGTCTTTTTACAATGTGTCAAAGCAAGCCTGCAGGCAAATCCACACTCCTGCACTTCCTGGATAGACCTTGGTTGTTTGCCTAGTGCTAACTTTAAACTTCTCAAGGCCTTCAACCAAGCAGTGTCAATCCAACTGCGATTCTCTGATCTGGCTGTATTCTGATTAACAGTAAGGCCTTCAATAATAAAAAAATGTATTTGCTCAAAGGTCATAATGATTTTATCAGCATCTGCATACTCATCTAAACAGGTATCAAAGGCCGCCTTCTGTTTGAAAAAGGTATTAAGAGTGACCAGGGACCATCTTAAGGCATGCCCGTTGTGCCGAGAGATCTCAATGTTCGCCACAGTAGACACAAGTTGAGTGTCCTTCAGTTGAGAAAGTGAATTAACGTTCAGAGCTACACTCTGTGGAAAGTGATCACTCATTGCAGAATCATAGATGGAAAAGTCTAAAACCAACTCGGAGTAACGTAAGGGAACCAGCAAAAAATCCATAACGCTATTCAAATCCCTACCGTTAATAGTACACTTTACTTCAATTGGGGGATTAGTAACTCATTACAGAGGGACAGATTATATTTACAAAGTAGATCATTTAACAGGTCCCCGTATTCAGTGTGTAAAAAATGAGTAACATCATCGTTATCAATCGCAGCTCGCCCACAGAATTGTTGGGTTATGAAATGTTTTAAAACCGTTGAGGTGTATTGGGTCCACTGCCCATGTTTCCTGTAAACAAAGGACATGAAACCTGGACACAAACTAAGACCACTCAGTCATTGTACTTTTAAAACGTGGCCCAGCAACATTCCAAAATACCACCATGATGGCACAGTCAGAACGGGTGACCTGGGCTATTAGTGACTGTTTAACTATTAGGTCCTTATTAGCATTTGGTTGAGGGGTAGGAAAATCACACTACAAAATGTAATAATCTCTGGCGATACTAAAAGGATATTATTGCCCTTCAGAATAAACAGTGGGCTGGCATAAGTGGAGGCAGAAAAATGGACCACAGTGCGCAGGTGAATTGCAGCAGAAGCATGCACATGGACAATAGAGGGCAGTGTGGAGGGGGTTGGGCAGCTAGCTGACCATGGAGGGTTATGAAAGGGGCCGGGGCATGCAGATGGAGATCAAAGGGCAGGCAGGAGGGCTAGAGGCAGCAAGCTGGCCATGGAGGGAAGGAGGTGGGAGCACACAGCTGGAGCACGCAGGGCATGCAGAAGGGGAGGAGGGGCAGGCAAAGCAACCTGATCATGGAGGGCAGGCAACGGTGGGTTTGCCACCAGCAGGGGTTTGCCAATTATAGCTTAAAAAAAGTCCTCTGAAAAAACAAAGGTTAAAGTAATGTTATAGTTAGTTATCTAATAAGATCTTAGCTTACATTAAAAAAAACTAGAAATTCATTTAAAATACAAAGGTTAAAGCAATGTTATAGTTAGGCGTTGAAATGTTAAAAACTAACAATTAAAAAAACACTGAAATTTAACAGTTATAAGTCAGTGAGCTAACTATAACTTGTACCTTCACAATGCACTGCTTATAACCTCACATATCGCACCATTCATGACATATTAAATTACATCATTGACCACAACTCAAATTGCAACATTGATGACTGCACTGATGACATCCTCCAAACCACTGCTCCTCAAATGAACGGCGCCACCCGCTCGTAGGGGCGTGGCGCCCTTAGTGGCATCCGGGGCGGGAGCCAGCAGAGACGTCCTCGAGGCAGAAACAGGACAGGGAAGAGCCAGCAAGATAGAAGGGAGGCATGACCACGTGAGCCTACCACGTGAGCCTAGTGTCATCAGGAAGGCAGGGTCAACCTTCCCTCCCCCGAGGGTACAAAAGCCTCGGGGGAGGCCGAACTAATCCTCTTTGCCCTCTCTCAACAGCTCCGGCGGCAGCAGACCAGCAAAGAATTACCCACCCACCCATCCCTGCAACAAGGAAGAGAATGGCGGGGTCCCAGGCAAGAAAAGGGTGTGGACTTCCTTTTTGGTATGGACTGGCTGCCCATGGAAAGGGCAAGCAGTCATTGTGGGGCTCTGGGCTGGCAGGAGAGGGGGGACTGACCTGCTGGTGGTCCTGACCACTCCTGCCCTACCCAAGATGCCGTGTATGTTTATAAACATTGGAGGGGGTATACCCCGGTATGGTTGTCACAAATAGTGGCAGATTATTTACCTGCGGCTCTGTTGACCGGAGGGTGGTCAACTTAAGGAGAGCAGTCTATCTTGGTTGTGGCCTGCTGGCACAGCCCGAAGGACAAGCCAAAAGGCCCCTTGGAGAGCGGGGCGTAAATATAATTGCAATGTATAACTTTGAGATTATTTTAATGTTGTTGTTGTTGATAAGCAAGTATTTTAAATATTTACTTTAATCAAGATGAATGAAGGATTAATGAAACTGCTTGAAGTTTTAATAAAAGACTACGCGGTGAACAACAACAACCTGCTTCATGTCTTTTATGGGGGGGGGCGACTCGCACCCGGTAGGCACACTATTACTCTATAAACCACTTGATGGTTTTAACAACAAAAGCAATTAGTAAAAGGCCCATAAACATTTACAGCATACATTGACTGTATGTGCAAATGTACATTTATGAAATATAAATGATGAAGTCCTGGAGACAAGTTTGATTCAGTGTGGTAACATTTACATGGCACACACTTTCACTACTTGTTTTTAAAAGGTAGAGATTAAGCACAACTAATGAGAGTTGCAGACACACATTGTTTGTGGCTTAAATCAAAGCCCTGTTGCCAAAATATGGGAGAAAAACTAAATTTTATGTTTACAATACATTATTCACCTGTGGATTTCTGTGCACATGCTGACATTAAAAAAATGATAAACTGCTATCAGCTATTTTTATATAAACTGGAGATTTATAATGAACAGATATTTATTTCCAGAAGTTCACAGAAAATTCTGAGATATTATAAATTGCTGAAGAGTATATAATCTATGGATGACTCAGAAATGGTTCAAGTCGCTGAATTAATGTAAACTTGATGTAATGGTATGCACCATTCTGCTCATTTCAACGATATGTGTAGACTATTTTTACAAACATGCCTTATCAGTGGCTTAAACATAGATGTGAAGTCATTGACTTTACAATTCAATGTCAGACTAGGTATTTATAACAGATGAATCTCATTAATATAAATAATGACCAAGCACTCTTTTGAAGTGTATTTAAGGTTTAATAAACTGCAGATTTTGTTATTGTCTTTTGAAACCTTATATTTCATGTTTATACCAGTAGAAAATACCATAATATCAGCTAAATATGGGTGCTTTCACAGATATTCTTTAGGTCTTGCATGATGCAAAAGGTTACTCTCAGAAGCACTACAGAGGTGGTATAAAATTGGGTCCAAGTGTAGCTTCCTGATACCTTTTAGTATGAAAAGCATATAGCAAATTGTCACTTTGATTGATTAATGTCATCAGTGATGCCATCAATGATATCATTTGAGGTGTCATCAGTGATGTCATCACTTATGTAATATGTTAGATCATAGGCAGTGCATGTTGGCACGCAAGTTATAGTTAGCTCATTGAACTGTAACTCATTCCCCTCTTCCCCCGACCCCATTATTGTGGTCCGACCATTTCATGGTTACTTGTGAGATTTTAACCAATCAAAAAAAAGCCCACTTATTAAAGCCCACTCGCTAAAGCGCCGCAACTGGAAAAAGTTTACCCCGGCACTGTTTAAAAGCTTTCTAGATGAACAACCTCCTATTGTAGGGCACTCATTACAAGAGGTATGGAATAATTACGAGCAATGGTTAGAAAATGCACTAGATAAAATAGCCCCCTGGACTACTAAACCCCCCATCAGGCGCTCTAAATCAGAGCCTTGGTTTACGGAGAAACTCCGACTTGCGAAAGCCCAATGTAAATCAATTGAGCGTAATTGGAGAAAGAGCTATGCACCGGACCTTAAGTTGAAGTACAGAACCGAACTAAAAAGATATCAAAAAATGGTTCGAGAAGAAAAAAGCATCTTCTTCAATACTAGAATTGAGGAAGCTGCCCACCCTACTAAGGAATTATTCCGCATTTATAAAGAACTGACTAATTCTGCCCGTTTAGAGACTCTGGATACTTATTCCACAGAAATATGCGAACAAATCGCTGACTTTTTTGTGGAAAAAGTGGAGAAAATCCATGATACCTTCCCTAAAATCTCTGACGCAGTAGATAATGTAGACATAAAAACTCCCATCACTCAAAACCCGATATTGTCCATGTTTACCACGCCAGACAAAAAGGATCTACTTAATATTATTAAAAGTATACATTCAGGATCCCCTAGGGATGTATGCCCATATGATAAAAGTAAGGACATTATGGACAACACACTTATTGATCATATTAGCCATATGATCTCTCTATCCTTCCAGGAATGTTTCGTTCCAGAAGCTTGGAAATTAGCGCAAGTGATACCGCAAAAAAAAAAACCTAACATCCCTATTTCACAGCTCAATAACCTAAGACCCATTTCACTTCTACCATACTGCGCTAAAATCATAGAAAAAGTAGTAAACAAACAACTCATGGATTTTGTAGAAAAAGAGAACTTACTCCATCCCTCTCAATCAGGATTCAGGCCAGGATACTCCACTGAGTCTGCAGTTCTGTACTCCACGGAATGTATTCGAATGATGGTGGATGAGGGCGAGACTGCAGCATTGGTCATGCTGGACCTCAGTGCAGCATTCGATACTGTGCTGCACTCAAAGCTGCTATCACGTCTCTCGAACTTAGGAGTAAAAGGCCCAGCACTCGCCTGGCTCAGCTCTTTCCTTACCAAGAGATCATTCCAACTACACGGCCCACCCTTCAGATCATCACCTCGCAGCGTCAGCCATGGGGTTCCACAGGGCTCAAGTTTGAGCCCTACCCTATTCAACATCTATATGGAACCCCTGGCTGACATAGTAAGGAATTTTGGGGTGGGCATTGTTAGCTATGCTGATGATACTCAACTCATGTTTAAAATCACACCGGACTGTAAGGAATATGCCACCAACTTCTCAAATTGTATGACGGCAGTAGCTACCTGGATGGACGATAACTGTCTACGCCTCAATGGAGAGAAGACTGAGGTATTGGTGGTGGGAAAGGAAACCTCTGTTTGGTCTGATGCATGGTGGCCCTGTGAATTGGGAAAACTTCCCAGCCCTGCAAAAGTGGTAAAAAACTTGGGAGTCATGTTAGATTCTGACCTATCGGGCAAATCCCAAGTGAATAAAACTACAGGAAAGTGCACTGGCATACTCAAAATACTTCGAAAAATCATTGATTTGATTCCCATAGGAGCTAGAAAAACAATAGTCCATGCCTTAATAACGCCACATTTGGACTATGGAAACGCCCTCTTAATA
This sequence comes from Lissotriton helveticus, assembly GCF_964261635.1. NCBI lineage: Eukaryota > Metazoa > Chordata > Amphibia > Caudata > Salamandridae > Lissotriton > Lissotriton helveticus. Next base: position 405,441,375 of record NC_136063.1, on the reverse strand, counting down.
GGCCTCAATAACAAAGGCCTACACCAGCTCCAATGTATTAAAAATGCGGCTGCACGACTGGTGTTAGGTCTCTCGAGAAAAACCTCCATTAAATCTGCCCTAATCAAACTTCATTGGCTTCCTATCAAGGAGAGAATTATATTCAAAAGTCTCTGCTATGCCCACAGGATAGCCCATAACAAAGGCCCCATATACCTGAGAAGTCTCCTGGCTATACATCGACCGATTAGAGCCCTAAGATCATCAGGAACAATGCAATTTAAAATTCCCCGCATTAAAAGAGCTAAAATGGGAGGTAAATCCTTCCGTTCCCTAGCTGCTAAACACTGGAACGATCTCCCCCTTCAATTGCGGATGGAACCGTCCGAAATGATATTTAGGGCAAAACTCAAAACTCTCCTATTTCCTAAATAAATAGCTGATTTGACCCCCTCTCCGGCATCTTCCTCGTTGGTTGATTTATAAGCAGTTAGCGCGGGGACACACAGTTTGTGCAGCCAGGCGCTTTATAAGTGTTTTATTATTATTATTATTTTCACACCTAACTTTACATTACTTTAACCTACACCTTTTTAAGCGACTACATAGATAGATAGATAGATAGATAGATAGAGAGATAGATAGATAGATAGATAGATAGATAGATAGATAGATAGATAGATAGATAGATAGATAGATAACTTTACACATTGAATAAGAATATGTAAAAACAAATTATAAGTGAAAACAAAAATAAAATTACATTTACAAAAATAAAAATAGAATTCAGCCAACTGTAGCATTGTTATTAAATGAGGGAGTGAAGGTCCCATCCCCCACACCAATGTGGGTTTGCTCTTCTGCAGTTGAAGTTTAATGTACCTTTCATTGTCTACTGCATTAGGATATCCATCTTATGTTTTTACTTCACCATAAAACTTTACTGATAGCTGTAGTCATCTCTCGACTGGTGTATTGTAAATCCTGCTACACTAGCTTATTTTTTTTACCTAAAAGGCCGCGGAAATATTGCAACCGCCTTGCAATTTTTATTGTTGCTCCAGATAAATTAGAGAGCTCAAGTCAAAACATTGCATTATCCACACTACTTCAAAAGGCTGATGCTCACCTATCAAAAGTGTTGCAGCCTTTTCTGGCAATTTCAAAGTGCGTGGCTGGTCATAACATGGCAGGTCACACACCACGCACATTAAGACATGAGCGCTACCTAGTGGATGCCAAAGGTATCAGAATCATACCCTGGCCTTTCTTTAGGAACCCTGTCCTGTGCCGGTGCTTCCCCCAGTCTTTGGGCTTATGAAGGCGGGAGCATCAAGTAAACAGGGTTCTTACATCCATACCTATGCTCTGCAATTTTCATATGCATTCCACGTGGTCCATCAGCAGCAAATAGGAAGCATTTGAAATGAAAAGCCTTGGACAAGAAAGACGTCGGTCAATCTTGCCATGTCATCAGCTCAAAGGGTGGGTGATGTTACTTCCGTGGCATGTAGGTGAATAGTCGCCCATGCAATTATAGTAGACTTTTGCTATTAGAAATATGACTTGAGTGTGCTGGTCACAACCCTGGGTCTCCATTGTGGAATGGGTCCAGACCAGTTGACCTCTTCCGCCAGGGGGCGTCAGTATCACAAAGCCACTCTTCTAGGGTGACCAGAATTTTAATGCCAAAAACCAGGACATTTCACAAAAAAAGAAGAAGGACTACAATTTTACTTCAAGCAATGAGAGCGCTCCTCAGCAGAGAATTACAGAACAGGCAGTAAGAACATACATAAAATGCTATTTTTAAACCCAGTAGCTTGCCTGTTAATTAAATTGCTTTCTTGAAACAACTGCTAACTTTCCATGCTTTGTAAAACATAAAAAACACCTCCCACCGTTTTCAGTCAACGCTCTCTAAAAACCGGGACAAGAGCTAAATTTCTTGAAATTTGCTGGGACAGCTGGTTAAAAACAGGGACGGTCCTGGCAAAACGGGGACGCATGGTCACCCTACACTCTTCCGACTGAGAGACTCCCCCCTGCCACCCCTAACAGACTGACTGCGCAGGATAACGGTCACTTCAGCGGCCGAAGCAGGGCAGGATTATCTCTCAAGTCCCTTCGCACCCGGGCATTTCTGCCCGACAGATGAAAAATCATACATTTTGCCCAGGTAGATTTTATTTTTCTGAAAGGAGGGCCAGCATCTTTCCTCTGTGTTCTGTCCCATTTATCCAGAGGTAAATCTAGTCCTCAGAACATCTGCCTCGAGGCTCCGTCAGTCATTCACTACACTTCTGACTCCCATCCACCACAGCAGCTGAGCTGAGCAGGGTGGCAAACATTATTCCATTTATAAAACACAAATGGAGTCGATAAGGCAGCTGGGGTTCCTTATCCAGCCAGCGCTGCTGCAATGGCGAATCCTGTGTTTGTTTTTCCAGTGTTTTACTTGGCCGACGGTATCTTTGTGCAAATGAAACAAAGTGCACCTCCTGCAACGTGCTCTGGGAACGGGCTGAGCGGCAGCGCGCCGCGTGCACTGTCACTGCTCGGCGTGAGCAGTGAGGGGAGAAAGGAGGCGTAAATCTGCTCTCAGATACTGATCACACTGTCAGCGTGGGGGCTGAGGCGTCACGTGGAGCGACAAGAATGACCAGGTCTGTCTGACATTGACACGAGTTAATGAGGGGAAAGCGATTTTTCTACTTCCACTTTAGGTTGTTTTTCATGAACCACCGTTTCCCATGAAAATCATGTTAAGTGCTAGATATGGCAAGAAAAGTAATGTTTTCCCTTCATCGTGGCCTACAATATCAAGTCATCTGCATTACGGTATTCAGTAGTTTTATATGTTATTTCACGTATTTGTGTGTTACGCTTTTGTACTCTCGGTTACACTACATAACATTACAATTTGTTATGCTGTGGTGTGCTATGTCATATGTCATACATTTTAATTTACAGGCATTTGACAGATTTATTGTCAGTACTGGGGAAACATTAAAAAAGAAAAAGCATTGGTAAATGCATTGAGTTTTGCCTATGTGATTAATAATAAGCTGTTCTTTGTTGTAAGTTGTAGATTGCTGAGTAGTTGTACAATATAAATTACAGAAAGTCTGTTAAAGTGTTATCACTTCTTTATGTACAAAGAGGCAATATATTGTGCTGTTACTAGTGGTAAAGTTTGGGTAAGTAATAGCAACATTTTACAAAAAAATTAAAGAGGAAAATTGTTTAGCAGTAAAATATTGCAATATATTGTGTTTAGAAGGGTTTAGTAGTAAAAATGTAGCAATAATCTGGGTTTAGTGGGGTCCCTAGAGATTTTGGCCCCAGAGCCACTGCACCTGCTGCACCATTCAAATCAAGTCTCAAATGAAAGGTAACTGCAATTGCGACTGCCTGTTTAGTAGTAAAATATGGCAATATTAGGTGGTTAGAGGAGTTCTGACAAATGTTTGATCCAGTGCCACTGCACCTACAGCACCATTCAAATCATGGCCCTAGTTTCTGAAAGATAACTGAATTTGTGACTGCCTGTTTAACCCTGTTTAACCCTTTCGTTGCTGCCGTCGGCCACCGGCCGTCGCGAGCACTACCTTCGTAGTGCTGCGCATGTCCGCTCACTCTTCAGTACGCCCGTACCGCGGCAGAATTGCCGCCGCGGTTAAGGTGTTAATAGTAAAATATAGCACCATGTGTTGTTCACTGGAGTTATCAAGCCCCTTTCAACTGCAAGGGTGCACAGTCTAAATATCGAGTTTTTTATACCGACCTACAGAAATATCAAGTTTTTAATATCGAAGGTACAGAATCGAGGTCAAGAATATCATTGGACAGAATATCGACCCTAAGGCAAGTAATATCGATTTTTTTTATATCGATGTAAGTAATATCGAAGTCATTAATATGGATATCAAATATATCGATGTTACTAATCTCGATGTTACTAATATCGATTTTGTACTTTTGTTATGTATTTTATTATGTATTTAATATGTATTTGTTATATGTTTTTTGTTAAGTATTTTACTTGTTTTAAATTATATGTGTACTATTTTTATATATTAATAATGTTATTTTTAAGTAAATTTTATGTTGAAGTACCGGAGCAGGTTGTGGGTTTATAGGGGAATAGGGTGGGAAGTAATTTAACAATAGTAAATTAATTATTAATTTTTAGGCGTTCTTAATTCATTTAAATTAATTTTTGGATGTAAGTTCTGTAGCGGGTAGTGGGTTTATAGGGGAATTGGGTGGGAAGTATTTTAATTGTAATTAAGTAATGATTTATTTGTATTTTTTGGTATTCATAATTAAATTATTTTCATTTAATTAATAATTGCCAATTACATTTTTTAATTGTTAATTAACTTTTTAATTGCTAATTAATGTTTGTAATTGGTAATTAATTTTGTTAATTGGTAATTAATATTTGTAATTGGTAATTAATTGTGTTAATTGGTAATTAATGTTTGTAATTGGTAAATAATGTTTGTAATTGGTAAGTAATTTTTTTAATTGGTAAATAATTTTTTAATTTGTAAATATTCTTTTTTATTTGGAAATTCTTTTTTATTAATTGGTAATTAATGTTTTATAAAAAGTATATTTTGGTATAAAAAATAATTTTATTGTTTAATTTTTTTGAATTGCTAAACAATATTTATTTATTAAAATGTTGTTTTTTCGAAAAATCTTTTATTTTTTAATATTTATTATTTGGTTACTAATATTTAGTAATTAATATTTATTGGTATTTATTGTTAATTTATTGTTAATTAATTATTTAATTGTAATTATGTTTTTTATAATTATTAATGGCTATTTGTAAATGATGTTGAGTTGTTTAAAATTTAAATTATTATTTATTTTAAATACAAAAATTATTTATAAGTATGTTATATTTAATTTCTATGCTATCCAACGCTTTCCCTACTGTTGCACTCACTGGTGTGGGAATAGTAATTTTTACCCCTACACTATCCAACGTTTTCCCTACTGTTGCACTCACTGGAGTGGGAATAGTAATTTTTACCCACCCGTTATCCAACGCTTTCCCTACTGTTGCTCTCACTGGAGTGGGAATAGTCATTTTACCTCTACGCTATCCAACGCTTTCCCTACTGTTGCACTCTCTGGAGTGGGAATAGTAATTTTTACCCCTACGCTATTTAACGCTTTCCCTACTGTTGAATTTTCTGGAGTGGGAATAGTACTTTTATGTTCTACGCTATCCAATGTTTTCATTACTGTACTTTTTTTTGGACTTTAAATAGTAGTTTTATTTATTTATGTATTTAATATTTTTGGTATTTTTTATATAATGTTGTATTTAATTAACTTTAAAAATATTAAAAGTATATTGAGTTTTTTAAATTTATTAAATATAATTATTTATTTGTATTTCTGTTTTATTTTATGTGTTTAGATGTATTTGTAATTCATAGTATATTTTAATAATTTATAAGTAATTAAAATAATTATTACAAATTAATATAAAGTATATATTATATATTGTATGTTTATTTTTAATTAAAGTTTTATTATTGAATATGTAATATTTATTAATTTTAAACATTATTAAATATGTTTAAATATGTTTATTTTATTTATAAGTATTATTTACTTTATTTTACTTTTTTTTTTACAGAAAAAAAACCCGATATTTTTAATTACGATATTTTTAACATCGATATATGTTTTTTCCGATATTTTTGTACTTACAATGTTGTAGATAGGGTGTTGATATACTTGCCTTCGATATTCCAGCGTTGATATTTCTGTAGGTCGATATTTTGTCCGTCGATATTCTTTCAGTGATCCAACTGCAAGGTAACTGCAACTGCGACTGCCTGTTTAGTAGTAACATTTGGCAATATTAGGTGTTTGGATGAGTTCTGATAACTTTTTGGACTGGTGCTACTGCACCTGCTTCATTATTGAAATCATGACCCAAGAGCTTGCTAGATAACTACACTTGTGACTGCCTGTTTAGTTGTAAAATATAGTAATGTTTGGTGTTTAGTGGAGTTATGACAACTTTTGGCCCCAGTGTCACTGCACCTGCTAGACCATTTAAATCATCCCCTTTCAACTGCAAGTTAACTGCAATTGTGACTGCCTGTTTAGTAGTATCATTTGGCAATATTAGGTGTTTAGAAGTGTTCTGACAACTAATGCTTGAAAGATAACTGCACTTGTGACTCCTTGTTTAGCTGTAAAATATAGCGATAATTGGTGTTTAGTGGGGTGCCTGGAGCTTTTAGTCATGGTTCCACTGCACCTGCTGCACTATTGAAATCATGACCCTAGACCTTGCTAGATAACTGCACTTGTCACTGCCTGTTAGTTGTAAAATATAGCAATATTAGGTGTCTAGAGGAGTTCTGACAACTTTTGGACTCGATGCTACTGCACCTGCTAGACGATTCAAATCATGACCCTGTTGTGAACAAGGCAGCTACACGTGTTGCTGCCTGTTTAGTAGTAAAATATAGCATAGCTCTTGTATGTTAACTTCAAGTTTAACGAGCAATGTTTATTACAGCATTTTCAATTTGATCATCATGACCAAATAGATTAAGTTGAAAAAATCAATCTGATAATGCCTTCAAAGTGCAAAGAAATGTACTGAGTCATGAATAGTAAATGCCACACACGTTCTAAAGCTAAAACATCTGCTTTACAAAACTAAGTTATAACAAGCCAATAGGTCCTGCCTTTTGGATGTGAATGCAGCGCTGCCATGTTTTTGAGGGTATTTTGAATTGAAATTGAAATGAGTCTCTAGTTAAAGTCCCGATGACAGTAGCAGCCATTTGTAGTAGGCAATATCATGAATGCGTATAACCTTTGAAGCGATCAATGCCGAGTTTACCCATCACGTTTTCAAATTACGAGAAGCACATTACACACATCTCCCAAGCAGCAGGCCTTCAAACCAACAAATGGATTTTACTAAGGTGAGAGAGAAGCATAATCAGGAGATGCTGCGACTTCAGTTAAAGGGGAAAGAAGAAAACGAACGGCGGAAGAAATCGAAATGGAAAAAGTTAATTGCCATTGGCATACGTGAAAATCATGAAATACTAGAAAAGTACAATTCCAGACAAAGAGTAAGGGATTGCAGTAACTCTAAGAAGGCATGGGAACAAGTAAGAGCAGGTTAGAACTGCAATGTGGTGGCAGCAGCAGGGGACATACGGAGGAGAATTTACAGATAAACAAACTGTTTTCTTACGTGCATTCAGGCGTCCCTGTCTTAGTCGCATCCAAAGCTTCGCACCAAAAACTAGGCACTAGAACAACAAGCACAACTGGGAACTTAGCCTATTCATTCTTAACGCATCGGGTGACTGTGAAAATCTTTTGAAAGTGGCATTCAACTTAACAGAACGCTAGCTTCTTACAGGAACAAATGACACAAATAGTTAACTAAAGCACGCAAACAGCACAAAAGAAGCATACAAATGCCGGATGAGACGAGAGATCTCTCTCTGAGTCTGGAGAGATCTGAACTTGCACGGAAGACAGGCAGTAACAGCCAACAAGCATAGATGGGAAGAAGGGGGTGGGGGAATAGCTTTAAAACAGCACACATGCTACCTTGCCCCTTTCTGATGTAAATAAATCTATACTAATATAATAAAGAGAGAGCCCAAACCTTTGAGGCGGGTAATCTCAGGAACCACAGCACCAATCACAACACCCAATACAGCGTTGGGAAGGGCAGTTGCAGCAGAAGGACATAGGCTATGCAGACGCCCACCATATACATTTAAAAAGTAAAAGAACGGTGCCAGCAAAGTAGTCTCTTGTGGGCGTGTCTGCGTTGTGCTGTGGGCGTGTGCTGGGGGCGTGACAAATGCTGGGGGCGTGTGGTACATTCCGCCCTTCATGCGATGTCTCATATCGTGTGCTAATTCCACCCTGCTCCCTTTAAATACCCCTGCACCCCATAATCACAACCCACCCTTACTCCTTAAAATACCCCAACACCCTTAAACACTTACCCATCTTAACCCTATAAATATACCCTGTACCCCAAAACCCAAACCTATCCCTAAACCCTAAAAATACCCCGGTACCCCAAAACCCAAACCTAGCCCTGAACCCTATAAATACCCCTGTACCTCAAAATCCAAACCTACCCCTGAACCCTAAAAATACCCCTGTACCCCAAAACATAGCCCTGAACCCTAAAAATACTACTGTACCCCAAACCACCCCTGAACCCTAAAATACCCCTGTACCCCAAAACCCAAACCTAGCCCTGAACCCTTAAAATACCCCTGTAGCCCAAAACCCAAACCTACCCCTGAACCCTAAAAATACCCCTGTACCCCAAAGCCCAAACCGAGCCCTGAACCCTAAAAATAACCCTGTACCCCAAAACCCAAACCTACCCCTGAACCCTAAAAGACCCCTGTACCCCAAAACCCAAACCTAGCCCTGAACCCTAAAAAATACCCCTGTACCCCAAAACCCAAACCTAGCCCTGAACCCTTAAAATACCCCTGTACCCAAAACCCAAACCTACCACTGAACCCTAAAAATACCCCTATAACCCAAACCTATCCCTGAACCCTAAAAACACACCTGTACCACAAAACCCACACCTATCCCTAAACCCTAAAACTACCCCTGTAAACCCATAACCCAAAACTATATCTGAACCCTTAAAATACCCAAACACCCCAAAACATACACCTCTGGACCCCAAAACATATACCCCTATACCCATACTTACCTTATCCAAACATAAAAAAAAATGCTTTTACCATTCATGCATTTACAACGAATTTTGTTGTAAATGTATGCGTGGTAAAAGCATATAAAATGTAATGCCATACGTTATAATGGCATTGCGAAGTCATGGTACTTTTGTAATGAAAGTATGCGGAGTGATGGTGTGCGGAAAGAAAGTTGCGGAATAATGGGTGTTTACCCTCCCCCGGTAAGTACATTGGTGGCACGGCGGCCCACATCTCCAGCAACATACTCATATTTATTCACCACCCATTTGAAAAATGCACAGGTCTCTCTCATTGATGGCCAGCACCGACATACACTTTTAGACACACCTCCCGACAAAAGTTCTAGAATTGCGAACTTTAGAGCTGGGGAGCTACGTTCGAATCTCGACATCAGCTCAACATCCTGTGATTCCAGGCAAATTCTCGTTGTCTCCCCGTGCCTACCACAAATGAATGTGTTCTTCTGTAATGTAAATTGTGCTCATGCCATGTTGTCGAGTTCGCGCTATATAATATTGCAAGGAAAATTAAAGTAGGGAAACTCGAGTTCACACACTACTGAACGCGCACTCTTAAGTGCATCAGCAGTGCACTGTGAATCGGAGTGTTTCACAGGCCTGTCACAGATAAGAAATGCTATCAAAACGAAATCCTACAAAACAATATACTACTGACCGGCAGCAATTCATCCCCGGAAAACGTCGGGACGGGTTGCTAGTACATTTATAAAACGAATCGAAATACTTAAAAAATAGAACGCACACCTTTACAAACAAAAATATATATGTTAAAGTAATCTGTGGGAAATGCAGTCATACGTGATGAAAGGCCATTTGGTGTGAGTTACAATAAATTCACAGTACTGAATGAAGTGGCCGCCATTGTCCGGGCTACTTGAAGGGAGGAGAGGTACCAGCAGAGCAAGGAGGTCCCAGAAAGGGAAACAAAAGAGGAAGTTGTAGGGTAATAGACAAAATGTTCACACGGAGAATAGTGGACCCCACACTGGGTTTGAGAAGCCCATACTTCCCCCACATGCAGAGCGGCCTCTTGCAGGGAAGCCAGAGTGGAGCAGATACCAATGTACATCACGCAGAATGTTCTGGATCACTGTGATTATCAACAGATTAGGATTGAAAATTTGGGGGGCTTTTTCTGATTTTTATGAGACTTAAGAATGTATAATGTAGCGGTTATAGTTGTGTATTTCTCTTATTTTTGTCCTTCATCATCCTCGTATCCGTTAGTTGCATCTTATTTGAGTTGGTTTGCTTGTGTGTTCTATCCCGCCCAGGATGTAAATTTGTTTTGAATTATGAATTCTGTAATGGTTATCTTGTGTATTCTGTATGTTCAAGGGCTTTTTTTTGTGTTCTCCTTGTTGTGTTCCAATAAAAAAAAAAAAAAAAAAAAAAGTGATTATCAACAGATCCTGTGACCAGCCTTGGACAGAAGGAGAGATCACAAACTTTCAGTGGTGTTTAATCCTTGTGAGGGGTGCCTTCAACAAATCAGTACGAACAAGCATTGGCAAAGCCAATATGTCTTGTCTCTGAAAGGTGTTAGCAGACATTATGGCTTTGCCAGTGCTTGTTGGCGATGCCAGATGCTATCGGCAGAAAGGAAACAATGCTTGTTTCCAGTGCTGTTGACCAGCGCAAAAGCGCATGACTACTGCAGCAGGGTGAGTCGGTGCCAACTAGTACTGAATGAAGTGGTATTCATTGTCTTAGCTGTTTGAAAAGAGAAAGCGCGCATGGCACACTGAGTGTAAGCACAGCACGTCATGCCTGCAGTAAGAGAAACTCAATAAATAAAACAGTGCTTACAGACTAAGTAACACGTACCATGTAGCAACCGAAGTAAAAGGGCCAGTCGCTATAGGAAGTTACAAATGAAGACAAGGCGGTACTAAGAAGGGACTAACAACCTATTTTTGAATCAGAAGCCAGCATTTACGAAGGACAATGACACAAGTCAATGGCAAATATGGATGGAGAGTGGGCGGGGCTTCTATTCCATACTCAGTACAACAAGTCTCACAGAGCAGCGCATGCGCACTGACTCTAGGCTCGACCTAAGAAACAAGCATTCCAGCATACTGTTAGAAGCTGTCTGCCTTTTCTGTGGGAAGAGGTTTCATATCTTGACAGTGAATGTGTCTTAAACAGTGTGAACAGTTTTAGTAGAAGTATTGTAAATGAATATATGATGTTACAATGCGTGCAATTACAGCGCATGCTTTTACAACGCAGTCTTTACATCGCAACTACCATTACATTGCATTATTTTACAACGCATGCCATTACAACGCATTTTTAAAAACTACCATTACAACGCATTCCATTACAACGCATACCATGACAACGCTTATCATTACAACACATAATACTTTTAGGGCAATAGTAGGGTAAGTGTTGGATAGTGTAGGGGTAAAAATTACTATTCCCACTCTAGTGAGTGCAACAGTAGGGAAAGTGTTGGATAGTGTAGGGGTAAAAATTACTATTCCCATGTAACCCATAACCACCCTAATACTAAGAAAATCTTTATTACTTACCTTATGATGTGCTGCAATGGCATGCGTTGTAATGGTATGCATTGTAATGGCATGCGTTGTAGTGATATACGTTGTTACGGCATGCATTATAATGGCATGGAATGTAAAGGCAGTTGCGCTGTAACAGTTGCGTTGTAAAGGTAGGTTGTTGTAATGTCTGCGTTGTAATGGATTTTTTCCATCGTAAATGCATGCAGCCAGGGAAAGTTAACAAAAAAAAGGTTACAAACAAAAGCGGTTGAACACGGTAATTCAGAAATGGGAACTGATAGGAGCCCCCTTTTAAGTTATATTAAATACAAGAGATTTCACAAGTTCTGTGCAGGCGAAACCTAAAAAAGGACAGGACTGCTACTTATCTCTTCCGTCTACACAAAAGGGAAAGATTGCATCCATAAGTAGGTGACTCTTGGGCTCCCTTTTCAAGGACTGATGAGGCCAAATGTCTTTAACTTACTCATGGACGCCGACTCGCCAAAAAGCCAGGAGTAGCAGAATTGACATGTCAGTAGGCCTGGGTAGAGCTCGTGTAGTTCTGCTATGTGGAATACCACGGAGCGGCCCAACAAACTCTGCAAGATTCCGCGGTATTCCAAAGATGGCTGCAGCTGCTCAATGTGCCAGTTTGAGCTACATTTTTAACGTTTAGTAGTGCGATGTGCGTTCTCACTCTGGAAACTGCACGCAAACTGTACCACATGGTTCGCATGGGTGCGGCCATTTAAGTTTTCTGTTCTGTGCATAGTGCTGAGGCCTGTTTTTCAATCTACCCGTAATCTTTTCAATCCTCCCCCTATCTAACTACCCACCTCTCAATTTTCTTCATTGAATGAGTTGGTGCTTTTGTGTATTTTACATGTTTGTCATTATTTAGTTTTTTGTGACTTGTTGTACTTTTGTTTGTCTTCACTTTAAGTCTTTAATTTTTAATTTCTTCCTTCTCCTATTTCTTCTTTTTGTATTTTTTTGGACCACCCAGCAGAGCAGAGTGAGGGAGTGGCAGCACCATTGCTGCTGTTAGCCAAACACATAGCAGGTGTCATTGCCGCCAAGGGGCGCAGTCTGCACCTACTGTTCCTTATAAGGTGCGCATGTGTATGCACCAAAGTCACCACGAGCATGCAGTGTCCTGTATTTAGCACTCAAACACCACACACATCACATCCCGTGAAAATGTTTGCGCTGCTGCTTTTAGAACACAAGCAATGCAAAAAACGGTAATTTTCTGGTTACGGGAGGCAGAGGAAGAGACGACAGTGACGAGGAGAACAGGAGGGAGCGTCAGGTAAGTGTCTCCCTTATGGCCTGTGGGGTTAGGGAGGGCCTGCGTTCACCAGCAAGTGGTTCCTGAACTTGCTGCATTTCTTTTCTTAATAGTGCGAGGCTGCGGAACAGATTGTGGGCTTTTGTGAAAGTATTTGTGTTAATCGCAGGGCCATCAAGCACTGCAATTAACATTAATACTTATACAAAGGCCCACAATCTGCCCCACAGCTGCTCTCTATTAGGAAAAGGAATGCAGCATATTTAAAGCAGAACGCGTGCTTTCAGAGAAAGCCTTTCTTTTAATAATAGTGATGTTGATTGTGTGCCTTTGAGATAGTATTCATGTGCAACTCCATGTAGATGCATGATGTGTGCTGCGATTAACACAAATACTTTCAAAATAGGCTCACAATAGGCCCTGCAGCCATGTTCCTATTAGCAAAATGAATGCAGCCACTCAGAATCACGATGGGTGGCCCTGGGCTAAATGCTTGTGTGCGGCTCTGTCCTCTTTGTAACTTTCCTGTTGCACCCAACTCAACCACTTGCACAGTTTGAATGCCAGGGAAAAGCATGCTTCACAGGAGGTGTAACACACAGTGCAGATTTATAGTCCAGTTTAGCGTAATGGATGCTAATAATGAAGCACGTGGACATGTTTAGCCTAAACTGGAATCCCAGGTAACTATTTGGTCGCTTTTCCTATTGGAGTCTCTGGAACAGTCACATGCATTGTTTGTAACACTTAGAGCCTTTGCTAAAGAGCTTGTCTTCAATTGCAGGTTTGCAATCTGTAAGGTATTTGGTTGAATGGTCATGTGTGAGTACCCACAAAGACAAGGTAATTCTGTTTACTTTCCTCGTTAGATTTGGAGATTGCTGGGTAAATTGATTCACAATCTGCACCCTTTTTCTTTTGTAGGTTTGTGAAATTGTACTACGGATACAACTGCACAGGCAGACGTGAGTGCAGGCAAAACAGCAGGTACTTATTTGGCAGAGTTAAACTGTGGTGCACCTTGTACATTATTGCATACCAACATACTTTACCCATGTTTTTTTCTGTTACAGGTTTCACAGACAGAACCACACACATTTGAATGGGCATAAGTGAGCGAAAGCAGAACAGGTAATTGTTTGGTAGGGTTATACTGTGATGCACCTTGCACATTATAGCATACCAACATACTTTGCCCATGTTTTCTTCTGTTGCAGGTTTCACAGACAGTACAACACAAATTTGAACAGGCATACATGAGTACAAGCAGAACAGGTAATTGTTTGGTAGATTTAAACTGTGGTGCATCTTGTACATAGCATAGTAGTATAACAACATACCTTACCCACAATGTGCCTTAACAATCTTTACTTCTATTGCAGGCTGTAAGGACAGTGCTACATATAATTTTGGAAGGGCAGGGCAGAGAACACAAACATCCAGGTAATTATACTCTACATTTTGCCTGCAATGCCTCAACACTGTGTGACAGATTGCATTCATGAGCATAGGCACTGACTTTAACCATGTTCCTTTATTTAGTAGGCTATGCGGCATAGCAGGCTAAAACCAATTAGCACAATAATGTTCAAGCACAAAGCTGTAACTTCTGCAGAGTGCAGTGCTTCACCACAAAGGAAGAAATGTTGCCTTGTATTCAAAGAAGGATGGATAAAACAAAATTGTGGAGGCTGAGACACAGAAATCACGAAGCAAGGTTCGTGTGCACCTTGGGAAACTATTTCAATACAGTGCAGACGTGGGCTTGATCTGCAAAGCATGTGCAGATGACAAGACTTTTGGGGACTTTTCTACAGGGAAGAGATCGAGTGATGACTGGAAACTAGATTACATGAAATGCCACCTAATTAGCAAAGTTCACAAGTCTGCTTTGGTGCTACTGAGAAACAAAAGTGCTGCTTGCAGGTTTGGTTATGGTGTGCGGGCAATGCAGACAGAAACTGCGACCACCAAAGGAAACAGAATAGAGGTGATTGAATGACAAAGATCCCAGCCTGAAGAGATAAAGATTCTCATTAACAATGTGTTGGCAGTCAAGATGAATACTTCAATATTTTCTGTCCAAGACATCCATGGCTAGCTAGCTTTGTAGGTTAAGATACCAGACGGCTTGAAGAGCAGGAACTACGCCTTTGAGTTCCTTGAGGCCATCAATAGCATGATACGATGTGAAACTATGGCAGAACTTTGCAACACTCGGTATCACACTTGGATAATGGATGAGAGCACTGATATTTCTGTTACAAAAATGCTGATCCTGTACTTCAGGTTCTGACCTATAACATCAACAGAGCACAAACACTGTTTGGGGGCATAGTGAAGCGAACTAGTTGTAATGCTGAGATTATCACTACTGCTGTGAAAGAAATCTACACTGCCAATGAACTGGACCATACCAAATTGGTCATGTTGACCTCTGATAGTGCGTCTGTGATGCTGGGCAAGAATAATGGTGTTGCTACTCGCCTTAAACAATCTGTTCCATCATCTAGTTGAGCAGCATTGTGTAGCCAAGCTGGAAGATTTGGCACATGGTGATGACTGGAAGAGGGTTCCGATGATTAAAAATATGGAGGCATTATTCGCACTAGCTCTGGAGCCATTGGCAGCCTGGGTGGGAGGGGATTCTGTGATATCCGGTATATATGGGGGGGGGACCAATGGGAAGAGAATATCTCGATCTATGCCGATGATGTCCTCCTGTACGCAACACAGTCAAGATTCACTGTGAGTTGGCTCCTACAGATCTTTAAATTATTCTGTAGCTACTCGGGATACCAAATTAATTGGGACAAATCCTTGTTGTGTATACTGTCAGATGGTCCCCCACCACTATTAGGGGCAGGAACTCAACTACAGGTTAAGGATACCTTTAAAAATGTGGGCATACAAATTATAAAGATAGATACCGATTTTCTCGCAAAGTACCTACAACCGCAACTAGATAGGATAAAAAGTGATGTTGCACACTGGAGGACCCTGCCGATCTTCCTTATGGGAAGAGCGGTTATTTTTAAGATGATGTCCCTACCCAGACTATTATATATTCTACAGAACATGCAGTGTCCAGTTCCAGATGAATTCTTCAAGGAAGTGGAGAGTGAACTACGGACATTACTATGGGTGGGATGGTGGGGGGGGGGGGCAAGGATTGCATTAGCTAAGCTACAGAGAGGCGTAGATGATGGTGGTCTGGCCATACCAGACATCCTACAATATTACTGGGTCTCACAGTTGATGGTCATTAACGACTGGGTGTTCGTGGACAGAAACAACCCAGCATACCGAGTGGACCATTGGGCGATGGGTACAAGAGGGTACATGAGGGCATTATATTCCTCTGCGGTAAACAAACATATGCCACCACATACACATACAGTGCTCAGCTTGTGGGCAAAAGCCACTAGATATCTTGGGTGGGACAACAAGCTGACAGAGCAGACCCCCCCTGTGGGATAGTGATAAGCTAAAAGAAGTAGGTAGGTTACAGGGGTTTGGTAAGTGGAAAATGATTGATAATATGCGTTTGGGAGATGTATGGCGGGGACAGGCCCTGTTCCCATTCGCTACATTGCAAAAAGAGTCTCAACTAACAGACACAGAGCAGAATAGATACCTACAATTGGGGCATGCGATACACAGAAATATCAAGGAAGGGGTACATCTCCCTGAATACAGCCCACTGGAAGATAGACTTTTATTGGACCCAATACCCGAAAAGGCACTGTCTTGTACATACAAGAAAATCATTAACAATTCACCGATCCCCTTGTGAAGTTAAGAGAGGGATGGGAAACATATGTGGGGTTGCTTGAGGATGATTAATGGGTGGAGGTGGTGCAAAGCACCAGGGAGGTGACATCAGGGAACGATTTTGACTGGTCCAGTTGAGAATCCTGCACATGTCCTATTCCTCCTGCACACTCATGTATAGACTGGGCCGCATCCCCACAGTGGAATGCCAGAGAGGCTGCAAACAGAAGGGCACGTTCTTCCATATTTTGTGGGACTGCCCGATTATACAACAATTTTGGGGGAAGGTGATGCGAGTAATGTCAGAAGTCCTAGGAACTGTAATAACTCTGGAGGCATGGTGGCATGTTTTGTGTGTATCCGGGAAACAAACATGGCCCAAATATAAAAAAATCTGGCTATTAGTGGCTGCAATGGTGGCCAAGAGAAATATTGCAGGGGCCTGGGGTGCTCGCTAGCCACCGACAGTGGCATGCTGAAACATGGACATGGACTGGTGCTGCACTGCAGAGAAAACAATATATGAGAGCCGTGGTTGCCTGAAGAAATGGGAAAAGGTATGGAATCAGTGGGAACTGTACAGGGGTAGGTGAATGAAGTCAGGAGGCAATGGCCGGAGGGGGGAAGAGCACGATTGTTGCAGGGCTTGCTCGCCTGGAGTGCAGTCCAATCATAAGAGATCATCTGTCCCCGAACGTATAATTTACTGCATGATGTTTACTGTCAAGATTGTTCTGTGGAAATATTGTCTGCCTACTCTGCTGATGTTTCAATAAAAATAATTTAAAATAAATATGGAAGCATTACTGAGGACTGTCTACACTGTGTTCTCCAGATCTCCTACAGGGAAGTCAAAGATGGATGAAATCGCATCGGTCACTGAATGTGAAGTGGTCTCCTAGCGTCCATTCAATGAAGTTCAATGGCTTTCAAGGCATTTTGCAGTTGGTGCACTAATTAATAATTACGAGGCTGTTCTTAAGTACTTTGAGCATGTGAAAGTTGAAGAGAATGATCCAGTTGCTAAGTATTGTTATAAAGAGCAATCAGGCGCAAACTACCATATTTTCCTTGCAGTACCTAATGACATTCTGGGTGAATTTGTATCTTTGTGCAAACTATTCCCAAAAAGTTCTTTGACTACTGTTGAAGCTGTACAGTATGCAAGAGCATAGATTGGCCAAATTAAGGAACAGTACTTGGGGGACACTTTTTTTGGAGCCGCACGGTAAAGGATCTGAATGTGTTGTACAGGGAGGGACAAGATTTTGATAGTGGGCCTATTTTGACTAATTCCAGGCAATAGCAACACAATCACATTTTGATTTGGGGACTGAGAATGTACAAAGACTTTTTGAAAAGTATAAAAATGTATATAAATATGTGGTGGCAGAACATGTAAATGGTGGGTTATTTACGACCTTTCAAGGCATGGCAAATTTCACTGTACGCAATGCTGCTTAGTATAGTGTGGAGTCTTAGCTTGTTGACGTCTGCGCAACATTTCAAGCACCTAGTGTAGATTGTGAACTAGGATTCAGCCTCATTAACACTATAAAGAGTCAATTGAGAAATAGACTATAGGAGAAGCATTTGGATATGCTGATGAGGACAAAAACCTACCTCCTGAATCTGAAAGTTGACCTCAATAGAGTTTTTCAGCACTGGAAAAAGGGCAAGGATCGACGTGAGAAGCAGCAATGTCATCCATCTAGTGATCAAAAAGCAAAAAACAAGAGAATGCCAATGCTGATATGACTTATACACTCAAATCTTGCAATCACTCGTGCCACTCATAGTGATTGAAATCTATTTATTTAGAAATTATTTATATTTCATTTTTGTTTTTTATTTTAAATATACTTTTAGGAATCTTTTAACCTTTTAAAGATGCAAAGGAAAAGATTTTTCAATGGACCAAACAGTAATATTTACAATTCAAAAAGTAATAACCTACATATAAAATTACAAAATACATTCAAAATTAATACAAAACATACCCATATTCCCACAAAGAATCAAAGAAAAATTATTAAAAATAGTAGGAAAGGAATTCGAAAAAAGAGATTTACAGAGAAAAGAGGGAGGATGAAATCCCAGCAAATGTTGGCACAACACTAAGGTATTCAGGGTATACGACTTAAACCTCTTTTTCAAACATTTTTATGAGTACACCTGACACCCTTTTTTTAATAACTCCACTTGTTTTAGCCAAACATGAAATGTCTACGCGTTTCAAACCCTATATATATATTCGGAGGGTTAGCCTCAGGACCTGGGAAAATGAGCTTATTAGCTTCCTGTGGGGGCACCCGTGGTGCTTCACAGCCGATGTATTTCAAACATGTATTTCTTCAAATACTTGTTTGGGGGCCCATTATTAATTCTCTGCACTGCGGCCGCAACCAGGGTCATTTACTGACACATAACTTGAGGAATGCTTTACGTTATCCAACCACCATTAGTCCAGCAAAGCGAAATCTTTAATTCCTCTGGACTGCTGCCGCACTATGTCTTCTTTTCCTTAAGAGTGCTGGCACTTGACTTGTGTGATCGGCCCTCCCCCACAGTCCATATTTGCCTGGATCTCACACATTTCACAAACTATCTCTGATGTGATATCCAGACATTACTCTGTAGCTTGCACATGAAATGGTCAATATGTTATGTAATTGTGTAACTCTGTGTATATAAATGTGATCTTGTATAGGCTCGCAACATTTCCCCACCCTATGAACAGTACTTGAGTTGAGGATCTTTAGTAAAATCTTACTATGGTACCACCATTTGAGTCCTATGCTTTTCTAAACCCGAAGTGTATTTGCCTGTGTAACCAATTCATGTCATGGCATGTGTATCTAAATTGAAAACCTGCCTTAAGAGCCTTGATATGGCACTGCATGTGTGGAAATTCACGTCTTTTCACTTTTTTAAATAAAAGTTTGGAGAGAACTTTGGCGCTGCACCCACAAGCGTGGTCTGGTTCCCGGTGCACATAGCCTTTGTTGCAGCACACAGGGACTTTACACTGCAGAGGGAACATTGCCATTCTCTCGGAGGTGGAGGTAGCTGCACAAGTTTGTTTTGTGCAGTGCCACCTCCCCTCCATGCAGGCAGCAGGTGGCAGGCCTGGCAGCAGGCACGGCCTGCAGGAGTATCGTCTGCTGTGGGGTAGGGAGCAACGGAGCTTTGGGTCCAGCGCACCCAGCAGCCGTTGCCACACCAATGGGCTGATATCCTAGACAGGGAGCCAGACCTGTTTGACCTGCTGGGCATCAAGGTTGCAGGGCTCAGTGAGCTATTATTGATTTGCAGTGTTCTTTCTGTATAATATTTTGTTTGTAAATAACATGCTGCTCGCACTCAGAGATAAGTTACATTCATGTTACAAATATTATGTGATCTAGCCAGGTGTTTGGTTCATGTTCAAACAGTAAAACTAGAGAGTGGATGGCCATGGGTGGACCCCCCCCCCCCCCAATGCTGTTTATGAATTATCATAAATGTATACAGTAGTAGTACACCAGAAGTTTCGATGACAGTGCAGCATGGCTGGAAACTAGTATGAGTAGTATGAGGATGGTCCCATTGCATTTGGCAACCAAGACAATATGTCCTTCATTTACCAATTATTCCTCCCTTTCATTGCGCGACAATTACTCAGAGTCATTACAGCTTTACCCCTCCATTACAAAATATTTTTGGTTTACTTGACTATCTGCCTTTTCAAACACTGCCAGCCGTCATACTGCAATTGAACTGTAGTGATGTATTGTGGTTGAATTTTGTAAACAAAATATAATAAGGGGAGGCGTTTCTGGCATTTAAAATGTGTAATGTGTTTTTTCAGCCACACAGACCATGGGGCCAGAGCCAGCGGAGAAGACGCAGCTGTGGTCGAAGGGGAAGTCTCAGCGGCGGCAGAGTCGGGTGGTGGTAAGTCCCATTGCTTGCTTGTTGACAATTACTAGTATACTCACTGCAAGGGCATTGTGATTGTGAACCCACCACTTTAGCAGCTACAGCGGGGGTTGAGTTAATGGCCTCTTCCATCTGCAATTCAGCAGACAAAAGTTTGTAATGAATGCTAAAAATGATGGGTTGATAGAGAATAGGAAAAAAGAATTGTAGAAAGGATGGGTGAAATGTTATATGAGAGAAAGGATGCGTGAGTGAGTGAAGGTGAAAGGATGCATAGGTTGGTGATAGGATGCATGGGTGGGTGGAGAATGGATGAAAGGGTATATGGGTAGGATTAAGCCTGCCGGGGTGAGTGAAAGGGTTGATGGATGAAAGGTATTCTTCTCGGGTGGGTTAAAGGAGGATGGTTGAAAGGGTGAATTGGTGAAAGAATGTGTGCTTCAGTAAATTGATGGATGTATTGTCAAATATGGTTGAGAGCCATGAATGGGTGAATAAATGGATGCATTTATGTCAGTGGATGGATGGTTTTCAATGGTGGTCATCAGAAGGGGGGCTTGGAGAAGATGGTGGAATAGCCTACCTTTTTCTTGCTAAAGATCTGGAAGCCAATGGTGGTTGAAAAGGAGGTTCTTGTTCAGCAAGAAGCTCAACCTCCTGTTCTGCTCAAACTTCAGTAAGATTCATTGCTGGCTGCGCCGGTTGCCCTCTTTCCTGCAACGACTGGGTACTACTTTGTGAAAGAGCCATATCCAATTCAATCTCACTGCTCAACGGCGTCAACATGATTGCAGTGGCTGCCTCGCTGAGAGACACAGGCTTGGATTTAGGTTGTGGTGGTGCCGTTGATGCGGGAGTGCTGCTTACAGTTTTCTCCCTGGAGGCCGATGCAGTAGGCAGACGTTTCCCAAAAAAGACACCACCCTGCATGCCAGTGGTGGAAATCTGCTTCTTCTTCTTCTCGCCACTAACCACTTTTGTGACAGCACCTTTTTTTTGGGCCATCTTGAAGCTGTCAGTTGGCAAAGATTGGAGTACTCACATGACTGTCTGGTAGTACTGTGGGTGATGTCTCTTGTGCACCTAAAAGCAAACATGCAAGAGAAATATTAATGAAATGTGGCATTTTTGCAGTTTGAATTAGTACAGATAATATATTTTAGTGCTGTTACCTGAGTAATCATCATTATTATCCTAAATAATTAACAATAACAGTGCATTTCAAACCACACCACCAGAACATAATATTTCATTTCCAAGGATAACATACAGATGTAACTGTTTGCTTTGTGTGCATCTAAGATAGAAACCTTTGGCAGTTAGGGAGGTGTAAGTCGCTGGCATTCTCTCACTATAATCTGAAGAAAGGCGCTGGATGTCACTTACTATAAAGACGCTCTAGCGGGCAGAAGTTTCATGAGCGCTCGTTGGCAGCGGTAAAATCTCACGGGCAACCGGCAAATCGTACCTGGCGAGACTCGTTGCACTTGCAGCACGTGCAAAAACCCAGCTCAGGCGTGTCAACCGAAAAACA
Source organism: Lissotriton helveticus (assembly GCF_964261635.1). Classification (NCBI taxonomy): domain Eukaryota; kingdom Metazoa; phylum Chordata; class Amphibia; order Caudata; family Salamandridae; genus Lissotriton; species Lissotriton helveticus. The sequence continues at coordinate 405,419,572 of NC_136063.1, read as the reverse complement.
ATTCCGCCACAAGGTATAGTGCAGAGTTCCTAAATTCTGGAAACTCTGTGAGCGGAGCAAGATTTCACGCCTAGGCATACATCACAATTGACCCCACTGATATTAGTTGAAGAGACATCATTAGACTTTTGACTTGCTGCCATCCTTGCAAGTGATTTTACAGAAATTAACAGCCAAGAAACCCAGCTCAGGCGTGTCAACCGAAAAACAATTCTGCCACAAGGTATAGCGCAGAGTTCCTAAATTTTGTAAACTCTGTGAGCAGAGCAAAATTTCACGCCTAGGCATACATTACAATTGACTCCACTGACATTAGTTGAAGAGACATCATTAGACCTTTGACTTGCTGCCATCCTTGCAAGTGATTTCACAGAAATTAACAGCCAAGAAATAGGATAAATGCCTATTTTATATAACATCTATATTTTAAATAGAATGGCGTCAAGGTATGCCAGTGGCATAGATATCACCTGCCTAGTTGCAACTATAATATACATCAAATGTGGTTATAGGCACTTATGCTTTGTTCATCCTAAATTGGCAGGGTAATCCCAGACGTGGGTCCCTTGCTCAATTTGCCACTGGATTCAAGCTAGCCTGGCTGATGAGGGCTGTTAGCTTGTTTCCGGTCCAGGTAAGACATGGCTTGGCAGTTCCGGCTGGACTGTTCCCATGAGGCACAGGGTCAAGACTAATTTGCATATAGCTGGGTCTGAACTGGGGGTGGCGAAGTGAGCTAAAGAACGATGATGGATTCAACCCAGATCTGTGACTGGGGGTGAGTGTCTGAAAAGTTTCAGCGCTCCGTCCATCATCTCCTTGTGTTTGCTTTATAGGCACATCTAGCCTTATTTATTTATTTATTTGGTATTTTCTATTGTGCGAACATGACCCTGCGTAGGGTATCAGAGCACTTTACATTGCATTTCCCAAACCAAAACCATTTATGTTTCCCAGTCATCAGTTATTGTACCATGATTAGAACTAAACAATAAGCTTAATATACATATATACAATCCCACAAAGGGTTAGTGATTGACGAGAGGTAGCAAGAATACGATCATGACCCTGCGTAGGGTATCAGAGCACTTTACATTGCATTTCCCAAACCAAAACCATTTATGTTTCCAAGTCATCAGTTATTGTACCATGATTATAACTAAACAATAAGCTTAATATACATATATACAATCCCACAAAGGGTTAATAATTGACGAGAGGTAGCAAGAATACAATCATGACAGGTCCGTGGACAATAGCTAGACTGTTGAAATTAAGGGAGATATTTCCTCATATAGAACGATTTTGCTTCCTTTTTGAATGCCGCGATGGATGGGATTCTTCTAATGTTAGGCGGGAGAGCATTCCAGATTCTAGGAGCTGCACTGGAGAATGCTCGGTCATAAGTACTTTTCTTACAAAACGAGCCGGTTTCAGTAGTAGGTCTGCGTGGCTCCTGGAGAACCGGCCCCCTCTTGATAGAGTGAGTTTTTGGGCTAGGTAACCTGGTGTTTTGTAATGTATCGCTTTGTGAGTGATGCATGCCAACTTGAATTGAACTCTTGCTTTGAAAGGCAACCAGTTGAGTGCTTTCAAATGAGGGGAGAAATTGTCGAATGTTTTGGATCCAGATATCAGTCTTGTGGCTGCATTAAGACAAGCTTTCAGTGGGGCTGTTGAGATCTTGGGGAGCCCGGCCAGAGTTGTGCATCCATTCTTTATTCTTGGTATGACCAATGCCTGTACTGCTGTTTTGAGATCTGTCTTATTTAAGAATGGTTTTAGCTTTCTAAGGTGGCTTAAATGGAACCGGGCATTTTTTGCCATCGTGTTGATATGTGCTAACATGTTCAGATTTTTGTCCCATATAATTCCCAAGGAATTAGTAGAGTCAACAATCTTTGGAGTACACTTTAAAGCTGTGATTAGGTTGGTCCATTCTACTATATTTGATGTGCTTTTCTGGGGCGTAATCAGCAGGAATTCGGTTTTATAAGGCTTAAGCTTCAGGTGGTTGATGTTTAGCCATTGGATGGTTCTCATTAGTGCCTGGTTCCTGGTACTTATCTCTTCTGTCGATGTGACTTTGATGTACAGCTGAGTGTCATCTGCATACATGTGGAAAAAAATGTTTGCTTTTTGTAATATATCTGTGAGTGGGTCTATGTATAGATTAAATAACGCCAAAGATAGTTTTGACCCTTGCGGAACTCCTATTGTATTTCTGGTTGAACCTGACAATGCTTGGTTGACTACAGATTTTTGGGATCCGTTCTCAAGAAAGGAACTAAACCATTTTAGGACTGTTCCCTCTAGCCCCATTCTGTTTTTCATGCAATCCAGTATTTTAGCATGGTTTACCGCATCGAAAGCCGACGAAAGGTCCAGCAGGATTAGGAGACATGTTTTGTTATGGTCGAGGGCAAGTAAAGCATCATCCACGATGTGCAGAATTGCTGTTTCTGTGCGATGGATTGGTCTGAATCCTGATTGTAAGTCATTTAACAGATTGAATTCCGAAATGTGAAGGCTCAATTGTTGTTGCACACATTTTTCCAGGACTTTGGCTAGCATGGGAATGTTGTTACTGGTCTGAAATTGTTGGAATCAGAGGGGTTCTCTGTTGGTTATTTTAAGAGTGGAGTGACTTGCCCAGTTTTTAGGCAGACCGGTATTTGGCCTTGTGTCAACAAAGCATTGATGACCTTTGTCCATGATGGGATGAGCAGATGGTTTATAGAAGACCAGCACTTTTCAGGTAAAGGATCGTTATATTGATTGTTGGGTTTAGTGGTTGAAATGATCTTTGCAATGTCTAGTTCACTGACAGGATTAAATACTGACCATTGAGCATTGTTTTTTGTTTTTTCTAATTCTAGTTCAAACTGATGTTCATCTAAGGTCCTCTTACCACTTTCAAGGTCTTCGGCTGATTTTTTGAGCTCCCCCTCCAATAAATTTGCTTTGTCTGTAAGGAAGGACGAGAAATCTTCACTATTTAAGATTGTATTTATAGTGGCTGGTGCCGATTTGGCAGATTTATTGGATTGATCTTTTAGTAGATCGAATAGTTTCCTTGGTCTGTTTATTGCATTATCCAGTTCTTTCCTGAAGAAATCTTTTTTTGACTTTAGAATGATTTTATTGTAGGCTTTCCTGGACTGTCTCAGTTGGGTAAAGTGGGGGGATGAAGGGTATTGTCGCTATTTTCGCTCTGAAAGTCTCAGTGAATGTCTTTCTTCATTAAGGGCACTATGAAACCAGGGTTTTTTGTCTTTGTCAGAGATCCTCTTGAACTTTAAAGGGGCGATGTCCTCAATAATGCTCGAAATTGTCGTTATAGTGCTTCGTGAGGTCACTGACATCAACCATGCTCTTAGGTGGTTGCAGTTAAATTTCACAGCGAGCTGCGACGATATCCATATTGATTTCTCTAGTGTCCTGAGTCAATTTTTTGGGCTTAATAGGTTCTGAGGACATTTTGGTTTTTATGAAGGGTATTTCGAAGGTAATGATGTGATGATCAGACCAATCGCAGGGGGTGATTACAATTTTATCGATAGCTTTTTCTTTAGCTATGGTTCAATATAAGGTAGAACCTTTGGAGTGGGTAGGTAGATGACATCCTTGGACCAGCGAGTGATCTTCCAGGAAGGCTTTGAAAAGGGTGATCTGACTGTCAGTATGATCCTCCCAATGAAGATTGAAGTCTCCCAAGAGAATATCATTAGACTGCAGATTAGAGTTAGCAGTGATGATTTCTATCATCTGGTCTATGAACTTTGTCTACCCGGGGGGTGGTAGAGTGCGTGGAGTTTACAGTTTTGGTTATCAGACGATCTTAACGACATGCCCAGATATTCACAAGTCCCTAAAGGGTCAGAATGTATTTTTGTGATGGTAATGTCTGATCTATGTATACAAGCAATGCCGCCTCTTATTTTGTCACGTCTTTCCTGTCTCATAATACAGTCATTCGGGGGGACTAAAAGATCTAGGCACGGGGAAGAACAGTCAGATAGCCATGTTTCTGTTAATATAGTTACACCAATTTCTTTGTTTAATAAGAGGTCGACTATGTCTGCAGCATGTTTTTTTTTGCTGACCGACAGTTGAGTAGTATGCAACAAATGTGTTTCTGTGGATTGATCATTGACGAGATAATCTTGTCGGGAATAAATAACACATTTTTTAGGTTGCTAAAATTTTGCCTTCTATTGTTAGGCTTAGCAGTTCTACCAGCATTCGTTGGGACTGTTTGAATATTGTTTTCACCTATCTTGGTGGGAGTAGTGGGGGTTGGTTCGTATGAAGACAGAAGGGTTTGGATCTCATTGTCTGTCAGATAGCTGAGTTGCTTACGGGGGCGGAATATTCTGTTTGACGCGGCCATAGGGGTAGAACGAAGTTTATATTGTGTTTCATGAATGGATTTCTGTAAAACCTCAATTTTTGAAAGCCATTTTTTTGATAAGCACAACAGGTTCTTCATATCTCTAATAGCGAAAAGCATGGCTTTGTAAGTCTTTCAGGATTGCGAACTGAGATTATCAAATTCCCTATTATGTTGAGGGGCTCTAATCTTTTCAGACTATATTCTAGGTTGAGTAATGGTGGGAAGTTGTGTGGGTGCCCCTGTTGAAATGCTAGCTTTGGATATCTCTGAGGGATAGTGACAACTGTTATTTGTTTTGTGCATGTTTCTTTGTGCCTAGAAACTGTTTTGCATTTCCCTGTGTCAGTCATATGCGTGCCTCTCCAGTTAATCTGGTCAGATACTGTTGATTCCAACCTACTAACTGTTCCCGGTAGAGAGTCCAGACACAAATATTAAATGCTCAGGCATTCAGCATCATTGGCCTCCTGCTTATCATCATGCTAGAGTGATTTACAATGGTCAAATTGACCCAGATGACGAATATTTATTTGCTATAGAAACTGACTGCTTTCCTTGGCTCCCTCTTTTATCTCTCCCATGCTCTCCTTTTAGATTTCTCTTCCCCTTATCAATTTTCTGTGTTGCACATTTCTCTGCACTGCACAGATGTTACATCTCTCTTGTCTTCTTCTGTCATTCTCATCTCCCTTTCTTCATGTCTCTACTCTCCCTTTACTATATCATTTTTCAGCTGTATCTTCTCCACCAGCTGCTGAATCTTTATTGCCTACCCATTGTTTCACTTGCCTTTCCTCGTAACCATCTTGTTTTCAAATGTCTTTCTTTTATCAACTCTTACATTGTTAAAATCTAGATTGCGGCATCAACATTATCGGCGCCACCTTGTCCCTTTTTCCGACTCATACGTGCGCGTAAGCAGCAGCCATTTTGTATGCCATGGCCTCTCTGCCCACTGCCGATAGCCAGCGCGTCTCTCCCCCTCACTCCCCGGCCTCGCAAGCACCCCCCCGCGCCCTGACAGCCCCCGGCCTCTCCTGCTTGGGCCATAAACGCACCTCCAGCGCGACCCTTCCTCCGAGCCACATCCCGTGCTGAAACCCCACACTCTTTCATCTCATTCATAGAACAAGCTCCTTTGATAACCTCTTCCTCCCTGTCCGATTGTCCGACCTGTTCCCAGGCCACCACCTAGCCCAGCAGATACAGTTTACTGCCCCTACAGTAGGACCCCGCCTCACATCAAAGGAGCGGGGATTAATCAATGCCTTCACACCCCCAGACCCGACCGATCGTCCGCATTCCTGTTCCCAGCGGAATGTCCAGCTGCGTGATAGCCATCATGCTGAGAATTGGGGTGGGGACTCCTACTGTAGATATGTGTGGGAACGGGCCTGAACAGAGGATTCCAAAGATGCCATTTCTATGCTACAAAGCGATGCCACGGATGTCATAAATGTAAATAAAGCAATAAACCTGTGTATAAGAGGCCAGGCCTCAGAGATGCAGAGAGAGCACCTCGAGAAGATACCCTGTTGTCTGATTTGACGTGTTCTGCTCCGTCTGAATAAACTCCTGTTTCCTGTCTTCTGTCTCCAGCCCCTGCCTCTTTGTTTGGTAATCTCGAATGGTATGAGAGGCGGCTAACGCCGGGCAAATACTGAAGGGTTCTTGGTCAAATTCGGCCCTACCTTCGACAACATGTTCCCCTTCTCTTTCAGCTAAATTTCTCACTTATGTCTTTCTCCTCATTCCCACCTGTCTCCTGACTGTCTGACTGTCTCATGTTTTGCTTTCTCACTTCTGTCTGTATCACCTGTTTATCTGTTACCTGCCTTTCCTCCCTACCTCCTTTTCTCAGCTGTCGCTTTATAATCTGTCGGTTTCTCTTTCTCACCCGTGTTCTTTTTTCAGCCATTTCTTTTCTACCTCTTTATTGCGTCTGTTTCAAATGTTTCTACGTTTCAGCAGCATCTTTATAATCTGCCTCTGTCAATTTCCTACCAGTCTATTTATCCCGATCTTCTCAGTTGTCAATTTCTAGCCAGTCTCTTTTTCATTTGTTTTTCTCTCTCTCCTGTCTCCCCCATTCACTCTGAGCTGTGTCTCACCAGCCTACTTATATGTCACCTCTCACTCACTGGTCTTTCATCTGTCTGCCCCTATCCCACTTCCTAACTTTCTCTTGTCTCTTTCTCATGACATTGTGTCTCTAAAGCCCCTCTCCTGTCTCACCTCTCTCATACATAGTTCTCTTACAACTGACTTCTGTTATTTCTGCTCTGTATTATCTCTTTCTCTCGCACACATCTACCCACAAACCCACCTTCTTTGTCTCTCTGCCTCTCACCTGTTTCTCTATAGTGTTCAAATCCTTGCTTCTGTTTTTCCAGCTTTCTCTAGTCATCTACCTCTCTGACTTCAGTTATATATCTTTTTTCCTTCAGGTACCCGGAGTCAGCCAGAGACATGAATACGCGAATTTTGCAACCACTAATAATAAATTAACTTATTTGCAAGTTTGTTATTTTTGGAGTATTTTTTGTATCTTCACACATAGGCTGCAAAGTTATCACGGAGCTACTAGGTCACAAATGATGAAAGATGGCAACACTGTTGCATTACTATAGGAAACAGAAAAATGTTCCTTTCCTTCAAGCTGCAAAAAATAAACAAAGCTTGGAGAAGAGACGCCTGTTTATTTTCTGTTAGCAGACACTTTTCTATGGTCCTAGGGGCATGTTGATAGCCTTCCTTGCAGGTTGAAATCTGGCCATTGTTGAGAGTCTTGATCTTTTTTTTTTATCCTCATTCGCCTCTGACTCCCGCAAACTAGTAGTCTGCTGGTCTCCACTGTTACTCAAATTGGAGAGGTAGGTTTTCCTTTTGGGGTACTGCCATATCGCCAGCCTACCAGTGGTACACCAGCATGCTACCTGTTGCTGACCTGTCACTGTTTATGAGAGGGTGGTCGTGCTCTCTACCAATTTCGAAAAACCAAAGACCAGAGTTGTCGATAGAACCCTCCTTAGATCACTATTACCTGATGACCTGGTGATACCAAGGGGGTCCATCCATCTTGGTCTGAGAGCTTCCCATGAGGCCTAATCATAGGACAAAAAAAGAAGATGTTCTTTACAAGTTACATGGACAGGTTTGATTTTTACACTATCTGAGCTGGAGACCATTTTAACAGACAGTCCCAAATTGCTGTTTTCTTGCTATTTTGCAGTCTGGCCAAGTCCATTATAGATGTTTTAGAGACTGATGAAAGCCATTCAGAATGTGTGGGAGGGGAAACCTCTACCCGTTTCTTGCATATTTCTCGCCTGGCCAGCAGAATAGCAAAGAAGAGGATACTCCTGGTATGTCCAATGATTTCCGTTTGAATACCAAAGATTATTAGGCTTAGGGAGATATGTACTGGCTGTCCTAAGATAGACGTAAGGGTGGAAGACACCTTTTGCCAGAAGTCCGAGATGGCGGGACAGGTCCAAAACATGTGTGTGTCTGGGGCTCTTACCATATTAAATTTTTTACATCTTGCCGGTGAATCGTTGGACATCTTTGAGAGTCTAGCAGGGGACAGGTAAACCCTGTGCATTGTGAAAAAATGATTTCTTCTCAGCCAAGCTGGCTTCGCAACTGAAAACAATGTGTTCTATGAAACCTGCCATAACTCAGTGCAATCCCCCTCTACGATCAACTCTTCCCATAATTCGCCGGCTGATCTAAAATCTCTGTCTATTGCACCCTTCAATTGCCCAATAAAAAGAAGCTACCTCTTTCTTGCCTGCTGGCTTTTTAACCAGGAGTTTTCAAGATCATTACCCAATCCTATCGGCTTTTTGTGATTTTGGGACCAACTTTTTAACTGTATGTATTTAAATCTCGACATGGCCCCTTCCATTTTATCATCTAATGTTGCCCAGGGAAGTAGGGAACCATCTTCAGTTAAGTCTCCCCATGTTGTTAAACCTGCTGTTCTTAATGGTATGGCAGGCACATCTTTAAGACAACTAGTAGACCCTGGGCTTTCCTACCACAGGGCTAATCTTGAGTAACACTCCAGGTCTAATAATGTTTTAATTCTGGCCCATACTTGGGCTGCTCCACATAGAACTTTCAGTGATGCCTTTTTGAAGAATTTTTTGTCTCCATATTTAAAGAGAAAGCCATCTTGGGAAAGCTCCGACTGGTCGAGCATTGCTTTAAACATTTTTCCCCTATCCGAATCATCTGGATGCTTTAACAGCATTCTTGAATAGGTTAATTGAAATGCCCACGCATAATACTGAACATCCGGGAGTGCAAGGCCACCTTTTTCCCTTCTCTGTCTCAGTTTTTTCGAGGAGATCCTGGTTGCCTTGTAGGCCCATACGAATTAATTGATTGCCTGCTGAAATCTGTCAATCAGTTGTTTGTCGAAGTGTAATGGGATGGTATTGAAGAGAAAGGTTACTCTTGGTAAGATAACCATTTTTATCAAGTTTACTCTTCCCAGGATGGTCAAGGGGAGATGAGCCCAGGATTTCCTTTGGTTTAGGCTCTCTTTAAGAATATTTGAGAGATTCACCTTAGCTATCTCCTCGATACTAGAGACAATTTTTACCCCCAAGTACCTCATATCATCTTTCGTTTGATAGAGACCCTTTGGCAGGTTCCAGGTCAAAATTTCGTTTTTTCCTGCATTAACTTCGTAGCCGGACACTCTGCCAAAATCTTCTGATAACCTTATGACTTGGGGAAATGATGTATCTAAATCTGACAATAAGATTAAAATATCGTCCGCATACAGAGCTACCTTTCTCTCCCATGTGACGCTCTTGAATGGTATTATGGCTCACTCTTCCCTAATACTCTCAGCAAATGGCTCTATGGACAGGTCAAAGAGGAGGGGAGAGAGAGGACAACCCTGTCTTGTTCCTCTCTTAATGCTAAAAGGCTTTGTCAAATTGCCATTTACTATTAACCTTGCTGACGGGTCACTATATAGAAGTTTAATGGTTCGACAAAACTTTGGGCCAAAATTCAGTTTCTCCAAAACTGCAGCTAGATAATTCCAGTTTACCCTGTTGAATGCTTTTGTTGGATATATGTTGAAATCCCGCCTTGCGAAGGGGGGGCGCTGGAAGTTGGAACGGTATAATTTACTACTCCAACTCCAGACTGTGCGGACACTAGGGAAGGTGTTGGATTTTAAATCCAACACCTCCCCCCCCCTCTGCAAGTCATTGTTCCGACTTGCGGAGTAATGGTATGCAGAATCACAACGTGGTCGTGATAACGACCGCGTTGTGATTCCCCGCGGAGAACAAGAATTGTTGTAAGTGCTGTTTACCGCTTTTGTTGCGTCAAGCGTCATAGCCGCCAACGGGACTGCAAAACTGGAAGAGAAATCAATCGCACCTTTCAAATCGTGCGTGAGATCAAAAAGGTTTCTACCTTTTTAAAACCCCTTCTGATCTGTATGTAGCAGATCTCCTGCAACTGCTCCTAGTCTGTCAGCCAGTATTCAGAGTCTTGATCTTAACCCTGCCCGAAACTGAAAGTCAATAAGTCCATACCATACTGGGGGAAGTATGATCCTGTTTTTCAGTCTGCAGGTTGTCCTAACTGCTTGGTTCAGAACCTGTTGTAAATGGGCTAGATCATTGGCAGGGCAGCCTACATAGTTGGACTTATAAAGTCGATAATAAATTGGAGGGTTGCCCTAATTAAGGCAGACCCCAACTTGATAATCAAGGGTGGAAGGATGTTTCCAGACACTGTAGTTACAAATGACATGGTCCAGCAACTTCATACCATTCTCCAAAAATGTATTTTATAGATCAGACATGGTTCAGTGCATCTCTAAGCAATTCTAGCCAATGGAAGAGGCAGATTTAGAGAATCTATTTTTAAAGTTTCCTAAAGCTTTTCAAAAGATAACAAGTAACAATGTTTTTTCATCTCAGAGAAACTAAGGTAAATAAACTACACATATTTTTCCAATCTTCAAGGTTAAAAAGTTAACATCCATACAACGAAATGGAACTCCAACACACCCACCAGAATAAAGTTCTCAACAAATACCAGTACTCAAAACTTAAAGGAACTATGAAGCCAATAACTACACAACATGTTTTTAACCAATGTTCAAAACCCAAACAAGTATAAGAACTTAACAGCATGTCTTCTTTTCACAGGATTAAAGAGAACACACAAAACAATACTAAAACATTTTTTCTCAAAAGCATTTAAATGAATCTTTTTTATTCTTTTTCAGATCATCAAAACATGGAAAATCTACACAGAGCTGAATACATAATTTCTAAAAGAGATAACAGACTACTTAAGTAGTGAGTACATTTAGAGTATGGAGAGACTTACTGTAAGTAAGTGGTTACTCTTGGTGATATTGTCTGCCTCTGCAACCGAGTTAGAAGTTAGAGAACTTGTTCAACACAAAGTTAGTTAGTGCTGTCTCATATGATAACTATAGATTTTAGGATTTATCCAAACACCAGTTCAAGGATGTTTTTCAATTTTACCCAGCATATACAAAAACTTCTTTAGGTAAGGATTACTTATCAAGTAGTAAACTAGAATGCGAGCTGTAGAAACTAACAGCTTTGCGGTTTGGACCTCCTCAACAAAAGGGTCTCCTTCCACGTACCCAAAAGAAACCTCCACTCTGCCGACCTCACCCTAGCAGAACCCCTGCGCATCCACAGAACCAGAGCGGGTGGAAGAGCCTTCTCCTACATCGCGGCCAAAGCCTGGAACGAGCTCCCAGTCCACATCAGACACTTCCCTACTCTGCACACCTTCAGGACGACCCTCAAGATCTGGCTCTTCGTCTGAACCAAAGCTGTAACCCCCCCAACGCCTTGAGACCCTCATGAGTGAGTAGCACGCTCTAAACCCCCTGATTGATTGAATGTGTAGATAAATTCTACACATCAATTGTACAATCAGACTTTTTTTTACCCAAATGAAGACAAATTGGCTACTCTTCTACATTATTTCATGGAGACACGGATTGGCCATCTAAACAGGCCAGGTTGTAGGAGAAAACAGCATTTTCCAAGTGCTGAAACTGTTTCTCGACAAAGACAAATAATGCTATTGAGGGTTGGCATAACTCCTTTACCAGTTCTATAGAAAACCGACACCCCAACCTATATCATTTCTTGGAAATTCTAAAAAAGAAACAAATATTTCAGGTGATGAGACTTGTGTAGTCATTAACAAGCAGTTTGCATCCTCAAATTTCCAAAAGAAGCAAAGAAATATCTAAAAGACTTGTCAGAATCCAACAGTTTTCTACATTGGGAGCTGCAGACTCCCTTCACAATATTGCATATATCTTACATTACTAACAATATCACTAAATTATAAGTTACTCTCTTGTTTTGAATCAACCACAAAATAAAATTGATATTTTTTTACAAAAGAAATTAACAATTTAAATGTATTTTGGCCTATCTGTTGATGTCTTTTTTCTTCAATTCTTGGTGATTAACTATCCAGCTACTCACCAAGGGTTATAGGTAATCTATCAATCTATGAATGTGAAATTTCAATCTATAATATAAACCACATTTTTTAAATTCATTTTTTCTTCAAATTAAAACACGCACATCTATACCATTCTTTATTTAAAAAAAATCAGATACTGTTTTTTATTTTAAATGTAATATGTTGTAATATTTATTCTTCAGACACTTTTCCCCACCAAATGTCTTTCAAGATCCAAAAAAACAACCTGAAAAGATTTTTCCTTCTTTTGTGTTTTTTAAATAAAAAAAGTTATCTTGTAAAATTTGAGCGATCTAATCCGGTGTTTCTTCCTTCCTCGTAGAAGTAATTCTTCTTTAAAAAATGTTAAACTCATTTAAAAACCAGAATCAAACATGTTATTGTCATATTTGTCAATTTTTTATAATAAAGTAAAATAAATTATGCAAACTATACCTTTTGTCCAATGTAACCTGAGCTCCCATTTGAGCCTATCCACATGCCAAATGGTTTGAGCAGCACCCAACCTGCATTATAACAATCATTGACAAGGACCAAGAGTCTGATGCCACCCTTAATAGCATAAATATAGCACACAACTGGGTCATCAAGGCTATGGTTCCATGAAATAATTTCTAAGGGTATCACCATAGGAGTGACATAGAAAAACAATACCCAAAAAGAGTTGGACGGAGTACAAAAAGGTGATCTCAAAAATTGCATCCCCCACCTTGGAAACAGCACAAAGAACCTATGCAATCTAAGCAGTGTCACTCATAAATAAAATCTGAAACTAATCTGAACTCTCTCAGGTGAAGAAAGAGATCTGAAAATGAGTGGAAAAAGAGAACCCTCAACTGAGTTCATCAGAGCAATCCATCATTATATTTTACATTTAGAAACAAACCTCTATTAGCTTTGCTGGGGCCAAAACCACATGTTAGCAGTTCTGAATTGGTGCAGAATCCTTGCTCAAATTCTTCTCACCTCTTTTCCTTTTACAAATAAATCACATAAAAAAGGAAAGTAGCAAATGGACCACCACCAAGACCTTCATCTGTAAACAACATCTTTATTCACTTAGCAACAGAAGCATACTCCCCCAACCTACACCTTCAGTTTCTGCCCTAACCAGTGGACTGCTCAAAAAATGTCTGCATTATAGTATCAAGGGAAGTGGTCACTGCTTCTTTGCAGCAGAAAGCAAGACTAGAAATAGGCAACCTCAACATTTAAAGGACAATCTAAAGTGTATTTTCCATCCGTAAATCATGAACCGTCTGGCCTGCATACTGCTTGCCAAATACATATGTGCCTCTAGAACCTGGCTATCACGCCATCCTCTAGTCAAGTAGAAGGCATCAGCACAACATGTAAAAGATGATGACAGCGGTAAACAACCATTACATAGCAACTTTTACTTTGCTATTCTTTTGCTTAGCAACTTTTACTTCGCATAGTCCATTACTACGCAGGAGAAGAGTGGATCCATGGTTGAAGGTGAAGAGAGGGACCACAAGGAGCGAGAGGTAAGTGGGGCAGTGTAGTTAGGGTAGTGTTGTAGTGTATGTGTAGTGTAGGGTGTAGTGTTTTAGGGTTTAGGGTAGTGTTGTAGTGTATGTGTAGTGTAGGGTAGTGTTTTAGGGTTTAGGGTAGTGTTGTAGTGCATGTGTAGTGTAGGGGGTAGTGTTTTAGGGTTTAGGGTAGTGTTGTAGTGTATGTGTAGCGTAGGGTAGTGTTTTAGGGTTTAGGGTAGTGTTGTAGTGTATGTGTAGAGTAGGGGGTAGTGTTTTAGGGATTAGGGTAGTGTTGTAGTGTACGTGTAGGGTAGGAGTAGTGTTTTAGGGTTTAGGGTAGTGTTGTAGTGTATGTGTAGTGTAGGGGGTAGTGTTTTAGGGTTTAGGGTAGTGTTGTAGTGTATGTGTAGGGTAGTGTTTTAGGGTTTAGGGTAGTGGTGTAGTGTATGTGTAGGGTAGTGTTTTAGGGTTTAGGGTAGTGGTGTAGTGTATGTGTAGTGTAGGGGTGGTGTTTTAGGGTAGTGTTGTAGTGTATGTGTAGTGTAGGGTAGTGTTTTAGGGTTTAGGGTAGTGTTGTAGTGTACATGTAGTTGTAGGGTAGTGTTTTAGGGTTTAGGGTAGTGGTGTAGTGTATGTGTAGTATAGGGGTAGTGTTTTAGGGTAGTGTTGTAGTGTATGTGTAGTGTAGGGGGTAGTGTTTTAGGGTTTAGGGTAGTGTTGTAGTGTACGTGTAGTGTAGGGTAGTGTTTTAGGGTTTAGGGTAGTGGTGTAGTGTATGTGTAGTGTAGGGGTAGTGTTTTAGGGTAGTGTAGTGTATGTGTAGTGTAGGGTAGTGTTTTATGGTTTAGGGTAGTGTTGTAGTGTATGTGTAGTGTAGGGGGTGGTGTTTTAGGGTTTAGGGTAGTGTTGTAGTGTATGTGTAGTGTAGGGTAGTGTCTTAGGGTTTAGGGAAGTGTTGTAGTGTATGTGTAGTGTATGGGGTAGTGTTTTAGGGTTTAGGGAAGTGTAGGGGGCGTGGAGGGTAGTGTTGACGTGTAGGGTTAAAAAAGAAAAAAGAATCTGTATGCGTAGTAAAAACCTGTGATGTAATGTACTGCTAAGTAATGCCACTTTAATGGTTTTCTATGATTTTGCGAAGTAATGGCATGCATTTTAAAATACTGCTAATTAAAGGCATTTGCTAAGTAAAAACTGCGTAGAAAAGGCATGCTAAGTAATGGCATGCTAAGTAACATCATACATTCGTACCTTAAGGGTTTATTCAAATACTTATTCAACTTTTTAATCAAGTCATAAATATGAACAAAGAAATGTATCACAACGGGGAGATATTCAAAAAAGTTGTATTTATGGAATGAACCCAAATCAAATCGACTACCTAGCAACACTGTCACTACTAAATCTATTTCACAGTTTACTTAGTAGTGTAACACCCTCTTGCAAACATAGCTAACTCACATTTCACAAGTATTTTTCAATCAGAAACCTTTTCATAGTTTTATACAAAACAGGTGTCAGAAAATTTGACAAACATATACAAAACGGGTGTAAAAAAGTCGACTTTTCGGTCTTTAATAGGCCATACAGATCCATAAGGCCATCCTCAGGACACAGCATTGCTTAGTATCCAATCATTCCTGTACAGAATAAAAACAATCTACACAATAATGAATATCCCCTGGGTTCTAAAAGTATTGTCTGCTCACACCGCAGTCCAACTTCAGTGACTGACCCACCAAGCATGCCTAATTAGAAAGACAAACATCCAGATACTCCAACCAAAACCCCACTTATATGTGTGGGAAAGAAAACTAATTGAAAACACCCAATGTGCCCATAGTGCACAAACCTGTGACCAACACTGCAACATAGAAGCCTTACTCTGTATATCCAATTGCATTACCTTCCTGCCTTCTCAAACAGGTCTCTACAGCAAAGAATAAGGTCAATATTAAAATTCAGAATTGTAACTCATATATCATCAGGTTATAGAATATAAAATCAGCATGTGATAATCTGAAATTTTGAATTTGAGTCTCCATCGAGATGAGTTATCCATCTCATAAAGCAAATAACAGCTCCAATGGGCTCTTTCCTATGTCAAGGCTTTTGGAATTAAAATCATGCTAAGTATTGCTGATTTGTGTAAGACCAGCTACCCAGCGCTCATTGATGGTCTGCTTGGAGACCTGAGAAGTTGGTTTTCCTTGTAAAGTTCAGTATTCTATGAAGGATGTTTTTAGGCACTACTGATAAAGGTGGGGACAAGGAGACATATTTACAAGCCCCTAACGCCACCGGAGCGTCACTTTTTTTGATGCTCCAGTGGCGTTGCTCGATAACCCATATTTATGAGATGCTGTGAAGCCACTTAATGTGGCTTAACGCCGCCTTGCAAATAAAGCCTCTTTTAACACTTCACTTAGCGTGAAAGAGGCATGCAAAGAGTGTTGCAGTGGGCATTGTACCGCAACACCTGTTGCTTTTTGAAGCTGCCCCATAGTTACAAGGATGGGGCAGCGCCAAAAACTAAGTGCAGGTAAAACTAGTCTTAGGTTGGCAACACAGGAAGAAATGATTAATTTCTTATCATAGTTTGTTCTTTCTATGTATGCTGCATTCTGCAGCATACATAGAAACAGCAAATTGCCTCTAAAGGTTGTTTATGTGCAGGAAGGTGTGCTTTCCTGCACATAAACAACCGCTCCTGCAGTGCAGGAACCCTTGCAACATGGTGCATGGGTGCTCTATGCAGCTTTCTTAGTGCTAGGGGAAACGCAGAAGTGCACTGTATTTTTGTAAATACGGCGCATCCCTGCGTTTGAAAATGACGGAGCACTGCGTTGCCAAATTTGGGGTTACATTGCGCTCCACCATTTTCTTGTACATATCCTCCACGATTTACTTGAGGCTCTCCAAATGGAGATTTGGAATGGGTTTCACATGGGCATATCTCTCCGTGTAATTCAGTGTCACAAGCAACAGGGAAGACTAGCGGTGACTAACTTTAAGGCGTACTACCATGATACTCACCTAGGGATGGTGATAGAATGGTACAAGTGGGGGACAGATAACATCTGGTTCTCACATAGAGAGGGTGCTAATAATGAGATCGCATGGGATGGTATTTGGCCAAGAAAATAATTGAGATCTCTAAGAGCTTATCTCAACACACCAGTGACCACAGTATTAACCACATAGGATAACCTAATGAATAAACACCAGCTCACAAAGGGCCAGATGTAGGTAGCCCAATACCGGTCGGAAACGGCCGAAAATACCGATTTTCGGCCGTTATCGACCGGTATTGGGCTATGGAGATGTAGGGGCTCAAAAAACATACAGATTCGGTAATTTTACCGAATCGGTAATTTTACCGAATCAGTAAAATTACAGAATCGGTAAATTTACAGATTCTGTAAATTTTACCGATTCGGTAAATTTACCAATCGGTAAAATTACAGAATCTGTATTTTCAGATATAGGTAGCACTTTGAACAGTGCTTCAGGCCTTTCAGGATTCGGTATTTACCATGTAATACAATTGCATGGTAAATACCGAATGCCTGTGTACATGCACATCTGTGCATGTACACCTGTGCCATATGGCACACAGACATGCCCTAAGGGCATGTCTGTGTGCCACATGGCGCACAAGCCATGTACAGGGGTGCAACAGGGTGTCAAAGTGACACCCTGTCCCCCTTTGCAATTCGGTATTTTTACCAATTCGGTAAATACCGATTCGGTATTTGCTACTGAATCCTATGGGCTTCAAGGCCCATAGGATTCAATAGCAAATACCGATTCGGTATTTACCGAATCGGTAAATACCGAATCTTACCGATTCGGTAAAAAATACCGAATTATTACCTACATCTTATTTACCGATTCATAAATACCGAATCGGTAAAATTCGGTATTTATGAATCGTAAATGAGATTTACCTACATCTGGCCCTACATTCCTTTCTCTGCACCCCATACACTTTAACTCTGAATCCACCCTGCAACAAGAACGGGTACTCTCTGAAAAATAGACCTAATTTCAGACTTTTTTAATAATGGTAAAATTAAATAATTTCCCGAATGTAAGCAAGGCTTTACTACTTGATAGGTCTGAAAGGCAACATTACACACAATTGAGAGATTGGAACCTGCAACCAGGGCTGGAAAGCGCACACACCATAAAAAATTCTATTTATGGAACCCTTTTCTTTCTGTCACCTTGTTGAGGGTCCTGTGTCCACCGTTTCCTCCTTTTTATCAGAATCCAAACACGCGTATCTAAGTGGGAGTGAAAACTGGTGTAAGAAAATGTCCCCAGGCAATGGGAAGCCCTATGGAGGGACATACTTGTAAGCCCCATGTACATATGGAATAGTAATATCCACTACATGGTCTTCTGGGGTTAACACTGCAACCCCACTAAACTAAATTAATGCATATATTAGTAATCGGCTAGAATCCGGCCTAAGCGCTGTGTGTGCTTTTCACATGTAATGGGAGTGTCCAAAGTTGTTGCCCGTTTTGTTGGGAGTCTCTAAAACTCTTTAGAAGATTCTAGGATACCCCCTCCCGCCCTACTGACCTAGAAATAATGGTGCAAAGCAATGTGAAGGAAGGTCATATGAAGTTTAAGGCAACATGGAAACCATTACTGAAATATACTTCAAGGTTGGGTGTGATCACCACAGCTTAGGGCACTGAATATCTTTGAACAGTGAAGGGAGACTTCCATAGCCCTGGGCAGTGATAAACCTTTGACTGATGAACTAATGTTGCTAAATGCGAGATGCTGAGAATAGAGGACATGTTGTACAATAACACAACTTTGGGATGGAGACTGAGCTTAATGGGGAGTGGGGAGGGAGATATGTTACCAGTGGAATAGGTGACAGCAAGAGTGAATATTTATTATTATGTATCATGGATTTTGGAACCCTGTTCCTGCTGATTTCTGTGTTATAAATGAGCACGTTGATTGAAAAGGTGGATTATAAAAAAACAAAACTGACAGGGGTCTTCAAAGTCTAAATAAAAGACATGCCCTGAACAATAAAACTTGTGGCATCCTCATTCAGGTCTTGCCAGTATCTCCACAGCCATTGCCATTGTCTCTAGCTAGCCAGCTTCCTAACCTTCAGCGTGACGAATTTCAGCCCAGCCTTCCAGATTTAAAATGTCTGCACATTAGGGGATCCCACTTATCATGGCCTATTTTGCCTAGGACAATCCCTGCTAACATTGATATATTTTGAAAGGCGGTAAGAGATTTTTTTATATGGGGGTTGGCATCAGTCTCCAAACCGTTTGAATAAAAAGTAATTCCTGGTAGGGCAGCAGGGATGGCATAACTCAAGAGCATTAGCACAGGAGAACAAACATGTAGAAAATGAATGCTCAATTAAAAATACACTGCACTGGTTCATAATCTGATTTATTTTAGCATTTCTAGCCTCACAAGAAGATGGCAATACAGCAATTGAGGGCAGTATAAATCAAACAAACATAATTTGGAAAGCACTCCAACTAGTTTTGCCATCTTCTGAAGATTACATATGAGTGGCAATGTTTGCAAGCAATTATGTTTAAGGTCTCAGATACTGCTGATCTGTCTGACCTTCAAGGACATCATAATTTGGGAAATTAACAATATCATGGTTTTGCTTCGAGAGTGGAGGAGAAACATTCACTCTGCATGCCTGGGGCCAAGAAGACAGTTGTGACAACAAGACAAATAAATGACTAGAGACAGAAATGCCCAAATAGTGCACCGTGAGTTTAAGTTTGCATGGATTTCATTCTTGTGCTGTAGTAGAAAAATAAAAACAGTGACTTCTCCATTATTATAAAAGAGCATGTCCTACATAAATGGCCTGGATAATGTATGTGACTTTAATGAAAATCTCTATAAGGGACCAGATTGAGTTTGGCAAATCTTCTGTCTTCCCAATTTAGAGAGGAAGGGGTATCTGCCAATTTCTGGCAGAGCTCCTTTATCCACCAAACTCTAAAAAACTATCGAACTCCTTTAACCCCATCGCTTTCACAACAGAAAAATCTAAAAACATATACAATCAGTAGTAGGCCTATTGTATAACTGATAGTCCATTCCAGTCACTGGCATTCAGGTCACCATACATGCTCCCTATTAAACATACCATGCTGCCATGGATCCACGAATACATCCAGTGTCTCATTCAGTTCTCTGGCATCCGTCATAACTTTCCCTAACTAACCAATAAGGAAAATAGCCTATTTTATGATACTCCTGAGGCGAAAAGCCGGGAGGTGTTTATGCTCATTTTTAATCTTGTACTGCTTTTAAAACCTTGCTGATTTGCACATTTTATTCTACTTTAATACTGACCTGATTCCCGGTGCAGCTGAACAATAGCTGTTGGGAAAGGGAATTGACTCGTTTCTTGGCGCCATTGCTCGCCGAGGGAGACGATAGCCACGCCCATCTCTTGCTGGCCACGCCCCCTCCGCAAAAGATAAATAGGGCGCGCTGAACGCTAGCGCTGCTCCTCTGCTTGTGATACTCCTGAGGCGAAAAGCCGGGAGGTGTTTATGCTCATTTTTAATCTTGTACTGCTTTTAAAACCTTGCTGATTTGCACATTTTATTCTACTTTGATACTGACCTGATTCCCGGTGCAGCTGAACAATAGCTTTTGGGAAAGGGAATTGACTCGTTTCTTGGCGCCATTGCTCGCCGAGGGCGACGATAGCCACGCCCATCTCTTGCTGGCCACGCCCCCTCCCACGTCACTTACTATCACTATATACTCATGTGTCAGTACCGGAAGCGCAGCGGACGAGCGCAGCGGGCACGCCGATTGCGCGCCGAAGACGCGCTTAAGGCAAGCTCGTCTGCGCTCGTCCGCGACGAGGACGCGCATAGCGCCACTTACCCTGCCCAATTCAGCCCTCAATCCCCCTGCTACACCCGGGATGCACTGCTCAATCTACGAGGGTATGCGCATGAAGGTAAGCTCTCCTTTGAAGAGACTGCTTCTCCCTTAACTGACTTCATCTACAAGGGCTTAATCGTAGAAGGCCTCTTGAATGTCAGATCTCTACCGAAGCATGCCACTGAAATCAATCTCCTTATAGACTCACACCAACTAGATGTACTCTTTCTAACTGAAACTTGGACACATGCCAATTGTGAGACCGACCTAGCATCCGCCTGTCCTCTTAACTTCAACATTCTACATCTTCCCAGGCCCAAAGGCCGCGGCGGCGGAGTTGGTATCATCTTCCGAGCCGCTTGGCAAATAAACATCATTGACATAGATCCTGTACCTGGAACTGAGCTCCTTGGTCTGACTATAACCTGCCACCCAGGAGTCACCTTTACGGTGATTATCTGCTACAGACCGCCAGGGGCATTTTCCCTCCTGCAACAGCAAGCTCTCCTTACGATCATTACAAACATGGCAACCTCCCATAACAAACTTATTATCCTTGGAGACTTCAACCTCTGGCCAAACGGCAGCCTGGACACAGGCTTAGATAACCTTCTGTTATCTTGTGACAGCGTAGGGCTTCACCAACTGATAAAGGCCCCCACCCACTCTGCAGGTAATCGTCTCGAACTCATTTTTTCAAGTCCCGATCTTACGCAAGTAGGCGATATTCTGCCCATGAGTTGGACGGACCACTCGCTCATCAAACTCTTCATCACCAACGCCATAATAAGAAAGCCCAAGAACTACCCTCCATCACAATTCTCTTACCGTAACTGGAAAGCTTTAGAAACACTCTGCACCTCCACCAAATTCTTTGAGGTGCAGGATAGCTTCTCTCCTACCAGCTCGGTGGAAAATAATTACAGTTCCCTCAGCTCGAGAATTACATCTATCACGGACTCGGCTGCCCCTTTAAAACACTGTAAACCCAAAGGTAGAGCACCTGCTTCCTGGTACAATGACTCCCTGAAATCCCTCAAATCTGCCTGTAAACAGGCTGAGAGAAAGTGGAGACACGGATACTGTGACAACAACAAAGCCCTCTGGAAAAACTTACTCTGTGATTACAAATCTGCCATCGCAAAGTGTAAATCGGAATATTACTGCTCCACTATAGCTAACGCTGCTAACAGCTCAAAAAGTATATTTCAGATCCTGGATAACATTATACATCCTGACTGTGTCAAGAACTCCATTCCCCCATCTCAGACCCTCTGTGACAATCTCGCTCGGTTTTTTACCGATAAAATCGAGACCATTATCAGCAACCTGGCAACCCCCCTGTCACATAATCACTCTACCCCTCCCGGAGTCGGCCCCACCAACGCTGACTCCTCGAGGTCAGCAAGCCCTCCTATGAATAGTCTCCTGGCCTTCCCCTTGATCTCTCAAGTAGAATTTGAGAAACTGGCAATGGGCATCACCTCGGGATCTCCTCTTGATCCTTTGCCCCCGAAAATCTGGAAAGCTTGCGGGCACGAGTTATTCCACACCCTGCGGATGATCTGCAATCAATCTCTCAGCTGTGGCTTCGTCCCCACCCCCTGGAAGCAAGCACTTATCACCCCGCTACTTAAGAAACCTACGCTGAATCCAGAATGTTTGTCCAATTTCCGCCCCATATCACTTCTGCCATTTCCGGCGAAGGTGCTTGAACGTTGGGTCAGCAATTGCCTCTCAACCCACCTCGAGCAGAACCTCGTTCTGGACGAATTCCAATTTGGGTTTCGCCCAACCCATGGCACTGAAACTGCAGTGCTCACTGCCATGGAAGAGCTTCGAATGCGTGCAGACAGGGGCCAAGCCGTGGCCCTGATTTTATTAGACCTGTCTGCCGCATTCGATACTGTCAATCATGGGATCCTGCTTGAGAGGCTGAGAGAGGCAGGTGTCGATGGCACGGCTCTGCTCTGGTTTCACTCCTACCTTAGTAATAGAAAACAGGCGGTATCCCTTCCCCCTTTCCAATCGGTTTTCTCCCCTGTCCCTCACGGTGTTCCCCAGGGCTCCTCCATCAGTCCGATTCTTTTTAATGTTTACTTGAAGCCACTGGTCGTTTTAATTAAATCGCACAATATGACCACAGTAAACTATGCGGACGACACCCAGCTCCTTTTCTCTTGGGAGGGTGAAGACTCCATCTCTTTTGAAGCCTTCCATAACTGCCTAAGAGACACCGCAGGCTGGTTGCACCGGAACTCCCTCCAGTTTAACTCCTTGAAAACCGAGGTTCTGTTCTGTCCCGCGAGCCGCATATCCCGCCCTCTGCCTACTGAGTTCTGGCCCCCGGAAAACTCCAACAATCCGCTACCTGTTACTACTGTTCGCAATTTGGGCGTCATGCTAAATCACCAACTGAGCATGGAAACGCAGGTTTCAAGAACAGTCGCTACCTGCTCAGCCCTTATGCGCTCACTGCGCAAAATCCTGCCTCTATTACCATCCTCAGCCCGAGCATTGATAGTCAGGTGCACTATCCTTAGTCGCCTTGACTATTGTAATGCTCTCCTGTTTGAATCCCCTGCGACACTGCTAGACAGACTCCAACGAGTTCAGTCGGCAGCAGCCAAACTGGCTCTTGGTTGGACCAGGAGATCCTCGGCCACTGCTGCCTTGGCCGAGCTGCACTGGCTTCCTTTGAAGCAACGCATCGCCTTCAAAGCCCTCTGCTTGGTCTTCAAGGCACTACACGGTGCAGGACCTAGACCTCTTCAACGTCTGTTCTCGTGGTACATCCCCACCAGAACACTTAGGTCCGCAACCGCCTGCCTTGTGAGAGTACCCAGATGCAGGAAAGCCAGGATTGGGGGAAGATCCTTCAGGGGGGCTGCGGCCAAGCTCTGGAACAGTCTGCCTGCCGAAATTCGCCAAATCCCACACCTCCTACCCTTTAGGAAGCGAATCAAAACATGGCTCTTCCCCCACCCCCTCCTCTAAGCCCGCTTACCCATAATTCACCTCCCCCGCCCAATAACCCAGGAGTAACTACCAGCGCCAGGATACCTGCCAGGTGACAGCCGCGCTCTACAAATGTTTTAAATAAATAAATAAATAAATTTATTGAATTGTCTCCGTAAACAACTCAAGTCTGCTATATTGAGCATTAGCCTTCTCACAAGCTAACCATCAGCCACAAAAGTACATAAAAATTGAAAATTACCTTTGGTAAAATAAAATACACCTCCTCCTAAGAGGTCTTAAACAGGAAAATCCCAGGACAAGTCTTTGTCCTCATATTTTGCCATAGGGGATACCCAGCACTAAACACCTGGCCTACTAGGTTCGTCTTTGAAATTCCATTTAACAAAATATATCCATAAAGGATTTAAAACAATGTAATACCAATCCACCATTAGGTACATTTTGGTTTTAAGATAGGTTTTTCACAATAAATATATGAGGGCTACTGCCTTTATCATAACTTTAAATAATAAACAGTTCAGGCTAATAGCCTTGATCATTGGCTTGGTATCATAACGAACTCAGGGGCATATTATCAAGAACGGGCGTTACTTTATCGCCGCTTTTATCGGCAGGAAACTGCAGATAAAGCGGCGATAATGTGCTTGATAATATGCTCTATGAATTCCAATCGAAGCCCATGTTAGATGTGAAGACATCTAACATGGGCTTCGATTGGAATTCATAGAGCATATTATCAAGCACATTATCGCTGCTTTATCAGCAGTTTCCTGCCGATAAAAGCGGCGATAATGTAACACCCGTTCTTGATAATATGCCCCCCAGTCCTGCAGTATTGAACCTCATCTTTCATGCACTAGAAGCACTTTTTTTCGGCAGAAGCCTATACCTTCTGCCCAATCAAATGATGCTGCTATGGAAATCAACTTATGGGTGGAGTCAAAGCACCTTTCTGAGTAGTCCTTCTGGGAGCTATTTTTCTGTGGATCACATGTGGTAGGAGCCAGACCTAAAAAGGAAAGACAAGCTTCAATGGCACTGATCTATTTAAATCCCCAAGATTACAAATGTATCCTCCTTCTTCTTCTCCCTCCTTTTGAGGTAAGCAAAATTCTGGCAGTCATCAGTATATCAGCCTTTAACAGAATGCCAAAAAAGTAATTCCTGTTCATTAAATAAATAGGGTCCCGTGTGGACTTGAGTTTGTTTAACTGCTCTTTCTTTCTTGCTCTCTCTCTTGCAGCAAACTGTTTGAACTTCCCCTGACTTACAATATACAGTGCAAGGCTAATTATGCGACCATGGTGACTAAATTATGCATCAAGAAAATGCAATGTTTGTGGCCAAATGTGCCGCATTTTGTGACAGTATCACTTCATTACTTTGTCATTTTTACACGTGTCAACACTGGGTGTCTGTGGCAAATCTTTAATATTGAGGAAACAAAGTATCCACAAAATTACGGCTGAGCGGGAGGTGCAGCTGGCCTTAGAGCAGGGGCCGAAGTGATGGGGGGGCGGGCACCAGGCGCTGAATTATGCTGACAGCAGACCTTTGTTTTAAGTGGAAAGAAATGAGCGACAGTAAGCCGTTCCGTAATGTGGCATTTATATCCTAGGCGGATGAGTCAAGGGACTCCAAATATTCTTCAAAAACCCGACCCCCATATCTAATAGTCACGCTGCGGATATATTTACACGTTAGGCAGGCATGCTTGACCAGAATAGTATGTTTGCCAATCATGTATTTGGTTGCATTTTTAAAATGGTAACAGAATTTAACTGCAATGTTTAAATATGTTTTGTGTTTAAATAAGTCAAGACATATCAACCTATTGACAGTTTAATAGAATAGTTGGAAAAAATCCTGAGGAGGGCGCTATGAATTCAGATTTTTCACTGAAGGGTGTGGCATTAAATAGTTTGAAGACCACTGCTTTAGAGAGAGGGCGGCTAACCCCGCGGGCAGCAGACAAAGGGCACGACAGCACAGGGTGCGAGAGCGTGCCAAGGGGTAAATAACCTTTACAACGCAGTCATTACATCGTACTACACTTACAACGCAGTCATTACATCGTAACATCCTTTACAATGCATGTCACTACAATGCAGGCATCACAATGCATACCAATACAATGCATGACACTATATCGCATGTCACTACAACACAGGCATTACAACACATACCATTACAACACATACCTTTACAATGCATAGTACCCCTACACTATCCAACACTTACCCTACTGTTGCACCCCCTGGAGTTAGAATAGTAATTTTTACCCCTACACTATCCAACACTTACCCTACTGTTGCACCCCCTGGAGTTAGAATAGTAATTTTTACCCCTATACTATTCAATACTTACCTTAAATGCTATGTAATGGTATGCGTTGTAATGGTATGCGTTGTAAAGGTAGGATGCGATGTAATGGAATGCGTTGTAAAGGTAGTTTTTTAATATGCGATGTAGTGTCATGCGATGTAATGGAATGCGTTGTAGTGGATGCTGCAATGTAAAAACTGCATTGTAAGTGCATGCGTTGTAAATATATGCTTTGTAAAATCATACATTCGTGCCAAGGTAAAGGTCAGTGAGTGACCAATTGAATTTGGGTTTAAAGGACCCAATCAAGAAAGGTGGCGTGGTCACGAGCACAGCCTAAAAGGCGACTGGGACAAGCAGTCCCCAGCTTTGTCACTGGAGGAAATTGATTGCCACCACATGCTGCACGAGGGGACCACACGCCCAAGATGTCTCAGTGAGTTAAGAATGTGCTGCCTAACTAGAAGAACAAGGCTCCACCATTCATGTCGCCACCACATGCTGCACAAGGGGACCCTACACCCAAGATGGCTCAGTGAGTTTAGTGTGTGCTGCCTCACTTCAAGAACAATGTCAAGTCAAGTCATAGAATTTATATAGCGCACTACATACCCAGAGGGTTTCAAGGCGCTTGGGGAGGGGAGGGGGATTATTTGTCAAATATCCACGTTTTAAGTTGTTTTCTGAACGCTAGGTGATTCTGGGTGAGGCGAAGGTAAGTGGGAAGTGAGTTCCATGTTTTGGCAGCCAGGTATGAGAAGGATCTGCCTCCCATGGTGGTTTTGTTGATGCGAGGGACGGTGGCGAATGCTTGGCTGGAAGAACGAAGTTGGCGGGAGGGGGTGTAGAAGGACAGTCGAGAGTTGAGGCAATCTGGTCCGATGTCGTAGAGTGATTTGTGTGCGTGGGTAAGCAGTCGGAAAGTAATCCTCTTATTGATGGGTAGCCAGTGGAGGTCTTTAAGGTGACCAGAGATGTGTTCGTTGCGTGGGATGTCTAATATGAGCCTGGCTGAGGCGTTTTGGATTCGTTGTAATTTCTTCTGTAGTTTGGCGGTGGTACCTGCGTAGAGGGTGTTTCCGTAGTCCAGTCGGCTCGTGACCAGAGCATGGGTGACTGTTTTCCTTGTTTCGGTGGGGATCCAGCAAAATGTTTTTCTGAGCATGCGAAGGATGTTGAAGCAGGATGAGGATACGGCGCTGACTTGTCTGTTCATTGAAAGTGAGGAGTCCAGGATGACGCCAAGGTTCCGTGCGTGGTCTGTCGGGATGGGTGCTTTTCCGAGGGCTTCCGGCCACCAGGAGTCGTCCCATGCAGAGGGGGATTTACCTAAGATGAGGACTTCTGTTTTGTCTGAGTTCAGTTTCAGACGGCTTTGTTTCATCCATTCGGCGACTTCTTTCATTCCTTCGTGTAGGTTAGTTTTGGCGGTGCTGGGGTCCTTGGTGAGAGAAAGGATCAGTTGAGTGTCATCCGCGTAAGAGATGATGTTGAGGTTGTGTTGGCGGGCGATGGTCGCGAGGGGGCTCATGTATACGTTGAAGAGGGTGGGGCTGAGTGAGGATCCTTGTGGTACGCCGCAGATGATTTCAGAGGCCTCGGACTTGAATGGTGGGAGGCGGACTCTCTGGGTTCTTCCTGAGAGGAACGAGGTGATCCATTCCAGTGCCTTTCCTTGGATTCCGATGTTTCTGAGGCGCTGTAAAAGGGTGCTGTGGCAGACTGTATCGAAGGCTGCGGAGAGGTCGAGGAGGATGAGGGCGACTGTGTCTCCATTGTCCAGTAGAGTTCGAATGTCGTCTGTTGCTGCGATGAGGGCGGTCTCAGTGCTGTGTTTTGCTCGGAAGCCAGATTGTGAGGAGTCGAGGGATTTGTTGGCTTCGAGGAAGGCGGCGAGCTGGTTGTTGACAGCTTTCTCGATGACTTTGGCCGGGAATGGAAGAAGTGAGATGGGGCGGTAGTTTTTGAGTTCGGTGGGGTCTGCTGTTGGTTTTTTCAGAAGGGCGGTGAGTTCAGCGTGTTTCCAGTCTTCTGGGAAGGTAGCGGAGTTGAAGGAGCAGTTGATGACGTCTCGGAGGTGCGGGGCTATGACGGAGTCTGCTTTGTTGAAGATGTGGTGAGGGCATGGGTCTGTGGGGGATCCAGAGTGGATGGAATTCATCAGGCGGATGGTGTCCTCAGTGGAGATTGGGTTCCAGGCGTTAAGGGTGTTAACTGGGGGAAGATGGTTAGCAGATGGTAGGGTGGGTTGGTTTCCGGGTTGGTTGTCAAAGCTGTTGTGGATGTCTGCAATCTTGTTGTGGAAAAATGAGGCTAGGGAGTCGCAGAGGGTTTGAGAGGGAGTGATGTCGTTGGAGTTGGCCGAGGGGTTGGAAAATTCCTTGACGATGTTGAAAAGTTCCTTGCTGTTGTGGGCGTTGTTGTCGAGTCGATCCTTGAATGCTGTTTTTTTGGCTTTTCGGATCAGTTGGTGGTGTGTACGGATGGCGTTTTTGAAGGCGTCCTTGTTGCTGGTGGATAAGTCTTTTTTCCAGGCCTTTTCAAGGGAGCGGCATAGTTTTTTGGATTTCTTGAGGTCCTTGTTGAACCATGAGGCCTTCTTGATTTTGTGTTGGCGTTTTTTCAGTGGTGCTAAGGTGTCTGCGGTGTTGGATAACCAAAGGGTGAGGTTGGAGGCGGCTTCGTTGGCGTTAGAAGAGAGGGCAGGGGAGGTTTGAAGGAGCGATGAGGAGATCTGTTCCGTGGTGATTTTGTTCCAGTTTCTTTGTAGAGTTGGTTGGAGGTGGATGATGGGTTTCGGCTTGTTGTAGGTGAAGTGGACGCAGCTGTGGTCAGTCCAGAGGAGCTCCGTAGTGTGGTTGAAAGAGACATGGTTGCTAGAGGTGAAGATGGGGTCGAGTGTGTGACCTGCGATGTGGGTGGGGGAAGTGACCAGTTGTTTAAGTCCGAGGTTGGCGAGGTTGTCTAAGAGGGTGGCGGTGTTGCGGTCGTTGAACTTCTCAAGGTGGAAGTTGAGGTCTCCCAGGAGGATGTAGTCTTTGGAGGGGAGCGCGTGTGGGGTGATGAAGTCCGTGATGTCTTCACTGAATTTTGCGCGGGGTCCTGGTGGTCTGTAGAGGAGGGTGCCTCTGAGTGTGGTCTTGGGGTCGATGTGGTTCTGGAAGTGAAGGTGTTCGGAGTTGGCGAGGTTGGCGTCAGAGCTGGTAGAGATGCGGATTGATTTTTTATGGACGATAGCGATTCCTCCTCCTGTTTGGTCGGTGCGGTCTTTGCGTGTAATCTTATAGTCGTCAGGGATAGCGATGGCGATGTCAGGGGCGGAGGAAGCGTTCATCCATGTTTCCGTAAGGAAGGCGACGTCAGGAGAGATGGTGTCTAGTAGGTTCCAAAGGTCAATGGCGTGCCTGTGGACCGAGCGGGTGTTGAGAAGGATGCATTCTAGGTGGTTGGGGTCGGGAATCTGTGGTGTGGTCGGAGCGGAGACGTTGACGGTGCCGCTGAATTTGCAGGAGAGGCAGGAGAACGGTCCATGGGTGCGTCCTGGAGCGGCTTGGAAGCAGTTGGGGGCCCGACCGGGGTTAAGGGCTAGGAGGGTGGCGGCATCGTAGGTAACGCGGGGGGGCTGGGCAGTGCGAGGGGCAGGGGGTCTGGCGCTGGGCGCGGTCCAGGCGCGGACGGGCGTAGACGGGCTTACCTTTGGCGCACCTTCGGCGTGTACGAAGCGCGTGGACGCTGCGCGTGGGGGCATTGGCCATAAATGGATGGTGGGGGGAGGGCGCTTCAGCTGGGAGGCGGGGCGGGCTAAGGAGGACGATAAACAACAGCAAAATGGAGGTGGAGGGGTCAGGGCGGCAGGAGAGCTTGGGGGGGACACGCAAGGACTGAAGCAGGGTCGCGCTGGTCACCAGGATGCAAAGTAGCACAAGCGGCGATGAGTCAATAAATTAAACTGCAGAGTCACGCTGGTGGAGTTGCACTGTGAATGGGCAGATCGTCAATTACAGCAAATTAAATGTTCAAAGCTGCGAGCAAAATGGGCAGAGCGGCAGGAGCAAAACGCGGTTAAATGCACTCAGGAGTAGATTAAAAGCGCTGCACAGACGGTACCTTAGCAGCAGGGGAGCGACCACTCAGCTCGGGAGCGTAGAGCGAGTCACGGCGCTTCGAGGTGTGTGAGCGCTGTTTGTTGTCTGTGGGAGGGCGCTTCAGCTGGGAGGCGGGGCGGGCTAAGGAGGACGATAAACAACAGCAAAATGGAGGTGGAGGGGTCAGGGCGGCAGGAGAGCTTGGGGGGGACACGCAAGGACTGAAGCAGGGTCGCGCTGGTCACCAGGATGCAAAGTAGCACAAGCGGCGATGAGTCAATAAATTAAACTGCAGAGTCACGCTGGTGGAGTTGCACTGTGAATGGGCAGATCGTCAATTACAGCAAATTAAATGTTCAAAGCTGCGAGCAAAATGGGCAGAGCGGCAGGAGCAAAACGCGGTTAAATGCACTCAGGAGTAGATTAAAAGCGCTGCACAGACGGTACCTTAGCAGCAGGGGAGCGACCACTCAGCTCGGGAGCGTAGAGCGAGTCACTGTGTTTTAATGCTTTTAATGCTTCACCCGAAAGACAATAACTAACAAGCAGAGGTATTTGAGTGTGGCCTGCAAGCCATGCATGAAGGCTTGCCCATGGGGTGGGGGGCACCATAGCAATTAAGCATGGACGCAGTGTGGCGATTGTGTCCAATAGCAGGCAGTGCTCACTTGGAGACCTCCAGCTGTAGGACTGGAAGTACAGACATCCGAGAAACGTGGGGTGACGATAAACAAGGAAGACTAACGATCAACAGACTCTAAGGAATGATGAATCACATGCACCTGTCATGCCAGTTTGGTACCTGCTGGCAGGGCAGTGGTGCTAAAGATCAGGCAGCATGTGCTTGGAGTACAACGAGTGCAACTCGCAGGGCTTCCAGATGCACTGGGAGCCAGTTCAGTGGCGCTCAAGGAGGAGCAGCCGACCCAGGGCATGGTGCACTGATCAGGGTTCCTTTTTTTTAAATATATATATATCTTTATTGAGGCCTTTTTTACACACATTTTATGCAAGTGAATAGAACAGAACAGAGCAATTAATACAAATAAACCAGCAAAAAAAAGTAGGAGAGGAAATTTACAGAAAATATCATCATTCCTAGACTTCAGTCGGTAAAAACAAAGAAAAAAATAAAATAAAAAACCATAACAGATGTGATAAAACAGAATTAACAAGAGAAACAGTATTAAACTCAAATAATTCCAGTAGTTGGTTAGTCCACCGCCCCATGTATCCATTCCATTACCGGAGCCCGAATCTTCATACCTAATGTTCTTTTTTTCCGACCCTTTGTTCTATATATAGCAATTTCGATGTTATATGTAGCCAAAAGACAGGCTCTCCATGTTTCAAAAGATGGGGGGTCTGGGCTAATCCAATCTTGCGTGATACACGCCCGAATTAATGGCATAAAAATAAATACTAAACATTTCGTCTCTTCTAATACAGTGTCCGAATTTACTCCTATCAAAACTAGTTCATCTGTCAAAGTAACAGTCGTGCCAAACAAAACTGTCATAAAATTTTGGATGGATGAAAAAAATGTGGATAACTGTGGACAACGAAAAAACATATGTGGTGTGTCTGATGCATATTCCCCACACCTACTACACGAGGTGCCAACAGTTCTCCCCCATTTCGATATCTTAAACGGCGTATAATATAAGTCAAATAAAGCCATGTAATGTTGAGAACGTAATCTGCCAGTAATCAAGATTCTATTTGCTATGGCAATTGATTCCTCATTTCTAAAATAACCCCAACTCAGGCTGAAATTCTGGATGCAGATATCACCTGGGAAGAGGTGGAAACTGCTATTCTTTCTCTTGCAATGGGAAAAGCAATGGGTCCTGACAGTATCCCTCTGGAATTTTTCCGAACATTTCGCCATTTATTAAAGAATGATCTGCTTCTTATTATCCAAGAAGCACAGAAAGGCGATGCACCGGAATCATGGTGCCAATCAACTATTATGGCCTTTCTTAAAAAGGATAAGTCGCCCCTTACAGGCCTATTTCCCTAATTAATGCGGATAGCAACATTTTTTCAAAGATCTTAGCTAATCGACTTTCTGGTATAATTTCAACAATTGTCTCGCCTTTTCAACATGGGTTCATACCTAATAGGGACACTACGGATCACATACGACATCTTATAGCTTTAATGGATTGGGCCCATGAGACGAATAGGTCCCTTGGAATTACCCTGTTGGATGCCGAAAAGGCATTCGACAGGGTAGCTTGGCCGTTCTTATGGGATATGTTGCAGCTGAAAGGGTTTGGCCCTCAGATGATTTCAGCTATAAAAGCTCTGTATCTCTCTCCAGTTTCATCCATTAGACTAGCAGGGCAGAACTCTATCCCTTTTTCAATTTTTCGTGGCACGAGACAGGGCTGCCCATGTTCGCCTCTGTTGTTTGCTCTTTATATTGACATTTTTTTAAATAAATTAAATCAGACAGAAGATATAACACCGGTGCAAGTGTCACGTATGAACTATAGAGCCCTTGCCTATGCCGATGATATTGTAGTGGTGACAACTGATATTCAGAAGGCATTACCAAAAATTGAGGATTTAGCGTCTAGCTTTGGTTTCTTTTCCGGCTATAAGCTGAACATTTCTAAGACGCAAATATTATGTATTGGACCGAACCCGCCGACTCAAATCAAAACTGTCTCAGAAACCACATATCTGGGTATAAAAATCACAGTCCCGGTTTCTGCTATTCCAGAATTAAATTTAAATACCGTGCTAAGGAATGTCAACTCATCGCTTGAGCGAATCGATCATCTTCACCTATCTTTAGTGGGTAGAGCGAATGTTCTTAAAATGCTTATTCTCCCCAAGTTTTAATATATGTTCCGGGCTATCCCTCTCGAATTCCCTTTAAGTTGTTTTAAACAATTGTAGAAAATGTTAGCTAGGTTTTTGTGGGGCTATAAACGCCAGAGAAGAGAGTATAAAACAATGATTTTGCCAAAGGACAGGGAAGGGTGGGGCATACCGCACTTTCTTTAATATTATTTGGCATCTGTTATACAGTTTATTTCTCCACTGGTAGTTGGGGAAAAGGTACGGATACCATTGAGTCACTAACCCTCAATATACAAGTATGCATTAGGGGAAGAGTGTCGGGGATGCCTCACTAAGATCATAGAGCCTAGCTACTTTAAAAAAAACAAATTTAAGACCGTGAAAGCAGCTTATGCAGCTTGGAGAATAATAAAGCGTCAATTAGGTATTTTTAAGATCACGCTGTACACACCTCTTTTATCATCTCGCACTCTCCCATCAATATTTCAAGACTCAGTTATGAATAGGTGGCGTAACTGCGGAATTCAGTATCTGGGGGATCTATGGCAAGATGATCAGCTGATTCCCTTTAGTGAACTACAAAATAAGTTTCATATACCTGCAAATACATTTTTCAAGTACTTACAGAGTCACAGTTTTTTCAACTCTCTTGGTATACAAACTCGATCTCATTTACGGAGAATTTCGATTATCGATAGTATGTTTGTCAAAAAAACGATAGGACATTATTATAAATTGATACTTTCTTGCTGTTTAGATGATATTGAAATAATTCAAAATAAATGGGCTATAAAATTGGCAAAGGATATAATTTATATTGAGTGATCAGGGTTCCTTTAGTAAAGATGGCCATTGTTTGTGGGGCTAGCAACACACCCAGGTGCTGTGAACCGTTGGGGCAGAGGCATTGGGCAGTCGCGTGGGAACTGTGAGGTGAGCATGGGACAGCACAATAAGGCTCCTGTATTGGTAAAGGATCAGGATGGGAAGGTGCATTCTTACGGCCAGAGTTGACGACTTCAGAGCTAGGAAGCCAGACTCGAGCCTCAGCTTTGCCTCAACATTCTGTACTTTATTAACAAATCAATTATTATTCCCATGTCTGCAAACAAACAGGGATGTGTCCTTGTGCCTCAATACTTTGAGCTGGGAATGCCCCTGTATTGATCGGGTGGGGGTGCAGTCCTGCTAGACAGGGCGTGTTAGTGCCAAACAGAGAAAGCGCTCATTCAGGTTAGAAATTAGGTGTTTGTGAGATTCATGAGAGGCAGGATGGAGGCACATCCATCTTCTAAACCTTTCTACGGTACTGCCTGCATGTACTTACTCACCCGTGTATACTCTGACTGTGAGAGACTGTCCATCCAGCACGCAGGGCGGTGCCAGACATGTCCTGAAGGCAATCTGGTTGTAGACAAGTAGCCTAGAGATGGGATGTGAGAGTTTCCACACTAGGTGAGGCAGTTGAAGCATCAGTCTATTGAGCCCCATATCCTAACTGAGCAGGAGCTTACAAGGAGCATGTGCTGAGCTTCATAGGTCCAACACACGTTGGGAAACCCAGCCGACCACGGGAAATGCATTTTGAGCAGGGCTAATGTATTTACAGTAGGTTGTTGAAAAACATAGACTGCATAAATCTTGCATGGCACGCATATTTTGTCTCCTGATTTCTCACGAACAAGGGGCTGCACTCTGCCATTCAGATTAAGAACCTGACAAATATTTACAAAGCTAATGGAGGCGGAAACATGCACCCACCTGACTCTGGTAGTGTGCTTTGGTTTTTTCCATCACAGCAGAGGCCTCCCTCAGGTTGAGTGCTAATCTGCTGAATATTGGGCTGCAAAAATAATTTACGTTTCGCTTTTGCAGATCTTCTATTCCTAATAAGATACAGATACAGTACGTGCATCTACAACCACACTTGAATAAAGCTCGGTCTGGGCGTAAAACTCCACTCCGCTCACGGAGTTCGCGCAATTCGGCAACTCCGTGTTCAGCGGACAATGCGAAGGTGCAGATTAACTCTGCACACCTCAACAGAGCAGAGGTTTTTTTTGTTAGCATGTTCGAAATGTCTTTCACACACACGGGAGAGACTTGCAGGGCCCTCGCGATCGCCCACGAGAGTTTCAGAGCCGTTCGCGGTCGCCACGAGATTTGCTAGCTAGCCGCATGCTCCAGCAAGATTTTGCAGTCACTAACACATCTTTCGGGTGCACAGTGACTTCCGCCGGATGTTTTCTGCCATATGTGATCTTGAACGCGCAGAATTTACATCGAGAAGCATCAAAATCTTCCCTAAAAGATGATTTGGAGTCAAAAACCTCCTCAAATGGACATTTGGCATTGGTATTTTGTGCGAGAACTGTTTAAAAAAAAGAATCCACTGGAAGGGAGTGCCCAAGAGTAGCCAACTTCCTGTTCCTGTCCAGCAGGCTCCCTCCAGTGCTTTGTCCATCTCCTGGTCACTTTTCGTTTGGATTTAGAGCTGAAAGGATCGGTCTTTGTGTCTGCTGCATATACCATTGGATTTAAGGACTTTATATTTGAGATTTCACAAGTAAGTTGAAAAACTGGTGTTGTTTGTCTGATTTGGGCCATGCACCTGGATTTATTTATAATTTCTATTTAAAAAAAAAAAAAATTATTTGTTTCATTTGTAGAGCGCTTGAATCACCCCAAATGGGGTATGTCCGCGCTGCGGACGAAAAGAGGAAGCAAGACAGTGTTTCTAGAACAGCAGAGTTTTTAGTTTTTTCCTGAAACCTAAGTAATTGTTGGATAGGCGGAGCTTCAGGGGTAATTGATTCCAGAGTATGGGAGCAAGATAAGAAAATGATTTGCCTCCCAATCTGGTTTGTCTGATGCGGGGGATGACAAGAAGGCCTTTCCCTTCTGAGCGGAGTATGCATGAAGGGGTGTGTTTAATCAGTTTGTCGGCCAGGTAGGTTGGACCTCACTGGTTTAGGCCTTTCAAAACTATGCAACAGACTTTGAAGCAAATTTTTTTGCGGATTGGAAGTCAGTGAAGTTCATGCAGAAGGGGAAGAGAAGGGGTGCGGTAAGGGGCACTGGTTACTAAACGGGCCGCTGTATTTTGCACCACTTGAAGAGTCTGTAAGGCGGAATCCTTGGCGGAGATCAGCAAAGCGCTGCTGAAATCTAAGCGACTAAGTACCAGTGTGTGTATAAGGGTCTTACGTGTTGACAAGGGGAGAAAGTGGAAGACTTTACGCAGCAGGCTGAGGGCATGAAAGCAAGCTCTTTTGGTTGCTGCTATGTGGCCATCCAGATTCAGCTTATTATCAATCAGGACTCCTAAGTTCTTGACCACCGGTTTAGGTAGAGGTGCTGAACCAAGTTCTTGCGGCCACCAGCTGGGGGACCAGCTAGTGACTGCGTCCTTGAACAGCATGATTTCCGTTTTTCCTGTGTTGAGCTGCAAGAAATTGTGGCTCATCCATGATGTTATCATTTTCATGCCTTCAGCAAATATCTCTTGGATGTTGGGGGTATCTTTGTCATAGGCCAGGAGCAATTGTGTATGATCTGCGTAGGAAATCGGGTTAAACCAGATGTTCCTAAGAAGCGTGGCGAGGGGGGCAATGTATATATTGAAAAGAGTGGGACTCAGATAGGACCCCTGGGGTACTCCTTTAGTAACTGAGGGGGTTTTGGATTTGAAAGATCCAAGGTTAACTGTTTGGGACCTGTAATTGAGAAAGTCTCTTAGCCACTCCAATGCAGTGTCTTGAATGCCTATTGAGTGCAGTCTATCTAGTAGAATCTGGTGTGAGAAGGTGTTGAATACGGCGGATAGGTCGAGCAGTATGAGAATTACTGCTCGACCGGCGTCTGCCTGCATTCGAATGTCGCCCACTGCATTGACCAGAGCTAGTTCGGTGCTGTGCTTGGGACGGAATCCCGACTGAGAGTGATCCAGACAGTTGGAGGACTCAACAAAAGCTGAAAGATGTTTATTAATATGCTTTTCCAATAGTTTACTGTGCAGGGGAAGCAGTGAGATGGGACGGTAATTGGTAACAACATTGGGCGGTAGTTTGGGTTTTTTCCTGATTGGCATGATCTGAGCATCTTTCCATTCTTTCGGAAGTTTACCTTGTACAATTGAGCTGTTTAGGATGGAGCAGAGAGGCTCGGCCAGTTCAGTTTTTTAGCAATTTTGGCAGGGATAAGATCTCTGGGAGAGCCTGACTTAGCAGATTTTAATAAGGATTCTGTATCTAGTACAGTCAGCAATGGATTTTTTTTTAATATACCCTGATTGGGTGGACAAGGACTGTCAATCGTCGGGTTATGCCTGAGGTTAGTGCTGGGAGTGGATATTTTGTTATAGATATCCTACATTTTTTGTGTCAGGTGGCCGGCTATGCTATCGCATAGCGATTGGGATGGCTCTTCCTCTGGATTACAAGCTTTCGGATTAATAAGGGTGTTGAGAATCTGAAACAGGGTTTTAGAGGTGTTGTATTTGTTTTTAAATGATATTGTGGCGGGTAGCCTGTAGTTTCAGTAGGGGCCTAGTTATTTATTTGTAAGTAATTTTCTTCATTTAGAAAGGACACATTTGCACAGTTCACTACATTTTCTCCATGGCTTTTAAAACATTTACAATATTGATTTAATTCACTATGTGGCCTAGTTCTTGATAAAGTATTTTCTTCCATTATAGAAACTCCTTGTTTAAAAGTGCTTACTTTAAGCAGAAGAGGTCTGCTAACAGGTTTCCCTTTCAGTGGCTCATTTTTCGGATTAACCCCTATTTGCACACTCCAGGCTCTAAGGTAGGAACTGCATTTCCTCCCTTGCAACCCACAAATACATCTTTTTTTATGCAGGTTTTGACTGAATCCATTGGATAAGTGCATGATTCACCTGCAATATCATTACTAATCTCCCAGAGAATTTTCTCAGATGTCTGAGACTCATTATAATATTCTCAACTTCGATCTTTTTGTAGTTTCCTTCTCCCACACACTGTCTTTTAACAAAAAAAACTTTTTTTACTACACAGGCCATATGCACTCTTGGTTTACAGTCCTGATGAAGACCCCACAGTGTTGTTGTCTACACACACTCATGTATAAGGGGTCGAAACAATGACGTTAATCATACAAGCGTGCTCTGTCCAAATATATAAAGCTGTATATGAAATAGAAATCACATGTCTATTTACGGCCTTCTGAGATATTTGGATGCTGTAACAAGTTTTTGTGTTATCTATGGGTAATATTCTGGTTCTTTTTGTCTCGGCCACACTTTTAGGTCACAAATTTGTAATTTTATTGCTATGTATTGTACAATGTGTTTCAGTCCTGTCATATTATTATTGATATGTCTTTAATCACATACAATATATTAATTTTAATATATCAGACACAATCTTTTCAACTTTAATTGAGTCCTTGTCATTTTTAGTTGATATTTATGTCTATGGTCAGTGTTGTGTGTATCATTGATTGATGGTCCTACTTTTGAGTGGGCAAAGTTATTTCTTTGAAGAAATTCCTTCCCTATGGCAGAACCACTGTCTATATATTGGTGATATTCCCCAGGTTCTGCAGGACACCCTATTATTAGTATTGAACGTTTAGAAAGTGGGCATTTTCTTGCTTTACCATCCTTTGCCTTTTCTGTCTGTGGAATCCACGTCTGGTTTAGACTGGCAGTTGGGCTGTTTGTGCATTCACTCTAGACAGTTAAACAAAGGGAGCTGAGGTGTGCCCTACATATCCTGATTGCCCATCACCAGGATGATGGGCCTTCCTGAGCTAGAGTGCTGGAAGGAGTTGTCACTGACACCTGAATAGGGCTTTGCCTGTCCTCTCACAATGCTGCTTCCACCCAGCTGTAGTGTGTCTGGAGCCAGAACATTGCAAAGCAGGATCAGTGCACTACAAATACTATCCTTTGAAGTATGCCTACTTCAAAACAGAATGGGATTAAAGTATTGGACCTGTACCCCCACATTTTAGAACACTTCTGGATCAAGAGGAGAGTCTGCCAAAAAGAAGAGCTGCAGAAGCTGTAGGAGGGGAGCTGCCACTTTGCTTGTTGCTGTGTTGTGCTGGCCTACTGCTTGCAGCTTCTGTCTTGAGCAGTGGAAGGACTGGACTTTACTTTCATATCCCGCTTCTCAAGGCTCTCCAAGGGCTTGTGTGTGCTTGCCACATGTTGGAAGTCTCAGGGTCATCAAAGGCCTAATCTACAGCACCTGGACTACTCTGCTGGGAGTCCTGATTGGCATATGGTGCCAGTTCCAGTTCCTGGCTCCTTGGAGTAATGTGGCTGGTACTGCAACTCAAGAAAATCAACATTGATGCCTTCAGCGACGCCGCTGCCTGCACCAGAGCCGAGGACACTACTCGTGGAGTGCGCGAATCAATGCCCTGACGCGCACCGCAGCCCTGGCATTACCGATACCATCAACATTATCGACTCATATGTCGTGATGGAGCCGCTGCCTGCACAGGAGTCAAGGGCACTGCTCATGGAGTGCACGAAACACCATCCCGACTCGCACTGCAGCCCTGACCTCTCCAATTGCAGCACTTCGCACAGACACCTGTTGATGTCAGTGTCTCCATCGCAGCATCGCAGAGTTGATAACCGATGTGGGTGACATCCCAAACTCATGAACACTGCACCATCGGATGGAATGGATGCTTCACTGCCGAAACCGCCTCACCTCCCCTGCACATCGAGTACTCAACACCTCGCCTCCTCTGTGCAGTAAGGAACAGATGCCACCTCGACCCACCGACGTCTCACCTCCATGACGCCATGCATCTGCTGATTTCTTCATTTTCCAAGGTAAAGTTACTTGGGAATCCAATTTGACTCTGTGGGCGGACCGGGCACCTTGCGGTCGGGTCCATACTGTAGATTAGTAATTGTCATGATGTCAAGATAGCCCTGGTTGGAGCTCCTGTCTTCTAAGAGCTATATTTTTACAGTAAATGATCCTGAAAGTGATATCTTGAGTTGTGTATGTTGGAGTTTTGCCATTTTGTTCTTGTTTGGTTTAGATAAAGAGTGGTTATTATCCTGAACTGGTGTGGTGTCCATTTGTAGTGTTTTAACTGTGTTACTGTGTGTTTTGTGTAGAGATGCTTTACACATTGCCTCTGAGATAAGCCTGACAGCTTGCGCCAAGCTGCCAAGGTGGTGAGCAGGGGTTATTTTGAGTGTGTAACTTCCTTACATTGACTAGAAGGAAGGGTGCCTACTTGGACAGGGTGCATATCACTGCCAACTAGAGACACCCATTTCAAACATAGACCATTGTGAGGAATACCTACATGACTGAACTGTCATCGAAATCTGATGAAAGACTCCCCCAAACAATTAGCAATGTGCAGATCATACCCCTAATACATTGGCTAAGCGTCCCTTCATCACATCTGAAGAGCCTCAGCTAAGGTATGAGGGGTTGATCTGGGGTGCTGTACATTGCGTGAGAAATATTGAAACAATTGCAGCCTGTGCCTAGCATCACAGTCGTAGCTCAATAAGGTAATGCTAGGTGAGTGAGGATCAGACAAGGTAGGGTGAAAACCACTCATTTCAGGGAGGGGACACGTTGCTGCACCGTGGGTGGAGAGTTCTAAAATGAAAAATGAGTAATATCCTGGCGGAGTACTAAAGAATGTATGATTTTGATTGAGGATATCCAAATAGTTAAAGTGTTGTTTAACCTTGGGTAGTTTCGCTGTTACTTGATTGTTTGGGGGAGTTTTTCTTGCACGATGAATGGCAGCTGATGTACATATCACGCAAGCAAAGTTGTTGTCAAATGTGAAATTAAAGCAATACGCAAAAATGGAGCTTACCATCATGTCTACAGCAATATGTAGAGAATTCAAAATGTATGCCATGTATTTTTGCTCAAGTGAACATTGGAAAGTTAATAGATACCCGTAAAAAAAAAATGGTAGACCATCACATGAGCTGACCATCCGGCACAGTTCCTACTGGAAGCTTTTAAGGTCAGCCGTCATTCGCTGGCAATGTAACTGATCATTCTGACCTTTGATTTGAATCCCTTGTTCTGGTGCACACAGCCCAATCAATAAAGCAACACTTATATATTCCCACATAGGAGTTTGCTCATCAAAAGTATTTTAGCAACTACAAAAAAGTAAAAAAGGCAAATCACCCGGTGAGCAAAGGAAAGACAAAATATATAAAGGGACGTTTTAATCGGCCGTAAGTTTAAAGACATATGGGGACCTACTTACAAAGGCATTTTGGTGTACAAAAAATAGGAATCCTTCAGAAGTCTTTTATGTACTCTTGCATGGCAATGTGGATTAGCCCCAAACATCTTAGATGGGAATGATATCTGAATATTCAGTAAATATTTATATTTATAATTAGTAAAAATAGAAAGGACTGCGCCCTCTTTGTACTTATACTAATCGGATGTTGAGCATTTCAGGGCCGATCCACAAAGGCATGTAGAGAATTCTGTAATGTAACTTTCCATACTCGTAAATCCTTTTGTGAATTAGCCTCATTGTGCTTTCAACAGAAATGAGGAAAACAGAAATGTGATGGATGATTTGGTTGAATAAATCTCAGCCACTGGTAATTACTCTGGGTTGCAATAGAGACCATCATGTTTTGCCTACTGTGCCACTTCAGACAGGAACCAGCCATATTCAGATCACCCTTGGTCATGCTTCAATAAAAAAAGTGAAGTCCAGTCTGCCACGCCAAGACCCTTGTGAATGGAAACACAAGCAACCCCAGACAGGTTTTTGCCTATTTAGGCCTTGTCAGTAGGGTGCAGTGTGGCTCCTATGGCACAGTGAACACATACACCCATATAGGCCTTCCCATCACACTTAGGACATCCCACTTATAGCATTTTACTGAGGGAAACAAAAAGAAATAAAAAAAGATTAGATTAGTACTAGCACTCCGAAATTGTTTCTGTATTTGAACAAAGTATTCCAATTTGTGCGTGCTACAAAGGGCATCACTCTCTGGTCCACAGAGCGTGCAGTATTATAATGATCCAAGAATCTCCCTGCCCGGGAGGCGTCCCCTTTGTGCACTGCTAAAGATCCAGTATGGATTTCTCAAGTTCATAAATGGAACCAAAAATAAACGTATTATCTCTATTACGTAAATAAAGCACGTGCGATCGGGCGTGAGTTAATCAAAAACTAAAAGTCCACGATAACACTTCAGACATGGCATCAATATACAACACACGCATTAACATGCGCTCTATTTAGGTTTTGACACTGTTCTATGATCTCTATTGGTTTA
Source organism: Lissotriton helveticus (assembly GCF_964261635.1). Lineage (NCBI taxonomy): Eukaryota > Metazoa > Chordata > Amphibia > Caudata > Salamandridae > Lissotriton > Lissotriton helveticus. Next base: position 405,377,726 of record NC_136063.1, on the reverse strand, counting down.
TCTCAGCTGCTGGCTATCTGTTTAGTTTGACTTTGCTTTGCATTTCATTTACAGAACAGAACCTATCCCTGATGAAGCCCGAAATGCATTGGTTATGGATTAAGAATGTTGATTTCATCGTGATTTGACAAATGGAATGTACATTTGAATACGAAGAATTCCAGGATGACTGAATAAAACCTTCCTGGTTTTGAATGTTTTTCTTAGAAAATACGTTTATTTTTGGTTCCATTTATGAACTTGAGAAATCCATACTGGATCTTTAGCAGTGCACAAAGGGGACGCCTCCTGGGCAGGGAGACGCTTGGATCGTTATAAGACTTAATCTCAGCCACTGGGAATTACTCTAAGTCGCAGTTCAATTCATCGATTTATACCCACCATGCCACCTCAGACAGAAACCAGCCATATGCAAATCAGCTTGGGCCCTACTCTAAAAGGAACAATCCAGCATGAACTGCCAGGACAGGTCCCCTCTTAATAGGAACACAAGCAATTCTAGACCAATTTCAGCCTATTTGGCCTCATCATTGAAGCTTATGTCCTATGCCCAAAGATTTTGTGAACGGTGCAGCTTGAGTACTATACTACAGTGTAAATGAGACCCTCGTCTGCACAAACCCGTCACACTTAGGACGTTGCCCGTAGGGAATACAAAGTGGTGGATGGGTTTTTTACATTCATTTCAGTCACTGGTATTTACTCCAGGCCACAATCCAGTTAATTGTTTTGTACTGTGCCACGTACTTTACCAACCTTGGTCCTGCTGCAGTAGGAATGAAGATACAGCCTGAACTGCCAGACCAGGTCTCCTCTAAATGGAAAGACAAGCAATCGCCGACCCAGACCCCAAAGAGCCTGGCAGTTTGGACTAGAATGTTCCTACTGTAGGAAGACCAAGGCTGATTTGCCTGGCTAGAAGTGACTAATTTGCCCTTTCCACATCCAGCTTTCTTGGTTTCCATTTGGAGACAGATTGCTTCAACCTGTCCACCTGTTGGCGGGGTATATCCACTTCCAATGCGGGGAGCAGACAAAATGCTCCACATACGCAGACGAAAAAAATGTAAGATTATCAGTAAATAACCTTGGGGCATATTATCAAGAACGGCGATAAAAATTATCGCCATTTTAGCAGCAGGAAACTGCCACTAAAGCGACGATAATGGGCTTGATAATATGCCCTCGTGAATTCCCATAGCAGCCCAGGTTAACACCAGAACCTGGGCTGCTATGGGAATTCACAAGGACATATTATCAAGCCCATTATCGCCGCTTTAGTGGCAGTTTCCTTCCGCTAAAACAGCGATAATTTTATCGCCGTTCTTGATAATATGCCCCCAGGTCATTACCCAATATGTGATTTTGAGTAGACTGTCTGGCTATCTTTCAATAAACTTTATTCTTAATATGCTGGCACCAAAACATAATTTGAAAAATTACAACCTTTTAGATCACTCCAAAAGCGTCCATGTTTGACTACTTAAAACTACACAATCATTAGGAGACATTAAATTTAGGAGCATACATGCTCATGGATTCTTATATAATTAGAAAAAGCCACAGGTGAATCTTTAAGACTGTTCACAAAAAAGCACATCAGAGGTAGTGACAGCCCGTAATGTGCAGTAGTGATGGGGCAGGCCCACACCCATGCTCAAACTCCTCCACATGCACACTCACTCGCACCCATCCATTCACAAGCAAGCACGTATACATGCCATTCACAAGTACATATATATGCACACACTCGGTCACAGCACCCAGGTTCACATACATTCATACATTCATACATGCACCCGCATACTCAAACATGACAATAATAACTTACTGGGCTGCAGGGGTGATGGCAAATCCAGAGGGTGGTGGGAGGGGAAGCAGAAGGCACCTGAAGGAGCTGGACGCTTCATAGTGGGAAGAGAAAACTGGAAGATCCATCTGCCTCCTCTCATTGGCTGACCTAGTCATGAGTAAGCCAATGAGAGGAGGACCTTCCCTCCCACTTCACGGAGTGGGATGGGGTAAGAGAGCACTGTGGATCCCATCCCACTCTGTGGCGAAGTGTCATGATAGACAGTCAGTTCTTGGTACTTCAGGGCTAAAACCTGAAGTGCCCAGGTCTGAGTCTATCAGTGATGCACACTATTGCCATGAGGGGAATGCTCTCAAAATACTTTTCTGGGCTAATGAGGTCATTCCCTCAGGGCTGTGAAAAGGTGCCGCATTACTGCGCCGCGGTTTGTCTGCGCTTAGTTTTAACTATACTTGTTTTTTAACTACTTGCTATTATTTTTCGTTTTGTTCAGTTTTAATTGTGAACTGGTTGGGCTCTCTCCCCCCCCTCTTACCTGCATATAATTTTGGAAATTACACCACCGTTTTGGTGGGCCCGGGTTCTGTGGGTGGTCTGGGGATCGACGATCGGCGCCATTTTGGCTTGGGACGCTGGTCTTTCGGCGGGCGCCATCTTAGAGCGTCCCTGCGCTCCTCCCTCCATTTCTCCGCCTATTTAAGGCGATTTTAGGCAGCGGGCAGCCTGGAAAAGGTGCCGCATTACTGCGCCGCGGTTTGTCTGCGCTTAGTTTTAACTATACTTGTTTTTTAACTACTTGCTAATATTTTTCGTTTTGTTCAGTTTTAATTGTGAACTGGTTGGGCTCTCTCCCCCCCCCCCTCTTACCTGCATATAATTTTGGAAATTACACCACCGTTTTGGTGGGCCCGGGTTCTGTGGGTGGTCTGGGGATCGACGATCGGCGCCATTTTGGCTTGGGACGCTGGTCTTTCGGCGGGCGCCATCTTGGAGCGTCCCTGCGCTCCTCCCTCCATTTCTCCGCCTATTTAAAGTCGCTCTCTCCCGCGCAGCGGGAACGCGCAGTTGGATGCCGTCGCTTGCCGGAGTCTTGCCAGAGTCCTGCCCGTCTGCGCCCGTCCGCGCTAAGGACGCGCTGGGCGCAGCGGGCCCCTCCCATTTAGCACCGTCTGGGAGGTAGGATGATTGTTTACACCAGTGCATTGCTTCGGGCGATTGGGCAGTCCATTCCACGATGCGCTTCTGCACCGAACCATCCCTTGTGTGGCCCCTATCAATGTGCCTGCAAAGGATGGTCGCTTGACCAGCCAGCGGGTATCCGGGACTATGACAACTCGGCAGCTTTATCGGAAGGCATAAGTGTGCCTCAGCTGAGCAAGTGTCGTATTCATGGTCTGCGTATATTAAATCTTAATACCAGATCTCTGGTCAAACATCATCTGTCTATCATGGACCTTATCACCGACGAGGAGCCAGATCTGTTTATCATCACTGAGACCTGGCTCCAGGACACAGACGCAGCCATAATTAATTTGGCTTGCCCTCCAGGATATTCACTTTTTACGTGGAACCGCCTGTCAAGAGGTGGAGGTATTGCTTTAGCTATAAAATCCACCTTTGTGTGCACGTGGACGGGTCTACATATTGCTGGGTGCGAAAGCGCCCTGTTTAAGATCACCATTAGTCCTCAGTTCACGCTGCCTTGGATGGCCGTGTACCGCCCCCCAGGCAGTGATGTAGCATTCAGGGGAGCTTTCCCTGAGGCGGTTAGTACGCTAGCTAGTGACTGCGCCAATTTTTGCATCCTAGGTGACCTCAACCTCCATTTTGACAATCAACAGACCCCGGCTATCAGTGGTTTTCTGGCGGATCTGGAGGCCCTTCAGCTGACCCAACTTGTCACCCAATCTACACATGTGGCTGGTCACATTTTGGACCCGTTTTTTACTAACTTACCGGATGTCCAAGTTTTGGCTATTTCTCCATTGGGTTGGACTGATCATTTTTTGGTGTCCGTCTGGCTACCTCTCCCCGAAACCCCTATCATTCCATCTCCTAAGTGGATCCCTCAGCGGCACTGGAATAAGCTCAGGCTAGAGGACCTACATTACATCATGGCTGAAGAGCCACTAGGCCCCCTGCTTAATGTCACCTCGGGCTACGACCAATTCTGCAGCTGGATTACCAAGGCGCTTGACAAACTGGTGCCTATCATCTCAAGTAAATCCAGCTCCAGGCAGTCGAGTCCTTGGTATGACAGTGCCCTCCGTGCCCTGAAGGGTTCATGTAGAAGGGCAGAAAGGGAGTGGCGGAAGACGTATGATGCCGTAAAAAAAAACGTGTATTTGGCTTCCGTCAAGCTCTACCATCGAGCTATCTGTAGAGCCCGTGCGGCGTTCTATGCGACGGAATTCCGTAACAGCCACAATCCATCGAAGACCATCTTCAAAGCCCTCAAAAATCTGATGGCTAAGAGAGCGGCTCCGCAAGTGGATGGTTCCACCTCCCATTGCGAGACCTTGGCTGCTTTCTTTTTGGAGAAAGTTAAGACCATTTATCAGTCGTTCCCCAGTACGACGCTGCCACTCATCCCTCTGAATGGCCCTCGCAGCTGCCCGGCATTATACTCTCTCCCTACTCTGTCCTGGGATGGGTTTGTCAAGTTGGCACATCGAGTCAAGTCTGGCTCTCCTGCGGACCCGCTTAGACCTGCCCTCTTTAGAGATTCCTCTTTTCAGGGGCGTACTGCGGTGTGTTCGCTGATCAACCTTTCCTTGACTTCAGGTACGGTTCCCGCCAAGTGGAAGCAGGCGGTGGTTTCCCCGATCCTGAAAAAACCATCATTGGATCCTTTAAAACCGGAAAACTACTGCCCGATTTCATTGCTTCCCTGGCCGGCCAAAGTCATGGAGGCTCACGTCAACCTGGCTCTAACTGAGCATATGGCCCGGGCCAATGTCCTCGATCCTACGCAGAATGGGTTCCGTGCTGGTCACAGCACGGAGACTGCCCTTCTGGCAATGGTAGAAGATCTGCGGAGTGTGCTGGATGCAGGTCAAACGGCAGCGCTTATTTTATTAGACCTTAGCGCTGCCTTTGACACGGTGTCTCATCGCATCCTTCTGCACCGCCTGGAGGACATTGGCATCTGTGGCTCTGCTCTGCAGTGGTTCCGCTCCTTCCTTAGCCACCCCTCCTTTTCAGTCCAAATTCCATCAGCTGGACCTGGGGGTCCCTCAGGGCTCCTCGCTGAGTCCCACGCTTTTTAACTTGTACGTGCGGCCGCTGGCTGATGTCGCCAGGCAATGGGGCCTAACCATGCTCTCGTATGCCGACGACACGCAGCTAGCGGTCACGATCAGCGGGGATGCCAAACAGGATGCCCCCAGGTTTCGAGATGGGCTGAGAGAGGTGGCCAGCTGGATGAATAACAACTGTCTCCAGCTGAACGCGAAAAAAACTGAGGTGATGGTCGTTGGGAGGGGAGCGGACCGCTGGGGAGGCGTCTGGTGGCCCCCTGAGTTAGGACCGGCCCCTACACCAGTGATGGAACTTAGGAACCTGGGAGTGTGGCTAGATCACACCCTTTGCTTCACTACCCATACTAAGAGAGTGGCGGCATGCTGTTTCGGTGTCCTGCGTGGCCTAAGACCGGTGCTCAAATTTTTTGATGCCCCGACGAGACAGCTGGTTATCCAAGCGACGATTATCTCCCGGCTGGACTATGCCAGCTCGCTCCTGTTGGGAGTTAACCAATCTGAGATCGTTCGCTTGCAGCGAGTACAGAATGCTGCTGCGAGAGCAGTGGTGGGTCTGCCGAGGTCCTGTCCCACTTCCAATACCCTGCGATCCCTACACTGGCTACCGATTAAAAGTCGAATTCACTTTAAGGCCCTTAGCCTTGCTTTTAAAATCTTAAAAGGATCGGCACCTGAGATCCTCAAGAATTTTTTATCCGCCTATGTCCCGACTCGCTCTCTTAGATCTCTTGGGCAATCTCTTGCGGTTATCCCGCGTTTCAGGCTTAGCCGGATGGGCGGTCGTTCTTTTTGTGTGAGAGCTGCGGCTCTCTGGAACTCCCTCCCTTTGGAAATCCGCCTGCTAGAGGATCTTTTAGCATTCCGTAGGGCCGTGAAAACTCACTTGTTTTAATTTCTTCACACGGAGTTCTGTATTTCTCTGTTTCCTTTTGCGTTGTGTTATGTTCACCTTTTCCCTGCGCCAGGACGCTCCTTAGCTGGAGCATCTGTGCGCAAAATAAATGATAATAACATAACATAACATAAATGATAATAACATCAGCTTGGCAAGGGTAGCCTCAGGCTCCTTTGCTTTTGGCACATATAAATCATTTGGCTAACTGACACTGTCATGGTGAGTTTCTATCAGGGGGATCTTTGCTCAGCCTGACAGACACTCATCATGCTTTGAAAAAGGTGAGAGGTGGCAGATGGGTTGCCCTCTGCCTCTTAATCACAAGCCAATGCTGATCTGAGGTCCACTATTATTATGTAGCAAACTAACTGGAACAATTCTTCTGATAAAGGTAGCTCTTATTCCTTGGACAGCCCACACATGTACTCAACAATCCAGCAGAAGCCAACGCGTCTGCATTGATCATGGCTTTCATGTCGGGGGTCATCAACCCGAAAATGTTTTACTCATACTTCTCACTTGTGTGCCTGACTCCCAGATACAGGAACCTGATACACAAGTAAAAAGTCCCAGCAGTAGGAACCGGCACATAAGTGAGGAGTCCAAGTAATGTGTACCACTCAAGTATGTTAAAAAAAGCCACCTAAGGGCTTACTTGTATCTTCTGGCATGTCATAGGACTGAGGTATTTGTTCCCTCCTCAAAGTGTAAGGAATGGAATAAGGAAGATAGACATAAAGGTATTGGCACAATTACATACTGTTAATCTTTAGTCCTAAGCCCCGTTTCCTCATGTGAGTCTTAAAACTCTATTGTCTGTGCACTTGGTTGTCCACCTGAAATGCCCTATTATTTGGATTTCTCTTATACAGGATGTAGGCTGCGTATCCTTATGCAGCTTATATTTTTTCAGGGGTAGCAAAGTAATTACTTTTTTCTGGGGTGAAACTCAATCTCATAGAGTAACTACTGGGACGAGGAAACCTAGGCTAGGAGTAATACCGCTTACCAGTCAGTAACTGGGCCATAACCTGTTCCTGCTACCTAAGGACAGCTGTTAACGAACATCCCAACTCACATCATGTCAAACATTAGGGAAAGTACTACGTTTTAGGGCGGGCAGTACAAGCGAGACACTTTCTGCTGAATTTATTTATGAGGTTTTATATAACGCTGCTGGACCCAAGAGTATCAGAGTGCTTTACAAGGTAGGTAGACATATTAAGAAATAATAAACAATTTACAATGTGCAGGAAGATTCACAGAAAGGTGAAAACATTCAACTGAATGCGTGAGGGAGCAGAGAAGCAACGGGATAAAAAGAGGGATACACTGGAGTTGAAATTAGGGAGAGAAGGGGGTGTAGAGAAGGGCAGTGAGAGAATGGAAAGAAGGAGAGAGGATGGGTAAAATGTGAGTTACAGTAGAGCGGTAATGAGCGATGTCAGAGTCAAAAACATTAGGAACCCGAGTGTTTGTTGAGGAGAAGTACTTTGAGTCTTTTTTTGAAGAGAGGGTAAGAGGGGTTGCAGCGAAGGTCTTTGGGGAGCAAATTCCAAATCGTCGGAGCCGTACCTTTGAGTCACAATCTGTTTGAAAATTGGTGGTATTTAGGCATGGGACCATGCAAATCAACAGTTTATCTATAAACACCAACATCGAAGCTTTGTAAATGGGTGTTACAAGACCTACCTGTTCCCAGCCTCCCTACACTCGACTGTACATGAAACGTGTTTATATTTCCAGAATCTTAACTTGCTACCTCAGAATGAGGGTGTTTGTTTACCTATTACACAGGGGCAGACTATCCATCTCGCAGAGGGTGTTTTTATTTATAACATGTCACAATGGCCATTAACAGGAAGCAGCCAGCTGACACATCAGTGCTCAGAGTGGCCTAATTAGTGCCTGGACTATCATCAACATGGCGGGATAACTCCAGAGGATGCCTTTACAGCTGAAGGCAAACGCGCCAGAAGGGCAATTTTCTTGCTGTGCCTAAGCATTAGGATGTGTGCATTTGTTAATTTCAGGTTATTACAGCACTCAGAGTCTCGCTATAATTAATCCGCTGATGGGAGGCTGCAGCGTCTGAAGACACTTTGTTTGAAAATGGGGATTTTCAGTCTGCCACTTTACCAATATTCTGAAACGATGAAAGCATCCGTGTGAAAAGAAGCATAAAAGCGCCTCGCATCTTTGTTCGGAAAAGATAGGAGGCAATCAGCTGGCAGAAGCATGACAAAACGAGCCATTCCTTTCCAATTTGCAAAGCACTTTCGGAGCAGAGATTCATTCGGGTCCCCTGTTTGATCTCCTCTGATTGCATTTCTGATCTGCTGTGGAATGGGATCTCATCTCCATCGAGCGTCTCCACAATTCCTGCGAGCGCTATTGTGGGCCAGCCACGATGAGCGGCCTTTCATTTTCTGTGAAAAAACACGTGACGCGCTGTCAGTCCTCAGATACCTCCGAGCCTGAGCGCTATGTAAAGCCAAGATAATATGTATATGTAGTGGTGTGCTTTCAGCCTCGGAAGAAAATATCAGGAATTATTTCCTAAAACCTGCTGCTAGTTTGAGGAGGACATGGCTTGGCAGTTCGGTCTGGACTGTTCCCACGAGGAACAGGGTCAAGACTGATTTGCATATGTCTAGGTCTAAACTGGGGTGGCATGGTGAGCAAATGAACGATGGATTTGTGACTGGGGGAGAATGTTTGCATTGTTCAGCATTCCGTCCATAATCTGTTCCTTTTGCCTACTTCTACCACAGCCTCTTGTAGAGGTGTAGTAGTGCTTGATCTGCAATGCTTCCCTGCTCCTCGTATCCCCCCTCCACCGTGAACAGGACTCTTTGAACTGGAGTGAGAAGGTAACTTTTCAGTGGGACTAACATATGGGGTCCTTCCACCTTCACATATCGATTTACCCACCGTCAAATTAGGATGGCGGTGGGTACTGCGGCGGACGCAAAGTCCGTCCTCCGCTTCACCGCCAAAGGCAATCGCACTGATTCCCTGGCAGGTGGAGCAGGGCCACTAATATGGTGGTGGTATCTAGCAGGCACCGTCCACCATATTAGGATGTTGGTCCAAACAGGCCTTTTCATGGCGGCGATGCCGCCATGGAAAGGCTGGCGGAGATTGGGGGCCTGTTGTGAGCCCCCATTGGGGTGGGCATTATCGTTGCATGGTACCCCCCTCATTTCCAAGCACAAAGTAGCAGACACCACGTGGTGCCTGCCATGTAGTGCAGGGAAATGCTGTGGATGCACTTTTGACATTGCGTGCAGCCAGCAGCACCGTCCGCAATGTCAAAAGCCCAGGATCCGCCCACTAGTATGGCAGGGACATCCTAATCGCAGTGGTGGGACTGCCGCATGTCTGGCGGGAGGTCCCAAACACCGCTACGGTCCGCCTGCCTGCCATCCTAATCACCCCCATAGTCCCTGTCTAAACCAGGTTAATTTGGGGTGTGTTTGTGTCTCACCCTTACAAGGATTGTGATTGCTGCTTGAATAGGGTGTCACCCTCTCAATCAGTAACCCAATGTCTTAAAGCTTGCAGAACTACCAAATAGTTTAAGCTAGCAGCAGAGGAGGATTGGCCTAAATAGGCTGGAGGCTATATTATTGGGCTAGCATGGGTTATCACATGGTGTTTGTACGCCACTCCGATCTCCATATGAAACTGGGTCCAGCAGCAATTTAAAGACAGATAGATATTCTATTAGGAAATATGGTGATACGATTTTTAAAATAATTTCAGATTAAAAATCTTCAGCTTCATGGTCAAGACATGGTGTGTGATCAAACAATTTCTAAGGATTCCTGACTTTCATGCATGTACCTCTCTCCTAGACATGTCCAAATTGCCCAAATGCTTTACAGCTACTATTTAGACAAGCGGCATGAATCTGGATAATTTAAATGAACTGACCTTTCTGATAACTAGTCTCTAAAATGACTTTTAGCACTACATTCTGAATTTAACTTACATCATAATTAATGTTATCATTATTTGCAGATTGGATCATTTTTTTAGTAGGACAAATCAAGACCTTAGCTCCTTGTACCTTAAAATGACTTTCTAAAGATGATAATTGGTGAGAATACATCTATAATCTCTGAATGATATGCTTTTCTGATAAAAACAAATGTGATAATAATACCTTAGGATCACTCTCAGAATATTGGTAACTGAAATATTGTGTAGACAGAATATTGTGTCAAAATTATCGAGGACCAAAATATCGAGAAGATAAGTGCAAATAGGTAAGTATAGATTTACTATTCTTAACTCCACATCTAGGTACCTTGAAGATAAATATATCATCACGGTCTTCCCTGTGAGCTGTGGGGGAAGAGTAGGGGTGGGTAGATCAGTTGTGTGATTGGGGGTCTGTGCCTCACATGTGTCACTTCTGTCTATGACTATGTGGTACAACGACTTTAACCCGACTCTTGACTTGAGCCATTATCTTTGTGTTATTTGCTCCAACACAGTGTGTCCAAGTGGAGCAGGCTTGGGATGGGGTGCGGGGAGGTTGTTATTGTATTCACATTTGAAATTAATAAAGTGATGTAATAACTTATTGTAGTATTGTAGTTAAATGCCAATAAAAAGTTATACTATAATAAAAATATATATATATATATATATATATATATATATATATATATATATATATATATATATATATATATATATATATATATATATATATATATATATATATATATATTACCTGCTGGCGGTCGCCAGTAGGTAGTTATAGTTAGGACCTAGTTTCCATAGGAAACAATTTTTTTGTTTTCCCAATAACCTTGGCACCGATTGAAGAATCTTCGCGAAATTTTCAAACTTATGGTCTGCTCCGGTCAGCTCCTATCTTGAAAGTTCGGGGTGATTCGGCAAGCGGGGGCCGAGAAAAAAGGTGAGTCCCAAAACGTGTTTTCTCCAAGTTAATTCCCATAGGAAAGTTTAGACACGGCTACAGCCCGAACTGCTGAACGGAATTACACCAAATTTGGCAAAAAGGTAGCCCTTGGTTTAGAAAGAACTCTTCTTGTTAAATGGTGTAAATCCATTTAGTAGTTCCTGAGAAATTTAAAAAAAATGCATTTCCCATAGAAAACTTTAGACACGGCTACAGCTCGAACTGCTGAACGGAAATACACCAAATTTGGCATAAACGTAGCCCTTGCCTCAGAAAGAACTCTTTTTCTTAAATGGTGTAAATATGTTCAGAAGTTGCTGAGAAAATCAAAAAATAAAAGTTTCGATATATAGAGGCGCAGTGGATCCGCGCACCCTGCTGATCACGAGCTGTATTCTAATTGGCTGTCAACACTTCAAACCAGCCATCTTGTGCATCAGTAGGAGGCACAAGAAAAGAGAAAAAGAAAGGTGCAAAACAAGAAAAGGGGGCAGGGTAGAAACACCCTGACCCCCTAGGCCTGCTCAGGGGGTCCCACAAGGACCCCCAAGGCCCAAAAAAGCATTTAAAAAAGAAATCAGTCCGAATTTACGCTGGGTGCGCGAATCCGGCAGCGAAAATAAAAAAATGATGCAAGGGCTCCCGCGCTTCATTTAATTAGGCCCCCAGGTGGGCCAGGTCCGGGTGTTCCGGGTGTCCCCCGTTATAGTTAGTTCAGCTAACTATAACTCGCACCCCCGCAATGCACTGTTGATGATGTCACATATTACATCACTCATGACATGGTAAGTGACATCACTGATGACATCACTGATGATATCTCAAATGACATCACTGATGACATCACTGATGACATTATCCAGTGACTGTGTTTTTCTGTAAAGTTTAAATATGTTTAATATATATAGGGAAAGGCGTATTGAAGAACCAGTGGGTGTATAAGTGTCTAAATGGATGATTTAGTAGGTGCGTGACTGACTCTATTAGTGAGTGATTAAACATATCTTACTGAATGCATGGGTTAGTGACTAAACTGTGTGAATGTCTGTATCTGTCTGTCTGTTGGTGTGTAAGCGGCTGCTATGCAATGTAGGTGTTCCCCTGCAAATTCAGATGCAACTGTAATGCAGTGTTATTTATGGCTGCAGTACTGTGTCAAACATCATGTGGAAGTGCAATGCAAGCATGAAATGTGCCAAAATTGCTGCACATGGTCAAACCAGAAATAGGAAATGACACAGTGACTGATCAACACAAAACAGTTTGGCAAGCTCAACTACATCATGGAGGTCATCACACTGCAACTGAGCGAAGCTAGGAGACTACCACCACTACCACCACCACCACCACGTAGGCAGCGAAATAGGAGAAAGTCTCATTGACCTCAGGTAGGAGGAGGTCATACAGTTTTACAAACTTAAGAGGGAGTATGTCATGGAATTGCTGGAGATGATAGGGCAAAGTCTCCAGCCACCAACTGCAAGGCCCACCGACATCCCACCACATGTAACACTTATGGCTGTGCTCCACATGCTGACATCAGGCTCCTTTCAAATTAAAGACAGATTGGGAGGACTCTCACAGGGATCATTTTCTTCCTTCCTCCCCTCTGATAGGAGTGCCATAATTAGGTGCCCACCCCAGTACCTTCTCTTCCCCAAACCTCAACAACAACTGGCTGCTTAGCAAGGATTCAACGATAAAGCTGGATTTCTTCATGTCCTTGGTGTAATTGATTGCATTTGTGTGCAATTGGTGCCCCTTGCTGCTAGCACCCACCTCTACAGAAACAATATCACCTGATTGTAATTCTGACAGAAAATAAGTCAACTTTTCAACCTATATGTACATTTTGGAACTCATTCATTGCGTTGTGCATATGTGAAAGTCAATGTCAAAATCAAAATCGAGTCACTCACATCTTCATAACTAGATGTAGGCCTCAACATGTAACAATCATGTTGTCTGAGTTCTTTATCAACATGGGGACATTGAAACCAAAAAGTAAATCAATCAACGCAGCAAGTCAATGTGATGCATTAAAGGGAAAGGGCAGGAATGCCACATACCTACATAGTAATGGGTCCTTACTGTTCGCATACACTTAAGCAGTGCAGTGCAGCACAGGAAGCTGTCTTGCTGTATTCTGTAGCATCAAAGGGGCAGATTTACAATTCCTGGCGCATCCCTTCAAATCAGCAGGGATGCGCCAGGAAACTTGCGACACGCAACACAATCCTTGCACCACCACAGATGCACCACATTTACAATGCGGCGCATCATGGCGCAAGGCAATGCAGGTGTGTGTCGCATCTGCCGTCGTAACATTGGTGCAGTGCTGGAGTTGTGTCACATGCACGACGCAACTCCAGCACTGTTCCAACCAGGCCTATCTTGCACATGGTGCATCACACCTTACGCCTGCTCCAAGCAGGCGCAAGATTTTGAGGCAGCGGGGTCGGAAAAGTGACTGAGTGAAATCTTGTAGATTTCACTCAGGCACATTTCTGAGGCATTCCTGCACCGGAATCCCTTCCCCTCCCACTCCCCCCCTGCGCCGGAACACCCACATGAAACCTGACGCAGGTTTCATGTGGCGCAGGGCTTTACAACGTGGCGCATCTCCCTAGATGAGTCACGTTGTAAATTCCCCCGCAGCTTTGCTGAAGTAACACAACGGCAGCGCAAAAGTGGCAGCCGGGGCTTGTAAATCTGCCCCACAGTGTGTTCCGTGTGGTACTCAGTGTATGATGGATCACAGATCTCACAAAAAGGTAGTCTCTGAGGGAAACATATGGAGTAGCTTGCAGCATGCCAGCACTTGGCAGGAGAAAAAGTCACTGCAGATACCAACACAAATCATGGGTAACTGTTGTCATGGACAAAAGCTTAATCTCAGGTAAAGATGTCAAAATGTCAGCTGTTAAGAATGGAATCATGCAAGCATGGGGATTTACAAACCAGAATACACATGACACCTTTTCTGGGCAGATTGATGTAAAAACCACATCTGCCCACAGCTGACAAAATACACATATACCATGGTTTGCACACCAATACAAGGAGGATCAAAGGCCTGTAACAAAACATAACACACTTATAAAATAATAAATTAGCAATGCAGGCATAAACCTGAGGAAAATTGAATTTTGCCTTGTCATGTGTCCCTACGTGTTCCCCATCATATGTTATATGTGCATGATCAATATGCATATGTTCCCCCTCTCCACAATAAAGACGCAATTATAGTTGTGTCCAACGTTAGTATGCCAGTTATCCAGTCTCCCTGAAAGCAACAAGTATTAGGCCTATGCTGCCAACGTCTTTACATTGTGCACGTTAATTCATCGAGTTGTCTCCGTTTCTAGGCCTCACAGGGCCTGGACACCAGATTCGAGCCTCAAGTCTCCTGAAACCACTCTGAGGAGCGATGCAGCCCCTCCCGCATCCCTGACCCTTCGCTTACTTTCTGCCAAGCAGCGCGGTGCCCGGCCTGGCCTGCCTGCCTGTCTGCCAAGAATATGTTATGCCTCTAGTTATCAGTTCAGCTCCCCGGCTTCACATTCCTAAGCTAACGATCTGCATAAACATCTTCAGCTATAGTCTAGTCTTCCTGTCTCCATGCAAGAGAATTACTGAATTAGTATCCATAGAAGATTCATAGCACACGCAATACATGTAGAAATATATGCATGCACTAGCCTCAGTGACAAGTAGCCTTTGCCCTGATGACATTTAGATTCAAGCAACATGTTCTCCAAACATCAGATATCAGATATGCTATAGGCACATGTCGTCCTGACATCCCAGACTTTAGTCTCCTCTTCTAGTGCAGAAGTCAGAGCCCCAGCTCTCCCCAGTTACACGTCATGGCCCGTTTGCGCGCACCAGTAGGTTAAAGGTTCCAGCTGCCCAGGTAGCCCCCTCCATGTATCCACCCATTTATGACACGTCTGTGACGTTTACATCACATGCCTCCGTGCACGCCCTGTGCACGCCTTCTTTTTACGCCCATGTGTTCTTATCTTACGTTTGTCACTTGTTACGCCTACTGTATGCAATGAAATTGTACTGTTTTACTATATATACTATGTAATGTTGATGAGACGTGGCAGCTGCCATTCCATTCCAGTGCATGCCACTCCATGGTCTTTAGGCTCGAGCCATCCGATTAAAGCCATTCTGACTCAGATACAACGGATCCTGCCTCTTATTTATTGAGCTATCTGTTTTAGTTAATGCATAGAAAAATAGTACCGGTAATTAATTATTTATTTACCACATAAAATGTCGCCCGAATAGGAACGAGCCCCTTCCCCACGCGCCGGTGATGTAACGCAGGCCCCCTGACCCTTCTACAGCCGTGACGGACCTCTACTGCGCACCTGCAGATATTTCTGCTCAAGTCTCCCTCAGGCCCACGGAGGAGACGGAGACTGCGGTCCGGCATCCAGACGAGGCGTTGAGGAAGGCGGGTCGTTCCGACCAGAGCCCAAGCCGAGAGAGCAAGGTCCGAGGTATCCGGAGGCCCACCTGTAACCGAAGCCCGAAGCCCGAAGCGCATGCGTAGTGCGTAGCAGTAACCAGACGTCGTAGCAGTCCAGTCCAGTCCAAGGCCTTCAGTTTGCTTCCCGGTGAGTACCGTTGCTGGGGGTATCTAGACGGGTTCATTAATTTGTGCCCGGTCCGACGGGTTTGGGTACACAGATCCGGTCCGACGTGTTCACCTAGGTGGATACGGTATGACGTGTCTCTTTAGGAGACCGGTATGTTCTGTACTGTTTTAGCAGTGCATCCAGTAATTCTAGTAAGTCTGTTCTCGAGAAATTCAAGTATTATGTTTTCAATGTATTAGGTAGTATTCTGTTCGAACTGTTATTAATGTGTTCTTGATGTCGTGGTATGAGTGATTGTTTTGCTATTCATTATTGTGTTAATTGTGTATTGTGTTCAAGTCCAAGTACGGTTCAAATATGCCGCTGTTTTCGAAGTTACGTCAGATAAAAACCAGAAAAAGGTTACTCGAAGAATCAGTTCCTGTCCCTCCCAGGGACAGTCCTGGACATTTCATGTATCATAAACATGGCTTAGATGCCATACTGTATCTAGATTTATGGGTGGACTACACCAAACATCTTGAAGAGAAATATAGATGGCCTGTTTCAGGAACATGGGATGCCGAGTGCATCATGAGAGTAGAAGAAGCATTATGGAAAAAGAAAGCCAGACAATCCCAGAAAGATGCCATAGAATTATGGCGTAAAGAATCGCATAAAAAAACAGAAAAGGAATTCAGAAAAGCCGAATTAAGTAGGGAATCCTCAGAAAAAGCCCAAGGAAGGGAATTAATCGAAGAAGGTGAACGAGTTAGAGCAGAACAGTCAGAAAGACAGAGAAATGCCCTTATTAAAGGTATGTATCCTCTTCTCGCCGAGGGTTTGCCTAAAGCGACCCCGGAAACACTCCATAATTTACCGCCACCATTGGTCCCGACTAAGCTGCGTCATAAACCGACTGCCGCTGAAATTTTTCTTTCATCCTATTTAGACGACACTGTTCCCGAATATGCTAATACAGATTCTACCCCGCCAGTCCAAGTTCAAGTCCAGCCCCTGCTAATAATGTAATTACTGTGCCTCCAGTCATTGGTCCTGTCCATGCGCCAGTTCCCCAGGATCAACCCACATTACGTACCCCTACTTTGCCAGTCACGTTACCAGCAGCCGCACATTCAGTATTAATTGACGATTCCAGTTCAGGAGGGGCAGGGGGAGGTATTCCTATCACCCCGCCTCAAACAAAACGCCTGACGCTGAGAGATGCAGCGTTACAACGTACCCCGAAAGTGACTACGTACGAAGCACTCAGAAAGTATTTCAATGAGTGCGGATCTGATTGTAGATATGATCCAGTACCAGGTGAAGATAGTATGATAATATATTCCATACGCTTACGACGAGTTGCAAGCTTCTTGGTTACCATATCAAATATGAAAGAACATCTAGACAGAATATATCATTTTATCCGAACAGGGGAAAAACCAGAACGTATTCACGAAGCTATGGTACACAGGAAAGTCGAGATTCAAGGCATGATTTTGCAATTTCTGATAAATTGCTTAATAAGAGAACAGGATCATCCTGATAAAAATCCAGAAGAGATGAGAGTCCTGACCAGATGGAGGGACAATATAGCAGAAGGAAAACACAAGACACAGAACAGTATAGAAACCATGTACAGAAAGATTCGTAAAGAAATTATAGGCATACACGAGAGGGAGAAAGCAAGAATTATAGCAGAGAAAGAGAATGACTCTTCAGACGAAGAGGTAGACAACGAGAATCCCACTAGAATAGCGTATGTAGGTAGGATGAGACCTTCTGATAGACACACACGCCTAGACTACAAGAAAGCTTTTCCTCCTCCCGTGCCGGAACAGTGTTCTCTTGAACAATTATTTCAGGCTACCGATAAAGTTCTGAAATTACGAATTGGTTACAGTAAACTTAGTACCATGCATGAACAAGAACTAGCCCGATCAGCAGTTCGATGGACTAGTGATTCTACCACGTTTTCAGATGAAGTAGTGGCTCAAATGTTTCTGAAACTGCCGCCAGCCGAGCAGCGACTGGTGGGTATGTATATGATCCAGCACCTCATTACACTGTACGAGAGTCAGCACTCTGATCCAGGTCCATTATATAATGTACTGAACGGTTTACTCCTAAACAGATGGAAAGGTCTAGGTACCGATTTAATTAACGTCATTCTATAACAGCGCCACAAATACAGAACGTTCCTGACTCCGCATTTTGTTTCTGTTTCACCCCCATTCTACATAGATAGACAGAATCCGTTGCGAGAAGTGCATCCTGTTAAGGGAACGGGGGGTGAGCTCGAACGAGTATTTGTTTACACCCCTATAACGAAAATAGAACTACTAGAAAGGAAAAAGTTAGTACCCTGTCACGATAAAGATCCAGCAGGGTTCCACCGTGAATTAAAGGACATGCTCCGTATGGGAGAATACACGTATCCTGATATCATCAAAATGTTAAAGGTCCTGTTGCCTGCGGGCATATATGAAAAACTTAAAGAAAAAGAATGGGAGGTGGGAGAGAAAAAGATAGATTGGACCGCGTTAGAGAACGAAGATAACACACGAGTCCCAGGTACTGGTCTTGGGGATAAAGCCAAAGAATTGCCCGAACTGTTAATACAAGTCTTGCCAAGATTACTAGCCACGAAAAAGGAAGACTGGGATGCCATCTCAGCCTGTAAACAGAAACAAGACGAAGACACTAGTGATTTCTATTCCAGATTTGAGAAATGTTTCATTATTAATAGCGGTCTGAAAACAAGTAGTGAGTCGTATCCACATCTTTTTGTTACTAAACTAGTTGAGAATTCTTTACCGCAAGTTAAAAATAGAGTATTGAAAGTCTAGAGTACATGGCAAGCTAATACCCCGTCCCAAATGCTCCAGATGTTACAGTATCACCAGAATAGAATCAGGGAAGAGCAAGAACACGAAAGGAGACGTATGAAAGACACGAAAATGAAAGTACTAGTTGCACAGTCTGTTCAACCAGATAGTCAGAAGAGGGGTCCGAATCAGACTAGTCATTCTGCAGCTCCCGTTAAAGGGACATGCAATTACTGTAAACAGCCAGGTCATTATATAAACTAATGTGCAGTTCTGAAACATAACATAGCTACAGGTAAGACGAAAGAGAGACCGCGTCCTCCTAGACAAGAATATGTTCCGCAAAATACGCAACCACTGCAGAACGCACAACAGACAGTTACAGTACCGCAGCCTATAGCTGCCACACAACACGTTCCACAACAGATGTACCAGTACGCACAGTCAGATTATCCAGAATATCAGCAGTATTCATGAAATAGCCTAGAGAGGGAAGTTGGCTTGCCTCTCATCGAGATTCCTGTAGATCAAGAGGGTCCCTATGTACACAGTCAAGTATTAGGGAAAGACAGAAAGTTTCTGATTGATACAGGGGCAAGTAGGACTACCATCAGTCATGACGAGGTTCCAGGGGCTCCACTCTCAGGCTCAAGAAATGTTTCCCTGGGATTTTCAGGAAAGCCTATTGTTAATGAAATATCGGAACCAGTTTCCCTAGAAGTTGGTCCATTGTCCCGAACTACAGACTTGTTACTTACGAAATCCTGTCCTGAAAATTTACTTGGCATTAAAACATTGAAAGAATTAGGAGCAGTTATATGCTGTTCCCCAGAAGGAGTGAGATTGTTTTTACGTGATTTTAAAGGTCATTACGTGTTACGTGATTTTGATCCAAGATTACTGAATGTACCACAGCATTTATGGGCGCAAGGTCCAACTGATGTAGGTTGTATGCACATTACACCATATCGTGTCACTCTGAAACAAGGTGTTGTATTACCACGAATCCGACAGTACAAGTTACCACCTGAGGCTGTAGCAGCCTTATCGAAAATCATTGACGAGCTCATTGCTCAAGGAGTAGTTGTAGAAACTGACTCCAATGTATGTAATTCTCCTATCATTCCGATTCTTAAACGTACTGACCCAAATGCACCTCCAGTTTATCGATTAGTGATTGACCTTCGAGAACTTAATAAATGTATCATACCCCAGTACCCAGTGGTTCCAGATATCTCTTCCCTATTGACTGCCATTGATTCTGAAGCTACGTTCTTTACTGTTATTGATCTCAAGAACGCATTCTTTAGTGTCCCCATTCATCCAGACAGTCAGTTTCTTTTCGGATTCTGTTTAAACGGAAGAAGCTATAAATTCACACGAGCTCCTCAAGGTTTCACAGAAAGTCCTAGTATTTACAGTCAAGCACTTAAAAGACAACTAGACAGTATTCACATGCCAACTGACACTGCCCTGCTCCAGTATGTCGATGATCTATTAATCACAGCCCGTACAGAACGTGACTGCGAACGTGCGTCACTGACAGTCCTGTATTTTCTGGCCGAGATGGGGCACAAGGTGTCCCCTTCGAAACTGCAATTCTGTGTCCAGCAAGTGGTATACCTTGGACACTTACTGTCCAAGAGGGGTAGACAGTTGACACCAGACCGTATCCAGTTAATAGCACATCTTCCACAGCCCAAGACACAGATGGAGGTACGAGCTTTTATCGGCCTCACTTCTTACTGCAGACAATGGATTCCTCAGTATGCATATCTAGCTAAACCACTGATACAGTTAACGACACAGGAGGCAGCGACACCGACTGTCCTCCCTTGGACCCAGGAACATACACTTGTTTTTAATAAGTTAAAGAAAGCTTTATGTAACGCACCTGTGTTAGCGACACCAAACTACAGTAAGCCTTTTACACTTTTTGTCACTGAACGTGATGGTACAGCATTATCTGTTCTCACACAAGATCAAGCAGGACAAAACAAGCCTTGTGCTTATTTTTCTAGCACATTAGATCCAGTAGCCCAGGCTCTGCCTGCGTGCCTCAAGTCAGTTGCAGCCACAGCTTTAGCTATCAGACAAAGTGATTCCATAGTGTTAGGACACTCCCTGACAGTACAAGTTCCACACTCCGTGGAAGTTCTTTTAAACCGAACACGGACTCAGCACTTGACAATTGCACGTTTAACAGGTTATGAACTGACATTGTTTCAGCCACACATAGAAATCAGACGCTGCAACATTTTAAATCCTGCTACACTGTTACCCTCGATTACATTGAATCCTGCCACACATGACTGTGTGGAAGTTATTAACACCATGACAAAGCCAAGACAAGACTTGACGGACATTGCATTACCTGATCCAGACCTGACACTTTATGTGGATGGTTCATGTATGAGAACAAGTACAGGAGAGTTAGTAGCTGCGTATGCAGTGATTACTGAAACTGAAGTTATAGAAACACATCGTATTGATACCCTGTCTGCTCAAGCAGCAGAGCTCATCGCTCTGACCCAAGCCTGCATACGAGCCAAGAACCTGAAAGTAAACATATATACAGATTCACGTTATGCATTCGGAGTCGTTCACGACTTTGGAGTACTCTGGCAAGAAAGAGGTTTCATGACCTCTCATGGAGCCAAGATTCAGCATGGCCCCCTCATTCAAGCTCTGTTAGAAGCAATACACTTACCGACAGCCATTGCCATTATGAAGTGCAAAGCACATACGAAAGCCACTGACGCCATTTCCCAAGGTAACGATCTAGCAGATCGAACAGCCAAACTTACAGCTCAGACTCCAGACATTCCAGTTAACACGACCAAGACAGATATTCCAGATCAGACTACTTGCATGACAGTTAAGGACCCTACACAAGATGTACTAGACATACAGTCACATGCTACCTCAGACGAAATCAAGAGATGGTCTGAACAAGGAGGGGTCCAGACAGATCAGGGATGGTTGACGAAGGGAAAAGCCACATGGTTTCTCCCCGACTCTATGGTTCAAGTCATTATTAACACAGCACATAGTCCAGCACATTTAGGAGAAAAAGCCATGTTAGACAGCATCCAGAACCTTTGGTTTAACAAGCATTTACGAGCAGCAGCTAAACAGAAAGTACGTACCTGCATGATCTGTTGTCAGTTCAATCCAGGTAAAGGTGTTCCGGTGGAACAAGGCGGATTCCATCCTCCTGACCACCCTTTTGAAGTCCTCCAGATGGATTATATTCAGATGGATCGATGTCGAGGTTTCAAGTATGTCCTCGTAGTTGTATGCGCTTTGTCCAGATGGACAGAAGCATATCCAGTCCCAGATTACACTGCCGCGACCACTGCCAGGCAGTTGGTTCGTGAGTTTTTCCCCCGCTATGGTTTGCCCAGGGTCGTATATTCAGACAACGGCCAGCCATTCTCATCCGAACTCATGAAACAAGTATCTCTTCTGTTAGGGTACCAGTGGAAGTTCCACTGCGTACGACATCCCGAGGCAGCTGGCCTCGTCGAGAGACATAATCAGACTCTGAAAATCCGCATTGCAAAAGTTTGCGCAGAGAAAGGTGTCGATTAGATGGTAGCCCTGCCAGTCGCCCTTTTTTACATGAGAATGGTCGCTCACTCCCGCTCAGGTCTGTCCCCTTTCGAGGTTGTATTCGGTCGTCCCCCGAACATGTGGGGTACACCTATGCCACGTAAAATAACTGATGTTGACAGTAACATGCTGACAGATTACCTAGCTTCCTTGATGTCTGCACTACTCTCTTGTCGTTCACAGGTCGCGGCTGCCTTTCCAGACAACACCCAGGTGAAACCGCACGAGGTCGTCCCAGGTGATCTGGTTTTGATCCGAAACTTTGATCGTTCAAGTCCGCTGGAGCCCCGCTGGAAAGAGCCGAAACTCGTACTGATGACCACAAGGACCGCCGTCAAAGTGGAGGGCCGCAAGGGATGGCTCCACTCCAGTCACGTTAAGCGTTTTCATGGACTCCGTCCAAAGACTTTTTTCAAGGACTGCCCAGATACTGACTCTAAACTCCCCCTGTTAGAGAAAACTCCGCAGCAGGAGTATAAAATGAAATTGAGGTCTAGCAAGTCAGACAGTTTAATTGTTTAAGTCCCTCTCGGGTGAAGCGGTTAGACAGGTTCCTGACATGTATGAGATAGACCCCCATAGTGAGAGAGTTAGACGAAACTCTAAGAAAATACGTTATTGTAAAAATTTGCGCAGCCGATGCGTAATCACGTTACTGTTTATGTTATTTCTGAGTCTTACGGTTACATGCATAAGTTATGTTTTACATGTATATTTTCCTCCTATTGATTTACATGTACATTTGTCCTCTAATGATACAGTAGAGCACACTTTTAGTGAACTACCTCCTCACGAGTTATCCTATCGACTTGCCATGCGCAACAATACTTTTATCCGAATGTTACACTATTCACACCAGACTAGCAATGCCACTAATTGTTGGGTGTGTGGTCGACTCCCCCCTTTCCAGACACCGAAGGGAGTTCTGCCACTCTTTCCCTATCCGTTTTCACACAATGGTTCGTGTGGAGCATGGTTTACGATAACGTCATCCACAGACGATAAGTCCCTTCTGAATAGAACATGTTTCCCAGACAAGGAAGGTCTTTCCCATAGAACAGGGTTAGATCTAGAAAATGAAGTATATGATCTAGGTAATTATTCCTCGAATTTCATGGTTTTGAATGTTCAGTCCGAGACTACTCCAGATTTGCCTGCTATAACAGTTCTACCAGTGAAAGGCGAATTATGTGTCAGAAAGAATGGTTCAGTACATCTAGGACACAGTGATTGTACTACTGTGGTCGAGTATAGTGACAGTGGGAAATCTACTTTCAAAGCCTCACGTCATTCATATTTTGTATGTGGTCAGACCGCATATGTACGTCTGCCCCTAAATTGGGATGGAACATGTTACATTGCCTTCCTACTGCCACCAGTTTTTCTAGCCCCATCCGATTATCACAGAAATACACATCTAGTACACGTCAGACATAGAAGGGAGATCGAGTCCCCAATTGTCGATCAAACTGAAACTGCATTAGAACAGTATACAGACTTCAATAAAGGTTTCTTTTTCTTCATAGGACCTATCCAGAATAGTAAGCTAATACGTAGGTTAACCAGAACCCTTGAAGCAGTAGTGAATGAGACTACTTCCGCTCTAGGTAACTTAACAGAAGAGCAATCTGCTATGAGATTTGTTGTTCTTCAGAACCGCCTTGTTCTTGACGTCATACTGGCTGATAGGGGCGGAGCTTGTAGAGTCATCGGATCTAGTTGTTGCATTTTTATTCCTAATAACGCACCGTCTGTTTATTCAGCTATAACCAGACTTCACAAGATAGCCCATCAGTTGCACCAGAATCCAGTCACCTGGACATGGTCCGGTTGGCTCTGGAGTATAATATCTGCCTGGGGATGGAAAGTATTGTCATTCCTAGGAATAGTAGTAATGATCATATTCAGTTGTTGTCTATGTTTACAATGTGGCCCTGCGATTTGCGGCTTGTGCGCTACCTCTTGTATTCCAAGTCCTAAATCCCGTTCCAAGAAGATTCGAGACGAGCAAATGATGCTCTATGAACAGATAGATGGTATCATGAATATTGATGTTTCCTGAAGGAAACGTAGGGAACAAGGAGGGAATGAGGAAAATTGAATTTTGCCTTGTCATGTGTCCCTACGTGTTCCCCATCATATGTTATATGTGCATGATCAATATGCATATGTTCCCCCTCTCCAAAATAAAGACGCAATTATAGTTGTGTCCAACGTTAGTATGCCAGTTATCCAGTCTCCCTGAAAGCAACAAGTATTAGGCCTATGTTGCCAACGTCTTTACATTGTGCACGTTAATTCATCGAGTTGTCTCCGTTTCTAGGCCTCACAGGGCCTGGACACCAGATTCGAGCCTCAAGTCTCCTGAAACCACTCCGAGGAGCGATGCAGCCCCTCCCGCATCCCTGACCCTTCGCTTACTTTCTGCCAAGCAGCGCGGTGCCCGGCCTGGCCTGCCTGTCTGCCAAGATTATGTTATGCCTCTAGTTATCAGTTCAGCTCCCCGGCTTCACATTCCTAAGCTAACGATCCGCATAAACATCTTCAGCTATAGTCTAGTCTTCCTGTCTCCATGCAAGAGAATTACTGAATTAGTATCCATAGAAGATTCATAGCACACGCAATACATGTAGAAATATATGCATGCACTAGCCTCAGTGACAAGTAGCCTTTGCCCTGATGACATTTAGATTCAAGCAACATGTTCTCCAAACATCAGATATCAGATATGCTATAGGCACATGTCGTCCTGACATCCCAGACTTTAGTCTCCTCTTCTAGTGCAGAAGTCAGAGCCCCAGCTCTCCCCAGTTACACGTCATGGCCCGTTTGCGCGCACCAGTAGGTTAAAGGTTCCAGCTGCCCAGGTAGCCCCCTCCATGTATCCACCCATTTATGACACGTCTGTGACGTTTACATCACATGTCTCCGTGCACGCCCTGTGCACGCCTTCTTTTTACGCCCATGTGTTCTTATCTTACGTTTGTCACTTGTTACGCCTACTGTATGCAATGAAATTGTACTGTTTTACTATATATACTATGTAATGTTGATGAGACGTGGCAGCTGCCATTCCATTCCAGTGCATGCCACTCCATGGTCTTTAGGCTCGAGCCATCCGATTAAAGCCATTCTGACTCAGATACAACGGATCCTGCCTCTTATTTATTGAGCTATCTGTTTTAGTTAATGCATAGAAAAATAGTACCGGTAATTAATTATTTATTTACCACACAGAGAAGTAAGACAAGGAAGATATTTGCCAACCATCACATCACATCAGGAAGACAGAGATGATTAGTGTGTGAAGTGCGTTCATGTCAAAAATCATGCACAAATGTATGCGTACATAAATATTTTCATTGAACATGGTGCAGTTGAGGTGATGGGTAGGAATATTCCCCTTCATGGTAAGAGTATTCCAATGAAGCCCTGAGTGCCTAACTGCATAGTTGTATGGCTCATTCATTCTTGTATAATCCCAAAGGGAAACATGGAATATGTGTGTGTGTCATGAAATAGGCCTGTGTCATGGAATGCAGTCAACTTGGACCAGGCCCCCTCACAAAGACCTGCCCACATAGTAGATGTATGTTACGGCCTTTGCCAGCAGGAAGACAGAACTGAAGGGGGGGGGGGTGGCAGCATGTTGTGTAATAGACAGTAATAGCGTACATGACCATGTGACCCTAGTTCACTGCAGTGAGGCCTGCTTGCCCACTCACCTCTTCAAAAGGTCTGTGGCCCAACATCAGGTTGATCATGAAATGTGTGCATGATCAAACCATGTGCAGAATGCATGTGCCCGTGCAAGACATACACAACACATAGGTTGAAATGTGGAACAGAGTGCACATGGCTAATGTGTGTTTGCTGGTATTGTGTGTTCAACATGACATACTCTAGTACAGTTCAAAGGGAGTGTAGAATTAAACAGTGTGTGATGACTGAGTGAGTGTACTGCATGTCAGTATGCTGGTGGTAGCCTGATACATATGGATTAGTGAATTGGTCAGGTCACTGAATTCAATGTGACTGTACACTGAGGGGCATAATTTGAGCATGGCCGCACTTTGCAGTGCAGCACGTCACCTTACTGCTTTGCAATGTGTGACAGTAAAAGGGCAGGAATGTGCTGTATCTGATAGAATACAATGCATTCCTTACTTTTCCCTGGTGTCATTTTGGCTAACTAGCACCAATGCAGGAATGTATCTGTGCATGAAGGGGCACCTACCTGCAAAAAACAAATCTTGATATGCATATTGCCCTATCTACGTGTGCTGCAGAATGCAGAATGGATAAATACATGTATTACTCCTTGTTACGCCTCTCCTGGGAAGGTGTATCTTTCTGGCACATTCCCAGGCTTACCACGTCTGGTAAGTTTGGGAATGCATCTAAAACTTTGGAAATGCAGCAATTTGTGATTCATTGTGTCACTCGAGGTTCATTTGAGATTAATGGACCCACTCAGGTACCCATGCAAGGTAGCCTTGGGTGACTTAACAGATATAATTTTAGAGTTGCGTTGTACATGTTCCATGTTGCCTGATGCAAGGGCCATGCAACTGGGGCCATGTTTATCCCTCTTAGTGGAGAAGTGGCTGTGCCACTACTTTTCATGGAGGACCTTGAATTGCTTTGAACATAATACATGACTGCCTGGTCAAAACATGAGGATTTTCTGAATTACACCAGATGGAGTTTGACAGTCCAGCAAAGATGCACGCTGGATGGGACACACACTGGAGTATGGTGAAGCCAGGCTGTCTCTCTGCTCCCCTAAGTGTGTGTTTTATTCTTGAAGCATCACAAGGAAGGGGTCTCGACACACTGCAGTAAGAGAGATTGGGCTGATTAGGGAATCACAAATAGTGGGGCATAGGCCCCAGGATCAATCTTCACATGTGCATATGACTGTGGGGGACATCCAAGTGTGTACCCTGGTAACACATGTGACAGTTGATGTGTGATGAATCAGCTCTTGATTCCTATCTTGCTGTGCTGTCATGCTGCCTGATGGTCCCCTGCCTGGGTGCTAAGGACTGAACATGCATCCCTTGAACTCAGACTGAGTTCAAGATCAATCTGCTTGGCTTCCTGCCATTAAGTCTCATGGATATGTGAGACCACCAACCACCTTGCTTCAGCACCTGAAAACTGCCATCTGTCACTCTGACCTGCCAAGTGGTGCAGCCCCAGTCCTTGACCAATGGAAGTGCCCCTAAGGTGTTTGATCCAGCAGAAGCCATGCTTCTACTGTAGATCCATCACATTGCCCCTTTTGCACAGGTCAGAACGCGTGCATCACCCCTGTTGCATGGGTCTGAACCCACAAATCCCTCCTGTTGCACTGGTCTCAACCTGTGCATCGCACCAGTTGCGTGGGTCGGAACCTTCACATCGCCGCCATCGCCATCCTGGACGCCTCCCAGTCCGAATTCCGCAGCAACCACAGCATCGAGACTGCCCTCTTTGCCGCCACTGATGACATCCACATGCTACTTGACCAGGGACACACAGCGGCTCTCATCCGCCTGGACCTCTCCGCAGCCTTCGACACAGTTTCACACCGCACACTCGCAGCCAGACTTCACGGCACAGGGATACAATGAACCGTCCTCAACTGGATACAATCCTTCCTCTCCGGCCGAACCCAGAGGATCAGACACCCTCCCTTCTTCTCCGAACCCACTGATACCAACTGTGGAGTTCCTCAAGGATAATTCCTCAGCCCCACGCTCTTCAACATCTACATGGCTCCCCTCACCGCCATCATCAGACAGCATGGGCTCAGCATTGTATCCTAAGCTGACAACACCCAGCTTATTCTCTCACTCACGAAGAAGCCCGAAGACACCAGACTCCCAGGAAGGAATGTGGCAGCCTGGATGAAGGACAGCTGTTTCAAGTTCAACTCTGAGAAGACCGAGGTCCTCATCCTCGGACCATGCACCTCCGCCTGGAACAACAACTGGTGGCCTGCCACCCTCAGGCACCCGCCCACCCCCACAGACCACGCACGAAACCTCGACATCATCCTCGACTCCTCCCTCTCCATGAACCGCCAGATCAACGCCGTCTCCTCCACCAGCTTCACCTGCCTACGCGTCCTCCGCAAGATTTTCAAAAGGATCCCCCCCGACTGCAGGAGAACCGTCACCCATGCACTCGTAACCAGCAGATTAGACTACAGCAATGCCCTATATGCCGGTATCAACAAAACTCTTCTACACAAACTTCAAACCATCCAGAACAGCGCGGCTAGACTCCTCCTCGGGACACCTATAAGACCTCCACTGGCTCCCCGTTTAGAAGAGGATCACCTTCAAACTCCTCACCCACGCCTACAAATCACTCAACAACATTGGACCCAAATACCTCAACAAAAGATTATCCTTCCACGCTCCCAAGAGTAACCTCTGATCTGCCACCCTCGCCATGGCAGAGGTCCCCCGCATCCGCAGAAACAGAACAGGCGGGAGAGCCTTCTCCACATCCAAACCTGGAAGGAGCTCCCTGTGAGCATTAGACCCTCCCTGCCCCTGTACACGTTCAGGAAGGACCTCAAGACCTGGCTCTTCAACTGATCCGGACCCCCCAGTGCCTTGAGACCCTCACGTGTGAGTATCGCGCTATCTAAATACCCGATTGAAAGATTGCATGGAACTGACTGTACTGCAGAAGTGCTACAGCACAGTGCATTCATAACACAATGTCCATTTGTATAGCAATGTGTTAGAAAAGTCAACACAAATGTCAGAAAAGTGCTGGAGACACCCAGGAAATGACACAATGGGTGTGGCAGGCTGCAAACTAGGGAGTGTGAAAGTTAGTTTCACTTCCTTTTACAGTCTGCTATTCTGTTGGCTGTTGGGTGTGGGTGGTTTTGAGAAAGTTTTGGTCTAGTCGGTGTCTGGTATGTCCCTGTCTTGTATCAATTGTGTAATTTTTGGGTCTTTTTGTAATATATTGTATCAGTATTTATCATTGTATTGTTGGGTGTTCGTCTATTTAGAGGTTTTATATATTAGGGGGAGGAATTGGTTTAATGTGCTTGTTTGGGGTGAAGTGGGTCAGGGAGAGATAGGGCATGTCAGTAAAGGGTATGGTAGGAATTTTGATGAGAGAGCGGTCAGGGCCTCATATGGCTCATTATGCACTATCTGCCCCACCTGGTGGCCTCGAGGGGTACGGTCAGCCAGGGCTACCCTCCCAAGGACAAAAAGAACAGATGGGAGAGTGTACTTTGGCACACGTCCAGAATCTTTAGAGGGGTTCGCACCGTTTCACAGCTAAAACATTGGTGGGATTACGTAGTGGCCAGTGAGGCTGATCTGGTTGGGCCTGCTGGGACTGAAGCTCAGAGGGCCCATAGGTATGTATGTATATACCATCTCCATGTAGTAATGTTGTTATATCTGTCATGCAAAACTTAAACATAAAAAGGGGCATATTTATAAATGTGGTAGTTTGAAAAACAATATTTTTGTGATCAATGTTTCTGACACGATATTTCTGTTTCACAATATGTTTGGTTTCGACATTGTGTCCACTACCGCAATCACCCTTTTGCCATTGTGCACGGGGGTCATTGTTATTGGCAGGTTAGTAATTGTGAATATAGTCACACATGCCTGGAGAATGTCTAGTATCATTGTCATTGACCACTAAGTGTGGCACATCATGCAGCTAACTTTGGTCAACCACTTACAAAGTTTAATGCCCATATATATCTCTAACTTGCTCTTCCCCGGAGGGGAGGGGGGGTAGCATTGTTTCTGGTTCCGTGGTATGGCACTTATAGAAACAAGGTACATACAATAGATGTAGGGCCAGATGTATCAACGTTGAATTTTACAAGTCCATAATAGCTAATTTTACTGATTCACAAGTTGGCGCACATACATGCCCTAATGCAAAGTGTGCATTTTTCCAGGAATTTGAAAATTACCACCAACTTGAACTTGGTGGTAATTTGCGATTCCTTAAAGAAAGGATCCAATTTTTAACTGCTTCCTGCATTGCATTTAGGGAGTCTCAAATGTGATTCCCTGAATGCATTCGCAAAATAGGTAATCACAAAAATTGCAATTCCCTATTTTGCGAATGCCATTTGGCTGATACACCCCAAAAGGCTTTTTATCGTTTGCAAACGGGCCGATTCGGTGAATCAGCCCGTTTGCGACCTGTAAAAGGCTTGATAAATTTGGCCCATAATCTTTGGTTGCACTCACAATCAAAGCACATATTAGGCCTCTCAGGGGCAGAGGAACACAGTTTTCCTACTGATCCCAGTACAGCATTTTTAGCCATTTATCAATTGACACAAGTCCCCTACATGAGGCCCTTGCATTTCTTGGTTACTGGCACTCAAGATATTGGATTGACAACCAGACAACCAGGTAGGTTTAGATAGTTTTAAGAGTTTTGATAATTTAAATATTTTTCTACTATCACTACTTCGTCAATAGTTCATATGTAAGAGTTAGTGCCATTGTGTAAGTTGAGTTAAATGCATTTTGTAACAATTGACGTGTGGTCTATGAAGGTATTTGTAGCTTCCTCAGAGGCCTATGGACAACTGTTGGTCTACCTCACATTTGAGTAATGTATGGGCCCTTTTCCATGCTTTAGATACTATAAGTGGGGCTCAGTTGGTGATTTTAGACACAGCCCAACACAGGTAGTCTCCTACTGTCGCCCCCTATGTAAAAGTGATACGGTAGGCATGATAGTTCTGTCACTACCGATTGCTGCTCCTTGGCTGCGTTGGAACACACACTGGTGCCTCCCACTACCGCAAACACCCTTGCACCATTGTGCATGGGGGTTATTGTTGTTGGCAGTTTACTGATTGTGGGTGTAGTCACACCTGATTGGAGAATGTCTATCATCATTGGCATCGATTACTTGCTAAATTTGGCACATCATGCAACTAACTTTGATCAACCACTTTCAACGTTTCATGCACATAAATCTCCCAATTGCTCTTCCACTGGAGGAGGTAGCATTGTTTCTGGTTCCATGGTCAGGCACTTATAGAAACAAAATATATACATTGTGTAAAAGATGTCATCTGTGGTTGCACTCACACTCAACACATATGATCCCAGTGTAGCATTTTATTTACCATTTATCAGTTGACACAGGTCCCCCACATGGAGCCCTTGCATTTCTTGGTTACTGACATTCAAGATATTGGATTGGCCTTGTGTATCCTTGTGTGGCACAGGTATGATGCTAATTTCCGAGTGATATGGTCATGAGTAATTTCCTATTATTAGTACAACCATGCAGATTTATGTACCGAAGAAATGTTTCAGCGTGAGCAGTGAAGTTATCATATGAGGATGATAAAGTTGTCATGTTCACTGAGTGATATTTATGTGGTACATAGTTATGGCCTCACATGCCTCACACATTCCATTTATAGGTGGTAAGTATTTGTGTGATTAGAAGCAGGTACTCACGTGTGTCAGTCGAGTTACCGCAGCTTGTTGTTCCACTCTGACATTCCATTAGGAGATAACACATTGCTCATTATACAATTGCAGTTGTTGTACTTGGTGTAGGTGCATATCCAAAGACAGCATGCACAATTGACTTTAGCTCACTCTTCTTGAGATGCAACCAAGTGGGTTAGGATTTTACACTTTCACTATGGTATATGTAGTCCTCGCAGTAAAAAAAATGCTCATTATTGATTTCCAATGAGAAAATTATAGTCAAGATTGAAAGTTCCTCACAGTGTTTATTGTGAGTCAAATTGTAAATATTTTGCCAACACCAATTTTTTGGAAGCTAATGATGACCAGATATTTGGAAGACATGACATGCGTCACATGGGGGTGAGTAGCAATTATGGAAGATGTCTTGTTGAAAAGTCCACAAGTGGATAAGATTAACAGGTACACAAAGAAAAAGTACAGTACTGGATGACAAAGGAGGAGGCATGTAAAAAGTCCACAAGCGAATAAGATTAACAGGTACACAAAGAAAAAGTACAGTACTGGATGACTAAGGAGGAGGCATGTAATTAAACACAGGATAACTAGGAAACTGACCAGGAGGCACTGACAAATTGTATCTGCTATTCGCTGGCATAAAGTGGTGTAGTCCACATCTTCTTCCTCTAATGGGTGCTGTGCATCCCCTGCAGTTGGTAGTGTTTGTATGGGAGGCATCTGAAGCACCCACACATCAGAGACAGAAGAAGAGGCTCCCCTGTCCCCACCCACATTTGTCTGTGCTAGTAAGGTAGCCTGTTTGGTGGCTTGCAAACAAAGCTTCGGCGTTGCTATTGAGGGCACCCATTGTTGTCATGTAGGAGTACGACTTGCGCTCCACAGATTCCATGAAGGTACAGATGGTCCCCAGCTGCAAGGCAACTTAACTGTTATCAGAAGTAGAGGGCTGTTGGGCCCTGTGTATCATGACACCAGTGATGTCAGCTAGGGAGTCATCAATCCCATGGAGCCAAGAGTAGGTGTTGGTAATAGCCTTTATTATACCCTTATTGGGGCTCAGACACCTACGGACTCCTTGTAGGGTGCCTGCTACGGTCTCTATCCCTGCACGCAACTAATCAACCATTTGCTGCTGGACTCCAATAACTCGCTATTAAAATTCAACTTGTGGGTCCTCTGTGGCCCGATTATGATAGCGGGCAGTCATACCAAAAGCTGTCGTAAAGGGACATCATAATCCCAATGGCGATGCCTGGTTTGGTGCCGCCGCCATTCAAGGGATACGATTGCGACTGCCACACTGACTGGATCATAGATCCTGTCAGAGGCAGTCGATCTTCCCCCCGTTGGTTTCCGTCCAGCCGCCTGCATCATAATGCTGCGGACAGAGAGAAGGGCCATCTGTTGGTGAGACCGCCATCGACAGCATGTCGGTGGCGGTAACACCGTCATCAAAATTAGCCCCTTAGAAGCATCTCTAAAGGGGATTGCTATCATCACACTTGGAAATATGCAACAGCTCAAGCTCACTCCATTTTCTCAGAACTCAAGATGATAATCTGCATTGTCCCACAAATGTCTTCACTCAGTCCCACTGGCTTGTACTTGTACGCAACCCCTCTGGCAATCAAAATTCAGACCCAGGGCCTCTACTTAATCTCACACACTGATGATCCCCAGATCATAGATTGACTCTAAGGAGACACCAACACCATCAACATTTATTGCATTTTGCCATTGATCAACATGCCTACCTGTACGTGAGAGTAAGGGCTCATTCTAAACCTCACAAGATAGTAGTGAGGATATTCAGCAACCTGCCCTGGTTGCCCACACTACTAGGTCCAAACGCCTCATCCTCCAACCATCCCAGAAACCTGCCCCTCACCCTGGACACCTACCCTACCCTTGGACTTTACATTTCTGTTTCATCTCCAGCTGTTTTCACATACTTTAAATAGTCAGACCTTTCTTCTTATGGCTCCCTCCTCCCACCTGTAAGAACATTACCCAGGCCCTCTACCACTGCACCTCTGCGCAGCTGCTACACAAGTGGCAAATTGTCAAACACAGAAATGCCAGACTATTACTGCTCACCTCCTTAAGATACGATTGCTCCCCATTCAGACACACTGTCAGCTCAATATGCATAGCCACACCTACAAGGCACTACACTGTCAGGGGACACCTAGCGTACACTCCATCTATGCTTCCAACAAACAATCATTAGACCTCTGCTGTGTATCACTTGCATTCACCCCCACTCCTAATATTCATTTGAGCCAAAAAGGAGGTAGGGTGGTCTCGTACATGGGAGGCAACACCTGTAAACCCAGCATATCAGGACAGCTGTGTGCAAAATGGTTTAGTGCTACTAACTGTATACCTGGCTCTTCACATGATCCTACTTGGAGATCCAGTACATACTCAGCACCTGGATACCCTCTCATATTAGAAGTTAATCATCTGGCAAACCCCATTGCTTTACATTACATTACATTCCACTTTTGCCTGCCAAGCCCCAACACAAGCCTACTTGCTTCAATGTGTAAGAGGGCCTGCATTGGTACTGACATATCTGTAAAGTTTCCAAAGTCTATGTATGATGTGCTGGGGGCTTGACTTAGGAGCCACGAATGGCAGATGTGTGAGCCTGCAGCTCCGTGATGGCTCAACATTTATCCCGCCAAAATCTTAGCTCCTGCCCATGCTATCCAAGATTGATACAGCAGTGCGGATGGAGGAATGGCTGCTGTGCCAGTTGAGACATCCAGCAGAGGAAATAGTGATTGGGGGACAGCTATACGGGCTTTTCTGCTCTGGCGCCGGTAAAATGATCGATGAGCGCTGGTCTGTGGGCAGGGCCAGTCCTAGCCATGGGCGGTATGGGCAGCTGTCCAGGGCCTCGCGCTCAGGGAGGCCCCGCCGCCGGCCCGCAGTTTCGGGAATAAAACTGATAATCATGGGGAAAAGCCTGCGCACAACGATCGCCTCGCGCAGGGGCAGGGCCGTAGGCAGTAAGTAATAGTAAGTAAGGCAGGAACTGAACACTGTCTGTGCACGCACGCAAACCTGACTGTGATGCCTGCACGCACCCCCAACCTAGCTTGGTGGTGGTGCCTTATTGGTGATGACGTGACGCCGGCCTTGCCATGATGCGGGTGACAGTGGGTCCCAGGGCCGTCAATCAGGTAGCGCGCGAAAGCGCTACCAATGACGGCCCTGGACATGATTTTATGGCCAGCCCCCGCTCAGTGTGACGCACTCAGCATGCGCACACGCCATTTGTGAGGCAGCAGTCAGTCACTACTTGGATCGGGCGGGCCGCGCGGGCAGGGATGCTGCAGGTAGGAGTCGGTCGTCGCGTTGTTGAGTTCTGTACGTTAAGGTAAGAGACCTGCGTCACCTGCTTCAATCGTATATATTATATTATACTAAAATGTTTCAGTTTCAGACAAGACACCGTCAGCACATTTCAAAATTATCAGTGCTTGGTGGACCTCTTCGTTTATGAGCAAAGACATGGCAAAACAGGATACCTAAACATCTTGAAAAAACGTATTTCTTACTATCTCTGTCAGCCGAAGGTGCCTGTAAAACTAAAATGGCACCCGATGGCCGTTATTTTGGCTCTAACTACTCAAAACCTTTAACAGGTAGTTAGGTAGTCAAAACCAAGAGCCCCCCAACCAATCAGGGCTGCCACTTGCCCGCAAAGCCTACCACCCACCCAAAAATCCCGGGGGTAGGGCCTTCTGCCCACCCCCCTGAAACTCCAAAGTCTTTGACGTGGAAGTTCTATGAGGATATAAAGTCGTGTTCAGTGTTCTTCTTCTTTTGCACACTACCACTTAGGAAAGCTCTGGAAAAGTAAACTTGCAGAGTAAAAAGGCCACACACATTTAACCAGTTTAGCTGGTTCAGTTCCAGTGAAAATCGTCTCACTTCGTGGTAACACACATAGAAAACGTTTGCACAGGTGAGAGTAAACTGGGTAATTACCAGGATTCATGAAAGGTGAAAATGGGAATCTTCACAAAACTTCGCCAGCAGCAAAAACTCGTTCACACTACAAAACCACATCTGTAGCATAGATTCACTTGTCTATATCACTCCCGATGGTAAGCATGGCTCACCAAAGTATACAAAAGGGACTATTTCTTCACTTCAACGTAAACCACATGAATACATCTGATCTGAATAGTATTTCTTGCTTGTTCTAATCACAGCCTGGTCGTGAATGTCATATTTTGGGCAAAGGTGTTTACCTTCAGATACTGAGGTACATGAGTTCAGCCACTTCAGAGTCACCCCACACATTTGACTAAACTACTGGGGTGCCAATCCATCATCATCACCAAATATCAGCGTTCAAAGTCAGATATAATACCACTTTGGTGACTCTAAGATAGGGTAACTCCCTCACTCGATAGGGGCACTGTCACTCGTTACGGTCACTGCCTCCAGCCCTGGCCATTGTTTTTTGGTGTGTTAGTCTAATTAGTGTATTGGTAACAAAACGAGACTAGTACTACAATACCCAGAATGCATAAGGCTATCACACAAAAAACATCCAGGACGGTAAAAGAGTGTTACAATGACCTAGAGGGGGGTGATCGCCCCCAATGTCCTTTCCTTTGACCCGCCCATCTGCCCATATCGCCCTCCACCAACCCCCACCCCAGACTCTTTGCCAAATGTCCCCTAGATTTTAGTTTGAGACTCACACTCTGCTCTGCCGGGCAAACTCTGCTGTGGTTTTGTGAATTATCATACTCAGCTCTCATACAAAGGAGGCTGTTGTCTTCTAATCAACTACGATGCACAGCTGAGAAATAAACTGGTATTTGTGAGCCATGCTGCACTTCAAAATGGAGCTGAGCAGAATGTCAAATATTGTGAAGGTGCTCTGGAGTGGAATGCTTTTGGGACACAGGTGTTCAGTGGGAGGGTCTGTTTTGATTATTCATTTAGCTATATAAATATGCAGAACCACCTTGGGAACGGATGTATGACATTACAACGCATGCTTTTACATCGCATGCCTTTACAACGCAAGTATTACAACGCAGTCCATTACAACGCATAGTGCTTTGGGGTGCTGGATAGTGAATAGCTTAGTTTACTATTCCAACTCCAGTCCCCGTGGACACTAGGGAAGGTTATTGGATAGTAAATTAACCTATTCCCTATCCTAGAGCGCCCCCCAGAGCAATGCGTTGTAATAGTTTGCGTTGTAATGGTTGCATTGTAAAGGCTCTGCGATGTAAAAGTTGCGTTGTAAAGGTTGTTTACCCTTGGGAACAGCACACATTACACATTAGATTTAGGGCAGCATGGTGGGCATGTTTTAGGAGCGAGGGGACCTAATTTTGACTTGCGTTGAGTCAATATCAGGTAAGCTGAAGCTCAAAAAAAGAAATTGGAAAGATTGCAGCTGTTGATTGTACTTTCGTTTTTTATCTAACGATATCAATCATTTTTTGTTTGATGGGGAGTAAGTGGCTGATAGTTTCATAATTCACACGCACATTTATATATTCCCCTAGGATGCATGATGCATCTTCTGCAAGTGAATGCTTGTTAGTAGTGTTTTATGTAGAGTGCAAATAGCCCTTTCCCTACCATACTGGGTGCATCTGAGCACCATGTGTTTTTTAATATTGTCTTTTATTTCAGCTTTTTAATTTTATATTCTGCACACC
Source organism: Lissotriton helveticus (assembly GCF_964261635.1). Classification (NCBI taxonomy): domain Eukaryota; kingdom Metazoa; phylum Chordata; class Amphibia; order Caudata; family Salamandridae; genus Lissotriton; species Lissotriton helveticus. The sequence continues at coordinate 405,340,600 of NC_136063.1, read as the reverse complement.
TGTAAGCACTATTTGCCACTACACTGTGCTTCATAAGAAAATGGGTTATTTACCACAAATGGCAGGTTTTGACACTACTTCATCTTTAAGGCTACTGGAATACTAAACTGGAAACTTTCGTGGTTGAGTAAAGTGTCTTGCTGTCCTCTTGTCGGTGTCTTTAAATTCAGTGCCAGTTTATGCATTTTTTCTGCCAACAAGCCTTTGTCTTTAATTCTAGTTGAAGCTTATCCATGTCTTTCAACAAATGCTGACTGGCATCGCCAGCACTACCGGGAGAAATTAGGCTTTATTTGCTTGTCTGTGTTATGTACTTTAGAGGCCTTTAAGGCACTGTTTCGGATTATTTTGGATTTTCAGCTACACTACACTGACATGTTTGCAGCGGGAACCAGCAATCTGTTCTTCAAAATGTATTTCTTTTTCATTAATGCAAGGGGAAGCTTTTCTGAAAGGAGCTGTACATTATTACAGTAAATTACATAATACAGGATATTAGTTTTTTTAGGCTATTTTTGCTGCATAGGAAAAGAGGTCACTGCATTGGTATTTATTTTTCTCTGTTTTATGACTGAGTGCTGGTACAGAAATCTCAATTCTCACATGACAATGTGCAGAGTGTGCTGTGCTAAGTAGACACTGTGGGATTCAGCAGCCCAGCTGTTCTGCGAATATCCTTTGTAAATCAGACTATATAGGCTGGTTTTGTTTTGGCAAATGAAATATCACTGTCAGCTCCTAAGTGGCCTAATCGATGCTGCAACGTGTATGGCCTAAATCTGACTGTTGCTCAGGATGGTTGGTTGTCTCATGTCCTAAACCCCAGAAGTATGTAGAGTATGTTATGATGTATAGATTAGCGTAATATACCAACTGGATGTTTCGAATGTTGTATCCTTTGCAGATGAAGTAGAGTAAGAGTTGACTGTGGAACATGATGAGTGCTAAGCACTTGTCTCAAGGCCACTAATGTCATAAATACACCTCTTTGCTTGTAGCTTTAGGTGTGTGAGGAAAAAGATGACAGTGTGTGCCACGTGATGCTTGAGTATGTTGGTGATTTGCCGTACATTCTCACCAATTAATTTGACAAGTCACTTTCTGTGATGTCACTTAGAGGGGCCTCACATCTTCCCTTTCTCCCAGGGCCTCAGAAGGCCTAGGACCGGCACTGTCTGTGGGTCCTGGGCGTTACTGACTTCAGGAGACTGTGGGCCACACAGGCTGAGAGAGGCTGCTGGACTGATCATTTCGGGCCCACGTGCCCCATTGCGGGCTAAATTAAGAATGCTGAGAACCAGGACGGCCCACCACCTATGTCGCAGATGAGGATCGGAGGGCTGAAGCCTACGGAGGAGGCGTGAGGGCAGAAAGACGGCTGCACCAAATAACGGTTGAACCACGGTCGTCCTTTTCCCCACTCGCAGTGGGAGCTTACGCCCTGTGCTGGCCCGGAGCGACTCTGAGGCCAGCTGGCAGACCGGGAGCACTGGAGTTCTGGATGGGGCGCGGACCCTGTTGCCGGTGAGAGGTGGCGGGCATGGGCCTGCAGCAGGAGCGCTCCCCCAGACCCAAGACGAGGGAGACAGTGGGACTGGCCGGCCCGATTGGTCTCTTTGACGCTATTTGTGGTTGTGAACTGGGGCGAGGCGGCATGCCCCGGAAGACCAGATGTCGGCCTGTAGGACAGCCACTGAAGCCATTTGAAGCAGAAGTCCTTAGCCAGACGAGGACCAGAGGGCTACCTTTGGCAGCTGAGACCGAGATGGTGGCAGCAACTGATAGAAGGTGAGACGCGGCCCCGCTCCCTGCTGGTGGCAAGGAACTGTGCCCTGTTTGGGCCCGAAATAATTGGGGGCTAGCTGCTTACAGCTAACGCTCTTTACAACCTGCTTGGACCTGAGTTAGTGCGCGGGAGGCCCGAACATGATGCCGACGGCATAGCGGGTGTGGTGTGGAGGGAGTTGACCTGTGACTGGAGCACACCCTCAGATGTGAGGAGACGGGACTAGCCGTTCTGACTGGTCTCTGCATCAACGCCTGAGGTGGTGCGCTGGGGCATGGTGGCACGCCCTGAGGGGCCTGAGGGTGGCTCGCAGGACATTAGCCCACCTTACCTGAGTTGATCGCAGCAGAAAGCTTGTGCTGCTCTGGGATCGCTAGCCCAGGCGGGAGGTCGTGGCTGACGCAGTGACCAGCGTGGCTCAGGGGCACACAGGCTTGAGGACTGTAAGCTGGAGACCTGCGACCCCGCATCCCCTCAAACGACCGGGTTTCTGTGGAAGGAGGTGAGAACTGTAGACCCCCCGCTACCACTGAGATTCATGAGAGGTGAGAATTATTGGACCTAGTGAGTTGGATAGCTCTCTGGATGCAGGCAACTGAGGGAAGGGAACTGTTGCAGTACTTGTTGGTGTGCTGCAGATCTGATGCATGCAGGCATTTACCTGGCTATATGCCCTACCTGTGGTTCCCAGCTTTGATCTAGGCCGCAACTCCCAAGGCCCTTGGAATCGAGGAATCTCAGCGAGAAGAGGGCTAACCCTGCTCCAGTTGCTCCACTGAGCCTATTAGGGAATACACCGCAAGGAGGAGTGGACTGGGTCATGGGAGGCGCCATCGCATTTCCTCATGTGCGTCTTGGGAGTCAACGATATGTCTGCCTCGTTTGGAGTTGCCCTCCTTTGATGGCCGGGCTGCCATGCTAAGTGACCTCGCTGATACCCAGAGTGCGAATCATGACTTCAACATGGGGAAACCTAAGGTGAAAGGGGCCAGGGTACGCTCAAACAAAGGTGAGGATTCAGTAGATTCGCCACAGACGTTGGGAACCCCGCTGCCTCTGGCTGACCCGGTGCATCTGCAGCTAACTAAGATTTTGGAATTAATTGTGGACACTAAGGCCACCTTGCACCAGAACATTAACACGGTGTTGGCGGGTCTGGGCCTACTGCTCGTTGATCATGATAAGCTCAGGGAGAGAGTGAAACAAACTGAGGTATTGATCACAGAAATACATCCAGAGCCACAGAAAGTGTCCAGCCAGGTGAGCGAACTTACTGAGTGAGTTGGCCTGCTGGAACGCAGAGCAGAGGGTCACAAAAGGAGAAATAACGTGAGAATAGTGGGCTTGCCAGAAGTAACAGAAGGTGGAGACATGATCACCTTCCTGGAACCATGGCTTCGAACACTTGTTGCACCTGAGGGACTCTCTACTTTTTGAATACGCTGGACCGGGCGCACACGGTCCCTGCCCACCCGCTGGCCCCGGGGTGTCCGCCACGTCTAGTAGTAGCAAAGCTACTTCATTACATCCTTCTGCAGAAGGCACGCGTAGATAGCCCATTTACAGTAGACAACTCCTGAGTTTCAATTTTCTCAGACTATACCATGAAGGTATAGAGATTTCGAGCCTCATTCTGGGAAGTAAAGAGGGTACTTAGAGACGAAGGCCTACAGCTCTGTATAGTACTAGATGGGAAAACCCACTTTTGTTCACACTTGGAAGCAGCCTGGAAATGGACTGAATCCTGTAAAGCTCGCAAAGACCCTGGTGTGGTTGGGGCTGGGCGCTCCCGAGCCAAAAAGACTCCAGCCTGTACACGATCGAGACGGAAACCACCAAAAAGACCGAGCCATTCCCAGACTGTGAAGAAGAGAGCCGCGGCTCTGCAGGCGACGGCTGCCCTTATGCAACCAACTGATTTTGCTTCCGAACCCAGATTTAGATCCACTGAAGGGATCGATGGATTTGACTCTGACAGCTCACAAGCGAACAGTACCATATTGCTAGGAGTCACTCCTAGATCAGCGGATGATCTCTAGCTGCACAGAGCCTTCGCGATGGAAGTCTGAAAGGTGAGAGACCGTGCAAGGTCTTTATTTAACAAGGGTAGAATATCTGGCACATTGAATACATTGACCGGTGCAGGGTCAATTGGACGCAGGAAGTCATGAAAGCAAGTAGTGGTCGCACCACAATAGCCTTCCCTCCTGGAGTGCTCCACCTATTCGTGGCAGGAGCCCTCCGAGAATATGATCGATTTGTCTGTAGTTTGAGTGGCTGGCCATTGCCAAGCTGCCCTGGGGAGAAGGGAGTTTTGGTTTGCGGGATTTGTTAGTTTTCACATCCACGTTTTGGGGAGTATTTATGTGCAAGTGGGGCTTTGGCCTATTATTTCTGAGATTGAGGGGGGGCAGGGGGGGAACAGTTTTGGCAGTTTGGATTTGTGGGATGACATCAGGAAAGCTCACATTAAAAGAACTAACGTGGAACATTAGTGGAATGGACTCAGCCGCTAAGCGTCACAACATACATAGTTATCTATGGAGAAGGGGGGTGCAGATTGCACTCCTCCAGAAACACACCTCACTAAGAAGGAAGGTGAGAGACTGCGCAGCCGCTGGGGAGGGTAGATATTTGCGACCTCATAATGCAAATACGCGAGAGGCGCATTGGTTTGGATCAGGGCTGGTGTTCCCAATGAACTCCTGAAATCCTGCATAGATAAAGAGGGTAGATACGTGTTAATCAGGGGCAGAATCTATGGACAGGAACTCACGTTAGGTAGTATCTATGCCCCTAATCAAGATCAGGTGCTGTTCCTCCAGACGATTTCAGGCTCGTTGCCTGCAGTACTAACCCTGTGCGTATTACTGGGGGGGGGGATTTTAACTGTGTTGCTTATACGACTCTCGATCTCTCCCACCCCCCATTACCGAGTGCACACATACATAGAACGGCAGCGGGGTTCCAGGACTGGAAGGGCCATTGGGGACTGGAGGACATCTGGAGAGCGCAGCATATAAGAGATAGAGATTACTCTTATTATTCGTCCTTACACCAACTACACACCAGGCTAGACTTATTCTTGGGTATGCCGGCCCTGAGCCACCTAGCAACACGCACAGAATATTTGGGGCGTACGTTCTCTGACCACAGCCCCCTCTTGCTGGCTCTTAACCGGAGGGTCACCATATACCGGTACCAATGTGAAAGCTAAATAGGCAGGTCCTTGAAGACACCTGTTTCAGAGACACCATAGGCATGGCCTTAGACTCCTACTTTGACACTAACACACAGACAGCCTCCAGTGCTCTTGATAGAGTGGGAGGTATTCAAGGTGGTTCTGAGGGGTAAATGTATGGGGGAATCATTGGGAGCCCAGAGAGAACTTCTCCGAGAATTGGAAACCCTGGAAGGCGATTTACATAGAATTGACAACAAACAAGGTTCTAGGCCAAATGCAACGGAAGCTCTCAAGCAAACACGTATGTCATATCACCAGGCTCTTGACCACCTGCAATGCCATGATTTTAAGAGCTATCTTACTAAAGAGGAGGAGGAAGAAGGGAAGCCGGGTAGGCTGATGGCGTGGCTGATTAAAGCAGAGATGCGGGGATCCCCAATCACCCAAAGTACACCTGTTGAGGGAGACCCAATATATGGTTCTGAAGCTATCAATGCCTCATTTTGTAATTACTATTCATCATTATATAAGCCCCACCTCCGATATCCCTTGATGCACTTCTGGAATTTCTGGGAGTGTTGCGCACTCTACTCCTAAAAGAACAAACACTTGACATTCTGGGAGGGCCAGTGGAAATCCCTGAAATCCGGGCTGAGATTAAAGGCATTGCTACGGTGAAGACCCCAGGACCTGATGGTCTGCTGGCTGAATTTTACTTAACCTATATAGCAAAGCTCTCACTGCAATTGGAGAAGCTCTACGCAGAATCTCTGACATTTGGATACCTGCCCGAGAACACAAGAGATGCGATGGTCATTCCTCTCCCTAAGAAGCCTAAGCAGGAGGGGAAAGTTACACATTACCGGCCACTTTCCATTTTAAACATGGGTTTTAAGTTCCTTATTAAGATTTTAGTGCTTCATCTACTGCCTTACATGTCGACCCTGGTCCATGCTCACTGGAATGGATTTATTCCAGCCATGAACACCTTGTATAACTTGTGGAGGATGTACTTGATGATATACCACGCCGAGGCCCACAGTATACAACATGCAGCCCTCTTGTCAATAGACCTTCAGAAGGCCTTTAATACTGTGAGATGGGATTACCTGCTTGAGATGATGAGACTCATGGGCCTAGGAGGCAGATGGATAAAATGGGTGAGGTTTCTATATGAACGTCCCAAAGCTAGGGTACGGACTGGGAAAACAATGTCTCTACAATACAAGATTTTTCGAGGCACATAACAGGGCTGTCCATTGTCTCCCCTGCTGTTTGCTTTGGCAAAATGGAACCATAGGCAGCCTTATTCTGTCAGGGCGGTGAGGGATTGGGTATCACACTAGGGGGCATACTCACATTATTTCACTATACACTGACGATACACTGATTTATCTCAATGATGCAACAGTGGGCACTAAGACTGCTTTGCGACTGATAGAGCAGTTTGAGGGGTTGTCGGGTCTCAAGGTAAATTGCAGCAAAATGTACCTCTTTCTGGTCTCTGCTAGAGGGACCCCCCATTGGATTTGACATTGGGTGTTAATTGGGCCCCCACAACCTTTCGTTATCTGGGGATCCAGATCTTCCACTCGTTGAAGGACATTAGTGAAGGCAACTTAGGTAAAGCTCTCCGATCCCTGAGATCAAATGTCTAATTCTGGTGAACGCTGCATTTGCAGATTATGCCCCGGGTCTCTCTCGCTAAAATGGTCATGCTGTCGTGCCTGCTGTATTTTTTTTACTAACCTCCCTATAACTATCCCCGCCTCATGGTTCTGACAATTAGATGCCCTGTTGCGAGACGATATGGGAAAAGGGGAAGCAGAGAGTGGCCCTGTCGATTTTGCAATGCCCCTCTGTGGAGGGGGGACTCAGAGTACCCAACTTCGAGCTCTGTTTCTTAGCTTCTCAACTCCAATGGTTGGCACAATGGTTGGCCAATGTAGGCCTAGTGGCAATGGATCTAACAGACCAAGGAGTTTGTACAGACCGGCTGCTGGCAAAGATGCTAGATGCAGACATTGTTATTCCTCACTTAGCCCTTCAAATCACAGCTCTACGATGCTGGAGATGCTGTCTTTCAAAAATGGGAAACTCTCCTCTGTATACTCCCAAACTGCAGCTAGTGGGCCTTCCAAATGGGAACCCAAGACGATATTAACTCCAACACTGCTGAGGTTCTGGACTGAGGCCGGTTGGAAAAAATGGGAGACTGCTACCTACAAGAGACCCTGGCTCCTTTTGAGGACTTGCTTGAGGGCTATAACTTGCAACCAGGTCAGTTCGTAACATACAAAATAATATTGGGTACCTTCAGAGGGCTGTTGGGGGGAAGGGAAGAAGAACCTAAGCCACAAGCAATATTACATTCACTCCTCACATTAGGCACTGCAAGGCACCAGGTGAAATGGTTTTATATATCGCAATTGGAGATGACTCGTATACCCCTAACGTAACTGCATACTCACTGGGAGACCGTTCTGGGTAGAATCGTCACAGATATGGAATGGTCCAAAATCCTGGCATATTCTAGAAAAGTGTCACGTAATACTAGATTGAAGTATACACAGTTCGATTACACACACGTGACATACATGACACCTCATAAACTCCAGCTCGCCTTTGGTGGCACCGGATACAAATGCCTGAGATATGATAAAATAGATGCTGACTTCACACACATGACTTGGGATTGTGCTCTGTTGTGCCGATTTTGGGAGGAGACATTACAACTCATAAGCGCAGCAGTAGGCCGCAAATTAGAACCAACAATGGAGATATGCCTATTGGGGCTCTTCCTTCGTCCTCCTAAAAGGAAAGCAGGGAATAGATTCCTAAATTTAGCTCAAGCTCTAGCCAAGAGAAGGATAGCGATGGCCTGGAAGTTCGCTTTTGGACCGGCAGTGGAAGCCTGGAAGCGGGATGTTACCCACTGGGCCAAGGCAGAGGGCAGGGTCCTTGCGAAAGGGGAGGTGCAAGGACTGAGGAGACGCCCCATTACTGATCTCTGGAGGGAGATACTGGAGACATGGGAAATCTCAAACAGAGATAAGAGCGATGAGGGAGGAATGAGGATAGGGCACAAATGAGCGGCGAGGAAGTTCAAAGGGGGGACACTTGAATAACAGCATTATGTAGACTTTCACATACCTGCTGATGTTAACGGATCTTGATACACCGTATATCTCTGGCTACCCAGAAAGACCGCATATGTAATCTGGCTCTTATTTTGTGCACCGGGGATACTGCAGGCCCACAGATTAACAGACGGAAGACAGCCTACTGGCATACAGGCCCCCAAACCCACCCCACCCCTGCCTCCCCAAGTGCATGATTTTTCTACCTACTTGATCCATTAATACATGCATGGCTTTCGGCCCCATTGCACAGTTTGTTAATTAGATAGGTTCTATGATTTATCAGTTGTAAGTGTATATAACCTTATGGACAACTGCTTGCATGGTCTACCCAAATTGTAACCAAAGGAGAAATAAGGAGACTCTATGCATCCTACAGAATTGTGGTGCCCTAGTGTGAAATAATTTACTAAATGCTATGACAATGGTTGGATTTAGTAATAAATGCCAATAAAAATATATTTGGAAAAAAATCCACGTATGATCTGCTGCTCCACTCCAGGTTTTTTCCTATGTATTGTGGGACTTGTAGTCCTGGTCAATCATTTTGTAGATAACACCCCAAGTCCCATGATTCAGAAGACATACGTGGCTGGAGCAATACATCACACATCGACCAGAGAAACTTAGGGGTAGATGTGTCAAGCCGTTTGCGAAGCGCAAACGGTCTTTTTGCATGTTTTGACATTTAACAAAAAATCGCAAAATAAGGAATCGCAAAAATTTGCGATTCCTTATTTTGCTTCCGCATTTAAGGAATCGCAATTTTGCGATTCCTTAAATGCTATGTATGTAGCATTTTGGAATTGCGAATTTAGGTTAGGAAATCGCAAATTACCACCAACTTGTAGTTGGTGGTAATTTGCAAATTCTTTTAAAAATGAACAATTTGGCATTTGTGAAGGTGGCATGTGACGCACATACATGCCCATAAGGCATGTATGTGCGCCATATGCACACACATGTAAATTTCAGGGGTGCAGCAGAGTGTTCTTGAGACACCCCTGCACCCTTGAAATTATTCTCAATTTGCGATTAGCAAATCGCGAATCGCAAATAGAGAATTGTTTCACAATCATTCCTATGGGCCTCCTGGCCCATAGGAATGAATGGGAAATTATTCCTTAATTGCGAATTCGCAAATTGCGAATTCGCAAATAAGGAAGAATAAGAAATCGCTAAAAAATAGCGAATTTCTACATACATCCCATTTTGCGATTTCTAAATAGCGATTCCTTAAAAATCGCTAATTAGAAATCGCAAAAGGGTATGTTGATACATCTACCCCTTGGCTAGGCTGCACAGAAATAAATGTGACTGGGCAATAAAATCACTGTCATGTGATGGGGGAGTTAAAATGTGAGACATTCCTGCCATTTCATTTGCACATCACACAGCGGAGTGCTTTGCTGAACTGTACTACACTGCATGACAGTTTGAGCCATACTGTCCCTTGTTTTCACTTACACTGTAGTTATTCCTGGTCCTTAACCACAGCGTTGCCTGTCCAGGAACTCCTGCCACCAACTCTGTTGGAATACGTGATGCCACCTGCTCCTCCAATGAGCTCAACTCCTCCTGGAAATCAAGTCCTTTTTTGGTCCCTATGGCTACCCTAAGGTTCCTGGCCAGTTTCACTTTGGCCCTGCACTTATATTCGTGCCATCTCTTCTTGCACTCCAGCACTGTCCTTTTTGTTTGGCCTACACAGTTGATTTAATCCACTATGGAATGCCAAATTACTTCCTTCTTTCCTAATGGCAATTTGGTGGTGACAAAGAGAAGGTGTTCATTCTTTGTCACCTCAGCTATTAATATTTGGTTCTCCTCCTCACTGAAATTGGTCTTACTCTTCCTCTTCCCCTGGGCTGCCACTTCCTTGTGCTCACCACATCACCGACTTGGCACCCCACCGGCCCCACCACACTTACCTGCATGGTCTCCCACTGTATCTTATTGGGGGTTGGTGTTGTTGCCCTCCATTTTCTCTGTTATTGTGGTGCTCAGAAGTGCTGTAGATTCAAATGTATTATTTTTTAAAGCTTACCACCATGCAACGCACGCTTCCTGCCTGATGTAAAGCTGATTTGAATCACGTAGAGGTGCTTTACGATATGCAAATCAGCTGTGCATCACAGAGGGAGCAGTTGTGTTACAACACTTTGCGTCATTCTTCTCACCAATGCATCTTATTTTTTTGCACATCTACGATACTCGCGATATGGTACACTGTATCATGAATATGATGGATCCATTGTAATTGTAATGGTAATTGTATTGATATAGCACTTACTAACCCTGACGAGGTGTCAAAGCACTTTTCAGCGAGTATCAAGCTACTTCCGGAGCCCAAAAGAATTATTGTGAATTAGTAGAGAGAAATATGAATTATTTTGAGCAGTGGACATGTGAGTCTGTTAGTTGGATTGAAAGGATAACAGGGGGATAGAAGAGTGTAGAAAGTGTTTATTGAGGAAACATAGTAGTAGAAGGTGTGGGATGAGTAAAGGATAGATGGAGGAGGGAAGAGTCCCTAGAAATGGATTAGGAAAAATGTAGTAGTAAATGAGTTCTCGGATGAGTCTAAGGAGGAATACCTGAGGGAAGAATTTAGAAAGGGTTATTTGGGAGATGTTAGTAGTAACATTTGGTTTGGGGTGATGCATGGAGGGACAGAAGAGGGAAGAATCTAAAAATGGTTATTTTGGAGATCATAGTAGTAGAATGAGGTTTGAAATGAGTCAGAAAGTGGAGGTAGAGCATATATTGAGAGAGTTATAGGGTGAAGCAGATGGTGGTGCATTGGAGAGACACATTTTTTTTGCAGTAGGAGTAAAGTAATACATATATAGATTTATAAGTACATGGATGGTATACATGTATAAGGAAGGTAATACATCAATATGAAAGTTGTGTTTAATAAACTCAGACTTTCAAGTGTTGCTTTACTTTAAGCTAGTTTATTTGTGTTTTTTATTAAATATTTTTTCAGTAATTTAATAGTGAGGCAGTTGTAAAGAAATAGTTATGATAAAATTTACATATATGGATAGATAACTAAGCAAACCATAAGCATCTAATCAATTAACTTATAAGAATACTATGCAGAGACATATATATGTTAAGCATGGAATATATATATATATATATATATATACATATATATATATATATATATAATATATATATATATATATATTAGGCATAAGTAATATGTATATTTGTTAAGCAGACCTAACGAATATCTACATATTTAAAAACATAAATATTATACATATTTATACAAAGAAATCCACATATCTAGATACATACATATAATCAAATGAAATGCTTATATACACAGGGATATGCTGTACATTTGTGTTTGAGTATGGTGGTGATGTAGGGAAGAGCCAACTCTTGAGTAGTCTTCTGAAGATAAGATAGTATTCTGTGTATCTTATGTTTGGGGGTAATGCATTCCATAGTTGGCTGCTTGAACAGAGTAGGTTTTTTTCTTGTATGTTGGAATTTTGAGGCAAGGTGTCAATCTGGAGTGGATGTTACTTTGTTGTGAATATTTGTTGTTTTTATTCCTGATGAAAAGGGGTCCTGTTCCATGTCTTGCTTTCTGGCAACCGGTAACCAATGTAGGGCCCTCAAGGCAGGAGAGAAGTAGACTTGTGGCTCTAGATGTAGGAGTAATCTGGCAGCAGAGTTCTGAATCTGTTGCAGTCTTTTAATGGTTCTGCTCTGTATCTTTGGAGGCTAATCGTCCCGTAGAGTTTCGGGTCCTTGGCGTACCTTTCATTTCTGGAGTAGGAGATAAGCCGAAACTATACATATTTTTTTTCAAACAAAAGTCAAGAGGATCACAGTATCAGCTTAGAGCGCTCTTTACATGGTATTCAAATATATCCGATAAAAATTGCATGCGTTAGTGCTCAAATATATAATTTACTTATAATTGCACAGGTCTATGACCTAGGCCGACCTCCCCTCCCAGCATTCGGCCCGTCCATGGAATACCAATAGGTCATTGTACAGTCAGAAAAATGAGAGAGCCACACGGTCCGATTGCAGATCAGCTCTACATGACGTTCACGATATGCACATGCCATACAACACTCTGCTGTGCTATACTTCACGTGGCTCCCCCTGAGTGCCCAGCAATGTAGCACCCTGAGCTTCCTCACTGTGTTTCTGAAGGTATGATATTAGTGGTCCCCAAATATCTTTAGGGCGGGATGTAATTAGTAGCAGCTCTTCATAGGCTGTTAGTTGGTCTTTACTATAGACTACGTCATGTAACCAAACTTTGAATTTGGGAGCTCTCCCTCTGCCCCATCTGCAAGCCACCCTCCGCTTGGCTAGGAGCAGGGCCATCACAGTGAACTTTTGGCGTGACTTAGGGATGTCCGTATGTGTCCCAGCAGCGCAAGCAAGGGGGATAGTGGTAAGGGTAGCGTAATCATTTCAGCTAGCGGCTCCAGCACCTCCCGCCAGTAAACCTGAACTAGAGCGCAGGACCAAGCCAAATGCTGGTAGTTAACAACCCTCTTGATGACAGCGCATACATCGGTCATCTGTGTGGACATGTAGTAAGTTCTATGTAAAATCTTAAAGTGAATTATGCGCAATCTACTGCTGGCTATTATCTTTGCAGTCTGCACGCACCACTAATCCCATTGTGCATCTGTTAAGGGGGATTCCAGGTTATGATTCCATGCACATCGGGCACCTGATGGCACAGAGTGATGTAATATGTGATGTCATCAAAATGCATTGCGGGGGCGCGAGTTATAGTTACCTCAACTAATTATAACAGCCTAACAGCCTAGTTTCTCTGGTTTTGTATGACTGAAATGTCCAACTAAAACGTCCCTGAAACCTGGGGTCATATATGCTATATATATATGTGATCAAGGCCGGGGCGACCGGGCTGAAACGCGTCATGTTGTGAGAAGGCTACAATAAACTGCACTAATTTCTAAACCTTTTGTGGTGGTCCGTTCCTGTGGAAGTGAAGGAGTTTGCTTTTTTGCTCAGGATTTAGTTTTCAAATATATATATATATATATATATATATATATATATATATATATATATATATATATATATATATATATATATATATATATATATGTGTGTACCAAGGTGTATTGAAGAATGAGAGGGTGTATGAGTGTCTGTATGGATGATTTAGTAGGTGTGTGACTGAGTGAGTGATAAAATGTGTCTTACTGAATGCATGGGTTAGTGACTAAATTGTGTGAATGTCTATATCAGTCTGTCAGTTGGTGTGTAAGCAGCTGCATGGGTTGGTGAGTGACTACATGAGTGTCTATGTGGGCTATTGACTGATTGTCTGAATATCTGTATGGGTGCCTGAGTGTCTGTGTGCGTGGGTGACTTGTTCATAGATGTGTGAGTAGGTGATTCACTGGGTGTATGGGTTCAAGAGTGCATCTGTGAAGGGCTGTATGGGTGGGTGAGTGTGTGTATGGGTGTGTTGGTGAGTGTTAAGATATCTCAGTGGTACATGTGTGAGTAACTACATATGTGAAAGGCAGTATATGTGAGTGTTGGACTATATAAATGACTATATGTGAGAGTGAGTGATTGTGAGAGTTTCTGTATGGATGAGTGTGTGCTTATGTCAGTGATTGTATATGAGAGTAAGTATGTGTTATTATCTGTATGAATAAGTGAGGTGGTGTGTGAATAATTGTGTAGGTGAATAAATGGGAGTGTGATTGAATCTCTGCATGCCTTATTATGTGTGTAAGTAACTCTATGGGTGAGTGGCAGTGTGTGTGTCTATATAGGTGAATTAAGTAGACAGAGGCCCGAGAAGTGCAGAAAGAGGCAAGAGAGGTACTGAAGGAAGAGAGTAAGGTGCAGAAAGAGGCAAGTGAGGTAAAGAAAGAGACAAGAGAGGTACAGAAAGAGGCAAGGGAACTACAGAAACAGGCAAGAGAAATGCAGAAAGAGACAAGAGAGGAGCAGAAAGAGGCAAGAGAGGTGTAGAAAGAAGCAAGAGAAGTGCAGAAAGAAGTAAGTGAGGTGCAGAAAGAGGTAAGAGATTTGCAGAAAAAAGCAGCAGGTGCCGAAAGAGGCAAGTGAGGTGCTGAAAAGGGCCAGAGAAGTGCAGAAAGAGGCCCTCAAATTGGGGACCATGGGGGGAGCCCCAATGCCCCCTCGGTCCCTGCCAGGTCCAGACCTCCTGCGGAAGCTGGCATTGCTTTTGGGCAAGGGAGTTGCTGACATGCAGCTCCCCTTGCCCAAAAGCAATCTGCTTTGCTTCTTGGAAGTGAGAGCAGCTTTCCTGCGCTCGCTTCCAAGAAGCAAAGCAGTGTTTTCTATGGCTCCCGCCCTGCCATAGCAAACAGCAATGTCCCAGGGGTGGGCACCCCAGGACATTGCAGGAGCCAGCCCTGGGGGTGGTGTTCCCTAGGGCCATGAAGGGCTCCAGGAGGGGGCTGCGTGGCCCCCTCCCTATGTAAACATAGCCCCGGGCTGCGGACCCCGTATTTCATTTACTGAATGCCCCAGGGAGTTGGTGGTCCCCGAGGCAGCATGTGGGGGCAGTGGAAACATCCTTTATAATGAAACTTTCACAACGCGGTACCATTACCACGCAGGTTTTACAACGCAAGTCGTTACAACGACTTGCGCTGGAGGGCGCTGTAGGATAGGGAATAGTTTAATTTACTATCCAACACCTTCCCTACTATCCACGGGGACTGGAGTTGGAATAGTAAATTAAACTATTCACTATCCAGCACCCCCCAACGCAAGTCGTTGTAACGACTTGCGTTGTAAAACCTGCGTGGTAACGGTACGTGTTGTGAAAGCACGCATTGTACCGTCATACATACGGGGGCAAGAGCCCCCATACCGAGTCACAAGATGGCTGCCAACACTTCCTGGTTTGGAGTGTTTTCAGCCAATCAAAATGAAGCTCGTGTTGAGGAGGGTTTGCGGCTCCTCTTTGGTGCTCAGATATCGATATTTTTATTTATGTAAGTTCTCCGGAACTACTGAACAGATTTACACCATTTAAAAAAGGGATCTTTCTGTACCAAGAGCTACCTTTTTGCCAAATTGGGGGTAATTCCGTACAGCAGTTAGTTCGGACTGTATTCCTATAGAAATTAACATGGTGAAATTAACATGGGGGAGCTGGTCATTAGTTTAGAAAGTTTCAAGGAAATTCGTCAAACGGCACCAAAGATATTGGCATAAGAAAAAACGCTTTTTGAATAGAAACACGGTCCTAACCATTACTACCTACTGGCGACCTCCAGTAGGTAATATATATATATATATATATATATATGTATATATATATATATATATATAGAATAACAAGATGCCCTGAAGCATTAGGAATCACACAACAACGCTCTGCCATCCAGGTCTTTTGCTGTAGCTTGCCGTCATGCTTCACTTTTCAAATTCAGTGCCGACGCATTTCAGGGTATTTCCACCCCTTCTTCATGGGCTCCAAAAGCAAGTTTCGAGGCTCACATCGCTTTTTTTTTTTTTTTTTTTTTTTTTTTTTTTTAAAAACCTTTATTGCACTTTGCATAGTACACAGCGGAATGCCTACAACCCTGAGGGCCGGCCGCCATCCGAGGATCTTTGCATACACAGACTTTCAGCAAAAAGGATAGCAATACCACAGTGACAAGGAATTTGTGACGGAGCGTACTGAAACAATAAAAGTGCCATTTAAGCAATTATTCAATGCAGGAATTGAGGTTTTGATGGAGTTTTTTTTTTTTTTTTCTTTTGTTCCTTTTTGTGAAAAATAACAAACTCGTAACAATAACAGTTAGGAATGACAGTGTGGTCTGACATGAGTCAATGCATTTCAAGTTTTTCGTGCCTCTCTGATGTACGGGAACCTGACAGCCCTATACAGCGCTCGTATGCCTCCACCCACCCCACCTGTCCCCACCTCCTTGGCTCAACAGTCTACGCTTTATGAGGCCACCCTCTGCCGCAGCCCAGGCCTACACTTCACTCCCCCCTCCTACCCAGGATTAGCCCCCTTCCCCTTCATCGTCGGATTCATCCAGACCCTCCTCTCGCAAGGGTTCGCAGATGTCCCCCCTGTACTCATTCCATTTCAGCCATATCTTATTCCATTTCCCGGGGCAGGCTCGGTTGATGTAGACTGCCCGCTCGGTCAACATCGCCCGATCCATGTTCAAGCACCACTGGGACTTAGTTGGTAGTTCTGCTGACCCCCAGCGCTGTGCTATGTCACGTTTCGCTACCATTAGCCCCGCCGTGACCCAAAGTTGCTCGTATCGGGTCAGGTCAGTAGATTCCCATATATTTAGCAAACATCTCCTCGGGTCAGGTAGTATGGAGTGTTCTAATGCCTGTGAAATTGTGCGGAGTACTTGTGCCCAGTATGCCTGAATCCTGGGGCAGTCCCATATAGTATGGAAGAATGTGCCTTCCTCCCCACACCCACGCAGACAATAGGGATGGGGCGCCCTGTGTATGTGATGTAGCATTGTCCGTGTATAATAAACCCTGTGCAGGATCTTGAATTGCACTAGTCGCATGCGTGCCGAGATGCCTACTTCTTTAGGGGACCCAAGTGCTGCGTTCCATTCGTGTTCATCCATGTCGTTAACCTCCCCCTCCCATTTCACTTTCAGGTGTGCTGTGGGTTCGGGGCTGTTGTTGAGTAGTTTGCGGTAGGTGAGGGATGTCGCCCGTTCTAACATGTAATCCGTGAGTAGGCGATCCTCCAGGGGTGAGGACTCTGGGAGTAGCGTATCTGCTGGAATGGCTGCAAGCAATGCGTGACGGATCTGAATGTATCTGTAGAGTTCCCTGTCGTTGAGCTCATAGAGTTCTCTTAGTCGGGCAAAGGGGATCACTTCACTCCCCTCCCATAGGTCACCCACCACGGAAATGCCTATTGTGTCCCATTGTGCGAACCCCTTGGTGTTCCTCAGGTTGCCCAGTGCGCGAGAGTCCCACAGCGGAGTCATCCTCGTGATTCTCCCCTTCCAGCCCAGAGCTGCCGTGGCTGCGTGCCATATCTGCACCGTTAACTTGGTGGGGCCGAGCAGAGTGCGCAACTTGCGTCGATCATATAGTGGACCCAACAGACTATCAGCGCCCAACTGCTCCCTGTCCGAATGAAATGCGGGCTCGGCCTGCGGTGCGTGTATCCATTGATTAATGGGTTTCAATTGAGCAGCCCAGTAATACAGTTTTAAATTCGGTAGCGCGATGCCCCCGCTGTACCAGTCTCTGTGTAGCTTGGATTGTGCCACTCGTGCTGGTAGGTTACCCCAAAGTAGGTTAGAGACCAGAGCCGCTACGTTCTGGAAGAATTTGGGTGGCACAGGATATGGTGAATTTTCGAGGACGTACAAGAAGCGTGGTAACGCCATCATCTTGTAAAGCGCCGCCCTGCCGAGGAGTGTTAACGGCAGGCCGGACCAGAACTCCACATCCCGTTTGAGTCTATCCAGGGGCGGCTTCAGATTCTTAGCTATGAATTCAGCCGGGTCCTTAGTGACGTGTATGCCTAGATATTTAAAAGAGGATCCCGCCAGTCGCAGCGGGCAGTTATCGTCGACGTCCGGAACCGGACCCCGTAGCACGTATATCTCCGACTTGGACCAATTTAGCGTGTAGCCGGAAATCCTGCCGTACGTGTCACAAATGTGTAACAAGGCCGGTATTCCCTCCTCGGGGTCCGTTAGATACAGTAGCATGTCGTCCGCATAGAGGGACAGACGGTCTTCCCAACCTCCGGTCCCTGGTATACCCTTGAGGAGGGGAGAGGCTCGTATGAGAGTCGCGAGGGGTTCCAATGAGATAGCAAATAACAGGGGCGACAAAGGGCAACCCTGTCGCGTACCCCGTCCCAGCGGGAAAGTGCGGGAAATGTGGCCGTTCGCCACCACCTGAGCTACCGGGGCTGTGTACAGCAGTTTGACCCACGCTAGAAAGCGAGGCCCGAACCCCATATGTGTCAGCGTTTCGAACAGGTACTCACACTCCACCAGGTCAAATGCCATTGTGGCATCAAGTGCCAGGATTACTGCTGGCGTGGTGATGATGTCAGCTCTGGCCAGGATACCATGTAGTCGCCGCAAATTCAGCGCCGTGTTCCTATGCGGCATAAACCCGGACTGATCCGGGTGTATAATCGAGGGCAGATGGGGCATGATCCTCTGTGCCAGAAGCTTGGCCAAGATTTTCACTTCCGCGTTCAACAAAGAAATTGGTCGATAGGAGGAACAGTCCTCTGGGGGTTTACCCGGCTTGGGGATTGGTATTATAGTAGCCTCACGCTGGTCCGGCGGGAGGGACCCCCTCTCCAAACTGTCCTTGAACATCCCCAGCAGATGCCCGCTGAGGGTGTCTGGCATTACTTGATACCATTCTATGGGTATCCCATTCGGTCCCAATGCCTTGCCCGGGTTTAGTGCTTTAATGGCCAGCTGGATTTCATCGGCTGTAATGTCCGCCTCCAGCTCGCTCGACGCCTCCGGTGAGAGGGTCCGAACCTCGATCGGTGCCAAGAGTGCCCTGGCACTCTCAGGTGTAATTTTACGCGCCGGGGTGTACACTCGTTCAAAATGGGTCGCAAGTAGTTCCGTTATACGCCTCGGATCAGTGTGTGGCACTCCCTGGTCGTCTTTTAGTCGTTGGACCTCCCTGGAGCTACCATCGCGTTTATCGAGCCACGCCAACATTTTCCCCGCTTTGTCCCCCACTTCATAGATCCTGTTCTGAGTGTCGGTTAGGAGACCCTTGACTACCACCCGTAGGTGATCGTTGTACAGCTGTTGCTGGAGAGTGAGTGCGTGCAGGGCAGCGGGTGACGGGTGAGACTCATGTGCCGCGGTCAGTTCCCTCAACTTAATCTCTAGGTCAGCTAGTTCCTGAGACTGTTGTTTCTTATGACCGGTTATGGTGTTAATGGCTTGGCCCCGCAGAACCGTTTTATAGGCCTCCCAGAGCGTCGCCGGGGAGCGCACTGAGTGGGTGTTTTCAAGAAAGTAGTGTTTCGTGGCGTGTGTGAGTGCTTTGCGAACCTGTGGGATTTTGAAGTAAGATGCGTGCATGGGGTATGTGCGCCTACGTGCTCTCGTCTGTAGGGATAGCGTCAGTATGAGCGGTGAGTGGTCCGAAATACCACGAGGGTGAATTACCAGGGTGTCTACATGGCAAAGGGCTTCCCCCAATGACAGGAAATAATCGATGCGAGACAGACTGCCATGCACCGCGGAGTGGAATGTGTATTGTTGCCTGCCCGGGTGTAAGTGTCTCCAGATGTCTGTCATGCCCATGGCCGTGGCAAATCGTCGAAAGTATGTTTCCCCCCCTATCTGGTTGGGGGCGGGGTGTTTATCTAGTTGTGGGTCGATGACCGCGTTGAAGTCCCCCCCTAGGATAGTCTCACCCTCGGGTAGAGTTAATAGGAAGTCCCCTAGTCTTGAGAGGTGGACTGAATGTAAAGCCGGTGGGACATACACCGATACCAAATTAAAGAGTTTCCCCTCCCATTGCCCCTGCACGGCCGCGAAGCAGCCCTGATCATCCGTTTTAATTGATAGGGGCATGAAACGTGAGTTCTTCTGTATTAGAATGCCAGACCCCCTGGAGCCGGACGTGAAAGCAGAGTGGGCCCACATTTTGTAGCCTCGCCTATCTAAGGCCTTCGTAGCTCCCCCCACTAGGTGTGTCTCTTGCAACAGGGCCACCGTAGGCCGCAAGCGCTTAATAGCAGTTAATACCAATCCCCGCTTAACCTTGTCCCCCAGACCTCTCACATTCCAGGACATCAAGGTCATAGGTGGGCATTGCGTGTCAGAGTGAGTCACCCCCTCCGCCGGTTCTGGATTGTTAGCCATCGGGGGGTATTAGGTGCATGATGCAGTGTCCCAGGGATGTAACCAGCCCATCGGCTGCGTTGTCACACAGCAAAACGTTCCTAAGCATCATGGGGGCATAGTATCACTGTCCGTTCCCAGCAATGCGTTCTGATTCCCATAGGTACTGAAACATTGTCCTTGACCCAGTATGTACATTCCCAACATAAACAGTTCAAAACAAACCCCCCTCCCTGCCCCCCTGCTTAACGGACCTACAACTGCCCGCCACCCCAACTGAGCAGAGTGCTTTACCCATCCCAAAACCAGAGTACTTGCGTGTAGGGGGGAGAGCGTCTCCCCAGGCAGGCGGCTTCCCTGAAGGCTTTCGGGGCAGCCATGCCAGCGTCTACGTGCAGCTGTGGAGAGTATAAGTCAAAGCGGCAGTCGGCGACTGCTTATTGTCCAGAGTCTGAGTTCGGGTTCAGTCTTCCTCGCCCCCTCCTTCAAGTCCATGGGAGGGCGAGTGTTCCGTTCCTTCCACCCGACCCGATGTTTGCGAGCCAGTTCGGCTGCCTCCTCCACGGTCCCGTTCCGATCTGTGTGGTCTGCGCTGTCGTCCAACGGTGTGCCATCCTTCCAGCCACTCCCGGGCCGCTCCAGGGGTGTCGAAAATCCACACTTTTTTGTCCGCTACCACCCGCAGTTTAGCCGGGAAGAGCATTGAGTACGGCAGTTCTTTATCCCGCAAGGTCTTTTTTACTTCCAGGAACGTTCTCCTTCTCCTAGACACCTCTGCCGTATAGTCCGGGAAGAAAGCAATCTTCGAGTTCTGGATTTGGATGGCCGGTGCCACTCTAGCGGCCTGCAGAATGGCGTCCCGATCTCGGAAATTGAACAATCTAGCCAGTATCGGTCGCGGTGCGGCCCCCGACTTGGGTTTTCCTCCCGGGACGCGGTGTGCCCTCTCGATGGAGAAGAAGTTTGAGAGTCCCTTTGGCTTGAGCCTAGATTTGACCAAGTCCTCCACGTAGAGGTCCAGTGCCCCCGTGTCTTCTGATTCCGGCACGCCTAAAATTCTGACATTGTTGCGTCGGGAGCGCCCTTCCTGGTCATCCAGCTTGTCCCGAAGCAGCTTGTTATCGGTTTGCAGGCGTTCAACTGCTATTTGCAATTCGGATACATCCTCAACCAATGATTTAGTGACCACCTCGACCTGCTTGACCCTCTCGTTCATTTTTTGGAGATCCGCTCTTATCAAGGTGACTTCTGTTGCTGTGGCACCCACCGTCGTTTGTACTTGGGCCAGCGCTGCCAGGACATCTTCAAGCGTGGCCTTCCTCGCCCCCTCGGTTTCGGCCGTTTTCCCGGCGGTCTTGCATTGTTCTTGGGGCGGTGAGTGCCTCTCATATGCGAATTTGTCCAGCTTGGCCTGGGTGGAGGTATTTCTGGGGCCCCTGTTAGACATGGCGTCGCCACGAATTAGACTGCCAGATGGTTAGAACGATCGTGCGTGGGTTTCGCCGGGCCGCTTCTGTGCGCTCCGGCGGCAGACCTCGTTGCGGGATATGGTGGGGGGTGGGATCCCCTCGCCGTTATGCCGTCGTGTTATGCTCCCTTTAGAGATTGCGGTCAGGCCAGGTGCTGCGTCGCCCCTAAGCAATGGTTCAAAGGGGTGTTTGGCGGTGCGCTGCACTGTTTGACCCACACCAACTGTGGCCGCCGTATTGCGCCTCTCCTCCGTGTCTCCCTGATGTAGGTGCTGCCCAGGCGTCCGCCCCTCTTGGTGGCTCAGCTAGCGTATGGCTCCCGGTCTCCTGTCTGGAGGTCCTCAATTTCCACAACCCTCGCCCGCAGCGGTCGCTGTGTAGCTGTGCCTGCTGTTGTGTGGCTTCGGTGGCCGCTGCTGGGGCCTGGGGCAGTCCGCTGTTGTGGCCGGGTAATGGCGGCACCGGGTCAAGCCTGCGCCGCTCCTTTCGCGCTACCGGTGGATTCGTGCGGGACCGGGGAATGCCGCCGGGCTGTGGTGTTGTGCTCCCGTGTGCTTGGGTGGACGGGAAGGGAGTTTCGCGGTGATTCCCGGGGTGACGCGCTCGGAGAGCCGGCGCTTCCTGACACTCACCCCCGCCCGCAGGCCACTTCCGGCCGGACTCGGTGGCACCGTCAGCCCGCGGCTTCACTGCTGTATGCAGGCCCAGCTCCTCCTCCGCCACTCGAGATTGAGATACAGCCCGTTCGGGCCGCCGCTGCTCCCAAGAACTGCAGCGCTGCTCGCCGCACGGACACTGGGTCCGGTCTGCCCCTTTCCGCCTGCGAAGATCAGGATTATGTTACGGATTTATCGTGGAAAGCCGCCTCTGCCGAGGAGCCTCCCTAAGCTGCGGCCACCATCGTTGGCTGCTAGCCACGCCCCCCGCTCACATCACTTTTTAAACTGAATTTTTATTCGTTACAGGCCCTCCAGTGGGCGTATGCTGAGTGCAGCGTCACTGGTTATTCCTGGGACATGTAGTCCGTGATGCAAGAAATTATTTCATCTACTTTTAGTAAGTTCGAGTCCTTGCTCAAAATTCTGCTTTATATAAAATGCCTTAAGTAGGTACAGCAGAAGAGCCGGATGGCAGAGCATTGTTGTGTGATTCCTAATGCTTCAGGGCATCTTGTTATTCTATATATATATATATATATTCACGCTCCAAGGTTGTCCACCTTATGAGTAGCACGCGAGCAGCAGCTTTATTTATGTGTTGGTGAGGACGGGGATCCGCTCGTAGACGCCGCTCCGTAATGGATCTGCCCGACGCGTTTCGAAGCTCCATCTGCTTCTCTTCAGGGGCTTTAACGGAAGCGGTGTGCGCACCCGTTACACTTCTCCAATTTCATATAACTCACCCGCCAATGGGAGGCTCCAATGAGACTTCTGGGAAGTGTAGTGCGGAAAGCACACAATCAAGTCCTGTATGGACTCCACGAGTGGGCCCGTCCTCGATCCCAAGTACGGCTGCTACTTCACTGCCGTGACCCCCACGTTAACGGGGTGGTGCGTACTCTGCGGCTGGACTGCCGCATATAGATTCACGCTCCAAGGTTGTCCACCTTATGAGTAGCACGCGAGCAGCAGCTTTATTTATGTGTTGGTGAGGACGGGGATCCGCTCGTAGACGCCGCTCCGTAATGGATCTGCCCGACGCGTTTCGAAGCTCCATCTGCTTCTCTTCAGGGGCTTTAACGGAAGCGGTGTGCGCACCCGTTACACTTCTCCAATTTCATATAACTCACCCGCCAATGGGAGGCTCCAATGAGACTTCTGGGAAGTGTAGTGCGGAAAGCACACAATCAAGTCCTGTATGGACTCCACGAGTGGGCCCGTCCTCGATCCCATGTACGGCTGCTACTTCACTGCCGTGACCCCCACGTTAACGGGGTGGTGCGTACTCTGCGGCCTGACTGCCGCATATAGATTCACGCTCCAAGGTTGTCCACCTTATGAGTAGCACGCGAGCAGCAGCTTTATTTATGTGTTGGTGAGGACGGGGATCCGCTCGTAGACGCCGCTCCGTAATGGATCTGCCCGACGCGTTTCGAAGCTCCATCTGCTTCTCTTCAGGGGCTTTAACGGAAGCGGTGTGCGCACCCGTTACACTTCTCCAATTTCATATAACTCACCCGCCAATGGGAGGCTCCAATGAGACTTCTGGGAAGTGTAGTGCGGAAAGCACACAATCAAGTCCTGTATGGACTCCACGAGTGGGCCCGTCCTCGATCCCATGTACGGCTGCTACTTCACTGCCGTGACCCCCACGTTAACGGGGTGGTGCGTACTCTGCGGCTGGACTGCCGCATATAGATTCACGCTCCAAGGTTGTCCACCTTATGAGTAGCACGCGAGCAGCAGCTTTATTTATGTGTTGGTGAGGACGGGGATCCGCTCGTAGACGCCGCTCCGTAATGGATCTGCCCGACGCGTTTCGAAGCTCCATCTGCTTCTCTTCAGGGGCTTTAACGGAAGCGGTGTGCGCACCCGTTACACTTCTCCAATTTCATATAACTCACCCGCCAATGGGAGGCTCCAATGAGACTTCTGGGAAGTGTAGTGCGGAAAGCACACAATCAAGTCCTGTATGGACTCCACGAGTGGGCCCGTCCTCGATCCCATGTACGGCTGCTACTTCACTGCCGTGACCCCCACGTTAACGGGGTGGTGCGTACTCTGCGGCTGGACTGCCGCATATAGATTCACGCTCCAAGGTTGTCCACCTTATGAGTAGCACGCGAGCAGCAGCTTTATTTATGTGTTGGTGAGGACGGGGATCCGCTCGTAGACGCCGCTCCGTAATGGATCTGCCCGACGCGTTTCGAAGCTCCATCTGCTTCTCTTCAGGGGCTTTAACGGAAGCGGTGTGCGCACCCGTTACACTTCTCAAGATTCAAGATTCAAAGATAGCTTTATTCGGTATTTGACAAACACCATATAAGCAAACAGTACACAAATGCGATTAAAAACAACATTAATTAAACATTTACATGCTAAAAAGGAGATTTTTACAAAAAAAATACATACTCATTACCCTAGTCATTCAGTTAATCTAATATTAAAAACCTTGTAAAAAAATGTTCTGGAAAGCGATTTATATATGTATCGTTGCAATTTCATGATAGGAGGGTTGAGGTAAATATGACATATTTATGTATTATATGGTGTTAATAGGCACAGAATAATACTTCTACAAACCCTCAACCTACTAATCGCTACTCATAGATCCTCTACATTTTATAACGAACGACAGGAATTTTATCATCACTCCAATAGTACATTCGTCTTGAAGCAGATACAATCTGTGGAGGGCTGCTTTACAACTTCTCAGGCCCCACAGTTTTAACAAAGGCAATAGGTGTTTTTTCCTGCCCCATTGATAGTACTTGCAAAAGAGTATACAATGTATGTTAGACTGAGTAGCTACTCCGTCACACGGGCAATTAATCATTTTCATTGACCAATCATTCGGGGCAGGGAACGTTATTAACCTGAAGAAACAGTCTGTCCTCAGACGAGCTAGCAGCATTCTATGGTAAGGGGAGATATTTGGCTCCAGATAGGGATGTAAACCATGTTCATGCAAAATCTGGCGGTGGGCTATAATGGTGGACTTATTCCCATCTAGATAATATCTCCTCTCCTCCAATAGGCCAAGACATGTCTCTTTTAATACTTTTTTGGGGATTTGAGCGCATGATAGTGGGTCCGAAAAGAATTCTGGGTTACCGATGGAGTTCAGGAATTTTTTAACGTAGGCTAGCCAAGGTTGTTTAGCGCCATTTCCTTGCTGCAGGCAATCCTGAATTACCTCCCTATTAAAGGTCGTGTCCTCGCATGTCCAGATCTTATGCCACAACATAACTGGTGCTATCTTTATGATGTCACTAATGTGAGATCTATCCAGTTCGTTGTGGCAGATGGTAGTGGATGTGGAACGTGGGACTCCTAAGAGGTACCTCAGGAAGGCATTCTCCACCCTTTGGATTTCGGAGCTATCTGCAAAACCCCAAATCCCCGCCCCATACACAGCTGTGGACACACATTTAGCTGCGTAGATCTTAAGTAGTGTGTCTACCGGTTTCCCGCCCAATTTTTTAGCAAATTGCTTAACCGCCCCTATTGCGCGGGCAAAGGCCAAGTTTCGGGAGGTAATCGCTGCAGACCATGTCCCCCTGTTATTAAAAATGATGCCCAGGTAAGAAAAAGTTTTCGACATCGCTATCTTTGAATTATTAACAAAGGTTTTGCAGTCTGGTACTTTTTTTCTCGTTGTACATGACATCGTGAAAGTTTTCCCCACATTTATTATGAGACCTCTAGAGCTCATAAAGGTTGCAAAGCCCGTTAGTGCCTTTTGGAGTCCCCGCTGAGTGCGGGCCATAATCACCGCATCGTCAGCGTATAACAATAACGGGACTGCGAGTCCGTTTATCTTGGGGTAATCCACCTCCAGGACATTCATCGAGTCTGCTACCTCGTTTATGTACAGGTTAAATAAAAACGGTGCGAGGATGCAGCCCTGGCGAACGCCCTTTGCAATTGGGAATTTTCTGGTTTGCTCACCGTTTTTCCCATATCTCACCGTGGCACCTGCATCTCTGTAAAGTTCCTGGATAAAAGTTAAGATGTTTTTATCTATCCCCATTTTAGTCAGGGTTTTCCACAGGGTTCCATGATCCAGACAGTCGAAAGCCGAAGTTAGGTCGACAAATGTCAGGAACAAGTTCCCTTTTTTTGATCCAATATATTTGTTTATTATAAGGGACAGGTTTAAGCCCTGCTCTATGGTTCCCACCCCCGACTTAAAACCATACTGAAATTTTGAGAGTATCCCGTTAGTCTTGGCCCAAGTTTGCAGTTTAGTTAGTAGTACCCTGCCAGCGACCTTCATTAAATTATCTAACAGAGAGATGGGGCGATAACATTTTGGATCTTGTCTGTCTCCTTTTTTAAATATTGGAATGACTATCGCTTCCTTCCATGTGTTGGGGAAACCTATTTTAGTATAAGCATTTAGGACATTTGCCAGTAAGGGTGCCCAGAGGTCTACGTTCCCTTTAAATAGATCAATGGGTATACCGTCAGGCCCTGGGGCCTTTAGGCTTGCACTCTGAGAAATCGCTTGTTCCAGGTCTGCGGGGGTGAACATTACTTTTAATGGAAAGTTTCCATGTGGTTGTAGAAGGATCTCACTCCCCTCGGCCAACTCCTCTTGTGAGGTCAACACAAATGCGTCTTTCTTGTAAAGGGCAGTAAAATGCTTGACCCAGACATCTTCAGCTATGCCAATTTCCATGGTGTCTACCTTCCTATCTAGAAAAAAGGGGGCATTTACCTCTTTCCAGAAGGACGTGTTATCCCTTAGTGCGCTTGCCTTTATCAAGGCTTCCCAAGCTGCATTTTTAAGTTCTTTCTTCCTTGTCAGGAGAGTCAGCTTATAAGCTTGTCTAGCCTCCTTGACTTGGCTGCTATCCCTAGGTATAGTCTTTAATGCCTGTAGAAGTGCTTTATGGGCACTTGTGCAGGCTCGGTTAAACCAGCCATATATTCTCGATTCCTCTCTTGCCTTTAATTTTTTAGTTAGCTTAGAGTTTATTTCGATTTTAATCTCATCGAATGCCTGTAGTATTTGTTCTGGGTTAGTGCTTAGTTCCAGGCAGGTGTTAAATTGTCTAATTTCTTTCTGTAATAGATCTTTCAAAAAGTTCGTGGGTTCAATTTTTGCCCATTTAATGGCATAGCCATTTTTCTTGGCCAGTGCCACTGAACGGCCATGCAATATATCCGTGGTGCTTATTTTTTGAGTGCCAGGTTTCCCTAGTTTAAGGGAAATACTAATGGGAAAATGGTCACCTATTGCTAGGGCCTCCGTTTCAAACCCGCCCACCCAACCTTGGTTCCTGTTTGAAACTAGGATAAAGTCTATTACAGTACCTGCCCCATGACCAAAAAAGGTTGTTTGAAACACTACGGGTGGCTGGCAAAGTTCATTTGCGAAAGCCAAATCCCATTCATGCATAAAATGGTTTAGCAGATTTCCCCCTACGGAGTGTTCAAAATGTGTAGTGGGATCCCCTTGTGAGTCAAAAATGCCACAATTTTTTGTTTGGCTATATGGACATAGGTGGCAATTGAAGTCCCCTGCTATAAGTAAGCAGTCTGCCGCCTGGCCGCCTCTCTTTAGCAGTGAATCCAGTTCCGCTATTAGAATTTTTACCTCTACTTTTGGCATATTATTGTAAAGGTTTATCAAAAAGAAGGAGCGCCCATTTAATTTAAAAAACAATCCTTGTAGTGAGCTCCCTACACCTGCTTTTGGCCCATTTGCCTGATACATGTTCTGTTCTATATTACAGAGGTTTGAGGTAAAGATACAGAGTCCCCCCGAGCCCCTGCCTCGATTACCCTGGATCGAGGGCACGTAGAAAGTGCTAAAACCCTCTACTGATGTCTCATATGGGTCCCAACACTCCTGTAGGCAGACTATATCCTGCTTTTCCATGAAGGTTAGGAATAGCTGGTCACGCGCTTTTTTCGCAAGCCCGGCAATATTCCAGGAAGATATCTTTAGCAGACAAAACCCCTCAGTGATGGGGCAGGGTTCTTCCTGCCTAAGTTGTGAGACCATGCCCTCTTGCAAGGCTTCAATCTCGTTATCGAGTTGGGTCTTAGTCCTATCTACTATACTCAGATATGATTTTGTGTTGGTAATTTCAATTGTGGACCCAGTACCGTTCTCGGTCCATGACCTGCTGGATCTTTCTGTTAATTGCTGGCTTAGCCGGTTTCCTCCACGCGTGTCTTGTACTAGTGGAATCTCTGCCATCGCGGGATTATTATTTTCTACTAGGGAAGGGACATCATGGATCTTATGTAGGGGAGCAGTGACTTCTAAGACCCCTGTGGTAACCTTTATTGGTCAATCGACCATGTCTAAACAGTCGAATCTGTTCCTCATGGGAACCCCCTCCCAGTAATCGAAATTTGGGTTGCCTCTGCTATGGTACCAGGGGCGGGAATTCCAGCCTCTGTTCCATCCATTATTATTGTTATTCCTATTTGTTTTTCTGTTAGTATACCCCACCTGTGTCCAGGGCCAATCCTGAACATCTTCCCATCCAGTTCTGTTTTCATAATTCGGGGTATTTAACGGAGGATAAAAGAAGGAAAGGCGCTGTACATCCACCCCTCCCCTTTTTTCAAGTGCTGGCCAGGAAGAAATATAGTCAGCCATGGCGGGATCGTCACAGTTGACTATGACACAGTCACCCTGTAAGCTTTTTTTAGTATCCCCAATCCAAAACACTCTTCTTACTGAATTGATTCTGCTATGATGCGATGGCTGTATAGGTCTGTTTTGGCTAAGCCATTGCAGAACTTTATTTCTCAGTGACCACTGGGGCTCATCCGAGCCCTCTGGTAATTCTGAGACCCCTGTTAGGACAACAGTGAACGGGGTGGCCTCAGGTGGCAGATGGAACGGCCGTCTAGGTCTAGATCCCGTCCTCTGTTTCCCCTGAGCTTGAGAGGGCTGAGAGGGGTAAGATTTTTGGAGTTTTTGTGTATTCTCCTTTAGGTTTGCTAGCTGAGTATTTAGGGCTACTAGGGCTGGGGTGGGTTGTGCATCATCACTAATGGCTGGGGTGGGTTGTGCATTATCACTAATGGTGACGAGTTGGCCCTTTCCCTCTACAGTTTGGGGTTTATGAGTATTTTGTGGATTCTGTTTGACATTTTTAGTAGTCTGGATATTCCCTTCTTTATCTGGTCCACCGGGCTTTGGGCAGACAACTGATGTTGTGGAAGGTTGAGTTGGTTTGGCCAATATGGCCGGTTTAGTTGGTTGTGTCGTCTTCCCCGCCCCCGTGTCTAGGGTGCTAAGTGACTTTTGCATGAATGCAGGGGTATTTAGTTTGGCGAGTTGTTTTTCAATTACCCTTATGCTTTTCTCCAGGGGTTTCAGATGGTATTTTAACAGTTCCCCCATGCTGTTTGTGAGAAAATCGTGTAGTGTCACACATGAGGTACAGGGTTTTTGTAAGCCCCCTAATGCGCCTAGTGAATCTAGGTTCCCCAGTGGCGTGATGTTCCGTGGAGGCGTGTTTAGAGTCACACTATTAGTTGGTGATGGTGTTTGCAACACTACGGTGTTGTTAGTGTTTATGTTCAGGTTGCTGGGAATCCCACCATTTGGTGGAGCTAATGAATGCACGTGTGGGTTCGACCCCTTGTTTAACCTCTTTGGTATGGCACCCTCCCTGGCCCCCGTGATGTTAGATTCTGTGGCTATTTCATGATTTTGTAGGAGTTGTAAATCTGGTGTTTTTTCCAGATCCTCCCTAGAATCAGAATCGGAACCTAGTGACAGCTGTGTTGCTGACAAATCCACAGTATTTGAAACTGTGTGAACTAATGCACTTGTTGTATTCAGCAGGGGTATGATAGCCCCCTTTTGTATAGGGGTTTGTGCTGAGGCCAGCGGGCCCATAGACGATCTTTTTCTGGCCATCTCCAGTTCATGAGACACCCGTCGATCTAACAATTGGATAGTATTGTCAATGGCTGCATTGGCCTTGTGTAGAAATAGGTCAAGTGGACCCGTTATGTCGGTGGTTTTGTCTGTTTTTTTGCTTCTAGTGACTCTGGACATAATTGGGCGCTCTGCGTTACTGGGGTGATAACTTGTAGATCGCGAGCAAAACTAGTATCGCTGTTACAACTAGAATGTGAAGCCCCACTAATATTGACCACACAAAGCAGCAGGTGGGCGGAGAGCAATATAAACGCAAAGACAAAAATAGAAATACCGTGGCCCAGTCCAGTCCTGCACAGTCTGGAACGGGCTGAAACGGGCCCGCCCTTGGCCCGGGCTTCGCCTCGCGCTTCTCCACGCGCGCGTCCCGCGTTGCGTGGAGTATGGTTTGATTTAAAGGGAGGGTGAATGGGCGTTACCGCCGGGGGAAGAGGCACCAGGTGGTGGAAGCAAAGGCTTCTGGTCCTCGCAGTCCCCCGGTGCAGGCAGCCAACCAGAGTGGGGTCTAGCGCACGCTGGGAGCTGTTGGACACTCCGTCGATCAAGGAGGAGCTCCCACCAGCAGCGCGACCTCAAAGAGTTTCTCCAGGCAATTTGGCGCTAGACCGCTTCCAAACGTCCTTCAGAGCAGCAGTAGCACGGATTCTGTGAGTGGCACCCGCGAAGCGGGTGTCACGAAAGGTAAATAGGGAACGGCAGGTGATGGGCGTTACCGCCGGGGGAAGAGGCACCAGGTGGTGGAAGCAAAGGCTTCTGGTCCTCGCAGTCCCCCGGTGCAGGCAGCCAACCAGAGTGGGGTCTAGCGCACGCTGGGAGCTGTTGGACACTCCGTCGATCAAGGAGGAGCTCCCACCAGCAGCGCGACCTCAAAGAGTTTCTCCAGGCAATTTGGCGCTAGACCGCTTCCAAACGTCCTTCAGAGCAGCAGTAGCACGGATTCTGTGAGTGGCACCCGCGAAGCGGGTGTCACGAAAGGTAAATAGGGAACGGCAGGTGATGGGCGTTACCGCCGGGGGAAGAGGCACCAGGTGGTGGAAGCAAAGGCTTCTGGTCCCAGCGCGACCTCAAAGAGTTTCTCCAGGCAATTTGGCGCTAGACCGCTTCCAAACGTCCTTCAGAGCAGCAGTAGCACGGATTCTGTGAGTGGCACCCGCGAAGCGGGTGTCACGAAAGGTAAATAGGGAACGGCAGGTGATGGGCGTTACCGCCGGGGGAAGAGGCACCAGGTGGTGGAAGCAAAGGCTTCTGGTCCTCGCAGTCCCCCGGTGCAGGCAGCCAACCAGAGTGGGGTCTAGCGCACGCTGGGAGCTGTTGGACACTCCGTCGATCAAGGAGGAGCTCCCACCAGCAGCGCGACCTCAAAGAGTTTCTCCAGGCAATTTGGCGCTAGACCGCTTCCAAACGTCCTTCAGAGCAGCAGTAGCACGGATTCTGTGAGTGGCACCCGCGAAGCGGGTGTCACGAAAGGTAAATAGGGAACGGCAGGTGATGGGCGTTACCGCCGGGGGAAGAGGCACCAGGTGGTGGAAGCAAAGGCTTCTGGTCCTCGCAGTCCCCCGGTGCAGGCAGCCAACCAGAGTGGGGTCTAGCGCACGCTGGGAGCTGTTGGACACTCCGTCGATCAAGGAGGAGCTCCCACCAGCAGCGCGACCTCAAAGAGTTTCTCCAGGCAATTTGGCGCTAGACCGCTTCCAAACGTCCTTCAGAGCAGCAGTAGCACGGATTCTGTGAGTGAACCAACACATAAATAAAGCTGCTGCTTGCGTGCTACTCATAAGGTGGACAACCTTGGAGCGTGAATCTATATGCGGCAGTCCAGCCGCAGAGTATGCACCACCCCGTTAACGTGGGGGTCACGGCAGTGAAGTAGCAGCCGTACATGGGATCGAGGACGGGCCCACTCGTGGAGTCCATACAGGACTTGATTGTGTGCTTTCCGCACTACACTTCCCAGAAGTCTCATTGGAGCCTCCCATTGGCGGGTGAGTTATATGAAATTGGAGAAGTGTAACGGGTGCGCACACCGCTTCCGTTAAAGCCCCTGAAGAGAAGCAGATGGAGCTTCGAAACGCGTCGGGCAGATCCATTACGGAGCGGCGTCTACGAGCGGATCCCCGTCCTCACCAACACATAAATAAAGCTGCTGCTCGCGTGCTACTCATAAGGTGGACAACCTTGGAGCGTGAATCTATATGCGGCAGTCCAGCCGCAGAGTATGCACCACCCCGTTAACGTGGGGGTCACGGCAGTGAAGTAGCAGCCGTACATGGGATCGAGGACGGGCCCACTCGTGGAGTCCATACAGGACTTGATTGTGTGCTTTCCGCACTACACTTCCCAAAAGTCTCATTGGAGCCTCCCATTGGCGGGTGAGTTATATGAAATTGGAGAAGTGTAACGGGTGCGCACACCGCTTCCGTTAAAGCCCCTGAAGAGAAGCAGATGGAGCTTCGAAACGCGTCGGGCAGATCCATTACGGAGCGGCGTCTACGAGCGGATCCCCGTCCTCACCAACACATAAATAAAGCTGCTGCTCGCGTGCTACTCATAAGGTGGACAACCTTGGAGCGTGAATCTATATGCGGCAGTCCAGCCGCAGAGTATGCACCACCCCGTTAACGTGGGGGTCACGGCAGTGAAGTAGCAGCCGTACATGGGATCGAGGACGGGCCCACTCGTGGAGTCCATACAGGACTTGATTGTGTGCTTTCCGCACTACACTTCCCAGAAGTCTCATTGGAGCCTCCCATTGGCGGGTGAGTTATATGAAATTGGAGAAGTGTAACGGGTGCGCACACCGCTTCCGTTAAAGCCCCTGAAGAGAAGCAGATGGAGCTTCGAAACGCGTCGGGCAGATCCATTACGGAGCGGCGTCTACGAGCGGATCCCCGTCCTCACCAACACATAAATAAAGCTGCTGCTCGCGTGCTACTCATAAGGTGGACAACCTTGGAGCGTGAATCTATATGCGGCAGTCCAGCCGCAGAGTATGCACCACCCCGTTAACGTGGGGGTCACGGCAGTGAAGTAGCAGCCGTACATGGGATCGAGGACGGGCCCACTCGTGGAGTCCATACAGGACTTGATTGTGTGCTTTCCGCACTACACTTCCCAGAAGTCTCATTGGAGCCTCCCATTGGCGGGTGAGTTATATGAAATTGGAGAAGTGTAACGGGTGCGCACACCGCTTCCGTTAAAGCCCCTGAAGAGAAGCAGATGGAGCTTCGAAACGCGTCGGGCAGATCCATTACGGAGCGGCGTCTACGAGCGGATCCCCGTCCTCACCAACACATAAATAAAGCTGCTGCTCGCGTGCTACTCATAAGGTGGACAACCTTGGAGCGTGAATCTATATGCGGCAGTCCAGCCGCAGAGTATGCACCACCCCGTTAACGTGGGGGTCACGGCAGTGAAGTAGCAGCCGTACATGGGATCGAGGACGGGCCCACTCGTGGAGTCCATACAGGACTTGATTGTGTGCTTTCCGCACTACACTTCCCAGAAGTCTCATTGGAGCCTCCCATTGGCGGGTGAGTTATATGAAATTGGAGAAGTGTAACGGGTGCGCACACCGCTTCCGTTAAAGCCCCTGAAGAGAAGCAGATGGAGCTTCGAAACGCGTCGGGCAGATCCATTACGGAGCGGCGTCTACGAGCGGATCCCCGTCCTCACCAACACATAAATAAAGCTGCTGCTCGCGTGCTACTCATAAGGTGGACAACCTTGGAGCGTGAATCTATATGCGGCAGTCCAGCCGCAGAGTATGCACCACCCCGTTAACGTGGGGGTCACGGCAGTGAAGTAGCAGCCGTACATGGGATCGAGGACGGGCCCACTCGTGGAGTCCATACAGGACTTGATTGTGTGCTTTCCGCACTACACTTCCCAAAAGTCTCATTGGAGCCTCCCATTGGCGGGTGAGTTATATGAAATTGGAGAAGTGTAACGGGTGCGCACACCGCTTCCGTTAAAGCCCCTGAAGAGAAGCAGATGGAGCTTCGAAACGCGTCGGGCAGATCCATTACGGAGCGGCGTCTACGAGCGGATCCCCGTCCTCACCAACACATAAATAAAGCTGCTGCTCGCGTGCTACTCATAAGGTGGACAACCTTGGAGCGTGAATCTATATGCGGCAGTCCAGCCGCAGAGTATGCACCACCCCGTTAACGTGGGGGTCACGGCAGTGAAGTAGCAGCCGTACATGGGATCGAGGACGGGCCCACTCGTGGAGTCCATACAGGACTTGATTGTGTGCTTTCCGCACTACACTTCCCAGAAGTCTCATTGGAGCCTCCCATTGGCGGGTGAGTTATATGAAATTGGAGAAGTGTAACGGGTGCGCACACCGCTTCCGTTAAAGCCCCTGAAGAGAAGCAGATGGAGCTTCGAAACGCGTCGGGCAGATCCATTACGGAGCGGCGTCTACGAGCGGATCCCCGTCCTCACCAACACATAAATAAAGCTGCTGCTCGCGTGCTACTCATAAGGTGGACAACCTTGGAGCGTGAATCTATATGCGGCAGTCCAGCCGCAGAGTATGCACCACCCCGTTAACGTGGGGGTCACGGCAGTGAAGTAGCAGCCGTACATGGGATCGAGGACGGGCCCACTCGTGGAGTCCATACAGGACTTGATTGTGTGCTTTCCGCACTACACTTCCCAGAAGTCTCATTGGAGCCTCCCATTGGCGGGTGAGTTATATGAAATTGGAGAAGTGTAACGGGTGCGCACACCGCTTCCGTTAAAGCCCCTGAAGAGAAGCAGATGGAGCTTCGAAACGCGTCGGGCAGATCCATTACGGAGCGGCGTCTACGAGCGGATCCCCGTCCTCACCAACACATAAATAAAGCTGCTGCTCGCGTGCTACTCATAAGGTGGACAACCTTGGAGCGTGAATCTATATGCGGCAGTCCAGCCGCAGAGTATGCACCACCCCGTTAACGTGGGGGTCACGGCAGTGAAGTAGCAGCCGTACATGGGATCGAGGACGGGCCCACTCGTGGAGTCCATACAGGACTTGATTGTGTGCTTTCTGCACTACACTTCCCAGAAGTCTCATTGGAGCCTCCCATTGGCGGGTGAGTTATATGAAATTGGAGAAGTGTAACGGGTGCGCACACCGCTTCCGTTAAAGCCCCTGAAGAGAAGCAGATGGAGCTTCGAAACGCGTCGGGCAGATCCATTACGGAGCGGCGTCTACGAGCGGATCCCCGTCCTCACCAACACATAAATAAAGCTGCTGCTCGCGTGCTACTCATAAGGTGGACAACCTTGGAGCGTGAATCTATATGCGGCAGTCCAGCCGCAGAGTATGCACCACCCCGTTAACGTGGGGGTCACGGCAGTGAAGTAGCAGCCGTACATGGGATCGAGGACGGGCCCACTCGTGGAGTCCATACAGGACTTGATTGTGTGCTTTCCGCACTACACTTCCCAGAAGTCTCATTGGAGCCTCCCATTGGCGGGTGAGTTATATGAAATTGGAGAAGTGTAACGGGTGCGCACACCGCTTCCGTTAAAGCCCCTGAAGAGAAGCAGATGGAGCTTCGAAACGCGTCGGGCAGATCCATTACGGAGCGGCGTCTACGAGCGGATCCCCGTCCTCACCAACACATAAATAAAGCTGCTGCTCGCGTGCTACTCATAAGGTGGACAACCTTGGAGCGTGAATCTATATGCGGCAGTCCAGCCGCAGAGTATGCACCACCCCGTTAACGTGGGGGTCACGGCAGTGAAGTAGCAGCCGTACATGGGATCGAGGACGGGCCCACTCGTGGAGTCCATACAGGACTTGATTGTGTGCTTTCCGCACTACACTTCCCAGAAGTCTCATTGGAGCCTCCCATTGGCGGGTGAGTTATATGAAATTGGAGAAGTGTAACGGGTGCGCACACCGCTTCTGTTAAAGCCCCTGAAGAGAAGCAGATGGAGCTTCGAGACGCGTCGGGCAGATCCATTACGGAGCGGCGTCTACGAGCGGATCCCCGTCCTCACCAACACATAAATAAAGCTGCTGCTCGCGTGCTACTCATAAGGTGGACAACCTTGGAGCGTGAATCTATATGCGGCAGTCCAGCCGCAGAGTATGCACCACCCCGTTAACGTGGGGGTCACGGCAGTGAAGTAGCAGCCGTACATGGGATCGAGGACGGGCCCACTCGTGGAGTCCATACAGGACTTGATTGTGTGCTTTCCGCACTACACTTCCCAGAAGTCTCTTTGGAGCCTCCCATTGGCGGGTGAGTTATATGAAATTGGAGAAGTGTAACGGGTGCGCACACCGCTTCCGTTAAAGCCCCTGAAGAGAAGCAGATGGAGCTTCGAAACGCGTCGGGCAGATCCATTACGGAGCGGCGTCTACGAGCGGATCCCCGTCCTCACCAACACATAAATAAAGCTGCTGCTCGCGTGCTACTCATAAGGTGGACAACCTTGGAGCGTGAATCTATATGCGGCAGTCCAGCCGCAGAGTATGCACCACCCCGTTAACGTGGGGGTCACGGCAGTGAAGTAGCAGCCGTACATGGGATCGAGGACGGGCCCACTCGTGGAGTCCATACAGGACTTGATTGTGTGCTTTCCGCACTACACTTCCCAGAAGTCTCATTGGAGCTTCCCATTGGCGGGTGAGTTATATGAAATTGGAGAAGTGTAACGGGTGCGCACACCGCTTCCGTTAAAGCCCCTGAAGAGAAGCAGATGGAGCTTCGAAACGCGTCGGGCAGATCCATTACGGAGCGGCGTCTACGAGCGGATCCCCGTCCTCACCAACACATAAATAAAGCTGCTGCTCGCGTGCTACTCATAAGGTGGACAACCTTGGAGCGTGAATCTATATGCGGCAGTCCAGCCGCAGAGTATGCACCACCCCGTTAACGTGGGGGTCACGGCAGTGAAGTAGCAGCCGTACATGGGATCGAGGACGGGCCCACTCGTGGAGTCCATACAGGACTTGATTGTGTGCTTTCCGCACTACACTTCCCAGAAGTCTCATTGGAGCCTCCCATTGGCGGGTGAGTTATATGAAATTGGAGAAGTGTAACGGGTGCGCACACCGCTTCCGTTAAAGCCCCTGAAGAGAAGCAGATGGAGCTTCGAAACGCGTCGGGCAGATCCATTATGGAGCGGCGTCTACGAGCGGATCCCCGTCCTCACCAACACATAAATAAAGCTGCTGCTCGCGTGCTACTCATAAGGTGGACAACCTTGGAGCGTGAATCTATATGCGGCAGTCCAGCCGCAGAGTATGCACCACCCCGTTAACGTGGGGGTCACGGCAGTGAAGTAGCAGCCGTACATGGGATCGAGGACGGGCCCACTCGTGGAGTCCATACAGGACTTGATTGTGTGCTTTCCGCACTACACTTCCCAGAAGTCTCATTGGAGCCTCCCATTGGCGGGTGAGTTATATGAAATTGGAGAAGTGTAACGGGTGCGCACACCGCTTCCGTTAAAGCCCCTGAAGAGAAGCAGATGGAGCTTCGAAACGCGTCGGGCAGATCCATTACGGAGCGGCATCTACGAGCGGATCCCCGTCCTCACCAACACATAAATAAAGCTGCTGCTCGCGTGCTACTCATAAGGTGGACAACCTTGGAGCTTGAATCTATATGCGGCAGTCCAGCCGCGGAGTATGCACCACCCCGTTAACGTGGGGGTCACGGCAGTGAAGTAGCAGCCGTACATGGGATCGAGGACGGGCCCACTCGTGGAGTCCATACAGGATTTGATTGTGTGCTTTCCGCACTACACTTCCCAGAAGTCTCATTGGAGCCTCCCATTGGCGGGTGAGTTATATGAAATTGGAGAAGTGTAACGGGTGCGCACACCGCTTCCGTTAAAGCCCCTGAAGAGAAGCAGATGGAGCTTCGAAACGCGTCGGGCAGATCCATTACGGAGCCGCGTCTACGAGCGGATCCCCGTCCTCACCAACACATAAATAAAGCTGCTGCTCGCGTGCTACTCATAAGGTGGACAACCTTGGAGCGTGAATCTATATGCGGCAGTCCAGCCGCAGAGTATGCACCACCCCGTTAACGTGGGGGTCACGGCAGTGAAGTAGCAGCCGTACATGGGATCGAGGACGGGCCCACTCGTGGAGTCCATACAGGACTTGATTGTGTGCTTTCCGCACTACACTTCCCAGAAGTCTCATTGGAGCCTCCCATTGGCGGGTGAGTTATATGAAATTGGAGAAGTGTAACGGGTGCGCACACCGCTTCCGTTAAAGCCCCTGAAGAGAAGCAGATGGAGCTTCGAAACGCGTCGGGCAGATCCATTACGGAGCGGCGTCTACGAGCGGATCCCCGTCCTCACCAACACATAAATAAAGCTGCTGCTCGCGTGCTACTCATAAGGTGGACAACCTTGGAGCGTGAATCTATATGCGGCAGTCCAGCCGCAGAGTATGCACCACCCCGTTAACGTGGGGGTCACGGCAGTGAAGTAGCAGCCGTACATGGGATCGAGGACGGGCCCACTCGTGGAGTACATACAGGACTTGATTGTGTGCTTTCCGCACTACACTTCCCAGAAGTCTCATTGGAGCCTCCCATTGGCGGGTGAGTTATATGAAATTGGAGAAGTGTAACGGGTGCGCACACCGCTTCCGTTAAAGCCCCTGAAGAGAAGCAGATGGAGCTTCGAAACGCGTCGGGCAGATCCATTACGGAGCGGCGTCTACGAGCGGATCCCCGTCCTCACCAACACATAAATAAAGCTGCTGCTCGCGTGCTACTCATAAGGTGGACAACCTTGGAGCGTGAATCTATATGCGGCAGTCCAGCCGCAGAGTATGCACCACCCCGTTAACGTGGGGGTCACGGCAGTGAAGTAGCAGCCGTACATGGGATCGAGGACGGGCCCACTCGTGGAGTCCATACAGGACTTGATTGTGTGCTTTCCGCACTACACTTCCCAGAAGTCTCATTGGAGCCTCCCATTGGCGGGTGAGTTATATGAAATTGGAGAAGTGTAACGGGTGCGCACACCGCTTCCGTTAAAGCCCCTGAAGAGAGGCAGATGGAGCTTCGAAACGCGTCGGGCAGATCCATTACGGAGCGGCGTCTACGAGCGGATCCCCGTCCTCACCAACACATAAATAAAGCTGCTGCTCGCGTGCTACTCATAAGGTGGACAACCTTGGAGCGTGAATCTATATGCGGCAGTCCAGCCGCAGTGTATGCACCACCCCGTTAACGTGGGGGTCACGGCAGTGAAGTAGCAGCCGTACATGGGATCGAGGACGGGCCCACTCGTGGAGTCCATACAGGATTTGATTGTGTGCTTTCCGCACTACACTTCCCAGAAGTCTCATTGGAGCCTCCCATTGGCGGGTGAGTTATATGAAATTGGAGAAGTGTAACGGGTGCGCACACCGCTTCCGTTAAAGCCCCTGAAGAGAAGCAGATGGAGCTTCGAAACGCGTCGGGCAGATCCATTACGGAGCGGCGTCTACGAGCGGATCCCCGTCCTCACCAACACATAAATAAAGCTGCTGCTCGCGTGCTACTCATAAGGTGGACAACCTTGGAGCGTGAATCTATATGCGGCAGTCCAGCCGCAGAGTATGCACCACCCCGTTAACGTGGGGGTCACGGCAGTGAAGTAGCAGCCGTACATGGGATCGAGGACGGGCCCACTCGTGGAGTCCATACAGGACTTGATTGTGTGCTTTCCGCACTACACTTCCCAGAAGTCTCATTGGAGCCTCCCATTGGCGGGTGAGTTATATGAAATTGGAGAAGTGTAACGGGTGCGCACACCGCTTCCGTTAAAGCCCCTGAAGAGAAGCAGATGGAGCTTCGAAACGCGTCGGGCAGATCCATTACGGAGCGGCGTCTACGAGCGGATCCCCGTCCTCACCAACACATAAATAAAGCTGCTGCTCGCGTGCTACTCATAAGGTGGACAACCTTGGAGCGTGAATATATATATATATATATATATATATATATATATATATATATATATATATATATATATATATATATATATATATATATATATATGTATATATATATATATGTATATATCATATATGTATATATATGTATATATATATGTAGATATAGATATATATGCATATTTATCTGTCTATAAATATATATTTAAATATAGCTTTAAAGCAATTAAATTACAAAATATTAAATAATTTCCAAATAAATAAAAAAATTAAATATAAAAACTAAAAAGAAACACAATTACAAAAAGTATTATACAAATAAAAAAAGTCAAAAACATATAAAATTGAATTTAACATCAAATACAAATAAAACAATATATGGAACCAATAATACAAAAAGTATTGGAATCTGAGAATATTAGATATACGATTCCCACTCCAGTTAATGCAACAGGAAGGAAACTGTTGGACTTTGGAGGGGTTACATTTATTATTCCCACTGCAAATAGCGCAACAGTATGGAAAGATTTACTATTTGTACCCTGGTCCAAGCAACAATAGGAAAAGTCTTAGACATTGGAGGGGTTATATCTACTATTCCTACTCCAGTCAATGTAACAGTAGTGAAAGTGTTGGACTTCAGAGGGGTTACATTTACTATTCACACTCCAAACAACACAACAGTAGGGAAAGTGTTGGTGTTTAGAGGGATAACATTCACTATTCTCACTCCAGTCTGTGCAACAGCAGGGAAAATGTTGGACTTCGGAGGGGTAAGAGTTACTATTACCATTGTAGTCTGTGCAATAGTAGGGAAAGCGTTCGTCTTTGGAGGGGTTAAATTGACTATTGCCACTCCAGTCTAAGCAACAGTCGGGAAAGAACTTAACTTCAAACACATTACATATTTGAAAAACCCTATAAATTTAGGAAAAAATTAAAACACTTAGGGCCCGATTCCTATCTCGCTCGGAAGGGCACCGAATGCGATCCAGCTGGAAAAGTACGAGCCGTACAAGTGTTTTCTGCCCGACTCGTACAGCTGTACGAGCGAGCAAGTACGATGCGAGCAGCGTAAAATTCACCGACCATATCGTTTTCGGGTCCGAACCGCTCCGTAAGTCTCGTCCGTAAGCAAACCGTGCCGTGCAATGGATGCGATTAATGACCAAGCCACGCATCGGACAGCCGGTTCAAGGCGAGGTTTCCGGCTCCCAAAACGTCCAGAACGTTGCCTTTGGGGGTCAGCGTCGGACCCCCTGTCATGCGCAGCCTTACAACTCGGACACAGGGGGAGACCCAAGGGTCTCCCCAGCACAGGCATGTATGGTGCAGATGGCACCGACGCATACCCATTGTAGGGGGCGCCTTTTTGAGAGACATGCCCATTCAGTCAATTGGAGCCCATGTATGCGCCGTACGACTGGCTCCCATTGACTTCTATGGGAGTCTGACCGAACCGAGTCCGGCAGCATGCGGCCGCATCGTACTCGCTCGGTCGGACTGCAGGAGTCCGGCTCAGTCAGAAAACACTCCGGTTCCGGCTCGGTCGGAGAGCTTTCCGACCCAGATCGTAATCGGGCCCTAAATATACACATTATTAATTAACATTAAAAAAGTAAATATATTTATTAAAAACTAATTTAAAAAAATGTAAAATGTCCATAATTAACAATCAATTAAATATTTAATAATCAATTAAAAATAATTATTTACTATTTTAATAATTATTGACAACTTGAAAATTAATTGAAATTATGATTTACTATTTTTTTAATTATTACAATATTTATTTAAGATTTACTTAATTACCTTCCCACACTAAAACTCTCACAAGCCTAGCAGGGGTGGCTCCTCCATTAGGGCGGAGGAGCTTCACCCCACTGCTTTCTCACAGTGCAAAAAGCAGAAAATAAAATGATATTTTAAATACCATTTTATTTTCTGCTTCTCGCGCTGCGAGAAAGCAGAAGGCAGGGGTATGCCTGTCATGTCGACTTGGCAAGTGCACCCCCTTGCCAGTCCCTAAACCTTCACTTTTCTACATGGTAGTCACCCCTAAGGTAGTCCCAAGGGACACCTGTGGGCAGGGTCCATTGTATGTGAAAGGTAGGACAATGCTTGGTGTGCTTGGCATGTCCTGATAGTGAATTACAGCCAATTTAGTTATTCACTTTTACAAGGCTACCTGTTCCCTTTCACCAGAATGGGCAGTTTGATTATAACACCTTATAATCCTAACTGACCTACGGAACAAGATAGAAAAACGAGTTTAGTATGCCTGAACTCAGAATGTTAAAATACATCTTTTAGTGTGGGTGATTTTTACATTCTGTGTTTGAAAATACCACTTTTAGAAAGTAGTCTTGCCTAACCATCCAGTATGCCTCTGCTAGGTTTGTGTATTACATGTCTGGTTTGTGAGTGACAGGGGGTGGAGAGGGCTTTGGCTCCAGTAGTCTGATGAGTCTGGGCTGGGCTGAATAGGACCTGGGTTGAATAGAGAGTAGAGGTGGGGGAGATTTCCTTTCACTTGCCTGAGCCTACATTGAATAGAGAGTAGGGGGATGAGATTTATTTTCATCTACCTGGCCCAGGTCTGCTTTCAACAATGCTGTCTCCACCTCCTGCCAGGAAGCTGCACCAGGGAGGACAGAGCTGTTTTTTTTGCTAGGTACGGACACTCTCTGCCTTCAGAAAACAAAACATTTAGTAGTATGAATATTGGGGCCCAGAACATTGGATCACTTCTGGGAATCTCGACAAACCTCTGCCAAGGAGAGAAACCAAGGAAGCTGAAGGAGGAGACTGCCCCTGCACTGGTTACTGTTTGGGGTTGGCCTGCAGTGGTTACTTATTGCGAAGGAAAGGAGAAAAGGTACTTTGTGTGTACTTTATCATCTTGAGGAAGATCCCCAAGGGCTTGAAGCTGAGCTTGCCTCCTGTTCTGAAGTCTCAGGGACACAAAGACTTCACCCCAAAGCAAGGGAGAGATACCTGCCCGTTAGGTTCCAAACGGCCTAAAATAAGGTCCAGTTATATTTATGTTAGCCTTAAACCACAAAAAGAAATCCTTGAACTTCCAAAGTAGAAATATAAAAAAGTTTTATTTTTTATTTTTTTATAGGGCAATATATTTCCAAGTCATAAACATGATTCATTACAAATAGTTCATAGCACTTCAATACAGGCGATTAAATCAAATATAGATAAAAAGAAGAGAACATATCCTCTCTATCGCCCACACACACAACCACACTTTCAAATCAGCAGACATACACATGCATACTTATCACATGCGAACTAGTGCAACATATACATCCATATATCACTCCGCAGAGAGTTTTAGATACGCGATCAGTAAGGAACAGTTGGAATATTATCCAAATCTTTCGCTTGATCCTCAGATGGTACAGACGCCCACAAAGACTTCACCACCAGCTCCCCTGAATTACCTTGCTGGTAATCTTCCTGCAGAGAGGTGCCTCTCTAGAGACTGCGTGTCGCTGGCAGCTGAAAGCGCGATGCAACAAGGAAGAAGCGTGCCGCCGCCGGAGCTGTTTGCCGTCGCTTCGCCAAGGAAGCGCGTCGCATCGCCAGAGAAGCGTCCCGCCGCCGCAGAGGTTGCCGTCACATCACCGGAAAAGCACGTTGCAGGGCCTGTCGCGGCTCAAGAAAGCACCAATTTCGCCGCATGGCCGTTGGGCGTGCATGTATTGTATCCAAGTTGTCGCATCGCATCGAGGCGCCATCTTGTCGCATCGTAACCGGGACACAGTAAGAAACAGACTCATCCCCTCCTCTCCGGTAAGGAACAGATGCATT
The DNA here is from genome assembly GCF_964261635.1 of Lissotriton helveticus. NCBI lineage: Eukaryota > Metazoa > Chordata > Amphibia > Caudata > Salamandridae > Lissotriton > Lissotriton helveticus. Next base: position 405,296,851 of record NC_136063.1, on the reverse strand, counting down.
GCCTCTCCCGGAGCAAGGAACTGACGCATCGCCTTCCCTGCAGCCCTTTTTATTTATATTGCATTACGCATCCAAGGTACTTTGAGAGTAAAATGTCGCATTTACCATCTACATTGAACTAAGCTATTTCTACCATTTGAAAGTCATATTTTTAAATACTGTATTGTGGGTTTTTGTCATTTGGTCTTGTGTTAAATCTAGATAAAGATTACTTATTTTTCTAAACTGGCGTGGTGTCCATTTGTAGTGTTTTCACTGTATTACTGTATGTGTTCACAAATGCTTTACACACTGCCTCTGAGACAAGTCTGTCTGCTCATGCCAATCTACCAGGGGGTGAGCAGGGGTTATTTTAGGAGTGTAGCCCCCTTACCCAGACTAGAGGCAAGGGCCCCAAGTTGGTCAAAGGTACCTACCTGTGCCAACTAGTTTCTCACGCCCCTCCTGGACAGAAGGGGATCACCCTGAGCCCCCTAAACATCGGAAATTATCTAGTACCCTCATAGTACATTGAATACTTTTTGGAGTGCAGCGGACCTCACTTTCCACCAACTAGAGACCCCCATTTCTAACAGGGGGAAAACTTTGTAATCCTATTTTAGCTCGCATAGAAAATTTGGATCCTAACTACAGCAAACACCCCTAAACAGATTTATGCCATACTTGACACTAAAATAGAACTTTGCTCAGAAAGTATGCTTTCATTGGTTTGATATATTTATTTATTTATTTATTTTATTTGTGCAATTTGTATAGCGCGTAAATACCCTGGAGTGTCTCGGCGCTGTAGGTAGAGGAAGAGTCAAGTTTTAAAAGAAGTTGCCAGTGGGCTTCAAAGGGTTATCACTTTTGAATATCTCTGCTGTTTAAAATCCAGAAAACGTTGAATCCTGTGTCTCACATTTGACTTTTTACTAAATTATGATTGCAGATGAAGGGGATTTATTGTTTTCGGTATCTTGCAAATCACCACTATTAAGAATATATTGTGATTTTCACACCGTGGAATACATTTTCCACAGCATTGGGGGAGGGAGGGGCATCCGAGAGATAAAAAAATAATGGATTAGCTGCAATAAAATCACAATTTTAATGAAAATGTCAATCTTGTGGCTTCCATTTTGTGAACAGCAAAAAGGGCCCCACTTTGTTCTGAAAATCATGATTTTCATTAAAATCCCACATTTTCACAAAAAATAATAAAATTTGGAAATATGCATAAAAAATTCCCATTTAAAATATTACGGAAAGTACATATGTTTCCAACCAGCGATAAGTTGGCACAGTGCGGTGGAGTGGATGTGGGGCTCTGGGGCTGGAGGCCAACACCCACTGTGCATAGCCAGAGGTTGTGTGGTGGACCTTCTGCTGCCTTCCGCTGTGCATGGACAATAGCCCTGGCTATAGACCAACATATGTGGCCAATACCAGCCCCAGTGTGCACAGCCAAAGGCTGTATTCAGCTATACTGGCCACTCACAGCATGTTGGGCCCTGAGCTTGGCCTTCTGCCGGGCTAAAAGCCAACTAGTGCTGTGTATGGCCTCCAGCTATGCACAGTCATGCTCAGCAGGTGTTGGCAGACTGTGGCACTTTGATTTTTTGGCTTGGTTGCAGTGGAAGGCCAAAGGTGGAGGTTGGCTGCTTGCGATGAGATGGGCATTGGACCTGGCTGAAGGACAGGCTCTGTAGCCAAACCTGAGATATGGTCTGGCTCAAACTAGCAAAACCACTGAAATGTGTTTGTTATGGTTAGCAACACACACAACGCACACCAGAACTTATGCCACATGCCATGCTGAATATACTACTTTGCCAACTTCACAGGAACAAAAGGACAGACAATCTAGAGGAAAATATGATGGGTGGTTTAATTATGTTGTGCACTGTGTGCTTTGCTAATCAAATATTAGAGAAAGGCTGTGGTTTGGCGCGTTTGTTTCAAAACCAGAATTCAGTATTATATCGTTTTGTATTCAGACAACGTATATGTGTGCAGGTAGTTATTTCAATAGTGATAACGTGATGCACGGAATATGAGGCCAATTAAAGACTAATGTGAATGAATGGTTCATGTTCATTTATAGAACCGCTTGCTTACTTGACATCATGAAAGTGTGTTTTCTTTCTGATATTTGTGGTGATATTCACAGGAGCCCGAGTCAATGCCCGCTTCTAAATAACTAGGCAGGTATTGAACTGTTCTTAAATTGCTGGCAGATTGCTCCCCTATCATATTATTGCTTTCATGAGGTCTGTGGCCTATCTCCATGGACACTAGCTGTGGCTTGATGGAAAGTCATTAACATTGATTTTTCTCAAGGATGTCTGAACTGCACTGTCAATGTGCGGAAAACATCACATATTCTTTTATTTGAGAATTCTTCTGAAAAGTCATGACTATTGATGCCTCCCAGAAGTCAGTAATTAAGGTATAGAGAAAAAACAAAAGTATGCAGCCAGTGTTTTATTACCAGATACATTTAAGATTCATTAATTTAACCACATCTGTCTGGAAATCCAGTGCCTTGTCCAATATTATTATTATTATTATTATTAACGAGTTTTAATATAGCGCCTGGTTACCATTAGGCATCCCCGCGCTCTTCCAGAGAAAGCCACTACCGTACAAAGCACCAGGATTAGGCAGGGAACAGGAAGGTTTTTAAAAGTTTACGAAACCGTAAAAAGCTCGCTTCCGAGCGCAGGTACAGGGGGAGAGAGTTCCACAGGGTGGCCACATTTATAGAGAATCTTCTACCACCTGTTCTTGCCTTCCTCGCCCTCATAACCTGCAGCAAATGTTGATGGTCAGAGCGGAGAGAGCGGGAGGCCTTGTAAGACTGGACCATATCCCCAAGAATGGGTGGGCCTTTCCCCTGTAGTATCTTATGGGCTACACAGAGTGCCTTAAATTTCACCCTCTCTCTGACGGGAAGCCAATGAAGCGCCTTCAGTGCAGGGCGAGCCGACTGGCGCCTAGGAATGTCCGTCAGGAGCCTGGCGGCCGCATTCTGCACTTGCTGCAGTTTGTTTAGGGTGGACTCTGGGGCGCCCAGAAACAGTACATTACTGAAGTCCAGCCGTGAGATGATGAGCCCCTGAATAAGTAACCTCCTAGAGGCCGCTGGGAGAAGAGGTAAGATCTTCCGGGCTGAACGGAGCAGGCCGAAACACACGCCTGAGATCTTTTTTGCGTGAGTTTTAAAAGAAAGGTCCTGCTCAAGCCACACCCCCAAGCTCTTGATCTCCTGCTTGGGGGTGGGTACGGGTCCCAGGCAGCTGGGCCAACTGCTTGGTGGTAAAGAGGGAGGGGAGTTCCCAAGCAACATCAGTTCCGTTTTGGAGCCGTTGAGCTTAAGAGCTGAGCTACACATCCACGTAAAGATCTTATCCAGGCATGTGTGCAGCCGGTCAGGATGGTGAGTTACCTGGGGAAGACCTACCACTAGCTGGTTATCATCAGCATAGCTGATGATCTTGATACCCAGAGGCAGTACCACACTCTCCAGGGGGGCCATATAAATGTTAAATAAGGTAGGGCTCAATGATGAGCCCTGTGGCACACCACACTGGAGAGGTACTGAGGGTGATTTCTCATGGCCTTCCCACACCTCGAATGTCCGACCTTCCAAAAAGGAAGCGAACCACTTGAGGGCCATCCCGGAGACCCCCACCCCCGACAGCCGACGGAGAAGCACCTGATGGTCTACGGTGTCAAAGGCGGCACTAAGGTCCAGGAGGATCACTGCCACCGATCCCCCTGAATCCAAAATGCTCCTTGCACTCTCCACGACTGCCAGCAGGGCAGTATCGGTCCCCTGACCGGGGCGAAAGCCCGTTTGGGATTTGGCCAGAAGGGAATTGGACTCCAGGAAGCCCGAAAGGCGACTATTCACCAGCTTCTCCCCCACCTTACTAAGGCCGGGGAGCAGGGAGATAGGCCTAAAGTTGGCGAGGTCGGCTGGGTCCAGGTTAGGCTTCTTCAAAAGAGCCTTCACAACCGCTCCCTTCCAGCTAGGGGGTACCACTCCTTGGGCGAGAGACAGATTTATGAGGTCCGTCACTGGCCGACCGATGGTAGGGGCTACCTGCTTCAAGTACTTCATGGGTGCAGGGTCTTTCGGAGAACCGCTTTTCATGGTTATCAAAGCTGTGAGGACTTCTTCCACGGTGACAGGGACGAGGGAGACCAGCTCTACCGATCGCACCCTGGGCTGAAGCCCTGGGCTACCATCCGAGGCAACATCATCGGTAAGCCGGGGGAGAGAAGCAAGAATGTTATCAATTTTTGTCTTGAAAAAGGAGGCCAGTTCGGAGCATTTCTCACGTGGGTCCTCGTGAATGACCTGAGGTTCGGGGCTTTCAAAAGTTCTTTAATGACCCGAAATGATTCCTTCGAGGAGTTGGCCGCAGAGCCAATTCTCTCCGCAAAGAATCCAGATTTAGCTACCCGAATAGCAGATTTGTAGGTACTAAGAGCCGACCGATATTCTCTCCGGCTCGTTTCGCTCCAATCTTTCCTCCATGTCCGCTCCAGCCTCTTGCAGCCCTTCCTATATAACTGTTTCATATTTTTTAGCAGTGCTCTGATTTTTTGGGATTTTCACATAAGAAAAAAAGTACATGAAATGGATGTACATAAAATTAATTTACATATGCATTGCTTATTCTCAAAACTTCCCTACTCATACATTAACCACAATAAAAATCCTGGGTCTACAGGGGAGAGAAAGAGAAACAAAAACAAGAGAAATTATCTAGTAGCGTTGGAATACTTCTTCTAAAAGGTGGTTTCCCTCAGCCTCCGAAGGTGGCCAGCTTCTTCATTGGGTAACATCCTCGCACCATGAAAGCTAATCACGGTGAGAGCTACAACCCCCTCTCTGAGAGGGAGGAGCTCAGGGATGTTTTTTGAGGAAGAAGTTTACTAATTAACTGTCAGGTGAGCTAAGTGTGATGAGTAGTCAGAACAAAAATATATGAAAACTGAAGATTGAAACTAGCTACAGTGTACGCAAAGCTTTTTATTGGTGCATCCCTGGGCAAGAATTCTTTTTTAAAAACGTATGCAGGGGATCAATATATAGCCTGTTTCTATGTCAAGCAAACTGTTAGGTTAACATGTTTCAGTCTAATACCCTCAGAAAGAGCAGTTGCGGCCTTCCTTAGGACCTATAATATTTGCTTTTGCTTGATAAAGTGCTAAAAAACAACAGCAAACCAAGGAGAAGATAAAGTACAATCCACATAATGTAGGATCCCTTGGCGGTCACCTGTAAATAAAACATGTGCAATTTGATTATTACAACCACCACCATATGAAAGCAAACAGAACTATTTCAGAATGAACACCTGTCCATTTGGGTCAACCTATTGTGCAGAAGATTTGATTAAGTCCCATATCCCTGCCAGAATCCGCCCATGGGCAGGTTAAATACTCATCTAGTATTTATATGGACATTTTACATAGGATCATAAAGCATAATATCAATATAATATGTAACAAAGGAGATTGGGCTTATACACTCATGTTGGGTATCATGCTTGGTGTGGTGCTCAGGGTACTCTCTACTCTCCATTCTACATAATTAAAGTAGGATAGAGAAAATCAAAGAAACCAACAGGAAAAAAAGAAAACAGACTCACGGTATTTCAGAAAGCATTTTTAAACAAATGCAATTCTTTAAAAAAAATCTACACCCCTATTATGTACATGTGCAATTATGTGAAATGGAATGAGGGGCATGTACATTCTAAGAATCAGCAAACTCAACCACACATCGATAAACCCTGACCATGCATGCCAAACGTAGGTCAGTGTCTATAACCAATCGGTGAACCGGAGGCATGAGACATGCGTTTTCAAATTAACACAGGCTGTCACTAATGAAAAAGTTTTTTATCAAGATCAAAATACCGTTGTCTGCAATGAGGCTCGCGTTCCTGACCATGTAATCTAACGTCTCTTGGTCAATGTACGAACCCAAAGGTTAGCGAGCACAATGAGGACACGAGAACCACCCATTTTACCAAAATTATCAAAGAGTGAGCACTAATTCAGGAAACTTAATAAATATGTTGCTGTCTACATGAGTGCACTTAAATGTTTCAAAGTCCGGGGCCCCCAATTTGCAATGAAAGTAAAACTGTTACTCAGGTACACCAATATAATTAAAAGCTAGCGCACCGATACAATTGAAAACTGGTGCTTGTAATAATCAAGTTACACATGTTTATTTACAGATGACCGCTAGAGGATCCTACATTAAGTGGATTACAACAAGATCACTGGTTTTGCATGCACCTTATCTTCTCCTTTGTTAGTTTTTTGAGCACTTCATCAAGCAGAAGCAAATATCATAGGTCCTGAGGAAGGTCACTACACATCTTTCTGAGGGTATTAGGCTGAAACATAGTTTCATGATGAAAACCTTGACATGAAAGATCATATTAATTCAATGGCCAAGAGCGCCCGCTTCCACTTAAATTACTTAAGAAAACTGAAACCCTTTATCTCAGAGTCAGATCTAAAACTGGCTACCCAATCACTAGTTATCTCGAGGATCGAATACGGCTGCACCACACTAGCTGGCCTACCGAAAACATCCACTGCACCACTAAAAGCCTGCCTCAACGCAGCGGCTAGACTCATCACGGGAACGAAGAAATTCGATCATATATCTCCGCACCTGAAAGCACTAAACTGGCTTCCCTACGAAGCCAGAATCCAAATGAAGATGGCCTGTATTACACATAAAGCGGTTCACTACAACACGCCTATATACCTAGCCAAAAAACTCAAGCTATCAGGAGGTAACAGAACAACTAGAAGCGCAAAAGAGTTGCTATTGCGACCAGCCTTTTTCCACAAGAAAAAGACTTACAACAGAGCATTCTCTGGAGCTGCCCCCAGAATCTGGAACTCTATCCCCCCAAGCATCAGGAAGATTCAAAATACAGTAGCATTCAAAAGAGAACTTAAGAGCCACTTGATGAGTAAATACCCTACATAGTGATACCTACGGATTACTGAGACGAGCATTCACGCTACCAGAGGATTGTCCGCTTCATGAATGTTAGAAGAGCAACTCCTGACATCTGATTGTGTCCAGGTTCAAGCCGAGGCTAGACACATACTGCTACCTCATAGACTTGTGAACTGATAACTTTATCTCACTGAAAAAAAAAATAAAAAAAAATAAAAAAAAACTATAAAACCTCTACCTCACTTGATTAATCTATCTATACTAACATATTATGCACTGGAATACCTTATAACTCTACCTCACCGAACTTGGTTCGAGACCAATGCTAATTGCACAAACATTAAGAACTTATATATCTAATCACGTCCATTCATTATATTGCCTTCTACCTCATATATATGTTGTTGTTATTATTGCTACTATAATGTCTATTTGCTATTCTTTCCTTGTTAAGCGCTCTGATACCCACGGGTCTTGTACGCGCTATATAAAACTCTATAAATAAAATAAATAAAATAAATAAATAAACATTGTGACCTAACGTTTGCTTAACATAGAAGCAGGCTATATATTGATGCCCAGTGTAAATCTTGTTTTTTAATCCTGTCCCAGGAACCCACCAATATAACCTTGTTTGTGTACCCTGTAGCTAGTTTAAATCTTAACAGTTTTCATTTATTTTTGTTCTGCACTCCTCATCACACTTAGCCCATCTGAAAGGTAATTAGTACACCTCTTCTTCAAAAAACATCCCTGAGCTCCTCGTTCTCAGAGAGGGGGTCGTATCCTGCACTGTGACTGGGTTTCACAGTGCAAGGCGGTTACCCAATGATGAAGCATGCCACCTTTGGTGGGTGATGGAAAGCGTCCTTAAAAAGAAATACTCTACCACTAGTAGGTCATTTTTCTTGTTTTTCTTTTGCTTTCTCTCCTCTGTTGACCTAGGAGTTTTGTTGTGATTAAATTTATATCCTCAAAACTTGGCATGGATCTGGATGTCTTGGGCATATATTGGACACGCCAGCCCAGAGATAACCAGAGGCAGCTAAATTGGTACCTTCCATCTGAAAGCTTGAAAACATATTTAAACACCTGTCTGTGCCAAATATTCCCCCAACATGGATGCCACAGTCCCACAGAGTGCTCTTTAATGCTATTCACTGGATTTTACTACTTCCTTACTCTGCCTTATTCAGCTCCATATGCTACAACACTTATTAATACTCCTTTGAGTAGGGGGCACATTATCTTCTATATTATATTATGTTATTTTGCGTCCTGTTATGTCTGGTCATGTTGTTTTATTTTATGTTATTTTATGTTTTGTTATAACCTTGAATACATGATATTGCCATTGAAATGGCCTCTTAAAGCAAGAATCTGTGGGCGAATTTATCAAAACTTTACACCGAAGTAAAAGAAAGTGAAGCAAAGCATTGCAAAGTCTTGAAATGGTATTTACCTTTCAGCACAAATCTTATTTGCACTGGAAAAAAGCCATTTTCTCTGTGTTAATAGTGCTTTTTGCTGCTTTGCATAACTCTTTTGCATCAAGAAGACCTCACGTGGCTGGTACTTGGACGTTTAAGTGCAAGCATACATGCATTTTGACGTGAAGCCCTATCCACAAAAATTGCCAGACCAGGCTTTACCTCAAAAAAGTGTTACTATTTGAGGCAGGTGCAAAGTAGGAGAAATATATTTATTTCTCAAAATGTTAACACATTGCATGCAAGCTGCATTGTACAGAAGACATACAATGTGTAAAATGTTTTAAAAGTTGTTTTAGGCTTAGCATTTTGTACTGGAAGGGTAAACTACAAGTAGAACTCAGACTATAGAAAACACACTCACACCTTTGTACCTTTGATGCTAAAGTGTATCTGTGTGTGTGGGCATGTGTGTATCTGGAACGATAAGCAGCAGATATGTGGCCGACACAGGAGAAGAGAGCAGTAGCACGGCATATTTAATAAATATGGCTCTGTGCTGCTTTTCCCCCCTTGCACAATGCAGCACAGTACATTAATTTAGGGTTCTGCGCTGCGTTGCACTTTATTTTAGTAAACCTGTCCCTAAAACTTTACATCTCATGTTGGTATGATTGAAGGGCATCGTAACCTCATAAGCAATCAGGATTTTCCTGCTCAGCGGAATTGATGCTGTTATGTTATGTTAAATATATTTCTATAGCGCACGACTCACCCGGGGGCATCTCGGCGCTTACCTAGTGAAAAAGAGGGGGGACCAAAATCAGTTGATGTATAGATTCAAAACAAAAAGGCTTTTAGTTGTTTCCTGAAAACGGTATATGAGTTACATTCATGCTGTGCAATAGGCAGTTGGTTCCAGTACCATGGGGTAAGGTACGAGAAGGCTCTGCCCCCCGTGCGACTAAGACCTATTCGGGGGACTTTTAGAAGGGCTAAAGAATTACATCTAAGGTTGTGATCAGAAGCCTGTTTGGTGAATTTCTTTTGCAGATAATAGGGGCCTTTGGCGTTTAAGGCATTGTATGTGAGGCAGCAAATCTTAAAATTGGATCATTTCCTCACTGGTAACCAGTGGAGCTCTCTCAGCAAGGGGCCTGAGGGAGAACCTGGAGGGCGATTCAAAATCATTCTTGCTGCGGTGTTTTGATTTACCTGCACTTTGGCAAGCAACGTCTCGCCTACTTTAGCTAATAGTGCATTTCCATAGTCCAGGTGGCTGATCATCATAGCCTGGACCAGGGTTCTACGGTGTTTGGTGGGCAGATAGGGCAAAATCTTGTGTAGGAGACGTAAGCTGTAATAACAGGAGCTGGTAATAGCCACAATGTGATCTTTCATAGATAGTGTCTGATCCAATTTTAATCCAAGATTTTTCATTGATTGTGTAGGGATGGGGGCAACTCCCAGCTGACACGGCCACCAATCATCCATCCAAATGGTTCTTAATGTCCAATAGAGATTGAGCATAGGTGAGTTGTAAAAGACTTGCATTACTACAGTCTGAGCCCAGCATGCCTGCCATGTAGGGTCGGACTGGAATAGAAAATATGCCTGGACACCAAAATAAAAGTAACTCCAAGTAGTGAATTAAATAGCTAAAGAAGTGGCCAGAGTTTGCAAATCGGTGCTGTTTTGAACCTGTAAAGGCATGTTGTACAATGTAGGATTGGGACAAAAAATAGGCCCCTTGGACAAAAAAGAAGTGGCCCCCATTAACGAAGCATATAGCTAAAATGTGGTAATATCAGGCAATCAGCTCATCTGTTACGCAAAAGAATACAAAGTTCCCCAGGGATGGTTAAGGAAGTATGTGTGAAGATATGGAGGTAGAACGAAAGGCAGGGAACAAGGTGTTCCCTTGTTGGAACTAGAAGACCTCACACACCCAGAAGCCTAGGTGTCATGCTTCATCATTGGTCTCCTGCTCCTCGTCAGACTGGCGCTGCAATGTCTGACGGGCGCCGTAGGCGCTCTTTGTTGGAGATCTTTTGTTCCAGCCAATGGTTTGAGTGCGTGTAAGGGGTCTGGTGAAGGTGTAGTCGTGAGGGAATAGTGAGATTAAAAGAAGGTGAGTCAGTCCACAAGGGACTTTATTAACGTGGCTGACTCCCTTGGTTAAAAGGGTGGGAGGGGAAAAAGGAACTGCTTAGTCTACAGTGGGCTAACTCAACCCTCTAAAAAGGTCGACATGTTTCTTGCCTGTCTGGCAATTCTTCAGGACCTCGGGTGTAAGGTAATACACAGTGAGAATTAGGTAGACAAAAAATGAAGAAGAAAGATACAACCTCACTGGGTCAATCAAGGAGCAGGCCAATTGGTCCTGCTCTAGAGGGGAGACCTAGAAAAAATGTATAGAAGTACGCCAGTTAGCATTGATAGTGGCATTATTTCACAATACTAAGTTTCCTCAGCGCTCCATAAAACACACATACATGAAACGTTATGAAAGGGATATTCCAGAATTACACACTAGTGGGTGTATTAAAAATAGTACGTCCATTCCTGAAAGTTGGGCAGTGTAATCTTGGATCAAAAACATATTGAACAATTCAATTGATTGGACGAAGAGATTATCACAAAGCAGTAGATGACTGGATTCGTGCTTACCCTAAGAGTAACACGACAGGGCCCCGCAGTCTGTTCCCGTGGGGCTGTTTGAAAAGGTAAGGTACCTGCAAGAGAGGAACAGATACAGGCACCCGGATGGTGTGTTGAATATAAAACATGCCAGGGAAGCGAGGCCATGGTTGAATGAAGACACATGGCGGGACTAAGAGGAACAGAATCTATGAATGGTAGGACCAATGCGGCTCATCATAGTTCCCTCCTCTGCCTTGTGGGTCGGCCCAGCTATTGATTAGCCCTGCAAGGTGTATAATTGTCCACAACAAGACTGCGTCCAAACAGTACCACACCACTGGACCAGAGGTCGAGCGGGTCGGCGGGGACAGCGCGCACCATACTCCCCCAAGGGGAGAACGTATCATCACTGTCCCAGGGAGGGCAGCCAGACCAAAACAACCCGGAATCGAGGCTCTCGGTCAAACCAGCCCGATCACCGGTATCAGGGCGTGGCCTGTTGACACAACTCAAGCCAAGGCGCCGATAACTCAGCCGGGCATCCCATGACTATAGCCGTGCCCTCAAGGCCAGAGTAGAGGGTTTCAATGAAATGCTTGCCGTGGTAGAACCAATCACGCTAATGCAGTCACAACTGCAAAAAAGACGAATACACTGCAACGCCGCTTACCTTATACACGAGCAGCCAGGGTGTATAACCTACCCCCAACGCGAGGCGCCCCAGTCGGTGGCGCGGAACAGCTGGTACCGAGTCGGTGTGTCCATCGGGGTTATATGCTGTTTAGCCGCGTTTCCGTGTAGTGACGCCCCGTCAATGGGCGTGGTCAATGTAACCCCGTCTGCGCATGTGCAGGGGTGCGGACGCGTGTGATGCACCCGTGCTGTTAGTACAAACCCCGAGTGTGGCGGCCATCTTAACATGGGGTGAAAAAGGTATGGGAACGGAACTCCACCCACTGTACCGATAGACTTTACAACAATAATCGAGTCGGTATAGTTGTGTTAATTGTTTGTTGAGGTGGCCCCTGTAATAATAACGAAAGAAACATGAGAAGGGTGTTCCCTAGATACCATGAGAACAAATTTCTGTTTTCACTTTTAACTTGCCCACATAATCACAACAGGAACAAAATTATTCAAAAAAAGTTTTTTTAGGTTTATTTTTTATATATGTATATAAATCATTTTCATAGAAAAATAATTCCATTTAAACAATGTAATAGCATCTGAAAGACATTTCTCAATCATATACAAAAATGGCAAGATAAAAAACTAGGACACACAATCATATTTAAAGGAGGCACACAGTACATTCACTCGTCTATTCAAACATACCTATTATACCATCAGATACATGCACAAACATTCCCCTACATATCACAACACACAAGAAAGCGCTGACGCGCGTTTCGGACAACTGCCAATACAGGCTTCCTTCATCAGGGCGCACTTGAAATAGAGAATTCAGACACAGTGAATGTCGTCTGACAAGGGGTCCTGGGAAGCGGTCCTAGCAGCAGCAAAAGTAGATATTCTGTGGGCAAAAAGGACAAGTATAAAAAACTATAATATGGACTTCAATAAAGACAAAACAAAAAGGCATTGAACGTCAGCAAGAACAAAAATTCAAAAAACATCATCCACACATGCCAGTCAGAAAAAAAGGTCCTTATAACCCAGGATTTATAACACATAACTAGCCAACAAAATTAGACATATAATATATCGAGGACTGAGGACACAGTGAATCAAAAAAAATTCAGAGTATTTTTTTGTATATAATAGAAAGAAAAAAACCACAGAGTGCAAAGAATTGCCACCACATAACAAGGACAAAGTTATTAGAAAAAGTGTTCAAAACAAAAAGGAGCAACCCAGCCTACCAAAATAGCCCTCAACAACGGGACCAGTTATTGGAAATCCGATACTTAAATGAACTTGAAAGGCAACCAGTGTCCTGGTCATCAGAGTTTGCAGGGTTGATTGACCATCCGGAAAAGACTCAGAGAGGGAACTGAAGTGCCCAATGCAGGTCAAGTACTTGAATGGAGCAAAGCCTAAAGGATGGACTAGAAACAAAAAAATACAAAAATAACTAGAATAAATTAAAACGGAAGAACTACTATGCCAGAATATCAGGGTCTTCAATACTTAAGAATATGCGAACAAGATGGACATAGCCTGCACGACACATAAGACACAAGATGCAGGCGAAAACACTATGCATAGTATGTAGAAAAGAAGAACAAAAAATTATAAATACAATTCAAAACTATGAACAAGGTGCTCATAAAGTGGTATATACAAGGAGCTAAACGGATTTGCAAAAGTCAGAATATCTGCATAAAACATAAAGGGAGACAATGGAAAAGGAGGGCAGGGGGACCGGATATAAAAAGAAAGGAAGTGAATGATCGGGATAAAAAAGGAAAAAGCGGGGGGGGGGAAAGTGCAATACACGCAACAATATGAGGGGCGGAAGCAAACAGCCAAAAAATTAAGGCGGGATCTACCTCTCAGCTGTTCCGATGAAGCCTGAAGACCAGGCTTTAAGGATGCCAAATTAACACATGGATAATCAGGAAACAGTTTTAGGTAACCTAAAATAATAATGACCGTAACGTTACTGGTTAAAAAGGGAATAGTGTACAATAATGATAAGGAATACAAATCAGCAGAACCCAGAAGTACCTTGTGATAAAATTCCGAGTAATCCCTCTGAGTGCGGGGAAAAATAAATTATACCGGTGTGAACGAACTCTGGAAGGCAGCTCCAGCCAGAAGGGGCGGCAAAATGCCTGAAACGAAATAGACTAGGCTCAGAATACGACAGAGTGGGGATGTCAAGATTTTTAGTCAAGCGGTCGAGAGCCCAACATACCTTAAGAAACAAAACAATTTGTCTGGTCTGGACTCGATCAAAACGTCGACGTTACCCCCTCTCTCTGCAGCGGCGGAATACGCCGATGAAGACCGTAAGAAAGATGAGGAATATATATAGAGCGGGTCGATGTCAAAATTGACAGCACCTGCACGCACAGGGTAATAGAAGACGGACTAAATCTAGCGACGGGAAAACAGTTCCAAAAATAAACGTAGGACTAGCGAGACTTGAACCGCAAACAAGGTTACACGGTAAAGAAAACTGGAACAAATGCTATTTCTAAAAATAACAAAAAACACGAGGGGCAATTAAGCTTAAAAACCTAAAAATTAATAAAGAAATAAAATAATCAGAAAAATGAAAAAGCAAAAATACAGCAAAAGAACACAATAAAGGGCCATAGCGAGAATAAAAGGGTACTGAGACGACAAACGAGAAAATGTCAGCAAGACAGGTGACCTAAAGCCAAAATTAAATCGCCAGGATAGCTCAATGAATGGCGTTTTCCAACGGAATAGAATCATTCAAACCTGAGACAGCCGTCTCAAGATAAAACATCCAAAAGACTTCTCTTTTGGCTCTTATGGCATCAGTATTACCATCCCTAGGATGGTGTATTTTTTCAAGAATAAGCCATTTCAGGTCATCCAATGTGTGGTTCAGGGCTTTCCAATGGGCAACTAAGGGGGCTCCTGGGCGTAGGTTTCTGATGCATGATTTGTGTTCTGACAGCCTAGTTCTAAATTCCCTTCCAGTTTCTCCTACGTATCCTCTGGAACAGGGACAAATAATAAGGTAAATGACATTGCTTGTCCGGCAATTTGTCATTTCTTTCAAAATGATTTTTTTCTTGCCCCAGTTGAATTCCGGTACAGTCATAACATTGTCACATCTGTGGCTCCCCGTAATGGGATTGGTTCCTTTGATACTTCGTTGGTTGGCCACGGGCATGTCAGGAAGGGAGGCCCTCACGAGGACGTTTCTGAGGTTCCTGTTACGACAGAAGGCAAAGATAGGCTTCTCAAATTTACCCATAGTTTTGTCCATATTGAGGAGGTGCCACTGTGAATTGATGATATATCGCAGTTTGTCATTAAAGTTAGAATGAGTCGTGACAAGTACTAACCTATCATCTTCTTTCTTAGTCTTTGATTTCAAGAGAGCTTCACGATCAAAATATTTGGCTCTTTTATAGGAGTCCCTAATGAGTCTGTTGGGGTATCCCCTATCAAGAAATTTTTTTCTCATGACACTTGCATGGGCTTCAAAATCTCTAATGTCCGTACAGTTCCGGCGAAGCCGTAAGAACTGACTGAAAGGAATGCTGTTCCTTTGTGTACGAGGATGGAAACTGTCGTACAACAAAAGAGTATTCCGGGCTGTAGGCTTGGTATAGAGGGAGACCTCTATATGGCCATTGATAGCCTGGATCCAAACATCTAAAAATTCGATTTTAGAGGAACTGATATTGGCACTGAATTTGAGATAGGGATCGCAGAGATTTATCCAAAGGATAAATTCATCTAGTTGTTCTCGAGGACCCCGCCAAATGAAAAAAATATTGTCTATAAAACGATTATAGTTAGTAACATTCTCAAAGAACGGGGCCACTTCGTTATGGACAAATTTCTCTACAAACACTCCCATGTAAGAGTTCGCCACATTCGGTGCACATGCCGCCCCCATGCTAATTCCAAGCACTTGTTTATAGATGGTTTTGTCGAACTCAAAGTAGTTTTCTTTCAATACAATTGCAAGGCATTCAAGAATAAAGAGTTTCTCCATAGGACATTCAGATTCTTGTAGTATTTTCTTAACAGCCTGGGCCTTAACGACTCTGTGCCTTGGACACTATTAGCGAGATAAACCACCTTGCTTGGCTTATAGTTACCTTCCATTGGCTGATATGTCCTTTTCCAGTACTGGGACCTCCTTCTAGGTAATTAAGTATGGCTTACAGACACTGGCTACCATCTTATACTGCTACCACAGTATAAAGGCATACCATTTTACCTGTGGGGTATCTCTTACATGGGTAATTTTACCTCCCTTCCCCCCATCCCCATACCTTTTCTCTTGTCCCACCACGCCTGACCATAGTTCCTTATGGTGACACCAACACGCCCCTGTCATTACAGATTGGCCTTTGCTAAGACACACTGGTCTGTATACTGGAACTTCCGCTTTTTCCTACTAAGCTGCCATCTCAGCAACCAGACTACACCATCATACATCAATGTTGGGTCTCGACGGCCCGGGTTTGCTATTAAGATCTTCCGGACCGTTCCTTGAGTGTCCCCCCCTACATTGGTTCACTACCCCCTGTTCACCACACTCTCTAAATTACTTATTGAGGGTATTATTACAGGGGCCACCTCAACAAACAATTAACACAACTATACCGACTTGATTATTGTTGTAAAGGCTATCGGTACAGTGGGTGGAGTTCCGTTCCCATACCTTTTTCACCCCATGTTAAGATGGCCGCCACACTCGGGGTTTGTACTAACAGCATGGGCGCATCACACGCGTCCGCACCCCTGCACATGCGCAGACGGGGTTACATTGACCACGCCCATTGACGGGGTGTCACTACACGGAAACGCGGCTAAACAGCATATAACCCCGATGGACACACCGACTCAGTACCAGCTGTTCCGCGCCACCGACTGGGGCGCCTCGCGTTGGGGGTAGGTTATACACCCTGGCTGCTCGTGTATAAGGTAAGCGGCGTTGCAGTGTATTCGTCTTTTTTGCAGTTGTGACTGCATTAGCGTGATTGTTTCTACCACGCCAAGCATTTCATTGAAACCCTCTACTCTGGCCTTGAGGGCACGCCTATAGTCATGGGATGCCCGGCTGAGTTATCGGCGCCTTGGCTTGAGTTGTGTCAACAGGCCACGCCCTGATACCGGTGATCGGGCTGGTTTGACCGAGAGCCCCGATTCCGGGTTGTTTTGGTCTGGCTGCCCTCCCTGGGACAGTGATGATACGTTCTCCCCTTGGGGGAGTATGGTGCGCGCTGTCCCCGCCGACCCGCTCGACCTCTGGTCCAGTGGTGTGGTACTGTTTGCACGCAGTCTTGTTGTGGACAATTATACACCTTGCAGGGCTAATCAATGGCTGGGCCGACCCACAAGGCAGAGGAGGGAACTATGATGTTCTTTTATATATATATAAAATAAGATCTTCCGGTGGATCCCCACCGAGACCAGGAAGACGGTCACCCAGGCCCTCGTCACCAGCCGCCTGGACTACGGCAACTCCCTCTACGCCGGAACCACCGCCAAACTCCAGAAGAGACTCCAGCGGATCCAGAACGCCTCAGCACGACTCATCCTGGACATCCCCCGTCGCAGCCACATCTCCGGACACCTGAGAGACCTGCACTGGCTCCCGGTCAACAAGAGAATCACCTTCCGTCTCCTCACCCACGCACACAAAGCCCTACACAACCAAGGCCCAGGGTACCTCAACAGTCGCCTCAACTTCTACGCTCCCAAACGCCAGCTCCGATCTACCGGCCTCGCCGCCGTCCCCCGCATCCGAAGAACCACCACAGGGGGACGGTCCTTCTCCTACCTCGCCGCCAAGACATGGAACTCCCTCCCGACCCACCTCCGCCTGACCCAGGACCACCTCGCCTTCAGGAAACAACTCAAGAACTGGCTGTTTGAGCAGTAGCGGACCCCCCTCCCCTAGCGCCTTGAGACCCTCTGGGTGAGTAGTGCGCTATATAAATGCTTTGATTGATTGATTGATTGATTGATGAGCCGCATTGGTCCTACCATTCATAGATTCTGTTCCTCTTAGTCCCGCTATGTGTCTTCATTCAACCATGGCCTCGCTTCCCTGGCATGTTTTATATTCAACACACCATCCGGGTGCCTGGATCTGTTCCTCTCTTGCAGGTACCTTACCTTTTCGAACAGCCCCACGGGAACAGACTGTGGGGCCCTGTCGTGTTACTCTTAGGGTAAGCACGAATCCAGTCATCTACTGCTTTGTGATAATCTCTTCGTCCAATCAATTGAATTGTTCAATATGTTTTTGATCCACGATTACACTGCCCAACTGTCAGGAATGGACGTACTATTTTTAATACGCCCACTAGTGTGTAATTCTGGAATATCCCTTTCATAACGTTTCATGTATGTGTGTTTTATGGAGCGCTGAGGAAACTTAGTATTGTGAAATAATGTCACTATCAATGCTAACTGGCGTACTTCTATACATTTTTTCTAGGTCTCCCCTCTAGAGCAGGACCAATTGGCCTGCTCCTTGATTGACCCAGTGAGGTTGTATCTTTCTTCTTCATTTTTTGTCTACCTAATTCTCACTGTGTAGTACCTTACACCCGAGGTCCTGAAGAATTGCCAGACAGGCAAGAAACATGCCGACCTTTTTAGAGGGTTGAGTTAGCCCACTGTAGACTAAGCAGTTCCTTTCTCCCCTCCCACCCTTTTAACCAAGGGAGTCAGCCACGTTAATAAAGTCCCTTGTGGACTGACTCACCTTCTTTTAATCTCACTATTCCCTCACGACTACACCTTCACCAGACCCCTTACACGCACTCAAACCATTGGCTGGAACAAAAGATCTCCAACAAAGAGCGCCTACGGCGCCCGTCAGACATTGCAGCGCCAGTCTGACGAGGAGCAGGAGACCAATGATGAAGCATGACACCTAGGCTTCTGGGTGTGTTCCCTGCCTTTCGTTCTACCTCCATATCTTCACACATACTTCCTTAACCATCCCTGGGGAACTTTGTATTCGTTTGTGTAATAGTTGACTGGACACATACTCTGGACCCCGTTAAATATTGTCCACCATTGGTTCCCAATTTTGTATCGAGAATCAGCTCATCTGGTCATAAATCCAGCCCACAACTAATAAAAACCGGCCCAACTATCAGACCAGTCCAGCTGGCACTGCTGTTTGCCTGCTAGGCCAGACTGACCCTGATATTGTAAAAGGTTTCTGCCGGAGGCAATGTGCTTGTTAATATCAGGGA
Source organism: Lissotriton helveticus (assembly GCF_964261635.1). Lineage (NCBI taxonomy): Eukaryota > Metazoa > Chordata > Amphibia > Caudata > Salamandridae > Lissotriton > Lissotriton helveticus. The sequence continues at coordinate 405,277,892 of NC_136063.1, read as the reverse complement.
AATTAACAATGCAAATCAGTACAGCAGTCCATAAAACGGCCCACAAAGCATTAAAAAAGGGTCCTCAAACAGAGCTGTCAAAGCACCCCTTCAAGCACAGCCTGATTACCCTATAAACCAGTCCGACCCCGCCTCCATGGGACTCCTGAACTGGACACTGCACAGTTCCTGCAGTGATCCTGAAAGAGCTGATTCGATTTGCTCTGGAACTTTTCTAGAAACATACTCTGATGGGTCTTTTAAGCAGCAAGACAGTGTGAAGGGGAGAAAATCATTAATGCACAATCAGGTTAGAAATACCACTGCCTGATACATTGTAAATGTAAATGTACATGTACAGGAATTTATATAGCGCAAATCACCGAGTGGTTTCTAAGCGCTTGCTTAGGGAACCCGTCCTGGTATTCCCCTGTGAGATAACCCCGGCAGGGTATCCGCAAGGTGAAAGCCAGGCATCCCGCCGCGAGGGGTCGTTGTGGAGATTAAGCAAGCTATTGCCCAGAGTCGCAGAGTGTGAACCCGTAAATCGAGTAGGCACCGGAGCGAGAATTGTCGAGTCCATGGACATTTTAGGACTCAAGACTCGCCGAGCCGGGAATTGAACCCTGGTCCCGGGCTGACCTCTGCTTCCAGGTCTGCCTCCTCTAACAAGTGAGCCACACTTCTCCAACCAAAGGATAATTAAGGAAGGTTAGTTAGATTTATTATAAAGCCAAAAATAACTGAACATAGACACACCTCAACGCGAAACAGCATAAAGGCAAACCTAAGCACCAAATTCAGATAGTGCAACATCAACAGGACTATTAGTTTGAGAAGGAGGATACAGACAATCAAGAAGCAAGAGTCCAAATTTCCCTGCCTCAAGTGTTGGTGAATGAAGAGCATTTCAAATTATCCCTACTCTATCGCTAAGGGGACGTCCCAACATTAATGAGTAATCATTGTGAATCAGGAGAAAAGGTGTCAGTCATGGAGGCTTCATAAGAAGTCTCTCCACCATTGAGATGGATCAAGCAGCATAAAGCCACCATCACAACAGTAAGAGCTCATTTTGAGATGCTCCTTCTCCAAAGACACAAAGATGTGGGCTCTATCCCTAATTCCATTCGCCCGTACTTCTCAATTGGTACAGTCATGAGCATACTTTTTCACAATGTTCTCCACGTACATCATTTGCAACAATTCGCCCATGGTTTCTGTGCCTTCTCCCATATGAAACTGACGTTTTGCCTCATCGTCTTCAAGCCATGTAATTGTAACTTCTTTCCTTGCCTAGCTGCAAAAACAAAGAGATTAATTTGCCTGAGAGAATGCCTCAAGACCTGCAATGCCAAACGTGAGAAAGAACAGCTTCTACAGTGCACATGAAATTCAGAGCATTCATCCTGAAGCGAGAGTGTGTCGGGGTTTGTATTTCAGGCCTACAGCTTTGGCTAACATAAGAAAATATCATTTAAGCATTACGAGTTTGCATAACTATTTTACATTTCGACTAACAACTTTACCTAATTATGGAAAGTATCATTATTAAACACATTTAGTACACGAGGAGTGACAAACTTCACAACATGGTTTCTTCATGTTAACGCTTTCTGCTAGTTACATTTATTTCCTATGTTAACTCCGCATACTACTTGTCAGTAAAATAAAATATGTATATGTAGATACATTAAAGCTGTTCACAATTTTAACACTCACATTTACACAGACCAGGATTCCATGCGGGTGCTCTCTACACGTGATTATGATACACCCATACAGATGAGTGAAATGCAATACAAAACTTCCACTCCATCAATTCCTACGTTAATATGTGCTCACAAGGCCCAGCACACAGGCAGACAAGGAACACAAGGGAAAAATTGCATCTTCTCCGTGCTTTCAATAGTACCTTAAAGGTGGAGGATGCTGTGTGCTCACATATCAGTAACACAATAAAAGCGGCCCAACTACAAACCATTACACATGAGTCCAGTCACAATCATTTTACCAGTCTCTATATGCAGGAGCATGTGATGGCTGAGGTAGATGTAGAGGGTTCACTCCTCAGTGAAAGATTGAAACAGAGTGCAGAAAAAGTAAATATATTTAGGGATTGTACAATAAGCAGATGGGATCCTCAGCATCATGTTTCTATGTCCCTCATTGCCAGTGGCCTAGTAAATGGTGTGAATTTGAGTGCACCTGATAAAATCTCCCTCCGCTGAGTCAGAAATTATTGGGTGATATAACTAAAACCTAATTACGAGATTTTGGCGAATAACACACAGGCTACCGCAGGGGCATATTTATAAGGGCTTATTGCCACAGGAACGTCACTTTTTGTGCCGTTCATGTGGCGATAATCCATTTGCCCTAGTTACAAGGTGGTGTTAAGTCACTTAACATCACTCAACGCCGCCTTGTAAATAAGGCGCCCTTTCACGCTACACTTAGTGTGAAAGGGGCAGGCAATGGGTGTTGCAGGAACACCCTTTGAATTTGACGCTGCCCCCTATTTACATGGGTGGCATACATATCATGGTTCCTTGGAGATTGCGTCACATATTAGGTATGTATATGTAATTCAATACTCTTTATGTTTAACATTAGGGTTTCTCTGTCAGCTTCAAACAAATTGTCCTTAAGATGGTCTGAAAGATGAAAACAGAACAGACCGAAACGTCGACCACTGCATCTATTTCCAATCAGAAATTCTTTTTCCCCAAGTTGCACATTTTCATTCTTGATATTTGTGACTTGTGATAGACTTGGAATAGTTTTTTCAGTAATGCACTGTTAGCACAATTTGATTTTGGCTTCTCTACATACTGTTGTTGCTGTAAAAAGTTTTTATTCATTTATTATTGTGTACCCTACTTTTGTACTTTAAATGCCAAAATAAGATTGACATTCCTTTTTCCAAATACCAAAGTTCTCCTGTGTTTCTTTTTCTTCTGCATTCATTGTTGTTTTGTTGTCTGATGACACTTAGATGTTATATCCATTAGGAGTGACATTCCTGACTAAGTTCTAATTTAGTTTAATCGTTGTCTAAATAAAATCCCTTGCAGGTGCTTTTACTTTCTCATAGATATGGAGCAGCGCCAAAATTAAGACCAGGGAAAACCTGGTCTTAACATGGCAAAACTAAGAGAAATGTTTAATTTCTCATCATTTGTGCTGTTTCTATGTGTGCTGCATAGTGCAACACACATAGAAACAGCAAATCACCATAAATGATTATTTATGTGCAGGAAGCTGTCCCTTTCCGCATATAAACAATCATTAAAAAAAATATGGTTCTTAACTTCTATCTGTGCTGCGTAATGAAGCACAGATAGGAATTATAAATCACCATTAGTGATTGTTTATGTGCATGAAGGGACACCTTCCTGCACATAAACAATCATTCCACCAACGCAGGAACCCCTGCACTATGGCCAGCGGTAGGGAAAACGCAGGGATGTGCCATACCATGTAAAGACAACGCATCCTTGTGTTTTCAGAATGGCGGAGCGTGACATTCGAATTTTTTGCTTAACACTACGCTTTGCCATTCACTTGTAAACAAGTCCATCAGAATCGCAATATATGCGGTACCAGTAGTAACCCACCCATAGTTTGGTACATATGCTGCAATTTATTCTTATTGTTATTTGAGGTTTTGGATGGCAATGATGCTACACCTCAAGTTAAGTTAAATTTACTCAAACACAGTTTGTGGGGTTTTAGTTGTTAATAATTTTGACTAACTCTACAAAATATTAATGTGTTTTAGGTAGATGAAGCTACATTATCGCTAAAAAGTGAATAGCTTGATGGAGAGGTATACATTTTATTGTAAAGAGCAGGGGTGAATCTATCGACATCACATGAAGACATTGAAATGTTCAGCGACTATGTGAGACTTCAAAATGACAAATTATGAGTCAGTATTACGGGATCACATCCTTATGCAAACTAATTCTAAAAAAGCCCAAGAACATCTACGGATGGGTACATATGTGTCACTTAATGACACCTTTAACATTGCCAAAGGGGTGGAACAATCAGGTCATTCGGACACGAGATTAGAGTAGATTTCATTTCCATCATACATTTAGTAAATAAAAAACATGAACATGAAAGAAACAAAAAAGTATCAAAAATATATAGAGAGCAAAGATTCAAATCAAAGGGAATCCATGATCCAGTGCTAGTGATGTGATAATCTAACAAATGAAGGAAAGAAGAATGCACATGTTGGAACTTAGTGTACCTGGATCCCAATGATGTTAACTGTGACTAAAATCATGCATGATAGGAGTCTCCTTATGGGCATAGTTAACAATGATAGAAAGAACATTACTCTTATGAGTCATGCATAAGGCATGCATGTTGGAAAGCTTTTGGATGAAGTATGGAAGGAGAGGAAATTCTGTAACATTGATGCACCACCTTGAGGTTACACAGTGCACGAAGTTAATCTTTAACAGTATTTTTTGACAGATAAGATTTTTCGGGGCAGTCGCTCAAGGATTAGATATATGTTGCAGACAAAGAGGATGCAATCGTGGGATGCCTCTACAAGAAGAGATGGGATGCAATTGAAACAAGGGCTAACATCCCAGTTTACTTTGTTATTTTCACACAAACTCCAGACACAGATGGGTGTGAATACGGAAATGTGGAATATGTGGTTGATAGACCAATGCTGCACTAGCAACATTTGTTTGCAGGAGTCTGCTTTACATTGGCCACACAGGGCAGCGTATTTAACAAGTGGTGCGTGTAATACAATGTGGTTCATATTGTTACCAGTTTGGGCTTCCAGAGCTGGACAAATTAACTTCTGATTTACCTCTGTGAGGCCAGCAGGGTAGGGCAAGATTTAGGTACATTGCTTAGTGCAGTTTAAGAACTTTCGGTTGTTATTGAATCAGCAAGATAACGCGTTCAAAGGCAGAATATATGTAGCTGTTTTAGAGGATGTAGGATGCCAGAATTTTCTCTACAAATTTGGAGACCCCAAGTACTTCAAGAAAGTTAGACTGAAAGTTCTTACTGCTGCATTAAAGAATTGGATGAGTTTCAGGAGAATCCTTAATATCCCATACTATGTTGCATTCGCCCCAATTTGGGATTTGCCTGGGATCCCTAAATGTCTGAAGGATGCCCTTAGCCAGTCCCTGAAACAAGTAGGTGTGAGCTGCTGGAGAAATCTGAGTATTGGGGCAGGGCTAATTGGCTGCGAGGAGCTGGCAGCACTTATTGGGGGGTATGATCTTGAGATTTTTAAAAAATATATGTTTATTAGGTTTTATACAAAACAAAACATGAGTCTCCATACTGCAACAGTACCTTCTCAGTAACACGCGTATACAAAGATTATTATAACCATATGATCACCGGTCAGTGAACAGACATAACCTATGAGATCTTATTTGCGTACCTTGTTCCTCCTCCCGCGAAACCATGGTTTAATCCAGTCCCATCATGACAATGCGCAATAATGTGGTATGCTACCGGTGAAGTCCCCTATCCACTCGTCGACCTGAGGTATGTGTTGGTCAGTCGCTTGTACCTCTCCCCCAGGAACAATCGTGCCCTCCCCTTTGGTTGTCAAATAAATATTGAACAGTTCCCAAAAGTTTTTCGGTCTATTCCGTGGTAGCAGCAGGTTGCTATAATTTTCCGTTTGAGTGCTACAAAATAACATGTCCCATGACCACTGAGCCAATATGGGAGGTGGACCTAGTAACCAGCAGATCACTACACATCTCTTGGCCAATAGCAATCCCAATCAATCGTCTTACCCCCCTATATACTTGCTTAGAGTAGCCAAGTAATGCAAGAGCAGGTTCTGAGGCCAGCGGCAGCTCAGCCACACGGCTCAGTTCTCCAAAAACAAATTCCCAAAAGTGAGAGATCCCCGGGCAAGTCCGGGCTAAGTGAAAGAAATCTGCTGTCTGTGAATTACACCTGTCACAAGCTGGTTCGTCCCTCAAACCACACCTTTGTAGGCGCTCCGGGGTATAGTAAACCCTGCTAGGAAAATAAAGTGTATCAATCTATATCTCCCATTCGGAGATAAGCATTTTGTGCTAGTGCAGCAATAAGACCACATATCATCCTCTATGTCTCGTTGCAGGTCTCGTTGCCAGGCCAATCATGCCTTAGTGTAATGATGAGCTCTATCTGACATTGAGAGTTGGTAGATTTCAGATACTATTCCGAGGGGTGAGTGCGCCTTTATAACGTAGGACAATGCAGGAAGTACCAGGGGCTCTAGCATGTCCTCTCCCAGGACGTTCAGTAGTGCGTGGCCTGTTCTATGAAACTGGAATTGCATACGTGGATTAGGTGTCTTGCCTTCGGTCCCCATGGCGTTCCAGTTCCCAGCCCCACCACCCGTAAAGAGATCCCCTACTGTCTGTGCCCCAAGTGCGTTTAGTGCCGTCGTCACCCCTTTATCCTTACACAGTGGCAGCCAGCGGCACCAGTCTAGTAGAGCAAAGGGAGAGTACAGGATAGCGTTGACTTGCAAATGCAGCAAGTAGTGCCAAGCGTGTGTGGTCGAGTTGGTTGAGTCAAGTATCCCCGTTCGCCTATCAGGGGGTGTGAACAACAGGGCCAGGGGGCGGCAGAGGGGCCGCAACCACCGATTCTATGCAAAGGTGTGGAATGTGAAAGGGACCATGGATCCAGTAGTATGCATGCGCTTCCTGCTCAGCTCTATAATATAAATCAAAGTCTGGGGCACCCAGTCCTCCCTTAGAATACTAGTGTGTGAGGACCTGCCACCTGACACGCGCCTGTTTTGCCAGCCTATGCTAATTTGACCAGAAGGGACGTAAGGCATCGGAAGAACACCCGGGGCAGAACCATGGAAATATTCATGAAAAGGAATGGAAAACAAGGCAGTATAACCATTTTCTTAACGGAAACCCTGCCCAGCAAAGATAACGGCAGTTGAGTCCATTTGGAGACATCATCTAATTTGTTAATTGCGACCCCATAATTTTCCCTGAACAAAACTTCTGAATCAGTGTGCACCCTAATGCCTAAATATCTCACCGCCTCAGTGGACCACTGGAGCGGACAATCAGGCTCAAAAGCTACAGTGGCTGGTGTTTAGGGGGAAAATAATAGATTTTGTCGAGTTAACTCTCAGACTAGACACAGTACCGAAAAGCACCACTTCTCAAAGTACCTGGGAAAGGTTTCTTTCCGGATTCCGAACATATAGTAACGTATCGTCAGCGTAGGTAGAAACGATTAACTCATAGCCCGGGAACCGAATGCCTTTGTGTTTATGATGTTCTCTAAGCACACAGGCCAGAGGTTCAGCCATGAGTGCATATAAAATGGGGGACAAGGGGCAGCCCTGTCTAGTACCCCTGGAGGTATGAATTGGGTCCGTTACCAAGTTACCTATTTTGACTCTGGCCGTGGGAGCGTTATACAGAACACTTATTAACTGCAGAAAGACTGGCCCTATGCCCTTCCTAGTGAGTGCATGTCTCGAAAAGGGCTTTTTGACCGAGTCGAACGCCTTTTCCGTGTGCAAAAAGACAGCAACAGCTGGAATTTCCATTCTGGTATGCTGTAGAGCGGCAAACACTGTGTACAAATTATTAGTTAGGTTTCTGCCCGGTACAAACCCCGCCTGCTCCAGTGCCAGCACTGTTGGCACCACTGGATCAATTGATTCACCAGTATTTTTGCAAATATTTTTGTGTCAACATTCAGCAGGGAGAGTGGGCGGTATGATGCACATTTTTCCGGTGGTTTACCAGGTTTAAGAATCGCAACTATAATTGCATCTCTCATAGAGGGCGGCATTGTGCCCGAAATGCACATATTTTCAAAAAGCGCTGCGAGCTGCTGTACTAATAACTCGAGAAACGCCTTACAGAAGGTCACTGTCAGTCCGTACCCTCCTGGCACACTTCCAGCTTTCATTTTTGAGAGAGCTAGAAGTATTATCTCCCTCTCAATGGGTTGCATGAGGAACTCCCAATAGGTGTTTGTTAGCCATGGAAGTTTTATGTGCCAAGAGGTTTGATCTCTGTATCACCCACCTCATGGTACTCTTCTAGCACCACTTTGTTCTCCTGTGCGACTATCTTATCTGGTCTGGTCTGTTGTGTCTTTTCTAGGAACATGAGCTTCTGTTCTAGAACAGCAAGGAGCTTGCGGATCGATCAAAGAACACCTGCATTCTTGGAGATAGCAACCCCTCTTATATATACCTTGAACGCTTCCCACACACTCTGAAAACTGTCCACCGAACCCACATTAGCTTAAAAATATATTTGAATCGCTTCGGCCATTTCTGCCTTAAAGACTGCAACAAGCAATGAATAAAGTGGAAATCTCCAGGTGAAAAGCGGGATACGTTTTCTAGGGGAGTCCATCACCAACAGCAGTGGGGAGTGACCGGAATATGTGCGAGGGAGAACCTTACAGATTCGAGTACTGCCTGGCAGCAAACCAGTAGTCAATTCTAGTGTGTATATCGTGATATGCGGAGTAATGCATAAACCCCCCCTCTAGTTGAATACCGTTGGCGCCATACATCACTTAGGTCAAATCTCGCCAGAGCCCCTTCCATTGTTCTAGCTGCCACCGTAATGCACCTTTCCGAGCCCCTGATCTATCTAATGTCGGGTCTCTGACTAAGTTGAAATCCCCATCCCAGAGGTGCTGACAACCTGCGTACAAGCTTACTGTGTCGGTCAGCTTACTGTAAAAGGCCGGGTTATCGTAATTCGTGCCATATACATTGACCAGAATTAGGTCCAGACCTTTCCCTTTACACAGAGTAATAACAAACCTATCCTCTTTATCCGTGTATAAAGGCTCTAATGTTATTGCAGCGATAGGTTTCACCCACGTTAAAACTCACCGTGCATGTGTGGTAAACCCTGCCGCATGAATATTGTCATGTAGTCCTCTGCAATGTAACATAGGGCTGTTAGGGCTGTCCAGTGGAAGGTGAGTTTCCTGCAACAGTGCAATGTCAATGTCATGTCTTGACATGTAGTTCAGGTCCTTACAGATTTTCCTGTGGTCGTTAAGACCTCATACGTTCCAGGTGAGCGCGCTCAGTGTGTCTAAGCCTGCGTCCCTGCGGGACCTACCAGCATCAATCATGGAATATATCTTGCCTGATTCGTCCGACCGTATGGTACTACATATGTTATGTGTGAGTTCTGTGTGTCATCACAAAGTGAAAACAAAGCTGAAAAAAACATTGTGAGTCTCTTTACCCCCTCTTTACCCCCAACCCCCTTCCACGCCAGGATATACCCAGCTGTGCCTGGACGACAATCACCCACAGACCAGTCCCAACAATTGACATTTTCGTGAATGCAGAATTGAGAATCCTGAAATCAGGATCCCAACCCACCCCCCCAAACAAAACTCAAACAGTGTGATTCACTTGTGGGTAGATGATGCACGCCGAGCATGTGTATGTGCAGTAGTTAATCCCTGTACAAACTCCGCTCCACCGTCCATGTCAAACGTGCCTCAGCAACTAAACCAAACCCTGCATTAGCTTCCCATAACTCAATTCAGCTGCAAAACTGTGTCCCCCACCCCCTCCACTGAGTTTCAGTAGCAACATGCTGGCTGTAACAAGACTCCAACACCCAATGTAAAACTTTCCTACAATAGAGTGACCTCCTGAGCCTAGGCCACCGCGGCCCTACCATGACTAATCTCGGCTGCCATAACCATGGGATTTGAAAAATGAAAACCTAGCAAGGTCTGGGTCAGTCTTGTTTGTCTAGGGAGCCTCCAACTACCCCCTCCAAGGCGTCCCGCTCCGGACTAGCTCGCTGCTCCCTGGCCCACTCCTTCAAGGCTTTTTGCAGAGTCTTAGGACCAACAAAGATCCGCGAATGACCGTTCCTGTTAAGTTGAAGACTGGCCAGGAAGAGCATGGCATAGTCTATGTGCTAGTCCATCATCTGGCGTTTTAACAGAGCAAACTCTCTGCGTGCCTCCTGGACACAAGCTGTGAAGTCCGGAAACAATGAGACATTGGACCCCTCGTACTGCAAGGTCTGCCTGGCTCTAGCAGCTGCCAGCGCCAAGTCCCTGTCCCGATAGTTCAGCAGTCTTGCGATAATGGGTCTTGGAGTGGTGTCAGGGGCGGGACGAGGACCCAAAGAACGGTGTGCTGTTTCCATCACAAACATAGTGGAAAACTTGTCACTGGCAAGGAGTGTAACCAAAAGTTTCTCAACAAACTTTTCCATGTTGCCTGTTGCTGTCGATTCTGGAATACCTGTGATTCTCAAGTCTTCAGCTTTGTCCTGCAACACTTGGAGGACCCTACCCATTTGTTTGTGGTCGAAGTCCATCAATTTCTGTACCTCCTCTACCTCCGTAACTCTGCATTCCGCCATTTCTAGGCGCTCAGTATGCTCACCCAGTCTCTCTGACATTCTGTCCATGCAGAACGAGAGCGAATCAATTTTAGTGCCCAAACCTGCAAGGCTTCCTTGTAAGCTTTTTTCCATAGCTACCAACATAGAGCGGATGTCACCATCCAGCTCCTCCGACGGCAGGTCTGGCGTGGGTTCACCTTCTTCAGTAGCATTGTCCCGCCCGTTTGGCTTCCTTTGGTCGAACGTAATCTTGGGTTGGTTTTTATCCACTCTGCCCATCTTGCGCCGTACACTATTTCACGCTGCATGCGCAAACGCCAAGCCACAGAGTTGTTAGATTCAGCAAGGTGTCCTTCAGGTGACAGGTTCTTCTACTCAACACCCCCACATGTAGATATATGGGACATTCAGCACCACCCCAGCACATACACATCTCTCCACCAGTAGATGAGATCCCGCATTCAGACTTCCAGCACCGCTCGTTGCTATACCATAACCAAGCCTCTATAGCGCCAACAGGGCAGACAGCACCCAGTGGTTCTTGTATATCGGACATCTCACTTGTAACAGTACTTTGCCAGGCTACTTGTAATCATCACAGCGCTATCCCTCACTTCACAGCAGATGCAATCTTAATCAAGCAGCTGGAACACTCTGGGGCAAACAGTGCACGGCAGAATAGTAATATCTAGCTGGTCGCCAGGCGCTCCAGATCAGTCTCTGTCCACCACAAATGTCAAACACAAAATGGACAATTCTCAGTCACAAGCAGATCATGGCCTTTCAGTGTGGCCGTACTCACTTCTAGACTGGAAGCAGTGTGGGTCCGTCGCAGCAGCAGGGCGCTGCTGTGTAGTAGTTATCAACTTGTGGCTCACCGATCTGCAGGTGATCGGCAAACGGCAGCGCCTCAGCTCCGCAGCTCCGCCCAGCACTGCAGCAAAATGGCAGAAACTTCTACTCTTACCGTGCACTTATAGAAATGTGGGTAGTCGATGCACTCATGACCGCTCACAGCAGGGTGGATGCTGTCCGGAGCCCACCTGTCCCCGGTCGTCAGCAACTCCTCGCCCAGCAGGGTGACACAGCAGTTGCAGCGCGGGTGCGTCGGCACCGCTCGCTCACTCCATCTCACTGCAGGCCGGGGCTCTGCGCTCGGTAATCGGCCGCAGTGAATCGTGGCCGCCCTACAAGCGCAGCAGGGGGTGTGAAGCCCAGAACTGGCTCAACCTGTTCCGGGGCCTCACCTGACCTGGTCAGCAGAGAAGCAGGCCTGTTGATCGTTGCTGAAGCAGGATAATAGTCGGATAGTGCGGCGGTTTCACGGAGCAAAGAGCTCAAGCGGCCATCTTTGTGACTCGCAAGCTCCGCCCCCCATGATCTTGAGATTTAATTACTATCAGTTATATTCATGGTGGACATCGCAGGCCTGGGGAAAGGCAGCGGAATACAAGTGGGAGAATCGGTTAGAGACAATAAGACCCTAAAAAAGGAAATTGCAACATGGTATTGGGACCTCCTTGAATCCAAAGATAAACATTGTCCTGAGCCTTTTTGATCTGTAAGGAGGATTTAGTTGAGGCTGACATCAACCGGCTCTGACAAGTATCACTAAAAACCCTATATTGAGTAGTAAAATCTGCACCAATTGAAATAAATCACTTCTTTACTATTCAGAGGGCCTACTGGACTCCAGGTAAGCTGGCAAAGGTGACAGGCAAAATTTCCTTCTGCCCGAATTATGGAGCAAAGCAAGTGGGTGATAAGCATACGTTCTTGCCCAGTCCTACATTGTCAGCATACGGGGAAGATCTTGAGAGGCATATCTGGTTGCCAGATTGAGATAAGCCCCCAGCTGGTCTTCTTTAGCAGTGACCCTACCATAAGAACTGAGCTTGAGGATAATAAGCTGAGATTTATTTTCTATAAAGTACTACTTGCAAGGCGAGAAATATGCAGGAAATGAAAATCGGTGGATCTCCCTATCATCAGGGACTTACTGAAGAATGCTATGTTTCCCAAGTCGACATGTCATGTGATGCCAGCAGTTACGAAAGGGTATGAAAGAACACTCTCGAAAGGCAATAACATCTGTCTAGTCCAATGATTACCCTGGAAAAAGCTGTGTGGAAGCTGGCCTGGTGGTGCCAGTAAGCTCGAGGCAGCTGTCTCAGTGAGTCAGTTTCCTTCTGTGGAGGGAATAGCACTTTAAGAGACATAGGGTGCGATGAGGACAAATATATATATATATATATATATATATATATATATATATATATATATATATATTACATCAGCAAAGTTCGCCAGTCCCCCAGCCTGCTTGCGGCGGCGAGCTCGAGCGGGGAGGCGACCCCCTATTAATTTCAACACTGCAACTTTATCGGTTAGAAAAGAAGTCCGCTCGAGCCCAAATCCATTAAGCGTGAAGTTTATTAACCACACAGAATGCCAAAAACACCCGACGCGTTTCGGTGCAGCCGCACCTTGGTCACGGGTAACAGTGTTTTTTTCTTTCACGCGTTTTAAAGTAAACAACAAAATAACATAAAGGTAGGACTACTTGTCCTCACAAAAGTTTGTTTACCCACATTATGGCGGCCATATTTGAATATGTTTGTTTAAACAGACAAGTATGTAACCCAGTTACCACAGTGATTTAAGAGCAACTCATATGTCGAAAGTGTAAACTCAAAATCAAAGCGACATAACATTTCATATAACAATGTTAATGAGCTGAGTGTAAAACATGATAATTCATTCTAGATGACAGTGCATCAGAATATTGTTAATACATATCGCCCCAGTGGGCTTTCACACTCTGAATGTGATTTGTGTCTCACATTTCAATCAAGCCCCTGTGGGCTGTTTAAATCAACTTAAAATGAATAGCCACTGTAAATTAGTTCGCACATAGTCCCGCCCAAGTGGGCAATCAAATAATTTTAAGCTCCAAATAATATGAGGTTAAATTGGGTACATTCTCTTGAATCAGTCCAATTAATTCAGCAGCCAGTGGTTTCCCATCCTTATAGCGTGGCGACATGTGAGTCTCCTACAAACATAAAATATGTAATCACTTTAAAATACACACAATTTGTTTTAAACAAACAAGTACATAGACAGCTTCAAAACATCTCTACATGATTCAGTTACTAAGTTTAGAGTTTTATATAATTGTTCAAGCTAAATGGACCGATAACTCCTCATCCTTATTCAACCCCAAAGGATGTACAGTGTCATATTTAATTATGAACTTTGACTCAAGTCGTCTCAATTGTCTCAGTCTATCACCACCACGTTCTGATGGCGGAATCCTATCTAAGGCACAGAATTTCAGTAGACTTAGTTTTTTCTCATGAACATCCTTAAAGTGTTTTGCAATGGGGTAGTTCTTGTCCTCATGTGTAATAGCCCTCATATGTTCTAGTACCCGTTTTTTTACTGGATGTTTTGTACTACAAATATATGTCAATGGGGCATGGGCATTGCAATGCATAAACACAGAAGTCGGACTTGCATGTGAGGTGTTTTTCAATGCTGAAAGTTTTCTATTGCTAGATAGTTTGATTTCCTTCATGTTAACACTGTTCTTGCAGGCTTTACACGATTGACAAGTAAAGAAACCTTTGATTGCTTTATTGTCCTTATTGTCAATTATCATGTTACTGCAAAGCATATCTTTCAGAGCTGGACACTTTCTAAAAGTGATCATGGGTTGTTTCCCTACAATCTTCTTTAGTGTGTCGTCTAGCTGAAGTACATGCCAGTATTTATTGAGACTCTTCCTGACCTGCCATGTCTGGTCAGAGTATGTAGTAATGAATCTGATCAGTTCTTCTTCACTGTCACCTATTGGTTTCGGGGTGAGAAGTTCTTTCCTCCCTATGCCTCTCACTTTGTTACAAGCCTGTTCAACCACTTTAGACGAGTAACCCCGCTCCCTGAAACGTTCTTTCATTACCAACATTTCCTCATTAAACTCCGAGTTAGTGCTACAGTTTCTTTTTGCACGCAATAGTTCACCGAACGGTATACTGCAGATCAGGTTTTTCGGGTGGCAACTCGACGCATGCAGCAGGCTGTTGCCTGCCGTCGGTTTGCGATATAACCTGCTACTAAGCTTCCCGTTATCAACTGACACTAGTTCATCTAAAAATTCAATAGATTGTTTGTCAATAGTACTGGTAAATTTTAAATTGCAGTCATTCTGGTTCAGTTCGATGACAAATTGCGCTGCAGCTTCCTTACTGCCTCTCCACAAACAAAACACATCGTCTATATACCTGGCCCAGAGGACTACGTTCTGGGTAAAGGCTGTGATGTTACTCGCCACCTGCTCCTCCCACCAGCCCAGGTACAAGCCTGCGTAGCTGGGGGCGAAGCAGGTTCCCATCGCAGTCCCCCTGGCCTGGCAATAGACCACATGATCAAACAGGAAGTAATTGCTGGTAAGACAGGCATACATCATTTTCACAAGCATGTTAGTATGCATCAAATACTTGACATCACGGCTTTTCAGAAAATGTTGGTTAGCCTCCACACCTAAATTGTGGGGTATACATGTATATAGGCTGTTGACATCCAATGTCATAAGCCACATATCGTCCTCCCACTGTATGGGTTCAATTATTTTCAAAAAGTCTCGTGTGTCCTGGAGATATGATGGTAGTTGTTCCACATATGGCCTTAAAAAGTGATCTATGTATTTAGATGTACTTTTATATGTGCTACCAATCGCTGAGACAATAGGTCTCCCTGGGGGTACTGTCGCATTTTTGTGTAACTTGGGTAGAAGGTATAAGACCGCAAGTTTCGGGTGATCACATTTAAGAAATTTGTATTCCTCTTCAGATATTAGCTTGTCTTGTTTCCATATCAACAATTGTTTTTGATACTCCAAGCCATTCTTTTCATAGAGGTTTTTGGAACTAATTGCATAGTTTGACCGATCATCAAGCTGTTTTTTGCCCTCCTCAAGGTACATTTCAATTGGCCATACCACAACATTACCGCCTTTGTCAGACATTTTTATTACAATATTTCTATTGTTTTTAAGTTCAACCAAGGCCTTCCTCTGTTGTCTGGTTAGATTGTCATGATCGGTTTTCTGCACTTTGTTTATCCTTTTAAATTCAGTGATCACACCCTTTTCAAATACATCAATGCTGTCACAATGAATTTGTGGAAGAAACCTTGACTTTGACTTAAACCCACTGCCACTGGGATAGTCATAGTTCAGTTCTTCATCAGATAAACATTCTAGGGTACTTGGTATGTCATCAGTTTCAGAGCCCAAACAATGCATAGTTTTTAGAAGGCTAATGTCACCAATGGCAACTCCTGTATCTTCCTTTAAGATTGCCCCACCAGAGGGTTTTTTATTACAAAACCACTTCTTTAATTTCAACTTTCGTATGAAGTGAAATAAATCAATCCTACCGTCCACATAGTTAAAACGACTGGACGGGCAAAATGTCAATCCCAATGAAAGAACTTCAATTTGGTCAAACGATAAAATTAAATTAGAAAGATTTACCACTGTGTTGGTGTTCATCATTTTTGGGCCGTCTTGCCTCTTGTTGTAACTCCCACGAAGGCATCGATCAATCCCTGTCTTTTGGCGCCTCTTTTGCCGCCGCCTCTGGCGCCTCTTCCACGACCTTGATTTGGTGATTCTACAGATCCGGGGCTGGGGCTGACAGGCCCTTGTCTCCCTTGCGCCATAAGAGAGAACTCTATTAAAATATTGTTTTTTACTCCTTCAGTGGTTATTGTTCCGCCACTGGTTGAAGGCATTGTCCCGTTCTCCACAACCATGTTTGTATCAGTATTTTCGCCATTTGCAGCAGTTTGGATTGGTTGTTGTTTTTCAGGTACATTCAATATTTTCTTGTTCAATTCTCCTAAAGGGTCAAACTTTTTGCCAAAGGTGAAAATCTGGCCCCTCTCATAGTCCAATTGGTCGCGGTGGAACTTACTTTGTTTCTTTAATTTAATTTCATCTTCCGCTTTTTGTAGTCTTGTTGTCAACTTTTTCATCTCAGTTTCAAACTCACTGTCAGTATAGTGACCCCTCAGTTGTTCAATTATTTGTTCAATCTCCTCTGACAGTCTCACCGTGTCTTTCTCGGCGTATTTGATAAGTAATTTTAACATGATTGTTGAACAATGGTGGTTGTTCTCTACCCATTCCTCTATTAACTCAGGGTCCGGGTCAGCAAACGTGGGAGTAATGAATATGCGCAAGCCTCGTGGCACCCGTTTACAGTCCACGTATTTTTGCAAAGTGGTGGCCTCCCACCACTTCACTTGTTCTAACTTCGCGCTCTTCCACAACTTGTCCCAGAGCTCTTTTTTAGTGTTTTTGTCGCGAGCCGTTGTACCACTCGCTGTACTCACAGCTGAATCTCCTGAAAACGGGACAAACAGCGTCTCGGCTGCTTCCCGTCGTGAAGCCTGTCGATTCGACAAATCCATGTTTCTTCGTTTGTTAATCCCACCGTCCGTGAGACTACACAGCCCTGAATCAGGCTGTCACACGCTTTTCCTCAGTCACGGCAACAGCCGCTGCCGTACTGGTTCCGCCTTCCCGCTGCACAAGTTGATATTACTCACGTCTCCCAAACGACACCTCTGAGTCAGGACACTGCTTTCCAATGCCCGCCGATGTAAGCTTGATTGAAATGTGAGACACAAATCACATTCAGAGTGTGAAAGCCCACTGGGGCGATATGTATTAACAATATTCTGATGCACTGTCATCTAGAATGAATTATCATGTTTTACACTCAGCTCATTAACATTGTTATATGAAATGTTATGTCGCTTTGATTTTGAGTTTACACTTTCGACATATGAGTTGCTCTTAAATCACTGTGGTAACTGGGTTACATACTTGTCTGTTTAAACAAACATATTCAAATATGGCCGCCATAATGTGGGTAAACAAACTTTTGTGAGGACGAGTAGTCCTACCTTTATGTTATTTTGTTGTTTACTTTAAAACGCGTGAAAGAAAAAAACACTGTTACCCGTGACCAAGGTGCGGCTGCACCGAAACGCGTCGGGTGTTTTTGGCATTCTGTGTGGTTAATAAACTTCACGCTTAATGGATTTGGGCTCGAGCTGACTTCTTTTCTAACCGATAAAGTTGCAGTGTTGAAATTAATAGGGGGTCGCCTCCCCGCTCGAGCTCGCCGCCGCAAGCAGGCTGGGGGACTGGCGAACTTTGCTGATGTAATTTGTCCTTTTGGAACATCCCCCTGCCCGCCCGTGAACTGTGGATTGTTGAATTTATTTGACACGTGAAATCGACATCAACGTTAATCAGGCAAGCAACTGCTTCCCCGTTTTACGGGTCCCTGACTGGCCGGCTGGCTTACATCGGCGGGCATTGGAAAGCAGTGTCCTGACGCGGAGGTGTCGTTTGGGAGACGTGAGTAATATCAACTTGTGCAGCAGGAAGGCGGAACCAGTACGGCAGCGGCTGTTGCCGTGACTGAGGAAAAGCGTGTGACAGCCTGATTCAGGGCTGTGTAGTCTCACGGACGGTGGGATTAACAAACGAAGAAACATGGATTTGTCGAATCGACAGGCTTCACGACGGGAAGCAGCCGAGACGCTGTTTGTCTCGTTTTCAGGAGATTCAGCTGTGAGTACAGCGAGTGGTACAACGGCTCGCGACAAAAACACTAAAAAAGAGCTCTGGGACAAGTTGTGGAAGAGCCCGAAGTTAGAACAAGTGAAGTGGTGGGAGGCCACCACTTTGCAAAAATACGTGGACTGTAAACGGGTGCCTCGAGGCTTGCGCATATTCATTACTCCCACGTTTGCTGACCCGGACCCTGAGTTAATAGAGGAATGGGTAGAGAACAACCACCATTGTTTAACAATCATGTTAAAATTACTTATCAAATACGCCGAGAAAGACACGGTGAGACTGTCAGAGGAGATTGAACAAATAATTGAACAACTGAGGGGTCACTATACTGACAGTGAGTTTGAAACTGAGATGAAAAAGTTGACAACAAGACTACAAAAAGCGGAAGATGAAATTAAATTAAAGAAACAAAGTAAGTTCCACCGCGACCAATTGGACTATGAGAGGGGCCAGATTTTCACCTTTGGCAAAAAGTTTGACCATTTAAGAGAATTGAACAAGAAAATATTGAATGTACCTGAAAAACAACAACCAATCCAAACTGCTGCAAATGGCGAAAATGCTGATACAAACATGGTTGTGGAGAACGGGACAATGCCTTCAACCAGTGGCGGAACAATAACCACTGAAGGAGTAAAAAACAATATTTTAATAGAGTTCTCTCTTATGGCGCAAGGGAGACAAGGGCCTGTCAGCCCCAGCCCCGGATCTGTAGAATCACCAAATCAAGGTCGTGGAAGAGGCGCCAGAGGCGGCGGCAAAAGAGTCGCCAAAAGACAGGGATTGATCGATGCCTTCGTGGGAGTTACAACAAGAGGCAAGACGGCCAAAAAATGATGAACACCAACACAGTGGTAAATCTTTCTAATTTAATTTTATCGTTTGACCAAATTGAAGTTCTTTCATTGGGATTGACATTTTGCCCGTCCAGTCGTTTTAACTATGTGGACGGTAGGATTGATTTATTTCACTTCATACGAAAGTTGAAATTAAAGAAGTGGTTTTGTAATAAAAAAACCTCTGGAGGGGCAATCTTAAAGGAAGATACAGGAGTTGCCATTGGTGACATTAGCCTTCTAAAAACTATGCATTGTTTGGGCTCTGAAACTGATGACATACCAAGTACCCTAGAATGTTTATCTGATGAAGAACTGAACTATGACTATCCCAGTGGCAGTGGGTTTAAGTCAAAGTCAAGGTTTCTTCCACAAATTCATTGTGACAGCATTGATGTATTTGAAAAGGGTGTGATCACTGAATTTAAAAGGATAAACAAAGTGCAGAAAACCGATCATGACAATCTAACCAGACAACAGAGGAAGGCCTTGGTTGAACTTAAAAACAATAGAAATATTGTAATAAAAATGTCTGACAAAGGCGGTAATGTTGTGGTATGGCCAATTGAAATGTACCTTGAGGAGGGCAAAAAACAGCTTGATGATCGGTCAAACTATGCAATTAGTTCCAAAAACCTCTATGAAAAGAATGGCTTGGAGTATCAAAAACAATTGTTGATATGGAAACAAGACAAGCTAATATCTGAAGAGGAATACAAATTTCTTAAATGTGATCACCCGAAACTTGCGGTCTTATACCTTCTACCCAAGTTACACAAAAATGCGACAGTACCCCCAGGGAGACCTATTGTCTCAGCGATTGGTAGCACATATGAAAGTACATCTAAATACATAGATCACTTTTTAAGGCCATATGTGGAACAACTACCATCATATCTCCAGGACACACGAGACTTTTTGAAAATAATTGAACCCATACAGTGGGAGGACGATATGTGGCTTATGACATTGGATGTCAACAGCCTATATACATGTATACCCCACAATTTAGGTGTGGAGGCTAACCAACATTTTCTGAAAAGCCGTGATGTCAAGTATTTGGTGCATACTAACATGCTTGTGAAAATGATGTATGCCTGTCTTACCAGCAATTACTTCCTGTTTGATCATGTGGTCTATTGCCAGGCCAGGGAGACTGCGATGGGAACCTGCTTCGCCCCCAGCTACGCAGGCTTGTACCTGGGCTGGTGGGAGGAGCAGGTGGCGAGTAACATCACAGCCTTTACCCAGAACGTAGTCCTCTGGGCCAGGTATATAGACGATGTGTTTTGTTTGTGGAGAGGCAGTAAGGAAGCTGCAGCGCAATTTGTCATCGAACTGAAACAGAATGACTGCAATTTAAAATTTACCAGTACTATTGACAAACAATCTATTGAATTTTTAGATGTACTAGTGTCAGTTGATAACGGGAAGCTTAGTAGCAGGTTATATCGCAAACCGACGGCAGGCAACAGCCTGCTGCATGCGTCGAGTTGCCACCCGAAAAACCTGATCTGCAGTATACCGTTCGGTGAACTATTGCGTGCAAAAAGAAACTGTAGCACTAACTCAGAGTTTAATGAGGAAATGTTGGTAATGAAAGAACGTTTCAGGGAGCGGGGTTACTCGTCTAAAGTGGTTGAACAGGCTTGTAACAAAGTGAGAGGCATAGAGAGGAAAGAACTTCTCACCCCGAAACCAATAGGTGACAGTGAAGAAGAACTGATCAGATTCATTACTACATACTCTGACCAGACATGGCAGGTCAGGAAGAGTCTCAATAAATACTGGCATGTACTTCAGCTAGACGACACACTAAAGAAGGTTGTAGGGAAACAACCCATGATCACTTTTAGAAAGTGTCCAGCTCTGAAAGATATGCTTTGCAGTAACATGATAATTGACAATAAGGACAATAAAGCAATCAAAGGTTTCTTTACTTGTCAATCGTGTAAAGCCTGCAAGAACAGTGTTAACATGAAGGAAATCAAACTATCTAGCAATAGCAAAACTTTCAGCATTGAAAAACACCTCACATGCAAGTCCGACTTCTGTGTTTATGCATTGCAATGCCCATGCCCCATTGACATATATTGGTAGTACAAAACATCCAGTAAAAAAACGGGTACTAGAACATATGAGGGCTATTACACATGAGGACAAGAACTACCCCATTGCAAAACACTTTAAGGATGTTCATGAGAAAAAACTAAGTCTACTGAAATTCTGTGCCTTAGATAGGATTCCGCCATCAGAACGTGGTGGTGATAGACTGAGACAATTGAGACGACTTGAGTCAAAGTTCATAATTAAATATGACACTGTACATCCTTTGGGGTTGAATAAGGATGAGGAGTTATCGGTCCATTTAGCTTGAACAATTATATAAAACTCTAAACTTAGTAACTGAATCATGTAGAGATGTTTTGAAGCTGTCTATGTACTTGTTTTTTTAAAACAAATTGTGTGTATTTTAAAGTGATTACATATTTTATGTTTGTAGGAGACTCACATGTCGCCACGCTATAAGGATGGGAAACCACTGGCTGCTGAATTAATTGGACTGATTCAAGAGAATGTACCCAATTTAACCTCATATTATTTGGAGCTTAAAATTATTTGATTGCCCACTTGGGCGGGACTATGTGCAAACTAATTTACAGTGACTATTCATTTTAAGTTGATTTAAACAGCCCACAGGGGCTTGATTGAAATGTGAGACACAAATCACATTCAGAGTGTGAAAGCCCACTGGGGCGATATGTATTAACAATATTCTGATGCACTGTCATCTAGAATGAATTATCATGTTTTACACTCAGCTCATTAACATTGTTATATGAAATGTTATGTCGCTTTGATTTTGAGTTTACACTTTCGACATATGAGTTGCTCTTAAATCACTGTGGTAACTGGGTTACATACTTGTCTGTTTAAACAAACATATTCAAATATGGCCGCCATAATGTGGGTAAACAAACTTTTGTGAGGATGAGTAGTCCTACCTTTATGTTATTTTGTTGTTTACTTTAAAACGCGTGAAAGAAAAAAACACTGTTACCCGTGACCAAGGTGCGGCTGCACCGAAACGCGTCGGGTGTTTTTGGCATTCTGTGTGGTTAATAAACTTCACGCTTAATGGATTTGGGCTCGAGCTGACTTCTTTTCTAACCGATAAAGTTGCAGTGTTGAAATATATATATATATATATATATATATTCACTGAAAAAAACGTAGGTTTTACACACGTTATAGTTAGGATGTAGCATTTACAAAACCTATGAAATTCACTGAAAAAAACATAGGTTTGACACCAGTTATAGTTAGCTGGAAATTTTACTGATATAAAACCAATGAAATTCCACGTTATAGTTAGTTGGACTCACTATAACTTGCGCGTGTAATGCACTGCTGATGACGTCACATATTACATCACTCATGACATCACTGATGACAGCATCCAGTGAATGTGTGTCTTTCTGAAAAATAAATATGTGTTATATATGTATATATTATTGAATATCTTAGTGAATACATATATTACTGAGTAATGCTTAAATATTTAAATATATGTATTAGTGTTTCACTTTGTGTATAAGTGGCTGCATGGGTTGATGAGTAGGTACATGTGTATGTATATAGGTTATTAGATGTTTTTCTTAGTATCAGTATGAGTGTTTGCATGGTTTGGTGGGGGTATTACTTACTACATAGATGCAAGAATGACTGAGTCTCTGTTTGTATGTGTTTTGAAGACAGCATATGTGCACGACTGTATGGGTGGATTAGTGTGCATATGTCTGTGTTAGTGAGTGAATGACTGTCTTATTAGTGTCTTTATCAGTAACTACATATGTTTTAATGTAGTATATGTGAATATTGATGTATATAAGTGACTATATGTGAGAGTGAGGGATTGTAAGAGTTCCTGTTTAAATTAGTATGTGTTTCTATAAGTGATTTTTTAAGAGAGTAAGTATGTGTAAGTTTCCTTAGAAGTAAAGTGGTAGTGTGTGTATAGCTGTTTATGCAAATAAATGGATGTTCAATAGTTTATTTGCATGTGTGAGTATGTGTGTGAATAACTTTTGGATGACTGTCGGTGTGTAAGAGGATGTGTACGTGTATCACTACATATGATTAGTGAATATATGTATGACTGACTATATAGAACTGTTGGTGAATTAGTGCATGTGTATATAGATGGTGGAATTGTTGAATTGGTTGTTGTAACTGGTATGGGTATCTCCATTTTTTTGAACATTTTAGTTTCTATTTTTGAATATGCGTTTCAAGGGTTAGATTACAGTGAAAGGAGGTCTGTCACTGTGTCACAAGGATGGTGTCATCAGTGATGTCATGAGTGATGAAATATGTGACGTCATCAGCAGTGCATTACACGCGCAAGTTATAGTGAGTCCAACTAACTATAACGTGGAATTTCATTGGTTTTATATCAGTAAAATTTCCAGCTAACTATAACTGGTGTCAAACCTATGGTTTTTTCAGTGAATTTCATAGGTTTTGTAAATGCTACTTCCTAACTATAACGTGTGTAAAACCTATGGTTTTTTCATTGAATTTCATTGGTTTTTAAAATGCTAATTCAGAAATATCTCGTGTATACAACCTATACTTTTGTCAATAAAGTTCTGGCAATATTTTTTTCAGAAACAAGCCGTTTTCTTCACTGTTCAAGTTGCATAGAGACTCCTTGTAAAGCGATACAGAATTAGAAAGTCTGTACCTTGCCTTTTTTTCAACGCATTAAAATTTGCCTGTAAATAAAAATAGCCTTTCTAAACTTTCGTGCACGACCCGGTGTGCGCACTCTCGTCAACAGTTCTCAATAAAATGGATAGCGCATTTCCAGGCTTTCGTGCGCGACCGACTGTGCGCACCCGCCTATATATTTCGTGAAAACTTTGCAATCTGAACTTATTGAATTTCTTCATAGACCCATCAAAGAACTTATACTACGTCAAAGAGACTAAACCTAGGCTTCTTTTTTAATATTATGAAAATTTTCATTAAATGGAGCCGAATGTCTTTTTAAACTTTCGTGTGTGACCGAATGTACACACCTTGGTATTTTAAAAAAATATATAAAAGGTTTTATACTTTAACAATTGTATGCTTGAATCGAGCTCAGAAGATATATAAGTCCGGATGTGTTTAGATTTACTCCTTTTCACGTTTTGAAACTTCGCTGCATTAGACCGCTACTTCCAAATGGCGTACGTGACCAGATACTTTCACCGCGTACACGTCCTGAGACGCGCATGTGAAGTCATGTGACTTGAAAACAACACTTCCAATTGGTTCTTAGTAGTTTCTATTCTGCAATTTACACGGAGAACTCCACCCACTTCTCTCACTATCTTTTCTACTCTCAAAAGAGAACGACGTTCAACACCCTTCGGAAGACTTTGCTGAAATGGCTGCCGCCCCGCATTCATCTTCCGAATCTGAAGGAAATGAGCGAATACCTTTAAAAAGAAAAAAGGAATCTTTTATTTGGCAATTTTTCACTTATCCTGAAGAACAAAAGAAAGTGAATGTGCCAAAAGTTACCTGCACGATATGCAATTCGGTTCTCTCAAGAGGAAATCCAAGAAAAAAATATTCCTTTTCCATACATACCATGGTGCGGCATGTCAAACAAGTGCACCCTGTGGAATTTGCAAAGGCATCGACAAGAGCCCTGGCCACGCTATTACCATCAGAGGTGGCCAGCACATCTTCTGGTGGACGACCTGTATCTCCATCGAGTGCTGTGATGGACTTGAGACCATATCTTGCAAAGGTGCACATGAAATGCAAAGAGTGTGGAGAAATTCTTCTGTACGGAGAGCAGAGCCTCGTTCTTACTAAACTAAAAATTGAGAGTCATAAATGCCCCGAGAAAAGATACATTTCTTCATTTCATTTTGATCCTGTGTCACTCTTGAAAATGTTGTTGCAAGTTTAAAAAATCAAAAACAACATAACAGTTGTTTAAAAAAAAAAAAAAAAAAAAATAGTTATTTTCAGAACTAACTCATTGTACCAAAAACAGCTCCAGGGAGGAGGAGCTTGGCGCGCACCCAAGATGGTCGCGTGAGCTCAGAGCTCCCGGACCTTCGCCACCTCCACCGATCATCCTGTATCTTATCCTGATTTAGACGACGGGCTTTTGTGGTCGTGACCTGGCTGATCATTTATACGTTTTCAGATTGCGATTTGGTCTCCGGGAACCGAAAATACGGACTTTTGAACATTCCTGGCCTGCTCCATGGTACTGCCCCGGGCTTGCTTTCTCTGCCAGCCGGGTGGTAATTGAATAACAACGGCCCAGGCGGGGCTCCCATGCCCGGTCTTCTACTTTCAGTTTCGATTCTTGTGATCTGGCCTCATTGATTTTGCCTTGGTAGCCCTGGTCGCTTGTTTCACTCACTATCACGTCATCGTTGGTGATCTGGACTTTTGCTGCCCTGATCAGTGGCTGGCCCTCCACCTATTCTCCGAATTGATCCGGGCGTATTGAGTGTCGCCATTTTTACTAGGTCTCAGAATACCCTCCGGGGCGCACAACCTGAAATGGCCACCAAGCCCGAGGCGGAGAGGCGCAGGACCAGACCGGCAACTCGGGGGGGTCCTGTGCAGTCCAATGTCATGGATCGCTATACCCTCACTAAGGGCTCTCCGAGTGGCATAACTAAACCCCCGGCCACCTTTGGGGACGATTCCCTGTTGGATGAAGAACCGTCGTTGAAAGACGTCATGGGCGCCATTGCTGGGATGAAGGCCACGTTGGGACAACAATATGAGGCCCTGACTCACAAGCTGGACACGGTTGCTATAGATGTTAATCTGATCAGGGCAGACCTCGGAAAGACTAACGAGAAGGTCAAATCCCTTGATTTGAAGACATCCAGTCTTGTCACCGACGTCTCTGAGTTACAGACTGAGGTCGGTAATTTGAGATCTGTCCGTGACTACCTCACTCGACGCTTGGACGATTTTGAAGGCCGCGCACGGCGGAACAACGTCCGGTTGGTTGGTGTCCCGGAAACGACGGACTCGACAGAGGTGGACCTCTTGGTGGAGGACCTTGTCCTGAATCACTTAGCGCCCAAGGGCCTGAGCAAGTTTTTTGCAGTGGAACGGGCCCACCGAATCCCGAGTGGCCCGCCCAAGCTGGGTGCTTCTCCGCGCCCCATCATTGCGCGGATCTTTAACTTTCGTGACAGAGATGCGATCCTGCAGGCGTCCCGCACCTCGGGCCCCACGAAATATGAAAACGCCGCGATCAGCTTCTACTCGGACTTCACCCAACAGGTTCAGAGGCAGCGATTGGGATTTCAAGGGGTGAAGAAGAGAATGAGAGACAGAGCCATGAAATATTACATGCTTTTCCCGGCTCGACTGCGTGTGGTTCACAATGATAGAACATTTTTCTTTGACCATCCTGGAGCTGCTAGTGACTGGTTGGACTCGTTGCCCCCTGGACAGGAACAATTTGACCATTCGGAACACCCCGGTGGAGCAGAGGGGGGCCTGATGGAGCAGGAATAGGAAGTGACTCGGATCCTGGAGCAACGTATTGACTTTCGGCAGTGGGTTGATGCTATGCTACTATTGTTTGCTACTGTGTTGTCTTAATGGGGTGTGGGAGGGGGTCGGTGTATCTTCCTCCTCTGGGGTTCTTTTTGTAGATTAGTTGTATGTTAGGGCGACAGGCACACTGCAAGTTGGGGTGGCTCTTGAGTCTCACGCAGGGGTGCGGGGTGGGGGGTTTGATGTTGGTTTGGGGGGTTGGGGGGTTGAAGTTTTTTTTTTTTTTTTTTCAAGGCATAGTACTGATGATCTCCTGTGTTGCAGTGTCGCGGCTGGTGTGGGGGGGGACCTGGGGTGGATTCTGGGATGGGAGATAGGGGACTACGCATTCTGTGTTGGAACGTAAATGGGTTGGGAGACAGAATTAAACGTGGGGTGGTTTTACAGTTGCTACGGCGCTTGTCTCCTGATGTGGTTTTGCTTCAAGAAACGCACTTGCTGGGTAATACGTGCCACGCCATTAATAGGCGTGGATACCGTCTCATGGCCCACTCGGGTTTCACTTCCGGCTCTAGAGGGGTGGGCATTCTGGTTCGGACCTCCCTCCCCCTTGCTGTTGATGACGTTATACTTGATGATAGGGGGCGTTATGCCGCTATAGTAGGGCGCTGGGAGGGGAGGGTGATTACTTTCCTCTCGGTTTACATACCCCCAGGCCTTCAAACTACAACATATGCTGATTTGGGAAAAGTGATCCTGGGCGTTCCCGAGGGTGTACTTGTAATAGGGGGGGATTTCAACTCAGTAGTGTCTGGAGTGTGTGATCGTTACCCTCCCCGTGTCCTCGCTAAATCTCAATCCTGGCTGGGGGATTTTCTGGAGGCGATGGGACTAACCAATTGCTGGCGTTTACATCATCCTGGGCACCAACAGTATACTTTTCACTCCGGGGCCCATGGCAGCCTTTCGAGGTTAGATTATGTTTTGATGCCCTCCTCCCAGGCTTCCCTCATAGGGGAGGTGAAACATCTTGCCAGGGGTATTTCGGATCACTCCCCGCTATGGTTGGTTGTGTCCGCTCGTCAGGGGTCGGGAGGTCGGGTTGCCCCGATTAACCCATGGTACCTCCGCGATCCTAGGATCAGAGGGGAATTGCTTAAAGCGATCGATCGTTACTTTGCTGAAAATGTGGGTTCGGTGTCCTCTTCTGTCTCCTTGTGGGAAGCATATAAAACTGTTATTCGGGGACAAGCCCTCTCATCGATTGGCAATGTTAAGAGATGTATGCGGGAAGAGGTTGTCCGTCTTGAGACTGAACTTACCATCCTTGAGGGAGAATTGGATTCTGGTGCCTCCCCTGAGAAGCTGCACTGGTTAGACCTGAAACAGCACGAATATAGAGCACTTGTGACTGATGCTGCGAAAGAGATGGGTCGTGAACAGCAAGGGCGTCTGTATGATGTGGGAGATAAGGCGGGGAAGTTGCTTGCTTGGTTGGATAGGAGAGAATGCGCGAGTCGAGTTATCCCTGTTATAGTTGATGTGAATGGTGACAGTATCACTGACCCTGCTGGGATCGTTGAGCGGTTTGCCGATTATTTTAGGGTGGTATACTCCCCTGTGTCCGATAGATTGGAGCAGGACTCCCGCTTGCTTCTACGCGATATCTCGCTGCCATGCTTGTCTGACCCGGAACGAGACCTGCTGGAAGCTCCGCTCACGGTTGATGAAATTGCGACCGCTATCCGATCGATTCGCTCCGGGAGGGCCTCGGGCCCTAATGGACTCCCCATCGAGCTTTACAAACTTCGTCCCGACGTACTGGCGCCGTATTTGCGATCAATGTTCTTGGAATCCCTAGAGAGAGGGTCTCTTCCTCCTGATCAAAGGCTGGCCTCCATAGTGGTTATCCATAAGGAAGGAAAGCCGCGTGACCGCTGCGAATCCTTCAGACCTATTTCCCTGATTAATGTTGAACCTAAGATCCTGGCCAAAGTTCTTGCTATTCGTTTGATATCTGTTATAGGAGATCTTGTTCACCCGGACCAATCGGGCTTTATACCACATCGCAATACGGCACTTAATCTTCGGCGCCTCCATGGAGTCCTAGCGCGAGCTGGGACTCTGCGAGAGTCGGCCATCTTGGCGTCCCTAGACGCCACTATGGCGTTTGATACGCTTGAGTGGCCTTATCTTTGGGCGGTCCTTTCTAAATTCGGGTTTGGGCCTGCCTTTATCCGTTGGGTGCAACTGCTCTATGCTGGCCCTTTGGCCCAGGTAGTGGTGAATGGGCGTGTTTCGGCCTCCTTTGCGCTTGGTAGGGGTACGCGTCAGGGCTGTCCTCTGTCCCCACTCCTGTTCGCTCTTGCTTTAGAGCCGCTAGCGGCTTGGTTAAGATGGGAACCATCCTTGAAGGGCATTAGATGGTCTCCGGCATTTGAAGACCGTATATCTCTGTATGCGGATGATATACTTTTATATCTTACGTCACCCCGGAAGTCGTTGATCGTCCTTTTCGACGTTTTGACTTCTTTCAGTAAAAATTCCGGTCTTGTCATCAATTGGTTAAAATCTTGCATTTATGTTCTTTCCGGCGATGCTCCCCTCTTGCCACGTGGATGTCCTATTTCGGTGGTGCAGGAGGGATTCAAATATCTTGGAATCTTTGTTACCCTGGATCCTACGCTTCGTTACGAGCGCAATTTGTTGCCCCCTCTCCGACGTCTTCGGGCGGATATAGAAACGTGGAACAGACTCCCTCTCTCTCCCCTGGGACGAGCGGCGTTGTTTAAGATGATGTCGCTCCCCCGATTTCTTTATGCGCTTCAAAACACGCTTGACGTAGTACCAGCCGGGTATTTCCGGGAGATTGAATGTCTACAGCGACAGTTGATATGGGGGGCCGTTCTCGTATTGCCCTTTCGAAACTCACGCTCCCTTGGTATGACGGCGGCATTGCACTCCCGGACATCCGTCGCTATTATTGGGCCTCTCAGTTAGGGGCCATCAACCACGGTACCTATGATCATTCACTAAACCCGGCCTTTGCGATGGATAAATGGTTGCTGCCCGGCGGCGATTACAACAGGGCTTTATACGCGAAATCAGCCGGTAGATCTCTTACGGGTCCTACTAACACAGCGGTGCGGGTGTGGTATCGGGCTACGGCGGCCACGGGATGGGCTGACAGACCGACCCGGGCTACTCCACTCTATGCCTCGGATAAACTTGGCTCCCTTTGGCGATCGAAGGGATTCGATCGGTGGGACATGATAGGGATCAGCAGGGTCGATGATGTGTGGATCAAGGGTAGGATCAAAACTTTTGAAGAATTGAAAGTTGAATATGGATTGAATGATAGGGAATCCTTTCGGTATGCGCAAGTCCGGCACGCAATTTTGTCTGTTTTTCCCCGAGGCTCGGACGTGCCGGAAACATCCCCGCTTGAAGATAGGATACTGGATGGGCATGTCCCTGATAGCACTATTTCGCTCATTTATAAAAAACTGATTAATACTAGGATTGACTTATTGGAAGGCCTCCGAGGGTTGTGGACCAGTGATGGTCTGGAGCTCGATGATGAGGATTGGCAGGCCGCGATCTCTTCCCCGAAAGAGGTGGCTATCCCAGCACGCCTTCGGTTTGTCCAACTCAAAATTCTGCATAGGGTGTATGTGACTGGTCCGCGTCTGGTGCGAATGGGATTCTTGACGGATGGATTGTGCAGACGCGGATGTGGCATGGTGGCCACCTTTCTCCATATGATTTGGGAATGTCCGGCCGTGTCGAACTATTGGACTCGCGTGCATGCTGTCATGAGTGAGGTTACGGGTGTACGGTTGATGCCTGAAGCGCGGAGGTGCTTGCTGAACGTCTGGGAACCGAATGATTACAATCTGGCGCAGCTTCGATGGGCGACCTTGGGTAACATGATCGCCAAGCGTGACATTGCCCAGCTGTGGGGCACCCAGAGGCCTCTGACAGTCCTAGTGTGGAAACAAAACATGGATTGGTGCATGTTTCGAGAAAAAACGGTTTATGTTTCCCGTGGCACACCTGGCAAATGGGGGAAAATCTGGACTCAGTGGAACGCATACCGTGGTGATATATGTACTCCCCCCATATCGGAATGTGATATTGACTTGCCATCCTCCCAACCTGATGTTTCCTCCGCAGGACTATAGATGTATTGTATACTTCTGGTCTCCTTTTCCCCCCCCCTTCCCCCCTGATTTATTGTTTGCAACGATATTTGATTTACGTTTGTACCCCCTCCACCGGCCAAATGGTGACACACTTCTATTGTAATGCCTTGTCATGTTTTGTTTTTCTGTTTTTTTTGTCTTTATTTTCAATAAAAAGTTTCAACAAAAAAAAAACCAGCTCGAGGAGCATATTATAAAGGGGGTTAATCTCCGCTTTTTTGCCTTTCGTTCGTGCGCGACCGTGTGCGCGCACCCGCCTATATATTTCGTGAAAACTTTGCAATTGCAACTTATTAAATTTCTTCATAGACCCATCAAAGAACTTATACTACGTCAAAGACACTAAACCTAGGCTTCTTTTTTATTATTATGAAAATTTTCATTAAATGGAGCCGAATGTCTTTTTAAACTTTCGTGCGTGACCGAATGTACACACCTTGGTATTTAAAAAAAAATATATAAAAGGTTTTATACTTTAACAATTGTATGCTTGAATCGAGCTCAGAAGATATATTAAATCCGGATGTGTTTGGATTTACTCCTTTTCACGTTTTGAAACTTCGCTGAATTAGACCGCTACTTCCAAATGGCGTACGTGACCAGATACTGTCACCGCGTACACGTCCTGAGACGCGCATGTGAAGTCATTGTGGTGTGACTTGAAAACAACACTTCCAATTGGTTCTTAGTAGTTTCTATTCTGCAATTTACACGGAGAACTCCACCCACTTCTCTCACTATCTTTTCTACTCTCAAAAGAGAACAACGTTCAACATCTTTCGAAAGACTTTCTGTTCACGCGATAATGTGAAATACTGAGATTGTTACAGGATTTTCTATCAGATATGTGTTCCCATTTCTGTTGAAGCACTAACACCGTGGAAAATTCCACCAATAGCAGTGATATTTTTAACGCCGAGCACCGGCGATTTTTATCACTTAGAAGCCTTCCTATTATGAAGGTTTATCTCCTAAGTCTCTGATTCTCAAACTGTGCAACGCGGCTCCCCTGTGTGCCGTAATGAAGTGCTAGGGGCGCCGCCCACACTCTAGTGTGACTAACCATCTATAAATTCCACAGACATCTCTACCCTGTTATCTGCAATTGTGAGCATCAAAAGGAGCTGCGCTACGCCCCCGTGAGAGGCCTCACTCCCACTGCTGTAACGGCTTGGCAGTCCTCCAGATGCACAGGAACAGCCCCTCCGATCCATTGAAGTTCTGTGTCGGTCTCAATACCACTTACAAAATGAAAATAAGCACTGAAGAATATTCAAGTATGTAGTACTCCTCCTGCTACAGCATACAAAATGCATTCTATTACCTATAAAAAAGTCAAACACCCACGCTACAATCATATAGAACACTTCCTCTAAAGAAACCTGTGAATAACTTTAAAACATCAGGTTAACCTTTTTTTACTCTCTCATCATTATTAAAGATAAGTATTTACAATGCTATATTAAACAATGCCATGGTTCTTTCTTTTTAATTTTAAAAATCTTGCAATCTTTCACAAACCCAATACTCATGGCTTCTTTTTCGTGACAAAAATCTTGCAATATTACATACCTACATAGAATAACAGAAAAAACATAACACTACAAAGGCCGAACACTCTACTAAACGCGGATTTGTAACCTATGGGGCAGATTTATGTTAACTACTTCATACCCAGATATGCACCAGTTAATGTGCACCACAGTATGCTAGTGCTCCGTTACCCATGGTGTGCAACATTTGAAATGTGGCGCACCATGGTACAAAAACACCATACATGCGTAACACATCTGTGCTGAAAAAGTAATACATTACTAGAGTTGCATCGCAAGTGTGATGCAGCTCCAGCAAGGCTCACCAATGCACTATATTCACAATACTGCATCAATACCTACGCCTGCTTCAAGCACATGCACAGTTTTGAAACAGCATGGGTCTGAAAGTCACTGAGTGAAATATCATGCATTACAGTCAGCCACTTTCAAGACGCATTCCTTCAGAGGAACACTTCTTTATGGTGCAGGGCTTTAGAATGTGACATATCTCCTAGATCCATAACGTTGTAAATATGGTACATTATTTCCACTGTCATTGTATTAAATAAACTGACGAAATTGTGGCGCAAAGAGACGCAACGTCAACATAAAGCTGCCACAATGTGTTTTAAAGTGCCCTTTAAATTACAACCAACACTCTCTTTGAAGAGACCCCTCAGGTTTTTTTAACACCTGTTAAGTCCTTCCATGCTCATGACAGAGCCGCTCCATCACAAGCATTACCTCAGCTGTCCTCAGGATGGACCAGTTTTGTCATGGGCTTGCCGCTGTGCTTGCACAGCACTAATATTGCGCCTCCATGACACGTTCTATTGACTAAGCAGAGCCATGACAGAACCACTGTATCATGAACAGATCTCAACCGTGGCTCATGAAGGAGTAGCTCTATCATGAGCATAGAAGTACCACTCAGCCTCCCGGCCCCCTAATGCTGTGGCAGAATTGCCACTGCAGCAAAGAACTTAAACTCCTGGAAAGAACAACATGTAACATTTAATATCATTTCCCACCAATGTTTTCATATATCAGTGTTGCTGAACTCACTCAGTGAAATGTCGCTCATTTCATTAAATCACTTTTAAAGCATGCCTTATAACAATGCACCCAATCCTATGTGGAAGTGCTTATATTAAACATGACATTGCTTTAAGCAGGATAGACAAAGAAATGACACAGTGATGTAAAAGTTTCTTTATTTTTTATACTTACCTAAAAAATAATAAAAAAGTAAAGTAAATTTCTTTTAAAAATGTAGTACCTGTGGAAGAAAAGTAAAAATAAGATTATAATGTACATTTCATAAAATAAAAAAAGTAGGAGTCAATAAGAAAGAGGCAGAGAAAACTCTCGGATGTTATTAGTTGTACTTACCTTATAAATATAATATCTGTGAAAGACAGTAAAAAAATATGTTATAATACATATTTCTAAATTCAATGTAACAAAATAACTCAAACAACATATTAAATGGTTTATTTTTGCTGTCCTCAGAATACATTGATTTTCACTATAAACAGTGATTTCAATATTAATCATCATATAACAGCGGGGGAAAAAAAACACAATCAAAATGATTGTGTTTAAAAAAACCATCTAAAATCTCCATACATATTATAAATACCTGAAAAAAACATATCTTAAATGTTTTTCTCAAATTCGCAATTTCTTGAGTAAGCACACTACATCTTCCACAGTTACAAACTAATTAAACTATACGACCTATTTTTAAATATATCTCAAAAAAACACCGTGCAAGTATCTCCTATAAAAATCTATCTTAAGTATACATTTTCTTCTCTCATACCTTTCCGCATGGCCAAATTGTATAAGTTAACTCATTACCTTTTAAATACCTCTCCCAAAAACTTGCGTCCATATATGTTCTAAAATAATTATCTAAAGTACTCATTTTCTTCTCTCATATTTTTCCACATGGCCAAATACTATGAGTTAAGTAGTTTTTTTCTGAAATTTCTTAATCTTAATCTTATCTATTCTTTTGTGAACCTTTACAGTAAAAATGTGTAACATGCTTTATACCACCAAACATTAACTAAATTTCTACCTGATGTTATCACTATACCAAACACAAATTTCATTTATAGATTTGTAGACCCTCAGTCACATGATATTTGTAAACAAGAAAGTTTCATATCTTTACAGTATTAATCTTCCTACAGCAAGTGATTCTACTGAAATTTGGGTTCCAAAAATAGCAGATAGGAGTTAGTTAAGGCAAAAGGCAAACGTTTCTTAAAAGTCAATTGGGTATCATTGCAAAGCGTCCAGCCACTTCCACACTTCAAATAAGCTGTATAATGTCCTGATGATGTGGAAGGCCCTTCATGAAAAATAATGGCTACAGTTACAAATGTTCGTCTAGAAATAGATACTTGAGTAGCCACAACATTTTTAATTAAAGTTGACAATTTACTCCCATCAGCTCTGCATCGTTGAAACATTAATATTACATATTGTCCATATCTATGGATAAATAAAGTTGATAACATTTCAGACTTACATTGAGAACAGACCATGTTCTGATGCGCATCTTTAACTAGTTTATTAAAAGACACTTCTTTACAGTCTGGTAATGTTAAATATATAAATCTTTCACTGTGTATATCAGTACTACTTGAAAATGAGCAATTATCACAGTTATGTTCCCATTTATAAGAAAGGCCAAAAAGATTATCAATATCTACACCTTCATCTTCCAAAACTGTAAACATATACATAATAAATTCCTGACAATCTTGCTGAATATTCTGTGAAAATTGATTTACTCCTGCACATATGTCTAAAACATTCCTTAGTTCTGAAACACTTCCTACTTCACTTTCACCACTACTACATTTTTCAAATATAGAATTTAAGGAATAGCAAAATGTTTGCTCCTGATTTTCTACAATCTGTTCCCTAACATTTTTTAGAAAAAAACCAACATTAACTACTACATTTGCATAACAGTTGACACCAGACCTGTTTTCAAACTTAAATCCAACAATCTCTTCAATACTA
Organism: Lissotriton helveticus; assembly: GCF_964261635.1. NCBI lineage: Eukaryota > Metazoa > Chordata > Amphibia > Caudata > Salamandridae > Lissotriton > Lissotriton helveticus. The sequence continues at coordinate 405,242,705 of NC_136063.1, read as the reverse complement.
ACCGTTTTCTTATGCCTACCAACAACAGCTACATCTTTTTTTCGTCGTTTCTCAACTACTTCAGCACATTTCTCCTCATTTTTCCTTTGCTGACCAACCATACGCCTTTCAATTAAAGGATATTGAGGTAAACTTGGAGCATAATCTCTTCTTAACCTATTATACTCCTTCACACAATTTAAATCTGCACTAATCTTTGTCTCATCATAATCAATTAAATAAAGTCCACATAAAGTTCTAACTCGCGATAAAGCAACACATGCCATACCCTCTTTGAATACAGTGCTTCCAATATTTACCAAAGCACAATCTACACTTAAACCTTGAGATTTGTGAATAGTCACTGCATATGCCAAATAAATTGGAAATTGCTTCCGACGGACATATAAGTCTTTCACAAGCAAAAAACGATTTGAACAGCGACTAATTTGCTGAACTTCCTCAATTCCATCAAATTTTATTCTTAAAAATTCAATCTCATCTCTATTTGTATAATTAACAAAACCAACAACATTACCCATTGCTCCATTTACCAATCCTCTTTCTACATGTAAATTTCTCCTTAAAATTATCCGACAATTTAAACATACATACAGATTTTTCTCTAAACCAGCAGTTTTAGATATACTTTTTTGAAGAGAATCCAATTTTAACTTCAACTTTTCAGACAAAACAATAGTACTACCTTCATGCTCTATTCTATCTTTAGCTTCCAGTTTCCTAATTTGTTGATTTTCTAAATTCAACATTTTCTCATTAAAAACTGAACATTCTTTCACAGTTGGCATCAAGCATATCACTGATTTATCTGCTACCTCTTTACTATATATTTTCTCAGGTACATTATCTTCATTAGGAAACAGCTTGGAAAGTAATCGTGTTCGTAGAGTGTGTTTCGCATCTTCAGTTAGTTTTCCAATCCTGATATCTTGAAGAATATTTCCATATTTAGTATCCTTTGCCTGTCGCATATTTTGAATCAGTTCAGTATATTTGAAATGTGACCATATATTAACATTTCCAATACTGCCCAGGCACTTTCTAGTCTCCTCATGCGTAACAGTTTCAAATACAGGTTGTCCTTTCACTGGAGTTAGTTGGAGTAGATCTCCAAAAACTATGACATGTTTACCTCCAAATAACACATCATACTCTGTCTTAAGTATCTGTTGCATTCTTAAATGCACAAAAGCAAGCATTAAATTAGATACCATGCTTACTTCATCAATAATAAGAAGTTTCATTTTTTTAAGCACTCTAGAAACTTCAAAACAAGCTTCTCCAGATAGCTTGTGATATTGTAATTTATTTTCATGTTCAACTGGCAGCATCAGTAAACGATGTAAAGTAATACCTTTAATATTATGTGCTGCCAATCCAGTTGGAGCAGTAACAACACACGACAGTGTTGACTGAGTTCTTTGCTGTAAATATGTAGTAATTCCTTTAATTAGGTAACTTTTACCAGTTCCAGCTTCTCCACTTACATATATATTCGAATAGGTTCAAATGACATACATGAGCAATCTTTTCTCTCATGACGAAAGCCATGCTCAATGTGCTCTGTCACTTCATCATATATCTGTCTTTGCTCAATATTAAATTGCTTCTTTAATTCTTCTAAGTTGATTACTTCCTCTTGACCTTGCTGCATTGCTCTTTCCACCTCATCCATGGCAGTGGCTGCTTCATTTTGGATAATTGGTTGTCCCAGTGGATCTTGACTTAATGAAGCCGAACTTTGACTATCTTGTGAACTATCTCTAGCAATCTCCGCTGCAATTGTCACTTCTTGCTCTATTTCATCATTCAACATTTGCAGATAATTACTAAAAACAGTACATTCAATACTACTTTTAGATGCGTTGAATGAATCTTCATAACTATCAAAGTCCCCAAGTAGTTCCTCTTCTCTACGCCATGGTTTAAAGAGTTGCAAAAGAGCAAAATAGTAAAATTCTCTTTTGTCAGCTGTTTCGCAACTCAGTTTCCGATGATTAATCAAGTGTCCTTTTCTTTGCTTCACCAGACATCCTTCTTGTCCAATTACAGCATATACACCTTTATCAATGTTCTCTGTAACATTCCTTTTAAAAGTGTAGTTTTGAAGTATTTCATACAGACAAATGTTTTCTAGAAGAGTACTTCTATTTGGATAGTATGTATCCAACATATTTGTTTTCAGAATGTCTGTACTGTTTGGTTCTTTCTGGGCTAAATATTCAATTTCTTGCACAGGTTTTAGAACACAGTTTCGTGTTTCTGCAAGACCCAAACTCACCCAGAGAATAGTCCTTGATTTAGCATAAAGACTTGCTGATGATAATCGGTCACAACATTCATATGCTCCAATTTCTCGATGAGACAACATCTTCAAACTGTACGTATACAATTTCTTGCTTAGGCTCTTTTCATGAGAAATGTCTTCCCACATCTCCTTCAGTTCCGTCTTTTCAGATTTTGTGATGTAAGACGTTACATATCGAGCCACAGCAATAGAGTTGTCTGCAACATATTGTATGTCCATGTTAGCATTCCACATGGACAAAATGACTGGGTTATAGTCATTTATGTATTTGGATTCTTCACCTCTTCTTAAATTGTACGTATTTTTAGGTGACCTTCTTCTGATGTTATGTCGCAAAGATGACATCAAATTGTTGACTCTTCCTTTTGAAAGTACCGGTCGTGCAAATCCAAAACGACATTTGGTGTAGAATTTACTCTTTGATTTGAATTTTCGCCGACAATATTTTCCACAACGATGACTTTGAAAGCGTAACACTTTTCCTCTTAAGTCCTTATCAGTTGTACTATTAGGTATGTCACAAGTGGCATACTGTTCAATAAAAGACAGTACAGTCTCATCCGAGTCTCTTCCAAATTTAGGAGCATCCTTGATCCATAACAGCATATGAATATGAGGAGCACCTCTTGCTTGGTATTCTTTTCTCCAAAAGAAATCCAGTACTTCACCAAGAGACGGATTTTTCTTGTTTGTAACAAAAGACATCATAGCTTCAAATCTATGATTAAAATATCTGCAAACATTAACCGGATCTAACGAACACAGTTCTCCAGGTGTCTTGTAGTTTATATTTTCTATGTTTGCATTCGCCTCCTGAAGAAATTCAAGTAAATCTTCCCAAGCATACTCTGCACAGCTTAGAGTTAAAAACCATGTTGGTGCTCCTAAGTTTCTAAGCATGCACTTCAAATCTCCATGACGACGGTACCAATACTCATTAGTACCACGCTGACAAGCCATTAAATTAATTAGGTGTGAATCCAAAACACTATCTTTCTGTTGCACTTTATCCATAAATTCCTGTGCTGAAATATTATGCAGATGAACTCCACTTTTTAAGATATGATTTACTGCATAAGAGAGACCAGATAAGTCACTCTCAAACAGAAGATGAAACAAATATGGAATGCATTGGCGAAACCTCGGATCTTCTGCATATAATCTTGTTGTCCGGTATTCAGATGCAGGAATCTGCATAGGTCGATCATCATATCGTATACCTTCACCTGTAGGGAATAACTGTGGGAAACAACGACCTTCCAAACTTTCTTCCCACACACTAATAGGATTTCCTTTCGCCTTTTTCATCTGAAATAATTCAATAGCATTCCCTATTGCTTCTTTGGAATGCAGTGGATGAACACTGTAATGTTCATAAATTTCTTCACTTCTGGATAGGTCAACTTTTTCAATTTGTCCAATAGACAAATCACTCTCCTCTTCTTCACTTACATCTTCTTCTTCTACGTATATATCTTTATAGTACTTATTGTTTTGAACTAAATACAACGTTGCCTTTTTGACTTTTCTAACATCCACTAAATCTTGCCAGATTTTCTTACTCTTTGTAGGTACACCATTAACTAGAATAACTAGAGGTTCCTCTTCTACATTTTCAACACCAATTGTTTCCATATTTTTTTTTTAATCAAGTGGCAAATATACAACTCTACCCTTTAATCCTCTTTGTAAATCTGAAGGATTTAATTTACCAGTCTTAGGCACCATACGAACAATAGCCTGAAAGGGATGTACACATTGGATCAGAATAGTCTCATAAGTATTTAAATCCATCAATTCTGATGGAATATTTATCAACTCTAGATTATTATGAACAGCTCTAGCAGGCATTTTATTTTCATTTAATTTATTATAACAATATTTACAAAAAGTTGCTCAAAACCCAAATCAAAATAGTTTTCCACCAACAAATAAGTTGCAAAATCTTTCCATTGACCATTACTTTCATCTTCACTTTTTAAATATAAATCAACTAACCTAGTTTGACTTTTGTAATGAATGCGTCGACAACAGACACAAGAAAAATTTGGTTTCTCACCTGCAATTACCTTAAACTTTATTATTTCCTGTTCAAAATTTTCAATATTAACATGTCCAACATTTTCTAACACATTTCCTTCTATAATTATATCAGTTTCTGCATTACCTTCCTCTGGACCAAAATAACTTACCTCAATTTCTGCACAAATCTTCTTAACATCTAATTCACATCCATACAAAAGAGCACTATTTAACTGTTTAAGTTTAAGTGCTGGACTTTTTGCATAATACAACTTTCTCACCAATTTTCTCATTTTAGTATGATGCACTGCTAACATCCTGAAGTGATGAAACACACTCTGGCATATTTTTTTAGAAAGACAAGCCAGAGAATGACCTTGCAGACCTATTTTTTCTCGCACTCTGCAATGATCTAATTCTTGCAACATAACAATTTTTTTTCTAAGACTTTCTTTAGTGTACTTACGTAAGAAATTGCGAAAGAAATCAATTGAATCCTGTCGTACACTACAAATGCTACTACAATTCCAACTGTAAACAGGAACATTAGCACGTCCCCCTGAAGCTTCTCCAGCCATCACCTCTTCTGCATTTCTAACCACAATTTTCTCTTTCTCAATTACACATCCCTCCTTCACCTCGTATCCTCGACCACTGGTGTCAACTGCATGCAACAAATCGTTACTTTGAAAGTAACTCTCTTCATTAAAAAATGGTTCAGACGTTGAAGTATGCATCCACTTCCCAGGAAACACTTTACAAAAATGACTCCTATTTATGTGTCTCTTCCATTTACTTTTAGCTTTTAAAACTCGTATTGCCTTATTTAGCGTATTTATTCTATTAAGTACTAAAATAAATAATTTTCTTTTTTGTCTCAAACGCGCGCTCAACAATACCATCTATATATTGTTTCTTCTTAAGAAAAGCAGATCTTCTTTTAGAAACTTTCTCCTTTTGTAATAAATTCGAAACTACTCTGTTGTAAAACATACGCTTCCTGATTTGGCTAAATTGATTCATCCGAGTTTTACTGTACAGATTTTCCTGTCTCCTGATTCCAGAAACATTTTTATCTTTGGTTCCATGTCTCCTTCTCGATACTGGTATACTTTTTTCCTTGTGCACTTCAATACTAACATTTTTCCTTCCACATATTGCTCTCAAAAACTTTTTGGTTTGCTTACCAGGAGCACTCTTCTTTTTATCCGTCCTATGTTCTTTTGATACTTCTTCAATTCCTTTCTTCTTCACATTGTAAGTCCGTTTATAGAGCTTTCTTTTTTCAGTTCTGGTCGGCATCTTAATTTAAGATTTTGATGAAATTCTCAATCTGTAAAACACAAACATAACAAATATTATAGTTGACTACTAGCATATAACGTACAAATTTAAACCACAGATTCATTTTCTAAGTAGAATAAAGAAAATAACAGAAAGTCTCTGAACAGAGTAGGAAATCCTGTAGTGAATGTTGGTTCTTAATTTTATCACACTCCATATCTGTTTTAACATTATAGACAGTTTTTAATTCTAATTTTTAAAGCATACAAACAGTACACTTTTTTCAAGAACTATGGGTCATCGTAGATGTTTTAATCTTTTTTACTACAATCTCTTTTACACTTCATGAGAACATGTCTTATCACTCTCCTAAAGCACATCAATGACGAATAGGACAAGAAAACTGTCTTCAAGAATGCTTTACTATCAAAAAAATTTTATTTATTTAAATCTTCATAATTTTGTAGAACTTCCACCATTATATCATCAGGGACTTCTTCAAGTCCAAAGTCCTCATCTCCTTCTACCATCTCTAAGTAAGCGGAGTCTAAAGACATGTCCATAAAATAATTTTTTTCATCTATTTCCTCTTCAAAGACTGCGTCTAAAATTTCCTCCATCACTTCGTTAATGATTTCAAAATGAATTTGTTTCTCTTCTGAGGAATTCTCCATAACTAGACTCAGTGTATTCTTCTGTATCCTTTTAAAAAAATATAGAGACTAAATTATATCTTTTTTCATAAATGTATAAGTTAAAAGTACCTTTACTAATTTTTAAACTACATATATTTTTATAATTTCTAACTTATTAACTCTATATATTTTAAGATACCACGTTCCTCTTGTTTTGAAAAGAAATTGGCAATATAACCCTAAACATTAACACTGATCTTTTTTTTCCATTAAATAATTACTGTTGTTAAAAGACATTTTACTGTAAAATTTCTTTTTAGATTTTCTAGATATCACAAATATTGATAATCTGTAGAATTAATTTTTAGAGACCCATTTTTTCAGTTCACCAGTACAAAGAGCTATGTAAACTATATGCACTCTGAAGAGAAGGCTCACACTATACAAACCATAGCATTCACTTAACAGATTACTACTTCCCACAGAGACAGTTACTTTTATGTTTCAACAGCATACTCACCATGTAAAAGTCATAGCATATACAAAATGTCATACTAAGCATGAAGAACAACCTCATAATAAACCTCTGCATCAATATGTAAAACAATGCCTATACATAGTATAATCACAGATATGCAGGAAAGATACCCATCACACCTAGAACCTTATCATAATACCTCTTTGTAAATAAAGGAGAAAAACTGCCAAACATAATGCAACAAGATTTCAAAAATCATGAGCACTTCACAAGATTTAAGTAATGGAAACATGAAAGAATTATACTCCAATGATCCGTAAATCTGAACTCCATCAAAAAGAACACATGCACCAAGCCCATTAAAAGATAATTTCAACTGTCAGTGGAGAATATCTCAAAATACATATCTACTATAAGCAGATACAACCCATGTGAATAATTCAAGATAAAATCATATTCCAAAATGAAATTTTACAAACATTTAAAAAAATCTTCTTCATTATTTTCATGTGCACCCAAAAAAATTGCCTATGCAAAAATACCAACTCACCTGAAAAAAAGAATATAATTCCTCAAATTCTGTAATTCAGAAGGCAGGTTGTTGCTTTTCAGCACCAAACACTGTAAAAAAGAAAATAATAAAATTTAATTAACTTATTACAGACTTATTTCTTACACAACATAGAGCCATTATAGCAAAGAACAAGCATAACAGATAAATTCCCCAAGATTCTCTATCATTACAATAAGATACAAAATGTCTCATTTATGAAACCATTGCACCACAGATATATCACTTTTTCCCATGTTAAAACTCATGCACCAGCGACACAAGGCCTTCATAACTAAAAGCCCATGTGACGGAGAACAAGTGCATAGACAGAAAATACAGGGCCAACCATGGGCATATGCAAGCAGTACACCTGCACAGGACCACCAAACCCCAGGAGCCACCATATTAATATATATCCTTAATATAATAATCCTCTAAGGATGCATACATATTTGCGTAGCGGACCATGGCAGGAATTTGGCGTGCTCTGCCTCTGTTCCACTTCCAAACACCTTGATCCACCCCCCCCCTCTTCAGTGGGCTGCACGCTCCGCCCCGCCCAAACCCCCTGTTACAGAGCCCCCTACCTACGCTCCCTGCCCAGGGCTGCCATGACCCTATACCCGCCCCTGGAAAATGTATAAGACACAGCAACAGTAAAAATCTAAGAATAGGCAACATGCAGAAAAACTGCACAGTAGATAAAGAAACATATGTTTAAGATAACCCCATTGAAAAACATGTAGTAATTTATTTAATCTGCCATGCATCTAGCCCTCCACGACCGCTTTGGAAACTCCTGCTCTAAACCTTTACATTTCATTTTTAAAACAAACGCACGTTTTTTTTCAAAGCTGCATATTAAACGCCTAAACATGTATTTAGTCGTCCACATGCAGGCACTTTCAATTACATGACTTATTTAAGTGGAATCCCTGTAATGTTGCATATCTTTCCAAAAATACACCAGTGCCTATTATTATAACGATTTTTTTTCATTCTTCATCAGTGATATTATTTTTTACATATAATGAAAATCACTATGACTTTTTAAACGACAAAGCTTACGTGGTAAAAATAACTCTGCATTTGCTTCCCTTTAAGAATGTAGTTTATCTACCCCACGCATGTGAACCTTGATATTTCCATCTGGCAGCAAATTCCGGCCTTGAATCACAAGACATGAACAACAGCCTTATTGTCACAAAAAGAAGTTAGCGTAGCATCTGTTCGCGAACATATCTTTCACTTAGCTAATATTCACAGACAACACCATTCCTTATAAAAGAGTGGCCTTCCTTTACAATGTACTGAGGTGACTCCCTTAATTTTAAACGCATCCTCCACTTCAAGACAGGCTATTTTTTTTATAACTACTAAGCAATGGTTTAGTGACCGGACTACCAAAAATTATATCAAGTCATTCTGCTACTCTTCACTGCATGCTCTGCGACCTATTTCTGTGGACTTCCTGTTGAACTGCCAGTGCTGCGACGTTTGTGTTCCCATCTCGTTTATTTCAAAATGGATGTCCCTCCTGTCTTCGCAAATAAGCCGGAACACTTAGAACTATTTCGCCAGAAGATGCTTGACTACTACGGCATCTTAGCACTCTCGACTCTGAATACTTCATATCGATTATCATTTCGATATTCCTATTTCACCTGTGTGCAGCCTGTATTTCATTGCCTGAGCTGTGATTTCATGTGGGCCCTGGACTTATGTCTCTGCAACTTGGTACCTCCTGAAGTGAATTACAATCATCTCATGAATCCGTTAATTGATCATGAACAGTTTTGTTGCAACGGAGGGATTATGGCCTTTGCAGCGATACAAGGAGTTCTGGGTCATTGGGATATATTCGCAGCGGCCCTGACAGACAGCTACATTGAAAACCCACCGAGCTGTCCTCTGATGGTACTAGAGGCTCCGGTAATAACAGATCATGAATGCTGCTTTCCTCTTTTCAATTGGATGGCTGACATGTTTTCGGATCATAACAGTGACTTCTTGTTAGAAGCAGTTGCTGCCTACTTTGCCTATACAATCCTGTGTTGACTGTTATGCAAGCCATTGACGTCCACATTTTGTTTTGCCTCCCTATCTTTTTCACGTTTTCTTGGATATTTTCTTAACATGAACAGACCTATTGGCTTTACTAACAGTGGACATTATGATTTCCTACTGGTTAAATTTTGATCTTTTATGTGGACTAAATTTTTTTTCTTCACCTACTCGATTTTGTACTTTATTTTTTATTAAAGTCTAATCTCAACAATTCTATTGTATATCTTATCTTATGTTATTTCAAACGTACTCGAACCAAAACTCGCTAATATATGCTATATGTGCCCTAATTAATGTGTAAATATAGAATAAGTTTTTTATAACTGTAAACGCAATTTCGCATTTGAACTGCTTAATTCCGCCTCAGACACCTCTGATCATTTAATTTTCTATAAACTAAAATATTCTGATTACATACATGCACCTCTCGCCATTTTGTCGGTTTTGGCGCGTTTTTCTTCCCTTACACAATAGCATAACAGAAACGTGATAGTGCTTCGCATGCAGAGAGCTGATTGATAAAGACATAATGTCTAACCACTAGCATTTTCATGTATCGTTCCTAAACTGAAAGGCCAGAGACCTTCTTCCATTTATTAAAATATAATGAGCCTTATTTATGAAGGCCTTGCGCCGCCGGTGCGTCACTTTTTCCCATGTTAAAAGTGACGCACCGGCGGCGCAAGGCCTTCATAAATCTGCCCCAATATACTTCCTCATAAGAGTGTATATTTAATTTTGCTAAACCATATTCATTTTTCATCAACTATACCGTTTGTATTTTATGTACTAGTGACTATACCGATTACTTTGTTTTTTGCAATGTCTCTACTCGTATTAGATAAGAAACTTGCCTTGAAAACAGAGCATTTCTGAATAAACATTTCAAATATACACGTTCTCTCTTTTAACCCATAATCTCAACTAAAATGATTGTATACTGAAACAGTATTCATGTGTTCCACGTAACTTCAGCTGTACTAACTTAATATTTTCTTTTGTCGACCTGACTTACTCATACTAGAACCGGCAGGCCTATAACAGCCCGTGAGCCCTTTCTTAGTAGGTCGCGCACCATGCACACAGTTGTACCTCTGTAAAAAAATAATTTATTACTCTTCTCAAGCACCGTCGCAGTTCCGTTTCACTCAGTGTTAATCACTGCTCCCACGCTTCTACAGACCAGACGCTATGTCGTATTTCACTCCTTATCACGCTTTAATCTCCACAATAACAAAAACTTCTCCACCAGCCACCAGAGAACAGAGTGCAGATGCAGAGGCACTAAGTAGTGAAATACAACATACACTCTGCTCTATGGAAACAACCGAGCGGTAATTGTGAAAGAAAACATTCACTAGCGCTTCAAAAAAGCATTTCAATTATATAAATAGTTTTTTGAAAACGTTCCAACTACTTTGATGAGACTATCTGTGTATGCCTCCACAGCAAAGTTCCTCAGCCCGGACTGAAGGCAGACACAGACAGACACACACACAATAAGATAACACAGGGCAACGGAGACGGAAAACAGAAGAGAGATGAAGATGCAGTCAAACAGCAGGAGTGAGAGAGATATTTTTATACTCCGTTTGGTACCTCAATTTACGAACACATTTACTGCACAAATCTGTGTACAACCTCATGGTCAGAACTTTTCATTTTATTTTACTCGACCACCTCCCCCTCTCACCCCACCAGTGCAAGCCGCGGCCACAAACTACAATGTAATTTTGTCGTCTGTCAGAAAGTTTAAGAATTCATTAAGCATTACCACTTTTTCAAGACGGTATCACATGTAATGTACCAACTTTTCATTTTATTTTACTCGACCACCTGCCCTTCTCACCCTACGCCTACCATCGCAGGCCGCGGCCACAAACCACACTATAATTTTGTCGTCTGACACAAACTTTAAGAATTCATTAAACATTACCACTTTTTCAACACGGTATCACATGTAATATACCAACTTTTCATTTTATTTCACTCAACCACCTGCCCCTCTCACCCTACACCCACCAATGCAGGCCGCGTCCAGAAACCGCACTCTAATTTTGTCGTGTGACAGAAAGTTTACGAATTCATTAACCATTAACATTTTTTCACGACGGTATCACATGTAATTTACCATTTCTCTCTCTATCTGCATTATCTGTCTCTCTGCTAATATCATTTTTTCACTTCATAAACAACTTCTCTCATTATATATAAAGGCTTCAAAATCACACAAATAATTACTCTTTATATTAAACATATTTTATACTTCATATTTCACATTTAAATTAAAAATAGTTTTAGAAATACAACACATTATGACAGCCAAAAATATGTTTAGTTTCAAACTATGAGGAAAATCAATCATTGTTTGTAAGTAAACCATATTTTACGGTACATGACAAAACAAACAGTTACAGACTTACCTTTACCAATGCTTTGTACGATGTACAACAGTGACAGTCACAAAATAGATATTCGTTTGACGGAAGTCTCAATTATGCTGCTACCACTGCAACCAAAATTCAATGGCACAGATATCCAGTCAATACAGACTCATATATGTCTCTTCAGCCAATCACATTTCCTCCCGCAAAATTTTGTATTCAAATTTACATTTCAGTTGGTTGTCCCTCACAATATTTTCAATGTCACATAAAAGTCACCCATCACCCACTGCCATCTCTGACTGTTTCCATGGTAACACCTCATTCTGCACCTGGCTGAAAGCACAGGTCAAAAGTTCATATCTCACCGTTCTACAGCAAACTAACAACACTGTTTTCCCTCTAGAAACACCTGCCTATCCACAGCTCTGTTACATGTCATTTTTTTCACACCCAATACTACTTTTTCTTTTACATAACATTAACATGCAACGTAGTCTTCAATCTTCACGTATTAGAATCAACCAATCATTTTTCGTTTTTCAACCACACCAAGCTTCATCCATTTTTTTATCCTGACTTTCAGCTTCTAACTGCCATTCCACTTCCAGAACCCATCGGAGTACGAGTGCATCTGCCTTGAAAATGAAGGTTTGTCTTTTAGGACACAGCTATATTCACTGGAGTGGAAAATATGCAGCAAGCAGACGAATTTCCAACCTTGATTTACCAAATGTGCAGATAACGTGGATTGGGCAAAGAGGATTAAGATGTCACCAATTAATACCATTGGTGAAAACTTTTATGCATCTCCCAGAACCAGACCTTATAATTGTGCACTTTGGTGGGAACGATCTAGGCACATTGACTGGGGTAGGTCTGGAAATGCTTCTAAAAGACACCTTTCGACAATTGATGACACTTTTTCCTCGAACTGCCTTGGTATATTCCAATATATGCCAAAGACAGAAATGGAATTGGTCCAATCAACATTGTGCACAAATTGAGAAAGCAAGGAGACATGTTAATAAATCTGTTTCTGCTTTCCTTAGAGATTATAGCATGGGTTCTATTTACCACAACAACTTGCGTTACCACATGCAAGACATCTATAGGACAGATGGTGTGCATTTCACGGATGAGGGAAACAGAATCTTCCTCTGCAACATCAGACTCTGCATCGGTACTTACTTATAAATGCAGAAAAAACTCAATTAACACAAGGGCTCTTTTCAGAGCCACCTTATATCAAAGCACTCAAACTTCTGATTTATCTCCATTTTCACACTCTTGTAAATAGGTGTGCGCGCCCGAGTGCGCGCACCCCGCAACTTAAAAAAAAAAAAATATATATATATATTTTCGCGTTTAAGGGCCTTACTGCACACCCTGAGAGAACCTACGCAGCAAAACAATCTCTACCTTCTCCCCTTTCCATGTTCCAACGCTTTGAAATGACAATATATTTACTCGCAGTGACAAAATGGCGGTCAACACTTCCTGATTTCCTTCTAATCGAACGTTAACAGACGTCACGCAGCAAAAAAAAATTCCGCTCGCGCGCAGCCGCTTGAGTGCGCGCACCCGTGCGCGCTTATAGATATATAATTGACTTTAACTTTAATTTTCTCAGCAACTACTGAACAGATTTACACCATTCCAAAAAAAGCGTAATCTGCGAGCCGGACTCTACAGTTTTGCCAAATTTCTTATAAATCCATTCAGCCGTTCGACCTGTAGCCGTGTCTAAACGTCCTATGGAAAATAACATGGAGAAAACACGTTTTGGGACCCCCCTTTTATCTCAGCCCCCTCTTCACCAATCCCCCCCCAAACTTTCAGGGAAGGAGCGCAGCGGACCGAGCCATCTTCTTTGAGAAATTCGCAAAGATTCATCCACCAGGGCCAAAGTTAATCCAAATAGAATGTTGAGGATTTCCTATGGAAACTAGGTCCTAACTATAACTACCTACTGGCGACCGCCAGTAGGTAATATATATATATATGCAATATATATAGATACTTTGTTTAATTGTATTAAAAAGATAATTTTATTTTCAGTTTGATGTGCTTGTCACTATTTACTTCATTAAGCAATATAAAGCGTGCACATAAAAAATAAAAAGTTATTCATGTGTTGCTGTAAGTGCTTTGTATGAAATAAAAATTGTGCAAAGACATTTCTACTTGTGTCCGGGGAATTTATTTAAGTAGTTTTGCAAACACATGAACACATTTTAATTTTTCCTTCACCTCTAATTCACAGACCGTTCAAACATAGTTCACTTGTAGTGCTCAGCACTAGAAGCCATGCTTTTTTAACAACACTGTGTAGTCTAGGACGTTTTTCAATCTTTATGGTACTAGAGACGGCTATGTACAAAGAGAGTACAGAGTTCCTCTGGGGTGGTCGGTAAGAAGGGCTGGAATTGGTAGAGACAAGTGGATCAACAGGGCCCACTATTGTGTATGTGCGGGAGAGGGAATTCTCCTTATAGGAACTAGGGCTCTCACACACCCAGCAAGCTAGGTGTCATGCTTCATCATTTGAGCCTGCCGCTCGTCAATACCTAACGGGCACCGGGACTCTTTGTCTGGGATCTTTTGTTCCTGCCGGTGGGTGTAGTGGGGGTGAGGGGCCCTAGTATGTGTAGATGTATGGTAATGTGTGAACTACAATAGGTCAATTAGTCCTAACCAACAATTTATTCTGAAGGTAAACTGCCTAACGTAAAAGATGGAGAGGGGCAAAAAACGAGTCGCAATGTGTCTCGTGGTGTATGCCCTGCTCTCAGGTGATCGACATGTTTCGTGTCTCTAATGTCATTGCGATCAGGACACTTCCTCAGGATCAAAGGAACACTATCTACATTAAAAAGGTAAGTGGATTCTACATACCCAGTTCTCTAGTTGTTGACCTGTAAGTAGGACAAAAATGGGTGGGGACAACATGTTTAAATCACATTTTTATACAAACATACATTGCCTCTGCAATCCAACCTTCAATGTCCGGCAGGGCGAACGTGCTTGTGAAAAAAATATAAGTAGGACACTGTGTCCTAACTTTAATACTCCTAAACTGAGAAAAATCCTAACTTTACGACTTTCGGTATTCACAGGAGGCATTTCGGAGTCCTAAAGTTTGGAGTCCTAACTTTACTACTACTAAACTGAGAAGAATCCTAATTTTAAGACTTTCGGTATTCAGAGAAGGCATTTAGGAGTCCTAAAGTTAGGAGTCCTAATTTTACTACTACTAAACTGAGATAAATCCTAATTTTAAGACTTTCGGTATTCACAGAAGGCATTTAGGAGTCCTAAAGTTAGGAGTCCTAACTTCTGTGAATACCGAAATGAGTAAGTGCCTTCTGTGAATACCAAAATTAGTAAGTGTCTTCTATGAATACCAAAATGGTAGTAAGTTTAGGATTTTATCTTAAGTTAGTTCTGTGAATCGGGCCCACAGTATACAAAATTACACTTTTTTTTAAAGCAAATTACTATCTCTATTAGGATGCCCTTAGCAGGACTCAAACAGTGGAAATCCTCTATAGCCATGGCTTGTCTATCGGGGAAACCGGCAGCAAAACTCTTGACTACAACCCTTGCCTACTACAGTAATTTGTGAGATTCTATGTAACCAGTACCTATATGTTGGATTTTATACAGAGTAATACCAAGCCACACTTGAATTCGTGTGATCTTTAACATATGTCTTTCACAAAAAATATATCAGGCGTAGTACCTTTAAGAAAACAGATCATAATATGCAGATCAGGCCTATATCCATGATCATTGACTTGCCGACATAATGGAATGGAATGGAATGGAATGAGGATTTGTAGAGCGCGATGGCTACCCAGGGGCGTCCCAGCGCTGTAGGGAGATTGAGCTAATCCGGAGGGGTAGGAAGAGGGAGGCTAGGTTTGGTTTTAAACAGAGGTTTTGCTGAATAACCAGGTTTTGAGAGTTTTTCGGAAGGTGAGGAGGTTGGGTTCGGATCTGAGATTGAGAGGGAGGGAGTTCCAGATCTTGGCCAGGTTGTAGGAGAGCGAACGACCACCACATCTGGCCTTCCTGATGCGTGGTACTGAGGCGAGGTAGGAGGTCGCAGATCTGAGAGAACGAGTGGGCTGGTAGGTTTAATCTGCTCAGTCCTGCTGTATCGAGTATAAGCTTTGCTGCAAGCCAAAATGTGCACTACAAGCAGTTTGTTTTAATGGTGAAAGCATACAAATGTGGTTAAATCAAATAGTCAGAGGAAGCAACATGAGGGTGAAGCCAGAGCCCCCCTCTCAGCACTACTCTGAAAGCCATTTTTTGTTGATCACATTAGGTCAGACAACCACTGAACTGCCAAGCCAAATCAAAATATCCATGTATATTAGTGTAGTCCTATGCATCCGGTACTGCTCTTGAAAATAAAACTGCACTCTGAAGTTTAAATATAATGATGGAAGGGGAGATGATCTGTGATGCCTCTGGGGAAAAAAATGGCAAACATTATCTAGCTTTTTAAGATAGTGTAACAGGATTACAATGTTATGTATGTGCTCCTGGAAGTTCATGTCCAGACAGCCATACTGCTGCTGGTTCGGGCAGCAAGATAACTAAAGAGAATATTTACAGCTGTGTGGGAGGAAGCACTTTTTTTCTGTGGAAGCATACAACGTCTGTCCAATCAGACCTTTTACTCCTGGATACCAACAGGTAGGTGGAGTCAAAGCCCCTCTCAGTAGTACTGCTGCTTTTTTAGGTTTGTCACATTATGTCTGGTGACTGATGCTCGGTCAAGCCACACATAGAAAGGTCCCCTCTATATTCCCATGAAAATTACCTTGACTGAAAACCTCCGATTGTTGCCTCTCCTTTTTTCTTTCAAATGAACCTCCCATTACTTTTCATCCTCTGAATACCTCCTCTCCCTGAGTATAGCCTACTCTAGGTACCATGCATGTTTGTTTTCCTTCCTATTATTGTATTTCTGCAAATTGACTACTCCTCGTCTCAACGATTACAACCTCTCCTCTTATAACTCCTACCCCTCCAACCTTATAATACCTAATCTCCTGTTACTCACCTATTAATACCACCAACCATTGTGAAAGAATTTGCACGACCCTCCCACTAAAGATCATACCTAACCTTATTCATTTAATCTAGCTCCTAGAAACTGAAGTAATTGCGTGGAATTGTTTTGTAAAGAGCACAAGACTAATCCCAATAACTAAGAATAACCTCTAGAAAAAAAACACTAAGCTTGGGTTCTGGAGCAGCGAGCTGCCTGGCGTAAAGCGCTTCAGTGCCTCTTCAAGCATAGTAGGCACTATATAAATGCAATTACAATACAATATAATATATAACCCTCCTGGTTCACACTAAAACTAATACAATAACACTCAGCAGTCGGGCAGTCGATTGTAGTTCATAAAGACTGCATAATATTTGAACTATAGTGCTCTACACTCACATTCACATAAGACAAATTACTATGTGTTATGTCTGTCCATCGCCCTATACTGTACCACCCTATAGCAATAAACCACTCCTCACAAACTGAACAGGAACTAAATAAGTGAAGAGATCTTCCACGTGGCATTGGCCAACAAAGGACTTTAAGTTAGTCCACCACTGCACATTCCATCAATTTACATACTTTGACTGCTTCCTGAAATTTAGCAATGATAATCAGATATGGGATGATTGTACCAAAGTCCATCCCAGCAGATCTCTCCACTTTATCTTTCTCCAACCTATGCCTACTCAGAACCATAAACTTTAAATAAAATATCTGAGAATGGACATCCCAGTAGAGTACCCAGCTAAGTGGCCGATGATCATAGGAAATACCATAAAGGGACCTGCAGAGCTGTTCAAAAGTGTGGGCCTACATAAATCCATAAACTGTTCACCTATTTCTCACACCTCTTAATCCAGCAAACTGCTAAGACCTGCATCCCATAACATGGTAACTGCACCTCGGTGGTCCTCACGCGCAACAAGGAAACAATTCCTACATAGGATCAAAACATAGGCATCACACCTCCAGCCACACACCCTACACCATGTAGCATGTTACCCATGTAGGCAAGCTAGGTGATGCAATAAATAAACAGCTTGCCAAATTTAAAACATATATTATGTGAACCAAACAATGACTATAGTGGCCAAGGAAATTAAAAACTATAACCACGAAGAGATTTATCGATCTTAAGGAAGATTATTTTAAACATAAAACCCCCAAATAACCCTACTTTTTTCTTACTAAAGGAGATCATAAACGATTCATCACCTGTTCAGACACATCTCACACTGAGAACAAGATACAAAAGTTTCATCCTCTAGTTATAACTCCCCCACTCCATGATCACGCTCTTTTTTAGACAGAGGAGAGAAGAGAGGTAGAGCTGGTGGCGGAGGCAGAGGCAGAGCTTAATGGTCAGGGGAATTCAGAACACGCAGGAGAGTATACAGGTGTTAGAAACAGAGGCCACTCATATTTGAAACTTGACCAGTAATCATCTTTCAGCATCAGAACAAGCAGTTCTGATAGAAGATATTTCAGTTGTGCCCTCTTCCAATCCAGTGTAAGTCAAGGGTACTATACTATAGTTTATTTAAAAGATAAGACTAAAATTATATTTTGCAGGACAAGAAGTGCACCCTGAAGATCGCATCTCAGGTCTTAAGAATAAGTCTACCTTTTGCCCCCACACACCAGATGTGACCCCCAAATGATGAATACTTGAGGAAGCGGTCGTCTGAGAATTTGACACCGGTTACAAGAAAAGAGAGACACTTTCGAAACAATCCAGCTCCAGACAAATTTAATCCATTACGAGAGCTATCCCAAGATTAATTCATCACAGTTAAGCCAGCTGACAAAGGGGTGGTATAGTTATTAAAGATTGTGATGCATATGATAGGGAACCCATGAGAAAACTAGAAAACACAGAACACTATTGAAGGTTGTTGAATATCTAATCCTACTGCGGAATTGAGCCATCCAATACGAGAAGTCACTTTGGAGCCTCATGATAATTTATGGATCACCCAGAATGAATTTGATTTTTCAAACAAAAAAGATCCAAGAATTCCAGCCTTCTATTTGCTTCCCAAAGTGCATTAGAATTTGATTAACCCCTCCAGGGAGACCAATTATATCTGGTTGTGGCTCTCTGTTGGAGCCTTAGTCTAACTACATGGACTCTTTGCTCAAATCATGTGTTCCTCTCATGAAAGCCTACACATGGGACTCTATGGACTTCATCAATACATTTAAATGGATGGAGCTTGACCCTACCTCGGAGTTCATGGTTGATCAAAAAACAACTAACGAGTTACCTCGAACAGAACACCTTACTTGATCCTTCCCAGTCAGGCTTCCGCGCCCTTTATAGCACCGAATCCGTGCTGACTGCCGTAACAGATACGATTAGGTTGGCTTTGGACAAAGGGACACCCACGATGCTGATTCTCCTTGATTTGTCAGCAGCGTTTGACACCATCTCTCATTGAATCCTATTGTATAGGCTACGAGAGATTGGTGTCAGAGGAACAGCTTTAAAATGGCTTGAAAGCTTCCTGGCTGATAGAACACAACATATCCAACTAGATACGTTTACATCGCAGACCATGGCTGTAGACAAAGGGTCACTCATGGTCCCATCTTAAGCCTCACTTTATTCAACGTATATATGTCCTCACTAGCCACAATTATTAGATCTTGTGGGTTTGATACCATCTCGTATGCGGATGATACCCAATTGATAGTCACTATTGATAAGGATCCCACGTCGACCAGAGAAAATGTTTAAAATTGCATGTTAAAAATAGCTGCATGGATGACTGTGAATTTTCTACAGCTTAACACCAATAAAACTGAGATTCTGCTGTTTAGAAAAGCAGGGGAGCTCTGGGTCTCAGATTGGTGTCCGTCTGAGCTTGGTGAACCCCCTACGCCAAAAGATTGGGTGAAAAATCTGGATGCTATAATTGATGATAGACTCTCCATGGAAGAACATGTGAAAACCTTCTCGGGCACATCAGCTTGATGCGATCTTTCCCTGGATCCCTCTCTCAGCGAGAAAGGCCCTTATACAGGCACTTCTAGTGAGTAGACTAGATTATGGAAATTCCCTATTGGTAGAGATCAGGGAAGATCTACTATCCAGGTTGCAGGTCGTACAGAACACAGCCGTGCATTTAGCCCTCAATCAGCCTGTTCGCACCCCCTCAGATCCCCTTCGACGGCAGATCCACTGGCTGCCTGTTAGGAAAAGAGCAGAATTCAAGCTTTTATGTCTGGTATTCAAAAAACTTCAGGGCAAGGGACCAATTACCTAAGGAAGAAGCTAAAGCCATATATCCCCTCTTACCAATTGAGAACGAGCAATCAACAGCTGCTTTGCCCCGGAGAATTAACCGAGTCAGAATGGGCGGCTGCTGTTTATCGTATCTCGCCCCCTTTCACTGGAACAGACTGCCAGACAACATTCGTGCATGTCCCAATCTCAGGCAGTTTTAGAAACTTCTCAAAACCTGGTTGATCTGTCATTAACCAGCGATCTCGGTTCTGCTCTGTCTTTTATTGAGGAGCTGAGAGATCCCATTGGGGATGATTTGTATGCACCCTATAAATACAAATAATAATAATAATAATGGTGACCTGGCACGTAGAGTGCTTATACACCAATATCTCACAAGATTAGGCCATTGCAGTTTTCAGGTATGTTTTAGTCAAACGCATGGTACAACATGATGTGTCCACTGAATTTTTATTGAACTTGACAACTTCATGTTTAAAGAAGAAGTACTTCATTTTCAAAAAGGATTTGTTTTTGCAAACATAGGTTGCAGCTATGGGATGCACTTTTGCTCCAGAAATAGCTAACGTGTTTATCTCATGTTTTATAAGAGAAATGGATTTTAAGGAAGCTTTACCCTGTTAGGGATAAGATTGCCAAATGGTGTTATTACATCATGTTTTTCCACTTGGCATGGCTCCAAGGATGATCTCAATAGGTTTCATGATTAGTTGAACAACCGGTCAACAGATCTGAAATTTACCTTGACCCACACAGCAACAAAATTATCTTCCTTGATCTGTTCATCATGATAGGGGATGGTAGGTTGATTATGAACCTGTACACCAAGCCAATAGATAGGAACACTCTTCTGCACTTCACAACCACCCCAGCCCCTTAAAAGAGAATCTTTCTACCGAGGATCCACAGAAACTGCACCAACGGGGATGAGTACTTCAGAAATAGTGATATCCTCTGTTATAAATTGGTTTCCAGAGGCTGTCTAAAGAAGTTGGTTCATAATTTCGATATAATGGCATTTTATACCCCCAGAGAGACTCTTTTCACCCTGCGAAACAAAGAAATGACTTTACCTTCAACATATGTGCTTACATTTGGCTCTAATGCTAACAGAATCAAGAACATCATTAGATCCAATTGGAAACTTTTATGGGCCTTAATCGACCTGACCTTTTATTTTCCTTTAAAAAAGATAAAAAGGGGCACTGTTTGTGCAATATTTTGAGAAACCATCTCCATTATTATAGTTAGATTAAATGATTTTGTGATATAGGTGGCCATTGCTGATGTAAGGGGCGAGCCCATGGAAAACATCTTACTTGGAATGGAAGACAAATTCATTGAAAGAAGCAAAACCACTGTTAATGGACTGAATGAGAAATATGAAACATAGGGCCTGATGTAGGTAAAATCAAATTTGCGAATCCTTAATAGCGAATTTATCGATTCGCTATTAAGGTCTCGCAAAATTGAATGTAGATAGGAATCTCTAAAATATTAGCGAATTCTTAATATTCCTTATTAGCGAATCGCAAATTGAGATTCGCTAATAAGGAATACCTACCCATTCATTCCTTTGGGCTAGGAGGCCCATTGGAATGAATGGGAAGACATTCTCCATTTGCGATTAACTATTAGAGGATCGCAAATAGCGGGCGCTATTTCAAGGGTGGCAGGGTGTCAAAAGGACACCCTGTTGCACCCCTGAAATGTGCATGTGTGCACATGTGGCACACATACATGCCCTACGGGCATGAAGGTGTGCCACATGGCACTTTAAAAAAAGTTAAAAACTGCTTTTTTACAGGAAATCGCTTGAAGTTGGTGGTAATTAGCAATTCCTTAAAGCTAAAATGCACTTTCTTTTGTGCTACTTACATTGCATTTAAGGAATTGCAATTTGCAATTCCTTAAATGCAAGAGCAAAATAAGGAATCGCAATTTTGCAATTCCTTATTTTGCTAGTAGGTTTAAACTCACCTACATTGCTCGCAGCCAAATAGCGATCGCAAATGCGAATTTCAGTGTTAGTGCTCGCTATTTGGCCACCTACATCTGGCCCCAAGTCCTTACTCCCTATAGCTATTCTACTTTCAAGGCATACTACTTTCAGATTGCATGTTTCTAACCTGTATATATAACACATGGCCTAATAAATATGTTCTGTTTTGAAAACAGCTTTTTTGTTGTAAACATTGTCCTCATGTTGGTAAAGATCGTTTATTCGATTAACTTGCCTACCCAACGTGTTAACGCCTAACCATATATAATGTATGCCAATTGTAACCCCAACGGCGTTATAACATGACCAGTATTGCCTTCTTTCTTTCTGTACTTACAATGCTAAAAAACTTTTCCTAATAAAATCATTTGAAATTAAAAAAATTCTTGCACATTCATGTGTTTACATTTTTCATGAGATGAATGTTTCGATAATATGGTTATATTTAGATTCAGTAATTGATTGTTTTTTACAGTTGATCCTTTCATTTACTACATTGCTTTTGGGACTTCATAGAGCATCTGCTCATGTTTTTATCCCTGTGGTATCACCTGTCTTCTTTTGTCTGGATCATGCATGTGTCTACCTTCCCAATATGGCGGTCTGCCCGGCCAGTTTTTAGGTCTCGCCTACGACGAACGCGCTGAAGGCGCGTTCTCGCAAGCGAGAACTATAGTCGTCGTCTCAGCAGTCTGAGACCGACGAAGGGATACAAGACCTGGCCGCGCGCAGCGTTTTTCCATAGGATAACGTTGTGCGCGCGGCCAGGTCTTGTCTCCACGGCATTGCATTGCTGTCCGGATCGCGTCGCGCGCCTCTCTGGAATGCAGGGGAGTCTGCATACCAGCGTGCGGCGCTGATCAACAGGCAAGAGGCGCGTGTCGGAATCCGACTCTGCCAGGCTGCAGTCGTTGGACCACAGTCAGTGAAGATGAAGATGTGATTTCTAATCACGTAATTATTTAGTTATGGAAACATTTATAGCTCCGATTGTGAATCTTTTGACCACAGGAAATCCCTGTTTTATCATTTGAACGTCTACATTCTTCCGTGTACGGGAGCACTCTATAAAATAACTACTGCCTGTGGTACCTGGCTCCCTTTTCATTCTTTTACTGTCCCTTGTTATTCACTAATGAAATCTGTTTAACATTTCTAACCTTTGGTGTTTTCCGAGCTACATGCCCCACAAGCCTTTTTCTTTACTTTAACATTTTCAACTATTAGAATATGTCATCTTTGTTCATTGCATGCAGGGCAAATAGTTAATTCACTCATGCTACCCCACTTAGCCATGCTTTTTAAGTTCCAGCGCTGTAGGGAGTCCCAATATAAGATGTGCTGAAACTGAAGTGTGCTATTACACCTAATTCCCGCGAACCCCCTTTGTTCGAGACCCCGTACATCCCTATAAACGATGAAGCTGCTGCTTTCAAACTATAAGGTCGGCCTCAGTGATGCAGCCTGTGTGGGGGTGGTGCTCACAGGGTGCCGCATAGTAGGTGCTCCATTATTTTCTCTATTGGTTGATATCTATCGGTTTCTGTTGCATACATTCCAATATGCCTGATGCACGCGGGAGACTCCCGATTTTCAAAATGGCTTTTATTTCTAGCTGTCTCTCTCCTAAGATTGCCTCTGCTTCATTAGAAACGCATGGTGGAAATTCATTCTGCCAATTTTGTGAGCACACTCTCCCACTTTCTTATTGTGAAATGCTGACATGTATGCTATTGCCTTTGGCTACAAGCCTGGTGTTGGAAATAGCTGCACGGCTTTTTGTTCTTCCATAGAAAGATGTTTATAAGTTGGTCCAGTTTTTTGTGGAACACCTCTGTCATCGGGAGAGGTAGCATTGTTAGCGTGTAGTTTATTGCCGGTGTTATCATCATTTTGATGGTTTCAATTCGCCCCCACCAGCTGATGTACTTTGGTGACCATAACTCCAGCCTCTCTTTTATCTTTTTCAGCGTGAGATCCTCGTTGTGTTGTAGCGTTGATGTGAGGTCTCTCCCAAAGTGGAGCCCTAGATATTTCAGTGGCTTCGTCTGCCATGCCAGGCCGGATTCGCCCAGGACCTCTCTTGTGGTGTGGACATTCATTGGCTTGCACTCCGATTTCTCCTTATTGAGTTTGTAGCCTGAGGCTTCAGCGTATTCACCTATTGTGGCCATCAGTGCTTTTATTGACGTGGAGGGGTTTGTTGTTGTAATGAGGATGTCGTCGGCGTACGCCGCTAGTTTTACGGTCTTCTTCTTGAGCTTGACGCCTGTTATCTCTGTGTTGTCCCTGATTCTGGCTAGCAGGGGTTCTAGGGCGAGCAGGAAAAGTCCGGGGGAGAGGGGGCATCCTTGTCTGGTGCCTCTTCCCAGCGTGAGCGTTTCGGATGCGCTCCCGTTCACGACTATCTTTGCTTTCGGTTTGTTGTAGAGGGCCATGACCATTTCCGTGTACTTCCCGCCTAGGCCAAAGGCTCCCATGCAGTTCCTCAGGAAAGGCCATGAGACTCTGTCGAAAGCTTTCTCCGCATCCAGCGCTATCATGACCGCCTGTTCGTTGCTGCTTGCTGTGTGGTTGATCAGGTGGCACAATAGTCTTGTATTGTCTTGCGATAGTCTGTTTTTTATGTATCCCACTTGTGAGGTGTGGATGATGTTTGGCAGGACCCTGTTTAGTCTGTTGGCTAAGACCTTTGCGTAGATCTTGCAGTCGACGTTTATTAGTGATATTGGTCTGTAGTTCTGGGGATATTGTGGGTCCTTACCCTCCTTGGGAATTATGGTGATGTTTGCTTCGCACATGGACTCCGTCATCCTCCCGTTCTGGATGCATGTGGAATACGTTTGTGCCATTAGCGTTTTAATGTGGTCGCTGAATGTTTTGTAGAATGTTGCTGAGTAGCCATCCGGTCCTGGCGCTTTGTTCCGTTTCAGTTGGCATATGGCTGCTTCGATCTCTTCTTCCGAGATGTCGGCATCGAGCGACTTCCTTTCTGCATCCATGAGTTTCGGCAGAATGATTTTGCTGAGCAGATCTCGTCCTGCGTCTTTGCTCAGGGTCTGATCTTCAGTGTACAGTTCTTGGTAGAATCGTCGGAAGACCTCGAGTATCCCCTTGTTAGTTGTTTGAGATGTGTTCGTGCGATCGGTTATTGCTGCTATCGTGTGTTGCCTCTGTTTCGCCTTCAAGTAGGACGCCAGCTGCTTCCCTGCTTTGTTTGCTGCGCACAGGTTGACTGACCTGAACTTCGTCAGCCATGATCCCGCTCTTTCACTTAGGATCCTGTTCAGCTCGTATTTCTTTTTTGTGAGCAGGGTGAGCGTGTTCTTGTCCGTTAAATTTGCACAGTGACCTCTCTCCAGTGCTGTTATTTCCTCCTCGAGCTCACGGATTTTCTTGTTTCTTCCTCTGTTCATCCTGGCTTTGATGTTTATCAGTTTCCCCCTTAGTGTAGCTTTGAGGGCGTCCCATACGGTGTCTTTCCCTACTTCGCCATTGTCGTTGTGCTCGAGGTATTCTTTGATTGCGGCTTCAATTTCTTTCACATTCTCTCTGTTCTGGAGGATATCATCATTCAGTCTCCACCTCCTCGTTGGGTTTTCGTTGTGTTTCCCACTTAGAGTGAGTGTTATATGCGCGTGGTCCGAGATGGTGATTGGCGCTATTTCCGTTTCCTGGGAGGGCTCAAGCCGATAGCACTCCTGACAGCGAACCGGCATCCACTAAAAGCCAACGCCATACTAAAACACACTAGAGAGGCCCTGCTGAAAGTGGACAGGCACATGGCGCAGAAGATGAAAGGCACAGCATGGGAATCGATCTGGTTCAACACTAAAGTGACCTACCAGGGCGCGACGTTGCAGAATGACATTTGGATCGGGGAAGGCATCAGCACCCCCAGCCAAACAGAGACCAGGCAAAGACCACTGACGTTTCAGAACCTACAGCTGCTGCACGCCCTCCCGAACCGAGAGTTCTATAACTTCCTAAAGATCAGGACAGCAATAACAAAAGCCAACCTTTGCGGAGGAGAGCCGGGAATCATCAAATACCTGCAGCTCCTCAACTCAGCAGGTCACCAAACGGCGAAGATCTATAAACTCCTTAGCCCATCCAAGCTGGCGCAGAACAAAAAAGCCACTAATACATGGGAGACGCTCCTGGGCAGGCAACTGAGCGAAACAGAACGAGCAAAACTGTGGAGCGCAGCAACGACAAATAAAATCACACCACAGCTAGCGCAAACAAAATTTTGGCTACTTCATAAGGCCTACTGGACGCCATCCAAACTCCACAAGGTCGGCATTGCAGACTCGGACAGATGATGGAACTGCCTGAAAGAAGAAGGCACTCTCGAGCACCTCATCTTCACCTGCGTGAAAGTCAAGAGGTTCTGGGCACAAATCAATACTTTCTTGAACGACATGCTCAAAACAGATCTGAAAATCAGCTTAGTGAGCCTGGCGACTGAACACCTAACAGCTAATCTAAAAAATAGAGAAGAGAGAGAGCTCCTCGACCTACTCCTCACAGCAGCCCTTAAAATAATCCTAACGCACTGGAAAAACACAGCCAAAGCAAACTTCAAAACATGGGTCAACTGGGTCACCTTCCTGAGGGGTGCCGACAACATCACAGGCACCTTCTCAAAGGAACATAAAGCCAAGCTACACATGTGGGACCCGCTGGACGAGCACCTGAGGAAGACCCAGTAAAAGACAACAACGAGCGTGCCCACTCACTCGACCCCCCCCCCTCTTTCTTTTCTCTCCTCTCTCTTTCCTCTCCCAGTGGAGGGAGAACGAACTCACGAATGGACTGTTCATAGACAAGACCGCCATCATTGTACGCACATCTGTATATATATATTTTTGTACGGCCTTCTTTTGTATGCCAATAAAAAAAAATTCTAAATAAAAAAAAAAAAAAAATGCCAGCACACTATCTTCAACCTCCAGAGATCCACAGCCGTCTCTCTAACAGACACCAGGCCTGCTGGCTAACTGCTTGACTGCTTTACAATACAACAGAAAACGAAGCCCTCTTACCAATATTGCTCCACCACCCCAAAACTACACTGTGCCAAGTTCAGATTGTAATCGTAGTTCAATCTGCTAGCTCCTGTCAGCTTTACTACAGCAATTAAATATTTGGGTAATATTCTTATACATTTTAAGAACAAGGATGAAGAACCACTTTCTACCACTTGAAGTTTGTTTGCGAAATACTAACCCTGTTAAAGTGAGTTGATATGTCTTTTTCTAATGCAATGTATTGTATATTGTTCGCCAACCTTTTTAATCAATAACGTGGTTTAAGTTTGGAATTACTGGGTATGAGCCTGAAATAGCGTGATTATGATGTGTAAAAAGCATTTGGTGAAAGCGCAGTTTATCAAATAAACCATACTGCTTATTTAAAAAAAAAAAAAAAAAAGGAAATAGCTGCACGGTTTTTGCATTATTGTGAGGCCCTTTTTTTTAGGTAAATTATCTCTTTGAATTATGAATGTTTATATAGTATTTCATTCAAAATTCCTCAATGTCAGTCAGCACTGCTTTAACGACGTCTGCTAAATTTGCTTTCACCAACTCTTTTACTGTTGGATCATTTGTTTTTATTTACCATTAACCATGTTTCACAGCAGTCGCACTGCTGAGCAACATCTTTAAAAACACTAACCACGTCAATAGGTGTCATATAGGGCGAAATCAGTTGGCGTTGGCAATGCTTGTTTTTTCCCCAGCCTCTTTAATGTAACTTTGACTGTGCACTTTCAGCCATTGTCACATCTAGGTTTCCCACTTTTTCCAGGTGGAAATATTAGCCATGTCCACGTTTTAACAGTGTGGAAAGGTAAGGAGCTGGTTACTTACATCGAGTTTATTTAAAAACATCTGTATAATTTGAAAACGTGTCTCGTCTGTCTGTTTTTGCTAATAATCATAAAGGAAGAGTTTAGACAGTTTAAAAAAAAATATTTGACAGTCATTTCTCCCTCTCTTTGCTGTTTATTCTTTTTTTTTGTTTCAAAGGGCATTTTACCTCTTTCCATTTCTTTAGTGGCTTTCACATAAAAATACTGGCTATGTTGCTAAAATACTGCTTAGGTTGCAAGCCTGTCTGATCTGAAAATGTGAACTTCTTTGCCGGTTTAAGCTTTTTGAAGAGTGCAGCTGGTTTACTCAAATTATTTTCAAAATGTTGTTTAAGTCACCTTCTCTTTTACCATGACAAGTGCCTGATCACCTTTAAATGATTATCATAACATATTGATGCAAACATCATGGTTTACAGTAGGGATTGTTTTTATTAGCGTGAAGTCCTGTTTTAGGCTTGAATCAAATGTAATAATTGGCAAGATGATAAAACATCACGTTCGAGTTTAGTTTTGATGGGCCTGCGCCCACCAGTCTTGGAGGTACACGCCTTTAGCTCCTTCAAAGTCGCCACCGATCCGAAGGCAGCATCTTTGAACAGACTCCCGGTCCACTCATTTAGTTAGAAGACACATGTTTGGGCAGGATCATGGTGGTGCCTTAAAGCTTTTAAATAATCATCTTGATCGCACCCCAAGCGATAGTTACATGTTTTAATACACTCATCTATATGTTTCCACACCTTTGTCTCACAACTTCATTTTAAAGCTTATTGGTGCTTATATTTGACCCTTCGCTTTTGAAATGCACTGCGCCCCAGAGGAATCGTTTCCCCACTACTGTATAAATCCTGAAAGGGTGCGTGATTTAGGAGGCGCCTGGTTATACCTGCGCTAATTTAGGCTAATATAAGGAGGCGGTTTGTGGACATTTATCCTGCCAAGATATTTTCGTTTGCCTATCTTATTAAGTGATTTTAAATAATTTTCTTTCATATTTTTGCACTAACAGGTTGTAGGTTAAAATGTGTACATAATTGAACAAGCATTTGCAATGCAATAGGTCTCGCAGTTGTTAGAGTTTGAGCCATTGGCATTGTAATTGGCAATGCCTTTTATTTACGTTTTATAATCTAACACATAAATAAAAAGCATTGCCATTTACAATGGCAATGGCTCAAACTCTAACAACTGCGAGACCTATTGCATTGCAAATGCTTGTTATTGTAGCTTGCATGCTAGTCCTCCGTTTAGCACCTGATTGAATCAGGACACTTACATTCTCTGTGCCTCCTTAGATGGTGGCCCCATGAGTCAATCACATGACATTAGGTCACACGCCCCTTTCTACATTTGAAAATGCAGTAGTATCAAGGCGCGACTTTCATGGCTGATACAGTACGTGGGGTCTTCCAGCTTGTTAGCGGCTGCTCTTATGAGATATCCGAGTGAACAGTGAGCATAGTAAGTAGATGGTTTTCTCCCCCACAGGTTCAGGTTGTTTCTATGGAATCTGCTAAGCGCATGCTTTTGTCTTCATCCAAAAGAAACATGCCAGCTGGTCTGGCACTGGCCAAGGAATTAGAAGTAATTAGTGCAAGCTGTAAGTTTCTTGTTGTCCTAGGATTCCTTAGAGACATTTAGCAAGCACTTTTTTATCACCCTGTGGAAACCACACGAGGGGTGCCAGGTGAGATTGTTGCATGTAGGAGCAGGGTTTTCCTTTCACCACCAGCACATATGCACGTTGTATGTGGTCTATGTTGGCATAGGTTTACGTGGAGATATTTAGAAAGCACTATTGGTTTAGGAATCACACGAGGGGTGCTGAGGTGAGATCGTTGCACAATTTTCCTTCAAGGAGGCTTGTACTTTGTCTTGTGCTTGGTGTGCTGTTTTTCCCCTTATGCTTTAGCACTCTCACAGTAGGAGGCTGTCACACTGGTGGTAGAGAGGAGGAGATATGCACATATTTTAGGTTTTGATATAATGGCTTTAGTAGCAGAGTACATCACATATCTTGGCATGCTTTGGAAATAATTAAAATGTAGTAAATATTTTATTTTAAGGTGACAGTATATGTATTGGCACTTGACCTTGGTGTTCTACTGAGGAGGCCTTCACTCATAGATCGAAACACGTCGATGCCTGTTTATAAGAGCACAACAACATCCTCATAGGAAAACAAAGAATATACATTTGGAGGATAATAAAATCATTTGTTGACAGACATATACCTTGAGGCTTGGTTGCTGTGCAAACAATTGGTTAGACCACAGTGAAATAGAATAAGTGGACACCTTGGCTTTAAATAACTGTGCAACAAGGATAAAGTGCATTTGGATTTTATATGCTGTAGATGAATTACTTGACTGAGCCAATGAGTGCTTCCATAATGTATTGTGAAACGTCATATGTATGCTATATGGGAAACGTCCTTGTGGACGAAGCCAGAATCACGATGTGCCTTTACAGTGCCGGCAATAGAACGAATGCATCCTTAGCACGCATTCGTTCAGCACGCAAGTCGTTTCACGACTTGATTTAGAGGGGGCGAATGGTGTTGGATTTAAAGTCAAACACCTTTCCTACTGTTAAGAAGACTGGAGTTGCAGTTGTTAATGATCCTATTCCAAAGTCTAGCGTCCTTCTAAGGCAAGTCTTGTAACGACTTGCATGCTGAACGAATGCGTACTAAAGACGCGTTCGTTCTAATGACGGCGTGATGAAGGCATACGTGCTAAAGGCATGCAAGTGTCCATCGCATATTCATGCTATATATATGGATTGATGCCAAATGCTTGGTTGGATGGTTGGGAAGTGTTGTAACTAAAATGATAGTTCTGGCTGAAAGATACGACATGTCCATTAGATTGGTAGTACGGTTGAGCAAACATTTTTTCAATTTATCCCCATGATAAGCCCCTCTTTTGCAGCAGTATTATATGTCCAGGTTCTGTTAGAGTCATATGGGCTCGCCCTCTTCGTGCTCCATGTAGGCAAGCTCTTCAGCGCCCACAAAGAGGTACTACACACTACAGAAACATTACAGTACAATAGGGGCAGGTCTCTTAGCTCGGACGCTGACTTCTACTCAAAATTCCCAGAGACAATCGCTCCCCTTCCGGAGACCGATCTATCAGATACCTCAGTCTTTGCACCTGAAATCGTCTTCCTATGTCTCTTCAGCAAATACAAAGTCATTGTCTCTTTAGAAAAGGTCTAAAAACCCAATCTGTTTGCTGATTCTTTGGTCCAATCTTAGCTCCCCTCTTTGCCTGTTCGGCTTACTTCCATGATGCCCCCTTGGAATGATACTTTGCACTTTATAAACCATTAAATAAATGAAAAAAACGCCATGTTTCTTTGTACTAGCTTGATTAAATAAACAGATCACAGTGGCACGGATGTTGGCACCAGCTTCTATTGCATTTTTGAGTTTCTTGCCACCTTTGCATGGCTATAAACAATCATTCTGTGCTGAGCATTCTGTCATTTATGAAGGAACTCATTTCTGAGGAGACGGGTCGCAATAAAGCCAATTTTGCAGCAGAAACAAAGCGGTAATGTTCTCTGACATTTACTTGATTATCCCGGTGGCATTCTGGTTTCTGGCACCAAAGTAATTACCTAGCACTGGGAACTGCTCCACGGTGGGCTGCATGCAGCGTGATATGTTCTGTATTGATGCCTTCTCTTGACTTAGCGTTAGACAGATAGATTTTAATGAAATCCGAGAAGGGTTTTTTTTTTCTTGACAAATTCTCTTCTGTGCTGCTGTTCATCTATTTCACAAGAAAGAAACCGCATGGCGGGATTTTTCTTAACACGACTCCCACAAAATCTAATTATAATGGGCCAGGAAAAGAACAAACCATGGAAATAAATTGATTTTGTCAGGTTCTGTGGAATTGCAGCAACGAGATGTACCCGTGAGTACTTTGAGTACAGTAATAGGCTACCTTTAGGGTAATTAATTTCCTTTCAGTGCATAAAGTTAGGCGAGACAAAAGCAAATAGCCAAGAAGCCTAGCTCTTTGTCCCCACGCCCTCCTGTCACAAGGGTTGTTCTTCTGGAACCTCACCTACCTTGTTCACAGTCTCCCTATCAATCTCCTTCTCAATATGTCCTTTAATTAAT
This sequence comes from Lissotriton helveticus, assembly GCF_964261635.1. Classification (NCBI taxonomy): domain Eukaryota; kingdom Metazoa; phylum Chordata; class Amphibia; order Caudata; family Salamandridae; genus Lissotriton; species Lissotriton helveticus. Next base: position 405,210,626 of record NC_136063.1, on the reverse strand, counting down.
GTATTAATCTCCCTCTGCGCATTATTATTTCACACTCTCGCTGGTTAGCCGACTCAGTACAAAAAGAATGCGGTCTGTTCGTATTCGGCAACCAAGGGGGATTTGGGGGGCAGCCGAGCGGCGAGGTCTGCCCCCCGGGCAGATTTGGGAGGGGGAAGGAGGGTGAAGGAAAGAGCGGCCATTTTGCCGCGTTGGGCTGCCTGGGGATAGACCAAAGGCAGCCCAAATGAGTTTTAGCAGCCCAAAGGGTTTAAAAAAGGAGCCCGCGTTATCCCAGCCACCATTTTAGGTACTGAGACCTGGTGGCTGGGAGCGTGGTAGTTAGGAGCTTTTTTGTCTAGCGATTAGGGGTAGTGGTCAGCAGCTTTTTTCTTGCAGTTAGAAGGTTTATTGGGGCGTCTTACCTGTACGATGGCGTCCCACGACGATGTGCGCGTCCTTGAGGCCATCCACCTGCTGAGCGAGGCAGGGCGGATGGACCTCCTGGTGGGCCTGCGGCGCGGCGGGCCTTCGCGGGCGTGGCGGCGGCGGTCAATGCCTCCTCGCCTCCATGGAAGACGGCGCCAATCCAGGTGGGTCTGCAGGGCCGCGCCGATGCCAGGAGCGTGGCCCTGGTTGTGACAGGCGGAGCAGGGGGCGTGGCCGAGGCGCGCTGCCAGTGGCGCCTCGCCGCGCCTCAGTATGGCGTTTGCGGGCCGGGGGCGGGGCTGTCGGCAGGAGAAGGCCGCGGGCGGAGAGCGCTTCGGAGGGAGCGTCGCAGCCGCGCAGGGAGGTGCGTGGCCGCCCCAGCGAGACTGAGGCGGACGGGGAGACCCGGCCAGTGAGCAGGGCCTCCGTGTCAGCTGTGAAGAGGACGGGGAAGGGGATGGGAGGGCAGGGGAAGGGAGGGGTGGGGGTGAAGGCCTCGGGATCGGGCGAGGGGCCCGGGGGGAGGCTGCGGGGGGAATTGGAGAGAGGGAGGGGAAGGGGCAGGGGGGACAGGCCTCTAGCAAGAAGGTTTGTGGCCCAAAGCCAAGGGGGAGACCGGAGAGCCCCTCACCTGCCAGGCAGGGGGCCGCGGGTGAGGGCAGGAGGGGCAGGAGACCTGGAAAGAGGGGGGCAAAGGGGGGGCACAAGGGGGGGCAGGGCACGGTGGCCAGGGGGTAGGCGAGGGGGAGTTGGCCCCAGGCGTGCGGGTGGGGGGGTAGGGAGTTGGGGGCCTCAGGGGGGGCGGGGAGTCGGGGTGAGGAGCTGGGGCAGGCAGGAGGGGTTTCCCCTTTATTGATAGAATCCGAGGAGAGTGAGAGGGAGTGGGAGGGTTTGGATGTGTTCGAGTCTTGGGAGGAGGGGGTGCAGGAGGCACGGAACACGGCGGGGGGCAGGGCGGGGCGGGGGAGGAAGAGGCGGGTCCGTCGGGACGTGGAGGTGGAGCGGCGCTTGCAGGTCAAGAAGGGGACGGGGTTTTGGGGGGGGTTGGGCGTTGGGGGGAGCTCATCAGATGATTGGGGAGCGGGCGTAGGGGGGTTAATCTGGAGTGAGGATGAGGAGGTTGGGGGTGTGGGGGAAGCCCTGCACACCAGCAGTACCTTTTCTCTTGCAGGGTGACGGCCGGCACGGGAATGCGCACTTGGTAAGGCTGGGGGCGGCCCAGCGACACCAAGGAGAAGGGAGGGCAGTGCTTCCTGCAGCAGGCCCGGAATCCGCGTGGGATCACGTCGCGGCTGGCTCACGAAGGCCTCAGGCGGGCTCGCCGGCCCCTCCACCCACAGGGCCCAAGCGGCTTGGGGATCATCGGCGGACATGGAGCACTGGCACGGAGGACTGTTATGTTTTGAGCGGGGGGAGTGCAGGGGTGTGGGCCTACAGCAGGGGGCAGTCGGCGCCGCCGGCTCGCCGGAGGTATATGTGAGGTGGAATTGTGTGAAGGGGATGAGGACAGTTTGGAGGATGGAGAATTGAGGGATGGCGAGGGCGGCCAGGGGTCCAGTAATGGTGTTAGTGATTTCTTGCAGGTGTCACAGGCCTGGGTGCTGCGGCGGCCCGGACGCAGTCGGGGAACAGGTCGGTGATGAATCGGAGAGGCGAAGACCGGCGAGGGGATGGTTTGGTGCCAGGTAAATGCAAGGACGCAGTGCCCATGGTATCGATGGGTGGGGGTGACCGGCTATGCAAAGGGAAGTATGTGGTGGATCGGGGTGTGGGGCCGGATGAGGCCGCGCTGGCGCCCGGGGCGAGGGGGACCACAAGGCAGGGTAAGGAGGTATGGTGGTCCCGGGGAAGCAGGGCGCTGGCGGCGCGGGTTTGGAAGGCGGTCCGCGGGCGACGTGGCAAAGCCAGAGGGCAGGGCCGTTTCGGAGAGATCGCAGGAGGCGGCGGGCGGCGCGGCGAAACCAGAGAGTAAGGAGCTGAAGATTAAGCGGCTCCCGTATACGGGGGTCACGAAGCCGCTGGGGGCGCACTTAATGACATCTACTAAAGAGAAGATATGGAAGGGGGAGTATGTGGAGTTGTTAAAGTTGTTGCACCGCGAGGTCCGGTCGAAAGAGGGTTCGAAGGAGGAAGAGTATGAGCTGCAGAAGAGGCCGAGGGTGCCGTTGACGATCGAAAATTGGACGCTGGCATTTTTTATATTCGCGAGTGTTTATTGTGAAAAGATCCCAGAGCGTTCGGTGTCCTTGTTTAAATACATGGACGTCATTCGGAAGGAGCAGATCATGGGGGGTGGTTACGCGTGGGCGCAGTACGACGACGAGTTCCGGGCGCGGATGGCGTGGGACCCGGAGGCAAAGTGGGGTGAGTTGGATTGCGATCTCTGGCAACATACGATGGGGCTGGCGGGGTCGGGCAAGACCATCTTTACCGCCAGTGGCCTCCCGATTATATATCAGCCCTTTCAGGGCCGCCCCACCCGAGGGGCGTGGGGGCCGGTTTCAAGAGCCAGTCTGGAGTAGTGGGCACCTGCTGGGACTTCAATAAAGGGGCGTGCGCCAGGGGGCATTGCCGCTTTAAACACAAGTGCTCTGGTTGTGGTAAATACGGCCACCCCGTGGTCCGTTGTAGGGGCCCCCCGAGCAGCAGCACGGGGGTCCGCAGGCGTCAGCCGGGAGTGCACGACCCGGAGCCGTTCAGCCCTCGAGTGTCCGAGGTGGTAAGGGGTCTGGGCCAACGGGCTCGTACTCCGGTTAGTGTGGAACGTTTGACAGCGGCCCTGCGTAATTACCCGGATAAAGGAGCCACGGATCGGTTGCGGACCGGGTTTCAGGAGGGGTTTTGATTGGGCTACGCGGGGCCTCGGCGGCGTCGTTGGGCACACAATTTGCGGTCGGCTCGGGAACACCCAGAGGTGGTACAGAGCAAGCTGGACAAGGAAGTCAAGGAGGGCCGCATGGCGGGGCCTTTTGTGGGTTGGCCGTTGGAGGACTTGATGATGTCCCCCATAGGGGTTGTGCCCAAGAAGGAGGCAGGGCAGTTCTGCCTTATACAACATTTGTCATGGCCGGAGGGCGGATCGGTTAACGACTATATTGACGAAAATGAGACCGCGGTGTCTTACTTCCCCGTTGAGGCGGCCATGGCCTTAGTGGTGGCGGCGGGACCTGGCGCACAGATGGCAAAGTGTGACATTAAGTCGGCTTTCCGGCTGCTGCCGGTTCACCCAGATGACTGGTGCCTACTGGGGATCCAGTTTAACGGCCGCTGGTATGTGGACAAGGCATTGTCGATGGGCTGCTTGTTGTCCTGCGCGCTTTTTGAATGTTGTAGTACGTTCCTGCAATGGCTTTTTACGGAACGAACGTGTCACCAAGGAGTTACGCACTACCTGGACGACTTTTTCTTGGTCCGGGCCCCGGACTCCACGGACTGCCAGGTGGCGCTGGACAGGTTTCAGGAGATCATGGAGGACCTTGGGGTGCCATTGGCGCCGGAGAAGATAGTGGGGCCAGGCACGGCGCTGTCATTTTTGGGTAATGAGCTGGACTCGGTGTTGCTGGAGTCACGGTTGCCGGCAGACAAGCAGCAGCAGATGTTGGGGCTGCTCGAGATAATGGTGGCAAAGCACAAAGTGACAGTGTTGGAAATTCAGGTGCTGCTGGGACACCTCAAATTTGCGTGCCGAGTGGTACGCGTCGGGGGCGGACGTTCTGTAGGAGGTTGGGCAGGGCCCTGGCTGGACAGAGGCCTCCACACCACCACGTGCGTTTGTCGGCCGGCGTTCGGGAGGATTTGCGGATGTGGCGGTTTTTCTTGACACAGTTCAACGGGGTGCCCATGCGGAGGGATGAGGACATGGTGTGGGATGTGCAAATTTTCTCGGACGCGGCGGGTAGCGACGGGTTTGGGCTCTACTGGAACGGGAAGTGGTGTGCGGAGCGGTGGCCCCCTGAGTGGCTGGGGGGTGGTAGGAGCATTGCCTTCCTGGAACTTTTCCCCCTGGTGGTGGCGATATGGCTGTGGGGTGAGGTGCTGGCCCACCAACGGGTGACTTTCAACGTGGACAACATGGCTGTGGTCCAGGTGGTAAATCGCCAGTCCGCCAGGGATGAGTATGTGTTGAAGCTGTTGCGAGTGTTTGTGTTGGGCTGCTTGCGCCATGACATTGCTTTTCGTGCAGTGCATGTCCCAGGGATTGACAATGACATTGCGAATGCTTTGTCTTGTTCGCAGTGGGGGAGATTCCGTGGATTAGCCGAGGACGCGGAGCGGGACCCGACGCCAATGCTGCCGCGGATGTAGCACATAGGCAACTGGTTCTCGGATCCTTGGCGGAGTCGTCCAGGACAACGTATGTGGCTGCATAGGGGGAGTTTGTGGCATCAGGGGCGCGGTGGAGGCCTCCGGGAATGGAGAAACAGGAGGATGTGGTGCAGTTTATGCTGTACAGGATCGGCAAAGGTTTATCGAGTGTGACGATAGCAGGCAAGCTGGCGGGGATCGCTTTCATGGGAAAGCTGTTTTGGGGATACGCCCCATCTACGAGGGAGCTCGGGTCTCGGATGTTGGAGGGTTGGGCCCGGGAATGTGGGCGGGTGGGGGCGGTTAGGCGGCCTATGTCGGAGGACATGTTGGGAAGAGTGATGGGGGTTTTGCCTTTGGTCTGTAGGGATGGCCGGGAAGCTTGCCTGTTTGCAACATTGATGGTGTGGATGTTTGCGGGGGCTTTTCGGGTGTCTGAGCTGTTGGGTTCGAAAGCGGGCCCGGGTTTGGGGTGGTCGGATGTGCAGTTGGGACGGCAGCGTAAGTCTAAGACCGATCAGCGGTGCGTCGGGGCATCGGTGGTCCTGCGGAAGGCGGAGGAGGGAGCAGCGTGCCCGGTGCAATTGGGTTGGAAATGGGAGGGGGAACGGCTGGCGGACGGCTTGGTGTTTCAACACGCGAACGGGAGAGGGGGCGACAGGGTCACAGTTGTTAGCGGTGTTGCGGAAGGCTCTGGCTAGGGTGGGGGTGGATGGCAGAAGGTATGGCACGCACTCGTTTCGGATTGGGGTGGCGTCGGAAGCACATAGACGAGGGTGCGGGCAGGGGGACATTATGCACCTGGGGAGATGGTCCTCGAATTGTTATCGATGTTATGTGCGCAGCGAGGGGGGGTTTTGAACGCGCGTTGGGATGTTGGGGGAACAGATTTACTGACATTTGTTTCTCATTTCAGGTTCGGTGGCGGGTCCCATGGCCCGGGACATGTTGATTTTGATTGTGGGCCATTCTTTTGTGAAGAGGGCCAAGTTGCAAGCGCAGGATAGCTATTTTGGTGATCACCTGGGTTTCAATCCTGCAATGTTTCAGGTTGTTTGGTCAGGGAGGGGGGGCATGAGATGGAAAGAATTGATCCCTACGCTGAACGGTCTGGTGCAGGGGGGACGGTGTCCGGATGTTTTGGTTCTCCACCTAGGGGAGAATTATATGGTGCAGGAGACAGGTTTGGTGTTGATGCGAGCAATGAGGAAGGATTTAGCGGAGCTGCGGAGGACTTGGTCCGGGTGTACGGTCGTGTGGACCGAGTTGATACCGCGCAGGGTGTGGTGAGGTGCGGTGAAGCCGCAGGCGGTGGACAAGGCGCGCCGGAAGATTAATGTGGAGATGGTGCGTTTTTGTCGGCATCTGGGTTTCTCGCGCATTTGGCATAAGGGCATTAAATACGACGCGCCCGAGTTGTTCAGGGGTGATGGGGTCCACCTTTCACGTATGGGGGTGGATTTGTACCTGTTGGAGCTACGCGAAGTTTTGGCCCGTTTATTGGGGGTGCGTCAAGAGTAGGGGCCTGCACTGGTGTGTTCTTTCTGCATCAAAACGGAGGGTGGGGAGGGGGCAGAGAAAGGGGGAGGCGGTATAAGCACCTAACCTCCACCTTGCCCTGGGTGGCGGAGTTGTTTTTGGGGGATAGCCCAAAGGCAGCCCAAATGAGTTTTAACAGCCCAAAGGGTTTAAAAAGGGAGCCCGCGTCATCCCAGACACCATTTTAGGTAATGAGACCTGGTGGCTGGGAGCGTGGTAGTTAGGAGCTTTTTTGTCCCTGCCCACCATCCCTGGGCTTTGCGTTTTTCGGGAGTTTTTTTTTTTTGTCCGGGTTTTGGTTTTATTTAGGGAGGCGGTGTTGGACAGGTGCACAGGGGGGGGTATATGTAAGTTGTCACTTGGAACAGGTGGTGGCGGAGTTTTTTTTATGTTGGCCAAGTTTGGCTGGAGTTCAGTACTTTATCCTTAAGTTTGGGGAGTTGGGGAACGGGAGCGGGGAAAGGGTAACCAGTTTGGGGGTTACATTAGAGGGTAGTTAGTTACAGTTGCAAGAAGGCAAATAGGACTGTAGGTCTTGGGAGGTTTTGGAGTTAGGATGTAGGGGATACAATTGGATATGATTATGATGTAATTGAGTTATATATTTGTATATTGCAGGGTGGGGGATTTTATCATGTGGGGATCGTAGGGGTGGGGGAGAAAAACAAAAGGGGTCAGGTAACTCGATGTTTAGAGAGGTTTTAGTTTTGTAAGGCGGTTTGACAGTTTTTAATAAAATGGAATGTGCACCTGTTTCAATAAAGCGGCCTTTTACACACACAAAATGGTAGTCGGTCGTGCTTGCCCCCCTTCTTCCCTCCCAATCACATTGGCCACCATTCTGTCAAACGACTGACAGGTGACGTCAGTGGAGCAGAGCAAGGGTGGGTGCGCGGGAAACAAAAACGCCCTCTTGAGACTGACTGTTTATTAGAGACTGGTCTAACAGGTTTTCAGTTAAAAAGGAGGATCCATATGTTATCTGCCCATTCAGGGAGGTCATCATTTCAACTAATTTGTATCATAACCTTGGAGTACACCATTTTGCTATACATTAAGATGATGACGACAATGATCACCTTAACCATAACAATCAGTAAATATGGCCAGCTCCTCTATGGCTGTGTTTTGTAAGTTAAAGCCTAGTCGCATTGGCAGTGGTGGGAACGGAGGAGGGTGAGACCTAGGTCCACATGTTAAAGTGCCACATTGTGGTCTAGGCACTGGTTAAGATAATTGAAGGACAGCCCGGTCCAGCACTAATGCTCTTGCCACCAGGGTACAGGCATAAGATCGATGTGAGGGTAGCTAAGGCCTGAAAGCAGGAAGCATTGCTTCTCTCGCCCAAGGCCCTGACCCCTTCAGTTACTGGCTGAAGCTGAGAACAGACAGCCAATGGGGGACAAAGTGATTTTCTGTGACTGCCTAAGGGCATTCCTGTGGTAATCTGTCAATGACTTCTTCCTCACTTGTTATGCTTAGTATAGTACTTTAGTATGTCATGTTAGAATGTTTAGTGAATGAAGTCATGATATTCTATGTGAAGCTTTGGAAATAAACTAAGACAGTTATTCCAGACCTGACCTGCTGGTTGATGGATGAGATTCTTTATGCATTAAACTTAAGTAGAAACTACCAACATTGTACTTCACTGGCGTAGACGGCAGCACAAGGAATCTCAACACAGAAGATTGGTGAGGAGCATTTTATGATTTAAAGTGAGAGGTTTCTTATATTTTAATAAAATAAAGGATCGGGAGCATCGCCGCATTAATACCCTGGCACTTCCATAACATTTTATAATTTGTGGGTAGCTTGGTGAGTTATCGATGCAGGCTCATCCTATATTGTATTTTCAAGAGATGCTCTTCATTCTTTACAAAGAATAAAGATCTTTTGAAGACTAGCAGGATTTACTTATTGGCTGGCAGTTCTTAAATTGACTGTGAGTAAGCGCTCTTTACAACTTTTACTTATTGGCTGGGGGTTCTTAAATTGACTATGAGTAGGCACTCTTTACAGCTTTCAAGTAATTTTTGTTTATAATCCATAATCTGCAAAAGCTGAGTAAAAGAAAAAGGAAAAAGAGTGTCTTTAAAAAGTTTAAAATCAAAGACAGTGTGCTTTTAACGGTAGTATCATCCGTGCTAAAATCTAAAAGGAGAGGAAAAGAGGATATAGTGTTGTGGAAATATCCTTGCTGCCTATTTTGAATGTGCAAATATCCTCGATACCTATTTTGAGAGAGAAAAGAAGAGGATAAAGTTTTCAATTTGGTTGTCTTTGAACTGCTGCATTTTGAAAATTGGATTTCATATGGAGTAACAAATTTGTTGTATCTTGAACTGCACCATCAAAAGTAAACATTATCGTTACTTACTGGTTGCGTATGGAACTCTGACTGCGTACTTCTTAGCGTGGAGTTTCTCTCGTGCTACCCCTCTTCGTGAAGTTGCCTTGTGAAGTCTAACCTCGGCGTACGCTCCTCATGTTAGCACGCATTTGACACCACGCACCAAAACGTAGAGGCCATCTTGGATTGGGATATCTGAATGTAACACATTTATCTTGGATAGTGGCCATACATTGTTATTACTATTGTGATTTAAATATATATATACTCATCGCGCATTGGCTTTCACGCTGATGCGCACAGCTTTTTGATTTATTATCATACGCTGATGCGCACAGCTGGTGTTACAATATCGCGCATTGGCTTTCACGCTGATGCGCACAGCATTCAACCTTATTACTGGTGTTACAACATTGCGCATTGGCTTTCACGCTGATGTGCACAGCTTATATTACGCTGGAAATCATAATTGATTCGTCGCGTGTTGGCTCACTCTGATGCGCACAGCATTAAAGTCTATTACCATACGCTGATGCGCACAGCATATACGTTTATACCCTGATACACTCAATGGCTAGGGCGCTCGACCTCGGACCTGGGGATCTGGGTTTGAGTCTCGGTAACGACGCCAAAACCTCCTGTGATTCTGGGCAAATCACTTAATCTCCCCGTGCCTAAAATGAATGTGTGTCCGTCCTCATGTAACGTAACTGGTACTATGTAAAAGCGCTTTGATACCTGAATCGGTTCGGGTCTAGTTCGCGCTATATAAAACTCTGCAAAAAATAAAACAAAAAAAAATGTATATCACAAACTGTATTGCTAATTTAATTACTGCACATTAAGTTGACACTGAATTCATTACTCATGAGAAGTTAATCCTAATGCAGATCCTCTGATTCAATTGAGAAAACTAGTAAATTCAGTAGTTGTTGGTAAACCAGACAGTAGCTTTGTTGCTGGGTCAAGAAAAGTTATCAAAAAATTTTCAGGAGTGAATTGGGCTGTCTGAAGGGGTATAGACATAAGATTATTCTTAAGAGAGACTCTATACCTGTCTGTTGCAATGTTAGGAATGTTCCCATTGCGGTAAGAGATGACATGAGAAAAGAAATAGACAAACTCAAGGACTGGGGCATAATTGGAGATGCGGAAGGGACCGAATGGTTGGATCTGCTCGTAGCCGCGAGGAAATCGAATGGAGATTTGAGATTATGCATCGATTTAAGACAGTTAAATAAATGTGTCGTAGTTGATAAGTATCCTTTACCTAATATAAATGAGCTATTAGCATTGTTATGTGGTGCCAAGGTCTTTAGCACCATAGACCTTACTTCAGCTTATCATTAAATAGAACTGGAGGAAACATGTAGGGACTTCACGTCTTTCATAACTCCTTTTGGTACCTATAGGTTTAAACACATGCCTTTTGGTTTGGTTTCAGCCTCTCCTGTCTTTCAGAGAGTTATGGAGAAAATTCTGCATGCCCTTCAAGGTATCTATGTATATCAGGATGACATATTAGTTTATGGCGATTATGAAACACAATGGTAGACTTAGGAAAACTTTGGAAAGATTGTGTGAGCACAACTTGACCATTAAGGCTGAGAAGTGCAGATTTAAAACAGAGTCTATAAATTATTTATGTCACAACATCATCAGTGAAGGTGTGAAACCTAAGCCGGATTTGGTTAATATGATTCAAGAGATGAATTCTCCTTCGTGTTATCCGAGCTCATGAAATATTTGGGTATCGTGGAGTACTATGCTAAGTTTGTGAGGAATTTTGCTGATTGTGCCGCCAGTATGAGACATTTGTTGAGGAAGGGTGTTGATTTTGAGTGCTCACAAGCTTGTGAGAATGAGTTTTTGAACATCAAGAAAAAACTCAAATCTGCCCCTTCTCTCAGTAGTTTCAACCCGAAATTGAAGCCAATACTCATCACTGATGTGAGTGAATAGGGATTGGGTTCGGTTTTGGAACAAATGGGACCTAGTAGAATGCAGACCATTATGTTCTTATCTCGGTCGCTTAAAGACCCTGAGACTAGATATTCAGTGGTGGAGAGAGAGTCCTTGGCGGTCTTTTGGGCTATTATTTTTTTTTTCAAAATTCTGTGGGGTATGAAGTTTGAGGTACGATCAGATCACAAGCTACTTATTGAAATATTTAGTAAGAAGGGTTTGGACGCAATTTCCAGTAGGATAACTAGATGGATTATTGGTCTACAGGAATATAATTTGGTATTGCGATATATTCCTGGATTAGAGAACAAGGTTGCTGTTGTCCTATCGCAACTAACTCCCAAATCAGAAGCACTTGATGAAGGTGTAGATGATGGTGAAGAGTGGGTCTGTGCAATGGAACATGATGTGATTTCTGAAAAGCATTGATGTGAAGCAATACAACATGATGAGACCCTGAAGGAAGTTATGAATTTAATTAGTAAAGGTTGGGTGAGCAATAAAGAGGGATCAGATGGCTGTGAGAAATTTTGGCCATTGCGAAATGAACTATCTATTGACAGAGGTTTGTTATTTCGTGGCATAAGAATCATTCCTCCGATTTCTCTTAGGAATGAACTTATCGACATGGTGCATTCTTCACATGGTGTTTTTTATAAATGTAAAGAAAGATTACGCATGACATATTGGTGGCCAGGGATGGATAGGGAAGTTGAGCGAGTGATACGTGAATGTGTTGCATGTTCGTTAATTGATAAGTCTAAAAGTACTCGTGTCCAGCCAATGGTCTTGAGAAGACGACCTTCTGGGCCTTGGCAAGATATTGCCTTAGACATCTTTGTTTTAGCGGTAATAGACATGTTTTCTCGATGGCCAGAAGTTTTCTTTCTATCAAGCATTGACTCTAAACACATTATTAAATATTTGAAAGAGTTGTTCTCGAGAGAGGGGATTCCTATGTCATTATTGACAGACAATGGAGTGCAGCTGGTTTCTGAAGAAATGAAAAAGGGGTCATTCATAAGACTTATTCTCTCTATCATCCCGAGGCCAACGGTATGATAGAAAGATTTAATCGAGTGATCAAAGATACTATATCTCTTGCTAAGTCTTTTTCTCTTGACTGGAAATCTGATGTAATGAAAAAGGTTGGAGAATATAGACTGTCACCTTACTGTACAACAAGAAAAACACCTTTCTTGTTGTTCAGAGGAAGAGTTCCCAATACTGATGTTGAACCAGGATGGATAAACAAGTATGAATTAGGTAGAGGAAAAGAAAGTAAATGTGATGATGTTGAAATTAAGAAAAAGGATGAAAAGAAAGCTAAAGCGAGAAAGAGTTATTTTGATGCAAAAGAAAGTGTGAAAACAACCAAGGTTAAGGTTGGAGACTTGGTTATGATAAAACATCCATGTTTAATGGGAAAGTCTAATTCCAGATTCATGAAACCAATTAAGGTTTTAAAAGTGTTCAGAAATGCGGTTAAAACTCAAGACCATCGTATTTGGAACTTGAATAGAGTTGTTTTAGTCAAAGGCAAAATAGACAACAACTTGAGTTAAAATGTGGATGGTCTTCATTCTGAATCTGATACAAGTGGTGGAATTAGAAGTTCTTCTAAAGTTAGTAAAAGACCATCATATCTTTCTGAATATGTGTAAATGGTTTTATTGCATACTTAATTGTTTTAAGTTAATTTGTTTATTAAGGAGGGGGGGTGTGTGGTAATCTGTCAATGACTTCTCCCTCACTTGTTATGCTTAGTATAGAACTTTAGTATGTCATGTTAGAATGTTTAGTTAATGAAGTCATGATATTCGACATGAAGCTTTGGAAGTAAACTAAGACAGTTATTCCAGACCTGACCTGGTGGTTGATGGATGAGATTCTTTATGCATTAAACTTAAGAAGAAACTACCAACATTGTCTTCAGTATTTTAATTGGACTTACTTAAATTCCCTGTGTAGAGAGTGGTTTCTTGGGTTGAAACTGCGCAAATAAAGGAGGGCTGTCACGTTCACACGCAGCAGAGTCTCCACGTAAAAAGCTGTAACAAAAGATGAGGCCTGTGATTGATTAATAAAATGTCAATGTCAGATGACCAGACAAACTAACACATAGAAAATAGCAAAGCAGGCTCATTAAATAGATTCATATTGAAATGTGCAGTATGACTGTGATTTTGTAATATTAATCTGGGTCAGATGTGCTCATGACCCTTCTCCCTCAGTGTCTGATGAAACAATAGTATCTCCAGACATTTGGGGCACATATGCTGATTCAGTATGAATGGCGGATGGTAATTTTAGCTGGGAGGGGGGCAAGCAGGTCACACACAAATACACACTCACTGACACCCATGTATTCACACACGTGCACACATCCATTCACAACAGTCGCTCACAAATTGAACCATTTACATACACCCACACACACACACGCATGTACCAAACATTCAAAAACATAAAATGTACCTGGGCTGCAGCTCCTGGAGAGGGAAGCCTCAGACGCCCCTGGTGGGTTGGGACTTCTGCCTCCTGTCAAAGACGGCCTTAGGTCAGCCAGTGAGTAGAGGCAGCAGTCCCTCACTCGTCACCACATGGGATGGGATCAGTGAGACTGCTGACCCCACTCCACTCTGTGATGAGTTGTCACTGATTGACACTCATTCCTGGGAAATTCAGGGCCTAAATATGAGGTGTCCAGGTCTGAGGCAATCAGTGACGCTCCCCCATATCAGGAGGGGAGGACCTAGAGGAACTTTTGCCAGGCAGAGGAGGTCATGCTCACATTACTGTGAAATCCTCTGCCTTGTTAAGTTCAGCTTAGGCAACCAGATGTCTGCACATTTAGGGCCGGATTGCTAGTTTGGAGGTCTGGGAGCAGGCCGCCATGCAACTGCCCAGCTCCCACACTGCCAAATAGCAGCAGCGGTGCGTCCATTGGGGCGTAGGGGCGTAGCCCCGCCAGCCACAATGGACCCGCATCGCGGCCGCAATCCTATCTATACATTTTTTAAATACATTGCAACAATCAGCCTCCGCCCTCAGCCCACCGCCGGGAATTGTGCAGGGGGGGGGGGGGGGGGGCTGGCCTGCAGCTTGAGTGACACTCAGGCAGACCGTAGTGCGCTGTGCGCATGCTTGGGATTGTTGGAAACTATCTCAAGCATGCGCACTAAATTCCCCAGGGGGGTACTTGTTCGCCTGCTGCCAGTGCCACAGCCCGGGTTTTCGAAGGGCGACAGGGCGAGCAGCAAATGTGCCCCCCCTGCGCCAGGATTGGCTGGTCCACCAGCACGCAGCAGCCATCATTGGATGCCGCGCGGGGGGTGGGTGGCGCACACACTGTCGACGCACACGCTGCAAGGAGGATCAGGATGTCAGCGGACGGCGGTAAGAAAACTTCGGCAAGTCTTCCAACATCGTGTGCAGTGGCCTGTGCCAGCGTGTGCCCGTCAAACATCTGCGTGACCCATCCGTCACCATCTTTAAATCACTCCTTACAGCTATAAATAGCTTGTAGAGCCTTCGCCGTTAACAGTACACTCTTCCTCCAAAACTTCCTGTTCCCATCCCTGCCTAACCTACCCCAGAAACCTTTACTTCCTGTAACTCCCCATACGCAGCCAGCGGGCTCGGTCCTTAAAAGCAGAGACCCTCCAGCTGTTCCTGCTAATCTTGAAAGATGCAGGTCTCTGAAATAACTTGCTTGCTTTCTTTGGCTTTATTCTGTGTTTTTCGATATTGCTGTGCTCTTTCATTAAACCGCCCTTTTAGTGAATAAATACAAATTAGCTTATGAATAATAAACAATGCTGAAAATAATACGCCATGCGCCCTTGCTCAGATCGCCTGCTCAACCTCAACTTCGCAACCGCAAAAAGTGATGTATTTAATTGGTCACTTTGTCCTAATCCTGCAAAGTGAAGCAGGTAATGTGAGCAGTGCTTTGAAAGGTACCCCTGGTCATCAAATTAATAATTGTCTTCCTTACCCAGGCGAAACACACGAGAGAAAAGGCAATCCTGAGTCTCGCGCTTGTGAGACATACTTTATGAGTTTACTCAGACTGTGAAAACACGTTTCCTGTTGAGGAAAAACCGTGGCACCTGAGAATCCAATGTCATTTACTTAGAACTGCGGAAATGGTTATCTCCTGTCAACAACTGCGCCGAAGTACGATAAAAGAATATAATGAAACCATAAGGAGGGTGTTTAGCTGTAATGGCCATGCCAGACCGCCCCTTGGGACCAAATCGAACACTTCCGTCCATAATATTTACAATTGCCATTTCGTAAGGGCATGAGTGAGTTCGCTTGGGAACTTGAGTAACCGTGAAGCTATACAGAGAAAAGAGAAAAAGAATCACAACATAAGAGGCAAGTCTAATCTTGAAGAAACGCATAACAGATACATATGATTAGAAGAACGTTTTTGAAGGTAATGTTTTGTCTGATGCTACTCACTGCCTACGCGCAAAAAAGCTTCCAGAATGTCATTCTGTAAAAGGATAGCTAATGTCTTATATATCGGTGCTTTTCACTGTTCCTATTTTGGCCATGCAACTTACTTGTGCTATCCCTCTGCAAATTATAATAATAGAACGTCCTATGTGGCACTCCTATGCCCTAACTTAGTCTTGTAATGTCTATGGGGGAATGTGCATGTTGCATTCCCCTTTGCAGAACGGAATTAGCCACCAGGGACAGTTCCCTGTCGTGTACTATGGTGGGGTGCGTGTGCACTTCGTTACAAGCATCGAAGTTTAACCACAGACATTCACGGGGCACAGGACGGACATATTTTCCCATGAGCGAGTTCGAGCGAACATTTTAGTGTTTTTATTGTTCGGGTGAACATTTTTGAAAATGTGCCGTCATTTATGGTTCAGTAACATGGCAACTGGTTCCAGGAGTATTGCACCGGGAATAAGAATACAAGTAAGATGATGCATTTAAAATAAGAGGATAGATACAAAAATCAGATTGGTTCATATTACAATATACTGGCATATCAGAAGCAATGATTTTCCCTTTTTAATGGTGGTCTTGTGTTAAGTGTGGGAAACTTGAACATCCTTTCTAAGACTGTGTTCCATTATTCTTGTCAAAGTGTTTATTTTTTCTTCATATTGAGAAGTCTTCCAGTTACTTTTGAAAGAGGCACTTTTTGACATTTTTGAGAAGCGGTCAGCGGCAGGTGTGCTACAGTCCAAGGAGTACAGCAGCACAGGGGGGCCGTGGTGGAGGGGAGAGCTGTGCTTCAGTCCGAGGGGTGCAGCCAGGAAAGGGGGGCAAGCAGGCGGGCCAAGCAGGGGGGTGGACTATACTGCAGTCTGAAGCGTACAGCCATAGCAGGGAGGGCAAGCAGGGAGGTGGACTATACTGCAGTCTGAAGCGTACAGCCATAGCAGGGAGGGCAAGCAGGGAGGTGGACTATACTGCAGTCTGAAGCGTACAGCCATAGCAGGGAGGGCAAGCAGGGAGGTGGACTATACTGCAGTCTGAAGCGTACAGCCATAGCAGGGAGGGCAAGCAGGGAGGTGGACTATACTGCAGTCTGAAGCGTACAGCCATAGCAGGGAGGGCAAGCAGGGAGGTGGGGTGTGGGGAGGGCTGTACTGCAGTCCGAGGGGTACAGCCAGGACAGGGGTGCAAGCATGGGGACAGGGTAGAGGGGAGAGCTGTGCTTCAGTCCGAGGGGTGCAGCAGGACAGGGGTGCAAGCAGGGGGCGGGGTAGAGGGGAGAGCTGTGCTGCAGTCAGAGGTGTACAGCCAGGGCAGGGGGTGTAAGCAGGGGGCAGGTGTGGGTCAGAGGGGTGCAGCCAGGGCAGGGAGGACAATACACAGAGGCAGGATATTTAGCCATCAGTGAAGATTGAGACATGCTGCAACTCTTTAAATGAAAATTTAGGGCAACATAAAGTGATTGTCTGTGCTCTCATTATAGGTGTTCCGTGGAAATGTGGACAACAACACTCCCTACGTAAATTCGTTCACACCTCCAGTAGAAGCGCAGTACGTACGGCTGTTTCCACAGGTATGCAGAAGACATTGCACTTTAAGGATGGCGCTACTGGGATGCGAATTGTCAGGTCAGCCTATAACTTTATGATAGTAATTTGGAATGGATTGAAAATACTATATGTGCATATTGCTATAGTATATACAAATGTGCAGAGTGTCGTATGGCATTTACTACTATTCAGAGGGTGGGAAAGGGCTATGACTCTTAAGAGCCGAAGCCTCTTGCTGAACTCAGAATCTCTGGAGTCCACTCACGCCACAGGTTCTTCCAGGTAATAATGACGCTTTCAGGCAACAGGGGCGTTAATGGTGAGAGAGAAGCATCAGGGCGATTAAGGGTGAGAGAGAAGCAGCAGGGCGATTAATGGTGAGAGAGAAGTAGCAGGGCGATTAATGGTGAGAGAGAAGCAGCAGGGCCATTAGTGGTGGTGAGAGAGGCATCAGGGCAGTTATGGGGAGCGAGAAGCAGGCAGGGCGTGACTAGTGAGTGGGAAAGGTGTTAACAGTAGGAGGGAGACAGGAGAGTTAATGGTAGAAGGAAGACAGGACGTCAGCGGAGAGAGAAGGCGACGGGGGCACTGTAAGAGGGAGACGGGCATTAATAGAGAAAGGAAGACCGGGGCGTCAGGCAGGCCCCTGCTACGCTTCATGGAGTGCGGGGCTTCCTGCCCAAGGCCACTGAATATATTTGGAGACGTGGGAGACTCGCGGCTCCTCATCGTGTTCCGGGAGGGGAGTGGGCACCGTTTTTATCACGCCTCTGAGGAGCATTCGTGGTGAGATGGAGACGTGGGCCTTAACGGAGAGGGCAGTGGTTTTAGTGATGAGATGGATAGAGTGGTCCATGGAAAGGAGACCTTGTGTCAATGGCAAAGGGAGACGGGCATCAGTTATGGTTATAGGGAGAGAATGCGTACATTATGCTTTAGGGGAAAAAGGCAGAGGTAACCCTGAAAGTAAGAAGGGGTGACATGGAGGGCTTGGCTTCATAAAGAGTTGAGGAAGGCAGCCAGTAGAGCAATAGGAAGGAAAATCGAGACCTCGCCATAATAAAACCTAAATAAATGTACGAAGAGGAAAACGAGAAAAGAAAAAGGAGCTGGGCTTTTTGGGGTGTGTGGAGAAAAGGGACAGGGCAATGTGGGAGAACGCAGACGAAGCAGTCAGCCACGTTTGTCTTATATAACATGTCCCATACACTGTTACACACACATGATTGCTAGTCTCTGTGTAATGTGTGCGTTATGTACAGTGCTGTTATGTACAGTGGTGTTCATTCGACTTCCTATGTTGCTGTAGTGCATTTGTTTTTTTTGCAACTGATTCTATGACTTTTAGGGGTGTATCCTCGAAAGTCTCCTGTTAATGTGGCTGACCTGCTTGCTGAAGTGCACTTTATACTTGCTTTTGAGTGACACCAAGTATTGCTGGTTTAATTCGATTCCGTTTGCTGACTTGTGATGCACGGCTTGATGGGTGCATGCGTTTATTTCCCTGTGACTAGTTTGTTCTGATATAATTGTCTTATTTGCAATACTTTTCAGTACACAGTTTGCTCAATCAGTTATGATTTTATGTGACTACCTGGATTCCTGGAGTGCCTCTGACTTCGTTCTGTTTCTTTACTTTTTGTGACTGTAGGTCCTGCGGGGAAACATTTTCAATTTATGTTGTCTTGTTTACTGGGAGCATTGCTTTTATTTTCCTTTAGTGTAATAGGCTGGCTGGTGAAGTGCACTTCCCATAGTGTGCAGTCACTTCAATTTGCCTTTAGGTGACTACCTGGCTTGATGGTGGTTTTCTATTTGATTTCATGTAACTCCTTGTCTTGATGAGTGCATTGGTTTTAGTTTGTTTGAGGTAAGAGCGTGTATTGGAGCTGATACAAAGAAAGTAACGTTGAACGCTTAGAAGATTTAAGCGCAGAACTATGCAAGTCTAGTTTGACCACTTCCTCCCAATGCAACACTTCAGGCATCCTGGACATATGTCCCAATTCAATTGACAAATGATTGTTCAGAACAGGGACATCCACATTAGTCTATGGTCCAATATTCTTCTAAACAGGGACTTTATGAGTCACCTATAGACCAGTGTTCATCTAAAATAGGAATCTTGTCAGTAGTTTATTAACCCATGTTTATTTAAAATAAGGCCCACTAAAGTGGCCTGTGGACGAATGTTTATCTGAAGCTGGCATTTGCATCGGAGTCTATTGTGAGGTTTAAAGTCAGTCTTCATTTAAAGTTAATTTAAGGCACAGCAACCCCTAGGACATGTCTCTTGGCCAATCTGACTGAAGTAATCTTTCACAAAGAGGGAAAGTAGTGCCCAAAAGAACATCTAATCTCCTCTGAGTAGTAGACAGAGTGGAAAGCATCACATATTGTGGTATAGTGGTGACGTGTAAATAAGGGGCCCACTTTAACACAGCAAGGGAGAGGAGTTGGCCTAACAGCTAGTGCGCTCGACCTCGGACCTGAGGGTCTGGGTTCGAGTCTCGGTAACGACGCCAAAATAACCTCCTGTGATTCTGGGCAAATCACTTAATCTCCCCGTGCCTAAAATGAATGTGTGTCCGTCCTCATGTAACGTAACTGGTGCTATGTAAAGCGCTCTGATACCTGATTCGGTTCGGGTCTAGTTCGCGCTATATAAAACTCTGCAAAACAAAGAAAACAAACTGCTTCACATGCTGGTTTCATCACACAGCTGACACCCACCCTGAGAAAGCCAGAGCTGCCCTGTAAGTGGTATGAACACCAGTACGCTTAGGTTCCTTACAGCTCCTTCACTTGAAGTGGGTTACCACCTACCCTTTACTTTTTGTATCCTGCTCGTACCAAGTCAGATCCGGACCCAGACCAGTCCCCACAGTTGCTCCGGATTAAGGGACATTGTCATGTCATCTCAGGCGCGATGTAAAGATTACCAGTGAGCTGAGGACTCTTTTGGCTCAAGAACCAACAAGCTGGAGACCCTTGTGGTTGTTTAAAGATTTAAGATCAGCCTGTAACTCAGTCTTGAGCTGGGTGGGTGACCTCAATTACAAAGTGGCTGTGCCAGATGTCCCATTATGACCCCTTTTGCCTGTCTCCCCTTCAGACGCAGAGGGCGTAAACCTGGGGGGGTGCTCAACCCCGCCAAAAAACTGAGGGGTGACCCTAAGAGCACAGCTGCCATCCAATCAGGGGTGGGATGCTTTGGTGTGCTGGTCTGGTTTTCTGGGTGACTGGTTTTCTGACTTATGACTGCGCATTCCTTTCAGTGTGCACTTGCTTCAGTTTACTTTTTGAGTCACTGTCTAGTTTGCTGGATGTATTGCTTTCATTTTTTTACTTGCTTGGTGCTTTTATGTTGGTGCCTGCATGCTGAAGTGTACTCTTCTTCAGTTTAAATGTATGTGACTGGCCTGTTGACTAACACCCTGCTTTCAAAGTGAAGGTTCACAGGTTCACTCTTGCTTTAGTTTACTTTTGTATGGTTAACTGCATGCACTGTATTGCTGGATGCATTGCTTTAAGTTACTACTTGATGCATTGCTTTCAGTTTGCTTTCAAGTAATTGCCTCTCATTTTCCTAATGCTTTGTGAAGGCTGTTTCCCAACTGCTGTGCAACTTCTTCTACTCTTAGAGCTGAGATTTTCATGAAAGTCTTATAGTCTGAATTCAGCACCTGAGCGTAATAGGACGGAATGTATGAAGCTCTGTGGTTATACTGAATAAGCAGCTACCTATGTTATGCCATCTACTAATGTAATAACTGCACTTTCACAATTGCTTTATTAACCTTCCTGCTTTCTCAAATTTGCTTGAAAATGCACGTTTTTTCTTCTTTTTTTCCAAAATTTTCTTGGGGGGGGTTATCCCCCCAAACCCCCCTTTTGGGGTTCGGGCTCGCTCGCTGCGCTAGCTCGGTACGGTGCAGTATGCAAATCACTTTGCGCCCCACCACTTTCAAATGTCACCCACCGCCCCTGCCAAATAGGGCTGCCGCTCGCCCTCCTGATTCCGAGTGAAATCGTGGTTGGCGTGTGGACGGTGTGGCGGTGGTGCAGTAAAAAGGCTCAAATGTGAGCCTTAATGCTGTATCACAGCAGCACCGCTACAGCGCGTTCCAGCATGGCATGCACTATGAAGAACTGGAGTGGTGGTAGGAGTTGTCACTGGCACCTGAATAGGGCTGTGCCTGTCCTCACACAAATCTGTCTCCACCCCTCAATAGTGCGTCTGGAGCCACATCACGGAAAGGCAGGGTCCTGTGTACTACAAAAAGATTCCTTTGAAGTTTGCCTACTTCAAAGGCAGAAAGGGGTATACATACAGGACCTCTGACACCCCAAAATTAGAACCTTTCTGGACTGAGTACATTTTGCCAGGAAGAAGAGCTGGATGCTGTAGGATGGACTGCCACTTCGCCTGTTTCTTTGTTGTGCTGCTTGCTGCTTCAATCCTGGGAGTGAAAGAACTGGACTTTGCTTTTTTACATCCTGCTTCTCAGGTTCTCCAAGGGCTTGTGCATGCTTGCCTCTTGTTAAGAATTCTCGAGCCATCAAAGACTTCACATACCACTGCCTGGGCTCTTTTGCTGAATGTCCTGACTTGCCAAGTGGTGCCGGATCCAGTTCCTGGTCCTTGGAAGTGTAACCTGGTGATCTTAAGGAGAAAATATACACATCGACTCCCAGTGCCTGTTTTCTAAAACGCATCGCTGCAAAAAATTCACGCATTGCCACTTCCTACACTGAAGCATGGTTCCTGCTGGAAGTATCAACCACAACTTTCGCTGCAGGCCCCAGCTCAGTGTTGCAGTGTGTCAGAAAAATCACCGCAGGGTGAATCCTAAGCACCATATCACCAACATCCGTGGCACCTGCTCTGCTCTGACACAGCACCTGCTCGTGGCTGAAGAATAAACACAGCGCCTGCCTCGCGGCTGCAAAATCGATGCAGCACCTACATTGCTGCCACTGCATTGATGCGGCGCACCTGGATTTGTGATGCATCATTCCTCAATGCCGACTCTTCACCGACCCGCACCACAGTAAGGAACCGAGAGAGTATTGCAGGAAACTGATGTATCACCTTCCCTGCTAGTAAGGAACTGACACGTCACCCCCCTCTAACAGTAAGGAACCAACGCATCAAATCGCTGCCTAGCAGTGAGGAACCAATGCATCACCTTCCCTGCCTAACAGTGAGGAGCCAATGCATCACCTCCCCTGTGAACCAATGCATCTCTTTGCTTTTCTGGCACCTCACCTCCCATATGCCTTGCTCTATCTTTAATTTTTAACGCGTCTAAGGTACTGTCCTAAAACAAACGCATCCATTGATTTCTATGGACTAAACTTTCTTACATGTTTTCAAGTGATATTTTGACTTGTGTATTTGGGATTTTTGTCGTTTTGGTCTTGTTCTTTTCAGATACATATTATTATTTTTCTAAACTGATGTGGATTCATTTTGTGTTGCTTTCACAAATGCTTAACACATTGCCTCTGAGAAAAGCCTGCCAGCTCATGCTAAGCTACGAAGGAGTTGAGCAGTAAGCCTAGGTGGAGTTCGCAGAGTTTCGCCACGGGGTACTCTGCGATGTGCAAAAATTGTGCTGCACTATGCGGAGCTCCGCGAGCTGCAGAGTGCGTTCGAAAAATGGAGTTTGCGGTCATTTTCAGTGCCGAGTGAGTAATGAGGCGCATGGAAAACTCTGAGAGTAGAGCGGAGTTCACCCCCCAGGCTTAGTGAGCAGGGGTTATCTCAGCTGATTGACTTTCTTGCCCAGACTTGAGTGAGGGGCCCTACTTGGATAGGGTGCAAACCACTGCCAACTTCAAAACCCCATGTCTAGCATGTCAGATATGGCATTTTTACGGCACATGGCTTTCTTAAAAACCCATAGGCTATTAAGGGGTTCTCATGACATATTTAAGTACTTTCATGGTGTGCTAAGTGAGCCTGTTTTTTCAAGCAATGTTGTAGTTCCACCAACCGGAAGAATATTTATAGAAAATTGTGGCAAAATGATGCATTTTTCAGCACAATTTCTACAACAAAAAATTAAAAGGCAATAAGTGATACAGGCAACTGAAGATTTTTTTCTTGGCCTCTATCTTCATTTCTTCCCTTTGCCCACATCTTTGTTTTCCTTAAAAGAAAATAGCCTCCTTTCTTTCTGCGAAATATGATTCCATTTGGACAGAGGCATGAAATCTGCCTTGAACTCCACCTGGGATGACCTCAAGATCACTGTCCATACTCAGAAGTTGCTGCTCTTCTGGTAATGGACCACTTATCTGCCCTTGAAGCAGCACATTACCCAACCCTAATCCATAAAACACACTAAAGGTGATGGGAGGAATGCTTACAATAAGTCTAACCACTGGCAGTTGCTCACTGTAGCATTTCAGTCTTTCGTATTTCTCCCACCTCAGTTTGGACCCACCTACATGCAAATCAGTCTTGACCCTGTTCCAATAGGAACAGTTCAGCCAAACTGCCGGGTCAGGGAAGAAATGAAGATAGACGCTAAGACGTCTGACATCTACCCTCTTTACATGACAAGTAGGAAGCAAATGGCGCAGGAGTGGGAGAATCCAGGTTTATCAAGTACGTTGAGTTTGACCAGTTGTGTCAAGTATCCAGTACCAACTACACAGTATTAATCAAAGAGATTTTTTGAGTGAAAGGACAAGGGTCCTCACCAACACAAGGTGGAACACTTCATTCTCAGGCCACCTCCTCATCCAAATAATACATCTTTAATATTGTGGTGAGCTCCAAAGAAAGCTCGTTGCTGGAGGGAGTGAAATAAATATGTTTGTAACTCACATGATTTTGCCCAGTAGGTAGGGGAATATTTGAATTGAATCCAGTGCACTCAATAGCATCTGTATTTGCAATGCTGCATCGAAGGGCCACCAAAATTAAAATTGCCTTTGGTAGACTAAGACACTGTTTTATTTGTGTCTTGCTGCAGCAACTATAAAAACTAAACAAAGATGTCTTACCTGTTTACATGTTTCACGTCTAAAGTAGTCATGGAGTGGGTCAGCTGCATTTTTTCATACCCTCCCTAAGAGACTAGACTTTTTGCTGGGCACTCCAATTGAAACTAGACTGTGGCCATACACTTTCAAAGTAAGTGTGTCCCTTTCCTGTTAACATAAGGTTGCCTTGTTCAATACTCACATGAGGGTACTCACCGCCCTCAGTACAGGTCTCACTTTGTCGCTGTCTACCACATCTGCCCCGACCCTCCCCTAGCACATACCTTATTGTACACTGACTGGACCTGTGCAGTAGGAAAAGATTTCTAGCTAGATTTGATTTTTTTTAACTGCATCCTTGAAATGTTTGCTAAATAATTTACAATCTGTAGTTTTCCACTGGTTATCTTCCGTGTCACTCCTTTAGTCACACTTCAGCGGGGCTATAGAGAACCTTTTATATTTATGAGAATTGTATAAAATGTAGGTGATAGTAGCTGAGGCTACTTCTAATAAACTAAATGTATGGGATTTGAGAGACCCTCTGTTTTTGCAAATCTTCACACAGTCTCCTAATTGGTCATTGAAATCTATAAAAGCATCACAAAAAAGTCAGCTCTCATCCTCCTGGACCTATCAGCCGCCTTCGACACAGTCTGCCACCGCACACTAAGAACACGCCTCCAAGAAGCCGGAATCCAGAAGAAGGCCCTGGACTGGACCACGTCCTTCCTCTCCGGCAGAACCCAGCGAGTCCGCCTCCCACCCTTCCAATCCGAAGCCACCGACATCATCTGCGGCATACCCCAGGGCTCATCCCTTAGTCCAACTCTGTTCAATGTCTACATGGCCCCCCTCGCACAAGTGGCACGCAAGCACAACCTGAACATCATCTCCTATGCCGGAGACACCCAGATCATCCTCTCCCTCACCAAGGACCCGCACACCACCAAAACCAACCTCCACAAGGGAATGAAGGCCGTCGCCGAATGGATGAGGAACAGCCGACTGAAACTGAACTCGGACAAGATGGAAGTACTCATCCTCGGCCCCATCCCCTCTGCGTGAGACGACTCCTGGTGGCCGACCACACTGGGAGTACTCCAACACCCACAGACCACGCACGCAACCTAGGATTCATCCTCGACTCTTCCTCCCTCTCCATGTCAAAGCAGGTCAACGCCATCTCCGCCTCCTGCTACAACACCCTACGTATGCTTCGCAGGATCTACAAGTGGATCCCACCCGAAACCAGAAGAACGGTGACCCAAGCCCTCGTCAGCAGCAGGCTGCACTACGGCAACGCACTCTATGCAGGAATCCCGGTTAAACTCCTGCAACGACTACAACACATCCAAAACGCCTCCGCCCGACTGATCCTCAATGTCCCCCGTCGCAGCCACATCACCTCCCACCTGAGAGAAGTGCACTGGCTCCCCGTCAACAAAGAGGATCACCTTCAAGCTCCACACCCACGCACACAAAGCACTCCACAAAACCGGACCAGCCTACCTGAACAACAGACTCAACTTCCACACCCCTGCCCGCCAGCTCCGCTCTGCCTGCCTCACCCTGGCCGCCGTCCCGCGCATCCAACGAACAACCTCTGGCGGCCGATCCTTCTCCTTCCTCGCAGCCAAAACCTGGAACACCCTCACGCTCCATCTGCGACAGACCCAAGATCTGCTCACCTTCAGGCTCCTCAAGACATGGCTCTTCGAGCAGTAGCAGCACACCCCCCTCAGCACCTTGAGACCCTCACGGGTAAGTAGTGCGCTTTACAAGTTTATTGATTGATTGATTGAAAAAATGGGGGCTTTCTTGTCCTTCTTTGATAGCCCCAAGAATGGGGTCATTTTTGCAGTAGGTTTAATGGTTGACATATTATTTTATTTGACATGTGTTTCATGTCTGTTTTGTGCACTAGGAAATTATTCGGGAGAAAAAGATATGTCATGGTTCACTTTAGTTTTAGTAAATACATTTCCTCAAGGGAAGTATGAACCAATAATAAAAGAAAATGGAAATGCCTGCATAGCTGCTTCCTACAAGCCTCTTAACACTCAGTAGCTTTCTTTTGCTTGTACTTTACAACACCTTGGGAAGTGTTCTTGGCCAAGAAAATTTGTATGTGGCAGTGACTCTTCTGACATCTAAAGATATTCACGAATTCAACCACCCATGTGCAGGCCCAGCCTCAAGGAATCATTTGTGTGCAGTCAGAAACATTGTCAATATCAACCTAAATCATGTCTGAATAATACTCAACTGGTGATTGTTAGACCTGGCATCCTGGCATGGTTTCCTCTGAATTTTTTCCTTCTGACCTCCTGTTTTGCTGACTTCATTTATGCTGGCTTTAGGAGTTTGGGCACTTTACCATTTGAGACTAATGCTAAAGTGCATGCGAATTTTCCCAAAAACATGGTAACATTGGCTTATCCACAATTGGCATATTTAATCGACTTATAACTACCTAGTAAAGTGTACTACCTATGCCGATGGCCTGTAAATTAAATCCTACTAGTTGGCTTACAGCACTGATTGTGCCCCCCTCAGAGTAGCCCTATAAACACGACTCAAGCCTGGCATTGCAGAGGCTGTGTGTGCAGTTTTAAACTGTCATGTCGACCTGGCAAATTAACCCTCTAGCCAGGCCCAAACCTTCCTTTTTAATATGTATAAGCCACCCCTAAGGTAGACCCTATACAGCCCAAAGGGCAGAGTGTGGTGTATTTAAAAAGTAGGACGTGTACTTTTACGTTTTACATGTGCTAGTAGTGAAAAACTGTTTTATTTGTTTTTCACTACACTTATTTCTCCCATAGGTGAACATTGGGATTACCTTATTACATTTTACAAGTGTATTTTCCAGTTGGTAAAACATGGACATTTCAATATTGGTGTCTCGGGACTCACAATTTAAAACCACAATTCATGGTAATGTTGGATTTTAAGTTGCAAGTCCGAAAATGCCACTTTTAGAAAGCTGGCATTTTCTTACTTTAATCAGTCTCTGCCTGTCTCCGAATACATGTCTGGGGTGGGTGACAGCTGGACTTTTTTAATTCCGTCCAGACAGCCACACACAAAGGGTGCTTAGGTGTGATTGATGGGCCTTCTTGGGCACAATGGGAGGGAGGAGCTGACACTTACACCTGAATAGGCTGTGCCTGTCCCCACACAAAGAGCTGCATACCCCCCTGCTGTGAGTCTGGTGCCAGGGCTGGAAGGGCAGGGGCAGTGTGCACTTCAAAGGCCTCTCTTCGAAGTCTCCCCCACTTCATAGGCAAAACTGGGTATAAATACAGGACCTCAGACACCACCACTTCAGTACACTACTAGACCTGAGGACATTCTGCCAGGAAGAACAACTGTTGTGCTGCTGAAAGAACTAACACTATGCTGGACCCTGCTGGACTTTGCTGGACTCCTGCTTTGCTGTGCCTGCCCTGCTGCCTGCCGCCCACGACTTCAGTACACATCTTGACCTGAGGACATTCTGCCAGGAAGAACGACTGCTGTGCTGATGAAAGTACTGACACTCTGCTGGGCCCTGCTGGACTTTGCTGGACTCCTGCTTTGCTGAGCCTGCCCTGCTGCCTACCACCCTCCTTGCCTGGCAGTGAGAAGGAGTATACCTGCATCACTGCATACCCAGAACAAATGTGACTCCAAGGGCTTTCTTTCTTAACTCGTGTTCTGAAGTCTCAGGGACATCAAAGACTTCGAACAACACTTTTGCCGCCTCTAGACTCTGCCAAGTGTGAGTCCTGCCCTGCCAAGTGGTGCCAATCCAGTCCTCGCCTCTTGGAAGTGGGTTTTCTGGCTGTACCTGGAAAATCCTTGCATCGCTGTTGTTGTGCCAGTCGGAACCAGCACATCTCCTTTGGCGCCAACACATCACCTCATCCAAGGAAATCACATTGCTGGCTATGCAGCTCAACAATGATGCATCGTCTTCATCGGAAAAAGCTGCCACTGACACATCTCGGATTGAGCGGCTCAGAACTGATGCATTGCCTACATACAGCTGGATTGACGATGACACATCACCTCCTCTGCTTCAGGTATCAGGCCTGTCAATGGCACAATAATGTACTATTTCAGTGGGAAAAGGGTGGTCCCTCTATCCGACCTGTACACCATCGCTGTCGGCCTGAACTTTTTGATTTACCCCAGTCAAGCATGACCAGATGTCCCCGGTTGGCGCTTCATGCTTGTAAGCACTACATTCCAGTTTAGTATTTAAAAATTCCTAACTCTGGTTCTACTTGTTCGATGTTTGGTGTTTTTACCTTGTTTTATTCATTAAATTAAGCTTTATTTTTCTACCTTGGTGTGAATTATTTTTGTGTGGTGTTGTCATTGTTTTACTGTTTTAAATGTTGCACAAACACTTTACACATTGCCTCTTCAGTTAAGCCGAACTACCAGAGGTTAAGCACAGGTTAACTTATGGTGTGTATCTGGCTTACCCTAACTAGGATTGTGGTCCCTACTTTGACAGGGTGCATGCCTCTGCCAACTAGAGACCACATTTCTAACAGTGATGATGCTGGTTGGGTACCTTCTACGATACTTCTCTTCTCAAAGCAAAGGTGTTAGGAAGCAATGAGAAGTGATGATCTCTTCTGGCAATGCCAAATCAGCCTTAATTACATACAAGGCTGCAACATAAATGTATGAGAAAATATATTTTCAATGGGAAAGGAACTGGATGAGTGAGAGGAAAGGAACTCCCATTACACCACAGTATTGGTCCTTAAATGATTGTGCCCATTTCGCCATACCTGACATAATAGTGGCCCATCCGTGCATCCTTAACAATCCCCGGATTAATATTGGCCTACCCTTGACATATTGTGTCACGGGGATGATTTAAATCTGAAATGGCATTTTACAACTTCTATGTGTGCTGCATTAGCACACATAGAATTGCAAAATGTCATTTTCCTAAATGCTTGTTTATGTGCAGGAAGGGAACCCTTCCTGTACATAAACAATCACCAGAGGTGATTTCCCCGTTCTATGTGTGCTGCAGAATGCAGCACGCATAGAAAGAGGAACAAAACAAGGAGAAATTATTACATTTCTCCCCCTTGAGCATCCCCATGCCTCACCTGAGGAGGCGTAGCATTCAGACGCATTTCCAGGGTTAAAATGTTTTGGATATTTCTTATATAGTAATGGTTCATAGGTGGCAGATAGTGAGGATTCTTGACAAAATTCCAGCTATCCCTGCATAACACTGGCCAATCCTTGACATTTTGTTTGTATTCTTGACAACATTTTGCTATCCATGGCATAATAATAATCGGCTTTTCATGAAATATATTGTATAAATTCTTAGCACAATTATGACCTTCTCTGCCATACTGGTGTTCATTCTTGACATATTGTGTGCTTTCACGGCATGCTTCTAACTATCAGTATATTGGCATATATGGGTCATTTTTGGTGAAATCCAGGGTGCCTGTGGGATAAATCCCTGCCACGGTGTTGGTTCTTGACATGTTTTGGCTATTCTTGGTATAATGGCACCCTTTGTTAACATACTGTTAACATTCAGGGAACAACTGTGGCTATCACAGGCATAATGGTGACAATGCCATCAACTATGCCCCCTTTGCATAGTATGTTAAAACATATTTCTGGGTCTCCCAGGCATAATAGTAACCATACCTTAATTGTGGTCATAGAGGGGGCACATTGATCCACATTTTTGCTATCCTTGGTATATTAATGTCTCTGTGTTGGACAGTGGGCTATTGGTAGAAGCAAATATAGGTCTGCCACATTTTAAAACACAATTTCAGTAAATAATTAAGACACAACACAAAATAAAAGTCCAACACCAATTTATAAAAATAGGTAATATTTTTATCTTTTAAATGACACCAAAATAAAAACAATCCACTGTAGGGAACCAGAGCTATTAATTTTAAAGATTAGTCACTTTCTAGTGCTTAGAAACCAACAGTGCCCCTTTTAGTCATTTTGTTTTCTCTGACAGGGACACCTTTAGAAATTGTTCCGGAGAATCTCACCAAATGTGTTGTGCCACCCGCAGGCGGGGTCCAGTTAGAACTCCTTCCTGAAGTTCTGCTTGCCGGTCCCAAAGTATCCAACACACAATCCAAGGTTCTGGAATCTCCAAGAGGGTCCTTGAAAGTGTGAAACTTCAATTCCGCAATCCACTTGAACAAAACCCTTATAAATCAACTGGTACTCCAGGCTGGGAATTCTTTGTGGGGATGTCCAGGTGAGTTCTGTTAACCTGTAGCTTGCAGGGAGTCCACTCTTTAGTCCTTTTGCTGCAAGGTAATCCATAGGGCTGCAGTTGCAGCTGGTGCAGTCTTCAGAGGTCAGGCCTTAAAAATCTTTGCACAGCAAAACTTCTCAGCAGGGCACTTCTTGCTTCATTAAGTTTCAAGCAGCATAGCTGGAGGGCTCTGCTCCTCTCAGATACTTATTCTAAGTTCTCTAGGTCAAGCAGGAGGTCACGTCTGACCAATGGGAACAGGGTAACTCGTCATAGTTATGACCACATCCTGTAGAGTGTGGCAATATTTTGTCCCAGAGTGCATCAAATCTTCCAAATCCATAATGGCTGATTTTCCAGCAAGGAGGTAAGAGCTGGATAAACCCACCTCCTAGGATGGCTTATTTCCATAGACTCTCCTCCTACCATCTGCACATACCTTCCTTAATCCTGGGTCTGGTGGGGGTCAAAAATGTAAAGTGGAAACTGACACTGTGACCATCCCTTTGCCTTTGAAGACCATGGTTTATGACCCCTCCCCCTGGCCTGGCATTCCTATTGAACACACTGCCCTGCCAGCAGAGCTGGTTAACCCCAGGGGCTCTTTAACACCTCTTCAAGACAGCCTGGCTAATCCACTGAACTCTGACCAATCAGGGCAGACCACTGGAAGGCAGAATTTGGACTTACAAACAAGAAAGTCTTATAACTTCTTGTATGTACACTTTAGGAAAAATTCAACAACATGACCTTGTTGGATTTTCTACTAGCATTCTGGGAAGTCTTTGAATAGCCAGTCTAGTCCTCACCTATCAATAGTTATTAATCAATAACTTCCTACCATGTTAACCTAGGTAACAAGGAATTTGCAATGGGAAAAATGACTTGGGCCATTTTTCCAGCATCAGGACTCACAAAAACATATTTTATAAGTACTTGCCTTATATCTACAGGAACCCCACCCCATGTGCAACTAGGGGAGACTTCAGGGCTTGTGAATCTGTAGAAATATTGCCGATTCTCCTTTTACTGTGCTCCTAGCATCAAAGTCGAATTTGAGCAGCACTTTACCACAATGTGGGGAGTGAAATGTGAAATTTCACTTTAGCCAGGCATATAAAAACTAATTTTATAAGGGTGTACCTTATAGATAACTGACCCCCACCCCTGGGATATCTAGGGAGACCCTGGGTGTCCCTAATATGCCAAAACACTGTAGGTTATTCATTTTAAATGCCCCTACCACCAAAGTCGAATTTGGGTACAATTTACTTTTTAAAAGCAGTCCTGGCACACAGGGCAGTTTTTAAACTGACCTCAGGCTTCAGCAGTGCACATATGTAAGTGCAGAAAAAGCTGCTGGCCTCTAAACTGCCATGCCCCAGGGTACTGGGGACTTCTACGTAGTTTCAACCCCCTGTCCTATTATATACTAGGGGCTTATGGGGTACGTCATGCCAATTTCAGGGGTATCCCACCACAACATAGTATACCCTAGTGTATGTTGGGTGTTTTAACTGTATTCTAATGTGTCTCTTTCAGCTTAGCACTGTCCCTGAGCGTGGTTAGGCACAGCCCAGGGTCAGTCAAAATCAGTTGCCACCAGTATCAGTCAGCAAAAAGTTGGGGGGTGCTCAGGGCACAGGATGACTTTGCAACACTCTGGCATAATGGTCCCCCTCCCCCCCTTTGGTACATTGTGGTCACATTTCCCATATTTGTGGTTATCGCATCATTGGTGGCCTTGTTCCTAGTGTATCTACACTTAACAAGCTGTCATCCATGACAACTTGTCATAAGCTGCAAGATCTTCCTCAGCTCATAGACAGTGAAAGTGGCATATGTGCAAAACTAGACACAAGCAAATAGGGATCACACATAAAGAAAATAAAAACTGCCTCATGGGAAAACATTGGAAAAAACCCATTTAATGTTATTTCCTTCGGGATATTCAGGAAATTGAAAAGAATGATAAAGCTCTGAGCAGATTGTCACTGAAAACAAAGCAAAAATGGTGCCCTTGATGTGCAACACACTTTTCATATGTTAGCTGTAGAATACAGACCACCACCAAAATAGCTATGGAAGTCTCTCCCCTGACCCTGAATATGATGAAGGTACAGGAGTTGACAGCTCGCTCTAATGAGTGGCTGACTAACCTGCTTCAGGAGCTGGAAGCCACGTGTGTTTTTCAGTCATAAGAAAGGCACATATAACACGATAAGTGGCTGATTTTGCTCTTAAATACTATTGGACTAATTTACAAGCCCCTTGCGCTGACAGTGCGTCATTTTTTGTGACACACCAGCGGCGCATTTTCCTGTCCCATATTTATCAGGACTAGAAAAGCCACACTACTTGACTTTTCCTGTCCTTGTAAATACAGCCCCTTTACACGCAGCACTGTGCATGAAAGGTGCATTCCATGTGTGTCGCTGTGGGTGTTCCCACACAACGCCCATGGATCCTGAAACATTTCCAGAATTACGAGAAATCGTAAACCTGGAAATGCATCTGAATGCTACGCTTCTTCAAGGGAGGCATGGGGAGACGTAAGGAGGAGAAATGTATTAATTTCTCCTCGTTTTGCTCCTCTTTCTATCATGCTGCATTCTGCAGCACACATAAAACGAGGTTCCCTTCCTGCACATAAACAAGCATTTAGGGAAATTACGTTTTGCAATTCTATGAGTCCTAATACAGCACACATAGAAGTTGTAAAAAGCCATGTCAGATCTCAATCCTCTCTGTGGTGCAGGCATCCTTGCACCATGGTGCAAGGGTGCATGCATCGTCGCATGGCAGCCAATTGTGCTTTGAAAGTGCTGCAGTGTGGGGCAGCCTAAGGGCTTGCGGTGCCACGCTACAGCACTTTCTTGTAAATGAGGCCCTATGCATGCACACGTATGTGTGTGTGTGAGAGAGAGAGAGAGAGAGAGAGAAAGAGAGGGGGTGCACCTGAGTAGTGACACTGACATGGCAGCATCCCATTCTGGCATACAAAGGTCATAAGGACTAAGCCCAGTGAGCATATGTGAACTTTACATGAGATCCAGAGGACACATTTTTCAGCATGGGGAAGTTAAATGATTTGCTCAGAATCACAGGACGTTGAGCTGAGACGGGATTCAAACCTGGTTCACCAGTTCCAAATATGCCAGCTCTGGCCATTACGCCACACGTCCTCCCTTGACACACACAGGCCTATCCAGCAGAATATGTCCATCTTTGGCAGCACCACATTCCAGTAATTGATGAAAATGACAAACGGATGTATGTAGAGCACACTTGTTTTTACTAATAATGGAAATCTTCTGTTGAAGGATAAGCTTAGGTTATTCATTTAAAAATGACTTGATTTTGTTGGAGGGAATTGAGTTTAAGTCATACAAAATAAACGTTTGCATCTGATAGCAACTAATGTATTAACAGAAACTGACAGGTAACTGGAAACAATATAATTGCTTTTTCAAAACACAATGAAGGCTGATATTTGAGTGATGCATCACATTTGACATGATAGATTTGTTGCTGATGTTGTCTGCTTGGTGTCAGAGAACTGCTGCAAAGGCTATTACTGAACCGACTCGTGTGGTGGCATTTCATCAATTATTTTGATAAAGCTTTGAACAACACTATCACCACTAGTGCATGATGTCTGAGGATATGAGATTCACATAATGTGTGTGTGGTTTCAACCTACATGGGCTCTTTAACCTGAGTGATAGGACTGAGCAAGCTTGTAAGCCCTGTTTACCACAGCTAGATAGGGCCTGAAATTGCGAGACCCTAGGAACTTTTTTTTTGTGCACCCACCCTCTAACTAGACTCCTAGCCGCAATACATGACTGAAAATGTACTTCTAAAGAGCAGAATGGAAAAATGAAAATAAGTGAAGTTTAGGAAGGGAGAAAAATGCCGAGTACATTTTGAAAAATGATAGTCTACGTGTAATTGCTCGCCAAGATATTTTGTACAGCCTCTCACACCTATACATTTTGACTAGGTTTTGTACCATTTTGTCAACATTTTGCATCATGTCTACGAAGGGTTAGGCTTATTTGTCACACTATGAAAGTATTGGAATATTCCATGAGTACCCCATTAAAATGTATGATTTTTTTAAACTAATTTATGGGGAAAATAATAATAACGTGCACTAGTTTTATATCTTTTTTAAAACTGTTCGTTGGAAGATGCCCTAGGGGCTGCGCTGTAGCAAATGAGTTTACTGATTTTGTTTAATGCAATTCAGTGAACACCTCACCAATTCAGACTTCACTATTACCACAGGTGCCTGGTAGCATTGCCTAATTATGTTTGATTACTATTCTTCTGAACCCTGTACAAAATGGGCCATGCTCTGAACCCACACTAATAGGGTGAGTATTATTTACAATCTTGCTTGTTATAATAATCAACACTTACTTTGAATGAACTATTCTTTATTACCAGTCCTTACACTAAGGCGGTAAGTTCCGCATTCCCGGACAGGAATTCGAGAACACAATTGGCAAGCTAACAACTTCATACACTCCCAAGTAGCATTCCCAGATCACCTACCAAGGAGACATCCTAATCAAGCTCCAACACCCCCCAATCAGCCAACCCCAGACCAATGGAAGGTAAGAAGACTATGAGAAATCGCAAAACTCTATGGAGGTTTAAGAGCATAGGGTTCACAAGACAGAACACCTCCCCAGGGTTCTGCGAACGCTTCGATTGATGCCAATTGCAAATGATGAGTAGTCACTGACAAGCCTTACTGAAAACCATCTTGAGAAAGGATACATTATTAACAGCATCCCTTGCAACAGGATCAAGATCTTTGCAGCTGCATCAATTCCTGAATGACGTCCAGTGCCAGGAATAAGACCTCTAAGTAGACTGTCACCTTGAAATTTGTCCGGTACTAGCTAGTTCTCTCAAAACCCTTTGTTCCGCAACCCTACTTGCTCAACTTCCAAGATGATAAGTGAAGGAGTAACAGAGCGTCTTGAAATAGATCAAGGAAGACGGAAGACTTGGACATAGCCACTCCATCACTTGACGGACAAGAGGAAACCATGTAGAGAGGGCTAAGCTTGGACAGTCATATTTACTGCATTACCCTCCTCCTGATGCTCATTATTAATTTCAAAATCAAAGGGAATAGGGGAAAGGTAAATAGGAGATCTTAATAAAAGGGCACGAAAAAGTATCCACTCTTACCATTCCTGTAACCTGAAACTAGGAACAAAACTAAGAAATAAAGGTAATCATGTTTGTTTTATGAATCCCCTAAATCTTGCAGATCAGAGAACACAGATTTGGATCCAAACAAACACTCTGTGTGTATGTGTCTTGTAAATGTATGTGTCTTGTAAAGCGCACTGCTGCCCTGAGGCGTCGTGGCGCTGTAGACCACTGGGGAACCCGTCCTGGCTATCCCTGTGAGATGGTCCCTACTGGGTATCTCCAAGGTGAAACCAGGTATCCCCGGCGAATGTGGGGGGCCGTTGTAGAGATGAGGCAGGCTAATGCCCAGAGTTGCCGAGTGTGATCCCTGGTAAGAGTAGGCACCAAGGCGAGAATTATCGAGTCCGCTGACCATGGTCCACGACCCTGCCGCGTCGGGAATTGAACCCTGGTCCCAGGCCGTTCTCTGCTTCCGGGTCTGCCGCCTCTAACCAGTGAGCCACACCACTCCACTGTCTGCATCCACTTTGTCAGCCGTCAAATATGCACTGTTCTTAATGAGTTTAGAACCTTTTTCTATCCACAGTAAAATGAAATATGTAATCCTTTGTATTGCATGCGAGTTAGTCTCCCCGCCTGTTGATTACAACTTTGCTGTTGTGTCTGTCCTCATACACATCACCTTCCCTCTCAGGACAGTTAAAAACCCAATTAAGGCCAAATGAATGGCTTCCAGTTCCTTCCAATTTGAGGAAAGTTTATTTTCCAATGTTGACTTTCATCCCTGCAATGTTTTCTTCTCTATAGCCTGCTAATTCCACTGGCATCTGTCGTGATGATTGCTAAAAGTTGATTGAAGAAAGGTACACCTTTGTCTAAGTGTTGAATCCTTGTTCCTGAAAAGCTGGAATTGTGTCCCATATGTAAAGAAAATGTCCCATCACCTTTCCTAGGTGAAACGTAGACCAGACTATTGTTAACAACACAGCCACCATGTCCCCGAGAACTTGAAATCATGCTCTTACTATATGTGAACCTTGTCTCAGAAGAAATAACAAGTGACATGATGTCTCGGCCTTCCGGTCAGAGGAGGACGGTACTAGACTAAAATGCAAACCGATAAACACCTAATCTCTTATCAAGCGTACGATTGAGTGTTTAACTACCTAGAAACCTACACTCCTGACATAGCTTTCCTAACTGAGAACTAGGTCGATGAAACCTCACATCCATACCTGGTTGATGCCTTTCCAGTTGGTAATGAAATCACCAGGATAGATCTTGTAGGCAAACGAGAGGGCGGTTTAGCAATGGTCCATTGTGACCATCTTGAAGTTACATTTGACAGTTACAGACATTCGCGGCAGGCATAACTCGCGGGTGTGGGATTGGGGGAGTCGCATGGGGAGGGAGGGTTAATTAAAACAAATTAAAAAAAATAAACTTACCTTGGCCTCCGGTCCCACGTCGTGTCTCCTCTCTCTGCTTCTACAGGAAGCAGGCAGCCTCCCTCTCTTCCCCAAAGCCAATCACAATGCTTCAAAGGCAGAGTTGTGATTGGCTAGGACGCCGACCCCACAGGCATCTATGGGGAGGCCATTTTCTGCATGCAGCCTACATAGAGAAAATGCAGGGTGTGCATGACTGGCCTACAGCACTCTGTAGATGGATGTCTGGATTGTGTATGTGCGTTTAGTTCAACTACAATCCTGTCACACAGGCACAGTTCATTTTATTTAGTAGACATACTGCGCATGCCTTGGGCAGCACAGTTTACAGCTAAAATGTATATGTCAGGGGTCCAGCCAGTGCATCCCTGAGGTTATGTGAAGCCACGGAGTGGAGCAGGGTAGGGCCAGGATCCTCCACCCTGTCCCAACTTTCTATAGGTCTGGATTTCCCACCCTATCATGAAGCTGGGAAAGGGATTGAGGTGGTCCTTCATCTTTTCAAACTTAATTGTGCTCCTCTGTCTGACTCCTTGCTAGAAATCATTACTTGCTGGTTCTAATGCCCAGCACCAGATTCCATCTCTGCTGCTGTCATGGAGCCTCTGAGTTTCCAGGTAAGGAAGCAAGGTCAGTAATAAAAAATTGTTTATCTGTTGAAATGTTTGTATCAGTTTGTGAGTGTGTTTTGTGAGTGATTGATAGTGAATGAAATTGTGTGAGAGTGTGTCTATGAGTGTGTTTGAGAATGTCAATGAGAGTGAAAATGAGAATCTGTGTTTTAGAGAGTGTATGAATAAGTAAAAGCGAGTGCAAGAGAGTAAGCAAAGGAGTGTGAGTGTGCATAAGAAGAAGTGAGTGATTGGAGATTGTGAGAGGGCATGAAAATAAGTCACGGTGTAGCTATCAATCCTGCAGCAGGTGCAGTTGCACAAGGGCCTAGAGTGTGTGTGAAAAGTGAGTGTGTGTGTAAGTGAAAGTGAGAACCAGGGAATAGGAGAAACATTTTATGTGAGTAACAGTGGGTAGTAGTGAGTATGAGTGACAATGAGTAGTTGACAGTGTGAGTTACTGCAAATGAGGGAGAAGAGAGTGAATGTGAGACGGAGTGAGTATTAGTGAGAGAGTGTGAGTGAGTAAGAGTGTGTTTTGTATATTATTGTGAGTCTGCCAATGGCCATGGTTTACATAATAGAATCCTGGTTTTTGGTGGCACCCAAGGTAACATACTGCCGCTGGCATACTGGAGCTAACTCTGGACATAAGGAAGGGCACCCATGGCAAAATTAAGGCACTGACATACTTTAAGTAATTCTTGGCTTGGGGCCTTTGTGGCAAAAATGCTGCCACTTGCATACAGGAGACAATCTAGCATGAGGTCACCCATGGAAAAATGCTGTAGCTGAGATGTTGGAGGTAATTCTTTTCATAAGGGAGGGCACCCAATACAAAATGCAGACCCTTAAATACTGGGAGTAATACTTGACATAAATGGACACCTACAACAAAATGCTGGGGCTGGCATACTGGAGGCAATTCTTTGTCCTAGAGATGGCAGCAATGGCATATTAGGGTTAAAAGGGCAGGTTGGGGAAAGCAAACCATGAATAAATACTGTCTCTGGAATACTGGAGGTAATGTTTGACATAAAGGCCACCCATTGTATGTGGGCAATATCAATGGCAAAATTCTGGTACTGGTATATGGTATGCAATTCTTGGCATAAGGGAGTTCCCATAACAAAATTCTGGCATTGGCACAATGAAGGTGATTCTTAACACATGGGGAACTTGCAAGGAACCTTTTGAAAAAAAATGTGGTGGCCTTTTTATCAAGTAGTATGCCGCACTTTCAAAGATCACCAGCTGCCACTGCGTCACAAACCAGCTTATAAACTTTTCATTCTAATTAACAGGATTACTGATCTGTAGTAATGGAACTACAGTTAACAGAGGATGGCAAAAGCACCTTCCTTTTTTGCAGTCTTCCATTTGGCATAAAGTTGTGTTTACTTTTCTGGAGCACAAGTGCTTGCTGTTTCCCTTTCATTGCTGATGTCTGTGGCCTAAATGAACCCCAAGGAAAGGCTAACATGAAAGTAATAAATATCAACCACAATACAATGAGTATGTGTCAGTTTTGGAGTACAACAGAGGTGCACCAACAGAAATAATTACGCTTAAAATGTAAATCTGCAGCATTTTCCAATGTTTACATTTGACAAAGGTTAAATCTTCAAATGTACTCCGAGTCCCAGTGTGTTCGCATTCTTTCCACAATGTTCCGTGACATGATTTCTGCTTCTGTTTTACAAGAACGAAAAATTCTTTTGAGGTCCAATCTATTTTCAACACATCAAATATTGTTTTGCTGTTACTTGGGAAAACAAGACTTAGGGTCAGATTTACAAGCCCCTTGTGACACTTTGGCTCTGCCGTTGCGACACTTTCACTCCGCCGTTGCGTCACTTTTGTGACGCAGTGGCGACGTAAAAAATGCAGCCAATTTACAATGTAGCGCATCTAGGGAGATGTGTCATGTTGTATGCCTTTAATAACATTATACCTGCGTCAGGTATAATGTATGCAGGGTGGGTGTTCCCACACAGGAAAGTCTTGAAAAAGTGACGCAGTAATATCTGCAAGATCTCACTGCGTCACTTCTAGGACGCCACTGCGGTAAAACCTTACGACTGCTTGAAGTAGCCGTAAGGAGTGACGCAGTGTAGTGGGAATAGGCCTCAAAATGCATTGCTGGAGTTGTATCGGGCTTGCGACATGACTTCAGCAATGAGTGACGTTTGCCCCAACAGATGCATCAGAAGTTCTAACGTATTTGTCAATTCATGCACCATGGTGCGCCGTATTGTAACTGGTGGCGCAAGGGTTTCTCAGGGTGGCGCAGGGAAAGTGAAGCATCTCTACAGATACGTCACTTTCTTGTAAATCTGCCTCTTAGTCTTATAAAACAGAAGTGGAATCATAGACACACTTAAGTTACAAAGCATGCAATTGGGTGAAATGGGCCACATTATAGACAACTGGCTCCTTGTATGTGTGGAAAAGGCTGCTTTATTGAAACATGTGTGTATCACATAAACATCCTCGCCCTAAGGCCTTTTAGGAACTAAAAGCACACAACATTATGCAACCCACCGTCCTTGTCCCCCTCTCCTAATTCTGTAACCATGTATGCACACCCTTCAAGTTTTGACATCCATACCTATTGTGCTTCTCTGATTAACTCACTTTAAACTTCCCTCTCTGCTTGGCAATTAACTAATTAACCTGTGCTCAACTTCCTATTTCTATGACGTAACATTTTTAACTCCAGGCATTCCGGTGTGGGCCTGTTGAGACCCTCCCTTTCTCCCCGCTTAGCCTACATGAACCAAAAAAGCTATAATTGAAGACCTGCAAACTTGGGTCCAACCGCTACATTCTTGCACCTCTCTCAAGTGGCAACGAAAGCAATAAAAACCCCTAAGCACCTGTTACAACTAATCTGCCCTAACTTGATCCTAGAAAAAACACCTACTCTTACCCCAACATAATATAAGGGAGGAAGGATGGGGATAAATGACTGCCACAATGTGTACCTACCTGGGCGTGACCAACAGCATGGCTGGGTAAGACGTGCCTTAGCGAAGCTCCCGATGAGCTGCAGTAAATCCGATGTAAATTGAATTCAAACTCCAAGGAAAACGGCAAATAAGAGACCGAATGGACACTGTGCCTGCGGAGATAGTGGTTTCGCCGACGCCTGCCGACGAGGTGGAGAAATTAGCCGCAGAAGAACTGGCTGCGCGAAACCCCTACACCAAGATTGCGGCCAGACACGTCCTGACGGGCCGGGAATGATACTGCCCCGGGATCGGAACCTGCCACAAGCGGTGATTTCGCCTACCCGAGACTCGCGAAGAGAGGACTACCGGCTGTGGTAAAGACTCCCCCGGTGGAGTGTCTTCGAGGGTGCTGGGGGCGGCCTGCGACGGCGGGCGCCGAGAGGGCGCCTAACTCTGGCCCGACTCCTCCCCTGAACCCGCACCGGGATGTGGAGGAGCCGCGGGGTGGCCGCCACCGAGGACCTTTGTCTGGGCCCGTGGTCGGAGAGAGGCGAGGTGGCGCGGTCGCCCGGTGGAGACTGCCGGTAGGTCCACCCCGTCTGGAGGCGAGGAGCTCTCCGGGGCACTGGGAGCCGCCGCTGCGGGGGACGGCGTGGGCCGGAGGGGGCTCGTCGAGGGGCCGCGCCTCCGAGGACTGGGAACCGCAGCAACGGATGTCCCGGGGAAGGCAGAACGCCAGCAAACGGCGGTGAGTGAGCGGCGGTCGGCGCCTCTAAGCGGACTGCATTCC
This sequence comes from Lissotriton helveticus, assembly GCF_964261635.1. NCBI lineage: Eukaryota > Metazoa > Chordata > Amphibia > Caudata > Salamandridae > Lissotriton > Lissotriton helveticus. Next base: position 405,169,788 of record NC_136063.1, on the reverse strand, counting down.
CGGTCATAACTCCTGCACGCAGCCACTGGGAATCCCGGACTGGGGTAACACGAATCGAGCGAGGCAGCCGGGCAGAGGGCACGCCGGCGGCGGCGGCCTCCCGCGCAAATCCTCGGCGCACTCCACCTCGGGGACCATCGTGCGGCAGTGACCGCGGCTTTGGGGCTCCGACCCTCTCTGCCCCCCCCCCCGGCGGGTCACGCAGGCCCTGAGAGAGATCAACCATACGGGGCGCGCCATAGGGGACACATTGAGTGGGGACAGACACACGTTGTGAAGCAGACTGCCTGGGAGCCCCCACAAACGACCACCGAGGAAGGGTGGAGAATCATCGATACCATGGAGCACATCCTACTAGACGTGAGTACCAGGCTCTCCACACCACTGGAGTCAAGCTATCCAGGCTGATGAAGGCTGATAGCCAGAAACCGGTCCTTGGATGCTTGATTCCGGTCTGGGAAAGACATGGCTTGGTAGTTCGGACTGGACTGTTCCCATGAGGCACAGGGTCAGAGCTGATTTGCATATAGCCAGTGTCCAACCCAGGGTGGTGTGGAGTGCAAAAAAACGATGGATTTAGGCCCAGATCCTTGTACTGGGATGAATGTATGACATTGTACTACATTCTGTCCATCAACTGTGTTTTTTGCACATCCTACTAGAGCCACAAGGATAGGAGTGCTCAGTAGAATTCCCACGCGTGGCGGCGACCCTGATACTTGCCGGGGGCAGTGAGGCACAGCTACGAGAAATCTAGCACCCCAAATCTACCACTCCTGCTGGGATTCTGCTATCAGTCGTGGGACCTGACGAGTAGTGTGACCCCATCACAGACAGCGGCCTATATGGACATGACTCACGACCACCGTCGCAGTTCCCCACCCTCTCCACTCACCCTCTCTCCCCCCCGGGAAGCCCAACGGGCTAGAAGAGATAAGAGAGAGACTTCTAAAGTAAGACGGGACAGTACAGGGAGGCGAGATGGGGAAAAGAGATCCGGTGGCAAAAACTGCACGGCAGGAAACCATTGATAACTAGGCCACGGCCCGTCCACAGAAGGAAACGATCCTGATGGCATCCGGTACGAGCACTGACACCGCCATGCTGCTGGAGGCGATTCAAGCATCTAGGACGGACATACAGGACTCGAGAGCAGCATTGGAGGTCAAAATAGGCGAGGTGGGCTCAGAGGTCCTACTGCTGCGCCAAGACTTTCGGAATCTGAAGGAGAGGGTGACGGAGACACGGATTGGCGAGGCAGAGGATTCCCTCACCACCCTCCAAAAAGACATGGCGGAACATCAAGCATCACACAGACAACTGCTATGGAGGGTGGATGATGCGGAAAACAGGGCGAGACGCAACAACCTGCGCTTCGTAGGTTTTAGAGAAGGCATCAAGGGGACGAACGCGGTGGCCTACCTACATTCCTGGCTAACGACAAAGTTCCCTCAGGCACTATTCTCGAACTGTTTCGTCATCGAAAGGGCACATAGGGCTCTGCTGGTGAAGCCGCCGGAGGGAGCGCGGCCACGACCGATCATCGTACGCTTTCTCAATTTTGCGGACAGAGACCTCATACTAAGAGAAGCCAGAAAGAAGGGTGAAATTCGACTAGACAACGCGAACATTATGATCTTTCCAGACTACAGCCAAGAAGTACAGAAACAAAGATGCTCCTATGACTCAGTGAAAGCAAAATTGCGAGATCTACACATGTCATACATGCTGCTCTTCCCGGCGAAATTGAAAGTAGTTTCGAAGGCAAGTCACACTTTTTTAATCGACCGGAAGAGGCCTGGCAATGGCTAGAGGAACGCCCGATGATGCGGGAGGCCGAGGAGGAAGGCTGCAGAATACGGTCTGAGATGGCGGTCGCCAACTTCCGGAGGAGCCCTCCTAAGGCCCAAAGGGTCCAGAAACCGTGGACCAGAAGACGCTCGCAGACAACTCCATATCCTGATCCCTCCACGTCGGGACATAGGAGACAAAATCTAACAACGCCAGCAGAGACAGAAGCGGCGCCGGGGTCCAGGTTCAGCTGCCTAGTAAACCACAGTGGCTCAGAGGCGGAAGACGACACAGGTGGCCGTACATCGGATGGAGAAGAACTGGTGGAACAATCCTTACATCCCCTAGTCATCGCAATCCGAGAGCTGGAGCAGGAAGCGACCGGCCGACCAGATGATCCGGACATTGAGACACAAGACTCACATTCCTGATGAGGAACAAAACTGACATCCGGAACAGCAGCTCATCGCTATGGGGGCACGCAAGTTACAAGCACATACCCCCTTTCCTTTGACACGTCCCACTTTGTTTGTTTATTGTTTACTCTATTTGATTGCACTGTTTAGAGAGTTTTGTTTGATCACTAGCCTGATACTCGAGTTACGGAGAAGTCTGTGGGCAGTCCAGATAGAGATTTAAGGATAGACTAGTTGGGGATTTCTCTTGGGACGGCGACAGACCTTTACCGCCTGAAAGTCCTGTAAGTTACTTGTTACACAGATGGGATGGACGGGGGAAAAGGTGGGGAGAGGGAGGGTTGGGTTGAAGGTTTTTGCAAAGTTCAGTTGGGGAGGAGTTGGTTGGGGGAGGGGGAGACAGTCAGATAAATGCAGTCATACGCTTCAGTGCTCCACACCACACTTATACACCAGAGACCGACCACACCGATCGATTTGTACCTCTGAATTGTGGGTGACAAAGCGACACAACGTAGAGACCACAGGGGATTTAGTGTCCTGACTTGGAATGTGAATGGGCTTGGTAATAAGATCAAAAGAGGGCTGGTAAACTCATACATTAAAAGACTGGACCCGGATATAACTCTGCTGCAGGAAACCCATCTCAAAGGAACTAACTGCGCCTTTATAGCCAGGGGTCACCACAAAGTTTTAGCTCATGCGGGATACACTACTGACTCGAGAGGGGTAGCTATCATTATAAAGAAGACCACCTCGTTCTGTATTGCACGCACTTGGATAGACCCTCTGGGGACTTATGTGGGGGTCAAGGGGACATGGAATAGACGCACATACACAATCATCTCAGTGTATGCACCTCCTAGGCTGCAGGCAAACACGTTCAAGAGAGTAGCTGACATACTCCTAGATACTGCTGACACCATTCAAATAGTAGGAGGAGACTTCAATGATGTAATGGACATAGGGCAGGACCGGCCAAGAATGGCGTCCAGCGTGGGGAACCGGACCCCCCTATCCCAACTGATTGCCAATATAGGACTTACGGATGTTTGGAGATGGTTGCACCCCAATCAGACGGTCTACTCCTACTACTCGGGCGCACATAAGGTATTCTCGAGATTAGACTATATATTCATGTCTAGACAATACTTGACAGTAGACGACACCGCGGATTATAACGCGAGGGGGATCTCTGACCATTCTCCACTGCTGGTAAGAATGGGATTGGATCGGGGTAAGGATGGGGCTTCCTGGCGCCTGGAAGCATGGGACCTGCAAAATGCGAATATTCTGAGAGGCTTGAGAGCAGATGTGAAGGTCTACATTACTGAAAATGAAGGAACAGTCGATTCGGGGGTGACCTTCTGGGAAGCATTAAAGCCAGTAATGCGAGACAGGATACAAAACAGACTGGGGGAGGAACGGAGAAAACTCCAATCGGAGGTAGCTGCACTGGAAGAGACTATCCTGGGCCTAGAGAGAGATGACCAGACCTCGAGGAATACTGAGACTCTCAGAAGACTGATTGATAGTCAGAAACACTATAGAGAACTAGTGACTGGTGAGGCTAAAACTCAAGCCCTAGCCACCCTCCATCGCCTTTATGACGTGGGAGACAAGTCAGGCAAACTACTAGCGTGGCTAAGTAAAAAGGAGCGTGCTGCTAGATGGGTGGAACACATCAGAGACGCAGATGGGACGATTGTTAGGTCTGATGCCCAAATTGCTGAGGCATTTGCTACACACTATGAACTCTTCTACACAGCCAGAGACCTGGGGACTTGCGAGGAAGCTCTACAATATATGGAGCAATCGGACTTGCCCTCTCTGTCTCCTGAGGCCCTTAAGGCACTGGAGTCTGACATTACATTGGATGCCATCTCTGGAGCCCTAGCCAGATTGCGACCAGGCAAAACACCGGGACCAGATGGTTTCCCGGCTGAGTTTTTCAAGCGTACGGCGGACCTTTTGGTTCGCCATCTGAAGGGTCTCTTTGAAGGGGCCTATCAGGTAGGGAGACTCCCTCCAGACCTCTCCTTGGCGACAATAATCCCAATATTTAAAGAGGGAAAACTGCGAGAGACTGTGCGTCCTATCGCCCCATCTCCCTCCTGAACACAGAGGTGAAACTCCTGGCGACTATCCTGGCGCTCCGACTGCGGTCACTGATCCTGGACCTTATACACTTGGACCAGACGGGTTTTCTGCCAGACAGGGCCACCAGATTGAACCTTAGACGTACCCACAACTGGCTACAGGAAGTGCGGGGAAGAGAAGAACCACATTGGTTTCTTTCCCTCGACGCCGAGAAAGCCTTCGATGCTGTTCATTGGCCGTTTCTGGAGGGTGTTTTGCAAAAGTTCAGCTTCGGCTCTAAGTTCCAGAAATGGGTCCAGCTCCTCTACACTGAAGCAAGGGCCAGAGTGAGGGTGAATGGGAGGATGTCTCGAGAATTCCAGATCCAGAGGGTAACCCGACAGGGATGCCCATTGTCCCCCCTCCTCTTTGCACTTACTATTGAGATACTGGCAGCTAGGATCCGACAAAATGTAGACATCAAAGGTTTTAGAAGAGCTGAGATGGATCCCGCACAAGGGAAAATTTCCCTCTACGTGGATGATATACTGTTATATATTACAAATCCGGAGAAGACTATACCGGAACTATTCCTGGAACTAGAGCGATATGGTAGGATACAAAATAAACTGGCACAAATCGATCCTTTATGACCCCGGGGGCCGGGGCCACCGGGCGACACTGCCAGGGCAACTACTGACAACGTTGGAGGGTTTCCAGTATCTTGGGATATACATCACCCTTGATAGACAACTGTCGTTCCAAAAAAACTTGGAACGAATTATATTGAACTCCACCGCAGATATGGACCGCTGGAGACTGCTTCCACTCACACTTCTAGGTCGAGCGGCAATGTATAAGATGATTATCCTACCCAAGTATTTATATGCCCTACAGAACGAATACTATCCGCTCTCGGGAACGGTGATATCCAGAATACACTCGGATCTGAGGGCTTTCCTTTGGCTGGGTAAACAACCTAGAGTGGCGCTGACTACTCTCCAGAGACACCAATACAGCGGGGGGATCTCACTCCCGAATCTGGAAGCCTACTATTGGGCGGAACACATGGCCCCGATCAACGACTGGCTACATGCTCAGGCAGATCATCCCACTTATGCACTAGAAAGACATAAAATGTCATCAAGGAATTTACTATACTATCTTTATGGGGGTGCTAGACGGGAGCCGCTCCTCCCAGCAACGGTTATTACCTTACTCGCATGGAATAAAGCTACAAAACGCATGGGATGGGAGAAGAAACCCACCCGGCAGACACCGACATGGCACTGCAAGTGGTTAACGGAACTAAATAAACTGAAAGGCTTTCAAAGGTGGGACGACATAGGCATCTCCACCATAGGGGACGTGACCGCCAAGGGGGAACTGAAATCTTTTTTGGCCCTAAGGACGAATTTGGACTTCATCACTCACAGTTCTTCAAATACACGCAGCTGCGTCATGCTTGGCGGGCCCAAAACATCCAATTAGATGGGCTCCCAGAATACGCACCATTAGAGGGACGGCTCCTACAGGAACAGATCCAGGGGAAGGCAGTCTCACTCACATATAAAACCTTAACTAACAACATGCTAGGTAACCTGGCGAAGCTTAGACGGACGTGGGAAACTGAGGTGGGAGACATGGACGACTTAGACTGGGACATAGTACTAATGCATCCCAGGGAGGTGGCAATTAAGTCTCGGCTACGCCTTATCCAATTTAATGTGCTCCACAGAACCTATTACGATAGGGTGCGCCTCCATAGAATGAGGAAAATAGATGACAAAAAATGCCTTAGATGTCACCTAGAGGACGGAGACTTTTATCACATTATGTGGACATGCGACTTGATACAAAATTATTGGACCCACATCTTTATGGAACTGAGGGAGGTCTTGGAGGTCCCGCTCCATCCGGAGCCCAAGCTGGCTCTAATGGGTATGACCAACGACGTGGACCTAGCGCGCCCCCTACTAACCTTTCTGGTACTGGCACTGGTGGTAGCGAAAAGAGACATAGCAAAGCACTGGGGGTCACCGGAACCGCCGGGATTAGAGGAATGGAGGAGAGGGCTGGACCTTTACATGGCCACTGAGAGAGTGACTTACAAATCTAGGGGGTGCCCGAAGAAATTCCGTAGGGTCTGGACCAGGTGGCGACACTATCATGGATTGAATGGGGGGTTATGAGGGAGGTGATTTAAGTAACAGGCTGCACGACTACGAGAGCACTCCCGGGAAGACTTTGGGTATGATACTAAGAGACAACTGCACAATGAAGTTATGGATATCGAATCAGTGTATTACGAACTGTGACAGCAATGTACAACTCTGGGAAGGGTGGGTGGAGAGTAGGGGTATTTGTTCTGCTAATGACATGACTGTGATGTTGAGTTATGATAAAATGCAAATAAAAATATTTTTAAACACAATGTGTACCTAACACACAAAATGGTGTGTGGCAGCCCCAAAATGTAGTGTATAAATACCTTGAGCTACATCCTTTACAGCATAGGTACTCCCAAACTTTCTCTCAGGGGCCAAATTTACAGTGTGGTTTGTGGCCGAGGCCCGCACTGGTGGGGGCGCGTTCAGTAGGGGAGGGGGGCGCATCTAGAGCCACAAAAAAACTGTGATCATGAGGTTGAACACAGGTCCCTGCAGCGGACGCCTTTGTCCACTGAGCCACCAGACCCGGCATACACACATATCTCTATCTCTCTCTCTCTCTCTCTCTCTCTCTCTCTCTCTCTCTCTCTCTCTCTCTCTCTCTCTCTCTCTCTCTGTCTCTCTCTCTCTCTCTCTGTCTCTCTGTCTCTTCCTGTCTCTCCCTGTCTCCCTCTGTCTCTCTCACTCTGACTGTCTCACTCCCTCTCTCTCTCTGTCTCCGTCTCTCTCTCTGTCTCCCTCCCTCTCTCTCACTCTGTCTCCCTCTCTCTCCTTCCCTCTCTCTCACTCTGTCCCCCTCACTCTGTCTCCCTCTGTCGGTCTGTCTCCCTCCCTCTGTCTCCCTCTATCTGTCTCCCTCCCTCTGTCTCCCTCCCTCTGTCGCCCTTCTCCGTCTGTCTCCCTTCCTCTGTCTGTCTCCCTCTGTCTCCTTCCCTCTGTCTCTGTCCCTCTGTCTCCGTCTCTCTGTCTCCCTCCCTCTGTCTCCCTCCCTCTGTCTCCCTCCCTCAGTCTCCCCCCTCTGTCTCACTCTCTCTGGCTCCCTCCTTCTGTTTCCCTCTGTCTGTCTCACTCTGTCTACCTCTCTCTGTCTCCCTCTCTGTCTCCCTCTCTCTGTCTCCCTCTCTGTCTCCCTCTCTGTCTCCCTCTCTCTGTCTCCACCTGACTCACTCTCTCTGTCTTCCTCTGTCTCCTCTCTCTGTCTTCTCCTGTCTTTCTGTTTCTGTCTCCCTCTCTCTTCCTCTGTCTCCCTCCCTTTTCCTCCCTCTGTTACCCTCTACCTCCCTCCCTCTGTCTCCCTCTCCCTCCTCCTTCTTCCTCCCACTCCCTCTGTTTCCCTCCCTCTGTCTCCATCTGTCTGTCTCTCTCCCTCTATCTCCCTCCCTCTGTCTCCCTCTCTCTGTCACACTCTGTCTCCCTTTGTCTCCTCCCCTCTGTCTCCCTCCCTCTATCTCCCTCCCCCTGTCACCCTCCTCCCTATGTCTGTCTTCCTCTATCTGTCTCCCTCTGTCTGTCTCCCTCCCTCTGTCTGTCACCCTCTGTCACCCTCGATCGGTCACCCTCTGTATCCCTCTCTCTGTCTCCTCCCTCTGTCTCCTGCCCTCTGTCTCCCTCCCTCTGTCTCCCTCTCCCTCCATTTCTCTGTCTCGCTCTCTGTCTACCTCCCTCTGTCTCCCTCTCCTTCTTTCTCCCTCCCTCTGTCTCCCTCTCTCTCTCTGCCTCCCTCCCTTTCCCTCCCTCTGTTACCCGCTCTCTAACTCCCTCTGTCTCCCTCTCCCTCCCTCCTCTTCCCTCCATCTCCCTTTTCCTTACCTCCTTCTACCTCCCTCTCCCTATGTCTCCCTCCCTCTGTTTCCCTCTGTGTGTCTATAACAACAAAAAGAGAGGTAGGGAGTATCAAGTAATACTCTTATTCCCCGGTTATGTTTAATAAGCAAAAAAAGAGTATCTTGTGGTATCAATGAAGTCACACAAAGGAGCAATAGAAAGGGAGACGGCCTAACTCAGGACGTTTTTAGAAAGCCCTCACTCACCACATGGTGATGACATGCTTCATCATCGGGCCCCACTAAAGAGGCCGAGTGCCTCTTTAGTGTGCTTCAACGCCAGATCTACTGTGGAGCAGGTTTTATTTGTGAGTTAACCCCTACGATGATCCCTCTGTCTGTCACCATGCCTCTCCCTCTGTCTCCCTCCCTCTGTCTCCCTCTCCCTCTCCCTCCGTCTCCCTCTCCCACCTTCCCTTTCCCTACCTCCCTTTCCCTCTGTCTCCCTCTCTCTACCTTCCTCTGTCATCTCACCCTACATGTGTGGCAGCCTGGGCTGAGACAGCTTCCCGGGCACACACACACAGCCGTACCCGAGCACTTCATAGGTCTTTAAAAGACCATTTACATGTTAATGAGGATTTGTTGTATTTCACCTCTTCTTAGGCCCCTGCAGCTCCACTCTGACTATCCCTGGAATCGCTGGCCCCCACAGAGCAGAGTCTCTCAGAGTCACGCTGGTGCAACCAGCAGTGTTTGGGAACACTCATTATTATTTTTTTTTAAAACACAGGTATGATGTCTACAAGGTCTGCGGGCCGCCACGGAAGGCTTGCTGGGCCGTACTATGAGTACCCGTGCTTTACAGGATGTAGCCCAAATCAGCCCAGTCATCTAGACTATGCCTGGTTTACCCAATGCCCCTGGGAGACAGCCCTCCCTTCGGTCAGCTGTCCCCCAAACACCTATTGGGTGAAATAGGGCACATTACATACCACTGACTCCTTGTAGGTGTGGAAAAGGCCGCTTTATTGAAACAGGTGTGTTTCACATAAACATCCCCAGCCGAAGGCCACACTGAACTAAAACCACACTATATATTAAACAACTTACCTTCCTTGTCCCCCTCCCCTAATCCCGACCCCTCTATATTTACCCCTAAAACTTTACCATCATAACCAATTGTACTTCTCTGATTAACTCACTTTAAACTTCCCCTTCTGCTAGGCGTTTAACAAATTAACCTGTGCTCAACTTTCTATGGCGTAACATTTTAGCTCCTTAACTCCTGCTCTGGGCTTGTTGAGACCCTCCCTTCGGCCTACTTAGTCTATGTTACCCAAAAAAAACGTAATTTAAGGTCTGCAAACTTGTGGGCCAACCACCACCAGAAAAAGGAACCAACCTGACATTTTCTGCCCCCCTCCAAAACAAGAAAACTCACTTCTGCCTCTTCAAGGTCCTGACCAGAAACTCTCTTAACTCCAACAAATATAATAACATCCTGTGCTCCAAAAGATGCACTCCATCGTCCCTGAAAAACTCTTCGTCATAATGCAATTCAATGTGCTATATGCAGCATAAACCTTCGTCCCTACCAAATTACGCATTTCCCTATTCACCTCCCTCCTGGTTGTTTTCTATGGCTGATGGCTTGGCTCTGCCTCTCCAACATCTTCTAGGTATAAACTCTCGCCACGCTAAGAAACACCCAGAAAATTGCAGTCTCATGTCCCTCAAGTCCAGTTTCATGGATTGTGATTGCGCCCAACCTTTCTCCACCACTATATTGTGGTCTCCTACGTCAATCATCGAAATATCCAGACAAGTATTCCTAGACATAATCGTGTTGAGTTTGGGCAACAACTCTCTGCATCTCAAACTACCATTTCCCACCTGCTCAACTGTCAATGAGCTGCTGTTAAAACCCAAGATCCTACCCCAAGCACTCCTCCCTGTACCCCGATATGCCAGTTTTATGAAAGAATGTCTGACACTCCACACCGACAAGCCAGCAGGCAACGGAGCTGGAACCTAATCTGCAAAAGAACACAGTGTAAACAGATCATCTTGCTAACAGTCACCCCCTCCCCTTGGCTGCCCCTAACATACCTCTGAATACATTCTGATCACCGCCTGCCTGGCCACATTTTCTACTTCCTAGACTACCTTCTCTTACCTGCCTCAGTCACTGCCCAATACAAAAAGAATGAGTGCAAAATTTGATGGGAACCAATCTCAGCTTCGTAACTGCCTTCCTCAGTACTTCTAAAAGTTGAACAGAAGTGATCCAATCCCCTTGATGGTGTTTATAAACAACCTCGTCCACACTCTCCTCTTGCTCCCTGAGCTTCATGCCTTTTTGCCACAGGGCAAACCCCTTCTTCCTGAAACTGCAAAAGTACTGTTCCCATCAACCGCTGGCCAGTCTTTTACCTAAACAAATGGATCTCAAAACCATCCTGCCAAAAGTTAATGTGTTCCCATTTCAAACCTTGTTCACCCAGCCTTCCAAAAGCTTTGATACCCTGAATGCCCCAAAACACATACAAGTCATTAGTGTGGAAAAGAGAACAACTTCTACCTGGCAAATACATACCTCAGCCAAAATAATAATAACCCTGCAAAACACTTGCCAAGAAAGAGGCCTTCTTCTTTTGACCCCCTCTTTCCTTGCTCCCTAGCCCAACCCTCTAGCATTTTCCTACCCAGTTCCCCCGATGATAGAGAAGAACCCTACAATGATCTTCCCATGAAAGAATGCCTGCCGACTTTCTTGCAGGTCTACCTAAGAACTCTCTGGCCCCACTGAAAGCCTGCCTCAACGCCGCCGCCAGACTCCTAACCGGTTCAAGGAAATTCAACCACATCTCCCCCCACCTGAAAGCCCTGAATTGGCTTCCTCTCGAGGCCAGAATCCAACTTAAGATGGTCTGCATTACTCACAAGGCTTTATACTCTAATTCCCCTGTTTTCCTTGCCCAGAAACTCGTGATATCCGGAGGGACCAGAAACTCATGGTCTGCCAGAGACTTTCTCCTCCAACCAGCTCGTTTCAGAATAAAGAAAACTTCCAACCGGGCCTTCTCTGGGGCCTCTCCAAGAATATGGAACTCTCTCCCGCCCACCATCAGAATACTGTCAGCTTTCGCACGCTTCAAAAAGGAGACCAACATTTTCCTTATGGGCAAATTCCTTGCCTAATGACCGCATTTCAATCGAGTCTACGACCTTGCACATCCCGCCATAACGGCTTTATCCTTGACTTTCCCGGATTATACCATTTAGATTACGGTAATGCCTTGCTTACAGCTTTAAATGATGATCTGCTGACCAAGCTCCAGATTCTTCAGAATACGGCTGCAAGGCTGGTCCTCAATCTCCCTCGGAGAGCTCCATCTGCCCCGAATCTTCAAACCCTCCATTGGCTTCCAATTTGACAAAGATGCCAATTTAAAATCTTAAATCTTGTTCACAAGACAATGTACAGTGCTGGCCCAAACTACCTGAAAAACAAACTTAAATGGTACTTACCTGGTAGAACTTTAAGGTCATGCTCCAAATCGTATCTTGTTCAGCCCCGCATTCGAACCTCACGCAATGGAGGTCGTGCTTTCTCATATCTTGCCCCCTTATTATGGAATAAATTACCCGAACACATTTCTTCCACAACTGATCACAAATGTTTCCGTAAGAAACTCAAAACCTGGCTTTTCCCTAAGTAGCCTACTAGTCTCGGATTGCTGTCTGACCAACCGTTTTCATTCGCTGCTAGCGCCATGAGACCTCACGGGTGAGTTGTGCGCTATACAAGAACGTTTGACATTTGACATACCTCCCGGCCCTCTGGGCTTCCCATCCGGGAGCTGAGACTACCTACTCTCTTGTATAATAACTCTATCGGTATAATAACACTACCTGTTTTTATCCCAAAATTTATCTCGAACTTGAGACTGCCTGTTTTTTTTCCTACAATATGTACATAACCCTTGTATCCCTTTGATATCCTCCCCTCCTATGCCTCTTGTATACCTGTAAAGCGATCTGATACCCTCACGGGTCTGGTTCGCACTCTATAAAACCTTAAAATAAATAAATAAATAGTTACTCCAGAAAGTCATTTATTGGTCAGTCGTAAAATTAACTGCACCACATCCTCAACTCTGGCCCATTTATTCCAGTGGCGATAAGCTCCTGAACTCAGAAACTCACCCCAAGCCTGATAATATGCCATACGCATGGACGCTGCCAGAGACCCAACTACCAGCTGACACATCCTCTGCCACCCTGTCCGGTTACATCTGAGGTCTGTCTCTGACCACCTCCATTGCCAGCCCATGGAACCTCTCCTACTGCGAATAAGACAAAGCATCCGTATTGTCATTATTCACACCTGGTACATGCCGGGCTTTAAATAGAATGTCTTGTCACAAACATTCAAGTACAAAAACCCTCTGCAACTTGAGGACATGTGTGCCTCTTAACAATTGTATTTTAACCACTTGAACAATAGCCATACTGTCTATTCTAAAGAGTACCTTTGTGCTGCAACCGGCTCTCCACAGTGTGACCGCTACCACCAGTGGAAACAATTCAAGAAAGGCTATGCTGCGTCCCCCTTTCTTCCAATCGTCCTGCCATTTATATTCACAGCAATGTTCCTGTCAATACAGTCTAAATCCTATGCCCCCAGACAGTCTTGCCTCTCTCCCACTGTGTGCCAGATCCTCAGATTCCTGCAAGCTACTTATCCTCGTTAGCAGAACTTTACCTCAAGCAGCGGCTTACAATGAGACTTCCCCTGCCCCAAAGGATCTTCTATGCTGCTTATCACCCAAGGCCTCTTCCGAGCACTGTCCCTTGCTCCTCGTAGTACTGGGGCTGCCCCTGGGGGACACTTGCGACCCCTTACACTCACTTGCGCAACAGACGGACCCCTCGTGGCGAGCACGCCAATGCGGCAGTTGCCACCCTACTAGTGCACTCCATATCAGATACGCCTGCTGAGTGGCCACATTTCCAGCCACCAGGAGATTCAAGCTCCTGGCTTCTTTCAAGAGTCAGATCACTTCTTGAACCCTTTCGTCCTGCGTGACTCACAGGGGATGGTAAGAGATGGCAAACACCCACCTAAAGACACTGGCTAACCTTGCCCTGAATAGACCATACACCAATATAATTTTAAAATGCCTGACTATCAGGGGCGGCCACCGTATGTACCTACCACACAAAATGGTGGGTGGCAGCCCCAAAATTGCAAATATAAAATTCCTCGGGCTACATTCTTTACCTGATGTAGCTCAAACCAGCCAGTCATCTAGACTGTGCTTGGTTCTCCCAATACCCCTGGGGGACAGACCTCTTTACGGTCGACTGTCCCCCAAAGCGCTCTTTACAAACGAAAAAAAACTCATAAAAAGGAATGTGTCCTTGTGTAATGTGACTGGCGGAAAGGTCAAGCTTTCCAGTACCTTCGGGTCGAGTGTGCTCTATATAAAAACTGAAAAAACCCTCTTGTTGCTTTTCACCTGGAAGTTGTTCTGCCAGTGTCAATTTTGTTCATGGCTTTATCAGTCAAGCTAGGCACTAACCAGCAAACAGCAGGACAACGGAGCGTAATTTTTCACTTGCTAAGAAAAGGACGAGCAAAGCTAGTGCTATGTTTGGCTTTCGAGGTGATTTTTACTTTCAAGTCAAAGCCTCTCGATACAGTAGGATTCTGAAATGCCTGGATTCCCAGAAAACAAATCATCAAATCCAATTTTATGAAAATTTCAGAATTAAACATTTTCATATCATATCATTATATGTGTATTACATTGTACTATTGTACTATTTTATGGTCTCTAAACTGATTTCGGTTCAGTTACATTCGTTTGGTTCTAATGAATATTTCACATTTTTATTTCCCCTTCATTCTTCCTTTGTTTTATCTGGAAACGATATCCCCCCATGTCCCGCTCCTCCCTTACAAAGTCTACTCGGCCCAGCCTTAGCTGTCCATTGTATCATGCTTTTTCCTCCAGAACCCTACTTTTCAAAATCTATTTATTGGATTAAATTCCTGTACCACACTGTCTTCTCCTTCAACGTATTTTCACCCTCCTTCCTTGCTCTTTCTTTGCCTAAACTTGGTGGCATAAGATTTCACCGGGTCTGTAATAGAGCGTTTACAACTCTATGGCAACTTGCATGTGTGTGTGCAGCTCACCGCCTTGTGGCAAGTGATCTGCATAAAGTCCATACAGTGAAAGAAAGTACTGAAAAGTCACTTAAAAAAGCTTTGTCCAAACAGTTTGAAGACACTATAAATTAATTCCAATTATCCGCTCAGTCCACCGTGGTTAGTAAATGCTGGCCTGCCAGCTCACATGGTGCTGCGTGTGAAATCACACGGCGGCCTGTGAGTGTGAAAGGCAACCATCACACGGTGGACTGGAAATTAGTGGTGTGGGGGGTTCGTGGAATTTGGCTTTATGTAATTAGGCAACATTTCTGAAAAAATAACGCAAAATTCTGTTAAAAGCGTATCTGGAATCTTGTTCAATTTTCAGCGCGAACTGCATTCTTGCTCATAAAACTTATTCAAGTACAGACTTCTCTAACTAAAAAATTCTAAAAACCACAAGTGCCACGAACAAGAGCCACTTGCGTCCTTTCTATTCGCACTGTTCCAGTGCTCCGACAATGGGATTTTTTTAACCCAACAAACCCCAATTACATGTAGGGTAAACGCGTCATACAACTGGATTGTGACTAACAAACCTAACCTAAAATGCCAGATATTGGGCAAATTATGCCGGCATAAATGAAATTTCACAGTATAGGTTTCCAGCTCAGATGTGCCTGCTCCACAGACCTGGGCTCCGATTACAACCTCCCCCCCCCCCCCCCCCACACACACACACACACACACATGGAGAGTAGCTCCAGATGACTTCTTTCTTACTGTGGGCGATGGGCGGGGAGAGGTGATGTGACCGTTTAGAGTTTAGACAGTAGAAGAGGCCGATTGACGGCACTTTTCAGTTCCCCGCCCTTTATCCCAGTATGATCACATTGGGAAGCTATTTTAAGACTAGTAGGCCTGTGAATGTTGTAGCTAACACATAAATACATTCTGAGTCTAAACGTATAGTCTGAATGACACAAAAGTGCTTCACAGACAGTTAAACTATCCAATTTTTCAGAGGAATAGGCTGTATTATGCTCAGGGACCCTCGTG
Source organism: Lissotriton helveticus (assembly GCF_964261635.1). Classification (NCBI taxonomy): domain Eukaryota; kingdom Metazoa; phylum Chordata; class Amphibia; order Caudata; family Salamandridae; genus Lissotriton; species Lissotriton helveticus. The sequence continues at coordinate 405,154,343 of NC_136063.1, read as the reverse complement.
CATTTAATTTCCCATTTGTACTTTAGCTTGCACAAACACAGTGCTTCTAAAAACAGATATGAATTTGTAATAAATGGTATTACATCATATATACAGTGCATGTGATGATCTGTAGCTAAGCAGAATATCAATAACAAAATGGCACCCTCCCAGGCAATTAAAAAGAAAGAAATCAAGATAGTAATAACTTGTGAATTAAGCAACAACTGTTTTTATTTCTCTTCCTGCCACAGGTTGTGCAATTTTGTATTTCTTTAGATAACAGGTGTTGATATTACCTCATATAATGCCACTCACGTTATAGACCTTGAAATGATAAACAACTGCGTCCTTACTACCAACCGTTTTTATCGGAGCACTGACGTGAAGCTGATTTCCCTGGCGATTCTCTGTGCCACGCTTCTCAGTCGGAGCTGGTGAGAAAAGGGACCTCTGCCAGCTTGAACAAAAATCTCACCATGTGAGGAGGGGTTGGGGCCTCGTGCCGAGAAGTACCTAGGAGGCCCTTTTGCCCCCACCATGCCCCCAAGCCCAGCCCCTTACTCCTCCACCAAAAAAAGCTTGCTGAGGCTGGTGCCGATGTCCTGATGTGTTTTCACACCCCTTAATGGATGTCGACAGTTCAAAGCCTGTGTACAGTGGTTTTCAGCTCGTTTTCCCTGGCACCATGTGATATTGGCTCCTCACTGTGCAGCCTTGTGATTGAAGTCAATATGTTGTATCACACTGTGGTACTGAGTGAGTGTGGGAGCGCAGATTTAATATACAGGCGAGGAGGCTGGATAAATTTACGAACAGGTAGAGTTTTATTTTCAACAAGCTTAGGTTCAGGTAAAACAGATGTCCGGGCGTCACAATAGTCCTCTTCAGGTGATTCTTCCTCTTTAAATAGTGGGGCAGAGGGCGATGGTTCAGGCTCCTCGTCTTCGGAGTCGAAGGGTGTTCCCCGGAGGCTCATAAAAGAGGAAAGAGAAGGAGCCGTCAGAACATCAGTTACCTAAATATCAGTGGGGTAACCCGTCACCGCACCTTGGATGTGTTCAGTATTAGGCACAATTAGGGCGTGGAATCAGTGCTTATGGAAGGAAAGGGACCAGTGAGGGGGGCAAGGAATCAAGTAGGGAGCCCACGTCTTTAAAGTAATACCTTTTAAACCACAATAAACCCTACTTTAGGTAGACTCGGGTCATCTCATTTATCTTGAGCACATGAAAACAGTAACCAAATTCAGGGTTCTTTCACGGGTCGCGATTACAGCAATAGGCAGTAGTATGACCAACAGTGTAATCTGCCACCTACATTACGCTCCTCCCGCCACCCTCCGCCACCTTCCCACCTCCCTTCAATCCTCGTGGTAATCCCACACTCACCGGCCCCTGCCGCAAACTCTCCTGAGTTCGCGGCCGCTCTTCAGCGTCCTCCGGTGGAATCCACCACTCTTCACACCAGGGCTCGTCTGTTTCTTCTCCCTCGATATCTCCTCTCCTGGGCTTCTCCGCGCTAGTCTCTCCGCAGGATGTCTCCTTCTTCGCTGCTCCTTCCGACGACGTCTACCGCTCTCCAGCTTTGTGTAAATGCCCGCCCTCTTCCTCGCAGACCGCCGATTTCAATGGTCTTCCGCGTTGCCTTCCGGGGTTGTTGCCGTCCTCTTCCGGGTCCTGACTCCCAGCTCTCTGTAGGGATACGAAAAGACGGCATTGATGCGGATCGGGAGTTCCTCGTTCCGGTCTTGAGCCTGATCATGGTGTATTCCGGCCCATGGGACCGCATCGGTGAGTAAATTCCTCACAGTGAGTTAACAGGTCTGGGACCATAAATTATACAGTAGGAGATTTACAAAGAGTGCCACCACTGTGCTCTGCAGTCTCAGAAAAATGCTTGTGCCTTCTTCTGGGTGACGTGGCAGGCATATTTGTTCCCCAGCTCCATCTTTTTAGGTCTCGCCTGAGCCAGCGCATGTGCTGTCTGGCGAGACATTTGGTAGCTGCTTTAAAAGTGCTACCATGCCAGCCACCAGCTTGCTATCACGCGCACAAGCGTGCGCGACGTGCACAGCACTTTTTCCCATCGCGTGTGCACCACTCGCGTTTTTTTAATTTAATTTTTGCTCGCATACAACTCCTGGTCGCAGCCAATGCTTGCACTTTTTCCCGCGTGCTGATCACAGAGCGCGTCATCGCGATCACTTTTGCTTTCACCGTGATCGCGATCACTTTCGAGGCCGCACGGCATTACTTTTACGGCCGCGCGGCCAATGCTTGTTTCGATCTTATTAGAAAGTCTTCTGATTCACCTTATTCCCCTTCTCGTATATGTCTTACCATTCAATGATTGCCTTTTTATTTAACATTTTTTAGACCTTATTAGAAAGTCTTCTGATATACCTAATTCCCTTTCTCACATGTATCTTACCATTCAATGATTGCCTTTTTCTTTGTATTATTGTTTTTACTGCATGGCTACATATAGGATTACGTTCTACTCTTCTCTGAATACACAACACTCCACGTGTACATCTCTCTATCAGATTAGGGGTGCAGCATTGCCGTTTTTTCAATCCACTTTGTCCATGTCGTCAGTGAGCTCTGATTTATTTCTTAATGCATATCTAATGGAGAATCAGCCCGCGCTTCCCCTCTCAGCTCCTCGCCAAGCAAGTACATATTTAATTTCCAAAAGGGATGGTTTAGTAGCTGTGCAGGGAAAGGCGAATTTGCATAAGTTCCCAGGAGGGTGCCAGAAACTCTTCACGCTTTAAACAACTGCCTTTATTATTCCGTAAGTGGATGTGTTGAATTTGTATGCCTTTGTTTCCAGTTGGGCCCTGATAGGAAAGAATGAAGTAGATTTTGCCACACCCCTGCTGCGTCCTGGGGGGAATTCAATGTGGCTCGTTTGTCTTAATTGGAGAGCTACCCTTAGCACCATCTTCTCCTATGAATACATTAACAGAGCAGAACGAAAAAAACAAAGAACCTACTCTGTGCTGTTATAGGAACAAGGCGCTGGGGGACAACAACATGTTCTTAATGTTTTGTTACTCGTTTTAGTCCGTGGCGGAAGGGAATTGTGGAATCATCGAGGGCCCTAACATAAAATATAGACATCAAAAAGTAGTTGCATTGTTCTGAGAACTGAACTGGTATGTGAAGGAGATCAGGTCAAAAACACAACTTCACGTGGTCGATATATGTAATTTGCTCATCAAAATGTGTTGGTAATAAAGCATGCTTTTTGCAGAAGTTAGAACTGTTTTATCGATGATAAGAGATTTCTTTCCGAGAAGTTGGCTTAGATTTTTTTTTTTGTAAAGAGGTTGCAGTGGGCGGTAACATTTATGTATCAGAAATGTGACCAAAGTTTCAAAACCCAATATTTTAGTTTCGGAACACAAATCGCTGCATTCTTTGTTGAGGCAAACATTCACATTACAGTTTTGTCAAAACGCTCTTTTCTTTTCAAATTGGTCTTCATTGGGCTTGGGTGACTCGTTAATAACGCGAAATGTTTTCCCACCAGCAACATTAAACACGCGTAATTTAACAACACCAATAAATAAGGACATTTTGATAGTGGCTGGATTAAGAACAGGATCTGTGATTTGTGGCCACAGATGCCCGTCAACAAGGTTTTTTGGTCCTGTGCCTAGTCTGTAAATTGATGTGTGAGCATCAGCTGGCACATGAAGCACATGTCTAATCTCATGGAGTATTGAAGTGTCACTCAGCCAGAGCCGCAGGGTCAGGGATGGTGAGTGAATTAGCCAACCACACAGTGGCGTAATGCAGAATGACGGGCCCGCCAGCAGAATATGATGAGGGGCCGCAGTGTCTCCTGTATTTCACTTCGACTGAATGGGGCACCCATTGAAGGGTTTGGGCCCCCTGAATGGTTGCTCCCCTGCTGCACCGCGGGACTTGCCTTGCATCCCTGAAAGGACATGACTGGGACACATTACACTTGTGTTTTTTAAACTGCCTGCATGTTTTTCACGGGCAGACTTGCAAATCTGTCTCTATGCATGTGTTTACCTGCTCTCCCCTCCAAATCCTTCTCTCTGACATGGGACCTCTAGTTTGATAAGCCAGTGCTTTGAATGCACACCTAAGGCCAGGCTACCAGTAGATGCACTTCTATTATCTTAAAGGGGGAGGGCGCCAGTGCTTCTCATCAATGGGAGAGCGCCGGTACCTCTCAGGAGAAACCAGGGACTTTGGCATAGTCAGGACCTGCACTTGCATTTTCCATTTCAAACGCGCTTGACAGTGTTTACCTCAAATTAAATCAGTACACGATGATCACATGCCTATGTCCAGCCGGTTGACCCTGAACCTGCAATTCATGGCTCAATTCAACCAACCTGTTACCATCTTTTTACCATCTTATAAGTGGTCTCAGCAAAGCCTCATTGGGGCCGTCATACGTGTGTACCTGGACCTATCCAACAGCCTGGCCATCTACCACACCTGGCCAATAGGTCTCGCCTTTGGGAACATAATTATAAGTGTTCAGCGATGCAACAGTTGATGTTGTTGCACCAAGGATATTGTGCTGCATAACTAAATACTTATAATGTCCCAAAAGCGAGAGCTATTGGCTATGCCAATGCTTGTTTTATTTGTGTATATGTTCGTTAGTGCTAGGTCCTGTTACAGATCACCTATACAAACACGAGAGCCATGTTAAATCCTTGTTGTCCCCTTATGTGTCCTTTTTTACCATTAATATTGTGTGCCCGAAGTTTTCTAATGCTTTTGAAGCCTAAAGTTATGTATCTGAAAAGAAGACATTCATCATTTCAACAGCTGTTATTTAACTGTTTACCAGTGACAAGTACCCGAATTTACACCTTCATGTATCCCTCCGCCATGCCAGTGCAAAGTGCATGAAAACACAAAAGAGTTCATTACAGGATCAATCTTACACCTTTGTCCTGCTGTCACCTGTGATAGGTTGGTCAGGTGGACGTGTGACAACTTTTTTGGAGATCTACAGGAAAGGCTTAACAACAGGGCTGAGAGGGCAATCCGGAGGTGTGGCTTGTTTGCTGCTGAGCATGCAGTCAGAATGAAAAACAAAAATTAAAGAAGAATATGATTGTACTTTTATGCCCCACTTCCATGCTCTGTGACTGCTGCACTCTTGTGGGCCCATTGTAGTCCGTGAGTAGGAAGCAGAGGTCTATTGCTCTTAAAGGGTTTACTACAGAATGCCTGCCAGAAACCACCATTCATTCAACCTGCACCATATAGCTCCACTCGGAGTTCATTAATGGGTGATCGGTGTTGTGCTCTAGTGGCCCTGAAGGTCACTCTGGCCACATCTCATATTTAGTTACGACTCGCAGGCTTTGGTAAAACCACAACTCAGCAGTCCCTTTTCTGCACCTGCCAGCAGTGCTTTTTTAGGGCAACGCCTATCAGACAGCACAGCAGTCTGGTTGTAAAGGAGTATTGGAGACATGCTGGAAGCAGACCTAGAAATGTATTCCGCCTATTGCTTACCATTGGCTTTGTCTTTTGCAACTCACTCTTTTTTCATTTTTGTGAAGCATTTCAAAAGAATGTATGCTTTAAAGTCTCTCCTTGCATGCTTCTCCCCCCCCCATCGCTCTCCTGATGGCTTCTTCTCTCCCCCCCCCCTCCCCCATCGCTCTCTTGATGGCTTCTGCAAGGTATTTTGTGGATTCTGCTGTCACTGTTCACAGAAGCTGTTTTTTTTTTTTGCCCCGGTTTTTAGGCAGACTTATATGCATGAACGTGTATGTTTTGTTTAGAGGCAGCTTTTCACAGGGTGTGCTTCACTAGCTGCTACACTATGCCTTGCACCAGGTGTCCAGAAGTTGACATTTTGGGGCATATGTACAACAGAATGACGGAGCATGACGTTAAAGAAAACTTGCTAACACCTCGCTCCGCCATTCTGAAAACGCAGGGATGGACTGTATTTACAAAGATGGGGTGCACCCCTGCGTTTCCCCTAGCACTGGTGCTAAATTAAGCTGTCTAGTGCCAATGCATTGGGGGAAATGGTTGCTTATGTGCAGGAAGTTGTCCCTCTCTGCACACAAACAATCACAAATGGTGATTTGTAAGTGTGCTGCGTGGTGAAGCACATGTGTAAGTTGCAAATTGTCATTTTTTAATGATTGTTTATGTGCAGGAGGGAACACCAATCATTCCTGGTGATTTGCTGCTTCTATGTGTGCTGCACAATGCTGAACACATAGAAACTGCGAAATCAAGGAGAAATAAAGCATTTCTCCTCGTTTCATCATGTTAAGACCAGGTTTTCCCAGGTCTTAATTTTGGTGCTGTTCTATATTTACGCCACCCTTGTAAATGTGGGTCAGCGTCAAAAACAATGGGTGTTGCAGCAGAAAGCCCGCAGCAGCACCCATTGCCCACCCTTTTCATGCTAAGTATAGTGTGAAAGGATGCCTTATTTACAAGGCTGCGTTAAGCAGTGTTAAGTGGCTTAACACTTCCTCGCAAATAAAGCGAAGCCCCTATTGCTACGGGAACTTCATAAAAAGTGATGCTCATCTGGCGAGAGAGGCTTATAAATATGCCACTTTGTTTTCACAGGATCTGTAGGTCAATTAGCAATGAAAAGAGCATAATGTTATCTTTATAGCACACCAGCAAACATCCCTAGCCTGTTTGCTGCTTGACCAGTGGCCGAAACAGACATAAAATATATAGATTGACCAAATATTTGCTGGTAATGATATTTCATGACCTGACATGAAAGACAATACCTAAGCACATATTTTTATTTCTTTGGGAAATCTACCAGCACTTTGCAGTGATTAACAGTTCAATTTAATTATCTACTGTGATGCCTTTCTGTTGGATACTTATGTACTGTGAGCAAGCTTTCACTATGTACAACACTTTAGCATAAGTTGGATAACTCAGTTGAACTGAATATTTGCTGAGTTTTGCCCTTCTGCATTTTATACAATAATTGTATCAATGCATATGTGTTGTTTTATTACTGTTGGCTGATTTCCTAATGCACACAATGTTGCACGTGTGCTTTTTTGTAAGAAAAACATAATACAAAAGGTATTTTTCCTAGTCGGCTTTGGAACCACCATGTAAGAGAGGCCATATACTGTTTTTGTGAACGCCCATGTTCTTCTTAATGAACCTACATGCATTGGATTATTAGGAACCTTATTTAAAAAGTACATGTTGTAGGCCGCTGGCGCCTGCAGTAAACAACAGCTCAATGTCCATATCTGCCTCATGTCTCTATGCACGTTTGTTAGGTTTATTTCATTTCTGGTATTGTTAAAGTGCTTCCTTTCATTTTGAAAAGAAGCACATTAACAATACCACAAAAGTTTGATTTTATAAAAAAGCACATTATCAATACCAGAAATAAAATAAATACAATAATAAAAAAGCGAAAGCATATACAAAAGACTGTGATGGATGTAGAGTGATATGCCTCAAGCAATAAAAAAAAGAACAATTTTGAACAGAACAATTTTGTAAATGTTAAATTTGAAAAAATCATTTCAAATCACCTTTGCACTTAAGCTCCCGGCCCCTTAAATTAGAGGTTCACACACCTTGAAAAACTGCACATTGTCACTTTAATTATTTCCAAAACTACATGTTCCAGCATGCAATGGGGCAAAATGGGAAATAAGTTGAGTAGTGGAAATAAATAATGACAGAGGTCAAATGTTGCACATCCTTGATCAAGGTACGAGGAGAGGACTAAAACGCGTTGGGCAATGTAACTGTTTTTTGTGCAATAAAGTAAATTGCAGCAGTATCCCTGTGAGTGCATTTCCAATTTATTCGGAGGAGGAAACATATATATATGTTTTTGTAAATCTCTCTCTCTCTCTCTGTCCCCCTCTCTCTCTCTCTCCATATATATATATATATATATATATATATATATATTCGCTGAAAAAACCATAGGTTTCAGGAGTTATATAGTTAGGAATTAGCTTTTAAAAAACCTTTGAAATTCACTCAAAAAACTATAAGTTTTAGTGGTGTTATAGTTAGCTGGACATTTTACTCATACAAAACCATTGAAATTGCTCCTATATAGTTAGTTGTACTAACTATATTTCGCGCACCCGCAATCCACTGCTGATGATGTCACATATTAGATCATTCATGACATGGTCAGTGACATCACTGATGACATCTCAAATGACATCACTGATGACATCATCCAGTGAATGTGGTTTGCTTCGTTATTTAAATATGCATTTTATATAGCGCAATTTGCATTGAAGAATAAGTGGATATATATAAATAAATATTTGGATGGAGGATTTAGTAGCACTGTAATTGACTGTTTACTTGACCAATTTATAATGTCTCACTAAATATAGTGGATAGTGACTAAACTGTGTGAATATCTGTATCACTTTGTCAGTTGTTGTGTAAACTGATTCTACAGTTGGTTTCTAGCTATGTGAAAGTCTATATTAGTTATTGATTTGTTAACTGAGTATTTGTATGGGAGTGTGAAAGTGTGTGTGGTTCGGTGGGGGGTGTGTGACTGTCCAAAGATGTGTGAATAGTTGATTCAGTAGATATATGAAGTTAAAACTACATGTTCTAACAGTTGTTTGGGTGAGTGAATATCTTTATGGGTGTGGTGATGAGCAAATATATTTCTCAATGGTACAGGTCCAACAAACTAGAAAAATAAAAGGCAGTGTATGTGTCAGTTGTTGTATATAAATAAGTATACATAAGACACAATGATTGTGTGAGTGACTGTATGGATAACTGTATACTTGTAATAATGATTTTATAATTCACTAAATATGACTTACTATCTAAATGAATAGAAGAAGTGGTGTTTGTATAAGTGTTTTGCTAAGTAAATATGTAAGTATGATCCATTGTTTGCATAAGTGAGTAGGATGACTTCATATGTGAATAGGATGTGTGCTGTTGTTTAATGTCGATATAGATGTATAAGTATTTTTTAGAGTGTTCTATTGTTCATTGACAGCATGTATGAGTGAATCCATAGGTAAGTGATTAGATGTGTGTATACATCTATGAATCACTGAGTGGATTTTTAGATACTTGTATTGCTGTGACAATGGATTTAAATATGATACTCTGTATTTCACAAAGAGTGATGAAAAATTGTAATAGTGTATGAAAAGGTGTATGTGATTATCACGTGGATGATGTCATCAGTGATGTCATCAGTGATGTCATTTGAGATGTCATCAGTGATGTCACTGACCATGTCATGAATGATCTAATATGTGACATCATCAGCAGTGGATTGCGGGTGCGCGAAATATAGTTAGTACAACTAACTATATAGGAGCAATTTCAATGGTTTTGTATGAGTAAAATGTCCAGCTAACTATAACACCACTAAAACTTATAGGTTTTTGAGTGAATTTCAAAGGTTTTTTAAAAGCTAATTCCTAACTATATAACTCCTGAAACCTATGGTTTTTTCAGTGAATTTCAAAGGTTTTTTAAATGCTAATTCCTAACTATATAAGGCCTGAAACCTATGGTTTTTTCAGTGAATTTGCAAGGTTTTTTTAAATGCTAATTCCTAACTATATAAGGCCTGAAACCTATGGTTTTTTCAGTAAATTTCAAAAGTTTTTTAAATGCTAATTCCTAACTATATAAGGCCTGAAACCTATGTTTTTTTCAGTGAATTTGCAAGGTTTTTTTAAATGCTAATCCCTAACTATATAAGGCCTGAAACCTATGGTTTTTTCAGTGAATTTCAAAGGTTTTTTAAATGCTAATTCCTAACTATATAAGGCCTGAAACCTATGGTTTTTTCAGTGAATTCGCAAGGTTTTTTAAATGCTAATTCCTAACTATATAAGGCCTGAAACCTATGGTTTTTTCATTGAATTCGCAAGGTTTTTTAAATGCTAATTCTATTAGCGGATAACGTTTTTATATATTAAAACGTTTTTAAAATCTCAAATGCCTGCTTTGCTAACAGAGTTTTTAAGCACAGGCTCTTTTGTCTCTGGTGGCTATCTTGGGAGACTGCGTATCAGAATTTTTTTAATGAAATATAAGAGGATTTGAGAAGTCACTCAAAATGTGCCCTAATTTTTCTTTCTTCAGCACTAATCATAATTTCTATGGCAAAATAAACCCCCTCATTTTGTTCCTTTGCAAATTAAATGTTTTAAGTGTTAACACTTTATTCCAATCAAGATGACTTCAGGTGTGCCATACTTTTGTCATGAGTAAGACTGTTAGCGCTCTAGTTGTTCTTTAGAACACTCTGGGACATTCTGTCATTGGGCTATAGTTGGGCTACATCTGGCTGATATTTGGGGTACATTTGTTTTTTTTTGTCTCTGGTGGCCATCTTTGGGCTACATTGGGCTACATTGGGCTACATTGGGCTACATTTGGGCTCTAACATATATATAGCCCAATGTAGCCCAATATATGATAATTTTCGTAAAAACCACTGGAGCACATATCTTGAGACATAGCAAAGGCACATCGGGCTACCAGTCCCTACAATTTTGCCAAGTTTGGTGGAAAACCATTCAGCCGTTCGGGCTAAAAGTGAGTCCAACCGCCCTATGGAAATTAACATGGGGAAAACACGTTTTGGGACCCCCCTTTTATCTCGGCCCCCGCTTGACGAATCCCCCCCAAACTTTATGGGAAGGACCGGAGCGCACGAGGCAAAGTTAAGGAAAATTTCAGGAAGATTCCTCAACCGGCGCCAAAGTTATTCCCAATAGAATGTTGCGATTTCCCTATGGAAAACAATCCTAACTATATATACCTACTGGCTATCGCCAGTAGGTAATATATATATATATATATATATATATATATATATATATATATATATATATATATATATATATACACTGAAAAAAACATAGGGCTGTCTGTCATAGTTAGGAAATAGAATTAAAAAAAATTAGATTGTCACTGAAAAAAACAAAGGTTACAGGGACGTTGTAGTTAGGCTGACATTTCACTCATACAAAACCAGAGAAATTCAGTGGCTGCATCAGATATTCTGGGGATGATGTCATCATTGACGTCATTTGAGATGTCATGAGTGATGTCATGAGTGATGTCACTGACCATGTCATGAGTGAGGTAATATGTGAAGTCATAAGCAATGGATTGTGGGGGTGTGAGTTATAGTTGGCTCATCTAACAATAACTGCTGAATTTCTCTGGTTTTGTACGATGGACTTAACCCCTCCCCTGCAGGTGTAATTCCCCCATTGCGCGAGGGCCGGTGGGGGGGGCGGCGTCAGGGTGCTCGTGACGAGCCCAGCTTGTCATGAGTCACAGTAGAGCTGTGCTCATGACGAGCTGGGCTTGTCACGACTCCGCCCACTGATTAATTCTCCTGCCCAGGCGGGGAATCAATCGCACGTGGGCGGACGGCAGCAGTTATGACGAGCCCAGCTCGTCATGTTATGTTATGTTATGTTATGTTATTTATTCTTTTGTATAGCGCAACGGTTACTCAAAAAGAGTGTCCCGGCGCTTTAGGTAAGGAGAATCAATTCAGAGTAACATAACACAGTTAAAAAGAGTAAAAGACAAACAGACAAAAAAAGAGGGACTGCTAGGGAACCTACTGGGTAAACAGCCAAGTTTTGAGACCTCTTCTAAAATCAAGGAGAGTAGTAGCCCCCCGAAGTGGGAGCGGAAGCGAGTTCCACATCTGTGGAGCCAACAGACTGAAAGAGCGGCCGCCCAGGCGAGCTCTCTTAACACGAGGGACAGCCACCAAAAGAAGAGATTCAGACCTCAGCGAACGAGCCGGGTGGTAAAAGGCCAGTCTCTTTTGGAGATGCTTTGCTCCCACGGCATGGAGCGCCTTGTAGGCCAAAGTCATAGCCTTAAAGGCGATCCGTTTGCGGATGGGTAGCCAGTGCAGCGTCACCAATAGCCCGGTGACGCTGGTGCGTCTATTTAAACCAAAAATGGCCCTGGCCGCCGCATTCTGCGCAACTTGAAGCCGCTGCAACAGGTACTCTGGTAGGCCCAGGTAAAGAATGTTGGCATAATCCAACCTGGAGCCTATCAGAGCCTGCACAGTCAGCCTCCTGTGCTCCTCTGACAAGAGAGGCAAAAACCTCCGCAACATTTTTAAAAGGCCGAAGCAGGTGCCGGTCACCCCCAGGATCTGGGCTTTCATCGTCAGCCCCTTGTCCATCTTAACCCCCAAGTTTTTAGCCATGGGGGAAGAACCGGACGGAGGGAACATGTCGATGGGCCACCAGGCCTGCCAGCTAGGCTCCGTATCGCACCCGAAGAAGAGTACCTCAGATTTATCGGAATTGCACTTGAGGCTGTTCAGTTGGAACCATGTGAACACCGCCCCAAGGCAATTCCGGATACTCTCCCCGTCAAAGTCAGCCCCTCTCTCACAAGAGAAGAGGAGCTGGGTGTCGTCGGCATACGACACGATCCGGGCACCAAATGACTCCGCCACCGCCGCCAAAGGGGTCATAAAGATGTTAAAAAGGGTCGGGCTCAATATAGAGCCCTGAGGGACCCCGACTCCCAAAGGCGGCATCACAGCGGTGTCAGGTGATGTCCAGACCGTTTGCCGGCGGCCGGCTAGAAAAGACGAAAACCATCTGAGCACCGTCCCCCGAAGACCAATCTCAAAGAGTCTTGCGAGCAGGCCATCATGGGGGACGGTGTCAAAAGCCGCCGACAAATCCAACAACACCAGCATGACTTTGCCCCCGGTATCCAGCACCCCTTTGATGGTTTCAGAAACCTCAAGGAGCGCGGTCTCGGTGCTACGATTTGAACGGAAGCCCGACTGGGAGTCATGTAAGATCTCATGGGACTCCAAAAAATTGGAGAGCACCGACTGAACGTGCTTCTCCAAGATTTTTACAAGAGCCGGCAGCAGCGAAATTGGCCTGTAATTAGCTGGAACCTTCGGGTCAAGCCCCGGCTTTTTAAGCAGCGGGATGACCATTGCCTGCTTCCACACTGGCGGAACCACTCCCTGACTCAACGAAAGGTTGAGAAGAGGGTGCGCCAGTGGATTGACCACCTCCGCCACCACAGCTCTACTGTGACTCATGACGAGCTGGGCTCGTCATGAGCGTGGATGAGGTTAGGAGTTGTGTTGGGTTTCTTGAAGATAAAAGGAGATTAGCTCCATTGTTTCCATAGATACCCATAAACCAGTGCTTTAAATGGGCCGGTACTGAGTACCGGCACTTCCGAAATTTTGGGTCCTCAGTCCCGGCACTTCTCTGTACCACAGGAAGAGTACCGGCCCTCATCGACGGCAGGCTCAGGCTAGGAATCTCCTCCAGGGCAGGGCAGGGCAGGGCTTCCGAGCAGCTTGCAAGTAAATGAGCCGTGAAGTAGCCGCCCTTTCGCAGAGTTGCTGCTGAAGATTAGAAGCGCCGATTTCATTGTTCCCAAACTGCAGGGGTTTGAGTGGGCGCTCGTCGCACAGTGATTAACAGGGCAGGGTCTCTAGACAGACCCTGCTCTGTCAATATGTTGTGCAGCGATGAAAGTGTAAACTGGGGTGTGTTGCAAGCTGAATGAATTAGCTTTTCTTTTTTAATGGAGAAAAAAAGAAATACGTTTTTACTCAACATTGGCAAAAAAAGAGACGCAGTTAACCTGAAAAATTAGATCACATTTTATTCTCTAGACAGTTTCAGCATGTAGCCTTATCTGGAGTAGGCAAAGAACCAACAAACACAGGTTTATTTCATTAGATTCAGATTTGGATTTATGCCTTGGCATTTAGATGTTGTGTGTACAAGGTGCTAGCGAAAGGCCAAAAACAAGCTCGCTTGTTTTATTTGTAAAGATAATAAATGTGTGCCAGGGTTGCCATGTTTCTATTAGCAGGACCAAGAAGGGACAGTTTCCATTCTCCGTGCATGCATTGTTTGTTAATGTGGCAGCTGAAGATATAATTACGGAAGATGACCTTTCATGCTCTGTGCTATAGGAAGAAGGAAGAAAAGTAGAAGTACGCTTCTGCATGCACTTTGTTGAACAAGAGGCATTGTTGCATAAGCCAACCACTACTTGCTCCACGGAACATCATACCTAGAATAGATTGATAAGGAACTGGTGCAGGGGCTGGGTTAGATACATGGACCATTTGCTGGAGGGAGTGCTGAAGCATGGAGTTTTGACTTCAGGCCTGAAGACAGCCTAAGGTATATGAGGAAGCATTACCTCCTCGTCCGCCCTCCCCGTCACAGTCCTTACATACATGAGTGTCAGCTCCCCCATGCAGCCTTAGCCAAGCAAATTCAAACACTCAAATGGCTCCCATCCCTTCCATCCAGGCCACGCCCACATCCTGTGGATCATAAACTACTGACCTCTGCGCTCAGTTCATGTATCATGGATATACAGGTAAGTATTATGTTGGACAACGAAGGTCTGCTCTAGCGACCTTCTCTGTAATGCAGTTTGAGGCAGAGCATTTAAGTCCCCGCTTTAGCGGAGCTAATTGGCGGTTGGGACCATCCAGTATGTTTTTTGGCATGCCCATTGGTGGGTCGGTGTCTTAGCAACGAGTGTTGCAGGAAACAGCTGCTATTGGGGTTCGTTCTTTTTCATTGGTCCGTTTTTGCTGTAAATGGGCTATAAATGGTTCTTTCTTTTGGCCACTTCCGCAATCATGAAGGGTGGGAAGAGGATGGAGAAGTGTTCAAATATTGAGGAGGCGATTCCTATGCCTCAGGCTGCCCCTTCCTTTGCTGATGTACAAAGCGTGATTGAGGCTGCGGTTTCCGCTGCCTTTATTGATGCAGTGGTGCCTAAAAAGCACAAGCTGGATTCCCCTGATATTCCAGATCTTGGCGGTGATTCCAAGAAGGCGTTGAAGTGGAGATTTGTTCAGGGGTCTAAACTTAAAAGTGTCTTGCAACATGTGTGGGACAATTTGGCATTTCCAGAACTCTAGGTGGCCAAGGAGTCAGAGGATTTCTTTGCCAATTATCAAAGGCAGGAGACTGAGACCCTTCCGATACATGAGTTTGTCCGGAATTTGCTGGAAGGTGAATGGAGGGATTTGGACAAGCAATCCTTTCCCCAATTCCTAATGGCGAGATATTCTCTGCAGGGATTTGTAGTGGAATTTCCTGCAGTAGTGAAGGTGGATGCGCTGTTGGCTGGCTTTACTCCTCAGGGTGTGATTGTTTCTGAGGACACTGTTCCTTCTGACCAAGGGTGAGGTGGGTTGAAGGGGCTCTCAAGAGGTCCTTTGCTGCTTACAATTTTGCAAACAGATCACCTGCATATACCAGTTACATGATTCCGTCCCTGCTGAGAGACTGTTAGAGTACTTCTGAGCAGCTTCTTCAGGATGATGATCCCACTGAGTTTTTGGCTATGTTGGAGCAGCAGTTGCGCTTTCTGTCTGACCTGTCTTTTGATTCTCCGAGTGCATCTGCGGCGGCTGCTGGCGCATCCATTGCTGCACGGAGACAATTGTGGTTTAAGCCATGGATGGTGGAGTTGGCGCAAAAGTGTGTCCTCATGAAAATACCCTTCACAAGTTCCAAGCTGTTTGGGGACACTTTAGAGACCAAGATCAAGAAAACAGCGGAGGACAAACATGTGTTGGCCCCAGTCCATCAGCCTCAGAAGTGAAAATTTACTGGCTATGAACAAGCTTTTGGTCAGGCATTTCAGAACAAATTGGCCAATCAGCCGTTTTGTGGTAAGGCATGTGGCCGGGGTGTCACTTCCTTTAGAAACGCACAGCTGACCCAACGGACCTGAACAACTATCGGCCCATCTCTCTCCTCCCCTTTGCAGCTAAAGTCACAGAGAGACTCGTAAACGTCCAGCTGACCGCCTTCATCGAAGCAAACTCCATTCTGGACGCCTCCCAGTCTGGATTCCGCTGCAAACACAGCACCGAGACCACCCTCCTCGCCGCCACCGATGACATCCTCATGCTACTCGACCAGGGGCACATCGCGGCCCTCATCCTTCTAGACCGCTCCACAGCCTTCAACACCTTTTCCCACTGCACGCTCACAGCCAGACTTCATGACGCAGGATACAAGGAACCGGGCTCGACTGGATCCAGTCCTTTCTCTCCGGGAGAACCCAGAGGATAAGACTCCCTTCCTTCCTCTCCGACCCCACAAATATCAACTGCGCAGTACCCCATGCATCATCGCTCAGCCCCACACTCTTCAACATCTACCTGAACCCCCTCACAGCCATCGTCAGACAGCATGGGCTCAGCATAGTATCCTACACCGATGACACCCAGCTCATCCTCTCACTCAGGAAGAACCCCGAAGACACCAGACTCTGCTTCCATGAACGAATGAAGAACGTCGCAGCCTGGATGAAAGACAGCTGTCTGAAGAGCAACTCATAGAAGACCAAGGTTCTCATCCTCGGACCCTGCACCTCCACCAGGGTCAACACATGGTGGCGCTCCGCCCTCGGGAACCCACCCACCCCTACAGACCATGCTCGTAACCTCGGCATCATCCTCGACTTCTCCCTCTCCATGAACCGTCAGATCAATGCCGTCGCTTCCATGAGCTTCAACTGCCTGTGCATCGTCCGAAAGACCTTCAAATGGATCTCCCCCGACTGCAGAAGGACCGTCATCCATGCATTCATAACAAGCAGACTGGACTACAGCAACCCCTTATACGCCAAAATCAACAGAACTCTTCTACACAAGCTTCAAACCATTCATAACACCGCAGCGAGACTCGTACTCTGGACACTGCATCAGGAACACCTGACCCAACACCTATGAGACCTCCACTGGCTCCCCGTAGAGAAGAGGGTCACCTTCAAACTCCTCACCCACGCCTACAAATCCCTCAACAACATCAGACCCAAATACCTTAAAAGAGAGTCTCCTTCCACGTACCCAAGAGGAACCTCCGGCCCGCCAACCTCGCCCTGGCAGAGATCCCCCACATCTACAGAAACAGAGCAGGCGGGAGAGCTTTCTCCTACACCGCAGCCAAGACCTGGAATGAGCTCCCTGTGAACACCAGATGCTCCCCGACCCTGCACACGTTCAGGAATGACCTCAAGACCTGGCTGTTCCACTGACCTGGAGCTGCTTCCCCCCGCCCCCCAGCGCCTCAACACCCTCACAGGTGAGTAGCGCGCTCTACAAACTCCTGATTGATTGATTGATTAATTGATTAGTAAGTCCTGGGTCCACCAGGGAGGTTCTTATTCTGCTGGTCAAGCTAAGTCATGAATATCTTTTGGCTCTGGAGGGAGACCCGGTTGGGGGTTGCCTCAGGACATTTTGTGCTAGTTAGAGAGGATCATTGGGTCCTACATATTATCAGATGAGGTTATCGGATAGAGTATTTGCAACCTCCCTTATAAAGCTTCCGTTCCACCTCGGTTCCGGAAGTCACCAGTAAAAAAGTGGGCCCTTTTAGAAGGGGTTCAGGACCTGTTCGACAAGAGAGCCATTGTAAGAGTTCCAGTGGATTATCAGGGCAAGGGGGCTTATTATATCCTTTTCTTGGTCAGGAAGCCGAACGGGGATTACAGGCCAGTGTTGGATTTGAAAGCAGTGAATTTGTGCATTCCGCACAAGTCATTCAAGATGGTGACTCTGCAGTTGATTCTTCCATTTCTGATGGTGGGTGGATTTATTAACCCATCTGGATCTGAAAGGCGCATATTTTCATGTGCCAGTGCACTTGGCTTTACAGAGGTTTCTGAGGTTCTGTGTGGATGGAGATCATTTCCAATTTCCATTCCATTTGGACTTTCTGCTTTTCCTAGGGTTTATACCAAGTTGTTGGTTCCTTTAGTGGGCTTCTTACGTGCTCAGGGGATCCAGATGTTCCGGTACTTAGATGACTGGCTGATCCCTTCCTCTTCTTTCTCTAAGGTTCAATTGCAGATTCAGGAGGTCTGCTGGCTTTTACAGAGATGTGGATGGTTGCTGAACCTGGTGAAGTCTTATTTGATTTCGTCACAGGAACTGTTGTTCATTGGCGGGTTCTCCAACATGAGGGAAGGTGTTCCTTTCCAAGCCAAAGAGAATGGCTCTTTGGAAAGAACTGAGGTCAGTCTTTGCCTCTCCAGCGTCCATGGCGAGGCAGTGGTTGAAAGTATAGGCGTTGATGTACGCAACTGTCATGATTATTCCTTGGGCCAGATTGCATATGTACCCCTTGGTGAATTACAATCATTTAAGCTCTAGCAATGCAAATCCACAATGTTTTCGTAAGGGTAAACATTCGTTTTTTTAATTCATCAATTAATTATTCATTGATAAATACATACCCTAGCCATATATGAGAAACACTTAATTTATATTCATTTCATCAATGGTGTAATACAACGGCGCATAAGGAAAGAAAGGTGATTAAAGTGTGACATAGCATGCAAAGAGTGACATTCAGAGTGTACTTATTAAACAGTAAATCTGGGAGGGAATAAAAAAGAGAAAAAATGAGTAAACGTTTTTGGCCAGTTTTAACATTCTTATATAAACATTCCAGTAGTTTAATTTAAATTGGATTATTATTAGAACTGGAAGTCCTATACTGGTCCAATCATTAAAAAGCGTCGACGTTTCGACCGTCTGGACGCCTTAGTTGTGGGTCTAGGTCGGGTCTTCTTCAGGAAATAGAATAGAGGTGTAGCGCCACAAAAAGGTCTTTCTAAATTTGGACCTGGGATGCAGTAGTGTTGATAGAATTAATCAAATCCAAGTGCTGTCTAGAGTTGTACAGGCAGACAGGTATCCAAAGCCCCACTGTGTTGTAATGGCTTAGACGAATTACTGGGAATCACGTCCCTAAATTTAGACCTGGGATGCAGTGGTGTTGATAGAATTAATCAAATCCAAGTGCTGTCTAGAGTTGTACAGCCAGACAGGTATCGTAAGCCCCACTGTGTTGTAACGGCTTAGACGAATTACTGGGAGTCACGTCCCTCGTGCGACCTCGAGAGACAATCTTCGAACCAAGTTTTCAATCTGGCAGCAAAGAACCGCTCACGTAAACCTCCGTGATGGCGGCGACTTCTGCACTAGTCAGCTCATTTCGCCTCGAACACAGATGCCGATAGCTTGAGCAGGATTTTTCCATTCCTGTCAAAGATGTCATTGGAGGAAGGAGTGTTTGGGGTCCTGATGATGAAGTTTGGGGTTTCCGAGTTGGACCTGTTTGCGATGCTGGAGAACGCATTGAGGGACAGGTTTTGCTCTCTGAGTTAGTCGAGCAGGGTGTGGAAGACAGATGCAATGTCGTTTCCATGGTGGAAGGATTTCTGTATGCCTGTTGTAAGTCTTTTCTCAGACTGCTTTGATTCAGAGAGTGCTGATAACAATCTAGCAGGACAGAGCGTCTGTGATTGTGGCAGTACTGGGCTAGAGCAGGAGGCCGTGGTTACCTCTATTGTTGCAGTTGGCGGCGTTGCCATGTTGGAGGCTTCCCCTGGACCCATGTCCTCTGAGCTTTCCCAGTCTGTCTCAGGAGAGTCTGGTCCAGTTGCAGTTGGCGGCCTGGCTGTTGAGAGACTGAACTTGTGTCTTTGGGTTGTTCTCCGAAGGTTGCTCCCTTTATTCAGAAGTCTAGGAAACTGTCTACACTGAAATCTTATGTCCGGCATTGGGTTTCTTTTCAGAGCTGGTGTTCTCAGAAAAGTTGATCAGCTCTCAATGTTGACAAGATGAAGATTGTGGACTTTCTGAAAGATTTGGCTGTTTCCACGTTGTGTGCACAGTGGGCTCCAGTGGGGCCTTCAGGGATCCGGACTATGAGAGCATGGTTCCACTGGTGGCATGGCTTTTGAGGGGTTCTTTTCTTAAAAAGCCAGTGTTTAAGTCCTTGCCTCCTAGTTGGGTCTTACCATTGGTGTTGCAGGCTGTGCAGTCTGCTCCATTTGAGCCTCTGGAGGAGGTTCCTCTACAGTTTCTCACTATTAAGGTGATTTTCCTGGTGGCTATTACATCTGCTAGGAGGGTTGGGGAGTTGGGCTCTTTGCTGTGTTCAGAGCCATTTTTGAGGTGCAATCCGGAGAAGGTTGCTCTAAGGCACAATCCTAAATTTTGTCCTCAGGTGCCTTCCTCTTACATTGTTCAGAGGAGGTCTTGCCTCTTTTTTGTGCTAACCCTCAGACTGAGGACGAGGTTCTTCTGCACCATTTGGATGTCATGCAGGCCGTTTGTGCGTATCTGGGACGTAATCATCTTTTTCATGTCTTTTGGGTTATCTGGCCAGGGTCTGAAGCCTTTTGTGTCTACTCTCAGTTGGGTGCAGTGGGCTATTATTCCCGCTTAAGAGCCTATGGGGCGGCTGTGCCTGGGTTGGTTCAGAGTTGCTCTACCAGAGGGATGGCTGCTTTCTGGGTGAGTTTGAAGGGGGCCTCGATGGTTGATATTTGCAGAGTCGCCACTTGGAGTTCCCCACACACTTTTATGTCACATTACCGCTTGGTAGTGGGTCTTGAGGTGTCAACTTGTTTGGGTGATGCAGTGTTGAGTTCTGTTCATGATTTCTGATGTGCTGCATATTGTTTTGGAATAAATTCTGTTTCTGCACCTGTAGTGTGTGAAGCCGATTATTGCTTGAGTTTCTGCTCATGTATGTAAGAATTCTGACGGAGAGGTTGGACGAGGAGGTAATGTCTGGTTACTTATCAGTAAATTTCATTACTCCGAGTCTACGGCCAACCCTTCACAGTCCTGGTTCCCAACCCTCCCGCCATGTGTTCAGCTACATTTGTCTTGGGATTGCAGGGCTTCCGGTTCTGAAGTCAGTGGTTTATGATCAACAGTATGGAGGAGCGGCCTAGGGGGAAGGGTTGGGTTTAATTTGAGTGTTTGAATTTGCTTGGATATGGTTGTGGGGGGGAGCTGACACTCATATATGTAAGGACGGGGAGGTCGTAGACTTGGAGTAATATACTTTACCGGTAAGTAACCGGACATGCCACAACCTTGCATATTAGCATATTGTTTAATGTTTAACTTACCTAACTATACTCTTATTTATATCATTTTTGCTTAGTTATTTATAGTGCTTACAATCATTCTAAAGCACAGTATGGATTCTTTTTATAAACTTAACTTTACACGTCTTGCACTTTTGAGTAATTTTACTACATTTGGCTATTCACCATTCACAAGTATCAAGTTATTCAAGAGTGTAGACCTACATGTCCCCACTCCCTGAGTTCAGGGGTTGAGCCTAAGTTATTAGTGTAATGGTTACTGCTTACGCTTTTCCCACCAGGGCAGAGCTCTCCCTATGCTAAAGCAGAGGGAAAAGCTAATTAAGCTTAAAAATAAAAAGAGTATTATATTTTTAATTTAAATACTGATGTAGGGGGCGTGGCCAAGATGGCGGCCATATAGGACGTGCCTTGCAGTCCCTCCGGCCTCACCAAGAATTATGGCATTATTAAAGCTCACCATCTAACTGCTTTTCGGGCAGTGGGACGCGGTGCTGCCTCCAGCCCACGCCAGGCTTCACCTGAGGCAAGATCGAGCCTGGAGCTCGCTTCCGACCACATCAATTCCAGAGGGGAGCAGAGGGGTGGAGGCCTCCCAAAGCAATCGGCGGCCCGTGCAAGCTCGGGCAGCCTGAGGCAGTGTCGCGCGGGCGTCTACGCGCCCGCCGGTGTGCCCGGCCCTGGAGCATCAGAGGTGCAGCATTCCGGCCCTTTCCTGGGTGGATGGTGGCAGGCTCCGCACAGCTTTGGCAGCAGAGCGCCGGTGTACGTGGCCCAGCCTGCGGGGGGTTCACGGAGGACGGAGATGAGCTGCAGCGGCTGGCGCGGGCCCGCGGGGGCTAGGATGAACCTGGAGATCCTCGGCACCAGCTGCTAGCCCCCTGATTGCCTGAGGGAATCTCCGACACCTACGGCGGGACCCCCAGCCGCTGGGACGCCCTGAGTGGACTGGGCCTAGAAACGCGGCCTACATCTCCCGGACAGCAGAGGTAGGCCTGGAGGCCGCACTTTGTGCGTGGAGCTTGCTGAGAGGGCCGGACGACCAGAATGTGCTCACCTCTGCGGGGCCACCGCCTTTGGTCTCTACAATGGAGGGATGTGAATGAGAGGCTGCCACGGCAGGGTGCTTTTCCTGTAGACGCCGCCATCTGAGGGCCATAGAGGCTGCTGCTGGGGCTGGGCGCTGGGGGTGGCTGGCCGGCTCTCCCACAGGGCAGTGAGGTCACAGACTGGATTAAGAACTGGCCCATCTGCCTTGAACCCTCTGCATCCATCTGCTGCCCAATGCGTCCGCCTTCTCTGGGGCCAAGACCCATTACTGCACATCAGTGGATGATTGTTGATCGATTTGGCCCTCAGGCATAGAACAAGGGGCCTACCGCAAGCCCGGGAGTAGGGAGGCGAGCACCCTGAGCAGTTGCATGTGGTTTGGTGCAGCCTCATCTTCCAGGAGGCCATGTGCCGGGGTTATCACTGGGTGCCCTGGCCACAGCACTCAGCACCTGCAGTAGAGGGCTGAAGGTCCTCGTCGTAGCCCAGATGGCGAGCGCTAGACTCAAGAAAGAGCGCTCCGAAAAAGAGCGCTTAGTGAAAGAGATGTTGCTGAAGGCCCCTTTGCAGGGCGCAGCCGGGGGCGTTGATGGTGGGGCCTCCGGTTTGCAGGAGGATGCAGACGCGCCCACAACAAAGGCCTTTATGATGTCGCTTTTTGCCACCCTGAGAGATGACCTACAGGAGTTCAAAGGACAACTGGCAGCGGACCTTAAAGAGGTGAGGCATGATGTGGAGGAGATCGGAGACCGCGTAGTGACTTTAGAAGACCACGAGACGTCCTACGCCGAGGAAATAGTGATGATGCAGCAGGAGATACTGAAACTCAGGGAACAACACATCGAGCTCCAAGCGCACACGGAGGACTTGGAGAATCGGTCTCGCCGCAACAACATCCGCATTCACGGTGTAAAATCTGGGGCAGAAGGCAATGATATTAGGGAATTTACCCAGGCCCTATTTTGCCGGGTGTTGGGCCCTGAACACATGAGCGACAGCCAGACTGAAAGGGTCCACTGTGTGGGGCTGCCAGGCCGCGGATTGGCTCAGCCACCAGACATATTGGCATGCATACACGATTTTCAGCTAAAAGAGCTCATCCTGCGTAAAGCGCAGGATTTGCATCCCTTGCAGTTTAGAGGTCACCCCCCAATGCTTTTTCAGGACCTCGCGGCCATCGCAATGATCAAATGGAGGGAATTTCATCCAGTTAGCCTCCACCCAAGGGAGAAAGGGATTGCCTATGCCTGGGGTCATCCTTTCTGCATTATTTTTAAGTATGAAGGCAAGCTTAGACTGCTCAGTTCACTGGGAGAGGCCAAGGCATTCCTGGGACTGCAATCTACGGACTCCCCGGACGACCAGCACAGGCCCGCGGATAGATCCAGCACCAAGCCCAGCCTCTGGCAGACGGTTGGCGGGCGCTCTGAAACTCACAAGCTGACCACTGAGACTATGGCCATGGAAAGGGAGGCAGTCCTTGCCTCGTTAACCACCAGCACTGTACACTCATCCCCTGCTTGAATGTGAGGTGACTTTATTCCATCATGGTTTCCCTTGGCGGTGCCAGACTGCCGCCGCTCCTTGACTCTTGTATCCCAGATGGGAGTCTGCCGCCTATCCCCTCTCTGGATGGGAGCGGGCTCGCCCCTTTGGTGGACCCCGACTGTTACTGACCCTCCTCAGGTTGGACTTCCTGAGCTTGACCTGGTTTCTGTTCTGATGTTCAGGGGTTTGTTTTCTTTCTTAGGGTAGGGGGGGGTCCTCTCTCCAGTTGCATACATTTTTATACAGCTATGTCCGCATGCCTACACCCCGGGGGCTCCTCTCGAATCCTGCCTCCCAGCGCTCCTCTTGCAGCCTTAGTAGCAGCACTAGATGGTCCGTCTTTCATAGATGGAGGTCAGGGTAGTTAGCTTCAATGTTCGGGGTCTTAACAACCTCACTAAGCGGAAATCGGTCCTCTCCCTGCTTGAACACTTGGGAGGTGATGTTTGCCTCATTTAGGAAACCCACCTACTCCATAGTGACACACTCCACATGCATGGGGGTGGCTATCCTATTCTCAAAGCGTTTCAGGGGTTCAGTGGTGGGACCTATTACTAAAATCAAAGAGTGCCTCCTAGCGCTGCGTTTCCGTATGGGGCCCCCACACATGACTGTAGCTTCCATCTACTCACCATATAAACGCCCAGAGAAATTCCTGCTGGATGCCTATGCTGATGTCCTTCATACACCTGGCTCTATGGTAGTTTTGGGAGGGGAGCCTCAACTTAGTGATGGATGCTGGGCTAGACCGTTTTGGCATGCGGGGGCTCTGTCCTTGAGCAGTAGCGATTCGCTGCGTGATGCGGAGATCAGAAAGGCCTGGCGCTGCTTACACCCGACCTGTGGGATTATTCTTTCTACTCAGCTGCTCATAAGACCTATGCCCGCCTAGACCACTTCCTTGTCACCCAAGCCGCCTGGGCTTGCACCACAGATTCCACCATTGAGGCCTGCTCCCTGTCTGATCACGCACACATTAATTACCCTGACCATGCGCTTTCCCTCCGTGCAGTCTTCCCCCTAACACTGGCGCCTGCGAGACTCACTGCTCCGATCCCCGACCGTGGTGGACGACTTTAGACGTGGGCTGACCGACTACCTTACGCTTAATGATGTGGGCTCTTCATCACTGTCCTCGGTGTGGGAGGCCCTTAAATTGGTCACAAGAGGAGCCCTCATCACCAAAGCGGCTTATGAGAACAAGATCCGGCGGACCAACCGTGCTGAACTAGAAGCTAAAGTACGAGAACTGGAGGCCATCCATACACGTATCGGTGCCCCTGGAATTTGGTGTCAGTTGGAACGGAAGCGACTCCAGCTGAGGTGTCTAGATCTCGATTGGGCTGAACAAGCGGTGGCCTGACTGAAGCACAAATACTATGTGGTCTCTAATAAAGGGGGCCGCATGTTGGCCCATTGTCTCCGCAGTCAGCGCGTTGCGCAGGCTATCAAGGCGATACGGGGAGAGAGCGGGTTGGCGGCCACGGATGATGCCGGCATAGAGGCGGCATTCCGATCCTTTACGAAACCCTTTATTCTGCAGATCATTTCATTAGGACTGATCTCAGCGAGTACCTCCATGGCGTGGCGGTCACCCCACTGCTGGCTAGTGAGGCGGAGGCGCTGGAGGCCCCCATACAAATAGAGGAAGTGATCTCTGCTATTGCCCAGCTGAAGCTTCTGACGGCACCGGGCCCTGATGGCTTCAGAGCTCTCAATTATAAAACCTTTTGTGTCGACCTTGCCCAGCTGCTCACCCACCTGTTTCATTCCTGTGCGGATATGGGCTCCCTCACAGCATCCTTTTAACCTTAATGTCTTTGAAGTCCGTTGTGCTCAGGGGTCCCTGACCCCTGCCTAAATCAGTTCTAGGTGTCTCCCTCCCAGTGTCACCTTTCTCCTTTTGATACTGGGGGTCTGGATCCTTAATTACTCAGCAGGAGGTGGATCAATTTGTTTATAGCCGCAGGCCAGGCCTTTTCACCTCCCGGGCTTCTTCTCTCCCTACTCTCCAGATGCAGTGCAGCCTGGTGCTATCTCAACCCCTCCCTAGGTCAAGACCTCTCCCAGCTCCTTTCACCTCGCAGATCCAGACAGTTAATCCACATTCAGCAGAGACACACAGAAATGCTTAAAGCACAAAACTCAGCCACTTTCTAAAAGAGTGGTTTCTGAATACACAGTGACAAAACCACTTACATAGAAAGATGTGTTATGATACTGTGAGTTCATACATACTAAACTTCACCTCTCCATTTTAAACCTGTGGGAAACGAGGCTAACAAACACAATACCCAGCCTCCCCATTCTGTCCTATGGGCAGGATGGCCTTTCACCAGTGAAAAACGAAATGGAGTGTTTTTCACTGTCAGGACATAACACACATCAGTATATGTCCTGCCTTTTACTTACACTGTACCCTGCCCAGGGGTTACCCGGGACCTACCAAAGGGGTGCCCACTGTGTACGCAAAAGGGAAAGTAAGGCCTGACAAGTGGTTGACCTTGTCAGGACAACATGCTAACTTAGCAAACTGTGCGCAGGCCCTACTCTGCAAGCCTTAGTTCCCTTCTCAGCGCACCTTTGCATTACTAGCCTTGGCACACACAGTGCTCATCACTAGGGATTTTACTAAGGCAAACATACCAATCATGACCAACCAATTACCATTACACTTGGAACACTTGTACTTTGACACTGATCAGCAGAGGCAAACTACCCAAAGCATCTAAAAGCAAAGGAGGTAGAGGCAAAAAGTCTGGGGTAATCATGCCAAGATATGCTGGTATAATACAACAATTCAAGCTAAAAGTATTGTATAAAAGCCGATCACAAATTTTCCAGTCTGAAGAACGGGCCAAAAATGTCCTGCTTTTATTCAAAGAAGATGGGGGAAACAGAAAATAGTTTACGTAATGATAGGAAAATTACGGCAGTAATGGTTTGTTAAGGGTAAAAAATCAATGTTGCTTTTTTCGTTTTTCCGCCTTAGGTCCGATCCAAGGGAAAGGGGAGGATATGGGGTCACTTCAAGGAGGGAGGTTAAAAAAGAAAATGGTAATAACAGACCAAAATAGGAGCACTGTGTGAAGATGTAGGACTGAAGGTAGTAGAACTAAGTACCATAGTAGAGGAAGAAATGACAAGGAGGGTAGTAGTACCCAGATCGTGGAAGGTCAGAAGGAGATAGTTTGTCCTAATGGCTGAGAATCAGATATTGAGGATAGCCTAATGTAATATGAACAGGGGTAACAACCAAACTAAACTTAGAGCAACACTTCAGTGGCTAATGGCAAGTTAGCTCCAAGTGATTCTGCTGCAGGAGACTCATTTTAAAAAAAATTGTGCCTTCACCTAATTGGCCGAAGTTCATAATGCAGGCCTTTCTGGCCTGCGCCAATGCAGCCGTTAGATGGGTAGCAATATTACTTACCTGTTACTATCCGGGGGAAGCTCTCCAGACTATGAGCGACCCACTGGCTAGATGGGTGATAGTAAATCTTAATATCGGGGAACAGGCCTTCCATTTAGTCAGCTATTATGGCCCTATAGAAGATGAGACATCAGCTTCGGAAAAATTGGTTAACTTACAAACTCCATAACATGGGTTTATAATTATAAGAGGAGATTTTAATTTTATTCCGAATTTAGGATTCAAATCTTCTTGTAGAAATAAGTCACAAAATAAGCCACAAACCTCTAGACATTTGAGGAAAATGATCCGAGATTATACACTAGTTGATCCATGGAGAGTCCAGCATCCCATTAAGCGAATTCACTTGTTTTTTGAAAAGGCATAAATCAGCGTCTAGAATCGATCTTTTTCTGGTTTCGCATCAATGTGAAAAGAGGAAATCCTGGATTATTCCTAACCCCTTTTCAGGCCATTTGGTCCCGGTGATAGAGATTACAATAAAGACTAGCCTAGGGGAGCGACCAAAGTCGAAGCTGGATAAAACTTTGTTGACTGATGAGGGCTGGATAAAAAAAATGCAATAATTACTCGCGGATATTGCCCACAAAAATTTGGGACCAGCTCCACCCTTTCCGGTCTGGGATTCCTGCTAGGCCTTTATTAGAGGGGAGGCGATTTCATGTAAGGAAAGCATCATCAAAGAGAGAAAGGAAATGGCTAGACAACGAGTTTAGATCAGGGAAGCCAATTCCACTCCACTGTCCATTCGGAAATAACAGCATCTAGCTTAAAAAAGGCCAGAGAGAGCATTAGAGATTCTTACGAGCGCCAGGCAATAAATCAAAATACGTGTTTACAAAAGTGGTATGAGGAAAGCGGACATAGAGGCAAATTCTTGCCGTGATCTGTAAAAAAAAAACATTATAATGCCACTATTAAATCAATTTTTGAGGAGGAGAAAGGTCAAGATATGCATCAAATAGCAGAAATTGACAAGGTTTTCCTATCACATTATAATAGGCTGTACTCTGCCCCCGCACTCGCATCGTCTGAAGGGGTCAACACATTTCTTAACACAATGGAGTTGCCCACACTAACCTGTCTCCAAACAGCCCAGATTGTGGAGCCAATTTCCAAAACTGAGGTGCAGGAGGCCGTTGAATATACACCTAGTGGTAAAGCCTGTGGTAATGATGGATTACTCATCAAAATGTATAAAACTTTTATGCCACAGATAATCAAATCTACTGGTGACCTTATTTAATGCGATTTGGGAAGGTTGTCAGATACCAAAAACATTTCCTGAAGCAGTTATAGTCATTTTTATTAAAAAGGGTAAGACACCTGACAATCCTGGATCATATTGCCCTATTAGTTTATTAAATAAGGATTATTAACTATTTACTACAATGATTGCAAGTAGAATCATCCCAATAGCACAATAGCACAAAAACTAGTGCATGAGGACAAATGTGGCTTTTTTCCTGGAAGGCTCCTTACAAAAAACACAATTTTTTTAGTCCATGCGATTGATTTTTTTTCAATCAGCGATATCAAAGCGGCAACCATTATGATTGATGTAGAAAAAGCCTTTGACTGGGTTAATTAGAGTATTTTATTTACCATTTTAAAGAAATGTGAGTTTCCTTTAGGTTTTGTTGATAGGCTACAGAAAATATATGAGAGAGCTGGAGCAAAAGCCATAAATAATGCGCATGTTGCTGGCGCAGTCAAGATCCAGAGAGGTATTTGACAGGGGTGTCCGATGTCCCCTGTCTTATTTGTTCTGTTTATCGAGCCACTTGCTGCCCTGATATGCCAGAACCCCTTAATTAAGTCACCAGTGGCACCTAAACTTAAGTTGTTTGCCAACGACTTAATTCTCCATCTGGAAGCAGATTCTGTAAATATTAAACAAATCTTTGATTTAAATAGAACCTTTTCAGATCTAGGGGTATAAGATCAATAATAATAAGTCACAAATGTTATTATTCAATGGCCCTGACCAGGTTCTACCTTGGAATTCCCAGATCCAGGTTGCAAAGGCTAATCCATTTCGTTATTTGGGTTTCTCATAATTGTTCACAACTTTTCTCACTTAATTAGGTATCTACCCTTAATAAAGCTAAAAAAAATGTAACTGCCAAACTACACCACTTTCCATAATCAGGAAAATCGCTTAAAAAAATTATGATATTCCCGCTATTCATCTTTTTTTTTCCAAATGGTCTCATCAAAGTTCTTCAAAGCAGTTTTTTTGCAAATAGACAACTGCTACATAAGTTTATCTGTTCAGGGAAAAAAAACATGCACCAAGCTAAAAATACTACAATTGAATTCGGAAGAAGGTGGGTTAGGGCTCCCCCCAAAAATATTTTCAAGCCGCTTTTATGGACTTGTGTGGGCGCATAGCTTTAACACACGGCTATGGGTTTAATTTGTATCTTCAGAAAATGTTAATAGAAAATAATATCCAGCTAAAACCCTTTATTAAGATCCCCAGACTACCTAAACGCAATAGATATGACTCTGCACATAATACTACACAGGTTTACTCAAATGAAGAATGAGTTTCAATTTACACTAATCCATCCAGATATGAAGATAAGACACTGTAGGGATCTAGGGTTATTGATGGATCCGCAAACGTTAAGCATTTGGGAAACGCTAGGAGTTCACCAAATAAAAGATCTCGTGATTCAGGGGAAGCTGAAGTCCTGGGAACAAGTTAAAGGGGGCAGAACAGAAAACTTCCCAGACCTAGCATTTTCATATTCACAGATTCCAACTTGGTAAGAAAATGACAACTTCTGGACGAGCCAGTCCCCGAGGCTATTAGCATTAAATGTTAAGGAAATGATGTAGATAGCGAACTGGTATTGCATTTTGCAGCAACAATTCTACGATCAAGCAGACCCTAACACTCTTTGACTACAGGGTGTTGGATAGATGCAGCACTATGGACAGATTATAAAGCATGGTCCAAGAATTCCATACTTGGGGCAAATTTTAAACGTATGGTGTTTTTTCCCAAATGGCAGCTCTGCTACACCCCTGATAAACTCCCAAAAACTTTCCCAGCTGTGTCATCAGATTGTTTTAGATGCAACTATCTAAAAGAGGGTTGGTCTCCTATCTGTTTTACCTGTCCAAAACTGTCAGACTTTGGAGTATTCAGTGGGTTAACAGGAAATGTACGGTAAATCTAGTCCCCCGTCCTTTGATTAACCTATCTGGGATTCCCAATTTAAATCTAACAGTTCGACAAAAGCAGTTCGTTTTCATTGCTTCCTTGGTACCCAAGTCTCTGATTTTACAAAAATGGAGATTGCTGGAACCTCCCAATTTTCAAACATGGGTAGTTAAAATGAGACAAGTTAAGGAAGAACTTTATTCTCTTAGAGTAGGGGCAGCCTATAAGTTTTTACAAATCTAGGGGGAAGACTAAATGGCCCAAGAATAGCGGCGAAGATGGGGCGTAATAGAAACACATAAGCCAACCAGTGCTAATGAAGAACCAACGGTAGACATTTATTTTGCAAGGGTTATTATATAACTTCTAGGAGTATCAGAATAAATTAGACGAGATATGGAAAATGGATTTTGTGTAACTTTTTACCCCTAGGACTTTTTTTTATTTCGCTGTGACAAGGTTTTTTTTAATGTATCTATGATTTATTACTGTACATCACTATTGCTCCTGAGCTATTGATGTATTGTTTGTTTGTATCATGGATCTCTGATTATTCAGATATATTTAGTTAAAAAACAACAACCTGATTTAGCGAATCTCTGAGCTTTCTGAACCTCAAAGCTTTAGTACATCGGGACCCATAACGCTAGCCTAGGTCCCCCATTTAGATTATTGGAAAGGTTATCTTTGTTACTTTTTTCCACTGTGCGGTACACGCTCCCTCCACCAGTCCCTCAGTCCCACTTCACATATTAACACATATTTAATGGCGATTACATAACGCAGTAGCAGTTGTATTTTGTCATAGATGTGGGACTTGAAAACTCATCTGAAGATAAAAAAAAACTCCTCACTATTTCGGAAGTGTGTCATGGCTCAGTTTATGGTGCATGCATCGTCTACGGAAAACAATTGCTTAGCAACCCCATCCTGCGACAAAGCATCCAGCTCTGAGACTCGGAAAGCAGGCAGTCAGAGGAGATGGAAACAACGGGATGTCTGGCGGAGGTCTGCTTGGCGGTGTCTAGACACCGAGCATCCGTCAGACTGCGTGGGATGGGAGCCTCTAGGGATCCTGATTCACATGTGTAGGTGTGATATTTGGGGGAAGAGTGCCTGTACATATTTAGAGGAAATTACTTCTCTTTACAATGGGGCCATAGTTCCAATGGAAAGAAGCTATTGCCATGTTTAGTAATTGTAAAGTACTTTTACTTATTGAATATTAAAAATGTACAGACTACTACTTTATGTTACATGTAAGCCTCTGTCTACAGACCTAGACAGAAAGGGGGCCACACAAAAGGGTTGTATGACACTACCACGCAACCCTTAACCACGCATGGCATAACCAAGTGGTCTTTACTGTGCCTTTACAACGCATGCCTTTACAATGATTTTCGTTGTAAAGGCATGCTTGGTAAAGGTATATGTGTGGTAAAGATCTCGCCCCATACCCCACTGCCCTGAGCCCTAAAATCCAGCCCTCCTCCATTGTAATCTACCCGCCCCAGCCCTATTAACTACATGGACTCCCTACCCTGAGTCCTAAAACCCTGCCCCTCAGCTCAAAAAACGACTCTGACCCCAGCACCCCGCCCTGAGTCCTAAAAACTGCCCCCCAGCCCTTAAAACTGCCCCCAGCCCTGAAAACCACACCTTTCCTCCTGGCCTGAGCCTTAAAATTCGGCCCACTGCCCTAAAAGCAGCCTCCACCCCTAAAACCTACCCCCACTTTCCTCCGGCCCAAGCCCAACTTACCAAGTCACATCCTGGTCCTTCCTCCTAAGCTTTTGATGGGACCCTGCCCGTCAGGCCTTCCGGCCCAGAGGTGGCTTCCGCTGCTTAAGAGGGGATGGGGGCTTTCACTACGCCCCTGATACAGAGCACAGCACGCATACAGCTCAAAGATACGTTTGACTAAGCACCGTCTGCGTAAATCCTGTGCATTGCGCGAGGGTACCCGCATTGACTGATTCTCATTGGCGGGTGTAGCAGCTTCTTTCTCTGTATCATCATTATGGTTGCATTGCTAGCCCTCTTCAGCCGACTTTGACATTGAATAATTGTCACCGTCTCCATGAGGGTCTGACCCCAGGCTCCTCCCTGAGTGCTCGAGTGATGCATTTAAATTGCCTTCTTCAACTTTTTTTTATATCATGCCCTTTCTCGTGAAAAAGCCTGCATCTAAACTCTCCTCTTGGGGTCTTGATCATCACAACACCTTGTGGATGGCATTTCTCCATTAACATAATCCAGTCTCTTGGGCTCCATTGCCATCCCTCCTAAGAGCCGCTTCCTGCATCTGACTGCTTCATTCTCTCATTTTGTTGTCAGTCAGACAGGTTTTGCTCTGTTGTTTGGCAAGGCTCACTGCCTAGCACAATAAAACCTTCTTAGCAACAACATGTTCACTGAGAAATCATTACAAGGCCAACAAAAGGAAGAGTGCCCTTTCGAGCGAGGAGTTGGATTCCAGGAGCTAGATATGCAATCACCAGCTCTACTCCCACAAACAAAAGCTACTATTAAAGGGAACGCATTGCCTTCACCATCCTCCCATACAACTCTATGTAAGTGGCTTCCAATGATGGATATTGTAATGAGCCTCGCATTAGATATAGCAACGTCAAGAGAAAATATCCTTAACAATTCATTTGTCATATGATTGCAATGCTAATTGTGCCCCACTTGCTTCACACGGTCTGGGCCATAGTTACGAGGTCCTTACGCCGCCATTGCGTCACTTTTTGTGACACTGCAGTCTGCAGCAGCATAAAAATTGTGCCACACTACCTGCGCTACATTATACCTGCGTCCGGTATAATGTATGCAGGGTGGGCATTTCGGCACAGAAAAGACTCGTAGAAGTGTCGCAGTGAAATGACTGTGACACTTCTACAGTCTCACTGCGTCAAATCCTGACGCCTGCTTGATGCAGGCAGAAGGGGTGACGCAGGACTTTCCACATGGGGCCTGCCCTATGTGAAAAGACACATCTCTGGAGTTGCGTCTGTTTCCAGACACACTCCAGCACTTACCTTCTTTCACCTGTGCCGGGTCACAACATCACTTCATCTGGGTCTCTACAGACCGGAGGGCGGTGCTAAAACTCAGACAGGTGTTTTGTCTGCACCTGATGCTACATTCCCCTGTCTCTGTAGACCCACCCTGGCAGGGGGGCAGAGGCTGTGCTGCCCATGCAGCTCTGTTTGAGCTGCTGTCAATACAATGCCAGCTCTCCCCCCATGTGGAGCACACAAAGAAAGAGAGGCAGAGGCCGGCCCGGTTCTAGCGGGAGGGCTGGGTGGGCCAGGCCCACCCAAACAGGATCCTTGACACTCGCAGTGAGGGCTTGAAGGCAGGCGTGCAACGCCTTTGGGATCAAAGTGCTTCAACCCTCCCCCGTCGTATGTGTCAGCCCGGGCCGTGGGGCGCACACACACAAAGACAGTTTTAGAGATAACCGCAGCCGCACCCGAGTACTCCACAGGTCTTTACAAGACCATGTACATGTTAACGAGGCTTTGTTTATTTTTGTCACCCCTTCATCTGCATAGTGAAAGGCAACACATCCTTTCTTTGACAATGGTAACCTTTGGTAACCTTTGCCTACTGTCCTGCTGCATTGATATGTATTTTTCTATGCAGAGCAGGAGAAAAGAAGTTTGTTTATTCCTATTCACCTTTCCTGACCCCTGCAGTGGCTTATCACATCTGGCTGTGACACAAAGTTTGACTAATGGAGAAGTTAAGAGAATGTGTTACTATATTTTTTTATTTTTTAAATCTGCACAGGCCCAGCACCACACATACTTTGTGTGTGCTTCATTTAAACAGTTTTTATCATTATCATGGCCGATGCACGACTACAATAAGAATACAAAATGCCCAGACAACGCTGGTGATTAATAATCCTGCTGGAGAGCAGTCATTTGTCTGTTAGTAGTTTTCAAATGCAGATGAACTGTATTGTATGTGGATAGCTCCAGGGCTTTAAGTGGGATGGAAAAACTGGGGGTCTCTCAAAGGGGCGTGGCCAATGTAATTAAGGGCGTGGCTTAAAAGTAGTAAGTTAAAAATCTGTGTTTAGCTGTGTGTGGACCGACTTATATTTTGCTGTTTCTGTCATTGCATCCAGGTATATGATACAACAAGTAACATCGTACCTAAAAGTCAGGACTATTGGCTTTGTCAATGGTTGTTAGTTGCATAAGATAAATAACAGCAACTATGGCTTGTATACAATATTGCAAAAGCTTCCACTTAAAGTACTGGTGACATCACGACAATGTTGCTGCTCCTGAGTTTCAAAAAGAGAAGGGAAATCCAGAGAGAAAATGACTCTCTTTAAAGGATTTCCCTTCCCCCTACAATGCTCACCTGGCATGACATCATGCCGTAACTTTCCACTTGTGAGTAGTGTGAGCAGGGTACACCGATGTGCCTGCTGTCTCGAAACGGGTCTTTATCGGGCTCTGTTTTGTGCCCTGGAAATCTTTTCCGGACTGCAGTGACAGCAGACTGCTGTCACTGCAGTTCGGAAATAAACGGACTACCTGTGACCAGCGCACACAACAGAGCCCGATAGAGACCCGTTTCGAGGCCCCCTTATAAAAACTGCTGGTGCTCAGACCCAGTGAGACCTGGCCCACTTAAAGCCCTGGATAGCTCAGTGGGTTACTGCCTTTGTCACAGAGATCCTTGTGTTACTTGCAGTTCAGAAGTTACAGTCCTAACATAGAACAGTAACCAAGGAACTGTCATCAAAGAGCTGCATACAAACATGAATGGTATAGTTAGAACTTCGCTTTTTTTGTTTTGTGATATAGTTAGAACTACCCCAGTCTTTCATTATTCTAATGTTGCTAAAATGAGTATGTTTGGGCAGATATACATTTTTATCAGTAAATCTGCCCCCCCATGGAATATTCTTTAAATCCTAAGGTTGATGTTTGGGCAGATATACATTTTTATCAGTAAAGCTGACCCCCATGGAATACTCTTAAAATCCTAAGGTTGTGTTTCCCCAGACCAAACCCTCTTAAAATATCCTGCCCACCAGTATGGATGACATGTGATTCATACACCTTGTAATCCTGATTGGCTTATGTGACATTCCCTATAGACTGATTTACATACTAGTATAAATTCATTGTCTCTGTATAATGTGTGCGTTATGTAAAGTACTGACATACACTACACTGATATGAGTAGCACTATGAAACAAATGAAATGCATATGAGAGAGGGGCTACGTAAAGATAAGGGGCACTGTTGGAGCGTGGCAGTGAGGGAATCCGAGGAGGATGTAGTGGGAGGGGCTATGGAGCGATGAGGGGCACTGGTGGACGGTGGCAGTGATGGAATTCGAGGAAGGGGTCATGGGGTGGAGGGGGGAGCTAAGGAGAGATGAGGGGCACTGGTGGAGGGTGGCATTGAGGGAATCTGAGGAGGAGGTCAATAGGGGGAGGGGCTATGGGGAGATGAGGGGCACTTGTGGCATGTGGCTTTGAGGGAATCCAAGGAGGAGGTCAATAGAGGGGGCCATTGGGAGATGAGGGGCACTATTGAAAGGTGGGAGTAAAGGTATTTACGGAGAAAGAGGTTATTGGTGCAATAAAGACTTTTGCATCAGCGCTGAAGCCAACCTTTCTGTTTTTGTTTATTTAATTAGCAGTCGAGTCATAGGGGCTACTGTGGAACATACTTTAAAGTGCGTGCTAATTATATTTACTGCTATATGCAATTTTTTAAGTTTGAAGGTGATTTTACTAATGTTTTTTCCAGGAAAAATGAAAAGTGGAGCCCAATGGTGCCTGATATGGGGCTGGGGCCCAGGGTCAGCTGTGAGATAAGGTGCACTGGAGAGGAGTAGTGGATAATCAAGCCTGTAAGGGAGTGCGTTGCAGAGTCCGTGGTCAGGTGGAGGTAGTAATGAAGAGGGATTCTACCTGAAGGCTCGCACAGAGGGGGCCCGAGAAGTGTCACTTGCATGATACTCCCACCTCAGAAACCTCCTCTTCACATCAAAGGGACATTACATGGAAAAATAACTTTTTGAGAGTGATCACATTTAGAAAGAGATTTGGGAAAGAGGGCGCTTTACTGGGCCTTGTAAGACTAAGAAGAGATAAAGGAGGGCCCAGAAGCATGCCTGCCTAGACATATATGCGACAAATCGAGGCCGCAGTGGGCCACCCGAATGCACCCTTGGCCCATCCAAATAGAAATTCCTGGAATCGGGCTTGGGCAGAGGCAGTTTTTTCATGCATTTAAAACCTAGCAGTGTCTTGCCGCATCTGCGGTGGCGATAAACAATTCCATATGTATAAAAGGATTTAAGAGAACACCCTGGTTTCTGGCATAGGAGCAGACAGTCAACGTGCCTGGAGAAAGGTAGATAGAACTGGTCTGAGGGACAGCTGAAGTGGAATTACAGCAAAGTGCCTCCGTTTTGGAGGAGTGCAACATTAGGTACCAGAAGGCCACCCATTATCGGTTATCAGTGATGCAGTTAGCTTAGGCATTGTAAAATAATACAAAGGGGAGATTTTGACCCTAAGGAAGCTAATGTGATAGGAGAAAAAAGTGCGTGCCTATGAGGGACCCCAACTGGTAGGAGATGGAAGCGACCGCTCGGAGCCCCATGTCACAGAGGAGGAACGGTCTTATAGATAAAAGGAGAGCCATTGTAGAGCAAAGTCCTTGGTACCAATAGTATGGAGGGAGAAAGTAGGGTAGATTGTTCAACTCTGCAAACAGATCAAGAAGAATGAGGAAGGATTCCGGCTGATTCTGGTGAGCAGAGATAAAGCTGGTAGCATGAGAAAGTGCAATTTCACTTAAAGAAGAGTGCAGAAACCCAACTTTTAGGAGCTTATATGTTTGTTAGAGAAGAGACAGCGAGGCAGTTAAAAGCGACATATTGCAGTATCGTGGGGTAGAACGGATGATAGAGAGAAAGGAAGTGCAGGCAGTGCTTTTAGCAAAGAAATAAGAAAACCTGATATAAAAAATTGTGAGTGGGCTCCATTTAAAAGGGAATAACAGCCTTTGTTACTGGCATTACCACACTTACTACCCTTTGCACACTGTTTTAGTCACAATTTTTTTTACGGTAATACTCTGAGGAATTCGAATAAGTAAAAACACATAAATAAGAGGACTTTGGATGGACCTGTGATTTAAAGATGGGCATAAATAGCACCTGTGCCCAATTTCACATTCACTCACTCAGGGAGCGCGGTGCCGTGGTTGATGCAAATGTGATGGGGCTGTCAAAACTTCATAGCTATGCATAAACATCAGCAATGAGTTTCAAGACTTTATTTGCCCCTTCTGCTATTGGCACCAGCCACTGCCAGCCCGTTCAGTAGCAGCATCTGAGATCTTCCCTTCTCACATTGTCACGTCTACATCTTACTAGGCCCGTTTTCTTTCATAGCATGATGTTTCCATCATTATCCATCAGTGGTCTTGCCATTCACCACCACCTTGTCTGTGGTGAAGGCCTTGAACTCCCTTCATTGACGCACAGGAGGCCGCAACTCAGTTCTGAGGGCATCTCTGAGGCTCCATTTCCATTGCTGGCTTCAATCATCACTCAGAGCCCGTGTGGTCCCTTTAATGCTGCCATCTCCTCTTTATTCTCTGCAGCTTGTCGTTGCCCATGGACCAGCAGCTTCCGACCTGCAGAACGTGCCCACCAAATAAGTCCAGATCTAGACGACATTGTCTTTTTAACAACCAATCCCCCTCCCTTGTCTTGCGTTGCTGGGTGCATCCTGGCTGTGTTCCTCTTACCGCTGCTGGAGCCCGCCAGACGCCATCTTACAAGGTGTTATATGCAAACACTCCCAATCATTAAATTATAAAACTGAAACACTTTTCAATTACAAATGGAAGGATGTTTTGATATATATGACGGCATGATCACAACGCAGAGGGTCCGAGTTGTTTCCTGTTTACAATTATTTGTATTATTTTGCACATGGCATAGCAACAAGGACAGCATAACCCGCCAAGGAGCAGGTTTACTAACATTTTGCGGCGTGTTTGCTTCACAAAAGAGACACACCCCGGTGCAGAATGTTTATTTTGAATTTACTTTCTAGAGCAAAACGTGTTTGACACTAGAAAGGTTGCCTGAAAGTAATACAACATTACTTTGCATCGGCGGGTTTTCACATGCAAGGACCCATGTGTTTTTTACACAAAACCCAATATACTAATAATATTAGAAAGGGTTTTGCACTAAATAATAATGCCTCTTTCTCCCGTTTCTGACTTTGAATGTGCACCGCACTGTTCAGCCCCCATAAAATGAGGGCAACGTTTTCACGTTTTTCTAGGGATAGTATTTTGTACTGGAAGGGTAGCTTTCCAGTATAGAACCTATGCTATACATGACACAGACACCTTTGCACTATGGTGTAAACATGTGTGCATGGCGCTAGGTTCCCTGATTGCGCTTCAGCACTTAGGAGAGAGCAGGACAGTGCCATATATTAGTAGATATGGTTCTTTCCAGCTCTCTTGGTCTCACTTAGTTGCTGCACTGACTCTTGTGACATCTTTGTAAATTTGGGCCTACACATAACCAGCAGAATACAATAAAACCCAACATTATATAAGGAGCACACTAAGATTAAACAATACCACCACGTCACCAGGAAAGATTAACAAATTGGCAGCAAATGTGGAAATCTACTGCTTTTGCAGCCCTAAAGTCACATTATTGTGTATATTACTATGCTTATGTTACTTCATTTATCCAGAATGGACAGAAGGGAAATCTGCAGTAACTGGAGCCCAGCTGCTGCAGTCCATTGGGACAAGATTGGAAAGTAAAGTTTGGTATGCCTGAACTCAGAATATAAATATGCATCTTTTAGTGAGGATGATTTTTAAAATCTGTGTTTGGAAATACCACTTTTAGGAAGTAGGTATTTTCTTACTTAGCCATTCTGAGTGCCTCTGCTGGTTTGCATATTGACTGTCTGGCTTTGGAATGACAGGGGCTGGGGATGTGCATTCTGTTCAGACAGCCACTAAGGGATAGGGGTGTGGTGTGTCCTGCCTTTCGAGCCTGAGTCAGGGCTGGGCTGAATACACCTGGGCTGCATTCAGAGTAAGGGGAGGAGATTTCTTCCACACCTGAAGGAGCCTAGTCAGCCATTGACAACGCTCTCTCCACCTTCTGCCAGGCACCAAAGAGGACAGAACTGTTTTTGGCTGGGCAAAGAGCTTCTCTGCCACCGGAGGAGCAAAGGATTTTGTGCTATAAAAAGTGGGGCCCAGACTTTTAGATTACTTCTGGCATTCAAGAGGAACCTTTGTCAAGGAGACGAGCTGGAGAAACTGAAGGATAAGTGCTGCCCCTTTGCTGTGTGCTGTCTGGGATTGTCCTGCAGTGACTGTTTCTGCCAAGGAAAGGAAAAGGACGTTGCTGTGTGCTGTGTCCCCTGCTTGAGGAAGATCTCCATGGGCTTAATGTAAAGCTTGCCTCCTGTTTTGAAGTCTCAGGGATACAAAGACTTCACCCACAGCTCCCCTGACCTTCCTTGCTGTGAGTTCTGACCTACCAAGAGGTGCATGTTGCTGTTCTGGGCCTCTAGAGGTTGTTGCTGCTGTTGGGAGCTGGAAAAGTAATGCAACAACGAGAAGCGCAATGCATCTGCACCTGTTCCTGCACATCACCTAAGAAACCGACACAGCGTCTGCCCACGGCAGGAGGAATCACTGCACACTGCATCGAGTGCACCGATCTACAAAGTCCAAGATCACCGCACCGGTTCAGACTCAGGCCTTGCCGTGTGTCTGCAAGAACCAACACATCTTGGGACCGCGGCTGGAGAAACCAACATAGCGCCGTTGCCGCATCGAGAACCGATGCATCCCTGATCCCCACGTATCGCACCGGGCGCAAGGTCTACATCAATGCTGGGGCTGCAGTAAGAAACTGACGCAGCACCTCCCCTTCAGTATGAAACAGACGCATCACCTCCCTTTCAGTAAGGAACTGACGCATCACCTCCCCTGAGTGGCAGTAAGGAAGCAACGCATCATCTCCCTTGGAGTAAGGAGCGGACGCATCACCTTCCCTGCACTTAAGGAACCAACGCGTCACCTTCCTGCGGCTGTTCTTGCTTTTGATTTTTTGACGCATCCAAGGTACTTTGTGTTGAAAGTGTTGCATTTATAATTTGCTATGGGCATAACTGTTTCTACATTTTAAAAGTCATATTTTGATTACTGTATTGTGGATTTGTGTCATTTTGGGCTTAATTGTTTTAGATAAAGATTACTTATTTTTCCAAACTGGTGTGGTGTCCATTTCTATTGTTTTCACTGTGTTACTGTATGTGTGCACAAATGCTTTACACCTTACCTCTGAGATAAGCCTGTCTGCTCGTGCCAAGCTACCAAGGGGGTGTGCAGGGGTTATTTAAGAAGTGTATCCCCCTTACCCTGACTAGGAAGAAGGGTCCTTACTTGGACAATGGTTACTTGGACAATGGTGCTAACCATTGCCAACTAGAAACCCCCATTTCTAACAATTTTTATTCTGTGGGTGCAGATGATGCTAGTAAGTGGGGTCATGCAGGCTTTGAAAAAAGTGGAGCTGAGTGAAGATCCTCGTGGAACTCCGCAGATGAGGTTTACAGTGTGCGAGGTGAACGGAGCCACGCTAACAGACTGGGTGCATCCTTTCAGGAAGGAGCAGATCCAGCGAAGTGTGGGACCTTGGATGTCAACTTTGTGCAGTCGTTGGATAAGGATGGAGTGGGAGACAGTATTGAAGGCTACAGAAAGATCCATTAAGAAGAGGGCCATGGTGTGACGTCAGACCATGATCCTCTATATGTCATGAATGGCGGCGATGAGGAAAGCCTCTGTACTGTTACTGCGCCTAAATCCGGATTGAGTGGTGTCAAGGAGGTGCATATCTAGGCGTTTGTTTATCATTTTTCCCATGACTTTTGCCAGCTATAGTAGCAGAGCGATAGGCCGGTCGTTGGCTAGCTCCTTTGGGTCTGCTGAGAGTTTCTTGAGAACAGGCACTATTCAGGTGTGTTTCCAGGCATCCAGGTAAGTTGCTATGATGATTGAGTTGTTCAGGATTCACGTGAGGTTGCAATTAAGGGATCAGTCCTTTTGATGAAGATGTGGTGATGAAGATGTGGGATACGAGGGTGTTCCGGAGTGCATTGACTGTACGGTTATTGCTGTTTCATACAATAGTAGATATAATAATTTCATAATACTACAATAGTAACAAGCAGTATTCAATCTTATACAGAAGAATTCGTACAAATGTGATAAAAGAAATAAGGCAATACGTTTGAAAATATATGTTTGTTTTAAGGACATCAGAACCAGAACTCTGTGAGCATGCTTAAGACTAATATGCATGTTATGCTGGAAAAAAAACAGATACAACTTCGTTATACTTCTTCAACCAACAGCAAATATTGAATTCAACAAATGTGCGAGGGGCGAATTATGGACTCTCCATGAATCACCTATGTCAAAATAAAAAATATGGCAAATACTCCAGCAACAAACATGACATTTTACATAGTTCTAATTTCTTTCATGCAGGCTACAATCACCGTTTTTTTTTCAAAATATGAGAAGTAAATCCTATTATTTAGCTCATATTGACTGCTTGCACTGGTAAACCCATAAGTAAACATTCTGGTGAAAATCTTAGCTAAAATATCCAGCAATAAACCTGTGCGGTGTCTCTGTAAGCTCAACGCTGTTTTTTGTATTAATCCTTTCAAAATGTTCTCTTTGTTAGGGGATAAGCAGGAAAGATTACTTTATGAATGCATGTTGATATTGAAAATGCTCTTGGCACTGTTTCCTGGCAGCACATATGGTTAAACCTGGAAGAAATAGGATTTGGCTCTGAGATTATCAACACAATCAAGGCTTTGTATTTGTTCTCCGTCAAGTCAACTGAAAATGAAATGCCTCCTATTTCCATTCACTAGAGGAAACTGTCTGGGGCATCTTCTGTCTCCAGTTCTGTTCATCCAGCAAAAAAACCATTACACAGCATCTGATTTGACTAACAGGACAATTTAGACTTGAGTGATAACAGTGAGTATCAGTGTGTTTCTGCACCAGATATTAACACATACGTGTGACAGAGATTGACAAAGCCAATAGATGTGGCCTGGCGAGCTGGTGCAATGGTTACAATGTTTTATTTTTTTAAATTGCAAGCATATAGCAGATACATATGAAGATGAAAAGACAAAACTTGCTGCTACCTAAATGTGACACCCACCTGCTTGCATTACATATAGTAATTAAAAAATAAGCATGTTATAACATTTAAGTAGAACAGTGTGGATACTTCATAAAAGGTGGATGTACTTTAGAAACCCTTTTCAGTTTTAATGCACATCACAGGAAACTATCATTCTTATTGGCACAAAGCAAAAGTACTATCAGCTTTGAATTACTGTAACCTAAAGACATAGCTTAACTCACAACAATGACAAATAAAAGGAACAAGCATTTGCAATGCAATAGGTCTCGCATTAGGAAAGTTTGAGCTATTGGTCTTGTAAATGACACATTTTTTATTTATGTGTTGGTTTTGAAAACAGCGAAATTAATAGCTTTGCCATTTGCAATGCCAATACTTTTATCGTTTGCAAATGTGACACCTATAGCATTTGTAATGCAACATGTTTTGTATTTATGTGACTTAGATGTATTGATATTACAAATAACAATGGCTTTTAATTTTTCTAAATAATTAATACTTAAATAAAAGCTATTGTAATTTATAATGGCAATAGCTTAAACTTTTGTAAATAACTTTTGTGAAGATTATGTTCAGTGTATTTTATTGTGACGAAAATCCAAGAACAGAAGTGAAATATTAACACCTTTTTATGACATTTGTAATAAAGCTTGAAACATTGAGAGAAAATATTTGAACCAGTTGTTGTTGAATGGTTGCACAGATTGATGCTGTGTTGGCGCTCAGTGATGTTGTGGTGGCGACGAGTGATGCTGTGGCGTTCAGTGATGCTGTGGTGGCGCATAGTGATGTTGTGGTGCCCCTGAGTGATGCTGTGGTACCCCTGAGTGATGCTGTGGTGATGCAATAGATAGAGTGAGTGCTATAGATAGCTAGAGGGAGGGCGAAAGATAGCTAGAGGGAGGGCGATAGATGTAATGTAATGTAATGTAAAAATCACTTATATAGCGCAAAAACTGTCACCCTATGGGTATCCTGGCGCTTTTAGAAATGGTGATGGTCAGCACGTTACCAGCCCGTAATAGGCAGTGAAAGAACTAGTTTTCCATCCTAGGAAACAACCAGGTTTTCAGATTCTTTCTGAAACAGGTCCATGAACTGGCCTGTCTGATGGTCTGGGGCAGCTAGAGGGAGGGCGAAAGATAATTAGAGTGAGGGCGAAAGATAGATAGATAGAGTGAGGGCGATAGATAGATAGCGTGAGGGCGATAGGTAGATAGCGTGAGGGCGATAGATAGAGTGAGGGCGATAGATAGATGTGTGTGGTTGTGTGTGTGGTTGTGTGTGTGTGTGGTTGTGTGTGTGGTTGGGTGTGTGGTTGGGTGTGTGGTTGTGTGTGTGGTTGGGTGTGTGGTTGGGTGTGGTTGGCTGTGCGTGTGGCTGTGCGTGTGGCTGTGCGTGTGGCTGTGCGTGTGCCTGAGC
This sequence comes from Lissotriton helveticus, assembly GCF_964261635.1. Classification (NCBI taxonomy): domain Eukaryota; kingdom Metazoa; phylum Chordata; class Amphibia; order Caudata; family Salamandridae; genus Lissotriton; species Lissotriton helveticus. Next base: position 405,110,476 of record NC_136063.1, on the reverse strand, counting down.
GTGTGGTTGAGCGTGCGGTTGAGCGTGTGGTTGAGTGTGTGGTGAGCGTGTGTTGAGCGTGTGGTTGAGCGTGTGGTTGAGCGTGTGGTTGAGCGTGTGGTTGAGCGTGTGGTTGTGCATGTGGTTTTGCATGTAGTTGTGCGTGTAGTTGTGCGTGTAGTTATGTTTGTGTGTGGGGTTATGTTTGTGTGTGGGGTGATGTTTGTGTGTGGAGTGATGTTTGTGTGGTTGTGTATGTGTGGTTGTGTGTGTTTGTGTGGTTGTGTGTGCAGCTGTATGTGTGTGTGTGCGTGGTTGTATGTATGTGTGTGTGCGGTTACAGAAGGATGTATGTGGAAGAGAGCAGCAGATCAGCACAGCAGAAGAGAACAGGGAGTTAAAGAAGGAGGCGGGTGGAGGAGAACAGCAGATCGGTACAGGAGAAGAGAACAAAACAGGGAGCTAGCGATGGAGGCGGTGGAAGAGAGCAGCAGATCAGTACGGGAGAATAGAAGAGAACGGGGAATTAGAGAAGGAGGTGGGTGGAAGAGAGCAGCAGATCAGCACATCAAAAGAGAACAGGGAGTTAAAGGAGGAGGCGGGTGGAAGAGAGCAGCAGATCAGCACAGGAGAAGAGAACAGGGAGTTAAAGAAGGAGGTGGGCTGGAAGAGAGCAGCAGATCAGCACGGTAAAAGAGAACAGTTAGTTAAAGAAGGAGGTGGGGTGGAAGAGAGCAGCAGATTAGCACTGGAAAAGAGAAGAGAACAGGGAGTTAGAGAAGGAGGCACGGTGGAAGAGAGCAGCATATCAGCACGAGAGAAGAGAAGAGAACAAGGAGTTAGAGAAGGAGGTGGGTGGAAGAGAGGAACAGATCAGCACAGCAGAAGAGAACAGGGAGTTAAAGAAGGAGGTGGGGTGGAAGAGAGCAGCAGATCAGCACAGGAGAAGAGAATAGAACAAGGAGTTAGAGAAGGAGGTGGGTGGAAGAGAGGAACAGATCAGCACAGCAGAAGAGAACAGGGAGTTAAAGAAGGAGGTGGGGTGGAAGAGAGCAGCAGATCAGCACAGGAGAAGAGAATAGAACAGGGAGTTAGAGAAGGAGGCGGGTGGAAGAGAGCAGCAGATCAGCACGGGAGAACAGAACAGGGAGTTTTAAGTAGGACGAGGGTGGAAGAGAGTAGGAGATCAGCACAGGAGAAGAGAAGAGAACAGGGAGTTAAAGAAGGATGTGGGGTGGAAGAGAGCAGCAGATCAGCACAGGAAAAGAGAACAGGGAGTTAAAGAAGGAGGCGGGTGGAAGAGACAGAAGATTCGCACAGGAGAAAAGAACAGTGTTAAAGAAGGAGGCGGTATGGAAGAGAGCAGCAGATCAGCACAGGAGTAGAGAACAGGGAGTTAGAAAAGGAGGCGGGAGGAAGAGAACAGCAGATCAGCATGGGAGAAGAGAACAGGGAGTTAGAGAAGCAGGTGGTGGAAGGAAACAGCAGATCAGCACAGGAGAAAAGAACAGAGTTAAAGAAGGAGGCGGGTGGAAGAGAGCAGCAGATCAGCACAGGTGAAGAGAACATGGATATAAAGAAAAAGGCGGGTGGAAGAGAGCAGCAGATCAGCTTGGGAGAAGAGAACAAGGAGTTGGAGAGGGAGGTGGGTGGAAGAGAGCAGCATAACAGCGCAGCAGAAGAGAACATAGAGTTAAAGAAGGAGGCGGGTGGAAGAGAGCAGCAGATCAGCACAGGAGAAGAGAACAGGGAGTTAAAGAAGAAGGCGGGTTGGAAGAGAGCAGCAGATCAGCACAGGAGAAGAGAAGAGAACAGGGAGTTAGAGAAGGAGGCAGGGTAGGAGAGCGCAGCAGATCAGCACGAGAGAAGAGAACATGGATATAAAGAAGGAGGTGGGGTGGAAGAGAGCAGCAGTTCAGCACAGGAGAAGAGAACAGGGAGTTAAGGAAGGAAGCGGGTGGAAGAGAACAACATATTAGCACAGGAGAAGAGAACAGGGAGTTAGAGAAGGAGGCGGGGTGAAAGAGAGCAGCAGATCAGAACAGGAGAAGAGAAGCGAACAGGGAGTTAAAGAAGGAGCTGGGGTGGACGAGAGCAGCAGATCAGCACAGGAGAAGATAATAGGGAGTTAGAGAAGGGGGCGGGTGGAAGAGAGCAGATCAGCACAGGAGAACAGAACAGGGAGTTAAAGAAGGAGGCGGGTGGAAGAGAACAGCAGTTCAGCACAGGAGAAGAGAACAGGGAGTTAAGGAAGGAAGCGGGTGGAAGAGAACAACATATTAGCACAGGAGAAGAGAACAGGGAGTTAGAGAAGGAGGCGGGGTGAAAGAACAGCAGATCAGCACAGGAGAAGAGAAGCAAACAGGGAGTTAAAGAAGGAGTTGGGGTGGACGAGAGCAGCAGATCAGCACAGGAGAAGATAACAGGGAGTTACAGAAGGAGGCGGGTAGAAGAGAACAGCAGATCATCACAGGAGAAGAGACCAGGGAGTTAAAGAAGGAGGCGGCGTGGAAGAGAGCAGCAGATCCGCATGGGAGAAGAGAAGAGAAGAGGGAGTTAGAGAAGGAGGTGGGTGGAAGAGAGGGAGGGCGATAGATAGATAGAGGGAGGGCGATAGATAGAGGGAGGGCGATAGATAGAGGGAGGGCGATAGATAGAGGGAGGGCGATAGATAGAGGGAGGGCGATAGATAGAAGGAGGGCGATAGATAGAAGGAGGGCGATAGATAGAGGGAGGGCGATAGATAGAGGGAGGGCGATAGAGGGAGGGAGGGGGATAGATAGAAGGAGGGCTATTGATATAGAGGGAGGGCGATAGATAGATAGAGTGAGTGAGGGCGATAGATAGAGTGAGGGAGGGCAATAAATAGATAGAGGTAGGGCGGTAGAGTGAGTGAGGGCGGTAGAGTGGTAGAGTGAGGGCGGTAAAGTGAGGGCGGTAAAGTGAGGGCGGTAGAGTGAGGGCGGTAGAGGGAGGGTGGTAGAGTGAGGGCGGGCGGTAGAGTGAGGGCAGGCGGTAGAGGGAGGGCGGTAGAGGGAGGTCGGTAGAGGGAGGGCGGTAGAGGGAGGGCAGTAGAGTGGTGATGGTGTGTGAGAGGGTGAGGGTGTGTGAATGAGGGTGTGAATGATGGTGTGTGAGGGTGTGTGAGAGTGAGGGGGTGTGAGGGTGGGTGAGGGGGTGTGAGGGGTGTGAGGGTGTGGGGGTGTGAGTGTGTGGGGGTGTGAGTGTGCGGGGGTGTGTGTGGTGTGAGGGAGTGGGGGTGTGAGGGAGTTTGAGAGTGAGGGGATGTGAGGGTGAACGTATGTGAGGGTGAGGGTGTGTGAGGTTGAGAGGGTGTGTGGGTGAGGGTATGTGAGGGTGAGGATGAGGGGGTGAGGGGGTGAGAGGGTGAGTGAGGGTGAGGGGGTGGGAGGGTGGGTGAGGGGGGTGAGAGGTGTGTGAGGGTGAGAGGGTGTGTGAGGGTGAGGGGTGAGAGGGTGTGTGAGGGTGAGAGGGTGTGTGAGGGTGAGTGAGGGTGAGAGGGCAGGTGAGAGGGCAGGTGAGGGTGAGTGAGGGGCTGTGAGGGTGAGAGGACGGGTGAGGGTGAGTGAGGGGCTGTGAGGGTGAGAGGGGGTGTGAGAGTGAGAGGGGGTGAGAGTGAGTGAGAGTGTGAGAGAGTGTGAGTGAGGGTGTGTGAGGGTGAGGGTAAGGGTGATGGGGTGTGAGGGTGAGGGGGTGTGGGGTTGAGGGGGTGTGTGGGTGAGGGTATGTGAGGGTGAGGGTATGTGAGGGTGAGGAGGTGTGAGGTTGAGAGGGTGTGAGGTTGAGGGGGTGTGAGGTTGAGGGGGTGTGAGGGTATGTGAGGGTGAGGGGGTGTGAGGTTGAGGGGGTGTGAGGTTGAGGGGGTGTGAGGGTGAGGGGGTGTGAGGGTGAGGGGGTGTGAGGGTGAGGGGGTGTGAGGGTGGGGTGTGTGAGGGTTGTGAGGGTGAGTGAGGGTGTGTGGGTGAGTGAGGGTGTGTGAAGGTGAGGGGGCTGAGGGGGTGTGAGAGGGTGTTTGAGGGTGCTGAAGGGACGTGAAATAGCGTGTCCCATCTGTAATGTACTGGTCGGTGAAATAACGTGTTTTGCGAGTGCTGAAGGGGACCTTATAAGTGTTGAGTCACAGATATTGGCAACGTTTTTAAGGTATGTTGTAGAGCAACGTATCTGCTGTGTTCAGTACTGTAAAGTTTGTGTGCAAGTTGTGCTTAGTATAGTGACGTGAGGGCAGTGGCATGGTGTGGAATGCCATGGTGAGTTGTGATATGATGTGTAATGTTTTTAAAATTAAATAAATTTTTTTGTTGTGTGTTATTTTTCTATATTTACTGCTCAATAAAATATTAACCTATGGACGGGCTGGAACATTGTGTATGGTATTTCCACCGAAAACAAAGTGAATGCTCTTTGTTGTACTTACTGTACTGCAAATGCTGGTAAATGAAAGCCAACGTGAATATCTATTTAGCAGTGAAACTTGTATGTGTTTGCGCATTACCTTGCAATCCGCACCTTCGTTTAGCTTGCAAATCCAGTAAGGTAGGAAGGGGGCGGGAGTAAAGACAGCAGGGACAATGGGCGGGAGTGAAGAGATCACGGACAACTTTGCAAAGAGGGCACGGGCAACGGGCGGGAGTAAAGAGATCACAGACAACGGGCACTGGCGTAGCTAGGGGGGGGCGAGGGGGCGGTCCGCCCCAGGCGGCACGATTTTAAGGGCGGCAGCCGTGCAGCACTGGCCTGTAATAATTTATTTGGCCATGGGCTGAACTGACTGCGCAGAAGTCATTATGGTGACTTCTGCGCAGCCGAGTGTTAGCTGCTTTCACGTGACATGGCATCAGGACTGCAAGAGCGTGCTGAGGGGGACTGGAGTCGGTGACAGGAAGTTCACTTACTCCTGAGACAGGCAGGGCCCCAGTGCGAGCGGGCTGTAGCTGCGATTTCTTTCTGTAGTTAAAGTGGCAGCCTCTCACTGCTCGCAGGGCTGCCTGTGCCAAATTGGACACGGTGCCTAATCATGCTGCTCTGCGTCGACCGGACCTGTTTGGAGAAGAGAGGTCACATAATGTCATCAGAGAGGCGCTGCCTGGCTCACTGAGGTATTAATAAATATTTTTAAAACTAACAGCCTGAGAAACACCGAGCCTGTAGCTCTGCTCACTGCTCTCCAGGCTCATGGGTGGTGCCGCGGTGGGTTAGGCTCCGCTCCATTCCGATGATTTATTTACAGATTTCATTTAGATTTTGAATACCATTTTTGCCCTAATTTTACCTTCCAGCAACCTGCTTTTTCCTGAAGTATAAAAATCTTTAAACTTCCACCTGAACTTCACCTGGTTTGTTTCCACTCCTGGTCATTTTACCCAAGAAACTTATGAACAAAAACTTTTTACCACTAGTCTGCTTTCCGTTTTAAAAAAAATCCATTCTGGCTATTTTATTTTAGGAAGTGTATAAACTGCTGCTCCTAGCTTTTTGCACATGACCGTTTTTTAACTGCAGGTGTAAAGTATAGGATGAGAGGAGATTCCACAAGTGTGAGAGCGTTTTTGAAGAAGTGTTTTGAAGGAGTATGTGCATGGGAGAAAGCAGAAGAAGGGTGTTGTGTTGCTTTTGGCACCTGTTGAGGAGAACTGCATTTCCATTTCTGGTACTTTGCAGCAGTTTTAAGATTATTTTAAAGTTTCTCATTGCTCAAATGGGTGTATTTCTTGTATTATTGTTTCCCTCGTCTTCATTTCTTGATTTTGCTCGCAAGAAAGTGTCACTCATAGTCGTTGAATGTCACTCATAATGACATTGAAATTCTGAAAATGTCACACATAAGTAATCTGAAACCTTGGCAGCTATGCGCAATATGTTTAATTGGAGAGTTATTGGAGAGTACCAGCACTTCTCAAGAGTGACTAGTTGTTTAATTACAGAGTACCGGCACTTCTCAGAAACAAGCAGGTACTCTGGTACAGGGTGCCTGCTCTTCAATTTTTCCATTTCTAGCTTTGGAAGGCATAGGTAGGTAACATGCCTCAAGCTACTGTACATTTTTCAAGGACGAGCACAGGAAGTGATTTGTTTTTGCTTGTTTCGTCCTACGTAAGTTCTTTCACACCTAATTCCAGAGCTCAGCTTAGCAGCGGGCTGCCTGTGGAGGAGAAGTTGTGAGCTTCACCTGACTATCAGCGGCGATACTATGGGCCAGATTTATATCGGACTTGTGGCACTTTTGCGGTGCCATCGCGTCACTACTGTGACGCAGCGGGGGTGTAAACCCTGCGCCACGTTGCGACATACTTACATCGTGACGCATCTATGGAGATGCGTCACGGTGTAAGGCCCTGCGCCACATGAAACCTGACTCAGGTTTCATGTGGGCGTTTCCACGCAGGATGGGCGTTCCGTCGCAGGAACGCCCCTGAAAAGTGACTCAGTGAAACCTACAAGATTTCACTGAGTCACTTTCCCAATGCTGATGCGTCAAAACCCTGCGCCTGCTTGGAGCAGGCGTAAGGCTTGACGCTCCACGTTACAGATAGAGCAAGTTGGAATAGTGCTGGAGTTGCATGCCGCACGCAACACAACTTCAGGACTGCGCCAACTTCACGCCCTAGATGCGACACGCATCTGTTTATTCCTGTGCCATGGTGCGCCGCATTGTAAATGCGGCGCATCATGGGTGGCGCAAGGATAAACTTGCGTGTCGTATCTTTCCTGGCACATCTCTGCCGATTTGCAGAGATGCGTCAGGCAACATAAATCTGCCCCAGCGTGTTTTTCAGACCTCTTTCAGGTGCTCGCCGTCCTTTTTCCCCAGCACCCGCCAGGGGGGCGGCAATCTGAAGGGTAGCCCCGGGCGCCACAAGCTCTAGCTACGCCCCTGACAACGGGTGGGGGCGGGAGTAAATAGGGCACGGACAACGGGCGGGGGGAGGAAGTAAAGAGATCACGGACAACGGGTGGGGGCGGGAGTAAAGACAGCAGGGACAATGGGAGGGAGGCAGGAGTGAAGAGATCACGGACAACGGGTGGGGGTGGGAGTAAAGACAGCAGGGACAATGGGAGGGAGGCAGGAGTAAAGAGATCACGGACAACGGGTGGGGGGGTGGGAGTAAAGACAGCAGGGACAATGGGAGGGAGGCAGGAGTAAAGAGATCACGGACATCGGGTGGGGGGCGAGAGTAAAGACAGCAGGGACAATGGGAGGGAGGCAGGAGTAAAGAGATCACGGACAACGGGTGGGGGCGGGAGTAAAGACAGCAGGGACAATGGGCGGGGGGCGGGAGTGAAGAGATCACGGACAGGTTTGTAAAGAGGGCACGGGCAACGGGCGGGAGTAAAGAGATCACAGACAACGGGTGGGGGGCGGGAGTAAATAGGGCACAGACAACGGGTGGGGGTCAAGACTGATTTGCATAATGCTGGGTCTGAACTGAGGTGGCATGGGGAGCACAAGAACTATGGCTGTTTATGTCTCATGTGGGACCAACAGAGATGTCCTTGTGTGATACGCAATCAGCAGTGACGTACATTGTCTATACATGATAAGTGGGGATGATTGCCGGCAGATTATAAACCGCCATGAAGGTCACGCTGGGTTGATGCACACTGGGCGTGGACGTACATGATGTAGACATTGTAAGTTTGGTTATCCATGGTTTAGGAACGCTTACATTGATGTATATGTATTGTTTATAGTTAAGGAGCATAGAGGTTTATGGTTTATTAATGGTCATACCCAGGTCCAGTAGCTCAGTGGACTAATGCGTCCCCTCCAGGAGTCTGTGTTTGGGCCAATGGCCAAAGGTCCACTTAACCTTTCATCCTTACAAGATTGATAAAATGAGTACCACTGAGTTGGATAACAAACGCACCTGTTATTTAGTGCCAAGATGTCCCAGGGGATGAATGCGTGATTGATAAATGTATGATATGCTATGGTATGTTATGGCATGTTATGTCATGTAATGTTATGCTATGTTATGTTATGTCATGTTTTGTCACGTAATGTTATGATATGTTATGTTCTCATGGAGGGAGGTGGTTTATATAGACTTTAAATTAATTTCAACACTTTATATACTTTATACAATGTCAGCCTGGACGCCTGTCACTTACCTTTGTTGGTCCCGCCCATTTCAGCTGGAGGCTCAGCTCACACTCTGTATTTACTGTCTGTGCTAACATGCCATTCACACGACCTTCACATGAGCAAGGGTCCTTCCTGTCCTCTCCCTCCATCAGCACTGGCAGTGACAGTACCAGGTGCCACTGTTGTATTCGCAGCCCCGTCCCAGGGTCATGCTGCAGACCACGTGACGTGCACGGGCAACGGGCGGGGGTAAAGAGATCACGGACAACGGGTGGGGGGCGGGAGTAAATAGGGCACGGACAACGGGTGGGGTCGGTAGTAAAGACAGCAGGGACAATGGGAGGGAGGCGGGAGTAAAGAGATCACGGACAACGGGTGGGGGGCGGGAGTAAAGACAGCAGGGACAACGGGTGGGGTCGGTAGTAAAGACAGCAGGGACAATGGGAGGGAGGCGGGAGTAAAGAGATCACGGACAACGGGCGGGGGGAGGGAGTAAAGAGATCACAGACAACGGGTGGGGGGCGGGAGTAAAGACAGCAGGGACAATGGGAGGGAGGCGGGAGTGAAGAGATCACGGACAACGGGTGGGGGGCGGGAGTAAAGACAGCAGGGACAATGGGAGGGAGGCGGGAGTGAAGAGATCACGGACAACGGGCGGGGGGAGGGAGTAAATACAGCAGGGACAATGGGAGGGAGGCGGGAGTGAAGAGATCACGGACAACGGGCGGGGGGAGGGAGTAAAGACAGCAGGGACAACGGGAGGGAGGCGGGAGTGAAGAGATCACGGACAACGGGAGGGAGTAAAGAGATCACGGACAACGGGCGGGGGGCGGGAGTAAAGACAGCAGGGACAACGGGAGGGAGGCGGGAGTGAAGAGATCACGGACAACGGGCGGGGGGAGGGAGTAAAGAGATCACGGACAACGGGTGGGGGGCGGGAGTAAAGACAGCAGGGACAATGGGAGGGAGGCGGGAGTGAAGAGATCACGGACAACGGGCGGGGGAAGGGAGTAAAGACAGCAGGGTCAACGGGAGGGAGGCGGGAGTGAAGAGATCACGGACAACGGGAGGGAGTAAAGAGATCACGGACAGCGGGGGGCGGGAGTAAAGACAGCAGGGACAACGGGAGGGAGGCGGGAGTGAAGAGATCACGGACAACGGGCGGGGGGAGGGAGTAAAGAGATCACGGACAACGGGTGGGGGGCGGGAGTAAAGACAGCAGGGACAACGGGAGGGAGGCGGGAGTGAAGAGATCACAGACAACGGGTGGGGGGCGGGAGTAAAGACAGCAGGGACAATGGGAGGGAGGCGGGAGTGAAGAGATCACGGACAACGGGCGGGGTGAGGGAGTAAAGACAGCAGGGACAACGGGAGGGAGGCGGGAGTGAAGAGATCACGGACAACGGGCGGGGGGAGGGAGTAAAGACAGCAGGGACAACGGGAGGGAGGCGGGAGTGAAGAGATCACGGACAACGGGAGGGAGTAAAGAGATCACGGACAACGGGCGGGGGGCGGGAGTAAAGACAGCAGAGACAACGGGAGGGAGGCGGGAGTGAAGAGATCACGGACAACGGGTGGGGGGAGGGAGTAAAGAGATCACGGACAACGGGTGGGGGCGGGAGTAAAGACAGCAGGGACAATGGGAAGGAGGCGGGAGTGAAGAGATCACGGACAACGGGCGGGGGAGGGAGTAAAGACAGCAGGGACAACGGGAGGGAGGCGGGAGTGAAGAGATCACGGACAACGGGAGGGAGTAAAGAGATCACGGACAACGGGTGGGAGGCGGGAGTAAAGACAGCAGGGACAACGGGAGGGAGGCGGGAGTGAAGAGATCACGGACAACGGGTGGGGGGCGGGAGTAAAGACAGCAGGGACAATGGGAGGGAGGCGGGAGTGAAGAGATCACGGACAACGGGCGGGGGGAGGGAGTAAAGACAGCAGGGACAACGGGAGGGAGGCAGGAGTGAAGAGATCACGGACAACGGGTGGGGGGCGGGAGTAAAGACAGCAGGGACAATGGGAGGGAGGCGGGAGTGAAGAGATCACGGATAAAAGGGCGGGGGAGGGAGTAAAGACAGCAGGGACAACGGGAGGGAGGCGGGAGTGAAGAGATCACGGACAACGGGTGGGAGGCGGGAGTGAAGAGATCACGGACAACGGGCGGGGGGAGGGAGTAAAGACAGCAGGGACAACGGGAGGGAGGCGGGAGTGAAGAGATCACGGACAACGGGTGGGTGGGCGGGAGTAAAGACAGCAGGGACAACGGGAGGGAGGCGGGAGTGAAGAGATCACGGACAACGGGCGGGGGGAGGGAGTAAAGAGATCACGGACAAGGGGGGGAGGGAGTAAATAGGGCACGGACAACGTCGTATGGAAAACAAACGGAAGAGAAAGCACGCCTGTTCCTCTGGGAAAGGTGTTGTTGCAGCAGGCCTAGGCAAACACACCGCTCATCCACCAAGGCCTGGAAGACATTGGGGCCGAGGTGACAAGGGAAGGGGTCAGAAAAAGCACAGAGCTCCTACTGCTCCAGCAACAGGAAGGAAACAACGGACATGCACTGGTAGCCGTGGGCTGTAACGGAGCCCCTAAAAACACAACTCTAACCACCCTAAGACCCCGGCCCATCATCTCTCAGTGCCTGCCTTCCCAGTGCGGCAGTGCTGAAGGGAGCGAGCGAAGGATAATGTCGTGAGCATGCGCCTCAGCTGTACGGGCGCACACTCAGTCACGCTGTGCGTGGGTCCGTGTACCGTGAGCGTGCACATTGGACGTCTAGGAAACTCGTCATCTGCGAAGCCAGCCGGAAGATTTGCGGTGCGTGATCATGGAGAGCCCCGCCTGTTGCCAAGCCTGAGCCGCTGACACACACCTGAGGAGGAAAGACCGGCCTGGAGTGCAGCGGGGGAGTCCTGAGTCAGCCCGGTGAGTAGGGGGGACGTGTTTTTTGGTGCATCAGGCTAGCGAGACAGAGATGGGCACTTGGAGTGTATGGATGTGCGTGTGTGACTGTGTGTGTGTGTGTGCGTGTGAGCAGGTTGGGGGGGGTGCGCCTGTGTGTGTGAGCATGTGTGTGCTTGCGTGTGTGTGGTTGTGCGCGCGCGCGCGACTGAGAGAGGCATGGCTGGCAATCTGGATGTGTGCACGGCTCCAGGGGGCTAGGCATGCGCGTCCACGCTGTGAAATCGCCGCGCGTGCCCCTGTCTATGTCCCTTGAGAGCCAACTTAACAGCAATAGGTCTCGAGCGAGACCTAAAAAGGATAAAGAATGGAAAGCTTTTAGAAAGTAAAATGTTGGCCCAATTGCTCTGACACTGAAGTACACCATGATGAGAAAAAATGTCACCAAAGCGAGAGGATGTCTGAAGTGGACCGACTCATTGCCACATACTTCATGCTGTGGGTTTTGAAAAAAAAGTCTAAATGTGATTTTAACAGTCTCAGACCCATGGATAAAGATGACTGACCCAAAGTTCCCCATGTATGTATACATGTAAATCACATTTTTTAGATTACAGAAGGCCGATGAGACACCTAAAGCTGAATCTAGGTTAGACCTAAAAGCATGGTTAATATCGTGTGCAAATAGATTTTGTGTTCATTTCGTGTGCTTTAATACACCATTTTTAGATCAATCCTCAGCCAGCGCGCAAGCGCTGCTCAGGGAATGATCTGGGGTAGTTCGGTATGGGAGAGAAGCTCCGCCCACTCCCTCACCCATATTTGTCACTGGCTTGTGTCTTTGTCCTTTGTATATGCTGTCTTATGATTGCATAATAGGCTTGTTAGTCCCTACTTAATAGGACCATGTCGCCATTTGTTACCTACCATGGCTAGTGGCCCCTTTACTTCGGTTCTTACACTGTAAGCACTACATTCTTTATTGAGTTTGTCGTGATTGAGTCACGGGGACGTGCTTTGATTATTTTCAGCGCGCACAGAGCGCTTTCACTTTTCAACATGCTATTGTTTGCCAGCTGTTAGAAATGGGGGACTCTAGTTGGCAAGGGCTTACACCTTTGTCCAAGTAGGGACCCTTCTTCCTAGTCAGGATAAGGGAGTTACACTCCTAAAATAACCCCTGCTCACCTCCTTAGTAGCTTGGCACGAGCAGTCAGGCTTTTCTTAGAGGCTGTGTGTAAAGCATTTGCACATAACCAACAGTATTACAGTGTAAGCACTACAAAAGGACACCACAACTGTTTAGAAAAATATCCAATATTTTTATATACAAGACCAAAAACGATAAGAATCCACAATACAGTACTTAAAAATCTAAAGTTATCAAAATACGCTTTTAAAACAGTTCCTTTTTTTTTTTTTTTTTTTTTCTTTTTTTTTTTTTAAACCTTTATTTGCATCAATAGGATAGACAAGCATGGGCCCACAACCAATCCGGCCGGCCACAAATCAAAAATGATCAAAAATCAAAATAAGCGACACAAGGCCAGCTGGCAGGCAGGCAAACATATTTAAAACAGTGCTAAGGATAGGACAAGCAACATTAACGGCCCAATATCAGGATCAATGAGGTCCATTTTATAATAGGGGGACAAGGCTCATGACAGACTCATAGAATACGGGAAAAACCAATAAACAGAAATATACCCACGCCAAAATGGGAAGAGGAGGGGGGGGGAGGAGGACGTGAAGACACGAGTCGATCGTAGCACAAAACAAACGCAAAATATAGTAGATAAGCATACAAGTACTACCAGCATCTCATGCCCCCCACCCAATAACAAGCTAACAAAGGCAAGGGGAGCGGATAAACTGCACGATCGAAACCTACTCGCCATACGAGCCTGGGGAAAAAAAAAGGGGGGGGAGGGCAGGGGGAGGGGGGAGGGAAAGGGGGAAAAATAGGGGGGAAACAGAGGGGAGAAAACCAATAAGGGCAAGAACAGGGAAAGGGGAAAAAGAAGGAACAAAGAAGAATAAATATAAAAGGAAAAACACAATCGTGCAAGATGGGCGCCACCCCGGGCCAGGCATCCCGCGGCTAATAATACAGAAGAAAGTAGAGAGCTAGCGAGAAGAAGGGTATGGCAGTCGCGACGGAGCATCGAAACTGATAAAAGTGGCATAGCAACAGACCCCAACCCACTCATGCCAGAGAAACGAGGACAGAAGCGGCACCGCTATAAAGGGATAGAAAAGGGCCATAGAACCAAAAAAGAAACATCTAAAAAGACCCCGCCCACCCGTCCCACCCCGCACCCCTGCAGAAGGCTACGGCCTACCCTCCAAACAGCGTGCCTGTCGCCCTAATCCGAAACCCGAAATATAGTAAAGAAAGAAAGCAGAATAAGGAGACAAAAAGAAGTAGGAGAGGAAATATGAAACAAAAATAAGATGTGAGGGAGGAGCCAGAGGATATGAACAAACACACTCGGCTACGACCCTCCCCCGACCAGCAAATGAATAATTATCAAATCAGTACTATACCTTCACATACAGCAAAAACCCGCAGGGGGTGGGGGGGGAAATTTTAACGTTTCACAATGTCGAGAGTACAAGCATCAGCGCAACGGACAGGTAAACCAGCAATCTATCAGTGTTGCACAACTTACCCCCAGCCCTTCCTAATCACAAAACCATCCCAATAAAGGATAACATGGAGCGGACCACCCAGCACAGAATAATCGTAATGTTGACCAGGGTTACGGCAGTGATGTAGATTAGGGAGAGCCACCATACTAATGGAACACAATAAGTCAATGAAGCAAGTCAATTGTAGCAGTAGCGACAGGGCAAGCAAAAGCAAGCCGGAGTCCAGTTTCGCAGTTCGACAATGCAAAGGTACCCCTCCAGGACAAAAGCTCGAATCCATCGAAGCAGGAGCAAACAGCGGTCCATCATAGTCCCCAGTTGTCCGGGAAGGAGCAGATCTCCACGTCGTGTGCAAGTCCTCGAAGTCCGGGCGGTGAAGCGGAGGTTCAAAAGCCACCGGCCCATCAAGCGGCCGAAGAACAGCGGCAGCAACTCCTGGCGCAGCCGAGGGGGGCGAAGCAATGGAGGCATCAGGACGACAGGGGTGCAGGAAAGAGCGGCGACCCAAAATGGCGGCGGGCCGCATGGGGTCGGTAGAAGCACCGGGGGCCAAGACAGCGTACAAGGACATCAAGGCGTCCAGGACATCTCCGGGCGTGGGCGCACGAGCACACGCCCAGGCCTCCGCGCAATCCAGCCAGCAAGGTTCGTCGGTGCAGAGCGGATCACCCCCCACGTTGTTGGAAGCCATTTTGTGAGTTTCGCCGCCCCGCACTCCACCGTGGGCCCCCAAACAGTTCCCAAATGTAGGACTTTACAAATCTCCGGAGGTTCCCAACAACGGCCTCACCGGCACAGAGCGGGCAGGCGCTCGATGGGGGGGGGCCCCCTCCGAACCGTGGCGGGCCCCACAAGCAGGTGCTAGGCGCGGGGTCCAAGGCTGCCGGACAGAACAAAGGCGAAGGGACCTCTTCACACAGTCAGCTCCCAACACATCTCGTCCCCCTCCAGCCGCACGGTCCACAAATCGGGGCCGGTTCAGGATCGCCGGGGCATACACACAACGGCTCCCACCAGTGGCTCACTCTCGCGGCCGGGGCCGGCAATCTCAGCACCGCCGGTCGGGTCCCACAGGCGAGGTCCCGGTCTCGAGCACCCGGAGGCCCCAATCCCACCGAGGGCACAACCGCGGACCCACAGCACGCAGGAACCTCCGGACCAGACGGTGAGTAAGAGTGGGTCGTTAAATTCCAAAATCTGTAGTGAAGTATCGTCGTAGTACAGGATACATTGCAGGATATTCGAGGTTGGCCGGAGGGCCGACGGAGCCGAGCTAAAAGGCGGCCATTACGCTCTCGAGCTAGGCTCCTCCCCTTAAAACAGTTCCTTGATGTCGATAGCTCCGTTCCCCGCTATCACGGCGTCGTGAGCAAACAAATCCAAACAGTTCAGGCTGGTCCCGGCGTTGCAGACCAGATACGGTATCGCAAAGACCTGCAAACAGTACCTGTTGGAGATGCAGGGCGCGAGACCCTTGAAGTCACTCGCATTGAAGGTCGAGCTCCTTTCTGTTGGGATCAGGAGCGCTGGTGACGGCAGATGACGGGTGCTGCGGTGCAGCTGTGCGGGGTGCGGTGCCCTCAGGTCGAGGTGCGAGCAGCGGCTAGTGGCGGCTTCAGTGGCGTCGTAAGAGAGACCAGGGTCACGGTGCGAGGTGAAGGCGGGGCTCGTCATGGTGCTGGCAGGTCACGGTGCAAGCAGCGGCGTCAAGTTGCTTATCTTCTGTCCCAGCAAAAAACACACAGTCCCCAGTGCTGAGGGCAGAGGAGCTTGTAGTCTTTGCTGTTCCTGAGACTTCTAGAACAGGGGGCAAGCTCTACCTCAAGCCCTTGGATAAACTCACAAAAGTAGATTGCAGAAAGTTCAGTCCAGTCCTTTCACTGCCCAAGACAGAAGCAGCCACTGTAGGCCAACACAGCAAAACACACAGCAAAGTGGTAGTCCCTCCTCACAGCTTCTCCAGCTCTTCTTCTTGGCAGTCTTCTTGATCCAAAAGAGTTCTAAAGTTCAGGGGTCTGGGCCACAGAATTTGTATCCAAAAATCCTTTTATCCTCTAGACAGAGAGTGTCTGTGCCCAGCCAGAACCAGTTCTGCCTTCTCTGGTGTGATGTCCCGGCAGGGGGTGGAGATGGCATTGCTAGTTGCAGACCAGGCCATTTGAGGTGCAAGGAAATCTCCTCACTCTTCCCCCATCGCAGCCCTGTTCTATTCAGCCCTTTCCTGACCTACCTAGACTATCCGGAACCATCCTTGCTTCCTAGCCATCTGTTGTCCAAAACCCAGACAGGCAATCCACATTCCAGCAGAGGCACACGGGATGACTGAGCAAGAAAATACCTACTTCCTAAAAGTGGTATTTTCAAACACAGAATGTAAAAATCACCTTAACTAAAATATGCATCGTTAGATTCTGAGTTGAGGCATACTACATTTTATTTTCCCACCTAGTTCCCAGG
The DNA here is from genome assembly GCF_964261635.1 of Lissotriton helveticus. Lineage (NCBI taxonomy): Eukaryota > Metazoa > Chordata > Amphibia > Caudata > Salamandridae > Lissotriton > Lissotriton helveticus. The sequence goes on along the minus strand of NC_136063.1, from coordinate 405,094,380 downwards.
GCCAGTTATTTTTATAAGATGTTATAAACAAACTTCCCATTCTGTCCTATGGGGAACAGGTAGCCTTGCAATAGTGAAAAATGAAATGGGCTGTAATTCACTATCAGGACATACCACACACACCAGGAAATGTCCTACCTTTCACATACACGGCACCCTGCCCACAGGAATACTTTGGGCCTACCTTAGGGGTGCCTGACATGTAAAGAAAAGGGAAGGTTAGGACTGGCCAGTGTGTGCAGGGGCTAAGTCGACATGACAGTTACAAACTGTGCACAGACTCTGCTATGGCAGGTCTGAGGTACCTTTTCCGGGCTACTCACGTGGGTGGCACGATCCGTGCTGCAGGCCCACTTGTAGAATTTAATTCCAAGGCCCTGGCACACTCAGTGCACTTTACTAGGGGCTGACAAGAAAAACAAACAGCCAATGATGGAAACACCAATCCATAGCATACTTTACCACAGGAGCACTAGCACTTTAACACTACGCCAGCAAAACCGGGAGGGCAGAAAGCAAATACTCAGGGAAAACACGCCAACAGATGCCAAGTCTAACACCATCCCTACCAAAACCTCCTTCAGGTTTGAACTGACCACACTACCGTTGCATTGTAAAGTGATGCACGCATGGCGTTGCTTGAAGACATCTGGTATTCAAGCGGAGCCATGGGAAGCCACAGGGGCATCGAGAGTGGAGCTAATGAAGGAGGGATTGGGGGGAGCAAGAGAGGGCATGGCAATGTGAGTCGAGACCAGCAGAAGGAAAGTGTTGGCTTGCTGAACAGGCGGGGGTGTGAATTATCAGCTGCAGAAGCGGAGCACGTGAAGCCTACCACACCGGAGGGTGGACCGAGACTTCGTGGCATTTACTGGATGGAGTCTCGGGCAATTATAATGTCACTTCATCGCCAGTCTCCTGCGTGCGGTCCACACTCTCCTGGACCTGCACATGCACAGGGGGGGGTCAATGCCAGTACATCACTGGAGCCGGAGCCTATCGCGAGCGGGAGAGCACGGAAGTGGCGCCGAGAGGCCGTGCAGTTTGCCTGGGACAGGATCACTCAGAGATCCCCAGGAAGGCGAGTTGCGTCCCATCCTTTTTCAGTGTCTGTGGCAGGCGGAGCATTGTCCCCGACCTCCACTCCTTTCCAGGGTCTCCCAGATGTGACTCTGTTCACTCGGAGTCCCACAGATCAGGGAACCTGGTACCCTGAGTGGGGCTTCTTGGGGACCCTGGTGCTGCCGCAGCAGCCCGGGTAGCCCTGTCCCTCTTTGGTGTCCCAGCTGTGAGTAACTCTTACCTGATGGGGGCAGCCTCAGTGTCATTGCTTGCTCTGGAGATGGCAGCTAGGGGTCCCCGGGTGCCGCTCGGGTACCCTGGTATCTGGTTTCGGGCAGCTCAGGGTCCCTGGTAATCATTAGGGGACAGCTTGGTGTCCCTGCTGACTCTGAGTCTTTTCATCCTCGGGGTCCCGGAGTTCAGCGTCCTTGGAACCTGGGGCTGGGCTCATTGGAGTCTCTATAATGTGGTATTGGACAGCTCAGGACCCCCGATACCTGCAGGGGACACTCCCGGGTCTTTGCTCCCTCCGGGGTCCTATTCCACCGGATCTGAAGTTCGGTGCCTCCTCTTCCAGATTCAGATCCTTTATGCACGCGCCTCTGCTTGTGGCTATGACGCTCTGCTGGTGAAGACTCCGGTGCTTAAGGCCAGTCTGTGAGTGTAATCACACCCCCATGTCCTTTGTGACTACAGCCCACTATCATGTCAGATCCGGAGACAAGCCCTACCCACAGCCCACAGCAGACACAAACTTAGGATGTAGTTACCAAACAGCCCATGCCAGGTGTGACATCCTCTGCTAAGTTCAGGCTTAGCCAACATTACACTGCTTTCTTATCCCTGCAGTTTCTATTTTTACAATATATGTATAGATTCTAAACCCGCAGCGACAAATTTGCTGTTTGCTAAAAAGCCTGAACCGGCCCTGTTCAATTTAAGGTACAAGGCTCCTGGTCGCCATCTCTTCTCTGCCAGTACTGCTGCCCTTCTGTTCCCAGTGGCCCCTGCTCACCCACACTTCCCTCAGGCTCTGCTCGCCCTCAGTTTCCTGAAGCTTGAGCTCACTCTCAGGTCACTGATGTTCCTACTCACCTGCATGGCCGCAAAAGATGCAGCTCATACAAGTGCCAGAGTCATATGTGCACATAGATCCTACAGGTATTTGTGAAACAGCTCTATGAGATCTATTTTTGCATATTTGATGTGCAGGACAGTATTGAGGTGCAGCATTGTGTACACTTTGTGCACAGATTATGCACATTTCTGGATTAAGATTCAATGGCAGAGTTGTGTATAGTGTACATGCAGGTGAAGGCTGAGGTACTGGTATTATGCACAACTATAAAAGCAACGAAAGAGTTGCACAGACAGCTGTGTGTACATTAGGGGCCAAGAAGAGCTCAGAATTGAGGTGCGCTGGTAGAGCTGTGGATATGTGCAGATTGAGATGTTCAGATCAAGCTTCTGTGCGCAAGGTAAATGTCGATCACTCAGAAGGCGTTCTACAGACCTGTGTGTGCTCACTGTAAATGTGTTTAAGGACTGTGGTGCTCTAACTGACCTGTGTGCACACGAGTATGTGCAAATCAGTAGGACAAAAGGGCAGAACCGTGCGTGTACAGTGCACATGCAGATCAGAAGTGTGTGCACATGGGAAGCCAGGCGAGTCCAGGCGATGAGTGGAACCAGTAGGGCACTATACACAAGATGTAGGGTTGGAAACTCACTCTAGCGCCTTAGGAACAGTCCCCAGTCCTAATCTTTTCATTAGCTTAACCCCTCCCATGCTGGTGACGGAACTGCTCCGTCACCAGCCTCAGACGCGCTGTGCTGATGACGGAGCGGTTCCGTCACGGCCCGCTCGGCGCGCCTGCGCGGCGTTGATTCCGCGCCTGCGCTGGACGTTCTGTTGAGCGGGCGGGGCCGTGACGGAACCGCTCCTTCATTAGCACAGCGCACCCGAGGCTCGTGACTGAGTGGTTCCATCACGAGCATGGGAGCGCCGTGCGCCCCCTCTCCCCCCTAGCGCTGCGGCGAATTTGCCGCCGCAGCGAAGGGGTTAAAGGTGTGTTATTACAATGACTTAAAAGGAAGCAAAGCAAGACTGCCACCCCCCACAATAAATTATGTGATCACATCAAGATTCGAATCTGTCCACAAGGACCCGAAAGGAGGTGGTCCCCCGACCAGAACCCCCTGAGTGGTCCTCAAGGCGTCCTCATGACAGGAGGCACTGTTGACAGGCTGCCCATACTATTTGTCGTGTTTTTTTCATATAATTTGACCTGTCACCCCCTTTAACCCATTATGAAAAAAGGGTTTCTAGTCCTGTCATGCACAGAAAACTGGCCTGGACGAGTTACTCACCTGGAAATCTCAAGGCTAAAAGTGAACCTGGCGCTGCTGCTGCAAATCAGAGCCAGACCTGGCACGCAGGGGAGCAGCTGCTGCACTGTTGGCACATGCTCTCCATGGGACTCCCTCCCAGACAGAGCCACTGTGGGGTGATCTGGTGCTGTACTAGAGGGACTGAGCCAGAGACGGGGCAAGTTGTACCTGGAGGCTGGCAACAGGGCTGACTTTCATCATACAAACTTTCTGGCTTCCTTCGTGCAAAAGGAATTTGATCACGGAGAGTAAATAAGTTACTTTGGAAGAACATTTGGCACATTGGTAGCAGGTGCCCCTCTTTATGCTTCACGTGTTTCAACGCCGCCTCACTCCTCGGAAGTGAACTTGTAAATTAGGGTTCAATAAGTTCTAGGCTGAACTGCGCGTCGCTTACTGAGTAGTTCCTACCAGCTGACTGCAGCATATATTGTGTACACAGGGCATTCGTCAATATTGCATCTGGTGCAGTGCTAGCGGGACCAGTGGGTGCGAGGATCTATTTCAGCCAATCAGTAGTTGAGTTATTTTTTTTAGGTCGAGCCTGAGCCACTGCGCAAGTGCTGCTCAGGTGATGATCTGTGGTAGTTCAGTACGGAAGAGTAGCCCCGCCCACTCCTGTGCTCCCATTTTCCATTGGCTTGTGTCTTTGTCCTTTGTAAATGCTGTCTTCTGATTGCTTAACAGGCTTGTTAGTCCCTCCTTAGTGCGGCCATGTCGTCATTTGTATCCTCCCATGGCTACTGGCCCCTTTACTTCGGTTCATACACTGTAATGACTATATTCTTTACTGAGTTTGTCCTGCTTGAATCACGAGGATGTGCTTTGTTTACTTTCAGTGTTATAAGGAACACTGGTCCCAGATTTCAACATAGTTAGCCAAGCAATAAATATAGACCAAAATTGAAATCTATATTAAATGTCCAGCCGGACATATTTAGTAATTTATTATATTCAAAATAGGAAAAGATTACTAGACAATTTCCAAGTGAGACACAGCCTGTGTCCGACTACCACATGAGTACAAACAAGGAAACAGTAAAATACAAGGCAAAAGCAAAAAAGTCTGGGCAATATTCACAATTAAAACAGACAATTAAGTACACTTTGTGTGATTTCATCAAATGAAAAAATGCAAATCATCAAGTGCAAGTTGTCGACGACGTTTCGATCCCCTAAGAATATGGGATCATCATCAGGACTTATACATTAATGCCTTAACTAATATAAGAATTGCCAAACATAATACATCGCATGAAATTAACAAACAACACAACAACAGATGAAAAAATAAAAGGAAAGAAGAAAAATAGTGTATATTAATATATCGTCATGTACTGGCCACAGTGTTGGTAAAACTTGTCAAAACCTGATTGATTGCATTCTAAGGTACTGGTAGTGAAGGCAGTATTAAAATTGCAGTTTTAAGAATAAACAAAAATAGGCATCAGCTCAAATAGCAACTATCTTTTCTAGCCGCCTTCTTCTACTATATTTTGGCAGACATACACTTAAATTGTATATACTTTCAAGACAAATTAATTAAGTATGAAGGTTCACTCTACCTCTGCGTGACGCGGCTGCACCTCCTACATTCGTGCATAGGGTATCAGAGTATGATCTAAAATAATTGAGCATAGAATGAAACTACTGGTATACAACGTGTAACCAAGACAATTAAATTGAAAAACAGAGGAAGTCCTGCTTACCGGTAATATACTCCACCGGATAATGATAGCAGGGGTAGGGTTAGAGATGGTCGAATTTCACCTATATTTTGCAAAATAAGGTAATGGGTCATGGTCAATTACCAGCCTATGTTTAAGACACCTCTATTCTGGTAATTATTAACAAAAACGACTTACCAGTCACGATGTTGTGTAATTATTACATCGGGTCCTGTAAGTGAGAGAGGGACTTCTTAGTAAGGGTAATTACAATCAGATCTAAAATATCATGTGAGGGACAACAGACTTGTAACGGTATGCGCTAAAAAATTATCATAAGCTTCTTACCGTCAACGCTGCTGCGCAGCTCCAAGGATCGGTAGTCTGGCGTTCCGCGAGCAATTGCTCAATAGATAACGCGGTCCTTTGAAAAATGAATGAACTACACGGGGCAATCCTCGATAGTGTCGGTGCACGGGGAAGTTATCCAGTCTGGAGCCCTAAGGCTCAGTCACATGATCTGAGTCACGTGAGCGCTAGTGTGCCACTGGTGATCTAGAGACCACGGGCGCCATTTTCGAACGGGAAAAATTTGTACCTAACAGATATTGTCCTCATTACTAACAGGGAATTACCGTTTACTAATACCTTCGTTCAAGTAAGGGATAATTTGAAACTTGTAAAATATTCAAAAAAATTCAAAAAAACGCCCATAACAATGATCAATATAATTATTGTGATGCATATCCTACCTTGAGATTAGAATGAAAGTGCCATTTCAATAAACCAGTACCTTCGTTCGAGTAAGGGATAGTTTGAAACTTGTAAAATATTCAAAAAACACCAAAAACAATGATCAATATAATTCATATCCTGCCTTGAGATTAGAGTGAAAGTGCCATATCAATAAAACGAAAGTGCCATATCAATAAAACAGAGCCTATCAAAATACCACTACTATTTTTCACAGATATATAGCTTCACACATATAAATATATATACATATGTACCTTCATAAGTGACTCAACTCTCAAGGTTTTTCTGGGTACCGTATGTTAATCCGAAACAATGATCTTGTGGGAGAAATTAGTGGTCATGAGCGGTCAAATCAGTTTATGGGACGGTTATTGGATATCAAACGATACCCTCCAGAGATTTTATAGAGATGTTATGTCCAGGAATATCACAATAATGAGGTCCAATCCTCAGTGCGATTCAGACCAGTCTGGATACTTTTAGTCCTCAGAATCCATTTTAATTCTTCTTTGTTGAGTATAGTGCCAATGTCTCCACCTCTTGGCGGGCTCTTTACTGCATCAATGATTGTCCATTTAAAATCTGTTTCGCTGTGATTCTTTGCAGAGAAGTGGTCCACAAGCGGTGCATTAGGTGTCTTGCACCGGATTCGGCTCTTATGTTGTCCAATGCGGAGGCGGGCTTTTTGTGTAGTTTGTCCTATGTATATAAGATCACACGGACATAAAATTGCATATATTACATTTGAGCTGTTGCAATTTGTAAAATGTTGTCTATGGAAAACCACATCTTGGAACACAAAATGTTTCCCCTCAATGGTGTTATCACATGCACTACACGAACCACATCTTGCATGACCTGTTAGCCGTGGGAGCCCCCACACATCTTCTAACGTATTTGCAGAGTGGACTGTTGGCAATGCTGCTCTCACTAGATGTTCTCTGATGTTTTTAGATTTTCTAAATGCAAATAGTGGACGCTCTAAATTTAGTGCCCCTACATTCAGTGTGTGCCAGTGTTTGTTAACACTTTTCTTAAGAAGATTGGAAATTGGTGAGAATGTGGTGACACATACAACACGATTTTGGATCTTTTTCTCTTTGGGCTCAAGCAAGGCTTCTCGTGGACAGTACCATGCCCTCTTGAGGGATTGTTGGATTAATTTTCTCGGATAGCCTCTTTTTAGCAATTTATCTGATAGAATCTTTGCTTCTCTGAAGTAATCCTCCTTTTGAAAACAGTTTCTTCTAAGCCGAAGAAACTGAGAGAATGGAAGCGAATCGCGCAGGGCCCTAGGGTGATTGCTTTGGTAGCTGAGCAGCGTGTTACGCTCAGTTGGCTTTCTGTGTAGAGTTGTAATGAGTCTACCTTCATTATGAAAAATTCTCAGGTCTAAGAAGGATATTTCATGTGTGCCTGTTGCTAAGGTAAACTGTAAGCCATTTGAATTATTGTTTAGCCAGTGTTGGAAATTCAGAAGGAGATCAACTGGTCCACGCCAGATTAGAAAAATACTGTCTATGTATCTCCTCCACAGTGAAATACCACTGTGGAAGGGATTCAAAGACGAAAGAATACGATGACATTCCAAGTGATCCATATAAAGGACCGCCAAGTTCGGAGCAAAAATTGCTCCCATTGCTGTCCCTCTGATTTGGCCATAGAATTGATCATCAAAAACAAAGAAATTTTTGGTAAGACAAATCTCCAATAATTGTAGAACAAATAAAGTGGGTACAGCGTGTGGACGTGGTCTAGAGTCCAGCACTTTCTCAATGACCAAAAGGGAATCCAATTGAGGAATATTTGTGTATAAGGATTCCACTTTTAAGGTACAAAGTACCTCAGATGTGGGATCATACGGAAAGTTCTCGATCAGATTGATCATACTCATACTGTCCCGTATATAACACAGAGTATCCGGTACGAAGCCTTTAAGAAAGTGGTCCACGTAGTGGCCTAATGGCTCGAGGACGGAACCACATCCCGAGACTATGGGTCTTCCAGGGGGTTTTTCGATATTCTTATGGACTTTAGGTAAAGTATATATCACCGGTGTCCTTGGTGATTCAGGGATGTGGAATTCCTATAGCCCGACGCCCAGGACATATTGTTTGGGGTCAAGGGCAACAAGTTTTAATGTGTATTTTGTCCTTGGGACAAGCAGGCCCAACCCCCTGCAGCACAGACTCTTTGGCTGCCAGTTTGCAGTACCACATTAATGATCAGGGAAGGGCACTGCCTGCAGTTAAGTTAATATGTGTGTGCATATGTTAATGCTGTTCAAACTTGTATTTATGGTTCATTAATGGAGAGCCTTTATTATTAGGCTGAGCGCTCTCAGTAAATGTAAGTTCTGACTGCACTACTGACAGTGGTTCCAGTATAAAAATGTGGACACACGGTTTCAAAGTTTAGCAATATGAGACTATGCAAAATGCTCCCAGAATGCTCTCTGATTAGATGCAAATATTTGCAGAAGCTTGAAAGCAAGAATAATGATTCTCTGCTTTAAATATAAAATGTCCCTAAAAATGAAAGTAGGAAAACATTTTTTTTGCTAAACTACTGTAAAATTTAGTGTCCATTTCTTTGCCGCATCATTTAGTAAAATGTGTTGATGCATGCTAGTATTTCCCCTAAATATTCATATTAGAAAATCAGTGTAACCAGTTTCAATAAGATTTAGGGAAACATAAAAATTAACAAGCATTGGCAAAGCCAGTCGGTCTGAAATGGTGGTCAGCTTTTTCGTTTTGGCAATGCGTGACTTGTTGTGGGTTGGGTTTTTGTAAAACTTTATTGATGTGGCAGCTGCCGGACCCTCACCATTATAACAAACAATGGCAAAAGCAAAAATTGTTTTTGGTCTCAAAAAAGCACACACTGCCACATTAGTTATTGGCACTGAACAAAACTACTTTGTGTGCCGATAAGCCCCTTATGAAAGAGCAGAATGCTGTCACTCACGTGAAGCCAGCCGATACAGAGAGAGAATTTTAATAAACACTAAAGTTCATGGTTAACACCAGACCAAATTAGGGGCCCAATTATTAAAGAAAGTTTCAAAACTGCACCCTTGGTTTATGTCCTTGCATTAAGGGCAGCTATATGGCTTTCGTGAATTCACAAGAATTTACAGCAGTAGGGCAAGAAATAGTACTCCTAGAAAATATTTGTGAACTGCATTTTAGAATGAGCAAATATGCATGTGTAGATTTGCTCATGTGAAAACCTGAGTGTTTGCAAGTTTATTTTCCCTCCAATCACTTTTTTCCCAACTCTGGAAGAAGGTTTACGTCTGCCATTGTCAGGAGTAAATTTCCAACATTTCTCAGTATTGGAAAAGATTAGGGAAGAGTTGTTGAAAACCCTTAAAACATGCAAGTTAGTAGGTTTGCACAGACTCAAAAGGACATTCCAACCGTGGAACTATTGTTTACCACTTCCTTTAGTCCCAGTATGTAGATCTGCGGAAACGTAGTAACATAAAGGGATTACTAGTATTCAAACACTACTATGGTATGAGCCCTGGCATAATCAGAGAGGCTATATAAGAGCTCTTTTATAATGAGATTGCTGCCATAATTTGTCGCCGCACAACATGGCACCAAAGGGACAAGAGGATTTTGTTACAGGACAAGTAGATTTATGAAGCAACCTGCCCCATGGACAAGTAGATATTTTAATAAATTCCACACCCCTGTGATTTAATGTTCAGGAACGGAAATTCCTTTTTGGAAAGATATCCAGAGTCCACAGCTGCAGTGGTTACTTCATGTATCAATTCCTGAATCTCCTTAGTGGGATTTTTGGGTAACTTACAGTAATGTGCACTGTTACCTAATTGTCGTAGGATCTCATCTCGGTATTTTTCCCTGTCCTGCAGCACAATTCCACCTCCCTTATCTGCTGGCTTAACAATCAATAGACTGTTGTTCTTAAGATCCGCCAGTGCCTGTCTTTCGGCCAGTGTAATGTTGTAAGGTATAAATACCCTACTATTCTCAATTTGGGCCAAATCTTTCAAGATCAATTTTTCAAAAATAATAACTTCACCGGGTATCATATTCCCAGATGGAGAAAAGGTGGAGGGGGGTTTAAAGGGTGTATTGGAAGATGAGGGGGTAGAAGGATTCAGATGGAAGAAACTCTGGAGTCTTATCTTCCTGAAAAAACGTAGGAGTTCAGTTTGAACCTCTAAGAAGTTTGGACGAATAGTAGGGACAAATGAACACCTCTTATTAAGAATAGATGTTTCATAGGGCGTCAAGGAATGTTCTGTGAGATAAAAAATCGGTAACAACGCTATCTCAGAACATATTGGTTCAGTATCTGCCATATTTGCGGCCAGGTCTTGGTTTACCATTGGTAATGTTGTCTCTGGGTGAAACGTTACCCCGGCGGGTTTGGCCACCGTTGTTGCTGTTTGCCTCTTCCCCTTTTCGGTTGTTCTGTCTGGCCTCTCTCTAAAAAAGGCGTTCTTCTTGGAGTGTTTTGTCCTTCACTGTTATCAGAATTGTCAGACGAATCTACTGAACTATCAGAAAAACCCACAATTGTTCTTTTTTTGTTAAAACGGCCCCAAGGACGTTGACTCTGTGGGCCCGTATAGGATCTATTAGAATAGAAATCTTTGGAAAGATAGGGATAAATACGTTCAAGTGAGAATTGTTGTATATCTTGTTTACTTTCAGGGCGCTTTGCGCGCTTTCACTTTCAAAGGTGCCAGGACAATTGCGACCGCTTGTTTTAAATGGGAGCGGGCACAAGTGGCTCAGTTTTTTCTGCTCGCATGCTGGGGGCATTTTACGACAGTGCTCTTTCGCATTCCAAAAAAATGCTAATGTTTGCCGCACCCACCAAAACCTCCTTCAGGTATGGACTGGCCACGCTGCAGTCGCATTGTAAGGCGAGACTCGCATGGCGCAGCTTGAAAACATCTGGTCTGGAATGACTGGGGACATTCCCATCAGTGGATCTTTGACTTGGATGGACTGCTGACTGCTCCTGTGTTCTTCACAAGGGGGAATCAGTTGGGGCAATGAGCGCAAGGCACAGTTACTGTTACAGTCTGCATGGGGAGAGCGGCTGCCCCCTGACCTCTGGTGCTGACCGATGCCCCAACCCACTCCGCCCACCGCTGCTGCTGTTCCTTTGGTTCTTCTGGCTTGCGGCAGGTATGTGTACACTGGGGCCGACAGATGATGATCCTATACAGTCCCAGGCAGTATAGTTTTTCCCATGTACGGGTGATGAAGCAGAGTTGAAGAGCATTGGGTGGCCTAGAGAGGTAGGATTCTCATCCTGGTGAACGCAACCAGGGAAGCCCACTCAGAGAGCCGGTTTGAACGCATCCCACACTTCCTCCAGCAGCAGTCCCTGTGTATTGGACATAGCTGGGTCAGTTCCTTTGAATATGGAGGTGTGTTGTTAATCTATTCTGTGATCCAGTTCCAACGCCAGAGCATGCCTACTGATCTCCTACACTTCTCTATGATCCTCCAGAGAGGGATCAGGAACCTGCGTCGGTAAAAGGCCTCTAGGCACAGCAGTGGCAGCCATTGTGTTATGGGAGCAGCACTTTTGGGTCGATCACAGGGCTGACAAGTGTTTTGACAGTGTTTCCAACTGCTGATCGATGATGTATATGGCCAGCAGTTTATATGTTTGGATTTCTTTATCTTCCTACCAAGAGCTCATGCTATAAAACATGTGGATCCAAGGTATGAATCTCGTTGCCAACAGTCAAATGAGTCTGGCAGAGAGCGTGACTAAACTACGATGTGTGAGACATGAAGTCTCAAGGTAAAGCGGTGAAAAGTAGTTCAAGTGAGTTTCTGACACTGTGGAGGCACTACAACACTCTACCCATACACACTTTTGAACTTGTAGTAATTGTTTTAAGTTCTTTTGACAAAATGCGTTTCCCCTCTGGCATGTATATATTTTTATTTATTTTTTAGAAATGCTATTACTTTATAATCTGGTTTTGACGTGATGGTTGGCAGGTCGAGGACACCCCAGAAATGTTGATCATAGCGAAATTGCATGCATGCAAACAGGCTTTAGCTTGCGTTTAAATTGTTTAAATGTGCTTAGAGAGAGTACGTGTGTTTGGATGTTTTATCCGTAATTGCAAACAATGACTTACTTCCATACCTGATTTATTTTTATTTGAAAACCCAAGTAGGACCAAGAAGCTGCTATAAGGCTGAGTCAGAGCGAATCGCAGCCAAACAGTTGGTGACAAGCTGTTTAGAGAAGGGAATCAAGTATATCCATGGAGAGTAACTGAAATAGTCTGCAATAGATTATTGTGTTATCCACCTATTCCAAATTCCCTAATACCTTGCATGTTGCTAGCATGCACGTGACATGAGTGCACACAAAGCTTGGGAGGGCTGTATTTGTATTTGCAATGCAATAGTTCTCTCATTTGCAAAAGTTTAAGCTATTGGCATTGTAAATGACAATGCCATTTATTTATCTGTTTTAAAAACAGCACATAAACAAAAGGGATTGTCATTTACAATGCCAATAGCTCAAACTCTCGGAAATGCGAGACCCATTGCATTGCAAATGCTTGTTAATTTTTGCACCTGAAATTACCAGCAGCAAAAAGATGGAATAAATCAAAATAAGCACAATATGCTGTGAGATTGTACTAGGCACTAATACAACAAGAACCGCTGAAACCAAAGATGGCAGCCGGCTAAGAGGTCCGGTCGGGAGCACCATGCTCGCTGTGGACTAAAACCACGAAATACTCTCACCTAATCTTCACATAAACCGCAAACCGCATTTGGCAAAGGAGGAACATAAATATGGACTCCGGAGCACAAAGAAAGAAAGAAAATGAAAATACTAGTTAGAGAAATTTCAGAATGCACAGCCCCTTACCTCGTAGTCCAGCAGGAGGTAACTCAGGCGGAGCCGCGGTGAAAGTCGCTCTGCACTGCGCGCTAAGTACGTACTTTGGGCTATGGGCGGCCGCATCAGAGGCGAGCAGAGGCTGCAGGAAGGCCGCCGGGAGAATCCCCTTCCTGTTCCGGGGGCAAGAGTGGTAGCGCGACCGCTGCTGCTACCAACATCGCTGTGTCAGCCGAGACACGAAGGAAGGTCACGGACAGCTCACCCTTCCAGTTCCGGGGGAGAAGGGGAAGCGCGACCACCCTTGCAGTTAAGATTTCAGCCGAGGCTGGAAGCGGAAAAACAGGAAAAGCAGGTAGACACGGGGGCACAACTGCAACGACTACATCGGCTCCAGAGGCTGTAACAGAGACTTATACTAAGGAAATTACCCCCTTACTGCCCCCGGTGAGGCTGAGGATCCTTGATGGCCCAAGAGAACGGCGGAATTCAGCGGGACTGGACTGGAGGACGACATACTCGCCTATGAACAAGGTACCTGGTGGGGGGAGGAGAAGGACTTGTTTTACTTGATTTACTTGATGGTTGCAGAGGGAGCAAGCAAACAACGGAGGGAAAGGAGGAAAAGGAGGTAAAGGCTGCAGCCACACACACACTTTGGGAGTTGAGGGGGGGTGGGGAAACTCAAATCCCCCCAATCGGTCCTAATTTAGTTAGAGCAGCGGAACCCGAACAGGGCAACAACATAAGATCAAGCTACTGCCTTAGGAACAGACAGTTCCTCAAACACAGCTCACTCCCTCCTATAAAGCAGAGTGTGGCCCCTAGAAGCACAAAAAGAAAACCCTAAGGGAACCCTAATTTAGAATCTCAAACTCTCAAAATAAAAGGCAAATCAACAAAGGGGAAAGACCTGGGGAAAGGTCAGACAGAAAAAAACAATCAGAGTGACCCCCTCACTAAGGTCCTTCTTTAAGGTACAACAACAAGTCAAAGCTCAGGGAACGCAGGGCAACCATCCTGCACTACAAGAAAAAAGCAAACTTTCAACTCTTGTAGCATTTAACCCGGACTCTACCACAAACACAAACTCCCTCCCCGGAGCTGAACATAACACCGCACCATCAGGCAATAACAGTTCAGATATGAACAAAGAGAAAGAGTCGGATACACACCCACAAGCCGAGATATCTGGAGGCTCCACTATGGCAAGATCTGCTGGATCCACAGCAGCACAAACAGTAAGCAACATGGTGGAAGAGCAACCTGCCCTAAGCCAAACAGAGAAGTTCATGGAAAAGATGCTGGGAAAAATGAGAGAGAAATTCTCAGTTTCGGAGGCCAATCAAAGCAAGATTCAGGAAGTGTGCGAGTCGCTTGACCGCAAATTAAATGCGCTAGGGGAAAGAGTGACAGTGGTGGAAGCAGAAGTAGAAGCTCCCAGCAGAAAAGTGGAGACTAACCAAAAGGAAATCAGAACATTAAGAGACAGCGACAAAAGCATGAAAGAGAAACTCGAATCGTTAGAAAACCAGGCAAGAAGAAACAATTTGAGGATCCTAAATGTTCCAGAGAACCTGGAAGGGACAGACATCAAAAAATTCATAGTGTCACTCCTTGAAGAATACTTCCCCTGGACTAAAGAGGCGGACCTGGTAGAAGACATACAGAGGGCACACCGCGACCCCTTTGGCAAAAATAAAGAGAGGAAAACACCTAGGAAAATTGTAATTAATTTTAAAACATACACCCTGAAAGAAAGAATCTTAAGTGAGGCCTTAAGGAAAGGGACTTTTAATAAAGACGACTGGTCTTTCAGAATCCGCTCAGATATGTCTAAAGCTACCCAGGACAGGCAGTGGGAATTGGGACAGCATATGCAGGAACTATAATCTCTCGGAGCTACAGTGCAGATGAAGTTCCCCGCAGCTCTGAGGATTATGTGGAGGAACAAAATGTTCAACATCAGGGACCCCACGGAGATCGAAAATTTTCTGGAGCAAATTAAGGATCAATTGCGGACCGCAACATGAAATAAGAAAGTTGAAGCATTCGAATTAGGCGAAGTATGGAGCTCGAAGAGGGCGTAGAATACAGCCCAAAAAGAAGAAGGGAGGCTTCCTTAGGGTGGGTAACGGTAAACTTCACAAAAAAAGCAAAAATACAAAACAAAAAGAGAACACGGGTGGGGAGCAAACTAGGGAAAAAAACAGAAAAAATGTCCTCACCAATGAAAACAATAGGAATCTACGGGGCCTGTAAACATGAACACATTCATGTGTTTCCAAGAGATAACATAGGAAGATGAAGACAAACTCCAAAGAATTTAGTATACTCTCTTGGAATGTCAATGGTCTTAGAACCATCAATAGAAGGAGGAGGATCCTTGAATATCTAAAGTCAATAGATAGCGAGATCATCATATTGCAGAAGACGCACCTTCTAAAATCAGAGTGGGATCAAATTATGAAAAATCTGAGCTGGGTCGATGCCTATGTATGTACTAACCAAGATTGTAATATTAAGGGCATAGCAATAATTTTCAAAACATCGCTCAAAGTCAAGATAGAATACACAGAAGTGGACAATAAAGGAAGATGGACAATAGCTAGAGTAAGAATATTTGATAATATATTTACTGTAGCAGGTTATTACGGTCCAAATATAGACGACCCAACCCCCCTTCAAAAACTCTATACACAGCTCCTATCAGATCCTAAAGTGGATAGATCCCCTCCAGGAAGACAAGCAAACCTACCAAAAATGAGGGAGTGGTTAGGACACTACACAAAAGATTTGGATCTGATGGATATGTGGAAAGAGAAAGGCGACAAAAGACAGGCCTTCACCTTTCACAATAAAAAATTAGGACACAAATCAAGAATTGACTACTTCTTAATAAACAGGGGTCTACTAGGAAATGTCAGGAGAATAGAGCACCTCCCGGCTCACCTGTCCGACCATTCAGCAGTCCAACTCACAATGCAAACGTCAAAAAACAATTCACAAACCAGATGGACTGTTGATCGCTCTATACTATTAGATCCACAGTTGATAGAAGAAATTAAGACAGAGACAGACAACCTCTTCGAGAATAATACACTTGGGACCTCGAAACAAATCAGCTGGGATACTTATAAGGCAGTAATCAGAGGGAAGTTGTTAAGCATGGGGGCATATAGATCAAAAGTTATAAAGCAAGAAATAAGAGACTTGGAGAACGATATAAAACAACTTGATATACAAATAGCAGCAGAGCATACAACAACCACTAAAGAAGAACTAGAAAAGGAAAGGCAAAAACAAAAAGAAACACTTACAGACATTCTTGAGAGTAAAGTGAGGAGGAAATGGGAAGCCAGTAAATTATCGAACCATGAATATGGAGAAGGATGCGGCAAAATGCTGGCGTGGAAAATAAGGACTGACCAAATCAGAAACAAAGTATTCAGCATTCAGCAGTATAATCAAATAGAACCAAGCTCTGATGACACAATAATAATGCAGGAGTTCACAAAATTATTTTCCAATCTATACAATGAAGAAACGAATCCTTCTGAGGAACAGCTGGGAAAATATCTAGATCACCAGCCTCTTCCATCATTATCGGAAGAAGAAAAAGAAGAACTGAATGCAGAAATCACAAATGAAGAAGTAGGAGACGTGATAAGAGGGCTAAAAAGAGGGAAAGCAGCCGGCCCGGACGCCCTACCAAATGAGCTCTACATCAATCTAAGGGAGACCTTGGTCCCACCATTAACGGAGTTACTAAACACAATCTACAAAGGACACGATAAAATCCCTGACTCCTGGAACGATGCAACTATTAGTATCATTTTAAAACCGGGGAAAAATCCAACGATCTGTGAATCGTACAGACCTATATCACTGCTGAATTGTGATTACAAAATATTTATGCAGATTATGGCAAAAAGGCTAGGAACAGTAATGACAAATCTGATCAATCCAGACAGGAAGGGCTTTGTGAAAGGCAGACAAATACAAGAAATAACACACAAACTTTTTGGCACAATAGACATAGCCATCTGTGAAAAAAAAACATTGACTATAATCACCTTTGATGCTGCCAAAGCATTTGACAGAGTCAACTGGACATTCCTGAGCGGGGCCATCAGTAAATATAATCTGGGGGAGAGCTTTCTCTGTATGGTGGAGGAAGTATACAAAAAACCGAGAGCTAAGATCTTAATTAATGGGAACCTCACCGAAAATATAGCAATCAGAAGAGGAACACGACAAGGATGCCCGCTATCGCCGCTACTTTTTAACCTCTACATTGAGCCCCTAGCAAGCAACCTCAGAAACCATCGCTCAATATCGCCCTTTAAACACCATGGATGGATCAAAAAGGTTGCTCTATATGCGGACGACCTGATGGTGTTTACAGACAACTTCCAAGACTCTATTGCAGCAATAGAAGAAACTCTAACTAACTTCGGGAAAGTGTCAGGGTATCAGACCAACCAGGCAAAGACTGAGGTTATGAGCTGGAATACGCAATTCAACAACCCATATTCCAGAGACAAGATAAAATACTTGGGGATTAACCTAGTTAAAGACTGGATAAAGTGCCCCAGATAAACCTTAACAGAATCGCTAGAGAAACTAGAAAACTACTTAAAGTATGGGGTGGCCTGCCACTAAGCTTCCAGGGAAGATCCAACTTAATAAAAATGTCCATCTTACCTAAATTTACCTACCTGTTCATCACTATACCTTTGGAATTCAAGAGGGAAGCTCTAAAGAAAATTCAGGGGGAAATAACAAGTTTCATCTGGTCGTCCAAAGGAACAAGAATAGCTTGGAGTAAACTAAGGAGAAAAAAAGAACAAGGAGGGATAGCTAGTCCTGACCTATTTGAATACTACAGAGCTTTTCACTTCAAAAACATGAGATCACTCCTGAAAAGCTGTCAACACTACCCTGAATTTCTACAAACAATGACAGGAAGAACAGATCACTTTCTATATAAATTTGGCCACTCGAAATTCTTTAAAAAGATAAAACTAAAGATTCTTAATACTGCAGTAAAATTATGGTCCCAAATAAGAAACACGCTGAACATACCATATTATAGTACCCTGGCTCCCATATGGGAATCTCCAGGCACCCCAGACTGCCTCAAGGATTGCATGCCCACCCCGTTGAAAGCAGCAGGTATTAAAGAGTGGGGCCAACTGATGACAGAGAACACCATAAACACCTGGGATCAACTGACCACAATCACTAATGCTTCGCTATCCAAATTCAAATACTACCAACTCACTAGTTGGGCAAAATCACTAACAGAAAAAAAAAGGGAAACGAAGAACAAGAGAAAGAGATGATGAATGATTCGCCCATAAAAAAAGAGATATCGTGCTGGAACTGGGCCCTAATAACAGCTGGGGAAGAAGACTTTCTGATTCCAGAAACGATCTGGAGGAAAGACCTGCCAGCGCTAGACCTAAAAAACTTATGGCGAAAATCCTTGGAGAAATGCTGGTTCACTTGCGTCGTCACTCTCACTTGTTTTTATCACCTTGTCACTAAGTGTCATTTGGGTTGTCACATGAATGCTTTCATGTACAGTGCTGCTTTACAACTGTATTCCCATATGAAAAAACGGTGAATAACAAGCCTTACACTAATGAATTGAGCCTCCTTGTTGTCCTTCATCTGTAATGCTTTTTGCATGCTTATTTTAAATTGTCTTATTTACTGATACCTATTGGGACACTGTGTTCTATACATACCACTGTAAAACCAGCCGCCTTAAAAAGAAACCACTTATTTACTATACACAGGGCCTATTGGACCCCAAAAAGACTATCCAAGTTCAAGGGAGCCAGAGTTAAGATCTGCCCTAAATGTGGAATGGAGAAGGCAAACGACATACACATGTTCCAGCAATGCCCCACCTTGACACCTTTTGGCAGGAAGTTGATAAGACTATAAGCATGGTATTGAGAAAACAACTGGATGTAAGTATAAATCTTATCATTTTTGGGATTGATAATACAAATGATATGGGTAAGCTAACGAAAAAACAGGAAAATCTATTGTTTGTATTGATTTTATTGGCAAGGAGAGAGATATGCATAAATTGGGTGAGCCCGACATCCCCAACACACGAGGAGTGGTAGAACTCGATCCTGAGAATGAACAAACTAGATAGGAAAGGAAAACCTAGTAAAAAATATAATTTCTGGGAAATATTGGAAGATCACCACCAAATTAATACCTAATTTTCTCTTGACTCCAAGTCCAATGATTACGCGTTGACAATAATTCAGACGGGAAACATTCCCGCCGAGTAGCCAGGATGGCTAGCCCCCCCCCTCAAGAATAAACAGAATTATTGATTATGGTAAAGGATCAAGGGGACTCCAACTGAAACAACTGTCAATGGGAAACTCCCCACCCAGGATGGTCTCTAAGGGGCAGTGCAGGTACAGATGTTACAGAGACGGGCTCCTGACAACTCCTTACACATCAATTCGCAGAATGAGAAAAAGAAAAAAAAAAGAACCGCTGAAACCAATAGGTCTGGTTAACGCATGTAAGGCTAAATTGTAGGAATTTATTGCTGACTACAGCTAAAATCAAGCTTTAAGGGAATCAGGCTCCCTTAACGTCTGTCGTGCATCTTTAATGTGAAGTTGTACTACACCATGTAATTAACTTTGCAGCTTCATTCTCTGTTCAAATAAAGAATTGCTAGGCTCCACAGAGCAAACTGAAGACTTTAATGAATATTCTGAACACAATATACGAATTCACAGAAGTAATCTGAGACAAAAGTCTAACTTTACTATTTTCGGTATCCACAAAGGGCATTTACGAGTAATAAAGTGATACTTTAGGTCTAAGTTTAGACCAAAAGTCTAACTTAGACCAAAAGTCTAACTTTAGTAGTAGTAAAGTTAGACTCTTGGTCTAAGTTAGAGGTTAGGACCAAAAGTCTAACTTTACAACTCGTAAATGCCCTTTGTGAATACCGAAAGTCGTAAAGTTAGACTTTCGTCTCAGATTAGTTCTGTGAATCTAGCCCACTGTAATTTTCCAAAGGCTGTTTAGCTGCCTCAGACTTAGTAACATACTATGCAATAGCTGTGTCCCCATGTGCCTAAGAATGTGGACACAGAATCCCATGTAGTGTAATAGTGAGAAAATCCTTGAATGTATTCTATGGCAAACATTTCCCTTTGCTTGGTTTCTATTGGTTAGAAGCATGAATGCCATGTACTAATGCAGTGAATGTGTGAACCTTTGTTTAAAATCCTATAAAAGAGCATACTTTTAGGCGGTAAGGAGGCGGCCTTTCTCCCATTCTAAAAGGTGAATCTCTGTCGGTTTTGTTTCTGTGTACTCTCCTCCTGAGTTTATGATTCTCTGTAATTTGGGCTCAGCATTTTAACTGAACTCTGTTTGAGTAACTGCAAATTGTGCCAGTTACTTTGAATATTTTTTGGGGTTAACCCCTACTGATTGAGGCTTTTGTGCCCGTCTTTTGTGAGGCTCTCTTGTGATTGATAGATGAGCCACAATTGAACTTTAATTACAAGGGAGCACCAAAGTGTGTATTGAGATTACACCACTCCTTGTCTGAGGAAGCTAGGGCACACATGGTAAAGCGAAGAAATGTGTGTGTTTGCGCACTGACATAAGTGAACAAAAGCATGCACAAGTTTACATTTTGGAAGTCTGCTGGGAGAGGAGTTGGCTGTGTATTACAGGGGAGTGGGCCCAGTGCTTGATTTGTAAAATAATAAGTGCCAGGACCCTGACCAGGAGGCCACTGCAGCTTGCACCAGCCATCGCCCTTGTCAAAACGACTGCTAGTCATCTCTCTCACCTGTAAGTGTGACAACCAGGTCCCCAAAGCTAAAGGAATGCCTGGAGATGCCGGTATTAGTAAATTTTGGTCCTAAGTGCGGTGTTGACAATTAAGTGTCAGTGCTGACCACCAGAAACCTGAGTGCCAGTGCTGAGCAGCGGAAACCACCGGCTCAAATTAAGCACTGAGTGGCAGGGGCTATGACGAAAGAGCGTCACCCCACTGGTTTAAGCAGTGCGAGGAAGAAGAAACCTAAAATGAAAATGACATAGTTATTTTCATTCAATCTGAGTACGGTTACGGGCAACAGCGGACGCATTGGCTGCACTCCCCTGCTCTGTTCCCTTCGTGTTTGTTTCAATAATAAATCTGGCTGAGTGTGCACAAGCTACTCCGGCACCTGCCGTCATTGTGGGCCAGCTGCAAAGCAGATAATGAACGAACCCAAACTTTGGAGTGGTGCACCACTCGATATTGAAGGTGGTTGGTCAATAAGTCATATAGTCTTGTTAAAGTTGTCTTAATCAATCCATTATTTTTATAAGTGTCCAAATACAAAAAAGCCAACCAACGCGTTTCGTTCATATACAATGAACTTCTTCAGGGCATAGAATGACGGTCCTGGGAGAGAAAATGTGAGTGTGCAGTATTGCTACGTAGGCCTCCTTAAGTGTCAGCAGGCGATGAGTCTGATAACAAACTGGCAGTAGCCCTCAGCTCTGTGTGGTAGTTATGTTCATTCAATGTTTCCTGCCTCTTTGTGGGCGGGCGGGCTGCTCTGCTCTTGGGGTAGCTCAGGTGAGGAGTGGTTTGGTCACTCTTAAGTGCAGAATGACTGTTTGGTCAGCCCTCTCGGCTGCCCAAACCAGTCATGTGCATTTTCCCCGTTCTCCATGCTAACTGCAATACAGCCTGCATGGATAACCAGTTCAGGTCCCCATTCCCTGGTTAAACGTCGAACCAAGACGCTCAAAACCAATCACAACGCTATGATTGGCCAGGGTAGGGGTGCATGGTCTCACGCCAGAGCAGGATGGCGGCACTTAGCTGAGCTCCGCTCAAGCGCGGAGCTCATTTAGCTGTTTTCAGCCTGTTTGTCTCGTGTTTGGGTGCTGCTGCATCCACTTATGGAGTTCCTGAAGGTCAGAGCAGTATTTTGAGCTGCTCTGACTCTGTTTTACATCCTGGTTGACCCGGAGCACCGGCGGCGAAATTCCTCCCCTCAGAAGCAAGCGGCCGCCATTATACAAGCCTGCGGCTCGCGCCTCATGGCCTCCTGGTGAGCTAGTACCGGCGTTTTCTTATTTAACGCTCTGCAATGTTTCTTATTCTTCTACTTTCACAGCAGTTACTTATATTTAACAAATTTGCTGTGCTTACTATGCAATTTCAGCAGAATGACTCTCTTGTTCCTGACATATAAAGGCTCCTGTTTTCTTCTTTTTTCATATGCTGTTTTCCCACAACATTTTCTACATTGACATTGCCTCATGTGTCCCATGCTGGGTCTCTGAATAGTTTATTATTTTTTTTTAATTTCTTTCAGTCTGGAAATTGGTCACAAAAGCCTATATATATTTTTTCTTCACACTTGCATTCCTCTACATACTTCGTATACAGCATAGGGGCAGGCTGAGACCGTCACTCAAGTTGATACATTGTCCTCCTCCTCACGCTACTATGGCCAGTGACAATTTAGCCTATGTTAAGTCTTCGTCTTCTGGCACGAACCCTAAGAGTGCAAAGAATGACCCCCCCCCACCCATTTTGTCATCTCACAGTCGTGTTCTTGAAACTATCCTTGGTGAGGTGAGGGGATTAAAATCTTTCATGTCCTCTACTAATGAGAAACTTCAACAAATCAAGGGCAGATGGATTAATATGGAAGCAAAGGTGTTCGATATGGAGCAACGTATAAGTGACTTGCATGAGGCTACCACCAAGATTCCTATCCTAGAGCATGAGATTCAATGACTCAAGTTGCATACTGAGGCCCTTGAAAAGCGCAACAGACAGAATAACCTCACTCTATATGGCTTACCAGAGAATTTGGAGGGTCCAGACCTCATCCTCTTCTTGAAGAAGTTCCTGCCTGAGCTCCTGGATCTTCCATTTGAGCCTCCACTGAACATTCGGCATGCACACCATCTTGGTCGCTTTCAATTTCATTCTACTAGGCCTAGAGAAATTATAATGTTATTTTTGGAATTCACAGATCTCACCTGTGTGCTAAAGGCAGCAAAAGTGAAATATCGCCTTATATGGTCTGGCTATACCATTTATCTCTCTCAGGATCTCTCTAAGGCCACCAATGCCAGAAGCAATGAACATTCTTTTGACGATCCTGTCAAACTAAAGTCCTTTCTCCAAAGTCTCTATCCAAATTCTATGGATACTTCTACCCAACGCTTCTAACTTATTTTAACTAGGTTCTATTACTTTTATATTGTTTTCTTCCTTTTTTCTATAATGTTCAATATGGCTGTTATCTCTTGTATATCTTGTGTTTCTTTCCCTCTGTCACTCTTTTTGTTATCGGTGCTGTCACGCCGCATGCTCATTTCTTCTTCTCTTCATCTTAGATCTAGATCTCTTTCCTTGATCCATCTCTTTTTCTTACTATCACTTTTTCTTCTTATGTTATTAGTTGTTCGTTCTTTTTTTCTACTCTGTATGATGAATGTTCTTCTCTTTTTTACTTGTTGTTGTTCATAATGTGTTCCATATTATTTTTTTAAATAAATGGTGTCTTTCTATTTTCAGCAGTGTTTATGCAGTGTATCACCTGTATCCATGTAATCCTCATCCCACTTCTCAATATGTGTAACATGGTCTCATGGAATGTTTGTGGCCTGGGGCATCCTGTTAAAAGACAAAATGTACTCTCTCATTTATACAGATTGAACTCACATGTTTCTTTTTTGCAGGAAACTCATTGTAATGATGTAGAATCTCTTAAATAAAAGCAACAGTCGGTAGGCCAAGTTGTTTATTGTCCAGCTTCAAGTCGTAAAGGTGATGTTGCTATTCTTTTTCATAAATCATTGCATGTACAAATTTAATCAACTCAATGTGATAGTAGTGGACATTGGGTAATGGCTAAGGTTGTCATTCATAATAGGGAAATCATTTTATTTAATACTTACAGTCCTGTCAAACCAGATCCTGATTTTTGGTTTAGCATCAAGATTTTACTATCCTCTTTTAATAACCCTAACATCATTGTTGTAGGTGATTTCAATCAATGGTTAGACCCATTTTCAGACAGACAATCTAAATGTAAATTCAATCCCGACAGATCTCACAGAGCATTTCAATCTGCCATTGCCATCCGTCCTTCATTTGATGTATGGAAAACCTGTAATCCTTACTCTTTTGAATTCACATTCTTTTCCAATGTCCATCATACTCGCTCTAGAATTTATTATATTTTGGTCAGTAAACCTTTACTTCCCTCCAACCAATCCTCCGTGATTGGTTCTATTTTTATTTCTGACCATGCTTCTGTCTTTTCTTCACGCGACCTCCCCTTGAACAATCTGAAAACTGGCCGATGGAAATGTAATAATTTTTTCTTATCCGATAATAATTTCATAACTGAAGCTAGTACTTTCATCAACAATTCTTTTTAAATTAATAAACCTTTGGACACATCTATCCCCCATACTTGGGATGCCTCCAAGGCCTCCTTCTGTGCCTTCACTATAACATACTCAGCAAGAAAGAAGAAAACCACCAAGCCCAAATATACAACTCTACTACTACAACTCAAAACACTGGAACATACTTACTTTTCATCTAAATCCTCCCTGATACTCCATGAATTAATTAAAGTCACTTCTGCTCTTAACAAACATGCCACAGCTGATGCCTGCAATATTCTTCTTAAAGTTAAATCTAAATATCACGAAGGCCAAAATAAAGCAGGCAAAATGCTGGCCAATTTTTTAAAAAACAAATCTGAATGAAAAAAAATATTCGTCCCATCCTAAATGAGCTTACTAACAAATTGGCGTCCTCTGATACAGATATTTTTATCATTTTCCAAGAATATTATCAGTTATTGTACCGCCATCCTTATCTGAAAAATTTGATTTATTATAAGCAGAGATAACTCTCCAAGAAATAACGGATGCCATCAGATCCTTAAAAAAATCTAAAGCCCCTGGTCCTAATGGCGTCTTTTCCACTTTTTCCTCCGTTTTTGACCCCTAAACTTCTCAAACTTTTTATTTCCTTCCTCACAGACTCTAAGGCATCTGGTTCCTTTATGGAAGCTCTGATTGTCCTTATTCCCAAACCCGATAAAGACCACTCTCTTTGTAAAAATGATCATCCTATTTCGTTAATTAATTATGATTGCTAGATATTTGCCAAAATCCTTGCCTCCTGTCTAGAGACTATTGTTCCATTACTCGTTAACACCAATCAATCTGGTTTGGTTAAGGGCGGACTGGCTGCTGATAATGCTAGAATGTTATCTAATGTCATTGCCTTTGGTAAAAAAAACTACCATTCTCCTATTGCTGCAGTGTCCCTCGATGACAAAAAGGTTTTTGATCGTATTAATTGGCAATTCATGTTTACTACTCTTCAATGGTATGGTTTCGGACCAAATGTTATCACTTTTGTTAAATTATTATACCTGCCCCACGTGCCAGTATTTTTGTCAATAACCATTTTTCCAAATATTTTCTCCTTTATAGAGTTACCCTAGAAGGATTTCCTCTTTCACCCTTGTTATTTGTTTTCTGTTTAGAACCTTTCTTTGAATATATCCGTGTTAATGCACTTATCTCAGGATTTGTACATAACTCTACTGAAACTAAATTGTCAGTTTATGCTGATGATATTTTGGTTTATATGTTTAATCCCCTCTCCTCCCTTCCTCCCTTTTTACACGAAATTCAGTTATACTCTAACATCTCTGGATATAAATTAAATGTCTGCAAAACTTCCACTGTTTCTAACACAATTAGTTGTTTGTTTAATGCCTTAATAACCACACTCCAGATATTACTTCTCATTTGGTCACCTCTCCATTTATCATTGTGAGGTAGACTGGATACTATTAAGATGATGATTGTTCCCCATGTCCATAATACACTGTTCATGTTACCTTTTAGGACTATTGTTTCTTATTTTTCTCAAATTAATTCTATCTGCACCAAATTTTTATGGAATAATATACATCCCGTATTGCCATAGCGAAACCTAAACGTCCAAAGAATGAGGGTTATGTTCGTTTCCCTTATTTTAAACTATATCATTCTGCATTTTTGCCTCAATTCAAGAATTTGATGATACTCCCATGCCAGGTTGGATTATATTTTAACGTTCCTTATTGAAGATTTTTCATTTGAAAATATAATTTATATGTCTAATTGCACTTTTATATCAAATAACTCTACTCCCAACAATTATTACATAATGTATTGTCTATAGGTTTTGACCCTCGCCAATGTTTTTTGACCTCTTCTATCTGGTATATTAAATGTAGGCGTAAATCGTTTTACTACAAACACTGGAAGGAGAAGGGCATTATGTTAATTTATCAGCTTGTCCAGCATAACTCTGTTATTCCCTTCTCCCAATTACAATCACAGTATAACCTACCTTATTCGTTTCTTCATGAGTACCTTTAAATATCGTCTTCTTTGCAGTCCTACTTAACAACTAATAACTTTCCTCCAACCTCTCCCTCACTTATCCCCACCACACCATTATACAACATTTCACATTACCTTATACCTAAGGCTGCTTTTATTTATAAGATGTTGTTGTCACCTATCACTGAAAGATCTAAAACTCCTAACACGTTTCTGTGGGAGGCTGATTTATCCATTTTACTTCATATCCCTTCTTGTGATACATTTTGGCTTAAGTTATTATAAACATCTAGAGCAGTTCATATTACTCAATCCTTATTTTTTCATTTACAACAGAGCTCTTATTACTCCTGAATGTATATCCAAGTTTTCACCTACCTCCTCTCCCTTATGTTTATTTATTTATTTATAAAGTTGGTCTTGCTCTGCTTTTACAGGGACTTTTATTCACCAATTATATGAATGTTTTATGTGTTGAACTTTTGGGAATCTACTTGGGGAAAATGTTTGGAAATATTTCAATGTAATATTCCATTATCAA
Organism: Lissotriton helveticus; assembly: GCF_964261635.1. Taxonomy (NCBI): domain Eukaryota; kingdom Metazoa; phylum Chordata; class Amphibia; order Caudata; family Salamandridae; genus Lissotriton; species Lissotriton helveticus. The sequence goes on along the minus strand of NC_136063.1, from coordinate 405,067,641 downwards.
TGCAACATGTTTTCCTTGGCTCCACTTTGCCAGATTTTGACAAACTTTCTATTAAACCTATGCTATTTGATCGTTTTATTGCTATTGCATTTTAAGTGATCCTGTCCTGTTGGAAAGATACCTCTAAAATATCAACATTAATATGGTGGAATTATATATCTGATGAACACAGAATTGCCAATGTTTCTTCTCTCTGATTATCTCAAAAAATTCAATCTGGTCTTTTGCGGCTACCTTTAACTTCATATCTCTCTATACGTACACCTACATATTAACTATTATATTACTTTTTTTAAATTATTTATTTATATATTTATTTCATTTTATATACTTTTCCTTTATTCCTCTCTTTTCTCCTCTTCCTTTCCTTTATCTCTCATAATTCAATGTTATACAACATACTATATATAATTATTTATTGACCACTATTGTGCTCTTTTCTTTTTCCTAATTATTTGACCATGCTCTAGTTCTCTACATTGGCTGTTATATAATATCTGCATTGTATTTATATTATTGCTAATGGTTTTTTTTCTCTAAAACTCAAAAAAATTATTAAACAAAAGAAATAAATGATTGGTCAGGGGAACCTGGCTGGGCTTCCTGTGCCTGTCTAACAAGGAGAGCAGAGACGTGGGACCCGGCGTGGCAAGGTAAGTTTTTTAATGATATATATTCCTTTTTTTTAATTGAGCACCGTTCCCCCCTGTGCGCAACCGCACCCGCCACCCGCCACCCTCTACCCACCAACAGTGAACCTTGCCGGCCTCCACTGCATGAGTGGGCCAGGTATACTAGACTTCAACCAGTGCTGAAGTTTCCTCTACCGGTCGGACACGATTCAGCAAGGCAGAAGTAATAATTCATTATGTTCTTAGATGGTCAGTTAGTGCCTCTAAACATGTGACACAGCACGAAAAGAGTGTTATTCAGACTAGATAAGGTTGTCACTGGTGCATATTTACTGATGCAGATATATTTGTGGAGTGCAGCTAATTTTTGGTTTTGTTGCAATTTGCTGTGTATCAAGGAGAAGGTACAGCAGCTGCTGAACAATGACTACAGTGCCTCAGATGCTGGGGAGCAGAGAACAGCAGTTCCCATAAGAGGGTAATGCCTAGGGGAATGGGTATGAAGCAGGAATGGCAACAAACAGGGGGGATGCACAAAGCTGGTGTGTTAGGAGTGGTATAGGGATACACTAAGTGTTTGGGTTTAGAGGACAGTACTGTGATTGGGGGAGGGGTGTC